>NC_080083.1:16732678-19132678 GCF_949987535.1 Balaenoptera acutorostrata | reverse complement strand
GGTCTCTTGTAAGAGATGGTATCACGCATTTGTCATCTAGGATAATTACTGACATTCCTCCTAGAGGCAAACCAAAGAGGTGAGGATTACCTAAGTGCTTGCTTACTTCATACCCTGAGGCTCTCCAAAGCAAACGGAAATCTTGGGTTGGTGTTAAGGTGTATGCTGACACCATCTAGTGGTGATTTTGAGACCTAACCGAATTGAAAGTTTCGTCTTTAACAACCAAACTTTTGCTGAAACATTGTATTTAATGTCGTATTTTGTTAAGCCTTTGCCACTGTCTTCAAGTTCATAGCTACTCAGTGGATGGTTTTACCTATTGTGTTTTACAAAGATGCTCAGAAGTTTTGATAAACAAAACATTCTATTTGAAATAAAATGGAATTTCAGAGAAAGTACATGATTGGACGGACCTGGAATCTTAGAACAACATTGTAATCTCATATGTTATTTGCTGTCTCTTAGTCACAGAGTTCCAGACTCATGAGGCAATTTTTTTTCCCTAATATCCTTCTCCTTCTCTTTACTTTTCTGTTTGGACAGTGTTTTTTAAGCTAAAGAATTTTGTCCTTTCAATTCTTATCTTTGAAGATAGCTGTCGAGCATGTCCTTCAAATTTTCAGGTTAAGCCAGAAAGGCTTAGCTTCTTATTATGTTTGTGGGTCTTTGAACATGAGTTATGTAGACATTTTGCTTGTGACTCGTGTTGGTTGACAGCTGAGGCAGGGAATCGAATTAGGATCACTGCATTAATTCCTCGCGTGTAGGGATTGCTGTGATTTTCGTAGCAATATTAATAAAATAAAAGCATTCATTAAAAATCTCCTTCATGCAGAACGTAATTGGATGCATAAGATTAATTGCTTTTTTTTTTTTTTAAGTACTCAATGCCAGAGGGAGGGAAGGGTATAATTATCACCATTTTACAGGTGAAGGAGGCTGAAACTCATGGAGGGTAAGCAGCTTTCATAGGCTCGCTGCTCTTAAGTTTGCAGGGTGAGCCTTTGGACTCAGGTGTCAAGGATTCCAGGGTTGGTGCATTTAGCTACCATGTAAACTTTCTGTCCAACAATGGGGAGGATGCCTTGGAAAACCACAGGAGAAAAATGCACAGAAAACCTTAACGTGGTCAGTAACTCTTATTTAAACATACACTAACTACTTGATAAAAATCTTGGTCTTAATTTATTGTTGACATTATCAGCATGTTTGTTTCCACTCCTAATTATAGCTGACAGCCTTCATTCCAGTGTAAAGGGAGTTTAAGGGTCTTGCCCTTTGGTCTCAAATGCTTTAGTTATTTCTCTGCTGCACTGACCCTACAACAGGAGTGCTCAGAGACCCGGCCGCTGTCCACGGACCAGCATTCTCCCATCCTGGTGCTCCCTTCTCTCAGCTCTTGGAAGCGAGCTCTCTCTGCCTGTGCCTCTCAGCAGGTGGAGAGTGTAGTGGCAGCCACTTGTGTAGAAACGTCCATTTGGGTGTTGGCCTCGCTCTGGTTCATATGTGTTTATATGTGTGAGTTAATGTGTCAATGGTAAATATATATGGGTTTTCTAAATTTTATATTGAATTTTTTCTTTGCAAATATAGACACATGATTTTGTACAATTGGAGTCATATCATGTATGCTGGGTTTTTTTTTTTTTACTCTTTTTTTCCTTAGTTCCTCTGGCTTTCTTCCAACTGCCCACATGGCCTTCCTCCTCATCACCCTACTGTATGTATTTAAAAATATGTAAGACATAATATGCAGCCTTCCATATTTTTCTATGCTCATGTAATCATTTACAAAATATATTTATGTACAATTTATATACATATCATATATATATATACAGGGTGGATTTTTAGCTTCTTATATGTGTGAGTGGTGGGATCATGTTATACTTTTTAAAATACACATACCTTTCAACGAGCTATCCCATTCCTGGGAATCCGTTTCACAGAAATAAAGGCACTGATTCGTAAGATTATGTGCCAAGAGTACTTTCTACAATATTGTTCATAATAGCAGGAAGGATGGGGGGATGATTGAATAAATAAGGGTATATCTACACTGTGGAATTTTAGGCAGTCATTCTTTTAAAAAGCGAATTCGATTTATGCCAGAAATGCCTCCTCTACCATTCTCTCTGGTATGGATTTTGCTGTTTTTATTCCTTTACTGACATTTTAGTGGGATTTCAAGAGGGAGAAGAAATAAACGTATTTGGACAATTTTCTTTACAACTGAAAATCTGACTAAATGGATTTCAAGACCTGCTCCGGCTTCTGTTATCTTTTCCTCCTAGAGCTCTAAGGCTGTCTTCAACTCTTTTTATTTCTTACCCTTCTGTATTTTGGAAATTAGGAAATCCCCAGCCTCCAAAATATTAAATTCTTTCTTCTCTCTTGGCTTATAACCCCTCCTGGTCTTTTCTACCAGCAGCATCCAAAGGAACCCAGCCTCAAGCACTATCTCTAAAAGTAAACTCAGAACCGTGAAATGTCAGTTCAGAAATAGTTCCTGGGATGTTTGGATTTTCTTGGAAATAAGAGACTCACAGG
The DNA here is from genome assembly GCF_949987535.1 of Balaenoptera acutorostrata. NCBI lineage: Eukaryota > Metazoa > Chordata > Mammalia > Artiodactyla > Balaenopteridae > Balaenoptera > Balaenoptera acutorostrata. Next base: position 19,130,125 of record NC_080083.1, on the reverse strand, counting down.
AAAGAAATAGCATCTCTGTATAACCACAGCTCCATCTTCCTTTTCTTTGGCTTCTGTGCAGATTTGAAAAAGGGCGTATCTACACATTCATTGGAGAAGTCGTTGTCTCTGTGAATCCCTACAAGTTGTTGAACATCTATGGGAGAGACACAATCGAGCAGTACAAAGGGCGTGAACTGTACGAGAGACCTCCGCATCTTTTTGCCATCGCCGATGCTGCTTACAAGGCCATGAAGAGGCGATCAAAGGACACTTGCATTGTGATATCAGGTACTTAAGGAGTTCCCCGTACTTCCAAGGTCAATATATATTTAACTGACTTGGTACTCAAGGGTCCGAACAATTGATTAGGTCTTTTTTGAAGTTAAAAGCTTAAATAATTTTATAGGAGGAAAAAAAAATGTAATGCCAGATTACTTCTATCATTTCTGAGCATCTGCTAATCTTGGTTCATTTACACATTACCTATTATGTTTGGATGGACTTCTGGTCAATTTTGTAGACTGAGGTGACATGGGAAATTCATCCTCCCATCTCAAACACGGAAAACTACTGGATAAAAATGTAACAAAAATTATTTTAAATAATCACAGAATGAAACCAGGAAAATGAAATCCTGAGGTACCAAAAAGGAAGAATGAACTCCAAGTCAGACTGGTGAACGGGAGCTAGTGACCAGGGACATACAGAGGCCTGGGGGCTGGAAACAGGCTCTCAGACCTGGGGGCCAGAGCTTTAAAGGCCGCAGAGGGGGAGTCAGGTGACAGACCCTGGGTGCCCACGTACAGGAGCCAAGCCCTCTGTGTAAAGCTGAGCTCTTCAAGGAATCTTGTGTAGTGAGTTGGGAACAAGAAAATACCTGCCCACTGACCCAGGATACCCTCTCCCAAACTGTGGGACTTTTTTTTCGTGCTAATAATACCTCATATTCGCATGAGTGGCTTTATACTTTTACAAGGCTTTGGTGATCTTTATTCCATTTTGGTTATCAGTGCAGCTCTCTGATTGGTAAGTAGGACAGTTGTGTTTCTACTTCACAGATGAGGATATTAAGGGTCAGAGAAGTGAGGCAACTTAGTGTTGGAGTTGAAGAATTATATCCTAGGGCTACATTTTATTAAAACAAATTTTGAAGGCAGTATTATTACTTGATTGTAAAAGGTGGCGGGGTGCGGGGGAGGCAATTTTACAAGTGTATAAAGTGAAAACAAAAAGTCCCTTTCCCTTGAATACCTTGTTCCCCCCAAAATTCTAGCAGTAACGCCTGTGAACAATAAAGCATTTATCCTTTTAAACATTTTCTCTGTGTGTGCAAATATGTATAGTCACACATGCATATGTAATTATAAATATAGAATTACAGAATTATGTTATAACTGCTATTACATAACTTGTTTTTCCATTTAACAATGTCTAGTGGACATCTTTTCATTAGAGTACCTATAGAAGTAGTGCATTCTCTAACAGTTGTGTAGTATGCCATTGAATAGTTGAATCATAATTTATTTACCCAATCCTCTACTGATGGCCATATTATTTTCAGATTTTAGCTATAACACATAGTGTAGTCTGCAGAAATAGTCTGAAAACCTTTGAAGATTATCATTGGATTATATTAGTATTTTTAGTATTTCTAGAGTATAAAATTCTACAAGTGGAGTTTTGGGTCACAAGGGATAAACATTTAAAAATCTGGGTTGATAATTATAAACTTATCCCTCTTCCCCTCCTTATGTAGGTTGTCATGCTTTTTCTGTGACACCATATGTCTGGAGCTTGCTGCTTTTGTTTTGTTTTTTCACTAAAATTTCTCTAATTTTCTGAAAAAATTATTTCATCCCCATTAAGATTTTTTAAAACTCTGCCATAGAAAACAAAGTTATATGAGTTTTGCCGTGGCCACTGTTTGTCACTTTCTTGTTTCTTTTCCAATGGACTTCAGAGTCACTAAGTACTAAGGCTTTAAGGAATTAGTTTACCACGTTTTATCCCTCGATATTTTTGCTAAGTAAATCTTGATCTGTAATCTGTTATTTTGCTTCTACAATAGTTTTAATTTTTTCAACATGTTCAGACCTGTTAGAACCAATCCCATATCAAGACAGGATGAAATAACTCAAAAAAACCCCCCAAAAAACCAAACAATGAAACATAAGGGATTTCAAATGAATAACTAATGTCAAAACTTGAAATTATTCTATTAAAAATTATTCCTCTTGGTTTAAGTTGTGATCTTAAGCCTTGCACAATTTTTCCCCAGGGGAAAGTGGAGCTGGTAAAACGGAAGCCAGTAAGTACATCATGCAGTACATTGCGGCCATCACCAACCCCAGTCAGAGAGCGGAGATTGAAAGGTAAGGGCAGTCTAACAACGGGAGGAAGTTCTCACTGGAGCTTCATTTTCTATACAGACTTGACTAGGTTAGGCCTAAACTCTGGTATGCATTGGAGCGTTTATTAATGGTTAAGCTACTTTGATTCCCTGCCTGCATACTGTCCCTGTACTTTTATTTATATCCCTCGATTTCTATCTTTGTTTTTAATAGAAAGATACTGCGAAGGTGATTCTGGTCTATCACCGCTGCCTTCAGTGTTATGTGTGCTCAGCAAAGATGTTATACTTACTGGTAGCTGTATTGTTCAAGCTCTCACAGGTTTCTTGCTCTTTCTACTTTACCAGCATCTTTTCTAAACTGTGTTCTACACTCCCTAGAGTGAAAGGGGGGACTCTGGGAGGCAGATCCATGCTGTTCCATCATTGCTCGAAGCAGAACCTTGGTATTAGAAGCTCTGAATAGGGTTCATTTCCTGAACGGGTTTCAGGCCGCATCATGCTCTGCTCACGGCAAGATGAGTGATAAAGCGGGTACGCACTTTCTGGGGCCCAGTGTTCAGCGGGGTGTCTGGTACGTGGTATTTACGTAGTAAATATGTAAGGAATGAAGGGATGGGTTTTTTTTTTTTTTTTTTAAAAAGAATGTAGGAAGTGTGGCTATAAAGCACCATGACTTGACTTTCTTATGTGGTGTGGACTTTTTGAAGAGGAAAAAGCAAGAGCTTTCCAAAGCTGCTACTTTGAGGCTCAGTATTTATTTACAGAAGAGTCACATTCTGTATATACGTCTCAACCTTCGGTTTTATGAATAGAGAGAAAGGAAGCTGGGTTGGTCTGAAAGCAGAGAATTTGGACTAGACTACCCTGCATGGGTAGAATTGGGCTAGATTGCCAGGTCAAAAGAGGTATTTTTCTTAATAGTGATACATCCCCAATTCTGATTCTGACTTTGCAACCTAATAGGACAAGAGCAAGGATATAAGTAAGTTTTAAAAATTTCCTTTGGAGCTGAGGAGAGTAACTGGCTGAGAACTAAATTAATTTTATTTCTAAACCCAGTTGGTACAGTGGAGTAAGGCATATTTACATTTACTAGTTTATTTATTTATTTTATTATTATTATTATTATTATTATTTTGGCTGCGTTGGGTCTTTGTTGCTGCGCTCAGGCTTTCTCTAGTTGCGGCGAGCGGGGGCTACTCTTCGTTGCGGTGCACGGGCTTCTCATCGCAGCGGCTTCTCTTGTTGCAGAGCACAGACTCTAGGCGCGCGGGCTTCAGTAGTTGCGGTGCGTGGGCTCAGTAGTTGTGGCTTGCGGGCTGTAGAGCGCAGGCTCAGTAGTTGTGGTGCACGGGCTTAATTTCTCCGCGGCATGTGGGATCTTCCAGACCCGGGCTTGAACCCGTGTCCCCTGCATTGGCAGGCGGATTCTTAACCACTGCACCACCAGGGAAGCCCCATTTACTAGTTTTTTAAGAGCATATCTTACCACAGTTTTATAGACACTTTCCTTTATTTACCATAAGCAAGCAGTTTCCCTTGCCCCAATTATAAGTATACTTTCATTCGTGAGGAGATAAATTTGTAGGGTCACTTAACAGTGGTAGTGGAAGGACCAGGGGATCTGGTACATCAGGTTATTTCGGCGATATGCCCATATAAGAGGGATTTTGTCAGTGAAATAGAAACAAAGGCATAAAGACTAGAATGAAGTTAAAATATATCCACTGGGAGAGACTGCTCTATAAAGAGTTAGCATTCATCGAATAAAGAATGACTTAAATACCTGGTACCAAAGAGAGATTCCGTACAGCTTCAGATGAAATGACGAGCAGTTTCTAAACTAATCAAGACCACATTTATGATGTATTAACCAAATGCAGTAAATTTCACTAGGCTTTATAAGCAAGAAGTTTAAAAAGTGGAGTCATTTTCTGTATCACCCGTTCTTTTCAGAACATCTCTTTTTAAGATTTTTCTTTATGTAAATCAAATATGTTCATTTAAAAGAATAACTAAAATTTACAGCATGATGTAAAACATGAAAGTTCCCTGAAATTCCACCCTACCTACCCCATCAACCTAGGTAACCATAGTGAAGTGTGCTGTCCCCTCCAGATTTGTAAGCATTTACTAACACGTGTGTGTGTGTGCACACACACATGCACCCCCCCCCCCCCACACACACAAATCCTGCAATACATATTATTTTGCAACTTCATCTCTCATTCATTAATATATTCTGCACCTCTTTCTATGTCACTACATATTATACTGGGAAACAAAAATTTATTTTTATCCATCCCTATCAGTGGACATTTAGGTTGTTTGTAATATGTATATTTTTTGATATTACAAACAATATTACAGTCAGCATCTTTGTACACAAATTTGCATGTCTTTTAATGAAATTTAGTTTCTTTAAAGTCCCAGCCTTTAAAACTTTTACAGTGACTTTCATTTATCTGTGTTAAAGAGTGAAGAACATGTTGCTTAAGTCCAACTGTGTCTTGGAAGCTTTCGGAAATGCCAAAACCAACCGCAATGACAACTCAAGCAGGTTTGGAAAATACATGGATATCAACTTTGATTTCAAGGGGGACCCTATTGGTGGACATATCAATAACTACTTACTGGAGAAGGTAAAAAGTGCTTAATTTCTGAGGGTAATGTTTGCAAATGCTGGTTTTTTGTTGTTTTTTTTTTTGCCCTAGAATTGTCTTTTCAAATTGAGTTATAATTAACCTACAATATTAGTTTCAGGTGTACAATGTAGTGATTCAGTATTTTTATACATTCTAAAATGATCACCACAGTAAGACCAGTTACCATCCATCACCATACAAAGTTTACAGTATTATTGACTATATTCCCTATGTGTACATTACCTCCCCGCGACTTATTTATTTTGTAACTGGTAGTTTGTACTTCTTAATCCCCTTCACCTATTTCATCCATCCCCCCAACCCCATCTCCTCTGGCAACCACTAGTTTGTTCTCTGTATCTATGAGTCTGTTAATGCTGAATGTTTTTTTTAAAAACCTTATTATATTAATAGAATTTCTTTCATTGCCCCAAAGTAGCTTTTAATCCTGTTCTCTGTCCCTTCCTGCTCCTCAGTTAGCTTTCTTTGGCAAAATAATCTCTTTTTGTGATCTCTTATTAGCACTTACAGTATCAACCTGGGAAAAGTTATAGACTTTGTAGGTAAAGGTTTAGGTGGGGGGAGGGAGGAGGGGTGCCAACTTTGGGTAAGGTTTAACAAAAACCTATCTAGGATTAATCACTTCTACTCCTTCTATACATCCTCCCATGTTTTTATTTTAATTGATTGGCAATCTCGTTTTCTTCTAGTTTCTCTTTGCTCACTGCTTTATAGTAACATAGATGTACTTCGTGATCTTACAGCCTAATTACGAAGCATACTGCATTTGGTCTGTGAAAACTTAGAGTGTGTTTTTATCTGCCCATGTGAATGATAGGCCCAATTTGTAGAAGATTCCAGTTAAAACTCTCCTCTTGGGACTGCCAGAGAGGTTGTGTCCTACCTAATCTTGAGTAGATTCGCCTGGTTATTACAGTTAAGATTGAACTTTACTAGGTTAAGTCTTCACCTTGAATTGTACTCAGATTTGAACTGACATGCCTTCTCAGTTAAGTGTTTTCCATCTCAGTCACACCATAGCAATCTTTATGGCAGCAGAATGCCGTATAAATCTTATTTTTGTTTGTTAAATTGAAGTCAAACTGTTAAGGAAATCTTGTTTTATCAGAGTCAGTTGAAAAATGACAGGAAATGCCAGTTATTATCAGTCTTTTTTCCAGAATGTTTCATGGCTTCACTTTATGTACATGCTCAATCAAAAGAATCCCCTTGAATGAACATATAGTTTGAGTCCTCTCTTAAGAGCAATCTTTTTGAAACCATCTAAAGCAGAGGTCTCTGTATATGGATTTTGTTCAGCTCACTTTATTACAGGATATAAGGCATTGCTCTTTGACATACCAGCAGACCCTCAGGAAGGGAATGTTGAGAATATTCCTCCCTAAACATTCCTTCCTGTTCTCCCCACTTGCAATCCCCCCACCCAAAAAATTTCCTCTTTAGGCTCTAGGTTTAAAAAATCAAAATAGTTTCATTTTCAGAAAGTTTAAGGAACTCTGTTTTTAAAAGAGTAAAAAGAATTATCAAAAAATTGCACAGAAAACCCCATAGAGGAGATCTAGTTTTAGGATGGTCCCATCTGTGCGGTCTTTAGGACATTTCAGTGCACTGTTGATACAGGATTCCCTGGGAAAGTGGCTCTCACTTTCTTTTAGGAGTACATTCTCAGATTAGTGATTTTTAAAAAATTTATTTTATTGAAGTATAGTTGATTTACAGTGTGTTAATTTCTGCCATACAGCACAGTGATTCAGTTATATATGTATATTCTTTTTCATATCCTTTTCCATTATGGTTTATCACAGGATATTGAATATAGTTCCCTGTGCTATACAGTAGGCCCTTGTTGTTTATTCATTCTATATTATATATTCTATAATAGTTTGCATCTGCTAATCCCAAACTCCCAATCCATCCCCCCCCCATCCCCTCTCCCCTTTGGAGATCACAAGTCTGTTCTCTATGCCTGTGAGTCTGTTTCTGTTTTGTAAATAAGTTCATTTGTATTATTTTTTAGATTCCACATTTAAGTGACATCACATGGTATTTGTCTTTCTCTTTCTGATTTGCTTCACTTAGTATGATAATCTCTAGGGCCATCCATGTTGCTCCAAATGGCATTATTTCATTCTTTTTCATGACTGAGTAGTATTCCATTGTATATATGTCCCTCATCAGATTAATGATTTTAATGTGCTTTATTTCGGTTTTTTTTTTTAGTCTAGAGTGATTGTGCAACAGCCAGGAGAAAGAAGCTTTCATTCTTTCTATCAGGTTAGTAATCTGTTATGCAGATAGATAATCAACCATTTGCTCAGTTGTACAGGAAATGGATGTTTTTATTTGGGGCTCTCTCCTGTCCTGTGCCTCCCATGCCTCCATTGGCCCACGACACATTACACATGCGTGCACACACGCATACACCCTACCCCGTGGGCTTCTTCAGAGACTTGACGAGCATGGCTGTTATAAAGAGCTAGCAGGTGGTTAACCAACCAGACGACTGCCTTAGTTGAGCATCCCTGTGTTTCTTTGCAGTGTAGGTAACATTTTAATGACCCTAAAAGCTTTTGAAATGGTACATTCTGAATATGTTAAATTAATTTTGTCTTATTTTTGAATTGAAGCTTTTGTTCCCATTTTGGGGTGTTCCAGAGATGGGAATAGAAATTCAGGTTGTTTTCGTTAAAAAAATCAATTTTAAAAATCCAATAGTTACATCTTTTCAGTAAACCAAAGTGTGCAGTTTAATATAGAGGATTTAAATGTATTACCTTCTAAAATGCACATTCTATGTAGAAGGACTATGCGTATTGTATTTGTGTTTTTGTTGACAATTCGCCATGTTTCCAATAAACTAGCTTTCTACCCAATATAAGAGTTCTGTTCATTTCAAGAACCCGTAACTTTTTCCGCACTTGAGTGAGAGTGTTGGAATTTGTCTTTGTCCACCACTACAGTCCTGGTTACCCAGTTGTCCTTTCCTGGGATATAGAGATTGATGAGGAAAAGCTGTTTGTTTCCAGTGTGATTCAACATATGACTGGCTGCTGACACCTCTTAGTTCTGAGGCAATATTGACTTTTTCTGAATTTGAAACATAACCCTATGCTGTCCAGATAGCAAGGCTGCTAAGCACGTGACCACCACAGAGCGCGAGCTCCTGTTTAACAAATGGCCACAGTCAAAGCAAAACCTTTCATGCCAGTTATGTTGTGAAAGGGCTAAGACTTTTTAAAGTAATTTTCCTCATGACTGTATAACATTGTCCATCACTGATGATGTTGAAGCCATTACCTTCGAGGTTTAAAAAAAAAATCTTCAAAGCTAGAAACAGGAGGACCTAAGTGAATTAGCCCAGAAAATGAAAAAAAGCTAGACTACCAGTAAGAATACATGGTGTGTTGGGTTCAGGATATATTTTGCTAACTTATTTTTAATTAAATATGTTTCAGCTACTCCAAGGAGGTTCAGAGCAGATGCTCCGCTCTCTGCATCTCCAGAAATCCCTTTCATCCTACAACTACATCCATGTGGGAGCCCAATTAAAGGTAAGAGTTTCCTTTTTGAGATGATTCAGAAATAGAATCAGAGAATCAGAAGGGACATTAAATAATTATCTGGTCCAGCCTGCTGCCTTTAGGCAAATGAATGGCTCTTTTATTCTATTCTATTTTTAAAGTTCTCAGGGACGGAGATTCAATATATTATTGACTCAATAACTTTGCTTAATAACCCATTACTGTATTTTATCACCATCCAATAGGAAAGAAGTTTCTCTCTTATGATCTTGTGGGGTTTAAAAAATTTTTTAATCCTATTACTTTTATTTTGACACTATAAAAATATTGTTACAAGTAGGAAGTCCACCGCAAAAGAAGATACCATATCATTTGGCCAAAGGCAAGTTGGTAAGACAAAAGAAAGTTTAAAAGCACTGTGGTTATAAATAAATAAATAAAAGCACTGTGGTTGAAAATGGATGTCAAAGATTGCCATTCACTGTTTTTTCCAATAATGATTTTGATGTATCCTAGAAATAGTTTTGTGACCCTTGGAGCATTTCTATTCAGCCTTCAATTTTTTTCCATTTTTTTCCCCTTCCTTTGCATGTAAGCCCTTGCTCACACATATGCAGATCTTTTTGCCCTTTTATTTCTAATTAGTTTTCTGCTATATATATAATACAATTTCTGCTAGCCATTTTATAGCTAATCCTAGTAATACAGTAGTTTATTGATGATAGGTTATAAAACAGTAATTGCAGTGTTATCCAATTTTGTTGGGGGAAAGTGTGTGTGTGTATATATATACACACATACATACACACACACACACATATACACACACACACATACATGAAATAAGATTTGGAGGGAAATAGACCAGGGTTTTACTTCTTTATTCTGGATGGATGAGATTATGGATATTTGTGTTCTTCTGCTTTTTCCACATTTCACATTTCTTCTATAATTAAATATGCACAGCTTTTGTAGTTGGGGGAAAAATAAAAGAATTTATAAAAGGAAAGAATCTAGATGTGGAGGTGTTTTGGGTTTTTTTTGTAATTTTTGCTCTTCATCTTAAGCTAATTATACCTGCATTACTTGTTTAATGGTATTTTTATTATTGTGCATATAAATAAATGATATTTAGGGTTTTGCAATTAATTTTCCATTGTTTGAAATTTAAGTTGCACGAATTTTTTACTTTTACAGTCATCTGAGAACAGGATGTTTGGCTGAAAATTAATTGAAAGCAAACAAAACACCAGAGGGCAATACTCCAGCTTTCTGAGAATAGGTCAGAGGTACTTAAAGATGTATAAAGGATTGTAAAATCAACACTTAAAAAGCCAGTGACTGAAAATATTCTTTTTAAATCAAATTGTCGTATTGACCAAGTGGCTTTTGGCCCGGTCATGTAGAGCCCCACAGAAAGCAAGTATTAAATAAACATTTAGCCTTTTTTTTCAAAGCTAAATTTAGCTTAGGTTCCCTTTCCATCAAAGTTTTCCATTCCTATTCCTCCCCCTCCTTTTTTTCTGCCTCTCTAATAAAAACAAAGAAGCAATACATGATCACAGTCAAAACCTAAAATAAAGATGAACCAAAAGGAAGTAAAAATATGCTAAAGCTCACCATCCAGAGATAATTATTGATAACAACAGTTTATGTGTATATATTTATTCATGGGATCATATAATAAATTCTGATGAAATAAACCTTTTATTATATTATAATATAATCATTAATATCTTCCCATGTAAACAAATATAAATTAATAGAATGATTTTAGTAACTATAAAGTATTGTACTCTGTGTATCATACTTTTACTTAGCTGTTCTAAAATATAGGACTCGCGTACAATTACGACCCTGTGGGTTGCAGGTAAGGTAAGACCCAATTAAAAGTCACCAAAAACAATAAGGAACTTGGTTATCTCACATAACAAGAAGCCCTAGGATGGGGCAGCTCCAGACGTGGTTAATTCAGTGCCTTAACAATGTTGATAGGGACCCAGATGTTCGTTTATTTGTTTCTCCCACTTACCAATTCTGCCATCCTCACTGGATCGGGCTCATCTGCTACAGCTGATTTTCCTCATGGTCCCCAAATGGCAGCAGCAGTTCTAGGAGTCACAGGCAGAGGAAACGTTCCTGGCCGTAACCCTTGATAAGCTAGGGAAACCTCATGTCTTACGGACCAGAATGGCATCACATGCCCATGGCTGACCAATCACTTGGTAAAGGGAATAAGGTCCCTGTGATTTGTTTAGACCAATGAAGATTTACCTCCTGAGGCTGACACCAATCCTGAAGAACGGGTGCACTCAGAGAGGGGTAAACAAATCAGGGTTCTATCAACAAGAAAGAAGTGGGGCTGGGGAATGCCTGTTAGGTAAGCAGCCGACAGTTCTCCTCAGTAGGACACGTAGACTTTGTGTCTGGTTTCTTTGCAGTTTTGACATGGTTACAGCTTCTAATAATAGTAATATCTGATACTCGAGTGCTTTTTATGTGCTAGGAACTAGGGAGGTGCTTTATATAAATTCTCATTCCATTCCCACAACAACCCTGTAAGAAAGGTATTATTATGCCCATTGTACCCACGAGGGAATTGAGACTTGACAAGGTTAACTGTCTCACTCAGAGAACTGGGAGGGAGAAGAGCTTGCCTGGTCGTGTCCTGGACGTTAGAGGACCACATGCTCATCAGGCAGAGGGGAACCCTCCCTGTGCTCTTCCGTAGCAGGTGAGCATCTGGCCAGGTCTCTGTGTCCCGGCCAGAGCAGAAACTCACCAAGGAAGAGATCAGGCCCTCCGCAGATGCTGCTTTGGGAAAACTGCTAAGATAGGCAGTTACCGTTGCTTTATTGTAAATTTTATTGACACGCTTGTATTTCCAACCTGAGGGCTACAGATCCTCAAGGCAGGCGATTTATCTTTGAACCCCCGTCTTAGTCTAGCTGGGCTGCTGCAACAGAAATACCATAAACTGGGGTGCCTTATACACAACAAAAGTTGATTTTCACAATTCTGGAGGCTGGGAAGTCCATGATCAAGGCACCTGCAGAGTCAATGCACGCTTCCTGGTTCAAAGGTGGTACCTGCTTGCTGTGTCCTCACAGGGCAGAAGGACCAGGGATCTCTGGGGTCTCTTTTATATGGGCACCAATCCCATCGTAAGGGCTTCACCCTCAAGACCTAATCACCTCCCAGAGGCCCCACCTCCTAACACCATCACCTTGGGGGTTAGGATTTCAACATACGAATTTGGGGGTCAGGGGACAGACATTTATTCTACAGCAGCACTTCTGTGCCATTTAAAGATCTGACTTGCTGAATGTTTGTTGAATGCCTGAAAAAGTGAAGTGACAGTCCCAGACCATTTCCCAGACTAGCTTGCTGAATGATCAAGGCAGGCCACTTGGCTTTGGGAGGCCTGCTCTTCCTCACCTGTGGAGTAGAAAGCCTGACCGTACAAGCGTGGGAGTGTTGTTACAAGCCTGGACAAGACTAATTGTGGAACAGAAAGCCACAGACGACAGTAGCTAGGCATATGTCTCGGAGGCCTCGTCAGTCAGAGTTTCCATTTGTGGTCTCACATCTCATGCCACTTCCTCCACACATCCTGGAGCTTCTCTGAGCCAGCTCAGGACTTACTTCCTCAACGAAGGCTCCAGAAATGTTCCTGGTGCTTGTCTTAGGTGACGACGACTCTCACAATTGGGCATTGTGGGTGCTGCGTTATGTTTCTACCCCTGAAATCGTATTTATTTTCTTTGGCTACCCATCATCCCTTCAATGACTTACTCCAAAGGCATCAAGACCGTGGCTACACTTGAATTTAGTCTCATAGTTTTGGGATGTTAATGCTCACATGCAGTGTCTGTGACCTCAGTTTCCTGTTTTCATTCCTAGTCGTCTATCAATGATGCTGCAGAATTCAAAGTAGTAGCTGACGCCATGAAAGTCATCGGCTTCCAACCCGAGGAGATTCAAACAGTGTATAAAATTTTGGGTGCTATTCTTCACTTGGTGAGTGGGAACGCCTCTCAGAATTCTTCGCCTCCCTGTGGGACTAGGATGTTCTTTCAGAAGGTTTGGGGTTTTGTGAAAAGTAATTTACGTAGAGAAAATTCCTCTGACATTTTGAAGAAATTACTCTATCTGTAGTTTCCTCCAACGTGTTATAATAATATGAGGGATTTTCCAAGCCACTGTGGGTTTTGAGACTGTGGCTTTAGTTCACTGCCTTCCTGGTATGTCAGACTTCGAAGTGGTTAATTTCAAAGGTGAAAGAGTTCAGCAGTGATGTGACCACCAGTGGGATAAGCTAAAATCTTTTGAACGGAGCAAATTTCTAAAGGCATTTGAAACATAGAATCATAGATTTCTAGAACTAGAATTTTGATGATCTCATTTTATAGATTGGAAATGACTGGCTTAAAAGCACATCCAGTTCATTGCAGCCAACACCACGGACCACCCTGGCCCACTTATGCACAGGTTATTTTCCACACATCACACCAACCTTAGAAGTAAAGAACCGTCGGTCGGAGTCCTTTCATTACTGTCTATATGATTAGAGATGTTGAAAATGTAATGAACATGTAACCTGGTAGTAAATGAGTGACAACATGGATACAAATCTGGAGTAAAAACGACCTTTCACTTTCCTGCGGCGAGATTTAACTCTAAGTGAATCAGAAATACACAGGACCGGGCTTCCCTGGTGGCGCAGTGGTTGGGAATCTGCCTGCCGGTGCAGGGGACACGGGTTCGAGCCCTGGTCTGGGAGGATCCCACATGCCGCGGAGCGGCTGGGCCCGTGGGCCACAATTGCTGAGCCTGCGCGTCTGGAGCCTGTGCTCCGCACCAAGAGAGGCCGCAACGGTGGGAGGCCCGCGCACCGCGATGAAGAGTGGTCCCCACTTGCCACAGCTGGAGAGAGCCCTCGCACAGAAGCGAAGACTCAACACAGTCATAAATAAAATACATAAATAAATAAATAAAAGAACGTGAATTTCTAAAAAAAAAAAAAAAAAAAAGAAATACACAGGACCTATATGAAAAATATTATATAGCAGTATATAAACAATTTCTTAAATGTTCCTGTCTAGGAAGACTTTAACATTCTAAATTGTCTCATTCTTTCAACTAGTTTATAAATACGGTGCAACAATAATCCTTCAGAATCCAAAGAGGAATTTTGTTTTTCAGTTGACGTAATGATTCTAGAATTTACCTAGAGCAATAAACATGTAAGAAGGTCGAATAAAATGTGTTAGAGTAGTAGGGTAGGGGGAGCAGGGGAGAGGAGGCACGACTAATTCCACCAGGTTTAAAATGATAGTAAAAGCCACAGTACTTTAAAACTTGCTGCATAAATTCAACACCAGATTAATCAACATATTAGTTCATGTGCTGGACACTTGGTAGATGGCTAATAAGTATTTATTGCTTATTGAATGAGTGGAATATAAATAGACTCAAAAACTTGGTAGAAATTAATACGTAATAAAGGTGATATTTCAAATCAGGAGGAAAAGCTAGACTATTCGATTAATGGTGTCGAAGCAACTAACCATCTGAAAAAATAAAGTTAAATTCTTACTTTACACCACATACCAACCTACATTCTGGTGGATAAAAAGCTTAAATGTAAGAATAGCTGTATGAGGAATAGAAGAAAATACTAAATATTCATAAAATCTTCAGAGTAGGAATGATCTAACTACCAAAGAAAGAGAAACCCTGAAGCAAATGATTCATAGATTTGACTACATAGAAATGTAAAATTTCCATCCGTCAAAAACATGTGCTGAAAATTAAAATATAGATGAGTGTCGGGGGAGGAAAAAATGCATAAAATACCAGGTTTTTATATGTTGAGATATTAATGTATTTAGGGAAATAGGCGCTCCAAACAAGGTCCCTTGGAATTCTCTCTGAAACTGGCAAATACATCCCTGACTTCGTGTTTCAAGAATCTCATTGGAAGTGGTGTGTCTTGGTCTTTCTCTTCTGATACAGGGAAATTTAAAGTTTGTAGTGGATGGTGACGTGCCTCTGCTTGAAAGTGGCAGGCTTGTATCTATCATAGCAGAATTGCTGTCCACCAAGACGGACATGGTTGAGAAAGCCCTCCTTTACCGGACGGTGGCTACGGGTCGTGATGTCATCGACAAGCAACACACAGAACAGGAAGCCAGCTACGGCAGGGATGCCTTCGCTAAGGTGGGATTTTAAAGGCATTGTGTCTGCCTTGCGAGAGTTCTGGTACCAGAATTTCTAACATCATGGGGAGGAGGTGTTTCCAGACACCGCCAGCTCTCTGTGATGCCAGCTGGGTGTCCTACAACTTAACTCAATTCTAACACTGTCTACTGGAGATAGTATCACACACACACCCACACACGCACGCGCGCGCGCGCGCACACACACACACGCACACACACACACACACACACACACACACATCACCTGTGCTTCTGACCAACCAGCTATAGATGGGGGAAGTACCAGCAACCTCCTTGGATTCCATTAATTGCTAGAGTGGCTCACAGAACCCAGGGAAACATTCACTTACACTTACCAGTTATTAAAGGATATGATAAAGGATACAGACCATCAGCCAGATGAAGAGATTTACAGGGCAAAGTCTGGGAGGGTCCCGAGAACAGGAGCTTCCGTCCCCTTGGAGTTGGGGTACATCACCCTCCCAGTGTGTGGATGTGTTCGCCAACTGGGAAGCTCCCAAGCCCTGTACTTTGGGGATATTATGGAGCTTCCTCATGTAGGCATGGTCAGTTATTAACTCCATTTCCAGCCCCTCTTCCCTCTCTGGAGGATGAAAGGTGGGACTGGAAGTTCTAAGCTTCTGATCGTGGCTTGGTCTTCCTGGTACCCAGCCCCCAGCTAGGAGCCCACTCAGAGTCACCTCAGTAGAGTAAAGATGCTCCTAATGCCCTTATCACGCAGAAATTTACAGGGGTTTTAGGAGCCCCGGGTCAGGGATGGGGTCCAGGACCAATATCAGAACAAGAGACGCTCCGAGTGTTCTTATCACATAGGAAATTACAAGGGTTTCAAGAGCTCTGTGCCAGGAACCAGGGGCAGAGACCAGTATATTTTCTATTATCTCACAGCCTGGTGTTGATCTCAGTTTCATTTTTAGTGAAATTCTATGAGGAGGTGTTCAGACGTTCCTTGAAAGCAGGTTAAGCCTCTTGAAACCAGAGTGGCGCTTTTTGACCATCACGGTCTCAACAACACCCCATGGCTGTGAGCATCGCTGCCAGAAACATTCTCAGAAAAGCAGAAGCCGACTGACCGGGGAGCTCAGGGCCCCTTGCTTGCACAGGCCCCTTTTGTGGCCCTTCGTTTTGCTTTCCTCACTCGATAATGCTTCGTGCAAGTCCCCTTCAAGCCAACGGATGGACCCATTGTTTTAGTGTCTGTGTGGTGATGGGACCATAATTTATTAACCATCCACCTCTTATGTCATTCACCTCGTTCCCTTTTTTTTTGCCACTACAAACAATGCTGCATCCTTGTCCATCTTTCCTGACACACCAGTGCTTTTATTTCAGTTAGATGGCCTCCCAGGAATGAGCAAGTCAAAGGACACCCCGATCTGAAGCTTTAAGTGACTGATTTTCTGGGTGTACAGTGATACCTCATTGTTACTTTAGTTTTCATTGCTAGTGTATTTGAGCATCTTTTCCTATTTTTGTAAAGTATTTACATCTATTCTGAGAATTGCTTGGGTATATGCTTTGTACATTTTTCTTTGGGGCTGTTACCTTTTTACTGTCCATTTGTAAGAGCTCATAACTTTAACCCATTGTCTGTTATCCATGTGGCAAATATTTTATTTTCCCAAGTTTACATTTTCTCTTTTTCTTGTTTGCTGGTTGATTGGGTTGCTCCATATTCCATTTTTTACTCTTGTAAACCTCTTGCTTGGTTTTTAGTCTTCAGAGGAATTTGAATTAATCCAAATGCAATGGAGAGTGGAATATTTTAAGCAGAGGCAATGTCATCAAGTTTGAATTTTTAAAATGATGGCTCTGACCTTAGTATGAGAATCTTATGGGGCAGTGGGTAGGGCAAGGGTGGAAGCAAAGAGACCAATTAAGAGGATATTTCAGTAATCCAGGAGGATGATGATAGCAGCTTGGACAGGGAAAGTAGCAGTCAAAATGGGGAAAAGAGGATGATTTGAGACAAACTGTATCTGGAGAATAAAATCCACAGGACCTCTTGTTCTGGGGATGAGGGAATCAAGGATAATTTCTGACATGGTCCAACCCACCTCTCCTGTCTCATTTCCTGCCATATTCCAGACTCGTTTCTCCCCTTTACCACATTAGACTTATCTCAGACCTTACATGTTGTCTTTATCCCTTTATCCTTCCAGCCACAGGGCCTCTGCACATGCTGTTTCCTCTGCCTGGATTGTTCTTCTCTCCTCTCTCACCTGATTAACTCTTACCATCCTTCTGATCTCAGCCCACTTTCTCAGAGAAGCCATCCCTGGCCTTTCTGAACACTGAACAGGTTGAAATCTCCTCACATCCCATGCACCTCATCTGTGTGCGTGTGTGTGTGTGTGCGCGCGTGTGTGTGATTTTCCTTCACTCTACTCCCTGAGCTCCTTGGAGACAGAGACAATGTTCATTTTACTTGGTACAGTATCTCCCACAAACTGCACAGAGCAAGTACCCAGCAAACATTTAATGAGTGAATGAATCCCCAAGTTTCTGTTTCTATTTATTTATGGTTAAAAGTTGGGTAGGAAGGACTTCCCTGGTGGCACAGTGGTTAAGAATCCGCCTGACTATGCAGGGGACACGGGTTCGAGCCCTGGTCCGGGAAGATCCCACATGCCGCAGAGCAACAAAGCCCGTGCACCACAACTGCTGAGCCTGCGCTCTAGAGCCCGCAAAGCCACAACTACTGAGCCCGCGTGCCACAACTACTGAATTCTGCGCACCTAGAGCCCATGCTTCTCAACAAGAGAAGCCACCGCACTGAGAAGCCCTCACAATGCAACAAAGAGTAGCCCCTGCTCGCCGCAACTAGAGAAAGCCCACACACAGCAACAAAGACCCAACGCAGCCAAAAATAAAAATTAGTTAATTAATTAAATTTAAAAAAAGAAAAGTTGGGTAGGAACAGTTTTAGGAGGTGGGAAGATCAATAGTCCAGACAGGACATAAGTTTGAGACAGCTGTGAGACATCCAAGAGTGTTGTCAGGTAGGCAGTCAGACACGGGAGCCTGGAGCTCGGAGGAGAGGTCTGCATTCAGGTGATACATTTAGGGGTAATATTATATTACCGTTCTTTAATGCTGTATGAAATGACTTAGGAAGAGATAGGGAGTGAAGAGAAGAGGACTAGGAAGAGCTCCAACTTTTAGAGATCAGGTAGAGGAGGAGACCTACTAAAGGTCACTGAGAAGGAGCAGCCAGTGAAATAAGAGGAAAATGAAGAACGTGTGGATTCAGGACTTCCCTGGGAGTCCAGTGGCTAAGACCTCACTCTTCCACTGCAGGGGGCGTGGGTTCGATCCCTGGTTGGGGAACTAAGTTCCCGCATGCCACCTGGCATGGCCAAAAACAAACAAACAAACAAAGTGTGATATTACGAATCCCAGAGAGCCCAATGTTTCAAGACAAGAGTAGGAAATTGGGTTGAGTGATGCTGAGTATCTGAGTAAGATGTCCCTATAGAGGTACAAGAAAGGGTCCATATAGAGGTGCTTGGGGTTCTTGATGAGCCATTTCAGTGGAGTCATGAGGGAGAAGTGAAGGCTGGAGTGGCTGGAAGCGTAAAGGGGGGAGGGGGAGGGGAGGAATGGAGGTGATGTGTATAGATGTGTGTAGGTGAAGAGAGAGGGTTGCTGGAGGGAGATGTTAAGGAAAGGTTTTCTAAAGATGTGACATTGCAGTGCACATTTGTGTCAGGATGTGAATGTGTGTGAGTGTGTGGTGCCTTTGTCCCTGTGTGTGTTTGCGTGTGTATCCTTGTGCATTGACTGTGTATTTGATTCTCAAGGAATTTGAAATGGTGGCCTTTTGGCTCAGATCTTTATTTAGCATTATAAATCAATGTTCATATATTTAGAATCCATAGGGCATAGAACTCATTGGTTCTCTGCTTTTTATAGTTGATGAGATTAAAATAAAGCAATGAAGTGACTTATACGAGGCAGTAGGCAAATTATTGGTATTAGCAGGGCACAGAAACACACCTAAGGAATGTTGTTGGAATACAACACATGTAGTGACCCATAATAATCTTTTAAAACTCCAAACGTCATGCATATGTCATATAATTTTTAAACAGATGATGTGCATTTCTCATTTTTCAGCTTAGAGGATTAACAGTTATGCTAAACGGTAAGGAGGAGGTCAATAGGAATTTAATTCAATAGGAATTTAAAACTTATCACAAATCCAAACAGGGGACGCATTTCCAATGGGCAAGAATTTATGATGTCATTTTCATCACAGGCCATATATGAGCGCCTTTTTTGTTGGATTGTTTCTCGCATCAATGATATTATTGAGGTCAAGAACTCTGACACCACCATCCACGGGAAGAACACTGTTATTGGTGTCTTGGATATCTACGGCTTTGAAATCTTCGACAACAACAGGTAAACCGAATAAGATACTGAAAACCCTATTGTTTATTTTTTTTATTTGTTTGAGCCTAATTGATTCCTTTTCTTGAAGCTTTGAACAATTCTGCATCAATTACTGCAATGAGAAGCTCCAGCAGCTGTTTATTCAGCTGGTCCTGAAGCAAGAACAGGAGGAGTACCAGCGGGAAGGGATCCCCTGGAAGCACGTGAGTGGACTCGTACAGACTGTTCACGATAACGTCAACTCTTAGCATCTTGGGTATCTGCTGATCTTCTTGGGTGCTTGAAACACCTAAACCTTAGCTTTCCTTTTTGGGGTATTGAAATATTACAGTTCATTTTCAGGGTTGATAGGTGGGATTTCTCTAATTTGGTCGACTGTCTGGTTGGTGCCCAGAAAAGGCTGAGTTAAAAATCAGTAAACTTATGTTCACTTTACAACTGATACCACATAGTTTTTTGATTCACATCTGTCTATTAGAGTTTAGCATCATTTATAAGTTATTCAGAGCAGCAACTTATGCCTTCAGTTGGCTGAACTTCGCTTCCAAATTGAGTTTCTTTCCCTTCCTTCTTTCTTTTTTTGCTCTTATTTCTCCTTTTTTCTTCTCCTACTTTGTAAGCCCAGTGGCATTTTATTGTCTTTGGTTAATGAGGTTCATATTCCCTGAAACCCATGCATGAAAACAGGTGTATTAACTTTGATTTCCATTTACTTTCCTTTGTGTCACACGACAGCTATCACCTCTCTTTTCCTGGCTCTCTGTGAACTTTGTATTCGTCACTAGTCCGATAAGATGCAGCCAGACAGTATGATTGATGCTGGGTGCAATACCACAGATCACAGCTAAAAACATGACAATTAGACCTCCTGCTCACGATAGAAATGGGACCCTGTAATTTTCTTTGAAATTTGTATTTTTAAACAATTTTGAGGACAGACATGAAAAATTCAAAAACTTGAGTTTCCATAAATTTCTGTGTTTATCCTTTTGCCAAATAGTATAGATAATGAAGTCCGTATTTGTATTTTGATATCCAATGTAAGCAGTAAAAAGCTATTTGAAATGCTGTATTTAAATTACTTTTATATTCCTTCCCATCCTCCTACTTTCCATCTCCTCTCATTCAGAAAAAGGAGATACTGATATAATAACTAACTTTCCTGCTTCAAATTTCTTCTTTGCCTTCCATCCATCGTGTGTTAAATATTAGAATACCGTAACAATTTTGTTCAAGTATAGTAGTATGAATTCTACATATTTACAAATAAAGCAAAGGGTGTATTATTACTTTTTAATAGGAATACCTACAGTTTTGATTTAAAGAGTGAAGTCTCATCGCATATTTAAGATGTAATTCAATTCAATTACGTTTATATGCAGCTTTCTTAGAACAAATCTGTTGCATAACATAATATACAACTATAACTAGGGCTTAGGTTTTTATAGCAAACTTAATCATAAAACTTGTTATTCAGATGTGGTTCAGAGATATGGTCCAAAATATCCTTTAACAATCAGAATATCAAGTTCCACAGGCATAGTTGATAAAGGGAAAAGTCAACAATTGCAGGAGACTATTCCAAACATCTGAAAAAGGAGCAAAAGCCCTTTAAAACAATTCTTAGTGAAATAAACCAAGAAAAATGTGACCTATAGGTAACAGAAAGCTCACTCCAAAATAATAGTTACTGAATACAGCCTGGGTCCCCAAATTAGAATCTCCATTCTGGGCAAGTATTTCCTTTAAAAACCCCAAACTTTAGAACATAGTGATTAATTTAAAAATTTTTTTTATTATGGAAAATTTCAAGCATACATAAGAGCAGAGATCACAATATAATAAACTCATTGTACCCATCACTCAGCTTTAATAGTTATCAGTGAATTGCCAGTCTTGTGTCATTTGTACCCCACCCACCCCCAGATTATTTTGAAGCAAATCTCAGACATCACATTATTTCATCTGTAAATATTTCAGTGTGTTTCTCTAAAAGATAAAGACTTTTATAAGAAACCATAGCCACGACACCATTATCACACCTAAAAAATTAACAGTAATTCCTTAATGTCATCAAATATGCAGCCAGTGTTCACATTTCACATTTCCTCAGTTGTCTTAGAGTTTTTGGTTTTGCTTTTACAGTTTGTTTGAATTTGGATCCAAATAAGTTACTTACGTTGTGATTGGTTGATAGGCCTCTCGAACATCCATCGATTTTCTCCTCTCTCCTCTCTCTCTCTCTATTTTCCTTGCAATCTTTTGTTCTTTAGAGTTGCCCACTGTCTGGATTTTGCTAATGGGGTTCCCGAGGTGTCACCTAATCTGTTTCTCTGTTCCTTATATGTCCTGTACATTGGTTATTAGATCTAGAGTCTTGACTGGTGTCAGGATCACCGTCTACTTCATAGGTGGTATGTGAACTTCCACCAAGAGATTCATAATGTCTTGTCTCCCTAATTGATTCGCCTTTACATGATTTTGGTGCCGTAGTTTGCAAGTCATCTTTAGGTGCTGAGAACTTGACTCTATTTGGCACAAAGCTGCTCTATTTGGAGTGAGGATGGGAGGCCCAGAGCCCTGTGCCCCTGAGCCATCCCCTCTCATCTCTCTTTGTCCCCTGCATCCGCTAAGAAACCTCCTGGGAATACCAGGTTGCCGGAAGAACCTAGTTTGAAAACCACAACTGTAAGCAATGTTTGAAGCAACATTAAACTGTGAACCAGAAGCTACTGGACTCTTCAGCAAAGACTGATCACTTTTAGTTAGACAGTTGGAATTTGGGGAACTTAATTCTTTTGTTCTTGGCACAAAAGACTTAATCTTTAATTCCATAGTCGCAAAGTCTACGATTTCAGCTGTTAATTAATACAGAGTTCCTGCTTTTTGAATATTTTAAGGATATTTTTTCCAAAGATAGAAATAACTTTTCTCCATAATGAGAAATGTAATAAGTGCCCACAATAAAAGTAAATACTTAGACCAGGGCTCCTCCATCTCTGTACTAACATTTTAGACCAGATAACTGTTGTGAGTCTGTCCTGTGCTTTGTAGGATGTTTAGTAGTATCCCTGGCCTCTTCCCACTGGATGCCAGTAGCATTCTACTAGTCATGACCACCTAAAATGTCTCCAGACATTGCCAAATGCCCCTGGGGGGCAAAGTCACCCTCTATTGAGAATCACTGATTTAGACAAACCAGAAAAGTATAAAAAACAAAGTAAAAACCACCCAGTTTGGGGGCTTCCCTGGTGGCGCAGTGGTTGAGAATCTGCCTGCCAATGCAGGGGACACGGGTTCGAGCCCTGGTCTGGGAAGATCCCACATGCCGCGGAGCAACTAGGCCTGTGAGCCACAACTACTGAGCCTGCGCGTCTGGAGCCTGTGCTCCGCAACAAGAGAGGCCGCGATAGTGAGAGGCCTGCGCACCGCGATGAAGAGGGGCTCCCACTTGCCACAACTAGAGAAAGCCCTAGCACAGAAACGAAGACCCAACACAGCCAAAAATAAATAAATAAATAAATAAATCCCATTTAAAAAAAAAAAAAAAGAAACAAAAAAAACCCACCCAGTTTGCAGACTTTCAGTCCATGGAATACAGAGGAGGACTTGGAAGACTAGGGATGGAGCTGAAAGCCACAGACAGATAGCTGGCATGAGCCCTTGGATTTTAAAAAGCATTGAACAGGGATCCATGAGACACAGTAATACTCTATCGTGAGTGTGTCGATCTTACAGAAGGTAGTGGGGACAACTCGCAGTTCAGGTACCTCCTAAATGAGGTGGGACACATCAACACACAAGATTAAAATGTATAAGCCGCCCGTCTTCAAATGAGGTACTACAGCTTTCCTGAGTCAGGCCCATGTGTGCTTTCTGTGTGTGTGGTGATATGTATGCTGCAGGCTATCGGAATAGACAGGTGTAGAAGAGGATTATTACACAAACCTTGTGTGTGCTGAAGTGGCTAAAGAGCCTGCAGTTATTTACAACTTTATTCAGCCTTGTGGAAGCAAATGAAAAGCTTATTCTTATCCTTTACGGATACTTATATCTCAGAATTAAATTTTTTATATTGTACCCTGGAAACCTCTGTTAGACCCATATATGCTTTTTAACTTTTGGAAAACTGAAGGAGATACTCTTTGGGATTTTTAGTCAGCCAGGACCGTGTAACTAAAAATGCAAGTTCTCGGAAACACCTTAACTCCATCAAGTTCAATATCAATGAATACTTCAAGGTTATTTGTTGGTACTCAGTGGAATCTAGGTCTTGCGGTTAACAGCCAACAGATTGAGGGATTGAGGGTCTGACGAATAAGGTTAGGTGCAGGATATGAAGACAGGATTAAAACAAGAGTTAGCGAAGGGAGAAACATTATCTACTTTATAATTTTTGCCTGGAGCTGTACTCATTTAAGGCAAAATGTTTTATGATAAAAAGTCCACAAATACATTTTTTAAAATAAATTTATTTATTTGTTTGTTTTTATTTTTGGCTGCGTTGGGTCTTCATTGCTGGGCACGGGCTTCCCCTTGGGGCGAGCAGGGGCTACTCTTCCTTGCAGTGCGCGGGCTTCTCATTGTCGTGGCTCCTCTCGTTGCAGAGCACGGGCTCTAGAGCGCCGGCTCAGTAGTTGTGGCACACGCGCTTAGTTGCTTCTCGACATGTGGGATCTTCCCAGACCAGGGCTCGAACCCGCATCCCCTGCATTGGCAGGCGGATTCTTAACCACTGCACCACCAGGGAAGCCCCACAAATATATTTTTTTAAAAAACCTCTGTTAGAATGTGTGCTCCTTTTAGCGTTATACCTCATTAGTGTTATTCACCTCTTCGACACCAAAGTGACTTAAATTCCTGATACCTATGGAGGCATTGCTGTTGCACCTGTTCCTGGTTCCCGTTGCCTTTGGAATTGCCGCTTTGCTGTGTCCTGCAGATCGATTACTTCAACAATCAGATCATCGTGGACCTCGTGGAACAGCAACACAAGGGCATCATCGCCATCCTGGATGACGCCTGCATGAATGTCGGCAAAGTCACCGATGAGATGTTCCTGGAAGCACTTAACAGTAAACTGGGCAAACATGGTCATTTTTCCAGCCGAAAGGTAGTGTGTATAATGAGAACTTCCTCTCATTTTGATCATTAAGAGTTTCCTCATTGTTGGACAGACTTAAATGACTTTATATGTTGGGTTGAAAGAATGTCCACTCAAGTGAGAGAGACCATAAACATCCATGAAATGATTTATTGCTGTGGCTAAATTCTGCCTTTCTGGTTTGTAGGATGACGAGATTGATAGAAATCACAGTGTCCAGGAGAGGGAGCTCTAGACTATTCCATTTGCTAGAAATAGGAAAAATGAACATGATGCTTTAGAAAGCATGATGTCATTTATAACCAATAGGTACAGAGTCCTTGTTCATGTGCTAGAATTTTGCTCCTGCATCTGATAATTCTGGCACTGAAAATAGCTTTTGTCCTTGACTTTCTACTGTAATCCTCAGTTATAAAAATCTAGTATGTGTTCTCTGCTGTAGTTCTTCAGACTATGTGACTTTCTTGAAAACAGAGAAATTCTAGCTGAAATCCTAGTGTTACAAGGAAACTCATTCCTTAAATGAATGGTGATCCTTCTTAAGTCCCTATTTTTCACTTTCTAAAAATGTTATAAGCAGATCATATCTCCATGATAGTTGGTGGCAGTCGTGGTTATCCGACATTTGTGCTGTGCCTAGCATATAGTATGTTTGCCATAATATTTGTCATAGAAGAGACACGCCGTCATCCCTAGGTGTTCCCTACAAATGTAGGCTTGTCTAGCAACCATAAGCTGAAGGAAAAACAGGCCCCATTCTTCTTCACTTCCAGAAGGAAAGGGGCCAACATTTCTGCTCCTCCACAATTCCATATAAATCTATGACCCACTGCCACTTTTTAGCATGAATAAATCTGTATTCTGACTTTGTCCCTTCTGAAATTATGTAATCAGAACAGTAAGATTCCCCAATTAACTGGAGACAGCACAAATCATCAAGAAATATATTACTGGCTGATATTTATTTTAGACTAGTTTATTTCTAAAATATTCTCCTTGGTCTATTACTGAGGACTAACTTGCAGCCTGCTGTAAGTCGGCTTTCAGGTGCTACAGTCTGATCTTTGACATTAGGGGTCTAGCTAGGGTTATTCCTTCAGTCATTTCCTATTTATAACACAAATACTTAAGTGCCTCTCATTTTCCAGGTACAATCCTGGGTGCTGGGGACAGAGCAGCAAGCCAAGTTAGAAGCCCCGTAAATAATTTACAGAGGTGCTTTGAAAGACGGCATGATTACAGGGCAAATGTCCTGTCTCTGAGGGGTTGGGTATAAATGTCCTTTATAATCACAATTCAGGTTTTGGAGACTCGCCTGGCATTGGTATACAATCTGTGTTTGTCCAATTCAGTTGAATTGGTCACAATCATATCAAATAGATCTTACAAAATATTGAATTCCAAACTAAAACAGGCAAGGCTCCACTTTGTTTAAATAAATAACTATGATTCTCATGTGAGAAATCACTTCATTTTGTTATGTTTCACCTTGGCCATTTATACACTCGAATTTATCAACCAAATATTTTGAAATATAATTTCATATTTACAGTAGAAACTGTACGTACGGTACTTTTAAGCAGCTGCTACTGACTTGATAGGAAATGCTAAATAGTAATTTATCTGTGGAGGTGGAATTGTTTTTTTCTTTCCTTTCTTTTCTTTTTTTTTAATGTGGGAGCCCAGGTTTTCCCAACTCTCAGACCAGGTGGTTCCTTTCTCCCTCAGCATCCTCCCCCAGACAAATCCCAAGATGGAAATTTTTTGTGTGTTCTTTTCTGGAATTTTTGCCTAATGAAGGAAAGAAATGAAATAACCAAGCTGTCAGGATATTTTCATCACTATGAGTCTTTCTGTTAAATAAATGCTATTATTCTGTATGTTAAAGCAGGTTTTATCATTGCTATTGGTTATTAATGATTAGCTAGAATTATTGGCAGGCTAAATAAGAAGTTTCTGGCTTGTGCTTATTTAGGGGCTAAATTGTTTCTCATGCCTTAAAGTTATCATGGAGAGGCAGGCAGATGATCCAATAAACCATAAAATAACTGTGTAAAATATTATTAACATATAAAGTTGAATGATAAATACATAACTTGTATTATTTTTTTATAAAGTAAAGAAAAAATCTAAAAACTTCTGTGTTTAGATCAGTTAAGACTTTGCAGTATCCAAATGTAAGAATATTCAATTATAATGGTATAGATATCTCTTGGGTCCTTTTCCTTTGGGCATTTTATAAGTAAAAGGGTTTTGTAAAAGTGGTTAATAAGAGAGAGAGAAGGAAAGAGGAATTAAATATTCTGGAGACCCCTCTGAATGTTAGACACTTTGGTCTCCATAGTTCATTTAACCTCCAGACCAACTCTCTGAAATAAATGATTGCTAAAGGAAACAGAGCAAGTAGATGGTAGAGCCAAGATTGGAACCTCAGAAGTCTGACACTAACTTCCTATAGTTACTCATTTGTTGAATTAATAGACTAAGTATTCCTTTAATAATCTAGACATCCACATAGAACCCACCAACCTGGTTGGGATTGTTTTCTGTCTAACACTACAAGTCAAGTGCTGTTTGTATGTAACTGCACTCAATGCTTATGGATTCTTAGACGTCTGCTTTTGAATCTATAGGATATCAAGTGATCCTTCACAGGGCGGTCAAAGAATCTAGGTGCTACTGTAATAAGGAAATTGCAGAAAGTTATAGAGACCCAGGGCTATATAAAAACTGCCTTCCCATAAAGTTCCTCTTCAGTGAGAAACAGCTGCAGAAGGTTGATCTGTGAAGCAATAGACCTGGAGTCCCGGCTTAGCAGAAGACAGGTGAGCCAGGCTGTTGTGTACATAGGAGAGTACAGACATTGCATTCAGTCCCAAGAATCCTTCCCAGAGCTGCCGCTTACCAGCTGGACCTTGGGCCAGTTACCTAATCTCTTTGAGCCTTAGTTTCCATGTATGTAAAAGAGAGCCCATAATACTTAGTCTAGATGTCAGTTGTGAGTATTGAATGAGATGTCCATGCCTAGGAGATAGCAAACCCTCAACATGGTCCTCCTTAAGTGGGACATGGAGGAGAAAGAGACTCTATCAGTCAAGGTAGGCTGGGCTGTGTTAAGATAGCAGCCAAAATTTAAGTGTCATAGACAATAGAAGTCTGTTTCCCTCCCAGGGACCCAGACTTCTTCCATCTTCTGGCTCTTCCAGCCCCTGGGGACTATTCTTCTCTGCATCCAACTAGTGGGAGGTGAAAAGAAAGTACAGAGGAGAATCACCTACTTCTTACTAGCTTTGGCCTTGAACAGCCTCACCTCACTTGCACTCACCTTCCATCATCCAGAACTTGGTCACTCGGCCAAGAAATGAAGTCTGACTATGTGGACTTCTGGTGAAAGTTCTCAGTCTTTACCACATTCGCCAAATTAAATCAAGCCCCACTCACTGTGATTTCCTTCATAATGATATCGTGATTTGTGACATGATTATCCTCTCCTATTAAGTTGGAATATATTTTTAGGAAAGAGAGAATGTCTGTTTTCAAGATCATCCCCTTCTTGATTTCTTAGCTCTGCGCCTCGGACAAAATCCTGGAGTTTGATCGAGATTTTCGAATTCGACATTATGCAGGTGACGTGGTGTGAGTATCTTACTTTGGTACCCGATGTGATGATTTGCATGCAGCCTCACTTCAGAAAATATAATCGAGGAAAATGGAAATTGTTTTTGTATTCATTTGCATTTTCCAGCCATTTCATATGCCAGTATATTTTAATTTCTTCACTTAAAACATTGGCATAGCTTCATTCATCCCTTGCTTTTCAAACATTTATTGAAGACACACCACATGACCATACACAGTTCCTGGCATTGTTGGCACTCAGTCAAAATCAGCTGATGGTTAAATAAACCATGGAAGTATGTTAAGAACTGGGATAGAAAGATGGGTAATGTGGGCCATGCCCTGAAGAAGCTAACAGTTTAGTGGAGGATACAGGCAGAATACATGATAAGTCGTTATAATAGAGAATGGAAAGGGTTAAATTGGAGACACGCAAGGCATTATGGGAACACTGAGGAGGAGTGTAATTAACGCAGAGTGAGGAGTGTGGCCAAGCCTTGTAGGAAGTGATGTCCCAGCTGAGTCCTAGGAGTGAAAGAGGCTTAGTCAGAAGACAGACTTAGGAAGAGAAGAGTAAGAGAGGGCATTCCAAGCAGAAGAGATAGCAGGCCTGCGGGCCCAGAGGTGAAAGTCACCATTGTACATAAAGAACTATACTAGTGGTTGGGTAACTATATGAACAAAAACCGGTTTACCATATGAATTTTCAAGTGTTATTTGAAAAAGTGAAATTCTCACAAGCTACATTTTCTGGTTATAATACAATAAAAGTAGAATTGGGGAAGAAAATGAAACTAAAAAAATATACCTAAACTAAAAAAATACCTTAGTATTTTCGTTTCCTAGGGCTGCTGTAACAAATGACCACAAATTGGTGGCGTAAAACAGTAGAAACTTATTCTTTCACAGTTCTGGAGGCCGGAAGTTAGAAACCTAGGAGCCGGCAGGGCCACACTCTGGAGGCTTTAGAGGAGGATTGTTCCTTGCTCTCTCCAGCGTCTGGTGGCTGCCAGCATTCCTTGGCTTGCGGCTGCATCACTCCAGTCTCTGCCTCTGTGGTCACACTGCCTCCTCCTCTTCAGGGTGTCTGTGTTAAATCTGCCTCTGTCTTAAAACTACACTTGTGATGGCATTTAAGGCCCACCTGAATAATACGGGATGAATTTCTCTTCCCAAGATCCTTAACGTAATCACATCTTTTACCATATAAGGCAACATTCGCAGGTTCCAGGGAATTTGACATGGTTGTCTTTCAAAGGTGGCATTTTTCAGTCTGCTACACTTCCTATGTTTTGCCCACCCAACACTGCTTACTATCTTGTTTTTGTTTGAAGTCCCCTCTTTTCCTTTCTGCTTATTTTTTACATTAGGAATTCTATTCATGTAACCCATTACGGGAAGAAATTAAACAACAACAGAAAGCAAATGATCGTCTCTATAGATGCCAAAAAGACATTTGAGGAAATTTTAATAGCTGTTCCTAGTTTGAATTAAAACTCTAGAATCATAAAATAATATGGCTCAAAATTATCACCCACCCCCCTCTGTCAAACCAGCCGTTAGTGCTGGGAAGGCACCATTATCCACTTTTTCTGGTGCTATTTCCAGGTTCCGGAATACTGAAGAGGGAAGATCCAGTACCATGCAGATATCTGCCTCTGAAAATCCAGGCCTCACCTATAGAGAGTACTTTTTATACAACCCAGATTGGCAATAACTGCAGAGCTGGACAGAGGCCTTAGAGAACATGCAGGGCATGAAGAAATTTATGCACAGTGTGTAAAATTCTTACCCAGGGTCACACAGCAAGCTTACGGAATAGCTGAGACAATAACTAGGTTTTCAGACTCGCGGTCCAGAAAGCTGGCCGGCCCCGTAGCGGAATATTTGATGCCTCAGACTTCCCCTCCTCTTCTTAAGCTCTTCAACCCTTTTTCAGATTTTTGCTGGGTATCTTCCGTGTGCACAATACTTTATAAAGTATGTTCCCTGCCCACAAAGAGCCTTCCATGTAAGATGCATACATACATATGTGGTTGTGTGCATGTATTTATTAACACACACTCCTATATATATATATATATATATATATATATATATATATATATATACACACACACACACACACACATACACACATTTAGATACATACACTGATACAACAGAAGATGGTTGAAAATAATTGCCATATGAGTAATAATGTGTTGCCAGAATTCAGAATAAGCAAATGATATAATACTTCTAACTGTGTGTGATAAACCCAGGAAGGCAGATGCTGGTCCTTGGGTGCTAGGAATTATTTTTATAGGAAAAAGTGGAAAGAAGGCTAAAAATATTTAGGAAGTAGTAACTAGACCCATTTGACTGGAGTGTATCCTTTGGTGGCATAGAGAAGGAGAAACACCTAGAAAAGTAGATTGAGATCAAATCACAATGAGTCTTAAAGGCCAAAATAAGGAGTTTGAAGTTTGAATTGTATGGGTCTAATGATAGATTAAGAGTCAGGTGACTTCAAGGGCTCAGTGAGAAGAGACTTGAAGGTGTTAGGAAGAAGACCGAGGTTGGAGGAGGCAAGGAAATAATTTTGGACCTGACGGCCTTAAAGTATGCCCACGGGCAGCACAGCCTGAAGGAACGTCCTTGCAGAATTAAACATGTAAGGCTGGAACATCGGTGGGGGGTCAGGGTTAGGTGCGATTGTCAAGGAAGACAATACAGTCAGGCAAGAAAGGAGAGCTGTAAGGAGCAGCTGCCTCTATAGGGTTACTACTTACCCAGCCTCCTCTCAGCCTGTTTTAATCATGCAGAACCCTCCCTTCCTGTTATCCCCCCTCATCCCCCAGTTTTCTCCCTCTAGAGCCATGCCAGTCACTGCAGCAGAGCAACCCATATTCCTACCTTTGTCACCAGCTGCAATCTTAGCTGGACCTTCAGGACATTACTCATGTCCCTTCCTCCAAACCATGAACACTGACCTTTTCATTTCCTCTTGAGAACGCCGCGCATGTGCCTGCTCCCGCCCTTTCATTTAATCTGTTTCCCTGTGTGATCTGCCTTCCTCTGTCTCTTCTGCTTATCCAAATCTTACCATCCTTTGCAGCTCTTCTTGGATTCTTTTCTCCCACCCTGAACACAGTGAGCGAGCCTTAGGCAAGTCATTTGACCTCCCTACGGATAAGACTGTTAGATCCTGTACGTTGCCGTTTTGCTTTTATCTTAGGAATGCTGGATGATAAATACAGCTGTCTTTTTAAAAGTCATCGTCTTGAGGTAAGCAACAAACCAGTAGAGAATGATGATCTTAATCATAATGATGACACTGATGTTGGCTCTCCTTTTGAGGAATAGAAACAGCACCCCCTCTGTACAGTAGGTGAATTTGTTATTCTTTAGCCCAGAACTGGGTGGACGATATCAGCTTTATAGATGATTGGTTGCATAATTTAACTGTGGAAAGGCTTGTAGACTTCTAGAAAAGCTTAAAAGTGGCTCTCGCTTGGTGAATAATGTGTTTTCTTTTTTTTTTTTTCTCAACTAGCTATTCTGTCGTTGGTTTTATTGACAAAAACAAAGACACTTTATTTCAAGATTTCAAGCGCCTCATGTATAACAGGTAGGATTGAAATTTTATTAATTGTCTTTATGTTCAGCTCTTTGACATGTATATTACATAATATGTATGCACATGATTATTTTATGTGACAATTTTAAGCGTTTCTGGTAATTTTTCTAGTTCTGCTTGATCATACTTAGTGAGTGAAATAATATATTACTTTATGATGATAAAATCTGTAAACTTAGGGCAGGAACCCTGTTATTAATATGATGTTCCTTGATTTCCCTTGGGTTGCCTCAGTTTCTCCGTTCATTGCTGCCATCCTCTGGCACCCCCGCCAGTGTACTCAGCAGTCCCCCGGCCAGGCCAGTGGCCATGGGAGACTGTCAAATAGCCTCTGGCCCAGCCGAAAGCTTTACATACTCAGATTCCCACTGTAGTGTCTTTGTAGTGTCTCCAGCTAAGGGACCACCCTAATATCAGAGTGGCTCTGGTGTCAGTGGTGATAGATCCTGAGTGGTCAGAATCTTCTCACAATCCAAGAAAATGTGAAAAATCTGTGGAGAAATAAAACCAGGCAGAGGATAGCAAGTTCACACCCAGTACGGATACCTTGGAAAGAAGGCCTACGAAGAAGAGAAGCTTCCTAGCCAGCTGCTTCTTCTGGATTAAAGTGTTGTTGCTCATGTATTAAGTCTACTCAGCCCGTTGGTCAGTAGGTCAGACAAGGTGTATGGAGCACCTCTGAGCTACACGTTCTTCTGTGCTCTTGGGGTGCAAAGCCCCTGCCCGCCTGAGGTCTTTTATTCTAGTGGAGATGACAGTTAATAAACAATAAAACAACGAACTTTCAGGTGGTAACAAGTGCTGTGAAGAAAAATAAAGTAGGTGAGAAATCAAAGGGTACAGACCAGGAAGGGCCGGGGAGGCATTACAGGTAGGGTGGTCGGAAAAGCCTTCTTAAAAGAGGGGTCATTTGAGCTGAGACCTGAGTGAAGTGAGAGCGTGAACCATGAACAGGGCGGGGAAGAGAGGGGGAGAGCATTCAGGCAGAGAGAAGGGCTAGTTCACCAAGGCACTGAGGTGGGAACGAGCTTGGGTGTGTTGAGGACGGCAGGAAGGCCAGTGTGGCTGAAATCAGTGAGGGGAGGGGAGAGCGATTGGGAATGACTGCAGAGAGGTCCGCAGGGCCCAGCTCACGAAGAGTCCATGAGCCAAGCATGATGGGAAGCCATTGGAATGGATGATGTGATATGATCTCTATTTTAAAGAAATCATCGGAGCCGCTGTGTAAAACCCAGACTGTAAAGGGCAAGAGTAGACATGCAGAGACCAGGTAGGAGGCTCGTTGAGTGATCCAGGCTGAGGCGTGGATGGTGGTTGCAGAGATGATGAAAAGTGGTCTGAGTGGGTGATGTTTTGAAAGTAGAGCCAGCAAGGTTTGCTGATGGATAGGATGTGTGATGTGAGAAAAACAGAAATCAAAGACGATGCCTGAGCAATGGGGAAGGGATGCTCGATTGTGGGAAAGACAAGAGGAGGCGCTCATTTTGGGGGGAAATCAAGAGTTTCGTTTCAGATGTGTTTTGTCAGAGGTGCGTTTTGGGCATCCAGTTGAAAATGCCAAATAGGCGATTGTTTGTGTGCATCTAGAGCTCAGAGTAAAGGCAGGACTAGAGACATAAATTCATGGTCACCAGTCTATTGATATTATTTAAAGCCATAGTCCTGGGTGAGTTTGTCTAGGGTGAGCAGAGATAAAAAATAAAAGAGAGAAGGGGTTGAAAGATGAATCCCTGAGATACTCCACCGTTTTGAGTCAAGCAACGAAAGAGGAACTAGCAAAGGAAACTGAGAGCATGCCTGTGAGTTAGGAAGAAAGCCAGGAATCTGGTGTCAGGCCAAGTCAAGTAAAAAAGATAAACTGTGTCAAACACTGTCAAGAGCAGAGTCCTATGAGGACCAAGATTCACCACTGGATTTGGAAACGTGAAGGTCATTGGGACCCTGACGACACTGGCTTCAGTAGAGTCATGAAGACAGATGTCTGACGGAAGCAGGCGCGAGAGAATGCAGAAAATGAGAATGTGGAGAAAGTGTGTTTCAACAGTTCTTTCAAGAGGTCTTGGTATAAAATGGTTCATCTGGATGGATGAAGCCTCCCAGAGCAGAGATGGACCCATCATCACTAGAAAGTCACAGAGATGTGGGAATGTGAGAGGGGACCCATGTAAGAGCTGGTTTGGGGAGAAGAGAGTTTCAGAAAGAAGTTCCAGTGCTCGGTTTATCAGGTAAGATGCACCCATTTTGAGAGAGAAATCAAAGAGTCTGGCGTTGCTCTGTGTGTAGAAAATGTCAAAAAGTCAAATCGGAAAAACGGCCTCAGTTGGCCAGTGACAAAGTCGGGGAGTGTTGCCCGGGGAAGGCAGCGAGGCTGTGTACCGGGAGGCTGCACAGGGTGACATTCGTTACCTTCTTGAACTATCACAGCCCAGAGGTTCAGCTCACAGAGAACAGCTGCACCTTCTAGTGGTGGAGTCACGTAACCCCCAGCTCGCAGGACCGATGCAGAAACAGACCAGCGAGCAGATTTATTTCCAGCGGACAATCTAGCGGTCTCATGGTATGGAACACTTGCATGGGGATAACGGCTCTTCTTCCCCATTGGAAAACCTGCCTGGGAAGTCAAATAGATCTCTGTTAATTGCCCATGAAAAATATCACCTATAGAATGCTTAGTTGTTTGGTAAGCCTGGAATCAGAACAGAGGAACTTAGATAAATCCAACAGTTAAGGGCATCAGTCTGAGATGAATCCATTTCACAACAGGGATGGTCTTGCCAAAGGTATAAAAACATTAAAAGTCTGATCATTGCAACTTGTTGTATATATCTCCGTAATAGGAAAGGCCTTGCCAGTGGGATGGAAAGTCTTCAAATGATTTTGGTTAAAACCATCCTCCTGGATGGTGTTTAGATGGGCTGCCTTTGCCTTTTCGATGCTTCCATGGCTAAATGACCTTCCCAAATTCAATCCTTTCTTTCTTTATATCTGTTTAAAGAGTAATCCCTGGACCTCTAGTTCTGTAGAGTATCCATGCATGTGTGCGGGCACATGCGTGTGTGTGTGTATATAAAGGGAAGGAGGCAAGGAGCAAGCAGGTGGCATGCGAGGTGCACAGATCGCCCTTTACCACCCTCGTTAGCCAGCTAAGTTCCGCCTTATCTGTTACACGTACTGGGTTTCTGGATAAATAAGCTTCCCTTTTAAGGGAAAGTTTCTTTTAAATAAGTTTGAAAACTATGTTGACTTACTGGCCTGCAAGTTCTTTTTCTTTAAAACAATTGTATGTGTCTGTTTTGATTCATTATGCATCAGTTCTACCGTTTAATAACGTAATAATAATAAACATCTTATTTCCTTCATTCCCAACATTCCCCCCTCCCTTCATTTACAAGGTAGTGTCTGAAACAAGACCAAAAGGGAGTAAGGTGGCACTGAGGGTAGAAACTGCGTAGACAAAGCCAGTGATTTTCTGTCTTTGATGTGCATCAGGATTTTCAAAGTGCACATGCTCTAGTTTCTGGAAATTCTATTCCAGAGGTGTTAGGAAGGCATCCAGGCATTGTGGGCACTAAAGGTTGAAAGCCATTGCCTCAAGTTCTCTCTCTGCTAAAGACTGAAATGGAAAAGTTAAGGAAAAGCAATATACATTTATGTGGTCATTTTTATTGATACGTGTATCATTGGAAAATTATGGAATAGGATTAGAAGGTAATAAAACTGGGTCCATGAACCACAGATCATGCATTATTTTATAGCCACTTTTGATGGTAGTTGGCACAGCTTGCTGGCAATGGAGAGGGCTAGGACTGTTTTTCTTTTTCTGCCTTCATTCACAGACCCAGTCAGTCTTCACCTCACCGTTTATCTTCTTCACTCTTGTCATCCATCTGGCAGTTTGCTGCTATTATTTAGAGCCTTTTTGTACAGAAATTTACTAAGTGTTCGGGGAACCAACTCAATTTTCTCAGTTTTATATCAGGAAAAGAAAAGTGGGCAAAATGATGGCGGCAGTAAACACAATTAGAAGAAAAAAAATCCATCTTAGGTCTTTTCTATTCTCAATCCCCAATGAAAAAAAAAAAATTCTGACGAGAGAAAAGTTTCCAGGATGCAGGCAACATTTCAAGTTCCAATTACTTTAAAATCAAAAGCACCCAATGTTGTGTTCGTTTCAGGTGTACAGCAAAGTGAATCAGTTACACATGTACATATATCCACTCTTTTTTAGATTCTTTTCCCATATAGGTCATTACAGAGTATTGAGTAGAGTTGCCTGTGCTATACAGTAGCTCCTTATTAGTTATTTATTTTATATATAGTAGTGTGTATATGTCAGTCCCAACACAACATTGTAAGTCAACTATACTCCAATAAAAATTTTTTTAAAAATCAAAAGGACCCAAAATGAAACAGGAAGAAAATCAGAGCTGAGACCACCATACATGTTTATAAAAATGTCTCCACTGAGCCAAATAAAGAATACAGTGCGCCACAACTACTGAGCCTGCGCTCTAGAGCCCACGTGCCACAACTACTGAGCCCG
This sequence comes from Balaenoptera acutorostrata, assembly GCF_949987535.1. Lineage (NCBI taxonomy): Eukaryota > Metazoa > Chordata > Mammalia > Artiodactyla > Balaenopteridae > Balaenoptera > Balaenoptera acutorostrata. Next base: position 19,094,073 of record NC_080083.1, on the reverse strand, counting down.
CACGCCTAGAGCTGATGCTCCACAACAAGGGAAGCCACCACAATGAGAAGCCCGCTCTACTCAACGAAGAGTAGCCCCCGCTCGTCTCAACTAGAGAAAGCCCGCGCGCAGCAACAAAGACCCAACGCAGCCAACAATAAATAAATAAATTTATAAAAAAAAAATACAAAAAAATTTTTGAATAATATACACAAAAAAACAACAGCTCTGAGAAGCTGCACAATAAGAAATGTTTAAAATGTCCTTGATTCATTTCCCAAACCTGTATGACTAAAGGAAAACCACTCTCCTCCCTTTTCTTAAATAACAGCTATTCTATCTCAAAAGAGACTAGTATTGTAGGTACTGATTTTTTAAAAATCATTCTTTGATTAATTGAGCCAACCAAATATAGTAAGAAAACTACTCGGGTCATTTGAAATACTATTTAAAAAAAAGACTTAGACCAGCGGTCTGCAACCTTTTTGGCACCAGGGACCGGTTTTGTGGAAGACAATTTTTCCACGGAGCGGGGCGGGGGGGATGGTTCACGCGGTGATGCGAGCGATGGGGAGCGATGGGGAGCGGAAGAAGAAGCTTCGCTTACTTGCCCGCCGCTCACCTCCTGCTGTGCGGGCCGGTTCCTAACAGGCCGCGGACCGGACCGGTAACCCCGACATAGACCACCCAAGTAACTCTAATTATAATTGCAATTTCACTGGCAGTTTAACAAAGTTGCATCCACTAAAATTCTAAACTTAATATCTTCCAAGATACGCTTAAAAGCAGTCACTATCCCATGGCTTATTTATTTTAAAGAGTCTTTTTTGGGTATCTCTGACATTCCTGGCCAAACTGAATAAAATTAACTATCTCTGAAAACACAAAAAAGCTATTTGTTGAACATACAAAGTTTCCATTAAAAATGACACAATATATTTTTTACTTCCTAAAGATTGATATGAATTATAACCATTATTTTGATGTAAACATGAAAAAATTAAAGTTTACTATTATTAGAATGCAAAAAAAAAAAAAAAAAGAATACAGTATATCATTTTTAGCCTGAAAACTGGCCTTAAGTACACTTTAAGAATTGGATTGCAACCGTCTTAGTGTCACATCAATAAAATACTGTAACCGCCGGTGCTACCTATAATGTGTTCATAATTCAGCTGCAGTAAAGGGATTTACTAGATGACAATGTAAAAGTGGTTATTTTCTATTCCTATCTGTATTTTTTGAAAGACCTGGCTTTTTGTGACCTATACTGAATGAATATTTGTTTCAATTAAAAGATGCTTTCTCTTTCATGATTTCTGCCCATGACATTGAGGATCGTTTTCCTACTAGTGGTTTGTTCTCATTCTTACAACGACCACCAAAACCATTTTATTTTAGGTATATGGTATCAGAGCTATGCAAACCATTTGAGGATCCTGCATAATAATAACATCGAGGTCACTTTAAAGAAGTTTAAAGAATTTTTCGAATGTGGTCTCGTTTGGACACATCTTCTCACTCTGTAGTGCAGTATCTGTCATTATACCCTCAGCCTAATTTTCTGGGTGGAATCATTTTTCCAATCAGGGCTTGTGAGTTCTGTCTGCAATGCAATCGTGGCTCCCAGGATACAGTTCAACAGGATTGCTTAGCAATTCATATTCAGCTTATTTGAATGTAGCATTCAAACCACTCTTTCTTTGCTTCTCAGTTCAAATCCTGTGCTGAAGAATATGTGGCCCGAAGGCAAACTGAGCATTACAGAGGTGACCAAGAGACCTCTGACTGCCGCCACCTTATTTAAGAATTCTATGATTGCTTTAGTAGACAACCTTGCATCAAAGGTAATTACTGTCTTTTTTAAATATCCATTTCATTTCATAGATTCCCTCTTGCTCTATGTTGTAGAGAATGTAAGTGTGGTTTGCTTTGTAGGTGATTATAATAAATCAAATTGAAGAACATATTTAAAGTGAGTGTTACAATAGAATTCTTAATCCTGTTTTGTTTGTTTGTTTTTTAACATGGCTTGGTAAAACAGTTGTTTGTGTCCCAGATGAAATGCTCTTCTTAAATTTGGGCCTTTTATCCTACTGTAGTCATTAATGGGAAAGTCTTAGTAAGATCTTTAAAAAAAAAAAAGCAGTATACTACAGGCATAGTATATGTCTGACAAAATAAACTTCAGCCCTGTGCTGAAGACAGGGCCTGGCTTAAAAAAAAAAATCTTGAAATAAATTGTAACATACCATCTTTATGTTGTATCTGAAGACAAAATGACCAGATAGAGGTTTAAGAGGAAGTTTAGTATTTAAGTATTGTCCTTAGGCTGTTTTAAATAGTTGAACTAAAAAGATGTATTATTGGCAGTTATTTCTGCTTTTTATTGTTCCTTTGAGGTCTAATACTGTTTGATAACTTTAGTCTGGGATTTTTTTTCCCCTTAAAGAACAGATTTCTACTCTTAACTGCTGCTGTTGACAAGTTTGATAAATTAGGCAGCATTCTGGGACTCATTATTTTTAGTGCCTTCATTTTTATCTTTCTCTTCTGATGCTTTTCCAGTATATTTTTTCTTCTTCATTTTTAACTTTTTTTTTTAAATCAACTTCCTCTCTAAAAATTTAAATCTATATTATTTTTGGTTACTTCCCTGTGGATAAATTAGGCAAATGCCACAAGAACACATCTATTCAGTAGCTTTCTATTCTTTTCATCAGGATTCTTTGGCCTCAGGTGACAACAGATAAGCACAATGTGTTGGCTTGTATAATCAAAAATCCAGAAAGGCAGGGAGGGGTAAGGACACGGAATGGTAGACTAGAATACCCTTAGGGCCCCTCCTCTTGTCCCTCAGCTTCTCTCTGCATGTCAGCTTCAACCTGTCTCATCCAGCAAGAAGGAAAGTGAACCTAGAAGGAAGGCATGGGACACAAGAAACAGAATTGAACACAGAATTTTATAAAATGTATCTTATACAATACATTAATTATAAATATATTGTTTATAAAACTTATTCGATTTATTCAATTAACTAGAAAAGAATCACTTTTTTCTAAATTTGGTAGTTAAATGTGAGTTTTTTTAAAATAAAAATTCTAGAACCATCTATAATTTCTTTATGGGCAATTGCATTCAGCTACTAAACAACTGAACCCCCCTTCCCCAAATTAGTGGCTTAAACAAGAGAGATATTTATTTCTCTCTCTGTAAATGAAGTACAGGAGAAGGTATCCCAGCACTGGTACAGCAGCTCTAAGGTTATTAGAGACAAGTTCCTTCTGTCTTTCTGCTCTACCATCCTAGTGCTTGGCATCCCTTCTCCTAGTCCGAGATGGCAATTGGAGCCTCTTCCCTTTTAAAGAGACTTCCTGGAAGTCTCATATAGCACTTTAGCTACATCTCATTTGCTGTACCTAGTTGCCAGGGAAGCTGGGAAGTGCCTTTTTATTCTGGTCAGCAGTGCACCCAGCTAGAAGTAAGTTTTCTGTTTTGAAGTAGGAAAAAAAATACTGTGTGTGAGGTAGGCAACGAGTCTAGCAGTCTCTGCTACAGCTCCCCAGTCTCTGTGTTTGTAGAGTTGGGGGAATGAGGGAGAGAGTAGGGACAAGCAAAAGAATAGAGACAACCTATCAGTCTAATAGAAGGCAGGAAGGTGGGCAGGGCAGAAACAAAGGAAAAATGTTACATTTAGAAAATACATACATGATAGAAATAAATCTAATTAATTGGTACTCACCATAAATGTAAATAGACTAAACAGACTGGATAGGTGGAAAATCCAGGTACAGGCATACCTTGTTTTATTGCAATTCACAGATAGTGCATTTTTTACACATTGAAGGTTTGTGGCAACCCTGCAACAAGTAAGTTTACCAGCACCATTTTCCCAGCAGCATTTTCTCAGTTGTACCTCTGTGTCACAGTTTGGTAATTCTTGCAGTATTTCAAACATTTTCATTATTGTTATATTTGCTGTGGTGATCTGTGACCAGTGATCTTTGATGATCTACAACTCGCTGAAGGCTTAGGTGATGGTTAGCGTGTTTTAGCAATAAAGTATTTTTAAGTCAGGTGTTGTTTTTTTTTAGGCTTAATTCTATTGCACACTTAATAGACTATAGTGTCATGTAAACATAACTTTTATATGCACTGGTAAACCAGAAAATTCGTGTGACTTAGCCTGTTGCAGTATTGATGTTATTGCCATGGTCTAGAACTGAATCTGCAGTAACACCAAGGTTTTGCCATGTTGTTTATAGGAGCTACCTAGTTGACACTATGCAGAAAGATTAAGAACAAAAAGGTGGATAAAGATATATCAAGCCCCCCCCAAAAAGAAAACCTTGGTGAAAGCAATATTAATGTGAAAAAACATAGAATTTAAGGGAAAAAAGTATTATTACAGATAAAGAGACTAATCATAATAAAATGAAAATACTCAATAAAGCCATTTTGAACTAGCTACCTAACAGCACAGCCATGATGGTACTTGAACTCTATAAAGCAAAAAAAAAAAAAAAAAAAGAACCTGAAAAAATGTAAAAGGTAAAATTGACAGGTCCACAATCCTAGAGGGAGATTTTAAACCAACTCTACCAGAAACTGATAGATCAAGCAAAAACCTTAGTAAGAGTGCAGCAGCCAAATTTAAACTTTATCTAATAGATCAAAAGATCTCTGTACCAGGGGATAGGAAATACATATTCCTTTCAGGTATACATGCAACATTTACAAGAATTGACCACATGCTAGATCACAAAAGAAGTCTCAACTATTTTAACAAATGTATATATAGATGCATCTCCATCCTCACAGCAAATGAAATGAAAATCAGCATTAAAAAAGTTCTGTTTTTTTTTTTAATGTGCTTGGGAACTTAAAAATACTCCTAAAGTGGTCTACTTGTTATGCCTTTATTTAAAAAAAACAAAAAAACAAGGAAGACTGAAAGTAAATGAGTTAACTTCAACTCAAGAAGCCAGGAAAGGAAATCCAAAGAAAAAATTAAGAAAATTTTTAAATAGCAAAAACTAAAAGTAATCAAAAAATTAATCAAATAGACCTTTAAAAAACTTATTTTAAAAAGAGAAAATAATGTTAAGAATGAAAAAATGATACAACTTTATATATTACAGAGATTTTTTTTAAGTATCAGAATATTATGAACAACTGTATGCCAGTGAATTTGAAAAATTAGTTTTCTAGAAAAATGTTATCAAAATTAACTCAAGAAGAAATAGAAAGCCTGAATAAATCAATAGCCTTAAAGATTCTTAAAGATTCTGAATCACTAATCAGAAGTCTGCCTTCCCCCAATTCTGTCAAGAACTTCAGGCCCAGATGGTTTTACAGATAAGTTTTACAAATCCTTCAAGGAGCCAGTAATTCCTATCATACATACATGTTTTGGAGGATGGGAAGAAGAGTGGCCACTACCCAATTCATTTTATGAGCTTAATATTACCTTAGTACGAGGTTAACGTGAAAAAAATGAAATTAAAGATGATTTTCACCTAGGAACATAAACATGAAGATTTTTAAAATACATGTAAGTAATGCATTTTCCGGCAACAGGGTGAACAAAGCACCCCCTAAAACCAACTGAGAGCAACCAAAAATTGGTAAATTATAAAAACCAACTTCCTGAATACGGTCATGAACTAACAAGAAAGCAAAGAATATGCAGGCCTGGTGCTGAGTGAAGGCAGAAATTAACTGAATGAAGGGAAAAATAACTAGAGCACCAGAGCTGCTTTCACCCTGTCAGCGTCTGTTGAAGTGGGTGACTTTGAGTATAGGTACCCAAGGCTGGTCCTTGGAGGGAAGCCCAGGGCCTGCCCAGAGTAGGGTGACTAACAAGGGAACACAAACCACATGCATACTCACACATATGTACACACACAAACACACGCACACACACAATGGTGGGTCTCCAGAGGGCTGCCTCCTCAGAGAGCTACCTCTAGAATGAGCTAGAAATAACCCCTCATTATCTGAAAGGAAAACTGCCTGTCTTGGTCCTTGGCACTGAGCCAAGCAGGGTGGGTGGCCATCCCTTGAGAATTTATAATTGTAAGCCAGCTTTTGTGAGATTTGTAGTCCAAATTCACACTACCTGGGTGGCCTGAAAAGGCTCAAGCCTGGTCAATTCAGGTCTGGTATTGCCCCCAGGCATCTGATGGAAGCAAGGTGAGGGAACCACCTTCATTCCAGACCTTAAAGAACTTCCACAGATGGAGTTCTAAGGAAAATAGGGAGTTCGTAGTAAAAGATCTCCACAGACATAAAGAAGCAAGACAGGACACAGGGAGAGTCAGACTAAACAACAGACTCATGAAAATGTCTTATACTGGATTTTCAGAAACAGACTATAAGAATGTTTAATATGTTTCAAGAAATGAAAGGCCTAAAAATAAGAGAACTAGTAATTGAGAGCAGGTAGCTAGTCAATTGATAGAAATAAAAACTAATAATTAAAACTCAGTGGATAGGTTTAACATCAGTTTAGACAAAGCTGAAGAGAGAATAGGGAAATGAAAGAAACAATTGAAGAAATTATCCAGAATCCCACTTAAAGAGACCAAGAAATTAAAACTATAAAAGATACATTAAGAGACATGGAAGATAAAGTGAAAAGGTCTAACATGCATCTAACCAGAGTCAAAGAAGGAGAGGAGAGAATGGGCAGAACGATAGAAGGAAAAGAAAAAAGAATTTCAAGAATGATGAAAGACACCACTCTACAGGGTCAGGAAGTCCAGTGTATCCTGAGCTGGAAAAATTAAAAGCAATCTGCTCCCAAGCACCTAGTGAAACCCCAGAATACCAAAGATGAAGAAAATACCTTAAAAGCAGATTAGCTTTGAAGAGAGAAAATAACTAAACCAGAATTCTATACCAAGAGAATTTATATTTTTCAAGAACAGAGACACAACAAAGAATCTTTCTGAAAAATAAAAATAGAGAGTTAGAACCACAGTAAAGGAAATTCTAAAAGATATATGTCAGATAGGATGATGTCTGATTACTGAATGAAAATCTGAAATGCAAAATGAAGAGCAAAGAAATTGGTAAATATGTGGGTGCATATAACTAAGCTGACTCTGTAAAATAATATTTTATTGGATTAAAAATACAGGGTAGAGCTAAATAGCACAACAAGAATAGCATATAAATTGGAAGGGTGGGTGATTATAATTCAACTGTTTAAGGTCCTTGGTTGTTCAGGAAAAGGATAAAAGTATTGGTTAGCTTATAACTCTCATGAGTTATAAATACATATAAAATTTTCTAGTGTAGTCATTGAAAGAATAGAAATGAGTTTATAACTTCCAAACTAGTGGTTGGGGGTGGGGGAAGCCAGAATGAGAAAAAAAATCATTAGTCCTAAAAAACATGGGAAAGAGGAGACAAAATAACATAGGAAAGCTGGGACAAATAAAGATGGTAGAAATAAATCCAAATATATTAGTAATTACAGTGAATATAAATGGAGAAAAATTATCAAATCAGATTAAAGAAAAAGAATACAGATATATTGCCACTTATTAATGACATCTAATCATAACAGAAAAGTTGAAAGTTTATATTTAAAAAGATACATCAGGGCTTCCGTGGTGGCACAGTGGTTGAGAATCTGCCTGCCAATGCAGGGGACACGGGTTCGAGCCCTGGTCTGGGAAGATCCCACATGCCGCAGAGCAACTAGGCCCGTGAGCCACAACTACTGAGCCTGCGCGTCTGGAGCCTGTGCTCCGCAACAAGAGAGGCCGCAATAGTGAGAGGCCCGCGCACCGCGATGAAGAGTGGCCCCCACTTGCCGCAACTAGAGAAAGCCCTTGCACAGGAACGAAGACCCAACACAGCCAATAAATAAATAAATAAATAAATAAATAAATAAAGGAATTCCTTTTAAAAAAAAAAAAAGATATATCAGGCAAATTCTGACATTCTGGAATCACCTCAATCCAATTTCAGGACCTGTAGTGGCTCAGCAGTGAGCTGCCTCCCATCCCTGAAGGTGCCAGACTATTTTCCATTCACCTTTAACTCCCAAGTTTAGCTCTTCAGGATTCCAGACCAAAGTGTAGCTCTGCATCCAAGGTCTCGAGTTCCAGCTTTCATCCCCTGAACCCCACACGGCTGTCAGCAGCTGTGCTCAGCCTCACGGCTGCCTCTCCAGATCGACGGTTGCCTCTGAGACAAAAGCAGCCCTGAAGGCTGGCTTCGCCCCTCTGGGCTTTAGTCTTACTCTCATCTTGGCTGTGTTATTAGCTCTGATAACCTTTGTAGGTTACCTGATGATACCTTACACTAACTAATATTAGTTATTTCTCCCCTCTCCCCATATTTTGTGTAGCACTTTTTTTCAGTGACTTCCTCAGGAAGGTTGGTATGAATTGCCTAGTCCTCCATCACCAGAAGTGCATTTTCTCTGAGTCTGCACAGTGGTTTTGTTTTGTTTTGTTTTACTTTTAAAATGTTTATTTATTTTATTGACATACAATTGACATACAACAGTATATCAGTTTCAGATGTACAACATAATGATTCAATATTTGTATATTTTGCAAGATGATCACCACAATAAGTCTAATTAACATTCATCACCATGCACAGTTACACTTTTTTTTCCCTGTGATGAGAACTTTTAAGATTTACTCTCTCAGCAGCTTTCAAATATACAATACAGTATTATTAACTATAGCACACAGTGGGGTTTTTTTTCTTTTTAATTATTATTTATTTATTTTATTTTATATTTTTGGCCGTGTTGGGTCTTCGTTTCTGTGCGAGGGCTTCCTCTATTTGCGGCAAGCGGGGGCCACTCTTCATCGCGGTGCGCGGGCCTCTCACTATCGTGGCCTCTCTTGTTGCGGAGCACAGGCTCCAGACGCACAGGCTCAGCAGTTGTGGCTCACGGGCCCAGTTGCTCCGCAGCATGTGGGATCTTCCCAGACCAGGGCTCGAACCCGTGTCCCCTGCATTAGCAGGCAGATTCTCAACCACTGCGCCACCAGGGAAGCCCCACACAGTGTTTTTTTTTTTTTTTTTTTTAAAAGGATTTTCTTATTTATTTATTTATTTATTTATTTTTGGCTGTGTTGGGTCCTCGGTTCGTGCGAGGGCTTTCTCCAGTTGCGGCAAGCGGGGGCCACTCTTCATCGCGGTGCGGGGACCGCTCTTCATCGCGGTGCGCGGGCCTTTCTCTATCGCGGCCCCTCCCGTCACGGGGCACAGGCTCCAGACGCGCAGGCTCAGCAATTGTGGCTCACGGGCCCAGCCGCTCCGCGGCATGCGGGATCTTCCCAGACCAGGGCTCGAACCCGTGTCCCCTGCATTAGCAGGCAGATTCTCAACCACTGCGCCACCAGGGAAGCCCCCACACAGTGTTTTTAAATGTATGTCTTATCACCACCTAGATTATAAGTCTTTTGAATCTGCAGAATGACTTCTACTAATTTTATATACTTCTTGATACCTCATAAAGCACTCTGGGGCTTCCCTGGTGGCGCAGTGGTTGAGAATCTGCCTGCTAATGCAGGGGACACGGGTTCGAGCCCTGGTCTGGGAAGATCCCACATGCCGCGGAGCAACTAGGCCCGTGAGCCACAACTACTGAGCCTGCACGTCTGGAGCCTGTGCTCCGTAACAAAAGAGGCCATGATAGTGAGAGGCCCACGCACCGCGATGAAGAGTGGCCCCCGCTTGCCACAACTAGAGGAAGCCCTCGCACAGAAACGAAGACCCAACACAGCCAAATAAATAAATAAATAAATAATTTAAAAAAAAAAAAGTCACAGGCTGGCAATCATGCACTCCAGCAATATTTAAAAAAAAAAAAAAAAAAAGCACTCTGAACAGATGGTCAGTAAATTATTAAATGAACTTGAATTTGCCTTTGACTCTATTTATACTGTTCAACACATGTTAAATATCAATAGATGAATATCTATCTAAATCAGGTATCTTCTGCCAAATACATATTCTGATTGGTGTACTTTGGCAAAGGATGTTTTTCACAAAAATATAGGGAGAAACAGGTTTGAAAGTGCAAGATAATAAGATCACTATCAACTTTGGGAATTTAACCTTAATAAGACACTTACAATTTGTCAAATTTAGGATTTCTTAGGTTGAGTCAATCTGGGTATTTACAGAGGAGAGAGGAGGCGGCGTTTATAAATTGAAACAGAATGCTGATTAAATATAGAGAAAGTATTGCCACTAGCTTCCTTATCTGAAGGTTTTTACATTACTAACCAGGATGAAAGGGCATTCCCCCACCCCTTAGCTGGTCATGAAGTGTCTATTCCAGTGTTACCACTTCCTGTGCATAATCAGTCAATACTGGTAAAATTCCATTCAACTGGTTTCTGTTTAGTAAAGTTACTTATACTACTCAAATGATACCTTACACTAAGATTGCTTTGCCCACATGATTGCATAAATTATTGAGTTCAAAATATTTTCTAATTCATACTATAATTTTCTTTTAGACCTGAGGGTAATTTAGAAGTATATTTCTTAATTTCCAACCATATAAGATTTTCTAATTATCGTCTTGCTCTTGATTTCTAGCTTAATCTCATTTGATCAGAGGATAGATTCTGTGTGATTTCAGTCCTTAGAAATTTGTGAAGTTTTCTTTATATGTTTTGTTTATGTGTTAAAATTATTTGCATTTAATATTCTACACACATCCATTAGTTTGCTAGTCATATTATTATTGTCCAGTGTTTCTGCATTCTTACTAATTACTTTGTTTTGTTAGTGCTGAAACGTGTGATAAAACCTACTTTGATTCTAAACTTGTCTACTTCTTGTTGTACCTTCCATTTTTGCTTTAAATATTTTGAGAATTTATTAGGCTTATTCAAGTTAGAACTGTTATACCTTCCTAGTGTTTGAGTCATTTATCACTATGAAATGTCTTTATATTGCTTTTTTCCTTAAAGTCAGCTTTGCATGAATAAAAAAGTTAAAAGCAGCTTTTCTTTTGGCCAGGGCTTGCATGGTCTATCCTTTTCTACCCTTTTACTTTCAACCTTTCCATATCCTTATGTTTCAAGTTTGTCCCTCATAAATAGCATATAGTTAGTTTTGTTTTTTATCCCTTCTGACCATCTTTGTCTTTTGAATAAATCATTTAGTTCATTTATTCTTTTTTTTAATAAGTTTATTTATTTTATTTATTTTTGGCTGCATTGGGTCTTTGTCGCTGTGTGCAGGCTTTCTCTATTTGCGGCAAGCGGGGGCTACTCTTTGTTGTGGTGTGCGGGCTTCTCATTGCGGTGGCTTCTCTTGTTGCGGAGCACGGACTCTAGGCTTGCGGGCTTCAGTTGTTGTGTCACGTGGGCTCAGTAGTGGTGGCACACAGGCTTAGTTGCTCCGCGCATGTGGGATCTTCCCAGACCAGGGCTTGAACCCGTGTCCCCTGCGTTGGCAGGTGGATTCTTAACCACTGTGCCACCAGAGAAGCCCAGTTCATTTACTCTTAACGTAGCTACCGTATGTTGTATTTAAATCAACCATCTCATTAGTGCTTTCTGTTTGTCTCTTCTATATTTCTTTTTCTTTGCTTCCTAACCTTTTTGATTGATTACTGTGGGCAAAAGGTAAACAGAATTCTATTCCTTCTGCTTAATAATCTCAGTTAAATTTCTAGCTCTGTTCCCCTGTTAACCTAGTATGATGTATATCAACTATATTACTAGGCAACATCACTTAAGATAAAAATTACCCCTATTGGTAAATTGCACCTGTACTGGGAGAATGATAGTTGTCTGGTGGGGATGACATACTTTTGGCTTCCTGAGTGTGATGACTCATGTATTAGGCATGTCCCTTTCAAGGACCCTGGAAGCTATGTCTTTAGAGTTGTTACAAGAGGTATTGAATCCTATGAGGCATGAGGCTTTTAAACCAAGGGCACTTCCCACATCTGTCTGATATGGACCTCATCTTATTGTGCCCAAGCTATTACCTGACTGCGGTATGGGCTGCTGCACGACCTTGACATGCCTGCTGGCAAACCATGTTCTTGTCCTCCTGGGTAGACTCCTGCCAAGTGCGGGCTGTAAGTCTTTTGAGTCATAATGTTTAGTTAGACCTAGGGAGGCATCCTTTCCTTGCACCGCCGCCGCCCCACCCCCCACTACCACTCAGTATTGCAATGATTTTTTATTACTACATTTATTCACGTTATTATTTTGGAAGATTTACATTATAATATTGTTTTGGTGGTTACTCAAGTTATTACAATGTCATTTTGGATTATAGAAATCTAATCTTATTTGGTGCTTTTTCCTCCTTCCTGGACAATGCAAGGTCCATAAAACATCTTAATTCCATTTGTCTTCCTCCCAACTTATGCACTCTTTTGGTCATGTACTTATAAATATTTATTTTATTTATTTATTTATTTATATATACACACAGATATATATACACATATATGTTATATATCTGTATATATATAAAGCCAGTAAGATGATGACATCATCATCATCATTATTATTACTACTAGGTATAGTCAATATCTGTTTAGATTTACTCATTTATTACTTCTTTTTTCCTCTTTCTATATCACTGAGCTTCCTCTTGGACCATTCTTCTTCTGCCTGAACTTCATCCTGTTGTATCTGAGGCCTGATGTTGACAAATTCTGAAAATATTTTATGCTGTTTTCCTTCTTGAAGAATATTTTTGCTGAGTGTAAAATCCTACATTGGCAGTTCTTTAAGCATTTCAAAGACAATACTCATTTGTCTTCTGGATTCCATATTTTCTTTTGAGAAGTCAGCTGTCAGTCTATTTGTTGCTCCTTTAGGTAGTCAGCCTTTTTTCTTCTGGCTGCCCTTCTTTGGTTTTCAGAAGTTTAACTGATGTACCTAGGTGTAAATTTTTCTTTTTAAATCTTGCTTGCAGTTTGTAGGACTTCTTCAGTTTGTTACAGCTTGATTGTTTTTCATCAGTTTTACAAAGTTCTTGGCTATTAGCTCTTCAAATATTGCTTCTGCCCCTTCTGTCTCCTCCCTTTGGGACTCCAGTTACTTAGACCACTTCACAGTGTCTTCTGTGCCTCTTAACCTCTCTTCTTTATTTTCCATCTTTTTGTCTCTCCATGATCCATTCTGGGAAAATTCTTCTCACCTTCCTTCTAGTTCACTAATTTTTTTCTTCACCAATTTCTAATCTACTCTTCTACTGATCCACTGAGTTCTTAATTTCCATTATTGTATTTTTAGGTCCTAGGTTTTCCACTTGGTCTGGTTCTTTTTTGTAGTTTCTGGTTCTCTAAAAAAATTCTCAATATTGTCTTTTGTCATCTTGAACATGCTAAGCATAGTTGTTTTAGTATTTCTATCTGATAACTCCAGTATCTGGGCCCTTACAGATCTTTTTATTTTGTATGTTGTTTTGCTATTTCTAATTCATGTTATCTTGGCTCCTTATATATCTGGTTAACTTTTAATTTGGTCCAAACATCATATTTGCAAAACTGTTTATAAAAATAATTGGAGGCCCAAGTTTATGTAATCTTTCTCTAGGGAAGATTTATCTTTGCTCCTTTTAGGCACCTAAAAGCACTGATATTCCAAAGAAGCTATTCCAGTTTGAAGGACTGAAATGATTCAAAGCTGAAAGGAGCACTTAGTATGTACCAGGACTGTGCCAATTATTTTACATTCTTCAACAATGCATTTTTACCACAGCTTCTGCCTCTTTCTATTAAATTACTCCTTCTGTTACTTTTAACCATGTTTCTGTAAATACACAAAAACTTGATGTTTACATGTCTCAGTTGTTTACACCCTAGTTTTATCCCCTTTCTACTATTCCTGATGAGTCCTAAAATATAATAATACAAAATTTTAACTGAATGCCTGAGAATTTCCAGGCATTAAATTGAAGGGAAATTTAAGTTGAAGGGAAAGGAAGAATTTTTTTATAAGTCTATGCCTGAGAAATGAGAGCCACAGAGCTCAATTTGACACAGCTAACACTAATGACATGTTAATGTCTTTAGTCCGGGATTTTTCTCCAGGGAAACATCATTTGCCGATTCATTTCTTTAGGAACCATATTATGTACGTTGCATCAAACCCAACGACAAGAAGTCCCCACAGATCTTTGACGATGAACGCTGCCGGCATCAAGTAGAGTATCTTGGACTTCTGGAAAATGTGAGGGTGCGTCGGGCAGGGTTCGCCTTCCGCCAGACCTACGAGAAGTTTCTTCACAGGTGAGAATAGACTAAACAAGGAAACCTGCTAGCACACTGAGAATTATGGAGTCCTCCCCATGTTTAACCATGCATCAGCTCCTATCAGACAATCTAAATGTTTGTTGAATGAACAGAAGAGTTGAGGAAACTGCAACTATGAAAGACCTTCCCAGAATCGGCAGGACTCCCCTTGAGTCTGTGGTTTACGGACCATGGGAAAAAATTTTATTCTTCATGGGGAAAATGGAGGCATGTAGTATAGGAGAAAAAAGAAGGATTTGGAGTCACAGCTGGGTTGGAATCCTGGCTATGCTACTCATTTGCTGCACGACCTTGAGCTAGAAATTTAACTTCTTTGACTCTCCTTCTGCATCTATAAAATGAGTATAGTAACACTACCTCATAAGCCTTTTGTTGTGAGGATTAAATTAACCAAAGTAAAAAGACTAGGTGCCTGGCACATAATAGATGTTCAGGTAATGCTGCTTAGCATTACTGATATTGCTAACTATAATAATAACAAAATATTAAGTAGTTAATCATGGAGGCCCTAAAATTAGTCTACCTGATTGAATCCTGGCTTTGCCATTTCTTAGCTTTTTGACCTTAGGCAAATCATATAACCTTTCCATGCCTCAGGTTCCTATGTATAAATTGGGGGAAATTAATTAATTTTTTTAAATGGGAATAATAATGGTAACTGCCTGGTAGGGCTGCTGGGGGATGAAGTAATACATGTGAAGTACTTAGAATGGTACCTGGCATATAGTAATCACTCAATAAATGTAAGGTATCATTGCTATTGTTATTTATTTTTACTAACAATAATGATAGTTGACACCTGGTATCATAAAAATAGTGTTTTAAATTCCATCTATTCATTTATTTTAAAATATTTATTGAGCATTTCCTATGTTGTAGACTGCAGATTCCACAAAATATGAATAAACAAATACATAAAATACTGATTGGTGAGAAGAGTATCTAAGGAGATAATAATGACAGGAAGGGGTCAGCCATACAAAGGTCAAAGAATAGAGCAGGTAGAGCAGAGGAAACAGCGGAGAAAAGTCTCTTGCAATAATAAGTGGTGTTTTAGGTACCAAACATCATCCAGTGCGGTTGGAGGATGCTGAGTGACAGGGCAGTGGTGTAGGGTGAGATCAGAGATGGACATAGGCCAGATCATGTTGAATGTTGTAATCCAGACTAAACAGTTTAGATTTTGGCTAATTGTGGTAGAAAACCACTGGTGGATTTTATGCAGGGAGCAACCCAATCTTATGGGTGTCTTAAGATATCACTGTGGCTGCTGTGTGAATAGGAAGCAAGGAGACATTTAGAGATGCTATTGCAGGAAACCAGGAGAGGCAGCTCAACGAGAGTGCCTTGAACAAGGAATTATTGTAGATCCAAGAGTAGTGGACTGATTCAGGGTATGTTTTGTGGAAAGGTAGACTAGACTTGCTCACGGATTGGCGCGATGAGAGAGGAGGAGAGAGGGATGAAGGGTAACAAGTAGATTCTGGCTGGAGCATTTGGGTAAGCATGGTACCATTTGCTGAGGCGAGAAAGATTGGGGAAGAGAAGTTTGAGGAGGAGGACGTGGAAGTGGGGCAAAGATGGAATCAAGATTGTGTCCTGACTGTGTTAGGTTTGAAATGGCTACTAAATGTCTAGGTAGAAATAGTAAGTTATTAGCCATATAAATCTGGAGTTCCGGGAAGAAGTCCAGGCTGGAAATAGAAATTTGGGAGTTATTGGTATACAGATTGTATATAAAGTCTTGGAACTGGATAGAAAAGAGGAGGAGGCCCATGCCAACATTTAGGTTTGTGATCTGACATGAAAGAACCAGCAAAGAGAAGAGAAGAAGCAACGAAGAAGATAGAAGAAATATCAGAAGAGGGTTATGTCACAGAAGCCAAGAGAAGATGGCATTTCAAGAAGAAAAGTACAGTTATCATATTAAATGTTGCTGTGCCATCAAGTAAGATAAAAGCAGAAGCTTAACCGTTAGACTAGGCAACATAGAGGTCAAAGGAGAAAAGGCTGGACAGAGCCCCATTTGAGCAGGATGGGCAAGTGAAGTGAGAAGTTGGATGTCTCTGGACAACTCAAGAATGTGTGCTGTGAATGAGAGCAGAGAAAAATAGAAGCAGCAGCCAGAGTGGAATGTGAGGTCAAGGAGATACTAGAAAATGTTTGTATGCAGGTGGGGATGATTCAGAACAGAGGGAGAAACCAGCGACACAGGAGGGAGGGAGATAATTGTAATAATAACATCCTTGAGAAGGCAAGGAATAAAATCCCAAGCACAAGTGGAAGGTTTGTCAGCTTTAGATGGGAGCAGGGATGCTTCACCCTTAGCAACAGGATGAAAGGCAGAGAATATGAATACAGATGCAGGAAGCCTCGAAGCTTGGCTGATGGCAAAGATGAAGATGTTCCTATCTGATTGCTTCTATTTCCTTAATAAAGTATGAGGCAAGGTCATGAGCTGAGAGTGAAGATTAGGAGATGTGGTGTAGGAGGTTGGAGGGGAAATGAAAATACTCATTTTGGAGAGTGGGAAAGCATAGGTGTGTATGGTAGTTTTGCTGCTAGGAAGATCTGAGCGCCCACTTGACATTTGAGGTTATAAGTGTACAGTGACACCACCTAGCCACTGTGTTGTTCTCCACCAGTGTTCAGCTACTTGTGTGAAGAAGTGAGAGGGATTTACACTAATTGGAGACTCTTGGAATGAATAAAACTTTATAGCAGAGTAGCCTAGAAAATTGAAACAGTTTTATATTGATCAAAAGGTTATGCTCAGGGCTTCCCTGGTGGCGCAGTGGTTGAGAATCTGCCTGCTAATGCAGGGGACACGGGTTCGAGCCCTGGTCTGGGAAGATCCCACATGCCACGGAGCAGCTGGGCCCGTGAGCCACAATTGCTGAGCCTGCGCGTCTGGAGCCTGTGCCCCGCGACGGGAGGGGCCGCGATAGAGAAAGGCCCGCGCACCGCGATGAAGAGCGGTCCCCGCACCGCGATGAAGAGTGGCCCCCGCTTGCCGCAACTGGAGAAAGCCCTCGCACGAACCGAAGACCCAACACAGCCAAAAATAAATAAATAAATAAAAAGGTTATGCTCAAAACTGATCATTTTCCTTATTGAAATCATACTGTTCTTTAAATTTGGGGTTTTTTTAATTGAAGCTGTCGAGTAGGAATGTTGTCATGAGTAGAGATGTGTTCATTCTGAGTCTTGACTTCATACAGTGTCAAATTATATTAATAGGAAGATTGTTAGTCCCTTGTCATTACTCAGAATTCTAGCAATTACTCAATTGTAGTATTGATTTTTGTGTTGTCGTGTATATAAGATCAGCAGAAGTTAAGTATTAGAATGAGCAGGGTGGGAATGGGTAACTATAGGATGGGGCTGAACTAAAAGTATATTTACCTAAAATATATATTTATCTAACTAAAAATATATTATCATGACACCATGATAATAGAAGCCATGGAAAGAAGTTGAAATAAGAGAATAAGCAAGCTTGATTTGGAGGGGACAAGGACTTTTGCAAGTGCATATCCTCACTCTTAATCTCTTTATGCACCTATTTTACTTTCAACTCAAGATGTTTGGTGTGTTTTTTGGCATGAAAGACATGCTATAAGGATTGGATTCTGTTTTCTAATACTCATGTAAAAATAGAAAAGATTAAAAAGAAACTATGAATTTCAAATATGATGGTCTTAGGAGTACAAGCTTAAATCTGCCATTCCCACTCCAGAACATCCCCCAATAATATAAAATATGTGTATTTAAAGCCACGTTAATGCATAGCCACACTATGGAATCAAAAGGGGGATTCTCAGTGAACCTCCTAAATACCTCCTAAGATGTGAATCACTCCTAAATACAATATGAAGCAGACATGAAGACCCAGAAGTAAGCCAAGGTCACAGTTTTAAGGAAAGACTGCCTTGTGAGGCTTGAGCTGCCATTCAGGAAGCATCTCAGCTACTGTGCTGGAGTTTACCCAGCTGCAGCACCGGGAGGTTGCCATAATGGCCAGGGCAAGTAACCGCCTCAGCAACTGTAACGGAGACATCATAGGTATATTGGCCAAGACTCAGGAAGCAAAAGTAGCCACCTAACAAGAGGCCAACAAAGGCCAAGATGTACACGTACATAGAAGGACTCTGGGGAAGGAGACGAGATAACAGTCAAACATCTGAGAAAGGCCAGACCAATGAAAAAGAGACAATAAGCTCAACAAATAAAAAACCTCACCCCCAAGGGACCAGAGCAAGGAGTGAAAGACATTAGAATAAGCCTATTTCATATTCTCCAAGAGATAAAGGAGAGAATTATGGTCCTAAAATAGGAATACAAAGTTAGAAACAAGAACAGGTAGTTATTAAAAAGAACTAATTAGAGATTTAGAAAATGAAAACCAGATCAAGCACAATGAAAGAGTGAATTGTCCATCAATAGAAGGAGTCAGCAATTTGTAGTGTAATCATACAATGGTTACTAATCAGCATTAAAGAGAATGAATGGCTAATACAGCAACAACATGGATGAATAAAACATTATGCTGAAAAGAAGTCACCAAAGAGTAATTTCTTGATGCTGCCATTTATATGAAGTTTAAGAACAGATAGAAATCAGAGCAGTGCTTTGCTCTGGGTTGGGGGTTGACTGGAAAGGGGGAAGGGCAATGGGGGAACTCTTTGAGATTATGGAGATGATCTGTAACTTGATTGGCATGTCAGTTCCATAGGTGTACACATTTTTCAAACTTACTGATTCGTGTACTTAAACGTGTGCATTTTACTATACATAAAGTTTACCACAATTAGAAAAATTTTTTTCTTAAATAAACTTCTTTTAAACAACTTAGTGAGCTAGAAGATCAAGCTGAAGACTTCTTCCAGACCTCTTCACAAAGAAAAAGAGATGGAAAGTACTAAAGAATGGTCAAGCTGCGTGTAAGGTTGATCCAGGAGGGCCAAAAGCCATCTAACTGGAACTCCAGAAGGAAAGAAGAGTCTAGGGGTCAGATTGAAAGAATACACTGAGTGTAAAACATATGAAGTTTTTTAATGGAACTTAAGTACATTATGTTCACTTTCAGAGTGTTAGACATAAATAAAAATGCTTAGAGCTCCCAAGAAGAAAGGCAAACTACCTATGAGGGAGTGAGACTCATACTGACATCAGACTTCTCATTAGCAACATTCAGTGTAAACAAAGGAGCAGTATCTTCATAGTGAAGGGGAATGAAGTGTATGCTTAGAATTTTATTCCATACCAAGTTATCATTCAGGAGTGTGGGCAAAATAAAAACGTTTTCTGACATATATAGGCTCAGAGAGTTTACTATTCTGAGAGGGTCATAGACCCCCGGAAAAATCTCTAGAGGGTATACTTTAGCAAAAAGGAGAATAAATGCAGGAGGGAAATATGGAATGCAAAAAAGCAACATTGAACAAATAAGTAGGTAAAACTTTTTGTGAAATCTGAACAAGTATTGATTGTAAGGGGGAAAAAGAAGTCTGTAGTAATCATTTGCAACAAAAATTAAAATAGTGAGAAATATAGAGAAGTAAAGACTTTTTTACTCCTTATGGGAAGAATATAGATGTTAATTAACTAGACAGGAAATAGTATGTATTTTTACATAAATAAATTTTTACATATTTAATTTTTCAGAATGATAATAATAATAGTGCTGACATCGTGAAGTGCTCCCACCATATGTACCCGGCACTGTTTTAAACAATCTGCATGTAGTCTGTCCCTAAAGCTGACAACCAGATGAGGAGAGTGTGTTACCCCCATTTTATGCAGATGAGGAAACCGAGGCACACAAAGGTTAAGGAACTTGCCTCAGGTCACGGAGCCAGGTAGTGGTGTAGCCGTGTCTGAGCGCAGGCAGTTGCCTCCTGAACCTACCGTCTTTAAGAGTGCACCGCCTCACAACTGAATGTGCGGCTTTATCAGAGGAAGGAATAAAATGGAATAAAGAAAACTCAGTCTACCCAAGAGAAAACGGTAAAAAGCAACGAAAAGAAAGCACAACTAATAGAAAACATTAAATGAGAAGTTGAGAAAATTGAAACATATTAATAATCACAATAAAAGTGTCAGACTTGCCCTTTAAAAGACAGAATTGTGGAAGTCTCTCCAGTTGATGACTACGTAAGTCGAGATTAGGTCCTCTCTACTAGAGTCATCTAGGAAGAGTGCTGGATGAGATGGTGGGATGTGCATCTGGAAGATGGTCTATCCCTCCTCTGCAGGCTGTGTTTATCTGCCACTTTACATAAAATGAGTTTGTTCACATTGAAAAATTGACATTTTATTGTCATACTGATTGAACTAATTAACAGTGGGACATGGGGTAGGATGGAAGGTGTGTAGGACATTGGATGAATGTTTTCAGTCCTGGTGGGAGAAAAAGTAATATTTTCCGCAATGAGTTTGTGCTTTTAGATTCTGCAGATTTTTTGTAAGCTAGCTTTGAACCTAAATTTCTACTTGTCACTTTCATTTTCATTCTTTTATTGGAAAAGAGGAGGATTTTAAATGTACCGATAACCTTAAAAGCTGCTAAAGTCTTTCAGGGAGGTAAAACTAGTCAGAAAGCAGATGAATTTAGCTTTTTAATTTGCAAGTTCAGGATGCTGGTTTGCTGAAGAACTTGGGGCATGCCCTTGACCGTCAGGAAGAAAGGAAGGACGCCATTAACCTGATGTGTTAGCTGAGCAGTGTGGCAGTAGGATTGCTTCTAGTTTCTGCAACATGCCTAAAACTTTAAACAAATGCCATTACTCCCTGTTGACTCTTATTCTATCGAGAGTTTTATAATGAATTTGGAAGTTTTTAGATTTTATTTCCTTTTTTCACATGACGTTGCTTAATATTACCTTTCTCTTCATATTAGAACTCTTTGGTTTCTGTTTCTGTCTCTATCTGGCAAGTGACTAGACTTTTAAATGTATTTTCTTCCATTCTTTCATTCAGTAGATATCTCGTTCCTCATTGTATGGTGGACAACACGATAGGCACATGGCATATAGTGGGGGACAAAACAAAATTCCTGCCTTCATGGTACCCATAGACTGACATTCAACAGACAAACACACAAATCAATATGATTACAAACTGTGATGAATGGTGTGAGGAAAAGAAACCCATCTGGCTGCCCTAGAGAGGAATAATGGGGGTGAGGGTTGATGGTTGATGAAGGAAAATCAAAAAAAGACTCTAAGGAGTCTCAGCCTTTCAAAGAGTAGATTAAAAAGCATTCCAGGCAATGGGAACAGCATATGCAAAGTCTCCAAAGCAAGAAAGAGGCAACCGCATTACAAGACCCTAAAGAAGGCCAAGGTGACTAGAGTAGAATAATGAAAGCAAGAGAGCAGTAAAAGATAAAAATGATGTGAGGTTTTTTGGAATACTACTCTGGCTGCTAAATATGCAGAATGGATTGAAGAGGAAATGCAAAACAGGTTAGGAGTCTATTGTAGTAAACTTGATGGTGGCTTATATTAGGATTGTAGCAGTAAAGATGAGAATAGTTGAATTTTAAATATATTTTTGAGGTGGAGTCAATAGACTTGATGATGGATTAGAAGGAATGATAGAGAAGAAAAAGGATCAAATATGACTCCCAGGATTCTGGCTTTAGTAACTGAGGACATTGAGGTAGGAAGGACTGAAAGAGGAATTTAAGATGCCTTTAGGTCTATATAGGCATTGGATATGTGAGTCTGAAGCTCAGAACTGAGAACTGGACTTGGGATAATAAATGCATGAGTTGAAAAATAAAGTGGATGGAATAGATGAAGTGACGTGGGAGGTTGTACATAGAAGAGGGCCTGATATGAGCTCTGGGACACTCCAACATTTGGGGGTCCAGTAATGAGGAGTTGCCAGAAAATGAGATTGAGCAGAGATACCCAGAGAGACAGAAGGAAGCCAGGGAGAGTGTGCTGTTGTGGAAGCTAAGATGGAAATCAGGAAAAGAGAGAGACATCAAGAAGAAGGGATCAGGTGCCCCTTAGATACATAGTATCTTAACCAGAAATGTGTAAAGCCCTAGGAGGAAAGCGTGAAGACTCCTGAAAGGCACGAAAGTAGACTTGAACTAATGGAATGATATCCCTTTTTCTTGGATAGGACAACTCGACATCATAGCTAAATTTAATGAATTTAACATGGGAACCCAATAAAAATACCAGAAAGGATTCATTTGTTTTGTGATAGTTTTTCCCTGGAACTATGCAAATTGATTCTAAAGTTCATATAGAAAAATGAACACATAGGAATATCTAGAAAAACCTTTAAAAAGGAAAAGAAGGAGAAGAGACCACCAGATATTAAAATATACTTATAACATCTATAATTAGAAATTTGCAGTACTGATGGGGGCAGAGGGACAGACAAAGCAATGAAACAGACCAGAAAGCCCAGAAATGAACTGAAGTACATATGAAAATTTAGCATATGATAAAATGGCATATTAAATCAGAGGGAGAAAGACAGATGTTTTAGTAAATAATATCGGAAATAGCCTTTTGTCAAAAGTTGGATCCGTATCGTATGGACCCATATCAAAATAAACTCCAAATGGATCAGAGATCTAAATGTAAAAAATGAAAACATATAAGTACTAGAAGAACCCATAGGTGAATTACTCTGTAACCTGAATGTGAGGAAAGCCTTTCTCACTATGACTTAAAATTCAGATGCAGTATGTGAAAAACATTACTAAATAGACTACATGTATTAAACAACTTTGCACCAAGGGTGCAGGAAAAGCACTGCAGTAGGCAGCCTTCTAAGCTGGTCCCAGTGATCCCCACCTACTGGTATTCACACTTGTGGAATCCCCTTCCTGTGAGTGTGGGCTGGCCCTAGTGAATTGCTTCTAGCAAAATGGAATACGTCAAAAGTGATGGGATGTCGCTTGTGAGATTAGGCTACAAAAGGCTGAGACTCTGTGACTACTGTCTTGCTCACGGTCACCCTCACGAAGAAGCTGATGTGTAGTAAACTAACCTATGAGAGGGCCACGTATTGAGGAACTGTTGGCTGCTTGGATGTAGAATTGCAAATGATCTGTGTATTGACCTTATGTGCAGAACTGTGCTTAGTTTTCTTTTAGTGATGATAGTTTATCTGAAGATCTGCTTGATGTCCTTTGAAGCGAGTCATATTGTTCATAAGTAATGTTTTGTTCCTTCCCCAGTCATTTACCAGTTCAAAAACCCATGATAGAGGCATCCTTTTCTTGTTTCTGTTTGTAAAGACAATGCTTCCAAGGTTACGACATTACAAATAATATTTGCTGCAAGTTTTTGGCAAATAGCTTTTATTAAATTAAGGAATACCCTTCTAATCCTTGTTTGGTGAGTGTTGTATTTTATTGAAGGAGTGTTGTATTTTATTGAAGGAGTGTTGTATTTTATTGAAGCCTTTTTCTATGACTCTTATCAGGCTAATGAAATTCATCCCTATTCCTAGTTTGCTAAGAAGTTTTTTTTTTTCTTTCTTTCTATGAAGCATCTTGAATTTTATTGGATAGCTTTTCTGCATCTATTGATACCATATGGTTTTTCTCCCTTAATCCGTGCCCTGTTCTTTTTTTCATCCAGGTACAAAATGATCTCTGAATTCACCTGGCCCAACCATGACCTCCCTTCAGACAAAGAGGCTGTCAAGAAACTGATTAAACATTGTGGCTTTCAGGATGATGTAGCTTATGGGAAGACCAAAATTTTCATTCGAACACCCCAAACATTGTTTACCTTGGAAGAGCTCCGTGCCCAGATGCTCGTAAGGATTGTCCTCTTTCTACAAAAGGTAATTTAATATTTTATATATAAGGATAAGACCTTAGTTTTATGTTCTTAAAGATGAGTTGAATGTTTTCTTTGATTCAAGAAATGTTCACGATGGTATATTTTTTGCATCTATATGCATATCTTAAGAGTGTTTTCTGTTGCCTTCACACATGGAAAACTTACTGGGCTGCGTGAACTCAAAATTATTTTATCCTCAGAACTCTGAAGCTATTTTGTCTTCTGGTATTTAGAATCAGAGAGATGTCTGAAGCAGTCTGGTTTTTGTCTCTTGCAGTTAACTGAGTTGTTTGCCTCAGCTTAACTGCATAAAGGACTTTTTCTATCTTATAATTCAAAAGCTTGACCAGCCTGTGTGAAACCACCTCCCTCACCCATCACGACCCACCACCAGCACTTGCCAAGGTGTGCAGTGCTCACTCAACGATCCTCATAAGACCATGGTACCTGTCATCATTGATCTGTGCAGGGCCCCTTCTCATTTCATTCAATCACTCAGGTATTTCTTTTTATCCCTCTTACCCATTTCCATACCTTCTGATTGAACCATTTTAATGTAAAAAAATTATATATGCATATAAAAAGAAATCGTGTTCCTCTAGGAGAATGTCCTTGGGGTATCCATCAGGGGAAAGGTGGCTGGGTCATTGGGTATATGTAGACCTAATTGGTATAAGTAGTGCCAGGCTCCTCTCCAGATTGTCTGCCAGTTTGCACATCACCAGTTTGTATGTAGAGGTTACTATGTGCCCACATCCTTCCAGTATCATCCAGGTACCTAAATTTTGCCAGACTAGTAAGTATAATGATATCTCATTGTTGTTTTACTTCCTATTTCTCTGATTACCATTGAATTTGAGCATCTCATTAAATGCTTGTTTGCTTTTTGGGGTTTCCTATAAACTGCCTGTTCATATCTTTTATCCATTTTTCTACTGTAATTGGTATCATTTTCTTGTTGATTAGCAGGAATTCCTCGGCTATTTTAGACATTAATCTCTTATTCACTTTAGATATTATAAATATATTCTCCTATTCTGTCGGCATTCTAATGAACTTTCTAATGTGCTTTGTTGAAGAGAATCCTTAATTTTGACATAATCAAATTCTTCGATTTTTTTTTTTTTGGCCTTATATTTTGTGCCTTGGAATTTTATTTAAGAGGGCTTTCCTTGTATCTAGGTCACAAAGGTACTATCCTGTGTTTTCTTCTATGAACTGTATAGTTTTACCTTTCACATTTAGGTCTTTAATCCATTCAGAATCCATCTATGTATGTGGTTCTCTCTAGGAATCCAGTTTTACTTTCTTCTGTATGGTGAGCAAGTTTTCTCAATACCATCTAAATACTAAATAATCTGTTCTTTCCCTATTGATTTGTGGTGCCACTTTTATTATGTATGAAGTTTATATATATATATATATATATATACATATACATATATACGTATTCTGTTTCTGAGTGCTCTATTCTGTTCCATTTTTGTATCTGCCTCTTTTCATACTAATGCCATATAGTTTTTATCGTAGTATGTTTTAGTATATGGTAGGATAAGTCCATCTTCTCTACTCTTCTTTATTGAGGTTGATTATTCTATACATAGACCTTTATTCTGTAATATAAATTTTAATCTGTTTATTGAGTTCATTAAATTCAACAATACTTTTTATTAGGATTGCATTGAATTTATAGGTTAATTTGAAAGGATTAACATTTTTATAATATTAAATCATCTTAAGAGTATTGAATAGGCTTATTTAAATCATTTTTTTGACTTTTAGACTTAGAGAGGTCTTATGAAGTCATAGTTAATTCCTAGATATTTTATTGTTTTTGTAGCTGCTGTGCTTTTATTATTGTGTTTCTATTATATTTTCTATGTGTCAGTGTTGGTATAGAGAAGTAATATTGGCTTATGTTGGTTTAACTGTATCCAGAATGAAACGTTTCTTGATTCATATTTGTTGATTCTATTAGTTTTTCTGGGTAAAAGATTATATCATATGCAGATTATAAAAGTTCTCTTCCAATTGCCAAGATGTTTCTGAGTGTTGGTCTCGTTCATTTATTTTTCCTAGAACTCAGGAAAACTTTTGAAGTGGAATACTAAATTCTGTTTCATCTTAGAACAGTTTCCTTCTATTAATTGTTTTTTTTAATATTGCTTTTACTCCGTTCTGTTTTCTTTCTCAAGACAGCTTGTAAATTTGCAAGGTGAATCTCTGTTTTTTGTCTGCCATAGTAAGTTATTTTCACGCATCTGTTCTTCTGTATATTCAAATCCTTACTTTTGATCTTCCCTACTTAGCAGTGGGATATTTTGTTGTTGCAGATCTGCTACTTTGTCTTTCTTCTTCATACCTATCCAAGACATTGACCAGACTCAGGGGTTGGCCCTGAGCCAGGGTGACCATACCTCTCAGTTTGGTTGGGAAAGTCCTGGCTTATGACTGTGATCTGTTGTAAATATTAGTAGGAAACCTTTCACTCTCAAAGTGTCCCAGCATGGGTGACAAATGATACAATAGTCACCCTACCGTGAACTCACTTTCTTTCCACTTGTTGGCTGGTAGAATCCTCTTCTTAAATCTACATCGGCATTTTGTTTACTTCTTTCACAATTGTCAGTGTCCCACAGACTTCAACCTGTTGCAGCCTGTCAGCCAAAGATGGGGCCCACCCTGTCCCTCCCCACCCCAGGACCCAGCTCTTACAGAAAAGGTTGAATTCCAGATCTTTCTCAGTCCTCTCTCTCTACAGCACCTCTGCTTGCTTTCTGGTGAGAAATTACAATTTCTACCTAGAAAAGAGAGGTTCTAAAAGACAAGGGATGGCTGCTTCAAAAACCATCACCTGCGCCATGGAGGGAAAGCTGTCCAGTCTTCTCTGTGGTGTAGATCTTGCATTTCTTAACCATAAGGCAGTGAGTAGGGGATGACCTCCCTCTAAATTCTCAGGCACACCATCCTAGAGTACGATACACGTGATCTACTGATTATGTTCTTCGAACCAACTCCACGGGCCATAAAATTAGTGAGCATTTCAGTTTCTGGGAAGAGGTCATCAGTCACCTAACTTTCCATGTGACGTGTTTTCAATTTTTCTGTTTCCTTATGGGAATGTAGTGTGACGCTGTAGAGGCGGCATCAGGAGATGCTATTTTAAACAAGACTCCCCAGCAATTGATTTTTTTAATTTCCTTTTTAAATAAAAATTAGCTTTGTCTTTTTTATTGTATAATTAAAGTGCGCTCATTGTAAAAACAAATTCAAACCATAATGAAAAGTATAAGGAAATCCATGGGAAACCACCTAAAATCCCACCATCCAAAGGTAACACACCAAGTGTGTGAATTTTTTCCATTCTTATCAGTAAGAAATGCTACCTCGTTTCTACTATTTCATTTTTTATTTTCATGACTACTGGCAAGGGTGTGTTTATTGGCTTTTTGGATTGCCTCCTCTGTTACTCATTTTTATCAGTGGCCCATTTTTCTGTTGGATTGTTTGCCTTTTTCTTAGGAATTTCTGGGAGCTATTATCTTTATGTGTTGCAGCTATTTTTCCCAAGCTGTCATTTGTCATTTGATTCTGTTCATGGTATACTCTTTGATGTGAAATTTTTTCACTGAATGTAATGAAATATGTCTTTTTCTTTATAGTTTTTGAGTTTCTTCCAGAAACAAATTATAGATCTGGGATTTCATTTTGTACATGGTGTGATGTAAGGGTCCAACTCTATTTTGATCCAGGTATTCAATTCCATTTATTTAAAAAATTCCTCTCTTTTTTCCACTAAATTGAAATCCCACCTTTGTCTAATATTAAATGCCTATATATGCTTGAATCTATTTCAGGACTCACTATTTTGTTCCATGGTCAACTCCTATGCCAGAATCATACTGTGTTTATTATAGTACATCTTAATAGGTTTTAACATGTGAGAACATGGCTTTCAGTACCTGTTCTGTGCCTTAGTAGAGATTCAGTGTCAAGTTGGAAGAATCAGTGATGTTGCCTAAAACCAGAACCTCCAAAATTAATTGTTCTTAAAGGAATAAACTGTATAACCACAAAGATTGCAGAGGAGATACAAACTATGTTGCTTTCTGATTCATAAAAAAATGTCTAGTTCTCCACTGTCACCATCTAAACCATTAACCACTTGGTATCAAGAATTATGGATAATCCGTGCAGTGCATCTTGTTTCTCTTCATATACTTGGTCATATGCTTGACATTTTAGAGGATTTTTTTTTTTTAATATTTTCCATAGATTTTTTTTTTATTTTATTATTTATTTATTTATTTTTGGCTGTGTTGGGTCTTCGGTTCGTGCGAGGGCTTTCTCTAGTTGCGGCAAGTGGGGGCCACTCTTCATCGCGGTGCGGGGACCGCTCTTCATCGCGGTGCGCGGGCCTTTCACTATCGCGGCCCCTCCCGTTGCGGGGCACAGACTCCAGACGCGCAGGCTCAGTAGTTGTGGCTCACGGACCCAGCTGCTCCGTGGCATGTGGGATCTTCCCAGACCAGGGCTCGAACCCGTGTCCCCTGCATTAGCAGGCAGACTCTCAACCACTGCGCCACCAGGGAAGCCCTAGAGGATTTTTGAAATTGCTAGAAATATCTTTTTTTAAGAAATAACCCTCTAGATTTCAAAGAATTTTATTGGTTTTATAGTACATAAGTAATAGCAATACAAGTTCATGTAGAATCGTGAAAAAATATAAATCCTTTTATAGTTTTAAAATGTAATTTTCTTTTATATTATACATAAATTTAAATCATAACATACCATTGTACAATATTTTTTGTTATAACTTTACACGTGTAAACACTAATTTGCGTATTTATAATAACTGACTTAGTCCTTAATATGATTTACCAGCGTTTCCGCAATCTGTCTGCTGTTACTGGATGTTTGGGTATTTCCAGTGATACATTCTTACAGGTCCCATTGCAGGGCACATCTCTGTTTACTTAGAGTACTGCCTGACACCAAGTTCAGTAATGATACCTGTTGTTATTACTACTGCTACTGGTCTTACTGCTATTAAGTATTTGTAAACATCCTCGATTATTTTCTTGGAATAAACTCATAGACACAAAATTGTTGGGTTAAAAGATGCGTACTTTTCAGATTTTCTATACCTGCTATCAAATGGCTTCCAGAAAGATTGTGCCGGTGTATGGTCCCACCAACTGATGAGTGAAAGAGCTTGCCTCACTGAAGCACTGGATATTTTCATTCTTACAAATACCCTTTCTGGATGACCTAAAATCTGAATGTTTTGCCTGAATACAGGCATACCTCAGAGATACTGCAGGTTCGGTTCCAGATCACCACAAATAAAGCGAATATTGCAATAAAGTAAATTACATGAACTTTTGGTATCCCAGCGCACATACAAGTTATGTTCACATAATACTATAGTCTGCTAAGTATGCAGTAAAATTATATGTAAAAAGAATGTACATACCTTAATTTAAAAACACTTTTATGGCTAAAAAATGCTAACCATCATCTGAGCCTTCAGCGAGTCCTAATCTTTTTGCAGTAGTAACATCAAAGATCACTGATCACAGATCACCATAACACATATAATAATAATGAGAAGGTCATCTGCAAACAGTGACAGTCTGTCTTCTTCTTTTCCAATTTGGATTCCTTTTATTTCTTTTTCTTCTCTGATTGCCATGACTAAAACTTGCAAAACTATATTGAATAATAGTGGTGAGAGTGGGCAACCTTGTCTTATTCCTGATCTTAGAGGAAGTGGTTTCAGTTTTTCACCACTGAGAACGATGAGAAAACCATAATTCAAAAAGAGACATGTACCACAATGTTCATTGCAGCACTATTTACAATAGCCAGGACATGGAAGCAACCCAAGTGTCCATCAACAGATGAATGGATAAAGAAGATGTGGCGCATATATACAATGGAATATTACTCAGCCATAAAAAGAAACGAAATTGAGTTATTTGCAGTGAGGTGAATGGACCTAGAGTCTGTCATACAGAGTGAAGTAAGTCAGAAAGAGAAAAACAAATACCGTATGCTAACACATATGTATGGAATCTAAAAAAAAAATGGTTCTGATGAACCTAGGGGCAGGGCAGGAATAAAGACACAGATGTAGAGAATGGACTTGAGGACACGGGGAGTGGGAAGGGTAAGCTGGGATGAAGTGAGAGAGTGGCATGGACATATATACCAAATGTAAAATAGATAGCTAGTGGGAAGCAGCTGCATAGCACAGGGAGATCAGCTCGGTGCTTTGTGTCCACCTAGAGGGGTGGGATAGGGAGGGTGGGAGGGAGGCTCAAGAGGGAGGCGATATAGGGATATATGTATACATATAGCTGATTTACTTTGTTATACAGCAGAAACTAACAAACCATTGTAAAGCAATTATACTCCAATACGGATGTTAAAAAAAATAACGAGAAGGTTCGAAATATTGTGAGAATTACTGAAATGTGATACAGAGACACGAAGTGAGCAAATGCTGTTGGAAAAGTGGCACTGATCGACTTGCTAGATGCAGGGCCGCCACAAACCTTCAATTTGTAAAAAGAAAAAAAAAATCTGTGAAGGGCAATAAAGTGAGGTATGCCTGTATTTTAAAAATCATTTTAAAAATCATTTTTAAATCATTTTAAAATCATTTTAAAAATACAGGTATGCCTGTATTTTAAAAATCATTTTCTAAGAAGCCCTGGATGTAGTACCGCATGTTTGCATCATTAAATTAAAAGAAATGAAGCTGTGTAGCCAGTGGGATTTTTTTTTTAAGATCATCTTCTCTTCCTTTCACAATACGCAATTGCTTCACTTCCCCACACAACCTCTACACTGGAGCTTGTGTGTGTTCTTTACGTCACATTTGAATGAGAAATCAAATAAGGTGGAATTTCTAGACAGCACTGAAGAAACTACAGTTTTCAGAATTACAGCTTTAAGCAAGGAGGTGCCGAGACATCGGTAGTCAGTTCAGCAGCAAACACACGGGGCTGTCAACATGTGTAATGATTGTTTTAAGTGTGTTGTGCAGCAGAGCTGTCCGAGCTGATTACCTTTTAACTTTTTTCCATCTTCATCCTGTACCTTCCTGATTTGGTGTTTCCTATCATCCATCTTCTATATGTTGTATTCATTAATTCCCAGAAAATAAAGATACTTACTTGTTGTGTGGTTGGGGAGATCCTGAAAGAAGACTATAGTTTTCACTGTTAACTGGTAGTTAACTGTTAACTGATTTTTAATGACAATATCTCACCAAATGCGTTACAAAGCATCACGGTTCTCTAATATTCTATACTCACTTAGTTTTAAATATTTTGCTCTCTTAGAAAAGGAGTGGGGGAGCTTCCCTGGTTGTCCAGCAGTTAAGACTCTGCGCTCCCAATGCAGGGGACCCGGGTTCGATCCCTGGTCAGGGAACTGGATCCCACATGCCACAACTAAAGATCCTGCATGCTGCAACTAAAAAAAGATCCTGCGTGCTGCAACTAAGACCCAACACAGCCAAATAAATAAATATTAAGAAGAGAGAGAGAGCTTATTAAAAAAAAGAAAGAAAGAAAGGAGTGGGGTACAGAACCCCTCAAGAAACTCCCTTATTTTTTTGGTGCATGTATAGTTTTAAATGTATGTTCTCATCTTATGGCATCATAGGACAAGATCAAAATCATCATATAAGGTGATATTAAAAATGGGTTCTCAAAGGGAGATAGATAAGTACTGGGAGACTTCATCTTTTGTGTGGCCATTACCAACAAATATGGAATGAGGTGATGGATTTTGAAGAGTGGCTTTCTTGACCCACCTATAAGACAAATAGATGCTTTTGTGAATTGTGTCTTCTTTTGGGGAAATTGGCCCTTTCTTAAAGGGCATCTATAATCGATTATAGACAGACATCTTAATTGGTCACTGTGTTATGTATTTGGGCCAATTCAGATCACACAGCTTGGATCCTAGCTCTAGGAATAGATTTATCCTTTCCGGTGTGCCGTGTTATAGTTAAGAGGCCAAGGCCCCTCCTCTGCCACGTACTGAAGGCTACTAAGCATAGATATTCTTTCTTAAAGTAATATCTTAAGGCTCTAATCATTTTTCTCCAAGCAATTTGTGGTCACCCTGAGATCACAATTACAACTCCCGAATTCCCCAGCAGCAAGAGCTGCCAGCCCTTTGAAAATTTAAATTATGCTAGCCTCTGACCTGCTCCACACTCGATGCCACGAGTTTTTGTGGGTTTTATTTCAATCCTAAATACGGCTCACAGCTTGTAGCACCCATGACACATGAGCTGTGGGGTCCAGAGTCAAGCTCGAATCTGAAATCAGTTGTCAATCTTCTTTTATAGTCATGTGAAATTACAGACATGTTTATATGGGAAATACAAAAGCTTCATGCTATCAGTGTTCAGATCAGTCAGCCTCCTGGATCACTTGGCTCCCAGAATTTTATTTTTGCTTGTCTGGTATCTGCCTGAAAGGATAGTAGTGGCTTGATTATTAGGTCATAACAAAATTGGTGCAATCTCAAAGGCAGGACAGGGGAGAACAAAGGAATGAGTGGAGGAGAAAGTGTGGAAAAGATGTGGATGAGAAAAAAAGGTGATGTAACGCTGAGAAAGGAGGAAAAGACATCAAGTTAGTGAAATAAAATACTCAAAATGTAGTCTAAAATGACATGTGATTGTCGTTTCTAATTTTATGTGGAATTCAAGATGGAATTGTAGAGGGCTTCCCTGGTGGCACAGTGGTTGAGAATCCACCTGCCAATGCAGGGGACACGGGTTCGAGCCCTGGTCCGGGAAGATCCCACATGCCACAGAGCAGCTAAGCCCATGCACCACAACTACTGAGCCCACATGCTGCAACTACTGAAGTCCGTGTGCCACAACTCCTGAGCCCGCGTGCTGCAACTACTGAAGCCTGTGTGCTCTAGGGCCCGCGTGCCACAACTACTGAGCACGTGTGCTGCAACTATTCAAGCCAGCACACCTAAAGCACTGAAGCCCATGTGCTCTAGGGCCCACATGCAACAACTACTGAGCCCGCGTGCTGCAACTACTGAAGCCTGCACGCCTAGAGCCCGTGCTCCGCAACAAGAGAAGCCACCACAATGAGAAACCTGTGCACCGCAATGAAGAGCAGCACCTGCTCGCCACAACTAGAAAAAGCCCATGTGCAGCTATGAAGACCCAGCGTAGCCAAAAATAAATAAGTAAATATTTTTAAAAATTAAAAAAGAAAAGGCGGCTCATGTATCACAAGGACTGCCCTGGTTGTTTTTTCCCAATTAATAATTTAATATTATTTTTATGTTCTTGTATTTATTTGTTAAATTCGCATTTTTCATTCTTTTTTTAATTAAATTTTATTGGAGTATAGTTGCTTTACAACGTTGTGTTAGTTTCTACCGTACAGCAAAATGAATCAGTTATACATATACATATATCCCCTCTTTTTTGGATTTCCTTCCCATTTAGGTGACCAGCACTTTACATTCTTATTGTTGGGTTATATTATAGTCCCAGTCACAAGAAGGATCTTGTGAAGAGTTAAGAGTGACTCATAAAAGCATGAACGTATAATGAAAATAGCAAATTCTGAAACTGAGAATAATATCATCACTATTAATTATAAGTAATCGCAAAGGTTAATATAGGTCTGAGTATAATAATTTTGTAAACCAACCAGAGAAAAAGTGTGAATAGAATCATTATCTGAAAATCAGATTGTATTGGTGTAGTTATTCATTTGCTCCTATTCCCTGATGTATTGTTTATTGTGCAACTTTGTCAAGTAGTAGCATGAAGCTATGGGGCTTTCACGTTATTTTCAAACAAAGCTCACCGGCTTCTTTGTGAAACCAGTCAAGTGTTTTATTTCTCAGACTAAAAGCAAAATGATTATCTCTCATATGAAATTGATTACTTTTGCCCTTAAATTAAAAAAAAAAAAGCTACTAATATAGTAGCTAATCTTTACTGAGTGGCAGGCAGTATTCTGAGCATTTTGCATATATTAACTAAATCTTTATAAGAACTCTGTGAATGAGTGTCTATCAGTATTTTTCATCTAATAGGAAAGGGAACTTAAGCCCCGTGAATAGCTTGAGTGCCTTGCTGGAGATCACACCAATAGTGGACCCCACAGCTGGGATTTGAACCCAGTGGTGCAGGCTTCTGCACACTTTTAACCCCTATTCACTTATACCACACTAGCATCATTCAGTGTGCACTCCTTATAGGAAAAACAGGTATGACTCACACTATTGAAGAAAAGTTTATAAAACCAGCCACGAAGATGATGATGGCATCATGCTCCGAGAGAAAGAAGAAGGTGATTTGGCCCTAGTGCTGTCTGAGTCATTGACTATTGAGTATGTGAACTGAGATATATCTTTACTACGATTGGAAGGAAACACTGATGTTTCCTGTATGAATCAGCTCTTGACATATGTACGGTAATGAAAAGTGATCAGTGACTCTCTTTTACTGAGAATACATGCTCCAGGAGAAGAGTTTTACTTGTTGTGGTAAAAGTTACTTTCGAGCCAGGAGTGGGTTGGGAAAGGTGTGTCTGGATGACTGTGGACAAAGCATGAGCTGAATTACAGGAAGGGTGGGGGAGGCATGGCTCTGTGATAAGAGAGGTTGCCCCCAGTGCCAGTCAACTCACTGCTTTATTCATGGGGAATATTTATGGTCAAAAATACGCTGCTTGACCTTGGCTAGTATTGAAAGAAATAAAGAAAAATGTGCCTTTGATCAAATGACCACCATTGACATTATGTCTTTTCAGTAGGAGGTGAGAAGAAACGGGTAGCTAATGTCCTTTCCAACACTGTGACGTGTGGCCGGGTGGGAGAAGGGCACTCGTGTATTTTAAATGAGTAATAAACATGGATTTGTCCATTCATTACTGAATAGGGATATACAACGAACAAGACAGGGGTCCATCCAGAGGAAGCTGACAGCTGAGGCAGAAGGGAGATGTGTTAGCACTCAACCAGTGCAGTAGAGTAATGGTGACACTGTTGAGTAGGTAACGACTGCCAGGTGGGCTCAGAGAAGCGTCACCCACCTGAGCTGGGAGAGAAGGCTTTTTGGAAGAAGGAGAGATGCCAAAAAGTTGGAGAACAACTCTGTTAGATTCACGTTTTACTTGAAAGTCCATTGTAGGGAGGACAGATCTTAATCTCTATTTCATAAACCATTTATACAGATTGAGTTCATTGGAGCTGGGTCATTGATGTGATAGCAGGTTAATTGGCACTAAGGTTAGTGGGTAAACTAAACTTCCTATGACAAAAACAGGGAACAAAGTTCTACAAAAATACCAAACAAATGTTGCTTTCCATAATAAATGTATACTAGTCTCAGTCCTTGGAATTACTGAAACTGCCCTTTCAATGTGACAGGAGAGTTCTTTTGCCCTCCTTAGAAATTAGGACAATTAAGATGCAAATATACATGGTAGCCATGCAACTCGTGATGACAGAATTAAATTTAGCTGAATTTTATCACAAGTTTATAAATATTTACTAACCTTTCCCCTGTTTATCTAACAAGAGGTAAAGAGCTAGCTCTGGATTTGTCTTCTCAAAGCACCTAGGTCAACAATTTCCATTCTGTCATGGTTCCTCATTTATAACTGCTAG
Organism: Balaenoptera acutorostrata; assembly: GCF_949987535.1. Classification (NCBI taxonomy): domain Eukaryota; kingdom Metazoa; phylum Chordata; class Mammalia; order Artiodactyla; family Balaenopteridae; genus Balaenoptera; species Balaenoptera acutorostrata. Next base: position 19,058,310 of record NC_080083.1, on the reverse strand, counting down.
TAAAGGCTGGCAGCCTCTGATTTGATTGGGGGTTTTTTTCTTTGTTTGTTTTTGGTTGTGGCTTACAATATTCTGTTTCCACACTATACTGTACAAAGTCTCTGCAACTTGACAGAAGGGGTGCAGAGGCAGGAGCGTATTTGGAGGAACTTAATAGTTTGGGGCATAGTTCAAAGTGCCTCTGAGACATTCGAGTCAAGATGACCAGCATATTGGATGTATGAGTCAGGGAAGCAGAGGAAGTAACAAATTTCAAGTAAGAAGGAATGATCAGCAGTGTCAAACACAGAATCATCCAACAAAATAAAGGACTGAAAGTGCCCACTTAATCTGGCAATTGGGAGATCACTGGTTTATTAATAACCAGCATGTTAAAGATGATCAGGATGAAAGGCAGAGTACAGGAAGAGAAGAAAAACACACCAAGTACTAGAATCCTCCAGGAAGAAAGTATGTTGAACATTTATTGGTAACTCATGGTAATATGGTAATGAACATAGGTATGGGAAAGTATGTATGTTCTTAATGAAGAAATCAAGGAGTATTTATCATTTACAAGACATTTAATAAATGATTATTGAATGTTGAAGCCTTTCCCCTACATATGTTACTAAGCAGTCCTAATAAAATAACATTATTCAGTACAAGTCATTGATTTTTATTATTGTGAAGAAAATTTCTATTGATTTATCATGTAAGCCAATAACTGATGCCATTTAGTATTTACATATTGACAAATGCAAAGCCCTTTTAGAACAATAAAAATGCTTCAGCAAAAATTTAACAGAACAACAGAGCATCCTTTCTTCTCTCTCTCTCTCTCTCTTTCTTTCTTTCTCTCTCTTTCTTTTTCCGTACCCCCCTCCCCACCCTTTTCCTCCTCCCACCCAACTGAGGAATAAAAAAGATAAAAGCATGTTTGGAAAATAATGATGACATGTCAAAAATAATTTGTTTCTTATTTATCTCCTCTCAGATACTGCCAATAAGAAGCCACTGCCGCCCCTTCCCCAGCCTGTTCCCCTGTAAGTTGGAAGCAGATGATTTGCTCTCCTGAAAGAGCAGCAAATCCGTTGCCCGGGTGATATCTCATTACTAAGGCAACCAATTTGGTGCATCAGTGTGAATCCCAATTTTAAAATGTAATTATGCCAAGATATGTACATATGCTTGAGATTTGCTTAAAAGAAATCTGTTCTCCTTTGGAAGGAAAACATTTCCTATGTCAGTTGAAAGAAAGGGGGAAATACTTCTTTTATTCTTTGCTAGTTAAATACACCCTTCAACTGAGCTCCCACCATGCTTAGTGAAAGAGCTTGCATTCGTTCTCTCTCACCACTTTTTTTTTAACTTGAGATCTTCCCTTTCCAAGACACTTCTCTCTTGAGACCTGTCACTCATAACCCAGCAGCTGTTGTCACCATGACAACATTTTCTGGCCCCTATAGGTGGTGAAAGGAAAAAAAAAAAAAAAGGCTCCATTTTCATTGCACTTTTCTTTTTAATTGCTGGGAACTCAAGAGATTGACTCTTTGTAAGGAATTAATTAGTGAAGGGGAAGTGATTCAATGAATAGGTGTTAACATTAAATTAAAAACTTGTGAACAATTCAGTGAGGATTGGTATCCCGGACTCAAATGAAAGATCTTATAGATAGGAGGTGTATACCAAAAGCTTGGCTGGAGGAAGACAGCCAAGCCAAACAAAATACCATCGAATCACTGCTGAGCAATTAATTTTTCTTCCTCCTCGACAAAAATTATTGTTTAAAAATTAAAAACGTATTTGGGTGCAGGGAATATTTAATTACCAATCTTATTAAATAATGAAACCCATGCAACTCATTAAGTTTCCCATTTGCTGAAGCTGCCAGGAAGCTCAGGGTTCAGATTTGTACTCAGATCCAGGAACCATTCTTAGCTGGGGTTTCAAATGTGACTGTCACCCTTCCTACTGAGACCCCCACCCATTGCCTACCTGTCCTTTTATCCTCAGTTGGGTGACTATGTTGTCTATGTACCTTTTTTAAAAAAAATTTATTTATTTTATTTATTTTTGGCTGCGTTGGGTCTTCGTTGCTGCGTGCGGGTTTTCTCTAGTTGCAGCGAGCGGGGGCTATTCTTTGTTGCGGTGGGCGGGCTTCTCATTGTGGTGGCTTCTCGTTGCGGAGCATCGGCTCTAGGCGCATGGGCTTCAGTAGTTGTAGCACACGGGCTCAGTAGTTGTGGCTCGCGGGCTCTAGAGTGCAGGCTCAGTAGTTGTGGCGCACGGGCTTAGTTGCTCCATGACATGTGGGATCCTCCTGGACCAGGGCTCGAACCCGTGTCCCCTGCATCGGCAGGCGGATTCTTAACCACCTTGCCACCAGGGAAACCCCCTTGTCTATGTACCTTTTATGTAAGTTCCCTCCAATCCTTTTGGAAGTAATTGGGTGACACATACTAAAGGCAACGATGAAAATATCATAATGGGTATTCACTACCTAGTGGCAATGCTGATATTTCACATAAAATATCACCCCCCAAAAAAGATGATTTTTAAAACTGCCTTTTTAAAAAGGCCTTTCTGAAGTACATACTTTTGCCACATATTTCATTAAGCCAAGACACTTTATGGGTGACAAAATATATCCTCATATCCTATTAGGTATATAAAAGAATATATGTGGTTTAAGTGTAAGGGCTATGGTGTTGAGGTTTACTTTAGTCTTTTTCTTGCTATAGCACCAAGAAATCTAAGTGTGTCAGAAATTGCTTATATCTTTGTCATGGCACATTTAAACACATTCTGCTTGGACTATTAAGTTTTGCTAACCAAAAAAAAAGTTTATGAAATATTCAACATGTTCTGGGAAATGTATCATTATTGCGTATATTTAGAGCATTCAGTTTCTCTTTATGGGGAGACGTATAGTGGCTTTAAACTCGATCTTTTTCATTTCAGCACATGCAGAGTATAAATACCTTTAACATACAAAAGGCCCTTCCAAAGAAATGAAATAAATACCTCACTAGAAAACTGAGGAAAACTATAGACAATCAGTCCACCAAAAAAAAAAGAAAAATGGCCAGCAACTATATTTTCACCTATCAAATACTCAGGGTTTGTTTTTTTTTCATTTAATCCTACCCAGTGTTGTTGATGATATGTTTACTACCGGCATGAGAGTAAATTGGTGAGAACTTTCTGGACAGTAGTTTAGCAATGTGTTTCCAAAAAATCTAAAAGTTGGGTTTGCCTCTAATCTAGCAATTATACCTGTAGAAATTTATACTAAGGAAATTCTTGAAAATTCATGTAAAAATCCAGTTGTAAGAATTTTCTCTTCAGTATTTCTCATGAAAGTGGAAAATAATGGAGAAAAATGTTAAGAAGTGAGTCATATAAATTGTGGTAGATCCCTACAATAGAAAACTAAGCAGCCATTAACAGTGACAATATAAATAAATTTAATAACATCGAGTGCTCATGATAAATGTTAAGTGAGAATATATGTTACAAAACAGGATGTTCAGTATGATTCCTTTTTAACCACATTGTTAATTCTAGACATACCTACACATGCATGCATGTGCATGTGTGCATGCATGTGTGTACACACACACCCATTATATAGACTGAGGAGGAGTCATTCCTTTGGGGGGGCTTTATTTATAACTAAAGAAAATTTAGGGCTATTTATTTATATTCAGTATTTTTTGTCAGAAAGTCTTACTGTTGCCAAACATCACTCTCCATTCAAATTCAGTACTACAAGGAGAATCTGTATTTTTTTTTTATTGAAGTATAATTGATTTACAATGTTGTGTTAGTTTCTGCTGTACAGTAAAGTGATTCAGTTAAATATATATGTATATGTATATATATACATATATATATTCTTTTTCATATTCTTTTCCATTATGGTTTATCACAGCATATTGAATATAGTTCCCTGTGCTCTACAGTACAACCTTGTTGATTATCCACTCTATATATAATAGTTTGTATCTGCTAACCCCAAACTCCCAATCTATCCCTGCCCTACTCCCCTCCCCCTTGGCAACACAGGTCTGTCCTCTATGTCTGCAAGTCTGTTTCTGTTTTGTAGATAAGTTCAATTGTGTCATATTTTAGATTCCACATATAAGTGATATCATATGGTATTTGTCTTTCTCTTTCTGACTTACTTCGCTTAGTATGATAATCTCTAGATCCATTCATGTTGCTGCAAATGACATAATTTCATTCTTTTTCATGGTTGTGTAGTATTCCATTGTGTATATGTACCACATCTTCTTTACGCAGAGACTCTATATTTTTAAGAAAATTTAATTTCAAAATAAGATGTTTACTAGCCAGTTGTCCTGAGTTGGTCTTATTGTATCTGTGTAGATACAAACACCCAAAGAAATCAAACACTCATAGAAAATATGTCAGTGACAAATATCCTCGGGGAACTAAAAATACAATCAGGCACTCGTGATTTAAATGCAGGTTACAGACCAAGTACTTTATTCACAAGTTTACTGTACTTTAAATGGATTATAGGGCTTCCCTGGTGGCACAGTGGGTAAGAATCTGCCTGCCAATGCAGGGGACACGGGTTCGAGCCCTAGTCCGGGAAGATCCCACATGCCACGGAGCAACTAAGCCCATGCGCCACAACTGCTGAGCCTGAGCTCTAGAGCCCGCAAGCCAGAACTACTGAGCCAGTGCGCCCTAGAACCCATGCTCCGCAACAAGAGAAGCCACCACAATGAGAAGCCCACGCACCGCAATGAAGAGTAGTCCCTGCTCGCCACAACTAGAGAAAGCCCATGCGCAGCAATGAAGACCAACGCGGCCATGAATAAATAAATAAATAGATTTATTTTTTAAATGGATTATAAATAGGAACAACATAGAGCTGTAATCACATTGTTTCCATCTAAAATTTTAATTGTCTTTATTATAAAGTAATACGTATTCATTGTGAAATTTAAAAATATACTTAAAGAAGGAAATAACATCATCCATCATCTCACCACCAAAAGGTAACTACTATTAATGGTTTGGAAGGTGTCATAACAGTCTTTGTCCTACTCTCTCTTACACACACAGTTTTCTAAATTGAAGTCATGCTGTGTACACTGTAAAGGGCTGTTCCAGATGAAAATCGGCAGAACCACGGTGATGGTTGTGGTACGGGGTCCCTGGACCACTTCTGTGTGATCTTCCAAGCTTCTCTCCTTGACCCACATCTGCAAAGCATCACCATCTGAGTTTTAATGATGTTGTTCCTCTGTTCAAAAGCCCTTCAATCACCTACAGAATTCAGACCAGGCTCTGCCGGCATCTTTCACTGTGCCACCACGCAGCGTCATCGTGTTTTTCCCTGCACTCTCACGTACATCTCTTTCCCACCTGTGCGCTTTACACATACCATTTGCCTTGCCTTTTGTATCTTCAAATTAGACTCCACCCCCTCACTCAAGCCCTCCTGGCCAGACTAGTCTAAATAAAGTCATCTTTACTTCCTTCACCAGCACCCATTTGTCGATTTTATGTGGCTCTCTGAGGCGGTAACTTCAACAGGAGGTAGGAACTGTGGGCCTGCTGTTAGTTTGGGGGTTGTGTAAGGTTTTAGGTCATCACTTCCTTTACCTGTAAAACGATAGGCTTGGATATGGGCACATCTGTTACAATCAAGTATGAGGTGTGTTATGAGTAACTTGGTACTAATAATAAGTTAGCAAAGATAATGAATTAATTGGTAAATAGGAGCTGATGCGAGGTTATTTCTATAAAATTTATATTTGCTTTCTTGAGTGGGCAAGAAAGGCCCATTTCAGGGATGGTACAACCCCCGAGGGTTGTTGCACGTGTGTTGCAAGTGTGTTGCACGTGTGAGTGTCCTTCCTAAAGTGTGCCGTGGAAGAGTCAGGGCAGAGAACCTCCCAGCTGATGGTTTATAAGAGGTCTTCAGCTCAAAGATTCCCTCCGAATTCTAAGATTTCTGTAGTCTGTAGAGCATCTATTAATTTTGCACCTTTGTCTTCTCTCCTCAACCAGATTATAAATTGTTGAGGGAAGCAGTGTCCTTATGCTTGTTTGTACTCCACCCAGGGGCCCCAGCATGGTGCCCTGTGCACAGTGGCTCACGTGGTATTTTGACAATAATGTAGTGTCATGACTCAGTACTAGGTGCTCTGGGATTATAAAGGTTCCTATTAGCTATGTTATGTTTATTAATACTTAAGAGCTAGTCATATGCATTTAAATGAGGTACCTTCATCATACCAAGCAAATGGAGTAATTAGTAGGCATAAGAGTTATTCCTAACTGGGAAAGAAGCCTTTAAGTTTTAACTCTGCTGCCAGAGTTGAAGAATCGCTAATTTCTGTGTAATTTCTAGTCTCTACTGCTGCCTGACAAGCAGGTAGTTCTTGGCTTCAGTCAACCACAAGGCACTTGGTTTCCAATCCCAGCTCCAACACTTACAAGATGAAACTTTGGGACCTCTCTGTTCTTCAGTTTCCTCATCTGTAAAAGGGAAGTAAGAGTACCCACCTTATAGTATGGTTGTGAGTATTAAATGACTTAATATATTCAACATACTTTGATCAGTGCCTAGCATATGGCAGGTACTATATGTTTGCTATTCTTATTAACATTGATATTATTAATATTATTATTGGTTTGGGTATATATCAGTTGACCGTTGGCATAATTATGCCACAAACCACCTGTATTGGTTTCCTATGATTACTATAAAAATTACCACAAACTCGGTGGCTTGAAACAACAGAAATTTATCCTCTCACGGTTCTGGAGGCCAGAAGTCTGAAATCAGTTTCACTGAGCCAAAATCAAGGTGACATCAAGGCCACACTTCCTCTAGTGGTTGTAGGGGATTATCTATTCCTGGCTTCTTCCAGCTTCTGGTAGCTGCCAGAATTCCATGGTTTGTGGCTCTAGTCTCTCCTTCCATAGTCATATGTCTTCCCCTCGTCTGTCTTCAGATCTCCTACCACCTGCCTCTTATATATATATATGGGATTGCATTTAGGGTCCAAACAGGTAATCCAGGATAATCTACCCATCTCAAGATCCTTAACCTAATCACATCTGCAAAGTCCTTTTTTTGTCACGTGAAGTAACATTTACTGGTTCCAAGGATTAAGAGGTAGAAATCTTTTCGTGGGCGGGGGGTGGGGATTGTTCAGCCCACCACATCTCTAAAACACAGTGGCTATAACAGTCAGAATTTACTTCTTCCTCATGCATCGAAGGTTTGGCCATTTTTGGCTGAGCCCATCCCAGGCCGTGGGCTGAGTACAGATTGGCTCCACATGTGGCTTATTTTTTTCTGGTGTCAGTGGATCCCAGGGGCGTGTTCTTCTCATGGTTAACAGCAAAAGCCTAAGAGGGCAAGGCTGACCACACAAGCACATTTCAAGCTGTTCAGGTCACATGCATATGTATCTCGTTGACCAAAGCAGGTCACATCAATGGGGTGACCCACGTAGGTCAAGAGGAAGGGAATAAATATTTGCTATCATAACAACTTAGCATGGGGTTTTCTGTAGATGACAGCTAACTTAAAGCTACATTAACAATATATGTATTTGGAAGAGGAAGAAAATCCAGGATTCAAAGCAAAGTTATTTAGTAATAAGACAGTTTCCTATAGTTGTTATTTGAAGGTTAAGTCAAGAAGCTATGTGTTTTGTAGTCTTAGCCTGGCCAGATACAGTCCTGAATGTGGTGATCACGGAAACTTGTTGCATGATTTTTGATTTAGAGGATAAACCTCCACAGACGTGGAATGAGCTACCCAGCTCCTTTTGCCATAATGTAGTGACTCGGTGAACTCCTTGGAGATGTGAAAAAGAAGCAAGAGTTTTCTGCCCCTCTGGCAGAACAGAATATGTGCTGGGTAGCCTTGCAAGAAGAGAAGGGAACTAGAGAATACCTGTCAGCTGCTGAGTTAAAGCCAAAGCTACATTAATTACAGTATCTTCTCAGTCATCCTTGACCTATGAGCCTGAATAGATAGTTCATCTAAGTGATCTGACCAAGAGCTGGTTCCTTATACATTCATTGGAACCTGATTTTTGTTAATTTGAGAACTAGTATACAATATTTGTATATTTGAATTGGATAGAATTTCCCAGTCTAGGGGTTTTTTTCCCCCTCTTTCCTCTCATTCCAGTAATAGAGAAATTAGATTATTCTCACAGGCCCAGTGAAAGAAAGGAATAATACACAGTAGAGTCTATGAGCTCTTTCTCAGTCTCTTTGGCTCCAGGACAGAATAAAGGATGTACCAGGTCACATTTTCCTCAGTCACTTGATAAAAAGCAGTGACACTAAGGTGTTGACTTGTGTCAAGGAAAAAAAAAAAAAAAGGAAGAAAGTAAAAAAGCAAAGGGGGGACTTTTCATGAAAAATCCTGTAACTGGGATGAATGGAATTAGGAACTTAATTTAGAGTATCCATATTTAAGATGAAGATTTTTACGTTTTTAGTGAAAGAAATTCTTTTAACGTAAACGAAACATTCACTGAAAACCAGACTTTTTCACGCCTCGTGTTCCTCACTGGCAAACTGGCAGCAGTTTGCCAAGCAGATGCTCATTCATGCTAGACTGCTCTAGAACCATCAAGCGTCACCACTGATCTTGAAATTCCATTAAGGCTTGAGAACTGCATGGCAGCTGCCGTGTGTCACTTCCTTGAATGTTTCATCATTTGCTTGGCTCGGCTGCACCGCTGTGTAACGGGATGAGTTCTCTGCTTCTCTTAAGTGAGCTCTTAAACCCTAAGGTTACTTGGTTGTCAAACATTCCGTGGGGCCTTTTTCACAGATAAGTAAGTCTTCTTTTAAACTTGTAATAAAAGATCTTTAGTGTATTCAAGCCAATAAGTATCCATTCATTCAACAAATGTGTTTATTGCCAGGCACTCTTTGGAGACACCGGGATGAATATAATAGAAATAGTCCTTGTCTTCATGCAACATACATTCTAATTGAGGAGTAAGACAGAAAAACTTAGTCAACAAATAATTATAAATTATGTAACAGGCATGAAGGAAAGGAAGGCCTGAATTGGGACAGTCATTCAGAGGACAAGGGAAATGGGCTGGTCAGGGAAGACCTCTCTGAGGAGGTGACATTAAAGTGAGACCGAAAAATTGAGAGCGAGCTGACTCTAGGAGAAGTCCAGGGAGAGGAGATGCAAGCAGAGGGAACTACATAAGCAAAAAACTCTGCAGCAAGAGAGGGTGTGAACATTTGGAAGGCATTTTCAGCAATATCACTGCCGCGTCTGTGCTTCTGTCACTTTTTTTTTGTTTTTTTTTAGTACTGGTGCACATTCCTTTCTTCAAGGCTCAGTGCAGCAGAATTTCTGTCTGTGAAGTTTTCAGCTGGAATTTGGGTTTAGGTTTTCTGGAAGGATACCTGGAGGGCAGCTAAGGAAGAGTTCCCTGAAATATTGATCACAAGCCAGTTGAGATGAGTGAAAAAGACCAAAAAGAAGGGTAGAGTTTGATGGTCCGAAAATATTTCACAGACAGAAAGAGCTGTTTATTGGCAAGTCTAACGCTGATGTTCGTTCTAAAAGCAGTCTGATTATTCTCTAAATCCAAGATATGGTTGAGCTGACTTTGTATGAAAATGCTGATTTAATATGACTTATATATTAAAATCTATAGAATATACCCTTTCACTATAGCTTACGCCTTTTGCAGTCAAGTAGTTTTATGTATGTGGGTGGGTGGGAGTGTGGCTATATATATATCTCCTGATTATTATATATTCCTGATTATTTCCCAGTGATTTTTTTATGCAGCTATTTCAGAGGCGACATCCTCATAAAGATTTCCAGTGTTAACTCTTCTTAATGCCTGACCAGGTAGGATCTGACTTAGATTCATTCCACTCACATAAGTTTGATCCAAATAGAACATTTCTCCTGTCATACTCATCAGCCGTAGCTGGTAACTCATTTGTATTTCAAAGAATCCAGAGCTTTAGTGGGCATTTCACACATCTTTAATTATGGATAATCTACTAGAGTAGACACAGTTTCCTGCCATTCATGAAGTGATTGTGAAATAAAGGCTCTCTCCTATTTGTGATTGAGACCACTCCTCCACATAGAACTTACATTTTAACAAGACAAATTCTTTTTATAGACACACATTTAAAGTTTTTTTCTAAGAGATGTCCAATTTATTTATTTTTATTTATTAGTTAAATTTTTTGGCCACACCCCGAGGCATGTGTGTTCCCCGACCAGGGATCAGACCCACACCCCCTGCATTGAAAGGCAGAGTCTTAACCACTGAACTGCCAATAAAGTCCCTAGACACATATTTGATTTTAAAGTAGGGAGGGCCTTTCTGAGTTTAGCAGCAGCAAAAGAAGAATCATAAGGGCAAAGGTTGATACATATCTCTGAATAAACATTTAAAATTTCTGTTTCTCAAAAAATATCATTGTATATCACAATGTGTTCAGTTGCAAGGAAGGGAGAAGGGGAGAAAGAGAGAGTAGGAGGGAAGGGGAAAGGAATAGAGGGGAGGAGAGGAGAGGGAAGGAGAGGGGAGGGGAGGAGGGGAGAGCGTAGAAAGAAAACTCAACTCAGACGGGCACAGAGTGTAACGGGGATCTATTTCATACATCAGGAAGCCTTCTCTTGGGTCATCTTCTTTCTCAGTGTGGCTCCCCCTTGTGGTTGCCAGGTGGCTGCCAGCAGTTACAGAAGCCACGTTTCGTCATTCAAGGAAATCTCTTCTAGAAGTACTTGGACATTCTCTCTGAAGAGTGAGACATTTTCTTTCTCAGAAACACCTAGAAAATGTCTTCTCATGTTTTATTAGCCAGGACCAATAACCATGGCCAGGAGATGTTAAAAGGCAAAAATGCTAAAGAGCCTTTGTAAATGTAATAAAAGTTTAGCTTATTTCATATATAAAAAGCCCTTACAAATCATTATGTAAAATTACAAATATGTGATGGACAAAAACAAGGAATGGAAAGAGAATTCACAACAGAAAAAATTCAGATAGCCAGTGAATTTTTTATATTCCTAATCAAAGCAATTGAACCATAGCAACAATATGTTATCCTATATCAATCTCGTTAATTCTTTTTAACTCTTCGCATGGTAGAGTTTGGAAATGAATACTTTAGTATGTGGCATTTGGAAATGTAAATGAGTCGCAGCAGCAATTCTATTTCTAGAATTAGAATTAGAATATGTACAATGATACTCCTAAAATGATATTTTAAATTGCAGAAAACACCAGAAATACCGCACAGTAGGAGGTTGGTTAACTGAATTATATGCATGTATCTGGTTGAGTACTGTGAGGCCGTTCAGAATCACATTATAGGAGGGTATTTGATCACATGGGAAAATGTGCTTGATGTATCAAATAAAAAGCATTGCAAAGCACTTTATGATAATTATGTGATCTCAGTTTTGTGTAAAATATGTATGTAACCATAAAAGAAAAATGAATATATTTGACCGCACACAATTTTTTTAAAAGACAACTTCTGTATGGTAGTATACCATAAATAGTACCAAAAGATCATTGGCCTACTGGAAAAAATATTTAAAATGCTAATAACAAAAAGATGATTCCCTTAATTTATAAAGAGCTCATACAAATCAATAAAAGACAATCCAAAGAAAATGGATTTTAAAAATAGAAATATGCCGTTTATAAAAAAGAATTTTAAATGACTGATAAAAATATACACGTTATTTTTATATTAGTTGAAAAATTAATTATATTCCTGTTGACATCCATTTTAAATCTGTTCTGACTTGATTGGCATATAACTAAGAAACTTCAGTCTTCAAATATTATGTTATAAAACATTTCTTGGGAAAGAAATAGATTAGGTAGTAGGATTTTTCAGATTTGTAAGTACAAGGTTGTGTTTCCAATAGGATTTTCAGTAATATAGTTATAACTATGTGTACAAGTGTAAAACCTCAACATCACTGAGAAAACCTAGCATTTTAGTTTAGATTTTTCTCTAAATAGTAGCATTTCTGTCTGTCTCACCACAGCATTTTTCCAGCATGAGCTACTTAATACTCTGATCATAATAGTGTGTTGCCTGCTATTAAGATAAATCGTGCACCCAACAGCGCAGTTGTATTCTTTTTTTTCTCTTTGGCATTGAGTTATGACCAGGAATGATCTTCATAGTTGTTTTTTTTTTTTTTAAAGAAATTCACGTTCTTTTATTTATTTATTTATTTATTTATTTTATCTTTTTTTTTTAAGAAATTCACGTTCTTTATTTATTTATTTATTTATTTATTTATTTATTTATTTATGGCTGTGTTGAGTCTTCGTTTCTGTGCGAGGGCTTTCTCTAGTTGCGGCAAGTGGGGACCACTCTTCATCGCGGTGCACGGGCCTCTCACCATCGCGGCCTCTCTTGTTTCGGAGCACAGGCTCCAGACGCGCAGGCTCAGTAATTGTGGCTCATGGGCCCAGTTGCTCCGTGGCATGTGGGATCTTCCCAGACCAGGGCTCGAACCCATGTCCCCTGCATTGGCAGGCAGATTCTCAACCACTGCACCACCAGGGAAGCCCCATAGTTTTTTAATCATATTATGTTGAACTTGTGTAAATTCGAACTGTTGAAAAAGTATCTGTCCTTAGTAAGTGTACTTTTTCTTATCCTGCCATTTCGCCTTACATTAATTACAGTCTAAGACAGAAAAATAAAAAGAGGAAGCGTATTTAATGTTTACCCAAGTAATCTAAGGGGCCTTTCCCAAATTATTTCCTTTCCCCCAACATTCTGAAATTCCACCCCCCCCCCAGGAAGCATCATCACCGCACATCACCATCGGTGTGAACACTGGGAACCGATAGCGTGTTCGGGGTACAGGGATACATTGAAGAGCGCTGGTCTCAACAGAACCCTGCTGGCACCGTCACCCACTGCCTACGGCCAGAGCCAGGCTCCTAGCAAGAGCTGTGAATATGAGTCACATTCCTCTGTAGGAGCAGGGTTCTAGGTCTGAAAAATGACTGTTTCTCAAAGCCAGGTGTTTGCCAGCAAAAAATATATTAATGTATGACTTCAAGAAACTTATGTCAAATGTATTCCCCACTGTTTTTTAATGTTGAATTATTAGTAAGAGAAACATAAAGCAGCAACGTACAAATATATGTCAAGCATAAGTGCTTTAAAAACCTATTTTTAATGTATATCAAGTGTCTAGCATAAGGCCTAGTACATAATAATGAAATAATGTTTTCTCTCCCTAGTCTGAGGAGTCATAACAGTAATCAGATGAAAATCAAAGATAGTGGTTGTCAATGCCATGTGCACTTTAGATCAGAAAGAACCTTTAACCCTTAAAAATTTTTGTTCATTATCAGTAGCTGTTAAGATAGAGTATGAGTATGTGCTCTTATAAATCATCTAGTGTAACATCCTTGCTTTACAGCCGAAGCACCTGAAGCCTGCAAAGTAGTCTGTAGGGAATGCTGGCCTCTCCAGGGAAAGATTCTTTCCACTCTACCCCAACTCCCTGCCAGACAGGGAGCTGTCCCTCTCGCAGTGCTGGACTTCTTGAAAGAGCCTCACTGTGACACTAATTCAAGCTTCTTTACATGGAGGTTTCCATTGTTGTGGCCTTTGACCAGATCTCACTTTTTAGGGGATCAGTTGTAGTTGTTTCCCAGTTATCTCATAGGCATGTTTGGTTTTTCCTAGAATATCATAGGTGTCCCCTGTTTTCCTCTGTGTCCCCGATAGAAACCAAACGTACAGTAGGAATTTGGAAAATTCTTATAGAATGAACAAATGCTCAGTAATGCTTATGCCACCATGGCATGTTTTGGGATGGCATATATTGATCCCCTTCAAAATGAATGAGTAATCTGTGTACAAAGGGTTCTGTAGTTAAATTTTGGTTTTAAATTTAAAAAATTGAAATGTTTTTTAAATTTTGTTGAACAAAGTTAAAATAGGTTTACTTACATAGAACTTCTTAGAGCTTTTAATATGCTAATGTACATTATGAATCTCCAAAAAGGAATTGCAGTATGCAGCCTTCCTGAACTTACTGAAAATGGAACCCTTTTTTCAAGGAGCATTTCAAAGGCCTTATGTTCCAGAATTCACTTTTGAAACTCTATAGAAAAGAATGTTAGGATGCACCTTTGGCTGGTCCTTTCAAATACCAGTTATTATCTGAGTTTTTGAGAGACCTAGGGAACCATTCAAAATTGAGTTCATTTGCAAGCGTCTGAAACAAAGGTTACTGGGGTTTGGGGGGTTTTTTAAAGGAATTCTGCATGTTCTAGATGCTAGACATAAAGGAAGAAAAGTCAGAACATTTGTTACATAAGATAAAAGCCCAACCTGTCCCCTGACTGGTTGATGAGCCACCTCTGTCTTGGATGACAGTGGATCTGGGGGTGGACAAGGCAGCAGGTGTCTTCACACAAACTTGAAACATCCCCAGATGCCTCGTTGGATCTACTGAAATGCCCAAACACTTGACCCAAACCCTGAGGTTCTATGTCAAAAAGCAGTTCTGAAATAGCCTTGACCTGAGCAATTTTTGAAGATGAATTATCAACTTTGTACCTCTTAAGAAAAAAAAAATTTTTTAACCAAACAGAAGAAAGCAACCACTTCAATAGAGCTCCACAGGCAGTTTACTTTTGAACAAGATTGAATCCTGAAAGGCCCATCAGAATTACTTAACCTGTTAGGTGGAGTAATTTTGTTTTCGTTTATCTTCAAACTAATTGCAATTTGGGTTTTGACAGAGTTAATGTTGAGCTAGTCTTCTGACAATAATTGACTAAGAGGTTTGATTGCTTCTTGAAGTTACAGTTACAAGGAGGTTGTCAAACTATAGCATCATCATATTAGGCAACAATTGTATGCACTAAAGAATTTCTAGGCTAATGGATCTGGAGAAGGCCATATAGAAAATGTATGAGTCCCAAATGAAGGTTCACAAGTCAACTAACTTGGCAAGTTAGTCTACCAGACCAAGGTAAAGCTCAGGGGTGATCATTTCTAAATTACACTCACACGCACATAGTTAAGTTCATCAGGATAATTTATAATGATCAGGCTCACACATGCTCTTTTTTTTGTTTTTTTGGCAGGGGACGGGTCTCTTTATTTGAAGAGTTTACATCTGTTTATTGACTGAAGATCTGGTTATTTCATTTCTTTCTTTAATTTTTATTTTATATTGGAGTATAGTTGATTTACAATGTTGTGTTAGTTTCAGGTGTACAGCAAGGTGATTCAGTTATACGTATACATGTATCTATTCTTTTTCACATTCTTTTCCCTTATAGGTTATTACAGAATATTGAGTAGATTTCCCTGTGCTATACAGTAGGTCCTTGTTGGTTATCTGTCTTATATATAGTAGTGTGTGTATGTTAATCTCAAACTCCTAATTTATCCCTCCCCTCCACCTTTCCCCTTTGGTAACCATAAGTTTGTTTTCTAAGTCTGTGAGTCTGTTTCTGTTTTGTATATAAGTTCATTTATATCATTTTTTTAGATTCCACATATAAGTGATATCATATGATATTTGTCTTTCTCTGTCTGCCATACTTCACTTAGTATATTTCATTATTTCTTAATTTCTCCCCTGGGTCATCTGAAATGCTATTAATTTATCTGTAAAACCAAGGAATTTTGTGTCAAAATTTATGCTAAGAACTTACAAATTATATTCACTGGGTCTTAGTTTCTTCTTGGTACATATTAACCTGCTATTCTGGTAAAAACATGGGTACCGCACTAGCATTTTAAAAATAGCACATCAGGTCTTTATTCATTTTGTCCCTCATAGAGATATTTGGGTTGAAAAGGAATAACTCAGAAAATTTTTTCTGTCTTTGAATCTTCCTTTAAAATAACTCCTAGGAGGGGCCTTCCTTTAAAATGACTCTTCGTTAATCAATCATGAAATATTCCAAAATGGATGTCGTATTCTAAATATGATGGGGTATATGGATACCAAAGATAGATTTTGTGTATTTTACAATTTGCTCAGAGTTCAACCTGGTACCTAAATAAATTCTCCTCCACCACAGCTCTTTAGCAACCATATACTGTCAGAACTCAGCCAGAATGACTGAATGGAGGACTTAAGGCTAGAAATAGAAGAAAGATGCCTCTCCCAAAAGTTGTCCCTAGGCATGGAGGGCCTGGGAAGCTTGGAAGCTGGAATTTTGAAGGATTTCGGTTGTAGAAACTAAGAGAATATCCAATTCAAGGCAACAGGGAGCTGTTTGAGAACAGGCAGAAAAGACCCAACACCCATAACGACTAGAAAACAAAAACATGGAGAACGAGAGAAAAACAGAAAGCTGACCTGTGTTTGTTTCTGAAGCTAAACTGAAGATATGTAATTGACCTACTTCTTAACAGAGTGTTACCTAGAATCCTACATCTTTTGCAAAGTGTATCTTGTACTTTAATGACTGACAGATGTTGCTTTGAAATGCCTGACCACCAAGGAAGAGGAAAACATGGTCGAATTAAGATGGCATTATAAAACATCTGGTTAGACATGACAGACTGTGCTTATATCTACTCCTCTCAAAACCCCTCAATCAGCAGTAGGGGATGAAAATTGGAGAAACCCACAAGGACAAATAGAACCATAATGGAAACAACAGCAGAAAAGAGGCATCAACATAATTTTGGAAGTAAGTGAACATGTGGTTAGTCTCCCAAGCTGGTGGAGAAAGCTGAAATCTAAGTGCCTGCAGACAAGCAAGCCAGGTCACCCAACCATGGGGCTGTAGGAAGATTCAGGATGGGAAGGACCAGGTACCTCTGTAGGTAGGGGTGAGGGGTGGAGCTGGAGGAGTAGAATGGTTGAAACACTGTATAAAGAGCAATTATAGTGACTTCCCTGGTGGCACGGTGGTTAAGAATCCACCTGCCAATGCAGGAGACACGGGTTCGAGCCCTGGTCTGAGAAGATCCCACGTGCCACGGAGCAACTAAGCCCATGTGCCACAACTACTGAAGCCCGCGCTCCTAGAGCCCGTGCTCCGCAACAAGAGAAGCCACCGCAATGAGAAGCCCACCCACTGCAGCGAAGACCCAACGCAGCAAAAAATTAATTAATTAATTTTTTTAAAAAGAGAGCAATTATGCATCCAACTCTCCTAACCTCACAAAGTTGGACGAGCTACCTCAGTCTCATTCTGATAGAAGACAAGAAGTTTACTCTGAAGAAATTGAACCAGAGAAGCTCTGGGCTTGGGGACATCATGCACCAGTGGAGGAGAGGGGTCAGGCACCATGTTGAAATCAAGTAAATTAAGCGAAAGTCTAGATACGAAAGATTTCCTCCAGCCCCCTTCACTCAGAATTCTGGCAGCAATGAGAAAACAGTTCAAGGTACGGACATTGCTGGGGTCCCCCACAGATGGTTGGTCCCCACCTAATCACCCTGTAGTGAAGTCCACCACCCACAAAGCACACATACAGAGCTTCCAAGTGGCTTTTCACTTTTCAGTGAATGGACAGCCAAGGATCCCCAGACATTCAAGCAAGGCCTCTAGCTCAAAAGACCAAGACCAAGACAAATGGGAGAAGAGGGGATTTATAGGTAACAGATGCAATGTGGGGAGCAGCATAAAAAGTAAAACCATAATTCATCTGCTTGAGAGGAAGGATGCTTTTGTAAAACAAGAGCAACATGCTTTTAAAGGGGATATTTGGAGAACGAAGATGAGTTCTTGAAAGTGGAAAACATGACGGCGAAAATGAAAAGATTCAATATCAGGCTTGCAAGATGAAGTTGAAAACATTCAGTCACTCAACAAATACTATTTTTTTTTAAGCATCTTTATTGGAGTATAATTGCTTTACAATGGTGTGTTAGTTTCTGCTGTATAACAAAGTGAATCAGCTATACATAAACATATATCCCCATATCTCCTCCCTCTTGCGTCTCCCTCCCACCCTCCCTATCCCACCCCTCTAGGTGGACACAAAGCACCAAGCTGATCTCCCTGTGCAATGCAGCTGCTTCCCACTAGCTATCTATTTTACATTTGGTAGTGTATATATGTCCATGCCACTCTCTCACTTCGTCCCAGCTTACCCTTCCCCCTCCCCATGTCCTCAAGTCCATTCTCTACATCTGCGTCTTTATTCCTGTCCTGCCCCTAGGTTCTTCAGAACCTTTTTTTTTTTTTTTTTAGATTCCATATATATGTGTTAGCATACAGTATTTGTTTTTCTCTTTCTGACTTACTTCACTCTGTATGACAGACTCTAGGGCATACACCTCACTACAAATAACTCAATTTCATTTCTTTTTATGGCTGAGTAATATTCCATTGTATATATGTGCCACATCTTCTTTATCCATTCATCTGTCGATGGACACTTAGGTTGCTTCCATGTCCTGCCTATTGTAAATAGAGCTGCAATGAACATTGTGGTACATGACTCTTTTTGAATTACGGTTTTCTCAGGGTATATGCCATATGACCCAACAAATACTATTGAGTGGCTACTATGTCCTTGGCACTGTTCCAGGCAGTGGAGATTCATCAGTGAGCAAAAGAAGCAAAGATCCCTGGCCTAGTAGAGCTTAAATTCCAGTAGAGGGAGAGCATAAACAATACAATCATATGTAAATTACAGGTATTATAGAGTGTTAAGTGCCGGAGGCAAGAGAAGAAAATAGAGCATGGTACAGAGAGTGGAGAGTACCAGGAGGGGAGGGTGGACAAGGGGAATTTTTCCATAGATGGTCAGGGCTGGGCTCATTGGGAAGGTGACAGCTGAGCAAGGACTTAGGGAGTGAGGCAGATAGCCATGTGATATCTGGAGGAAGATCCTTCCAGGCAGAAGGAAAGGCCCTGAGACAGGAGGCCTGTGCAGGGTAGAGCAGGGCCCAGTGTGGCTGGAGTGAGCCAGGAGAGGACAGTGGAAGGAGCTGGACGGTGACAGTACCAACTTATGTGGCGCTTGTGGGCCAGGGGAGGGACTTTGGCTTTCACTCTGGGGGAGCTGGAGCACTGCAGCAGAGTTTTAAGCAGAGAAGTGACACCATCTGACTTTGGTCTTAAAAGGATCACTCGGGGGACTTCCCTGGTGGCGCAGTGGTCAAGAGTCCGCCTGCCAATGCAGGGGACACGGGTTCGAGCCCTGGTCCAGGAGGATACCACATGCCGTGGAGCAACTAAGCCCGTGCATCACAACTACTGAGCCTGCGCTCTAGAGCCCGCGAGCCACAACTACTGAGCCCATGCGCCACAACTGCTGAAGCCCTCACGCCTAGAGCCTGTGCCCTGCAACAAGAGAAGCCACCGCAATGAGAAGCCCACTCTTGCTGCAACTAGAGAAAGCCCATGTGCAGCAATGAGACCCAACACAGCCAAAATAAATTAATTAATTAATTTAAAAAGAAAAAAAAGGATCACTCGGCTGCTGTGTTGAAAATTAACTGTAGGGGGTCAAGATACTGAAGAGAGGAATTGTGTCTAAAATTCAGTAGCAGGGATGTGTGACCTGTGGCCCTAATGTTCTCTTTTTATACCTCAGTGTGTCCTCCAATTCACCCGCTCTGTTCGCCTCTATCCTCGGTTCCACCTAAGAAATGACTTGCTTGCCCTCTCCGTCAGCCTGATCCCTGCCTTGTACCTTCTGATAACTTCCTCTCCCAGATCCCATCAGGTCTCCTTCAGGGTTCAGCCCCCACTCTCTTGCATCAGATCCTAAAGCACATAATGTCTGGTTGGTTCCACTTTTAGTGTTCATATTGTTGAATGAGGGCCCCTCTGGCTCCCTGGTTTTTTGCTGAACCCCTCTAGGCATAATCAAATAAGCATTAAGCATTTGCTTATTGAATATAACATTTAATTTTCCCCCTTTAGACGCTCTATCATCAGGCTAAGTCCTCTCTGGAGGTAAGCTTTGTATGACTTGAAAAACCCCACAGTTTAAGCTCTTCAAACAAAGAGGGAAACGGGAAGATCTGTCTCATACCTTAAGTTCCAACCTTCAGACCCTTCGTGAGACGATCAACCACAGCCCTTCTCCCACACAAAGTCCTGGGGAGCGTATCCGTTTATAAGGCATTATAAGGGAAAATACATGAATCATTTTTTTGCATAGAAATCATTTGCCTCCGTAGTTTTTCACTGCCACTTTTTCTCTGATGTTAGAAAAATAAAGCCGAAGGGACTTCTGATAAAGTTGATGATATTACTGCAGGCTCACAAAATTCCTTTCTCCCAAATAATATAGTTAATATAACAGATGTAATAATGTAAACACTATTGACTTTAAATTTTTGATGTAATTATTATTGGGATTATAAAGGAGAGGTAATAGTGATGGTAGGAGAGCTAAATCACCAATTTCTGTAATTTGGATAGGGTCTCAAAGGATCCACCAAGAAATAACAGTATATATGTATTATACAGCATATGTGTATACTGTGTATATGTATGTGTATACATATAAATAAATTATATGTGTATTTAACTGCCACGAGAAGAAACAGTTAAAATAGTTGGCATGAAATGACACTGTGAGATGGGGAGGTGGGCTTAGGTGGGCAAGGGGAAGGGCTGCTGTCTTTTTTATAGCATTTTTGTGCTATCTGATTTTTCAACTACACAAAACCTAAATAAACTAAGGACACAGATGAAATCTAAAAGGTTGTCCAAAAAAAAAAAAAACTACCCCTTAAAAAGCACCTACTTATACATTTTTTTTCAGATTGTACTAGAGTCTAACCAAAAACATTTTAATAAAAAATCTTTATAAAACACTTTTTGAAAATTATAAGATTGATTTCCTATATAGATGTGACTCCAGGGGGGTCTTATTTCCTTCCTCTTAAAAAAAAAAAAAAAAAAGCAACAAACAGTATGAAACTTTAAAAATGTGTGTTCTTTAAAAAATTGAATCACAGATTTCTACCCTCTAATTGTACTCTTTTGGTTTTTCAAGATACTAAAGAAGGGACCTTTATTTTAGCACTTGGGTGAAGGCCTGACAAAGCCATGTGAGTGATAGATTCGTCCACAAGAAACGAGGCATCTTGACTAAAACAAGTTACTGTGCTGATGCCACACGCAGCAACGAGTGACTTTTCACTGCCTCTTTGTCTTTATATATTCTGTTTATACGTGAGCTCCAGGTTCATCCGAAATTGCTCCTATGTCGTGTTTTCCTCACATATCATGGTTTTTCTTGACCCATTAGTTCCTCTTTGGGGTCCGTGGATGACGTCCTCATATTTGTACAGCAGGCTGGAAAGGGAGGGCTTTGCAAGCACATGGTACCTGTTGAGGAGCCTTCATGAAGACCAACCTAAAATGGCTGAATAAAAGACGTATCATACCAGTTTTTCTGAGAGAAAGTGGTGGGCACAGATGGGGATCTAAGAAGAAATAAAAGAACCCTGAGTGATCCTGGAGAACCCATACTGTGGGCTTTGAACTGGAGGTTGAATATCTTGGTCCTGAGAGGCCAGAGACAGGGAGGGAAGTAGTACCATCAACCTAAGAATTGGGACAGTCATTTAAGTAGCAGCAGTGAGTATCACCTGGAGCGTGATCCCGATGTGTACGAGGAGTTTATCCAAGAAAACAATGAGGAAGTTTGGGGTCTTGGGACTGTAGTAGCAGAAGGGGAAAGAAAGGGATTTATACTGGAAATACCGTGGAAGAAAGAATACATTTGGTGGTAGAAAGCGTATTTAGGGGAAGAGCCAATAATGAAGATTACACCAAATTTCTTTTTACTTGAGAGATTGAGAAGTATGGGGTCCTGAAAAAAATATAAGTATCTGTGACTTCACCATGTTTGGATAAAGCAGGCACTGAGACGTTTACATAATGTCTGATTGATTTCTGGTCACTGAAAAACTTTAACAGATTCATATTAGTAATTTGTTTTTTACCCTTTCTCCAGGAATACATCTAAATTCTTGGGAGTTTACCTGGGGAGGGGGGCTGCACAGACTGTGTATAAATCAGTTCATACATCCAACGTGACATTACACTAGTGGCCAATGTGTATAATCTATGCAAAGCTAGGTTTCATGAGAGAATTATGGATGCTGATGGCTTTGTGTTCTGACTCATCTTGCTTCCTTTCAACATTCTTAAAATATTTATCCAAAGATAATGGTATTTTGGCTTTCTTCTTTACACGACCGTAAAGTTAGAACAGGGCTCTGCTTCAGAATCCGCGCACGCCTCCTTTGGAGATAACGAACAGCTAGACACTGAATCAAAATGAGGGACGTGACTCCTAGTGCCATCTGTTGGTGGCAGGCAGAACTGACATGCTCTGGCTGATTTTGTGATGCATACAAATTGCCAGGTTGAGCTTCTAAGTAAAGGAGCTTCTGTGATTTCAACGTGATCTACTACTCAGCCAACCAGCAACATTTTCCTTTTTTTTTCCCTCTATTGCGAAGGTGTGGCGGGGCACCCTGGCCCGTATGCGGTACAAGAGGACCAAGGCAGCTCTGACAATTATCAGATACTACCGTCGCTACAAAGTGAAGTCGTACATCCACGAGGTGTCCAGACGCTTCCACGGCATCAAGACCATGAGGGACCACGGCAAGCACGTGAAGTGGCCAGCCCCTCCCAGAGTGCTCTACCGTTTCGAGGAAGCCCTACAGGCTATTTTTAATAGGTAAGGACTTGGTATGTGCTGCATCCATTTGTGGCAGTACACGTACTGTATAAATTTACAGATCTAAGACTGTGACATTAGCTCCACCATTTGCTACATGACGTTGCTTTTACCTTGTGTCTCCACCTTCGTAGATTTCACTTTCAAAGGGCATTTGCCTACCTCTCCAAATAATAGAACTGTCCATTTATTTTTCCATTAGCAGTAGACAGCAGTATGCCACAAGGCCTGAATCAAGCCAAGTTTAAGATAAGCTAGTAGCATGATGTCTCTCCTTTCTTTTATTAGCAAAAAGATAACTTTATTAAAATCACCACACGTCACTCACGCTAGGAAGTCTGTTCATCCTTTCAGAGCAGGGGTTCTCTATCCCGCACCTGACATTCACAAGGAGTTTCTAAAACACACTGATGCCCAAGTCCCACCTCCAGAAAGTCCTGTTTAATGGTGCTGGGGAGAGGGGCCCAAGCGGAGGTCCTTTTTAAAGTTTTCCAGGTGATTTTAAAGTAAAAGGCAGAAAACACTGTTATAGAGCAAGCTATTTTTTTAAACAAATAAGTAAATAAATTAATTAACGCCCATGTAACATTTGATACCTTTCCAGCTAATCTTCATTTTTTTAATAAACTGCCCTGAATCTGACTTTGTAGTTACTCGTAGCTCCTTTCTCCTCGCTTTTTGAGCTTGCTTGTTGACAGCGCGCACCAGACATGTTTAGCTATGTCTTAGACACAGCCATCTAGTCGCATAAACTAAGCGGATGGTTCTCAAATGTCGTCCTTTGGCATTATGGTATTCCACCAAGAACACCTTGAACTAATTAACGTATTGATGTAATTGATGTATTGAATGTAAATCAATGTATTGAATGGCAGATATCAAAAGAAAGAAAATGCATGCAAGGAAAACTCTTTAATACGTATCTCATTTGCTTTTAAAAAAATGATTGCTCATAAAAAGAAAAAAATAAAACAGTAGAGCATTATTGAAAGCAAAAGCACCCCAGCCCTCCATTCTCCCATACAGTACTATAAATGTTAGCTGTAAATCTTGGCAGCCTTTTTACTGCACAGATAAATTTTTTTTCATGAATTGTATCATGTCACCTGCATATTTGACGTAATCTAAAAAGTGATTACATGATACATGAATACATGCTCATTTTTTTGAAGTGACATAGGGACTTCCCTGGAGGTCCAGTGGTTAAGACTGTGCTCCCACTGCAGGGGCATGGGTTTGATCCTGGTTGGGGAGCTAAGATTCCACATGCTACGCGGTGCGGCCAAAAAAAATTTTTTAAAGTAAATAAAGTGACATAATATAAAAATTTGCAGGATATAAAGTTGAAATCCTCCACACCTCCTCTTGTCTCTCCCCATTTTCTTTCTTTCCCCTTAGATAACCACTCATTAACAATTAGTTTGTATCCTTCTAAATCTTTGTCTGTGCACTTACAAACACATACACACATAAAAGAAGCATGATACAGTGGTTAAGAACACACACCCTGGAGCCTGGGTTCATATTCTAGCTCTGCCACTGACTAGCTGTGTAACCTTGGGCAAATGAGTTAACCTCTCTGTGCCTCAGTTTTCTTATCTGTAAAAGGGCCATAATCATAGCACCTGCTCATAGGGTTGTTAAAAGGATTATGAGTAAATATGAATAAGGCATTTCAGATAGTGCCTGACACACAATAAGTACTATGGAAGTGTGTGCTTATACTGTGAGTGTGTATGCATTTGGGTTTTTTTCCCTCTCTTTTTTCCACAAGGAGGACTATATGTATGGTTATATGACTTTACTTAAAATAAGTCTTGGAGACCTGTCCATCACAATAAGTAAAGATCTATGTCATATTTTTAATGGCTGCAAAGAATGATTGATTTTGATGATGTCGCACTGTAGCCTGTACAGTTTTCTTTTTTAGACTTGGAGGTTTTATGTATGGCCTAGAATTGATTATTTTTTGTAAAATTCAGCTTATTCATTCAGCAAGTATTTA
Source organism: Balaenoptera acutorostrata (assembly GCF_949987535.1). Lineage (NCBI taxonomy): Eukaryota > Metazoa > Chordata > Mammalia > Artiodactyla > Balaenopteridae > Balaenoptera > Balaenoptera acutorostrata. The sequence continues at coordinate 19,033,622 of NC_080083.1, read as the reverse complement.
CTCAACACCTGCTGTGTCACAGACACTGACCTAGGTTCTAGGGATACAGTGACAAACAAGAAGTATGTGAAATACTGTCCCAGCCTTCTTAGGGCTTATAGTCAATGAGCATTTTGAAAATAATACATCTGCTCTGTGTCTTGACTGTACACACACACACACACACACACACACACATTGAATGAATCTTGCCAGCTGTGTTAATCTAGTTCAAAGGCACACTTTTTCTGTAAAGGACCAAATAGTAAATATTTTAGGCTTTGTGGGCTCCATATGGTCTTTGTCACATATTTTATTTTGTTTGGTTAAACACGTAAAAACTATTCTTAGCTCTATGGGCCGTGTTTGGCACAGGCTGTAGTTTACCAACCCCTGGTCTAGTCACTGTATCATATTTAATTTATTCTTGCATTTTTGATCTGTGGAATCCTGAGAGAAGTGTGTTAAAGGATTTTGCTGTGATTGTGGGGCCTTGTTTTCTTCTAACATCTCCGTGTGTGTCTAATCGTACTTAAGCTCGCTCCCACTCCTCCTAGTAACTCTTTCTCATCCCGGGAAGGCTGGGAGCCTTCCTCACGCCCAGCTTCTTCATGTGGTCAAGGCTGCTCACATTTCCGGCGGCAGCTGTTGTCGGCTACACGTGTTTAAAGATGGCAGTTTGCTTGATCAGGATGAGAAGCGTGTGCTTCTGTTTGCCATGGGTCTCTGGAGTCAGTCAGCTGTGGACCCTGTCCTGGGCCACTGTGGGCGGTGAAGAGGGGAGAGGCTGACCAGGCACAGGGCCCCCTTGGCTCTGTGGATCCTGGCCCCGGCTCTCCCTCTGACACCCCCTCCTGTTCCCCTCCCCCAGGCCCCTGCTCCAGCTCACAGGACTCCTTGCTTGTCCTCTCACACACCAAACCAGCTCACACTTCAGAGCCTTTGCACTCACTGTTTTCTCTTCCTGGAACAAGTATCCATACAGCTGGCTCCTCCACTTCCTGCTCACGTATCCTTATCAGGGGTGCCTCCCAGGCCACCCTCTGTGACTAACACCTGCTCCCTGGTCCTTCCCTCTGCTGCACTCCTGTTCCCCTTTCCTTGCCGTATTTTCTTCCATAGCACTAATCACATCATCCATACCGTGTATTTTAACATTGGTTTATATCTTGTCTGTCTCTGCTCTCTAGACTATCAGCACCTAGCAGAAAGGACCTTCATCTGTTTGTTTACTGCTGTGCTTCCACTCCCTAGAACAGCATCTGGAGTTTAGTACGTGCCTAGAAAACATTTGTTCAATGAATGAGTGATGAATCCGAAGTTCCTACACCCTAACTATAGATATAAGAGAGTCCACGTGTCACTAAATTCTGGTTGCTTCCAAAACACGCAAACAGCAAAGGAAGTTTTATAAAAAATCTCTGTCCACATACAACTATGTGTATTTTAACATGTTCTATGTATATTTTGGAGGCATTTTACTTTTTTTAGGGTAGCACGCAGGTAATTTAATTCTACTTAATGGCTGCTTCAGTTATTTTTGAGAATGAATAGGATGTGATTTCTAAAGTCTCATACATTTTGCTTGTTTACTTATAGATGGAGAGCATCCCAGCTCATCAAGACCATACCTGCTTCAGACCTGCCCCAGGTTAGGGCAAAGGTTGCAGCTGTAGAAATGTTGAAGGGCCAAAGGGCTGACCTTGGGCTCCAGAGGGCCTGGGAGGGCAACTATCTTGCTTCGGTAAGTCCAGGAGGACAAAGTGGAATCCACTTCTGCTCCCCTAACAGAGAAAGAGAAGGATTTTTCTCCAAGTGTTTGTAGAAAGACTAAGACACCTTCAGAAACTAAATTTCTATGAGAGATACTAAACTAAAAGACTTTATTGCTTCTCAGTGTACGGTATTTGATGTTTCCCTCACTTTAAAGAGAGTTTTCTGTCTTGTATCCATATGAATTACGTACATTCAATAATCTGGCTTTGATCATTTAAACCTTCCCTTGCATAATTGAGCAACTATTTTTAATTACCACCTTTGTATCAGTTATTCCCGAAGCTGGATTTCATCCTCTCTCCCATTCCTTATTTTTAAAATATTCTAGGACCGTTGGTGTTATAATAACCCTTTAGTAGCTTATCATCTGGGATGGGGAGGTAAAAAGTACATGTGTGAAGTTATGTGAGTAGAGTTATAAAGCAGTAAAAGACTGCCTTCTCATCTAAAATGTTAAGCAGGGCTTCCCTGGTGGCGCAGTGGTTAAGAATCTGCCTGCCAATGCAGGGGACACGGATTCAATCCCTGGTCTGGGAAGATCCCACATGCCGCAGAGCAGCTAAGCCCATGCGCCACAACTACTGAACCTGCGCTCTAGAGCCCGCGAGCCACAACTACTGAGCCCGCGTGCCACAACTACTGAAGCCCGCGTGCCTAGAGCCCGTGCTCCACAACAAGAGAAGCCACCTCAATGAGAAGCCTCTGCACTGCAACGAAGAGTAGCCCCTGCTCGCCGCAACTAGAAAAAAGCCGGAGCACGGCAACAAAGACTCCACGCAGCCAAAAATAAATAAATTTAAAAAAACCAAAATGTTAAGCATACTCATTTTATCGTGTTTCCTTGATCTTTCAGAAGCCAGATACACCTCAGACCTCAGGCACATTCGTCCCCGTTGCGAACGAACTGAAACGAAAGGACAAATACATGAACGTCCTCTTTTCCTGTCATGTCCGTAAGGTAAGGCAAGCTTGAAACAGACCTCCTTGGAAAGAAAAGTCTGATTCAGGTGAAACTGACTTAGCTATGACCACAGTAAAACAGAACAATAGGTACATAACTGGCTTCATCATCAGTGAGCTCTACCTGTATATATATGGTGAGGCATTGATGGAATGGCTGAAGTGACTACAAGTTTGGGGTTAGGCTATAAAGACTAATTAGGGAAGTGAATATTTTTGAAGACAGGAGAAGGGGAATCTCCCTGAGGTCAGGGATTTGTGTTTTATTGCATGTATCTTTCATAGCACTTTGTCTATAGCATACTGGTCTGGCTTGTATTTAACGGTCATTCAGTACTTTTTATACATGTTTTATTATGGATTTTTTAAAAAACGGAACGGGGAGAAAACGTAATTTGGAAAAGGGAGAAGGACATAGTGAGACTTGGAAGTGGGGTGGAGGGGAATTATGTGCTATGACTATATTTGCGTATCTGAAGCAGGACACATGAGGACTGTTTTTTACCTGGGAATGAGAGCAGTTGAGCAAGGGGAAATATGGAAGCTGGAAAGTGGAAGGAAAGGAATATAGTTGGTGTTTAAAACCTTAAAACACTTGTTTTCAAAAAATAGAGGGAAAATTGAGATAATTGTAAAAGAGCATTTTGAAACATTATGCAAATAAATTTTAAAATACCAATGAAATGGGTGAATTTAAGAAAAATATTGCCTAGATTGACCCCAGAAATGATATTGACATAAATATGCCAATATTCCAAAGGAAGAATTAAGAAAATTATCAAAGAATTACTTATAACAAAGGTCCAGATTTAGGTGATTTTAGAGGTGTTTTGTATCACATCTTCAAAAAGTGCATAATTGCAGTATTATTCAGATCAAAATAGTGAAATATTATTTTTCAACTATAAATTTAGCAAACTTTAAAATGCTGATAACAACCAGTATTCTCAAGGGTTTGGGGAAATGCTATTGGTAGGAGTATAAGATATAGTCCTTTTGAATGGACAATTTGGCAGTACTTATCAAAATTTAAAATACACAGACCAGGACTTCCCTGGTGGCACAGTGGTTAAGAATCCGCCTGCCAATGCAAGGGACATGGGTTCGAGCCCTGGTCCGGGAATATCCCACATGCCACGGAGCAGCTAAGCCTGTGAGCCACAACTACTGAAGCCTGCACGCCTAGAGCCCAAGGTCCGCAGCAAGAGAAGCCACTGCAATGAGAAGCCCGCATACCACAACGAAGAGTATGAAGAGTAGCCCCCACTCACTGCAACTAGAGAAAGCCCGCACGCAGCAATGAAGACCCAATGCAGCCATAAATAAATAAATAAATAAATCTTAAAAAATAAATAAAATAAAATACACAGACCACTTTATCTAGGAATTCCATAACTCAGGATTTATCCTGCAATATATTTACACATATATCCAAAGATAGATATATGAACAGTTTCATACATTGTAGCAGTCAAAAAACTGGGTGAAAAAACATAAGTATGCAGCAGTATGTGATTGGATTAATAAATAATCATGTATGTACACAATAGAATACAGTGTATCTACTAAAATGAATGAAAGGATAAAGGTTAAAACAAAAGGACAAAATATGTGTAACTGGTTTTCAAGACAGTGCACATGCGGGAGGGATGGACTGGGTATTTGGGGTTAGTAGATGCAAACTACTACATAGAGAATGGATCAACAACAAGGTCCTACTGTGTAGCACAGGGAACTATATGCAATATCCTGGGATAAACCACAGTGGAAAAGGATATAAAAAAGAATGTTTATATGTGTATAACTGAGTCACTTTGCTGTACAGCAGAAATTAACACAACATTGTAAATGAGCTATACTTCAATTAAAAAAAAAAAAATACAGTGCACATCCAGCAAGGAAAGGCAGTGATCCCCAAAGGATGAGAAACACATGAAGTGATGAGCCCTACAATTAGCCAGTTTACTTCCTGGAGAGAGTTCTGGTCTGTGGCGTGAGCAGGGGGCAGCCAAGGCAGAGCTGCGAGCTGGGAGACACTAAGACAGCTAGAGTTTGCAGCACAGAGTACCAGAGCAGAGAGAGTGCACAGAGAGAACTCCAGAGATCTTCAGAGGGTCCACTTCAGGTATTCAGCCGAGTAGTTCAGCACATGCATGTGAGGAAACCACCCAAGGCTTGGGAAAGAACCACCCAAAGAATTAGAGGTAACAATACCCAGTGCTCATACAGGGTTGCAAGTAGTGCCTGTCTCTGCAGCCAGATTGGAAAAACCTCATGATTCATGGGACATTGGGTAGAATCCTAACAAGAATCTTGGCCTCAGTGGTGGGGTATAATTAGCCCTGACTAAACACTGCCCTAATCCCACCCAACAAATCACCAGAAGAACCAAACTGTTTCCAAGTAATCTAACAGTGTCCCAGAACAAAGCCCTCAAATATTTACAGGAATACATAATATCCAGCACTCAGAAGATAAAATTCAGAGTGCATGGCATCGCCAATCAAAAATTACCAGGCAGGGCTTCCCTGGTGGCGCAGTGGTTGAGAATCTGCCTGCTAATGCGGGGGACACGGGTTCGAGCCCTGGTCTGGGAGGATCCCACATGCCGCGGAGCGGCTGGGCCCGTGAGCCACAATTGCTGAGCCTGCGCGTCTGGAGCCTGTGCCCCGCGACGGGAGGGGCCGTGATAGAGAAAGGCCCGCGCACCGCGATGAAGAGCGGTCCCCGCACCGCGATGAAGAGTGGCCCCCGCTTGCCGCAACTGGAGAAAGCCCTCGCACGAACCGAAGACCCAACACAGCCAAAAATAAAATAAATAAATAAATTTAAAAAAAAAAAAAAATTACCAGGCATACAAAACAGCAGGAAACTATAACCTAAAATGAGAAGAAAAATCAATCAAACTGATCCAGAACTGACACAGATTATAGAATTAACAGACAAGGTCATTAAAACAATTGTTTTAATAAAATATGTATATTTTATGAGTAGAAATGAAAAATATAGTGTCTGATGTTTAAAAAAAATACACTTGATAGAATTAACAGTTTAGACATATGCAGAAGAAGACTAAACTTGAAGATATAGCAATAAAACTACCCAGAATGAAATACATGGACTTCCCTGGTGGTCCAGTGGTTAAGACTCCGTGCTTCCACTGCAGAATGAAATACACGGGGCGGGGGTGGGGCGCGGGGGGAGATGCTTCCCCAAAAGAACAGAATATTAGGATGCCATGAGCCAACTTCAGGTGGCCTAATATAAGTGCATGTGGAGTCTCTGTAAGAGAGAAGAGGAGGGAAAATTTTTTAATATTTGAAAAAATAATGGCTGCAATTTTTCCAAATTGGATGAAAACTATAAACTCATCAACAGACATCAAACACAAAAAAACATGAAGAAAACTATACCAAGGCACAACATGACAAAAAACTGCTTAAAACCAGTGATAAAGAGAAAAGAGACAGAGGAAAAAGATGAGGATGCATCATATTTTTTGTCAGTAACAATGCAAGTGAGAAGACAGTGGAGCACCAACTTTAAAACTTTTTTTTACTGAAAGAAAAAAAAAACAAAACCTGTCAACCTAGAATTCTGTATCTAGCAAAGGGTATCTTTCAAAAACCAAAGTGAAATGAAGACCTTTTTAGGCATGTCTGAAGATATACACTCATAGGAAATGTTAAAGGGAGTCCTTCAGGCAGAAGGAAATGTGGACTTACCCCAAAGAATGAAGAGCAAGGGAAGTGGTAGCTGCATGGGTAAATACCTAAAATCTTTCTTACCGCTTAAATCTCTTTAAAAGATAATTGACTGGGGCTTCCCTGGTGGCGCAGTGGTTGAGAGTCTGCCTGCCAATGCAGGGGACACGGGTTCGAGCCCTGGTCTGGGAAGATCCCACATGCCACGGAGAAGCTGGGCCCGTGAGCCACAATTACTGAGCCTGCGCGTCTGGAGCCTGTGCTCCGCAACGAGAGGGGCCGCGATGGTGGGAGGCCCGCGCACCGCGATGAAGAGTGGTCCCCACTTGCCACAATTAGAGAAGGCCCTCGCAGAGAAACGAAGACCCAACACAGTCATAAATAAATAAATACATAAATAAAATAATGTGAATTTCTTTAAAAAAAAAAAAAAAAAAGATAATTGACTGTACTGCAGTGTTCATAGCAGCATTCTTCACAGTAGTTAAAGGTGGAAATAACCCAAATGTCCGTCAACAGATGAATGAATAAAGAATATGTGTGTCCATTCAGTGGAATACTATTCAGCCATTAAAAAAAAGGGAATGAAATACATGCTACAATGTGGATGAACCTTGAAGATATTATCTAAGTGATAAGACACAAAAAGACAAACATTGTGTGATTCCACATCCATGAAATATCTAGAACAGTCAAATTAATAGAAACAGAAAGTAGAATGGTGGTTACCAGGGGCTGGGGGGAGGGAGTAATGGGGAATTATTATTTAACGGGTATTAGTGTTCAAATATTCTATGGAAAAAAGATCAACTCAATATAATACAGACTTTTTAACAAAATAGAGAGCAGCTGTTTTAAACTTAGAATGAAATACACATCTCCAAGAAAAGCTTGCTGGCAGTAGCTTGGGGTGGTTACCAAAGTGTAGAGTCTAATTCTGAACTCCTAGATCCAGAAACTCTATTTTATAAGTATACCTAGAGCTGATCAGACAACCAAGAAATGACTTTTGCTAACCAGATGCACACACCCACACAAAACAGTATTAGCCATGATGCCAGTTTTTGAATTTGACAAAGGAATGTACCATTTTAGTGAATTTATCTACTATCTAGGATACCTTCCTTTCTAGTATCAAGATATCTGGGAAGTCAAATTAGTCATCAGAACAACTGATCAGAGAGAGTTGGATGGTTTTGAGAATTACATCATCTGCTATAGAAAAGCCTGGCATCTCTGGTTCTGTCTTTCTAGTGATAACAATTTGATGTATGACAGCATGTCTCTCCCTGGGTCCTACCGCATAAAAACTGAAAACATTTTAGTCATGCTTCTGTATTTCTAAGTTCCATGCAAAATAATACAGTGTACTTCTTCACATTATAGCTTAGATAATGTCTTCTTTAGAAACTTTTCAATCCCCAAGGATGTACCGAGGGAAACTTGATATGATTTTACTAAAGCCCTCTTCTTTATGCTTTGGTTCTTTTCTAAACAGCCACTTTCCACTAACTACAATTATAAAATGTCCTGTAAGGTCGGAGACCTGTGTAAATAGTTAGTTGCACCCATAATGTGTCCTCTCCTGGTCTGACTCCAGGGAAACTTTATCTCTGGCCCCCTGTGGAGTTGATGAAACCTACAGACAGATCCCTGGAAGTGTTCAGGCAAGAGCAAGTGATAGGGATTTTTCTCTGGTTGAGGGTTTTAGCTTGGGTAATAGAAGACATCAGATGAGATCTTATCTAACACTGAGTCTGTGATCTAGTTTTTCTTTTACATTATGAATTTAAGAGGAACAAAAATTGTGTCCCTATGCCAGAACTACTTTAAGTAAGTCTGAATTTACAAATTCACATGTGTATGTAAGACATTTGTCTTTGCCGTTTTGATTGAGCTAAGTTTTGCAACTCAAAGCTTTTCCTTCGTTACATCAATGTCCTTCCCACTCATTTGATTCATGCTTTAAGGATGATTTGAGTTGCTAAACCTCAAGGTAAAGTCTTTTGACCTGTTCTCTTTAGAAATTACATTTCTACATTAAAAAGAATGAAATGTTCCTAAACAGTGCTTCAGTGGAACTGCTGCTTTTAGGTTTTTGTTTGTTGGTTTCCAGATTAACTCATGGACACATCATAAGAAGAGCTATACCCTCCACTTTACCACCCTGCCTATTGTTTTTCTGAATCTTGTGTGACCTTGTGAAATTATGCAACAAGTTTTGTTTTTTTCATTTTCTTTTGCAACACACTCATATATTTCTCAGCGTGACTTCACAAAAGATGAGGAGCCCTACTTTTACTTGTTATTCAGATTCTATTTTAGATGTTCTCCGTTTTCCATATTCTACGATGGATACAAATGACTAGTGTTCTCCTAGAGGGTTTTCACAAACCAATGTTCCATTGAATATGAATTTGTTTTTTCAAAAGAGTTCCACAGCTAAATGTGTTTGGGAAAGGCTGGGTTAAACAGTTAAACATGCTTTTTAAGTGCAGAATTCTATGAGCCTTTGATGTATCCGTGGGATCTGAACACCACTGGTGGGGCGGGGGCAGGGGGGGCGGTGAGGGAGGAGGGGGGTGTTTGCAGTTCCTCAAACCAGCTTGACTTGGAAACCTGTCTCTCACAAAGCATTGCACAAGGCTAGGGTTGTGCAAAACAACTTAGAAAAACGCTGATGTAGAAGCTCTGCAACCACCTTGTTTCAACTCTTATGACAAGTGCCAGTTCTCTTTTATGGCAAAAACCGTTGCTATGTGAAGTAAATAATTACTACCAAGACTGGTTATTACTTTACCACATAGACTCTGTTTTTCTCTTAGTTACAGATACCATTTTTGTCAAGTTGAAGACTGGAAAATATGCTCTGTGTAAAGGAATGTTTAGAAAATGGACTGATTTCTAAGACTATGAGGCAAAGGGGAGAAGACAATAAAATTCAAACTAAAACTTGAAGTTTAGTTTGCTATATCCTACCTATAGCAATATATTCCACTACATCCTACCCTACCTATCCTAATTTAGTTAACTGTATCACAACTATACCTTCTAGTCTACTAAGGGGAAGGTTCTTAGTTGGTTCTTTCGTTGTTTTCTTTTGTTTTGTTTTGTTTTGCTTTCCTTTTCCTTTCAGTCACTGAGACACATGACATGGTAGTTGTTCAGAAATTTTTAGTGCTTGGTATCTTGATTTAAATATTACCCAAATCTAAAATTGAACCGTCCTCATCAGCAAGTTGTTAACTACTTATTTACAAAAATATCCTGTGGTTAATTCTGTCTGTTAGGAAAAGATTTACCTGCAAATGTGGGCATTCTCTGACTCTCTAACAAAGTAGCACTCTGTAGCATCACACACGTACATTTTCTCCCAAACCCATTATCCAGTTTTGTTTTCTTTATGTGAAATTATATTTATATTTATTTATATTATGTTTTTCTTTCTATGAAATTACTTTCACTTTTTAGTTTCTTATCTATCTCAACTCCCATCTACCAGTCTCAGACTCCTATTGTAACAGAGGACTTCATGTCATTCCTTTGTATGTCATCAGCAGTTTTTAAAGTGCTTGAAAATGCACATTGTAAATTTTGGGGAAAAAAATTATCAAATTACTTAACTTGAGTAAATGCTTACCAGTATAATTTTTTTTCAGTTAATAGGAGTCGGGTGCTAGATTTCAAAATGTAGAAAAAATTAAGCTCAATCCCATCTTTAGATTTCTGGTAATAAAAAGACACGTTTCTCAATGAAATTGTGAGTCTAAAAGAGATCTTAGGGACTTCCCTGGCGGTCCAGTGGTTAGGACTCCGCGCTCTCACTGCTGAGGGCCTGGGTTCAATCCCTGGTCGGGGAACTAAAATCCCACAAGCCACACAGGGCAGCCAAAAAAAAAAAAAAAAAGTTTTTTAATAAAAGTAAATAAAGAAATAAAAGAGATCTTAGAAGGGTAGCTACTACCAAGCAACGCGTCGTTGCAAATACAGACTCGGAACCACTGAGGACAGCTTCTCTGGTCCGTTGGCATTCTGTGTGCAGAGTCTTATAGTGATGGCTGGTCGTAAAAGTCTTGCCCTCCAGGGACTTCGACTCCAAAGGGAAAAATTAAATTAATGCATGGAAAAGATACTTTATGAGAGAAAAGAAAATGTACAAGTAAATCTCAACAATTTCAACAAGGAGAATAAAAAATAACAAAACAGTAATCCGTGTGCTTACGTAGTACATGCCATGTTAGGGAGCTTTTCATTACAGAGACAGCTGACGAATAAAATGGCTGCCAGCCTCAGAAATAAAAAAGCGAGAAGTCCGAGGTTGCTCTTTCTTCAGTGAAGACATGAAGTTTTTCCACGACCCAACTGGGCAGTGGGGACTGAAGCTGTTGAGCCACTGTGCTTTCACTTGCCACTGGGGAGATGCTTTTCTTACATAATGCAGCCTCCGCAGTGTGCTGCAGCGTCTTCCATCTGTTTTCCAGCCAGACAGTTCCTGTCGTCAACACTGATTGGCTCGTGTAGGGAAGAAGACTTCTTGAAATTATCCTGTGGGATTAAACATGCTCTCGGGCTTCCCTGGTGGCGCAGTGGTTGAGAATCTGCCTGCTAATGCAGGGGACACGGGTTCGAGCCCTGGTCTGGGAAGATCCCACATGCCACGGAGCAGCTGGGCCCGTGAGCCACAATTGCTGAGCCTGCGCGTCTGGAGCCTGTGCCCCGCGACGGGAGGGGCCGCGATAGAGAAAGGCCCGCGCACCGCGATGAAGAGCGGTCCCCGCACCGCGATGAAGAGTGGCCCCCGCTTGCCGCAACTGGAGAAAGCCCTCGCACGAACCGAAGACCCAACACAGCCAAAAATAATAAATAAATAAATAAATAAATAAATAAATAAGAAAATCCTTTAAAAATAAAAAATAAAAAATAAAAAAAAAAATAAAATAAAATAAAATAAAATAAAAAAAACATGCTCTCAAAGCCTGTTGGCTTCTCTGGTGGCGCAGTGGTTAAGAATCTGCCCGCCAGTGCAGGGGACACAGGTTCGAGCCCTGGTCCGGGAAGATCCCACATGCCGCAGAGCAGCTAAACCCATGCTGCACCACAACTACTGAGCCTATGCTCTAGAGCCCGTGAGCCACAACTACTGAACCCACGAGCCACAACTACTGAACCCGTGAGCCACAACTACTGAAGCCCACGCACCTAGAGCCCATGCTCCGCAACAGGAGAAGACACCGCAATGAGAAACCCGCGCACCACAACGAAGAGTAACCCCCGCTCGCCGCAACTAGAGAAAGCCCGCGCGCAGCAATGAAGACCTAATGCAGCCATAAATAAATAAATAATTTTTAAAAAGAAAGTAAAAACAAGCTTTAAAAAAAAAAAAAGTGCTCTCAAAACCCACTGATCAGCAAGGATGTACTAAGTCCTACAGGTTGCCCACTTCTGTACTGGGGGCTGTGAGGTACAAGAAAAAAGGCACCATACGGTCATTAGCCTCAAGGAGCTTCCAGGCGGGCTGGAACACAGGAGTACTGTTCATGAAATAGTAAGGCAATAAGTAAAAACCTGCCCTGGATATCTGAGATTCTACATTGTTCTTGTTCTGTTCATGCATTTGTTTGTGTTATGGTATAATTTATGTACAGGTAAATGCACAGATCTCAAGTATACAGTTCACTGAGCTTTGACTAGTGCATACGCCTGTGTAAATCACAACCCCATCAAGATACAGAACATTTCCATCACCGGAGAGAGCTCCCTCAGCTCCCTTCCCAGCCAAGCCCCACCACTACCAAAGGCAACCACTGTTCCGATTTCTTTTACCACAAATTAGTTAAGCTGTTTCTTAACCTTCATTAAAAAAAAAAAAAAAAAGAAATCCTACAGTTGTATGTGAGATTTTTACTTTGTTTTGAAGTGAATTTGTTAGTCTTATTTATGACTATTTTGATAACTTATTTGTAGCTATTTTATAAGGAAAGTAGCTTTTGGATAGACTTCCAATTTTAAGACAATCTGTATAACCTTTGATATTGGCTCAGTTAATTAGAGCTCGATTAGTGAGGATATAGTCAGTAGATTTATTATCACAAGATTAATAAGTAAAATCAACCTCTTTTGCTAAACATAGCTTCAACTATAAGTTTAAAAAACACAGCATTCCACACAGCTATTTTAGCAAGTATATTTTTCATGACAAGCATCCATGGTCTAAAAGTTACAAGTCAGCTGTCCTTAAAATTATTAAAACATTCCAATTATTAAGTGAAAACTTCTGCCTTTTAATAAGAGAGAGATAAATAGTAACTCCACTTCATACAGAGACTAAGGATAGATGTAACTGAATTGTCTTGGTTTTATAAGCATCAGCCAACCTTCCTTCCTCCCTATCATCTTCTCCAAGCAAAGAGTAATGATGTAGCCAGTGTTTTCCGTTAGCAAAAGCACTTAGACTAATAGTTTCTCCTATTCTCAGGTTTCCTGCTTTAAAAGTAAAACCTGTGCTTTTTAGTTTCAGGGTCAGTTTTTTGTTTCATTCTTAATTCTGCATATATCCTATATATTGATTCTACAACTGTGTTGTAGAAGTTCAGAAAAAAGCCATGGAAAAAAGAGTGAAATAATGTCATTTGTGGCAACATGAATGGACCTAGAGATTATCAAACTAAGTGAAATAAGCCAGCCAGAGAAAGGTAAATATCATATGATATCACTTATATATAGAATGTAAAAAACAAAATAAGATACAAATGAACTTATTTACAAACCAGAAATATAACCACAGACATAGATAACAGACTTATGGTTACCGAAGAGGAAAGGGGTGGGAAGGATAAATTAGGAGGTTGGGATTAACATATACACACTACTATATATAAAGTAGATAACCAACAAGGATCTACTGTATAGCACAAGGAACTGTGCTCAATATTTTGTAATAACCTATAGGGGAAAAGAATCTGAGGGGCTTCCCTAGCAGTCCAGTGGTTAAGATTCCACACTTCCATTGCAGGGGGCACACGTTCGATTCCTGGTCAGGGAACTAAGATCCGTCATGCAGCATGGCATGGCCAAAATAAATAAATAAATAAAAAGAATCTGAAAAATAGTAGATACATATATGTATAACTGAATCACTTTGCTGTACACCTGAAACTAACACAACATTGTAAATCAACTATACTTCAATTTTAAAAATAAATAATTTTTTAAACTTTTTAATTAAAAAAATTTTTTAAATAGAAAAAAAGAGAGTGATCATTTTTTACTAGAGGAATTGAAGAGGTTTTATAATAAATGAGAAATTGAGCATTATCTTGACATATACATGGCTAAAGAGAAAAAGGAGGGAGTAGAAAATCATTTAAGAGAGAGCATGACATGAGGAAACCTGTCAGAAAGGAGCCAGAGCCCTTGAAGAAATATGTAAAGTCAAATAAGTAGAATAGTGGCAGATAGGAAAACTCTTGAAAGTCAGATAAAGGAATCGTAGAATCTGAGTGGCAGGGTACCTTGGAGATCCTTAGACTTCCTATTTAAAGCCCTTCCCTTCCACCGCACCCACATCAGATGTCTATTTAGCTTACGCTGAATCTTTTCTGTGTGGGCACTTACTGCCTTCTCATATGGTGCATTCTTTTTATGGAGAGTAATAATATGAGGAAATTATTTATGCTATATGCAATAGGAAGGCACTATCTGTTTTTGGATATTTAATCTTTTTTATTTTGTATGTTACAGCTGTACAGTGTAGTGATTTACAATTATAAAGGTTATACTCCATTTATAGTTATTACAAAATATTGGCTATATTCCCCATGTTGTACAATATATCCTTGTAGCTTGTTTTATACCTAATAGTTTGTACCTCTTAATCCCCTACCCTTATACTACCCCTGCCCTCTCCCACTGGTAACCACTAGTTTGTACTCTCTATCTGTGAGTCTGCTTCTTTTTTGTTATCTTCACTAATTTGTTGTATTTTTTACATTCCACATATAAGTGATATCATACAGTATTTGTCTCTCTCTGACTTATTTCACTTAACATAAGTAGATTTAATGTAGAACATGTAGATTCATAAACATGTTTTAGGGAATTTAATCTGAAATATACCTGCCCAGTGCATTAGGAAAGGGACAGAATGAGTTGTTTCAAACAGGTTTTTTTTTTAACAGCTTTATTGAGATATGATTCACTTAACATACAGTTCACCATTTTAAAGTATACAGTTTTAGTGTGTTTAGAGCTATATATCCATCTCTACAACCAATTGCTAAGCATTTTCATTAACCCAAAAAGAAACCCCACACCCCTTAGCTGTCCTCCCCCCAAACCTCCCATCTCCCCCAGCCCTATGAAACCACTAACCTATGCTCTGTTTCTATAGATTTGCTTATTCTGGACATTTCATATAAATGGAATCATACAACATATGGTCCTTTGTGACTCTCTTCTTTTACTTGGCATGTTTTCAGGGTTCATCCACATTATAGCATGTATCAATACTTTATTCTTTTTATTGCCAAATTATATTCCATTGTATGGATACATCACATTTTATTCATTCATCAGTTGATAGATATTGAGGTTGTTTCTACTTTTTAGCTATTATGATTAAGGCTGCTGTGAACATTCAGGCACAAGTTTTTGTGTGGATATGTTTTCAGTTCCCCTGTGTATATACTTAGGAGTGGAATATCTGAGTCACATGGCAATTCTATGTTTAACCATTTAAGGAGCTGCCAAACTATTTTCTAAAGCAACTTCATCATTTTAGACCCCGACCAGTAGTGAGGGTTCCAATTTCTCCACATCCTGGACAACATTTGTTACTGTCTTTTTTATTATTGTCATCCTAGTGGGTGTGAGGTGGTATCTCACTGTGGTTCTGATTTACGTTTTCCTGATGGCTGATGATGTCAAGCATCTTTTCATGTTTTTTACAGCCATTTGTATGTCTTCTCTGGAGAAATGTCTCTTCAAATTCTTTACCCATTTAAAATTTGGAGGGGAGGGTCTTTTTATTATTGAGTTATATACTCTAGATACAACTTATATTCTATTCTTTATTTATTCTAGGTAAAAGTTCCTGTTCAGATATATGATTTACAAAGTTTTCTCCTATTCTGTGGGTTGCCTTTTCACTTTCATTATAGTGTCTGGGTTACGTGTTTTTAGTTCTTTAATTCTTCTGTGTTCCTCTTGTTTTCCCTGTTAGATGGTAAACTTGGGAAATTTACATTGTAAAATTCCACAAATCTGGAAACACTCCTTTTCCATCTCTGTTGCATCCAGAGAGTGGTCATAGGTGGTGCACATCTATTACAGAATCTGGCTTCACAGCCAGCCACCTCTGCTCCTAGATGTTTTCCTGACAGATCATTTGATTTCATTCTTGATGAGATATTATGGTTTATTATTTTGTTTTCTTACAGGTGAATCGCTTTAGTAAGGTGGAAGATCGAGCAATTTTTGTCACTGACCGTCACCTGTATAAAATGGATCCCACAAAGCAGTACAAAGTGATGAAGACTATCCCTCTATACAACGTAAGTGTTCTCTGCTTCTCTCTGAATAAAGGATTCTTAACCTGGTGTTCATAGACCACGAGTGGGTCACCAGACTGATCACTAGAACCTCTGGGGCTTTAGGGAGTCCATGAATTCCTAAAATTTTCTGCCAATCTCATGTTTTATACAAAAGTACGATTTTCTATAAGGAGGATCAAAGCTTCCAGTAGAAAAACGAAGGCGTTTTGTTTTAAAGTGTAGGACTCTGCATTCTACGTGACCTTTATCACTAATCCCACTCACTACTTAAATGTTATGACATGAAATGTATTTTCTTATTGATTTTCATAAGGCTTGTTTTTATGTGGAAATGGAATCAGGTAGAGAAATAGTAGGGAATTACTTTATGAAAGCGTTACCTCTCTTTTAAATGTAAAATGTATGCTGTTTCCAGAAGTTATTTTCACCAATATATTTTACCTCTGATCTAAACCCGCTTAGTTATTCACTTTCTCCATGGGGTTTTCAAATTCTCTAATCATTCCTTATTTGAAATATGAAATTTGGTGGGTGTCTCCTTGAATTTCAATTTGAGACTTTAAAAAATTTGTTTATCCTGCTGTATGGGGTCTGCTTTACAAGTGACGGTTTGTTCTGATCTTGAAAAAGATCCTCCTGGACTGCTGAATCTTTCCATGTGTCAGGTGACTTTCCTCTGTCTGCTCGTTCTTAAAGAGGGAGGTCTGGGTTTGTCCAATTATGGGATCTATGAGGAGTATTATTTAAAGATTATTTTAAATCCTTTTGGCCTCTGCAAAAGGGAATAGGGAACATACTGTTTTATAGTTTTATTTCGTTAAATCAGGAGTCCTGTTGGCTGTGAGGTTCAATGAAGACAAACTATTCCTGGCTTCGCTAAATAATTTAGAACATCCCTGCAGGCCTGTCACCCGATGATGAGGCTGAGATTTGTCTCTGTCACCCAGTCCCCCCACCCCACACACACATGCATACACACCTTTCTCCCTTTCAGTAGGAAGGTGAATGGATTGCAACTAAGAAGGAAATGATGTTCTAAGACATTCTTGATCATATGTAGTCTTCTTAGCAAAGACTTGTAATCTTATATAGCCATCACAGTTTAAGCCTAATAACCCTGCAGTCTCGCAGAAGGAGATGAAGGAAGATACAGGAGAAAACCAAATTTTGTCAAAGTCTAATAAAGTGTACTTTATTTCTTTTCCTTACTTTCTATTAAAGGGAAATCAATCAGGCACGTGATACGAGTTCAATAAGTAGTTAACCAGGTCTTTGAACCGAAGTTATTTTCCCAAACTACCTTCCTTTTTCATGTTGACTGGTGTATATTTAGAGTCAGTGTTACCCTTCATCATCATTATCATCATCAGTGTTATCAATAATATCATATTATACAAAAATTAACCATGCTTAACACTCGTAAAGGTAAACGATGTCAATAGGATGGATACACACTGTCACAGATGCTGTCGGTACTCTGCCCACCTCCCCTTGTATTCCCTTACCATTTTTTACACAACAGCCTAACTTCTGACAGCCAACACCTTTGTCGAAAGGCTTCCCTCAGGCTGCTGGAGTCCATAGAGGGCTGGAAACGCCCAGCCACCCAAATGACTAGTGGGTGTGGGGTATAAATGCTCCATCCCCACCATTCATCGGTCACGATGATTCTCAGGTGTGTTTAACACCATTTGCTGGAGCTTTTCTGTAGGAATCGGCTGCGCTGCCCACCGTGTTAGCTGCTTAGTAACGGGCCCTACTGGCTGCTTTCCCTTCCTGAGCCACCTCCCCACTCCCTCGCCCGTGTACCTGCACCTCCCGGATCAATTCTGAGGCTCATCGGCCTTTGTCTCGGGACCTGCTTTGGGGAGGAACTGCCCTCTTAGGAGGGAGCAGATTGCATGGGGCACAGGACCTCCAGCCGTGTCTACCTATAAAAATGTTGTTCAGTCTGAAGCAAACACAGCCAGATATTAAGTCTGGATCATAGGGGCATGGGTGTTTGTTATTTTATTCTTTATCCTTTTTGTATGAAATGTTTTGAAGTTACAAAGTTTAAGACAAGGAACCTTTAAAAATGATACTGCTAATAGCAGGGATGAAGAAGCTGGGAGGGGATGAAGGAGAAAGATTTCAATCTTAACTAAGTTGAGTTTCAGGTATTGGTGAAACTTGTAAGTATATACCCCATAGATCACTGGCATCTAATATTGTAAAGGAGTGGTGGGTAGCATTCAGCACTTAGGATAAAAATTTAAGAGCAGACAGATGCATGTATAATTGGAGGCTGAAATTATGAGTCTAGAGGGAGAAGGGGCAGGTGATTTGAGAACATCCATGCTTAAATGGTGGGGAAAAGAGAGTGGCTGAAGGAAATGGAATAAAAAGGAGATCTCTTCTTTCTGGACCTCCATTTTCTCCTCTCTCTTCTAATGTGCCGAATGAGCTCTAATTTCCCTTCAGTTCCATAAGGTTGTGAATTATTCCAGGAAGGGAAAGAACTTTGGGAACACTGTGTTTCAGAATCAAGTTGGAAAGTTTTCAGAAATAAGAGTAATCAGTGGAAACATATAGCTGAGGATCCCACAGTTACTCTTCCCCTTCTCTGCTCTTCATTCCTCCTTCTGCCCGGGTGCCTTTCCTGTGTTAGTTGGACTTTTCTGGCTCCAGGGAACAGATTGGTATTAGGGGGAGGGGGAAATTTCCCTCTGTCCCTGTTGAATTCCTGTGGCTGGACTAATAATAAAACTGACACGAGGCAGATTAACAGGAGAAAACCCAACTTAGTTTTGTGGGCACAGGAGATCATAAAATGATGCACAGAGAGTGACCAAAAGCAGGTAACTTTTATGTCTTTGTGTACAAAGAAACAAATTTGTGAGGATTGGACAGGACAGAGAAACTTAGGTTCGGGTGCCTAATTATAAGGAATTTAAGCAAAGATTGGGCTTGGGTAGTAAATTAGTAAAGAAGTAGCAAGGTTTATTTATACAGGCTTCTCAGACCTGAATTCCTTGTCTCTGACGATAATGATGTCTTTCTACCTCCCAGCCCAGGGAAGGCACCTTTCACATGAGAGGTTTATTTCCTAGTTTCAGAGAAACAGAGAGGAGCATCAAAGTGTCCTTCTTGCATCTGGTTGTTTCTTAAGTAACTTTAATTCAAAACAATCAATATGCCATTGAGACATATTTGGGGGCCTGCCCTGGGCCCCAATATGACTATATACTATCTCAAGTAATGCTTTGCTTTGTTTTTGATAAAGGATACACGTGGTAGTAAGGGAAAGGAATCTCACAGAAACCCAGGAAGCTATTCAGGTTTTAAGGCAGCTCTGAGGGATCATATTATTCCGTGACCCCCTCAGCAACATGATGCTTAAGATGGTCTAAGTTTCTGCCATTCTCTGTCTCTACTTCTCCTTGTGTGTCTTCTTACTAACAATTACCTTTCTTGCCAGATGGCCTGGGCCAGTGCTAGGCTTAGGTCTGAGTCAGCCAACCCACCAAACCATTAGAGTTTCATCCTGCGGTAACATGGAACACCATGTTTCCGATGAGGCCTCACCATAGCAACCAATTCTGCAGGATCCAAACTGGTACTTCAGCTCCTTGTCAAGCACTTGCAAGTCTATGCATAGTCTTCCCTGACTTCTCCTAGCATAGCACTGATAATGACTACAGTTCATTTGAGGTGTAAATGATCTCTTCCCTCTACAATTTTTGACTGTTGTCCTTAGGCCCCAGCCACATTTGGACCTGCTGATTATTGAGGTGGGTCATTAGGTTTTCCTAGTGGGAAAGAGTCAGTGGGAGAGCAGTGCTTCAAGTAGGCTACATTCATCAGGCATCCTTGGGTCCTTGGACTCTCCCACCTACCGCCATTCCACTTGCCAGGATCCCAGTCTTTGTCAAGCAGGACCTAAATTGCGCCCATGGACGACCGCCATAGGTAAGAATTCAGCTGATGCTGCAATTTGACAATGGGTCTAGCCAGTTTTAGAACCTGTGCTTTCAGCGGAAAAGTATTTCCTCAGTTTCTTTACAGCTCCCAGCCAGGCAATATGGGACCACTATTTGTTGCTTTCCTAATGCACCATAAAAAGTACCCATCCAATTCATTATCTATATCTTCTAATTCATTGAACTTCTGTAAAGCACCAGCACCTAAGTGCCCCAAGCACTTAACTTTAATGGGCACTTGGTGTCATTTAAGTAAAACTGAGAGCATTGGATTGGCAGACCCTTGGAATATTTTATTGACATGTAGCACACCCTCTACTGCTATTCACATCTGGGCAAATATTTTCACTTGCTTATTGAAGTATGCCCGACATGCAGAAAAACGCACAGATCTTAAGCGTATAGCTTGACGAATTATCACAAAGTGAGTTCACCTGTGTAACCGTCCCCAACATCAAGATATAGGTCATTAATAGGACTCCCCAAAAAACCCCACGTGTCCTCTCGCAGTCGCTACCTCTTCCTTCCTTTTCAGAGGCACACTTTTGCTCGTTTTGAACTTAATGTAAGAGAAATCAAACACTGTGTATTCCTTTTTGTGTTTCTTTCAACATTATCTTCACGGGAACAGCCACGTTATTTCAAATAATTCTAGTTTGCTCATTTTCATCACTGTGTAGCATTCCCTTGTGAGAATATACCACAAGTTGTTTATCCATTCACATGTTGATGGATATTTGAGATTTTAAAAATCACTCCTGTGCATATCTTTTGGTGTCTATATGATGCATACATTTTCACTGGACAAACGCCCAGGAGTGAGACTGCTGTTGAATTTTAGTAGATAGTTCCAGTTTTCCAAAGTAGTCATACTGATTTACAACCCCCATCCCCACCCCAGCAAAACGGGAAAGTTCCAGTTGCTCCATTTCCTCTCCAACCCTAGGTACTGACAGTCCTGAATTTCAGCAATCCTGGTAGGTATGTGGTAGTTACGGTTCTAGCTTAATTGAGGTATAACAGACATATAACATCATGTAAGTTTAAGGTGTACGGTGTGTTGATTTGATACATTTATCTGTTGCAATACGATTACCACCATAACATCAGGCAGCACCTCCATCACATCACATAATTGCCATTTCTTTTTTGTAGTGAGAACATTGAAGATCTGATTACTTGGCAACTTTCAAGTTATGTAATACTGTATTATTAGCTGTAATCACCATGCTGTATAATAGATCCCAAGAACTTATTCATCTTCTATCTGGAAGTTTGTACCCTCTGACCAATATCTCCCCATTTTCCCCACCCTCCCCTGAGCCCCTGGCAACCACCCCTCTACTCTCTGTTCCTCCGGGTTTATCATTTTTAGATTCTACATATAAGTGATATAATAGAGTATTTGTCTTTCTCTGTCTGACTTATTTCCGTTATAATGCCCTCAGGATTCACCCAGGTTGTTGCACACGGCAGGATTTCCTTCTTTCTCACGGCTGAACAATATCGCATTGTGAATGTATACCACATCTCTATCCATTCATCCATTGACGGATACACATTGTGGGTTTTCTTTGTAATTCCCTTATTACTAATAGGGTTGAGCCCCTTTCTTTGTGTTTATTGGTCATTTGGATGTCTTTTATGAAGTGCCTGTTCAAGTCTCTTGCTGTTTTTCTATTGGGCTGTCTTTTAAAAATTGATTTCTAGGAGTTCTTTTTATACTCTGCCTGTGTGCCCATTGACAGTTACATGTGTTGCAGATATTTTCTCCAGCTCTGGGACTTGCCTTTTCATTCTTTTAGTGTTGTCTGTGAACAACATTTTTCATGTTGATATAGTTCAGTTTATCAGTTTTTTCCTTTAAGGTTGATGCTTTTCTATTTTTGTTTAAGAAATCACTCCCTGTCCCAAGGTCGCAAAGATATTCTCATCTGCTGTATTCTATAAGCTTTATTGCTGTGCCTTTCACATTGACATATTACAGTCCACCTAGAATTGATTTTTGTGTATATGCGAGGCATCAGCCCAGGGTTTATTTTTCTCCCGTATGGGTAAACAGTTGAAAAGACCATCTTTCCCCCATTGCTCTTCAGCCCCGCATTTGT
This sequence comes from Balaenoptera acutorostrata, assembly GCF_949987535.1. Classification (NCBI taxonomy): domain Eukaryota; kingdom Metazoa; phylum Chordata; class Mammalia; order Artiodactyla; family Balaenopteridae; genus Balaenoptera; species Balaenoptera acutorostrata. Next base: position 19,011,582 of record NC_080083.1, on the reverse strand, counting down.
CCTAAATCAAGTGCGTCCATATGTCTCTTCCTAGTTTCTCTACTCTGTTCTGTTGGTCTGTTGTCTATCTTTGTGCCAAAGACAGTTTTAATGACTGTTGGGCAAAGATTTTATGAACTCTAAAATTATAACAAATTTCCAAAATCTCTCCCTTCAGTTTCACCCTCCTCCCAATAGAATGTTCTCATTAGCTATATCCATGTGGAGGAAAAGAGAGCTGGGGATGCTGGTAAAGCAGATCCTAGCAGAAGGGACAGCTTGCTGTTTACCCATTTTCTTTGTCAAAAAGTCAGATTCCTTTAGGAGTCAGTCAGGTTCAGAAATGAATAAAGTTCATACCCATCAAGGGGCAGTCACCTCTCCACTGTAATCCGTTGTGACCACGCCAGAGTCTAGTATGCCAGACCTTTGGATTCACCTAGAAAAAAAGCTGAAGTCTGTATTATATGTAAGGTCTCCTGATTGTTAAATGCCATGTAAGCCAAACAGAACACGTCTTGTAAGCCGTATTCAGCCCACGGGGCACCAGTTTGCTGCTCCTATTAAAACAGGTCTTTACCATGGAGAATGGACTTGGCGACACGGGGAGGGGGAAGGGTAAGCTGGGGCGAAGTGAGAGAGTAGCATTGACATATATACACTACCAAACGTAAAATAGATAGCTAGTGGGAAGCAGCCGCATAGCACAGGGAGATCAGCTCGGTGCTTTGTGACCACCTAGAGGGGTGGGATAGGGAGGGTGGGAGGGAGACGCAAGAGGGAGGGCATATGGGGATATATGTATACATAAAGCTGATTCACTTTGTTATATAGCAGAAACTAACGCAACGTTGTAAAGCAATTATACTCCGATGAAGATGTTTAAAAAAAAAGGTCTTTACCTATTTGTTCCTCTAAATGAGCTATAACCATATTCCTTGGCCTCCTCCCTGCCAACCTTTAAAAATTCTAAAATCTGTGGTATGTTTTATTCTAGATTTTACGTATCAATAGTAGAAACAAACACTAACCATTTCTCACTTATAGAAAGCTATAACTGGGTGTGAGCTTTAGAAGAGTACATTTTCTACTTCAATTAGCCAGGAAGGAAAGGAATAAAGGAAATCTTTGATATAGGTGTATTTCCAACCTTTAGAACCTTCTACCCCTTCAGAGTTCACTGCTAATTCTATTCTTCTGACTTTTTATTATAAAATTTTTCAAATGTACAGAGAAGTTGAAAGGATATTACAGGGAGCACCCATATGCCCTCCACCTAGATTCAGGATTTAATTTACTTTTTGGCGTATTTGTTTTCTCTCTCTCATGACACTTCACCACTAAAATGCTCCCGTGTGCATTCTCCTAAGAATAAGGACACTCTCCTTCATAACCACAATACCATTTTCATTTCTAAGAAAATTAATAATATTTCCATAATATTTAATATAATACATAATCATTATCCATTATGTGTTGGACAACTCATATTCAAATTTCCTCAGTTGTTCAAAGAATGTCTTTTATACCCATTTTTTTAAAATCCCATCTAGGTTCATATTTTGAATTTGGTAGTTACATCTCTTTTAGTCCAAAACTGTATCTTTACGCACACACCCTTTTCTTCCTGATAATGACTTTTTAAAACAGCATTACTGAGGTATAATTTACTGTTATAGGCTGAACTGTGTTCCTTCAAAATTCATTTGTTGAAGTCCTAACTACCAGTAATTCAGAATGTGACTGTGTTTAGCGACAGAATCTCTAAAGAGGTAATCAGGTTAAAATGAGAGCATTAGGGTGGGCCCTGATCCACTATGACTGGTGTCCTTATAAGAAGAGGAGATTAGGACACAGACACATACAGAGGAAAGATCATGTGAGGACACAGGTTGAGACAGACATCGGCAAGCAAGGAGAGAGGCCTCAGAAGGACCCAGCCTTGCCCACACTTTGGTCTTGGACTTCCAGCCTCCAGAACTGTGAGGAAATAGATTTCTGTTGTTTAAGCTACCTGGTCTGGTACTTTGTTATGGCAGCCCTGGCAAACTAATACATTTAGAGTACTTACCCCAAAATTCACCCATTGTAAGGTACAGTTCAGTTACTTTTAGTAAACTTATGCAGTTGTACAAACATGACATAATTCCAGTTTTGGAACATTTCTGTCACTCCAGAAAGTTCTCTCGTGCTCATTTGCAGTAAATCCCCACTCCCAACGTCAGCCCTAGACAATCACTGATCTTTCTGTCTCTATACTTTTACCTTTTCTAGAAATTTCATGCACACAGAATTAAACAATAGATATTGTTTTGTGTCTGGCTTCCTTTACTCAGCCTAATGTTTTTGAGGTTCATCCATGTTCCATGTATCATTGGTCCTTTCGTTTCATTGCTGAGTAATATTCCATTGCATGGATCTACTGTATTTCATTTCTCTATTCACCAGTTGATGGACATTTGGCTGCTACGTATGTTCTCATACAAGACTTTACATGGCCATGTGTTTTCATTTCTCGTGGGTGGCTATCTATGAATGGAATTATTCCATATGGCATTTGTTTAACTTTGTAAGAAACTACCAAACTGTTTTCCAAAGTGGATGCTCCAATTTTACATTCCCTTCAGTATGAGACTTCTGGTTTCTCCACATCCTCACTAACACTTGGTATGTATGATGCTGAGTTGTTTTTTTTTTGTTTTTTTTTTTTAAGGGACAATACTTTATTTATTTAATTTTTTTTAAACATCTTTATTGGAGTATAATTGCTTTACAATGGTGTGTTAGTTTCTGCTTTATAACAAAGTGAATCAGTTATACATATACATCTATCCCCATACCTCTTCCCTCTTGTGTCTCCCACCCTCCCTATCCCACCCCTCTAGGTGGTCACAAAGCACCGAGCTGATCTCCCTGTGCTATGCGGCTACTTCCCACTAGCTATCTGTTTTACGTTTGGTAGTGTATATATGTCCATGCCACTCTCTCACTTCGTCCCAGCTTACCCTTCCCCCTCCCCGTATCCTCAAGTCTGATGCTGAGTTTTTAAAGAGTCCAGCACTGGTCTCATCTGGATTTGTCTGATTGTTTCCTCATGGTTCATGTAACTTACTCTCCTAGTCCCTGTATTTCCTATAAACTGGAAGTTAGATCAGGAAGTGTTAATTTTGTTTCAATAGTACACTTCCACATACTTCAGATTATACGTTGCATCTCAACAAAGAAGGCACACATACAGCCAACTCTGCCTTGTGGATTGCCTTTGGAAAATGTTTCATTGTAGCCAAGCTATTATTATGTTGCCCTCCCCGTAGCCTAAATTTCTAACTGCTTGTAGAACAGATCCCATGTTTTCCTGTGAACAATTAGAATTTAGCATAAAAAACTTAAGATAAATATTGCCATCAAGTATTTACCTATTAATAAGTTGCCCATCAGTAACAATACCTGTTATTTTCAGTTTCTTTTCCCAGTCTCTTTTTATAACAAAATTCTTCCAATGCTTTGCTGTTTGATAGTTCTTTTTTTTTTAAGTTTGCACAGTTTCTTAATCCTCTTATTTAAAATCTGCACAATCACAGCAGATAAAGTCACTGCATCATCTTAACTCCTTCTTTCTGTCAGCACCATCAGTGGCCTTTACAGTCCCCCTGACTTTGTTCATTCTGTTCTTGTGTTCCTTTCACTGTTTTCTTGAAGTCTTTTTCTTCTCACACAGACCGTGTCTTGCAAGTCTATGTATGGCTTTATTTTTCTTTGCATCATCCAAGGAATCGTAAATCACACCAAATCCATTTATCTTGCCACCACCGAAATGGTTCTGAATCCAAACACAAAGATGGCACCTAGTGTAGTCTTGTACATTTTGTCTGGTCTTTCCCAAATTTCTTAGATACTGTTGCCTTTCCGGGATGAAGGACATCAGTGACCATTTGTTTCCATAGTTGGTTGGTCATGAACTTCCTGGTCCAGATAGTTACTGTGTCATTCCTAATGGTGGTTGATCCTCGGGCAGCCAGGAAGGAAAACCTGGATACTTCTTACATGTTTCTACAACTATTCTCTCTCTTCCCCAAACCTCTGGCAACCACTGATCATTTTACTGTCTCTATAGTTGTGCCTTTTCTAGAATATCATATAGTTGGAATCATACAGTATGTAACGTTTTCCTTCTGGCTTCTTTCACTTAGCAATAAGTATTTGAGGTTTTTATATACCTTTTTGTGGCCTGATAGCTTATCCTTTTTATTGCTGAATAATAGTCCATTGTATGGATGTACCATAGTTTGTTTATCCATTTGCCTATTGAAACATCTTGGTTGCTTCCAGTTTTGGGCAATTATGAATACAGCTGCTAGAAACATTCACATGCAGGTTTTCGTATGGGCGCGAGTTTTCAAATCATTTGGGTAAATACCTTCAAGTGCAATTTTAGCTCCTGTGATAAGGCCAAATTTGGCTTTATTAGAACTACCAAACTGTCTTCCAAAGTGACTGTCATTTATGCAGTCCCACCAGCAATGATCGAGAGTTCTGTTGCTTCTTACCCTCACCAGCATCTGCTATTACCAGTTTTGTTTGTTTTTTTTAAATTTTAGCCATTCTAACAGGTGTGTAGTGGTATCACGTATTTTTCTATTACCCTAAATTATATAACCCAGCACACACTGGGGTCTCAGTCAATCTTTAATTACGAGAATCATCTCTCCCCTCTCTGTGGTTAGTTGGTTTGTGTTCAGGAGATAACGACTGATCTTTACATAAGCCTAAACAAAATATAATTAAAAGATAAATTTGAGACCTTTTTTTTCCCTTCCATTAGCAAAAATTATTCAATCAATTTATCATTTAGCCATGGTTCCAGTCACTCTTCACAGGAAAGATGAAAATAGGAAACCGTGAAAGGTTTTTGCGAATACCCTCACAAATGGCATGGTCAACTAACTGTACACAGAAATCTGAGGATGAAACACTCAAGTTACAGGTGACCCCTTTATTTTTTATTTTTTAAATTTATTTATTTATTTATTTATTTATGGCTGTGTTGGGTCTTCGTTTCTGTGCAAGGACTTTCTCTAGTTGTGGCAAGTGGGGGCCACTCTTCATCGCAGTGTGTGGGCCTCTCACTATCGTGGCCTCTCTTGTTGCGGAGCACGGGCTTCAGACGCGCAGGCTCAGTAGTTGTGGCTCACGGGCCTACTTGCTCCGCGGCATGTGGGATCTTCCCAGACCAGGGCTCGAACCCGTGTCCCCTGCATTGGCAGGCAGATTCTCAACCACTGTGCCACCAGGGAAGCCCCAGGTGACCCCTTTATTAACCACAGAGTGACTTTCTAGGTACAAATGCTGCATAGTTAGTTAGGTTAGGAATCGGTGTTATTGTCAAATTAGTGTCATCCCCCTTGAGTCACTCTCGACACTATATTTGTAAATGGTAATATCGAAATAAAGCATTACTTCCAAAACAGTTGTCAAGAAAGGTTAAAATTTATACAGGGTGGGGGGCAGTGGGATCAGAATCCAAATGTTTTGCAAAGCAGGGAGACTCGTGGTAGCCGCAGCTTGATGCAGAGAACAAAGGCAAGAAGTAGCCCACACAATTAGTCACGTTGTGTGCAAAACTCTGGTCACAACCTCTTTAACTCCGTGTATCATCCTAGAGATCACTATAAATCAGTGGGGAAAATTGCATCCCATGGCTGTGGCACATTGCTCAAATCAATGCACTGCTGCCCCTGCCTTTCGAGTTCCTGTGGGCATGGGCTCTCCCCAGCCGGCACTCAGGGAGCTGATTGCCAAGACTGAGTTTAATTTGCGTAAACATGAAATCTGTTCACCGGTTTCGAGGGAGACCGCATAAACTGAAACATTTAACCTGACCTCAGCTGGAACTCGTCTCACCCTTTTGTTGGGGGAACTGTGTTGGTTTTGCCTGATGGGTTGGTTTGAAAAATATTTGAATCTGCCCTTGAATGCTATTTGATATAGTCCCTTTTTATCAGTATGGTCTTGATGGCTAAGGAAGCAGCCAATTAATTTACACAAATACCTCCTTTAGTCCTATGGAGAATACGAAACAAGCGGGCGGGCGGGCGAGAGAAGAGAGACAGTTATCTGAAAGGGTGTGACTGTTTTGTAGAGGTAAATGGATTGTAATTCTGCCAGGCATCACGCTTTATTACTCTATCTGATGCGACTGGCTAGAAAGATACTGTTTCATTTGGAAGATAGATTGTCCTTGTAATACGTTACAGGGCTGAATCCTGCTAAAAATCCATGGGCCTGCTGGCTCTGCTCCCCATCACCATTTCTAAAGCACCCTGCCCTCGTGGCATTGTCCCAGGAGAAGGTGTTTCCATGGTAATCTCAGTGGAGGCAGTCAGCTGACGTCTGGCACAGCCTGAGCTGGTGCGCGCCAGCCTTCTCTCTCACTCCTCCCTCGAGCCTTTAAACTATATTTATTAGTCCTCTTTAATGGAAAGTATATAACCCCTTAATGTCAGACACTGAGTGCGCTCGGGTTTATTTATTTATTTGGGTAACAAGCCTACTACCTTCCTAATTAATTCTCAGCAGTTCCTGCAAGCTGTATTATTATTTTGAATATCTTGTGCAAACGTTTATATTTTTGCCTGTTACAACAAAGAGCATTGCTTAGCAGTATTGGGTATTTGGAAACCTCCGTTCTTAGAAAACAAGCAATGCCTATATTAAAGAAGAATTTTAAAAGATAAAGATGTTAGGGTTTCAGTTTAATTTTTCAAGAGTCTTTTCTTGCTCTGATGCTGTGGCAATGAAATGGTCCAGTCTCCTTGTAATTTCTTTCAGCACTCCATTATTTTATGATTGGATCTGAGTGAGCCACATGGTTTTAAAATACTTCTAAGAAATGTGACATCTAGCCATGTTATCTCATTTTTTTTTAATAGGAGAAAAAAGTCAGAATTTCAGAGCTAACCTGAAATTGATTGTTTTCCTGACGTGTTTGGAAGTAAATGCCTTTTGTTGTACCGGTTAGAGACCCCCGCTTAATGCTAAACCATACTAAATAAGCAAACCGACTTAACAGTGTCAAAAGTCAGTGCTTTGGGTCAGGATGTAGAGTCCATTTTCATTAGTACTGTGCTTGGAAATTCAATTACAAATGTAAAAGATGTATCAAAGCGGTGTCTGAAAGCAACAATCATTAGAACCAATGCATGACTCCTTTGAAAAGCTATCTTGTTAAAGAAACAAAGCCTTTTTAACAATAAAGCATAAGAAAATTAGTATGACACCACCTCATTTATCCAGAGGTCAGATTGCTAGAAACAAGATCCTTTTAAAACAAAGCCCTGAATGCAGGCGTGCACATAAAAGATCTGTGCATTTGCAGAAACAGACGTCACTAACCTTGCAGTAATAGGTTTCCTTTTACACAACTGTCTTATCAGAGCTCTCTTTTCCACAGTCAGCCTTTTTGAACACCTACTATGTGCTGTGCATTTGCCAGGCACTAGCAGTGGAATAGTCTATCACTCAGTCTGCCCACAGGCCCGTGGGAGAGGCAGAGAAGCGAACCAGCCCGCCCAGCACAGGCCTGTGGCAGCTGTATAGGTACAGATGACTGTACCTTCCTCTCCAGGGGAAACTGTCGCTCAGCAAGGTAAAGTAATGGCCCAAGGTCACAAAGCTCACAGGCAGTGGCACCTGGCTTCCGTTAGACCCTGGAGCCCTCAGAATCACAACCCCGATGGTAACCTCCTATCACCGCCTCCCATTTTATGATGAATAACGCAGACAACTCAGATCCTCTTTTAAGAAGAGGAAAGAAATAGCAGAACTAACATTAGTCACATGCCCAGTGTCAGGCATTTATTAGGAGATTTTTTTCCCTTATAAATTTATTTATTTATTTATTTATTTTTGGCTGCGTTGGGTCTTTGTTGCCGCGCGCGGGCTTTCTCTAGTTGCGGCAAGCGGGGGCTACTGTTCGTTGTGGTGCGCGGGCTTCTCATTGCGGTGGCTTCTCTTGTTGCGGAGCACGGGCTCTGGACACGCGGGCTTCAGTAGTTGTGGCTCTCGGGCTCTAGAGTGCAGGCTCAGTAGTTGTGGCGCACAGGCTTAGTTGCTTTGCAGCATGTGGGATGTGGGATGTGGGATCTTCCTGGACCAGGGCTCGAACCCGTGTCCCCTGCATTGGCAGGCGGATTCTTAACCACTGTGCGACCAGGAAAGCCCTATTAGGAGATGTGAATATACTGTGTCTTCATCTTTATAAGAATTCTGTGCAGGAAGTTAAGTATCATTTATCAATGAATCACTTGAGTTTCCAAGTACAGTACTGATGAAAATGGAGTTCACCTCCTGCCCCAAAGCCCTGACTTTCGACATTATAACTCGATTTGCTTAGTACCATTTACCATAAGCAGTCGTGTCTAACCATTACGATTCCCAGAGGTATTGGTCACTAGTGCAGGATTTCAGTACAGATTTTCAGACACCAGAGCCCCAAAGCCCTAGTGAGCCGTAATGCTAAGCATCTTCTGGCTTAGTTGCGTGTGATGCTCTCTCTTTTTTTCTCTCCCCCCATTCTCCTTGTTTATTTAGGTCTTTTCTTACAATAATAATTGCTTCCTAAAATATTTCTTCATAACCTTTTGAGGATAAGTGACTTGTAGACCTTGGGGATCCCACAGGAAATGACATAGTCAAGACAAGAGCTAGTGTACCAGCCGTGTTCTACCTGTCAAGAACTCTCAAGGTGTGGTGCATTAGGGTACAAAAAGAAAAAGAAAAAGGAAACCTTTTGCTTCATTTCTTTTGGAGAAAAAAAAACAGCACTTGGAATCGAGCTGCCACATTGTACTTCCATTTGCACAGCTGTTTCTCTCTTAATTGCAATCCTGTCTTTTCCAAGAATAAGCATGTAGGAAAAGGTACCATAGTCTCAGGCAGGCCAGAAAAAAATATAGTGCTTTCACTGCTAACCTGATACTTAGGAGATTTGAATTTGATTTCATTTAGTTTCCACTTTTCAAGCCCAAATCAAAAATGTTTGTAGCTTCTAACTCGGGGGTTCTCAACCTTGGCCGCACATTGGAATAGCTTGGGGAGTTTTTTAAAAATTCTGATACCCAGGCCACATCCCAGACCAATGAAACTGAGTCTCTGTGGATAGGCACCAGCATGTTTGAAAGCTCCCTAGGGTGCAGCCAGGGAGGCAATCCACTGATCTAACTATTCTGTTAACCAAATTTATTCACTTTTGTCGTTCTAGCTATTTCTTGGAATCATCTGTTGAAAGTTGGACTTGCCCCCAAATTCAGTTCTGCCATTAGATTTTTCTCACTTCTGTGTGTGTGTGTGTGTGCGCGCGTGCAAGCACATGGGCACGTGCACACATAGGTGGGGAAGTGACAGGGAGAGAATGTGTGTGTTTTCTGGAAAGCCTCGGGATCCTGTGATCTGTATCAAAAATTAAATCTTCTTGAAGGTACTGGCTATGGTTTCATATTTGCAGATGGTCTCATCGGAAGATCTTCCTTCAACAAGAGTAGTAGAGATAATCACTTTATATTTGCTGACTTCCATCCCTTGTGATGGACGTCACCATACACTGTCTCACTTGACCCTCCCCACATCACTGGGAGGCAGTCCTGCACTGGTCCTGAACTCTTAGGTATTAAATAAATGAGCTTATTTCTTTGTTACTGGTTGAGGTTCAGAGCAAACGTTCTTTACACTGAATGATTATAGCAAAGTTCTAATGCACTGCAGGGAGAATCTGATTTTCTGACATAACAAACCGAAAAAAAAGATTTTATTTTATCGGAATTATATCTAAATAAAGACGTCTTTACAACGTGTCGGGGATGGAGATACATCAGGCAGGGTAGGTAGAGTGGACAAGTTCAGGATCCTCTCTCCTGACATGGCTAGATTACTTCTTTGGCTTCTGTGCACGGAAGAGTCACTTTGCTCCATAGGAAGCCTCCTCCAGTGTCTGCCCTTACTCCCCTGCTCCTCCATCCCTTACCATTTCACGAAGCCCGTTGAACTGTAAAAATATCTCACGTTGCATTTAAAGACTATTACGCTCTAAATGGTAAAGGACAGAAGAAGAGTCACATCCCGGTGGGCAGTGTCTGGCAAACACAGGCATTAGGATATGTGGAAGCATGTGGGTAGTTGTTGCATTTATGCCCCGTTTTAACAATAGCACCCACCGCAGTGGCACGTTGAGGCCTGAAATGAGGTGCATGTAAACAAGTGTGAAGTCATGCATGTGAAGTCCTTAGCGTAGCTCTTGTCACATAGTAAAATGCTCAATAATTATCAGCTCTTAAACCCCCTGCAGACCGGCAGTCCAGTGCCTGTGGACAGCAGAGGGGTGGGATAAAGTCAGCCCTCAGAGTCCTCACTGTTTATTCTGTCCTCTCGCTTGTCCTTCTGCCTGGAGTGTTCTCCTCCCAGATAACTGCCTGGCTCCCTCACTTCATTCAGCTCTCTGCCCAGAATAACCTCCAAGGGGTTGTCTAGAAGCATCCATCTTATCCCTCTCTACACCTCTGTACTGCTACTATATTCCTCCTCATAGACCCTGTCACCACTGTCACCTTATACAGCTGTTTACACTCTGGCTCCCCCTACTCCCTATTAAAACATAGACTCCATGAGAGAAGTGCTGTGGCCATATAGTAGGTGCTCAATAAATGGGCATTGACGAATGCACTGGAGGGGTCAGGACTGGTGACAGGGAAAGCAGGTCAGAGGCTGCTGCTGTAATCCTGTTAAGAAATGACAAGGGCCTGGGCTTCCCTGGTGGCCCAGTGGTTGAGAATCCGCCTGCCAGTGCAGGGGACACGGGTTCGAGCCCTGGTCCAGGAAGATCCCACATGCCACGGAGCACCTCAGTCCGTGCGCCACAACTACTGAACCTGCGCTCTGGAGCCTGCGAGCCACAACTACTGAGCCCTCAAGCCACAGCTACTGAAGCCTGCGCGATTGGAGCTCGTGCTCCGCAGCAGGAGAGGCCACCGCAATGAGAGGCCCGCGCACCGCAACGAAGAGTGGCCCCCACTCGCCGCAGCTAGAGAAAGCCCGCATGCAGCAGTGAAGACCCAACACAGCCAAAAATAATAAATAAAAATAAAATAAATAAATTTAAAAATATATATTAAAAAAAAAAGAAATTACAAGGGCCTGAACTCAAGCAAGGACAGTTAAAGGGGTCAAGAGGTCTGGATTCAAGAGCTATTTAAGTGGTAGAAGGCCTTGGGCATCTAGAGGAAAGGGTCTAGACTCATAGATTTCTTTCTTGGACAACTTGGGTCGGCAGTGATGGTTACTCACCAAGATGGGAAATGTAGGGGGTGGGGGGGAAGCAGAGATGTGGTAGGAGAGGGTGGAAATAAATTCAGTCCTAAATGGATTTCATTTGAGGAGTCTGAGGAACGAAAAATGGAGAGGCCCGCTAGACAATTAACTGTCTAGAGAACAATCCAGAATAGAGACAGATTTGGAAGCCGTGAGTGGGTGGTAGCTTAAACCGTGAGAGTGGATGAGAGCATCCAGAGAGGGTGAGGAGAGAAAGGGGAAATTACCAGGAGAACAGGGCTTTTAAGGCTACGATGAAGGGTAGGGCTTTGATAAAGAGGAACACATGGGAACCATCGGAGTTTCCTGAGCAAAGAGGGCCCTTCGACCTCATCTGTACCTTTTACTCATTGTCCTCCACACATTCAGTAAATCGTGATCATCTGCTGCCTACTGCGGCGCTATGGCACTGTGCTAGGTGCTAGAAATAAAGAGGAAAAAGACTGCCTCTGCTTGTTGTTCAGTGGGTGAGGCAAATAGATACAGACATCATCGCAGCACAACTCCTTACATGCTAAAACAGAGCAGCATGAATTGCTGAGAGCGTGTGGAGGAAGGGTGGACCTGGTTTCTCAGACAAGGAAGAGTTTCAGGGATTCATAAGTATATGCAAACACTTGTGCATTTTCCTGTACAGAGTACCTGTGGCTTTTTTCAGATTCTTAAAGGGATTTGTGAATGACTGCCTTTGGCAACGCAGAGCGACAGATTTTAAGAGGCCTGAAGAGGTTTGTTTTTTAGGAAGCTAATTCCGACAACGTTACAAAGTTTGGATGAACTGGGAAGAGGCTGGTGAAATAACTACCGTTCAGTAAATACTCTTTGGGGCTTGGGACATGGTGCCACTGGTGATACCGAGTTGAAATAGGGCCCCAAGAAGGACAGTGGTTAAGGCAAGGTAATGAGCTTCATCTTGGTTAAGTCAAATCTGTGGTCCCCATGGGCCCTCCACGGGACCCCTGTCTGAGTTTTCCCCAGACAGGCCAAATACCCATCTGGCACTCCAAGAAATGTCTAAGCTGACATTCACATTGGAGAATTATCGGTATTTTAAGGAGAGGGAAACTTGCAGCTCCCTCTCCCACTAAGCCCCTGTGGTCCCCTCCTGCAGTATATGCCTCTCGGCTCCCCAGCTGCATCATGAACTCACTAAAGAGAAAGCCACATTCTCTAATTCATTTGCATGCATGCTCTAGAATAGAGAGTTGGAACTTCCAGTTCTGGACAAGATAGAATAGATGCATTTCTCCCTATCCTCCTCGCTAAATACAGCTAAAAACCCTGGACATCATATTATAAAACAAACGTTAAGAAGACTCTGAAAGGTGGAGAGAAAGTGAACCAGCTAGGGACTTTAAGACTTGAAAAGCAACGTGGCAGTGAGCTCCTTGGGATTTCTTTTTGTCTCTGTACATCCCAGACTGCATTGCTGGAGAAGCCCCCTATCCAGACGGGCACAGACAAGAAAAGCTTGCTCTCTCTTGCCAAGGACCAGGAAATGGGCAGCCTATTTGACAACAAACATTCTCTGGAAAAACACCTAGGAGGGTTGCAGGCCCCCCTAACTTCCATCAGCAAAGGCCTCACAGAAAGCCTGGACCTCTACCCTTTCCCGAAGCGAAGAGGTACCCTTCCCTGTCCCCACTGGGGTGGCATCAAAGAGGCCCAAAGGGGAGCCTGGACTTGCACCACCCCCCCACCCAGGGAAAGGGCGGTGCCCCTTCCCCTCTCCATAGAGTCTGGGGAGGCCAGGTGAGGAGCTAGCTTTCCACCAGCTCCTGGTGGTTCTGAGGTGCCTCTCATACTCCCCAGCAGGGTGGTATTGAGGAGCCCGAGTGGGGCCTGGACTTACACTCCTCCCACCCTGCAGTAAAGCATTGGTGCCTCCTTCCCCTACTGGTCCCTTTTTAGCAGAAGCCTGACAAAGTAGAAGATTTACATTAAATCCAGAGTCTCATAACATAATACCCAGAATGACCAGGATGTGATCAAAAGTCACTCATCATCCCTAAAATAGAGCAATACTAGTCTACATGGATTCAACTTGCTGACAAACATAAGATAAGGAAAGGAAACCTAAAACTATGAGGGAATAATCTCTACATTGAGAGGATCGTTAATTTGTAAGGTTAAAAAAAATTCAATGAAAAGGCCAATAAGGAGAGTAACTTAAGTTGGTATTTTAAGAGAGAAAAGAAAATAAATTCAAAATCATATAAAACTTGATTAGTAAAACAATTAGCTTTGTAAAATGATAATTTGAGTGTCTAAGATGAAGTTATGTAATGGTTTTACCTAAATCAATGGTGGTGTGTGATTAGAATCACTTGGGGAGGTTCTAAAAACTATAGATGCCCAGCCCCATCCAGGACCAAATAAATCAGAGTAGCCCCACTGATTGTAACATGCAGCCGGGGTTGAGAACGTTGGCCTAAATGAACCATAGGGGATAAATAGAATATAAGTGGAGAAATTTTACAACTTTTGCAGAGTCAAGATAGATGTGATGGAGTTTGTGTACTAAATTTTGCATGCCCTTTCTAAAGAAGGGCCCTCTTGGGCCATTTATCTTGCTTCATGCACCCTTGTGATGAATCTGATGATCTGGTCCCCAAGCCCACAACAATAAATCTGAAGCAGTAATTAAGCAGGAGTCAGTCTCTCGCAGGCAGGCATATCGATGGTTGCAATATATGAAAACTGAAAGTACAGGAGGACTCTGAGGCGATTCAGTTTAGTTCTACTAGATGGCTTGGTATTAAAAAGCTTGTTGGAGTGATTTCTTGAGCTGTCTCCTCAGAGCAGTCTTTTTGGAATTAAAATTCAGTTTTTCATGAAACTACTGAATACCAAGCTGCAAGACAAACCCTGGAACTCAAACTGCCAGATAATCTAAGAGAGAGACCTCCAATAGGCCTGTCTGAGATTTTTAGCGAAAAGAAAACAATTAGCCATGTGGCTGATACCCATGAACTGGTAGGTTCTAACCCCCTTTCTAGTAAGGAATTTGACACACTTAATCTAAATATGAAAAAGTCAAACTTGCACACCACAAATGAGGTACTTGCACCAAAAGGGAAAAATGACTCAAACATTTAAATTAATAAAGGAGGCTATGGCAGGCCCAGATTCCTGGGTAACTCTCTCTAAAGGAATTTGTATCGTAAAGTACAAAGTTCGTTTGTGATGGGAACATTATCTAGGTTGTAAATTTTCTTCTTGATGGTGCCCTTAATCCCTGTCAGGATGAGGAATATTTGGAAGAAATTGGACTTGAATATGGAGATGTCATTTATTCAGTGCAGTTAGATGGGTTGATATTGGAAATTTATTGAAGAGTTTTGCTGAGTTGCTTTCATGAAGCTGTTAAAATCAAGGGTTGAAAAGCCTTATCGATAAATAGTAGAAACTTAGCCCTTTTCAGTTGATGACAATGATTTTCATTGACCTGAATAATATTGATCAATAGTACTAGGCTTATAACTAAGTGCTTGTGCCTAAAGTTGATTAAACTGGCTTTAAGACAATTTTTTGGTTACTGCTCATGGCACGTATTTTGTAGAAAAGGGTCTATTTCACCATTAGAATGTCATGTGCTTTACACACACAGGCATGATTTTTGGAACATGTGGTCCAAGGGGTATGGTCATAGGAACGCCAGTAGCCCTGAAGATGCATCTGTTTTAAAGCACGTTTACTTATTACTGTTCACCATAACAACTCTGAATCCTTAAGAAAGTAAAAGAATAATTTTATAATGTTTAATGAAGCTGGAAACTATTTCTGAAAAAGAGTGTGTTCTTACATGTTCTTCCAACATGGTAAAATTTTTTAAAAATGTTTTGTTGAAAGTGATTTTTGTTTGTAAAGGCATAGACTCTTAGTTATCCTGAACTATGCATTCTTTCCATGACACATTTACAAAATTAAGATTTCTCTATTTTCTGGTCACTATTGCTGCATAACAATTTACCCCAAACTTACAACCACCTCCTTTTTATTATGGTCATAGGTTTTTTTAGGTCAGGAATTCAGAAAGGGTAAAGCAGATGGCTTGTCTCTGCTCTGCAATATCTGGGGCCTCAGCTGAGGAGACTAGAAGGTTGGGGGGCGACTCAAGGGCTGAGAGCTGGAATCATTTGAAGGCTCATTCACTCAGATGACTGACACCTACCTGGGCTGGGAGGACTTGAAGACCAGGGCTACTGACTGGAGAGCCTTATGAGCCCTTTCGGAGATTCTTGGCTTCCTTACGGCATGGTGGCCGCAGGGTAATCAGGCTTCTTATGGGGGGCTTAGGGCTCAGAGCATGAGTGTCCCAGTGAACGAGGCAGAAGCTGCATCCCCTTTTTATGACCTAACCTCGGAAGTCACACAGCATCACCTCTTTGCATTTTATTGGTTAGAAGCAAGTACTATGATCAGCCCAGATTCAAGGGGAGGGAACAGAGACCCCCGTCTCTCAATGGGAGGAATGTCAAAGGATTTATGAACAAGTTTTAAACCCTCCACAGTCTACCCCTTCGTCAAAAATTATTTTCAAAAAATAAAAAATTATTTTCATTACTCTGACATTCAAAATATACTCACCCCCACCCAAGATGCCCCAAAGTCTCATCCCCTAATGTCATCAGGTTCAGGGTTGTGGTCCAGGATCTCATCATGTAAGTCAGTTTAGATGCAGTTCCTCAACTAGAGTTCTTCAATCTGAAGACCTGTGAAACTCAGGTCCTTAAAAGGACAAGTTATCTGCCCCACATACCCAACATACAATGGTGACACAGGGATGGGATACCCCACTAGACACTCCCCATTCCAAGAGATGGGAAATGGGAGGCACATAATAGTCAAGGGCCATCTGTGTTTGAAACTAAGTAGCCTTCTTGGTCTGCTTCCTGCCCATCAAAGGTTGGGGGTGCAAAAGCCTCTGCACATTTTGTAATGTCTCTGTCCCTTTCAGTCCAACCTGATACAATTCCTTTGAAATCTTGGTGGACTTATTGTGCATCAATTTATAATCCACTGAAACCACGCCCACAAACCTCTGCAAGATAAGCTCTCCTGTACCTGGGGCTCCTTATGAGCTACTATGGGACAAGGTCCCTAAGACTCTTAAGAGCCCCATTGTTTAATAGAGAAAGGCACGCCCTGAAGATCTTTAATCTGCCTGGAAGTTTCTATGTGACACTGCCTTAGATCTTTCTGAGGTTTTGACAAAGGATTTTACAGTCCCGCTCTGGACTTGATCATGGCCCTGAAACCGTTTCCCAATTTGAGAATCATTTGCCATCTGGAGAAGCTGGGAATAAGAAACAGTTTTATTTTCAAACCCAGCAAGTGCAGGCTGCTTTCTATTTCCTCTAACTTTTGCATGAAAGCTGAACAGTTCTGTATTAAGATCATCTCTCTCCTCTCACGTGTTTTCATGGACAGCAAGAAGCAGCCAGATGGCACTTCCAGTGTCCTGTCTAGAAACCCTTATCTAGATCATTGAATTTGTTAGGTACGTTTCCTGTTTTCTGCCTTCCCATAGTCAACAGTGTTGTCAAATTTCCTGCCACTTTGTATCAAGGGTCCCCTTTCCTCAAGCTTGAAATCATATTTGACTTGCTTCCCTTCAGGCCCTTGTGACCACCTGCTTAAAGCCCATCGTGATTCCACCAGCAGGCCCCTCAAGGCTCTTCCAGCTGCGACCCACTTCACAAAGCCAGTGCCAGCTGTTTAGTATTGTGTTACAGTAGCACCTCTCTGCTCCCAAATTTTGATTCCAGTCAACTATTGCTGTGTACCCAACCACCCCAGACTTAGTGGAGTAAAATAAATGACCATTTTATTATTTTTTTTAATTTTTATTTTGTTTTGGAGTACAGTTGATTCAATGATGTGTTAGTTACAGGTGTACAGCAAAGTGATTCAGTTATACCCATACAAGTATCCTTTCTTTTTCAGATTCTTTTCCCATTTAGGTTATTGCAGAATATTGAGCCCAGTTCCCTGTGCTATACAGTAGGTCCTTGTTGGTTACCTATTTTAAATATAGTAGTGTACCACCATTTTATTATGATCATGGATTCCATGGGTCAGGAATTTGGAAAGGGCACAATGGGGCCAGTTCACCTGTGTTCCACAATACCTAGGGCTTTGGTTGGGAAGATACAAAAGCTGGAAGTTACTCAACAACTGAGGCTTGGGATCATTGGGACCCTCATATGCTCACTCTTCTGGCACTGGGGCTGGGAGGGCTCATACCAGGACTGCTGACCGGAGGGTCAACCCTTGACCTCTCCGAGAGGCTTGAGATCCTCACAGCACAGTGACCTCAGGATAGAGCCACCCCTACATAGTGGCTCAGGGCACAAGCATTGCTTCCAAATGATGAGGGATAAACTCTTATTTATCCCAAACTCTGCATTATTTCTATGACAGATCTGATTCATTAAGATCTCTGATTTATAGCTAGTTGGGCCAAGGAGAGAGAGGAAGAGAAGGAGGAAGAAAGAGGGAAAGGGAGAGAAGAAGGGAGATCGGGAGAGACAGATGAACAGAGAACAGGGAGACAAAGCAAGAAATAAAGTCACCAGGCATCCTACAGAAAGTCAGAGCATCTGTCTTCCAAGCTTCTGAATGGAAAACAGAATGAACAGAATGTCCTCCATCGTTGAGCAGCCAAATCAATTTGTTAAATGAGATCAAAAGAGCATAAATATTATAACTCTGCTGTCAAACCAAAGAACTGAAGTAGGGAATAGAAAATCCCAAAGGCCAAGTGTATATATCACAATACAAGCAGATACCTGAAGAAACGAAATGATTTTCGTACAATTTTATGAAAGCTCTTTGTGTTTTAAGCACATCCCTGATTGGGGTGGGGGGCAGCCCCAAGTTAGTGAAGTCCCTTGGAGGTGTTTGCAGAGAGCACTAACCACAGAAGAGAAGAGATCCCCCCACTCAAGAAGACATGGAGTAGCTGCTTCCTGGGAGTAAGTCTGGAACAAGAAGGCCCCAGAGTGAAAACTAGCCAGAAAGCCCTATAAAAAGGCATGCATTCTCCTCCCTGGTCAGACCTGGATGGCTTTAAAGGAGTTGATCACCATTTTAAAAGATTAACTCTTTTCAAAGTCACAAGAGCTCAAGGGCTCGTGGCGTATTCCATTATTAGAGATTTTTGTCATAAAGTATCAGGGCCCTTTCTCGTGATTCCCACATTCTCCAGAAGTCTTCAGGGTTTTGAAATTGTTGTTTGGGATCCTGGAATTTACTGCTAGCATTTTGAGGCCCCACAGTTTTCAGTGACAAAGCTTGTGCACACACGTACAGATGCAGACAGAGAAATAAAGATAGAATATGAAGCAAAAGAGACAGCAAGCACAATTTGAAAAGATACTTGCACCACAATGTTCATTGCAGCACTATTTATAGTAGCGAAAACACGGAAGCAACCTAAATGTCCATTGACAGATGAATGGATAAAGAAGATGTGGTACATATATACAATGGAATATTACTCAGCCATAAAAAAGAATGAAATAATGTCATTTGTAGCAACATGGATTGTCACACTGAGTGAAGTAAGTCAGAGAAAAACAAATATATCGCTTATATGTGGAATCTAAAAAAATGGTACAAATGAACTTATCTACAGAACAGAAATAGAGTCGCAGATGTAGAACACAAACTTATGGTTACCAGGGGGAAAGAGGGGAGGAAATTAGGAGATTGGGATTGACATATACATACTACTATATATAAAATAGATAACTAATAAGGACCTACTGTATAGCACAGGGAACTCTTCTCAACACTCTGTAATGACCTGAAAGAATTTTTACAAGAGTGGATATATGTTTTAAAAAAAGACAGCAAGCAAAATGACTTGTGGTTACAGTGGACTTTGGGGAAGTATTAACCCCGTCCCTGTTCTTGTCCTACAAAGTGAGGCTGAACCCAATCCAACAACTGTGGGTTTATAGCCTCAACATAATTTTTTTTTAATTATTGAAAACTGGAGATTAGAAACCAAGGACTATCTGTCATTAAGGGAAATCAAATGAAGTTAAATTCTATTGCAATGAATCTTACTATGAGAAGAATATATAGACCACCAAAAAATAGTTTAAATTCCAAACTACCTATTTCAAGCAATTTGAATAAACCTATATTCTATTATTATCATATTTTAAATAGTTCCTTTAAGATTACCATTACAGCATTTGTCTGGTTTGTCACCTTCAAAGATTAACTATTTTCTTTGTAAAATTCTCATAATCCTAATGGTAACAATTTATGAAAATAGAGAAAAGATAAAGAGAAAATTCAGTATTTTGTGAGTTTGTTCTTACTACAGTGGACCTCTGGCTTTCTAGGTCTAAGTAATGAGCTAATCTTTTTAGCTCTCAAGAGCTAAGTAAGCCAATTTGACTTACAAATATAGAACTAAGTCTTAAAAAAGAACATTCAGAGGAAACTCTCTGGCATGATGGAAATGTTCTGTATCTTGATTTGGGTGTCAAAAATCATCTACCTAAACACTTAAAAGTCTGTGAATTTTACTGTACATAATTTATACCTCAATTTTTAAAATCCTATTTGACTGATGGGTCAAGATGTATGGAGTATTTTGGTGTGAGTAGGGTCATATGTTTTAATTTCCAGTTAATTCTTTTCTTACCTGCTATTTATAAAAATAGTAAAAGAGAGACAGTATCTATTAACATACTTAGTCTCTGTCATTTAAAAATTATATTAAAAGATCCAGGCCAAAGTCTCCATGCTCAGTCATGATACTTGTTTCTAGTCCAGTAATAACTTTTCTACAGGGGAGGAAGTCTATTCTCTCCTTTATCCACAGTGCTTTGCTGGCAAAGATTACCAGTGGTTAGAAAAAAGTTAAAACTAATATTGTAGGGTTGATATGATAATAAATACATTTGAGTATTTACCAACTTTCTATGGAGAGAGATACTGTTTTATATACCGTGGAATACTGTAAAATAAAAACAGTACAGGGCTTCCCTGGTGGCGCAGTGGTTGGGAGTCCGCCTGCCAATGCAGGGGACACGGGTTCGAGTGCTGGTCCGGGAAGATCCCACATGCCACGGAGCAACTAAGTCTGTGCGCTACAACTACTGAGCCTGCGTTCTAGAGCCGGCGCTCCGCAACAAGGGAGGCCACCGCAATGAGAGGCCAGTGCACCACAGCAAAGAGTGGCCCCTGCTCGCCTCAACTAGAGAAAAGCCAGGGTGCAGCAACAGAGACCCAGTACAGCCAAAAATAAATAAATAAATAAACAAAACAAAACCAGAGCCTTTAAAAAAAAAAAAAACAGTACAAGGACATAACTTCATACTTGCCTTGAAAAAGTGAAAGCTGTCAAGCAAGGAGATAATTCTAGTGGGACAAACACACAGATGACGCATAAATGTGACCTATTAATCAGCTGAGCAATATGGATGCATTTCTTATTAGTGAACGATCCTTACACTTGTGAACCATGCCCTCTTGGTCATGGTGTATTAGCCTGCTGAATTGAGTTTGTTAATTATTTTGTATATTTGCGTCTGTCCTTGTGAGACTGGTCTCTAGGTGTGTGTGCGTGTGTGTGAAAGAGATCTTCATCAAGTTTTGCTACCAGGATTCAATAAAGTGAGTCGAGATGGTGTCTGTTTATGTTCTAGAGCATTTTCCGTAGCATAGGAATTACCTGGGGCTTGATGGCCTATACTACCATCATCTGTGCCCAGGAACATTTAGGAGAGTGTTTTCTGCCAACGTGAAAAAAAATTCCCCTGGTTATGAATTGATTCTGATTATTTCATCTATCTTTGAGTCAATTTTTAGTAATTTGTATTTTCCTATAAAAGCATGCATTTCACAAATACTTAATTTATTAATAGGAAATTACAGATGTTATTCTCATAATTTCTAAAGACATCACACCTTTTCTTAAATCTCTTTCTCATTCCTCATGTTAGATATCTGTGTTTTTGCCTTGTTTTTTCCTGATTAGACGCTGCCAAGGGTTTGGTTCTTTAGTGGTCTTTTCAAAGAACCAGCTCTTGGGTTTATCATCTATATTGTTTTTCTCATTCATCGATTTCTGATTTTATCTTCACTGATTTTTACCTTGATAGATTTCTTTTGCTCTTTCTCTAGGTTTTTGGTATTTAATTTACTTCCTTTTTTTCTCATTTAATAACAAAAGTATTTAAGGCAATGTGTTTTCTTTTGAATATAGCTTTGGCTGCATCCATGAATTCTGATGTAAAATTCTCTTTCTCATTAACTTCTTCATTGTCTGTAGTTGCAACTATAATCCAGGAGTTGCCTAAAGAGATAGTTCTTTTAAAAAATTCTCAGTGATAAGGTTGTGTTGTTAACCTTTATATAATTTTCTAGTTTTACTTCACTGTGATTAGGGTCAGTGCATATCCTACTTTTTGTAATTGGGGAGAGGAATGTTACTTTTGGCCTAACACATAAAACATATGTGTAAATGTTTCAGGGACCACAATAAATGTGTGTAAAAATTCCACGTAACTGATAATCAAATACATTGATTATTCAGCCACTCTCCATACTCATTTGCTTTTTGCCTGCTTGAACTGCCAAGCACTGGGTCGTCCACTAAAATCACAACTTGGTCCATTTCTTTTGTATAAGAATAATTTTTGCTTTGTATGTTTCAGTACCATGTTATTCAGTGCATGAAGATGGTGGTTTTCATTTTTTGTTATATTTTTGTCAATATAAAATGAAAAAGTTTTGTTTTTTGCCTTGGATTTTGCTTTGTCTGTTATTCCTATTCCCATCCCTAGTTTCTTTCTGGTACGTCTTTGTCCATCCTTTCATTTTTGTTCTATGTCTTTTTGTTTTAGATGCATCTTTTATAAACAAAGTATAGTTAAATTTCTTTTTTGACCTAATCCGTGACCCGTCTTCATCCAATAAAAGAGTTGTATCCCATTCACATTTCTTATAGAAACTGACAAATTTTGTTTTCTTAAATTTGATTGTGTTATTTAAACGCTTTCCATTTTTAATACTTCTGTGCTATTTCCTTCTTTTTTTTCTAGTTGCTATGTTGTTCAAGTTTTATTTATTCTCTTTTTACTAATGATTAGAATGTTATAACGTTCTTTTTTTTAAAATTATTATTTATTTATTTATTTATTTATTTATTTATTGGCTCTGTTGGGTCTTCGTTTCTGTGCGAGGGCTTCCTCTAGCTGCGGCAAGAGGGGCCCACTCTTCATCGCGGTGCGCGGGCCTCTCACTATCGTGGCCTCTCTTGTTGCGGAGCACAGGCTCCAGACGCGCAGGCTCAGTAGTTGTGGCTCACGGGCCTAGTTGCTCTGCGGCATGTGGGATCTTCCCAGACCAGGGCTCGAACCCATGTCCCCTGCATTAGCAGGCAGATTCTCAACCACTGCGCCACCAGGGAAGCCCTATAACGTTCTTTTTACTTGTCTGGTTATGTTCACTGTTTGATCCTCCATAGGAGGAGGGTCTAGGAAAATTGAGTTAGATTAACATCAGAGATTGTATCTGCCCTGCTCAAACCTTCAAAACCAAAGAAAAGGAAGGTTTAGATTTATCATAGCATAGAGATCTCACAGATTATGAAAAATAAGAAGGCAACTAGCAGGGGGAAGCTCTGATAAGGAGTTTCACTTTTGTTCAGAGAACTTACTTGTGTGTTCTGGCTGCCCGAAGATAACTGAGGTAGGATCCCTTCCCTAACTAATGTATTTGCATACAGTACCTCCCTTGGCATGGTACTTGTGTTAAGTTTTTCAGATTTTGCTGGCATATCTTCTCTTAGAGTGTAAAAACCCTTGAAGACAGGGGGTTTTGCTTATTTATCTTTTTATACCTCTGAGTTGCTCCTATTTGATCCTTGCCACAATCTTATGAGGTAGATGAGACACCTAGTAGGATCCTTATCTTGCAGAAAAGGAGACAGATGGCCTCCCCCAAAATTAAATGATTTGCTCAGGCTCACACGGCTGGATTGAGGTGAGCACCCAGGTCATCCCTTACTCCACTGCTTTTTCCCATCTAGCATCCTGTCTCCCAGAACAAAAGAGACATCCTGGATGGTGTTTGTCCTGCCTTGGTGACAACAGGATCTTAATCTTTCATTATCTGTGCAGCAGAGGAAAGTAGGTGCTGTTTTCCCTCTTTTCTGCTGGGGCTCTGGCACGCCCATAGGCCTGAGAACACACATGAAGAGTTCCTATGCCCATCCAGGTGAAGCCTCTCAGGCAGGGCAGAATAGGGAAGGGCAGGAAGGGAAGCCCACACCCCGAGGTGGGAAGGTGGCTGAGAAAACAGTCATAGGCACCTCTGCTCTAGCCCGACAGCATCCAGGAAGGGACCTTCTATCTGGATGGTTTCAGCATTCACTGCTGAATCGGTCCCTTTCCCTGGACCCCTGCAGCTAACGTTCCTGGGATATGCAGGCAGAGTTAGTGCTGTTAGAATTCTCATTTTATTAGGCTTTAATCAAGCTCTCCTGTGAAGTGCTACATAAATTTCATTTTGAATTTTGTATATAAAATAAATGAGAGAGAAGGATCATGGACATAACATGTTTTTTTAAATGAAAATGATATTTTTAATTTACTCATATAAAAATCATCTGGGGGTGGGGGAGGGAAGGATTGGGAGTTTGGGGTTAGCAGATGCAAACTAGTATATATAGGATGGATAAACAACAAGTTCCTACTGTATAGCACAGGGAACTATATTCAATATCCTGTGATAAACCATAATGGAAAAGAAATGAAAAAGAGTATATATATGTATAACTGAATCACTTTGCTGTACAGCAGAAATTGACACAACACTGTAAATCAACTATACTTCAATAAAATATTTTTAAAAGGAACTTTAAAAAAAGCCAATGTACACCAAACCAAACCAAAGAAAAAAACACAAAAAAATCATCTAAGTGTTAGAAAGATTGTTACATTCTCTTATCCATGGCCTCAGAAAACCCATGATCTAACGTAGGTTTGTCAAATGATTTCCAACTCCTTGAATATTTTGCCTTCTCTCCATTGAGCGCTGACCCTGGTATTCTTTAAAATCAACCTAAGAACTCACCTGCTATGAAAATTAATTTATGTGACATTTAGGGATGCTTATTTTTACAGCTTAATGTTCATTTGTCCTTGATATTTGGAAAAGCCTACTGTGATAGAAAGAACATGGGTCTGGGTCAGTCTGCAGGCCTGAGTTCCAGTTTCAGGGTCTGCAAGTCAGCTAACTTCTTTGAGCCTCAGTTTTCTTATCTGTAAAATATGGGCATGAGACTAAATGATTTTCCAAACGTATGAACTGTTAAAGTGTTCTTCAGTTGTTGGGTATTTGTCTCTTCCACTCATCCAACTGGATCATGAATCCCCCTAGAACAGGGATTATACCTTCTGCATCTTTGGTACTTCCATCCCCACCCCCAGGCTGCCTGGCACTCTGCATTGCCCCCAGCGGGTATCCTGTCAATGCTGATTGCCAGACTGACAGCACCTGTGGCAGCCAGGAGGTGACACTTTGGTATTTTCTGCAATAGAAGAACAAACCACAGAATAAGAAATCACTCGGGTTTCTGCTTTATTGACCAAGGTAGATCTAGGGATCAAAATAACCAAGGAGCTATATTTTTTTAATTTGCGTATAATAAATAAAATTGACTTTTGGTAGTGGTGATTGTATACAGGTCTGTGGGTCTTAATACATGCATAGATTTCTGTAACCACCACCACAATGAGGATACAGAGTCATTCCATTACCCCCAAAAAACTCCTTTGTATCACACTCCCCCTGACCCCAATCCCTGACAACTATATTCCAGAATATCACATAAATGGAGTCGTATAGTATGTAACCTTTTGAGACTGGCTGCTTTCACTCAGCATAATGCCTTTGAAAATAAACCATGGTGATGCATATCAATAATTTGTATTATTAGTTCATTCCTTTTTATTGCTGAATAGCATTCCATCGTATAGATGTATCACAGTTTGCTTATTCACCTATTGATGGATATTCTGGTGGTTTCCAGTTTGGGGCAGTTATGAATAGAGCTGCTGTAAACATTCATGTGTAAGTTTTTGTGTGAACATAAATTTTTATTTCTCTGGAATAAATGCCTAGGACCGAGATTTCTGGTTCATGTGGTAATTCTATGTTTAACTTTTTGAGTAACTGCCAAACTGTTTTCCCAGTGATCGTACCATTTTACATTCCCACCAACAATGTATGAGAGTTGATTGTTCTACATCCTCTTTGGTATTGTCACTTTTGTTGTTGTTCTTCTTCTTTGTTTCGTCTTTATTTTGATAGGCTTGTGGTGATATCTTGTTATAGTCTTAATTTGCATTTCTGTAGTGCCTAGTGATGTTGAGCACCTGTTTGCCACCCATAGGTCTTCTTTGGTGAAGTGACTTCAAATCTTTTGCCCATTTTAAGTTGACTTGTTTGCTCTCTTGTTGAGTTTTAAGAGTTCTTTATATATTCTGGACACAGGTCCTTTATCAGATATATCTCTGCAAATATTTTCTCCCAATCTGTGGGCAGTCTTTCCATTCTCCTACCAATGTCTTTCTTAGAGAAAAGTTCTAAATTTTATGAAGTTTAGTTTAACAGTTTTTTTTTCTTTTATGGGTTGTGCTTTTGGTGTCATTTCTAAGAAATCTTTGCCCAATCCAAGGTCACAGAGATTTTCTCCTGTGTTTTCTTCTAAAAGTTTTATGGTTTTACATTTTACATTTAGATCTATGACCCATTTTGAATTAATTTTTCATGAGGTGTGAGATTTAGGTCAACGTTTATTTCTTTTGGCATGTGGATGTCCAAATGTTCTGAGTTATCCAGATGTCCAAAGTTTCCTTTCTCCATTGAATTGCCTTTGCATCTTTGTGAAAAATCAATCGGTCATATTTGTGTGAGACTATATCTGACTCTCCATTCTGTTCCCACTGATCTATGTTTTTATCCCTTTGACAATTACATTGTCTTGATTACTGTAGCTTTATAGTAAGAAAATCAGCTACTGTGAGTCCTCCAACTTTGTTCTTCTTTTTCAAATTGTTTTGGCGACTCTAGTTCCTTTGCCTTTCCTTATACATTTTAGAATCAGCTCGTTGATATCTACCAAAAATTCTGCTGGGATTTTGGTTAGGATTGCATTAAATCTATAGATCGATTTGGGGGAAATTGGCAGTATTCAACAATATTGAGTTTTCCAAACCATGAACACATTATTCCTCTCTGCGTATTTAGATTTTCTTTTATTCCTGTCATCAGCATTTTCATTTGATTTCTTTCATCAACATTTCGTAGTTTTCAGCTTACAGGTCTTACACACATTTTGTTATATTTATATCTAAGTATTTTTGGTTTTGAAGTTGTGGATGGTTTTGGTTTTAAATTTCTGTCTCCAGTTTTTCATTGCTGGTATATAGAAATATTTTTGTCTGTTGACCTTGTGTTTTGTGACCTTGCTAAACCCACTAATTAGTTCTGAGAGCTATTTTGTAAATTCCTTGGGATTTTCTACATAGACGATCATGTAATCTGAAAATAAAGTCATTTGTTTCTTCCCTTTTAAACTGTATGCCTTTTATTTTATTTAAACCTGCCTTAAGGCACTGGCTAGGGCTTTCAGTATGAAGTTGCCCAGCAACAGTAACAGTAGAAATCCTTACATCGCTCCTGATCTTTGGGGAAAACATTCAGTCTTTCA
Organism: Balaenoptera acutorostrata; assembly: GCF_949987535.1. Taxonomy (NCBI): domain Eukaryota; kingdom Metazoa; phylum Chordata; class Mammalia; order Artiodactyla; family Balaenopteridae; genus Balaenoptera; species Balaenoptera acutorostrata. The sequence continues at coordinate 18,984,497 of NC_080083.1, read as the reverse complement.
CCACTTAGTAAGATGTTAGCTGTGGCGTTTTTGTAGATGTCATTAATAGGTTGAATTCTCTTCTAATCCTGTTTGCTGAGAGATTTATATCATGAATGGATGTTGAATTTTGTTAAATGCTTTTTCTGCATCAATTGATATGATAGCTTTCTTTTTTTATATATCTTTATTGGAGTATAATTGCTTTACAATGTTGTGTTAGTTTCTGTTGTACAACAAAGTGAATCAGCTGTAAGTATACGTATATCCCCATATCCCCTTCCTCTTGAGCCTCCCTCCCATCCTCCCTATCCCACCCCTCTAGGTTGTCACAAAGCATCGAGCTGATCTCCCTGTGCTATACAGCAGCTTCCCACTAGCCATCCATTTTACATGTGGTAGTACATATATGTCATTGCTACTCTCTCACTTTGTCCCAGCTTCCCCTTTCCCGTGTCCTCAAGTCCATTCTCTACGTCTGCGTCTTTGTTCCTGCCCTGCCACTAGGTTCATCAGTACTGTTTTTTTAGATTCCATATATGTGCGTTAGCACACAGTATTTGTTTTTCTCTTTCTGACTTACTTCACTCTGTATGACAGACTCTAGGTCCATCCACCTCACTACAAATAAGTCAATTTTGTTTCTTTTTATGGCTGTGTAATATTCCATTGTATATATGTGCCACATCTTCTTTATGCATTCATCTGTCAGTGGACATTTAGGTTGCTTCCATGTCCTGACAATTGTAAATAGTGTAGCTTTGTTTTTTTTTCCTGTTGCTATGATGGATTACATTGATTGATATTTTTAATACAAAACTAGCTATGCGGGCTTCCCTGGTGGCGCAGTGGTTGAGAATCTGCCTGCTAATGTAGGAAACACGGGTTCGAGCCCTGGTCTGGGAAGATCCCACATGCCATGGAGCAACTAGGCCCGTGAGCCACAACTACTGAGCCTGCGCGTCTGGAGCCTGTGCTCCGCAACAAGAGAGGCCACAATAGTGAGAGGCCCGCGCACCGCGATGAAGAGTGGCCCCCACTTGCCACAACTGGAGAAAGCCCTAGCAAAGAAACGAAGACCCAACATAGCAATCAATCAATCAATCAATGACTAAAGAAATCTTAAAAAAAAAAAAAAAAATTTGCTTATTAAAAAAAAAAAAAACTAGCTATGCATTTCTTAGATTAACTCCACTTGGTCATGATACATTTTTGTTTTTATGTATTTTTGGATTTGATTTGCTGATATTTTGCCCATTCTAATTACATCCATGTTCATGAAGGATATTGGATATTGGTTTGTACTTTTCTTGTACTGCCTTTGTCTATTTTTGGCATCAGGCCAGTGCCCATAAAATGAGTTGTGAAGTGTTCCCTTCTCTTCCATTTTCTAGAAGAGATGTGGAGAATTGGTGTTATTTCTTCTTTAAATATTTGGTAGAATTTACCAAGACAATCATCTGAGCCTCCTGGAGTTTTCTTTTTTGAAAGGTTTTTAACTACAAATTTAATTTCTTTAATAGATATAGCAATATTCAGGTTATCTACTTCTTCTTGGGTGAATTTTGGTAGTTTATGGCTTTCAAGGAATTGTTTGGTTTTGTCTAAGTTGTTGAACTTATGTGCATAAAGTTGTTGTAAATATTCCTTTATTATCCTTTTAATGTCTACGTGGTCTATAGTAATAGCCCCTCTTCCATTTCTGATATGGGTAATTAGGTCTTCTCTCTTTTATTCTTTCGGACTAGAGATTCAGCAATTGTATTTATCTTTTGAAAGAACCAGCTCTTTGTTTCATTGATTTTACCCTATTGTTTTTCTGCTTTAAATTTTGTTAATTTTTGTTCTTATCTTTATTATTTCCTTTCATCTGCTTGTTTCATGAAGCTCGATAAGGATTAATGTCATCAGAGTTACTGAGTAGAACCATTACAAACTGTATTTTTAAATTCCTTCTTTTGAGAACCACCCTTACAGTTTCCATGCCTTGTCTCCTTGCAGTTGACTGGTCTGAGCGTCTCCAATGGGAAGGACCAACTGGTAGTGTTCCATACAAAAGACAACAAAGACCTCATCGTCTGTCTCTTCAGCAAACAGCCAACCCACGAGAGTCGAATTGGAGAGCTGGTTGGAGTCCTGGTGAATCATTTCAAGAGGTAAAGTTTGATTTTTGTTTAACTAAGTTGAAAATATATGAAATCTTTTATCATAATTCTCACTGAACTTGTTTTGTGCCAATTTTAGTGTACTGAGTTATTTTCCTTCTTAAGGAAAACTTAAATCATCTGTTTCCCAGAAGGCAAAATTAGCATCCAGCCTTAGTTTCAAGATGAGGGATGATCGTCTACTTTTCCAGCCTCCAGCTGAACCAACAGTGAGAGATTTCCCCAATGGTGATTTCTTCACTGCCAATCCAAATGTAATTAAATCCAAAAGACAGAAAACTTACTTTATATTCTTATTGTCACAGCTTCTCATTTACCCCGCATATAATCAGTTAGAGTAGCTACTATGAATATAAACAAATTAGAAGGCAGGTTTAGGATGACATGTAGGTCCACAAAGACTAAAGGGATTCTTTTTTTTTTTTTTTTTTTTAATAAAGTGATTTATTTTCTCACAATTCTGGAGGCTAGATTTTGAGATCAAGGTGTCTGCAGGGTTGTTTCTTCTGAGGCCACTCTTCTTGGCTTGTAGATGGCCATCTTCTCTCTGTGTCTTCACATGGCCTTCCTTCTGTACATGACTATGTCCAAACTTCCTCTTCCTTTAAGGATACCAGTCATGTTGGATTAAGACTCACCTTAATGACCTTATTTTGACTAAAGGGATTCTGAAGAGGCAGTTACCTCTGCAAAAACGTGGAGTCATGAGGGAACGTGGCATTGTCTGAGAACTTCATAGTAGCCCTAGGCGATACCTGGGGTGGTTGTTTATGTCTGTGTAGTGAACAGTGATGTGAGAGATATAAACGGGGAGCAGATCCTGATGGTGATGGGGACCAGTGAATGGATAATTTTAAGCAGAGAAGTGACTGATTATTTATTAGAGTTGTTTTAGAGATGGGGTTTCTCTTCCCAACGGAGGTCATGGAGTATTTGGAGTTGGGTGTTTCTCTGACTCCAAACTCAGATGTTCTTCCCATTGTGGCACACTGTCTCTGCCACCCCACCACCCTGATGCCAGGAGGAGGCCACTCCTCCAAACTCAGGGACTGAGAAATGAGCCCAGCGTCCAGTTCCTTTTCTTCCTAAGAGACATTTACTACGTTGCCAACAGTAATCTAGTTCCTCATGAGTATTTCTTTTCCTTTAAGTTTAGGTATGGCTTTTCTCTAAACAAAGGCGTATTTAGAATCTGCTGTCCACACATCTAATTCTGCTGTGTTCCTTTTTTTGCTGATAAATGTATGGAGTATAATTTTAAAAGTGAGCTGCACAGGCCATTTATTTTATGTCCTTAAACCTTGTATCCTAGATCAAAACAGATCTTTAAATATCTTATATAATTAAATGTTTTTAAATGCTATAAATAAAATAATGTTTCATGGTCATCTGGTGGGAAATAATAAGATCCAACTAAGGAATTACCAAAAGATAATAGTAAACATATAGGCCTTTGAAAAATTCCCTTCCATCTGCCAAATAACTATAAAGTAAGAGAAATACTGAAGAGTTTAGAATGGAAGGGAAAGACATGGAGAAGGCATCTCTACAATAATGTCTATAACTCAAATAAACAGGCCTATTTTCCTCCTAATATGTAGTTATAGCACAGTATGGATAATCAAAGGGATTTTAATCTTTACCTTTCATTTGGATGCCTATAGTAATAAATAGTTTTTGCCTGGGAAACTGAAGTATTTTTTCTCAATCTGAGTCCTTGTTTCTGAAATTCTAACCCCTGTTAAATGCCTCTACAAGTGGTGGAAATATGTAAATCTGGTTCTAGAAACCATCAACTGCTTTCTTTTCCTAGCATGTGTTCTGAGATACATTTCTATCTCGAATATATGTAAGAATTTTTTAACATCTTTATTGGAATATAATTGCTTTACAATGGTGTGTTAGTTTCTGCTGTATCATAAAATAAATCAGCTATATGCATACATATATCCCCATATCCCCGCCCTCTTGCGTCTCCCTCTCACCCTCTGTATCCCACCCCACTAGGTAGTGACAAAGGACCAAGCTGATCTCCCTGTGCTATGCAGCTGCTTCCCACTAGCTATCTGTTTTACATTTGGTAGTGTATATATGTCCATGCCACTCTCTCACTTCGTCCCAGCTTAGCGTCTTTATTCCTGTCCTGCCCCTAGGTTCTTCAAAACCTTTTTTTTTTTCTAGATTACATATATGTATGTGTTAGCATACGGTATTTGTTTTTCTCTTTCTGACTTACCTCACTCTGTATGACAGAATCTAGGTCCATCCACCTCACTACAAATAACTCAATTTTGTTTCTTTTTATGACTGAGTAATATTCCATTGTATATATGTGCCACATCTTCTTTATCCATTCATCTGTCAGTGGGCACTTAGGTTGGTTCCATGTCCTGGCTATTGTAAATAGAGCTGCAATGAACATTGTGGTACATGACTCTTTGTGAATTATGGTTTTCTCTGGGTATATGCCCAGTAGTGGGATTGCTGGGTCATATGGTAGTTCTATTTTTAGTTTTTTAAGGAACCTCCATACTGTTCTCCATAGTGGCTGTATCAATTTACATTCCCACCAACAGTGCAAGAGGGTTCCCTTTCCTCCACACCCTCTCCAGCATTTATTGTTTGTAGACTTTTTGATGATGGCCATTCTGACCAGTGTGAGGTGATACCTCATTGTAGTTTTGATTTGCATTTCTCTAATGATTAGTGATGTTAAGCATCCTTTCATGTATTTGTTGGCAATCTGTATATCTTCTTTGGAGAAATGTCTATTTAGGTCTTCTGCCCATTTTTGGATTGGGTTGTTTGTTTTTTTTGATATTGAGCTGCATGAGCTGCTTCTGTATTTTGGAGATTAATCCTTTGTCAGTTGCTTCATTTGCAAATTATTTTCTCCCATTCTGAGGGTTGTTATTTCATCTTGTTTATGGTTTCCTTTGCTGTGCAAAAGCTTTTAAGTTTCATTAGGTACCATTTGTTTATTTTTGTTCTATTTCCCTTTCTCTAGGAGGTGGGTCAAAAAGGATCTTGCTGTGATTTATGTCATAGAGTGTTCTGCCTGTGTTTTCCTCTAAGAGTTTTATAGTGTCTGGCCTTACATTTATGTCTTTAATCCATTTTGAGTTTGTTTTTGTGTATGGTGTTAGGGAGTGTTCTAATTTCATTCTTTTACATGTAGCTGTCCAGTTTTTCCAGCACCACTTATTGAAGAGGCTGTCTTTTCTCCATTGTATTTTCTTCCCTCCTTTATCAAAGATAAGGTGACCATATGTGCATGGGTTTATCTCTGGGCTTTCTATCCTGTTTCTTTGATGTATATTTTTGTTTTTGTGCCAGTAACATACTGTCTTGATTACTGTAGCTTTGTAGTAGAGTCTGAAGTCAGGGAGCCTGATTCCTCCAGCTCCGTTTTTCTTTCTCAAGATTCCTTTGGCTATTCAGGGTCTTTTGTGTTTCCATACAAATTGTGAAATTTTTTGTTCTAGTTCTGTGAAAAATGCCATTGGTAGTTTGTTAGGGATTGCAATGAATCTGTAGATTGCTTTGGGTAGTATAGTCATTTTTACAATGTTGATTCTTCCAATCCAAGAACATGGTATATCTCTCCATTTGTTTGTATCATCTTTAATTTCTTTCATCAGTGTCATATAGTTTTCTGCATGCAGGTCTTTTGTCTCCTTAGGTAGGTTTATTCCTAGGTATTTTATTCTTTTTGTTGCAGTGGCAAATGGGCGTGTTTCCTTAATTTCTCTTTCAGATTCTTCATCATTAGTGTATAGGAATGCAAGAGATTTCCATGCATTAATTTTGTATCCTGCTACTTTACCAAATTCATTGATTAGCTCTAGTAGTTTTCTGGTAGCATCTTTAGGATTCTCTATGTATAGTATCATGTCATCTGCAAACAGTGACAGTTTTACTTCTTCTTTTCCCATTTGGATTCCTTTTATTTCTTTTTCTTCTCTGATTGCTGTGGCTAAAACTTCCAAAATTATGTTGAATAATAGTGGTGAGAGTGGGCAACCTTGTCTTGTTCCTGATTTTAGTGGAAATGGTTTCAGGTTTTCACCATTGAGAACAATGTTGGCTGTGGGTGTTTCATATATGGCCTTTATTATGTTGAGGTAAGTTCCCTCTATGCCTACTTTCTGGAGAGTTTTTATCATAAATGGGTGCTGAATTTTGTCAAAAGCTTTTTCTGCATCTATTGAGATTATCATATGGTTTTTATCCTTCAATTTGTTAATTTGGTTTATCACATTGATTGATTTGCATATATTGAAGAATCCTTGCATTCCTGGGATAAACACCACTTGATCATGGTGTATGATCCTTTTAATGTGCTGTTGGATTCTGTTTGCCAGTATTTTGTTGAGGATTTTTGCATCTATGTTCATCAGTGATATTGGCCTGTAGTTTTCTTTTTTTGTGGCATCTTTGGTTTTGGTATCAGGGTGACGGTGGCCTTGCAGAATGAGTTTGGGAGTGTTCCTCCCTCTGCTATATTTTGGAAGAGTTTGACAAGGATAGGTGTTAGCTCTTCTCTAAATGTTTGATAGAATTCCCCTGTGAAGCCATCTGGTCCTGGGCTTTTGTTTGTTGGAAGATTTGTAATCACAGTCTCAATTTCAGTGCTTGTGATTGGTCTGTTTATATTTTCTATTTCTTCCTGGTTCAGTCTTGGAAGGTTGTGCTTTTCTAAGAATTGGTCCATTTCTTCCAGGTTGTCCATTTTATTGGCATAGAGTTGCTTGTAGTAATCTCTCATGATCCTTTGTATTTCTGCAGTGTCAGTTGTTACTTCTCCTTTTTCATTTCTAATTCTATTGATTTGAGTCTTCTCCCTTTTTTTCTTAATGAGTCTGACTAATGGTTTATCAATTTTTTTATCTTCTCAAAGAAGCAGCTTTTAGTTTTATTGATCTCTGCTATCATTTCCTGCATTTCTTTTTCATTTATTTCTGATCTGGTCTTTATGATTTCTTTCCTTCTGCTAACTTAGGCGTTTTTTTGTTCTTCTTTCTCTAATTGCTTTAGGTGTAAGGTTAGATTGTTTATTTGAGACATTTCTTGTTTCTTGAGGTAGGATTGTATTGCTATAAACTTCCCTCTTAGAACTGCTTTTGCTGCATCCCATAGGATTTGGGTCATCGTGTTTTCATTATCATTTGTTTCTAGGTATTTTTTGATTTCCTCTTTGATTTCTTCAGTGATCTCTTGGTTATTTAGTAGTGTATTGTTTAGCCCCCATGTGTTTGTATTTTTTACAGTTTTTTTCCTGTAACTGATATCTAGTCTTATAGTGTTGTGGTCTGAAAAGATACTTGATATGATTTCAATTTTCTTAAATTTACCAGGGCTTGATTTGTGACCCAAGATATGATCTATCCTGGACAGTGTTCTATGAGCACTTGAGAAGAAAGTGTATTCTGTTGTTTTTGGATGGAATGTCCTATAAATATCAATTAAGTCCATCTTGTTTAATGTGTCATTTAAAGCTTGTGTTTCTTTATTTTCATTTTGGTTGATTTGTCCATTAGTGAAAGTGGGTTGTTAAAGTCTCCTACTATTATTGTGTTACTGTCGATTTCCCTTTTATGGCTGTTAACATTTGCCTTATGTATTGAGGTGCTCCTATGTTGGGTGCATAAATATATACAATTGTTATATCTTCTTCTTGGATTGATCCCTTGATCATTATGTAGTGTCGTTCTTTGTCTTATTTTAAAGTCTATTTTGTCTGACATGAGAATTGCTACTCCAGCTTTCTTTTGATTTCCATTTGCATGGAATATCCATTTCCATCCCCTCACTTTCAGTCTGTATGTGTCCCTAGGTCTGAAGTGGGTCTCTTGTAGACAGCATATGTACAGGTCTTGTTTTTGTATCCATTCAACCAGTCTATGTCTTTTGGTTGGAGCATTTAATCCATTTACATTTAAGGTAATTATCGATATGTATGTTCCTGTTACCATTTTCTTAATTGTTTTGGATTTGTTATTGTAGGTCTTTTCCTTCTTTTGTGTTTCCTACCTAGAGAAGTTCCTTTAGCATTTGTTGTGAATCTGGTTTGGTGGTGCTGAATTCTCTTAGCTTTTGCTTGTCTGTAAAGGTTTTAATTTCTCCATCAAATCTGAATGAGATCCTTGCTGGGTAGAGTAATCTTGGTTGTAGGTTTTTCTCTTTCATCACTTTAAATATGTCCTGCCACTCCCTTCTGGCTTGCAGAGTTTCTGCTGAAAGATCAGCTGTTAACCTTATGGGGATTCCCTTGTATGTTATTTGTTGCTTTTCCCTTGCTGCTTTTAATATTTTTTCTTTGTATTTAATTTTTGATAGTTTGATTAATATGTGTCTTGGCGTGTTTCTCCTTGCATTTATCCTGTATGGGACTCTCTGCGCTTCCTGGACTTGATTGACTATTTCCTTTCCCATATTAGGGAAGTTTTCAATTATAATCTCTTCAAATATTTTCTCAGTCCCTTTCTTTTTCTCTTCTTCTTCTGGGATCCCTATAATTCGAGTGTTGGTGCGTTTAATGTTGTCCCAGAAGTCTCTGAGACTGTACTCAATTCTTTTCATTCTTTTTTCTTTATTCTGTTCCATGGCAGTGATTTCCACCATTCTGTCTTGCAGATCACTTATCCGTTCTTCTGCCTCAGGTATTCTGCAATTGATTCCTTCTAGAGAATTTTTAATTTCATTTATTGTATAGTTCATCATTGTTTGTTTGCTCTTTAGTTCTTCTAGGTCCTTGTTAAACGTTTCTTGTATTTTCTCCATTCTATTTCCAAGATTTTGGATCATCTTTACTATCATTACTGTGAATTCTTTTTCAGGTAGACTGCCTATTTCCTCTTCATTTGTTTGGTCTGTTGGGTTTTTACCTTGCTCCTTCATCTGCTGTGTACTTCTCTGTCTTCTCATTTTGCTTAACTTACTGTGTTTGGGGTCTCCTTTTCACAGGCTGTGGGTTTGTAGTTCCTGTTGTTTTTGGTGTCTGCCCCTGGTGGGTGAGGGTGGTTCAGTGGGTTGTGTAGGCTTCCTGATGGAGGGGACTGGTGCCTGTGTTCTGGTGGGTGGGGCTGGATCTTTTCTTTCTGGTGGGCAGGACCACATCCAGTGGTGTGTTTTGGGGTGTCTGTGACCTTATTATGATTTTAGGCAGCCTCTCTGCTAATGGATGGGGTTGTGTTCCTGTCTTGCTAGTTGTTTGGTATGGGGTGTCCAGCACTGGAGCTTGCTGGTCGTTGAGTGGAGCTGGGTCTTAGTGTTGAGACGGAGATCTGTGGGAGAGCTCTCGCCGATTGATATCACGTGGGTCCGGGAGGTCTCTGGTGGTCCAATGTCCTGAATTCGACTCTCCCACCTCAGAGGCTCAGGCCTGACACCCAGCCGGAGCACCAAGACCCTGTCATCCACACGGTAGTTCTGTGATCATGGACCAGGCAGTTAATTTCTCTGTGCCTCAGATTTCCTTTCATGCAGCACCTCCTTGCCCCAGAGGCCCAGTCAGGTGTGAGGGAAGGGCTGTCGCTCACAGGCTCTGCAGGGAGGAAGCCCGCGAGGCTGGCGCAGGATGCTTTGAATATACGTAAGAATTTTAAATGTCTTTAAAATTTATAAATGCAAGGAAGAGAAGACTGTCAAGATACTGGATTTTTTTTTTTAGTTCCTTTTTTTTTTTGTCACTGCTTTGTGTGTTTGTTTATTGGCGTATAGTTGAATATAGGGCTATGCCCTAAGAATACAAGGATGGTTATCCATTAGAAAGGTCTATCTATTCACATAATAGTTCATAATAGAACACAAAAGTACTATTTGATAAAATTGAATATTTATTATTCTTCATAAATCTTCAGTAGAATAGGAATAGGAACAAATAAGAAACAAACCTGCAGCTGCCAACCATAGTCATTAGAGCAGAAATGGTTACAGGGATACACCCAGAGCACCTGTGGCCTAAGGAACTTCTAAGTCATGCTGACCCCAGTGTATGGAAGGTGAAGAGGAAGGACAGAGTCAGCCGAGGGAAGAAGTGGCCTCAGGCAGAGGCTGCTGCAGTTTGGAGAGAGGAGGACGTGAGGTCAACAGCCTGAATTGAAACTGTAGGACAACCCTAGTGTGGTAACCTCACCTCTTCTAGGGCTGCATTTCAGCAAATAACTGCCCCCACTGAAAGCAAATAATAAGCCAGAAAGAAAACAGCAAGAGAACTATGCACAGGCAAGATGAAAATAAGGAGCAAAGAAAACAAGGAAAGCCATATGAATAAAATAGGAAAATATGGGAGTAAACTTTACATTAAAAAAGAGGGCGGGGGGGACTAGCCTTACCCTTATGCCTAAAACAACAACAACAGCGCAAAGACAGAATCTGTCAAACAGCCATTTTCAAGACCGTAGACGTCAGGCAGTGAAGGGCAATGATCCCTGAGAGGTGAAAAGCAAACAAGGTGAGCCGTACAATTACCCCAGCACACTGCCTTGGGTGAGCTCCAGGCCATGGTGCATGCAGGGGGAACCCAGGGGAAGCACAAGGACTCCCTGGGTTCAGGAGATGGAGGCATGTGTCTGGGGAGACCAAGTAAGCTGAAGTTTGCAGGACAAAGTACCAGAGAGGAGCACAGAGAGAGAAGGCTAGAGATCTGTGTAGGATCCCCCTCAAGTCCCACCTAATAAATCTTAAGAGCAAGACCCAAAAGGATCAGACTGCTACCAAGTAACTTAACTGTGTCCTAGAACAAAGCTCATGAATATGTATAGCAATGCAAAAATATCCACCCCCAACAAGGTAGAATTCACAATGTCTGACGTCCAATCAAAGGTTACCAGGCATACAAATAGGCAGGAAAATGCAATCCAGTATGAGGGGAAAACCATCATCCAATTGAAACCAACCCAGAACTGACAAAGGTGTTAGAATTAGCAGACCCAGACATGAAAACAGTTATTATAACTAAATTTCAGGTGTTCAAAAGTTAAGTAGAGACATGGAAAATATAAAAAAAGACTCATCTAACTTCTAGATGAAAAATGCACTGATGTTTGAAATATTTCGTGATTAAAAACAAAAACAAAAATGTTAAAGCTTATGGCTTTCTCCTCTACCTAGTGAATTTCTCATGACCATCTTCTCTCACGAGCTGAAGCCAGCCCTTTCCTGGCATTTCCTTCTATACTGATCTGAAACTAGATCCAACTAAATATAAATTAGCCTTTCTCTCACCTCCTTCAGTCTTTACTTAACCTGGACCCATTATTTCTGCCTCTGCAAGAACTCACGCACACATTGCACATTTCCTAAAACATTTGAAGATAGTCTTTTAATAAAGTATATTCAAAGGGGTGACATTTACAATATTTAACAACCAGCATGGCTCAAGCACAGACCATTCAGAACAGACGCCCTCCAGAAACACCTGATCCAGCCATACCAGCAAGTCCTGGCTACATTCCACAGACCGGAAGTTATACCAAAGCAGAAAGGTAGGGGTCCCAGAGTCAGATATATTTAGGATTCCCTGATGAAGTTAAACAGGTTTCTTTACTGCAGTACTTCTCAGAGCTTTAATATGCTTTGTTCATTTTAAATACAGCCAATTAAAAAATTGTAAGGATATATATATGTGTGCCTGTATATATATCACACACACACAATTATGTATATTATAGACTATATCCAGAAAGACATTCAGGAAATGAGTAACTATGTTTGTCTCTGGAGAGGCGAGATGGGGTACTGGGAGAAAGAGGCATAGGAGGTATAGGAGGGAGATTTATTTTTCACTGTAAACCTTTTGCAACAAAATATGTGTTACTTATCTAAAAATTTTTTCATTTAAATAATAAACGGCAGCTAGTTTTCAGGTATATTATAGATGGCTCTAAATTCATGGTTATTTTCCTTTTCTGTTTAGAAAAGTAGAAAAGAACAAAAGAGCTTTCTAAGTGAATGATTTATCTCATGGCATTGAATAAGTTGAAATAAACCCAAATAAAACCTCTTGGAATACTACTGTTCTCTGGGGTCCCATTGTGTCGGTCACATGAAGCTAAGGTGAGGTTTCTTTGTGGTGGTTATGCCAGTGGTTTCCCAGGCCAGTTTGCTTTGCCAAGGTTATGAAAATGGCTGACTTGACTTTCGGTTTGTATCTCATGCTCAGCAGTGACTACCTACCGGTAGTGAGCTTTTCTGCCCACTAGTAAACAGATGGCCTCACACTGGCCACCCTACAGAGTTACCAGAAACTCTGTAATATTAAGCTGTCAAAGGACCCATCTGCCCTAAGCAGCTGTCCAGGCATTTGCCTGTCTGGATGCTGGAAACCTCAGTATAACCCCAATCTTAGGCACAGAAACTTATTTTTCCTGTTCTGTTTCTGTGGTGAAAGCCAGAAGTCAGTGCCATCTGCTTCTTGTTTTTCATAAGCAGTATCTTTAACACCTGCTTAATTAAAGGAGCACCGCTACTGAATTTAACTGAATGCTTGACCTGCTTCTCTGTTGTAGTTTGCTTATGTTCTTTTTAACTCACACTAAAACTATGGGTAGAATCAGACGAACAAGCAGGCCATTGGTTATGGCCACAGGGGCCAGGGGAGATGAGCCCTCCTGAGCAGGGGTGAAGGTGGAGGAGGGAGGCCACCTCACAAAGGCCTCTGCTCCTGGCCCTCTCTGTCCGGTCCTTCTGGTGCGCACGCCTTCCTGCTCCTCCCTCATTATCCGCGCTCCTCTGCCCCTGAACCCGGATACCCATTTTCCTGGCTCGTAATCTGTATTCCCAAACTGCTTTCCTTGAATGCCTGGCTACTAATCATAGTAGTTTATATTACAACTAAAAATATTTAAGTAAAATAGAGATAGTTGAAAATAATGTAGATAGACAACTACAGTTGTCCCTCAGAATCCGAGGGAGGATTGGTTCAAGGACCCACTGGCAGGAGATCCGCAGATGCTCAAGTCCCCTAGTTGGCCCTCTGTATCCACAGTTCCTTATCCGTGGATTCAGCCAACTGGGGGATCGTGTGGTCCTGTAGTATTTATTGAAAAAAATCCATGTATAAGTAGATCCAGGCACTTCAAACCTATGTTATTCAAGGGTCAACTGTATAGAAGATTGGTTAATTATGGTCCATCTTCTGAACGGAGTATTGGGGCCATTTAAAATGATAATTATTGAAGTCATCTGATTCCTGGTGACAGAAAAGTGAGTGACCACAATTCACCCTCCTCTGCTTTCCAGTAGAGATACACATGAAAACATAGAAAGTGATACCAACGTTCCTTAGTACAGGAAACTAGAAATGTTGCTCAACCAGAGGTCCACTGAGAGGTACATCCTTCACCTCTGCTCACATGTCACCTCATCAGGCCTTCCCTAACTGTCCTGTAGAGAATAGCAGTTCACTCACCCCAGAACTCCCTGACTCCTACTCTGCTTAGTTTTCCCCCATGGCTTTCATCTCCATCTGACACTGTATCTTTAGTTTTTGCTTATTGTATATATTCCAGCTAGAATATAAGCCCCATGTAAGCAGAGACTTTATTTCTATTTATTTCTATTTCACTGCAGTTTCCCTAGTGTTCAGAACATCCCTGGCACTCAGAAGACTCCCGGTAGATAATTGTTGAAAACGGAGGCTGGCTGATGGGGCTCTCTGGCCGTAGGATACTCCTAGCCCTTTCCTACCAATATGTGTGTCTTGCCCACCAGAGGGTGGTAACTTAGTCCTCCTTCTGTATGAAGGAAAGGAAGAACTCTTTTACAGTTTCCTTCCCTTTACGAATACTTCTCACCTTATACCAATTGCAGGATTACCACTCTAAGCAATGTAATACATCTGGGGACAGAAGTGAATAGGTATTTCAAGATATTAAATTAGCAAATAAAAGAGCTATGGGCTGGAAGAGCCATGGGTATGTTGTATGCTGGGGGTTGCAGCTTTTCCTCTACTGTTTTTTTTTTATAACAACTTAAGAACTAGAAATAATTTCAAACTTTCCTTCTCAGTAGGCTGACAGGGCAGCAAGATGTAGGGATTACCGCTCAGATCAGCATCTTCATAGTAAGTAAAAGGCTTCAGAACCACACCTAGAGGCTGTGTCCATAAGGCAGCTCTCCAGCTTAAAAGCGGAGAAATGGATTCCAACTATAAACAGGTGGACTTTAAGGACGACTCCAGAAGAATCAGTATGCCCCTTTCGTGCGAGAACACCAGAACTGTCTCCTTAGTTATGAGACCTATAAAGAAAGCCAGTAGCAGTGACAATGGTGTAGATTATAGCCTTAAAAGAAAAAGCAAAGCATATTTCTGAAAAGGAGTATAACAGAAAATTCACATTATAGAAACTAACTGTATTCTGAATAAAATTCAAGAAAGCATGGATTCTACATAAACAGACCAAAGATTACATGAAAGACTGAGATGAAGAGGGTCCTGGCTGAGAAACAAAAATGTCCAATTATTTGAATGAAATAAGAAACGATATTAAAGAATTTAAATTAACATGAAAATGTAGAAATGACACAATTGGTATTGCAGAAAATAGAATCAATATGAAAGAAAAGTTTAAGACGGTCTCTTGGCATACAGAGGAAGGGGGTAATAACAAAGAAGCTGACAGATATAGAAGGCAGAGAACAAAAAATTTACATTAAATAATAGGTGTACTTGAAAAAGAGAAATACACTGAGCAAAAGTAAGACTTGTTTTATTGATTCTAAGGAATACATTTTTTAAAATTTTAGCATCTCTGAAATTGGGGTGTGACTTATAATTGGTGGATTCTTACAGTGATAATGGGCAACATCTTAGTGATACACAAATAAGGGTACATCTTACAGAGAAGGCATCTTATATTCAATAAAACATAGTAGAAGAAAATCTTCCTGTGTCAGAGTAATCAGGATTGTCACCACGTGGGTAAGATGCCTACCCCAGTAGAAGTCACTTTGGCCAGAGAAGTGGGTCTTCTCAGAATATGGAAGTCTCCAATAAGACCAGGGGAAGAACATTTTTTGGAACAGGGCAAAACAGCTGGGTGGGAGTGTTTGGAGGTGAAGTATTTGAGGCCAACATTTCACAAAAGAAGCAGAAAGTGGTGCTGTGCAGAAGAAACAAATAGTATAGCATCATTATTAATTGTGAAAACACAGAAACCATATAAAAGTCCATCAAAATAAATATGGTTAAATATGTTATGGTATTTCCATACAAAGAAATAGCATTTGCCATGAAAAAACAAAGATAGTCTTTCTTTTTTTTTAATTATTTATTTTTGGCTGCATTGGGTCTTTGTTTCTGTGCACAGGCTTTTCTCTGGTTGCAGCGAGCAGGGGCTACTCTTTGTTGCAGTGTTTGGGCTTTTTATTGCGGTGGCTTCTCGTTGTGGAGCACAGGCTCTAGGTGCGCGGGCTTCGGTAGTTGTGGCACGTGGGCTCAGTAGTTGTGGCTCGCGGGCTCTAGAGTACAGGCTCAGTAGTTGTGGCGCACGGGCTTAGTTGCTCCGTGGCATGTGGGATCTTCCTGGACCAGCGCTCGAGCCCATCTCCCCTGCATTGGCAGGTAGATTCTTAACCACTGTGCCACCAGGGAAGTCCAGTGATAGTCTTTCTTTAGCAGGGTTCCTTAAAGTGTGGGCGGCATCTGCATTGGGATCACCTGGAGGTGCTTGTTCAAAAGGCAAATTGCTGGGCCCCATCCCAGGCCTTCTAAATCCGAATCTCCAGGAATCTACACCCTTAGTGAACTACCCAAGTGATTCCCATTGGTTTCATGAACTGACACAGAAAATGGCCAGGATAAGCACATGATATTTTCATATGGCCTTTCTGCTGAAGCCATGTGACAAAGGTAGCATTTTTTTTTTTAAAGCAAACCGCTAAAGCTTCGTGTTTTTAAAATGATTATTACCAAATAAGGTGCAAAATAAGCATCTCCTCCTACCCCGGGGAAGAGAGGCAGGGTGAGGAATGGGCTGAGGTTCAGGGAGAAGGGTGAAAGGGGTGGAGATGAGAAATGAGATGAGAATTGGCAGGAACCAGGATTCTGTTTACCACCTCTGCTTGTCCCAGAAAGAGCCACTCCCCATTCTAAGCAATGGTCTTCAATTACCCTATGAAGTTTGCAGTTAGGACCTGCCTGCCCATTTCCAGGTAAGATACCCCACCTGCAAATAACAGGCTTCCATGGAATGAACTTAACCCATTTCTGTATAGTCATACCCATCTGCTGTACACAAAAGAACCCCAGAGAGAAGTCTTAAAAGCTTTTCAGTGTGACTGAGGCAGGACCAGAATCAAACAGCATTAAGGTGTGACAGCTGTTGAGGACCGTGAGCCATCTACCGACGTTCCATTTCTCTCGCGCTGCACCGTGCCCGTCTGCCTTGAGAAGCAGCTGCCCTTGGACAAAGCCCCCTCAGAGGACATGCAGGGGTGCACGGTCATCCTCAGCTTTACCTGCTCTTATGACAGAGATTTACTGGAGATCTTTGTGCAGATCAAAGATACTTATTTGCTTTATGAAATATCCATCTTTGCCTTTCATGTTGAAAGAGAAAATCCAAAAGTACTGGAAAACTGATCATCTTTTCAGCATCTCTGCAGGAAGATATGGTACAGTTAGAGTAATCGTATTACTTTTTTTAAAGGCCCATAGCACTAACATTACAATATATGTTAAAATGGAGATCTTTCTATGAGGTATTCATGAATTCACCAAATGGTTATATAACCTGGTTTGTGCTATCTGTTGGAATTTTTTCCTAAATGGTCAGATAGAACTTTTTAACTTAATGAGTTTTTGGAAGCTTTCTTCGTGTGTTTATTTCAAGTCTTATCAGCTGTATAGGAAGCATAATGTACTTAAAGTATTTAATCTGAAACCAACACTGCTATATTTTCATACTGTCATTCAGCCTTCATTCTCTGGAACACCCACTGCAGGTCTGGCTATGGGTGAGGGGGGCGAGGGGGTAGGAGGGATGCAAAGATGGACGATTTGGTCCTTTTCCTCAAACAGCACTTAATCTCATGGGGAAGACCGTATGCATGCTCCATTGTCTGATACATGCTGCGACGGGGCTGGGCCATGGACGCACAGGGGATGAACTGCTTCCCTTTGCCTGTGAGAGTCAGGAAAACCCTGATAGCACAGGTGATCATCCAACTGGGTCTTCACGGCTGTCTGGAGTTTTATCAGTTGGGAATGGAGCAAGGTTTTCCCCTGGAGAATGGAGCAGAATATGCAAAAGCTTGGTGGATGGGGCTTCCTTGGTGGCGCGGTGGTTAAGAATCCACCTGCCAATGCAGGGGACATGGGTTCAAGCCCTGGGCCGGAAAGATCCCACATGCTGTGCAGCAACTAAGCCCGTGCACCACAACTACTGAGCCCACGTACCACAGCTACTGAAGCCTACACTCCTAGAGCCGTGCTCCGCAACAAGAGAAGCCACCGCAATGAGAAGCCCATGCACCACAACAAAGAGCAGCTGTGACGAAGTGAGAGAGTGGCATGGACATATGTACACTATCAAATGTAAAATAGATAGCTAGTGGGAAGCAGCTGCATAGCACAGGGAGATGAGCTTGGTGCTCTGTGACCACCTAGAAGGGTGGGATAGGGAGGGTGGGAGGGAGGGAGACGCAAGAGGGAAGAGATATGGGAACATATGTATATGTATAACTGATTTACTTTGTTATAAAGCAGAAACTAACACACCATTGTAAAGCAATTATACTCCAATAAAGATGTTTAAAAAAAAGAAAAGAAAAAGAAAAATCGCATCAAAAGAAAGAGAAAATAAAAGCCTAATTCATTCTGGTAAAAAAAAAAAAAAAGTCGAAAATAATATCTCATTTTTGAAATTACCCATGAAAACTGGCAACCACTCTGTTGAATAAAATGTTTAGCAAATTTTTAAAAATAAATAAATAAAAAACTCTCAGACCTAAAAAAAAGTAGCCACCGCTCACCGCAACTAGAGAAAGCCCGCACAGCAACAAAGACACAATGCAGCCAAAAATAAAAATAAAAATAAATAAAATAAATTAAAAGGTTGGTGGAAAAAAGTAGTTGAAATAGGAGTTTCTAAGACCCCATGCCAGTAACTTTGAACTTTATCATATAGGTTATGGGGAGAAAATAAGTATTAAAATATACAACTGCCCAATGACGCAAAGCCTAATGACACAGATATCTTCCATGTTAGAGATGCTCAGGAGGGCAAAACAAATGTCCACTTAAGGGAAATGGAAATTTGAAGACACTAGTTGATATATCATACGTCCGTGGCCCCCATATGCCAAAAAGAGTGAATTAAATGGAGAAAGAGCTAGCAAGGTAGAGGTTAGAAAGACAAGTGCAACTCTTAGTAATAACATCAGAAATCAAAAGTCCTCAAAGGAGTAAGAGCTATAACAAACTTCCTTAGCTTTTGTAACTTCCTTCCTGTTATTTTGGCGACCTAAAATATATAGTAATTAGCAAAAAAAATTCCCTAAGATGAGAAGGAACTAGATTTTTGCCTTCCTGGACAGCGGGGAAGTAAGAGGTTAAAGAAGGTTCACTGCATGCTTACAGCCATTTTTAAGCGAGAGAAGATTCTCCAGGGGTAAATGATGGTGACACTGAAGAGAGGGTGGAGGCACTTGGGTGTGGGGACATTTGTCGTTGGGTCTCTGCAGCAGCCCCTTCTTCTGAAACCTCCCTCTTCCCTGTCATTCAGCTCCATGGTTCCCACCAGAGGCGTTACGTCCTTACACCCCCCGACTCCCTGGAAGAGCTGAGTAACGCAGGGATGGCACCTGGCCCACACTGCACCACTTTTCCCTTCCTCAAGATTGGTGGGCCTCACACCAGAGAAGACTTACAGGTCATTGTCTCTCCAGAAATTGGGAGCTGTGGTGACCGCATTTCCAAAGGTGGAGAAAGCTGCTCTCAGAGAGAACGGCACAGCTGACCCACAGAGAAGCAGAGATGGCAGTGAAGGAGAATGTGGTGCAGTCGGGCCCTGTGTCAGCCGAACTGTGTGGCCAGCCTCCGTGTGGCCTCACATTGTATGACCTTGTTTGACACTAAGGTCTTGCATCATCTGTTGCAGGCTGCTTTATCAAACATCAGTTCACCAGTGCACGTGTGGTTGACAGGACTGTGCTGTATGTATACTTGGAAATTGTGAAGCAGGTGAAGTTTTTATTATGTGGCTTTTCTTTCCAGTTTTTTAAAAATAGATTTTAAAAAATCAATTTGCCAAAAGTCAATTTGCCAAGTGGCCAGTTCACTGAATTTGCAAAAATTTGCAGAGTTACCAAAAACTGGTCTCGAGGAATATCCTTCTTGAATTTGTTCCTTGTAACAGCATTTTAAGGCATGTTCAGGTTAAAGAAAACTAAGCCTTTTGGATTAGCTTAGTCTTTTTGTGAATTTTAGCTGAAAAATGGACTTCACTCTATTTGCACATGTATTGTTTGGAGTTTATTTAGAATGGCTAGGAAAGGATATCCTTTTGTTAGATACCTGCAAAGAACCAGCAAGCACATATGTCTTTTATACAAGCGTTGTGCTCTTAGGGCCTCAAACGTCCATAGAACCATTCCCAAATAGCAGTGCCACATGTTATGGTTTGACTCACAGAGAGGCAGCCTGCATTTCAGGTCATCCAGACTCAAGCTTTTTCTAGAAACTGGCATCACCCACTTTCCACACCAGATCTTAAAATACAAAGCAACTGTCAGAATCCACAGATGTTAACATTTCCTTACGGGAAATTTAGTTTATACTAAATCTTCAAATTCTCCTTCAGTTATTTTCCATTTGATATTTAGTACTCTTCCATCAAATTTGCCCAAATGACTAATTCATCTCATTTACCAATTTACCAAAAATTTGTTCCTTTTGACTCTTTATAAAGTTTACAATTCAGTTAGAGGAGATGGCAATTAATAGCTTTTGAGAATTTCCGAGAAGTCTAATTGATCAGTTTTCATAACAACAGTCTAAGGAGTCCCTTTGTCTCTGGCCCTGCTGTTGTAGCTGGAAGCAGCTGGAAGAGAGGAAGGAAGAGAGGAGAGTGTGTGCCCCATGCACCTGGGTGCCAGTCCTGGTGGGGAGGGGGGACAAAAGGGACAGGCTGATAGGTGAGGGAGAGCCGAACGGCCCAAGAACCGTAAAGTGTCCAGCCAATCCATCCAGCAAAAACTGGATAAACAAAAACACAGTTTTGTTAAATATGCAAATTTGACAAATTTGTCATTCAGCATATTGATCTTTGGTGAATTCACATTTGGCAAATTACTTTTCCTCAATGAATTGTCCTAGTTCATAACAGGTTCCCCTCACTTAAGCTAGTAGGAACTGGGTTTGTGTCCCTGTATCCAGGAGTCCTAACTCAATGCACTGAAGTTCTGCAAAAGTCAACAGTTTTGATACACTTGTACCTACTAATAAATAATATAGCAGATGTTGTTGGATCTTGGTAAAACATATAGTTGGTACTTTATTGCCAACATTTAGTAGTCCTCCTAAGATACCTGTTGAACCTGCCTCTAAACTCTTTTTTTTTTTTTTTTTAATTTATTTGTTTTGGCTGAATTGGATCTTCGTTGCTGCACGCGGGCTTTCTCTAGTTTTGGCGAGTGGGTGCTACTCTTTGTTGCGGTGCGTGGGCTTCTCACTGCAGTGGCTTCTCTCATTGTGGAGCACAGGCTCTAGGTGCACGGGCTTCAGTAGTTGTCGCTCGTGGGCTCTAGAGCGCAGGCTCAGTAGTTATGGTGCACGGGCTTAGTTGCTCCGCGGCATGTGGGATCTTCCCGGACCAGGGCTCGAACCCATGTCCCCTGCATTGGCAGGCGGACTCTTAACCACTGAACCACCAGGAAAGTCCTCTAAACTCTTTCTGGAGTCTCTTTAGCAGATTCAAGTGTCCCTGTTTTGTAAATATTGGGGTGTTAAACTCATCTGTAGGTATTAGAGATGTTCCTTTATAAATTGATATTGTGAAGTTGTATTTTATCCAATTTAACTTTGCTGATTTTGTAACTGAGCTTTTTAAAAAATGCTTGAGAATCGGCCAGTTGTTGGTTGTAGTTTTTTCCTCGTCTCTGGGCATCAACATTGAAGACATCAGTTATTTGGAATTTTTAATTGCTATGTTAGTGTCTGCGTTGCCAGACAGACATCATTCCATTTTCTTCCTCCTCCATCCAGAGACATATTCTCGTCTCTATGTTTTATTTTTTTGATTGACGTAAAGTTGATTTACAATGTTGCGTTAGTTTCTGCTGTACAGCAAAGTGATTCAGTTATACATATGTATACATTCTTTTTTATATTCTTTTCTATTATGGTTTATCACAGGATATTGAATATAGTTCCCTATGCTATACAGTAGGACCTTGTTGTCCTTGTCTATATGTTTTCAATTCTTCCCAGCATTATTTTAATTTTTCCTCAGGGGTGAAATAAAAAAATCTAATACACAATTGAAATGAAAACAATAGATTGTCAAGTCTGTTGGAAGAAAATGGATTTTGTAATGACAAATGAGGCAAGTCTGAGGAGAGCCAAACTCGAGACGTTAGCAAGCAGGTCTCAAAAAAATACAGAAAATGTGAGTGTTAATCCATGACTAAACCCTCTAAAATAAAATATGCTCAAGAAAAGAAACATTCCCCTTACTCATGAAATCTCTACAGTTTTATATAACAAACAGGGGAGGAAATTAAAGAAACCAACGTGGCTGAACCTAAATCAGCCTGAGCTCAGATTTAAGAAAACCAGGGGGAAAGATAGAAGGAAGGTGGTAACCACAAGCAGTGATAAAAACGTCAGTTGCCCGTAAAAATACTGTCAAGAAGACCTACGTCATAGATGAACTGAGACTTGGGGAAAATAATAATAAAAATGAGGGAAGAACACTGCTTTGTTGAACAAGGATGGGAAAGCGGTATCATGTGAATAGAAGGTATTTTCATTTTACCCATCAAGAAATGTTTCTGAAACTAAAAGCAAGCATTAGCGAAAGTAAAGCCCAGCTAGGAAAAAGAAGACAGCTGGATGCTGTATTAGTTCCAACCTCCAAGCCAGGCGACTCCCATCCCGAGACTCTGGAAAGATTCAATAGGAGCCCCCGTCCACTGGCAGGAATCTTTGAGCAGCCAGAGAGAATGGAAAAGGTGCCCCCAAACTGAAGACAAGCTTTCCTAGTTTTGCAAATGTGAACAGGGATCCAAAAATTATAATTCTTGTTGAACCTGACATAATCTTTCAGCAAAAGTCTAAAATCAACAGTTATATTTTATAAGTCGTTAGTGAAAAAAGTAACAAAAGTGAGAAGAAACTGAGTTAGAACTCACCTCTCAATGATTTCCCTCAAACAATGACTTAGATAAAGACATATTTACCAAGTTTGCAAATAGCACAAACCCAGGAAGGATAACTTGTATTTTGGATGACAGAATCAGGATTCAAAATATCATCAGGCTAGAATAATGAGAAGAAACCACAAAAATGACATAAATGTAAAGTTCTGCCTTTGGGTTCAAAATGTCATTTGCACACATGTGCCCTAGGAAGGCCTCTCTGGGGGGGGGGGGGGCGTGAGACCTCCCAAGACTCTAGTATCTGTGATTCAGTCATGTGCAGCACTGGCGTGCAGGTAAGAAACTTACTGCTAGAGAGGAAAGCAAGAGATCATTCTTTCATATTTAATTGGAACCATTTTCTTGAATTTTCAGAGGGCAAGGAGCATAGAATTTTCTAGAGCTTAGAACACTGAAATAGTGCCAGAAAACAAATTCTTGTGTTTTGCTCAGTTGTTTCAACATGGCATACGTTCCTGGCCAGACCCTCTGCAGAGCCCAGGCTTCTCTCTGTAGAGGGGGAAGGTTTGCTTTGTTGAACTCAAAGCCCATCGTCCAGCCTTTCTGAAAAACATAATAGCAGTTACTTCCTTTAGCTTCTCTTTGACACCAAGAAAAATTGTTCCCAGCCTCCTTTTCTTCATATTTGAGACCAAAAGAAATAGCCAACATGACATTTATGATTTTTTAAATGGTTCTTGCATTTAACATCTTGTTTATGGCTTTCCTTTTAACTTGTCTAAAAAATTATGGAATGTCAAATTTTCTATAATTGTCATTATTAATTTTTATTTATTTATTTATTTATTTTTGGCTGCGTTGGGTCTTCGTTGCTGCGCACGGGCTTTCTGTAGTTGCGGCGAGCGGGGGCTACTCTTTGTTGCGATGCGCAGGCTTCTCATCGCGGTGGCGTCTCTTGTTGCGGAGCACAGGCTCTAGGTACGCGGGCTTCAGTAGTTGTGGCGCGGGCTCAGTAGCTGTGGCGCGCGGGCTCAGTAGCTGTGGCTTGCTGGCTGTAGAGAGCAGGCTCAGTAGTTGTGGTGCACAGTCTTAGTTGCTCCACGGCATGTGGGATCTTCCCGGACCAGGGCTCGAACCCGAGTCCCCTGCATTGCAGGTGGATTCTTAACCAGTGCACCACCAGGGAAGTCCCGTCGTTACTAATTTTATAACCAGAACAAATATTTTAAAGTTATGAGATTATTTTAGAATATCTTTTCTTCTAGAAACAAAGCAACTAACAACCAGTAAATTCCCATGAAATTTTCATAGTGGAAAAAAATCAGCTTGATCACATGCATCCATCCTTGGTGAGAGAGAATCATTACTAAATGAAGCAAAGAGTTATATTTCCTGGTCTTAGAAAGATACCAGGCCTAGAGATAGCATAGAAAATGAAAAGAATCTGACTGAGGCTGTAAGGAGAAAAGAAATTTTGGTATAAAATGGAATAGGAAAGCAGCCTTACAATAGTACTAGATGACTCAGAGAACCCCTTATCAGAAAAAAAAAAAAATCAAGGAATAGTTTGTTAGAGAATATTATATTGCTTTCTAACCAAGACAAATTAAAAAAACTCAAGCCCAGCCTCACTAAATTATGCCATTCAGAATTAGTAACTTCTGACTTTCCACATCTGAGGCTTCTTTGATGCATGGGGATTCTTAGCCTTCTCTGTTCAGCATGTGCATTGAATTAACAGACCTGGAAGGAATGAGTATTTGACAGGAAACAGTGTGTCTTCTGGTCTTAACTCCACCACCAGCTCGCTATAAGCCCTTGAGCAGATCAACCTTTTTTAATCAAGATTAAAAGTCTTCACCAAATTTCTTTATTCATTTAAAAAAATATATTTCTATTTGCATGATGAAAAAGCTCCGGAGATGTTTCACAGCAGTGTGAAACATTACTGAACTGTACACTTACAAATGGTTAAGATAGTAAAAATAAAATAAAAGTCAGTGTTGGCTACTGAGCACCATAGAAACAGGGTGAGGGGGATATATGTTGAGGCTCAATCATATATCAGACATTGTCTTAGGCATAGTGATACAAAGACCCACCTCCTGCCATCGAGAAGCTTGTGGTCTGTCAAAGGAGATGAATGCATAACTCATAATAAGCTTATAAGAGTATAAAGAAAGTGGCTTAATGCACAAAGGTCAGAGTATATCTTTAGACCGAAGTGAGAGACGTGAAAAATGTTCTGGGGAAACTTCATCAAAGAGGAGTGGTGTTTGTACCAGGCTTAAAAGGAGATCTCCAAAGTTTAAAAAGTGGTCTTCCACATCTAGCCAAGATGGAGTAACAAGGATGAAATTTACCCTCTTACCTGATACAACAAAAAAACAAACAAAATATATGAAACAATAGTTTTCAGGATACTAGATATCAGACAGTGAAGGATGGTGATCCCTGAGAGACAGAGAACAAATGAGGTGAGCCCTACAGCTGCCCTAGCTTACTGCCTTGAGAGAATATCCAGGCTGTGGCACAGGGAGGGGGAACCACCGTGGAGCCTGGGGGCCTGGGAGACTAAGGCCACTGAAGTTTACAGGTCAAAGTAACAGAGGAGAGAGCTGCACAGAAAACTGGAGATCTGCAAGGGCCTCTGTTAAGTATCCACCTGAATACTAATCAGCACATGTTGTTAGAAAACCACCTGAGGACAAAAGAACAATCAGGAAGATTAGAAGGAGCAGTGCCTGGTACTCAGAGACTGGGGAGTAGTACCTGTTCCCAGCAGCCAGACTGGAAAACCTCATTAATTCACGGGGCATTAAATATAGTACTCAGAAGGATCTTGCTTCAGTAGTGGGGAATAATTGGCCCTAGACTGAGCACTGCTCTGGTTTCCTCTAACAGATTTGAAAGTAAGACCCAAAAGGATCAAATTATTTCCAAGTAACTTAACTGCAACCCAGAAAAAGCTCAAGAATATTTATAGGAATACAAAATTATCCACCGTCAAGTAGGTAAAATTCACAGTGTCTGGCATTGAATCAAAAATTAGCAAGCCTGCAGAGAAGCAGGAGAATGAAACCCATTATGAGGATAAAACTCAATCAGAACCAACCCAGAACTGCCACAGATGTTAGAAATAACCAACGGGACATTAAAATAGTTATAATCACTTTATTATAACAGTTAAAGACATGGAAGATATCAAAAAAGACCCAAGTCAAACTTCTAGAAGTGAAAACTACATCTGACATGAAAATACACTGGATGGGATTGATAGCATATTAGACATTGAAGAAATAAAGATTATTATTAATAAAGTGAACCTGAAGACATAGCAATAGAAAGTATCCAAAATGAAGCACACAGAGAAAAATTTTTTGAAGAAGGAACAGATCATCAGTGAACTATGGGATAACTTCAGCCGGTCTAATATATGGGTAAATGAAGTCCCCGACCAAAGGGGGAAGACAGAAAAAAATATTTAAAGAAATAATGGCTGAAAACTTTCCAAATTTGATGAAAATCTCATAAACTGACAAATCCTAGAAATTACACCCAAAAAATCATGAAGAAAATTACACCAAGGCATATCACAATCAAATTGCTCAAAACCAATGATAAAAATAAAAACTAAAAGGCAGCCAGAGGAAAAAGACACATTTTATACAAAGGAATAAATATAAGGCTGTAGCAAATCTCCCATTAGTAACAATGAAAAGTGAGAAAGCAGAACAACGTCTTTAAAATACTGAAGGAAGAAACTGTCAACCTACAATTCTATACCAATCGGTAATAGCTTTCAAAAATGAAAGTGAATTAAAGACTTTTCAGACACACAAAGGCTGAAACAGTGCATTTACCAGTATATTTACAGCACAAGAATGTTAAAGTCCTTCAGGCAGAAAAATATAGATATACCAGATGGAAATACAAATCTCCACAAACAAATAAAGAGCACTAGAAATAGCAGCTACATGGGTAAATATATAAGCTTCTTTCCTTGTTACTTCAATCTTTTTAAAGGCAATTGTTTAAAGAATGACAGTAACAAAGTAATATGGGTCAATTCATAAATTGACCATAACCAACCTAATTGTTCATGCCCCTAATAAGAGAGTTTCAAAATATGTGAAGCACAATCTGATAGAACTACAAGGAAAAATGGAGAAATACACAATTACAGTTGTAAATTTCAATGCCCCCCTCTCTCAGTAATTGATAGAACAAGTCAACAGAAAAATAAGTAGGCATACGGAAGACCTGAACCACACTGTCAACTGAATTGACCTAATTGACATTTATAGAACATTCTACCTAACAGCATCAGAATACACATTCTCTTCAAGTACATATTTGCCAAGATAGACCATATTCTGGGCCATGATACAAGTCACAATTAATATAAAGGATTCAAGGTCCCTGCCATAATGAAATAAAATTAGAAATCAATAACAAAAAGATCGCCGAAAAATCTCCAAATAAGTAGAAGCCAAATAACACACTTCAGAGCAACACATGGGTCAAAGAGTTGATTAAAATGAAAGATAGAAAGTATTTTGAACTGCATGAAGATGAAAACACAGCATATCAAAATTTATGTAATGCTGCTAAAGCAATTCTTGGGTGGAAATTTATAGCACTAAATGCCTAGAACAGAAAAGGAGAGAGGTCTCAAATCAGTGAGGTCGGCTTCCGCTTCAAGAAACTAGAAAAATAAGAGTAAATTAAACAAAATAAGCAAAAAAAAAAAGAAAGAAAAAAGAAGACAATAAAAAATCAAAGCTGAAAATCAATGAAATAGAAAGCAGAAAAACAGTAGCAAATATCAGTGAGACCAAAATAAAATAGATCAGCATCTAATCAGATGAAGAGGAAAAACAGATGACACAAATTACCAGTATCAGGATAAGAGAGGTGATATGCATACAGATTCTATAGATACTAAAAAGATTCAAAGGGAATATTATTATTAACATTTGATGCCAGTAAATTTGACAGCTTACATGAAACGGGCAGATTCTTTAAAAGGCACAAACTACACCAAAGCTCACACAAGAAGAAATAAATAACCACAATAGTTCTTTGTCTATTAAGGAAATTGAATTAGTAGTTAAAACTTTCCCACAGAGAAAACTCCAGGTCCAGGTGGCTTCACTGGTGAATTCTATACATTTAAGGAAAAAATACCAGGTATATCCAAACTCTTCCAGAACACTGAAAAGGAGATACTTCCCAACTCATTCTATGAGGCCAGCCTTACCCTGATACCAAAACCAGACAAAAATATTACAAGAAAAGAAAACTACAGAACAATATCCATTGGGAACAGAGATATAAAAAATCTAAGCAAAATTGAGTATATCCACTTCAGCAGTATATAGAAGGAAAAATCAAATCCAACAATATATAAAACGAATAATACATTATGACCAAGTGAGATTTATCCCAAGCATGCAAGGTTGATTTAACTTTCAAAACTCAGTCTATGTAATTCACCATATAAATAAACTAAGAAGAAAAACCATATGACATCTCAATAGATGCAGGAAAAGCATTTGATAAAATCCAACATCCGTTTCTGATAAAAACTCTCAGCAGACTAACAATAGAAGTAACTTCCTCAATCTGATAAAGGGCATCTGTGAAAAGTCTTTCACCATGTTTAATGGTGAAAGATTGAATGCTTTCCCCCTCAGACAGGATTCAGCACAATTGGATATTTTTAGGATAGTTACATTGTCCATTTTGGATAATTGTATTAATTGGATAATTTGTATTGTCTCTTTATAGTGTCACTTTGGGAAACAGTGGCAGTTTTTTAAAAAGTTAAACATACCTAACCCTCCTAGGAATTTACCGAAGGGAAAAATGAATGCATATAAGCACATAAAGACTCATACACAAACGTTCATGGCAGCTTTATTTGTAACAGTCAACTACAGGGAATAGCCCAAATGTCCATTAACAGGTGAATGGATAAGCAAGCTGTGGTATCCGTACAGTGGACTCCCACTCAACAATAAAAAGAATGACTATTGATACACACTGCCACATGGCTGAATTTCAAAATTCATTTCAAAATGGACACTTGGTCAAAGAAGCCCACCTTAAAAATGTACATACTGTATGATTCCGTTTCTATAAAACTCTAGAAAATACAAACTAAGCTACAGTAACAGGAAGCACATCATAAGTGGTTATCTGGGAAAGGAGGGTAGGTGGGGAGGAGGCAAGAAGAAGAGATTACAAAGGAGAACAAGGAAACTTGTGGGGGGCAGCGGATATTTTGAGCATGGCCATGCTTTCAGGGTATATACACATCTCAGAACTTTTCCTATTGTACACTTCAAATGTGTGGAGTTTATCAGATGTCAGTGATGCCACGATGAAGCTGTTAATAAGCTTGGAACTGGGCTCTAGAGTCTAGGGAAGGAGGTCCAGGTGAGATGGGTCAGTGCATTGGGGGTAGAAGAAAACAGCGTGAACAAAGCCATACAGGGAATACTTGAAAATACTTGGGCTCTGTTCTGAGAACCGTGAGAAGTAGTCCGGTGTGACAGCCTCAGAGGTTGTACAGAGGGAGTGGCAAGAAATACTAGAAAGGTATGTAGGTGTGACCAGATTGTCAAGGAACTTGAAGGCAATGTCATGAGTCTGAATTGATGCCAAAGCAGGAGGAAGTTGCCAAGGATAACATGCAGAGTGAAAAGAGGGACCAGATTGGAACCCTAGGCAAATCCCATGTTTAATGGATGGGAAGTCAAAAGGGTAGAAGGAGACTTGAGGGAAGTAATCTCTTGGAAAGAAGAGGACAGCATGATCAAATGCCTCAGCGTAAAAGGAGATGAAGACCCGGAAAAATCCCTTTGACTTGGTGGCCTTAGAAAGTGCCTTTATTTAAGTGCTGGAGGTAAAAGCCGAATTGCAAAAAAAAGAATTAATCAAAAAGATTGAATGGAAGTATAGTCTGATCTTTAAAATGTTAGCTTATCTCTTTCTATTCTAAATTCTATGACTTGACACTCAGAAATTTAATTTTTTTTGTACTGTACCAGTTCAGGAAAACCAGCTCCGGATATCTCTTTTGTGAGTGAGAACCTGAAAGTCCAGATGTAGATGTTCTAAACTTGACCGGCCAGTGCTGACTCCCCGATGAGCAAGGTTCTGAAGTTGTTATTCTTCCGCTAGGTGAAAGCAGTAATTCTGCAATTGGTAAACAGTGGTTGATCCTAAGAGATCAGGGTACAATTCTCAAACCTTATACACATGGGGATTCTGATACCCCATCTCCCATGGGACCCTCTGTTATTTGATGGCAGTTTATTGGACCTCTCCTGTGGGTTGAAAAAAGAACTTAAGGGACTTCCCTGGTGGCGCAGTGGTTAAGAATCCGCCTGCAATGCAGGGGACACGGGTTCCAGCCCTGGTCCGGGAAGATCCCACATGCCGCGGAGCAACTAAGCCCATGCACCACAACTACTGAGCCTGCGCTCTAGAGCCCGCGAGCCACAACCGCTGAGCCCACGTGCCACAACTACTGAAGCCTGCACGCTCTAGAGCCCATGCTCCGCAACGAGAGAAGCCACCACAAAGAGAAGCCCGCGCATTGTAGCAAAGAGTGGCCCCCGCTCGCCACAACTAGAGAAAGCCTGCAAGCAGCAACAAAGACCCAATGCAGCCAAAATAAATAAATAAATAAAATTATTTTTTAGAAAAAGAACTTAAGGCCACGAACAAAGGGAAATAGTTTTACAAAGTAACTTGTTTTATGTATATGAGCTTTCAGAGACATATTCTACTACTTTCTTATATACAATTTCTGCCAATTGTTTCTTATATTTTATAAACCCAAGCATTCTAATAGCTAACTCCAGGGTCTCTTTGAAACTTGTTTCTGCATCTTAAAAGTCATCCCATCTGTCGGATTCTTATTTCAGTGCTATTTTCAACTGTCACTAGTGGAAGCTAAATCATATTCACTATTTTGTGACTAGACTCTGAATCCTTGGTAAATAAACTCAGCATTGTCAGTTAAATGATAGCCATCTGTTCAGAAGAACAGAACTCAAACCTGAAAGTATACCTTTAGCAAAAGGGAAGGTGTAAAAATAAACATCTCAGCACCCGACAAACCTTGGTTAATTGTTAGATATTACACATTATTCCTGTTCTAAGTCACTTAACCTTTCTAGAAGAGAGGCAGTAATAAATCAAAGCTGGTGTTTATCACATTGAGAAGATGTGAATATTAACTCCTGGAAGCACATTTCTTAGCCCCTGGCCTACCATCATATCATGTAGTCCAGGTGGGTGGTTTTGATATCCTGAACAGTGTGTGAGGTGCTTTTGATATGTGTTACAGAATTTTCTTTAGGGTTTTATACGGTTCAGAAAACTTTTTCACCTTTGTTGCATAAAAGATTACACAGTTACAGTCGTTCCCAGGAAGCCTTGGCAGGTGACTCTAAAAGCAGATTCCTGGGGACTTCCCTGGTGGCACAGTGGTTAAGAATCCACCTGCCAACGCAGGGGACACGGGTTCCAGCCCTGGTCCGGGAAGATCCCACATGCTGCGGAGCAACTAAGCACATGCGCCACAACTACTGAGCCTGCGCTCTAGAGCCCGCGAGCCACAACTACTGAGCCCACGCACCACAACTACTGAAGCCCGTGTGCCTAGAGCCCGTGCTCTGCGACAACAGAAGCCACCGCGATGAGAAGCCCATGCACTGCAACGAAGAGGAGCCCCCGCTCACTGCAACTAGAGAAAGCCCGCGTGCAGCAACGAAGACCCAACTCAGCCAAAAATAAATAAATTTATTAAAAAAATAATTTAAAAAAGTAAAAGCAGATTCCTGGGGACTTCCCTGGTGGTACAGTGGTAAAGAATCCACCTTCCAATCCTCAGGGGATGTGGACTAGATCCCTGGCTGGGGAACTAAGATCCCACATGCCACGTGGCAACTAAGCCCGTGCACCACAGCTCTTGAGCTCACCAGCCTCGACAAGAGAGCCCACGTGCTGCAAACTACAGAGCCCACGCACAGACGGAGCGGACTGTGCATAACAAAAAGATCCCACACGCCTCAACAAAGATCCCATGTGCCGCAACTAAGACCCAACGCAGCCAAAAAATAAATAAATAAAAATAAGGAAAATAAATATATTTAAAATAAGTAAATAAATAAATAAATGCAGGTTCCTGAATGTGCTGTCCTTTGTAGCTTCCATCCTGGATAGAGGAGTAAGAAGGTCAGGAGACCCAGGTTCCTTTAAATATAAAACCTTATGGTTTAAAAACTTGCCATCAGTTATAGTGCTTGGAACCTAAAATAGCAAATAGGGCAGAGTAGCACGCTTGCCAGTTCTACAGTGTTCTTCGTCTTGCACATTTGGGAAAATAGATTTTTTTGACATGCTTCCTCTTCCTTCTCCCTGACTCTCCCCTGATCTACCTAGCAATGAGTTAAACTTATTGCAATTTTGTTCTCGGATTCTATTAGCAGATTCCCTTTAGTAGTAAAAAGGAGTCCGATATAAGGCTTTTTGTGGCTTTCAGGTTCCTGTCTGCCTTGTTTCTGCACCTCTGCTGTTGTCAGATCTCTCAGACGAGGGCACTGATTGACCACAAACCAAAACAAAAAGATGCTCCCTTGCTGATAAGCATCATTGGAACCTAGCTTTTAAGAAGTCCTATTTTCTTTCTGGTGCTGTGGGTATGCTGAACCCAGGATTGATGGCTACTAGAGGTAGTTGAGCAGATAATCATCTTGGGAATTCTGGAGTCCATGTGATGAACTTATTCCTCACCCCTCAACCTAGCTATCATTTCTCTGAAGAGCAGTCATCCAGACACACTCCAAAGAAAGAAATAGGAATCCTTACAAGATAATGGATGGAAAACAATATTAGGAGAAGCCCGCCCCAGAGGGAATGGTGAGTGAAGGCCAGGGCATACGATGGAAAGAGGGGACCTGCAGAGCAGACAGAGAACTCAGTGCAACTAATCTAATCGGACTGAAATAAGAAGATCGATATCCTTAAGTCACCCCAAAAATCCTTTTCCCAGTTGTATGTTATCACACCACATGTATATTTGATGTTGTTTAACCAAACAAAATTTATTGTAAACATAAAACTTATAATGAAACCTCACTTATTTCTGTTTTACTCATTCAAAATTTTCATCAGTAAGGAAAAGGATGTAAAAGAAATCAAACGTAAGACTTTGTAGCTTGAGGCTCCTGCCTAACGATTTTTTAATGGATTGGGCTGTACACACAAGGTCAGTCAAAGGTGGCAGGGGTGGAACTGCAGGAGGTATGAAGGACTTTGGGCCTGGACCAAAAGGAACCTCAGATTTAGAAACTTGTTAATTATTTCAGTTTTGCTATAGATTATTATCATCATGCTTAGTATTATGTGAAACAGTCTATAAAATCTGGATTTTTTCCATCAAAATGAATGCTTTAGGTTTGATTTCTATATATCAATTTTTCATTGCTTTTATTAATGAAAATAGTAGTAGTAACTACTTAAGGTCCTATTATTATGTCCATTTATTTACATAAATTATAGATTTAATCTTCAAAGTCACTGTACTGCAGCGTAGACATTCTTATCCCCATTTTACAGGTGAAGAAATGGGTTCAGAGCATATAAACGATTGACTCAAGGTCGCAAAGCTAATTAAGTAGCAGAGCAGAGTCAGAGTCAAAACCAAGTTCTCTGACTGTAACACTCATGGTCTCTGAAAGCCACTGTCTTTGTGTGAAGACCAGGAGTGTAAAAAGCTTGACAGGGACACGCGTCTTGACTTTCAGAGAACTTTAGCTGTACCGCACCTTGTATGGCTTTGCTCTCGTTTCCTCAACCTGTAGAGTGAGCCCTGACTCAAAAGCGTGAGACTTTCTGTAGATAAGTTAGATGCCAGAGATACAGCAAGACACCCCTCCTTCCTGCACTGAGTTTACAAATAGATAACAAAAAGCAATTACAGTTTTGCTGAGAACCATGCAGGTGAACTGAGGAGTGCTGTGAATAAGAGGTTTGCTTAAAAAATTTTTTTAAATAAAAAATTAGAAAAGACTTGTAGGAAAGTATTTTGCCTAATCATGAGAAGAATTTGTGGAGAACTTCCTATTTTTAGAAGAAATAAAATTGAATTTCTTTACTCAACGAACTATAATTCAACCTAATTCAGGCAAAACTAGCTAGCTTTGCAGAATTTTATCTTTTTTTTTAAACATCTTTACTGGAGTATAATTGCTTTACAATGCTGTGTTAGTTTCTGCTGTATAACAAAGTGAATCAGCTATATGTATACATATATCCCCATATCCCCTCCCTCTTGCGTCTCCCTCCCACCCTCCCCATCCCACCCCTCTAGGTGGTCACAAAGCACCGAGCTGATCTCCCTGTGCTATGCGGCTGCTTCCCACTAGCTATGTATTTTACATTTGATAGTGTATATATGTCAGTGCTACTCTCTCACTTCATCCCAGCTTACCCTTCCCCCTCCCCGTGTCCTCAAGTCCATTTTCTACATCTGCAAATTTATTCCTGTCCTGCCCCTAGGTTCTTCAGAACCTTTTTTTTTTTAGATTCCATATATATGTGTTAGCATACGGTATTTGTTTTTCTTTCTGACTTATTTCACTCTGTATGACAGACTCTAGGTCTATCCACCTCACTACAAATAACTCAATTTCGTTTCTTTTTATGGCTGAGTAATATTCCATTGTATATATGTGCCACATCTTCTTTATCCATTCATCTGTGGATGGACACTTAGGTTGCTTCCATGTCCTTGCTATTGTAAATAGTGCTGCAATGAACATTGTGGTACATGACTCTTTTTGAGTTTTGGTTTTCTCAGGGTATATGCCCAGTAGTGGGATTGCTGGGTGGTATGGTAGTTCTATTTTTAGTTTTCTAAGGAACCTCCATACTGTTGTCCATAGTGGCTGTATCAATTTACATTCCCACCAACACTGCAAGAGGGTTCCCTTTTCTCCACACCCTCTCCAGCATTTATTGTTTGTAGATTTTTTTGATGATGGCCATTCTGACCAGTGTGAGGTGATACCTCATTGTAGTTTTGATTTGCATTTCTCTAATGATTAGTGATGTTGAGCATCCTTTCATGTGTTTGTTGGCGATCTGTATATCTTCTTTGGAAAAATGTCTGTTTAGGTCTTCTGCCCATTTTTGGATTGGATTGTTTGTTTTTTTGATATTGAGCTGCATGAGCTGCTGGTATATTTTGGAGATTAATCCTTTGTCAGTTGCTTCATTTGAAAATATTTTCTCCCATTCTGAGGGTTGTCTTTTCGTCTTCTTTATGGTTTCCTTTGCTGTGCAAAAGTTTTTAAGTTTCATTAGGTACCATTTGTTTATTTTTGTTTTTATTTCCCTTTCTGTAGGAGGTGGGTCAAAAAGGATCTTGCTGTGATTTATGTCACAGAGTGTTCTGCCTATGTTTTCCTCTAAGAGTTTTATAGCGTGTGGCCTTACATTTATGTCTTTAATCCATTTTGAGTTTATTTTTGTGTATGGTATTAGGAGGTGTTCTAATTTCATTCTTTTACATGTAGCTGTCCAGTTTTCCCAGCACCACTTATTGAAGAGGCTGTCTTTTCTCCATTGTATATTCTTGCCTCCTTTATCAAAGATAAGGTGACCATATGTATGTGGGTTTATCTCTGGGCTTTCTATCCTGTTTCTTTGATGTATATTTTTGTTTTTGTGCCAGTACCATACTGTCTTGATTACTGTAGCTTTGTAGTAGAGTCTGAAGTCAGGGAGCCTGATTCCTCCAGCTCCATTTTTCTTTCTCAAGTTTGCTTTGGCTATTCGGGGTCTTTTGTGTTTCCATACAAATTGTGAAATTTTTAGTTCTAGTTCTGTGAAAAATGCCATTGGTAGTTTGGTAGGGATTGCATTGAATCTAGATTGCTTTGGGTAGTATAGTCATTTTTACAATGTTGATTCTTCCAATCCAAGAACATGGTATATCTCTCCATCTGTTTGTATCATCTTTATTCATCAGTGTCTTATAGTTTTCCGCATACAGGTCTTTTGTCTCCTTAGGTAGGTTTATTCCTAGGTTTTTGTTGCAGTGGTAAATGGGCATGTTTCCTTAATTTCTCTTTCAGATTTTTCATCATTAGTGTATAGGAATGCAAGAGATTTCTGTGAGAATTTTATCTTGTATGCATCACCCTGAGTAGTCTTTGCCAATTACTGATACAACTGTTTCCTTTGTTTCTTGTAAACATCTTTTTTGGGAAGTCGTAGTTGGCACTGAGATTGTACCTATAACTGTGTACATATGTGAATTCTCTTCACTTATACCAGGTGGTGAAAGACAATGGAAAATTGTCTGTAACGCACTGAGAGGAAAGTATTGTCAACCTATAATTCTTTACCCAGCCAAAGTATTAATCAGGTGTGAAATTAAAAAACGAAAACAAACGAACAAGGGGGAAAACATGGTCAGACAAGCAGAGGCTTTTCACACACCCTTTCATAGGAAATTTTCCGAGGATATATTCCCGCAAACTAAGGTAATAAAACAAGAACTAGGAAGACGGGAGGACCAAGATGTAGCAGATCCAAATCAGGAAGGAAACAAAGCCTGAGCAGCAGCTGTGGTTTAGACTTGGCGGAGCCATCCATCCAGATCAGAGCGAGCAGATAGAGGACCATCAGTGAATGGTCCCTGGGGAAAGGGGGACTCATGGGTTTCTATTTTATCCTTAAAAAGCTAGACCATGACAACAAAAGGCAATTATAAATTCCAAGGGGGAAAAAAAACATTCAAGACAGAATGTATTTTGGGACATTACTGAAGTAGTGAATAATAATTACATGGTTGCAGTAATAAAACACTGCTTGATTTCCAACTTTTGGAATTAATCTTAGTCAAAGCAATTGCTAAGCATGGAAGCCTTTGAAATGTTACAGAACACTGAGTTGATAATAGTCAATATTTTTTTAATGCCTTCTATGTTCCAGGCACTGTTCTAGATGAGGGGATACAGTGAACAAAAGAGCTCTTAATGCTCACATTCTAGAAGCCGGGGGGGGGGGGGGGGGTTGGGGGGGGGCGGTAAACACACACATACAAATAAGTAAGAGAATGTCTAGAGTAGCATGAAGATAAACAGGATAACATGAGAGCACATAGCTAGGGGTAAGAGGTTGCTTTTGCTCACGCGGAAGACCTTTCAGAAGGAGTGATGCTCCAATTAGGATTCCAAAGATGAGGAAAAGGAGAAGATCCGGGGTGTTACCAGGCCAAGAGCAAAGGCCTTAAACCAGGAATGAACTTGTGATGGTCAAAAGAAAAGGGGAGGGAGATGCAAGAGGGAGGAGATATGGGGATATATGTATATGTATAGCTGATTCACTTTGTTATACAGCAGAAACTAACACACCATTGTAAAGCAATTACACTCCAATAAAGATGTTAAAAAAAAAAAAAAAGATAAAGGCCAGTTTAGCTGGAGCAGAGCGAATGAGGGGGAGAGTGTAAGAGCGTGGATGTTAGAGAAAGCCCAGGCCAGATCATTGAAGGTCTTATGGGCAATGGCGAGGGGGTTGCAATGAGAGACCACTTTTTAACAAGAGGAGTGATGTGATGCGATCTGATTTATATTTCAGAAAAATCACACTGGCTGTTTTGTAGAGGACAGATTATAGCGAGACAAGAGGTGCTGGTCCTGGAGAGAGAAGGTGATGACTTGCACTAGTGTTTTAGCAGTGGGGACGGTGAGAATATATTTTGGAGACAGCGATGACAGGACTTATGTGGGGTGAAAGGGAAGGAGAGGATTCATTTCTGGCTGGAGCACCTGGTAGTTGGGGTAGCGTTGACTGAGAGTGGGATATTTGGGATAGGAGCACCTTTTGGGGGTAAAATGAAGAGTCCATTGTTGGAGATGTAACAAAAGAAATATTCTCAACCTCGAGGAGGTACAAGTATTTGGGAGGGAAGCAGAAGTGCTAAAAGGATAGAGATGCCAGGATCCTCACCTTATACAGTGAGCAGTAAAAATATGGTTTCTTGTTGATGGAACAAAGCAAAGGATACCTATATTATTTCATGTAATAAAGAGAATCCAAAGTGATACAACTATATTGATTAAGTTACAGATGAGGGGGACAAGAGGAGGCTATTAGTGATATAAATGTAGATGTGTCATAAAAAGAAGTCAATGGATAATATCTAAAATTGGTAAATTAAGAGAGAACTGTATGAGCATATTATTAAGTGATTGGAGCGAACCATCAAAAGAACTAAAAATAGAAGCAATTTAAAAAAACAAGCATGAAAGAAGGGAGCAGTGGGTCAAGGGACTGTTGCTTTTTTTTTTTTTTTTTCAGTCCTCTGTGTGGGTTATTTCGTTAAAGAATGAAAGGGTAGGGCTTCCCTGGTGGCGCAGTGG
This sequence comes from Balaenoptera acutorostrata, assembly GCF_949987535.1. Classification (NCBI taxonomy): domain Eukaryota; kingdom Metazoa; phylum Chordata; class Mammalia; order Artiodactyla; family Balaenopteridae; genus Balaenoptera; species Balaenoptera acutorostrata. The sequence continues at coordinate 18,946,573 of NC_080083.1, read as the reverse complement.
TTGAGAATCTGCCTGCTAATGCAGGGGACACGGGTTCGAGCCCTGGTCTGGGAAGATCCCACATGCCACGGAGCAGCTGGGCCCGTGAGCCACAATTGCTGAGCCTGCGCGTCTGGAGCCTGTGCCCCGCGACGGGAGGGGCCGCGATAGAGAAAGGCCCGCGCACCGCGATGAAGAGCGGTCCCCGCACCGCGATGAATAGTGGCCCCCGCTTGCCGCAACTGGAGAAAGCCCTCGCACGAACCGAAGACCCAACACAGCCAAAAATAAATAAATAAATAAATAAATAAATAAGAAAATCCTTTAAAAAAAAAAAAAAAAAAATCTAGAAGGAAAACACTATTAACAGTGATTATATTTTAAAAAAAAAAAAAAAAAAAAAAAAAAAAAAAAAAAAAAAGAATGAAAGGGTAATGTTTTTAATGGCCTCAACAAAATCAGATTTTCTGCATATAGCGTGGAAGTACTTTTTGGTTTCCCAAAATTAATTGAACAGTGGGGAAGGAGGGGGGTATTAAAAGTCTTATTTCTCCAAAATAATACCAAGAATCTTCCACTTTAAAACATGCTAGAAGGTGAGTGTGCTACCAGGTGTCAAAAGAAGAGGTTAGTCGTCTGGTTCCTTTCTTGACCTGTAGGTGTTTCAACAATTCTAATTTAATTTAATTCTAATTTAAATCATGTTCCGTGTCCTCTACCACCTTCTAGAGAACCATACAAGGCCCTACCAGAATTTACAGTTTTTCTGGGCTGTTTGGCCAACTTAATGGAATGGAGAGTCCCAGGAAAGGAAGAAAGGCTGGAGACAGAAGGCAGTGCAAAGGAGCAGAGTGGCAGCCGCAGAAACAGACACTTAAAAAGTGACTGTGGGGACTTCCCTGGCGGTCCAGTGGTTAAGACTGCGCGCTTCCAATGCAGGGGGCGTGGGTTCGATCCCTGGTCAGGGAACTAAGATCCCGCATGCCGTGCTGCACGGCAAAAAAAAAAAAAAAATGTGACCACGGAGGGGAGGGCCACACGGGGGGTTGCAAGTATATAGTTTAGCTGGAGATTTGTGGTCAATTCCTTGGCCACGTACCTATCAACAAAAGTGTCTTTACCCACCCGCCTGCCTCCTCTCTCCCAGCCCTCCAGCCCAGCCAGCTGAGGACACACTTGCCACTGACTCACCTGCTCTAGCATAAATGGGGAAGAGACCCTTTTAAGACCTCTGCTGAGTGATGTTCTGAGTTGCTATCAGGAGAAATTCTCTTCCGTGTGTTTCTATTTACTTTTCTCTCCACTCTCTTAGCCTGTTTGTTACTGTGACTTCTGCTTCTCCTTTTGCCCCACATTCTCCCTCCCAGACCCCTTCCTCCCTGGAACCACCCTTTCCGTAGCCTGGGCTCAGCTACCTTCCCTCACCTCCTCCCCCGCAACAGACATGCGCCCTGGGTGGCTGATATCCATGGATGATTAGTTACAGCATCGATGGACACCCTTAGGATGCGCGTGTTTTAGGAAGAGGAATGTTGTGGTAAAATTCCATCCAGGTTCCATCCCTCACCCCTTAATGTTTAATTTAATACCTCAGACCCCAAAGCGTGGCATTATAATATCCATCTGTGCACAGAGTAATCCTATCAAACTCGAATTTCACCCAGTCTTGTGGATTTTCTGGAACTTTACAACAGAAGCTTTGAAAGCATGAGCAATGTCAGAAGAGCCTTAAACAGTGTGATAACCTTAGCCTACTGTGGATGTGCACTGGTAGGAGGAAACTCTCTCATTCCCATCTTACAACCAAGAAAGTTTGACTAAACATCAGGACAGGTTTTTGACTGTCAGAGACTGATGAAGTGATGGGAACTGCAGATATAACTGCTTTCCATCCTTAGTGATACCTAAAAATAGAAGTCATATTATATTGTTGCCCGGGAGCGAATCAGGTAACTTCTGAGGTCCCTCTGCCTCTCAGTTCTGCTCATCTTTCACTGGCAATTGATGGAGTATCGTGAGACTGTAGGGTTGGGAAGAGCTTGAAGATTCCAACCAGTTGCAGGCAATGGTCAGATTTCAACAGAACTCATCCCTGACTGCTTAATAATTGCTCTGTTTGTAAGGACCTCCAGACAAATCGATTCCACAGCTCAAATATCCCACTCAGGAAATTTGGTCCTCTCCCTAAACCAAAATTTCCTATGCTTTGGTTTCTTCTCGTTCTCAGGGACTGTGGGTACAGCTGTCACCATCTAGTGACTCACCTTATGATACCTTCATATACTCATCTGACCTTTTATCTCCTTTATTCTTGGGTCTTATTCTCCGGCTCTTTAATGTATTCAAATTATGTGTGCTCAAGATCAACAACAGTTGGAAAGCAGTCATAGTGGGATGACTGCTGAGTTGTGTCTACTTCCTCACTCTGTATTACTGGAAATTCAGATTTAGCCCGATACACCAATCATTGACCAATCATTGCTCATCACTCCCAGATTCATGCTTTGAGAGACAGGAAATTCACGCTACTGGGCGTGCACTCCATGGCTCACGCAGAGGGAGGTGGCATTTCTCAGTCTCGGTCTGAGAAACTTTCTTTCGCTTCCCTTAGGCGCTCCCCATTGTAAGAGACGGGTTCGATTGGGAGGGGCCGCACAGGAATGTCACGGGTGTCTTGGCTGTAGCAGACACCAGCACAGAGTCTGTCTGCAGGCCTGAGAGCGGGTTACAGCGCAAGAGGCCTGCGTGCCCTTGGGCCCGAGACAGCTCAGAATGCTCCAGAGATTAGTCACCCTTCGCAGGCTCAGCATTTTGGCCTAGAGCAACACCATCCCCAGTGAACAATGGAAGTGAAATATGCCTCTTACTATCTCCACCACTGAGAAAACGAATTGCTCATATTATTTTTCTATGATACCAGGACAGTCAGTGGCTCGGTAATAAAACGCTGTAGTCACGAACGTTTATTGACAGGGCAGACGTCAAGGTATTTATTGAAAAGCTATCAGATTCTCTAGTCGTGGAATTGATTTATTATCAATGAACATTTACGGAGCACTTATGACCCAGGAAACACCCTTCTGTACATTGTCGGTAGTCACACGCATCCTTCGGTCCCCGGCCTTGAGGAGCTCCTAGTCTTGAGAGCCAACATGAACCCAGACGAGCGCTGGTACCCCAGTGAAGTCTATGTTAAAGGTGCATGAAAGCATAGAGGCCGGAGCCCCTAACTCTGCCTTGGAGAGTACAAGGTGCTGTTCTGCCAGCTGGTCTGGAAGCACTTGTCCAGCAGAGAGGCGGGGAAGGGCTGAGGTACGGCGCCGGAAAGCACCGGAAAGGCAGGTACCTCTCAGGGGCTGATCTGGGTGGGACAGATTGCCAGGCACCTTCTATGTGAGATGACCGTAGGTCCTAGCTTGCCAGGGACAGTCGTGCTTTATGGCTGTTGCCCCAACATAATAATTAATAGAGCTGCCTCTTTTAACTCTGAAGAGCGTCCCAGACAGATGATCAGTTACACAGCCACCTGACGTATACACTATGCAAGTGGGCTTAGTAAGTTTTGTAAAGCGGTAAACTAATCAGATTTGTGTTCTGGAACGATAACTCCAGCAGCCATGAGGAGGACAATTTGTAGAGGGAAGAGACTAGAAGCAGAGAGAGAGGGAGAGAGAGAAGTAGAATTAGATACCACTTGCCTTGAAAACTAACTCTGTCCTAACCCTATCCCGAACACAGGCTTGCCTACGTGTTGGTTATAAGAACATCTCTGTCTCCAGTTATAATTTTTTGAACAGCCTCAAAGCTGCATAGATGTTCTGAATGTGTCTTGGTCTTTTAAATTCTTAGTAATTTTCAGAAATGATATTAGCAGTGTATCTACCAACCTGCCTTTTTTTTTTTTTTTTTTTTTTTAAACAATATCACAGAGACAAAGAAGATTCTGAGAAATTCTTGGGGGGGAAACATCTCCAGACGGTTTTGGAGAAAAGGTCTCTGCAAGGTAGAGGAGCTCTGATTTGCGCAAGTTTGTGTTAGAAAGTCACGTGATCTTTTGAAAGGAAGCTGCTCCTGGCCTTTACTGTGACATTCCTTTGAATGGCTTTCCTAGCCTTACAAACAGGTTTTACCAGGCCACCCACACTTCTCAGGTGTTTTCTCTGAGACAGATGACTTGTGCCGAGGTGTCTAAGCCATGGAGCTGAGCTAATTGGACCTGGAGACCAACCAGGAATAGTGGCCTCATTAGCACCCCTGAACTAACCCGGCACAGCCTCATTGCACAAGGCACTTCCGGTAAATGCACCTTGTAGGCGGATGTCTGGGATCGCCCACTTCTGGGGCATGTGTGCTTCCTTCCTATGGGGCTGCTTGGACAGGGTTACTAAGCACGGTGACAGCATGAGACCCCACAGCAGCCAAGTCATCTGGAAGGGCCTGGAGCCCAACTTACCAACATGTTCATGCTTGAGAAGCAGCGTGACGTGGCCGAAAGAGCACAGGCTTTGGACTGAGACTGGCCCGCGTTTCAGTGCATCTCTGGACGAGACACCTTGGGTGTTTTCCTAAACCTCTGGGTACCTAATAATTCATCATCCGTGAGTGAGGATGACAGTGCCTGCTTTGCATGTTGGTGGAATGGGGTTAGTCCAGCCAAACAACGAGCACAGCTGTGGCACATAATAGGTGCTCAGTTGATGGTGGCTGAGTTTATTCCTGTTGTCATCATGATTATTACAGAATCGGTTCTGTCCCAATACAGCCATTCGTCCAACAAATACTTTTTGAGCACATATTACTTGCTGGGCAGTGTCCTCTGCACCAGGGCTATAGCCATGAACAAAATAAACAAGACTTCTGTCCTTAGGATGCTTAGACAGACACCCTAATTCACCTCGTCTTCCTTCGTTCACTTTTTTTTTTCAGTTGTTTATAATATGTTTTATTGTATGTAATTTTTCAACCTTCTTTTTTTCATATTCTTTTCCATTATGGTTTATCACAGGGTATTGAATATAGTTCCCTGTGCTATACAGTAGGACCTTGTTGTCTGTCCTCTTCATTCACTTCTTAATTTATCAGCTTCTGCCCCCACTGCCACTTGTTACCCTTTGCCAGTGTCCCCTTACCCTCAGCCAGAAACTCCTGTCTCCTCAATAGTTTTACCCCATTAACACCCCCGAAAGGCCAGCATCTGCACCTCCTCCTCACCTGCAGGCACACCCACTTCCCTTCACAGATGGTCCCTGACTTACAATTGTTCGACTTAGAATGTTTTGACTGTATGATGGTGTGAAAGTGATAATCATTCAGTAGAAACTGTACTTCACATTTTGAATTGTGACCTTTTCCCAGGCTAGTGACGTGCATCCCTGACTCTCTCGTGATGCTGGGCAACCACGCCATCACGAGGGTGAGCCACCAACACAGGTGCGACCACTCTGTACCCAGAGGACCGTTCTGTTGTTCACTTTCAGTACAGTATTCAACCAGTTACCTGAGATATACAATGCAACAGACATTGTGTTCAATGATTTTGCCCAACTATAGGCTAATGTAAGTGTTCTGAGCACGTTGAAGGTGGGCTAGGTTCAGCCGTGATGTCAGTAGGTCCGGCGTATTAATTGCATTTTTGGCTTATGATATTTTCAGCTTACAATGGGTTTATCAGGATGTAACCCCATCATAAATTGAGAAAGATCTGTACCTTCTCAAACAAGCGGCCCACACTACCTACCTTGGAGACGTCTCAGGTGCTAGACCTTCTGCTGGGAATGGACCCCCATTCATCTTTCAGGTTTCAGCTTAGATGACCCCATCCCCAGACAAATTTAAGTCCTCATGTTCGTGTCATCTAGTAACACCCTATTTTTCCCTCATAACACCACAGTTATAATTAATTTGTGTGCATGTGTTAATTTAGCATCTGTCACTTTCAGGAAGTTGTGAGGAGTTCCACAAGGGGAGGTCTGTGCCTGAGGACCAGTCTAGATGCTCAGAAACTATGTATTGAATGAATATTGATTTAGGAAGCCACAGATGGATTTCTCATCACTGAAGGTGTTTGATCGTAATGAGAAACTTTGAAGCAGGTGCGTGGAATTGACCTTCAGTGCTGGACTCCCTGTTCAGATGCCACTGGTGGTGACACAGTCCCTCCTTGAGAGTGTTTAGTGATGACCACGCTGTAGGTCAGTTTGGTCCCGAATAGATGTGTCCTCAACTACCAAACCGTTGCTGGCCAGATGAAGAGCGGCTGCTCTCAGGGACAGAGGTGGCAGGGCAGGTGACTGAGAGCTAAGGGCTGAATAGGTTCCAGAATCTGAGCAGCTGCTCCCTGTGGTCAGGGTTCCAGGATCCATTGGGGTGAGGTTGAAGAGGGACAGAGGTGGGAACTGCATTGTGAAAGTGGGTGCTGTCAGGATGCCTTCTGTTGCTACAGAGAAGAATCTTCTCTTTAAGGGACAGGTTTAGCACATGACAGTGTTTCCTAGATGATGACATTATTTTTAGTTCTACACATTATGCAACAGCAAGCACTGTCATCAAAGGTGATGGACTGTTTGTATAATTCTGAGGCTAGGGGGTATGTTTTCTCTAGAAGGATCACATATTCCCTTTGCAACAAGTGACAACAAAAGGCAGATGGGCCTTGTTGGGATTCCCGTCTGTACCCTCCCCCTTAAATGTCACAGGGCCTTGAACCTCGGATGACTCCTTAGAATGAAGTGGAACTACATGCAGGGGCCTCTGTGCCTCTTTATTTGTTATCTCTGTGCTCACCGTTACCTTCCCTTCATTTTCTAGTTATCCGTCCTCTTAGTCTGTCTCCCCCCATTAAACTGTAAACTCCCTAAGAACAGGGGATGTGTCGTGTGTATATCTGAGTCATCCACTGCCCCAGCACAGGAAGCGCTAAACAAACATCAAAGGAGGGAAGGAAAGAGGCAGGTAGGCTCTGGTCAGAGGAATTCACCCTGGGTTGTACACTGCACCGAAACCCTGACTGTAGAACCACTTAGCAATCATTGACAAGTATAGGGTGTCGGCTTAGAAAGGAAAGGGACCTAACATGCTGACTGAGATTTTCCTAAGTGACTTTGAAGGAAGCTGATGTCGGATCCAGATTTGTGTGAATAATTAGAAACTTCAGAGCGAGCATAAGAAAAATCTACCTGCTAAATGACAGCCCTCTTCTCAGCCCATTTTGACCCAATCTTGAAGGGAAAGAAATGCAGAGGTGTGAGGTTCCGCTCCTTTTGTGCCTGGGCTCCGCTCCCAGCCTCCCACAGCAGCCAGGACCCCACGCAGTTGCTGGAAGCCGGTGTGGTTACAGGGGAAAGTGCTTCTACAGACAATCTGCTAACTGACTTCCAGGTTCTGACAGATAAAGTTAAGCAAAGCAGGTTTTAATCAATTGTTGATACATCTCACTAGCTCTCGCTACTTTTATATTCCCACATAGCCTTTTTAGCCCAGCAAGAAAGGTAGTAAACCAGAGCCTTTTTAGCCCAGCAAGAAAGGTAGTAAACCAGAATAACATCATACCAAAAAAGGTTTAAAAAACCAAATACATTAAATCAAATACTTAGTAGCTCATCTTACACCGAGACACAGCAGTCTAAGGCGGGATTGACTGTCATGCGTGCAGTGGAGGGAGGTGGGAGGGGACAGAGAACCGCATGATTTTCCGGCTCCTCATGGGTGAAGCAGCCCTTCACTCTCCTGATTCTTACTCAGTTTGAAATCGTTCCCAGTGATACCCAAATGCGCGGGCTAAGTACATACTTATGAGCCTTAGATTAACCTCATCTGCCACTAATCACTATGTATTTAGAAATACCTATGTTAGCAAAGAAAATTCACCCAAAAAAAGATACCAAAAAAGATAGAAAAAATGATACACGTTTAAATACATATCAACTTCATTAATAATCAAAGGTATGTTAACAAAACAATAAGATACTACTTTTCCCTTCAAGTCAGTGTAGTTTATTTTAATGATAACGTTCTACATTAGTGAGAATGAAGTAAGATTCTGCATTGGTTTATTGCTAGTAAGAGAGGTAATTGATACAGATCTGGAAAACCATTTGCAAGCATAAATCAAAAGACTTGAAAATCTTCCTGCCCTTAAAAGGAATGAAAGGAAATATAATAGAATTTAATATTTAATGTAATAGTATTTATTTCAAGGATTACATTGTACATTTAGAGTCAGAGGAAAAAATAACATTACTAATTTTGTAATGCTCATATTCTTTGTCCTAACAATCACCTTTTAAGATATATGTCCTCAGAAAGTAATTAGAAATGTGGACAAAAATCTATATGTAAAGATGCATGTAGCAGTTATCTATAAATAGTGAAAACTGTAAACAACCGAAACATTAAAAGAATATCTGAACAAATACTTGTATAGCCATATGATGAAATTTTTTACAGCCACTAAAACTTATCTTTACAAACTTTTTGATGTCAAAAGAAAGTGCTTATGATATAATAAGTTTTTAAAGTACAAAATATTATATCCAATTTGCAATCACAACTTTGAAAAGAATATAGACATAAAAAGGAGTAGAAGAAAATATAGCAAAATGGTTAATGCTAGGTGCTTTTGTTCTTACTTCTTACAATTTTTCTGTGCTTTCTAGCTTTATTTCAATGACAATCAAGGGAAAATTGTAAGAAAAAATCATTTTTAGGGCAAAATTTAATCACTAGAAAGGTATGTTAAATATCAGTGTTACTATGTAAATATGTCAAAATATTAACCAAGGTTCTCTCCCGAGATGGTGAGATAGTATTATGGGTAAAATTTTGTTTCCCCTGCTTTATACTTTCCTCCATTTTCCAAATTTTCTACAGTGAACATGTATGAATTTTAGAATTAGATAAAAAGAAAAAAGTTGGAAATCATGAAAGCAAAAAAAGTGCAGAACGTATAATAGGACTGAGTTAATGACAGTAATAAATGTTGTTAGTTTGCTCGTAAAAATCTTCAAAAACATAGCTTTCTCTGAATGATTCAGCAACTAATCTTGAGAGTCAGAATTTTAACTTTCGGTGTGAAAGTTTTGTATCATGGATCATTTATTTTAGTTGTCTCTGGGTATTAAAATTTCTTTTTAATTCAAACGCTCCATAATATACATATTTTTCTCCCAGCACATTTCTGGGACTACTAGTCATCTAGGTTGGCTTTGTCTCAGCAGTCCTTATAAACTAGAAGCTGTATCTCTGGTGACCTACCATGGCCATATACATCAGTTACCATACTTACGCATAAGGAGGGATTAGGTTTTTCCCAAAATAGTTTAATATTTTAACAACAGGCATATTCAGTTTGCCACAAACACTCTTTTGCAGTCGAATGAGGTTTACTATAGGATAACTACCCTGTTATTACACGCACAGCATTGATAGACACAGAAGGTGAAGCTGAAAGGTCAAGAAATACTTCATTTAAAGTTCTGTGGCTGGGGATGGACATAGTTTATTTACATTTCAAGAAATTGATGATTAAGTGATCAATAAAAGAGAAAGATATTTAAGAGAGTAGAAGGAGTATTAGGGATGGAAATAATAAAACATGATTAAAAGGTAATGGTCATAAAGCATATGAGACAAATTAACTTCAAACAATTAAGATCCCTATTGCATATGGATTACAAGTATGTAGATTTTTTTTTTTTAAGACTTTTTTTATGCAACCTTTCTTTAAGGAACTTCCACAACAGGCAAAGGGCAGGAAATTCAAGATCACATTCAGCAATTTAAAAGCCCTTGAAGGACAATTTGGTTCATAATCAAAAGAAGATTCATAGCTGAGTAGCCTTGGGCCACTAAACCTCGGTTTATTTCCAATGAAAAGGGGATAATACCTGGCCAGCTGAGGATCAGATTAAAATTTGTGTGTGTGTGTGTGTGTGTGAAAGCACACACATGAGCACACATTCTGGGGTACTTGATAAGCACATGAAGATAATAATAAAAACAGTTAACATTCATCCTGTCCTTATTCCGAGCTAGGCTCTATTCAAAGCACCATACGTGCACTAAGACACATAAACCTCACAACTTGAGAAGGGTGCTATTATTATCCTCATTTTATAGCTGAAGAAACTGAGGCACAGAGAGGTTCAAGAACTTACTCAAGAGCACAGCTAATTAGTAACAGACAAGCACCCAGGCATCCTGTACCCTAGATGCTGCTTCCTCTCCAATGTAAAGCACCCGTATTATTCAAAGCGAAAGGAGTGAAGTATTTAGAACGGAGGCACACTTTAAAACAGAAAATGAGAGGGGCAGAAGAGACCTTGGAAATAACCTCTATTTCCTCTCATCTCCCTGGGAATGCATTCTGTAGCCAAACCAGTGAGAATTGTGGAGGGAGCCTTTTTCTCATGAAAAGGATGTTTCCTGGGCTTTCTTACTGTCAGCAGTTGTGTCATCTGACAGCGAGCCTTGGAAGGAGAACGGTTTGTATGCCGTTTCAAACCACAGGTGCAACCACGTGATGATAGCTGCATGTTACTTATTTGCCGTTTATCCTGCGGTGAAAAGGCACTAATATAATGTGCTTCCATAAAGTGTGAACCAAACACTTTTACTCAAACTTCAAAGAACACTCTTCACTTCCAAGAGCAAAGTCTTTTTCCCTCATTGCTCCGTCTTAAATTAACCATCCAGTGCCCGACATTGTTTTCTGGTCTGGTCGTGCTCAGAAATAAGTTGTTTCTATTGGGCCTCGGCGCTCAAGCGTTGGAACTTACTCTTTGGAGATCAGGGCTCTGCCTCTGAGAGTGTGTCTTTTCACTGTCCAACTGCTGCCCATACAGATAAACTGTCATAAACTAGCCCTGAGATCAGCAAACTGTGGCCCGCGGGCCACACATGGCCTGCCACCAAGGTGGTTTTGCATTTTTAAATGGTTAGCAGAAAAAATCAAAAGAAGGATAATGTTTCATGACACCTGAAAATTACATAAAATTCAAATCCATTGTCCACAAGTAAAACTGTTTGGGAACGCAGCCGGGCCCGTCCATTTACGTCTACACAGCAGCCAAGCTGAGTGCTGGCAGCACAGATTGTATGGCCTGCAGAGCTGAAATAGTCACTCTCTGGCCCTTTAGAGAGAAACTTTGCCGACCCCTAACTAACAACGCAGCATCTCAGGCCCCATCCAGTTTGGCCACTTTTACAAAAATAGGCTAAGCCTCCCGAGTTGAAAGGCTCACGTTATTTCGCTGAGTAATAACTGCACTGCTGAAACCTCAGTCAGATTTGACACTTTGTCCAAGTCACTGACCATCTCTGCATTTGGCGTACTTAAACTAGACCATCTCACTCTTAAGCTGCCTTAATTGGGGTGAGTGCCCTGCATTATTTTTCTGTAAAATATTTGAGGTTTCTGGGAGCACACTGTAAAAGAAACAAACATCAGTTTACAGGTTCCACACAAGGAGCCTATAAATTCCTTAGATTAAGGAATGTGGCACAATTCACTTTCTGACAGACCCAAAGGCACCATGATATTCCTCTTTTCCCTTCTTTTAATTCTACGGTCTTAACGTTAGATTTTCTGTTGTTCATTTCTTTTTTTTCTGAAGCTCAGAAATTAATTGTTAACTAACCAGTTGCTAAAATTCGTTTTAAAATGTAGCTAAAACTTTTTGTTGCCACAAACCCGGTGCCTGCCCAAAATGTGTGAGCAGCGTTTCATCATACGTGTGAGTTGTAGCAGCTGCTCTGTCCCAGCATGGTTTCCTCCACCCACTGGGAGCCCCTCCTCCATTCATTCAGAGCACGTGCTTGTTGAGTGCCTGCAGCGCACCAGGCCTTGACCCTGTACCCAGTCTCCATCTCAGAGCACCTACAGTCCATTTCAGGGTTTGTAAAGAAACAATTGCATTAGTGTTGTTAAAAATACAGTTAGAGAGGGACTTCCCTGGCAGTCCGGTGGTTAGGACTCCATGCTTCCATTGCCATGGGCCCGGGTTCAGTCCCTGGTCGGGGAACTAAGATCCTGCAAGCCATGCAGCACAGCCAAATAAATAAATAAAAATTAAAATACAGATAGAGAAAGGTTGGTGGAGATGAGCACACAGCGCCCCATGGGAAGACAGAAGGATACGTTACAGAACAGCTGGCCTTTCCATTGTCTGTCCATTCCATAAGGAACTATGTTCTCCCAGGTGTGAGGCCCCAGGTTGGATCATAGCCCCAGTCCTCCTGGAGCTTACACTCAAGTAGGGCAAACCCCCCCTCCCAAAACAAGTAAACAAATGAATAAAAATAGTTCTCTATACTAGCAAGTGCTAAGGAGGAATAAACAGGGTTCTGAGACAGAGAATTAAAGGAGGTGACCTATTTTGGATAGAGTGGTTGGAGAAGGCCAAGGGCAGAGGTGACATTTAAGTTAAGGTTCGAAAGATGAAAAGGAGCTATTCATGTAAAGACGGAGCCAGGCAGAAAAAATGGTAGGTGCAAAGGCCCTGAGGCAGAAGAGAATTTGGTGAGTTGAGAGAAGACCAGGAATTGGAGAGGCAGACTGTTTAGAAGGATGAGGAGTTAACCAATCCTGGGAGCGCAGTGGAGAGGAAGGAGAGGTGTGGCTCTGCGGGCAAAGGTTTAGAACAACCAGGCTTGCTGGTGGATAAGCACGTGACTTGGGGAGCCCCGAATATGGTACTCTGCCGGGAAGAGCAGGGAGAGCAGGCTGGGACGCCAGTGAGGAGCCAGATTGTGACAGGCCTCGCATATCAGGCCAAGGGATTTGGGTTTCATCCAGTAGACAACAGGCAGCCAAAACGGGAATTTTTGTGCCTCTAGTTAAAAATATTTTTTTCTGATAACAAAAGTAACTCTATGTGTGGAAATTTGGGGAAATGTACATGAGGACACTGAAGAAAAAGGTCTGTACGCACACATGCAAACCACTGTTAACATTTTTTGTATCTTTTGCATACCGATATAGTTTTCCAAAAATGAGGTTTTTTTTAATACAGTCTATTTTATAATTGCTATTTCACTTAACATTGTAGAGCAAACATTCTGAAATTGTCTTCCTATGTCACTCAGTATTCTTTTCCAGCACAACTTTGCATACCTGTGTGGTATTTCATGCTAAAAATGAACTAAAATTTATTTATATTGTTTCATTGTCAGCCCTTACAGTTGAGCATCTAGAATGTTTCTAGTGTTTAGTTCTATAAGCAGTGCTGTGATAATTGTCCTTAGAGGGATGTATTTATATCTATCCATGATTGTTTCCTTAGGGATTCCTAGAAGTGGAATTGTGGGGTCAAAGGGCATATATTCTATTTCTAGATTAGCTTTCTAAAGCTTGTGCCATTTTGCGCTCCCACCAGCCAACTATCAGCATGCCTCATGTACCAAATTACTCACTCAGCACTGGATTTCATTTGCCTATTTGACAGAGAAAAAACTTTATACCTGTCGTTTTCATCTACATTTTTTAAATGAAATTGAACAGTTTCTCCCATGGGTCTACTTGTCATCTGTACATGTGCTGTGAATTGTTCATATCCTTTGCCTCTTTTTATCTTTTGCTGCCTCCATCATTGGGTTACTAGTTTCTAAGAGCTCTTTACCTATTAGGACTATTAACCCTCATATGGTGCAAATATTTTCCCAATCTGTCTTTTTTTAATTGCATTATTTTTTTCTACAGAAGTTTCGCATTTTTGTGTAATCAGATCTGCCTTTTCCTTTAGCCTTCGCATGAATGCTTTAAAAAGTCTTACCCATCCAAAGGTTAAAGACTCACTTATATTTCCTTCTCATTCTGCAGTAGTTTTGTTTTGTATATTTCAACACATTGTCATGTTTAATCAGACTTCCATGTTAAAAAGACAACTGGAGAATTGTGGAGGAGATTTTAGAGGGAGATGAACTGGTATCAGGGGGCGATTTAACTAGTTACTGCAGTTGGCCAAGACGTATGTGGTCATGCCAGTGAATCTAACCCCCAGACACAGTCCAACTGCACAGCGTATGCCCATCAGTAAAATCTCATCACATGCAGTGATTCTCAGCTGAGGGGAGGCAAGTGGGAAAACTCCCAGCTCAGTTGGGAATCCCTGGTGGAGATTTAAAGGAAAGGGGATTTTTTTTTTTTAATACAGAAGGTTCTTATTAGTCATCAATTTTATACACATCAGTGTATACATGTCAATCCCAATCACACATTTCATCACACCACCATCCCCACCCCCCCACCGCTTTCCACCCTTGGTGTCCATACGTTTGTTCTCTACATCTGTGTCTCAATTTCTGCCCTGCAAACTGGTTCATCTGTACCATTTTTCTAGGTTCCACGTATATGCGTTAATATACGATATTTGTTTTTCCCTTTCTGACTTACTTCACTCTGTATGACAGTCTCTAGATCCATCCACGTCTCAACAAATGACCCAATTTCGTTCCTTTTTATGGCTGAGTACTATTCCATTGTATATATGTACCACATCTTCTTTATCCATTCGTCTGTCCATGGGCATTTAGGTTGCTTCCATGACCTGGCAATTGTAAATAGTGCTGCAATGAACATTGGGGTGCATGTGTCTTTTTGAATTATGGTTTTCTCTGGGTATATGCCCAGTAGTGGGATTGCTGGGTCATATGGTGGTACTATTTTTAGTTTTTTAAGGAACCTCCATACTGTTCTCCATAGTGGCTGTATCAATTTACCTTCCCACCAACAGTGCAAGAGGGTTCCCTTTTCTCCACACCCTCTCCAGCATTTGTTGTTTGTCGATTTTCTGATGATGCCCATTCTAACTGGTGTGAGGTGATACCTCATTGTAGTTTTCATTTGCATTTCTCTAATAATTAGTGATGTTGAGCAGCTTTTCATGTGCTTCTTGGCCATCTGTATGTCTTCTTTGGAGAAATGTCTATTTAGGTCTTCTGCCCATTTTTGGATTGGGTTGTTTGTTTTTTTAATATTGAGCTGCATGAGCTGTTTATATATTTTGGAGATTAATCCTTTGTCCGTTGATTCGTTTGCAAATATTTTCTCCCATTCTGAGGGTTGTCTTTTCATCTTGTTTATGGTTTCCTTTGCTGTGCAAAAGCTTTGAAGTTTCATTAGGTCCCATTTGTTTCTTTTTGTTTTTATTTCCGTTACTCTAGGAGGTGGATCAAAAAAAATCTTGCTGTGATTTATGTCAAGGAGTGTTCTTCCTATGTTTTCCTCTAAGAGTTTTATAGTGTCCAGTCTTACATTTAGGTCTCAAATCCATTTTGAGTTTATTTTTGTGTATGGTGTTAGGGAGTGTTCTAATTTCATTCTTTTACATGTAGCTGTCCAGCTTTCCCAGCACCACTTATTGAAGAGACTGTCTTTTCTCCATTGTATATCCTTGCCTCCTTTGTCATAGATGAGTTGACCATAGGTGCGTGGGTTTGTCTCTGGGCTTTCTATCTTGTTCCATTGATCTATGTTTCTGTTTTTGTGCCAGTACCATATTGTCTTGATTACTGTAGCTTTGTAGTATAGTCTGAAGTCAGGGAGTCTGATTCCTCCAGCTCCGTTTTTTTCCCTCAAGACTGCTTTGGCTATTCGGGGTCTTTTGTGTCTCCATACAAATTTTAAGATTTTTTTCATTACCCACACTGGAAATATGGCTATTGTTACATGTTGAACTCACCATGGTTTCTCTCAACCCTTCCCTTGATTTTTCTTTTGTGTGATATATTTGGTCAATCAGGAATTTACATTTTCTGTGTCTTTCAATATTTTCCTGTTAAACTTCTATTTTTTTATTTTACTTTGGATAGTCTTTGAAGGCCCAAGGTTATTAGAAAACATTTGGCTATATTTCTTTCTAATACAGATAGTTTCCTTTTCAAAGTAAAAAAAAAAAAAAAAAAAAAAAAAGAAATGGTTCACTTAGGGAGGGTCTTCTTCCTCAGACAGTTGTAATCACTTTTATCCCCCGTAGTATCCATAACTTATCAATCTTCCCAAAATACCTCTCCAATTTTGTAAGAATCATTACATTATTATAATAACCACTAAAACCTTTAACAGATTTTTTAGATTGACTTTATATTTGAATTTTCTGGATAATAACAACATTTTGCTCAGATGCTGATACTTTATCTAGCTACTCTCTAGAGAGAGTGGGTAAAGTACTCATCTCTGGTGAAAGTATTGCACTGTATCTACATGCACACACACACACACACACACACACACACACACACACACACAGATATATGCATGTACATAGGTTTTGCTTGTTTGGTGATTCCAGGCATGGTTTCATGATGTATAATTCTCTAATGGTATAATCAATCCCACACCAAAATTCATTCATGACTGGAAAACTTGTCATAAGGGATTGATTTTCTGTCTCTTTCCTTAAAGTATTCACATTTCAGGGAAAATTTTTAAAACTTTTAAAAATAAAGAATTTTAAAGACCAAAAAAAAAAAATTTTAAGATTTTTTGTTCTAGTTCTGTAAAAAATGCCATTGGTAATTTGATAGGGATTGCATTGAATCTGTAGATTGCTTTGGGTAGTATAGTCATTTTCACAATATTAATTCTTCCAATCCAACAACATGGTATATCTCTCCACCTGTTGGTATCATCTTTAATTTCTTTCATCAGTGTCTTATAGTTTTCTGCATACAGGTCTTTTGTTTCCCTAGGTAGGTTTATTCCTAGGTATTTTATACTTTTTGTTGCAATGGTAAATGGGAGCGTTTCCTTAATTTCTCTTTCAGATTTTTCATCATTAGTGTATAGAAATGCAAGAGATTTCTGTGCATTAATTTTGTATCCTGCAACTTTACCATATGCATTGATTAGCTCTAGTAGTTTTCTGGTGGCATCTTTAGGATTCTCTATGTATAGTATCATGTCATCTGCAAACAGTGACAGTTTTACTTCTTCTCCTCCAATTTGTATTCCTTTTATTTCTTTTTCCTCTCTGATTGCCGTGGCTAGGACTTCCAAAACTATGTTGAATAATAGTGGTGAGAGTGGACATCCTTGTCTTGTTCCTGATCTTAGAGGAAATGCTTTCAGTTTTTCACCATTGACAATGATGTTTGCTGTGGGTTTGTCGTATATGGCCTTTATTATGTTGAGGTAGGTTCCCTCTATGCCCACTTTCTGGAGAGTATTTAACACAAATGGGTGTTGAATTTTGTCAAAAGCTTTTTCGGCATCTATTGAGATGATCATATGGTTTTTCTTCTTCAATTTGTTAATAAGGTGTATCACATTGATTGATTTGCATATATTGAAGAATCCTTGCATCCCTGGGATAAATCCCACTTGATCATGGTGAATGATCCTTTTAATGTGTTGTTGGATTCTGTTTGCTAGTATTTTGTTGAGGATTTTTGCATCTATATTCATCAGTGATATTGGTCTATAATTTTCTTTTTTTGTAGTATCTTTGTCTGGTTTTGGTATCAGGGTGATGGTGGCCTCATAGAATGAGTTTGGGAGTGTTCCTTCCTCTGCAATTTTTTGGAAGAGTTTGAGAAGGATGAGTGTTAGCTCTTCTCTAAATGTTTGATAGAATTCACCTGTGAAGCCATCTGGTCCTGGACTTTTGTTTGTTGGAAGATTTTAAATCACAGTTTCAATTTCATTACTTATGATTGGTCTGTTCATATTTTCTGTTTCTTCCTGGTTCAGTCTTAGAAGGTTATACCTTTCTAAGAATTTGTCCATTTCTTCCAGGTTGTCCATTTTATTGGCATAGAGTTGCATGTAGTAGTCTCTTAGGATGCTTTGTATTTCTGTGGTGTCTGTTGTAACTTCTCCTTTTTCATTTCTAATTTTATTGATTTGAGTCCTCTCCCTCTTTTTCTTGATGAGTCTGGCTAATGGTTTATCAATTTTGTTTATCTTCTCAAAGAACCAGCTTTTAGTTTTATTTATCTTTGCTATTGTTTTCTTTGTTTGTATTTCATTTATTTCTGCTCTGATCTTTATGATCTCTTTCCTTCTGCTAACTTTGGGTTTTGTTTGTTCTTCTTTCTCTAGTTCCTTTAGGTGTAAGTTTAGACTGTTTATTTGAGATTTTTCTTGTTTCTTGAGGTAGGCTTGTATAGCTATAAACTTCCCTCTTAGAACTGCTTTTACTGCATTCCATAGGTTTTGGATCGTCATGTTTTCATTATCATTTGTCTCTAGGTATTTTTTGATTTCCTCTTTGATTTCTTCAGTGATCTCTTGGTTATTTAGTAACGTTTTGTTTAGCCTCCATGTGTTTGTATTTTTTACAGTTTTTTTCCCTGTAATTCATTTCTAATCTCACAGCACTGTGGTCAGAAAAGATGCTTGATATGATTTCAATTTTCTTAAATTTACTGAGGCTTGATTTGTGACCCAAGATGTGATCTATCCTGGAGAATGTTCCGTGCGCACTTGAGAAGAAAGTGTAATCTGCTGTTTTTGGATAGAATGTCCTATAAATATCAATTAAATCTATCTGGTCTGTTGTGTCATTTAAAGCTTGTGTTTCCTTATTTATTTTCATTTTGGATGATCTGTCCATTGGTGTAAGTGAGGTGTTAAAGTCCCCCACTATTATTGTGTTACTGTCAATTTTGTCTTTTATAGCTGTGGGCAGTTGCTTTATGTATTGAGGTGCTCCTATGTTGGATGCATATATATTTATAATTGTTATATCTTCTTCTTGGATTGATCCCTTGATCATTATGTAGTGTCCTTCCTTGTCTCTTATAGCATTCTTTATTTTAAAGTCTATTTTATCTGATATGAGTATTGCTATTCCAGCTTTCTTTTGATTTCCATTTGCATGGAATATCTTTTTCCATCCCCTCACTTTCGGTCTGTATGTGTCCCTAGGTCTGAAGTGGGTCTCTTGTAGACAGCATATATATGGGTCTTGTTTTTGTATCCATTCAGCAAGCCTGTGTCTTTTGGTTGGAGAATTTAATCCATTCACATTTAAGGTAATTATCGATATATATGTTCCTATTACCATTTTCTTAATCGTTTTGGGTTTGTTTTTGTAGGTCCTTTTCTTCTCTTGTGTTTCCCACTTAGAGAAGTTCCTTTAGCATTTGGTGTAGAGCTGGTTTGGTGGTGTTGAATTCTCTTAGCTTTTGCTTGTCTGTAAAGCTTTTGATTTCTCCATCGACTCTAAATGAGATCCTTGCCGGGTAGAGTAATCTTGGTTGTAGTTTCTTCCCTTTCATCACTCTAAGTATATCATGCCACTCCCTTCTGGCCTGTAGAGTTTCTGCTGAGAAATCAGCTGTTAACCTTATGGGAGTTCCCTTGTATGTTATTTGTCGTTTTTCCCTTGCTGCTTTCAATAATTTTTCTTTGTCTTTAATTTTTGCCAATTTGATTACTGTGTGTCTCAGCGTGTTTCTCCTTGGGTTTATCCTGTTTGGGACTCTCTGTGCTTCCTGGACTTGGGTGGCTATTTCCTTTCCCATGTTAGGGAAGTTTTCGACTATAATCTCTTCAAGTATTTTCTCGGGTCCTTTCTCTCTCTCTTCTCCTTCTGGGACCCCTATAATGTGAATGTTGTTTCATTTAATGTTGTCCCAGAGGTCTCTTAGGCTGTCTTCATTTCTTTTCATTCTTTCTTCTTTATTCTGTTCTGCAGCAGTGAATTCCACCATTCTGTCTTCCAGGTTACTTATCCGTTCTTCTGCCTCAGTTATTCTGCTATTGGTTCCTTCTAGTGTAGTTTTCATTTCAGTTATTGTATTGTTCATCTCTGTTTGTTTGTTCTTTAATTCTTCTAGGTCTTTGTTAAACATTTCTTGCATCTTCTCAATCTTTGCCTCCATTCTTATTCCGAGGTCCTGGATCATCTTCACTATCATTATTCTGAATTCTTTTTCTGGAAGGTTGCCTATCTTCACTTCATTTAGTTGTTTTATTGGGGTTTTATCTTGTTCCTTCATCTGGTACATAGCCCTCTGCCTTTTCATCTTGTCTATCTTTCTGTGAATGTGGCTTTTGTTCCACAGGCTGCAGGATTGTAGTTCTTCTTGCTTCTGCTGTCTGCCCTCTGGTCTTGCCATGTGGTCTTAATTTGGATGTCCAGTGGTCGTCTCGGTGGATCCTCTCCCAGAATCCTTCTTGCTGGAATCCATCTTGGCTGAGCGATGTGCGTGCCACCAGGAAGGACCCTGAATCAGAATCTGAAAGGGGATATTTAACAGAGGTTTAGGAGAGGTGCTGATTGGCTGTAAGTGATAAGCAAAGTAACTGGTGACTCTGGAGTTTTTATTTGGGTGATTGGGTGGATCGTGGTTCCATTAACCTAGACTGTAGAGACTGGCAGAAACAGCCTTAGAAATGAGGAAGGAGCATGAAAGGTGATAGAGACAGCTTAGGACTTATTTGTTTTGAAAGGCTATAGGTCGATTTAGGTTGAGATAACCACGCAATGAGAAACGGGTGTCTGGAGCCCAGAGGTCTGCACTGGGGAATGTAGATTTGGAAGCCAGCTGCTTAAAGGAAGTTGAAGCAGAGGGAGTGAATGAAACCATCCGTGTGAGGAGAATAAGAAGGAGAACATGGCCAAGAAGGAACTCTGGGGAATGCTAAAATACAAGGGCTGGGGGAGGCATGTTGAAGAGGGAAAACAAGTAAAAGGAACTAAGAAGAAATTGCCAAAGAAGTAGGAGAACCAGAATACAGTGGTCCCAAGAGAAAAAGAGTTTCAAGGGTAGAAAATGGTCTCCAGCATTGGAACTTTCTAGGACGATAACTGGGCCCTTCTCTGTACAGTCAAAACCTGCCTCCTTTTTCAGCTACCGCTAGACTCCTCCTTGTGCTTCTCATGTATCAGACCCATTCCCAACTCCTTATAGCTGTGCATCGTGCTTCCGCTGCCCACAGCAACGGTCCCCTCCTTTTCCACTCATGATGGTAAACCACTCATCTTCCAGGAGCTACCTCAGATGTCACCTCCTCTGTAAAGGTAATCCTGCCTACCCCTCCCCAGAATTGTCCCGTTCATGCTCAGAACTCGAGTTCTTACCTCTAGGCTAATGTGTCACCTTGTGTGGCAGTTACCTACTTATCAGTGCTCTTCAGACTTAGGAAATACCCCTAGCAAGAGAAGAGTAAACTCAACATTCACTCACATTCAACATTCATTTAGGATATCGGTCATATCCTAAAACAGCCTATGGCATGTTTCTTTTAAAGTCCTGTGTTTTATTTTAACCATTAAGCTACTTTTCATGCTATTTTTCATTCTGTCTTTTTAAACACTGGCTTTAATTTGAGTGTTAAATGTTTCCAGTTATTTACATGGAGTAAAGCTGATCCTCCTGGAAGATTCTCTGTGTTTGTTCCAGGGCTTCACTTACTATAGTACACTCCTGAGTAGCCAGGGGAATTGTACCCCAGTTTAAGAATCTCAAGTTTACACACCTATATTTCCCACCAGATCAAGAACACTTCCACTACAGAGATTGTGTCTTCTTCAATACTGTATTCCCAGTGCGGTACCTAGTACATCGCAGACATTGATATTTATTTACAGAAGCAAAGGAAGGAGAGAGGGAGGAAGGGGATGGAAGACAGATGAATGGATGAAGGAAAGATGGGAGGAAGAGGGTAGGTGGACAGATGAATGGGAGGGAGGGAGGGAATGGATGGATGGATGAATTGCAAAATAATGTTAAAGAATAAACAGTACAGAACTAAAGGTAATGTATATACTCTCTTAAAAAGCTTGACTGTAAGGTGTGATGAGAGAGGGAACAATAGCCAGGAGGGCACTGGCATTCTGGATAGTTTATTTTAATTTGGGGGCATTTCATGGCTCGTGAGGAGAAAAGAATGGTGGGCTTTTTGGTCTTTAATAGGAGACTCGTACCTGCTTTTAGGCTGAGGAAAAAGCAGATAGCCAGTGGAGGAGAGACCAAAAATATTTATTCAACTACCCCAAGAAATGTTTATTGATTACCAACAATATGCCAGGTACTGTACCAGAGAGTTAGCAAGACAGGGCTTTTATCCTGGTGGGAATATAGGGAAGAGAGAGAGAAAGGATGATGGGCTGTCATCCAAGAGAAGATGGAACCTCATGCTGATTGCTGCTTTCTCAGGAAGAGCAAAATATTTTAATGTTAGTCTAGATCAAACATAATTATGGAGGTAAGACTGCTGGGGGAAAAAAACCACATGCATTCCAAAGCCTCCGGGATATGGTGGGTGGGTGTGTGTGTGTGTGTGAGAGTGAGAGAGAGAGACACGGAGAAAGAATAAGGCTGGATGTGTCCAATATATATTTGCCAAAAAGATTTCTCTCCTGTGATTCAAACAAGGTAGTGCTTTCAGGATATAGAAGTGGAACAGGGGCAGAAAAAGACGTGGTTGCGTCTCCATCCAGCCAGTTGGCCTAAGCTTTTCTGGTATTTAGTAAGTGACTCATTTCCCTTTTGTGTGGTTGTCTTAGCATATTCTGCATAAAACTAGCAGTTACATCCAAATGCAAATAAAACATGTGATCTGGGCATATGCTGCATCTTGATTTAATCCACTTCATGATCATATCGATGTTCATTCTCTTGGAGTCTATAGTTTAGTCCATTTCACAGACCCCACCCTCACCCCCAGAAGTCATTTATTACCAGCTCTGTGTTTAGTTACAGTGAATAAAATATTTTCAGTGTCAGAAACTAGAAGATCTCATTTGTAACTCTAGATTAATTCTGTTTCATAGATATTATTAAGAAATGGCTGTGAATTAGATGAAAAGATTATTTTTAAATTACTCCATTTTTATTATTTCTGTTCCTTTTATTGTAGGCTATCCCCAAATACTTTTTAGAAGTCGGCAGAGTGTATTCACAAGTACCTTTTTAATTACTTAGAAAACAAATCTATAAAAACTAAAAACATTGGACTCAAGTGTGTGATCTGCTCATTTTTAATGATGCGGAATTATAGAGGCCTTACTAATCCTCTATGATTAACTGTGGAAAATTTTGCTTTAATCTTTGCAACAGGTTAGATCATGAGGCAGTGAATGCCAAAAAAAAAAACCACACACACAACTCTGTACTATCGAAATTTTTGTATTGAATATTTCTTAAGAAATCACTGCTCAAAGCTTTGAAAATCATTTTGTTTTCCATGGTGATTGTAAAGAGACTTGATCTAATAAATATTAAGCTTTAAATTGTTTGTAGAATACTGAGTTAGGCACATTTTTATAGATTTGATACTTTTCTCAGGGTTTTTTTTTTACTTTGCAGTTCAACCTCACAACACTCCCATAAGGTAGAGAGTGGAGTTAACAGTATCCTTCATTTTACAGATGAGGATAAGTGAGGCACCTGGGTTAAAGAGGCCTGTCACAGGTCATACAGGTAAATAGACATCAGCAGATATCACAGATCTTGCCACCAAAGAGTTTAGAGTCTAAGGCAGAGGCAAGTGAGCATTTATAAGAGTAAACCTCATTCCCATGAGCAGAAAGAAATTATCTTAACAGCACTAAACACAGAGCTTCAGGAAGTTGCCAAATCAGTGTTGTTCCTCCTTTGACCTTGCTAACCTTTCCAGAAGGTAGATCACTGCTCACTGCCCTTCTTTAAATCTTGGTGTTTCTATTTGGAACAAACAGCTATACATTTTGTGGAGAGTGTGTGTCTATGTGTGTGTATAATTCGAGTCTCATCCAAAACACAGCTTCCCACTGGCACTGAGGAACAGGTTTCTTCCCCGTGGGGCAAATGGTCATAGAGTCAGTGATCGGCTGAGATCCTCTTGTTGAGCTCAAACAGATCCTAACCTGGCTCGTTCTCATTTCCCTCTTCTCCCATCCATACCCGGATATTCTAGAGGACAAACTTTCAGCCAGAACCAAGTTTCCTTAGTTTAGCACTCAGTAGAAGCTCCAACAATGATTGCTCTTCGCTCACGTGAGGAACAGACCAAGACTGCTGTCCAAACACAGACTGTTCTTAGTAAATTCTCCATCACTGGTTGTACCCAAACTGAGAGCAGACAATCAGCTGGGATGTCTTAGAAGGTGTTGGTTGGTTGGAAAAGAGAATCATGAAAGCCTTTTCCTAATCCAGGCATCTATCTATGATTCTAAGGCAGCAGAAGTCACCTTTATCCCTGTGGGCACAGCTTGTGTGATGCGGTAACACCTATGCAGTATGGAAGAGCATGGCGTTTATTTAATTTACCTAATTGCGCTGAGCTGCACATTCCTGAGCTGTAAAATTGGGATAAAAATACCTGCCTCGCGGGATTTTCAGGCAGATAAATTTAAATCATGACACAGAATGCAAAATGCCTGGTACAGTGTCTTTCATTTGCTAAGTGATGGTTATGTTTAAAATTCCCCATATACCAGGTACCATTACATATTCAAAAAAGACTTGATTGCTGCTCTGGATAAGAGTGTTCTCCCTTTTTGTGACTTGGTCAGGCTTCAGTATTGGCACTCAGCAATAGCCTAGATAGTGCAAACAAAATAAAGCAAACATCACTTTGTACTTTGAGTTGCATCCCTGAACTTGCATTTGGGCATTACTGATCTACCCATAAACCTTTAGGCTTTATAGGATATGAACTATAATAGAATTTAGGATTTGTTTCTCAGGGTCTCAAAAGACAGAACTCATTTTTCCATATTTGGAAACACAAAGATTTGGGGAAGCAGTGGTTTCTCTTTAAACAGTATCCCTAACAGCTATCCCCCCAAAAATCCTTTGTCTGCTTCTCTAGGAAAGGTGCTGGAAAGGAGCCAGCATGTAGGAATTTAAAAGACAACTGGTACAGAACGAAATGTGTGCTAAAAATACCAAAACCAACAAGGATTAGTCTGAAAGCAGAATAGTGACTCTGTATGCCCTGCTTCTGGATTTGCTCAGAGCGGTGATGGCTCTGTGTTATTTGGGGAATGACAGTAATTATGGAGCTGGGGTGCTCCTCAGCAGAGACAGACAGAGCTCCAGAGTGGAGGAATGGTTTCCATGGCAATAGCATCAGCATCTGAATGACTTCCTGTCACAACAAGTTGGTGATTTAATGAGTTCATTACTGAATTCCAAAGGAAAACTAGAGAGTGGATGAGCTACTGTTCAACCCTCCAA
Organism: Balaenoptera acutorostrata; assembly: GCF_949987535.1. NCBI lineage: Eukaryota > Metazoa > Chordata > Mammalia > Artiodactyla > Balaenopteridae > Balaenoptera > Balaenoptera acutorostrata. The sequence continues at coordinate 18,921,484 of NC_080083.1, read as the reverse complement.
GTGCCTAAATCCATAGTGGGAGAGCCATTTCTTTCAGTGCAGCCTCAGAATGGAAACGCTTGTATAATGCTCAGGGCCGTTATACAAGCAGCCTGGGGGCTCCAAGGGGAGGGAATCCAGAACTGAATCTGCAGCCACGTGGTCTGTGAAGGCCTCAGTGCCTGTTATTCCAGGAGTGTGAAAGAATTACTTGAGTCTCCATTCTAAGCCTGCCCTGTCGAAACCTGATGAAGTTAATGATCACAGGAATCTAGCCCAGGGCTTCAGATGCATACCCTCAAGTATCCCAAGTCCTTTAGAAAAAAAGCCGAGAAAAGAGAAACAGACCTTAAATTCTAATAGTGTACAAACAGAAGCAAAGGAGGAAAGCATGTCAGCCTACTTCTATTCTACAATATAGTATAGAGAGAGAGAGACACTTAATATGGGGAAAAAAAATCATCCGGATACCTTCAGAAATCCGGGCTGTCATTCCTATGGTCAATTGCATATGAAATTTGAGCAGAGAGGTAATGTATTAGAGTAAGAATGTATCCTAATTAACCTTTCATACCTTGCTTTCTTTGCTGGTGAAAATCGACCATCTGGCTGGTAAAGCCATATAACCTTAGTCTTATCGATTCACTGGGAGCCAGAGGAGGGCAGAGTAAGGGAGTGGTCGTGATTCTTCAGGAGCACCTTGCTAGTAGGAAGTGCAGTGGTCTTCCATTCCTCTCACATCCATTTCCCCATTCGTTCAATAAATATTTGATCCCTCAAAGTGTTCACAGTCTAATAACGGGGGCAGAATAAATTCAGAAGGAAACACAATAAAGGAAGAGAAGATGCTGCCGTGTGGGGACCACTGGCTGGGCGCTACCCCGGAGCCTTGTGCTTCAGGTACGTTCTTCTCCTTAAGCTTCTCGTAACCCCAAATGGGATGGGTGTCGCTCCCATTTTTCGAATGAGGAAGCTGAGACCCAGAGAGGCTGTGTCGCTTGCCAGAGATGCCCACGGCTAGTAAGCGGCAGGGCCAGGATTTCACCTCAGTCCTCGTTGACTCCTCGACCCGTGTTCTTTTATCCGTTCTTCCTAAAGAGAGGTGCAGACTTGGGGCCACGGCGTGAAGCGGGGAGAGGTCAGAAAGGAGGGGATACTTGATGGGACCTTGGAAGGTGGGCAGATTGCTCCTCCCTCCCTCCCGCTGCATTAAGCAGTGGCTTCATGTTGGTGCTGTAAGGCAGGTGGGCCAGGTCTGTGCTCAGTTACAAGGAAGAGGAAGTTTAGAGAAGGAAAAACCACAGAGAACTAAAAATACTCATTTTATCTTCCATCAAATATTCTACCAGATCAACTAATAAGGTAGGAAATTTGACTAATTTTTATATATATATATATATATATATATATATGTAAATATATTAGAATAGCCTAGAAGGTAAGGGGTGTGTGTCTGTGTACACATGCGTGTGCATATGCCAGTGCTGATCCTTTTCTGTTTTAATAAAGAGAAGGAAAAGCCTGACTGACAGGACACCCACGAAGAAAGTGTAGTTGAGTCTCATTTGTCTATAGGCGAATGTACTGACTTTCAGACATGACATCTGCATATTTTCCCAGGATCCCTGAGAGCTATCGGCCTTTCGTTGTTTTTCTAACCCTAACCAATAAAATACACCGGAGCCAAGAGACAGTTGCTGGTGTTTGCTAAGAATGCTGCCCTAAGATGTGGCCACTGACGAAAGTTCTTACCAACTCAGCCCTCCTTGTGTCTGGAGGATCCTTTAAAATATAGCACCGTTTCATTAAGTCACGTGTACAATTTAGACAGTGTTTTCAAAAGAATGCCAGCATCAGATAAAACTAAGCAAGCCCTTATTGCTTGAACAGACACGGGGTTATCTAATCAAGATTTAGCCGGGGTCCCTGCAGGGCAGCACTTTGGAGGGTGCCTGTCACCTAGACTGTGCTGGGAAGGGGTCTGCCCCAGAGTTGCGCAGCACGGCAGCCCTCATATTCCAGGTAACTCTCACCAGACGCTCAGATCAGCGCATCACAGATTACAATAACTGGAGTGGAGCTAAGGATCCCCAAACCCAGCCTCTCCTCACTCCCCATGTCGTCCGCCCTGGCGTGGGTGCCTCTGGATTAGGGCACTCGCTATCTGAGGTTTAGAGGCCTCCCTGGACTTATCACTGCCTGTGCTTATGACAATCATGCCTTCCCGTCCCCAGACTGTGGGCTTTTTTTGAGCATTACCTCCTACAGGGTTTGCAAATGCATTTTCCCTACGCTGCAAGGTGTGAACATCACGCCGTTTTTGCTCGTTAGCTGTCCCTTCCATTAAGTACACGTGTCTGAACGTGTGCATCAGTTAAGTACTAATAAACCAACAGGGCCACGGCTAAAATGGAACCTGACCTGGGTCACGAGAGAGGCCATGCATCCCTCCCTCATCACTCCATGGGAAGCAGGTGGTGGGCGAGTCTGCACATGTATGCATTTAAGATAAGGCACAAGAGCAATCGCGCTGGGCTCCCAGCCCCAGAGAAACAGGGACGGTCTTCAGTCTGAAAAGCAAGGGGAAAATCTTTCCTTTTTCCTAGGAGAGATTTTGCTGTACTAGCGGCACCGCGGTAATTCTCTTTAGGCCTAGTGGTCATTTAGCACGTTCACTTCTTACTCTGTGTCACTCTGCTTGGCACTGAGCATATAAAAATGAATAAGACACAGCAGACAGACAGACACTCTGGAGCATGGTGAGTGCTGAGAGATTGTGTGCCCACAGCTGACCCGACGGAAAGGGTAGGTGGTCTTCAGAGCCTGTCGGGGACACTTCCTGGAGACATACAGCTGAGGATACACAGAAGGGGAGGAAAAGAGGAATTAGCCAGGTGAAGGCAGCAGAGAAAGAATATTCTAGTAAAAGCAGGGTGTGCTGTGCCTGTTTCAGGGGACTCGAAGAGGTAGTATAGCGGGGGGGGGGAGGTGATGGAGGCTGCCCTGAATGAGGGTTAAAGGGATGAAAAGGGGCCAGAGGTAGGCAAGGGCCACGTCCCATAGAGCTTCAAATGCCAGGTAGATAATAACAGTGGTCACATGTAGGGTATCTACCACGTGCCAGGGACTTTGCTAAGGCCTTCCATACATGTTCTGTCTTATCGATCTACACATTCTCCTGGAGCTAAGACTGGACCAAAGACTGATTCTGTAGACTGACTGTGTCTGTCTGTCTATCTATCTATCTAGAGCTTTACTAAGATATAATTCACATATAATATACTTCACTCATTTAAAGCATATAATTTTCTGGTTTTTAGTATATTCAGAGTTGTGTGACCATCACCACAATCAACTTAAAACATTTTCATCACCCCAAATAGAAATCCCATACCTATTGGCAGTCACCCACCCCCAATTCCCTCTAAACCCCTAACCCAACCCCAGGCAACCGTTAATCTGCTTTCTATCACTATGGATTTTCCTACTCTAGATGTTTCATATAATGGAATCATAAAATAGGTGGTCCTTTGTGACTGGCTTCTTTCACTTAGTGTAGTGTTTTCAAGGGTCATCTTTGTGGTAGCAATGTATCCTATCACTTCCTCATTCCTTTTCATTGCCAAATAGTATTCCATTATGTGGATACACAGCATTTTGTGTATCCATTTGTCAGTTGATGAACATTTGAGCTGTTTCTACTTTTTGGCTATCATGAATAAGGCTGCTGTGAACATTCCTATATAAGTTTTGTGTGGATTTGTTTTCATTTTTCTTGGATATATACCTAGGAGTGAAATTACTAGGTCATATGGTAACTCCGTGTTTAACTTTCTGAGGAACTGCCAAATTACTTTCCAAAGCAGTGCACCATTTTATATTTCCACCAACAGTGTATGAGGGTTCCAATTTCTCTGTTCCTTGCCAATACTTATTATGTCTTTTTTATTATCACCATACTAGTCAGTATGAAGTGGTATTTCCTTGTGGTTTTGATATGCATTTCCCTGATGACTAATGATGTAGAGCATCTTTTCATGTGTTTCTTTTTTTTTTTTTTGGTCAGTTTCATATCTTCTTTAAAGAAATGTCTATTTAGATCTTTTGCTTATTTTTAAATTGTTGTTTGTCTTTTTATTATTGAGTTCTAAGAGCTCATTGTATATTCCCAGTACAAGTTCCTTATCATTTATATTATTTGCAATCTTTTTCTCTCATTCTGTGAGTTCTTTTCACTTTCTTGTTGGTATCCTTTGACACACACAAGTTTTTAATCTTGAAGTGCAATTTATCTCTTTTTCTTTTGTTTCTTGTGCTTTCTCTGGTTGCAGCGAGTGGTGGCTACTCTTCGTTGCCGTGCGTGGACTTCTCATTGCAGTGGCTTCTCTTGTTGTGGCGCACGGGCTTAGTTGCTCCAGGGCACATGGGATCTTCCCAGACCAGGGCTCGAACCCATGTCCCCTGCATTGGCAGGCAGATTGTTAACCACTGCACCACCAGGGAAGCCCTGTATTTTTTTTTTTTAATCAAACTAATGCATGAGTAGGCTGATAATGGCTCCCAAAGATATGTCCGTGGGCTTCCCTGGTGGCTCAGTGGTTAAGAATCCGCCTGCCAATGCAGGGGACACGGGTTCGAGCCCTGGTCCGGGAAGATCCCACATGCCCCGGAGCAACAAAGCCCATGCGCCACAACTACTGAGCCTGCGCTCTAGAGCCCGTGTGCCACAACTACTGAAGCCCGTGTGCCTAGAGCCCATGCTCCGCAACGAGAAGCCACCACAATGAGAAGCCTGCGTACCACAACCAGAGAAAAGCCCGTGCACAGCAACAAAGACCCAACTCAGCCAAAAATAAAATTGATTTTTAAAAAAATTTTTTTTAAAAAAAAGGTATGTCCATGTCCTAATACCAGGAACTGGTGAATGTTACTTATTTGGAAAAAAAAGGTCTTTGCAGATATAATAATTAAGTTAAGGATCTTGAAATTGGGAGATATCCTAGATTATCCAGGTGGGTCCTAAGTGCTACCGTGAGTGTGCTTATAAGAGAAAGGCAGAGGGAGATTTGACACACAGAGAGAAGGTGATATGAAGACACAGGCAGAGATTGGTGTGATGCAGCCACAAGTCAGGGGATGCTGGCAGACGCCAGAAGCTGGAAGAGGCAAAGAACCCTTGAACCTCTGAAGGAATGTGGCCTTGGAAACATCTTGATTTCAGACTTCTGGCCTCCAGAACTAGGAGAGAATAAATTTCTTTTTAAGTCACCAAGATTGTGGTAATTTGTTACAGCAACCATGAGAAACATACAGTGTGGTTTTTTAAAAATCAAAGAGTGGAAGGGTTTTTAATGAAAAGATATATAAACAACATGCTTATGCTGTCATCTTTTAAAATTTTATCATGTTTATTTATTTATTTGGCTGCATCAGATCTTCGTTGCAGCATGCGGGATCTGTAGTTGCAGCATGTGAACTCTTAGTTGTGGCATGTGGGATCTAGTTCCCTGACGAGGGATCAAACCCAGGCCCCCTGCATTGGGAGCGCGGAGTCTTAACCACTGAACCACCAGGGAGGTCCCTAAAAAATTATCATGTTTAGACATTATCTATTGACCTTTGACTCTAAGAGATGATGGTTTATTTAGCTGCCTTTGGTCACTCCCTCCCAATAACTGTTAGTTTTTTCACTGTCTTTAGTTTACTATTAGTTACTTTTACAACTCAAAATACTGCATTATCAAATCTAAGATGCCATCTATTATAAGATGCACCATTATTTTATATTCCACTAAGGAAAACAACATGCCAATTATACTTTTAAGGTATCCTCAAGAGTAAGGAGTATCCCAGTTTCAAATATATTAAAGGTTGAAAAGATGTGAGCTTTTACAATCTGTGAAATACAAAAATATACAAGAATCTCTTTTTCATGCTCCATCAACTTCAGACCTGACCATCTCTTAACTCACCAGTATGTGGAATGAAGATACAAGTGCCCCTGCTTGAACTTTTTGGCACTTAGAGCTTTACTTTTACATTGTTAATATTAATATTTACATTGTTTTACACTTCGGTGATTGACTTTAAAGCTGAAAACCAATAACTAGCCTTTATATTACTATAATGTTATAAACATAGTTTCCTTCAGAGCCAAGCAGTGTACTAGGATACGTTTCTTTCTCTGTGGATTCATTTCTTTCTCTAGGATCCCTTTGCTACTTAATGGCCAGCCCTTGGTTCAGACTGTTCATTTCCCATCCCCTGATCTAGAAGAATAAATTCTGACCCTCATATCTTGGAACAAGAGTCAAGATTTTGGGACTTCCCTGGTGGTCCAGTGGTTAAGACTTCGCCTTCCAATGCAGGGGATGTGGGTTCAATCCCTGGTCGGAGAGCTAAGATCCCACATGCCTCAGGGCCAAAACCCAAAACATAAAGCAGAAGCAGTATTGTAACAAATTCAATAAAGACTTTAAAAATGGTCCATACCAAAAAAAATAAACAAACTTTAAAAAATAAAAAAATTTTTTAAAAGAGTCAAGATTTCAACTTGGAAGGTTTTGAATAATATAGATTTAAATGATTGTGACATGGATCACATAAGACTAAAATAAACACCTGAAAATCTAAAATTCTTGAGACATGGTTAGTGTGGGTTATCTTAGGGCACTAGGAGGAAACAAGTCCGCTGAAGTTGCATTTCTCCATTTCTTGGGTAAATCAAGTAAGACAGAACAGAGAAATGTCTTTCATCCAACCACACATTTCTGGGTCAAAGGTGGCCTTTTAACTCCAAAAATAGAATTCTTCCCAACCTCCACTTCCTGCTAACAAGAAGTGTGAACCCTTCGATTTCTAACTGTGAAAGGATGCGATTCATGGGACTTTTTTTCAACCACCAAAATGAAATCCTGGGTAAAGAAGCTTAAAAGGAGTCAGTAACAATTGTTGGAATATTGCCAATGTTTAAGGCTGCCGAGTGGAAAATTCTACAGATCAGACCCAGGTCTGATTCCAAGAAATAATTCAAACTTCAAAATGAAATATACTGCTTAATAATATTTTCTTATTCATACTGTCTTCTTTTTTTTTTTTTCCAACTCAGATCTAATTCTGAGAAACTAATAAATTGGCATTGCCTTTAGAATTATCCATTTGAAAATCTAGGAAATTAAGCCAGGACATAAGGTTCATCACTCACTTAACCCAAACAGGCATATTTATGGTTCATTTTCATATCTAAACCAATAAGAACTCACTCACTTTATCCAGCTGTAACAATGAAAGTCAATTTGGAGTTTTAAATGACCTGATAACAATAGGATCTTCTTTTGTTGTCCCTCATCAAGACTTGACTTATGATTTCATGCTGGTTTCCTTTTTTCCAGATCTAGAAAATAACAGAATCAGAGTCTGTGGCTAGGAGGCTTGTAACTCTTTTCTGCTCCCTTCTCTCTTACTGTCCCCTGCTTCTCATGTCTTTGAGGACACACTCTTCACAGGAACAGGGTGACACACAAGAAATTGGCCATTCTCCCTCTTGTTGCTACAGTCTTGTATCTGCAGGGAAAACACTCTGAGATTCTCAAAGATTTTATCTAAATGTTATTGGGTTTTCTATAAATATTATATAAGTACAATATTGTCTCTCTTCCAAAAGCTTGAACTCTTGGTTTCAGAAGTATGTTTTTCAATTATTTACTTGATTACTTCGTTATTTAATACATGCTTTGCAACAAATGCTCTGTGCTAGGTCATAAAGTGAAAACTCAATCAGCAGTTAAGTGAGGAAAAGATGCTGTATTTCCAGTTTTATGCTTTAAGATTATGTTTTGTGTAAGCTAAAAGTTTCATCTCATTTTCCCAAAAGTATACCATTCTCTTCCAACGTGGCTTATGGATTAAACTCCAAATTTAATTAAGACAGAAAAGAACCTTTCATGGAAATAGTATACATGCTTGATTGGGTGGGAAACTCCCTTTATATGTAATATTCTCAGGCCTGCACTCAGTGTCTCCTGTTACTTTGCAAAGACAGACGTATCACAAATGGCCACTGAATACAGCTGTATGGACTTAGCTGAATGATCTTCATTTTTCTGGAGAACAAAACGTTTGTGTGTTAACTTTCCATTCTCTGTTCGTAGCTGGACGCACAGATTGGCAAGGATGCCACCTGTTGCTCCCTGCTGACTGAAGCACAGCAGCTGGGGGGTTTAAGAGTTAACCATATTTTGCTCACTCAATTCTTGGGGCCCTCCAGCTGGTTCAACAACACGGAAACATATGCGCATATCGACAGGGGGTTAAGAGGAGAGGGCAGAGGGATTTATTCAGTGATGGAAACACACATCCCAAAAATGAGGAGTTAATATTAGCCCTAGCATTTGTCATTTGTCATGTCAGCAGAAACCTCCCACACCCTCTTCAGCTGTTTTTTTACTTCACCCTTTGCAACAGATTATTATAGAACTCACTAACAAGCTTCTAGATATCACATCAGTTGATTTAAACTTTCCATACAAAGCACTCCTCCCTTGAGACTTGGTCTGTCTACATCTACCCTCATATTACCTGGTTCAGGGATATTCCTCTTTAAAAAAAAAAAAAAAAATCACTGCGTTTTTTCTTAATTAGGAAAGTAATTACTGCATGTTCATGGGTAAATTGTGAAAAACATAGAAAAGTCTAAAGAAGAAAATTTAAATCACTAGTAATTTTGCCATGCAGAAATAACTACTGCTGCTATTTTATTTTATTTTATTATTTACTTTTATTTATTTTTGGCTGTGTTGGGTCTTCGTTTCTGTGCGAGGGCTTTCTCTAGTCGTGGCAAGCGGGACCCACTCTTCATCGCAGTGCACGGGCCTCTCACTATTGCGGCCTCTCTTGTTGCGGAGCACAGGCTCCAGATGCGCAGGCTCAGTAGTTGTGGCTCACGGGCCTAGTTGCTCTGTGGCATGTGGGATCTTCCCAGACCAGGGCTCGAACCCGTGTCCCCTGCATTGGCAGGCAGATTCTCAACTACTGCGCCACCAGGGAAGCCCACTGCTGCTATTTTAGTATCTATGAAGTTGTGATGGAAAGCAAGTTTCATAATTTGGTTTTCTCACTTAATATACTATGAGCAATTTCCCAGTAACACAAAACTTCAGGCAGTCATTTTAAAACTGTTTTTGTTGGCATTTTGGTAGTTTTCAGGGTTTTTTATTGTAATTTGTGCTGTGATGAGTATCCTATAATAAATACATGTTGTCATTTCAGATTATTTCCTTAGGATAAACTTGGAATAGGGAAGGGGTGACGAGGAAAGAGTGTGCTGGTAAAGTGAAAAGCAAGTGAAAGCCAGGAACTGCCAGCAGGGCCGAGGAGTATCTGGAAATAGTTGAGTAGGTCTGGAGCCCAGGAAGCTCAGGAGGGAGTTGAGGAGCCCGGAACAGGAGAGGTAAGCAGATCACAGAGATACCGGCAACAGTTTGGACTTGTTCCTGAGAGCGGGGAGGAGCTCAAGGAGAGCTTCAAGCAAGAGATCAGATTTGTAACTTACATGTTTATATCTTTGTAAGATCATTCTGGTTGCAGCTTGAAGGGTGGAGGGGAGGCAGGGAAACCAGAAAGGAAGCTGTTAGAGTGATTTGGGTGAGATTCGATGGAAGTGTGGGTAGTGGAGTGGTAGTAAGGATGAAAGGGGAGACACGGTGAGAGAAAGAGGGTGGAGTCCAGGAGCATCTGCAGGCTTCTCGGGTGGGTGGTTGTACAATAAACCAACCAAGAGGAGATGCCCAGGAGGCAGCTGAACCTAAGGCTGGGGATTCACATGGGCTATAGGTATAGATTTGGGAGTTATCAGCATATAGAAATGAAGCCATACACGTGGAGGAAGAGGGGAGAGGTGGGGAGAAGAGGACGGGAAGGTTAAACACGCTGTACCACGGAGGCCACGTAAGAGGGTGTTCTAAAGCCACCACGTCAGGCACTTCATCAAGGGACAGGAACGAAGGTAGAAAACCAACTATTGACTGAATTCATTGACCTGGAAAACCCAGGGAAGCAAGGCGCCATGATGAAGGCTGGCTTCTTAAAGAGGATCTCTCTCATTCATTTCGTACCACCATGCAAAATAACCTTAGCGTGGATAAAGGTAAATAGAATTGTTTTACACCCAGTAATGGGAGCAGAGGGCCTCAGCTCTGCTGTGACAGAATGGACACACCAGTCTCTACGTATTCTAAGATGCACATAGAATTTTTAGTGAGATCGTCTACCCAATACTGGTTCTCTTGGACTTTGAATAATCCCCCATTTGTGCTTCTTAGATTAATCCGAATGCCCCGCTATGGGCACCTCTTTTAAGGCCGTGGGTCACCACAAAGGGTTGGGACTATACTGTTTCATCTGCTACAGTCTCTTAATTTCTGAATATGTGTCATTGAGTAGGCCCTATTAGTAGCAGATATAAACTTGTGTAGAGGTTCCAAAGAAGGCAGATCCTGTCTGGTTAAAAGAGAAAAGAAAGATGGAGATCAGAAAAGGGTTCAGAGAAAGATTCATATTTTTACCATTCCTTTGTCTCTGGTACTTACTTGTTTCAGAGAATTGTCTTCTCGCTGCTTAAACTGGATGTCGTCAGTGGAATTCTCAGTAGCCATAATGGGGCCAGGGGTGGTGCAGGGTAGGGCCTTGAGGGTCTTCTTACCCTACAGGAGCATGGTGGATTAGATGCCACGCCACAGCAGATCAGCTCTTTGGTGATGGGGGTTTGCAGTCACGTAATGATGTAGCCATTAAGACGAGTGTAAGCTTTAAGTTCAGTGGCCTCTAAGATAGTACCATGTTGTGATTCCTGATGCTACTGTTGAAACATGAATTTTTCCTGTTCAGTAAGCAAACAAACAGTATGAAAAATAATAACCGGTGCTTAATAGTCTAGAAGCTGAAATGTTGTCCCAATCACTCGTCCACATTTCAGCATTATTTTCTGTGTATATGTTGAATTCACTTCCCCATGCTGGTCGTGCTCGTCAGGTGTTAGAATAATCTGGCTTCTCCCAGTATTCATCATAATGCATGCACGTGGCCTTTTTGTTTGATTAATACAGAAGGTTGTTAATGCTGAGCCAGGTTTAGAAAACTGGGGATTGATATCTCCAAATGCTGAGCTGATCTCATGTTTTTCAGGAAAAACAATGACCTTTGTAGAATCTTTTTCCAACAACATTCTTATTTACCCTTCATCAAGGTTTATTTAGTATTGCACAGTAAGCTCACACTATAAATCAGAGCTCTTTCAGATGAAGCGACCAGTTTAAACCCAAAATCGAATATCCTGGAAGGAACTCACAGAGTTGTAGGACCCTGGGGGCTTAAGCACTAGAAGCAAGACCCTTTTTTCTTCCCCTAGCCAGACTCTCTCGGCTCCACTCCCCCCAATCTCTGTGTGTTGGCCTCGTTCTGTCTTACTACAGGCTTCTTCTACACAGGGGAAAAAGTGGCCATGGGCAGCTCCAGGCTTGTATTATGCCAGCATAGCAACTTACAGGAAAGAGAAAATCTTTCCTACTTCAAAATCTATGAATCCCAAGGAAGGTCCACTCTGGATCACATGACCTACATCCAGGCTCAAGCCCTGAGGCTGGGGAGTGTGGTCCTGGCATGGGCACCACTGCCTGTGGCTGGAGTTGGGGTAGATCGGCTCTTGGAGGCCTGGAAAGATGTCTCTCATTATTGTCCCAGAGTGTCCTGATGAGTCACAATGAAATTATTATATTCTTGGCAAGAAGCTAACAGTCTGTATTTTTTTCTACCCCTCATTAGTATCATGTTTTATATTTCTTTATGCTGTACATTACTATATCATAGGTTGGGACACAATTACTGTAACTTAAAAAGCGCTTTCACATACATTATCACATTCAATTGTTTTTAATAAGCCAAGCCATTTGTAATTATATTAACCCTATTTTACAGATGGACAAAAAGACTTAAAACCAAAGACCGCGGAGGCAGGAGAATTGGGGGCTTGATAAGCATACATCTTCTGCCCCCTTTGCTAGTCCCTCTTGGGTTCAGTGCCTTAAGATATCTGCCACCTGTATCTTTGTCTGGTTTGGGTCTTTGTTTCTCCCCGGAGAAAGGAGACTGTGCCCTCTGCAGCTGGCCCTTGAACAACACGGGGGTTAGGGGTGCAACCCTCCCCGCAGTCGAAAATCCAGGTAGATATAGTCGGCCCTCCATATACCTTGTTCCTTTGTACCCACAGATTCAACCAACCTCAGATGGTAGAGTACTGCTGTATTTACCATCGAAACGAATCCGTGTGTAAGGGGACCAGCGCGGTTCCAAGCCGTGTTGTTTAGGGTCCACCGTACTTTTCCTGCAGACCCTCACACAGCCTCCTCTGTGCCGACCTCCCCCTCCTCCTCCAGTGCCGCAGATGCTGTGCATGTTTAGTAAGTGGCGCTGACTGGAAATGAATTGGGGGTTTAAGATGTTATCGTTCAAGGGTCGGTCCAACTGGGAGCCCGGGGCTGTGGTCCCAGCCACAGTGAGGGGACTGGTCCCCACGTCTGTGGATCCGCGGGGGGTCAGCACAGGGCCTCCTCCGTGGCCAGGAGCCTGTCTCTGGAGAGCCTCTGGTATTGCTGCCGGGACCATGGAAAGAGTGATCGTCCCTGCCCTCGGGCATTTCTCACCTCCTGTGCCCCTTCGTCTTCCCTTGGAGAGACCATAGCAACATCATAGCCTCCTAAGCTGGAAGCCGTTCCTTAAGCTAAATGACACCCACGCCACCCCCCAAATGCCACAGGAGCCCAAAGATCGCACCCACCCAAAGCGGCACCCGTACCACCCATGCTGGCCGCGGCCACAAAGCGCACCCAGAAGTCAGATGCCCCTGTAGTCCTCTTTTTAGAAATAAATCACCACCCGGGAGGATACCACTTATCCCTAGGGAAGAGTTTTAAGATGGAACAGAAAAAGGGCCGGGCCTTCCTTCACCCCTTATTCTTCCTGAGGGAGCGGCTTCTTAGAGGTGCAGGCAGGTCCCTCCCTTCCCCCGTTCCAAGGCGTGTGTTCCTCTCCCCGCTGACCAGGATGCGCACACCTCAGAGGGAAGCCTCTCCTCATCTTCCTCTGCTTCCCTTCTTGTCTCCATCGTGCGTCCACGGTGCCTTCTTGGGCTCTCCCCGATTAAGCTGGTTTCTTTTTTTCAATTCACAGCTGCCTGTTCCAATTTGCAGTGAATTACTCTAGAGATGGCCTAACGCTGCAAAGCTAGATAAGAGCAGTTGCTGATTCATATCCAGGAGGGGTGGGTGGGTGTGTGTGTGTGTGTTCGTTCCGAATTTTGATACTGGCTCCACGTAGTGAATATAATACTATGAAATGCTTGTTCTCTTTTTTTTTTTTTTTTTTTTTTTTTATTGATTAATTGTGCTAGGGCCTTCTCTAGTTGTGGCAAGCGGGGGCCACTCTTCATCACGGTGCGCGGGCCTCTCACCGTCGCGGCCTCTCTTGTTGCGGAGCACAGGCTCCAGACGCGCAGGCTCAGTAGCTGTGGCACACGGGCCCAGCCGCTCTGCGGCATGTGGGATCTTCCCAGACCAGGGCTCGAACCCGCGTCCCCTGCATTAGCAGGCAGACTCCCAACCACTGTGCCACCAGGGAAGCCCGCTTGCTCTCTTGTATTGGTCCCCCCCCCATAACGCTTGTTGGAACTGAGTCAGAAGTCTAATCAACTGGCACGTCTACCTAACCTGTAGCTTAGTTTCTCATTGCTGCCGTAACAAATCACCACAAACCTGGTGGCTTAGCAGTGGTCCCCAGCCTTCCTGGCACCAGGGACTGGCTTCGGGGAAGACTGTTCCCCACGGGCGGGACGCGAGCGATGGAGGGCAGCAGATGGCGCTTCGCTCGCGGGCCCGCCGCTCACCGCCTGCTGTGCGGCCCGGTTCCTAACGGGCCGCAGAGCAGCACCGGTCTGCGGCCTGGACGCTGGGGGCCCCTGGCTTAAACAACAGAAATTTGTTTTCTCACAGTACTGCAGGTCAGCAGGCCGAAAGCAGTCCAAAGTCAGTATCGCCGATTTGATTTTGGCCTAAAGTCAAGGGGTTGGCAGGACTGTGCTCCTTCCGGAGGCCCTAGGGAGAATCTGCTCCTTGCCTCCTCCAGCTTCTGGGGCAGCCGGCACCCCTTGGCTTGTGGCCGCATCCTTCCGGTCTCTGCCTCCCTGATCCTTCTCTCCCGTCCGTGTCAAATCTCCCTCTGCCTCCCTCTTACAAGGACACCTGTGATTGCCCTTAGCCTCCGCCTGCATAATTCAGGATACCCTCCCTATCTATCTCAGGATCCTTATGTAATCACATCTGCAATGTCCTTTCTTGCAATATAATGTTACAGTCACAGCCCCCAGGGGTCAGGATGTGGATATCTTTTGCGGGGCTGTTCTTCAGCCTACCCTCTGCCCATCCCCATAATTCCCACACACATACCCCCGAGTTCTGAGGAAGGGTTAGCTACCCTCCCTTTTGACTTCCTGAATCTGAGGAGACCAGCTTCCCAGCACTGCCCTTGTGCTCGTTATCTTTGTACTTTCTGCCAATCTGCAGAAGCCACGGGATCCTGGGTGTCTCGCAGCCAGCCCTCCAGAGGGCAGAGGACATTAAACATGTCCTCTAGTCAGGACACCTTCTTCCCCCAAACCTGGTGGGCCAGGACAGGCACAAGCCTTAAACTGGGTAGACCCCAAACAGGCCAGTTTTGTTACCACGAGAATCAAGTTGTTTTGCGTTTGCTTAGATTTGACTCGTGCAGGGAACGTCTTGCCTCTGCCTGTCTGACGGGGCATCTCTAGAATGTCAAGCCAGCAAGGGCAGGAAGCAGACCCTTGGCCCCTGGCCCACGGTGCCTGGCGATATCTCAACAGACTAGACGCCCAGTCACCACTCACCTTGCCCACACCCCTCGGATAGCCACGCGGGCCCCCACCCCCGCTGTGGTGGGCCCCCACCAGCCAGTTATCTCACCAGCATACAGGGTGGATCTGGAGGCACCAGACACGGCTTCAGATGCCACTAGTGTCGTTCTGAAGCCCTGCGTTTGGATGGAGGTCTTGTTCCTGTGACCTTTTTTCAGGCAAAAAGTTGAATCCCATGCCAAATACTGTGTTACAGCTACAAGAGGCATATGCTGTCATCATAAACACCACGTATACTGCTGCATAAAGACACCACTTGACGGTGAGGGCTGGGGAAAGACACCCATTGTGAAAAGGTGAAAAACAGTCCCATGAAAAGTCATCGTAGAGAAACCAGCGGTGGTGCTGTATGGCATGCTGATAATTGCGGGCCCTGGCATCAGCTCCTATCTGCCGGGAGCAGAAAGTTGGGGGCGGGGAGAAGAAGGGACTTCGTGGGGACTGTATGTGACATAACACTTCCTCTCCACTGTAAGAATCCTCTCGAAAGGAAATAGAAAACAATTCCGGGTGATCAATGGAAGATTTTTCTTGGTTGGAAACCTCTGCTATCTCCTCATCAAGAAGAACTATGCCTGGGGCTACCCTGGTGGCACAGTGGTTAAGAATCCGCCTGCCAATGCAGGGGACACGGGTTCGAGCCCTGGTCTGGGAACATCCCACGTGCCGCGGAGCAACTAAGCCCGTGTGCCACAGCTACTGAGCCTGCAAGCCACAACTGCTGAAGCCCGCGTGCCTAGAGCGCATGCTCCACAACAAGAGAAGCCACCGCAGTGAGAAGCCCGCGCACCACAACGAAGAGTAGCCGCCACTCGCCGCAACTAGAGAAAGCCCACGCGCAGCAACAAAGACCCAACGCAGGCAAAAAAAAAAAAAAAACAGAACTATGCCTTGAAAATAGGGGTCCAGACTTACCAGCCCACAAAAAACAAAGGCTTCATGAAGCAGAATGACCAGGAGACAGAGGAAAAGTCTCTAGCTCCTTCCAATTATCCAGCCCCGGTTTCCACTTTTCCTTGATGTATTTCTCTTAGACACGGATACTATCCAGGTGTCTACAGCGTAACCTTTTCATACCTATAAGCACAATTGAAGAACTTTTTTCAAACTCAGAATTAGCAAAGGACTTGATCTGAATAGATACAGTGATGAAATAGAAGGCTTAGAGAACTGATTTGAGGAGCAAAGAGTTGGATACGGTCTGAAAAAATGTATAGGAGGGAGGAAAAAAAAGAGGGCGTTCTTGGTGAGTCTGGAACATTATTCAGCAAATACTTACAGACCACCTGCTATGTGCTCGGCCAGACACTGGGCTAGGAAGTGGAGAGACGACAGAGAACCAGACCCCAACCCTGCCCAGGAGTTTACAATCTAGTTGTGGGGAGGGGGTACTGGATGAGTAAACAGGCGATTACAATCCAGTGTGTTAAGTACATTGAAGAGACAGTGAGCCCTGTCTTGAAGGATCAGAAAAGGCTCCTAAAAGTGATGCTGATGTTGAGAATCAAATGACAAATAGAAGTTGGTCTGGAAAATGGACCAAGAGCCTTCCAGGCAGGAACAGCACGTGCAAAAAGGCCTGAAGGCAAAAGCATCACGGCAGATGGGTGTATGTGGGTGAAACCAATAGACTAATAGCTGCATGACCCAGAGAGATGGGGAGGTAAGTGTCTCGGGGGAGAAAAGATGGTGAGAAGCGGGAGGAAGCATGCGGTCCGGCCCAGCTCTCCCCCCAGCTGAGTAACCCAGCCTCTTGTACATTTTAGCTGTTGTCACTGAAGGTAGGCTCCCCGCAGGCCGGCAAGCTGCTTCATCCTCTCTGCGTTCTTCCTGAGACCCCCAAGAGACAGTGGCCCCGTTTCTCAAATTGGAAAGCTAGAGGGAGGGCCTTAAGGAAGGTGTCAGAAGCAGAGCCCACCGCAGTGTCTCTCGTCCCAGACCTGATAGTTCTGGGGCAGAGAAATTTGAGTCCCGGAAACTGAAATACATCTTCCTTTCTAGCAGGGTTCTGGATTCATCCCTAATCTGGAGCAGCTTATCGGATGCACAGCTCAGGTGTCACACCTAAGACACCAGGGGAAAAAAGTTCTTGGGATCACCTGGAAAAAAACAGGGAATTTTAGAAATCACCTGATAAGAAATGTCAAGTAATACTGACTGGAAATCAAACCACAGCAGCTGCTTTCCACAGCTGCATGCCATGTGGTGACCGTGTTTGAAGACTTTGACTAAATGAGGCTAAAAATAACCAGGAATGTAAAACCCTTCAGGAGTCAGGTCTCTAAATGAGATAGCCCAAGAAATCCACATGGGTATGAGGATGGGGATGGGGAAGGGGAAGGAGAGAGAGGGGAGGCTTGTCTCTGAGCCACTGGCTCAGCGGTCAGAGGATTATCACCTGAGAGGTGGAAGAGATAACGCTGCTGGACCCCAGGAGCCTGCTGTTCCCCTTTCATATTCATCGGCTCAACGCTGCGGTACCCATTTTACAGATGGTGGAAAACGTTTGGCGCCACCTGAACTCTCGCAGACTGAGGGTTCCTAATCTCAGCTCCACTCCGAGTCCAGCTGACTTCCTACGGAAAACAAGAGCAGTGAAATGTAGAAATGTCACCTCCCCCTTGTTTCCATCCTACACCTCGGCCCTGGTGGCGTGGTGAGAGCTTGTGCCACTGTGCTAAGAAGCAACCATTTATTTAGTTGTGAAACTGAGACTGGGACTTTCTCTGCAGCGGAAGAAAGAATAAGGTGACGTCAGAAGGAAGCATGCTTCACCAAAGACAAAAGCAAAAGGATGCTTTTTATATTGTGGGAAGCTCAAAAAGATATAGATACTCATTTAGCCCCAAAGAAAATAGATATGCTTTCCCATGCAGAGAAACCACCAATGAATATTTTTTACTGCATTTTTCTAGTAAGAAAAACGAATCTGTCCCTGGTTGTGGTAGCTCTATAGTAATCATAATAATAGTAACCACAAATGCTTATTAAGTGTTTATACTCCAGACACTGTTGAGAAAGCTCTTTGCCACGGATCACGATTTTTTGATCTTCACAAAATCTATATGAGGGGTGATAACTACCATTATCCCTATTTCATGATTAAGGAAACTGAGGCCTGGACAGGTTTAGAAATTTGCCCCCGGTCACACTGCCTCTCAGTGGAGAAGTCAGGGTTTGCTCCGACCAGACTCACGATGCTTTAGTTCACTGCCTCAGGTTCTATTATTTTGTCATAAAGACTAAATAGACTGATTTCTAGAATCTTCTCAATTTCCTGTGAAGAGTTTTTCTGTTTTTCATTTGCATTTTGCTCTTTCATTATTGGTGATATTTGGTACTTCTACCCTTTCCTTTCCTCTTATAAACTAGATGAATGGACGCTGAGTTGGAAGTCTGAGGTCTGGGTGACAGTTTCACTTCTGCCACTACCTACCTAAGTGATCTGGCGCAGTTCACAGCCTCTTTGGGCCTGGTTCCTTCTCTGGAAAATGAAGCTGTAGGATTGTAACGAAGGTCCACGCCTATGCTGAATACACCCTTTTCTCTTTCCTCCTGCCCCTCTTGTCCTCCCATCCCCCCATCTCTCTTCCTTCCTTGTCCTGGCCACTAGCAAGCCCTCAGGCCCTCCGTCCTCTGCGTCTCTGGTCTTCTGTCTTACACATGGCAGGCAGGCAGGCAGGGGACGTGGTGTGAGAGCACACCCTTGTCAGGAAGCTTGGGGACACGGATAGTAAGGAGATAGACAAGCAGTGTGAGGTAGCTCAGTGGAACACTGGCCGTCCTCAAGAGTGTAGGGTGAGTCAGTCTTGGCTTTGGGAGCTCTCTGCCTCTGCTCTGGTTTTTCCTTGGTCCCCATCATTAGCGTCCGCGTACTGCCCTTCAGCTTCCTATCCCAGTCCTCTTTGTACCAGGTCAGCCCATCCTCCTCCTGTCATGCCTCATCTGAGCATCACGTGGTACTTGTCCTGTATCCCGTTCCCTCAGGACTCTGCTGTCTGTTAAGGAAACAGTATGTCCCATCTTCCTCATGTGTTCACTCAGCATCCCCTCCAAGCATATACAGTACTTTATCTCGTCTCTTTTGGCTGCATTGGGTCTTCGTTGCTGTGCGTGGGGTTTCTCTAGTTGCGGCGAGCGGGGGCTACTCTCCGTTGCGGTGCACGGGCTTCTCATTGCGGTGGCTTCTCTTGTTACGGAGCACGGGCTCTAGGCGCGCGGGCTTCAGTAGTCATGGAGCGCGGGCTCAGTAGTTGTGGCACACGGGCTTAGTTGCTCCGCGGCATGAGGGATCTTCCTGGACCAGGGCTTGAACCTGTGTCTCCTGCATTGGCAGGCGGATTCTTAACCACTGTGCCAGCAGGGGAGTCTTTATCTCGTCTTAAGAAACATCTAAAAATTAAGAAGGCCTTCAAGAAATTATGGTGGTTTTGGGCAGAATTCTTTCATTCTGACCACCAATGGAGCACCTACTTTTGCTCCAAAGGCTTCCTAACCCTGAATCCAGTGCTTTCATGATTAGGAGAGAACACCAGGCCTCCCACGGTGAGATGGGAGCCAGGACGGCAAGTGGGAGGATACCCCAGGAAGAGAATTGATATGATAACTTTGTCATTTTTAGTTTTTCTTTTAACTACAGAACAAAAAATCATTTGCTCCTGAAGAATATGTACATTTAATTAGACATGAATATTTGAAATAGTCTGGAGAAACAGATTTACTTAATTCTGGTCGGCTGGTTAGGATTCCATGGACAAAGAAGCAATCACCAGCCATGTCTCAGCCAATTAAGGTTTTCCCAACTCATTTTAAATTATTGGGCATTCATTTCACTAGTATCTATTTAATATTTAATATTCCTTGAAGCACAGGCTACCAAGCAAAGGAGCAACTTATATGAGGCCATGAAAATTCCTCTTCCTTTAACTTCCTCAGAGTTCTTTCCAGTTTGTTGATGATTGTGTGGGAATCTGTGGGCCTTCGTCACACAAAGTCAGCCCCTAAAGGGAGACTGCTCTAACGTTCACCATCAGAATTCTCCTTTTAGATTGCAGAAACGGCGTGCATCGCCTGAGCCTTCACATCCCTATTTTAGGTGTGTTTCCAAGGAGTAGGTTGGTTGTCATGGTTTGGGAGAACTTCACCGTCAGGATGCAGTAACTCTAGGGGGAGGCACGGCCCATCTGTCCCTAAGGGAGAGGTCCAGAGGGAATAAATAGCCTGCTGGCCAGAATGTTCTAGCTGTTTCCCTGCTTAAAGCAGCCCTCAAGGTTAGAGCCTCTCTCAAGGCCCAGTTCTAGAATTCTCAGCTTCCAGAATGGAGGTTTGGTCTCTTCGGTCAGTCCTTTAAAAGACAGTGTGTTATCTGTAGGCCTTGCTGAGCAGAGGGGGCTTATTCCCTGCCCTGTGTCCTCAGCATCTTAGTCCTTCCATTCCCTGTTTATTCTCCAGCTGCCGGGAAGATGAGCTTTGCCAGCCATCTTTGACTATGGTCAGGTCAGAATTCTGGGACGCAAGAGTAATCGCAGTTTGCATTTCTCATTCTTATTCATGGTTTTTCTGTCACTGGCTGTGGCAGGGTCTGGTTGAGAAGACTCCTCCCGTACCCTGGGATGCCAGAGTGGCTTCCCAGATGGTCCCCAACTACTTAGGACTCTTGGAGTAGACACAGCGCCTGTCCAGAGAGAGAGACCCAGTTGTATGGGTCAGGAAGGGGCCCTCCGTTCAGTCGGAGACTGTGCCCTCTCATTCCTGGGAACACCACAGCTCGCAGAGCAGTTGGGAGCCAGCTCCTGCCAGCCCACACTGCCCTGTCAACATGCCTGTTACTCATCAACATCCCTCTCTATTTTCTTACCAAGTATGATGCTCCAGACCCAGGCGAGATGTGTCATACAGGGGAGACTTCACCTGGTGGCTAAGAAGGCATATGTTCCTGCCCACGCTCTGCTGAGTTTTCAGAAACTTCCCAGACACACCCGTTGGTCTTTGTTTGCCTTCACGGCGAGGCCTTAAGGTATCGTGCTCCCAGGATGTTTCTGGGCCCAGTCCCTCTTACACTCAGGAGGCTGGTCTCCGGAAGTCCTCTCTGCAGATTTCACTTGTGCACCGTGGCCAGCCATCGCCCTTGCCTGGGATGTGGCAAGTCCCATCATGGGCTCAGCAGTTGCAGCGATGATTCAGGCCAGTTTCTGCCCTCAGAGTACAGTTTCATGAGCTTTTCCCTGTTTGTGCTGAAATAATACAGTTTGAGAGAGAGTACCATGGGGTGGGGCTTCAAGTACCAAAAAAAAAAAAAAAAAAGTGCACAGATTGATTTTCTTTTTCTGGAGCAGGAATCTGAGCAGGAAAATTGTCACGTGTGGCAAACTGCTGCAGGATGGTTCCCGTGGGCCTTGGTCTTCAGGGTTTCCGCTAATCCTATTTCACATGTCTGCAGGCTAGCCCTTTCTCCTCCCTTTCCTTTTAACTATTTCTGGCTAATTCACAGCCCTGGTTTTAAAAAAAAAAAAGGGGGGGAGGAAGGAAGGAAAGAAAGAGAGAAAGCAAGCCTATTTGCCCAAATATTCCGTTTCTTGATGTTTTTGTCTTAAACCAGTCACATACCCTTAGCTAACCCAAATCCATATGCCCATTCCCTTTTAGCAGCCCAGTGAGCTCATCAATATGCCAGCAGATGATCTAAGCCCCCAGTTATCACCTTCTCTAGAAAGACAAACAAACAAAAACAGCCGGAAGGAGGGAGGGCGGATTGGAAGCGGGTGCACGATAAATGATGCATAAAACTACAGCCTAAAAGGGGCCCCCGCCGCCCGGCCCCTCGGAGGGCGTGCGTGTGTGTGAGCGCACATTTTCCACCCGCCGGCCGAAGCACCCCAGCTCCGGGCCGGCGGCGGCGGCGGCGGCGGCGGCGGCGGCGGCATTTTAATGTCAGATGGAATCGCTAATGCCCGCGTTGCCATGGCGACCGCGGGAGCGGCGGAGCTAAAAGCCGCTGCCTGGGCTCGGCGCCGCCTCCCCCGCTGCAGCCCACCCGGGCGGTGCAGATTCTCTTTGTCTTGCTCGCTCCCCGCCTCTTCCCTCTCCCTCTCTCCCTCTCGTTCCTTTTTCATCCCCCTTCTCCCCCTCTTCCATCCTCCCTCCCCTCCCGGCCTCCCTCTCCTTTGTTGCCCCGCCCCCACGCTCCCCAGCACCAGCCCTTCCCGAGCTGCCGCAGGTCCTGGACCCCTGGCCTCCGCTCCGCCGCAGGTGCCGGATCAAGCAGCCCGCTCCCCTCACCCGGAGGCATAGACAGGCCCGGGGCCCGGTTGTTATTCTTGGGGACCTTAATGCCCCACTTGAAACCAGTCTTTTAAAAAGAGGATTAAGAAAACAGGAAGTATTGTTCTTCCCGCACCTGGACGGCTGCCCTTCGGCACATGGTCTGTCTCGCCGGCCCCCGGCCCGCCGTGGTCGCCCTGGCGTGAGAGGACTGGCCGAGGGCCCCCGCGGGCGCTTGTTGCCCCTCGCCGCTCCCCAGAGTGACTGGAGCTGACAGTCATGGAAATGCACGTGCCTCATCTGGCCTCGGAGAGGACGAAGCAGCTATGGCAGTTCCTCACCTAGATGGGCTTTGCTGCCCCCAGAGCAGAATTACCAGGGCTTCCAGGGCCTGAACTCCTGATTGGGGGCGGGGGGCGGGGGGGTAGTGTCCTGTACTGCTACTAGCATCCACCTAAGCTGGTAATGAAGAGCACTGAGACCACAGTAATGACCCGCAACCCGTAACCCTTGTGTCATCCATCTTTGTCCTGGGGCAGCATAGCAGCTCTAATGGCACTGGCTTAAAATGTCAGATTAGCTCATGGTCTAGCTGATGCCCTCATCTTCGAGGAGAAAAAAAAAAAAGCAAAAAGAAAACAGATTTGTGCCACTCTATTGGAGTGTCTGTAAAAAGGACACACCATGGTCTAATTAGGTTTTAAAAATAAAAGGCATTTTCTAGACACCAACTGTATCCAACACATAGTTAGGTATTTGGTTTAACACTATGTTTTGGAATGACTTCTTCCATGTTCTGAAGGCTACACCTAGTATTTAAATGGTGAAACACTGATTAGCAGCCAGCAACCTTGGACCACTCTTACCATGGTCTTGAGTCAGTGGCTCTGCAGTATCCATCTTGCTTCCATAACATACCATGGCCCCGTCACTGTCATTCCTACATCTGAAATGAAAGGTATGCCTTTAAGATGGTTAAAGGCTGGGGTTTTGCTTTAGAGTCCCTGCCCCCCAGTGAGTATACATGTATATGTATGTAGGTATTGGCTACCTTCACACAGAACAATGCCTGCACGGATGCACACACAGTAAGTGGAACTGCGGTTGCCTCTAGGGAACACTTTCCCCAAGAGTAGATGAGACTAGACTACATCCCCCCACTGATTCCAAAGCATTCTGCACTTTTTCCGTTCAGAGCTCTTCCCAGAATTAGGGATAAACAGGGATAAACAGTGATGAGTGTGTAATTCATGTTTACGTACGTCTCCGCACCAGACTGTAAGCTTGGTGAGGGCAGGAGCAACGCTTGTCTTTTACGCCCCTGTATCTTCAAGGGCCAGCACACATTCAGGGTTTAGTATGTATCTGTTGAATAAAGAGATGAGAAGTGGACAAGAAAGAGGGTGCTGACAGAGTGATGGGGACTGGGGGCTGTCCAGAGGGTGAGCAGGGGTGCCAGGAGGGGTGCCCATCTCCACGGTCCTCTTGTGAGCTTAGGGGCCCCCCCCAGGGACTCCACCCTTCCTGTACAAAGTACCTCAATAAAGCTGTTCTAAGTAATTCTTGTGTAACTAGAATATGTCTGAAACTCATCATAATAAAAAGCTTGATGAATCAGTTAAATTGTAAATAAGGGGAACGCTGTCATTTGCCAAGCCAGTTCCTGAGCAGCTGACTGGAGCACTTACCCAAGGCAAGGCAAGGCAGCCCTTCTTTCTGGTCCTTCCCAGGGAAGGTGATGTTTTGGTGCTCTGCGGCAGGGCCTCACAGGAATACTACCCAGGGCTTTAAAACACTAACAAACATCCAAGGGCCCACATGCAGACTGGCTGATCAGAGTCTCTCCAAGTAAGGACTGACCACTGCTTTTCAGATGCTCCTCTGACAATTCTGATGCTCAGTCAAGGTTAACAGCGTTGCTCTGTGGGCTCCCAGAAGTGGAGGTAAGAGGACGCAAGGACACTGAAACTCACCAAACCCAGAGATTCGACTTCAGCTATGAAGCTGATGCTGATACACTTTAGGCTGAACAAAGAGATGATTGGCTTCAGCCCACTTCAGGTTGTTTCAGCACTGCTCACAGAACCTCTCTTTGCCTTAAAAAGCCTGCGGGTCCCCTCCTTTGACAGTCGTTTAAAACAAATCTGTAACTGTCTAATCAGGGCACGAACCATTTTTCAGACTTGCCCAGGCAGCAGTGACCTAAATATTACTCAGGGTGTCTGACTTCCAGCCCCAGAGGAAGAGTGTATTTGGTTTGATTGTTTTTATGCTGATGAAGTTGAGCCAGTAATTCAAGGTCCCCATAGGGATGGCTGAATCATTCGATGCTATGAATTAGTTCTTTAGACCGAATGCAGTGGTGCAGAGTTATTATTGAATTACTCACTTCTCAATAGCATCACTTATGCACTCACTCGATCTAATTTGTTGTGCCATTTTTAATTGATATGAGCTAAAATGAGCAGAACCTGGAGGGTTTGGTGGGAGTGGCCCAGCCCATTTATACCAGCCAGGTATAAAGAGTAGATCTCTGGAAAATGTGACTAACCCATTTCGGAGCCAACGGGCGTAGCGGCAGATTGCTCTGCTCTCTCTCCCAGGTAACCCTGCAGGCAGTAAATAGAGCCTGTATTAGAAGCCACAAAAACTGAAAACACACACAGCAGGGAAATCTGCCTAAATTGCCCAACAAGATATCAGGTGCAATTGACTTTCCACTAGAAGTGTGTCTGCCCGCAAGGTCAAGGCAATTTGGCAAGAAGCCACATGGGGACACTTTACGTTGAAATCTCTTAGGAAACTGAGGACAGGGAAATAAAGGTTAGTCTTGGGCTCTTCAACCAAGTTAGTGATTGTGGAGAGAACAGGAACTCTTCAGGTCAGGCAGGAAAAGCACCGGTGTGGCCCGGGCAAACCCACACTGTCTTTCCCAGCCAGCAAGCTCCAGCCTGAATCCAAACAACCCATTTCTGAGAACTTAAAATAAAAACTAAGATAGCAGTCGAATGGTCTCAAGTTCCCTACAGGGCCTTTGATGTGTATCCCAGCAGCAGCAACATGGCGAATGGTTTCTGTAATGTGGGATTCCCGGGCAAGTGGGCCTGGACCACCGCCACTGGTTCCTCTCTCATTATAGGGCCAGAAATAGATGCCGCGTCCCAGGAAAGGGGAAGTAAGGCTGCATGGAATGTTTCATCTGTTGGAATATTGTTCTGCGCCGCCTGACAAGATTACTGAGTTCTCAGTTCTGTAGCAGTGGCATTGACTAAGAGTCTGAAAATTGATGCATTATGTACTCGCTTAAAATAGCAAATGCAGAATAGGAAAAGCAGAGCCGCTAAGAAGTGTGCAGAACATATTGATGGAAAGGCCTGTGCTGCCTCTGTCATTACCAGCATGAAAGGGTGTATCGGAGCAGGGGGTGGATTTTCCATCAAAAGCATTCGTGTGGTAAAGGCTTCTGTACCACAATGAGTCAGGGGTACATTTTTTAGCTAACATAACTGAGTGCAAATCCTTCTGTTCTCAAACAGGTGGTAGAAAGTGAGCAATTTGTTTCTTTTCATCTCAGTGTTCTGGGTTGGTTCATGAGATAGTTGCTTCTATTTTAACCTTGTTGAGTTCCCCCTTAGAACAGAAATCCCCAGTTACTTGCTACCTAATCAGATATTCCGCGCTGTGGATTACAGCTGCCTGGATGGGCAGCAAGGTGTAGGGCGAGTGAGGTGGAAAGTGCATAAAAGGAATGTGTCATCCGCCCCCGAGAAGAAAGCATCATGTTTAGTCAGCATAGATGGGATTTTTAAATACTCAAGAACAAGTTAAAAGGGCCTTCTGGAATCGACAAGCCTTTTCACCAATATGGCCCTAGGAGGAGGCATGGTTATTGCTTAAGGGGCTATCCATGGTCAAGCCAAGAGGCCTTGAGACTCAAGGGCAAGGGTCCCTTCAGCCCCTGTATCAGTTGTTTAACCAACTTCCTAAACATAAGAACCTTCTTCTTTAAAGCACTTGGCTCCATTAACAAACGTTCAAGGGGCACTTACTCCAAGCCAGGCATTGCCCTAGCCACTGTGCCTATGTATATTTTGTCCTTTAACTCTCACCAAAACCCTTTGGAAGAAAGCGTTACCACTGTTTATTCTCCCAGTTCAGGAAACCAAGCTTCAAAGGATAAGTGATCGCCCAGAGCCATACAGCTGGATTCACACCCTAGACTGGCTGATTCCAAAGGCCTGTTCTCTGTACCAGGCCCCGTTGTCTCCTGTCTTGATTAAGCAACATTCCTAGAAATACACAGAACCTGGAAGTCCCCAGTCCCCGTGTCTTCCCTGCTGCTGCTGCCAGCCGGAATGTCTGACTCCCGGGTGTGTTATCGCCAGAGTTCCAAAGGACTCGTTAGTATCCACGAGAAATCACTTTTTCCAGGCTCAGCAAGCAGTTGGATGTGCAAACCGCCCCTATGTGGGAACTTGAATTAACTGTTCAGGAAACCATAACGTTCTGATTGTTGTTGGACCGTGACCAGTTTCCGGTTTCCTGGAGGTCACCACAGTTCTAGAGAACGTGACCTTTTATTTGCAGAGCAAGAATTAGGCCTTTCTTTTCCTCGCCCCTCCCCTCCACCTTTATAATTTGCACTATTGCTGCTAGGAATACTGCTTTTAAAGTTTGGACATTTTCAGATAAAAATTGCTGGAAAGAATGGTGGGAAAAGTATCAACAAGAAGACCATTGATGGGCTTCCCTGGTGGCACAGTGGCTAAGAATCCGCCTGCCAATGCAGGGGACACGGGTTCGAGCCCTGGTCCAGGAAGATCCCACATGCCGCGGAGCAACTAAGTCCATGTGCCACAACTACTGAGCCTGTGCTCTAGAGCCCGCGAGCCACAACTACTGAGCCCATGTGCCACAACTACTGAAGCCCGCACGCCTAGAGCCCGTGCTCTGCAACAACAGAAACCACCGCGATGAGAAGCCCGCGCACCGCAACGAAGAGTAGCCCCCACTCGCCGCCAACTAGAGAAAGCCCGTGCGCAGCAACGAAGACCCAAGGCAGCCAAAAATAAATAAATAAATAAATAAATTTATTTATTTATTTAAAAAAAAAAAAGACCATTGAGACTTCCCTGGTGGTCTAGTGGTTAAGACTCTGCGCTTCCACTGCAGGGGGCTCAGGTTCAAACCCTGCTCAGGGAACTAAGATCCCACATGCCGCGGGGAGTGGCCAAAAAAAGAAGACCATTGAATAAAAAGTGAAAAACGTTAAGGAGTTTAGGGTGCATGAGAATGGTAGTCAGGCTGCTCACTTGCCATTTTAACACGGAATTGTCAAATTGGAGGCTTATTTGCTTAATATAGCACGGCACCAGGATAATATTGTAAATACTTACTTTATAGCAGAATTTGCTTACAAAATAGGTTTGGGAAACAATTTTGATATCTGATCTCCCCACTGGATCACACAGTCCTTTAAGGGGGGGAGAACAATGAGGTGTATATTCCCCAGTGAGTCCTCATAACATGTAGCGAAACCCTTTGGATCGTTTCCAGAGGAAGTGAAACTCAACATTGTCCCAAACCAAACTCACTCTCTGTTTCCTTCTCCATCACCTACGCTGACAACCTAGGGTTGTGGAAGACTCTACTTTTTACCATCTACGTTCAGTGGTCACCAAATTCTTGCTCTGAAGCATCTCTCAAACTTGACCTGTCTCTGCCCTCTTAACAACCACAGCCCTTTCTTCCCTGATTTACAGTTTCCTACCTGGTCTGCCTGCTTTTAAACACCCCCATCAGTCTATCCTCCACATCACCTGTTTCCTATCAATTTCATGTATTCGCTCTTTTATTAAATAAGCACCTACTTTATGACAGACACTCTTAGGCACAGCGATAAGGAGGCGGTCCCATTCCCATGGAGCTTCCCTTTAGGAAGGGGGTGGGAGCCATAGGAAGACAGACAGTAAACAAGCCAAGAATCAAATAGGTCAGTTTCAGATAGCGGTAAGTGCACTGATGAAAACAAAGTATTATCTCTCTTCTCCACTCAAGGATCCTTAAGGGAGTCCCCACTGCCTGCAGAGTTAAGCCTAAACTCCTCGCCTGTTATCTACCCCAGCCTCTCTCCCACCACAGTCTCCAGACACAGTTGCATCCTGAACTACAGCCCCACGCTTGCCGTTCCCTGCATATTCTCTAAATTTCACTTTTAGGCTTCAACAAGGCCATCTCTGTTCGTCCAAGTCCTCCTCACCCTCCAAGGGGCAGTTCGTCACCTCCTGTCTTTGGGTTTTGGAGATCTGGGCTGGGGAGGCCCAGGTAGGCTGCAGGGAGGAAGGGCAACTAGAGCTTGAGGGACATCGTTGGAGGGAGGAGCGGTGCCGGCTGAGCTGGGCGAGGCCGCTAGGCTGAGGGTGTGCCCGTTCCAGGGGATTCCGCACGCTGCCGCGCGGCTGTAGCTTCCTCCACAGGCATGGGGAGCAGCATGAGGAAGAGAAATCAGGTCACATTCTGGACCGGGGTGCTGAGAGCCCAGTTTATTCCCATGATGCATCTGCATTTCAAAGCCTCAAGCTCCACGGCCCAAGAGGCTGCACCCAGCAGCAAGCAGGCAGAATCCTTCACTCCCCGCACCCTGCGCTTCCTGAGCGCACCCTGCAGCCCTTTAATGGTGCCAACTTTCGCGCCTTACATCGTAGCTGTTTGTCAGCAAGTCGGCCTCCCTCCCCAGACTCTGAGCTTCTTGAGAACGGAGGCTGTTTTATTATTTATCTTCTATCCCAGAGCCTTAGACTCAGATATTTGATGTAGGACATGTTTCAAGATAATGCCAAGGAATTCCTGAGCTCACGGCAAGACTTCTTCTTAGTTCCCAACCCTGTTCAAAAGTGCCATCATTAATCATATTTAAGCATTCTTTGATGACTCTCTTTTTAGTATATATGTCCCCAGTGTGTGTGTGTGTGTGTGTGTGTGTGTGTGTGTGTGTGTAGCTGCAAACCACCTGCAGTGCCCAGTTCTCAGATGGCAGAGACTGGGGTCCTACAAACTCCCCTGTGCAGTGGGCCACAACCCCACACAAATAGAAGCTCAGATGCTTCTTGATGATGGTGAATAGAACAGGTAGATACAGAATGGTATTCTAACAAACCACTAAAAATCATCTGTTCAGAGGAAGATGTGGGTCCTGATTTGTGTTCAATCCAGTCTTATTTAGCACCTTCATTAATGATGTGAATAGAAAATAAACACCAATGTTCACAGACGGAGCTGACTTTGGAGATACTGTTAACAGAAGTGTCAGGATAGGAGGAGGAGAAATGTAAGCAGGAAACAGCCAAGATGGAAAAAAAGAAAAGAAAGAAAAAAGCTTAACACAGCAAAGGGAAAAAAAATCTCTCAAACAGATATTTTTTGATAAAATAAAGTCCCAAAGACAATAGAGCAAATCACTGAGATGAGAAGTCAAAGGGAGACAGAGAAAGAAGGGAGAGGTGGGAAGAGAGAGGAGGTCACGGAAGGTGGGATGGACGCAGAGGACCTGAGCTCAGGCTCCAGAGCCGACACCCTCTTGTTGGAGGTGATGGGGCAGCGCGCTGAGGGGACACCACCCCCCGGCCCCTGATGCCGCTCTGTCCACAGCTGCCATCCCATTGGTTTTGTGGTAGAGGTTTGGTTTGGTTTGGTGGTGTTTTGTTTTGTTGCTTCTGTTTTCTGTTCTTTCCTCATATCTGAGGGAGCGGTGGCTTTGTTCTTTTAGTTCAGTTTTGAAAGGTTTCATTATCCCCGGCATAAAGCATCAATTTGGACATTTTGGGAGGGACAGAGGAATGCAGCCTATAAAGAGTCCAGATTCCAAATATATAAAGCAAAGTGGAACATCCTCACTGCCTTGGTCTCTGATGTTGGTGGAAGGGAAACAAATCCAAGGGCCGAGCAGCAGTCCCCGGGCCTCTCAGGATGGGCTCAGCCAGGCCACGTCCAGCATGCAGAGGCCAGGCCCGGGTCCGCCTTGCCAGGGGAGGGCCCCCGACGCACGAAGAATAGGAACCTTCTGGTTGACAAAACCAGAAGCCAGGAGCCTCCAGAGAGCAACAGTCCTCCTCAGGGACTCCAGCTGGAAAGTCAAGATGCCAGTGTGTGCCGGGGAATAGTTTAAAAAAGTACATGAATTCTCCAAGCGCCAGGAGAGCACCCCTTCTTTGACAGCCTGGAATCAACCAGGCCTGGAAACACCAGTGTAAAATGTTGTAAACGGGGGCTTCCCTGGTGGCGCAGTGGTTGAGAATCTGCCTGCCAATGCAGGGGATACCGGTTCGAGCCCTGGTCTGGGAAGATCCCACGTGCCGCAGAGCAACTAAGCCCGTGCGCCACAACTACTGAGCCTACGCGTCTGGAGCCTGTGCTCCGCAACAAGAGAGGCCGCAATAGTGAGAGGCCCGTGCACCACGATGAAGAGTGGCCCCCGCTTGCCGCAACTAGAGAAAGCCCTCGCACAGAAACAAAGACCCAACACAGCCAAAAATAAATAAATAAATAAATAAAATTTAAAAAATAAAACATAATATGGTAACTTAATGCCAATACATTAAAAAAAAAAAATGTTGTAAACGCCAAGGAAGTGAACGACAAGTGGTGACAGTGGGGGTCATGGCTGTGGGTCAGGATGCCCCAACCTTAGCACCATGACAGCAGATTCCAAATGCTATTTCCTGACTCGTAAGCACCAAGTATTAAAGAATTGCGTGCAGCAGAGGTATTGACCCACGCTACAGCTAGACACATCCATCCATCTGAGGTCTAAATGCAATGGGGCAAAAAAAAATTAAATAAATAAATAAATAAATGGAAGGGGGCTTCAATGTGTCACTCAAGAAACAGACACCACTTTCCAGCTGTGCAGAACTCCTTGACCTTGCTAAGCTTCTGTGCCCTCATCTATGGCGTGGGCATAATGACAGTGCCTCGTAAGGTGTCAGCAAGGATTAAAGGAGATGATGCATGTGAAATGTTTAATGCAGTGCCTAGTGTGTGGTAAATTCTCCGTAAGTGGAAGATGATGATTGTCAAGCTCCCCTCCCCCAATGCAAGACCCCGTTTACAGCTACACAAGACGCGCTGCTGAGTAGCACCAGCCATAGCCGGCAGACGGCTAAGTGATCATGGGCGTATCTGTTCACATTACTCCGGGTATGACTGAGAAACATGTGTGACACCAGTGTCTGCTCATCTCCATTCAACCTCAAAAAAAAAAAAAAAAAGATGACAACACGTTCATCGATGTAATTCCTGGAACTTCTTCCACCTTGCGTGTATGTTTCCAGAAATCCATCAGTCCAAACGTTTGTCATCCTACGAACATTTTTGTTTCCCTGAGAACTTCATCAGCAATGGGGCGGCAGCACCTAATATGTGAGAGTCTGGATTTGCAAAGCAAAGCAATGATTCACTTTGCAGAAGGGTTCTTTGGCTCCCGAAAAGCAACCCTGGAATAGTGAGCATTCCTAGGGCCTCTTCATCTGCCTTAATCACACTCTACACCTCAACACACCCTTGCACAGAGCACAGTGCCAGGAGGGCACCTGCTCCCCAAAGCCCAGCCCCTGCTCACCGATGGCGCCAGCTCACTTCTCAACAACACTGCTTTGACGATGCTTGACATTGCCCTCGGGTCTTCTGCTTAGTGTCCGATGTCGAAGTGAGTCCCAACTGCTTTCTTAATTATGTCTCTTTAAAAAATTCATTCTTTCTGTAGACAGTTATGGAACTCCTATTCCGTATCAGATGCTGCCGTAGGAGCTCTTGATTGGGGGATGAAAACTGCTCAGAAGCACTTAGTAAGTAGGGAGCTCAGCTAACGATTAGATTCTAATGACTATTTTAGTGGCAGTGTGCACAGAGGTTAAGACTTGGACTCCAGCCCGGGTGCCTGGGTTCAAATCTGGCTCCACTCTGTGACCTTGGCAGGTACTTAGCCTCATTGGGCCTCATATCCTCTTCTGAAAATGGAACTTACTTCATGCTGTCATGAGGATTTCATGAGTTGCTATTTGTAAAGCGCTTTGCAAAAAAAGCATACAAGGACTTCCCTGGTGGCGCAGTCGTTAAGAATCCGCCTGCCAATTCAGGGGACACGGGTTTGAGCCCTGCTCCAGGAAGATCCCACAAGCTGCAGAGCAACTAAGCCCGTGTGCCACAAATACTGAGCCCGCGAGCCGCAACTACTGAAGCCCGTGTGCTGCAACTACTGAAGGCCACGCGGCCTAGAGCCTGTGCTCCACAACAAGAGAAGCCACTGCACTGAGTAGCCCATGCACCGCAACAAAGACTAGCCCCTGCTCTCCACAACTAGAGTAAGCCGGTGCGCAGTAAGGAAGACCCAATGCAGCCAAAAATAAATAATTTTTTTTTAAAAAGCACACAGTACTTACTATTGTTATTATATTCTCCTTTTATTTGATTTCTATTTGTATTGCATTATAGTCAGAGAAGATAGTTTCAGTCAGATGCTAATTCTTAAGTATTTATTGAACCACCTTTTAGGGTCTGTTACCTATTCCAAGTGTACTTCAAAACAACGTGTATTCTCTAATTGTTGGGTGTAGTTGAGCACACAAGCTTATTAATTGGGTTCAAATCTATGTTATTAATTGGGTTCAAGTCTATGTTCTTTTAATATCTGCAGATCTATACGTTTTGGGGAAAAGTATATTAAGATTGTTGACTATTTGCAGACATGTCATTATATCTTTGCAGAGCTCACGCCATCTCACACACACGTTATTAACTTTTATTTTCTGGAGTGTATCTTCCTGGTGAACAACTCCTTAATAAAGGAGACAGTTATCTCACGAGTTCTTTCCCCAGCAGCGCTGTTTGCCAGCTTTCTTGTGATTAACATTTGCCTTATGTATCTTGTTCCGTTCCCTTAACTTTTCTTTGTCATTAGGCTCTAGATGGGTCTCTTGCAAATAGTCTCATAGCTGCATTTCTCAATTCAATCTGAGAACTCTCTTTTAACAGGGATTCCCATCCATGTCAGTTTGTGTTTTCTCGTCCTCATGTTTCTTTGCTCCTTTTATTCCGCTTTCCTCCCTTCCATTAAGTGAAGCAGACTTTCTTCTCCCCACCTTCCTTCTACTTCTCTGGAACGTGTACGCTGCCATCTCACGGTCTCATTTACCGTCAGTCGCCTTCATTCCCCAGCTTGTCTGTGGAGCCTGAAATTCATCGGCACCCCCTACCCTCCTCCCAGATGAGACAGAGACCTTGAAATGCTTCCCTGGGATCACACCCCGTCTCTTATGTTGTTCTTCTCCAAGATGTTGTTCTTCTCCAAGATGTCGTTCAGCGTTGGTTTAAACCCCCCAAATAGTCATCTTCGTTGGTGCTGCGTTTACAGTGAATGCTTACTTAGATTGACCTGCACGTTTGCCTGTTTGTCTGCTCCCCACGCGTCGCCCACACCACTCTTTTCCTTTGGATCCATTGTCTTTCCTGACGGATGACGGGTCCTTCTTTACCTGAGAGCTGAGCTTGCCCGACTTCCCCAGGCACCCTTGTTTCGTCTGAGAAAGTCTCCCTGTGGCACTCGCGCTCAGGTGATGGGTTGGGGATAGAATTCTAGGTTGACGGTTATTTTCCTTAAACCCTTTGACGAGTCTATGTTTTCATTTTTTTTCCCTCATATTTGATGAGAAAGCCTATTATTCCTTTGCAAGCAAAGTCTCTTTTCGCCCTGGGTGTTCTTCAGGTTTGCTCTGCCTTTGGTGACCTGCAGCGGATCTGCTTTCAAAGGGGTCAAGAGAAGAAAGCTTGAGGTTTCCGTTTCTTACTGAAAAACCTTTGTGTGTGTGTATCTTCTCACCCCATGGTTCCGTGCCTTTCTGCCAGGCTGGGAGGCAGACTCCTGGTGGGCTTTCCTAGGCCGAGCAGCCTCATGCTGACCTCAGGCCTGGTGCCCTCGCAGGTGGCCTGCACGTCCTGGGCTTGGCATCCGCTGGCCTCCCATCCCCTCCTTCCTCCTGACTCCCGGAGGTTACCCTCCCTTTCCTGCAACCTCCACTTTGATTTTAAATATTCTTTCTGGGGAGTTGTATTCACATCGGAGACACTTGTAAGCGGTCGGGAAAGCTTGTCAGCTCCGATCGTGCTGTTGGAAGCAGCATAGCACCATTGCCTGCTCAGAGCTTCGAGAGAACTGGGGACACAGATGAACACCCAGTTCAGCCTGGGGGTGGGGGTGGGAGGCAGGCAGTTCTGGAAAGCTCCGGGGAATGACTGAAGAGGTTTCAGCAGGGGAACGACAGGATCTTTTTCGTGCCTTTGAATATCTCTCTGATGACAATGTGGAGGACACATTTGAAGCAGGGTGCGGGGCAAAGCGAAGACAGAGGAACGGGTTAGGAGGCTACGTTTGGAACCGGGAAAAAGGGGCTGAGGTTCTGGGCAGTGATGGTGGCAGCGGAGAGAGAACGAGAAAGTGAAATGGATAGAACTTTGTGCCCTGACCTGGGCGGAGGAGGGATCCAGGCTGATCCGGGCTTTCTGGCCTCCGTGATGGGTAGATGACGCCACCTCTCCCCGGGACAGGCTTGACAGGAGGAGGGAAGCAGTTTGGGGAAGGCGCCAAGAGGACGAGCTCAGTGTTGGACACAGGAAGACTCAGCCGTCTGCAGCACATTCAGGGGATTTGTCTGGTCGGTGGTTGCACATATGTGCTTGGACCCCTTGCTGGGACAGGGGACACTGGGTAATTGTCATTGAAACCGCAGCATGGGTGACACACTGGGAGAATGTACACAATGAAAAGGACCAAAGGTAAAACAATATTTAGGGAGTGAGGAAACAGACATACTCCTGCAGGATTCCTGCTGCTTCTTGAGGTGTGGGTCTGACACGGCCCCTTCTGGAAGCCCACGCCAGCCACCCACGCTTAGGTGGCCCCTGTGCGTATCTCAGTGTTTGTTCACCTTTGCCCATCCTCTCGGTGTTGACGGGTGCCTTGAGGTCAGGGCCTGCATCCCACCCATTTTGTGTTCACTCTCTCTGGACGAAGCCCACCTCATCGTGGGCGCTCGGTAAATACCCGCCAAGAGAAGGAGAGCGGGTGGGGGAGGGATGGGTGATGGGGGCCCAAGAGAGGAAAGCCCTGGGGGAAGGGGGTCCCTGACCGGAGGGCCAGGAGGGTTGGGGGCTGGGCGGGGGTTCCGCCCACTGGACCAGGAGCCTGCGCCGGGGGCCTCGGGACACACGTGCTGCCTGCCTAGAACCATATAGTGACTGGAGTTTTATTTTCTAAATAAAAGTGGTGTCACCTCATCCCTCACCAGCTACAAACCCAGAGAGGACTCAGCAGGTCGGGGATGCGACGCGCCCCCCGTCAGGACTGCTGGCCTCTTAGACTCGCTCTAGAAGTGACTGTGGTCAAAGTGTCCATTCGACCCTGACAAAAACAGAAGTAGCCCTTCCTAAAGCAGGATTTTGAAAGAGCTGCTCTCTGTGATTTGCCATGAGCAGAGGGTCTTCCTTCTGGAAGGAAGCGAAACACACGGGGAACAGCTGCAGACATGAGCGGGCCATTGTCCTCAGGGAGAGCTGGAGACCCTGCCCTTGTGTCCCGGCGGCGTCCAGGTGGAGGGCCGCCTGTCCTGATGACGTTGCAGTTTATCGTGAAACACTCACTCCACGTATCACCCCTGGGAAAAGCATCTGTTTACGACCTGCCTGTGCTTGGTGCAAGGCGAGCTTCCCCACACACACATCCTGTGACCAAACACAGAGAATGCTGCGTTAGCGCCGAAGTCTCTGGAACTGCTGGCCGCTCCCCCAGAGGATCCGTGCACCAGGCCACTGCACTTCACCTCACTCCCATCCCGGTTCCCTTGCAAGTGCTAGAGCTCCGGTAGGAAATGCCACTGGAATGCCATGGAGAAGAGAGGGGGGCTCAAGTCCCGGGCTGCCAGGGGGTAAAAGTCTTCTGCTGACCAGGGGTCTGTACAGGAGGGGACATGTTCTGGGCTGCTTCAGCCCCTGGAGAGACTTGTGATGTCCAACCCTGTGCAGGACTTTTCAATGCGCGGCTGCACCAGGACGCCCGCGGATCCGGTCTTTCATTGACCCACGGATTTCTCTGATGAGCAGAGGACGAGGAAACGGAAGCAAAGTAACTTGATCGAGGCCATTTGCCTGCACTGATAGCTTGGAGCAGATGAAGCAAGATGAAAGTCCCCGAATTCCACAGTTTGCTGAGCCATTAAATCCTGTAACAGAAGATGGGGAGGAAAGCCCCTCCCCCTTGCAGCCAGCCAGCCTCCATCGCAGCTGTCGCTCGCAGCTATAAAATCTGCTTTCTTTTCTTGAAAAAATAAGGCGGGTGCTCTGGTTCCGTAAAGATTTCCAGTGTGAAGCGCCAGCAGGAGATGCCACTGGACCCCCTGGAGTGTCCACTCCCCTGTCTGCTGCTCGGGCCCTGCCACTGCTCTGTCTCCAAAATAGGCACAAGAGACCCCTCACTGGCCTTAAAACCATTTTGGTTTGAACTTAAAATGGGGAGAAAAAACATGGTTTGAGGGCAAGTTCTTATTTTTCCTTTAGATCAGCCCATTTAAAAAAGATTATTGTGTGGACTTCCCTGGTGGTCCAGTGGTTAAGAATCCGCCTTCCAATACAGGGGACGTGGGTTTGATCCCTGCTCAGGGAACTAAGATCCCACATGCTGCAGGGCAACTAGGCCTGCACGCTCTAGAGCCCGCGCACCACAACAAGAGAGAAGCCCTCACGCCACAATGACAGATCCCACATGCTGCAACTAAGACCTGACGCAGCCAAAAAAAAAAAAAAAAAATTTTTTTTTTAATTATTATAAAATACCCATAACTTGGGCTTCCCTGGTGGCGCAGTGGTTGAGAATCTGCCTGCTAATGCAGGGGACACGGGTTCGAGCCCTGGCCTGGGAGGATCCCACATGCCGCGGAGCGGCTGGGCCCGTGAGCCACAACTGCTGAGCCTGTGCCCCGCAACGGGAGGGGCCGCGATAGTGAAAGGCCCGCGCGCCGCGATGAAGAGCGGTCCCCGCACCGCGATGAAGAGTGGCCCCCGCTTGCCGCAGCTAGAGAAAGCCCTCGCACGAACCGAAGACCCAACACAGCCAAAAATAAATATAAATAAATAAATAAAAGTAGCTATAAAAAAAAAAAAAAAAAACAAACCCATAACTTAAAATTTACCATTAGTCACAGTTAGTACATTCACAATGTTGTGCAACCATCACCACTGTCTAGCTCCAGAATATTTTCATCACCCCAAAAGGAAACACCCTGACTCCTCTGCTTTCTGGCTCTGTGGATTTGCCTATTCTGGACATCTCATATAAGTGGAATTACACACAGTATGTGGCTTTTTGTGTCTGGCTTCTTTCACTTAGCATAATGTGTTCAAGGTTCATCCGTGTTGTAGCAGATATCATTACTTCATTCCTTTTTATGGCTGAATAATATTTCATTGGATGGATAGACCACATTTTGTTTGTCCCTTCATCAGTTGATAGATATTTGGGTTATTTCTACCTTTTTTTTTTTTTTTGAAGTATAGTTAATTTACAATGTTGTGGTAGTTTCAAGTGTACAGCAAAGTG
This sequence comes from Balaenoptera acutorostrata, assembly GCF_949987535.1. Lineage (NCBI taxonomy): Eukaryota > Metazoa > Chordata > Mammalia > Artiodactyla > Balaenopteridae > Balaenoptera > Balaenoptera acutorostrata. The sequence continues at coordinate 18,883,628 of NC_080083.1, read as the reverse complement.
ATTCAGTTATATATATATATATTATTATATATTATGTATATTTATTATATATTATATATATTTATTATGTATCATATATTATATTATACATATATTATTTTCCAGATTCTTTTCCATTATAGGTTATTACAAGATGTTGAGTATAGTTCCCTGTGCTATACAGTAGGTCCTTGTTGTTTACTTATTTTATATATAGTAGTGTGTATATGTTAATCCCAAACTCCTAATTTATCTGTCCTCCATTCCTCTATCCCCTTTGGGAACCATAAGTTTGTTTTCTATGTCTGTAAGTCTATTTCAGTTTTGTAAATAAGTTCATTTATATGATTTTTTTAGATTCCACATATATCATATGATATCACTTATTTGTCTTTCTCTGTCTGGCTTACATCACTTAGTATGATAACCTCTAGGTCCAACCATGTTGCTGCAAATGGCATTATTTCATTCTTTTTATGGCCAAGTAGTATTCCATTGTATATATGTACCACATCTTCTTTATCTATTCATCTGTCAATGGACATTGAGGTTGCTTCCATGTAAATAGTGCTGCAGGGAACATTGGGGTACACATATCTTTTTGAATTATGTTTTTCTCTGGATATATGCCCAGGAGTGGGATGATACTATAAAACTCCTAGAGGAAAACATAGGCAGAACACGCTTTGACATAAATCATAGCAATATCTTTTTGGATCTGTCTCCTAGAGTAATGGAAATAAAAACAAAAATAAACAAACCGGGGCTTCCCTGGTGGCACAGTGGTTAAGAATCTGCCTGCCAATACAGGGGACACAGGTTCGATCCCTGGTCCGGGAAGATCCCACATGCCGCGGAGCAACTAAGCCCGTGTGCCACAACTACTGAGCCTGCGCTCTAGAGCCCACGAGCCACAACTACTGGAGCCCACAAGCCACAACTACTGAAGCCCACACGCCTAGAGCCCGTGCTCCACAACGAGAAGCCACTGCAATGAGAAGCCCGTGCACCGCAATGAAAAGTAGCCCCCGCTCACCACAACTAGAGAAAGCCTGCGCACAGCAACAAAGACCCAACATAGCCAAAAATAAATGAATTTAAAATAAATTTTAGAATAAATAAATAATAAGCAAACGGAGTTTAACTAAACTTAAAAGTTTTTGCACAGCAAAGGAAACCATAAACAAAATGAAAGAACCTCCAGGATGGGAGAAAATATTTGCAAACGATGCTACCAACAAGGAATTAATCTCCAAAGTATACAAACAGCTCATAGCACTTAAAAAAAAAAAAAAAAAAAAAAAAAAAAAAAAAGAACCCAATCAAAAGATGGGCAGAAGGGCTTTCCTGGTGGCGCAGTGGTTGAGAATCTGCCTGCCAATGCAGGGGACACGGGTTCGAGCCCTGGTCTGGGAAGATCCCACATGCTGTGGAGCGACTAGGCCCATGAGCCACAATTGCTGAGCCTGCGCATCTGGAGCCTGTGCTCCGCAACAAGATAGGCCGTGATAGTGAGAGGCCCGCGCACCGCGATGAAGAGTGGCCCCCACTTGCCGCAACTAGAGAAAGCCCTACGCACAGAAACGAAGACCCAACACAGCCATAAATAAATAAATAAATAAAATTTTTTTAAAAAAGATGGGCAGAAGACCTAAACAGACATTTCTCCAAAGAAGACGTACAGGGACTTCCCTGGTGGCGCAGTGGTTAAGAATCCGCCTGCCAATGCAGGGGACATGGGTTCCAGCCCTGGTCCGGGAATTTCCCACATGCTGCGGAGCAGCTAAGCCCATGCACCACACTACTGAGCCTGTGCTCTAGAGCCTGCGAGCCACAACTACTGAACCCATGTGCCACAACTACTGAGCCTGCGTGCTGCAACTACTGAAGTCCATGGGCCTAGAGCCCGTGCTCTGCAACGAGAAGCCACTGCAATGAGAAGCCCGCGCACCGCAACAAAGTAACCCCTGCTCGCTGCAACTAGAGAAAGCCCGCATGCAGCAACGAAGATCCAATGCAGCTAAAAAATAAATTAAAATTAAAATAATTTTAAAAAAACATACAGATGGCCAAAAGGCACATGAAAAGATGTGCTAATTATTAGAGAAATGCAAATCAAACCTACAATGAGGTATCACCTCACATCAGTCAGAATGGCCATCTTCAAAAGGTCTACAAATAATAAATGGTAGAGAGAGTGTGGAGAAAAAGGAACCCTCCTACACTGTTGTTGGGAATGTCAATTGGTACAGCCACTATGGAGAACAGTATGGAGGTTCCTTTAAAAACTAAAAATAGAGCTGCCATATGACCCTGCAGTCCCACTCCTGGGCATATAATAGGAGTTTTATAGTATCCGGTCTTACATTTAGGTCTTTAATCCATTTTGAGTTTATTTTTGTATATGGTATTAGAGAATGTTCTAGTTTCATTCTTTTACATGTAGGTGTCCAGTTTTCCCAGCACCACTTATTGAAGAGACTGTCTTTTCTCCACTGTATATTCTGACCTCCTCTGTCATAGACCAAATTGACCATAAGTGTGTGGGTTTATTTCTGGGCTTTCTATCCTGTTCCATTGATCTATATTTCTGTTTTTGTGCCGGTACCATACTGTTTTGATTACTGTAGCTTTGTAGTACAGTCTGAAGTCAGGGAGCATGATTCCTCCAGCTCTGTTCTTCTTTCTCAACGTTGCTTTGGTTATTCAGGGCTTTTTGTGTTTCCATACAAATTTAAAAATTTAAGTTCTGTGAACTAGAACAAATGAAAAATGCCATTGGTAATTTGATAGGTTCTGTGAACTAGAACAAATGAAAAATGCCATTGGTAATTTGATAGGGATTGCATTGAGTCTGTAGATTGCCTGAGGTAGTACAGTCATTTTAACAATATTGATTCTTCCAATCCAAGAACACAGTATATCTTTCCATTTGTTTGGGTGGCCTTCCGTTTCTTTCATCAGTGTCTTACAGTTTTTGGAGTACAGGTCTTTTGCCTCCTTAGGTGGGTTTATTCCTAGGTATTTTATTCTTTTTGATGTGATTGTAAATGGGTTTGTTTCCTTAATTTCTCTTTCTGATATTTCATTGTTAGTGTATAGAAATGCAACAGATTTCTGTATATTAATTTTGTACCCAGCAACTTCACTGAATTCACTGATGAGCTCTAGTAGTTTTCTGGTAGCATCTTTAGGATTTTCCATGTTTAGTATCATGTCATCTGCGAACAGTGACAGTTTTACTTCTTTTCCAGTTTGGGTTCCTATTATTTCTTTTTCTTCTCTGATTGCTGTGGCTAGGACTTCCAAAACTATGTTGAATAAAAGTGGTGAGAGTGGGCATCCTTGTCTTGTTCCTGATCTTGGAGGAAATGCTTTCAGATTTTCACTATTGAGTATGAGGTTAGCTGTGAGTTTGTCATATATGGCCTTTTTTTTTTTTTAATTTTTATAGGAGTATGGTTGCTTTACAATGTTGCATTAGCCTCCACTGCACAACAAAATGAATCAGCCATACACATCCAGATATCCCGTCCCGTTTGGACTTCCCTCCCATTTATATGGCCTTTATTAAGTTGAGGTATGTTCCCTCTATGCCCACTTTCTGAAGAGTTTTTATCATAAATGGGTGTTGAATTTTATCAAAAGCTTTTTCTGCATTGTTGTAAATAATGCTGCTATAAACATCCCTGTACAAGTTTTTGTTTGAACACCTATTTTCACTTCTTTTGGGTATATATCCAGGAGTGGAATTGCTGGGTCGTGTGGTAATTCTGTGTTTGACTTATTGAGGAAGCAAACTCAATCCATGTTGTCTTACTTTGTTGTCTGTTGATGGCAGTGTGGACGGCACCAGCCGGGGGTTGCTTAGCTGCCTAGCTTTTCAGACCAGAAAGCCAGTTCTTCTTCCTGCCCTCAGCACATGGAACCACTCACCCCCCTCTCTTCTGCCCAAATCCCACGGCAGCCCCACGGAGACAGGCAGGGAATCAGGGCAGGGCCACTCAGGGCTGCAGTGCTGGGGCTTTGCTTGCTCCAGGCCAGCAAGAGGGCCCGGATGAGGGTCGAAGGACCCCCTCACCCAGATCACGGGCTGTGCATCTACCCCCAGGGCAGCCTGGCTCCCGCAGGAATGGAGAGGTGCCCGAGTCACTGCCTCCAGTGGGCTCTGCTATTTTTATGTCCAAGTCTGGTTAAAAATAGCAGTCCTAAGCCAAGGTTTTAGCTGCAGCTAACAAGACATTAAGCATCAGATACCTAATGCCCACGAGAGATAACCACGGGTCTCCTCTTGTGTTCATTTTCTGTTTCTACAAGATGTTTAACAAGACAGGGGGCTTCCCTGGTGGCGCAGTGGTTGAGAATCTGCCTGCCAATGCAGGGGACACGGGTTCGAACCCTGGCCCAGGAGGATCCCACATGCCGCGGAGCAACTAAGCCTGTGCGCCACAACTACGGAGCCTGCGCTATAGACCCCGCGAGCCACAACTACTGAAGCCCGCGTGCCTAAAGCCTGTGCTCCTAACAAGAGAAACCACCGCAATGAGAAGCACGTGCACTGCAACGAAGAGTAGCCCGCACTCGCCGCAACTAGAGAAAAGCCCGCACGCAGCAACGAAGACCCAATGCAGCCAAAAATAAATAATAAAAATAAATAAATTAAAAAAAAAAAAAACAGGTAGGAAACAGCCATGAGGAAAGCCCCTAAGAACATCTCCATCCCTGCCCCCTGGGCGCTCCAACACAGCCCAGCCCAGTGTTCTGGGCACTCAGAGGCCAAGAGCGCCACTGCCCGCGGGCCCCCTTCCTGCAGAAAGTGGGTCTGAGTGATGGTGCCGCCCAAGCCAGCCGGTGCTGGGCAGTGCCTCCCTGTCCCCTGGGCCAGGCGGGCGGACGCACAGTTGTGCCGGCCTCCCCTGCCGTCTGACCCTTGGCATCCCCTGTCCGACGCCGAGAGCAACAGCCATCCAGGGAGCCCGGCCCGCCCGCCCCCAGCGCCGCCCTGGGGAAATGAAGGCGTTCAGAGCACAGGGAACAGGGCCTTCTCCTCTCGCCTCCCAGCGCAGAGAAGGCCGCTGAGGCACGAGGCGCAGCGCTGGACTGTGCCAACCGATGAGTCTCCCAGCTCTTCCACCGGCGGCATCTGAAGTGCGTTCAGCGCCCGGCCAGGCGCCCGAGGACGAGCTGCTCCTACCCAGCAGGTGCGCAACCACTCCGCCGGCACTCCGCGCCCTCCGACTGCTCAGCAGGTGGGAAGAAGCCCCCCTGGGCCTGCAGGGCCGTGTGGCTCCTGGGCAGGGGAACGCGCTCCTGCCCCGCACGCTGCCGGCCACACAGGTAGAAGCACCGCTGACCCTCCCTCCCACCTTCCCGGCCTCCGGGAATCTGACGTCCGACCGGTTCTAACAGCGGGACCCGCGACAGGCAGGGCCGAGCCGGGACTCACAGAAGACATTTCTCTCATCGTCGTAGTCGGGTACCACGTGCAGGGAAGAGTCTCCATTTATCCCTGGACGCAGCGCCCCCCGGCTCCGTGTTGCCATCAGAGAGAACTGATAAACAGTGGCATCAGAGCCCCGTGCTGTGACACCCCCCCGCTGACATCTAAAGCCCAGTGCCTGGTCCTCAGCCTCAGGCCAGAGGGTGGTGGCCGTGGCTCCCCGCCCTGTGCTGCCCCACACGCGGGTTCTCAGGAGCCCGGCAGCGCCTGAACCTCGGGCCCTGGCTCCCCGATGGCTTTGGTTCGGGACCGCAGCCCAGCACCTTCTCTCCCGCCCTCATCCTCTCTGTGCCCTGGCCTGGAGACGCCTGTGAGGCCCAGGGGCATGCCGGGGAGACTCTCCCACCTGGGCCCCCTGCTAACCGCCTGTCTTCTTTTCGGTCCTTCCAGTGAGAAGCGCCACCTGCAAGTCAACGTCACCAACCCTGTGCAATGCAGCCTGCACGGGAAGAAGTGCACCGTCTCCGTGGAGACGCGGCTCAACCAGCCGCAGCCCGACTTCACCAAGAACCGCTCGGGCTTCATCCTCAGTGTGCCAGGCAACTGATGCGCAGGGAGGTGGGGCCGCCCGAAGCCCGCCCGCTAGGCTCCACGCTGGGAGGGGCCCCCGCCTCCCCTGCGGCCCCTCCGCGAGGCCCACCCCCAGCTTTCCGCCTTTGGCCTCCGTCTTCCTCGGTCGCAACTGTCCACAGCCCCCTCAGCAAACCAAAGACCCCGTGTCCTGTCCAGCCCCTAGCCACGCCCCGACTACAGCTCCCCTGCAGTCAGTGAAGGCCGCCCGCTGCCAGGCCAGGTCAGCCTGCCTGACCCCGTGACCAGCAGCTGGCCCTGCAAGGCGAGGGGTTGGGGAGCCCGGATGCAGCTTCTAGCCAAAGCCATGCCCCCGGGTCGGGGGAGGTGTGGGGGAGGGGAGCTGGGGAGGTAGCCCTCCTGTCTCCCTGGGCCCAGCTGCCCTCTCCCCAGGGTGATGGCAGCCCCATGCCCTGGCTCAGGGAGCTTCTCAGCTCCTCGTGGACCCCCTCCCCGCCAGCAGCCAGCCAAGGCCACCAGGTGAGCAGGTTCACCTGTAGGGCCAGCCCCTCAGCCCAGGAGCCAAGGGCCGGCAGTCTGTCCTGCCCAGAGCCTGCCCCCAGCCCCGTGGCCACCTCCCCAGAGAGCGCAGCGCAGGGGCTGCTCCAGGGATCACCTTACTTCACCGCGCAGCCTGGGCCGTGGTTGTCTTACACTTATTTTTGCAGCTTGCTAATCAGATATCATGTCTGCTGTGCCCACACTCGTGTCAGGAACGCTAATTAATAAAGAAAATAGAATGGTGGGCGGAGAGCAGGGGAGCACTCGGGGGTTTGGAAGTTGCCCCTCCAGACACCTCTGCCTCACACTCATGTGGAGAACCAGGACTGGGGTGAGAGGGTCTGAGCCCCAGGAACTTGGGGAAGTGGAGCGACAGAAACAGTGCGGGGGTCCTGGCACTGCAGGCCAGGCCAGGAGAGCCGCCGCCTTGCCAGTCCCTGCCCAGCAGAGAGCGCGTGTGCTCCAGATGCTCCCAGGACCACCCTCCTCTGGGCCTCAGCCGAGGAGGACGCCACACACCCCTGGGCAGCCCGGGCCTCCCGGCCTGGAGCCTTAAAAAAAGGAAAGACTCAGGCACCCACTGTGGTCAGGGGGCTGAGGGTGAGCCCACGCCCCAGGAGGAGGCAGGCCGGGTGTCAGAGGGATGTGCTGACGTTTTCTTCGCTTTCTGCCACAGAGGCTCCCCCTGCCACCCCCCTCTGTGCTCCCCTCCTGCCACGCCGACCCACAAAGCATACCAGGTGCCACCTCCTGTGCCTGCCGCGGCCCCCTGGCCGGCTCCCAGGCGGTCCCAGCAGCTTGGTCTCGCGGCTGCCCCACCCCTGCTTCCCAGGGCTCGAGCACATTCTCACCCCGTGCAGTGCACAGCAAAGAGCCCCGCTGGCATCCTGGCCTTGGAAACCCATTCATCCTCCAAGCCTGGTCAGCTGCCCGCACGGGACCCCGTTCAGCAGCGCCCGTAGCTTTGCCAATCGCCTTGACACTATCGATCCATCTTAACTGGAACATCACCTCTCCTTTCCACTCGTTTCCCCAAACTTGTTGCTTTACTAGATACATGGAAATGTATGTTTTAGACACACCAAAAAGAACATGCCAAACGAGTGCCGTTCAGAGGCTGGAGAGGACGGGGTCTGGAGTCCTGCCCTCCCACGTTTTGGTGTCGCCTCTGGTCCCTGAGCCCTCAGCCAGAGCACCACCGCCGTCCACAAGTACTTTTTCATGATGTCCTACAGGAAGTCACAGTGTGTGGCAAGTGAAGAAAGAATTTCAGGTGTGATCACAGTGCTGAGGGGAAAGCAGGAGGACACAGTGATTGTATGCAATGAAGTGTTTCTTTTGATTTAATTAAATGCGGTTTTATGGTTTGGTGCGTATATTCCTATTTTCCATTAAATTAACTTTATTTCTAAAGCATATTTTGATTTATCATCAAGAGCAATAAAGCATTAAATCTTACATTTAAAGGTGTTCTGCTCTTTGAATTGAAAACTATATGTACAGTTGTGAAATTCTGGCTTCTATAAACTCAACTGTTATCCCAGAGGATGGAAGGGAGCATTAAACACAAATCAGGTAAAAATGGAGGCTAGTTTACGTGGGGCTGTTGATGAAAAGTATTCAGTAGTGAGTGAGCAGCTGTGGGGAGGAGGAGCCAGGAGGCGGACAGGCAGTGGAGTTAAATCCAAACACTTTCTCCCACCATTTTGAGGCCTGTGCACTAGACTCGAAGCTCATTGCTTTCAGGTTTACTGAAATCAAAGCACGTATAGAATAAAGGCAAGGCTGGGATCCCCAGGGCTGCAGTTCGAGGAGAGGTCTGAGTGAACCGTGGCTGGTCAGCCTCTCCCCGAGCCCTCAGGTTGGGGTCAGGGAGCTACAGGCAAGCAAGGCCCTGCGGGGAGACGGGGCATCCCCAGCACCCAAGGGCCCCGCAGCCAGAGGATGCTACCGGGTCCCCAGTCACTGGCGGGACAGAGCCCACAGTGATGGCTTCTGAGTCAGACAAAGGAGGTGCCCTGATCACAAGGCTGACAGCTTCCAAGGTGCCACTTGAGCAGGTGCAACGCGCCCCGCCCCCAGGCCCAGGGCAGCTCCAGCCAGCGGGGCACAGGGCCAGGGAGATTGGAGGGGGGGGACCAAATCCAAAACGCCAGGTCCCAGCGGCTCAGGGTGGTGGCGTGAGTGGGCACAGACCGCTGGCAGTACAACCAGTAGGGGGACCCACCCTTGCCACAATTAGAGGCTAGGGTAGCTGCTTATCTGGGAGCCCCGGGGCTGGAGTTCTCTCTTTCAGAAACCTGCACAGAGCTAGGCTGGTGGGGTTGAGCCACACGGGCCCCTGCTGGCCTGGGAGCCTCTGGGCCGTGGGCCACGAGCAGAGCCGGGCCCAGAACACCTGGAGCAGCAGCCTTAGTGCCAAGCCGGGTGCCCTGCAGGACCCGCTGAGCCAGCCCTCACCAGGCCATGCCTGGGCCCGACCCTCTGGCTGGAGGTCCCGGTCACCCAGCTCCGCCAAGCCAAGGGAGCCTTTGGAGAGCAACTCCTGAGAAACCAGAATTGACTTAACCTGTGCTTCTTTCTTAATCACCTTAACATGAACGCGCTTGTTAAGGCCCCTCCCCCTAACCCTCCCTCCTCCCATACTCCCCTCCCCCACAGTGCAATCCAATTATGTTTGGAGCGCAGGAATCATTTATAAGAGGGGCCCCCAGCCTGCTCGTGAAGGATGTGCCCACAGAAAAGGTCTATGTAATGGATGCTCAGTGCATTTTATTGACTCAGCACAGTACAAAAATAAATAAAAATAAGGGAAGGGGAATTAAATTACAGCCAAACTGAGCTTCATGACCTTGTCAGATTATAAACCACACATACTTACAAACACGCTACGCATACATACAAAATGAGACAAATATAAATTAATATTAACAACACCCACAGTTTGGTCAAAGAATAGCTACAGAAGAAATTGCACTAAAAAACCAACATACATCGCACGTGTGTAATTAGCAGTTTCAAATATACAGCTATGAATAATTCTGAGTGAAAAAAATGGCACATTTTCTTTTCATTGCAAGTTTAACAACTGCTGGAACAAAACTAAGTTCTAATAACTGCATGGAAAGAATATATCAACCCTTCAGGTTTACAAGAAAAAGAGAAAAACCAAATCCTGAACTATTATTCCTGTGACTTGTTCTGTGCACGGGTGTAGTTTTCACAGCCATCTGTTCTAAGATTATTTTTCTTAAGACACAAAATGCTCCTGGTTTGCATGCACAATATCACTGTAAAAGCAACAATGAAAGAATAAAGGTGTTTTTTTTTTTTTGTAGGTTAGTTTTTTCCTTTTTTTTTTAATTGTTCTAAAAGTAGTCTTCATAGCAGCATGTCAAATGGGTTCATTGCTTGCACACTCAAGTATATCAGTTCCTTTACACAATACTGATGACCAGTGCAAGGGAGGGAGGAGACCCCACCAGGCTTCATATTGATGGAACTAGAGAGTTCTTTCCTTAGTCCCCAACCACTCCTGAAATTTGCACCGCCTCCAAAACTTAAAAAAATAAATATGGAGAGAGAGAGAAGGAAACACACAAAACTGGAATCCTGCGGATGCGCCTTCCCGCAGTTTCAGGCCCAGCGCAGCCCGCGAAGGAGCGACTACAGACCCACGCCCCTGCTCTTCAGAGTTGGCACCCGGACCCCCCTCTCGTGTGCCGCCAGGGCCCGCTGCCCCCACGGGCCTCCTACCTCAGGTCACACATGGCAGCAGGATCTGCACAGACGGGCTGGGTGGCAACTCCAGCAGAGAAGAGACGCCGCGGCGAGGTCCGCGCCAGCAGCCGCAGGCTCCTTCCAGCCCCGCGGCAGGTTATCTGGCTGACCGGCCGAGAAAGGCTCAGCGTGGGCCTCGGGGCGCAGCTGCAGCCAATGCTCTCCCGCTCGGGCAGGCCCTCTTCCTCGGGAGCACCACGGGCCCGCAGGCTCGGCTCCGGGCCTATTAAATCGGGACCTCAATTTCACAGCTTTTTCTTTTTTCTGTGAATTTCAGTAGTGCTTCTGCTGAAATCGGCAGCCACCTGGAAGCTAATCCTATGTAAAACAGCCCCCTGCCTCCCCCCAGCCTCTCCTTCCAGCACCCCCTGGGGGACCGGGACTGGAAGAGAGAATTCTCTGTAGCATCTTCACATCAGTCTTTGTTCCCCAAAGCCGAAGGGACAGAGGAAGACTTGCTCCCTTCTCTTGGTCCTCTCCCAAGCCCCAAGCCACCGATCTGGGAGAATTAGAAAGAAAATTGATTAAGTACACATCATGTGTTTTTACAGCCACCAACCAGGCTAAGGTGGAAACCAAAACCAGCAGCTGCAATTGATCAGTTGTAGAATCAGCAGGCAATCAGGAGTTCTGCTCCCGTCTTGTTAATTGTCTCCAAGATCCAGCTGTCTCACTGGGCCTTTCGGGACAAGGCTTCACCTTCAGAAGAAACTGAACTGTTTGGGAACAGCTTTAAATCAACAGGGGTGAGGGCGGGGGTACCTCACTACCACTACCACATCACCCTGATCCCTGACATCAACCCCCACCCCCCCGCAGCTCTGCAGGACAAACGTCACGTGCACCAGCAAGAGGCCTTAGCCCTTAGGTGGGCACCGGCTCAGTCCCAGGCATGGCAACCCCACCTGCCCAGAAGGCAGGCTGTTGACAATGGGCACCTGAAGCTGTCCTGGCCTTCACCACAGGGTGACTAAGCTGCATGATTCAAATGAAAAATTCACCCAGGAAAGGAGTTGTCCCCAGCTTCACCCCACCCCTTTAGAGCTGGGACCCAAATGAAAGAACTTAATGAGTCAAACCAGCTCGTTAACCAACACTGCCAACACCGCTGGGAGCAGGGGGAGGGGGGCGAGTTCCACGTCTCCACGAAAGGAAAGCCCTTCTCCCTAAAAAAGAAAAAAGAGCAAACCAGGGGCGTGCACGGTCAAACGACAGGACACCATCTTTGCACCAGGCCGGCTTCCCCTCAATTGAAGAGGCTGTCCCAGGGCCACGGGCATCTTGCCTCACAGCCCCACATGCGGCTCGGTCAGGGTGGCTGGCTCCAGGAGCCTCTGGGAGAACGGAGGACCCAAAACGGGACCCGGAAAAGGGCCTCCAACCAGAAACTCCAATTCCTCTCTGGGCTGCCTGGCTGTGGGGAGCAGATGGTCCAGCGAGAGCACAGGCGGCAGAGGCAGGTCAGTCCTTTGAATTCCCCAAAGTGAGAGATCAGGAGCCAGGGTGGCTCTGAATACATCTTCTGAATTTTGCACAAGGTTCGGGAGTTCAAAAGCATCCAGAGTTCTTGGCAGGGCTGAAGAAAACCCCAAGGAGAGAAGGTGGGAAGGGAGAGGCCCTTGGTGGCTTCGCTAGACACATACTGTACACAAAATCTGATTTAATAATAAATTTTTAAAAATGAATTGAATCCTTGAGCCGTGATGCAGGCTAGCGGGCTCACCGGTCCAGCCCTAGGAGGAGCCGCTTCTTGTCCTCCTGGCCACTCTCGTTCTTCAGGTCGGAGAACACCTGTGTGAAGTAGTGGGGGTCGGCGTTGATCTGCAGCATCTTGGAGCTCATGAGGTTGATGACGGAGAGGCAGCGGTCCCAAAAGGCCTCCTTGCAGCTCTCCACCAGGAAGGGCTTGAGCGGGTAGGAGATCTCATTGCCCATGTAGGAGTAGGAGAGGTACAGGCAGGTCAGCAGGACGGCCTGGAGCTCGTGGTCGGAGCCCACCTCGGAGGAGATGACATCCCGGCAGAGCATGTAAAGGAAGACCACGTTGGCGGGCGTGATGAAGCCCTGGTCCTGCCAGCCCTGCAGGAGCAGCGAGCGGTCCACGCTGCGCAGCCAGAGCACAGGGTCCGTGGGGGACAGGTGCTTCAGGCGGTAGCACCGGCGACAGAGAAACTCACCCAGGCAGCGCAGCAGCTCGCTGGTGGACGCCTGGACGATGACCCGTTTGGGCGTCCCTGCGGAGGTGACGGCAGGATGCGGGGCCTTCTTGACGGAGGAGGAGACCCCCGTCTGGGAGCCCGAGAGCTGGCTGGCAGGGGGTGCGGGCGGCTGCGCCGGTGGGGGCTGGGCGAACGTGGACAGGTTGGCGCACGACAGCGACTTCTTCAGGTTCTCATTGTTGAGGTGCGTGATGTTGTTCTGGTAGCTGCTGTTGGGCTGCACCTTCTTGGAGTTCTTCTTCTTGGCCGACACGGCCACGATCCTCTTCCAAGGCAGCACGGAGATGATAGAGTGCCGCTTCAGGTTCTTGTCCTTGGCGTTCTTGCTGTTCTGCACGGCCGTGTAGTGGCCCACCGTGGCCGCGCCATCCTCAAACAGCGTGGCCTTCCGGTAGCTGGGGGACAGGGACAGCACCGTGCCCATGGTGCCGCTGCGCGCCGGGCGGGGACCTGCGCCCCTGCGCGCCCAGCCTGCCGGCCAGAGGGACGAAACAGCTCACCGAGCCCGAGGCGACCAGGGGGAGGCCGGGGGCGCTCCCGGGGTCGCGTGCCGCCCCTTCGGATCTGTGTGGAAAACAAGATGGTTCTCAGCACCAGGCGGGGCTCGCGTCGCGCTCCTCCGCCCCGGCCTCGGCGGCCCCGCGGACCTGGCCCCGGACCCGCGCCCAGGCCTTCCCCGGCCGGCACGGCCCCGCCCTCGCCCCCGCGCCGCAACCCGGCCGCTCCACTGCGGCACCGGCACCCGCGCCCGCCGGGGTCCGGATGGCAGCGCGGGGGACCGGGAACCGGCGGAGGCGGCCGGGGACCCCGCCTCGACACCGCGCGCGGCCGCGACCCCGGCCCGGCTCCCCGGGGACAGCGGACGGCCCGAGGCGCAGGCTTACCGAGCAGGTGGCTCCTGCGCTCTGCACCCTCCGCAATGCGCGCCGCGGCTCGACGCCGCGGTCCCGGCGCTCGGTGGGGCTCGGCGGGGCTCGCGCTCAGCGGCGGCGGTGGCGGCGGCGGCTCCGGAGCTTCTGTCCAAGGTTCTGCAGGCGCCGCGGCCCCGCCCCCCGCTCGGCCGCCTTCGCCGCCGCCGCGCCCGCGCCCGCCCCGGCGCGCACCTCAGCGGCCTCCCTCTCGGGCGCGCGCGCGGCCCACGCGCAGGACCGGCCAGGCCTGGTCTCGCCCGGGAACCGGAGCCGCCGCCGTGCTCAACATCAGCTGCGCGCGGTGCTGGCAGCGACACGGCCGCGAGCCCCAGGCGCCGCTCTACTCGCCGCGCCCCATCCAGGACCCGGGCCCGGGCGGCGGGTACTCGCGGCACCGCCCCGCCCCGCGGGGCCGTCCCCCTCCCGCACTGCTTGCAGCCCTCTCGGCGCCGCCCCGCCACCAACAGCCCAGCCGTGTGAGGCGCGGGCGTACAGCGCAGCCGAGCTCGGGCGGGTGGGGAAGCTCCGGGCGGGGCGGGGCCGAGGGCCGACCCCGCCCGCCGCCCCGCCCAGACACGTGCTGCCTTTGTTCCCGCCGCGGCTCCGGCAGCTGCGGGCCGCGGGGCCGCCCTCGGCCGCGTCCTCGCCCTGGCCGCCAGAGAAGCCATCCACGGAGGCTAGGACCCCGAGCAGCCTCCTTCCATTTAACCTCCTCGTCCCCGGGGAAGGAAGCTAGGGAGCTCAGGGAGCAAGGTGGGGAGAGGCTAAGCCTTTGCTGAGGCCGCCTGAGTGCCCCGAGCATCCCGAGGGGACTGTCCCATCAGTTTTGAGTGCCTTTCCCTCCGGGATCTCCGTTGCCCCATCCCAGGTAAATGCCCACGGCCCAGGTACAGAGCGACTGGCCTTCCCACACCACACCTGGGACAGAGCCCTGAGGCTCCTGGCTCGGTCGCTGCCCCAGAGAAGGGCCAATACTGAGCCCATCACAAATGTGACCTCAAAATTTCCACCGGCCCTCTTACCTGTTATAGAACGACTGAAGCAACTGCTTCTCCAACCAGCCTCTGATCTGCTGATTTAAATATTTTTCATGCTAAGCATATATAATTTGAAGATTCGGTGCCCATAAAATTAAATTCTGAGTAAAACTCTGGTTCTAATAAGAACTTTTCCTCTCACAAGGAACAAGAATCCAGATCCTTCACAAAGGCTATTCTTCATTTGTTATTCTTTTAGTTTAGTTCTGGAGATTTGACTCAGATTTGACCACAAACCTGGGAAACAGGAGACTTAAACCATACCTTAATCCAAATTACCGCCTCTGGACCTGGTGATGAGGAAGTGGCAATCCAGGGAACACCCAATCCCCCGACTCCCAGACCACTCACTCCAGCGCACAACCTGTGCCAGTTCTGCCAACTGCTCTACGCAGTAAAGAAATCTGGTATCAAACAATGCTACCATCATCAGAAAGTACTAGAATTTGCTAAAGTACTACCCAGAGATTCCTCTGTCAATAGTGGCAACAAAGCTTTAGGGGCCTTGGTGACCATATAGTGGGAAATGCATCACTCTGTACCCAGAAGGCTACTTCTTGTAGAGTCCTTGAGAAACATCCACAGTAGCTGTCATCTTAACGTAGAAGATAAAGGCAGGCCCTTAGCCCAGTGTGCCCCTCCCTCTGAACATTCCTCCGTGTACAACCCCTACCTGCTCTTCAAATGCAGCTGTCCTCCATAGTGAGGAGCTCTTAAGACTCAATCTCCTCCAGGTCCACTGGCCCAATGACTCTCTTCCTAAGGCAAAGTTGGACCCCAGCCTTTTTTCATCCTGCCCCTAATGGAGGCCCAGCTCCTGAGTTGGCCCTTGTCCACATTGCCTTTCCTATGTTGAGCAGGGGTTAAGTGCTTTCCACTTCCCGAAATATGCTTAGATTTCTAAGCCTGTAATCCACCCCTCAGAACTATCTGGAGCCGCCCTGTACTTACCTGTACCTACAAAATTTCAATACTAACTATTCCAATTCATGGTGGGCAGTACCAAGCTCCACTTCACCCCACCCCATTTCCCAAACCATGGACGCCCACATTGGCCTGGGCCTTTTCCAGCCTGCGTCCTCTCTTGCCTTTGTCCAGCCAGCTCTCCCCTACTACCTTCAAAAAGAGCTCTTGGCAGAACCACTCCAACCTCCTCACACTTGTCAGAGGCAAAGTCGTGTGTGCAGCAGAGCATGAATGGGATGGCACTGCCAGCACAGTGGCTTTTGTGACCGAAGAACCCTGAACCCTGTCCACCCGTGTTGTGCCTGCTCTGCCTGTTTTGAGGCACCACACCACTCCTCTGCTCACTCAACACACCAACCACCCCCCTCCCCGTCCAAGCTCCCAGTACTTCTCCAACTGCGAAGCAAAGAAGGAAGAGCTACCATCTGCCAAAAATGGCAGATCAAGGACCCAGGAGGCAGACCTGGATGAATGATGCACAGCTGTTTTCTTCCCAGTCTTCACCAGAGAACTGCAGGGAAGCTCTCCAAATCCCACCCCCATCAATCAGCCTCTTTATCCTATAGTGTATCTCTAGCTGCCGGAAAAGCCAGCCTGCGTGTTACATGCACGGCTGGGATGTCCATGCAGAGTTCCCATCCTCTGCATGCCCCCTTCCCATACCACTCTGAGGAAGGGAGGCCAAGGCCCCAGCCAGCCAGCTCCCAGAAAGGGTTCCAAATAAAGCAGGTCTGAGCCCTGGCTCCTGAGGAAGTCGTGCTTTGTTCTCTCAGGCATCACAGAGCAGCATCTAGTGGCCTCTCTGGGCAGCACAGGTTACGTAACTAGCATGCAGCAGGGCTCCACAGCCAAGGGCCGCAGCCGCCGCTCCCAACGCCATCAGGATCTCATTAACACACAAGGAAGCCCAGGCACCGTGAAGCCTGGTGCCAGGAAGGGCCCATAAGTGAGGGAGCCAGGCCCATGCTAGCCCGTGGCCACCCCACCCTCTCAGCTGCACCTAGATGCAGCTTATCGAGGCCTGGGAGGGGAAGCAGTCCCTCGAGGTCTGGAGCAGCGCTGTCCAAAAGAAACCATGAGCCACAAATGCAAGCCACGTAGGTAATTATTTTCTAGCAGCCACATTAAAAAAGTTAAAGAAACAGGTATATTTTAATAGTACATTTAACCCAATAAATGCTCAAAATATTTCAACATATATAAAAAAGAAGTTGAGCAATTTTTCATTCTTTTTTCACATTCTTCAAAGTCTGGTTTGTTTACATTTGCAGGGCATCACAGCTTGAACTAGCCACAATTTCAAGGACTCAACAGCCATATGGGGCTCATGGCCACACACTGGACAGCACGGGTCTGCAGGAAGTCAGCAGACCTGCCCAGGGAGATGAAGAGAAGGTTGCTGCCCCACTGAGCTCCTGGGACTGCCCTCCCCCCACTGCTCGGGCTCTTGATCTCTTTGGAATATTTTTGAAGTCCTTTATTGAAGCACAACTCTTCCTTAAGTAAAACTATACACAGAGACACAATACTGAAAGAGAACAGAGAGTGGCTCGACTGGAGTTGGTGGCTAGAGCCCACCCTCCCTCCCAGTGGCCCCAGAGCCTCACATGACAGGTCACTCCCAGGGTCTGGGGGGTAGTATGAAAGTCAATCCTTTTGAACAAGATTCCAAAAAACTAAAACTAAGCCACAACTGAATGCCAGGGCTCTCCAGGCACCTGTACTTCCATGACTTCATGTAACACTCCCACCACAATTACCTAACAAGAAAGCGCCATCACTTGTCGTGTAAGTGAGGAAACGGGCTCAGAGGATATTACAACCCAAACCCCATGTCCTCACTGGACCACGATGCCTTGGAAAAACAAAGGTAACTGAGCCCCATTTCCCATTTTAGCCCTCACAGACCAACTTTCTCACCCAAAGCCCTCCACTTGACCCCGGATCTAAAGGTCTCCCATGAAGCAAATGAGACAGTAGAGCTTTGTCCAGTCTAGAAGGCTACACAGAGCTGTCTGGACTTGATCAGAAGCCCTCCAGCACTCAAGAAAGGACACTTTTTGAAAAAAAAATTGTTTTTATTGGAACTCATCTGAACATCAGATATACCTGGTGTTGGTTAGCAAGAACCGTTTGTACATTTGATATTGATGGTGCCAAAACCAAAACAGTGACTGGACATGATGGGGAAAGATGTTGAGAACAAAAACCTGATTTTGGAGAGGAAAATAAAAACCAGTCAGATTCAGTGAGGATGCAAAACCTGGTACAACAAAATCCTTTTACAAAATATAAATTTATTACGAAAACCTGGAAGGATAATCTGACAAAGGGAAAGAAAGATAAAAGGAGGCCAGCAGGAAGGAGGCAGGAGGAAGGGGAGAGGAAAAAAGAAGACAAAGAAGAATGAGAGGAAGAAGAAAATATAGCTGAGCACAACAGAGGTGCAGAAGCTTACCTGCCCAAATGGCATTAAAGCCTTGCTATGTAATCTCATCATAAAACAAAGCATGCTGGAGTACAGTGCTCTACCTGCCATCCGTTCCATTTCTAAGAGGTAAATAAAGAAAGCTCCCTGGGAGGGGGACATGAGGTTGCTCAAAAACCCAAAAACAAAAATTGGGAGGAAAAAAAAAAAGAACAACACACCCCACAGTCTCATTTCCGATGTTCACTGTTTAAAAAAGGAATAAATCCATCTGACAGCAGGAGAGAAGCAGGGGGATGGGGAGAGAAGCTGAAGGATTTCAGACAGCCTGGCTCCCCTGGAGGGGGGAAGGAGGAAGGAAGAGAGACATGGGATGGTCTCCTGGTTGAGAGAAGGGGAAAGAGGGGGAGAGAGAAAAGAGCAGAGGAGAGGGGCAATTAAAACACTGACACCTAATCTAGTTTACTGTGTTAAAAAGAGCCACATGCACAGCAGGCCCCCTGAGGGCCCACACTGCTCCCCATGTGGCCATGGTGACACTAGCTCCTGGCCATGTCCCCATTCCTTCCCAGGTCGGAGCGGAGCCGTGCAGGTGCTGCTGCGGCGGTGGCGGCGGCGGGACCTTCGGCCAGTCTGCTGGAGCCACTGTTGGGGGGAGGGCGGGGGGATGGGCCACATGGCAGGGGAAAGGACACCGGAACGCCTCATTTCAAATAAAAAGGAAAATAGCAGTCTATACACAGTTGTTTGTTTTGGTTCAGTACAAACAGAATAAAAAGTCGTTGCTTTGATAGGCGAACACCCAATTCTGAAGAGGAGGCGAGGTGACGCCCGGCGGGTGGGTTAGGAGCCCCAGTGGCTGGCGGAGCGCCTGGCTTGGCGGCCCTCTCCCAGGAGGCAGAGAGCACAGCTTTAGGTAGTGTAAGCCTTTTTCCTTTTATTTAGAATAACCTTTTTTTTTCTTTTTTTTCTTTTTTTAAGCAATTTCCCCACTCCCAAGTTGGGCCAGTAAAGATTACATGAAAACTGGCACACCTATCGGCTGGAATACAGATGCACCAAATGAGGATTTAAAAACTTTCTGAGCGAAAAGTAGAACAGAAAGAAAAAATCTCCTAGCATTTTCCCCAAAGGTTTCACTCTCCCGCCACACACACTCTCCAAAGGACCGCTACAGATCCAACTCTGCAAGAGAAGACAGAGCAGTGTCAATCGGGGAAGCCGCAAGGCCACCAGGAGGCTTTCAGTCTCGACAGGCAGAAGACAGCGCTGCCCAGGCCCGGGTCCCGGAGTCAGCACTCACCTATGTCAGTTTCTTGGCTTTGTTGTAGAGGGAATCCACTACTTTACTCATGTTCTGAATTGTTTCCAGAGCAGCTTCATAAGTTTTATCTACTGGGGGTTCATCAAAAATAATCAAGACACCCTCCCCCTGGTCCAAGATCCCTGCAGAAAACACAAGCAAACCCAGGTAAAAGAAAGGATTAGACACATGAGCATTTGAGAAGCAGCCCACTCCCTAGCTGCCTCACTTTCTCCAGAAAGGAGGGGAAACAGAAGTCATCTTCCTGTTCCATTCGTGCATGTTTATTACACTCTCATCGCAGGCATGAGAGGGGCAAGGATCCCAGGGGACCACCAGGTGATACAATGGAGCATCTTCTTTCAAGATAAACAAGAGCATGATGCCTCTTCACCATTTCATCACCTCCGCCAGCCCCCTCGCCTGTATGACTGTTACTCACCATGAAATTTCTTGTCAAGAATCATCTGTGATAATTTCCTTTCCACGTCGGCCTAAAATCAAAGCACATGATTAAAGGGCCCAGCATCTACTAGTCAGAGATCATACTGACATGAAAGGCTTGTATAAAAGGATCTTATGGCAAACGGTCTGAAAATAAAACAGCAACAATGCATCTGCAGCTCTCAGCCCACGGTCCCCAGTCCCCACTGAGAAGCTTGGGAGCTTTGCAATAAGGCCCAGCAGGTGTAAATGGCAGCCTCTCCACATGCCCCTTTCCCCATCCCTACCCTCAAGACAAGCTCAGGACTCCTTACCTTGGAGAGTTTGATGAGGCTAGATATGTGTTCGATCTAAAAGGAAAGGTAAAAAGACACCAACACTGAAAGTTTTACTTCTGCCTCTAATATCGGGATGAGGGTGGTGCTGTATCTTGAAATCCTGCCGAATGTCTCTACAGGGATAGATTCTCTTTGGCTGTGCTTAGGTCTCTTGTGCTTGGTCCATCTGCCTACCCTGCATCACTACAGACAACAAATACACTCCTGTCCCATACACCCAGAACAGAAAGCGTTTACCACACACACAGTGACTGCAAAAGCCAGGCGGAGACTGTACTGAAAACAAGCAGGGGCAACCTCGCCAGCCTCTACCCCACAGCATCCCTCCCTCTCCTTGACTCTCATTCCCTGTCAAGAAAATCCCAAGCTCTTGGGGGTCTCTTGCCCAGCAGGCACACCCTTGGAAGTGAGTTCCTACTCTGGATGGTGTGGGAAGGGAGGTGGCTACAGTGAGGACGCCTAGCCAGAAACCCCCTGCCACCAGAGAAGAGCTAGGGTCCCCAAGAGGGTTCTTACCTGTACTCGGGAAAAAGGCTCAATGACTCGGATCAGATTCTGTTCCAGCAAGTTATCATACAACTTGGCCAAGTGTGTGCTGATGATTGGGTCATCCCGGAGCTCTGCCCGGTAATCTGTCAGAGCCTGCCAAGAGAGCCGAGATTGGCACAGAAAAGGACTTGAAAGTCACGCTACTCGCAGCTTCCTAAGTAGTGTGCTGACCCTTGTAACTACATGGTTGACTGTAGTTCTGGAGGATTTGGGAAGATGAAAGAACAGCCACGACTGAAGGCAAAAGAAAATGAAAAGAAGTAAAAGACGGAGCCTAACCCTAGGCACCATCTTCCCGTCCAAAAGCCTCACATTGACAGCTCAGACCATGTAAGCCCTAAGAGCAGCTCAGCTTGCAAGCTAAATTCACTGCAAAAGCAGTTCTCAATATGTATTCCACAGAACAAATAAGGCCTCCATGGGGGCAGGAGGAGGGGGGATTCTCAGGTTAAATAATAGGAAATGCTGAATTCCACAGCTAGCTCTTGGGGTTTTATAAGGAATATCAGCACAGAAAACAAAGTACCTTTCTAATTTTGTTTAGCCCTAGTGTTTCCCAAATATCTGATCACAGACCCTTTTTTTAATCCCTACTAGAAGTGTTCCATCCAAATTTGGGGATAAAATGATCTAGACTCTTTGTTTATTTGTGTATGTGATTTATTTACCTTTAGTAATGTTCTCACAATATCCCAGCCTCATGTCAGCTGTGCTATAAGGTGTTAAGGGAAGCAAGCAAATCATGCCAAGTAAGGAAATGAAATTGGCAAGAACCTCAAGGAAGATGATGAACCCTGGGGACAGTCAGAGAGCCACATGGTCTAGTTTCTGTCCATACTACTTTTCTTCCTGGATCTAGGTTTTAATTAAGTTGGTCATTATACTCAGACTAAGAGAGAGGCTCAGAGAAGTATAAGTCTCACCCTATTGCTTAGACAAGTTTTTCTCCCTTTCCAAACCTTCACAAACATTGAGTGAAAGGCACAGGAGGCAAGGCCAGCCTAGAACTTCTGTCCTAAGGAAGTGTCTTTCAGCCCAGATGCACACATCAAAACTTCTCTTCTGTCCACAGAGGAGAAGCAGACCTGGCATTTCTGGAGCTGAAGTAACATCTAAGACCATGCCGCATGGTGCTTGTGTCAGACCCTGACACACATGAGCTGTGTGACCCAGGCCTCCTCTTTAAATTCCAGCTTCCCCAAGCATAAAATACAGGTAACAGGTTTGCTGTGAAAAATTAAATGAAAGGGGACTTCCCTAGTGGTGCAGTGGTTAAGAATCCACCTGCCAATGCAGGGGACATGGGTTCAATCACTGGTCCAATGAGGAGCCCACATGCAGCGGAGCAACTAAGCCCGTGCTCCACAACTACTGAGCCTGCACTCTAGAGCCCGCGAGCCCCAACTACTGAGCCCACGCACTACAACTACTGAAGCCCGCGCTCCCTAGAGCCTGCGCGCCACAACTACTGAGCCCACGTGCCGCAACTACTGAAGCCCACACGCTCTAGGGCCCACGTGCCACAACTACTGAGCCCGTGTGCTGCAACTACTGAAGCCCACACGCGTAGAGCCCGTGCTCCGCAACAAAGAGTGGCCCCCCACTTGCTGCAACTAGAGAAAGCCTGCACACAGCAACGAAGACCCAACGCAGCCAAAACAACAACAAAAAAATCAAGTGAAAGAAGGACGACAGAACTTTTTGAAACTGAAAGGTACTGTATATAAATGAGGTATGACAACTCAACAAGTTTCATTGTACAAAAGTGCTTAACTACTTCCTGGTTTTGATACTGTACTATAGATAAGATGTAACCACTGGGGAAAACTGGGTGAATGGTACATGGGATCACTCTGTACTATCTTTGCAACTTCTTGTAAAACTATAATCATTTAAAGATTAAAAAAAACTTTTTAAAGTGCTCAAATGCCCCTCCCCTCCACCAGTTCCCTACCAACCCAATACCTTGCTTACCTTTTCAAAATCTGCCAGTGATCTGTTCTTGCTAGCCTGAGCCACACATTTTAATGCTTCTGTCTAAGAATAAAGAGAGAAACAGTGAAAGTGATCTGCATACTCACATCCCAACAAGTCTCATAAGGAACATGCTATGTCCACACAACTTCTGGCTGCAAGGAAGAACCTGCCCCACCACTGCTCTTCTTCAGAGGCCTAGGAAGAAAAGCTAGAGGAATACCACTGTGTGCCAACCAGTTTCCCTTTGAAAGCTGAAGTGACTTAAAGGTACTAGGAAATAGGAAGTTTTCCAAAAAAGAGACTTTGATAAAACATTCTCCAAAGATGACAAGCTAAAAGGGAAAATGGCCAGAGAAGTGCGATTTCCTCCCCCCTCCTCCAAGACTCCCTATCCCTACACCCCACAGATGCCTTCCTGCCCTCAGACTTGATCATACCTTGTGCTTTATAAAAACTCATTCTGCTGGGTTTGGTGCAGGGCACAGACCAAGGTTTACTTTCATTAGGCCTGAAGCATCAAAACTCTACGTATCATACTGAATGTTAAAACCCCAGAGTGATGAAGGTATAACCAAGGGTTGAGGGGCAACTTCTAACTTTATAAAACGTTATAAAAAGTACCCAACCAAGCTGTTAAGTCTCTACTCAGCACGAAATCTACAACATTCATCTTCCTGAGTGCCTGACTCCTGCTTGAAAGCTGTCATCAAGGTACAAAGGACCAGAGGGAGCTCCTCTTGTACCAGCCTATGTACTTAAACAAGGAAGGTAGTCTTATACTGCAGACTTTAAAAATGATGCAAAGCTAATCATTAGTGTAGTTTGTCTCCAGCATTTGTCCTATAGACAGAAAAATGTCATAATGAGAATAGCATGAAACTCAGAGCCAGATAACCCAAGTTCAAAGTCTCGCTTCACCATTACTAGTTACCTGGCCTTGTTCTGGACACTTGACCTCTCTTAGCCCATCTCCTCAACTCTAATTCTAGATATGATAGTGAGTCTTTCACTACAAAAATAACCAATATTCTTTTGGTCAAAACTAGGAGCTGATCTGAAACTTTTTCTGATGAAAAGCCAATTAGGGCCACTTGTATAGAAGGAAGAAATCATCTGTTGTGGACATTCTGCCAAAGATACAGTGAGATAGCCAACGTGTCTGTTGTTTAGAGACAACTGCATTTGAAACCTAGAAAGACTACTTTTACTTTACCAGTGATAATCAAGTAAAGTACAAAGTGATGATGCAGACATCTGAGACATCATCTTTACACAGGTCACACTCTTACCTATTCAGGCATAAAAGCCATCACAAATAGGGCTACCGACCATCAAAGGTCTCTTCTTGACCACACCCAAACTCAGGACAAGAGTGGGAAGGTACTGATAAGAGAAGCACTTGAATGAGTCATCAAAACCTAGTTTCTGCACCAAGCAATCTGACCTCTCTAAAGCACATGCGCAGCAGACCTTACCCGGCTCCACACTCTTGGAGAATCCAAGATTTCTTATTCCGCACATTAAATTTCCAAGCCAAGATCATGGTAGATACACTTTCCGGTCGAAGCTAAATGCAACCTAACTCACTGTAAATGCTACAGTTCAATTCTGAGTTCTGTAAGTTCCTCAAACCACCCGATACCCACAAGAACACCAAACATTGACTTTTCAGGCCAAGAATTAACAATACAGGAAATATACCGAACGAGCTTAATGAAAAGAAGAGGCGGGAAGAAAGAATGAAGAGCGGAATGGAGACCTGAAGAGCACGGTCTCACTGAACACCATGTCTAATAACACGCTGCCTCAGAGTGAGCAGAGATCAGAGCCGCAGTGAAGGCATCCCCTACCTGCCTCCCCGCATACCGAAGTGCAAGCTTCCCGCTCACCAAGGCCTGGACATCTTCTGGGCTAAAAAGAAAATACATACTCGGTCAACTGCTCCAGGATGTTATGCTTCTAAGCATATGTTTAGGCAAATATCTTTTCCTCTGAAAAGACTCTGCCCACCCCTAAACCCACAGGCCTCTCACACCACAGAAGCTAGGCTTTCTCCACTCTGGGCTCAGTGCTGAAAAGCAGCAAAACTGAACATTAAAAAAAAAGCCACACTGGGAATTCCCTGGCGGTCCAGTGGTTAGGACTTGGCGCTTTCACTGCCGTGGCCCCGGGTTCAATCCCTGGTCTGGTCAGGGAACTAATATCCCGCAAGCTGCACGACATAGCCAAAAAAAAAGAAAAAAAAAAAAGAAAAAGAAAGCCGCACTGAACCTACCAGAAGTAATAGACCCAACAGGCAAAATGATACATATAAATCATATCCCAGTATAACAGATCTTTCAAAACACAAGCCCTGTTTAATCCCAAGATCCAAAAAGAATCCCAGTCAGTATCTCATTTAACCCCAAAAAAGAATGTGGAATAATTCTGTAAATCTTTAGAAAAAGATCTAGCTGTCATACTTGCCATTGTCGCCTTTTTCAAACCTCTCCCTAACCTCTCCTTTAACCACTCCCATTCTGGGTGGCCCAATGGCTGGTGGTGGTCTGTAAGCCATTTCCTGGCCCTCTGTCCTGTGCTCAACAACTCTCTGGACAGAACTGTAGGATGAGGAGAACACTCAGAGGGGCTGGGAAAAAGATTTCTGAAATCTGTCTCCCCAATTCTGAAAGACTAGCAAGGAAAAGTGCTCTGGATTACCTTCGATCCTCCCATTCCACCTCAGTCAGCCCCACAAGGTGGCAGCCACTGCTTCTGTAACTGGCCAAACTCCCTGCCCAAGCCATCTCTGCCATGGCAGAAAATCTTAGATGAAGGACCTGAGTTCTCATATCCCAAAGTTAATGTGCACCTACGTGTTGAGCATGATTTTGCACAGCAACATGTACTTCAGAGATGTGATGGCCTTGGGGCTATCGATGGAGTCATAACCCTCAAATGCCTCATAGAAATATGAGTATGCAGTTTTCCAATCCTTCTCCTCTGCTGCATGGATAATACCTGGGCATTGAAAAAAAAGAGTAAGAACCATATGAAATAATAGAACCATAAAATGTCACAGCTGGGAAGGGCCTCAAAAATCTATCCCAACCTCATCTACTTATTGACGATGTCAGGAAAGAATAAAGGACCTGCCCAAAGTCACTGCCATCTAGTGGCAAAGCTGGGATTAGAACCCAGGTCTCTGGCCTCCCAGTTCAAGTCACCTTTCCAATATTAATTCCAAAGGAGTTAGAGACCCAACAAAAGGGGATCCTAAAAACCGCATACGGTAACATCTTTTCGCACCACCACAGCAGTCCTGCTAGCCATTGGAACCACTAGAAAAGGCCACGTTTACCCTCCATGACATTACCTTCATGGGTCAGAAAACTGACACAAACATCCCTCCCTGGTCTGCCCAAATTACTAGTTTTAATAACATCAACCATTTCTTTAAGGTAGCTTTTCTAAACTTGACATTTTTATAAGTAAGCAAGCTTTCATGAGAGAGAAAAAAAAAATCCAACCTCTTACAGTCTCATTTCAGATACTGGTCATTTATAGATAGATGTACCTTTGCCTTGATGCGATCAGTAAATGGATTTCACGTAATGCCAAATCCATGAACTTAATTGTACACAGTTAAGCAGTATTTCCTTAGGCTGATACGCTACACTTCATCTAACCAGTTCTCTTACTGTTTAGAAGTTGGGTTGCTCCCAATGAGCCTAACTTTGAACCTGCTATTACTTCCAACCTATGCTATCACGTGGGATGACGTGAAAATTAGTTCTTCCTAGCTTGGAAGGCAACTAAGCCCTAAGATTCTGTGTATCAGTTCTAACCCTGCCTCAGCCACATCCATTTGTTTACCACAGGGTTTCCCAACTTTTCCACATCAAGGTACACGAATAAAGTATTCAGCACACTGGAGTAAAAGGATGAAACTGCTCACACATGACCCCAGGGGATCACTGTTTCAGACCACCCGTCACATACCTGTGTGCCTGGCATGCCAGTTGGGAACTTATGAATTAATAACCACTACTGAGTGATATGTGCCAAACCTACCCAAAAAGCCTCCTGTTTAGAGGCTGAAGGAATCAGGTCCTTCTCCTACTACTGTTCTTAACTACAGAGGCCTGGAGAAAACCCACCCTCCTCTGTAGCCAAGGAGACCTCCCTCAAAAATATCCAACAGACTACTAGCGCTGCCAAATTAAATGAGACAAATGCCCATTTTCCCATTTTTCCCAGTCCAGAGTTAGAATAGACCAGACAAAAAATAAGACTGATTAAAAAAAGAAAAAAGTAAAGAAGAACTGGTATACTGCTTTCCAAAACACATTAGCAAATAGAGACCACATTAGGACTACAAGTATCACAGCTGGCTTAGGACATTTATTATTTAAAGAAACAAAACACTAGACTGTTACTCATTCAACACAAGTATTAACAAGGGCCTACCATGTGCCAAGCACTGATATAACTACTATAGAGAAAATAAATATGAATAAGGCCCTGAAGGAGCTCACAGTCTCACAGTTGTCATCAAAACAGAAACAAGGAGATTCGTACCATAATATGTACCAAAGAATGTACCTTTCATAGGGAAGTCCAAAGTAAAGAAGGCACTGAAGAGGGTTTGTAAGGCAGACATGTGAGCTTGATCCGGAAGGATGCATAGGAGTTTGCCAAGGGGAGAAGATGGAAAGGGGAATTCCAAGCACAGAAGACAAAATATATAAAAGCACAGGAGCAGGAACACATAAAGTCATTTGGTGACTAGGACTGAAAACCAGAGATAACCATGAAAAGGATGTCTTCCTTTTGAATGCACTGTTAAAGTAAAATAGCCTGGGGATAATGGGGAACCATGGAGTTACACGATCAGATTTGTGTTTCCAAAAAATGACTTTAGGACTAGTTAGCAAGATGGATTGAGAAAAGTGACTAGGGACAGTTAGATCAGTAAAAGACTACTCCAGTGGTCCGGTGGCATTAATTAGAGCAGTGATTGTAGAAATGGAAAAGAAAGGGCAGATTTGGAGAGAGACTCAACCTGATACATCAGAAGAAAGAGTGACTGAGGATAATTAGTCAAGGGAGGAGAACCAAGAAGATAATGCTGTCAAAGAAGCATGGAGTGCTCAACAGTGTCAAACCCCACCAAATCTGACAGAGGATAGAGGGGAGTTACTGTCTTTCAAGGAGTCAACAGAGACACCAGAGTAATGACATTCTGTCAATTTTTCCAAGAAGCCTGACAGAAAAGGAGAAGACAGCAATTTTAAAAGGACAAAAGGCTGTGCTTTTTCAGCTGGGGCCGTTCAACGACTGAGAGGAAGGCAGGGGGCCGGGCTGGCAGGGCTGGCGGGGCGCCTGACCGTGGCGGCAGCAGTGCCCTCAGCCAGGCCCCCTCCCGCTCCCCTGCCCCTCTTGTCCACGTCCCCCCAGCAAGGAGGGCGGCACCAATGGTGGTGCCTCGGAGGCCGGCGAGAAGAGGGAGGCCGTGGGCAAGAGGAGGCGCCTGGGCTTGTTGGCCACCGCCTGGCTCACCTTCTACAACATCACCATGACCGCAGGGTGGCTGGTACTGCCTATTGTTCTTATATGGAAAAAGGAACACACAAAGGTTTATATGGAAGTATTCAGAAGACACTTAAATTTTTCCAGACATTCGTCTTGCTTGAGATAGTCCACTGTTTAATTGGAATTGTACCTACTTCTGTGCTTGTGGCTGGGGTCCAAGGGAGTTCAAGAATCTTTATGGTGTGGCTCGTTACTCACAGTATAAAACCAATATAATTTATCACCTTATATCCTGTCGGAGTTGCTGGTGAACTTCAGACGATACGCGACATACAATATACGCTGCCTTACCACACGTGAAGAAAACAGGAATGTTCTCAATAAGACTTCCCAATAAATACAATGTCTCTTTTGACTACTATCATTTTCTTCTTATAACCATGGCCTCATGTATACCATTGTTTCCACAACTCTACTTTCATACATTACGTCAGAGAAGACAGGTGCTTCATGGAGAGGTGACTGTCGAA
Source organism: Balaenoptera acutorostrata (assembly GCF_949987535.1). Classification (NCBI taxonomy): domain Eukaryota; kingdom Metazoa; phylum Chordata; class Mammalia; order Artiodactyla; family Balaenopteridae; genus Balaenoptera; species Balaenoptera acutorostrata. Next base: position 18,855,082 of record NC_080083.1, on the reverse strand, counting down.
AAGGATGATTAAATGATCCCTACAACAAGGTGCTTTTTCCAGAATAACCAGGATTACTTGAGTCCAAGTTTTAATAACAAGAATAAAGAGCTTGATGAGAAAAAAAAAAAAAAGACTGAGAGGAAGATCCAAGTGGAGACGAGAAACTAGACTTAGAATTGAAAAACTAAAGACTTAAAAAAGGACAGGTAGAAGGATCATGCTTGATAATGGGTAAAAACGAACAATGAAACAAATTCTGGGGAGGAAAGAGAAATAAAGAAGGTTCACATAAAAATGGCCTCTATTTGCTCTGAGAAATAAGATGCAAGTTCATCTCTTGACCATGAAGAAAGAACATAATGAAGAGCAGTGGCTTAAACAAAGTGCCGGTATTTGGTCAAAGCAAGGTACTGTGTGATAAGAGCTTACATTCATCATCTCATTTAATCCTCACTCCCATCCTATGAGAAGGTACAATTATTTATCGCCATTTTTCAGATGAGCTAAAGAAAAATTTAAGTAACTTGCCCAGTCACACAGCTAGAAATTTGCAGAACCAAAATTTCAACCTAGAAAAGTCGTTTTCTAGACTTTTTTCTAGAGCTTCTGCTTTTAACCTGAATCACAAAACATGCCATTTGATACTTACAATACCTGAGAGGCAAGTATGGTAGCTATTATCTCCCTCTTACAGTTTTACATGGAAACAAAGATTGTGAAGAGGTAATACCAGGTAACACTAGTTAGTCCTCTGACTCCAATAATGCTCGTTCAATTTTGATAAGTTATAACTAATAAAAGCTGCTGACTACAAGAAAAAGTATTCTATTGCCAATCCATGGCCTCCTAGCCCCAAAATTCACACACTCCATCAGAAAGCAACCCACTACACTCGACTGAAATGAGGGGGTTGGGGGGGGAGGGTGTCCTTCCTCAGCCTAGATCTGAGGCCCTTTAGAAAAGTCCAACATGATTTACAAAGATCTCCAAGTGACAAGACACTTGGGTTAGTCCAATTCTGGAGAGAAGTGCTACCATTCTAAGTAAGTGACTAAGATGGAAGATAAGGGAGAGCTTTTTAAACCTAAGTGAGACCTCTCTAGGGTGTTGGCTCTAATAATCAGTTTGCCTGGTCAACCACAGGTTAAGTATGTTCTTTATATATTTTAGGCAGTTAACAGCAAGTGAAGAGGAGAGGGGCAGCGAGTGAGAGAGGTAACCTTCCATTGGTTTCTCTGAGGAAGCTTGAGCCAAAACAGCCAATTTTATTCTCCAGCCCTAACCCCCCAGTCCTTTCACCTGTGAGGTAAGATGAGCTTTAAGAAAACATTGGGTGTTACCTGACTGCATATCCAAGGTGGCCTGCAATTTAGGGGGGCAGTAAATGGCATTTGCTGTGGTTCGAGCAGAGGTTAAGGCAGCTCGGGCTTTTGGCAAGTTGCTCAGGGCATGGTATGTTTTGCTTTCTAAAAGCTGTACTTCCACCAAAAGGGCTTTATCATCCATCTTTTTCAACTCCCGCAGCAACTGAGAACCTGGAGAAAGAAAAAACATATACCCCCTTTGTTAGCCATAATCTTAATATTTTAATATCGTAATATTTTCCTCTCACCCTCATAAGAACACTGAGAATAAAGAAACCTGCCTGAACTCAAAAAGAGGTTATTTATTTGCAAGATTTAAATTTTCTGCTAATGTGCTATCTTCCAAAAGAGAAACACAGATCTCTTTGAAGCCTTTCCGCACACAAAGGACATTACAGCCAAGAATCATATAAGCTTACTCCTAAGATTTGAATACAGTGGGAATCCCCACCCAGAAAATGCTGAAATTACTTATCCAGTTCAGACAGACACTTGATCTCACTCTCTTCCTGTCCAATAATCACAAGACTACATAAGAAACACCAGGCACTAGGGTTGGTGGGGGAAGGAAAGAGCTTTGGATATACTAACATTCTCCAAATACACCTTCTTCCCCATGCTCAACATCACTAGTTTAGTCATTAGGGAAATGTAAATCAAAACCAAAATGAGATACTACTTCACACCCACTAAGATGGCTAAAATTAAAAAGACAGACAATATTAGGAAATGTTGGTGAGGATGTGGAGAAACTGGAACTCTCCTCATACATTGCTGGTGAGAATGTAAAATGCTGTAGCCACTTTGGAAAACAGTTTGGCAGTTCCTCAAAAGCTAAACAGAGTTACCATATGACCCAGCAATTCTACTTCTGGGTATATACCCAAAAGGGAAACATGTCCACATAAAACCTGTTCACAGCAGTATTCATAATAGCCAAAAAGTGGAAACAATCTAAATGTCCATCAACTGATGAATGGATGAATAAAATGTTGTACAGCTATACAATGGAATATTATTCATCAATAAAAGCACTGTTATATGCTACGACACAGATGAACCTTGAAAACATTATGCTACGAGAAAGAAGCCAATCAAAAAGACCACACACTGTATGATTCCATTTATGTGAAATGTCCAGAATAGGCAAATCTACAGAGGCAAAAAGTAGTTAGTGATTGCCTGGGAAGGTGGACAGGCAGAGATGATGGATGGGGAATTAATGGGAAGAGACAACTAATGGGTACAAGGTTACTTTCCGGGGTGATGAAAATATTCTGAAATCAGACAGTGGTGACAGTGGCACAACTCTGTGAATATACTAAAAATCACTGATTGCACACTTTTAAAGGGTGAATTTTATGGTCTGTGAATTATATCTCAATAAACCTGTTTTTTTTTAAATGCTACTAGTTGTTTGAACCATATGAAATTTCCATTTTTGCAGGATAAGAATTGAATATTGGCAATTTTTTCAACTTAATAGATCATGAAAGCTGTGTTCTTCCATCTGGAGCAAACAGTCCAGATGTATCCATTAATTAAAAAAAAAAAACAGCAGGCAAAGATTTCACAGTGTTTAAAAGCCAAAAGGAAAAGGCTTTAGTTGACCCACTTCAGGTTTCCTATGTATTTGCACCCAGTTAATTTCTTGATTTTTAAAATAGATTTTAGGAATAATTATAAACAGATACAGTAGATGTGAGAGTAAATACAAGCAATTTGACCCTTTTGTTCTCTAAAGTTGACAGTTAGTTTCTTAGAACTTCTAAATGGCATTTTTCCATGACAGATTCAGTAAATGTAAGCCACCCTAAATCCTTCTTAGAAGTAGGCAGAATATAAATTATTAATATGTAACTAATAAGAGTAGCCAGGTTTGGAATACATTCATTTAGCCAGCTACAGACGCCTTACTAGCTTCCACCAGCTTACTTACCCAAATGCAATGCTTCCTGGTACCTCTTGGTATCAAAGTACAAAGACACCAGTCTTGCCTAGGAAAGAGAAAAGGCATTGACTGACGGAAAGGGGAGGAAAAAAGCCAAAGAAAGAAATCAAAGATTGACAGTCACAGAACTGTTACTGTTGAATATTCAAGTCCTGATGAAAGCATCAAATTCAGCCTAAAAAATCATCTAGCCCGTGATATTATCTCCTATTATAGCCAGTGACTGACTAAACCACGTTGCTGCTTACTTTTCTGAGCCAAGCAGCAGGTCTGTCTCAAAACTTCAACCAGAGCAATTCTCATGAGTGGGACACTGCTACCAATAATTTCAGGTGCCTGGATAATACAAAGTTGCTGAAAATACTTTTGATCAGGATGGTATTACTTATATGCACAGTCCTTCAAATGCCTAGAGATCTGAAATCAGTACTAATGTAGGCACATACCTCCAAAGCTTGGCGTAAGAAAGTTCTCTTCTCTGATTTGGCCCATTCGATGCACTCTAAACACAACTCGACCTGCAACAGGGAGAGACAGTACGTGCAACATTATGTCTTCACGTTCTTCCCACAAGCCTTGCTCTGGAGAACAGCTTTCATCTCCTCCTCCTTACATACCCATGTTTACTGTCTCAGGGGCATGCCTTGATCCCCAGTATCTCAATATGTAATGATTATAGCATAATGGAAAATCAACTTGGCCTTTTACACACAAAGTATCTTTGTACTTAGATTGTGTTCCCTTGGAAAAGAGTTTCATCTTCAAGATTCCTCTTCTACTGTCCCAGGAGGGACCCAGGCTACATACATAGCCCTGGAATGTAGATTTCTATAATGGCTGAGAAATTTTTAAAGCAGAAATTTCTCCCTGAATAGTAATAGTAATGTGTTCATGTGACTATATTGGTCATAAAGGGGAGAAATTCTCAGCCTAGGCACAAGTGTCTTACTCCTAACAGTTGCTTGTAAGACTCAAAAGGCCCATCTGGCTTTTCCCTTCCAGATTCTACGAAGTGCAACAAACAATTCTCATCACAATACAGCAAACTTAGCTTGTACTAAAGGAAGTAAAAAGAAATGAGAATTAGCCTAACACTTTAAGAGGCTTTTAAGCTTTCTTTAAAGGTACTTTGAACCCCAGTTCTGTATGCTACCCAAGCAGTAAGGTACCATGCAAAGTAACTAACGTAAAGTAGTGTTCTATGCTAGATGGTCTACATGCCATAGGTACCCTTGCCACAGTAGCTCTGACAAGTACATATTAAGAGCTTCAGATCTTGTATCACGTCTGTTACTGCGAGTTAAGATTCATAATCAGAGCATAAAAAGAAACTAAGCTTTCCAGAGAACTAAGTGCTAAAAGAACAGGTTTTTATGTAAATCCCAATTTCTCTTAAGAGATGTTACAAGGAGGGAAAAGTGAAGGGACAAAATCCAAATTAACAGACCTTCTGCCTTTAGATAAATGGATGACATTACATGGTATTTGGAGGATTCACCAGTAAGAGTCAATGAAATCTTTATAACTCACTGAAGCCCCCTAGTGGCTACTTAATACCCAACTCTAAACTCAACTGCCCTCATACAGTAAATTCTACAAAACCTAAAATAAAAGCAAGCCAATCACAATTTCACGGTTTTGAGTTTTGTTCTAAAAAGCAAAACTCAAAGTAGTATCTCTGTTCATGACATGAATGGAACTGAAAATATTTTGCTGAACATTTTTAGCAACAAGAATAAAAATCTTCAGTCCTACGTGTCTTTGGGGGCTAAGAAATGCTTACCATCAGTTTTACCCAGCAAGCTTTTTCAAACAATGCAGAAATGAACACCTAGGCTCCTGATCCAGTAGTCTAGAATAAAAGGTTGGCCACTCTGATGTATATCCCTAATTAAGAAACACTGAGTTCTACTCTAGCATCTCAACCTGTCCCCATTTCCCTGACAGTCCAGATGTTAAGTGACTCACCCAAGGTCACGTATTCAGCTGTTGGGACCAGAACTTGACCCTACCTCAACCCAGCCTTAATAAACTCAGGTCAATACAGACATTTCTCCTAGAGCAGGGAATCTGTACAACATGAACTGCCTATCTGTTATCAATTACAGGGTACATGCTTTGCAATATCTGGGACTATAATTGGTGAAACCAGTGCTTCAGTTTTAAGAAAAAATTTTAAAGGCCACTGCCCTTGCTACATAGCTTGAGAGGCTTTGTCCTTTGTTAATGCTAAGGATGACTGATAAAGGGGATAAGAATACACAAGAAGCCCATGCTCCTGGAGGAAGCCCTACTTGAGTACAAAAGCTTGACACGGTCAAAATTAGGTATTTTTTAAGCTTTAAATAAATACACTTAGTCATTTTTTATATGCCTTTATTAACTAAATTCCTAAGGGAAAAAATTAACTACCACTCTAAGTCTGAAATTCTCTAGCACAAACTCCCTTTTTTCCATTGAAATAATTGTTTCATTAACAGGATTTTTGATGTAAGGTTTCTTAAAATGTCCTATTGTGTTTTAGCTGGAAAGACTACACCAAAAAATGGCTTCCCATAGAAACTGCCTAGAGATCCCTGGAAGGTAGAATGAATTCTGGAATTTCAGTTCACTATTTGGCAGGAATCTGGTTCACTCTTCTTGCTCCCCTCTTCACCCCAACTCTCTACTCCCCTACCCTTGCTAACCACCCCAATCCTCAGTCCCCCACCCCACCCATATAGCCTCACTTCCTAGGCTCTAAACTTTAGTACTGCAAATGACCAGAACCTAACTTGAATCATATCAGCTTTCGGAATACAGCAAGCTGAAGATTGTTCTGTAGATCTGACTTATGGTCAGTCCCCAAATACAAAAAGGCAAGGAAAATCCCCTCCCCCATACTCTTGGTGTTAAACTCCCCAATACTCTAGCTCTTGGTACCAAACTCCCCCAAACTCCTAGCTCTCTTACCAATGTCCTAACACTTCATATTTTGCCTCAGGCCTCAATAGTACTATGACAGTGATCCACCTATGACTTGCTCCTCTATCCTTTCCCATTAGTCAATCAAAGAATTTTAAAAGAACCTAGAATTTTCCAAGATGAAGAAGACTATATCCAATTTCCCCAAGTCAGAGGCCTTGAGTCACATAGACAAATGTAGTAACAATACCCCGTGCTTGTATCTCAAGTCAATAAACTTAAGTCTTAATTCAACAAAGTATCTCCTGAGCATCTACCATCTGGAAGGCATAATCCATACATTCCCTCAACAAATACTAGTTATGTAGTTTCTCTGGGCCAAACTACTCTAAGTGCAGAGGATGCAGCAGTAAATAGGACACAGTACCTATCCTCATGAAACTTATACTCTAAGTAGGAAACGGATGTTAATAAGTAAAATAAATACGAAGAAAGCAGAGATAGGCATTTTAGATAAGGTGATAACAGAAGGTCTCTGAGGAAATGAGATGTAAGCAAAGACTTGAAATGATGTGAAGAAAAAAGCCGTGTTAAGATCAGGCTGAGAGCGGGACTTCCCTGGCGGTACAGTGGTTAGGACTCAGTGCTTCCATTGCAGGGGGCACAGGTTCGATCCCTGGTCAGGGAACTAAGATCCCACAAGCAATGCAGCGCGGCAAAAAAAAAAAGGTCAGATGTATAAAAATGCCCCAAAGCTAGAACAGTTTAGAGCTAAGGCAAAAGGCCAGTGTTACAGCTGTAAAGAAAGTAAAAGAAAGAATAATATGGTAGGTGAGGTCAGAGGTAGCCATGGTTAAGGAATAGCCATGAATTAGGAATGAGAAAGGCACTGTGGTACTACAAGGGATATAGGGCTTCACCTGAATGAGACTATATTACAGTAAATAAAATAAAGCAAGGGACTTCCCTGGTGGCGCAGTGGTTAAGAATCCGCCTGCCAATGCAGGGCACACGGGTTCAAGCCCTTGTCCAGGAAGATCCCACATGCCGCGGAGCAACTAAGCCCGTGCTCCATAACTACTGAGCCTGCGCTCTAGAGCCCGCGAGCCACAACTACCGAAGCCCGCGTGCCACAACTACTGAAGCCCATGCTCCGCAACAAGAGAAGCCACCGCAAGGAGAAGCCCACGCACCACAATGAAGAGTAGCCCCCGCTCGCCACAACTAGAGAAAGCCTGCGCGCAGCAACGAAGACCCAAAGCAGCCAAAAATAAATAAATAAATTTATTTTTTTTAAAAATTTAAAAAAAGAAAGAAAATAAAGCAAATGTTCAGGTAATCATCATACAAGGCATAATCAACAATATAACATGTACAAAATATAATATGGATCACTGAAGAGTTAAGATCACAGTGACATCAACAAGGAAAGATTTCAGAGGAGGTGGTACTTGACATGGAACTACAGAAGGGAAAGGTACTATCATGAAGAGTGTACAGGACTTGCTGAGCAAGTATCCAACAAGGCTGGCATGTTTGGTACACTTCATAGAGTCTAGGAGATCAGACTGTCATGCTAAGCTGTATTGTAGAAAAACATGTAATACCTAATTCTGTAGGCAACAGAGAGTCACTGAAGGCTCAAGTTATGGGTGAACAGAGAGAGGAATAAAATGTTCAGAGGGTTACTTTGTGGGGATATCTCTCAAAACGGTGGTACGAGGCTTTTGCAGTAGTCTAAGTAAGAAATAATTAGAACCCACTGTATATCAACAGTACCTCAAAAAAAAAAAGAGAAGAATTAGAATCCAAACTTGACGGCAGCTGTACATAGAGAACAAATATAAAAAGAGGTAGAGAACAGAGATTGAAGAAAGTTGCATTGACAGAATTTAATAAATGGTTGGATGTTGATGTTGCCATGTTGAGTTTGAGGTGCAAGTAGCACCATCTAGATGATTGATAATTTATTCCAAAACAAGCAAATAACCTATAATCCACAAAAATTACTGAAAGAAGACCTGCTAAGTGGATTAAGACTCTCGCTCTTGATAAAAAGCTAAACTACTGTGACTTCCCTGGTGGCACAGTGGATAAGAATCCACCTGCCAATGCAGGGGACACAGGTTCAATCCCTGGTCCGGGAAGACCCCACATACCGCGGAGCAACTAAGCCCGTGCACCACAACTACTGAAGCCTGCACGCCTAGAGCCCGTGCTATGCAACAAGAGAAGCCACTGCAATGAGAAGCCCACGCACCACAAGGAAGAGTAGCACCCGCTCACCAGTTAGAGAAAGCCTGCACGCAGCAACGAAGAACCAACGCAGCCAAAAATAAATAAAATTAGATCTTTAAAAAAAAAAAAAAAGCTATACTACTAAACATCAAATACAAAAGAAACCAACAGCTCTTACTCAACACTAAGATGACACTGACAATAAAATGACACAGTACCTGCGAGTGTTTCCTTTCACCCTAAGATAAGGAAGAAAGGTTTCTAGTTGACAAAAAAGTAATGTGCAATGGACAATAGCAATGTACACACACAGTTAAAAGGAGGGCCTACCCAGACATGGAATACATGACAAAGGTCAGTAAACCCCACTAGCCAATTACAGGAGAGCACTAAATTATTATTTCAATAATTTGGACAAAGGAGTAGAACTGATCATTAAACAACTGCAGTTCTATCCACTGAGTCAGCTCTATGTTATGGGAAGGGACAAATTCCAAGACTTCAGTGTCAAAGAAGCAGCTTGGATAATTAATTTTTTCTGCCTAAAATGTTCCAAGTAACATTTATTAGCCTGTTTCAAGTTAACACTTATTGGTCAGCCCATTCTAAGGCATCCTAGGGGACTTCCCTAGCGGTCCAGTGGTTAAGACTCCATCCACGCTTCCAATGCAGGGGGTGCGGGTTCGACCCCTAGTTGGGGAACTAAGATCCCACATGCCGCATGGCGTAGCCAAGGGAAAAAAAAAAAAGAACAAGGCATCCTAATTCAAACAAAAGATGGGGTGTCACTTTTTCATGAGAACAAATACAATTTTTTTTAAAAATTAGGGTTAGATATAAGAGTCGTACCCCTTAGAAAAATCACTTTTTCTTTTAAATTATTCATAAAAATAATTCTAATGCTTTGGTTCAAAAGGCAGCTATCTACGTATCTATTTTTGATCTACTCTCATGAAACACAGTTCTCCCAGAAACAAATGAATTTGAAGACTTCACTACAGATGAATTTTCTACAATGAAGTTAGTTTATGGTGTTTAAACTAGGTTTCAAAGAATCATTAAGGCAAGAAACCAGATTTTACAAAATGGTTTTTGTAAAACCATTTTACATGATTTCAAAGGGAGATCCATATGTCCTAGGTTTCTGAAGTTCCCCATTATTTACTCAATATGCCACTAAGCCCCTTCATATCTTTTACACCCACAGAGGCTATAGCAAACAATGAGATATATATATATATGTATATATATATAAAATAACCAACTACCAATTCCTATCCCTGCCTTTATACCATCTGACGTTTTATATATTTATTACCTGCCTTCATCATTAAAATATAATTCTCATGAGAGCAACAACTGTATGCTGTTACAAATGAATCCCCAGTATCTATAACAGTGCCTAACACATAACAAGCACTAGTGAGTGCTGATGAATAAATCTACAGAAAAGACTACAACTGTAGTCTTCCTACAAACAGATTCAAGCAACCACCATATACCCTGCTTGAATCTGCCACTTTTTACACAATGAATTTTAACTTTGGTAGCGTCTCCTTCTCCTGAATTGCGGACAATACAGCTATCTTTGAAGAATGGGAAGAGGCTCAGTAATTCCAAAGAGGCACTCTTCAGTGCAGCTCAGGGTCTAGTCTGAACTCACAGAGGACATGTACAGGTATACCAGTCACTTCTGCACACACAAGACAAAAACAGATGGATGCTCACCCCTCAATAAAGGCATAAATGCAGTACAAGACATGCCAAGAAGGGATGCCACAAGACTTAATTAGTGCTCACAAGGAGCTTTGTGACACAGAATGAAAGGTACCACAGACACAGAAAACATTACAAAGGTGTGGCAATACAATACCTCAAAGACAAGAATCAGTTTGTGACCCTGATGTAATGAGGATTCCAGGGACCACTGACAATCTCCACTTACAAAGCAAAGCATGGAACAGACCCAAAGTATCAAATGCCCTGTAACAAAGAGAAACTGACATGATAAGTCCTGCGCTGTCCTCCCAGTTGTCCCTTCCACATTAGTACCACAATGCAGGCAGGCATTTCTTTCACTGAAACAACACTTTGCTCCATATTGTCTACCTTCTGTCATTAAAGTAGCTTACCTCCTGTCCTGTAGCTGCTTCCATATCAAGAAACAGATCAAGAAGAGATCGGACCAGACGAGCTGCTTTAGCCTTGCTGATGGAATTCAAGAAGGGTCGCACATACTTCAGCAGTCCTCCAAGCTCTGTGTGGAAGGCAATTCAGAGAGGAAAAAGTACACATCAATATCAGGGACAAAATACCCATTAAAAAATGACCCAAGATTATAAAACCAGTACTGATGTCTGGAATCAGTCAAAATGAAACTTAGAAGGAATTTAAAGCATTCTTAGCAGGTAATGGAGCAGCAAAAAAGTTAACAACATATACCAAATCTGTATTCCATTCCCCACTCAGCCTCTGGATTATTGTGAGGGTCCTGGGAAAAGCTCATGTCTGTCTGCCTCATAAGTACAGCAAAGTACTCACACTCTCAGAAAACAGTTTTCTAGAACACGAAATATGCTATGCCTCTACCACCTTAGACAAAATTACTTCCCCACAGCTAACAAATTTATCAGGTTATAGGAGTTAATTTTTTTTTTCCTAATTTCCAACCAAGTCTGTCTCAGCAGTTCCCCTTAAACAGAGATTTTCAATTCCAGGTTCCTTTTTTCCTCCCTTCCTGAAGTAATGCCCAGCTTAGACTTTTACCAATATAATTTCCAAGGCACTCTTCTGAATCAACTTTTCACATAAAAGTTAGGGTGTTTGTCCCTTAAAGTTATACTATAACCTTTTAAAATTCCTCATTAATCGGCAAAACCTAAGTCTTAAACTATGACAAAAAAGCCGTCTACCACAGAGGTTCCCCCCACCCCTTATGTAAGAAAAGAGGGTGGCACAGTAATCTAAGGGAGCAGCACCTTTAGAAACAAACGTGAAAATCAGAGAACATTTCAACTACACAACTAAGGAAGTACTTTGGAATGTAGGTTAAAATTACTTTAGTGCCACTGCCTCCAACTGTAGACTCAGCCTCCTGAGAACTCGAATTCAGGGCAAGCAAGCCTCCCCCTCCTGAGAATGCTAATTCAGGGTCTTGAATCCTCATCTGCCTGCACAGTCACAGGATACATGGGACTGTGCCAGGTATAAAAGGAACTTTATACAGAGTGGAAAAGTTCATCTTTCCCTTCACTCCCCAGTACTGACCTGTGAATCCCACCGTCTAAGATTTTTTTCCAATTCTGCCACTCCATTCACCCCTGTACTGACTACACACACGCCTGCTTTCATGCCTCGCTCATGCTGCATTTCCACCTGGAATCCCTCCCCATCACTTCGACCTACGTAGATCTTAGATATCCTTTTAGGTCCAGCTGAAGTCCTAGTGAGTCTTCCATGCCAATGCCAGGCTACACTGATTTCTCTCCCTCAAATTACTTTTGCATTTATGCAAACTTCAATTATGTTATATAATCATAGCTTTTTAAAAGCAGTCTAGTGCAACGTCCCTTCTGAAACAGCATTTCCCACTATGCTTGAACAAATCTAAACACTCCCTAGTGACAGAAATATTCAGAAAGTAGACGATTCCAGTGTTGGTCAAACTAAATTGTTCTTTTCTGAAACATGAGTCTATATCCTCTTTCCACATGGCTTCAAATATATGACGATAACTATCCCTCATATCTCCCTAACTTTCCCTTTCTCCAAGCTAAACAGCTTTAACTATTTCAACTGTTCCTCCAATGTCCTGGTTTCTAGATTCCTTGTCACCTTAGTTGCCCTCCTCTGAATTAACTCTAGTTTGCAAATGTACCACTTGTGGTCCCCAGAACTGAATCAACGTTCCATGTAGGGTCAGACCAGCAGTCATGGCTTAATTCTCCTGATTGGACTGCCACATGTAACACAAGAAGCATGTTTTGCTTTTGCTAATAGCACTCTTTGTTCAGACTGAGTCCATAAGGTCTTTTTGCATAGAGAGGTAATTCCCCACGTTCCTCTGTTTTGATAAATAGTTTAAGTATATAACTTTATACTTTCCACACTGAATTTAATCTTGTTGGCTTTGACAATAACTCTGAATCTTAATTCTGTTCTCTACTGTACTGAATCATCTACAAAAATAAGCACACCTTCTGATATGGCTTTAGCTATACTGCCAGTACCAGAAGAACAAGGACAGATCCCTATGACATGATGCTAGAGACTTCCCTCCAGCTCGACAAATGATCCATTTGTCATGGCAAATGTTCAAAGACCCTGCTTACATCAGATATGTTGTCTATATCATTCTTCCTATCCCAAGGGTTGGCAAACTTTTTCTGTGAAGGACCAGATAGTAAATATTTTTGGCTTTGTGGGCTATATGGTCTCAGCGGCAGGTACTCAACTCAGCCACTGTAGTGCAGAAGCAGTCATGGGCAGTATGTAAACAAATGGGTATGGCTATGTTCCAACAAAACTTTATTTACAAAGACAGTTGGCAAGCCATTGCCTGTGCACCCCTGCAAATCTGCTGTCTGATAAGGCTAACCAAAGAGAACCAAGGTGAGTTTGGAATAACCTTTTCTTAATAAACCCACTGCTTTATGTGCTTAAAACCTACTTATCAAATAATCTGTCCTGGAACTTTACTGAAGATTACCAGTTTACAGTGTCTAGAATTTATTCTTTTCGTTATCTTTTTGAAAAGTGGAATAATGTTCTGCCCATCCTCAGTTTCCTTATACCTCTCCACCCTCCATGATTTTTCTCAGAATAATAGTGGCTCTATAAATATATCTGCTACAACTATTCTTTTGATATTAAAAGACAGAAGTTTTCAGAGCCTAGAAACTTGAACTTATTTAAAAAAGACTACCTGCTCTCTCTTCTCTCACCTACCTTAGCTTTAATTCTCTCTTTCTAATGTTATTTCCATCTTTTTCATTTTGAAAATCATTTTCCTTCCTGGAAAAGGCAGAAGTGAAACATGAGCTAAGGATTCTGCACTTGTCTCCAGCACTTGCTAGCATTACAGTATCTTCTCCAAGTTATTCTTCTTACTCTAACAGAAAAACAAATGACCTCTTAGTTTCCAAAGACTCAGTTCATTTTTCATTTTAGTCTATTACTGTTTCTTAGTCGTTCTTGGTTATATTCCGTTTCTTTCCATTTTCACACTGATATTTTTTTAATTCTTATAGAATCATATTGAGTTCTTCCTTCTATTCTTACTGAAATTATTTGCAACTGTGTGACCAGAACTTCCTTTTCAGAACCTCACAGAACTCAACACACTCCTTTTAAGAGTCTCAGGCTATGAAATCTGCAGATCCTGAGCCTAGGCATCATGTCTGATGACGAACACCACTACTTTCAATCAATATTCTGCATCAGACACTGTCTTATTCACTAATTCCCAAGTGATTGATGTCCATCAGGGACCCTACCTTAAACTTTTTGAGTAGAGTACTTAGCACAGTGCTAGCCATATATTAAATGCATAACAAAACAAAATTAAAAATCAGTGGAACAGACATATTTTCTGTTCTCAGGGAACCCAAAAATCAAAGGAAACAACACAAACCGATCAATTATTAATAGCAAAGATAGGTAAATGAATGTAGGCCCCAAAACTTCCTTATTATACTTGTCAAAGTCTTTCTTAGAAAACAATGATAAGTAACCTGGAAATGTTTTTTAAAGTTCTTATGATTCACCTGTTAAATTCCAATAAGTTTCGCTGTACACTTCTAAACTTCTCAGGTAGGTCACAGGGAGGGGAGGGCAAGGAATAAGGAGAGAGTAAAGCATGAAATAACTTCAAGCAAAGCAGTAACATTTTTGGACAAATTTTCTGAAACACTGACTATACTACATGCTGTTTTTAATTATCCATTCTACTTGAGAAAAACAGACATTTGGATCGTTCAACAACAGAAAAATCATTTCAGGGAATTCCCTGGCAGTCCAGTGGTTAGGACTCCAGGTTCTCACTGCCAAGGGCCCAGGTTCAATCCCTGTTCAGGAAACTAAGATCTCACGAGCCACACAGCGCAGCCAAAAAAAAAAAAAAAAATCATTTTACCTGGTTTTCTAATTCTTTCAGGAAAATTACCTTATTAATTATATTTCATGTGGACTAATGATCAAAAGTGTTTTGCAACCCCAAGCTCACATTAACTGACAGGCAAACATAAACATGTTAAATAGGAGAGAAGTCAGCCTAAAATGAAAAAACCACCACCTACCACTGATAACTCATAAGTGGATAACTATGGAAAGCAAATACTTCAAGGTCATGAGCTCTGAAATAGGACTACATGAATTCAAATTCTGAGTCTCCCATACTAGCTGAGTGCCCTTAAATAAGATATTTAACTTTTCTGTGCTCAGTTTCCTCAGGTATAAAATAGGTAATAGTATATACCTTACCAAGTTGTTTCGAGGATTCAATAACCTAAATCCTGTTTGGGCTTAAAACAATAACTAGTTCATAATAAGCACTCAACAACGGTTTTTCTTATTATAGATATTTTTAATGATATTTTAAATAAGATACAAGATCCATATAAACACATCCTCCCAATTTCATACAACTTTATTCAACTTTCTATTGACTGAGCCTAATAATTAATAAGTTATCATACTTAATTGGAAAAGATCTTTGTTTTCAAGTTCAAGAAATTTTGCTAACTTACACGTATCATCCTTTTGGATAACAACATAATTTGGGGGAAAGTAATTCACGAGATCAACCACGTTTAATCCATTCTAATCAGATAAGCTCTAAATTCACTTTAAAGTTGACAAAAATCATCCATTTTAAGTTTAAGCAGGCTACTCTCTAAATACTATTGTCACTTTACTGTCAAAAGCCCTTCCTTGTCAACAAGACTCTCTCCTTTTAAGGACACACCCACCCATCATCAGAATATCATCTCGAGCTTGCAAAGTCAATGGTTCAATTACAACTAGAATGTTTGGGCAACAACAGGCACAAAGCCCTAGGTACCAGTGGAGAAATCCTGGGAAGGTTCTCTCCATTTAATGTCTTACTCATTGTGTATCAGGAAAAAAGGACAGCAAAGCCACTTCCTTGGACACAAAATCCCTAGTCATTTTGAAGTCAGGGGCCTAGAGTCACTATCCAACGTAAATACATCAGAGCAGCTCCATGAAATCACCGAAGACTGCTACTGCCCACATGTAAGGGAATGCAGTGAAAATCCGAACCAGAAACAAATCACAGGTCACTATATTCCAAAAGAAACAGGATTTTTTTCCCTCATCTGCAGAACAAAAGTCTTCAATGAAAGACGTGAGTTTAAAGGTCTCTTAACTTCCTGACAGAAAACTAAAACTCAACAAGTTGGCAATAAAATTGAATTACACTACCAATAAACTGTATGGGTGCATTCCTATGTTCCCTCACTCCAACCAAAAAAAAAAAAAACTTCACGCAGCATTTCAGGTAAAAGAAAGCAATCCACTTGTAGCACTTACCTGCAGCTTGTCCAGTCTTCGCCAGGAGAGACCCCAGTTCCAGGATGCTCTGCTCTTTGACCTGCACTGCCTCCTCATCATTCTCCTGAATGTCACGCTTCACTGGGAGAGGAAAATGCAAACTCTCTTAAAATTCTGACAAAAAATGAATACTAAAGGAAATTTCACCCTCACAAGACCAACTACAAACTCAAACAGTTAGCAAAAGACAAATTCTAGAGAGCTTTAAAAAAAAAACTCTAAACAAGAAAAAGTAAAATGATCATGTAGTACATGTCCCATGTATATCATAAGAACAGATTCCTCTCTTTTGATTTTAAATGTGCCTTTTCATTCTACCAATTAGAATTTCCCTTACCCACATACATTGAGATTTCTGTTGCTGTCACTTGGTTAATGCAAAATTCAAACAAGTTCTTCCAGTTGTGGTGGTAAGCCCCATGCCAGGAACTATGTTATGTGAAAATATTAAATATACCTGTCTGTGCATTTACCTGCCACAAACTAAAATCAAATGACCAAGTTACTGATAACTATAAAGTCAAAAGTCTTTCAATAAACTTTAGGCCTGTGGAGAGCCTCAGCTGATGGGTGTGTTAGGGATAAATAATTCTACAAAGCCATTCAGGAAACATAACCCTGTCAAAGCTCCAGTGTGATCCTTAGGAGGGAATGCTACTTTAAGGGATTCAGGACCTGTTAAAAAAACTTCGTGCTATCTGTCCCACTTCCAACTGTTAATAACTATTCTACCACTCAAACACTGGACAGCCTCTTCAAGTTTGTAGTGATAATTTTAGCAATCATCACTAGTTATCACTTCTCTCACAAAGCATCATGACTTGACAAAAACCAAGATTTTGATACTCCATGATGGAGTCCGGAAAAAGTAAGGCTGTCAACCATGATGACTCAAGCTTGTTCTAACAGGAAAGCTTTCAAGGAAACTCTCTCCCAGTATAGTGGGCAAGCAAGAAATACTCTAATTATAATGTTTACCATAATTCGCACTTTATAAAAGACAACGTAGTAGGCAATAGACACAAAAAATAAAATAAAATCCATGCTTCTCACATTAGTTCTAAATATTAGTGTGTATTCACAGGAAGAAAAGACACATTGAAAATGACTCTGGTTCTTAACTATAACTGACTTAAGTCAAGATCAGAACTTCAAAAGGAAACACCCTTTATTTACCAATATCACCCATTCACTGATGCATCTTAACCCCCACTTCCTCCCTTTTTCTAGTAACCCCAAAGATAAAGATATCCAGATCTTGTCACTGTCCTTCCTCCATGAAAGTCGGGAGTACCAAAATTCAACGGACTAATGAGTCGACATAAAAGCCAACAGCCTTGAGGTCCCACATACACGTGCAAACTACTTGTTGATTCAACCCGAATCTTCTCAAGCTATATTAAAAAAGATCACACCACTACATGTGCAGTGAAGAGATAGCCCATGCCCTAACTGAACCCTTGATGGCTGAACATTAAACGCCCCCTCTGTCATCATAAATTTATTTCTGGTCACACCAGAATCCCAGTAGAAAACTGTCGGAAGCGACGGGCTCCGGCTCCCATTTCAGTTTTCCAGTCGTGTGCAAGGTGTAAGGCAATCATACTACAGTGCTAACATGTTTTTCTTTGATTTTCTCCAGCAACGTGCAGCCGGCCGGTTCCAAAGAGTTCCCAGAACTCCGCGGCTGACAACTAACTCCCCGAACTCTCTTCCACCCTCTACGGCAGACTAGGACGATTAGTCACCTCCTCTGGCCGGGCGGTCCCACGCCAACACCTCGCTCTTACCCCCTACACGGGGGGCAAAGGAACGTCTCAGTCACCTCCCCAAACCAAATGCCAATCCGAGGTGTGTGTCCCCTCGGTATTTCAAACCACACTCAGCAAGAGACCCCCTGAAGTGGAGCCTTCCGCGGTGGGGCTGCGAGAAGTAGCAGCTCCCAGCGTCCCGGGGAAGGAAACTCCAAGAGAAGAACGAGCGCTTGCGCTCGCGCTCCCACCCGAGCAGGTTGGGCTGAGAACAACGGCGGGAAATGCCTGTCCAGAGCGGGTTTCGCCAAGGCCCTCAACACGAGGCGCTCAGCCCAGTTCGCGACAAGCCCGCCGGCCAGCACCGCTCGCGGTCCCGGGCCAGCCCGCACGGGCCAGAGCGGGAGACAAGGCTGGGTAGTGGTGGGGCCCCGGCTCGGCCCACTCTCCCACACCGCGCCGAGCCCACCGTGAGTCAGCAGCCGGCGAGTGGACGCCGGGGTTGCCTCGGGGCTTCCCACCGGGGTGGGAACCAGGAAGCCCCAGGGAGCTCCGAGCGGCCTGAGACCCCGGCCCGGCCCCCCTCACACACACAGTGAGTCAGCAGCACCAGAGCCGGCTAGCCCGGCCCCGCTCCGCCGCCGTGGACCGACACAGGCCGAGCTGGGCCGGTGGGGCCGGAGAGGGGGCGCGGCGACCTTTACCGATGGAGTGGAGGATGTCGATGGAGGCCTCCCGGTCGGTGCTGAGTAGAGACTGGGCTCTCTGGAACTCCACCACTGCCGCAGCCGCCATCTTACCGCTCTCACACCGTACCCGGCCGAGGCCGCCGACGCCGGAAACACACGCCCGGAAGGCCCGCCCTCGCGCCTCTCCCCCCCACCCCCTCATTTGCCCCGCCTCCTCCACTCCCAGAGCACCACGGGAGTTGTAGTCTCTCCGCGGGGCGCGGAAGGAGGGATGTAGGGGTGTGGACGAGAGCTGGGGAGCTTGCCGCCCACCAGCGAGGCTCTCCAGCACCGCCCAGCGGCTACCCACGAATAAAAGAGGCGGTGTCTAGCAATAGGAGCCCGAGGCTAATCCCCACCCACCCTAAAAGAGGCCTCTTAACCCCAACTCCCCTCGCTCGCCCTTGACAGTATTTGAGCACCCGGTGGGTATCTAGTGAAAGCTGTTTAGTTTTCTTTGTAGCTTCCACATTCGGCCATTCATTCAGGGCAATAAATGATCTTATAAAGTGCTCACTATGTGGCAGACAAAGAATAGCACCATTCAAATGCGTTCAAGTGTCCGGCAACACGTGGGACTCGCGCGCGCGCGCGCACACACGCACACACACTTTCCAGGCTACAATCCTACAGAATCCTAGCCAGGCTGTGATTAAACGCACCAGTGTTAGAGAAAACTGATGTTAGAAAGTAAAATATCATCTTTGCCCCCATTCACTCAATCCCTCTTGGGGGGGTCACATAGAAATCTAACAGCTACTCCAACTCCCCAGATCAATAAAGAAAAAACGGATTTTTCCTTCCAATGTCTCCAGTGCCTTCAACTAAAATCACAGGTGTCTGAAAAGCTGTCAAGTAGAAGGGAAAAAAAGACATTCTATGTGCCCACTGAGGGTTGAACTTAAAAGGAGTACTAAAACGTATACAGTCAGTGCACTATGAGGAAGATCTTCCTGCAGGTGAAGACAATCCAAAAATGCAATATGCTGGGACTTCCCTGGTGGTCCAGTGGTTAGGACAACACCCTTCCAATGCAGGGGGCATGGGTTCAATCCCTGGTCGGGGAACTAAAATACTGCATGCCACATCTCCCAGCCAAAAAAAAAAAAACCAAAAAACAATATGCTGTCACCTAATGGAACCTGTAAAGGAACCAACTTTGCACTCCTCTGTGTCTGGGTTAGGCAATTTATATGTCTGTTTCCTTTTACTTTACCAGCAATGTTCTGTGAAGAAGATATTATTTACACCCCATTTATAGATGAGGAAGCAGGGGGTTTTAAGTGATTTGGTGAAGCTTGTATGGTAACTGACAGCACTGAGATCTGAGAGTTAGGGAATGGGTTCCTAGTTCCTGGATGTGTTCAAATGAAAACTGGATAACATCTCATCAAGTCGTAAACAGGATTCATGACATTGATTGGGGAATTGGATAGAGTGGCTTCTAAATGTCTCCTAAAACTGAGCCTTTCTTTGCTCAAAAAAGGCATTCCTCACATCTCAATTTGGTATGCAATTAATATTGTACCAGAATGTTAATGGGCTGTAAAATTCCAAAGCTGACACCAACAGGCCATACGTATCCCCACCTTCTAAAGAAGCGTTACCAGTTACATCCCCAAAGAACTTGCTAAAAAGTGACTAGGCCAGTCCTGTAACCTTCATCCACTCCCAGCCTACAGCAGGGAGACATAAAAATTCTAAAGGAATTCATTAGAAGAAATCATAGAATAGGACAGAGTGCTTACCTCACTACAAAAAGGGGGTACTACAAAAGACTAGGGGTGTCTGCCAAACCTCTCTCCCAAGCTGGTGAGTCTTGCTGACTGTAGGAAATTTTAAGTTCATCTCTGCGCAACCACCATTGTGAGAGTTGGAGGTGAACCAGGTATGTTTCTCCGGGAGTTTGGGGTCTTCGTGCACATTCATGAAAAGAGTCACCCACTTTTGGACTGCAGAATTCTGAATTAGTGAAGTTGGTTGATACACCCCACAACAGGACAAGGAGAAAGGGCAGCAGTGAGGCAGCCTCCACTACCTGTGTTTGACATGCGCCAAGTGCAAAAGTAGATTACCCAGGACCATCTTGAAAGGACCTACTCAGTAGGGCCATCTGCCAGAGTGAGGAGACCTATAATAAAAGGCTGGAATGATGGACTTCAGGAAGCATTCACTGAACGGGGATTGTGAGGTCCACCAGCGGAGCTGCCAAAGAACCCACAAATGCTTTCAACAAGAGAGAATCAGCACCTATACTTTCAACCCAGTAACCATGATAGCACTCTGTTTTACTTTCTACCTAGGACATAACACAGTCTGTGATTTTATTATTTCACCTGTTTAAAGCTCATCTCCCTCCACAAAGTTTCAGGGACCTCATCAATCTTGTCCAGTTATAGTCCCAACTCCTACAATAGCAGCTTGCACAAAGGGCAACCACTCAATAAAGATTTGTTGGGTGATGAGTGCTAGAATCTGTCCTTCCACAATCTTCTGCTGCCCTAAATGTCCATGTCCTACACTATGTGACTATTCACTTGAGCCACTGCTGACTGGATTGGGGTGAGTGTGAAAGGGCTGTCACAGATTAACCAGTGACCTAGGGCATATAGGGACTGGCCTGAAATGATTAGCTGGACCAATACAATTCCTTCCTTGGGAATTGGGGAATTGAGACCCTGAGCCAGTTAGCCAAGGGAATGGAAATCAAAATCTGTCACTTGGAACCAACTAGAGCCAAGTTGCTAGAGAGAAAACTCAGTAGATGAGTGGAGAGAAGCAGGAATATCATGGAAGGAAATCCAAATACCTCCATAGAAGGCCACCTCAGTTCCTATCAACTTTCTACTTTCCAGCTCTTCTCCCATGAGGCCCACCCACACCATATTCCCCATTCTTGAAATACTGTGACATTTCCTTTCCAAATATCTTCCAATCCTTATTATTATGTGAAGAAGAAAGGTCCAGTAAGGTGTCGTTATGTTTTTAATGGCTCTCTATTAAAGATATTCCTTTATCTTTCTTTTTAACAAAGTGAGAGAAGGCAACAGTATCTAGATGGAGTTTAGATTTCCTTGTTTTAGTTTTTATGGATACATTCTAGTTATGGCCAATAATACTACTGGTTTTCCATTGAAGGTAGAGACATAAAATTACAACGAAAAACAAAGTGGGTCAATTTAAATAACTTTTTCCATGTGGACATGGAAAAAGTCAGGAATATGTACAATAAGCAAATGACTATTTGGGCTAGAAAACCAAATCTTGATTTTAATATCACTGTGTAGACAACCATCTACCTTTCCTTATCATTCTTTTTATTCCAGAATCACATCTCTAATTGGAAGACCCAGTTAGTCCTTTAGGTTCCTGCCCTAGATTTATAATCTTTAAAGATGACTTTCAAGTTACTCCTGGCAAAGGCACTACATGCTGGAGACGAAGAGTACGGAATTTGAAGTCGGACAAACATGGAGCACAAATCTTTACTACCAACTAATTGTCAAATTACTTAAACTCTCTGAGTTTGGTCATCATTAAAATTATTTTAAAAATCTACTTCACTTTATGGTTGCACAACAATGTGAATGTGCTTAACATCACAGAACTGTGCGCTTTAAAATGGTTAAAATTGTAAATTTTATTATGTATGCTTTACCACAATAAAAAAAATCTACTTCACAGAAGTATTTGAAGATTATATTTTCAAAGACAGTGGAACACTTCACCACTATGACTGACACATGTAAGTGCTCATTAAATGGCAGCTATTAAAATAATCATCAAGCTGCTGAATAAATTAGCTGTGGCACACACTACTCCCCTTCCTCAGGGAGCCCACTTGGAGGGCTAAACAAATCTAATCGGTGATTTTTATAGCAATAGAGGGGCAAACAACTGTCAGTTCTGTTTTCCATCTTCGACTTCCTCACCCTTGGTCTGGCCTCTTTTCCCTCTCTGTCAAGCTTCTTTCTGTCCCAAGACAACTCCCAAACACACTACAAAGCCCTAATCTCCCCTCATGCTGTCTATAGTCCAAAGCTATTTCTTTCCTCTCTGTACTTGTTAATTTTTCACTGAGCTTTCTTTGTATCACATAATTGAGCAAATAGGGGAATGCTATAATGTACTATCCTGCTAATACGAGAGTATATACTCCTCCTCTTTCTTCTATGCCTATACTCTGTGCAGCAGACAGGAAGCTAAGGTTAGGAATTCTAAGCTAGTACTGATCCCTCAACTCTACACATTCCCTGCCATTGGAGCTATAGAGAGAGAAAGAGAGAGGGGGGAAAAAAAAAAACTAAAGAGTATACAAAGTATGTCATTATTATCTTTTCACCCTCTTTGGAAATCCTTCTCTCTCACACTGCCACCTCTCCCCAGACCTCCAATACCTTGCTGTATTTGTGTTTTATTATGGTTCTCCTTCAGTGAAAGTCTGTCAGTGATAAACTTTGTTTTCGGCTGAAATGTCTTTATTTTACTCTCATTCTTAATCCATCGTTCCAGTGGGTACAAAGTTCCTACACTGACACTTATTTTTACTCAGCATTTCAAAGATATTAAAGATGACTCTTCTCAGTCTAATTGAAGTTCCTTCATAGGTAATCTGTCTTTTCTCTTTGGTTAATTTTAATATCTCTTCTGTCCTAGGCTCTCTACAGGTTCACTACAAAATATTTACACTCTGATGAAGTCTTTTGAGTCTGAGGATTCATGCCTTACATGAATCCTGGAAATTTCTCAACCATATCTCTTCACATACTGCCTCCTCTACCTCTCTTCTCTCTGGAAATCTTTTTAGACATAAGTTAGATCTACATTGTCCAACACGGTAGTCACTAGCCACATGTGGCTAGTGAGCACTTGAAATGCAGCTAGTCCAATCTGAGCTGTGGTACAAATGCAAACTATCAATACACACTGGATTTTATTAAA
The DNA here is from genome assembly GCF_949987535.1 of Balaenoptera acutorostrata. NCBI lineage: Eukaryota > Metazoa > Chordata > Mammalia > Artiodactyla > Balaenopteridae > Balaenoptera > Balaenoptera acutorostrata. The sequence goes on along the minus strand of NC_080083.1, from coordinate 18,831,651 downwards.
GACAGTATGGAAAAAAAGTAAAATATCTCATTCACAATTTTTATACTGATTATATGTCAAAATGATCATATTTCAAATTAATCTCACCCATTCCTTTTTACTTTCTTTAATGTTGGTACTATGAATTTTAAAACTATATACTTATCTCACATTATATTTCTATTGGACTGTGCTGTTAGACTATCTGCTTCTTTTCACCATATTTCTTATCCATTCCATCTCCTCATCTCTCTGTGCTACATTCTAGGTAATTTGTAGAAAGTTATTTAATAGTTCACTGATTATATCATCAGCTGCTTCTAATCTGCTATTTAGTCCATCCACTAAGCTTTAATTTTAATGAAATTTGAAATATATATTTCCATTTCCACAAGATTGATTTGGTCCTTTTTCCAAACTGTCCCTTTTTCAAAGTATTGTATTATTATGCTTTGGGTTCCTTCTTTCATGTTCTTAATCATTTAAGCCAAAGTCTATAATCTGTATCTGATAATTATTTGATGTTCTTGGGGATCTAATCCTACAGGTTGTTGTGTCTGCTGACTCTCCCTCCTGGAGGACTGTCTCCTCATGTGTTTGTAATTTTGGATTGTGAGCTCATCTTCAGCAGGGTTTTATCTTCCTTATTCCTAGGAGACCTGGGTTGGGGTTGCTTCTGCCAACCTGTCCTGATATCACTGTTCCATGACAGTAATTTATGTTAGTTTACAGACTTTGGGGAATTCCTACACTATACAGATAATAACAGACATGAAGAACAAAGGCATCTACCAAAAAGATAACTGATGTCCCTGAGATAAGGAACCTAACAAATAAAATGGGAAAATCATTTAAAGAAATAATTTTTGAAAAGTTCTCTTTTACAAATGAAGAAATTAGTTACAGATGGAAATAACAAACCATGTTCCAAGAAGGAAAAAAAAAAAATGACACAGAATGGTGACACCGATCTCTATCCCAGTTGAGTTGCTAAACATCAAAGAAGTCTTTGAACAACCAGACAGACAAAGCAAGTCGACTAAAAGGCGTGAAGTGGAGTGGGAATCAGTCTTATCTCAGATGTCTCTAAGGCAAGATTCAATGCCAGAAAACAGTGAAATGTTGCCACAAATTTGAGAAAGAAAGAAAAACGTGGCCCAAGAATATTGTTAAATATAAGAGAAACAGACAGATATTCTCAACCCGAAAAAAATCAGGGAATACAAGACAAAGTGCTTTCCTAGGAAAAAAAATATTGACAAAAATCTATGGATTAGGGACTTCCCTGGTGGCGCAATGGTTAAGAATCCGCCTGTCAATGCAGGGGACACAAGTTCGAGCACTGGTCCGGGAGGATCCCACATGCCGTAGAGCAACTAAGCCCGTGCGCCACAACTACTGAGCTTGTGCTCTAGAGCCTGTGAGCCACAACTGCTGAAGCCTGCGCACCTAGAGCCCGTGCGCCGCAACAAGAGAAGCCACCACAGTGAGAAGCCCGCGTACCGCAACAAAGAGTAGCCCCCGCTTGATGCAACTAGAGAAAGCCCATGTGCAGCAACAAAGACCCAACCCAGCCAAATAAATAAATAAATAAATAAATTTTTTTAAAAATTAGTGGTTTAAAAAAAAAATCTATGGATTAAAACAATGAACTCAATAATGGGAAGGCACTGCTGACAGTAAGCAGTGATTCCATTTAAATATAGAACTAAGACTAAACAGGACAAAAAGTAAATGTCATAAACCCTGACAAATAATAACATCAAAAACAGGTGGGGAGAGAAGACAGAAAGTTTATCAGTGTTAACTTCAATTTCTTCCTCTATCCATAGTAAGATGTTAAGCAAGTATCCAAAAATAAAACATGCGGTAAAATATACAATGATTTCAATTATTTAATGTTTTTAATGTCCTTTTTCTTAATTTTGAAGTGTCTGGAAAATAATAGTTCTTCCAATGAAGAAATATTTACTGAAGTTCAACCATTTCTTGAATTTTACTTTCTTTTTGCTGTTGTTGTTAATTTCTGAGGAAAAAAGTAAGTAGAGAAAAGTAGTAGGAATTATAAAACAAACTCTTACATTCCTACCACTCAGAATTAATAATTATAAATGTGTCAAATGTGATGCATCGTTTTAGGGAATAAAACATTAAAGAGAGATAACTAATGTCCCTTTTAAGCTCCATTCTTAGTCCCATCTCTCCTATGCAGAGCAAAAACTTTTCCATTCAGTTTACGTAGATAAACAGACAGATAGATAGATATCAGTAACTGATATATAGTATTGCCTTGTGCGAACAATCATTTTTTATTGATATAATGGTAGCATATCAAACATATTATTCTGCATCTTGCTTTTTTCATTCATTGTTCAATGAGCTGCATATAAGAGCTAGTTTATTCCTATTAACAGCATAAATTCCACTGTGTGACTATTCCACATTTATTCATGCATTCCACTATTAATGAACACTTAGACTGTTACCCTTGGATTTATTTTTTGCTGTTACAAACAATGCTCCCATGAACATCCTTGCACAAGTGTAAAAGTTTCTCAGCATACCTAGAAGTGTAATCATCAGATTATAAAAATAGGCACATTTTCAATTTTATTAGATACTGCCAAATTGCTCTTCCAAATGACCATGTGTCAATACACCCAACCCTCAAAAAAAAGGAAAAAAAAATTTTTTTAAAGAAAAAAAAAATACACCCAACCCTTTCTCAAGTGGTGTGACAGAATACCATTTTCTCCATATCTTCGACAGTACTTGATATTTGGGGCCATCTAAGTGAAATAGTATCTTGTTGTTTTGTATTTGCCTAATACTAACAGGGTTGAGATTATTTGCATGATGGCAGACGGAGTCTTCCTTTTAAAAAATGAAATTTCCTCTTAAAAAAATTTTCCTCTATATATAACACTTTGGTATTAAATTGCTACTCTAGATGACTTTTGGCTACTATTTGCCTGCTGTATCTTCTTCTATTTAATATTTAGGTTTTTTATATTGTTTTACATGTGTCTCCTGTAAATATCATATGGCTAGACTTTGGCATGTGTGTGTAATTTTAATCCAAGCTGAGCTTTTTTAAAAGTAGTGTATTTAAAAAAAAAAAAAAAGTAGTGTATTTACTGCGGTAACCTACATGGGAGGGAAGTCCAAAAGGGAGGGGATATCTGTATGTGTATGGCTGATTCATTTTGTTGTGCAGTGAAGGCTAACACAACACTGTAAAGCAACCATACTACAATAAAAATTAATTTTAAAAAAGTGGTGCCTTTAACCCATTTTCTTTATGGTAATTTATAAAATAAATTTTGAGCATTCTACTTAATGTATTTTCTCCTTTTTATCTCCCCATTGCCATATTCCTGACTTCCACTGGATTGATCATTTTTTCACTCAGTTTTTTTCTACTCTCTTTTGTTTGTTTTTGTTTTTTGGCCACACCACGTGGAGTGCAGGATCTTAGTTCCCTGACCAGGGATGGAACCCATGTCCCCTGCAGTGGAAGCGCGGAGTCTTAACCACTGGACCACCAGGGAATTCCCCCTCTACTCAACTTTTAATCTTCTACGTGGCTACCTTTAAATTGTTACACATATAAACATTATTTTTCTAATAATATCTAGAGGTAATCAATATCTGTATCTCCCCCTTGAAAAGACAGGGTTCCAAAATCCTTGGCATGTTTTCACTTCCTCTTGCTGAGTGCTTCCCTGCCCCAATATACCATACCTACCACATTGTTATGACTGGAATTTTGGCTCATAACTACTTTAAAACTTTTAAATCCAATTAACATTTAGACAATAAGTTCTGCTCATTAATTTGCTTACTGTTTCTTCTTGTACATCATCCTTGTTCTTGCAAAGCACATCTTCTGTCAAAGAAACCAACTTAAAAAATGACATACCTGTAGGAGTATCCTTTGTGTGCACCTAGGTTGGAGCACCCCTAGGGTAAGGCAGATGTTTCACTTCTGGATAAAACTGAACCTGGGTGTGAGGCTGCAGAAAATCTAACTAAAATAACTAAAAGTAGTTATTTCAGAGTGAATTTATGCGTGGCAAATTTTCTAAGCTCCTTCTGTGCCTCTAATTATATTTTCTCCTCAAATTTGTGTGATGGTTTGGCTGGAATATAATTCCTAATTGCAACATTTATTTTCCTTTCAGCACTCTGAAGAAATTGTGAAATCGGCAGGTATAATTCTGACTTAAAAAGAAATGTGGGACTTCCCTGGTGGCGCAGTGGTTAAGAATCTGCCTGCCAATGCAGGGGACACGGGTTCGTTCCCTGGTCTGGGAAGATCCCACATGCCGTGGAGCAACTAAGCCCGAGCGCCGCAACTCCTGAGCCCACGCGCCTAGAGCCCATGCTCCGCAACAAGGGAAGCCACCTCAACAAGAAGCTCGCGCACCGCAATGAAGAGTAGCCCCCGCTCGCCACAAGTAGAGAAAGCCCGCGCGCAGCAACGAAGACCCAACGCAGCCAAAAATAAATTTTTTAAAATAGGAGAAATGCGACATGAAAAAATTTGTCTCTTGGTTGCAATCTTGTGGATCTAAAAATACTTTCTTTATGCAAGAGTTGCAACATGCTGTGACTTGCCATTCTCTATGCCAATAAGAAATACAAAGATACAAAATATTTACAATCCATCAACTAAAGAAAGAGCCTTGATCAAGGAGAGTAAAAGGTCTCAAGTTAAATTTGACATGCTCTGTTTTCTATCATAAGTTACAGCCCTTCTTGCTGTGCTTTGTGGCAGAGATAATATCTCCTTGAGATATCAAATTGTTTTATGTTAAACCTTTTCTTTTAACATGTGAAATAAAATCTCCTCACTCCAATGGTTGGGTTAACTCCAAAGCTCATAAAACATGTTTCAAAGAATTGCATAAAATCAAAATATCAAATGTTAAGAAATATTGGTCCATAACATACGCCTATTATTATTCATTTAAATTATAAATTGTCTCAATTCTTTTATGTATGCATTTTCCCTCCAATGTATAGATAATGTGTAAAACTTCTGGGCAGAGAGAACAGTTCAGTTTTCTGGCCTCCCTGTGCTATCAAGCTTGAGTTTAAAGATACATCATGAAGTCTTCTAAAAAAAAGAACATAGCATGAAGCTCTGCTTTTCCCACATGCTCCACAGCATTCTTGTGTCAGAGGTTGCTGAAGAAAAGTCACATGCCAATCTGATTCTTATTCTTTTCTCAGAAATCTACTTTTTCTCTCTGATAACTTTAAGAGTGTCTTTTATTTTTTGATGCTCTAAAATGTCATTATTACATGACTCTGTACAGGCTTTTTCTTATTTATTCTGTCCAGCAATTATCTCCAAATCTATAAATCACAAATAGAATTCACGTTGTTTTTCTTTAAATAAAAACAGTAAAAATATTGTAAAATTTATATAAAGGAGAAAAGTCCATGAATAGCTGAGCTAACCTTAAAAAAGAAGAGAAAATGGGGAAAAGGAGGCTTGCTCTACCAGATATTAAGACACATTGCAAGGCCATAATAGATGGGTATCAGTGCAAAAGGACAAAAGGAACAAGGTAGAAAACTCTAAGAAGGACCCATTTATAATGGGAATTTGATATACAATAAAGGAGGCATCACAAATCAATGGGGAAAGATGAGATCATTTATTAGGTGGAGTTGGAAAAAGTTGCCCACTACATGGAGAAGAATAAAACTGGATTGCTACTTAGCATCATCTATAAGGGTGAACTCCAGATGAGTTAAGGAAATAAATGTGAAAGTAAAACCATAAATCCAACTGAGTAAAATGTAGGATGAACTTCGTGACCTAGAGACAGGGAAGAACTTTAAATGTCAAAAGCACAAACCAATACAGGAAAACAATCGAGAATTTGATTATATCAAAATTATTTCTATCCATGAAAGATACCACATAAACAAAGTTAATAGGTGACAGAATAGAAGGAGGCATTTGCAAAGTCTAAAACATATAGGGGATTAACATCTAAAGTATACAAGGACTCAAGGTCCACCTTTCTGTTCAGCCATTCTCAGCATTGCTTTTGTCCCCAAGTGGTTGCAAGATGACCACTACAGTTCCAGATAGTGTATCCTCACACAACTGCATCCAAACACAGGAAGCAGTCGTTCCTTGTGCGTCTCTTGGTATTGTGGAGAAATACTCATAGAAGTCGCCTAGCAGAACTCCTGTCTGGTCCCACTGGTCAGGACTGGATCACACATCAATGCCCCAGTTGCAAGGGTGACTGGAAAAACAATTGGTGGGCATGTTCAGCAACTATGGTGGGAGACAGCCTGGCCAGCAGGGGAGAAGGGTTGGAGAACAGCAGTTAGAGGATTAACAAAAAACGTTGCCATATCTGCCCTCCATTTTCTCCACTTTCTCCTGTCACTCCTATTAGATAGATGTGAGCACTTGATCTACCCCCCCCCATGGCTTTCATTCCTCCACCTACTTTCTTTTCCTACTGCATTCTGAGAGAATTTCTCCATCCAGTTTTCCAGAACAGTATTCACTCTTCTGTGTATCCATTCTGCCATTCAACCCACCTATTGTTTTATTTCAAAAAGTATGTTTTTCATTGTTAAGAGCTCCAATTTACTTCATTTTTGTAAAGCCTGTTCATGCTCTGTGGATGCAATATCCTTGCATCTCTCTGATATTATTCTAAAGGTTTGTTCCAATTTTATTAGCTTTGTTTCCTCAAGTGAAATTCTTCTCTTTTATTAATTCCATTTCGAGGTGCTACTCAAGTATACGGGGATTATTTACCCAAGATCCAGTTTTTCTACTGAGATCAGTTTTATGGTATGTGAATTATATCTCAATAATGCCGTTTTTTTGTTTTTTGTGGGTTTTTTTAAAGAAGGAACTGATTGCTTACACTTCTGCCTCTGAGAAGAGTACTCAGACTTTTCCTTGGGCCTCTGAAATTACACTCTGTACTAGCGAGGCTTGTTTGGAAACCCATCCTGTGCAAGAACTGGAGCATTATTAGCCTTACAACCATTTATAAAGGGCTTTGTGGCATCTACAACTTGCTCCATTTGTTTTTCCTCCACTGGGCAGAAGTAAAATGATTAAAAATAAATATCACAAGTTAGAACAGGACTCAAAGTGCTAGTGTTACTGTAGCTAGAGGCTAGAAGTGAAGTGACATCATGCTCTGCCTATCGATCTTAGGAGCTCCTTGGCAGAAGGGAGCTTATCAAGTATCCAATAGTGAAACTTTCACATATATTACTTCACTTCATCCTTAAAGCCACCTTTAGTAGCAGGTACTACAGATCTGTGTTTTACAGATGAGGAAACTGAGGCTAGTTTAGAGAAGTTAAGGAACTTGCCCAGAACCCGCAATAAGAAAGTTGTGGAGTCACTGTAAAGCACCAGGGAATTATACAAAGATCAAGGAGAGTGAGAAGACATAAACTTACCTCACCTGAGACAACTCCAAAAAACAAAGCCACTCAGATGTCACCATTCAATGGCTGTGTTCTTGGCAGGCATTTGGTAGCTTTTCTAAGGAAGTCTCCATTTCTCCTCGATTCTTTTTTTCAGAGACAATTTTTCATGACCTTTTTATTACCTGGATCATCTCAAGAGTATTTCACTGTCCCTCTCTGAAGAATATTCTAAGCCAAATAAATGTCCTACCTTTACCTGATGGTCTGGTGCAAGCTAGTAAATTCGAGGACCTCTTCCCTGACTTTGCTTCTCAGGACCTGATGAACACTTCTTCAAGATATGGCAACACAGAACCACCAGCATATCATCAGATCTGTGAAGTCGAGTCAGGGTTTTGTGTATCTCAGAGAGGGTCTTTCAAACTCATGTTTATTCTTAGGCATCACAGGGAGTCTGTTGTCTTTTATCGATTAGAGGTCGCTGCTTCAGTCGGTTTTAGCCATCTTTAGTAACTCATACGGCCGCCGCCCCCGCCCTGCCTCCACCACCACACACACTGATGCACACAGAGCTGCAAGGTTTCATCCTGCACAATGCTTCTCTGACCAGCCTATAGTTTACCATTGTTTTGCCACAGTAACAAGACCTATATAACAGAAGCCTGGTCTCAGATAACATCAGGACTTGCCTCCAGTTCTTATGACTTCTAGCCCAGGTTCCCTTTGCATTAGTCCAAGCTGCATCTTATGTAGATGATTCTGACATATTATGTGCAAAATCTGGACAGAGCTGTATGGTTACTAGACAAATAAGCCGTCTGCATTAAGTTGGTAAATCACAAGCTACATTTTTAGAATGTTTCTCTTCTCACTTGGCTAATTCAATAATACAGATATCTGTCCAAATTTTAAACAAGAATTTTGTGCTGTCAGAATGAATTTTCCTAGTAGAAATTGTTTCTGGTACAAGGTGGTAGCATTTCCATTATGTAATGTATAAAGTAAATGTATTCAATATGTATAATCTGAGTTACTAGTAACAGATTTTCCTGATACCTCACAGTTTCTCTTTGTTCATCACTATAATCAGTGAGATTAAAAGACAGAGATCTTACATATGACTCCTCATACACCTGGGTTTTCGATTCCATCTAGTATCTATAAATTTCCCTTTTCAAACCACCTCCTTAGGATCCTTATCAGAGAGCAAGGAACAGAAATTCTATGCCATTAGATCAGCAGAAGGTAAAAAGTACTCTCTACATATTATTCCATTTAATCCTCCCAACCCTTTGGAAATAGACATTGTATAACAACAACAAAAAAGCACATTGCTATAAAAGATCAGAGGTAGTATTCAAATCCAGGTATTTCCAACCTAAGAACTCATGTTCTTCCTTCTATACCATGATTTAAGAAGCAGACACATTCATGTAATAATATGACACAACTGTAACATAATTTCTCATAAGAGAAATATAAAAATGTTCCCCCAAACTCATGGTTCCTTTTATTTAGTATAAAGAAAAAGGATTCTTGTTAGCTAGTAGAAAAACTGGAGAAGACTTTGGGAGAAAATAGCAATTAAGAGAGGCCTTTAAGGATGGATAAAATGTCAACAGGTCCTGAAAATATAGCCATCAAGTAAATTCGCCATGCAGATTCACAGGGACTGTCTCTCATAATCTTATCACTCTGAAAATTCCTCAGGACTTTGAATCCCTGCTCATCTTCAGAGTTCTCTCCATTCCATCTGCAAATGCTCCCTGAGCCCCACCCCAAACTCCTTTATAAATTTTCTTTCAAGACATTTAGGGTTATCATTGTTTAAAAATAGCCTATCAGCTCTGAGGCATAAGACTTTTTAACAGCACTCTGAATTCTACTCATCCCATGCATTATGATTCATTTGCATCTACCTAATAGTGTCTTATCTTGGTTTGTACTTCACAAGATTTCTTTCAGAGCCCTTATAAATATGGCCTGGTCTCTATTCCTCCTCAATAGCAATTCCTATTCTAAAAGCTAAAAGCAGTAGGCCTAAGGATGTGTTTATTTAAGTGTAATATGAACTGGATAAAGAGATTTAACAACAAAGCTAAAAAACAGAATGCATTTCCTTTGATGATCAAATGTTAACAACACACAATTTCAATAACTGGTACAGTAATATTTTCATGAAAATTTCTTTGTATTAACAATGGAAAACTAATGTTAGAAGGGAACTCTAACTCTTTACTGAGTTTACATACCTTTGAGGTACAAATAAAATGTGCCAAATATTGCTCCAGCTGTTTGTATCACTGATAGTAGAATAATTGTACTTACTATATGCTAAGCACTGTGGTAAGATTTTATTTAATTTCCATTACCCTATAAAGTAACACTAGTGCTTTTTTTTTACAAATGAAGAAATTGAGATTCAGAGAAGTTAAGTCACTTGCCCAGAGTTACAATGCTAGTCAGAGTCAGGATTTGAACCCAAACACTCTTGATTTGAGCCCAAATCACTCTGATGACAAAACTTCTGTTCTTTCAGTTACAGAATGCCACCTTCATCCCCAAATCCTGCACAAAAGAGGAGGTCAAATTACAGAACCAACATGAGATTTTCCCAAAATTATCAATTATCTCACGATGTCCCCACATGTGGGATGATGGTTAGTCACTAATCAAATCTGCATCTGAATTCCACAAAAGCAACCAGAGGTTACTAGGCAATGTTAACACATGCCCTCTACCAGATATTGCAAATCTATCATCCAAAGGCCAGTCCTGGTGGAAAATCTTGACTTGGCCTTGGTAAGGAGACTAGCAGAGCCAGAGGATCTCCCTGAAGGCTAGCATTCTCTGATTTGATGATAGCACTGCTCAAAATAATTCCATTATTTCCTTGGGTAGAGGTCTTATGTCAGAATAAATTATCAGAATAAAGGGATCCCATTCCAAAAGAAAACCAACTCCTAACAAAGCTTTTGTTATGGTGCTCACAGGGTCACTTCCACATGAAGTAAGGAACTCTACACAACACATAAAAGAATCTGCAGGGACTTCCCTGGGATCCAGTGGTTGGGAATCCACCTTCCAATGCAGGGGACATGGGTTTGATCCCTGGTCCGGGAACTAGGATCCCACATGCCGCTGGTCAACTAGGTCTGCGCGCCACAACTACAGAGCCCACATGCTCTAGAGCTCACGTACCACAACTAGAGAGAGGCCCGCGTGCTGCAACTAAGACCCAACACAGCCATAAATAAACAAATAGAGTTAAAAGAATTTATTTTTAAAAAAAAAGAATCTGCAATAGATTTGTATATTTTCCTTGGTATCAGATGTGTATTGGTGTAATTAATATGTATATATGCTCCTGAAGGAGCATAAGTGTATTTAATATGAATGGACTATTTATTCATCACTGATGCCTAACTGAAAAAAAAGCAAATTTTTCTGAGTGTATAAGAGACATCCCCTAGAGGAATGGTTTCTCTGTTTCTCAAAATTTAAAAATACCTTTCTACTTAATTATGTTATTGATATGCTGATCACTTCAATACCCCTGTGGAGCTAATAATGATAATAATCACAGATTTTCTGTTCTTCATTTCAGGGGCTTTTGTTTTTGCTGAAGTTTGACTCTTTTCATCTACTTCAAGCAATAGATTTGCCATGTTTTATTTCTCTCCATCTTTTTCAGATCTAAAAATAACAACACAAGGGCTTCCCTGCTGGCGCAGTGGTTGAGAATCCACCTGCCAATGTAGGGGACATGGGTTCGAGCCCTCGTCCAGGAAGATCCCACATGCCGCAGAGCAACTAAGCCCATGCGCCACAACTACTGAGCCTGCACTCTAGAGCCTGCGAGCCACAGCTACTGAAGCCCGCGCACCTAGAGCCCGTGCTCCGCAACAATAGAAGCCACCGCAATGAGGAGCCCGCGCACCGCAACAAGAGAAGCCACCGCAATGAGGAGCCCGCGCACCGCAACAAAGAGTAGCCCCCGCTTGATGCAACTAGAGAAAGCCCACGCGCAGCAACGAAGACCCTATGCAGCCAAAAATAAATTAATTAATTTTAAAAAATAAAATAAAAATAACAACACAAAGCTACAAAGCATTAATTATCTAAAATATTTCTAATGAACAAAATTGCATTTTGGATGCAAGGGGCCAAATTATGCACATAGATTAATCACTCCTTCTACAAATACAATATCAAGGAGGGTGGCCTAGGTTCAATGTTCTAATATATCACTCAGATTTTTTGGAGGAAAAAAATTATAACTGTGGAAAATACAATTTTCAAAAGTATATCAAATCAGCTATATAAATTATGAAATATAATTCCAAAATGGTGTAAAAAAACACCAATTCTTCCTTGAAACAAAAAATGTAATATATCAAATCAACACATTGTACACCTTAACTTACACAATGTTACATATCGATTATTTTTCTCTCAATAAAGTTGGAAAAAAAGGAAAAAATATATAAGAGTATGAGTGCCATCAGTATCTATCATTAACACCTCCCAATAATGTCTCTCCCCTAATCACTGTTTTCATATAAACACTTCTGACTATATTCCAGTGTTGTCTGTTGATGTTACCTGAGGTCAGAGTCCTTGTCTTATCTTTGGGTTCCCAAGATCTAGTACAAAACCTAGCACAAAAACTACTCTATAAATGATCACTGAACTGAAATAAACATCCTTTATGTATCTTTGAGGCACAAGTGAAATAATATATGTAAAAGTACTTTGGAAATGACATTGGATTTGTCAATGATTTCTTGGATATGAAAAAACAGACAAACTGGACTACATAAAAAATTTTTTACTTTTGTGCATCAAAAGACACTATCAAAAGAGTAAAAAGGCAACCCACAGAATGGGAAAAAATATTTGCAAATGATATATCTGAGAAGGGATTAATATTCAGGCTATATAGAGAATTCCTAAAACTCAACAGCAACAAGGACAACAAAAAACCAACCTGATTCAAAAATGGATGAAGGACTTGAATAGACATTTCTCCAAAGAAGATCTACAAGTAGTCAAGAAGCACATGAAAAGACACTAAACGTCACTAATCATCGGGGAAATGCAAATCAAAACTACTATGAGATAACACTTCATACCCATTAGGATGGCCACTATCAAAAAAACCCCAGAAACAACAAATGTGAACTGTGCTGGGAATGTAAGCTGGTACAGCTGCTGTGAAAACAGTATGGTGGTCCATCAAAAAATTAGAAATAGGGACTTCCCTGATGGCACAGTGGTTAAGAATCCACCTGCTAATGCAGGGAACACAGGTTTGAGCACTGGTCTGGGAAGAGCCCACATGCCACGGAGCAACTAAGCCCGTGTGCCACAACTACTGAGCCTGCGCTCTAGAACCCGTGAGCCACAACTACTGAGCCCACGCACCTAGAGCCCGTGCTCCACAACAAGAGAAGCCGCTGCAATGAGAAGCCCGCGCAACCGCAACAAAGAGTAGCCCCCGCTCACCACAACTAGAGAAAGCCCGCAAGCAGCAACGAAAACCCAAGAGCCAAAAATAATTTAAAAAAAATAAAGTTGTCTTAACGTTCCAGGTTTTTTACTTTTTCATACAAAAATTTTTTTTTAATTTTAAAAAATATTTATTTATTTACCTGCATCAGGTCTTAGTTGCAGCATGTGGGATCTTTAGTTGTGGCATGCGAACTCTTCATTGTGGCATGTTGAATCTAGCTCCCTGACCAGGGACTGAACCCGGGGCCCCTGCACTGGGAGTGTGGAGTCTTAGCCACAGGACCACCAGAGAAGTCCCCCATATAAATCTTAGATTATTGTCAAGTTCCAGGGAAAATCATTAGGCATACTGTTTATAGATTTGGAGAGAACTGATATTTTTCTGATACATTTTTCCATCTATGAATCTATCTCCATGACGTCAGGACTTTTTTGTTCCCTAATAGTATCTTGCAATATTTTCCATTGCATCTTTCATTACATTAATTTCTGAGTAGCTTATGGTTTAAGTCACTATTATAAATTGGATCATTTTTCTATTACATATACTAATCGTTACTTGTAAGAATGCTAATCTTTATATAAGTTACATTGCTGAACTTTCTAATAAGTTTTAATAGTTTGTAGATTCTCTTGAATATTTAGTGTAGACTTCCTTTACAATGAGGACAGCTTTTTTTTTTTACTTTTCAATTGTATATCCCTTAGTACTTTTTCCTGTCCTTGCATAAAACTGAACAGGTGAGAGCAGCGACTTCTTGTCTCGGCTCTCTTTGATGTAACTGTTCCTCAAGTTTCACCATCAAGTATGCCATTAACTAAATTTTTTTATCATTAGCAAGTTAAAGACATTCTTTTCTATTTATTGTTTGCTAAGAGTTCTTATCATGAATGAATAATTTTATCAAATTCTTCTGCATATGAGCTTATCATATGAGTTTTCTCTTTTACCCTGTTGGTAGATTTTCTGATGTTGAACTAGTCATTCATTCACTCAACAAATATTTACTGAGTGACTGTGATGTGCCAGGCACTGCCTTAGACTCTGGGAAAACAACAGGGGACAGACGGGCAAAAACCCCTGCCCTCCTGAAGCTTGAATTCTATTTGGGAAGACAGGTAATAAACAATAAAATAAAATACAGCACAAGTCATAAGTGCTCTGGAGAAAAACAAGGCAGAGCAGGAGGGTAAGGAGTGCTAGCTAGAAAATGAAATTTAACTAGGATAGTCAGGGAAGGGCTCACTGGAGTGACATTTGAGGGAAGATCAAAGAAAGTCCATAGGCTGAAGGAACCACAGGTGCAAAGGCCCTCAAGGCAGAACTTTTAATTTTGCCACTGAAGAATTGTGAGCAGAGGAGTGATAAATACGACTTATATTTTAAAATAATTTTGAAATTCTTGCATTTCTAAAATACATCCTCTTTGCCCATTATGCATTATTTTAGTACACTGTTAAATTTGTGAGAATGTTGTTTTTCTTTCATCTCTACTCCTGAGATTGGTTTCTGATGATCTTTCTTGAACACCCTTGCTCACCCTTGTATTAAGGTTGTAATCTTGCAAAAAGCATCATAGAATTAGTTAGTTGTTACTAGTGTTTTTTTCCCATTACATGTACTAACTGTAATGCATGTACAAGAATGCTTTTGTTTTTTGTAAGCTGATTTTTTTTTCTTTAATCTGCTATACTAATTTCTGATTGAGCTGCACCAAAATTTTCCACCACGACCAGAGAGTCTGTCAATTTCTCCTTGCAGTTGTCAGCAAATACACTGGAAGGTACATAGTTTTTTACTTTAGTATCTTCTTAGATTTCTTTTACCACTAGGTACTGTCCCTCTTTATCCTAATGGGTTTTGCCTTAAATGTTATTTTGCCTAATAATAATATTGCTGCCCAAGTTTCCTTTTAGTATTTACCTGAATTTTCTCCTTTATTTTCAACATTTTCAAAAATTAGGTTTTAGCTGTCTCTTTTAAGCAACATATAAATGAATTTTTAAAAATCCAATATGACAAACTTATCTTTTACAGAGGAGTTGATTCACACTTTTGACTACTGATGTAGCTGGATTTATTTCCCTACTTTATACAGTTTTCAATATATTTGTTATCCTTCTGATTCTTTTCTCCTGCCTTCTATTGAATTGATAGATTTCTATATTCCCTTTTATAGCTCTGCTTGTTTGGAAATTATAGATGCCTTCTTTTTCTTTCAGTAATTTTTTTTTTTCTTCTTTTCTTTTTAGGCTGTGGCATGCGAACTCTTAGTTGTGGCATGTTGAATCTAGTTCCCTGACCAGGTATCGAACCTGCGTCCCCTGCATTGGGAGCGCAGTCTTAACCACTGGACTGCAAGGGAAGTCCCTATTCTTACTTTTAGAGGGCACACTTAACTTTACCTTCATTCTAAATATTCTTCAGCTATGTTTGCCTTCCTCCTGAAAATAAAGAGGTTCTTAGTGAAGAGGTCCTCTCTCATTAGAGCAGCTGTTCGAGTGTGTTTCCCGAGACCCATTCAAGAATCTGCAAGGTTAAAGCTGTTTTATAATATTACTAAGATGTTACTTTTTCCCCACACTGTTGACATTTGCACTGATGATATGAAAGCAATGATGGGTAAAACAGCTGGCGCCTTACATGAATCAGGGCAGTGGTACCAAACTGTCCCAGCTGTCATTGTATTCTTCATTGTCATGCACTCACAGAAAAAAAAGCCAATTATGCTTAAGAGTGCCCTTGATTAGGCAGTAAAAATTACTGATTTTATTCAATTTTGACCCACAAATACATCTTTTTAAAAATCTGGGTGATGATATAGGAAACATGCATAAAGCACTTTTGCGGCACACAGTACAGTGGTTGTCTCTTGGAGAAGCACTCGTGTGATTGAGTTTAACAAGCCACTTTTTTTCACAGAACATCATTTTTATTTGAAGAACTACTGACAAACCATGGTTCTGCAGACATGGGTATGTGACAGACATTTCCTTGAAAATGAAGTGATCTTGTCACTTCAAGGAAAACAACTCAGTATTTGTTGCAAAGAAAAGAATTTAAGCTGTCAAGCAAAAAGGCTATTAATATATTCCCTTCTCCAACTACATGTCTGTGTGAGGCTGAATTTTCTACAGGTATTTCAATTCAGAAATAAGAATTTATGAATAATGTGATTCATCTATAATAATATATACATGAAAATGAATACTCGATTCATATATAAGAACCCAGTTGTCTTCTAAGCCACACATTAAAGACACTGGCAAAAATGTACAAATAATGCCACTCATTAAATTTCTATCTTGGGAAATATTTTTCATAAAAATGTTAACATGTAGTGGGTTTATTATTTGCAAATGAAATAGTATTTTTTAAATATTAGTTTTAATTTCTAATATGGCAAATATCAGTTGATATAACCCATGTAACAAAAGCTCTTTGGGCCTACAATAATTTTTAAGAGTATAAAGGGATCCCAAGACCAACACATTCAGGAACTGTTGGTTTAAATGTTTATTTCAGCTTTTTTATGACAAAAAGTGTCTACTTTACAGTCAATAACTGATTTAAATGTACTGACTTGTCAAATCAATTTCTATGTTCAGATTATTTTTTTAGCCACCTCTCCTACTGCAGAAACTGCCTTTGCTTCTTTACTCCCACATCTTCTCTCTGGATTCACTTTTCTCCTTGCAGAAATGTATCTTTTAATAATTCTTAAAAATAAATGTATTTATTTTTGGCTGTGTTGAGTCTTCGTTGCTGCGCACAGGCTTTCTCTAGTTGCGGCGAGCGGGGACTACTCTTCGTTGCAGTGCACAGGCTTCTCATTGTGGTGGCTTCTCTTGCTGCAGAGCACGGGCTCTAGGTGCACAGGCTTCAGTAGTTGTGGCACACATCCTCAGTAGTTGTGGCGCACAGATTTAGTTGCTCCGTGGCACGTGGGAATCTTCCTGGAGCAGGGCTCGAACCTGTGTCCCCTGCAATGGCAGGCGGATTCTTAACCACTGCACCACCAGGGAAGCCCTCTTCTAATAATTTTTAAGTGAGGTTCTGTACTAAACTCATGTCTAAGAATGTTTCAGATTTATAGTCATTCTTGAATGTTATTTTAGCTGTGGATAAAGTTCTAGGTCAATATATATGCCCTCAGCATTTGAGACATTGTTTCCTGGCCTCTATTGTTGCTGATGAGAAGTCAGCTGACATTGTAATTGGTGGCCCTTTGTATATACAGTAGTGTCTTTTTTTTTTAAATTTATATATTTATTTTTGCTGTGTTGTGTCTTCGTTGCTGCACACGGGATTTCTCTAGTTGAGCCAAGCGGGGGCTACTCTTCGTTGCAGTGCGCAGACTTCTCATTGACGTGGCTTCTCTTGTTGCGGAGCACAGGCTCTAGGCGCACAGGCTTCAGTAGTTCTGGCCTGTGGGCTCCAGAGTGCAGGCTCAGAAGTTGTGGCACATGGGCTTAGTTGCTCCACAGCATAAGGCATCTACCCAGAGCAGGGCTCGAACTCGTGTCCCCTGCATTGGCAGGTGGATTCTTTTTTTTTTTTTTTTTTTTTTTTTTTTTTTTTTGGAGGTGCAATTTATTTTTATTTATTTATTTTTGGCTGTGTTGGGTCTTCGGTTCGTGCGAGGGCTTTCTCCAGTTGCGGCAAGCGGGGGCCACTCTTCATCGCGGTGCGGGGACCGCTCTTCATCGCGGTGCGCGGGCCTCTCTCTATCGCGGCCCCTCCCGTCGCGGGGCACAGGCTCCAGACGCGCAGGCTCAGCAATTGTGGCTCACGGGCCCAGCTGCTCCGTGGCATGTGGGATCTTCCCAGACCAGGGCTCGAACCCGTGTCCCCTGCATTAGCAGGCAGATTCTCAACCACTGCGCCACCAGGGAAGCCCGGCAGGTGGATTCTTAACCACTGTGCCACCAGTGAAGTCCAAGAACTAGGTCTTAAATAGTGTTTTGAACCTACTTTGATACCCTTAAATCACAGATCTGAGCAAGTAGCTACTGAGTCAACAGGCTACTTGCTTGTTTTTGGTTTTAAAAAACCCCAAAGCCATGTTTTTCTCATTTACTCTCATTGGGCCCAGTTTTTTATAAAGCAGCAGTCCCAGGCCGAAAGTCAACAGTTTTACCAGCCTGCTTTCACAAACTGACACCCATCCCAGGCCCTGGCTTTGATCACTATTCCTAGCTCTTTTGCCTCGGTCATGGAGCTCTCAAAAAGATTTTTTTTTTTTTTTTTTTTTTTTTAATTGAGGATCTTGAATCAGATGCGTATGTTTGATTGATTGATTGATTGATTGATTTTGGCTGTGTTGGGTCTTCGTTTCTGTGCGAGGGCTTTCTCCAGTTGTGGCAAGCGGGGGCCACTCTTCATCGCGATGCGCGGGCCTCTCACCGTCGCGGCCTCTCTCGTTGCGGAGCACAGGCTCCAGACGCGCAGGCTCAGCAGTTGTGGCTCACGGGCCCAGCCGCTCTGCGGCATGTGGGATCTTCCCAGGCCAGGGCTCGAACCCGTGTCCCCTGCATTAGCAGGCAGATTCTCAACCACTGCGCCACCTGGGAAGCCCTCTCAAAAAGATTTTTACGAACAGAGGTCATGGTCTTGGCCACCCTGGTTCTAGACCCAGAGCCCGAGTTCCCACTCACCATGAGGGCTTTCTCTTCTGTTTTTAGTCACATAAATATATCTGCTTTTATCTTAACCATTTTACCTGTTATTGTTAAGTGTTTGAGGCAGAGGAATTGTGTAGAAGCATGAACTCACTTTAATATCTCAATCAGAGGTAATAACTTATTTATACATTTTAAAAAATGATAATGTATTTTGTAAGCATAAAAAAAGCTTTAACAATTTTAACATTTACTCTCTTCACTATAACAGAGGCAAATAAAAAGTGGAGTTATGGATGCAAAGAGGAGAAAGAGCCAAATGCTGATCACGGGAACTGGAAAAAGCTTCACATTTCAACCAGTTGTTTGCCCACATCCTAAAATGGTCTATGGATTCACTGGAACCATAAAGGAAGAAGTGAGACAAATACTTAGTCATATCTAATGACCTTACTAGAAAAGAGTGATGCAATACTTGGTAGAAATGTCTCATCAGAGATGAAATGGAAGCTGTTCCCCTGCAGTAGCACAGTGCAGGCAGTCCTGTGTGGGGCAGGAGGTGCACAAATATCAATTTAGTTTGCTTCATCTATGTGTCTCTGGTCTGCTCTGTCCTTTGTTATACATGGAAACTGGGGCAGTTTAGCAACTCGTTAAGAAACACACAAGATGGGCAGCAGATGGGGAAGCATCATGGGCTGGGGCTCACAGCAGTGGTGAGAGCAAAGCAGTCCCCAGTGAACTAGGTGTCAGGTAGGCCAAGAAAGAGGGGCAAGTTCTGAAAACTGGAATATGGCAGAGAAGGTGGAAATAAGACAAGTGCTCTGATACTAAAACACACTGAAGTCAGAATGAGTTCAACAAATGAGGGCAGGGAGGAAGTCAGTCCCAAGCCTGAGGTTTAGCTGGGTTTGTGGTTGAGACTGAGTGGCTCCAGCAGTGGCGATAAAGGACCCAGGTCAGACAAGGAGCCATACGTGTAAGTCCATACATTCAGAGCATGAGACCTATCAACAACATGGATGAAGATCCATGAAATTAACTTGAGATATTTTAGTGCTGTGCTCTAGTTCTATTTTTTAGTATTATAAAGTAGACATTAATTCACAAACAGCCAACTATAGGAACCTTCCTAACTCCTCAAGAAAGAAGCAATTTGCATACAGAGATATGAATATAAATTCAAGGTATTATTAAAGTTCATTCCCTTTTCTCCTGTCAATTACCTTAAAATAGTAAAACTTTAAAACAATGTACCCTAGACTCAATAGTACTATTAACTTTTTCAAAAAACAAAAAAAAATCTACTTCAGATCCAAATTTCTTGGTCAAGTAAAACTAAGAGATTGATCACTAAATTACAAAAACAAATCCATATGTAATAATCTCAACTTTAAATAAAGGTTTCTTCCCACCAATGCCAGAAAATAAAATTTTCATGAGTTGGCCTCACAAAGGTTGTGTCTAGACCAGAAATGCCCAATTAAAACAGACATAATCCAAGGTGCTGAGTTCTGAGTGGTTAAGCACTATGGACAAGGTACTAACTAGTCAGAATGGCTACTGGTAAATTGCCTGGAAGGGTACCAGCAATATCATATTAAACATTTACCCAGGGCTTCCTTTAAGTATTTGGGGAGGTGACATACCTTAAATATTAATGTTACTGTTTATTCATCAAATATTTATGGAACCCATACTATGGACCCAAACCCTGTATTAAGCACTAGATCTGGTTCTCAAGGAGCTTGCCGTGAGTTACATTGTTAATAAAAGCAATATTACTAACAAAAAAATTAAAATAAATTATGTGCTGTGTGCCAGATATTGTACTAGGTGTTTTATATTAGTATTTCACTTAATCCCATTTTAAAGGTGAGAAAACTCAGGCTTAGAGGTTGAGTAACTTGCCCAAGTTCACAGAGCTAGGATCTGGTGCTGTAATTAGAACTCCAATCTGTTCCAGAGCCCCAAATCCTATCCATTATGCATATTGCCTCTGGTAAGGAAGATAAGACATAAAGAGCGTAATTATCATATAAGGTCAAAAGTGAAAAAGGAAAAAAGAACTGTAGATAATTAAGCACATTCAAGAAGACAAATTTCTTCCAAGTGGGTGAGCAAGGAATGGCTTTGTGAAGCAAGTGAGATTTACACAGACTTTTGTCAGATGGATAGGATCTGGTTGTACAGACAAAGGATATGAAGGACAAGGTGTAAAAAGTATGGGTGGTGGAAGGCGTGTTGCACCTGATCGGAAGATCAGGTTCAAGCTTTACTCCTCAACTGTGCACAAGAAGCAAGCCACTTACCTCTCTAGGCTTCACGTTATTCTTATGTAAAATGTCCAGTATGGTTCATTAAAAAAAAAACAAAACATAAGCTATATTCAAGAAGATAGTCACAGTAGTCATTTATAAAAGTAAAATCTAGGAAACAACTTACCAACAATCAAGAAACGGGTAAATAACTCAAATTATTATGCAGCCTTTCTGACAATAATTGTGGATACTGTAGCAACATAGAAAAGTGTAACAAACAGCAAATAATAAAAACTATTCACTACTGCACTATTACAAACATACATATGACCAAAACTAAAGCATAGTATACAGAACTAAAATTTGAAAAATAAAAATACACATACCAAATCTGTTCCCCAGACCTCTTAAAGTAAAAAAACTCTAGGGATTCTCCAAGTGACTCTGATGTATACCCAGGACTGGGAGGCACTGATAGGATATCTAATGTTTCTTTCAACTTGAACATTCTAATTCTTTAAGTGCATTTCGTATACCATGGCAAAGTAGACAAATGCTAAGAAAAGATTATAGAAATGTACAGGGAATAAAAATTAGTTTGGGGTAACTGCACCACAGGATCTGTCAAAGAGAGCATGAAGGAACATGAAGGCCTTGATAGGCTAAGGAGGGGTTTGGACATCATGCTGTTGGCCATAGGAGGTTATCTATAGCTTCTGAGCTAAGTAAAACAGTGAGAGCAGCACCAGCTCTCTGGAGTCTGGAGTCTTAGCAGCCTTGGGGTTTCTGCTGCCTTTGGCTGGCATCACTGGATTTAAAGGGCCCTCACTGGTCTCCAAAAATGTCCCTAATTTTCTTATGAGGACAATCTAAGATAGCTCTTAGGGAGAGCAGGGATGTCAATTACCTGGCATATTAGGTAGTACTATATTCTCCCTCACCTGAGGCAGACTTCACTAACCACTCACAGTACTCTTTCCCAATAAGCCTAGTTGGCTTCAAAATAATTCTCAATACTTCTCCTAGCCCTCCAGGAAGCCAGGAGACCCTTCTAATGGCAGAGATTTTTCCATCTCCCTACTCTTGAGCCTTAGAAGCAGAACCTACCCCTTCAATCTGGCTAAAAAGTGCTCCAAGGATTGGACAGGAACTCTAACAGTTCTAACTTCCTTTTGTGTGTGTAAGTATGTCACAGGTTCATCTTATACCAAGGGAAAAAGAAAAAAAACGGCACACAGGAATGTAATTCCTAGTTAAGGTAGTGAACTTTAAGGATTAAAAATAAATCATATAAAAGTACAGACAAAAGTAAATTTATCTATAAAGGAGGGGTGTGGGGGGAAAGCTGGCTTTGGTCTCCTTCTTAGCTACATCACATGCCAGTAGGTACAAAACTTACACAATACTGATGGGAATTCTTTATCCAGACTGTTGATCACGTTTGAAGGCAACAGAAAAATGTTCTCAAATATGCAAAGAGTCAAGAAATACACCAGCTATGTACACTTCTTCTCAAAAATGTACCTGAAGATATCATCCAGCCAACCAACTAATGAAAAAAGAGAACACGCTTTTGATTTGGAATGTGTGACATGAAAGGACTAACAGTATTTGAACCTTTAAGGCTAAATAAGTAGGAGGATGAGAAGAAATATATGTATGATCATTTCCTCACATTTAATACAGTGAACAAATAAATTTTATTCTTGATGAATCAAGAAATATATATGAATATTATTTAAAGATACAAAAAACCATAATAAAAACAGAGAAAGTGACAAGGATTTACTGTACAGCACAGGGAATTATATTAGGTATGTTGTACTAACCTATAATGGAATATAATCACAGAAAAAAATAACTGAATCACTATGCTGTACTCCTGAAACTAACACAATATTGTAAATCAACTTTACTTCAATTTAAAAAAAGAGAGTCTATCATTTAATTTACCAGAAGATGGGAAGGTATACCAAAAATACATAGAGAAATGTGTGGAGGAATATGCATCAAAATATATTAACATGTTATCTCCAGATGGCTGGATCGAGGGTAAGTTCTGCTCTCTTATTCTTTAAATTTCACCACAGTTCCCCACCTCACGGCCTTAGGACTTGCTGCTCCCACCACCTGAAATACTCTTAACCTATCTTCACATGGCTAAGTCCGTCTCTGCAGGGCTGTCTCTCTCTCTCATTACTTAGATACAGCTCACATACGATTTATTTCCTCAGAAAGGCATTCCTTGATCATCCAATCAAGAGCAGTCCCATCCCCACAAATCACTAGTATTTTACTGTCTTATTGTGTTCATGGCACTTTATCAGTATCTTAAATTAAAAATTATCTTATTTTTTCTTTAAATATTGTTAATCTTCCACACTAGAAATGGAAGCTCCATGAGGGGAGGGGCTTGTCCCTTCTGTTTCAATGCTGTATCTCCCCTTAGGACCTTGAAGCATACTTTGGCACATAATATTTGTTGAAAAATGTATATCCATAAGTCAATTTTGTAATCAGAACAAAAAAATAAAGTTACTTACTTTTGAGAAATGAAAGAAATAAAAGCAGAGAGAATTAAGTTAGCTAAAAAAGTGAAAGATAAGACTATACTAGGGTATCATTTTATGCACACTTAATTGGCAAAAAAAATGTATAAGTATGAGAACCTTAAATGTTGGAAAGGATATGGCTCAATGGGAACTCATATGTCACTGGTGGAGTATAAATCAATTCACTACTTTGGTAATAAACAATGTGATATTCTCTTATAGAGTTCATCATTTGCATGTTCTATTACCCAGCAATTCCACTGCTGGAGAAACCTCTTCATATGTATGCACCAAGAGACACATGTTATAATGTTCACAGCAACACTGTAAAGGCAAAAGAACTGGACTCCTAAACAGCCATCAAAAAGAAAACGAATAAATTCTGGTACATCAGACAAAAGTGGAAATGAATGTACTGCAGCTACCCAAAACAACATGGATGAATCTTAGTATGATTTAGCATAATCCCCATGATTCCAATTTTATAAAGCTTAGAAACAGAATTAAATACATTGTTTAGATATAAGTAGATGTACAAACAAAAACAAAAGCAAAAATATGATAAACATGTTCCATATATTCTTTTGTGTCAGCTATTTAAAAAAAGTTAAATAAGGAGACTTCCCTGGTGGCGCAGTGGTTAAGAATCTACTGGCCAATGCAGGGGACACGGGTTCAATCCCTGGTCCAGGAAGATTCCACATCCGCAGCAAGAGAAGCCACCGCCATAAGAAGTCCACGCACCGCAACAAAGAGTAGCCCCCGCTCGCCACAACTAGAGAAAGCCCACGTGCAGCAACAAAGACCCAACGCAGCCAAAAAATTAATTAAAAAAAAAAAAAAGTTAAATAAGAAAAAAATTGGACCTCACTTTGGAGTTGACCATATCTATCATTCAAATATGAATACTACACTTTTAGGAATTTTGGTTACAAACAATGAATTTTTTAAAAAAATATATTAGTTCTAAAAAGAAAAACTTTAAAAAATTACAGTAGGCCTCTGACTTAAAGCTAACAATATTTTACAACTGTATTTCCTATATATAGCAGAGTAGGTGTTCAGTAAATATGTATTTGCTCAATGAATGATAGGTGATACATAATTGAAGGACTATTAATAAAAACAGCTAACTTTTATCAAGCTAGGAACACTTTTAAACACTTCACATAAAGTGTTCCATTTAATCTTCATAATAATCTTATGAGGCAAGTCATATACATTATCCCCACTCATGGAAGTACTAGAAAGTTCTATGAGAATATGGAGAAGAGAGTACTTGTCTCAGCCCCAGAGGGTCGAAGATTATAAAAATGTCCTAGTTAGGAGCAAACTGGAGCAATTAAACTTATTTCAATACAATTTAAGTTTCTTAAGTTACATGCTTCACTTTCTTTTCTTTGATGTAGTCTGTCAGCAATAAAATTAAGGCAAATGTATTGTTAGGCTCATGTAAATTTTAAAAATTGTACCTGGTACCCATTACAAATCCTGAATTCAAAAGTACAGCACTATTTACGTTGGAGAGAAGAAAGGAAATTACTAGATATCATTTGGTTGTATATAGTTTAATTAGTGAAGAATTGAAGGCGTGTGAGGTATAATAAACTGGTTCATTTTCAGGAACTTAGGAAATTCTTGATAAAATGTGAATGCACAAAATTTTAAGGAAAACTTCTAGAATGAAATGGGGCTTTGTGATGACTAAATATTTTAGAAATGTACATTACAAATTTCCAGTTTAAAGATGAAAAATGTCGTATCACCATGGGAACCCTCTCTCCTTCACTTCTAAAAAGAATTTCAAGTAAACAAGACCAAAAAGTGAGAAACATATATAACTATGTTTAAAAGTCCGCAATAAAAAGTCATATTATTTAAGACATGGTAACCTAAAGTATCACATATTAAAAAATAAGCACTTGCTGGGCTTCCCTGGTGGCGCAGTGGTTGAGAATCTGCCTGCTGATGCAGGGGACACGGGTTCGAGCCCTGGTCTGGGAGGATCCCACATGCCGCGGAGCAACTGGGCCCGTGAGCCACAACTGCTGAGCCTGCGCGTCTGGAGCCTGTGCCCCGCAGCGGGAGGGGCCGCGATAGTGAGAGGCCCGCGCACCGCGATGAAGAGCGGCCCCCGCACCGCGATGAAGAGTGGCCCCCACTTGCCGCAACTAGAGAAAGCCCACACACGAAAACTAAGAGACCCAACACAGTCATAAATAAATAAATAAAATAAATAAGTAAAAAATAAATAAATAAATAAAAAAATAAAAAAAATAAAAAATAAGCACTTGCTACTAATTTGGGTGGGTTACAGGTTCTAATTTGCCCCATCCTACATCTGCTTCAAACAGCTGCTTCAAGCAGTTCATCTCTGCATCTCTGTAAAATGAGGTTAGACTAGATCTTTAAGGTGCCTTCTAATTCTAACATCCTATTGGTTCTATAAAGACAGTACTTTTAAGCAGGATAATTTTTAAAATTCCAATCTTCAAACCAGATACAGTAGTTCTGATCCCAAATGTAAAACTTTTAACTGCTAGGCTTAAATTAAAATACAAACTAAATGTGTCTCCCTTTCCTGGTGGGGAGCTGAGAAGAACCAATTCAGGTGTCTTGGGTTTCCCAGGACTAGGGTTTTCCCACCACTAGAGTGTTTCTTAAGAGAGAAATACCAAGGTTGAGTCAGAGAAGCCATCAAAAGAGGTCATATGAAGAGGGCCAGGGAGAACAATAAAAGAATAGAGGCAATATGGATAAATATCCAAGTAAACTCCCTAAGGAAGACTTCATTTTGTAGATATCAAATCTCCTAATATTTGTATCCCTTTTAACTACTTCCTACCCACTTTT
This sequence comes from Balaenoptera acutorostrata, assembly GCF_949987535.1. Taxonomy (NCBI): domain Eukaryota; kingdom Metazoa; phylum Chordata; class Mammalia; order Artiodactyla; family Balaenopteridae; genus Balaenoptera; species Balaenoptera acutorostrata. Next base: position 18,805,439 of record NC_080083.1, on the reverse strand, counting down.
TCTAAGTTTTTTTAGGTGAAAACAAAACACCTCAAATTTAGTTTTTAACTATGCAAAGGGACTCATAAATATTTTTGAATGAAAATCGGAATTCTGTCTGTATCCCTGGAGATCTTAAAATTCTTTTTTCCAGTAATACAAGAGGCCCTAAGGTACTTGGTCAAGAATACACTGGTCTAGAACTTGTACTAATTTTTATCTAAAAGCATAATTAGTTTGATGAAATTTATATGAATAAGATGATACACATGGGACTTCCCTGGTGGCGCAGTGGTTAAGAATCCACCTGCCAATGCAGGGGACACAGGTTCGAGCACTACTCCGGGAAGATCCCACATGCCGCGGAGCAACTAAGCCCGTGCGCCACAACTACCGAGCCTGTGCTCTAGAGCCCGCAAGCCACAACTACTGAAGCCCGCGCGCCTAGAGCCCGTGCTCCACAAGAAAAGCCACTGCAATGAGAAGCGCACCACAACGAAGAGTAGCCCCTGCTTGTCACAACTACAGAAAGCCTGCGCACAGCAACAAAGACCCACACAGCCAAAAAGAAATAAGTAAATAAATTTATTTTAAAAAATATATATGATACAGTATCTATTACAAGGGAAGTATCTTTCTATATCACCAACTTGATGAGGCATATTCCATTACGCAAGTCCTACACACACATTTTCAAATTGTGAAGTGCTTCTGGTAGTAAGTATGTACATTGAAAATAAAATTCTGAATTTGAAAAACATTTTAAGTATCAGAGAGCAAAGCTTCACTACTTGCATAATAAGGTAATAAATTATCGTTTATTACATAATTTTTTTTCAGCCACTGAGTATTAAGCCCAGAGTAAGACTGTCTCATATTTCATAAGAAAGACTTTCCAGGGACTTCCCTGGTGGTCAATGCAGGGAACATGGGTTTGAGCCCTGGTCCGGGAAGATCCCACATGCCACAGAGCAACTAAGCCCGTGCGCCACAACTACTGAGCCTGCGCTCTAGAACCCGCGTGCCACAACTACTGAAGTCCACGCACCTAGAGCCCATGCTCCACAGCAAGAGAAGCCACTGCAATAAGAAGCCTGCGTATGGCAACAAAGAGTAGCCCCCGCTCGCCACAACTACAGAAAGCCCGTGTGCAGCAATGAAGACCCAACGCAGCCAAAAATTAAAAAATGAATAAGGACTTTCCAAAGAGAAAAAATAGAAAAAAAGAGAAAAACATTAAAAAAAGAATACTTTCCTGCAAAAACTCAGTCAAGTTTTTAATGATTATAAAAAAACCCAAAAGATATAAGAAGATTAAGGAGACAAGTACCAATACTCTTTATCCATTCACTAACTTTACCAAAATGAAATCCTCAAGGAAGCACTTGAGTACTGAAATACACCCGAGAACACCCAGTTATTGGTGTTTTTGGCACCTTATACTTAAAAAAATTTGAGGATGCCCAGATGAGGTCAAGAAAAAAGTATTTGTAATTTACTTTAAAATACTTCAGTATTTGCAATGTGGCAAAATGTATTATTTAGGTTAAGCTATAACCCAGGTGCTAATCAAGAATACACAGTCCCTGAGTGGTCTAGTGGTGTTTTAATTAGGAAACATAAAACCAGAAGCTGTACCTACAGGCCAATCTGACATCTCTAGTTACATGGATCAGCTACACTTAAACAGTCCTCACTCCTGCAAAAACAGACTGGATAAGAATTATGTGAGGCCTGTATCCTTTACTCTTCGATTTGATACTCTAGGTTAAATTTCCATAGGATCCTGTATCTAACAGTTAATTTTGGTTGATGTTTGCCCAGAGATTTCTATAAGAGAGCTCGACCTCTGAAATTTTGTTATTTTCTGAGTTCACTTTTCATGGTAGATGGTGGTTGGATTACCTAGAGGACAGACAGCTGCAACTTGCTTAGATCAATATGCTTTCATCTGGACACGGGATAAATGTCTGCCATGCAAACAGTGGCCTTTACTATATGCTGACCTCTCTGCAATAGATTACCTTTCTCCCACTCCATCTACTGTCTGCCCAACATCCTTCAAGACTCAGAAGTAATCACTTCTGTACAGTCTTCCCTCTTCAACCAACCACCACCAGGCTGCGTTAAGAAGTACTCCATTTCTATTTTTACAGCCCTTCGCACACCACACTATTTACACCACATTTTACATCACTAAAACCATTGTCTGTTTCTTCCACTGGACTGTATGCTCAATGAGACCATGTGCTATTTTCTTAAGTATATCCACATATACACCACCTAGCTTTAGCACTTTGCTGTATTTGCTGCAGATCTTTAAGAAATAAAATATGACAGATAATAGTTGAAGCACTTTGTTTACCTCCACCCCCAACAAGAGGTAACTTATACCCTGTATTTGGTATTTACCATTCCCATGCAGCTCTCCATACTTTTGTTACATATATCTGTATGCATAAACACTAGTGTTGCATGTTTCCAACATTTAAATGCTTTAACATTGTACATACCTTTACTCAACTTGCTTTTATCACGCATTATTTGATATTTATCCAGGTTGAGAGTTAATTTTAACTATTTTTTTGCATTTACCTATATATATTTATTCATTCCTCTACTGATGAATATTTTGGTTGTTTCAAATTTTTCAGTTGCAAATAATATCACAGTATTTTTGTACATCTCCTTGTGCACGTCTGGTTTCTATAAGACATATATCCAGAGGTGGAGCTGGTGGATCTAGGAATATGTCATCTCCAATCTTATTCATAATCTTGCCAAAATGCTCTCCAAAGTGACTGAACTAGTTTACTCTATGTGGCAATATCTGCTAAGAGGTCCAAGATATTCTCTCCTTCTTCCTTTAGTAACAGATCCTCCAAATTTTAGATGGGCGCATAGCCAACTAGAATATATAATATCATTTCTCAAAATTTTTGTAACTATCTGTGGCCATGTGCCTAAGTTCTGGCCAATGCGATGTAAATAGAAGTTGGGCCACTTCTAGGTGATACCCTTAAAAAGATGAGATGGACCCTCCCCCTTCTTAATTGGTATGTGGATATGATGGCCATAGCTGGAGTAGCTATCATGAAACCAAAGAATGAAGCTGCCTACTAAAGCTGACAGATCAAAAAACTAAAAGAAGCCTGTATCACAAACACTTTTATCAGCTCTATGCTTGGACTGTTAGGAGAGAAAAACTTCCACTTCACTAAACCATGTTACAGTTGGATTTTTGTTACAACAGTCAGAACGTGTATCCTAACGAAACACACTCCCATTGGCAGTGTGTAAGAACATATGTTGTTCCGCATCTTTGTCAACATTTTTATCAGACCTTAATTTTTGCCAAATCGATAGTTTTTTTTTTTAAAGATTTTTTTATTTTTTATTGATTAATTGATTGATTGATTGCTATGTTGGGTCTTCGTTTCTGTGCTAGGGCTTTCTCTAGTTGTGGCAAGCGGGGGCCACTCTTCATCACGGTGCGCGGGCCTCTCACCATCGCGGCCTCTCTTGCTGCGGAGCACAGGCTCCAGACACGCAGGCTCAGCAACTGTGGCTCACGGGCCCAGCCGCTCCGCGGCACGTGGGATCTTCCCAGACCAGGGCTCGAACCCGTGTCCCCTGCATTAGCAGGCAGACTCTCAACCACTGCGCCACCAGGGAAGCCCCTCGATATAGGTTTTTGAAATGGTATTCTACTGCTTTAACTTGTATTTTTATGACTCTTAGTGAAGTTGAGTCATCTTTTCATATTTATTGGTCATTCTAGTCTTCTCTCTTGTGAAGTGCCAGTTGATACTCTTTGCCCATTTTTCCACTGGATTATACTTTTCTTGTCAACTAAAAGCTTTAAATATTCTGGATATATATATATATATATATATATGGCAAAATACTTCTTCCTGACTTACCCTTACTGTTGTGAGCTAACTTCACTTTTCTTAGCTGTCCAACAAGGAGGTTAACATGGTTTTACAGCATTTTCATTTGAGTGTATATAGGCTGGGAACGTAATTCTCAGTTCTGAATATGAAGACATCTTTCAGAAAGCATCCAGGATTTGGAAACATACTTCTAAAATACTACATAATGGATTTTTCTTATAAAAGGCACACAACAATCAAAAAAAAAAAGAAAAGGAATTCCAGAGACTGACACTGTCCTCAAAAAATCGTTAGAACTAAAGGATGTAATAAAGTAGGCAAAGTGAAAGAGAGAGACAGACTGACTCCAGGTAAAACAAAAAACTTTACTGAAAAGGAAATGTAATCACATTACACTTCGTGGCCTTTTGAGTAATATTTACTATCATAAGAAATCTGTTGATTTCTAATTTTAAAATCTGTAAAAAGAAATAAAAAAATCAATCTATAGACAAAACATGTTATGTTTTACAGAAAATGCAAATATCCGAGCCTTGACACTGCAGAAAGTATAGATGTGCTAAGTAAAAAGTGAAAGGTAGTAAAGGAACAGAAGAATAAACGATGATATATTTATGTTATTAAGCAAGGAGTTGAGATACTGTCTTTAATTGATGGAACAAGGAATAAAGATATGTTATAGAGGTAACAAATAGTGGAACAAAAAAAAGTGATATAATTACATGAAGAAGGATAGTATTGATGGAATAAGCTAAATCATTACTTAAGACAGTGGAAATCAACAAATGTTAATATTTATAAATCAGTAACAGAAAGATGTCATTTATACATACTGAGAGGAAGCCAAATGAAAATACTATTAAAAGTAGTTCTTCCTTGGTACTGTGACTGGGGGTGGGGCAGGGAACTATTGTCTTTTTTTTGGCAACACCACACAGCTTGCAGGATCTTAGTTCCCAAACCAAGGATTGAACCCAGGCCCATGGCAGTGAAGACGCCAAGTCCTAACCACTGGACCGCCAGGGAGGCCCCCTATTGCTTTTTTATTTGATCCACATTGGATTTTTAAAAGTGATATGCAATACTTTAAACAAAAATTTACTGTTTCAAAAAGGAACAGTATGAACTCTGTACAAATTTCCAGGGACCACGTAAAAGATCAGGCACGCTTAGAAATTATGAATTTCTGGAGTTAAATTCTTTTTTTTTTTTTTGGTCTCACCACTACTTGCTTGCTGATTGAGAAACAGACACCTGAGGTATGCTTGTCAATATCCTGACAGTTATCACAGCTTTTTTGATTTGAGAATTGAGATCACAGAGATGAATCTATTCAATGCAACAAACACTTATTGCCCACTATGTGCCAGGCACTATGAACCACAGGTAGAATAAACACCAGGGTAATAAATTTAGTCACCTATTTTAACTGTTTCCAAGATATGTCTTCCACCCAAACAATTCACTGGTTGTTAAGTTTTTACTTTCATGATCTCAACCCTCTTAGAATACTGCACTGCCACCAAAACCCTTCTAGGAACTGAAATCCTGATGCTGAACACTAATTTATTTATTTATTCCCATCTACAACCTTCAACTTAGTCATAGTGGCCAATTACTGGTTCAACTGCACCACTCTTGTTCCCCGACATCATGCTCCATCAAGCTGACATTATTTGCTTGTCCATTATCAAACCTTCCTCTCTGGGACTATCTGGGTTTCCTGCTATTGACAGCTGCTAGATAAATTCCCACAAACATCAGTTTCCATCCAAGAAGCCCCACACTGGTGACCCACAGAAGAACTGGTCTGAAGGTGTGTTTGGCTCATAGTGTTTCATTTAATTTTTAAAACAGAACTACCTTTTTGCCAAATTCAAAAAGATTTCTAACTTTTCTAGGAAAACGAAATCTGACAACCCTGACCAAACGTTACACACGGCATGAACCTCATTCAGAAGGGTCATGAGTTCAGCACTCTCCAATTGGCTCATTTCACTCATTTCTACTACCTATCTAGTTCTAGGTATTTTATTAATAGTTTGCAATCCCTAGTCCAGCCTACCTCTATTCTAAATTCGAGCTGATCTTTCACCATGTAGGAAAGGGGAATTTTTATTCTGGTAGACATCCTATAGGAAAAGTTAATTCTCAAAAATCCTTCTGATCTTCCTGGAAAAGCACAAACTACACTGTTTCTCAGAACAGTTTTGTCCAAAAAACCTTTACTGTTGGAAAGCGTTATTCATTAGCCAATCAATAAGTACCTTCTAAAATCCTGCTTAAAAAAAAAAAAATCCTGGGCTTCCCTGGTGGCGCAGTGGTTGAGAGTCTGCCTGCCGATGCAGGGGACATGGGTTTGAGCCCTGGTCTGGGAGGATCCCACATGCCGCGGAGCAACTAGGCCCGTGAGCCACAATTACTGAGCCTGCGCGTCTGGAGCCTGTGCTCCGCAACAAGAGAGGCCGCGATAGTGAGAGGTCCGCGCATCGCGATGAAGAGTGGCCCCCGCTTGCCACAACTAGAGAAAGCCCTCGCACAGAAACGAAGACCCAACACTGTCAAAATAATAATAAAAAAAAAAAAAAAAAAAAAATCCTGCTCAAAAGAACAGCATGAGTTAGTCAGATTTAAACTGCACAATGCTCAAATAAAGGCACATGTCTATGTGAACCGCTAGTCTGCTCTGATGAAACCAACCCACGATTGGCAAGTTAGTTGAATTCAGTCATTATTAAGTGCCTCTCTTTAAGTACTGAGTTGGCCAAAAAGCTCATGCGGGCTTCCTTGGTGGTGCAGTGGTTGAGAATCTGCCTATGAATGCAGGGGACACGGGTTTGAGCCCTGGTCTGGGAAGATCCCACACGCCGCGGAGCAACTAGGCCCGTGAGCCACAACTACTGAGCCTGCGCGTCTCGAGCCTGTGCTCCGCAACAAGAGAGGCCGCGATAGTGAGGGGCCCGCGCACTGCGATGAAGAGTGGCCCCCGCTTGCCGCAACTAGAGAAAGCCCTCGCACAGAAACTAAGACCCAACACAGCCAAAAGTAAATAAATAAATGTAAGTAAAAATAAAGGAATTCCTTTAAAAAAGAAAAAAAGAAAAAAAGCTCATGCAGCTCTTTCTGTAAGTTACCGAAAAAACCCAAACGAACTTTTTAGCCAACCCAATACCACACAGCAGCATTCTAGGTTTTAGAAATATAATGAACAAGACACACACCTCCATTCCAGGAGGCTGCACTACAGTCCAAACAGGCAACATTAACGGTTGAGTACTTGGTGTAATGAAAGCATATATGAAGGTCATCGTGAAGGCTCAGGAATTTTTAAGAGGAAATAACCTCTAAACTAAAATTTGCTAAGTGTAAAGATGAGGACGTCAACCAAGACAAGAGGTAATGGGAGGAGATAGGGTGTTCAGCCTAAGAGAATTGAGAGTTTGAACTGAGTACAAAGGGGAAATGGAAAGAAGTGAAACTGGGAAGATAAGCAGTGGTCAGATTATGAAAGTTCTTCCAAGCCAAATAAAGAAGTAAAACCTGAGTATCACTCTTGACTCCTACCCTTTATGCCGCTTTCAATCATTCAAGTTTCATCCTGAGGGAAAAGAGAATTCATTAAATGAGGAACAGGAAAAGAAGCTTAAGAAGCACCAAAAGGAATAATCTAGAGAGCACTAAGAAGGTAGAAGTTGCTCTGTAAAGACATTATCAAGACAAGCACAGAAAACAAGCACAGACTGGGAGAATACATTTGCAAAAAAAAAAATCTGATAAAGGACTTTGCGCCCAAAATATAAAAACAAAATTATTAAAACTCAATAAGGAACCAACCCAATTTAAAAATGGGCCAAAGACCTTAACGGAAACCTTACTAAAGAAGATATATGCATATGAAAAGATGCTACATGTTATATGAAGGAAATGCACAGTTAAATGAGATACGACTACACACCTATTAGAATGGCCAGAGTCTAGAACACCGACACCACCAAATGCTAGCAAGGATGCAGAGCAGGAGGAGCCTGCATACATTGCTGGTGGGTATGCAAAATGGCACAGACGCTTTGGCAGAGTTTGGCAGTTTCTTATAAAACTAAACAATTTTTACCATACAATCCAGCAATTACATTTCTTCACACTTATTCCAAACGATATGAAACCTTATGTCAATGCAAAAACCTACACACTGATGTTTATAGCAGCTTTACTCGTAACTGTCAACACCTGGAAGCAACCAAGACGTCCTTCAGTAGGTGAATCGATAAACTGGTACATCCAATTGAATATTATTCAGCACTAAAAAGAAATGAGCTAACAAACCATAAAGACATGGAAGACCCTTAAACACATATTACTGACAGAAGCTTATCTGAGGCTATATACTGTATGATTCCAATTGTATGACATTCTGAAAAAGGTTAAACTATGAAAACAAAAAAAGATGTGATTGCTAGGGGTGGGAGTCGGGGAGATGAATAGGCAGAGCACAGAGAATGTTTAGGGCAGTGAAAACGCTCTGTATATTACAATGATGGATGTCACTATACTTTTATTCAAACCCATAGAAAGCACATCTAGTGAACCCTATGGTAAATTACAGATCTATAGACTTCGGGTGATTATGATATATCAGTGTACATTCATCCATAATATTTTTAAAAAAAAGTACCATTCTGGTAAATGATGTTGATAATGGGAGAGGCTAGGTGTGGGGGCAGAAGGTATATGAGAAATCCCTGAACTCCTCTCAATTTTGTTGTAAACCTAGAACTGCTCTAAAAGAAAAAAAAAAAAAAAAAGGCAGTTGGTGGAACTCCAGAGCACAGTAAAAGGGGTTACCATGAAGAACTGGATATTGAGTCCAAAGCAATAAAGGGTGTAAATACAGGTTATTTTATTTTATAGATATGGTATCTAAAAGTTAAAGGCTTTGACTTTTTATTACCTTCATGAATTAGGAAGCAAAGCCATAAGACAAGTACATATATGCCGTGTGTGCTGGCATGGGAAGGAAGCAGACAAGGATTTGAAGACACATGGAACAAATGAGCGGAAAAGGTGACTATACCCTTACACAGAATTGCTTTGCAGCACCATGGGCTCAGCAAAGGTTGAAAAGGTTATATGTTATACATCTACAGTGTATGATTATGCCCTATTAGACAACAACTTGCAAAGTTGTGTGATTGCTTCAATAGTGTCACTACAACCCATATTCAAAAAATATTAATCATTCACTCAAAAAAACAAACAAAAGAAACCATTGAGCACCTATTACGTAAGTAGTGTGCCAAAGACTTCAATAAAAAGGAACTTTCAGGAGTCAGTAAATTAAAGCAGAGGGATAAAAGTCATGAGGTCAAATGGAACAAATGAGCTCATAAATAAGTTTGTTTTGTTTCAAGTAATGAGCAGCTCACTGATCCTACCTTTCAAACTCCAGGTAAAAATAAGCTGGATGAACAGCACACTCAGACAACTATTAGAAACTGACTGTGGAAAACCAGTTTGGGGGAAGGTTTTATGAAGAGTTCAGTTATGTGAAGTAAGATTTACCTGGGCCTAAAAGAAGGGTTTTTGAAGCAGGGGAGCAGTCTTACTACTGAGAGAAAGTGCCAGAAAAAATTGAGGTATTACAAGACGGTGACCAAGTAAAGTCTGAGATACAGAGGGCTGCCAAAATGTTTTAAGCCAGCCCTTGTGAACAGGAGGAATTTTAGTTTTAACTTGACTGAGTCAATAGCAGTCAGGCCCAATTACTGTTCCTGAATCCTACTACTCCACATCACCAGGACAACAGTGGCACTGAGGAAATGGTGACAGCGTCTGGTGATCTGGTGGTAGACTGTGGATGCTTCTGAAGAGATGTGGAGTCCAAAACGAAACTCTCATCAGTGAAGATCAAAGGCACTCCAATTCCTAGAGGAAATGTATATCCTTAATGTGGTATATAAGGACCTCTACAGGCACACCTTGCATTTTCTTCTCATTCTCTGCAACTTTCACTCACATACCTCTTTATATTGTTGGGTTTTCCAGTCATTCCCTTAACACTTTTTCATATTTGTCCAAATCCTAACAACTCTTCAAGACCTAGTTCAAATGCCACTTTTCCCCAACACAAGGAAGGTGGAATTACCGTCCTCCAAACTTCCTCAGAGGGCATTTTCACTTTGTGTTAGCATTTATCCTTAAAACTAAAAAGACTGAAGCTTTCTCAATGCCTTACCAGATCCTCAATAAACATTTCCTAAATGAAAGATCAGGTGTGGGCTAAACCATGTGTTAAGAGTCTAACTTTCAAATCTTTTTAACTTTTTTTGTGCTTAGGTTTGGCATCATCTAACTTCTTCTCCAATGATCATCTAAGCCATAGTAATTCATAACATCAGTTATTCTTGAGTTCTGTTTAGAGCCAGGTTCTTGCCTTCTAACTAGTCCCTATACTGCCCACCAATCCCCCCACCCTCAAACAACTTAGAATGAGCTTTTAAAAATCATATATACTACTCAACAGGTCAAAGTCCTTCAATGACTTCCATTAGAATAAAATTCAAACCATAACCTGTGATTTGGTCTACCTTTCCAAGCTGCACAAAGGCCATCCCAACCCACCACTCATATACTTCATTTTTTGCTCCTCCAAGATGCTATGCTTTTCCATCTCAGCTTCTGCACATACTATTCCTTCTGCCAGTAATACTGTTACCCAACAAGACTTTCTGCAATGGCTGGCTTCTTAAATCCTCAACTCCAAGGTCCCTTTTGAGATGCATTTCCTGTCTACCTGTACACAGGAGAGTATCCAAGCATGTCACAGGCATTCATATTTACTAAATGAAATTTTTAGGTTTTCAATAACTGCCTATCCCGTCCCTAGCCCTGCCATTTCCACTGATCCATCAGGCAAGGCTAAGTTGTTTCACACAGTAACTTTTTCTCACAAGTCTAGGGAAAATTACCATCATTTTAGAGAAGTTAACTTGTTCAAGGTCATAAAACTACTAAATGATGGAGAAGGATCTGATTGCAAGGTCTAATTTTATGCCTATAGTCTAAACCACTGTGCTACTCCTGGCTCCATCTACTTGTTCAACCTTAATACCTAACCACAATTACCCCATCCCCACAGTCTAAACCTCCTCATTTACCCTTTAAATACTTTCTCCCAATACACATTCCATATTTAATAAAAATAACTTTGTATTCTATTTCCCAAGGCATACCAAAAACTGTTCAGGGCAGCTGATGTGTATCATTATAATTCATTCTCAATAGAATTTGTTCTGGATACAACTTAATACAACGGGCTCAGACAAGTATCATAAATAATAAATGAAAAAAATTTTTACTAATTTTTGTTAAGAACACTCAAATGTTTTTTTTCTCAAATATTTATTAATGGTCAATCATTACCTTGAAAAAGAGGCTTGCTTTTAAGTATGCAGAAGCAAAAATCCTTCAACCGTTAAAAGAAAACAAAAACTGAAAACTGCTTCCAATATGAAAATAAAGTACCATTTCTCAAATGGTAGTTTTGGCTTTCTTAAAGCCTAGGAAGCACTCCCAGATGACCTCAAAAGAGAAAGAAAATAAACACTTCAGTGCCTTTTGTGAGCTCTAATAATTACATGGCTCCAAACACTAAAGAACACCTAGGAACATCTCTTCCATCCAAACCCTACCAGTAGGCTAAAATTTAATACAGTTAACAACTATAAACGTGGTCATCCATTTTTCTTATGCACTATCTTCCAGGTACTATGTCAAAGTGACAAAATGCACTACTACTTGTGTAAGAAAAAATTTTAAATACACCCTGCCCAAAAAAATTCCAAGTATTAACTGCTAGTGTTTTCTTTTTTTCTTTTTTGGGGTGGGGGGCGGGGGGCCCAAGCTGCAGGCTTGCAGGATCTTAGTTCCCTGCCCAGGGATGGAACCCAGTAATTTGGCATTGACAGCGCTGAGTCCTAACAACTGGACTGCCAGGGAATTCCCCCATGATTTTTTTGGGGGGGGCAGCTACAGTTTTAAAGTTGGTAATAATTTAAAGCTAGTATTTAATTACAACCTTTAAATCAGAGAGTTCACTTACTTACATTAAAGGTTATGCCACTAGTCAATATTTTTTTGTTTAGCTAGATCGTTTAATCATACACATGGACTAGCATTTATCCTCCCTTGTTTGTTTTGTTCAGGTCCTCCTTACCATCATATCATACCCCTTGTATGACTTGCTCTTCACTTCCCTCCTTGCCATTACAATACTGGAGTGAAGCCTGGAGACTGAATGGAGGGAAGCCACCCGCCCCCAACCCCCAACCCCGGTCCCAACCCTTTAAGATCTTGTACCACTTCACAAAATAATGCTATACCAGTTTAGAAAAATGTAGACACATTGCTCAGATATAAATCACCTTCCCTGCTGTAGTAATTAAATGTTTTCACTTTAACCTCTATTTACTCTCTTCTTATTAATAGTAATGCAGTTCCAGGGAGGAGAGATTCCAAAATCTCACCACCTTTTTCTCTTAATTTAAAAACCACTCCTTCCATGAAAATCCAGCATTGGCTTAATATTATTATACAATGATTCCTACAATATTCCAGAAAGAGCACAAAGATTTCTTTCCCATTTTTGATCAGTTGTCTATTGTCAGCTTTAACTGGAGCTGAAAAACAGAAGGCCTACATAAACTGAAAGTCATCACTGAGTTTTAAGATAGGAAGATTTAAATAATTCTTCTTGAAGATATTTTCTTTACCCGCCACTTATTTCTATCCTGAAAAAACCCTGAAATATGAAATTAGTAAAGCACCATACAAAATAAAAAGAAAACAATGCAGACAAAGGAGTAAGGTACATTTCAATTTAATCAGTGTGCACACAAATATGTAAAAATTCTAGACACATACATTAAGTCGTAAAGAAGATTCAAGAATTCTTTTTCACATCTAAATATTAGCTTAAACTGTGGAAATTTGGCTACTTATTCTCATCACTATTACATGCATTTAGTTACATACTTACCAAATTTTCAGTGTCTGCTTATCCTTGCTAGGAAAGGACAGAGTTCCTTAGAAATTTACTTCACTTTAAATCTTAAAGACATAAATTGAGGGTCCACACTTTGGGTAGTGCTTATCTAGAAGAATACATTACCATTATCACATATTCAAATTATCAATTTTCAGATTTATTTTAGAAGACTATCACTGTTCATACTAAAAAGCATGAGTTGACTTTTTGTTATTGGCTTACAAAGATCACAACAGGAAATACAACGTGAAAACATCCTTAGATAAACTGACGTTAGCTAGGATGTGGCTAAAAGCTAGAGAGAAAAAATCCATGTTACAATGAGGGAAGGGATTTAACAGGGGATCAAGTAATTAGAAATATGCTCAGGCTAATTTTCACTGGTATACACAGTCCCAGAAATCAGTAGTCCAACCCAAGTTTTTCATGCAAGGTTAGAATGATTTAAGAATACATTTGAAATTCTCAAGCCTCACTCAGAGACTCCAGTAAGCAATTAGTCTGCATGACCATTTTGGGCAAGCTTTCCTTCAACTCTATTCCCAGCGTAACTACTCAAGAATCACTGGACAGAAAGAAATTCTGGTCTTTTAACACTAGTTTTGAGTAAAAACATCTTTCCTATCTCACCAAAAAGAAATAATTTACATGTTAAAGTTTTTGCAGTTATATAGTCTATTAAGTGAAGGTCAGGAAAAAAGTGAGCCCCAATTATTAGAGAAACATCAGGAGGTAAAATAATCATCTTCTTAACATTCCCGATTCAGGTAATAGAGTGTAGAAACTCATACACTTTGATCAAAGTGTCCAACTTAAGTTAAATTTAAATGGAAAAAAAGTGATATATAAAAGTATAAAATAGTACTCACCAGAAAAGCAGCTTTAAAGAGATGGTTTTAAGGAAAACCATTTCCACTGTATCTACGCCATTTCTTATACAGATTAAACTGTGAAAGGCAATGAAACTTAAGCCCTTAGGCAATTCTATATATTAAAAAACAAGTGGATATCTTATAAAATATATTTTATTATCGATTGAAAAATCAAGGTCTTTAAAAAACTTAACTGCAAGCACGACTTTCATATAAAATAATATTAAGATGATCTGTTTTCAGTGGCTCATCACCATCCCAGTTTAATAGGAGTAAAAGATCAGCAGCTGTACGGACAGACTCACATTACACTTAAGGTGAAGAGGAAGCCATATAGAATAGCAGAATGGTTCAGGCAGGCTTGTATAAACTAATTGTATACTTTCTTCTTCTCTCCTCAGTATTTAAAATTTTTATCAACATAAGAGCACAATATTTAAAGGTTAAAGGAAATCTCTGAAGGATGGTTCAAGACAACAATGAACGCTGGTAGAACCAATGAAAGTAATAAGAACTTTAACTTAACTTTCATAACCTGTTATGTCCTCACTGCTCCTCAAAAGGAATACACAAAGAATGTGTCTAGATTTCTTGATGGGTAGTCAGCTCTCATTTGAATATTAAAAAGGTTCTTCTTAGTTCAAATTAAAATGAACCCACAGTGGAGGTGCACCAACATGTTATAGTTTACAAATAGGATGAACAAAATTAGTACTTACAACAAGGGTTACTAAAAACATTTAAGAACAAAAAAGCAGTATAAAAATATATTCTGGCATATAACTGCACACCACTTATCACTACTAGAGGTGAGGAAACTTGACTTTTTATCTGTTGATTCATACTGTAAAAAGTTAAAAGGTAAGTATGAGTACCAAGGAGTGGCTTAAGTAGGAGACCCTGGACCCAAACCCCTGCACTCCATATACCAACATGGGCACATAGCCAATTGAAACTTTCACTGTCTTCCTTCTGTGTACAACATATCTATTTAGGTTTAACCATAACCCGATAATAAAGCAGTATTACACCTTTATTACAACTAAGGTGAGCAAACCTAGAGCTACTTTGGCCCAAGTACTGAGTGTTTGGAAGTGTCCAATGTCATACTCACATTTAAGTAACTGCACAGCTTTCTTCCTGGTGTGGGTTATATGGATATGTTTGAAAAAAATAGGAACATCAGGTACTTACAGATTAAACTAACCTGTACTGGCAGGGCTGTGGGATTTTTCTTCTCTACCAGTAAGTAGCAAATGCTGAAATTCTGCTGCTAGTTAACAAAAACACAAATTGTATTAAACTGAGGAGTTCAATTCATAGTTTAAAAAGTCAATGTGCATAAAATTTCCTCAGAGCCTGACATTACTACATTAAAAAAAATTTCCCTGTCTTACAAAAAGTACCTTATATTGGCTATTAAATTTAGAGTGACCTTATGAGAATGAGTTAATAATACTGTGTATCTCTTGGACACCTCTCAATTTTAAATAAATTATATATTCCAGTATGTGTACTACAAAGATACGGGTTACTCTAAAAGGAGAGGGGGTACATATATCTAGGAAAAAAAATCTCTGCATGATAATTTCTAATTTAAGTACATGTAGACACATCCCACAGAAACAAGCAATTTTTAATATTTTAAATTCAACTTCTAAAATACCTGACTTCATTTCCGTATATTAAAGATTTTCAAATTTAAAAACATGGGCTGAAAAGTACATTCTGTTGCTTCTCCTAGAAGTACACCAACAAGCTAATAGCTAAAAGGCAGGCTATGCTCAGTAACTAAATCTCTCATATTTTTCTAACTCAAACTTACAGAAACTTTAATAACACTTCCCTTGGTCCACTTGGGTAGTTAAGCAGCCTTGTTTTATTAGTAGAAACTGGAAAATGACGTGGCAAACCTTGTTTATTTTCATCTCTGATTGCCAAATTATTTATAAATAATAATATTAAGAATGAGCTACATTATAATAAATGATTTGATGAAATCTTGCATAACAAATGTAAACCAAGGCCAAAATACTATTACCTTTCATTACATTTAAGGTTCTTAAAAGTCTAACAATACTATACAATGGCCTCTCACCCAAATAATCACTACTGGTTTGTGTGTAGTAGGCTGGGCAGACAACATTCTTCATTTTTATCCAAGTTGGGCATCAATGAATTTCACTGCCAGTTCCTCACATTTAAACAAAAATGAAGGCATACGATTCTTAACCATAATAATGGTTAAAAAAAAAACAAAAACACCCAGACACAGTAAGAATGCCAAAAGGCCCAGAGAATTCCAATAAAGGACTTCCCCTTTTTACACACAAAGCGTTACACAAACCCCTGACCAAACACACAGCACATTACTGAAACTGTGCCGCATCACCACCTTACATACCATTATAGCATGTGGAATTAATGGCTGGGGTCCAAGTAATCAATTGTTAAAACAGTTTACTCACATGTATCTTCTCTGCAGTTAATGTGCCCAAAATTACAACATATACACAAACATATATTCTCATGATAAAGCTGGTGATTATTTGCCTCCTAAAGAACCTAACCATGAACCAGTCTTCATTTATAATACAGTGTTCAATTTGCTTCAAATAGAAATAGTTCAAATTAGCTTCAGTGAAGATGTCCTTTGGGTCTCCAATTTCTGCCTTAATATGATTTCTATATCCTGGCTCGTAAAATGTAATTTCCCCTGAGAATATACATGAGATTAGTTGAATAGATTTAAAGAGAGATGGTTCAAAAATTTCAAACTAATACAGTTTCAAGCTATTATTTTTCCAGAGTTGGGAAGAAAATGAAAAGCTCTTTCTTTTATGGCCAAATTATTATGCAAAATTGTATGAAGTCCACAGCAAGAAAAACAATGCTTATAAAACGCAATTCTCCTCTGAGCCTTACTGAAGAAATCTAGTTTTTTAAAAAATGATACTTTCAAACTTATTTTCCTACAAAAATGCCAAGTAAGAACATGAAAACACTTGGAAATGTTGGAGATGTTTAAAGTATTAGGGAGCTCAAACTGAGGTCCTGCTTTCCCCATTTGCTATGTATTAGTTTGAATTAGATTCATAACAGGGGACGCCTAAGAGCCAAGATATTAAAAGTATAGTTCTGAAAATTCAACATTAATTACAAAATTGTGAATATCCACTATGTGCATGACACTATATATAACATCATTAAAGTAGCTGCTTATTTTGCCAAGAAATATCTCACAGAAATGTTAGATGATTGCTATGCTATTAAAACAAAAGATCATTTATTAAAATGATTCAGATGACAGAAAACAAAATACTGAGAAAGAAGGCTAAAAAGGAGTAACCTATACTAATATTCAAATCATGAGACAGCCAGCAGAAGTGTTAAGTGGAAGAATGTTTCCTTACAAAACTCTGCCTTATATGTCAATGAATCTCTTCTTTTAGAAGACTTCCATAAAAGAGTAAGAAAACCAGTTTCATTTTGGAATAACATACAAAGGTTATTCAATAAGGTAGATAAATACCGCCTTTAAATAAAGACATACCTGATTTACACAAAATTTTAGGGAACATGTTTACTACTTTTTAAAAAATCCCCTAACCGATACAAAGTGTCAGTTTACTTAAAATTTTATCTCAGTAAAGAAGTGACTTCAACATTTCCTTTCAGTAATTTACCAAGTTTTACCTGTGGATATAATAGATACCTGAAAGTTAAGTAATTCTCAAAACTGTATCTGTCTGAGTTAGAGGACTACAAAGACCGAAGAACCTACATCTTAGATATCTATATCACCTTCAACAAATTATGTCACCCTCAGAAAATCCCTCCCACCCCAGTACTCAAGCATGTAAGAGGGTATTTCAATTATAATCACTTCAATGATCACTATTAGAATTAGGACAAGCAACTTCACTCTTGATTATTTCAGTATATTGGGGAATGATGGATGCAACAGAAAACAACTCCAACTGAGGAGTCTTAAAAGATGCAGTTATTGAGCAGGTAGTAAAATATTCCAGTGGAATTTTTTTGTTGTGACACAATTCTTTTTTCAAACATTAATATCTTTTTTCCATGATTCAGTTACAGAGAAAAGCTTATGTTCTAATTACAGAGGTGAAAATTTGGAATTCATTTAATGCATTTTTCTTCTTTATGCTTCCAAGAATTAAAACCACATAGAAACACAAGCCTGGGTTTGCTAAACATTGTACTATAAGTGAACTGTTACCGTTCAGAGGAAAATGCTATCTGCATAGAACAGTGGCTTTAACACAGGAAGGAACAAAAATAATCCACGTTAATGTTTTGGCCTCTCTTCCAGTTCCCCCGTTACTTGCCCACTACAACATACACACATAAACACAACTTTTTCCACCAAATAAAAGCAATTTTTAGTTGGAAACAAACACGGATGTTTTTCATGTGTGCATATTGCATCAAATGTTGTTCAGTACGGATAAAAATGAAACTCAAAATAATCGTTCCAAAACCACAATTCAATATACTAAACTTTACTATGTGAAACAATTTCAGTTTTTGGCTGCCTGAAAATTTGTAATCCATCCATACTGATAAGTGTGTAATACCCAAACTCTTTTATTATATCAAATGTGTAGTGTATACGCATACATACCACACATACACACCATCTTCCCACTTTTCACAGGGCTCTACATTAACATTTGCTCTAATGTGGTGAGATTTGGAAATATTAAAAATCACAAGCATTTCCAGATGACCTTTCAACCTTAACGTTCAATGCATAACTTTGGGATTAAAAATGCAGATTTCAGTATCCAGTGGCATTTCCAATGATTATTATCCTTGAGGTTAAATTTAATAGTTTGAGGAGAAAATAACCAGTAAGATTTTCCTAAAAGTGAAAGGGAAAATTTGAATGAAACATTTCATGCCTCCAAATACGTCAAATTTTATCAATTTACTGAAGTTCAATATAAATAACACCAGCTTTACTGAGGCTGTTAAATATTATGTAACACCAAGTAAATTACATAAAATTACATATGTCAAATACTTTTTTCTGTTTATTAACACCACAGTCAAACGTGAATATTAATATAGAGCCTTCTCTGCCAAAAGAGTATAAAAATCCTAAATTTAATTAAATGTAGGGGCCTTCACCAAACTTGCTGCAAGTTTGGGGACATGAATATCCAACAGCCATAAAGCTGTGAAAGCCCCTATAAGGAATAAAATAAATCCCACTTGCCTCAGACTGAACAGGGCAACACTGAGACTCAGCCTCAGCCTGTCCTATGGCAGGGCTATAGGAAGAAGAAAATTTTAATTTTAGAAAAACATTACCCAATTAATTTAAAAGACATGCATTAAAAAAAATCCCAATGACCAAGCAAGCAAAGGAAAAAAGAGTAGCTCTTTAAAAAAAAAAAAAAAATCTATTGTCCATTATAATTCCACTCTGAGCCCATACTTTTATTGGGAATCTCGCCCACCCCTGCAAATAACTAAATTTAATTAAACTGAGTTTAAGTTCAGTATGTGACTTGATCAGTGGAACAGGAGTGCTCAAAGAATATTTACCCCATTCCTAACAGTAAAAGTGTGAAAGATTGCTAAAATAGTAAGTATTCAAATCAAATGATATCCAGCAGTCACTCAAAAGTTGATCCTCACCTGCTGGTCTTGTTACTGTCATACACACAATAGAAACTAGTGCCAGACAAAAATCGTTTGTTTTTTTAAAGAAAGTGGTAACAGTGGATGTAAGGTAGAGCCAAAACTAGCAGCCCCATTAATCTTACAACTTCCTAAATTATGGCAATCACAATGCCTGCCGGTATATATCAAGTCCCCAAAGCTGTCTTCTGTGAGGGCAGATGAAGTTTATTTCAACTCAACTCCATCTATTCTTTAAGAAAGCGTAAGTCAGAGTTAATTATTTCAACATAATTTGTTCCACTCGTGATTTAACCACATTATGGACCCCAGAAGCAATTAGGTAAAAGATATTTTCTAGAAGCTTAATTACGCTCTGATGCATGCACAAATTACACATTAAATATACCAAATGGGCACCATCTGAGCCATATACCTACAAAATACAAGAGATGAATGATGTGCCTAAGTGTTATGCTTAACATTTTGAATTAACTTTTAATTAGAATTCTATCACTTCTTTAAAAGTGGCAATATTTTCTCCTTTCTGACCTCAGAAAGCAACAAACCTCAATATATTGGTTCTCTTTGCATTAAATGCAAATCAAGCTTTGCATAATTTTTGAAACATTACTAACCCATTTTATTTCCTCTTCCTGATCCCTCTCCCCCACTGCTCTAATCCATTCGTAGTTTGTTGATAAGCCTGTACATGAAATGCTTGAGAGACATTTGGTTTGGGATAATATTTCCTATTTAATAATTCTAAATTTAATTATGCCATTTTTACCTTAAAGATTTTCAACACAGGTCTTTCTTTGGCAGTATTTTAAACATGCTGCCAAATCTAAGAAGTATATAATTTCAAAACTATTTACGTAGACAGGCGTTTGGTGAGAAAGGGGTAGAGACTTGGCTGCTGGCAGCAGGAAGAAATGCATTCTTGGCGATACATGCATGTTGCCTTTTCAAACTATGAAATTTTTTGACCCTCAAAAATAGCACAGGAAAAAAAAATAGCACAGGAGCTGTAAAACCACTGGCGCAAAATAGCAGATTTAAAATAACACTCAGCTTTGTTAATACTTACAATGTTTTGTTTAAGATGAATGACTTTTACTTGTCACTTATATACACTCTTTTATGATAATTAAAACATCTTTCAGTATTTTCTTAATATGGTTAAAGCTTTCTTTTGTTTAAACAAAACTTCAGATTCTGTGCCTTATACCTACACCTTCACATAAAGGTTATAAAGAAATGTTATTTTCTTAGCCGTCTTAACTTTATATTGAGGAAAACTAAACCTGAGTTCATGATATATTAATAATTATACTTTGTACAGGTCATCTGATACTTAGTCATAAAAGTACTCTGCAAAAATGAAGATCAAAAAAATGGATGCCAAAAAGAGGTCAACAAGGCTATTAATATATGAGACTCGCAACATAAGATACTGAATAATAGCAGTCATCTCTACAGAAAAGTTCTCCATAGAGCACAGCTGAACATTCAAATTTCCAAGGATGAAAAGAAAAGGTTAACAGTAAAAAGCCATTTAGGCTTAATAATAACAGAAGGCAGCCATTTAATCAAAGAAATAATGTAATCTTCCAGGAACATAATAAAATAAAAAATTTCAAATCCATCTGTTAACCATCTTAACAGAGGCACATGTAGATTCTCATCATTACATTAGAATATGTACCAGTCATTAACAGTACAGAAGGCTATTACTGCATGCACCTAAGCTTCTAGAAGTTTGCACCTGAAAAGCTTCTGAGGTCCACACAGTACCGCAGTCTCAAAAATAATCGGAAGAAAATGAATGGGTCTGGCACTAGGCTCTAAACATCAGCAGGAAGGAGGGAATATTAAGGTTTACATTTCAAATATCTATGATAGCTAACATATATTGACACACCAAGGGGGTGGAAAGGTGACATAATACAAAGATTTCATACCCATGTAATGACTCATACGTATATCTAAGTTTTTCTGTCAACTGAAGGACTAACATACAATTCTACATATAGTGTCTAGTTTAATACATGCAGCTAAGGAACAACCTACAATTCAAAGACAGAATCCAATGATATATCAAAACTGCATTGGTATAACTACGAATTTTATTATGTGGACATCTACTGTGGCATGCATCTGTACAAACCTTTCAGGCAGTGGTCCACAGCTGGGTTATGAATAAAAAGGCATAAATTTTTCTCTCTTTTATTACAATGAAGTTTAACAGTACAGAAAAGTCACATGACCTTGGTGGGTCAGATTTCTTAAACCCTGAAACATGAGGAACTCTAAATACATTAAATATTGTTACACATTCAGACTTCCAATGTACAGGTACTTGAAGACAGTTACAGCCCTCACCAAGCTAGGTTGGGGACATGAAGTCCAACAGCATCTGAAATGCTGTGAAGGCATAACTTTACAAATAGCAACGTAAGCTTACAGAACTTGCCTTTATTAGGGTGGTATGTTCATGTAATTCCAGCGCCTTCACAATATAACGAACCAAATTTACTATACTTCACTTCTAAAAACCTAGATGAAACATGAAAAAGAAGCCATACAGTATAAATTGCAACTTCAGGAAAAGTTCCTGCTTTATTATTCCAAATAAATTTTCCCATGTAAAATAAATGTCCAATAGTTCCTGGTATGTGGGAAGATAATGTTTGTTAAAGTCACAATGAAGCCTTATTGACGGAAGCTTGGCTATATAAACAGCACAAGTTGAGAAAAGGTTTAATCTCCAAACCTATTAGACTGGATTGAAGTAAGATCAGTAACGGCCACCTTGCGACATTACAGGAGGTCTCATTCCCATCGGAGGTCGAGGAGGCCCACCTTGGTAAGGGGGCACCATTGGCGGTCCCTGCCCATATGGCGGCATAGCACCAGGAAGATAACCTGGCATGCCTTGATGATGACCACCATACTGACCTAAAAAACACATTTAAAACACAAAAAAATAGATTGAGTCTGAGCATTGTACTTTTAAATGCAATGCATTTTTCAGATAAATCTGTTTTATGTGTACACTCAGAAAATCCACTAAATAAAATAAACGTAAAAAGAGGAATACCATGAGGCGGCATTGGGGGTCTCATTCCTTGTTGCTGTGGGATGCCTGGCTGTGGTGGCATCATACCTCCAATTGGTCCAACAGGTGGATTACCAATGGGAGCCTGTCCTGGTCGAGGAAGATTACGTTGATATTTAGGTAACTGTGCTCTTCTCTCTTCCTAGGAATAAAAATATGTGAATGTGAAACATCTGAACACAGAGTGTTAAGCATGAAGGTAAGCATCTAAAGTCTTTATAGAGTGAGAGTGATTTTTAAATGTTCCTTTACATGCCAATTACTTTCACCCCACAAACCAGTCCAACTACTTAAAATCTTGATGCCTTAAGAAAACTTTAGCTATTTTTATATTTGAAGCATGTTATATTGAACAACTTTCCAGAAATTATAAATTGCTTCAGCAAGAAACTGTGTAATGAAGAAGGTATATGGACTGCAAGGAACCTGCAGATTCTATCTCACACTTGTTTCTTCAATTAATTAAATTTATGAACAACAAAAATAATTTTTGAGAGAATAAGAACCCAACTCACTGTCTTCTTTTAGAAATAGTCTTAGGAGGGATGTATCTAAGATCAAAACATGCAATATTCACTTTGTTTTGTGGTTCTTAAAAATCAGAATGGTAAAAATCACTTAGCATTCAATCAGATCATAAGACCACTGGTATACAAATTAAAACTTTTCAAATGGACAAGTTGCTACCACAGTACTCAATCAAACTCTGCTAGTAAGAAATGTAAACAACTTACCAGCGATATATCCTCATCTGGATGGATCAACTTACTGGTTGCACTGGTCGTCGTAAGTGTAGCAGGCTTACTTGTTATTGAAGCTGCTGGTTTAGCTGCAGTGCTATTTGTTGTACTAGTGGTTGAAGCTGTAGACTGTGTATATGCAGGGAATGTAGGCTTTGGGGGTTCTGTAGTTGTTGCAGGGGTACTATTTAAGGGCTTGAAATCTGTACCAACAGGTCCTTGGACAGCTGCCTGAGCCTGTAAAACATTATCTTTCATCAACAAAACTTCAAAACCCAAAACTGAATATATCTACTACCTATTTAACTTAAAAACAAGACACTAACATTCAATAAGGGACAAAACTTAAAGTTAAAATCATGATCAATCCACAAAATTCAAGATAACACATAATACCAAAAGATGCACATCCAAAACACAGCAGTGGAAACAAGAAACAAGTTAGACTACTTATGTAACTTCTCAGATATCATCTATCTCCTCACCAGAAATTACTTAATTTACAAAGCTTCGTATTTATTCCTAACTGAAGAAATATATTATCATATAATGGAATAGCATATTTTCTATTATCATCATTCTAAATTCCTTCTTAAAATTAATCTACCAAGGAGCTCAAAAAAAAAAAAGTTAGAAATTATAGAATACAAATGTTCGGATAAATTTCAGTTACTAAGTATAGCATAAATAATAACTACCAATGGTGACACATTAAAGATATGTCCTTCAGAAGTATTCTTTATATAGTAATACAATGGCCCTCCCAATTAACAATGGCTAGATTATTATGATGGACTAAAGGGTTTAGTAAGCTTTTAAGTATAAAGTTACCAAGTAATAAATTTGTTACTTTTCATAACACTGAACATCTGAAACACGTAAACTAGGTCAACTTTTAGAACCAAATGCAGAGTACTAAATTTCCTTACATTATATGTGATGCATTTAGATTAAACAGCATAAAACAGAATAGCTTAATCATGCATCAGGCTAACCATTGGCCACTAAAATGCATTTACTGCTTACATGCTTTTAACCCTTTAGAACCATAGGAGTTTGGGGTATATTTTTTTCTATTAGTGTGTGGTTCAAATTTTCAAATACCATTGACTTATAAGCCATTAATTTTACTTTAAAAAAATTAAACATAATATATTTTTGGGAAAAGATTTAGTTTTAAAGTAGGGTCCAAAGGGTTAATGAAGTTATAAAGCCATTTTTAACAATTTTAAACTGCAACTTCCTGCGTACTTGTGCTGCGCTAGGAAACAGAGCTTTAGAAGACGCAGACAGACTTTCTGAATTGGATGAAGCTGTACTTGAGCTTGTTACAGGTGTCCCCATCTGTAGCATAAAAGAAAGGAAACAATGAAAAGTCTCCAAACAAATGGGTGAAAATAAGCCACGTGGTAGACTTTTTTTTCAGTATAGATTGCATTTTTCTAAATGCAAAATACAATGCAATCAAATCTGTTTTATATATAGAGGCAGGCAGTTAATGCACTTACAATAAACAGTGACACTATGAGCCTCAAAAAAACTTTTTAAATTCTACACCAATAAACCTAATTAACCACAGGTTTTTTCCCCTAAAACTAATGTTTTACACTATGATATTTCAAAACTGGTACCTTAAACTGAGAATTATGATGCATTATTGACACTTCAATCCAATTCTCCATCGATAACTACAATTTTTGCCAAAAGTTTAATAGGATAAACAAAAAACAATAAACAAAATCCCCCCACATCGAAAACATAAGTTAATGTACTTAAAAAGTAATGCTTTTAATTTAGGAACTACAAACAGAAAAAAATTTGAAAAAAGGAAACATCTAAGGGATAATTTTAAGGTAAACAATAAAGAACATACATCCTGAGCGTCTCAATTCTGAATGAATTAAATACATCTGCTTAACTCTGAATCAAACTGGGGGGAAAAAGCAAAGGTAACAACCATTATATACATGCTATATATAAAAGAAGGACTTTTTGCTTCTGCGTTCTGGGGAGAAAAAAAAAAGGACGAGTAGGAAATATGAGTGTGACTAGGTCAAAAGACGTTAAATGATGCCCTTCCAGCAACAGTGAGGCACTACTGTCTGTCACAATTCTAGACTAAACGAAGAGCCCAAACATTATTTGCTAAGGTCTTAGGATTTTTCATCTTTTACTTTGGTTTTCATTCTACTCATAGCTCATTAGGTAAAGGAGGACCTCATAACATTTTTATGTATTTAAGTTCCCAGAAATTAAATTTTCATTTCTAACTAAAGCTAAGAATAACCAGAGTTCACAACTACGAAAAAATAACATACTACACTATTTTCTGGTTCCAGTCAACCTTTTATGAGTAAAGGAAATCAATGTGTGCAAAAATGGAAGAGAACGCCACTTCTTCAGTATAGTTAATAAATTGTATTAAGAAGATTACAATTTTTAAAATGACTTGACATTTTCAAAGAGTTCAGTGAATAACTCCACTTTACCTTGAAATATAAGTGCACTCTTTTTCAGAAATTTCACCTTACCTGTCCTGCACTGGGGAAAAGAGGCTTAGTAACTGGAGGCTGTGGAGCTGGAACTGTTGCTGTTGGTGCAGGTGGTCTGTTAAGAATACCTGGCGCTGAAACAGCCTGTGCTTGAGTCATTGGAGGAATTCCAGGACGTGGAACAGGAGGGGGCATACCTGCAGAGAAGAAATACTGGAGTGGGACCCGGTTGCTGAAACATTTAGTTTAGAAAAAATACTTCCTCAAAACTTTGCCATTAAAACATACTAAATTAAATTTAAAATGATTCTAGGGAATTCCCTGGCAGTCCAGTGGTTAGGACTCGGCTTTCACTGCTGTGGCCCGGGATCAATCCCTGGTAAGGGAACGAAGATCTCATAAGCCGTGCGGCACAGACACACACACAAAAAAGATTCTATACTACAAAGTTATCAATACTGACGACTGACTGCTGAACTCAATGAAGCTCAAAGTACTTAGGCACTTGCCCCCTTGGAAGAGTTTTGCCTCCAACTTTCCACACCTTTGCGTCTCTTCAGAATTTTGGGACATGAAAGATACCACTAGAAACCCTGTATATGGGCAAAGCCAACAATTAGGCTTATTGATATTACTGATGCAGCGAATTTTTGAAACATATAGAATTATTTCAATCATCTAACAGATGTTTCCAGAACTCTAATACAAACTACAGTAAAAACTGTTAATAGGTCATATACCCATAAAAATTTTTCCAGAAACTAAGTTATTCCTTTAAGTGTGCTTTAAATACACAAATTTTCCTAAAATATACCACTAGGCATTCTTTGAAGTTCCTCAATGTAACTTAAAACTTTTACTGACTTCACATTACCAAGTGAACATAGGTTATTTTTCTGTATTCATTTAAATGCCTAAAATTCTCTCAGAGCATAATGTACGTGAAGCTGTTGCCTATAAACTAATGGTTGCACTGGCATGATTCATATTTTGCTGCTGCTTTATTTTTCTGTTCCTTTTACACTATCACTTGAGTACATTTGAATCTGGCTATAGACTGCAAACCAAACTTGCTAGGATTAAAATGCTAGGCAATGGACTCAGAGAGCCTCATGAAGACCTCTGTGGCACATTTACTGGGCTAACCAAATCCCTTTCCCCACACTGTAGGCTAAAAAGTAAAGATACTTTATTTCCCAGGCTTCCCTGCACCTAGAAGCTCCATTAGACCTATTTCTGGCCAATGATATGTAAAAGGCTAAGGAGATTCTGGGAAAGTTACTTTGTTCCCCAATACAAGAAAAAGGAAAGCACCCTTTCTTGCCTGAGATCTTATAACTACTGAGTTACATGTCTGAGAGAGAAAGCTAAGGTTGGTAAAGTGGAAAATTTTTAAAGTATGGGTTCTTGTTATCACTGGAGCCACTGAGTCTACCACTTTTAGGTTGAGTGACATAATAAATACCTACGTTGTTTAATAGTTTGTTGGATTTCTCTGTTACTTGTTAAGAGTCTCTAGTACTTGCCTAAAATATTCCTAACAGATATAACCACTCTTTTTTTTTTTTTTTTTAATTTTTACGCTTTATTTATTTATTTTTGGCCGTGTTGGGTCTTCGTTTCTGTGCGTGGGCTTTCTCTGGTTGTGGCGAGTGGGGGCCGCTCTTCATTGCCGTGCGCGGGCCTCTCACTGTCGCGGCCTCTCTTGTTGCGGAGCACAGGCTCCAGACGCGCAGGCTCAGTAGTTGTGGCTCACGGGCCTAGTTGCTCCGCGGCCTGTGGGATCTTCCCAGACCAGGGCTCGAACCCGTGTCCCCTGCATTGGCAGGCAGATTCTCAACCACTGCGCCACCAGGGAAGCCCATAACCACTCTTAAGTCACAGGCTCAGTGACTCATTCTGGTTGCTTTGAGGACTACTTTTACTATTTCAAAACTCGGAACTCAAAACAAAACGAGATCATCACATTTCTCACAGTAATTTTAAAAAGAGGTCACTGGGGCTTCCCTGGTGGCGCAGTGGTTGAGAGACTGCCTGCCAATGCAGGGGACACGGGTTCGAGCCCTGGTCTGGGAGGATCCCACATACCGCAGAGCAATTGGGCCCGTGATCCACAACTGCTGAGCCTGCGCGTCTGGAGCCTGCGCTCTGCAACGAGAGGCCGCGACAGTGAGAAGCCCGCGCACCGCGATGAAGAGTGGGCCCCGCTTGCCGCAACTGGAGAAAGCCCTCGCACAGAAACGAAGACCCAACACAGCCAAAAATAAATAAATAAATAAATAAATTTATTAAAAAAAAAAAATAAGCCAGGAAATATATATCTGCGCTCTTCCACAAAAAAATAAAATATAAAATAAAATAAAAAGTCACTAACTTATAGAAACTTTAAAATTACACCAATTTTAAAACTGCACCAATGCCCACAAATCTACTGTCTAAAATACTTAAGAATAAAGCACTTCTGTCATATTAAAAAGGAAACTAACATTTCATACCTGGTGGCATACCAGGCATCAGAGGTGGTATTCCCGGTCCAGGTGGCATCATCCCACCCATTGGCATCATTCTATTAGAAAGCAAATTTCAAAAGACAACTAAAGTTAATTAACAGTATAAAACATTAGAAAATATTTTGGCTAAAGCCTGAAACAATAGATAAGACTTGAATTTGACCCCTAATACTGAAATCAATCAAGCTGAAAGAACACACAACACACTAAAACAATTCTATCAAAATAAATTCCCTAAAAACCAGCAAACTCTTTGGTTTACCAGTAAAATAGAGGAAAAAATTCAGTCTTTGTTAACAGAACATTTTAATACATTTAAAGTCACTGAGAACAATTATTATACTCTCCTTAATATAAACAAGAGGCCTTATCCAAAACGTGTGTAACTGGAAAACAAAATCACCTTTTGTCTCACTTGGAAAATATCCACAGAATATTAATCAAAAAAACAAAACAAAAAAATCCTCTATATTTTAGAGTTATCAGATTTTTTCAAAATGAAAATACTGAATGTACTCTGTGGAGTAAAGATTTGTTTTGGACAGGCACGGAAAAACTACCATCAAAATTAAAGATAATCAAAAGTAAACTCAGAATCCCTACTTTTCATGTACAAAGTTCCTAACACTAAACCAGGACTTAAAAACACAACCCATATTTGTTTTCCTTTCCTTAAAAGAGCTCACCTTCAAATATCAGTGTCCAATTCACTTAAAAAATTACAAGTTTGTGAATTAATGATTTAGGATTCTTATCAGAATAACTTCTATATATAGATTTTATTAGAAGAAAAATCAATTACCTTCTATAGTAACAGAGCACGTAATTTGGCAAAGGAATATATACTCTTTCTTAAATATCAACCCTTTTTACTAAGTCCCCTTACTTTTAGCAGTTTGGGGAAAACAGCTGCACAATTAGAAAATGCTTTGTTTATATGAGTCTATTACGATTTCCTCACAGATGTTTTAGTTCCCTCCTTTAAGAGATCTGTGTCAATCATTTTGCAAAGTTTAGAAGTTTTAGTGAGGAAGATTAGAAAACTTCTGAAGTTAACTTAATAGATACCATTAAACACACAAAAAAATGACATTATGATTATACCTCCTGAATTACATTACGAATGAGATGCTTACATGTTTTCACCGCAAAATGACTGGGTGTATTTTCTCTGATGATGCAATCTGTGAAAATGTATGACAAAATCAAAATCTAACTGATTTTCAAAATACAGTGGGAAAGTGTATTGTATACCTCTCACATCCAACAATACTTAAATAAAAGTGATGGGCACGAGCACCTCATATTCATTTTAGTTTTTGATGCCTTGACAAATAAATCATTTACAGAGTTTGCTTCTTGTCACAACTACAAAGTGTCATGGACAGTTTTGAATCTCAGAAACTCAAATCTACAACCAACTACTTTAATTACATCAGATGCAACTGAAGCAGATGGCTGCCTACATACATCGTAAAACCCAAAAATCTATTCTCTTCAGAGTCAAATTTATATTCCTTAAATTTATTAGTAGATCCCTTTATTAGGTAAGTTTAATAGTTACAGAGCCCATACCTTTTAGAAGCAAAAAGA
The DNA here is from genome assembly GCF_949987535.1 of Balaenoptera acutorostrata. NCBI lineage: Eukaryota > Metazoa > Chordata > Mammalia > Artiodactyla > Balaenopteridae > Balaenoptera > Balaenoptera acutorostrata. The sequence continues at coordinate 18,775,541 of NC_080083.1, read as the reverse complement.
AAAAAAAAAAACAGCAAAGTAACATTTAAGTGATGTAACACACCCAAGTTGAAAAAGATCATTACTAGGCACAAGCCCACAAGTCAAATTAAAAGAGTTTTCTTACCCAGGTGGCATTCCTGGCATAACTGGTGGCATTCCTGGCATCAGAGGAGGAACACCTGGCATTAATGGAGGTATGCCTATAAACAAGAATTTCAACCAAAAAAATAAAAAAGGGTTAAGAGGAAAAAATTAATACTTCTAAACTGTGTCAACAAAGACCTGAGAATGTTAAATTGTAAGAAGCCTTATGTGCTACCTGGAGGCATTCCTGGTGCTCCTGGAACTGGTGGTAGTCCTGGTTGTGCCATTGGGGGGATATAACCTTGTTGAGGTTGAACAGGCTGTGGCTGAAATGAAGTTGAAGCTGCAGAGTCATCATCATCATATTCATCAGAATCCTCTTGTTGTTTCTTTTTTTGACTCTCTGCTAAAAAAAGTTTAAATTAATTTTTCCCATAGAGTAAAAAAAGAAAACCTAAGCAAGTTTAAGACATTCAACATTTAAAAATTTTATTTCAGTGCAACTAGCTCCCGAGATTTTTCTTCCCAAAAAAAACTCAGTTAACACTGCTCTTTACTCTTCAAATGTTTTTTCAATCTGTATTAAGCAAGAAGGTTAACATCCTTTCCCTATTCTATGGCAGGTAAAGAACATTTTCCTAAAGCAGTTATACTTTAAAAAAGAGCTTTCTATTCCACTCCAAAAGGTAAACTATGAAAACTAGTCTGACCTCTCCGTAATGCTTTTCAAAACAAAAGATTTCATAGGTTATTAGTAAGTTTCTATCATTGGGATAGGAGAGGGCCGCAAATCCCAAGTCAAATACACCGCTAAAAAAATTTACAATTAGTGGTTTCATAAATCAAAACAAGCTACCTTCCTTTTCAAAGGCCTCAACACTTGCTAAATCCACCTGGAATTCAGTTATGAGTAAAAATATTATAAAATGTATGGAATGATCCAAATGCTACCACATATACAAATAAAATATATTAACTTTGAACATAAGACCAAAAAAAAAAAAAAAAAAAACCCTCAAAATTGGAATTCTGAATGGACCTAACATCTACCATTAAATTTATACTTGAAAATATTGTAATAATACTCTCACTAGTTAAGCTGTATCAAGAAAAAGCATACATCTTAGTATTTACCTTGTGTTTTCTGTTCAAGAAGTCGTCTTCTTTCATCCATGTCTTTTTCTGGAATACCTTCCATACCATATATTTCCAACTCTATGTCTGTTCTCCCAGGTATTGCATTTGGTACTGCATCTATTGTCTCTTTATGCACCTAACATTAAAAAAAAAAAAAAAAAAAAAAAAAAACCCCACACAAACAAAACAGAAACCTTCCATTAGATAGACAAAAGTGCCTCATGAAAGTCTTTTAAAGAGTAATTTTAAATTACTCAGAGACCACTTAGTATAATGGTTAAGAATGACTGGTTCCATAGTGAGACTATGTGGATTCAAGCCCCAGCTTTATGGCATACTAACTATGTGAGATCAGGCAAATTCTTTGACCTAAGTCTCAGTTTACTTCACCTATTCAGCACCTAACTTCTGGGGTCATTTTTAGGATTAAAAAAAAATACTGTGTATGTAAAAAGCACTTGGCAATGTGAAGCACATAGCAAGGGCTCAATAAACAATTTCAAGTTTACCTTATAACCTTGATTGCTTGAATTATTAACAATGAACTAATAGTGCTACTCAAATCAGAGAAGTGTGAAGTCTGAACTAAGTAAAGCTTATGAAGTCTTAAAATTAAGTATTAGAATAAAGTAAATTTTCCAAGAATGTATCCTGAGACAGCTAGTAGCTACAAACCACAAAAGTGACATTTCCAATTAGCACTACCCGTAACTAATGAGTCACCTGAAGAGCCTAACACTGCCATAGTAGTGATCCTGTCACCTTCCATCTCTGAATTTATTTGGCAGATCACAAAAAGAAGTCCTTCAGAGGTTTTATTGTAAAACACTGGGGATCTAGCACCTTTTTTCACTGTATGGTTTTTGCTAGATCAAACATTTCTAACCCTCAAACGCGAATAACTTTGCCAATATGCTAAAATCCCTGTCGGTCTTGGTTTCTTACGCAAAAGGTATTAACTTAGGCTAAAGGATGTCAAAATAGTTTGCCTAAAATATCAGCTTCACCTGGAAGCTTATTAGAAATGCAAATTCTACACCAATAAAAATTTTTAAAAAAATAAATAAGAAATGCAAATTCTCAGGCCACACCTGAGCCCTACTGAATCAGAAACTTTTGGGTGGAACCACAAATATATCTAACAAGACTTCAAGGTGATTCCTTTGCACACTCAAGTTTGAGAACCACTTATTTAGGTTAATGACTTGGATATATTGGTCCAAGTAATACTCAATTTTTCTTTCCTTCCAAGACACTTTCATGGAAGAATAGAAAGGTAATTAATGAGTGACAATCACCATTTTCTAAATTTTTTGGAATATGTTACTTCTCTTGATGAAGGCGGATGAAGTAACTCATATATATGTTCTCTGAAAAAATACAATTACATTCACATACACATTAACTAGTTTTCACTACATTTCTAAGTGATGAAGGAAAGAAATACCTTAATTAAAAGGTATTGCAAAGAGAAGAAAAAATAACGCCATTCACTCAAAATCTTCCCAACCTTATGTTACAGCCAGAATTAGATTTCTTAGAGTCTTACGTAGTAGAAATTAGTATGGTCTCGGCTGAAAAGATAGGAGCAAACATTGATGTAAAACATCTAAACTACTAATGTCCTAAACTAATCTATAAAACTCCAGCATGTGTCTGATTTAACTGCCATGCCTATCTCACAGGCTGCTGTGAAATTATGGTAAGAACACATAAACAAAAGCACTTAGTCAATTAAAGATTATTACTAATAGTTTCTTAACTAATCTTCCAGCTTCCACTCCATTTCTCTGCTCTTCTCTATAGTACAACTCCTTGAAATAGCGCCTCTACTTTCCCCTCTCAGTTTCTCTTGCAAGCATTCCTATCAGCCTTTCATCCTCTTCATTCTAGGAAATCACTCTTGGCAAGTAACCAATGACCTCTACTTTGATTAATCCAATCTTAGTCCTGTGCTTAACTAACCTACCACCAGCATTTGACTTAAATAAACAACTCACTCCTTGAAACACTTCATTTGGCTTCCAAGGCACTACTCCCTTGGTTTTCCTACCTTTTCAATCTTCTTGATTGGTTTCTTTTAATCTTCTGACCTCTAAATGCTGGGAGTGGCCCAAGGTGGTGTCCTTGGCACCACTTTTCTATCTATATTCTACTCCCTAAGGACACATAATATCATGGCTTAAAATAGCCATCCTTATACTGTATCCCCCCAAATTTCTATCACCAGCTCCAACCTCTCTGAACTGCAGACCTGTAGATTCAACTGCTTATATGACATCTTCATCTGGATATTCAACAGACCTTCTCAAAATCAACATAAGATGATCCTGATAGCCTCATCCCTAAGCCTATCTTTCCTGCAGCTTTCCACATTTCAGTACAGTCGTCCCTTGGTACCAAGGCATGACTGGTTCCATGACCACTCCCCCCAATACCAAGGATGCTCAAGTCCCTTATATAAAATGGCGTAGTACAGTTAGCCCTCTGTAGCCACGGATTCTGCACACGTGGATTCAACTTACCTAATTTCAATCGCGGTGTAATACGCAGATGTGGATACCAAGGGCCAAATGAATACAGTAACTCACTTTTCACACTGCTCAGGCCAAAAACTTTCAGATCATCCTCCACTCCTCACTTTCTCATACTCCACATCTAATTCATCAGCAAATTCTCTGTCACCATCACCTCTTGCCTGGAATACTCTTGCCTGGTCTCCTAAGTGGTCTTACTGCACTCTACAGTCTACTCTCAACCCTGCAGCCAAAATGACTCTTTAAGAAGTGTGCCAAAGCATGTTACATCTCAATTAAAACCTCCCATTTCATTCAGTATTAAAGAAAATGGCCTACAATAGCCTGCAAGCCCTCCTATGTAAAGTAGCACATTGCTGCCCTTGCCCTCAATATAGGAGAATGCTCCTGACGTGAAGGTCTTTCATTTGCTGTTCCCTGGAATCTCTCCCTCACCTCCTTTCAGATCTCTGTTCAGATGTCAGTTTCTCGTTCAGGCCTGTACTACCTTGTGGCCCTCCCCTACCTAGTTTTAACCCTTACCCAATTTTAGTTTTCTGTCACGTATCAGCATAAAATTAAATATTTATAGGTTGTTCTCCTCCACAATGTAAATCTAAACTCCACAATGATAACTTTTGATTTATTCACTGCTGTATATTCAGTGCCTAAAACATTGTACAGTACTGTCTCAGAAACTTTGTGATAAATGGTAATGTTCTGCATCTGTACTATCCAATACAACAGTCATCCACCAGTCACTTGTGGCTGAGCACTGGAAATGTGACTATAATGTGACTGAGGAATTGAAGTTTTAATTTTTAAATTTCTGTTTAAATAGCCACAAGTAACTAGTGACTAACACAGTGGAAAAACTGTGGGTCTCATATTTTTAAATGGATACAGAATTGTTATTATAGCGACATAATTGGAGTGAAACAGATCTTTATAAACTTATTTTTAAACTTGGGGAAGCAATATCTTGTTTTAATTTACCTCCCTGCCTCCTACCAACAGTAGTTTCCAATGAATGGGGATTTGCTCATCTCACATCTCTCTAGGGTCCAATCAGGCAAAACTTCAGGCAGCTCTAGGACTGGCAAAAGTAGAAGAAATAATGTTGAATAAAAAAGGTACTTATTAGGGCTTCCCTGGTGGCGCAGTGGTTGAGAATCTGCCTGCCAATGCAGGGGACACGGGTTCAAGCCCTGGTTTGGGAAGATCTCACATGCCGCGGAGCAGCTGGGCCCGTGAGCCACAATTACTGAGCCTGCGCATCTGGAGCCTGTGCTCCGCAACAAGAGAGGCCGCGATAGTGAGAAGCCCGCGCACCGCAATGAAGAGTGGCCCCCGCTTGCCACAACTGGAGAAAGCCCTCGCACAGAAACGAAGACCCAACACAGCCATAAATAAATTTTTTTTTTTAAAAAGGTACTTATTAGATCTTCAAAAATATAAATTACAAAGCCCTCCCCACCTAGTAGTGAAAGAACTCAAGAAACCTAGAAATTATTAAATGAAACACCATGCCACCATTCCAAAAGAGGTCCATGGAATAAATGGTAGCCTAGCCCCAGGCAACAGATTATAACAAATCCTTCAAGGACAGTAAGTAATGGCTGTTAATTCTGTACTAATTCTTATGGGATTGGATTTGGTCAGACTGCCCACAAAATTTAAATCACTGATCCTTGTTCTCTTAGCCAAGTACTGAGGAAATACTTCGTGATCTCAACCTAATTGTCACCCATCTAAATCTAGGATAAAAGGTATTGTCAATAATTTAAAGGTAAATACTAGCATAAACTCTTTAAACATGAAAAATCAATTGTTTATCTTCTCAATGGCTAAAAAACAGGGTTTTTTTCTATTTTAAAGCTGACTGGTCATCTTATCTAATCTTTTGCAATAAACAAAAAAAAAACTCTACAGCTATCTAAGAGAAATTCAAGATTTTTTCCCCATGTTGTTTCCAAACTACAAGAGAGCAAAAATTAAATACAGAAGAAACTCCTTACCTGCATGCAATGAATAGCTAAGCCAGGTCCTGTATACAATTTCTTATGACATATATGACATTTAAAATGCTTTGCTTTTTGGTGCTGTATAAGGATCTTCTCATCATCAAAATCTCTATTACAATACCTGATCACTATTGTTAAGGTACAAAAATAGCACAATAATGACACTGCCTATAAAAAATAAATCTGTAATGAAAGAGAACAGCAGTAACATTAAAAACAGGCAACAGCTAAAACCAAGAGTACTTTATATAAACTCTACTTTTGATATTTATTATATAACTAAGGATTAACCTGCCACATAATTTTGGAATTTTCCATGTCCTGGAAGATCACCATATCTCTTCACCACCCCTAAATAAACACATCTCAGTAGGCAATATGGTTTTGTCAAATTCCCGCGTTTCACACAGATTTATATGAAATTAACTCTTCTTTTGCTCAATGTCTCAACATTTACAAATACACACTGTGAACTGGAAGGGTTCAAAATGTTTAAAAAAAAAAAAAACCCAAAGTTAATGTGGACAGAACTTCAAAAATTAGAAGATGAAAATAATCGAAATACCAAGAATTTACCTAACATTTAAAATTTAATGTTTATATTATTTAGAATCTGAAAATAAGTTCATTGCGACAATTTCCTATGAACAATCCACAAAGTTGCTTGCAATTCCGTACGAATTTGTCGCCCAAGAATGTATTTAAATTCACAGATAAGTTCTGTCAATAATACTGAGAATTCTTCTCTCCCTTGTCAGATTTTCCTAAAAGCACTTTACAAAATCCGTAACCGTTTTTCAACTATTATATAAATAAATGAAGCGTTTCTAGGTACCAGACAGTAAATAAAATCAATTGAAACGTAGTTTACTAACGTTTCCGGGGGGAAAAAAAAAAAAAACCGACGCCACGTTTCATTAGTAAGAGGCACTTTCTCACTCCAATAAAACCAGGTAAAAAGATAACAAGAAACCCCACCCTGTAAGAGAACGCTTCTCCAAGATTAAGGCGTCAGTGGGTGGGAGGCGGAAGCTAGATCTTCCCCCCAACCCCCGCAAAAAAAAAAAAGGGGGGGGGTGGGGGGGCGTCGAAATCAGGGTTGACTAACATAAGCCTTTACTAAACCACCGATTCTACAAAAAAAAAAAAAAAAAAAAGAAAAAGAAAAAGTGGGTGACCGACTCCGGAAGCTCCCCCCTGATCCGCCACAGAGTCAATCAGCGTACTATACTGGAAGCAAGTCCCTTTGTTGAACCGTCACCAAAACGACGGAGTGTAGCAGAAGAGTCCTCAGGGGACTCTGTCCTTGGTGAAGGGGGTCCAAGCCACCTCCCCGTGGGTCAACGCTCGCACCAAACCAAGACCCTCCTGAGTCACGGAGTCCCACGACCCACAATGCCAGAGCTTCTCGCCCCAGGGACCCCATTTTCCGAGAAGCATTCCCAAGTCCGAGTCCAGCCACCAAATCACCGACCCCGAGGCCTAGATCCCACTCTCCGCCATAGGCCAAAGCCAGGCCTCCCCGTCCCAGTCACCACCAACCGGCGCCCCCGCTCGGCCTCGACTTCAAACCGACAAAGGATACCAGCACCACGGCTTCAGCTGCTTCTTCTTCTTGCGACCCATAACTGCGCTCTACCGACAAAAAAAAAAGGGAGGAGAAAACAAGCAGGAAAAACTAGCCGAAGAGTCGCTCACTCTCCCGACCCTACCGCCACCACCGCGTCCCACAGGAAACAGCCACAAAATGGCCGACGCCCTCGCTCGCTGCTCTGCCTCCCGTCAGGCACTGCGGCCGGGGGCGGTGCCAGGCAGGGGAGGGTCACATGACGAGGCCTCGCCCTGAGTGGGCGGACACTCGCGCCAGCGGAGGGCCGGCTGCCATCTTGTCCGTGCGTGCGGTCCGGGCTCTCCCGTGCGTGCGAATAACTCCGGGTTTATTTTGTTTGTAAAAGAGCCGGTGACACGTAGGTGCGCCGAGACAGCGCGAATTGGAGAAAAAAAAAAACCTCAATAGGTTACCAGAGTAATTCAAGGTAAACTACAAATAAAGGATAATTGAGACAGCGCCCAATTTTTCATTTTGTTTCATTTCCCGGATTACTCCTTTCTGTAGTAAGTGTTGGACGTTTGCCTACTAAGTCGAAGAAGTCGCAGTCTTTGCCTTGTAATTCACAGATCGGTGACGGATGCGTAAACGACGCAGCGTGGCCACCACGGTGACGGAAATTCGAGGTGCTGCGGAACCTCAGAGGAGGGGAACCTCAGAGGAGGGGAACCGTTTACAGTGCCTTGGCGGTCACTGGGGTATCGAGGAAGGCTTCCTGCAGGGTCAATGGGAGCAAACGAGGTGGAGGAGAGGGTATCTCACTAAGGGCGCAAAAAGTGCACGTCTTTGAGCCTGAGCACCTGAAAAAACACTAGAGATAGTAGGGTTGGAGCTCGTAGTGAAGGGGCTGATGGCAAGAGATAATCCTAGGGAGGCCGGCAAAGGCGACTTCCGGAGATTCTCCAGCAGTCTGAGGAGCTGGATTTTATGCTGAAGTCTCTGGGAAGCAACAGAAGAGTTTTAAGAGGGCAGGTAGAGAAAAACGCAAATAAGAGTATAGCTGGTTAAGAGTCCAGTGCTTGGGTTCATTTTCCACCAGTGCCACTGCCTATTTGCATGGCTTTGGGCAAGCCACTTAAACTTCGTCTGTCTGCACTTAGAGTTTGGCATAGAGAAATAACCAGTAATGTAACTTAATGTTACTATTAAAAGGAAAAAGTAATAGTAGATATCCATGGAGCACTTATCGTGGGCCAGACAAGGACCCCACAAGCTGAAGGGCGGAGCAGCCAAAAAAAGGGGGGGGGGGAGCGGGTAGTTGAAGTAATTGACACAAAGTCACAGAGTTAGTAAGTATGAAGCTGAATTAGATTTGCGTTTTAGAAAAAATCGTTTTGCCTACAGTGAGAACAGTGGATTGGTGGAGGCTGAAAGGCAAGTCATAGAGAATGTGACAGTAATCTGGATAAGAGATGAAATTGGTCTGAAGTAGGGAGTGATTATAGAAAAGCATTTATTCATTCTTCCTAAAATAAAAAATAAGATAATTTTAGATGGTGCCCAGTGCTCTACCAAAAACAAAAATGAAGAAAGAAGGTGATGGAACAATATAAGGATGTCCACTCTTGCCACTCTTATTCAACATTGTACTGCAGGTCCAGCCAGGGTGATTAGGCAAGAAAAAGAAGTAAAATGAATCCAGATTGGAATGGAACAAGTAAAACCATTTCTATTCAGAGATGGCATGAGTGTGTGAATAAAAGAAAAAGCCCGCAAAGAAAAAGTAATGTGTTGAAATCCTACCCCCCAGTACCTCATAATGTGACCTTATTTGGAAATAGAGCCTTTACAGAGGTAATAATGCTAAGGTGAGGTCATTGGGGTGGACACTGATGACTGGTGTCCTTACAAAAAGAGGAAATTTGGTTGCAGAGATAGGTATAGAAGAAAACAATATAAAGAGACATAGGAAGGAGACCACTATAAATCAAGGAGAAAAACCTGGAACAGACTTTTCCCCGTAGCCCTCAGAAGGAACCAACCCTGTTTTCACCTTGACTTTGGACTTCTAACCTCTAGAACTGTGGGACAATAAATTTTGTTGTTTAGGGTGCAGGGGTTAGGACTCAGCACTTTCACTGCTGGGACCCTAAGGTTCAGTCCTGCAAGCCACACAGCCAAAAAAAAAATGTTTTTGCGTGTGTGTTTAAACCACTCAGTCTGTGGTACTTTGTTAATGGGAACCCTGGAAAACTAATACACTTGGTTATAGAAAATTCTAAGGAATACATTTTTTTAAAATCTAGAGCTAATAAGCGTTCAACAAAGTTCACAGTACAAGATCAATATACAAAAATCAATTGTACTTCTATACACTAGCAACAAGCAATCTGAAAATAAAATTAAGAAAACAATTCTGTTTACAATAGCATCAAAAAGCATAAAAATTAGGAATAAATTTAACAAAAGTTCTGAACTATACTCTGGAAAACCAAAATATTGTAAGAAATTAAAGATCTAAAGAAGTGAAAACAAACAAAAAACAAAACAAAACAACCCTGAGATTAATTGTCCAATAATTTTAGGTCAACAAGTCATCCTCAATTCAATTTTGCAGTATTAAGAGTTCTAGAGGGACTTCCCTGGTGGAGCAGTAGTTAAGAATCCGCCTGCCAATGCAGGGGACACGGGTTCGAGCCCTGGTCCGGGAAGATCCCACATGCCGCGGAGCAACCAAGCCTGTGCGCCACAACTACTGAAGCCCATGTGCCGAGAACCTGTGCTCCGCAACAAGAGAAGACAGTGCAATGAGAAGCCCGCGCACCACTCGCCGCAACTAGAGAAAGCCTCTGGGCAGCAATGAAGACCCGAGGCAGCCAAAGATAAATTAAAAAAAAAAAAAAAAGTTCTAGAGCCAGAGTGGGTTTGAATGCCACTCTGCCACTTATTAGCTATTTTACCATGGACAAGTTAAGGATACTGGCCTTGGTTTACTCATCTGTCAAATGGGATAATAATATTTACCTCACGGAGTTGCGAGAATTAAATGAGTATTTGTAAAGCACTTAGAAGGGTCCTCACACACAGAAACTGCTCAGTACATGTTAGATATTATTTTTCTATATAAAGTTAACATGAGATGTAGGTGTACTTTAATATCTTTGATACGGTGATAGGGTGAAACGTGCAAGAAAAACATGATTAGGCGTTACAAAATCTTAGAACTAATTCAGCAAACAGTTCTTGAGCACCGTAGGCCATGGGCTAGGACAGAGGATATAGCAGTGAACAAGCTGACATTCTAGTGGGAGAGACATAGTAAACAAATACATAACGTGGGGGTAAGTGCGATGAAGAAGAAGTAAATATAAGGGGACAGGACAGAGACTGATGGGACAGCAGGAGAGGTGCGTGTGGGATGTGTTTTGCATAGGGCAGTCAAGAAGTTCTCTCTGAGGAAGTGACGTTTCTGCAGAGACCTGAATGATGTGAGAGAAGAAGAGATAAAAATCAGGGGGCGGTCCAGCTTCCTCGCCTGAGAGCCCGGGAAACCGGCGGAACGCAGATACGCGAGGGCCGGGAGCCGGAGGAGCCGGGCCACCGAGGACTGTACGGCAGCGGGGGAGCGGTTTGGCGGGGACACAGGGCCGTTCAGTGGCCGCCGCGATGCTCCCCTCCTTGCAGGAATCGCTGGATGGGGATGAAAAGGAGGTAGAGAGCAGCGAGGAGGGTGGCTCCGCCGAGGAGCGGAGACTCGAGCCGCCGCCCAGCAGCCACTACTGTCTCTACAGCTACCGCGGAAGCAGGTGCAGCGCCCGGCCGCCCTTGTGGCCCGGCCCCGCCGCCCGACCCCGCAGCCCACCCCGGGTCCCGCAGCCTGGCGGCTCTCAAACGCCGTCTTCTCCCCTCCCAGCCAAGGTCTCTGGCCCTCAGGGCCCTCCTCGCCTCACGCGGTACTTCCGGGCCCCCATCCTGGACTTTTGTGCCTGGCCCTCCCATGCCTCTGCGCCCTGTCCTTGACATCTTCCAGCCCCTTCCTGTCGCCCCTGCCTTTTGTTTAGCGCAGTGCCACGCACGCTCAATAATGTCAATTCCCATCCCCTGTCCTTCCTGTCATTGTCTCCCCACTTTCCTCCAACCCCAACCCGCCATCCCTACCCCCACGCCCACCTTCTAGTTACCCTCTGTCCTTGCTGCCTCTTTTCCCTCTGCCCCAGCAGACTGCCTGGGGTTCTTCTGGCCCTGTAAAGTCTGTTTTTGTTTTTGTTTTGGCCGTAGTGCGTGGCTTGGGGGATCTTATTTCCCTGACCAGGGATTGAACCCAGGCCCTCAGCAGTGAAAGTTCCGAGTCCTAACCAGTGGACCGCCAGGGAATTCCCTGTAAAGTCTGTTTTTAAGAGTAAATTTCCTTGACTCTTCTGGATGTTTAATTTAGCCTTTCCTCCACCCCTTAAGTGGCCTGCAGAGAGAAGGAGCTCTTGTCAGAGCTGTTTTATGGGTTTTCCCTGTCAATGGAGGCAGTGGAGGATTCAAGCACTTCTACCTTGAAGCATTTTTAGTTGACTGCCCCTATCCTGCTTGCGGGGGGTGGGGGGCCCCATACTCCACTTGAGTTAGAACCCATAAGTTGATAGCTGACTTGCTTTTGCGGAGTGCAGATTGGCACAGCAGCGAGCGGACAGTGATAATGGAAGCCCAAGTGGCACAAATGCGGAAACTCCCTCTGGTGATGATTTCAGGTAAAAACAGCTTGGCCATAACCCGCGTATGTGCTTTTCTCCTAAGGGCATCTCTGGCCTGCAGATGTCAGTGGGTACCCTGTCTCCACGCAGCTTTCCCTGAGTCAAACCATCAAGCCCACCTCTCCCCTAGGAACCTTATCTTGATTTTCTTATTAGTTCATTTATTCAAGGTTGGGGCAGATCCAAATACCCCTGTGATTAGCACCAGGGTGATTAGCCACACAGTTATTCTGAGCTTCTTGACTGGAACTCCAGTAAATATTCAATATCATATAAGTATCAAGAAATTTAAAATCCTCCTTCCCCCCCCCCCCATTGAATACCCTTTCATAACTCCTCTGCTGCACGCTACAGTGTAAACTCCAAGATAGCAGGGATTGCTGTCTCTTTTGTTCATCGATGTCTCCCTACCTCGTACCTTGAGTGGTACCTGGCACAGGGTAGATATTTAATATATACTTATATATATATGAATGAATGAACCTCAATACTTGATGGATGCAAAGTGGAGTATAAAACAAAAATATGTTCACTGAGTGACTGGATGATGGATGATTTAAGGAATTTTTCAGGTACTGTAATAGAATTGCAGATAGATATATATATAGATATATATATATATATATATTTTTTTTAAGTCCTCATTTTTAGAGATACCTAATGAGAAATTTAGGAATGAAATAATATGATTCCAGAAACTTGCTTCAAAATAAGTCTGAGAAGTGGGAGGTATGGACAACATGGGAGTACAGGTGAAACAAGATTTTTTAAAAAATAATTTTTATTGCAGTATAGTTGATTTACAATGTTGTGTTAGTTTCAGGTGTACAGCAAAGTGAATCAGTTATATGTATACATATAGCCATTCTTTTTTAGATTCTTTCCCCATATAGGCTATTACAGAGTATTGAGTAGAGTTCTCTGTGCTATATACTAGGTCTTTTTTAGTTATCTATTTTATATATAGTAGTGTGTAAAAGTCAATCTCAGTCTCTCAATTTATCCCCCCCTCAAGTGAAACAAGATTGCCCATAAGCTGATAGTTGTCAAAACTGGGTGGTAGGTACATGTGGGTTCATTATACTATTCTGTTTTTTATATGTTTGAAATTTTCCATAACATGAAACCAAAGATGTGATGCGTATTGGGTTTATATTTTATACTGGGAAATTTGATGACAGAAGAGCTTTTCTTCCTGCATATTCAATTTATAGTTTCTGTTTATATTCTAATCTCAACCAAACTGAAGTGTTTACGTTTAGCTCATAAATGATCACTAAGCTGGTGTGTTTATTCATGGGTAGTAGGTAGTTGGAGGATTGAGGAAAGAAGAGGAGGCATGAAATAGTGATCTCGAGGGACTTCCCTGGTGGCACGGTGGTTAAGAATCTGCCTGCCAGTGCAGGGGACATGGGTTCGATCCCTGGTCCAGGAAGATCCCACATGCCGTGAAGCAACTAAGCCATGTGTCCCACAACTACTGAGCCTGTGCTCTAGAGCCCGCGAGCCACAACTACTGAGCCCACATGCCACAACTACTGAAGCCCACGCGCCTAGAGACCCTGCTCCACAACAAGAGAAGCCACCACAATGAGAAGCCCATGCACTGCAATGAAGAGTAACCCCCGCTCGCCACAACTAGAGAAAGCCTGCAAGCAGCAACAAAGACCCAACGCAGCCGAAAATAAATTTAAAAAATAAATAAGTTAAAAAAAAAAGTCAATCCCAATCTCCCAGTTTATCCCTGCCCCCCCAAGTGAAACAAGATTGCCCATAAGCTGATAATTGTCAAAACTGGGTGGTAGGTACATGTGGGTTCATTATACTATTCTCTCTACTTTTATATGTTTGAAATTTTCCATAACATGAAACCAAAGATGTGAGGCGTATTGGGTTTATATTTTCTATTGGGAAGTTTGGTGATAGAAGAGCTTTTCTTCCTCCATATTCAATTCATAGTTTCTGTTTATATTCTAATCTCAACCAAACTGAAGTGTTTACGTTTAGCTCATAAATGATCACTAAGCTGGTGTGTTTACTCATGGGTAGTAGGTAGTTGGAGGATTGAGGAAAGAAGAGGAGGCATGAAATAGTGATCTCGAGGGACTTCCCTGGTGGCACAGTGGTTAAGAATCCGCCTGCCAATGCAGGGGACACGGGTTCGAGCCCTGGTCTGGGAAGATCCCACATGCCGTGAAGCAACTAAGCCATGTGTCCCACAACTACTGAGCCTGCGCTCTAGAGCCCACGAGCCACAACTACTGAAGCCCGTGTGCCTAGAGCCCGTGCTCCGTAACAAGAGAAGCCACCACAATGAGAAGCCCATGCACTGCAAAGAAGAGTAGCCCCCACTCACCACGACTAGAGAAAGCCCGCGCTCAGCAACGAAGACCCAATGCAGCCAAAATAAATAAATAAATTAATTAATTAATTTAAAGAAAAATAGAGATCTCAAAGAGTAGAAGAATGAGTGAACCAGGAAATGTTGTGATAGCTGGGCAGCGGTAGGGCCCACTGGAGGCTAGTGGTCATTAATTCAATTAATTAATTAATTAATTTATTTATTTATGTATTTTGGCTGTGCTGCACGGCTTGCAGGATCTTAGTTCCCCGACCAGGGATCGAACCCGGGCCCACGGCTGTGAAACCACCAACCTAACCGCTGGACCGCCAGGGAATTCCTAGTGGTCATTAATTTAAAATGAGACTAGACACTGTGGATATGGGTTTTTGTCCAACCACATTCAGCTGCATAGGTGCAGATGCAGAGTAGGTAGAGAGCTGGACTAACCAGGGCTGAAGTTTTGCTAAGCAGGTACAGGGAGGTGAAAACAAAGGGGTTGAATGAGAATGTGTGCAGGGGTGTGATTACAATGACTGGAATTTAAGCTGGGTAAGGAGGAAGGAGGTGAGGATGAGAAACTTGAGGTTTCTGTGAAAAAGATATAAGGTCAGTGGCTTGGGGGTCCCAGTGGAGTCATAATACTAGAGAGAATGAGCTGGAAAGATAGAACTATTTTAAATGGATGAGGTAGATCATACTTGGTGATATACATTCCTAGAAGCCTCACCAACAGGAGTCAGATAGAAAGCTTTGCCGAGTCCTTAGCGAGGGCTTTTAGCGATGTCCTGTCTGACTTTCGGGGTGTAAATGCAGAGTCCACTGGTAAGGAACGTGTGTCTTTCATTTGTCAAGCCTCTCCTTGGCGGATACTAATCTACCATCTGAATTGGAGCCAGAGCTGTGCAGTTTCATTGCTAAGCGTCTTTCTAAGGGAGCAGTCTTTGAAGGGCTGGGTAATGTTGCATCTGTGGAGCTGAGGTAAGTATAGAATGTGCTGTATCCTGAGGTTTTATTTCTGAGCTAAATATGAGAAGTGGTGAGAAACTCCAAAAGATCAGTACCTACTAGACCTGCAAAGTTCATCTTTGTTCCCTGGCAGCTGAGCACTGGGCCTCACACACATTTTTGTGGAATGGAATTAACTGAATGGCAGAGACTCTGCCTCCTCAGTGTACACATTTAGCCTTGTACTTGGAAGAAAAGAGCTGATTACCAAAACTAAAACTGTATACTTTACAGTTGTAAAGGGCTTTCACAAACTTCAATGCCATTCTCCTTACAAAGGGGTGATAAAGCAGATACTCTTACTTCCATTTTCAGATGAAGTCATAAACTCAGAGAAGTTGAGGTCCCAAGGCTGGTCACATTGATGGAATGCAGGCTTAAATATAGGTGTCCTCAGTTGAATTCCAGCCACCTTTCCACTACACCCCTTGATTGTAGTTCCCTTCAGACCATGACATTGGCATCAAGTCCTCTCAGGAGTATGAGGTCACATCCCAAACATAAGGCCATCGGATAAACACTTCACATCTGCCTGGGGCTTCAGTGATTCGTGAAGGTTTAGGGGAGGGAGAAAAGATGATTATATTTATGTGAACCTGGATAAACTATGAACAAGAGCGAAATTTGCATGAATTTTTCACATAAGACAGGAGAATTCAAAGAAATTCCATGTTTGTTAGGCGCTGCTTTAGCTAAAGCCCGTTATGGTATATGTTCATTTTCCTCTGTTGTTACAAGTAAACCAAGAAGTCTGGGAAGCTCTGACCTACTGAGCAGTCTAATGGTATTGCCAGATCAGGATGACCAGGGCTCAGAGGAGTCTACAGGACTACATGCATGAGTTATCAAAATAATACATTTAACCTTTTTCTTTCTTTTCTAGAACTCCAGGTTACCGAGTTGGTTGTTATTACTGCCTTTTCCAACAAGAAAAACTGCTTTCCCAAACAGCAACAACAGACTCTGAACATAACTGTTCAGAGTATGTGGTCTGCTTTTTAGGAGGGTCTGAAAAAGGACTTGAGCTATATCCTTTCTTTGGTCGTTGAGGATATCAGGAAGGAAAATGTTGGCAGGCAAGTAGAGGATTATTACTAGCAACCTCCGAAAAGGTTTTCTACCTCTTATGCATTAACTTCAATTTCAGACCTCCATACGACCAGTTTGTCTTGGCTTGTTTTAATTGACAGTTATTTGAGAGATTTTTATATTACCTATTGAGAGATAAAACCCTTTCTTGATTCATCCTTTATTGCTTCCTTAAGAACATACTTTCAGGCTTGAATTGGACAAGTATATTCAAGGGCTGAAAAATAACATGAACTGTGAGGTAAGATGATTGTGTTAATTTTTTTTTAAAAGAGTTTCATTCTTTTTTTTTTTAATATTTATTATTTATTTGGTTGTGCTGGGTCTTAGTTGCGGCATGCGGGATCTTTAGTTGTGGCATGCGGGATCTAGTTCCCTGACCAGGGATTGAACCTGGGCCCCCTGCATTGGGAGCATGGAGTCTTAACCGCTGGACCACCAGGGAAGTCCCTGCATTAATATTTTTAAAGACTGGGATGATTAACATTATGCAACTGCTATACTTGTCAAATCATCCAGGTGGACACAGACACTTAGGAATTCTGAAAATGTGCTACTTTGCGGGCTAATAGAAAGGTGCTTGGGGGCTTCCCTGGTGGCGCAGTGGTTAAGAATCCGCCTGCCAATGCAGGGGACACGGATTCGAGCCCTGGTCCGGGAAGATCCCACATGCTGCGGAGCAACTAAGCCCATGCGCCACAACTACTGAGCCTGTGCTCTAGAGCCCGTGCACCGCAACTACTGAGCCCGCGTGTCTAGAACCCGTGCTCTGCAACAAGAAAAGCCACGGCAATGAGAAGCCCGCACACCACAATGAAGAGTAGCCCCCACTCCACACAACTAGAGAAAGTCCGTGCACAGCAATGAAGACCCAACGCAGTCAAAAATAAATAAATTAATTTAAAATGGATTTGTTTTAAAAAAAAGAAAAAAAAGAAAGGTGCTTGTTAAGGGAAGCAGGGAACATAGTCCTATAAGTGCTGTAAGTTTCACAAGACTGCTTCTGAAGTTTTGCATTTATGAAAAATTCAATCAATTAAATTCAAAGGTATATAGTAACATGCTAAGCGAGGAAGATGACGTTCTTTTCCCAATTTCTAGACACATAAGATTTATATTCTGGTCAGAACTAATGGCCCACAAAGCCTCTGGCACCAGAGACATGCTATGCAATGGGATGACTGTCCTTGAACTCAACCTCAAAGATTTTTAGAAACATCCCATTTTTCATTAATCGATCTTTTATGAATTAGATACATCCGTATCGATTCCTTTATCCATACCTTTTAAAAACTACGCGTTTGGTTGGTGGCAGTTAAGTCATAACTCTTATAAATTTACTACCCATTACACGTGGTAATAATTCCTTTCACTTGTCGTGCATGTGCTTACAAGACACTGCAGGAGGGGAATGGATAGCATAGGAGTGAGCCGGGGATACGAGTCTAGGGGGAGCTGCTCTCCCAGGCTGGAGCTCTCCCTCCAGCCCCAGGGAGCAGCACAGCTAAGGAAGCCAAATGAGCTCCTGGCAGCGTGTCTGACACCCAGAGTGGGCTTGAGTGCTTTGATGCGATGACTTGTATCCTTCCCTGTTTGCATTTCGAATGTGAACGAACTATCTGCATTCTTTCAGTCATTCAACAGGCACTTTATAAGCTCATCCATGGACGTTTCAGAGGCTGTGCCAGGTGCTGGGGAGAGGATTATTAAGAGAGTATCTCCAAGAGTTCACAGTACAGTGGGAGGAGATTGACATGTAAATGCCCCAACTCCTTTCAGTGAAGAAATAGCATGGAACCCTATTAATTCAGTCTCTTCATTTTATATAACGCATTTCTTAGTGTGTTTTTAAGAAATGCAGTACTGAATTAATCCCCACTCTGCCCAACAAGCCCAGCAAAGTTATATCACAATTCCTTTTTTAAAATTTGTGGTATTAGCTTAAAAGAAGGTGTCTGTCCCCAGTTCTTTTCACTGTCAAGAGTATCATGAAGAAAATGTTAAGTCCACTAAGGTGAAGGCTGATATCAAAGCAAATGACATTCTCTCTTGATCTAGGAAAGGGGTGGGGAGAACCACGTACAGTCCTACCTGAGCAGCTGGTTTGAGGATGTTGTATGCCCAATCCAAAGGGTGGTTCATCTCTTTCAGGAGCAGCTTACCTTTCTGCTACATGCTGTAAGTATTGCCCAAACAAAATCATTTCCTTAATTGAGAATCACTTTGGCCGAGTTTGGATTATTTAAAGACATACTTATTTTCTCTGAACATTACCTTCCCCCCCGAACATTCATTCAGACAATGCCTGCAATTAGGATAGACCACACTCTATTTATTCAGACCTAGAAAGTTACACTACTAAGGTAGAATTGCAAATACTGAGTCTTCTAATAGGATAAAAGTTGTAAAATAATTACTTTTTTTTTTTTTGGCCACGCCGCACAGCTTATGCGATCTTGGTTCCCGACCAGGGATTGAACCTGGGCCACGGCAGTGAAAGCCCCGAATCCTAACCACTAGACCAGCAGGGAACTCCCTAAAATAA
Organism: Balaenoptera acutorostrata; assembly: GCF_949987535.1. NCBI lineage: Eukaryota > Metazoa > Chordata > Mammalia > Artiodactyla > Balaenopteridae > Balaenoptera > Balaenoptera acutorostrata. The sequence continues at coordinate 18,756,524 of NC_080083.1, read as the reverse complement.
TTACTCTTTGAAGTGATCTGGAAGAGGTGTAATTTTCAAAATAATTTGAGAAGGAAAATGGAAATCAAAAGTGATTTTACCTGTATAAAAATGTCCAAATAAAAAATGAAAAATTCACTAAAATATCCAGACAATGGGGTAGGCTCAAGTAAATGGCCAGGTTTTTCATGTAAATATGTGGTAGGTAGATGCAGCTGAGGCTGGATGGCCCCACAAGCCCAGGTGGTGAAGCCAGGTTTCAGACCATTAGTAAGCAACAGCTGAACAAGGCTCTGGAGAGCTCCCGGAGAGTGCCCAGCAAGCATCGTCTAGCGTGGTGGTTATTGGGGGAGGTGATGTTTAGTCACAAGTGGCTGCTCAACAAGGAAAACTGGAATACATGTATCAGTTAGACTTTATTTTTCTCTCATAGGCTCTGAGTTATACTCCTGTTGAGGTTAAAGAATCAGATGAAAAAACAAAGAGAGACATTCACAGGTAAAGAACAGTTTTGCAAAGAGAGAACCTTTTCCACAGCAAGCCTGATATTTATGTTTTTAACACCCACCCCCGCTCCCAATGCAGAATGAATTTGCTTCCTCCCTCCCATCCTGTAATATAATTTGTGCAAAAGGATTGTGTGTGTGGCAGGTTTCTGAGTGTGGCCAGTCTCCAAGGCCTTATTCACGAAGGCACCATGACGTCTTTGTGCATGGCCATGACGGAGGAGCAGCATAAGTCTGTGATCATCGATTGTAGTAGCTCCCAGCCTCAGTTCCACAACGCAGGTGAGCCACAACCCCGGGAGCAGGCTTGTGAATCTCCTTTTTTGCGCTGAGAACAAATGATGCAAACTTATCCTTCCTGTCTTGTGCAGTTTTACATGTTTATCCCCAAATCACCAAAAACAATAGCAGTTCTAGAAACATGGAAATCATGTCATGCCTAGCAATTCTTCTCCTAGGTATATAGAGAACTCTTGTATATGTACACAAGGAGACAAATACAAGATGTTCATAAGGGCACTGTTTGAAATAGCAAAGAACTGAAAGCAGCTTAAGTGTCTGTCAACAGGAGAATTGATAAACTGCTCTATTCGTACAATGGAATACTATATAGCCATGACAATGAGTGAACTAGAGCTATATGTCTCAGTATAGCACACAAACATATTATATAGTGCAAGAGCCATTAAAGAAAAATACAGTTTTTTTTTTTTTTTAAAATATTTATTTATTTATTTATTTATGGCTGTGTTGGGTCTTCGTTTCTGTGCGAGGGCTTTCTCTAGTTGTGGCAAGCGGGGGCCACTCTTCATCGCAGTGCGCGGGCCTCTCACTATCGTGGCCTCTCTTGTTGCGGAGCACAGGCTCCAGATGCACAGGCTCAGTAGTTGTGGCTCACGGGCCTAGTTGCTCCGCGGCATGTGGGATCCTCCCAGACCAGGGCTCGAACCCGTGTCCCCTGCATTGGCAGGCAGACTCCCAACCACTGCGCCACCAGGGAAGCCCAGTTTTAACATATGCAAAATAATACTATATAGGGCTTAGAGATAAAGTATGTGGCAAAAGTTTAAAGAAAGACACGGGCATGATAATCCTTTCTGATGGGAAAGGAAGGGGATGTGATTGGGAAGAGGCACATTGGAGCTTCAACCATTTTGGTATTTCTTAACCAGGTGGTGAGTTAAGTTTTTTTAGACCATTATAGAAATGTTAAATAATTCATTATAAGAGTTTTTATAAAGGAGGAAAGAATATCATGATGTATACAAATATTGAATCATTATGTTGTGCACCTGAAACTAATATGTCAATTACACCTCAATTTAAAAAAAAGAAAATAAAAAGAAAGGAAGAATAAATGTCTTGTGATTTCACTTTTGTTTTTTCTAAAATATTTTATAGGAAGCAATCGGTTTTGTGAGGATTGGATGCAGGCTTTTTTGAATGGTGCTGAAGGAGGTAACCCTTTTCTTTTTCGACAAGTCCTGGAGAACTTTAAACTAAAGGTAACTAATTGGCTGTGTGCCGAGTGCCACACGTAGTCTTTGTCTGAATTGTAATTAGTACCAGTGACTGAGTAACAAATCTGCTTTGTAGCTATGATGTCATTCTCAAAACTAGAATCCTCAGTGCCAGTTTTCCCATACCCAGTGACTACTGGGTACCTAAACTTTTCATCTTTGCTAATCTGACAGGTGACGATGGTATATCACTGTTTTTATTTGCTTTTTTATTTTTTTATTTTTTTTATTTTTTGGGTGTGTCGGGTCTTAGTTGCAGAGTGCGGGCTCTTCATTGCGGTGTGCGGGCTCTCTGGTTGTGGCGCGCAGGCTTAGTTGCCCCACAGCGTGTGGGATGTTAGTTCCCTGACCAGGGATCGAACCAGCATCCCCTGCATTGCAAGACGGATTCTTAACCACTGGACCACCAGGGAAGTCCCTTTATTTGCATTTTAAAAATTCAGTTTATTTCAACCAAAACCAAAACGGGTTGCCCATTTCTCCCACTCCCTACCTCTTGCCTCTGGTGGCCACCAGTCTGTTTTCTAAGTCTATGAGCTTGTTTTTTTTTTTGTTTTTTTTTTTAAACCTATACATATTTGGATTCCACATGTAGAAGAGATCGTGTGGTATTTGTCTTTCTCTATCAGACTTGTTTCACTTAGCATGGTGCCCTTGAGGTCCATCTGTGTTGTCACCGATGGCAGGATCTCATTCTTTTTCATGGCTGAGTGGTATTCCACTGTGTATATATACCACAGTTTCTTTGTCCAGTCATCCGTCAGTGGACAGTTGGGTTCTTCATGTCGTCGGTGATGCCGCAGGGAACATGAGGGTGCAGATACCTTTTTGAATAGGTGTTTTTGTTTTCTTCAGGTAGATGCAGAAGGAGCATTGCTGGATCGTATTTTTTTCCTTTGGATTATTACCTTAGGGCATATTCCCAAAAGTGGGATTACCAAGTTAAAGTGTTTGAATGCTTTGGTTCCTATTACAAATTGCCAGCTTGCACTTCAGAAAAATAGGAACAAATTACAGAATGGCCAGCATTGTGTGTGGGTTTTCTATGCAGAACCTAATATAACAGTTTTTATCAATCTTATTTATTTTTATTAATTTAATATTGGTACTCCATAGCTATTCACATCTGTCTTTAATTATTATTCAGGCTGAACATTTTTTCATGTTAGTTTACTGTTTGCAAATAAACAAACAAAAAGACACATTTCAATGGAGCAAATCTATCCACTATGATATAGCGACATTATAAATTGTAAAGGCAATACTAATGAAAGATGTTACCTGTCATTCTCTATATGTAAACAATATCTTTATATTTTTTGATAAATTGTCAAGTAGAGTCCGGGTCTTAACCATAAATTTGCATTATTCTGTATCTATTTTGTACCATAAGCCTTATTCACAATAATTAAAATAATTTTTTAAAAACAAACACAAACTAGAATCCTCAAAAGGCATTCCATTTATATTTTTCAGTGGCTTCTGCATATGTACCACTGCATATCCAATTAATTGGATTGAATGCTTGCTTATATTTCAAGGACATCAGTCTTGTAATTTGTGACATATCTTAGTTGGAAAGCACAAAAAAAGGAGTTCCATGCCTAAGCGTTCAAAATTTTGGTGGGGAGGCATGTTGTCACCTTATTTAGGAGATTTGTAAAGTATTTTTACTTTATATATATAAAAGATTTTGTTCTACCAAGGGCAAAGTATATTAGCAATAAAAATGATGAAAATATTCAAAAATAAAAAGCAAACATTTCAGTAACATATGTTGAGCTCTCAGCTGGATAGGAGATCTTTTTCAGGCTTCATTATTATCTCACTAAACATATATTTAACTGGGTAATCTTTTTCTAGGCCATACAAGACACAAATAATTTGAAGAGATTTATCCGGCAGGCAGAAATGAGTCATTATGCTTTGTTTAAATGTTTCATGTTCCTAAAGAACTGTGGTAGTGGAGATATCCTTTTGAAGATTGTTAAAGTGGAACACGAAGAAATGCCCGAAGCCAAAAGTGTGGTAGCTGTCCTCGAAGAATTTATGAAAGAAGCTCCTACCCAAAGTTTTTGATCACATGTTTTGAGATGATTATATTGTGAAGTTATGCAAGCCTTGGTGTTTGAAATTGCAGTTGTTATAACTGTCATAGGATTGCTATTTCAGATTATTTGAAACATATTCTAGGTTTTTTCATGTTGTACTTTTAAGATTAAACCTAATTAGACATATAAATCTGAGGCAAGTCTTCACTGAGCCCTAGATAGATGTGTGTTAGAGTTGTGAAAATTTTACATTTGCTGGTCTCATAAATTCTAGACTTCAGGGAGTTGTTCCTTAAAAAACTTCAGAGGAGATTTTGTGGCTTCTGTGAGGAGTTTGCTGCAGTATTTAGCAACTTTTCCTCCCAGAAAGATGATAATACTTCTTTCTCAACGTACTATAGCTTCTTTTAAAAAAAGTACTTCTAGTCTTAGGACAGATTAACACCACGACACCATTTCAAAAACAGATCTGTGCATCCTGTGGGTGCTTGATAGATTTTTTTTGTCTGATTGATAATGGATGGATGATGAAGTCAGCTTTTATGTCAATATGCAAATAAATCATGAGTGTGTAAGGAAGTAAATGAGCTTTAAAAATAGATGTACTAGCTTCAAGATAAAACATTATCTCTGATGGAAAGCTACTGCAGAAGTGGCCCCATCACTTTCTTCATTTGTTCACAGGTATTTGCCAAGAGCCTATATTTTCTTTTTTCTTTCAGATGAAAATGCTGGAGTTTTTAAACCGAGTGTTAAAAAAGAAACAAAAGTACATAAATTGTACAAGCAAATGTAACAGAGATTCTTCACGTCAGGGTTAATCATTGCTTTTAGTTTTTTGTACATTTGTTGCAAGCCTTAAATTGTTTTATTCTGAATCAATTGAAAGTGTTCTCAGAGCCATTTATAATTCCCATGGAAGCCAACTGTAGCTACACACGTATGACTGCAGTTTGTTCTGCTTAGCTCTTTAATAAATCCATTTGATAATGATTTTTGTTTAGAAGATCAGAAGTCTTGTGTTCTCACTGCCCTCAGGATGCTCAGAGGAACACAAGCCCGTAAAAATCTTCTCCTACACTCATCTAGATTCACATTAAGTGCTGAGTGTTAACTTTGCAAATGACTGACAATGGCCTTCTGCTTTCTCTTATATAGAAGTCTAGAGACATGACTCACTGAGCCATTTCTTTTCTTTAATGAGAAATACAATTCAGGATCCTCATAAAGGCTTTCATATGGTTTTAAACGTTAATAACTTGGATCATAGTCAGGGTAGAAAAAAAAAAATCCAAGTAGCATCTTCTTTATAGCATTAAATTCAGAATGACTGTGGAAAACAAGCGATTTTGCGGCACAGCCCTTGAATCTTTTTCTAATGTAGGGTCGCCCACTTGGAAATCAAATTTTTAGATAAACAATGTTAAGACATCAACATCTTGAGTCTGGAAAACATATTTTTCATTTTCAAATTCACATATCATTCAAGAGTCCATGTTGTAAATAGCATTTAAAAGCAAATGTATCACCTGCTTCAAGTCATTTATGGATAGGGTCAAGGCATAATTACATATTCTTTATATGTACTTTTATATATACTTTTTGTAATGTAAGCTCACTACATTACACAGTTATATATAAAACAGTCTTATTTTAAAAGTGTATGATAAACTGTATATCACTACTGTAGACAAGGAAAATAGTGACATGGCGTTGAACATCTTGTGGGCCATGAGAAGAAACTCAAAGAGCTCATGACCAAAAACATGTACTGTATTCAAATTTTAATAAGCTAATATATTATTAAAAAAGCATTTGTTCAAGTGTGGAATACATTATGTATTATTTGTGTGCTATACACAGGAAATGTATGTTTGTCACGTATCAAAAATGGTCTCAAAAAAAAAAAAAAAAAATGGTCTCAATTTATCTGTAATTATATGTACAATAATAATAATAAAACAGCTTAGCTTCTCACCAGCACAGTCGTTTTTATTCAGTGAGCTCAATTCTCCAGCCTGACATTTTTATTAATTCGCAACAAGTTTATGGGGGAAATTATACTTGTTAGGCTAAGGAATTTGTTGAAGGAAATCAAAGCACCTGCTGGGAGACACCTTTCTGCATCCTGCAGGAGGCATCAGGCAGAGTGTAGGAGCAATTTCCATCACAATGTTTTATTCATTGTCCAGTAAAGTTCACCTCTCGAACTCAATAACCCAAGTCAATTCCTTTCACTCTCATTCATTATTAACCATGACAGAATGCCTCTCCTTTACCAGAGGATCACTTATACCAGATGCCAGAAAAGGCTGCAGGCGTCTCAGAAATAAGATTCAGTTACTAGGACTACATTTTCCTAACCATGTGTCTTCTTAGTCATGGAAACCCCACTGGCTTCAATGAAGTCTTTCCATTTGGAGGTCTAAGAAGGCAGCTCCAGTCCTATATCTGCTAAACTTCTTAAATGTGCCTCATGGACTTCATACCACTCTGCATTGGCATAAATGCTAGATTCTGGACATTGGGGGTGATAGTGGGTGATAGCTGCTGATTTTCTTGTGACCTACCTCTGGGAGGGCTGACAAAATGGAGATCCTGTTAAGTGAACACCGAGTGAATGTTCCAAGGTTCATGGCTGTGACCAATGGCCCCAGGCCCAGGGCAATGAGACTGGCTCTTTAAACAAACACCCTGATGATTCTACAGACTTAGTGTCCTTAAAGTTCTATACAAACACCCGAAGGCTGAGAACATGAACTTCGGAACCAGGCAGTCGGGTGTGATCCTACTAGCAAGTTACTGAACTTCTCTAAGCCTTGCCCTCATGTGTCAATACGGGTGTACTTATACCCACTTCACACCAAGTAGCTGTGCAATTAAATGAGAGTAAGATTGAAAGTGCCTTTCGCCCAGTGCCCTGGCACATAATAGGTACCCAGTAAATGGTCTTCATAATTACCTCATTATCAGTAAACATTAAGTAATGGGAAGAATGAGAATCTTTCCATTACTTAATGGTAGAAGGGAGGAAGCCGAAGAGTGAAGAAGGAAGGGATAAGAGGCCAAGTCCAAAGCTGGCTTAACGACTTTTGGCTGCCAGGGAGCTTACCTTTAACTGCCTCGGGTGTCAGAACCTGGAACTGAGTCCTGGGAGCACGGCTGCTGACAGGGTCCAGACTTTCCTTCTAGGGGAGTCAGTTCTCCACACTCCAAACAGAAGTGGGTTCCTGGACCTTTAGGCTGAACCCTGCTCTCAAGTTTGTTCTGGGGTGACTTCTGCCATCCCAGAAAGCATTTTAAAATATTTGTAAATGATACACAGGAAACTGATGTGAAAACATTTAAGGGAAGCAACTCCCACAGTGAATTTAACAGGGTAGTTTAATCCTCCAGCGAAAGTTATGAATGGCAAAACTACATACACTGCCATCAGCTTAGAAAAACTGATGAGAACGGATCACCTTCTCAGGTTTCACCCATTCAAAGCCCACTCGATTGTTAAACTTACCAAGCACCAGACTCTACCTTAACACTTAATGCTCCTCTTATTTTCCCCTTCTGTATGTGAACTGTCCATGCCCTTTTACCCTGAGAACATTCCTAATCCCTTCTCAAGATCAGGGTGCTGACAGCCTCTAGAAAGACCTAAAGACTAGGCCATTGGGGTAAAAAAGGAAGTACCTAGGATATTTTGAAGACAATTCCTCCAATAATAATAGTCAAAATATTAAGCTCTCATTGGGGTACCACGTAAGAGTGGAAGGGGAAGGCAGGGCACCCACCAGGACAGCTGGCACAGAGGTTCTTGACCTGAAACTATGGATGAGTGTCCTTATTCACAGCCCTCTCCCCCTAAATCATACACAGAATTGTCTATCTGTGCATTTTTATGGGCAGAGAAATCGTGCTTTCATCAACCCCTCAAAAGAACTCAGTAATTCAAGAAACGTTAAGAACCACCAAACTGGGCTTCCCTGGTGGCGCAGTGGTTAAGAGTCCACCTATCAATGCAGGAGATGCGGGTTCGAGCCCTGGCCCGGGAGGATCCCACATGCCGCGGAGCAACTAAGCCCGTGCGCCACAACTACTGAGCCTGCGCTCTAGAGCATGCATGCCACAACTACCGAGCCCACGTGCCACAACTACTGAAGCCCTGGCACCCAGAGCCCGTGCTCTGCAACGAGAGAAGCCACGACAATGAGAAGCCCGCGCACCGCAACGAAGAGTAGCCCCCGCTCGCCACAGCTAGAGAAAGCCTGCGCACAGCAACGAAGACCCAATGCAGCCAAAAATAAATAAATAAATAAATAAATTTATATATATATAAAAAAAAGAACCACCGAGCTGGAATCACCAGCACCGAGCACGGATGCCCCATCTGTAGCGCATACATCATAGACCCACCCCCACTGCTGTCCACACTCTCCCCCGCCCCCTCCCCCACCCTAACTCAAACTGAGATGAAATAGACTCCAATGCCAGCCCTTCAGGTCACTTCTTGAATAACCAGTGGCTTAAAGAAAAAAAAAACATCTTTAATGGAATCTGTGCTCAAATAATATGTTACAACAAAAATATACAGAATATACACAATATAAAAATATTTAGAAACAAACATTGCAGCTTGTGTTTTTTGTTTCCACTTACTCAAGTCCTGGGCGGGGGAAGATCAGTGTCGGGCAGTTTTTTAAGGCAGAGGAGTTTCAGAGCTTTCCAGCCAGCACTGGGAGCAACATGAATGATGTCAGGAAAGGGTTTCCACTGCACCTGGGAATCGTCATTATTTGCAAACGAAATTGGACACTGGGGAAAGAAGATCCAGGCTTGGCGAGCCGAGACTCTCCTAATCCTCTGGGCAAGAATGATTCTCATGGAAATTGAGAATCCCATTAGCTGTCAAAAGCATCTCCTTAGGGAGCTTTTCCTAATTAAAAAATGAATGATGAATGGTGTCATTAAAACGAAATTTCTCCTCTGAAGGTTTGTTTTCCTTTCCCCAGTTTCCGTGATTCCTCTTCCGTTTAGGGAGGGAGTGAGTCTAGGGCTGCTGTTTGGGGAACCTCAGCTTTCAGTCTCTGGAGCCTGTGGATGAAAGGCGACCGGCCTCCACAGCCTGAAGATTCACTCCACCCTCTGCTTCCCAGCACCCTGGCCAGGTGGCCACACTAGAGGAGGGAGGACGGAGGACGGGGACGTGCTGCTGGCAGGTGCTGGGAGCTCGCGAACAGAGGGACTTGCCGGGGAGAAACCCAGACTCCAAAAGTAAAGCCTTCTTACCGGACAGCTGTCTCCCGGCCCTGGGTTGGAGACCTGAGTGGTGTGAAGTGACTGCTGTCATCACTGGGCAGTCTTGCTTGGAGCCATGGTTGGGAGAGGTGGTGGAGGTGGGCGTTAAGCACAGCAAAGAACTTCAGGGTTGTTTTCGGACAGGGAGCCGCTGGGGCTGGAGGCCTGAGGCGTGGAGGAGGCTCCCTTAGCGCGTCCCAGACCTTGCAGGGCAGACTTAACAGGATGGGAGACAGGACCTCCACCTCAGGCAGTCCGTCTCGGTAACAGGCTTCCATCTGAAACTCTGAAGGAACTGGGTACTTCTCTGAGGGCTTTCTAGACTCTTCTGGTTCACAGTCTTCTTGCCCCTCTCCAGGCCGCACCAAACAAGAAGGCCCCTCTCTGCTCCCTCCACCCACATCCCAGAGCTCTCAGGTGCCAGGGCCTGGAGGGGACGCCCTGCCTTGCAGCAGGGCACCAGCAGCTTCCGTCCCTCCAGGAAAGGACAGCGCCACTCAGGGTTAGCAGTGGTGGCAGCCCAGGGCTGAGGCCACCCCCTCCATCCTCCCCCGAGTCTTCTTGGCCCCCATTCCAGCTCAGAGTCTCCTAAGAAGCAGACTCTTCCAGCTACACCTGCCTCTCAGGGGGCAGAGAGTGGCGGGCACAGGCTGGCACACCCAGGCTCATCCCCCACCCTGGGGCTGGCAGTCCTCCGCACAGCGTTGGCACAAGTGCAGCAGGACCTCGGGAGCCAGATGCGGGGACCAGAACAATCTATTGCTGGGCAAAGCCAGGGAAGGGCTTGGCATGGCTTGGGGGTGTCCCTGGCTAGGAGGACCCTGACCATTTACGTGCGATCACAGTGGCCCAAGACCCCCAAATGCCTGGCCTGGCTGACTCTGGACCTTGGTGTATTTAAGGGCTCTGACAGGCACGTGGCTGCCTCCTTCCTGCACGAACGCAGCCTCCTGGGCTGCCAGTGGCTGTGAGTTCCCAGAGCGGTATGAAGGGAATGGCGTAGTTTGTCAAAGGCCATCCTCCCCACACCCACCCCTCAGGGTGGGCACAAGCTTCTGTCAGGGGTCGTTGCCTCAGCCTTGTTTTGCCACTTGGGTAATGGGTGGGGGGACGGATTTGATCATCCCTCCCAGCTCTGAGCATCTGAGTCTACAGGCTGCCCTCACCTCTGACACTCACCCAAGCACCCTACAGCTCTTCTCCAGGAGCAGTTTTCCACCTGAATTGAGTTCCTTTTACTGTAGCCTCCTGTGCCCTCAACTCAAAAGGGCACTTGGCCTCAACATTCCTGCTCCAGCCTCTCCTGTGCCCCCAAAGCTCCTAAGGGAGATACAACAGAATCTTTTCAGATAGGGAGTCTATTCTAGATGGGAATCAGAGCAGAACTTGGCAAAGGCGAGGAAAACCTCAGCGTCCTGAGGGTCCCTGGAAAGGCCCGAGGTCTCCCTCCACCACGGCAAGTCTCCCACGGTCAGTGATTCTCAGAGAGGCTACTGGGAGCCTCTCTGAGAAAGGCAAGAAAGCCCAGTAGCCTCTCTGAGAAAGGCAAGAAAGAAGGGGGCAAGCTTTTTCCCATCTCTCAGCACCCTCCTTCCTCTCATGCAAACTCCCGCCCCATCCCCCTCTGCCCCTTGCAGCCTCCTCTGCAGCCTCCAACTGGCCTCACGTTGTCTTTCCCATCCCACGTGCATCCGCCCACCAAACCACACACACACACACACGCACACTCACGCATGCACACACGTATCAGAACACTGGCTCTATAAACAAAGGACAGGCACATTGCGGGGTCAGGGCAGTGGAAGGGGAGGGAAAGGCCCTGAACATAAGGGCATGGATGCTGGGGCACTGGTGTGAGATGTCAGCACCCAGGAGACGCCCAAAGTTGATACCCTTCCGCGGGGGGAACTTGGAACGAAGTTTATTCCCTCCCGCTTGGGTTCCTCTCGCTGGGTACCTGCAGGGCAAAGGTGGGGCCTGGAGTTACAGAATCGCCCTCCTCTGCCCACCCCAGGCACTAGAGGCCACATCCCAGCACCCACTGACATGCATGGGAGGGCACCCTGGGCCCCCCCAGACCAAAGTCGACACGTCCTCCACCACCAGGCCCCCTTCCACTCCAGAGCTCCAGACCCAACAGCTACGGAGGGAACACTTCCTGGCCCACAGTGACCTCGGGGCTGGACAAGGGCCTGCCTGGCTACTACAGACTCAGGCCGTCCTTACGTGCTTAGGTCTCTCAGGGTGGCGATGAGCGAGAAGGCTGGTGCCCAGTCTATGACAAGGGAGGGGACCCCTGTACACGTGGGACACGCCCAGCCCGAGGGGACGGCCACTCTCACCTCACCCCAGGCCTTCACCCTGGCCCGAGGTTTTCAGAATAATCTAGAAAAACTACAGAAGCCACATCCAAATCCTCCAACAGGTGCCTTTCGGAAAAATGCCTCCACTCTGTTCAAATCGGAACACAAATATTACAGCGGCCCAGCGTCTCTTGTCCTCTCCTCCCTGGCCTCACTGAGCTGGTGATGAGAAAAAGAATACGGCTGCTCCTTGCCGACGCCGCTTCTCCCTCCCCTCCCCGACCGAGGTCCTCCAGGCCCTTAGGGGGGCGGCGGCAGCTTTAAGTCCAGCAGGCTGTAGGCAAAGATGTTCCAGAAGACAGCGAACAGCACAAAGACGGTGTACATGGCCCCAAAAATCCACCACAGCGACTGGTCCTGCAGCCTCTGCTCGTAGTTCCTCAGGGTCACCACGCCCAGGGTGATGCCTACAGCCACGCCACCCAAGTGCGCCACGAAGCTCGGGTGAGGGCACGGGGGATAGGCTGATGGGTGGAATCGCAGCCACACGGCCCGCCCAAACTCCATACTCACTGCAAGGGGAGGAAGAGCACAGAGAAGTCACAGGAGGGCCACGGGGCGGGGGCTGCGCGGGAGGCCTTGCAGTCCGTCCATTCATCCAGCCAGCCACTCAGCCAGCCACCCACGAATTCATTCACTACCCATCAGGCCAAGCACTGTTTGCTCTGTGCCCTGGAAATATAATCGTGAAGACAACACACAAACCTCTGTCCTCCTAGAGCTTACAGGGTCTGGAGATGGACCAGCATATAGTTACATACATAAGATAGTTTCAGTAAAAGAATTTCTATGGGGAAAAAAATAGGTGATTTAAAATCAAGGCCACATTTAAGGAGGGGGGATTCTTTAGTTTGGGGAATCAGGCCAGAGCTTCCTAAAGGACTGACATCTGAATAGCAAGAGAAGACCCTAAGAAGAGCGTTCCAGGCAGAGGCGACAGCTCTGTGCAGAAGCCCGAAGGCCCTTGCACCCCTGCAGGCGTGAGTCCTGGAGGTGCAGTTTCCCCATCTGTATAAAGTCTCAGCCTCTCGGTACCAGGCTGCACTGCCGGGACATTAATAACAACCTCAGTACGTGCTAGCCCTTTACATTTTATAAAGTGTCTTCATGTACTAGTTCAAAACCCTTAAAGAACCCTCAGAACCAGTGCTTTTGTGGTTGGAAGGAAGGGTTGGAAATAAACAATCCCAACAAAGTGCTGGAATTTAGTCTTGACAGATTCTAAAACGCCCTCATCCCGTTCTCCAATCCATCGTTCTTGCACGAACTTCTTGGGTTGGCCAGTCCAATGGGGATGTATGTACTCTCTTGAAAGGATAAGTGCTGGGAAATCGTGCCATTTCATTACCTACCGCCCAAAAAACACCAAGTGTGGGGATTCTTATCCCCATTTGACAGACTAAAGCCTTTGAGGGGAATTTTCTACTTATTCGTTACCAGTTAATTAACCAGGGCACCTCTCTCCTCTCTAACGTCCCAGAGATGCCAGCACCTACAGCGATGATCATTCCCCAGGGGGAATCGCCCAGCCTCCTGGCCTGGACCCTGCAACTCCAGGGGTGGCCAATAGATGGCGGAAAAGGAGCGGCGAGGGACGCCCACCGTGCCCTCCCACATGCCTCCCCAGGCCCTGGGGCATCTTCCTGCCTTTGCTTCACAGGCCCTGCGGTCCACAAACGAGGTTTGAATGGCATTGGTTCCAGCTCCAAAACCACATTTTAGTTTTTATGGTGCTTGGAGTTGGATTCTTCTCAACAGCAAGACTTAGCATTCGGTTCCTTTCCTTGCAAACAGACAAACTCAGTCTGAGCAAACTGGAGGCTATGCTCCCCAACTGCTTCCAGCCCACTGCCCCCCATGGCCCACCATGGCCCCGGCTCAAAGATTCTGTGAGTTTTAGGGCTGGAAGTTCCTCTCTGGGATTAGAGATCCTCCAACCCCATCCAGGAAACGGAGACCAGAGGGCCCTGAACGCCAGGGGTACAAGGGATATAAACGTGGATTGAAGTGAAGCCCACCCAGGCCCCTGCTCCTTTGTCCTGGCTCAGTCTTCCTCTTCCCCACACAGCAGGTAGCTGACCCAGGCACAGACAGTCCAGGAGCTCCAGCCCAGCCTGGCTAAAGTGTGGGGCATTAGAGATGACACAGGCTGGCTCTGAATACTGGCTCTACCACCTCTAGGGCGGGTGACCCCAGGCAAGGAACTTCACGCTCTGAGCCTGTAAATTAAGCCTGACAATAATCCACTCTTCATAGCCATGTTCTGGGGACTGAATGAGAGTCTGTGCATCCCTCTTCTCTCCTCTGTTCAGACTCATCTTCTCCTATCTCAGAATGAGCCTCTTGGCCTCTGGTCTCATCCCCCTCACTCAACATCCTCTTCATCCTGCAGCCTGATGAGTGACTGCAAATTCAAAACTGTCAGTATCTCTCTTGTTTAAAGGCCTCCAGTGGCCTCCCAGTACATTCAGAATGAAGCCCAATTTTTCTCTTTGCATTTAAATCCCTCCATGATCCGACTCCAATGACCTCTTACACAATCACACACGGTCCTGAACCTCCTGGGGCAGTTTTGTTAACTGACTTGCCAGCCATGACCCGTCACCCACCCGTGTCTTTGTTCCTGCTGCACCTGAAGTGTCCTCTTGCATCCTGTCTATCTGGCAGACACCTGCCTGTCTTTCAGGTAATTGCTGGGAGGCAAATTGTCTTTCAAAATGCAGGTAGACTCTGCAGGTAGACTGACTTCTCCCAACCAAGGTCCCCACGGCACCTGTTCACAGGGGTTCATGGATTAGCTACAGTTTGTGAACCTGCTGAACTGCAAGTTTTAGAGTGTGTGTACGTGTGTGTGTGTGTGTGTGCGCACGTGCATACAGGCACTTTTCTGGAAAGGAATCCTGAGCTTCCAACAGGAGATCTCAAAGGATCAACTCCATGACCCAAAAGGTTTTCTTTTTGACCACAAGTCCCAGAAGGGCAGGGACTGTGTCATCTCTACATCCGCCCCCAGGCCCAGGACAGGGCTCCCCTCCCCGAGCCTGCCCCGTCAGAACTTACTACAGATCAAGGCCACAGCCATCCGAAGCAGCTTGAATTGACACTTCATGCCTGACCAGTTCTAGGGAAAAAGGAGAGAGAGTTCCATTAGTTCCAGATCAGACCACTCCTCTGCAGAGGTAACCCGCTTAGGAAAACCTGACATTTAAAAAAATCATCTCCATTAAATCCTGAATGAGCCGGTCGTGGCTTTGTCCCAGATCACACCAGCATGGCTTTGAGATTTCAGGCAACGGTAAGTTTATTAGTGTCATAAAAGCTCTCAAGCTGCACGAACAGAGGAAGAGAATCTAGATCCTGGGAGATGACAGTCCTTGTTTCCCTCACACAGATGTCTGACGGTTGCCTCAACTGCTGGGTCCCACGGTTGCAAAGTGATGCAGGACAGCAAAGCAAGCCAAGTTAAAGCAGAGCCATCAGGATGATAAAAGAACTCAAAATCCTCCATCTGAGGAATGAATGAGGAGACAACTCAGGGGTCAAGTTCATTGCCATCAAGTATCAAGTGAGTCAATGCAAGGAAAGGGCATATTCAGTGTAACCTGTAAGCGGAAGACTCAACGGATGAAAACTTCAGAGATTTTTTTTTAAGCTCAGGATAAGCTTTCATTTCTAATAAGCTGAGCTGTCCAAAGATGGAGTGATCCATGGGATGGTGAGTTTCCCATCATTGAGGGGTTCAAATGGGGGCTTCGCATCACTCAGAGGGGATGCTCAAGAGAATCAGGCATTGGAAACGGGGTGGGCCAGATGGCCTTCAGACAAATCCCTCTTTCCCCTGAGAATCTCTGAACACTCTGAACCTCCAAAGCAGATAATCAGAGCACAATTACTCACCCTACAAAAGGACTGTTCAATTTACAAAAGACTGCGCCACAGGGCTCCTTTGAGGGGCACTCCTGCAGCGCTTTCAAAGCTCGATTCCATTTACCCAGAAGCAGAAACGAGCCTGGAATCTCCCTGGAACACATCAGTCCTAGGGAAGGAGGCAAGTGGGGACAGCCGGGGCTTCTGTTCCCTCCCACCCACCTCCCCTGCTTCTGCTGCCTGGCCCAGGCCCAGCTCAGGGGCATGTCTTGAACTCCTTTGACATTGGGGGACCCATGCGTGAAACTTGACAGAGGCCCTGAACGCTGGCATGTACAATAATGTCTACGGAAGCTTCAGTGGACCAAGCAGGATGCCGGGAAGCTGCCAAAAAGACAGAGAAATCCTGCCACATTCGGCTTCTTGCCCTTTGCCTCCCTATTATTCCCTATTATTCCTCAATGACCTGAACCTCACAAAAGGCGAGGTGAGTGACACACGGCCCTACTTTAGGTGGGGGAGTCTAATCTCTGCTTCCTGACGTGTTCTGTGCTAAGAAGCAGACGGCAGGACAAGGCTGTCACCTGCTGGCATCTGCCCACAGAGGACCCTCGCTGGGAGACAGGCAACAAAATGGGAGTTGGTGCCCTCCACCGGATCTGGCCACCTAATCCAAGCTAGTTCATTTGGCCGAAGGTCGGTGGTCCCTCAGCTCCTCTCCAAGATGAAGCCCAAGGATGGGAGGGTCCTTGGGAGTCACCTGATGGGCCATCTCCACCCAAAGGGACACCCCTGCCAAGAAGCTGACAAAATGGCCCTCCAGCCCCTGTGACCGGGAACTCACCACCTCCTGAAGCAGCCCCGTGAAGGGGCTCCAATCACTGAAAAGTTCTTCCTGCTATTGTCCGGCCAGGCTTTGTCTCCCTGTGAGGTCCACCCATGGGTCGTCATTCTCCCTTAAATGTGACACCCATGTTCACAGCAGTGTTATTCACAACAGCCAAAAAAGTGGAAGCCAGCCAAGCGTCCATGGATGGATGAATAGAGAAACAGAAGGTGCTATATCCACACAATGGAATAGTACTCAGCCTTCAAAAGGAAGGAAATTAAGACACATGCTACCACTTGAATGAACCTTGAAGACACTACGCTAAGTGAAATAAGCCACTCACAAAAAGACAAATAGTGTTCGATTCCACTTATACGAGGTACAGACTACAGAGGTCGTCAAATTCATGGAGACAGAAAGTAGAATAGGGGTTTCCAGGAGCTGGGGGAGGGAGGAATGGAAGTTGTTAAATGGGTATAGAGTTTTTGTTTTGCAAAATAGAAAGAGTTCTGTGGACACATGGCGATTCATATGGATAGGGAACACTTCTAAGATCCCTTTTCCTCATAACAACCCTCTGAATATTTTACCTGAAGTCTCTTTCACTGTGTTCTGAGTGATAGTATCAGGCAGAGTAAGTCTAGAATGTATTGGCCACTCTCTCCTTCAGCTGAGGTCCAGGCCCCTCTGGGCCCTATCTGGGATCTGTCTAAAAAAGCACTGTCTGCATTTTTAGTCTGGCAAGACCACTGGTGGGGTGACTCAGAATTCCTTTTTTTCTAGTGTCCTCATTTGTAAATCTGAGATAACAACAGTACCTAACTCATTACCCATCTCATGGTTTGTTGCGAAGGTGAAATGAATTAATATGCGTAAAGAAGAACACTGTCTGGCATGTGGTAAGAGTCATCTAAGTGCCTGATAGTATCTGGACCTGGGGCAAAGATGGTGAGTTTGCCCTGCAGAGCGGCTTTAAAACTTCAGAATCTCTGCTAAGTCAGACAGAGAAAGACAAATACTGTATGATATCACTTACATGTGGAATCTCAAAAATTCAACAAACTAGTGAATACAACACAGAGAACAAATGAGTGGTTACCAGTGAGGGGGGAGGGGAAATATAGGGATGGGGAGTGGAAGGTACAAACTATTAGGGGGTAAGACAGGCTCAAGGATGTATTGTATAATATAGCCGATATTTTGTTATAACTGTAAATGGAAAGTAAACTTTAAAAATCGTATAAAAATAAACAAAATTTTTTAAAAAGAAGTTTCAGACTCTCAATGACCTTGGAGGAGGCCGGGGAGCTCCTGTTTTGCAACGTGGCTCCCAGGGCCAACTTCATCTACCATACCTGCCCAGCCCTAGAAGGCACTGGAGTTTGCCAAGCTGATCCAGTCACCCCCCTCTGATCTGCACTTGAGGGTCCAGGAGGGCAAGTGCAAGGTCACAGTGAGTTAATGTTGAGCTTGACAGGGTTCCCAGTCCAGGGCTCTGTCCGCCCACACTTCCAAGGCAGGGTCACATTCTGTCTGTCCATGCTGGCTGCCCCCAGAGCTGAGCCATCATCAGTAAATGAACAGCCTCCCAGCAGCTGAGGGGTTAAACTAGAAAGTCACTCCTTTCCACCAGCTGCCTCAGCTCCCCCCCTCCTCCCCATTATTCCCTCCAATAAAATGAGCACAGTGAAACAACAGGAGAGAAGGAAAAAAATCTCACACAGAGCCAGTGCTGCTGCTGCTATAAATGTTGAAAAGCCTGCAGGCCCCTGGGGAATATAAACTTTTTTCAGGTCCTTTAATTTCATTCTCTACCAGAGCCTCACAGGGTGAGATGGTAACTCACCAACGTCAAACAAGGCAGTAACACGTCCCCTCGGCACCTTGCTCACCCAACCAGTCAAGAGCTCAGAGGCTGAAACCCAGGCGAGAGGTTCTGTTCCAAGACAGCTTTACATAACCCCAGTGGAAACAATTTCTTGTCAAATCACTTCAAGAAAACCCAACACAGGAAACAAGGAAAGCGTGACACAGATAAAAAAGAAAGCATGACACAGATAAAATTACATTTTATTAAGTACAAATCCTACAGAAGGATTTTTACTTAATAAAATGAACCTTATAACAGAAATCTTCTGTGACTTTTTGACAACAATCTTTCCTTGTGCTTTGACAGTATGGTTCCATTTGCGAAAATTTAGGTCTCAAATGTTTTAGAAAAACATCTATCATATGGGGCAAAGTTAAAGAAAATATCTTGTATATTTTAAAATGAGGGCTTCCCTGGTGGCGCAGTGGTTGAGAATCTGCCTGCTAATGCAGGGGACAGGGGTTCGAGCCCTGGTCTGGGAAGATCCCACATGCCCCGGAGCAACTAAGCCCGTGCCCCACAACTACTGAGCCTGCGCTCTAGAGCCAGTGAGCCACAACTACTGAGCCTGTGTGCCACAGCTACTGAAGCCCGTGAGCCTAGAGCCCATGCTCTGCAACAAGAGAAGCCACCTCAATGAGAAGCCTGTGCACTGCAACGAAGAGCAGCCCCCACTCGCCGCAACTAGAGAAAGCCCACGCACAGCAACAGAGACCCAATGCAGCCAAAAATAAATAATAAAATAAAATAAATTTTTTAAAATTAAAAATAAATAAATAAAAATGAAACTCTGCCCTATGGGCCCCAGCAAAAGGAATTAATAAATTATTCAATTATGTGTGTCTTTATACTGCTAGAATTTAAAATAAGAAGTCTTGATTACAGGTCTTTAATGCCATCCAGATCATTTGCTGAAATATTTTCTAGATTTATTCCCTTGATGTAAACAAGCGTTTTGAAACTCAGAGTGTTTTTTATGAAAAATAAGACATACTTTCATTTAAGGCAGAATCTCTCACTTAAATAGAGTCCTGAGAACAGAAGTGTTCAACATTTTTCTGTTATGTATCTGAAGCATAAAGAACACATTTTTAGATTATTCTCTGTACAGACATCAGGTAGAATTTATAAAGATAAAGAATTATATGTATAAAAATATATAGAAATACACCCATATACATACAGGGTCTCCCAGCTGTCTGGTGATGTGTCACATGAAAAACATTTTCACATCCATTTTTTTCATGTCTTTCTCACAACTACCTTGTGAAGAAGGGATTACAGATGAGAGAAGAGTCCCTGAGAAGTTAAGGAACTCACAGCTATTAAAATGGTGATAGCAGTCCTCAAATCCAGATTTCCTGGATGTCAAGTGCATGTTCTTTCTCCTTTTTGTTCTGATGAGGTGCTTTACTGGGACACACAGACAAGTCTTCATTTTGGAATTGAAAATCAATAGTCTAAACATATACACACTACTATATATAAAATAGATAACAAGGACCTACTGTATAGCACAGGGAACTCTACTCAATATTTTGTAATAACCTATATGGGAAAAGAATCTGAAAAAGAATAGATATATGTATATGTATAACTAAGTCACTTTGCTGTACTCTTTTTTTTTTTTTGGCCGAGTGGAATGTGGGATCTTAGTTTCCCGACCAGGGATCGAACCCCTGGCCCCTGCAGTGGAAGTGCAGAGTCTTAACCACTGGACAGCCAGGGAAGTCCCTGCTGTACTCCTGAAACTAACAAAACACTGTAAATCAACTATACTCCAATATAAAATAAAAATTAAAATAAAAAAGAACTCTCCCCATACATTTGCTAACATTCTGGAAAAAAAAAAATCGATAGTCTATCTATTAAGTTGAACCACATGAAATTGCCAATGCTTAAATGCTTCTGACCCACAGAAATGGCAATTTCATATGGTGTGTCCTAATGTATCTCTGAATTGCTGGGCACTGAGCTAGCTTGGGTAAAGGCAGCCTCTTGATGAAAGGAAACTGACCTTCTAAGGAGGAAATGAGTGTTTTTCACTGTCCAATAAGCACCACACAACTTTCTAAGGGAAAGGCTACCTTATGTCAACTCCAGGGGCCCCCAAAGCTCCCCGTTGGTCAGGGAAAGCCACGTCCTCTGGAAGACCGCTGGGCTCTCGGGTGGGACAGCTTATCTGCAGAGCCACAGGCTACTTGCAGAAAGAAACATAAACAGGAAGAAAACTGCTCTCACACCCCCCTCCTCAACCCCATGCCCCAGCCCTCAGTCCTGGGTCCTCCAGGTGGTCTGCCCTCACCACAGGAACTCCTGGGGCATGGGGCTGCTTCCCAGGTGGTGGGAAGGGGTGGAAAAGGTCATCGGTATGAGTCCTGTTTGCCTCTTCTTTCTTACTTGGGCTGGCTCATCCCCTTCATACACAGATGCACCTTGGGGGGAAGGGGAAGGGGAGGGTGGCCTTTCCTCCCCCTGCAGAAAGGAATTGGGGCAGGGGGAGGGGGGAGTGGCAGAAGCAGAATTCAGAGGAAAAGCTGTGTCTGGGGAAAGCTGTGGCACTGATACGGAATGACCCATTTAAAGGGCCATGTGAGGCGGCCCTGGGCTCCCAGGTGTTTAGCAGACCAAGCCAAGCACCCCGTGTGTGAACACACTGTCACACACCCACCCGCCCCTGCTGTAGCTCTCCTTCTCTCTCGGTGTACAAAGGGGACTTTGGTGCAAAGAAAGGGGATGGTGCTAAGGGGCAGGCCAGGTGAGAGTGGCAATAATAATGAAGAAATGGGGGTGGGACTTCCCTAGAGGTCCAGTGGTTAAGACTCGTGTTTCCAAGAACTCCATAAACTGCTGTCACTGAGCATTCACACATCTGCCACATGGGTGAAGACAGTGATGGAGGAGAGAGGTGAGAGCAAGAAGACCCCAAAGAGAAGCTACGCCTTTCCTGACAGTCCCTCCTGCCCTCCTTCCCTCCCTCCGGCCCTTCCCTCCCTCCTTCCCCCCAGTTTAGTGGGCACCCTCTGCCATGTGTCCAGCCCTATTCCAGGCACTGGGGAAAAGATGAGTAAGATCTGGGCTCTGCCTGGAGGCTCCTGGGCTAGTGGGAGCATCAGACAGGGTGAGCCAAGCACTGCCAGTGACTCCTCTTTCAGCCTCCAAACTTCAGACTGCTTCTAAAACAAGGAAGCCGTCTTGGCCTCCTCTGAGACTATCAGATGGCTTCCAATTGCTTGCCTTGAAGATCCTGTCTCTATTCTGAGTCTACCCCCGCCTCTTCTGTGGGGAGTCAGGAATTAAGTTCACACTTATACTGAGTGGTTATTTTCACTTTATGTTATTGATCCCATCTCATCCCATTTCACAGATGTAGACACTGAGGCACAAAGCAGTAAAGTCATTTGCCCAAGGTCACTCTTTAGGAAGTGGGTAGCTGGGATTCAGATCTAGGTGGAATAACAGCTCCTGCTCTTAGCTAGTTACACTAGATTGCCTTTCAGGAAAAGGCAAGGAAGAGCATGAGAAACGGAATGACGGCGTCCAGTCGCTTTGAGGGGCTGGTGGAGGAGAGTGACACTAGAATGATTGCCAGGAGACGTGGGTTCAAGTCCCCATTTTGCCACAAATTTGATTGTGGCTTTGGACAAATCACTTAACCTCTCAGAGCCTTCTTTCCTATTTGGGACTTTTGATGAGATCATCTCTAAGATCCCTTTACTTTTTTTTTTTTTTAATTTTTGGCTGCATTGGGTCTTTGTTGCTGCACGCGGGCTTTAATAATAAAGTGAGTGGGGGCTACTCTTCGTTGCGGTGCGCGGGCTTCTCATTGCTGTGGCTTCTCTTGTTGTGGAGCGTGGGCTCTCGGCACGCGGGCTTCAGTAGTTGTGGCATGCAGGCTCAGTAGTTGTGGCTCACGGGCTCTAGAGCGCAGCCTCAGTAGTTGTGGCGCACGGGCTTAGTTGCTCTGAGGCATGTGGGATCTTCCCGGACCCAGGCTCAAACCCATGTCCCCTGCATTGGCAGGCGAATTCTTAACCACTGCGCCACCAGGGAAGTCCCTAAGATCCCCTTACTTTTAACAACCAATGACAAACAACAAGTTACAATTACGACGCATGCTAGTAGTCAAGGATTTAAACTTTTTAAAGTCACTGAGTAGCAGAGTTGGAATAGGAAGATTGGCAAAGCCATGGCTGGAGAAAATATGAATCATATATGTAAGGGCCCCACTGGAAGTGTCCTGGCAGAGGGTGAGGAGTGTCCTTGACCTCAGCTACTGGCCAAGGCCACTTGGTGCTTGCCAAGCCCGGGCTGGAGTGTGGAGGAGGATCTAAAACCCAGCTCCAGCAGATCAATGCTGGGCCCAGTGACAGCAGAGGGGAGGCCAAGAGAGGGCTGCTGGGACAGGGGGTGCTCACCATCACGATGTTGGCCAGATGGGCAGAGACAAGCGCATACACCCCTCCAGAGGAGCCCACCACTGGTGCGGTCATGTCAGCCACAGACACCGCCAAGGACCCTGGTACAGAGAGAGACGGAGAACTCAAGGATGCTGGAGTCGGCTCCCCAGCCCAGTCCCAGGCCCTCGGATGCTGCAGCCTCGGGGCTGAGACCCCAGAGCGAGAGGCTCGCTCTCTTCCTCCCTTGATCCCATGTCACCTCGGAGCTTCCTAGAAGATTCATTTATGGCTGAAAGAACCATTTGGTTCAAACTTCTCCTTTTACAGCCGGGAAGCAAAGTCTCAAGGAGAGAAGTGACTTGCCCAAAGTAGAACTCTGCCACCCAGATCGTCTGCCTGGCAATCCAGCCTCCCCTTGTGCTATCTCAGGGTTCTAAGCAACGACAAAAATAGTAGCAGTAGTTCTTGCAGAAATAGCCACCCCTTACGGGGCACTGTGTGTTAGACACCGGCCAAGCATTTTACAGACATCCTTCCCTTTGACCCTCAAGCCCACCCTTTGAGGCAGGCACTAGCAGCCTCACTGCAGAGATGAGGAGGCTGAGCCCAGAGTCACCTGGTAGGAAGGGCTGGAGCCAGGATACGAGTCCAGGTCTGCCCGACACTCTCGGCCTCTCTAGCAACCACTCCCCAAACTGGGTCAGAGGTCAACCTCCACCCTCTACCCTCCCTCTTTCTCCTCAACGGCATCCAAAAACCTGCCTAGCATCACCTCCAACCGAGTGAAATTACAACAGGCCAACAGGATCTCCAGAGCGGGGCTTCTCTGGAGGAAAAACATCCTTGAGAAGTCCCGGGGAAGAGAGAAAGATGATGTCATACCCTCTGGGGAAAAGGAATGGTAGAGACTCTTGGTCTGGGGGATGACAAACTTTCATCCTGGGAGGGAAGCTGGGCAGAGAAGAAGATGGGAAATGTATTGTTCTGGTCTCATTTAAGTGTGATCAATGCTTTGGCTTTCAGGGAAAGACACAGGAAACTAAAAATAACTGGGAGTTAGAACCCAGGGCTCAGAGGATGAGAGGGGGCTGGCCTGGGTGAGTGTGCAGAAATCACCACTGGAAAATGCCCGCAGGCTCAGGAGCCAATTAGCTGCTGCCTGGGTGGAGAGAAGAGGGACAGGCAGAAGGCCAAATTCTGCAGGCCCTACAGGGGTGGAGGGTTCACTACTAGGAAGAGGCAAGGCCCGGCCCGGGAATCAGCGTGCCTGACACCCTGGGCGTGGAGAGGCCCCTGCAACGTCATGTGCCTTCTCCCTGGCTTGCCGGCATCCCCAGACCACTCTCAAGGCTTCTTGGCTCACTGAGATCCTTGGAGGAAGAGATCCCCACAACAGATTCTTAGTCTCAAGGAGAATGTCATCTCTCAGGAAAATACAAACCATCACGAACTAAGGACACCGAAGTCCTTCTCCCCTCCCAGGGCAACTATAAATCTTTCTTCTCCCCTTTCATGCTTTCCCTCTGGCTTTAATTAGGTATTGATCTATTGTCAGATAACTTTCTTTTTTTTTTTTAACTGCCTAGCCATGGGGTCAGCCCTATATAACAGGAAAAAGAAAAAAAAAAAAAAATCCCAGGGTGGCCAAGGGGCAGGCAGCGGGATCTGCATGACAAAGGATTCCCACGCTCTCACTCTCCCTGGCGGCAGGGCTGGCTGCAAAGGCTGCATTGCAGGGCTGCACAGGGCTGGCTGCCCATTAATTACCGTCTGGACAGAGGAAGCCCCAGCCTCCTTGGGGCTGGCCTCTTTCCTCCACGTGAGTCCGCACAAACCAGGCCAGATTCTGCTCCCTCGGCCTCCCCGGTGGGATCCACCAGGACAGGGAGGCGGCAGGGAAGCCCCCAGGGTCCAGCTTCTGTGCACTGACCTTTCCCTCACCCTAATGATGGATGAGAGTCCTGACCCCAGGACCAGAGGTCTGGATTGTGGCAGGATTATGGGATGGGGGCGTGACTGCCTACTTGTGTGACCCTGGGCACAGCTCCTGAATTCTTTGGGCTTCAGTTTTCACATCTGTGAAATGAGGAGGTTACTCTAAAGCTTTCCAACTTTTGAGCAGTGAGACATTCTTTTCAAAGAAACCTGACTCACACCCCTACCCCATGGTGCAGAGAGCTGCTCTGGCTGAATGGGGGTGGGACCTGGGGAGTAAAGTTTGCCACCCACTGGAGGGCATCTCAAGGGTTCCTTCCAGATCAGAAATACAATAATCCAAGTCTCGGCCTAAGATCCAGGGTCTGAGGTTCAGATCCTGGTTCTAGAATCTGGAAGGTGACAATCTGGATCCACCTGCCCTCCATCTGTGGTAGAAAGACTTTCCTTAAGTGACTGCAGATTAGCCCTGGGCTATAGGGACTAGGAGAGGTCAAGTACAAATGTGGGCATGTATGCATATCAATAAAGTAAGGCAGGTCATCCTGGGACAGAAAGCCAGGGCCAGGCAGGATTCCCAATGAACCGAATGGATCACAGTTCAATAAAGGCCAGTGTGGACTCCTGGAGGTCATGGGGGCAGAGGACGGGGAGAGAAAGGCGAGCCGGAGTGACATGCCACACCTGTACACAGCAGCAAACCAAAGGATCAGTGTTAGTCAAGGCTATGAATTTTCCCCCAAAACCCTGGGTCCATGCCAGCATGGGGATGAATTGGTGACTTTGCCATAATGCACAGCTGCGATAATTTTAGCCTGGAAAATTTAAAGCAGGTGTTCTCCAGCATCTCCCTTAGCCGTTAAAAAAACCCCAAACAAATCCAAATAAAAATTGACAGAACATCTACCTTTAAGCAGTACAACTTTATTTATGTATGTACTCTTTCACTTAGTTTACAAATATTTGTTGCTTATCATGTACCAAACCCTGTGCTAGGCTCTGGGGATGCATCCATCGCTTCTGATCTATATAATCTATCATAAAGCTGGGCAGAGCAGCAAAGAGACTGGATCTTAAAGTATTTAAACTCAGCCCTGTAATCATTGGCCGGAAGTGAGATGCACGTTGGCTTCAAGCATTGGCTAGAAGCACCGGGCGGAGGAAGGGTTTCCACTCCAGTTCTAGGGCTTCTTGGCTGAGCAAATAGAGTGATTTTACCTCTTTGAACTGCCTATAAAATGGGGGTGTCGGCACCTACCTCATAGGAATGTTGTGATGAGAAGAGTGGATAATATACATGTGAACCATTTATCACATACCTGGACTACTAGACACGCTCAGCAGAGGTTAATTATTGTTACAAAATGCGATGGCCTTGGATTTGGAATATTTTCATTGGGCAGGTATTAGAGAGCAGGGGTCAATGTCTATTAAGACCTCCCTTGGTTTCTGACAAATTATGTGCATAAAGGATAAGGCCTGCCTTTTCATTCTCATAACACTATGATAGCGTTAGAGCACAGCCTTTGGGGTCAGATAGCCTGGATTAGAGCCCAGCTCCACCACTTATGACTGTATCTTCTTAGGCAAGTCACTTAGCTTCCCTAAGTCTCGGTTTCTGTATCTGTAACAGATGGAGAGTAACAGTTCCTGCCTCATGGAGTTGTCGTGGGGATTAAATACAGCCTGCACAGGACAAGCACCTGATAACTATTGGCTATCTGGTCAGGATCTGGCTGTCTGAACGGGCCCCCCTTCTCTGAGGAGGGATGCACACAGAGCAGACAGGGAGGAAGGGGTACAGGCAGGTCAGTCAACTCAATCCTGGAGATCAGTGATTTGATATGCAGTGACCAGAATGCCCTCTGCTCTGAATCAATGACTCAGATAGAACAGTGCATGTCATTTGCTTTGCAATACAGCCCCACACCCTCAGGTTTAGTTGGAAAGCCCCCGTCTGCCTTTACACCATCTCCTTCTGTACTGGCATCACTGTGAAGTGATACCTGCACTGTCTTCCCGCTGGGTGTCATCTGGTTTGGGCGAGGCCTGAGTCATCTTGAATCTATGTCTGCCTTCTAGGTTACTGGCACTCTCATCTAATTAACTACCAACTGCAAGTGTTAACGAGCATCTTTCCTGTTCCTCTCCATTAACCATCTGGGTCTCTGAGTATGTAGGTATGGAAAATGTGGCTCTAAATCCCCAGATGTCGACACTCAGGGGTGTGTCAGTGGCTAAGTAAGTCTGGCACACAGAGATGCTCATCAGACCTTTTTTTCAAGGATGCAGAAGGTGCTGGATTCTGGGAGAAGCTGGTGTGAGTGCTGTCCAAGGTGGCCAAGTTTTTAACCTCAGCACAGGAGTGAAGGAGACAGCGCTGGGCCAATCTCCCAGGCTGAGGGTTCACGAACTAGCAGACCAGCCTCTCATGGGATGGGGGGGTGTGGTGGGACCCTTCCCTCTTTGATTCCTGAAGTCATTCCACTTACTTCCAGGGTCCCTGCCTGCCCACTGTTTACAAGGCTGACGCTGCCCTGCTCTCCTGATGACAACTTCAATGCCACTCAGAAAGGATTAAGATCTTACTTAAACGTACACACAAAGCTCCCCTGGGCACAGCTGTCAGGGGGGAAGAGCTGAGGCGGCAAACCTTGTAAAGAAAAAAGCCGGCGATAAAGTTGGAAACATCACGAGGGAGATTCCTCTGTTCAGAAGCCCAGCTGGTGCAGACTTTTCCTGCAGAAATCTGCTCTGCTCTCCCCACCTCATCCCAGTCTACCTCCCCTGCCACTGGGGAGGGGGATAGGGGGCTGGCCACTATCCTCAAGGCCACAATGATCACTATCATCACCTGCCACGTGGGCTGAGTCAGCCAGGGCCCCAGACTCCTCCAGCTGGCACGAGTGCTCACTACCTCCTAGGCCAGACTCTCTCCGGCCGGCAGTGAGTCAATCAAGGGCCAGCCGGGGCAGAGGCAAGATCCCCCTTAGGGTACAGGTGCTGGCCTGGCCAGGGGAGGTACCTGACTCCACCCACCCCTTGGATGTCCCCACAGGGATCTCACCTCCCTTGCACGGTTTATTTCATCCTTCACCTCACTCCGCCCTCCTCACGCCTGGCAGGCAGATCTCATCAGTTCCCTCTTAAAGCTTAACAGGGCCAAGAGAAGGTAAGGCATTTCCCCAAGTTCGCACAGCTGCAACACGGCAGTGTAAAGACTGAAACTCCAGTCAGTCTGCCCGTTCCAAATCCTGTGCTCTCCCCTCCTTTGTCATCACGTGCCTCCCTCTCTGGGTGGCAGTTCCCTTTCCAGCCTCCCCGGGGAAGTGGAGAGATTTGCCTGGAGGACAACCCTAGTAGTCAGGAGCCTGGATGGTGAGGGTCCTCTGGAACTTGGGGCTTGCTTGACCTCATGGGGTCTCCTAGCCGCCCTGGGGAGGTACACCCCTGGGGACATGGGGCCCACCTGCCTACCTGCCACGACACCAGCCACATAGACAAGCGCAATGCGGGTTGCTCCGTGCACCATCTCCAGGGGTACCCCCACCAGGAGCTGCAGCACCACGTTGAGTCCCAGGTGTTCTATCCTGTACAGAGAGATCACATTCATTCATCCATTCATTCAGCATGCCAAGATGCTGGGGATCCAGTAGTGAACAAGACCCTATAGCTGGGAGTTCCCTGGTGGTCTAGTGGTTAGGATTCAGTGCTTTCATTGCTGTAGCCCGGGGTTCAATCCCTGGTTGGGGAACTGTGATCCCACAAGCCGTGCTGCGTGGCCAAAATTAAATTAAAAAAAAAAAAAGACCCTACAGCTGCCTTTGAGGAGCTCACAGTCTGGGGGGTGGAGGGGAAGGAATTACAATGCAGATAGACCATTTTGGAGTGTTCCTTCCACCCTCCCTGCCAGCTGGGACAGGGACACAGGTACAGGGCTGGGTGGTGACTGGCAGTGTCTGCACTTGCCAATGAGGGGCTAACAACGGTCAAGATCCAGCAACTCCATCAGCTGACACAAGAGAAGCTGAGGCTCAGAGAGGAGCGCTGACCGACTTAAAGTCACACAGCTGGTTAGTGGTCAGGCTGGGACCACGGCCCTGGTCTCTGATGTGCGGGACCTGGTCCATTATCCAGGCTACTCAGTCGCTCTGGCTTGCTATTGTATTTGTAAGACCTACTGATATTTAAAGAGAAAGATGTTTTCCAAACAAGTGCAAGCATGAAAGATATCTGTTAGAGCTTAGTATATCAAAGCTATCCTCCAGTTCCTGTTGTGTCCACATCTTGGCTCATGAGGAGACTGAAGCATGAAGTGCCTCCCCGACCCTGCTCCTCAGCCTGTGAAGTTGAAGCTGGGACACAGCAGGCAAGGCATCCATCCCCGCAGGCTCAGAGTGGAGACATCCATCAACAACCATCCAGAAGTCTCCTCACGCCAAAGCACCCTTCCCAGCACGCGCAGCCAGTTAGGGGGTGGCTCTTGTGCCCCCTTTAGAGGCTCAGCAGGAAGGGAGGCTCACAGTGGAGCTTCCTCTTGGCCACTGTGGGTCTTTCTGCCAAGGAAAGAGCCATGGGGGCCGGGATAATCCTCTTCCCATTGGCAACCCCAGGGACAGGCACCCCCAGGGCTTTTCCAGGCTTTTCCTTTACTTCTCTAGAAGAGTCTGTAGAAGACACCACAGAGGTCTGGTGTCTGGGGACTCTGATTTCCCAACTCCATGCTTCTACTATGTAAAAACAGTCTCCAGCCAAGACCACGCTCTTCAAGGGACTTGGACCTGGGTGGTCGCCTGGTCCTTATCATGGGGTAGGAAGTACCAGTGAGAACTGATTGCATTCCAGGCCCCAAAAGAGGCCACACGGCTCTACAAACAGAAACCTTAAGTATTGCCAGAGTTCCTCAAGAAGACTCATGCCACCATATTGCGAGACCTCCTTTCAATAAATGTGTCCTTTATTTCACTTATGGGGCACTCACACACACGGTTTATGGACAATGAACCTGGTGGCTGACCACATTTCCCTCTTTGCTTTGGCCACTAGGAAGTTCAGAATAAATTTATAACCCACTTACAGCAAGTACATAGCATCACATGCTGTGTATAGGCTAAAAAGCTCTCTGCTGGCTTTTTAGCATTTTTCTGTTTCTATTTTCCCTTTCCCATACACTTTTTTTTAAATAAATTTATTTATTTTATTTATTTAGTTTTGGCTGCCTTGGGTCTCCGTTGCTGCACACAGGCTTCCTCTAGTTGCAGCGAGCGGGGGCTACTCTTCGTTGTGGTGTGCGGGCTTCTCATTGCAGTGGCTTCTCTTGTTGCGGAGCACAGGCTCTAGGCACGTGGGATTCAGTAGTTGTGGCACACGGGCTCAGGAGTTGTGGCTCGCGGGCTCTAGAGCGCAGCCTCAGTAGTTGTGGCACAAGGGCTTAGTTGCTCTGCGGCATGTGGGATCTTCCCGGACTAGGGCTCAAACCTGTGTCCCCTGCATCGGCAGGCGGACTCCCAACCGCTGTGCCACCAGGGAAGCCCCTCCCATACACTCTTAATAATTTACTCATACAGTTTGGTATTAGATAAGTTTCAAGAAGCCACCTCAAATCCTGTGTCCAGGTAGATAAAATTAAAAAATATATTTCGGGCTTCCCTGGTGGCACAGTGGTTGAGAATCTGCCTGCCAATGCAGGGGACACGGGTTCGAGCCCTGGTCTGGGAAGATCCCACATGCCGCAGAGCAACTAAGCCCGTGAGCCACAACTACTGAGCCTGCGCGTCTGGAGCCTGTGCTCCGCAACAAGAGAGGCCGCGACAGAGAGAGGCCCGCGCACCGCGATGAAGAGTGGCCCCCGCTCGCCGCAACTGGAGAAAGCCCTCGCACAGAAACGAAGACCCAACACAGCCAAAAAATAAATATAAATAAATAAATTAATTAAAAGAAACGTTTAAAAAAAATACTTTAAAAAAAAAAATTTCAATCCAGGCTCTCTGGACCAGTTATTTTCCCACAGGGACTCTTGATAGAGTGTACTCACCCCGCATGCATGAAGATGTACGTCAGGTAACGCCAAGCCTGTGCTCGGAGCTGTGGATGGTAAACCAATGAGTTCTTTAGGTATCGTGGATGGGTTACCTGCAGCACAAATTGGTCCAGCGACACCCCATTATAGAGGAAAAAGGCAACCTGGATGAGAGCACAGAATGAAGAGAGCCTGTTGCTAGGTGTGAAACTGCCCAGGAACCCCTCTTGTGCTGACATTTGGAATCCCTATGCAAGTTGTCATCCTTCCTTCTCAGAGAAGGAGGGACATCCCTACGACCAGAGCCAAGCTAGCTCTGCACCATCTCTTACCCCACTTCTGTTCGATTATTTTGTGTTAAATGTTCACAAAATGGTCTCATGGTCTCTGCCCACATTTCCTCGGTGTTAAGCAGGAAGGGTTTGTAGGATTTTAAACTTTAATTCTGATAATAATTCACATACCCACTTGGGGGCTGAAGCAATTCCACGTAAGTTGATTTAAAAAAAAAAAAAACTGTGGTAAAATACACATAAGGTAAAATTTACCATCTTATCCATTTTAAGTGTACGGTTCAGTGGTATTAAATACATTCATAATATGCAACCATCACCAACATCCATTTACAGGATTCTTTTCATCTCGTAAAACTGAAAGAAACTCTATACCCATTAAACATTAATTCCCATTCCCTGCCTCCCAGCCCCCGGCAATCACCATTCTGCTTTCTGTTTCTATGAATTTGACTACTCCAGGGACTGCATATAAGTGGAATCATACAGTATCTGTCTTTTGTGATTGGTTCATTTCACTCAGCATAATGTCATCAAGGTATAGCCATGCTGTAACACATGTCAGAATTTCCTTCCTAATAATCCTCTGTATGTATCTACCACATTTTGTTTATCCATTCATCTGTCAATGGACACTTGGGTTGCTTCCACCTTTTAGCTATTGTGAACAATGCTGCTATGAACATGAGTGTACAAATATCTCTTTGAATCCGTTTTCAATTCTTTTGGGTATACACCCAGAAGTGGAACTGCTGGACCATGTAATTCTGTTTAATTTTTTTGAGGAACTGCCATACTGTTTCCCACAGTCGCTGTACCATTTTACCTTCCTACCAACAGTACACAAGGGTTTCAATTTCTTTGAATTCTCACCAACACCTCACATAATTGTTCTTTTTTTTTTTTTTTTGGCTGCACCGTGTGTCATGCGGAACTTCCCCGACCAGGGATTGAACCTGTGCCCCCTGCAGTGGAAGCGTGGAGTCTTAACCACTGGACCACCGGGTAAGTCCCACATAAGTTAATTTTAAAGATGACTGATGTGTACTTGTTTAAGCCCTAAAAGAGTATTTATTTGAACTATTTTTTCCTGGAACTCTTTTTCTTTCTTCAAATATTATTTATTTATTTGGTTGTGCTGGGTCTTAGTTGCAGCAGGTGGGCTCCTTAGTTGCAGCTCGCCAGCTCCTTAGCTGTGGCATGTGAACTCTTAGTTGCGGCATGTATGTGGGATCTAGTTCCCTGACCAGGGATAAAACCCAGACCCCCTTCACTGGGCGTGTGCCACCAGGGAAGTCCCCTGGAACTCTTTCTAGAATGCATAATTCAAGGCCCTAGGTTCTTAATTTTAAGGATGTCTCAGGTATTGATCTGGGCTATAGGAGTGATGCCTCCTCCAGTAATTGACAGGGGTTTTGCTCCTATACTAAATGGTCCCAAATTCTTGTGTTTGTTGTGTTTCTTAACGACTCAGGTTTGCTTTTACATTTTCTTTTGTCCTCTCCCGCAATGCCTGGGTGTCCGCAATGCCTGGGTGTCAGCACGCTGTTGACCAGGTACTACAACAAGGTTCTTTCTTCCTATTGTTGGTTGGTAGGGGGCCCCTTCTAGTAGCTTCCCACCATGTTCACTCTGTTACGGACTCAGAAAACCAGGTTACTAGAACTGTATGTAAAACAAAAACCTTGGGCTTTAGTATAAGGACTCTGAAACAGTTATTTCATCATTTTCCAGTTTCTTCTAGATTGGTGGCTCGAGATTACACAGCTGAGGTTTCTGAAAATCTGAAACCAATCTGGACACAAGATCTGGCTCCTCTGGATGACCTTGGGCAAATTATTTTAATTTACTGGTCCTCAGTTTCCCCATTTGGAAACGGGGATACTAATTCTTACACTTCCACGGTGATCGTGAGGTTTAAAAATGATAAAGTACGTGAGGAGCAGGCATGCACTTAGGGAAGGCAGCTGTAATTAGCGTGTGGCTAAGCCCTCCTGGGCTGAGCCTGGGAATGGCTCAGGCCTCCCAGCAGCTGGATTCCCGGGGCTCTCTGGGAGCTGTTCTGTCCACCTAACACCGTGGGTACAGTTGGCCTGGGAGCAAATACAGCTTCCAAGACAGCTTGTTATTATTGGTCCTCAAATGGAAGTTAATAAATAGACCAACACAGTAAATGCTTGGAGAACAAGTCCAAGAATATCTCAGAAAAATCACAACTTCCACATGTACTTGGATGAAGCCAGGACAACAGAGGAGCTCTAGCCTGCGGTCCAGATATTATGATTTAGAAAAAAAGAAGAGAGACGCCATGAAGCATAATGATCCTGCAGTTTGATTCGGCAGGAACTTTACAAGAACATATGCAGGGGCGGTAAGTAGGCCCCTGGTTCTGGAAGAGAAACGATGGAGATTATAAAACGCCCAAGGGAAGCCAAGCATCGGTTCGTTCAAGAGCTGGGGTTGGGGGGCCCGCTGGTTCTTGGGCTGAAGAGCTGAAAGCATTCAGAGTTCCTCATACAGGAGCGCTGATTCAGAAGGTGGTACTTTGGATTCTGCTGCATAAGCATGAGACTTTTAGAATAACAATAGGTATGGATGATTTCCTAAGGGGAGAATGTTCTTGCAAAATATGTGAAGCCCACATCTACCTGTTCATAAACACTCCCTCCCATATGTATTTGTGCAATGCTTTTGTGTTCACAAAGCACCACCTGCCGTTCTCTGGCTCTAAATAGGGGAGTCTTGTGGGAGAAGGAGGGCAGGTCTGGTTGTTCCTACTTTACAGGTGTCCCAGGGGAGCACATGACTCATCCACGTTACTCACCCCAGGAGGAACTAAAAGAAGGTGTCTTAATGAGTTAGCCTGGCTAAATCCCCCGAATCAATGAACTACTGACATTGTTTTTGCTGCTGTTGGTTTTGGTGGAGGTGGTCACGTGGGGATTTTGCTGCACGGCGTATTGCTTAAAGTAATGATCTTTGTAATCTCTCTATGGTCCGGGCGGCGGTTATAACAACACTTGAGTGCCCTGTAACAGGGCCTGACTTGCAGTGACTTGCCCTTCCCCTCGTGATCTCAGATATCCTCTTGACCCTCCAGCAGCCCCTTCCCCACCCTCGTCCTTGCCTCCAGCAGTGTTACTGTGATCATGAACCAGGGCGGTGGGCAGCAGGTGTAGCTGTCATAGTACCACTTCCGGTCAATCTCCCGGGGCAGGGTCTCGTATGCCACGTGGCGGATCAGTCGCTGGGAGAGGTTCAGCCCCTTCTCCTCCAGCAGGGCCTTGCTGCAGAGCCTGCGGTTGCCCTGCAGGATGGCCTGGCGGAAGCTGTTGGACCGCTTGTTGCTCATCTACACAGGAAACAGGGCAGGGGAGGGGGGTCAGAACCAGAGTCTCAGGGGAGCCCCATCCCGTTTCCCAGCCAGCACGTTCCTCAGACCAACCAGGCCTGATTCTACCTTCCTCTTTCTTCTGTAATAATAGTTAACAAGAAGTTAAATGTCATAGTTAACAAGAAGCAATATTCACTGAGCTCTTATGTGTCAGGCGCTGTTCTAAGCACATCACAGCTTGGCTCATTGATGCAACTAGTCTACCTGCTAGATAAAGACCATAAATATCCCCATTCCACCAGACAGGAGACCAAAGCATAGAGAGTTTTAGGAATCCATCAGGTTCAAACCCAGTAGGGCTCCACAGCCTGTATTCATATCCACTATACCTCCCTTCCACCCACCTGTCCATCATCCATCACAATTTCCTGAGCAACTACTAAGCATCAGGTGTTGCCAGACATGGGAATACGGTGGTGCTCAAGACAGATAAGTAACCAGCAATAAGTAACAGTTCAGAGTGAAGGCTGCTGCAGGAGCACACAGGAAAGAGTCCAACCCGGTCCCAAGGTAGTCAGGGAGGGCTTCCTGAAGGAGGTGGCATGAATGAGAACTGAAGGATAAGCAGGGGTCAGCATCCTCAGTCCCCGGAACCAGAACCCAAAGCTGTGCTTGTGGAAGGTCATCAGTCCTGAGTGCCTCCAAGGGAACTGTGATGCTCAGGGAGCCCCAGGACTGGCCCCTCCCCAGGCAGAGTCCTGGCTGCCTCACCCAGCGGTCAGCCTGACCCCCAGAGATCAGAGGCGGTCCTACTGACTTCCAGCCTCCCAAGGCCTCTGTTACCTCCCACCCACCCTCCACAACCACACTCTAGACCCTTCCTACGGGGAGATGTCCTAAAGACAAAGCTCTCCCAACCCCAGCGCTCACAGTGCCACCCGGGGGCCGCTCTGTGGTTGCTGGGTGGGGATTATCAACATATTCCTGGGACTATGGGCCCAGCAGGGACATCAGGTTAAAACTGAAGGCCGGAGTCCAGACAGGGCTGGGGAGGTGAGCCAGCCCAACCAAGGCACATGGGTTTGAAGCTCTGTCAGGCGGCAGGGAGCTGGGGAGGATCTGGGTTCAGACCAGGCCAGATGGAACAAGCCTCCATCTGCAGTGCCCCGTCCCCTCTCCTGGGTTCTGCACACACCTGAAAAATCTGGCTTAAGCCTCCCCCATCCAGCAGGCCTTCCTGGATGAACGCCTTCCAACGATGCCCTACTCCCATCCCCTCCATGCCTGCAAAGCTTGGGTCTGGTTCTTAGTGGCTTGGCGGATCTGTACATGCAGACGGGACTTGGGGCTCCATGATCACTACAAGCCCAAGGTAAGACCACGTCATCAAATTAGTTTGGTAGCCATCCTCTCCCCTAATCCCTGGGTGTGTACATGCACATGTGCATGTACCACACATATACTCACAAACAATACATCTGCAAGACCCGTGGTGGGAAGGAGCTCAGCATAAATACAGGAGAAGCAGTGTGTACACACACACACACTCACCATTCACCTGTGCCCCGATGTGCCTAGAACTGTGCCGGGCACAGCAGCAGCCGTGGTCTCTGGCCTCACGGCGCATACAGGAGAGACAGACGCATAAACGGCAGCAAAAGAGGATGTCATCTTCGTTATTTGGTGCGTAGTATTATCCCCACGTTACAAAGATGGGGATGAGAGCTTGGAGAGCGTAAGTAATTTTCTCAAGGACCCACAGTTAGTCAATCACAGAGTCAGGATTCAAATCCAGATCTGCCTGACTCTGGAGCCCATGCTGGCCCATGTGGAGCTTTTGTGCCCATTAGATAAGGGAGCCTCTCCTTTCAGGTGGATGCACCCATTCCAGGCCTTGCTGAACAAAGCCCAGGCCGGATTTCAGTCCCCATTCCTCTCTCTGCCCGGCATCCTTGTGCAGTCCACAACCTGCACACCCATACATGACAACCCTGGCCACTCAGCTGTAATGCAATGTGGTCTGTGCTATAAGACAGGCCTGTGCAAAGCACTGCGGGGGCTCTGGGTAAGGTTGGTTCATTCTCCCTGGGTTGGGGTGGGAAAGGGCTCACAAAGGATGCAGAGGAGTTAATCTGGTGGAAGAACATCAGAGGCAACAAAAACTTTCAAACACGTCTTCTCATTTAATCCTTGCCACAACCCTGAAGAGGGTCTCCTTTGGCTTCATTTTACAAATGGGAAAACCGAGGCTCAGTTTTGTCACTGAGTGGCAAAGGCAGAGCCTGGAGCAGGACCCAGGCCCACCTGACTCCGGCCCCTGAGCTCTCTGCCCTGCCCAGAGCTTCCCCCTCGTGAACCCCTTCTTAGTCTTGGCCTCCGGGGCAGCGCTGCTCACAAGAATCCAGGCTATGGCTTGCTGCTCCAGCTCAGAATCCAAATAGAGAAATCTCGATGGTAACAAGTAATCTGCTGTTGCGAATTCACACAGACGACTCCACGAACCCCCAGCTGGAGAGAAGCAGCTCCCTGGCCCAGCCATGCCCTCACTCTGCCCTGGGCTGAGCAGGGCATGCAGCAAACACGCTGGCGCTGGGGCTGTGGACGAGCCGATGCAGGCTCAACTCCGTGGCCTGGTCTTTGCTGGCACTGCTGGGTTCCCAGTCACGGGGCTCACCTCCACAGCCCATCCCATGAATCCCAACTGTCCCCAACTCCCCTGCTTATCTGAGCTCTGCAACCCCGCCCTCTAGGAGATCTGCTCCCTGGGTCCACTCTGAACAGCAGGTTTCTTCACCCCTAAAAGCCCTACAGCTGCTCCCTGCAATCACGCTAACCTCTGGGCAAAGGCAGGTCCTTAATCAAGAGGCAATTAAAACAACGCCAAAGCCCATGCATCCACATCAGAGAGCAAACCTGGCACGATGGCAGGTCCTGGCTCCTCCATCACTGATGCTTTTGAATTCCGAGAGCCTGGGGACTTCACACCAGTCATTTCATGGGTGACAAGAAGAGAGGCGACTGTTTCCATTTCACCAACAGGGAAACCAAGTGGAGCCTTCTGGCCTCGTGTTCACCCTGCTAGTTCATGCAGCTTCTACTCATGTGCCATCCACCCCACAGTGGGATGCTTCCTGCTTAACCCCACTGAACCCCACTCCAATCCCGCCATAGTAGCCCCCAGAACAGCACAGCAGTAACTCCAGTGAGGAGGAAGTCCCGACTCCAAGACACCAGACCACTGGGCAGGATTCACGGGCCTCCCGTCTCCAGCCTCTCCGGCAACCCAGGACAGCTTCCAGCAGGTCTGATGAGCTCTGGCCTTCACCCATGTGCCCCGTTGCTCCCGAAAGGTCTGCCCTGATCCTCCCAACATCCACTCCCCAGCTCCTCTCCTGCCAACAACAACCTCCCACCTCCCACTCCCAGTCCTTCGTTTCTGTGGAAATGACCCCACTCCCAGCTCCACGGGTGGGCACTGATTGGTTTGACTCAATCAGCACAACCCACTGACCCAATCTAGGCCAACTGGAGGAAGGAAATCCCAGGCCTCATGTGGGAGCTACCATTCAAAAAGTCCCTCTCCTCCCCTGCGTGGTGAGGCCTGAGGGCATGAGGGCTGGAACAGCTGCAGCCACTTTGCTGCCACGATGGTAGGGTCTGGATTTGCCTGGGGCTTTTTTGAGTAGTGCTGACACTGCAGAAAGCAGAACTTAGAGATAAAGAGAAATTGGGTCCTTGGTGATTTCCTTTCACCTGCTGAAGCCTGGACTTTTTCAATGCTACAGACCAACAGATCCCATTAATTATCCAAAAGGATCCTCTAAGCCACACCCCCAAACAGGCCTCTCCCAGTGGCGAGGGGCCCAGAGCGCTCACCAGGTTGACAAAATCCTGGTAGCAGATCTGCCCATCGGCATGGCTGTCGGCGAGAGCCAGGAGCACCTCCCTCTTGTGCGGGTCCAGCTTGGAGCTTTGGCTCTCCAGGAGGCTCCGGAACTTACATGTGCTGATATAGCCCGTGTTCCCAGGGTCAAACTGAGGGAGAAGCACACACAGCAGCGGGGTCAGCAGGGCCCCATCCCCCTCTCCACACTGCCCCGGGTGCCCCATCACCGTCACCACTCACGGCTCCTGTCTCCAGCCCTCTGCTGACAGAGGCCTAGGCGGCATCTGGGATGTTTCCAAGGCCCCCAGGGGAAACATCCAAATAGGGCGGTCAACCACTTACAACCCTAGAAGGCCCTGGAGACCTTTGAGATCGCCCAGCGCAACCGTGTGGTGCGTGGAGAAGGGAAACGGAGGTTGAGAGAGGTTATTACTCTCTGCCCTTACTCCTGACCCTGGACAAGGGGAAAGAGGGAATGAAAAGGCGATGAGTAGAGGAAGATGAGGAAATCTGGGGCCTGGGGCAGAGGGACTGAGCGGGGAAGGCACGAGGCCCCGGGCAGCGGGGAGCACAGCCTGGACAGCACTTCCGCATCTGCCTGCCAGCCCCTCTCCCACGCCTGCACCCACGTACACCCCACAACCTGCACACAGGGCTCCCCAAAGACACTGTGCTCTGTTTGGTTGTTTTTTTTGTTTTCTTTATTTTTGGGCCATGCCACGCAGTATGTGGGATCTTGGTTCCCCGACCAGGGATCGAACCCGCGCCCCCTGCATTGGAAGCGTGGAGTCTTAACCACTGGACCACCAGGGAAGTCCCTGGTTGGATTTTTGACGCTGCCCTTTTCCCTCTGCAGCTTTGCACACTTGGGCTCCTCTGCCTAAGACTCCCTCTCTCCCCTCGTCTCCCTGGGAGACTCCGACTCACCCTTCCGACTCCTCAGATGTCCCGCGTCCAGGAAGCCTTCCCCCAACACGTGATCTGCTCCCCCTGCATGTCAGACAGCCCTCTGGCCTCCACCCTGCACTGGCCTCCATGTTCAACTCCTTGCAAGTTGGTGCACAACTTATCCCCGGGGCTTATAGCACAGAGCCCGGCAGAGTCGGCACTCAGTGAAGATTTGCTGGGTGAACAAGTGGATGCTTGGGTGAAAAGACAGGTACCCATTTTCCAAGGAAAGGCTCACAGGTTCAGTTAGAAAAGGGGCTTATTCATCTCCCCAGGAGAAGCACATAACCTTTCTGCCACCCTTCCATCGCCTCTCTTTCCTGGCAGAACCCCCTCAGTGCCCCCGCTCAGCACACACTAACCAGCTCCCAGTTTGCCCAGAGAAGTCCTGTTCACAAACCGCCTCCCCACATGAATTCACTGCACACAGAGGTGCTGCTGTGGGTTGCGTTGCGGACGTCCGCGTGTGCATGACAAGGGAGCCCGGAAGACCGAACCCACCTTTCCCTCTCTTCTGGATAAGGCCAGTGAAGACTATTTTCGGAAGGCTGATGCTGTGTGCAGCCTGTCTAAGACAATCCAGGAAAACAGCCAAGAGTCACAAGTCATGACTCCTTCAATTCTCCCCAGAACTCAACGAGAGAGGACATCTCTAAAGAGGCCTATTTAAAAATCTGCCTGTTGGGGGCTTCCCTGGTGGCGCAGTGGTTGAGAATCTGCCTGCCAATGCAGGGGACACGGGTTCGAGCCCTGGTCTGGGAAGATCCCACAGACCGCGGAGCAACTAGGCCCGTGAGCCACAACTACTGAGCCTGCGCGTCTGGAGCCTGTGCTCCGCAACAAGAGAGGCCGCGACGGTGAGAGGCCCGCGCACCGCGATGAAGAGTGGCCCCCACTTGCCGCAACTAGAGAAAGCCCTCGCACAGAAACGAAGACCCAACACAGCCAAAAATAAATACATAAATAAATAAATAAATAAATAAAATCTGCTTGTGTACCCAATCCTCTACCCAAAATACCAGATTTCAGGGATGACACCTCTTCAGTTCCCACCATCGACTATTTCAGGAAACTCACCTACCCTCTGTTCCAGAAAGATCTTTACGAGTAAAAACGCCTAATATTTGCTGAGTGTTTTCATTGGGCCAAACATCATACATACCAAGCACTTCATGTAAATATACGATTTCTTTGGCCTCCTACTGCGACCTTATGAGTGGGTCCTATGATTATCTCCATGTCACAGATGAGGAAGTAGAGACACGGGAAAACGAGCAGAGAGAGGTTAAGTGACATGTCTGCAAGTGGCAGAGCCAGGATTCCAGACCCGGG
Organism: Balaenoptera acutorostrata; assembly: GCF_949987535.1. Taxonomy (NCBI): domain Eukaryota; kingdom Metazoa; phylum Chordata; class Mammalia; order Artiodactyla; family Balaenopteridae; genus Balaenoptera; species Balaenoptera acutorostrata. The sequence goes on along the minus strand of NC_080083.1, from coordinate 18,716,103 downwards.
CAGCGGGCACTGCCTCTAACCGCTGGCTGCCGCTGACCGTCAGCCTCCAGGGCCTGCTCTGCTGCTCAGAAGCCAAATGTCAAGGGTCAAAGAGGTGAGTGCAGGCCCGGGAGTGGAGGGGGCTCCAGCAGCCTCACGGGCCCACCCTACACAGATTTTTAAAGCAGGAAAGAGCTCAAACAGCAACAGTTCTGATCTCCTTATAGCTCAGACAGGAAATGACGCCTGGAGTGGCAAAGTGGCGATGGCAGCTAGGGAGGGTCTCCTCCTCTGCCTGGGACCCCTCCCGTCCCCACAGGCTGGCACTGGCTACAGGGACTCACCAGCCTGGCCCCTGCCTGGGCCCACATGGCCCCCGTACTGGGTGGGCTGACGTGGGGGATGAGAAGCAGCCCCGACCCCTGGGAAGATCCATCCCCTCCCTAACCCTCCCCTGGTGAGCACGGCAGGGGGCAGTGGGCTGTGCGCATGGCAGGGAGCCTCTGCTGCCCAGCCCGGGGGAGGAAGCCAATCCCCGCCCCAGGGGGCCCATCCGAGGATGGGGGGGGCAGTGGGGTGGAGGGGCTGCGATCAGGCAAGGGCCCCTCTCCCTGATTCCAGCTCCAGACAAAGAACCACCTGCTCCCCTGCTCTCCCTCCCCCTCCAGGGCTCCCTGCTGTCGTCCCAGTGACAGGGGCTGCCCTGTGGCCCCTCCCCCTCCCCCCCACCAGGGCCTGCCCGGCCTGCCCCTAGCACATCACAGGCTCCAGACCTCAGAGAAGGAGCTGGAAGCATGCCGAGCCTCCCTTCTCTGCCAAAACTCTACCTTTCATGCCAGGGCCAGACAGCCCAGACAATGGGGGGGGGGGGTCACCGCTACCCTAATAATGAGGCCTCAGGGATGAAGGAGGGGGACTGGGGGAGGGGGGGAGAGGAAGGGAGGGGCCAGCTGCCTGGGCTCCACAGATGTACACGGGACACCTTCCAACTACCACCCCGAACACCTGGGAAGATGAGGGCAAGAGCCCCGGCTGACAGGGGGCAGGGGGCACGGGGCGGGGGGGGGGGTAGTGCAGAGAGAGGGAACGAGGGGGAGACAAAAAGAAACACACAGAGAGGATTCGTGCAGAGGCGGAGAGAGGTGGGTACCACTGCCCTGACGGAGCTTCTAAAGGAGGCTGCGAGGAGCAGGGCAAAATCCCACTCTGGTCTCAGCCACTTACCAGTTCGTGTAACTTAGGGGAAACACCTCGAGCCATAACTGCCTTGGCCTCATTCACCAAGCAGGGGCGAGCGTGCCCTCGGGGTGCGGTGGGCTGAAGCAAACGCAGGGCTGTGCTCTCCGGGGCCCAGGGCCGCCCGCACTCAGTGTCCGGCCGCACTGGCCTCATTCGAAGCGAGGAGGGAGCAGCCCTGCCATGGAGGCTTGGCCGACCCTCCCGGACACTGTTCCCGCCTTTGGGCCTCCTCAAGGGCAGCTTTGGGGACAGGATCACACAAGCACCGTGGTTTGGAGCTTTGGGGGAAACAAACCCTACAAATGCAATTTCCTTGTCAGTAATGTACTGAAGGCCCCGAAGCTCCCCGTCCTGGGTGCTCCATGACCCGGATTCACCCACTTTGGACGGAGGGGGGGGCTCTTGGGATGAGGTCTAGGCTGGGTGGGTTGGAGACAACCTGACCGGGGGTGGTCTGGGGGTGGCGGGGCAGCGGGAGGAATGGGATTGAACAGCCGCAGGCAGGGGCCCCTTGGGGATCCAGGAGCATCCTTGCAGCTGCCTCCCCAGCGCTGTGCAGGGCCGGGTGCACGTGTGTGTGTGTGTGTGTGTGTGTGTGTGTGAAGGGGGAGCCACGTCCACATTCAGCCTGCGTGGAGGCTGCTGGCGCAGAAGAGGAGGAAAACACAAAGTGACGAGTGACCCTCCCACAGCTCCCGCCCACCTGCCTTGGCCTTGAAAAGAGCTTCCAGACTCCAGGGGCGCTTAATCCCACCAGCACCGAGCCCTCTGGCCCCTTAATCCTCTAGGTCGCCAGTTCTCCCCACCCCCGGCGCCCCACGCATGCTCTGCCATATATATATCCCATCTCCCACCCTGGGCCCCCTCCTGGCTCACTTATGACCTTGGATGCAAAAAGGACCCACCGGATTCTCTCTGTACTGTTGCCACCTAGGGCTCTTCCCCTCCTCTGGGGCAAGGAGTTGGGGGAGAGTTCTGGAAGGAACCCCGGCCCCAGCTGCCTGTGCCATCTTGGGCAGACCATTAACCACACTGCCTCACTTTCCCCATCCACCATGTGGTAGGAACTTTCCCTTCTTGGGGCGATGTAAGGTGGTCGGTCCCCAGCCCTGCATACCTAAGCATACCATACGCAAATGGGGGCTGGGGAAAGAGACATCCACAACCCACACAGCCCATGGGGGCAGCTGATCTTCAATTCTGCATCCTTGCTCGGTCAAAGGGCTGACGGGAAATTTGGAATCAGGATGAGGCAGCTCACATTGGGGGGGGGAGGGGGGGAGGTCTGTGCTGTAGGAAGGAGCTGGTGACACTGGAAAGAAGGACAGCAGGTCAGGAAATTATAAGTCATGATCCAGGAGAGCTGAAAGGAACCTCAGTGGTTTTCAAACTGCTCTGCAGAGTTCTAGGGGCTGGGGGACTTGCGAAGCCCAGCGAGGCGGGGAGGGGGTTGCCGAGCGGCCCCATTCTGAGTTGTTTTCTGCATTGGCCTTCTGCATACTACCAGGTTGAACAGCAACACGATAGTGGCTGTGTATGCAGAATACCCGCCAGGTATCAGGCGCTACCTCATTGAAGCCTCAGGTCACCCCCGCTATGTCCTGGTTTGTCTGGGACAGTCCTGGCTTCTTACACCTATTGTCTGAGCATGACTTTTTTTTTTTTTTTTTTTTTGGCTGCGCCTGCACAGCTTGAGGGATCTTAGTTCCCTGACCGGGGATCAAACCCATGCCCCCTGCAGTGGAAGCACAGAGTCCTAACCACTGGACCGCCAGGGAAGTCCCTGAGCATGATTATTAACAGTGCTCCTTTCACCCTCAAAATCGTCCCAAGTTGGATAATAAATTATGTGGTCCCCCCATTTAAACCTCACAACAACCCTACGAGGTAGGTGCTATTTTACATGGGAGAAAAACGAGGCACCAAGAGCAGAGTTGCCCAAGTTCAAAGAGCTGGTAATTGATGCAGGTAGACTCACATCCAAGTGGCCAGGCCCAGAGCTTGCACTCTCCCATCATTAGGATGCTGTGGTTAAAAAGGGTTCGAGAGACCCCAGTTCAGTCCTCCCATTCGTTCATTTAACAAATACTTGCTAAGGATCGACTACGTGTCTGGCATCACACTCGCTTTATGGATGGGGAAACAGGTGCAGAGAGCAAAAGAAACTAGTTCAAGGTCACAGAGCAAGTTAGTGGTCAAGATGGAAATAGTTCAGGGTTCCTCCATAGTGGTTGAACGGTCCAGCATTGCTCTTCCTTGTTTTTCTTTGTCCTGTTCTGTCATATGAAATATAACTGGCACAGGGTTTCCCACTGTGTGTTTTGTGGAACACCAGGCCCAAGACGGTGCATGAAATAAGGGTGCCGTGGTTCCAGAAGTTTGGGAAACCCTTTTGGAAGGGCGTGATGTATAAAACCATATTAAAGGTCCTTCAAGATCTTACAGTGGAGAATCCTGTCTGATTTTTTTCAGCCCAGCATTTCCCAAACTTACTGGGTCTTTTGATCATAATATTTTTTCACAGTAACACTCCATGGGACACAATCTGGGGAAAATGCATGAATCCATAGTAGAGTTACTTTTCCCTTTTGTGAAACCAGGCCCCTTTGTCAGTGTTTCCGAACCAGCCTTTCGCCTCCATCTCATGAGTGGCACAGGCCCTCGAGGCAGCTGACACTTTATTTGGAGTCCTCCCAGCCAAGTTAGAAGTCTGCCGGATCCAGGCCCCAGCCAGAGGGTTGAGGAGGGTGCCAGGCCCCGGGAGTGGCCGAGGAGGAAGTGACTGGCCTAATGGGCTGAGCTGAGCTTCCAGGGAACCAAGCCCGCAGGGTCTGGGATCTGCCTGCTCAGCACCCAGGACAGCAGCGCCACTTCTCCCCACCCCTGCTGCAGGCCCAAGAGCCCGGCCAAGGCTTCAGAATCCACTCAGCAGCAGCAAAGCAGAAGAGAAAGAAGAAAGGAACACGTCTATTTTATAGCTCTTATGTTATGTGTGATCTGCACCAACTCATTTCCAGGACAATTACATGTCTGATCCCTTCTCTCTCCCAGGGGGACCTCTCCCTCTCCTTCATCTCGAGAGGTCCATGTCCTCAGTGAGGGGTGTGGGAGCCCAAAGGTGGCACCTGGGGAGCCATGCTGGTGCAGACCTCTCACGCCTGGAAGGTTGGGACCTGGAGTCTAAGGAAGCCTCCCATCTCAGGCCCCACTGTCCCCTCTCTGTCCACTGAGACAGAATAAGCCCTGGGAAAGGACCACATGGTGTGCGTGCTGGGGCAGAGGAGGGTGCAGGCAACTGCCCCTCCCCACTTAGGGGGTTACCATGGCTCATCTGCTGGCTCCCCGCATCATCACCTGGCTTCCGAGCAGAGCAGAATTAACGAGGCTGCCCAGGGGTTTCCAGCTCAGCAGAGCTGTCCCCATCCAACAGCCAGAGCCCACCAGGGAACTCAGGCCCATTCAGGGATATTTACAGCCCCATAAATCAGGCCCAGGCCTGCAGCTGCTGAGGTCAGGAGGCGAGGTTAGGGGAGTAGCAGCTTTCTCTAGCACTTCTGCCTTGCAAATGAAGATGCTAATTCGCCCCATACAGAAAACCACCTCACACCATCCCCTGACTTTTCCCCCAGACCTGAAATACTCATTGGCACAAATATGTGATTGCTTTTGTTCTCACATCAACCCTAGAGTATAAGTGTGATTAGTCCCATTTAACAGATATGGAAACTGAGGCACACAGAGACGAACGACTTGTCCAGAGGCACTTCAGTGAGTAGAACAGGGTACCATCGGGCCTGCTTTCAGCTGAAGCCAGAAGTGGATTTATAAAGACCTCAAGCCTCCCTGGGAAGGAGAGAGACCAGTTCCTAAAAGCCAGGTTCTGACCCCTCCTGCTCTCCAGTCTCCCCACATGGAGGCAGGAGGGGCTCTGGTGCTCCCCTGGGATTTGGCCAGGCATCTGACAGCTGGCGAAGCTTCAGCAATTCCACGATTCCCAGTTACATTATTTCTGTTCTTCCAGCTGCCACCCCAGGGGTCCGGGGGAGGGAGCTCATCCCTCTCAAGGGGCTTCTCCCAGAAGCTCCAAGTCAGGCTCCTGAACATCCCCCCCATAAGTCAAAGAGCTGAACCCCAGGATCTGAGGTTGGCAGGCTGATTAGGAAGCTAGAACACCCTTCCCTCAGTAGAGAAGCGGAGGACATCCTGGCCTGAATCCAGGCTGAGCCGCTGGACAATTGGCAAATTTCCAGAAAACTACCCAGCCCTCTCTCTCTCAACACCTGGGCCGTGAGGAGAAGAAGAGCTCTCAGACTTTCCCCTTAACGCAGAAAGCTGGGGTCAAGTGGGGGCCGCCTCTTTCCTCCAGGCCCTGCCCATCTCCACCCTGAGAGAGAGCCTCCTGGAAGACCCTGCTTCTCCCCCTTCAAATCACAGAAGGCCTTGGAGGCACACAGACTCTGAGGGGGCAGCTGGGGGCTGTGACTCAGAGGCAGGCCCCTTGGGTGCCAGGAGCAGACGTAACACCTGTGCTGACTCGCCCAGGTCCAACCGTCGAGGCCACCTGGGGACTGAAGCCCAGTCAGGGCCATAAAGGCAGGAGTCCCAGGGGAGCTGCGGGCAGGGAGAGGTGGGAGCGGGTTCGAGCAGGGAGGGGTCTTAATCTGCCTCATCCCACCCCCTTCAGCCTAAACCCATTTCCTCCTGCTCCTTCTCCTGGAAGCCACCAAGGGATCCCTCTGGTTCCCCAGAAAAGAGAGATCCAGGGAGAAGGAGGGGAGTGGGACACAGACCTCTGACCAGGAGCAGGGTGGGCAGGATAAAGGGTCACCAAACTGGTTCACCTCCTGCGGCCCGCTGCCTGTTTCAGAAGCCACCTAGAAGCCTTGTGTGGAAACATACCCAGGAGCCTCGTGTACAAACACACACAAACCCCTCTGCAGAGGGTCCTTGTTTGCTTTGTGTCTTTGGGCAATCCCCGCCCCCTTGGGCCTCAGTTTCCTCCTTGTAAAGAGGAGATAGCACCACTCACTTCGCAGGGCTATTGAGAGATAAAAACAAGACAAGGACGCATGTGCACACAGCTGAAGCTCGATGTTTGCTCCCTCAGAGGAATACTTTCCGACTCAAACCTGTACCTTGCTTTAAAAAAGCTGGTGGGGGCTTCCCTGGTGGCGCAGTGGTTGAGAGTCTGCCTGCCAATGCAGGGGACACGGGTTCGAGCCCTGGTCTGGGAAGATCCCACGTGCCGCGGAGCGGCTGGGCCCGTGAGCCACAACTACTGAGCCTGCGCGTCTGGAGCCTGTGCTCCGCAGCGGGGGAGGCCGCGATGGTGAGAGGCCCGCGCACCGTGATGAAGAGTGGCCCCCGCTTGCCGCAACTAGAGAAAGCCCTCACACAGAAACGAAGACCCAACACAGCCATAAAATAAAAAATAAATTAATAAAAAAAAAAAAAAAAAAAAAAAAAAGCTGGTGGGACGAGGCTGGCAGCTACCCCTAGTTGTCCACAACTCGAGATACACATCAGCTCACTTCCGTAACAGAGAACAGCGCCTTGGGCCCAATCTCACAGTCGACCACCAGGAATTGCCAAATCTGAACACTGGGCAGAGCAAGCCTGCCCTGGGGTCTGGCCACGTGGTGCCCGATGCCTCGTTCTCGCCCTCACCCTCTGCTATGCAGGCAGCCAGTGAGCGGAGGGAAAATGCTTGGGCGTCCACGTTCCCCCAGCCAGCCTCTATCCAAACACTTCTCTCCTTTCTTTGGAAAGTTCAGGGGGAATGTGGTTTTCCAGCTCCTGCCCTGAAGAAGTCAGCTTGATATGGTGGAAGGAACCCCAGACTGGGGATCTGGACACTTTGATTCAAGACCTAGAACTATCACGTGTCAGAGGTTATTTTGAAAACAGTGTTAATTTCTTTAAATTCCAGTAACGCGGTAACCACCACATTTACCAGGGGCTCACCACACACTGTGCCACGTACTATTCACACACCATCTCATCAGGCCTCACCACAGCCCTGAGGGCAGGCAGCTTACTGATGAGAAGACCAAGGCTTGGAGAGGTTACCCGGCTTGCCCCTGGTCACACAGCAAGGAGGAGAAGAACTGGGACCCGAGGCAGACTCCGTGTCCTCGCCCCGCCTGAGTTACTCAGGGTGCCAAGGAAGCAGACGGAAGCCTGCAAGGCCCGGTGGCAGGAACACCGGTCAGAGAGAGAAAGAAAGTAGAGCCAGGCTCTAGTTCCAGCTCTGACATTACTGCACCAAGTGACCTCAGAAGGTCTCGGACCTCTGTTCCCTCATCTGCAAAATGAGCAGATTGGACAAGATGCTTCCACCGACCTTCTAATAATCCACGGTCCTTGAGGTGGCGGCAGCCCCAGAAGGGCTGGCACGGGCCAGGTGGCCGCACAGTCAGGGCCTGCCCCTGGAGAAGACATTAGAACCCAAGACAACGTGTGCAGGGATGTAGCTGGACTCGTTCGCTCCGGCATGTGCGTGCCTGTTCCGTGGCAGGCAGGCAGCCAGGCAGCAAACAACCTCGGCTCCCTTGGCCCCACCGCTCAACCGCTATCCAATGCATTTCTGGGAGTGGTCAGGGATAAAAGGGTTAATTCAGCATGACCGCTGGGGTCACTGGGGCAGGAGCAGGGTAGGGAAGCTGGCTTTGCGGTGGAGGGAAGTCCACAGACTCTAGGGGCCTGGACGCCACCTGATAAGGGGTTGGAGATGCAGAGCCTGAGTAAGGGAATCCCTCTCTGCTGGTCAATCCTGTGTCCTGGGGGCGCCGCCAATGCCCCTGACTCTGGGGCAGGTGCTTTCTGTGCGGCTCCTCACTAATCCACGCAGCAGTCTCATCTGAACCTCTTTTCAGCTCCCAGAACCCTCTTAAGCCAGCCTGCAGGGCTGTAAATGAGGCAGGCTTCAGGGTCAGGCTAAGGGAAGACTCTCAGGCTGGAGGCAAGGGGGCTGGACAAGGGAGACACTTGGGGAAAGCAAGCAGAAAAATCCTCCGGGCGCAAAAGTGGCTCTCTCTCCAGGAGCCGGGATTGGGAAGGAGCTGGTTTAGAGGCAGCGGCTTTCCCTATAGGGGCCTGGATCTCAGAAGCGGCCCTGTGCTTCTTCCAGCAAATTCTGGTTCCTGGTCAAAAGACAGTTGTCAAATGTCCACTGGGGGTTAAGACTCTGCACTTGCACTGCAGGAGGCACAGGTTCGATCCCTGGTCGGGGAACTAAGGTCCCACATGGCACTCGGCGTGACCAAAAAGAAAAAAGTCCACTGGGTATCAGACATCACTAAGAGAGTTTCCACTTCCATTAAACTCCCACAGTCACCCCTGGAGTTAAAGATGATCCTCCCCATTTTAGAGATGAAGAAATTGAGGCTCAGAGAGCTAATGTCGCTTGACCCCAATCACAAAGTCAGTAAGGCTTGAACCCAGGACTCTCTGACCCCACATTCAGGGTTCTCCCCAGCAGCCCACGCAAGCAGCTCCGTGTTGTGTTCGTAGCATGTTTATAATTTTGGAGGGATAGTCAAGACTTGTCTGCTTCCCTTCTGGGAGATTAGCAAAGTTAGGGTCCCTTCTCGGAGTCTGGAAAATGCATGCTCCTAGTGGGAAGGGAAAAAGGGAGACAGGATCAAGTTCCTTTCAATTCTCCCTTTTCCCTCTTGCTTGTTTGAGCTTGGAAAGCAATTGTGCTCTGTTGACTTAACAGAACTCTGCTCCAAACCCTTTTGCTCATTAAACATTTGGAGATATTGAAGGCATTTGTAAGGGTGAAACTGGAAATGGTTTTCCAACCCTGGAAGTCTTTTATGGGTTAACGGGCTCCAGTCCCGTATCTGCCATGGACCTGCTATTTGACCTTGGGTCCTTGAGGACACCTCCCTGGAGTTCAGGAAGGAACTGGGAGTGAAACTATCAGAGCATAACCTGAAAAAGAGGAGCTTGTAGGAAACCTATGGGAGCATTAACTAAAGGGTACATTACCTAGGCACAACTGTAAACATCAGGGGAGTAGATCAGAAATCAAAAATAAAGCTAACCGGGCTTCCCTGGTGGCGCAGTGGTTGAGAATCTGCCTGCTAATGCAGGGGACACGGGTTCGAGCCCTGGTCTGGGAAGATCCCACATGCCGCAGAGCAGCTGGGCCCGTGAGCCACAATTTACTGAGCCTGCGTGTCTGGAGCCTGTGCTCCACAACAAGAGAGGCCGCGATAGTGAGAGGCCCGCGCACCGCGAAGAAGAGTGGCCCCCGCTTGCCACAACTAGAGAAAGCCCTCGCACAGAAACAAAGACCCAACACAGCCATAAATAAATAAATTGATTTAAAAAAATAATAAATAAATAAACCTAACCACATATAAAAATTTACCAAATGATACAGTTTCTCAGTATATAAAGGAAGGCTTTCTTGGGACTTCCCTGGCGGTCCAGTGGTTAAGACGCTGTGCCCTCACTGCAGGGGGCATGTGTTCAATCCCTGGTCGGGGAGCTAAGATCCTGCATGCCTCGTGGAGCAGCCAAAAAGAAAAAAAAAAAACTTAACTAAGTAAGTAAATAAATAAATGAAGCCTTTCTTAATAAGTGATGCTGGTGTAAGTGGATAGGAATAGGATCTGGATGGAGTAAAGGGTTAGACAACTTTTTTTTTTAAATCAGAGAAAAAACAGTAGGAACCAGAAGCACATATTTATGTGATCTGAAGAGGGAAGAAAAGTGTCTCAGCTCCAAAGCAACATAAGGAATCATGAAGGAAAGGCCCAACAGATTCAACTGTAGAAAAATAAGACATTTTTACCATGATATTACACTATAACGACGGGTTAATATTTATGGTAACTTTAAAATCTAGTATTTAGGAAAACCACCCAAGGATATGAAAAGACAATTTCCTTAAGGAGAAGTTCAAACAGGAAACAAACACCTGGAACATCTGGGGGTCAACGTGATCTTCAGGTTTCCTGTCTGTTGTAATTTCTGGGATGTGTGAGGAAACACTGGGGAGGGGGTGAGGTTGGGTGGCGTGTTACACCCCTGCTTGAGCAGACCAGACAAATGTCCAGGATGCCGGGGGTGGGCGGTGGCCAGGTAAACTTCCAAGGGACTGGGGTCACCTGTTTTCTGCACCTCCAACTCCCCAAAAGGCATTCTGGCCATTGAGTTGAGGGGTGACCACATAGGACCAAAAGGCCAAGGTCATGGCTTCGAGCCCTTGGATCCAATTAGGGTCATGTTGGGTCAAAGCTACTCTACATGCTGAAGAACCAGATAGCACAGAGGCACTGGTCTAATTCCATTCCTAACACCTGGGAAAAGGTCCCAGCTGATCCTGGTTTGAAACCAGGTGACCACTGACATCCCCTTGACCCAGGATGGGAAGGAGGACTGACTGGGGCCAGCCTCCCAATCCAGTGACCTCGGGAAGGTGAATTCCAGGGTCACATTAGTTTACAGGGATTCTGACGGATGTCATGTGAATCCTACCCCATTCAGCAGAGTTTGACCCATCAGGGCTATTTCTGTAAGAAATTGTGGGAAGGCTGCCTGCAACCACCAGCCAAACATTCTTTCCTGAGTGCACCAAGTTCACCATCACCAAATCCTTCCTTTAAGTAGGCCCAGAGGAAGAGTCAGAAAGGATAAGACCCTTCAGCTTTCCAAATAACCCGGCGTCCCTCTGAAGTTGTACATCCATTTATGAAGCTTCACACCGGCTTTGCATTCAGTCCTCTCAGGGGAATGGTCCAGGGGGGCTGCACAAAGGAGGGGGAACAGACGCAGAGGGACTGGATATCTGCCAGAGGTCAGGCCCCCGCTCAGGAGCAGTTCTTCTCAAACACAAAGCACCCATAGGAAGGAAAACAACAGAAACAAGCTTCTAAAGCCGCGTGAGGGCTTGGGAGTGGACCTAAGGCAGAACTTATCATGAGAGAAAAAACTGTCCAGAGTAAGTTTGGGGAGTTTCTTTCCGAGAATTAATTTCATCTGTCCAGAATGGTTTCTGGGTGGGCCTACCCAGAAGCAGGTGGAGGCTCTTGGTGACACCCAGGATCGCCCTACAGTGGGAAAAATGGGATTTCATAGACCACGCGCTGATATTAGGTGCTGTACATTCTCTCTGCTCCCTCAAGCTCCAGATTCCTCCTCCTAAAAGTTTTCTTCCATTCCCCCAAATAGTTCGTTTTACAATGTAAACATACACGCAGGGATTGGCAAAGGAAATTAATGAAATGAGAAAGACACAGACAGAGGGAAAAAAAGAATGATACACTTTGTTCTAGGTTTCGACTCTAAATCTGGCAGGAGGTGTGAAGGGCTGGCAGCTTGCTGGTCGTGGCATCCGTGGCAGCAGGCGGCTCCCTCCTGCCTCAGGGCGTCAGGCCAGAAGCTGCTGTACTCTTAAGAGCCGGAGGGAGAGATGGTCTATAGACCCCAGAGGGACAGGAGCGGCCGGATGCTCCCCAAGCCACAGCCAGGCCTTGTGTTAAGGTGGATGACAGCCCCCAGTCCCCACCCCAGGCCCACCATGCCTTTCAAGCTGAATTCCGTGTTGTCAGTCCCACTTGGCCATCTGCATTTAGCTGACTCCTCAAACTGAACTGGTCTGAAACCAAAGTTGTCTATTTTACAAACCCCCCTGTCCCCAGCCTGACATTTCCTTCTCCTCCTAGGTGCAGAACCTCAAAGGTATACATGTGGTTCACCTCATCTATTCGGGTCTAATAAGATCTTCCAATTCTCCCATCACCATGCCCCACTTCCTTTCCACTCCCACTGTCATCTTCCAAGTCAAGGTGCTTGTCTCCATTCATGGCAGCAGGCTCCTGGCCAGTTCCTCTCATCCCTGCAACCCATCTCACCTCTATCCCACTCTCACACAGGATCTTCCCAAACCACTGCCTGGATCTGGTAACAAACTTGTCAAAAAAGCTTTCAAAGGCTTCCCCTGCCTCCAACAGGACGAGGTCTGGTCCGTGCTACTTTTTCAGCTACCTCTCCAACCCAACACGTTCCCTCTGGCCCAACCAGACTGGTCTCTTGAAGTCACACACACTTCATGGTATAGTCATTTTCACCCCAGGACCACAATGCTCATTATTCCCCCACACTGGGACAGCTCTTGCCTCCTCTCCTTCTGCATCGTGAAACGGGGAGGGAGAAGGAAACACATAACAACAACAGCACGCAAAAGGAGTACCAAGCAAAGAAGAGAACCATTTCCCTGCTGAAGGTCAAATGTCCATCTCCCGGTTCCAAAGCCAACGCGTGGCACTTCCAACTCCATCCACCACGCCTAGGCTCTAGGCATTTCGAACAATCACATACAAGTTTCCGGCTATGACTCCCCCATCCCTGCAGCAAAATTAGAGTAGAGTCAGCTTTCAGAAGTGCTCATATCGAGTCGCCCTTCAAGGATGGCAGAGATTTGACTTCAGTGGCTCTCTGATGGTGGAGGGGGAAGAGGAAAGGGGATGTTAACCTAAGTCCTTCCCCCTCCTCCCCAGCCCCAAAGGCGATCCCCTGGCATACAGAGAACGTCCCAGGCTTTCAATACATATTGTCCAGTGTCTCCCTGGTATAAAGCCGGTCCTGGTGAAGTGGCGTTGGGAGGAGGAGGGAGGGAGAGAGGGAGGGATCTCTCAGGGGAGCCCTCCCCAGCCGCCCCCCCAAACCTGGAGAGCAGGACCGTTCATATACAGAGCTGCGTTAAGCCACGCCCCCACGTCACAGTCTCAGGAGTGCAGAGCTGGGGAAGCCCACGCAAGCAGGGAGACTGCGGGGAGGGCTGGAAGGAAGGGGGGGCGCGGATTTAACTGCTCACATACCTGATCAAACAGGACTTTCCAGTGCTGGTAGAGAGGGAGGCCATGCAGGAGAGGAGGAAGAAGAGAGAAAGAAAGAAACACACTTATCACCAAGGCCTCTGTAGCCTCCCAGCTGCTGCCCCAGGCTCAGGGACCCGCGCGAACAAGAGACCAGGAAAACCTGGGAGAAGCCTCCCAAATGAGTCTACACATAACAAAGGTGGGAGAACTCAGGTTGGGGAGAGACAGCGTCCCTCATTCTGGGACAGGCAGGAGGAGAGATGAGCAGAACAAGGGTGATCCTCAACAATTCCTAAAATAAAGTCGTCCAATTCTGTCCGAGGGCCTCTACTAACTTCTGCTGCCTAAAGCTCATCTCCGCGGGAATGCACGCCCAGGTGCAATCCCTGCAATTCCATCAGACCTGCTGCAGCGGTCTCCACCTGCTGGGGGCCAATGACCCCTGTCAGGAAAATCCACCCCTGCATAAGTATTAACATTTTGCCTGTAGTTTGGGAGGAGGGGGTTTCCGCCTGCACTGAAACCCACCCTCAGCCTCTTTCCAGACTGAGTCTAAGTGATGAGCACATGAGAGTCTGCCAGAGTGTTGGGGCCAGAAGCAAGTGAGGGGTTTAAGCACAAGAGTTACAGGGGATACAACCCAATTCAGACTTTCCAGTTGAGGTCTGGTAGGTTGAGGGCCTGGCTTCACTTCCCTGTCCCCACCCTGAGAGGGAACGGGCAGGACGTGTGCCCAATTTTTCACCTCTGTTAGCAGGTTAACCTAGGGAGGGAGAAGCTTAAGAAACTCCAGTTCCCAGGACTCCCCAGTGCCGGCTCTGCCCACGGCTCCCAGGACCGGAGGGAGGGAGACACAGGCAGCAGATGGCAGGGAAGCCCTCTAGGGCAGCCCCTCCCTATTCTCGCCCAGGGGACCGTCGCTGGCACCGACGCGGTCTGGGGCTCGTAAGCCCCCCTCTGGGAGCAAAAGCGCTCCCAGCACTCCTCTCTCTCCTCCGGCCGGGCTCAGGGACAGGGGCCAGCTTGAATTTCAATCATTGTCGCGACAGGGCAGGTGCCGGGCGGGAGCTAATCCGGGAGCGGAGAAGGGGGTCGCCAGACCGGTCTGCGCCGCCGGGTTCTGGGGACTCTGCGGCGCCCACTCCTTCCCCGGACTCGGAGAGCCCGCAGGTCGCGAGTGGGAGGGGAGGGGAGCCACTGCTGTGACGCGGCCGCCTCTGCGGGAAAACGCCGTGTCCCAGGCACTGCACCAGCCGCGAGGAGGGGGCTCCGGCGGCCGACGGGTCCCCAGCACGGCGGCGGGCGCTGCGTTCCGAAGGGAAGCCCGGGGAGCCCAAGCGGGGGGTGGCGCGCGCGTTTCGGGGAGCCCGGTCCCTCCGCCCTCTCTCGCCCGTGGGGACCCGGCCAATCCGGGGCTCTCCCGCGTCACCCTGAAACCTCCCAGTGGCCCCGCGGGGGGCGAGCCGGGGGCAGCTCTCCCCCTGGAGCCCCCCAGAAAGTTTGCCCGGGCGGGGAAGAGGGCACTCACGTCCTCCGGCGCCGCCGGCGGCCGCTCCTCGACCTCGGGTTCCAGCTCCTCGATGCGCTCCGCCTCGGCGCAGGCGGCCACTGCGGGGCCCGGGCTGGGGTGCTCGCCCATGCCAAGGCGGCGTCCGGGGCCGGGCGCGGCTGCGGGGCTCGTCCCGGGGCGCCAGGCTAACTTTGCGCCGCGGCGGCCGCGCCGCTCGGAGCTCTCAGTGCGCGCCGCGCCGCCTCCGCGCCCGCCCCCATGGTCCCAGCCCCCGCGCCGCCGTCTTGCGACCCCGGGACGCCCGGCCCTCCGCCGCAAACTTCTCGGCTCCCGCGGCCCCGCCGGCCTCCGCCTCCGCCCCGGCCCCTACGCCCGGCTCCGAGGCGAGGGCGCCCTTGGGCCGGCCCCGGCCTCCCGACTCCCCGCACTGCCTTCCCGCTCCCCGCTCCGCACCAGAGTCTCCTCCTCCCCGCGGACTCTTCGGGGGCGGCGCGCAGGCGGGGGCGGGGCTGCTCCCGGGACTGCCGCCCCCTTCCCCCCCGCCCCACCGGGCGCCACCACCCGGGCCGAATCGGTCAGAGCGCCGCGGCCCAGGGAGGAGGAGGGCTGCGGCGGGCTTGGCGGGGAAGTGGCTGCACGGTCCCGGGCGGGGATGGCCCCATCCCCACCTGCCTCCACCCCGGGTTCAGGTCTGTCTCTCAGGACTGGGTCGGGGGTGGGAATGCAGCGTCTACTTGCCGAGACCCACCGGGTTAAAGATGACTTGGAGGCAGCAGATGCGTGACGGTGGCAGGGGCGAGGTTTTCACTAAGTTGGCAATGTCGGAGTTAACTGGGAGTGAATTGGGGGCCGGAGGCTGGGAAGACAGGATGCCCTGACCACCCTTCCATCTCTCTTCGGTCTGAGATCCTGGGAGGTCCAGGCAGGCTCAGTAGTTTAGGGATGGGAGAAGTCAGGGGAGTCCCGGACCCCAGACCCTAAATCCTTCCCTCCCCACACCCCAGAGCTATGTGACAGTGCCCTGGCTTCATCGGACCAGGTTGACAAAGGTAAGACCAGGGAAGTGCCCCAACTGGGAGAGGGGAGGTAAAGCAACTACAGCAAGTAGGAATCAAGTTAGAGCAGAGGAATAGGGGTTCTAAAGAAAACAATTGGTGTCGTTTCCTTGCAGGAAAGACCTCCCAGGAGAGACTGTCTCCCTTAAGCCGAGGCCGTGCCTGTAAATGGTGACAGTGGCCGACTGGGACAGGTGCCCGGCTCTCCCAGGGGGCTCAGGGATTCACTTCTGGTGATGTCCCACGGTCAGTCCCCAGCCCACACCTCCTTCCACTCCTCTTACCACCACCCACTCACCCACTGGCCTTTGCCCCTCTCCCTCCCTCTCAGAAACTGATGCTCTTCTCCAGTAGTGAAAGTTGCAATTAATGCTCTCATCTTCGTAAAGCAAACACATAACCCCAGCCCCAGGATCCAACCTGTGACCATCTCACCTGACAATGACTACTCCCCCTAAACACAGAGAAGGAAATTAACTCCGTTCTAATTAGGTGAGTTTGCTACAGACACCAATTTTCATCTCGGTTTCAGAAAGTGTGATCATTCCAACTATTTTTGTTTCTCACCACCCTCCCCCATCCCTACTCTACTAAGTCAAGATCCTGCCAAGATTTCCTTGTAAATAAAACTGCATAGGGTGTGATTTTGAAAACAGCCTTCAGGGGACAGAAGAGAGGCCGACACACATCTTCGTGGAAAGAAGCCCAGAAGGACAAGGGGTGGCTGGGGGCCCTGAGGTCAGTGTCACTGCCGGGTGACACCACCCGGGTGCTGGATGTGTTACACTTAGATCTTTGGGGCTGGAGAAGTGGGCCAGGAAGTGGGCGGTTCCAGGGGAGGGGGGAGGAGAAGAGCTCAGAGAGGGCTTGGTCTCTGTGAGATGCCCAGCAGCCCTGGGCAGTGTTCTGACCCCAGCTGCCCTTTGGATTCTGCCTTTTCTCCAGCCCAGGAACAGCTCTTATCAACCTATCCAACTCTTTCATCTCCTCCAGTGGAAGGGACCTCAGCAGGCTCAGTTCAGTTCCCTGAACACTTCTTGAGCTCCTACTAAGTGCCAGTGACAGAACTTTGGGAAGGGAGAGGTGGATAGCATCCAGACAGTGACCTTCAGAAACTGTTTAATTGGGGGTGACAGCCAGGGAAGTCCAGGGGGTATAGAAACCCAAAGGAGGGGGGTTCCTGTGGGTCCAAGAGGGCTTCCCAAAGGATATACCCCAGAACCAGGCAAAGTGGGACATTCCAGGCAGAGGGAACAGCATGGGCAGAGGCTGGGCTTGGGAAGCAGTATGGTTTGGGAGGGGAACTACAAGCAATTTGGCATGGCTGGAAATGAGAGCAAGGTGCTCAACGTAAAGAACCCAGCCTGGAGTGGACGGTCTGAAGGGCTGTGAGTTTCCTGAGAAAGGGGCTTGGACTTTACCCTGAGGGCAATGGGGAGCCATCGAAGGATTGTGAGCAGGAAAGTAATATTTAAAAAGATCCCTCCAGGGACTTCCCTGGCGGTCCAGTGATTAGGACTCCAAGCTCTTTCACTGCCGAGAGACCGGGTTAGAACCCTGGTCAGGGAACTAAAAAAAAAAAAGATCCCCTCCAGGAGGCTGGCCTGAGCATAGGGAGATGAGAATGGGAGGTGCCATCCAAGAGTCATGAGGGCAGCAGCGAGGCTCTGGGAAGTATCCAGAAGGGTATCTTGTTCTTCCTTCTGTCCTAGGAACGTTTCACCCCACCTTGGCAGACTGTTCCCAAAAGTCTCCTAGGGAAGAATTCCTGACCTCTAGCCAGAATCCTCCCTTTGGGAGATGGCTTCCCTCTCCCTGGCCCCTGCTGGAAGGAGCACGGCCATCTGGACTTGGAGACGAGCTGTGACATCCAGCATCCCCTGTGAACCTGAGGCCACACTCACCTTTTGCCCTCAGTGTTGCCTCAGCCTCACCAGCCAGCTCATTGCACCCCCTCAGCCCCAGGGGAATGTGCAACTGGGAATAACCCACTCTCCAGCAGGCATTGGGGCATGGAGCCTGGGTCCCGAGGCCTGGAACCTCTGAGGGGTGGGAGTGGCCAGGCTCTCTGATAGCTTTTGTCCCACTCTGAGACAACCTGAGGACCAGCACATTCTGAGCCCTGCTGGGGACAGAGGAGAGAAAGGGCACGGTGACCACTCACTTCCACTGAACAGTTCATGGCCAGGCGCTCAGAGATGTTCACAGGCTCTGCCCTAGGGAACCCCGAGTCTACCTGGAGATGACAGCAGGCAAGGGCTGATTGGCATTTACACCCTGCTCTTCATTTTGTAAGAGCTCTACACTCATGACCTCTTTTTTTTTTCCCTTTATTTATTTACTTATTTATTTATGGCTGTGTTGGGTCTTCGTTTCTGTGCGAGGGCTTTCTCCAGTTGCGGCGAGCGGGGGCCACTCTTCATCGCAGTGCGCGGGCCTCTCACTATCACGGCCTCTCTTGTTGCGGAGCACAGGCTCCAGACGCGCAGGCTCAGTAGCTGTGGCTCACGGGCTTAGTTGCTCCGTGGCATGTGGGATCTTCCCAGACCAGGGCTCGAACCCGTGTCCCCTGCATTGGCAGGCAGATTCTCAACCACTGCGCCGCCAGGGAAGCCCTATGACCTCTCTTGAAGTTCCTATCCAGACACTAAGTCAATGCAGAACAGGATAAGAGCTTGGGAGAGAGCAGTTCAAACCCTGAAGGATCAAACTAAGCTCAGAGGGGCAGGAGCGTGCTATTGAGATGAACCTTGAAAGGGGGGGCAGCTTTGTGTGGAAGGGTTTCTCTGTGGAAGGAGCCACTGCAGTAAAGGCACAGAGACAGGAAAGCCACTGACTGTGCTGGGGACAACTCAGTGGGTGAGCACAAAGCGGGGATGGCCAGGTGGGTGAGAAACTGTACAAAAGTCTTTGAGTACCAGTCTGAGGAGGCTGGACCTTGCTTAATGGGCGATGGAGAAGCAGTGGCGGCTTCTAACTGGAGCAGCATTTTAGGAAGATTAAGTTGGCAGTAGCCCAAGACAGCAATTCAACTAACACATTGCGAGTGTCCATTCTTTGCCAGACCCTGGCCGAGGTGCTGAGAATTCAAAGGGAATAAGACCCAGGCCCTGGCCTCCTGGGAGAAAATTAGATAATCCTCTAATTACAGCCCAGTGGGATAAGTGAGGAAGAGCTGTCTGGGGGCTGAGTGTCTAAGATGCACCCATCAAGACAGGGAGGGGGATTTCTTTAAGGACCTGATGTTCTGACCTGGGCTGGGGGAGGGGCTGGAACAATGGGGCTGCCATGGGGAACCAGGAAAGCCAGGAGGAACCACTGGGAGAGGGAAGGCGGGTGGTGAGGGGAGTCGGGAGTTTGTTTGTGGACACCGTGAGCTAATGAGAAGCCAGGGAAGAAACATTAAAGGCTGTAATTACCGCTCAAAGCAAATGGCAACGCCGAGAAGGGGGGTAAATGGGGGTGGCTTTCTCTCCAGAACCTCTCGGCTTCAACAACAGTTTCCCACCCAACAGCCCACACCCTTCAAGGTCCTTTCTCTCCCCAAAGCAAACCTAAACTGACCCTCACAGTGCCCCCTGCCCACGTGGAGCTCCATCTTCTGAGAAACCTGCAAACAGCCCCGAGCTGCCTGAGATGAAGACATGAGTTATTTTTGACTGAGATCCAAGCCCGGGCCCTGAATTCTTTTGTCTTCCAGGAATCCCCCAGTCATGTTTGAAGTCTGCAAGTCCGAACAGCGGGCGCAGCTCAGGGAGGAGACCGCCACTTGGAATCCAACCACCCTCCATCCCCAGCTCCAGCATTCTTCCATTACTGCCCGCTGTCGAGGAGATCAAACGGAACATGACTGCTAAACGGACTTTTTTTTTTTCCCCTCTCCTTTTGTCTCTTCCTCTCTCACGCCAGGGCCAATTTTCCAAGGAACTTAAATCATTACTGAAAGATGTCTAGGTCAACAGACACCAAGCCCTTTCAGAGAGAGGCGTGGGCACCCAAAAGTGAAGCTCAGAAAAGCACAGAGGAAACTTTCCTGGTTCCAAGATTTAGCCAGCCCCACATTCAGGGAAACTCTCAGCTGCTTTGCTGGGTCTCCTCTTCCTTCTCTGCCATCTCCTTGGGGCTAGGCTGTCTCCAGGGTCCCATTTCTGGATTCTCTTTGGGCCTCCAACACTCTGTGTGACCTTTGGTTATACCATAGGCAGGCCCCGTGTCCTTAGCAAACAGCACGTGCATGTTCAATTGTGTGCCTCTCTGACGAATGCTCTCTCCTCCGGAAGCCTTTCCTCAACCCTCCAAGCCCAAATGGACCACTGCTTCCTCTGGATCACTTTTTTCTTTTGACCTTGCATTAAATTATCTAAGTTTTGTCTTCCTTGTATGAAAATATATATTCCTTGAAGGAGAGATTATGGCTTATTCAATTTTGCACCCATCCCAATACACAACATTGCACACCGTAAGAGCTGAACAAATGTCTGTTTAATGAAAAACAGAGCATGTCTCTTGATCTGACATGGAGTCTAATTACATAGTTATTACTCTCAGCCCTCAACAAGAAACAAGTTTTATGTTATAGAGAAAAGATTTTTCTGCATAATAAAAATACAATTGTATCCCTGCTGCCTTTATTTCAAAGCACTTACACATTTGTCATTTCATTCCATCCTCAAAACGCTGGCCTTTTTGAGGTAGCAGAACAGGTACAGATGGGGACAGTAAGATCTCCAGGCCCAGAGGAGGTTTGATTCTCCATTCCTCTCACCAAATTTCTTATTTTAAGAGTGAAAGACCAAAGCCCCGACCACTGCCCGCAGTGACCTTCTCCCAAGGCAAGCGGGTGGGGCTAAGTCAGGGCACCCGGGGGGGCTTGTCCAGCTGTAGGCTAGTAGGAGTCAGAACAGTGGGGGGGTGTCTCTGGCTGTGGAGCAAAGCCATTGGATTGTTTTTCTGCTTTGTTTCTGTTAAGCTACATGTGCAGCGCCCCCAGGAGGGGGACTGCTTTGCTGTCACTCCCCACTGCACAGAGCCAGACATGAGTCTGTGCAGAGTGAAAGGGACAGAGAGAGTCTGGAGGCAATTTGTCACAAAGCCCGTGGTGAACCTCCTGCTTGAGGGGCCACTTCACAAGGACAAGGACTTGGTTCTGTCTGCTTACAGCAGAATCTCTGACTCCTAGGATGACTCCTGGCACCTAGAAGATTCACAGCAAGTATGTGCTCAGTGAACGGACCTGTCCTATTCATACTTCTCCAGGCCTGGGGAAGGCCTCCCAGATGTCAGAATTCCTGGGAACTCTGCCCAGTGTTTGGCCTCAGAGGACTTCCTTGGCCTCCTTCGGGGAAGAGTGTTCATTAATCCAGCACCTCCTCTAGTGAGGTGCTATGGGGAAGAATGCCTTGGGGTCCACAGGCGGGCTTGCTTGCTTTCTTTCTTTTTAAAATTTATTTATTTGTTTATTTTTGGCTGCATTGGGTCTTCATTGCTGTGCACGGGCTTTCTCTAGTTGCAGCGAACGGGGCTACTCTTTGTTGCGGTGCTTGGACTTCTCATTGCGGTGGCTTCTCTTGGTGCGGAGCATGGGCTCTAGAGCGCAGGCTCAGTAGTTGTGGCACGTGGGCTCTAGAGCGCAGGCTCAGTAGTTGTGGCACATGGGCTCAGTAGTTGTGGCTCATGGGCTCTAGAGCGCAGGCTCAGTAGTTGTGGCATGTGGGCTCAGTAGTTGTGGCGCACGGGCTTAGTTGCTCCGCAGCATGTGGAATCTTCCCGGACCAGGGCTCGAACCCGTGTCCCCTGCATTGGCAGGCGGATTCTTAACCACTGCGCCACCAGGGAAGCCCCACAGGCAGGCTTTCTGACGATGAGTTCGCAGCAGCAGCAGCAGCAAACACCCTGGAGCTCCAGATCCAGGCTGACATGGGGCAACCGGCCCAAGGGAGACAGAAGAGAACTGCGGCAGTGGTGGCGGCAGCAGCAGCAGCAGCAGGAACACCAGGCAGAGGAGTGAGACAGCGGGCACTCAGATCTGTTTCCTGCACCTCTCAGCCACTCAGCCCAAGTGAGGCTGTGTGAGAACTTCTCAGTACACATTGTAAATACCATCTGTCACACTGCCTGCCCAGACGCGGCCTTCCTCCCTGGAAGGGAAGCATTCTTTATTATTTATGCAGAACGCACCCTACTTAAGTGCTGTGCCACCAGGAGAGGGAGAGAAAAGCCCAGAAGAGTCGAAGACTCCAGGGACCCGCCCCTCGGAGAGCAGCTGGTCATGGGGGCTTGGTCATCCGCTTTCTGGGGTGGGGGTGGGAGGTGAGCTCTCAAATCTCCTGGGAATTAGGAAGCTTGCATTCTCGTCCTAGTTCTGCCACCAGCTTGCTGTGCGACCTTGGGCAAAGCAGCTCAACCCCGTGGGCCTCCATTTTCTCATCTATAAATGCAGAGGTCAGATTAGATAGATAACTTGTGACACCTCTTCTAGCTCTGCAGTTCAATTGTTCTCACTCTCATCCTTCGCCCTCCTGCTGTTTGCTCAGAAGCCTGTTCATTTTCTATCATCCCTTCCACCCAGGCTGGCCAGGGCAAATACAGATGAGGATGTGATTCCTCAGCACTTGCGAGCAGGCCCAGGAGTCAGCAGACCTGGGTTCTTGTCCAAGCTCTGCCACTATTTAGCCATGTGACCCTGGGGAAGGCACAGTTTCCTAACCTCAGTTTTGTCTTTTGTGAAACATGTGGGTGGGACTAGGAGATTTCAGTAGGAGAATCCACCTTGAAATTCCGTGATCTCTGATTTCCCCTCCCAAAACACTGCTGATAAACATCTTGACAGTCTGAGGCTCCAGACATAGAGATGAATTAGACCCTCATTGAGGTCTAAGACAGGTGGAGAAGACATGCTAAAATGCTAGAGAAAAAAAAAAAAGAAAACTGCAGGTACAATGTGATGGGTACTGAGTAGAGATATATACAAAGCATGTGGTGGCAGAAAGGGGGTCCAAGTAAATGATACCAGAGCTGAATCTTAAAAAACCAAGTAGGAGTTGGCCAGGTGGATGAGGCTTGATGCGTTCAAGACAGAGGGAACTGCATGTACTAAGGCAGGAAGGTGTGAATCTGCATAGAAACTGCCCGCTTGTTGTTAGGGTGATGGAGACGTTCTGGGAGTCTTTGCAGTGACTGCTTCCTCTCCCAGCCCTCTGGAACAATCCAGTACTCCCTGGATGGGGGTGAGGGGGCTTATGGTTGACGGCTCAGCTTGGCCTCCCTGTCCATAAAGCGTATCACCAAGGAGATGAGAGACTAATAAGTCTCCCCTTCCATCTCCTGCCTTTATCAGTTCTCTGAATTAGAATCAGTAAAGCAGGCTGGAAATAGGGGGCTGGCTCCAGGGGCTCCAAGGTGACCCACAGTTCTCCAGCCTTGTACACCATCAGGCTGGGTCAGAGGAGGAACGTGGCTTTGTGCAAAATGGGGGCCAGCGGCTGGCTGGCATGGGCGGTCTGGGTTTGCTGGGCAGCCTCCCACGTGTGGCCGGAGCACGTGATCTGTCCTACAGCTGTGGCGGCCTGTTGTGGCTCCTCGGGGAGCTGTCCAAGTCCTCTGCAGAGAGATGGAGTTAACCTGTCCCTTCTCCGTGAAGGACGTCCTGCAACAGAAATGTGCTTTCCCCCCACCGGCCTCTCAATCTGGCTGCTGCAGCTCCAGTCTGCAGCCTGTATGCCCGCTCTGCATACTCCCATATACACAAGAACAGCAGAGAGGAGAAACGCACGCATCCAAGACATCCATTAGCTGTGAAC
Organism: Balaenoptera acutorostrata; assembly: GCF_949987535.1. Lineage (NCBI taxonomy): Eukaryota > Metazoa > Chordata > Mammalia > Artiodactyla > Balaenopteridae > Balaenoptera > Balaenoptera acutorostrata. The sequence continues at coordinate 18,692,687 of NC_080083.1, read as the reverse complement.
AGCCTCATAGGCTGTGAGCCATGGGGTTAACCAGGCTCGGGGAAAGCCTGTGAAGCACCAGTAAGCATTCTGCTGGCTTGGCTTGCTGCAACAATTTATATCCAAGAGAAAAGGGCTGCAAGTCAGGGAAATACCAGAACCGCTGAAGGAACGGGCACATTTGCCAGATGGTTCCTGGAGCACAATTGTGTCTGCAGAGGAATGGTCTGAAGCGGGGGGAGGGGGTCCTTCCATTGGAGAGCAAAGGCGCTGGCTGATGGCTCATTCATTATCCTAGGGCTCGTCTGGAGCAGCTCTGATTGCCTGAGGTTGAGGTGGTGATGGGGATTGGGCCTCTCCAAGTGCTCCTAGCTCTGTTTCTTTAGATACCTGCCACCTGTATCTTCTTTCCCAGCTTAAGCCAGTCAGTCCATTCTCCTAACTGCCAGCTGTCATTCTCTCTCCTTAATGTAACTGTCAGCATTTAGTCAATTATACAGCTTGGGCACCTATGATGTGAGTTTGGTTGTGCTGCCAGGGCTGAACTGTGAGGTAATGGGGACTAGGCTGGGAGTGGGTTTGAAATTATTTGCTACATTAGCACAGAATTTTCAAGAGCTCATTGTCTTCCCCTGCTAACACATGTGTCTGCCTTTGTCTTCCTCCGTGAAACTAGATTGTGAGCGGTATGTGCTATGTCTGTCTTGGCTTTGCTACATATTCCAGGTGGATTGGTCATAGCCTGAATCCCACAGATGCTCCTGAAAGCCTTGTTCGCCAGGCAGATGGGGGCAGGGTGAGTGGGCAGTCAACACAAAGGCATCCCTACCGCAGAGCCCGGTGTTGCCCTTTTACTTGTGGTCAGTGGCCTCCCCCTGCATAAGGACAGCAGCAGAGCAGCGGAGTCTGTATGTCGTGAGGATGACCACTTATTGGGGAACCTGTAACTGTCCATTCGCTGTAACTTCCGTGCTAGATCATGACCTCCACAATGACAGGATGCCTTTGGAATCACCTCCCTTTCTCTACCTCTTAGAACAATGCCTGTCGGCGTGGTATCTAGGGGGCTTAGTGGAAACCACATATCTTTATTCATACAGATCTCTGTTTGCCTCCAGCAGGTTAGTTCACTTAGGCTCAATGAGCCTCAGTTTCCGTGGATATGAACGAGGCTAATAAGACACAGCTTGCCATCGTGTGGGTAAAAAGGATGAGACAGTGCTGACACACAGTACCTCTCAGTCAGCACCAGTGCCCCTCCCTTTTCCCCCTGGATACTCAATACATGGTGCTGAATAAATGAATACATTATTTCAGAGATGAATATACTTTGGCATCTTTCTTGGATACATTCACATTCTAAAAAGCCCATACATTGCAGTTTTTGTTTTTGTTTTTTTCCCCAAACCAACACCAAGGAACCAAATTTGCAGTTTACAGCAGGAGGCAGCCACCTTCTGGAGGTCTAAAGTGGTTTCCAACAGATGGAGAAGTACCGAGGGTCATTTATTTTTAAAAGAGAATACAAAGAAACTAGCTCGGGAAACAACGCCACAAGACTGTGTTTGACCTCTTCTCACCTTGACACAGGAGGCACACAGTTGGTGCCTAATAAATGCACACCAAAGCCTTGGCCTTCGGAGAGGCATGGGAGTTGCAAGACTGGCGGGGAACCACATGAAGTCCTGGAGCCAGACTGTCCTCTAGTGGGGAAAAATAGCCAGAGCACCCCGAGACCCAGCCGAGACATACAAAGCCCAGGGCTGGTGGTTCCTTAAAGGGCTCCAGATCAGCCCCAGGGTGCGGCTACCAGGACTTCCAGGGCTGTCTTCATGACTGGGAAATACCAAAGAAACGGACAACACATTTTCCAGGAAATGCCTTTCTGATTGTATTACTCAGAGACAGACATTGCAGCCACACTTGTTCCTTAAAATGACTAGGCATTAGTCAGTGAATGGGGTCTAGGCAATGATTCTAGGCTGCCAACATCACAAAAAGAAACCAGTCATTCGCTGCCTCTGAGGGAAGTACACAGCACCACCTGTGAAATATTCTTGCCATAGAACTGAACCTGAGTCTGACCCAGCCTCTAGATTTAACCGCCAGTTTACAGGAAACAAATTGGTAGTTAACAAATAAATTTACAGAGGAATATGTTGAAAACCACCACGGGGATGTGGTCAGAAAAATTCAGACTGTGGAAAACTCTACAGGACAAATGACCTCCTTTCTTCAGCAATAAATTGCAAAGAGAGAGGAAAAGAGATGAATCTTTTTTTGGATCCTGATTTAAACAAAATGGGAAAAAACCCACAAAAACTTTAGACAAATGGGGAAATCTGAACTCTGTATTTTGATCTTAAGAAATTGTTTATTTCTTTTAAGTGTGAACATGGTGTTGTGGTTATTTTGTTTAAAGGTTCCCTATATTTGAGAGGTACACACTGAAATATTTTCTGATGAAATGATGTGCTGTCTGGGATTTGTTCAAGATCATTTCAGAGTGGGTGGGGGAAGAGATGAAATAAGACTGGCCACGTTGATAATTGTTGAAGGTGGCTGATGGGTACATGAGGGTTCATTATGCTGTTTGCTTTATTTCTGTTTTTATTTGAACATTTTCATAATTAAATATAAAAAAAAATCCCTACTAGAAAAAGTTTCCACCGTGATTACCCTCAGGAGAGCCCGTAGAAGACTCCTTTAAACCTTTATTCTCTCCCTCTATGAGGAAACAGGAGCCCACTGTTCGACAACTTCTGTAGGATGGGGTGTTAGGGATTGCTTTCACCTGGAACATCAGAAACACGCTCAGAATCAGATGAGCTGCCGTGCTTTACAGCTGTACCATTTGAATGAGCTGTTCTTTTATTTACTCCTGGATAATAGGGTGGGAAGAGGCCAAGAACCAGTGGACGCATCTTCTAAGGGACCGCCTCGACAATGCTGACATGTGGGCCGGGGGGACCGTTGCTCCCATGCTCTCTACAATCTCCAAATTATCTGCACAACCCTCTCTCTTCAGTGATAACTTCTGACCCACAACTTCCCCCAAAAAAGGCACTGGGCATCAGAGCATCAGCAAGTGTAGAGGTGGATTCAGCACCTCCCGCCTCCTTTCTAACCCTCATACTCTCCTCTGCCGCTGGCTTACATAAACACAGCTGTATCAGCAGCCCGCCAGTTGCCAACTCTCCTAGAAGATATTCGGCTTTTTTCCTATTCTGGCTAAAAATAAGTCCCAGGCTCTCCTGGGCATCTGCAGGTGGTGTGCTCACTCTGTCATGCTGGAGTTTTCTTTTTTTAAAATTTATTTATTTATTTATTTATTTTTATTTTTGGCTGTGTTGGGTCTTCATTTCTGTGCGAGGGCTTTCTCTAGTTGCGGCGAGCGGGGGCCACTCTTCATCGCGGTGCGCGGGCCTCTTCACTATCGCGGCCTCTCTTATTGTGGAGCACAGGCTCCAGACGCGCAGGCTCAGTAGTTGTGGCTCACGGGCCCAGTTGCTCCGCGGCATGTGGGATCTTCCCAGACCATGGCTCGAACCTGTGTCCCTTGCATTGGCAGGCGGATTCTTAACAACTGCGCCACCAGGGAAGCCCTGGAGTTTTCTTAGGATGCTGTAACTCAGAAATGTGGTGTTGCCCGTACGAAGTGCATGCCAGAAGCTCTGCTCCTTCTTTTGGGAAATGGTCATACGCAAAATCAAAGCTGAAAGGAGCTTAAGGTCTGTCCCATAAGGCCTTTGCTAACTGGGTACTAACCTCAATCAAGGCATCTGACAAGAGGGCGTTTGTACAAGTCCCAGTCCTGCTACTTAACTGGGTCTGTGACTGGCTATCTAAATTCCTTTAGCCACAGTTCTGTTATATTTTTAATGGGGATGATGTTACCATACCTCTTGGTTTTGAGAATCAAATGATATGTGAAAAGGACTTTGGAAACAGCTCTATAAAATGTGCTAATTTTCCCTCCTTTTTATTACACTCTCCCATCCACCCCCAGCAGGCTCTCTTTATGCATTCACTAAGCAAGTATCTGAGTGTTTGCTATGTGCCAGGCACTGTGTTGGAGCTGAGAGTAAAGCAGTGAATAAAACACACAAAAATTCTGCCCTCACAGAGCTTACAGTGTTGGGGAGACTAACAACTAACAAAATTAATTATATAAAAAGTACAGTATATAAAATGGTGGTAAGAGCTATAGAGAAAAACAAAGCAAGAATTCAGGCTAGGAGAGCTACTATATGATCTAGCAATCCCACCCCTGGGCACATATCCAGAAAAGATGAAAACTCTAATTCAAAAAGATACATGCACCTCAATGTTCACTGCAGCACTATTTACAAGAACCAAGACATGGAAGCAACCTAAGTGCCCATCAACAGATGATTGGCTTAAGAAGATGTGGTGTGTGTGTGTGTGTGTATGTATATATATATATACACATATACACACACACACACACACACACATACAATGGAATATTACTCAGCCATAAAAAAGAATGACATATTGCCATTTGCAGCAATATGGATGGACCTAGAGAAGACTATTCAATAGGAAAAGAATAGTTTTTTTCAACAAATGGTGCTGGGACAACTGAATATCCACATGCAAGAGACAGTAGTTGGCTCACTAGCTCACATAATATACAAAATTAACTCAAAATGGACCAAAGGTCTAAATGTAACAGCTAAAACTCTTAGAAGAAAACATGGGTATAAATTTCGGTCACCTTGGGTTAGGCAACAGTTTCTTCGATATGTTACCAAAAGCACAAACAACACAATGAATAAATAAATTGGACTTCTTTAAAATGAAAACTTATGTGTTTCAAAGGTCACTATCAAGAAAATGAAAAGACAACTCACAGAATGAGAGAAAATAACAAATGTTTACAACCTGACAATAAAAAGATAAATAACTCAATTTTTAAATAGGCAAAGGACTCAGAGACATTTCTCTAAAGAGGACGTACTAATGACCAATAAGCACATGAAAAGATGCTCAATATCACTAGTCGTTAGAGAATGCAAATCAAAACCACAATGACGTATCACTTCACCCTTACTAGGATGGCTATGATAAAAAGATGGACCATAAAAAGTGTAACGTCAGGAAAGGATGATGGGAATGTAAAAATGTTGCAGCCACTTTGGAAAACGGTCTGGCAGTTACTCAGCATGTTAAAAATGAGTTACCATGGACTTCCCTCGTGGCGTGGTGGTCAAAAGTCCGCCTGCCAGTGCAGGGGACATGGGTTCGATCCCTGGTCCGGGAAGATCCCACATGCTGCAGAGCAACTAAGCCCTTGTGCCACAACTACTGAGCCTGCATGCCACAACTACTGAAGCCCATGCGCCTAGAGCCTGTGCTCCGCAACAACAGAAGCCACCACAATGAGAAGCCTGTGTGCTGCAACGAAGAGTAGCCACTGCTCGCTGCAACTAGAGAAAGCCCGCGCACAGCAAAGAAGACCCAACACAGCCAAAGATAAATAAAATTAAAAATAAGTTAAAAAAAATTGTTCTGTGAATTCAGAACACCATGATTAAAAAAAAAAAAGTTACCATATGACCCAGCAATTCCACGCTTAGGTATATACTCAAGAAAACTGAAAACATATGTCCATCCAAAAACTTGCATACAAATGTTCATAGCAACATTATTCATAATAACCAAAAGGTGGAAACAGCTCCAAAATCCATCAATTGATGAACGGATAAACGAAATGTAGTATATCCATGCAATGGAATATTTTTTGGCCATAAAAAGAAGTGCTAATACATGCAATAACATGGATGAATCTTGAAAACATGCTAAGTGAAAGAAGCCAGACACAGAAGGCCACATACTGCATGATTCCATCTAAGTGGAAGATCCAGAATAGGCAGATTCATGAACAGAAAGCAGATTGTTTGCCAGGGCCTGGAGGGGAAGTGACTGCTAATGTATATGGAGTTGCTTTTGGGGGGCGGTGATGAAACGTTCTTGAATTAGATAGTGGTGATAGTTATACAACTTTGTGAATATATTAAACACCACTGAATCCTACACTTTAAACAGGTGAATATTATGGTGGGTGAATTATATCTCAAGTTTCTAAGTGACAGAATAGGAGAAGACATTGGAGAAGCTTCCAAGCAATGCTACTGTAAAGGTGAACAGAAGAATGGGGACAAGATAACTTTTTCAGGAGGCAGAAATAACGCTATGTTTGTATAAGAACATCCAGGAGAAGGAATTCCCTGGCAGTCCAGTGGTTAGGACTCCACACTCTTACTGCCAAGGACCCAGGTTCAGTCCCTGGTCGGGAAACTAAGATCCCGAGAGCCGCGGAGTGCGGCCAAAAAAAAAAAAAAAAACATCCAGCAGAAAGGAAAAAAAAAAGTTGATGATGCAGTGGGTGGAGAGACAGAATTGCTGGAAGATGTAGATGAGAGGGGATGGAATCCAACGCTGAAGTAATGGGGCTGCCTTGTGGACAATTTATCTGTAGTAACAGGAGAGAAAGGACAACAGATACATACAAATGCAGGTATATATGGTGTGGGAGCTTGAGGAAGTTCTCTTCCAAGTGCCTTCCTTCAGAGAGCTCAGTCTATTTTCCTTGAACTTCTTGCTACAGCCTCCTGTCTCAACACATGCCTTCAAAGAAAGCAAACTAGCTTCAAAGAAAATTAGCAAGCAAGCAAGCAAACCAATCCCCAGAAATCATCTACCCCAGCAGCTGTTTAAAATTCATTCCACCCAAACTGGTCATTCTTTTACTCTGAATTCTTGCAACAATGTTATTTATTTGTTATTTTAATCTATTTTTAAATTAAATTTTATTTTATTATTGAAGAGTAATAGTTGCACAAATAAAATTCAAAAGGTACAGAAGCAAATCTCCTTCCTACCTCGAGGCTAGTTTATTGCATATCCTCTAAGAGATAATCTATGTATATGAGACCATATGTGTGTATATTTGCATATGTATCCCTCATTGCTTTTTTAAACTACAAATGGTATCCAAACTTACTGTTCTGCATCTTGCTGTTTTCACTGAATATATCTTGGAGATTGCCTCATATCAGTACATATAGCACTGCCTCCTTCTTTTGCATAACTACTATGATGTGATGGTTTTAAAATATGTTCACAAGTCTTTGATAGTCCTACCTTCAAGCAGTAGAGCTTGATTCCCTTCCCCTTAAGTGTGGGCTGGACTTAGTGACTCACTTCTGATAGATAGAATATGGCAGAAGCAATGCGTGTCCTCCGAGACTAGGTCATGAAAGAATGCAGCTTCTCCTTGTTCTCTAGCTCTTCACTCACTTGCGCTGTGGTGAAGCGAGCTGTCATGTCACTCAAGTAGCCTTACAGGAAGAGGCCCATGTGGTGAGGAACTGAGGCCTCCTGCCAACAGCCGTATGAGCGAGCCATCTTGGAAAGGCATCCTCAAGCCCTAGTCAAGCCTTCAGACGACGGCGACCTAATTACAGGCTCTGAACCAAACCACCCAACTAAACTGCTCCTAAATTTCTGACCCATCAGAACAGTAAGATAACAAATATACATGTTTAAAACAAATGTGTCCTGTCTCTTGCATCATCCTATTTCAATCTGAAAATCCCTTGTCAACCACAAAGCCTGCCGTGAATATAAAGCGTTTAACCCTCTCTCATCCCACTGCCTCTTGCTGTGTCTCTAACGACAATCAGCACATAACATCTGAATTTGCTCAAACCACACAGCTCTGCGGTAAAACAGTGTGGTGCGTGGGGCTTTGAACCATGTCTGTGCTGGCCCCTCTCATGTGTTCTCAGGTGATGATTTCCCCCAGGGAAGTTGGTATTTTCATCAGTGCTTCCACAAGCAATTCTCTGGGTCAGTGTGAGAGCCATATAATTTTAAGTTTTTGAAATGGTTCTACTTTGTTCAGAAAGTGAAGTTAGCTAAGAAACAAGTCTGACTTTCTGGGCTTTCCAGTCTCTACCTCTGACCTGGGCAGGCCTCCCTGCAGTGTAGAGAGGAACTGTCAACTGTTCTCTGAAGATGAAGAAGGAAAAAAAAGAATCTAGTCTTTTCCCTGGAGTGGGAAAGCAGCTAATAGCATTCAGATATTTTGAGATGAAACTGTTACCATGGGAATGTTTCCATATCTCTCCCTTAACAATGATGGGTAGAAACAATGAACAGTACAGCTCTCAGAATTCTAGAAATAAAGGAAACAAGGGAAGGAAGATGAAGCTGGAAGAACAGGTTCCAAAGAAAGGATTGATGAGTTCAGTCAAAACTCTGCTCTGGGTGCATTCGAGGAGAATGGGGAGAGTTCGTAGGTCAGCATTTTTTCCCCAAGGGTCAGGGTTCCCATACAGGCTAGAGGTGGGTGATCTGGAGGTGGGTGGGGGTGACTGTTCAGTATTGCTGGTAGCGGGGCTAAGCTGCTCTTTCCTTCTGGGGCTTTATGTGGGAGGCAGGGAGTGGGGGAGGAAAACAAGACCTACCAATTCCTGACGCTTCTAGCCACTGTTCCGTTTCTGTCCTGGCAAGAGGTCAAAGCGCTTTGAGGATCCCTGCATCCCCAGGGCCTCAGACTGGACCCTGAAGGCAGAAGCCCGCTGGTGCACAGACATTCTCATCTTGCAATCCAGAATTTCCTATGCTGTACTGCCCTCTACAAGGGCTCAGGAGTTATTTCTTAACCAAGGAGGGACCACTACCTTGCCCTCCATCCCAAACTACCCACTGCTTGAAGCACATGTAGGGGTCCCAAGCAGCTCGCAGCCAGCTGAGCTCCTGTTTCTCCAGGACCTTGGGAAGTCAAAGGACAGATGACTTATTGATGAGCAAGACAGGTTATCTTTTGTGCCAGGCATTTTACCCTTGTCTGCTATAACCCCATACCCCCTTCTCAGGAGGATTTGTTGCCTTTTTTGTTGTTTCTATTTTTTGAGAAGAGGCACCCTAATAGAGCCATCCTACCGACAAGACGAATGGGAATCCAACCTGCTAGCGGGGAATTTAAGAACCCATATCGATGAGTGGGTAAAGATACATGCAGATTGGGTGCCCCTTAATGTAAGCACCTTTTAAATATCACACAAAGAGGAAAGAAATGGATAGCACCCCACCACGCACCCCTGCACACGTGAACTGACCTAAGGTGAGGTGGGATGACAATGGACTGTCTGCTCACCTAAATGCTTATCTGTCAATTCCCCCAGGCCTAGGTTTGCTTAGAGTATCGGAATCTAGATTTTCCATTTTTGTTGTTGTTGTTTGTTTGTCTTTGGCCACGCTGCACGGCTTGAGGGATCTTAGTTTCCCCACCCAGGGATTGAACCCGGGCCCTCAGCAGTGAAAGTGCGGAGTCCTAACCACTGGACCGCCAGGGAATTCCCTCCATTTTGTTCTTGAGATCTTTAGTTAAAATATAACACAAGCATAGCACTTGAACTGTTGCTTGGAGGTAGCAGGTAGAAGTTAATCCTTACCAGAATGCAGCATAAAGACCAGAAACCATATTGGGCTGGGTGAACAACCAGAGGACAGTGTCTTCCTTCTCTAAACGAGCACCCAGTGAAGCAACACATACAGCTGTCCCTGTTTCTCACACCCTCCAGAACCACACGTTTTCTGTTCCAGAATTTGTTTCACAAAGTGAAAATCAGTTGAAAATTTTGGTTTAGCATAAGCATAAGCTGAGCAGAGAGAGTGCAGCAGGGAGCTCTAAAGACAGGTGGCTCCACTGGCACACAGAAGCCAGCCAGGAGACACCCTAAAGCAGGCTTCCCTGCCCGACGCCCAGAATCATTGGCTTTGGGAGCTCCATAGTCCTGGCCACATGAGGAGGGCTCTCCCTGGCAGGTGACATGCCTCTCAATTCTTTCTCACTGACTGCTGGGCAGGCAGAGCTTCTTCATTTGGGCTTTGAAGGTCATTTCTGATAAACAGTAACTCTCACTTCTAAAACATGAATCCTAAAATGTGGCAGAATCCTAATTGCAATGTAAGATGCTACATCTGCACCTGGCTTATAACCTGGTACATGTTTCAGCTGCCACTGACACTTAACAGGTGACCAAAGCTTTCCTGTTGCTTGAGATGAACACCTATTTTGTTTCAAGTGCATTATTTTTAAAAAATATTTATTTATTTATACAGTTTTTATTTTGGCTGCTCTGGGTCTTAGCTTCGGCATGTGGGATTTTCGTTGCGGCATGTGGGAGCTTTAGCTGTGGCATGCAGGCTCTTAGCTGCAGCATGCAGACTTCTTAGTTGCAGCATGCAGACTCTCAGTTGCAGCATGCATGCAGGATCTAGTTCCCCGACCAGGGATCGAACCCGGGCCGCCTGCATTGGGAATGTGGAGTCTTACCCACTGGACCCCCCAGGGAAGTCCCTCAAGTGCATTATTATACAGTATATTTTTCAAACTCAGCAGCTACCTTGACATTTTTTAATAGAAATGTGTGTCAAAAATGTTTTTTACGTACCACACTGAAGGAAATTCCTTCAAAGAGGTGATTGCTGATCTCCAGCCCCAGAAGTAGGAGGCACACAGGAACTTGAACTCCTTCAGCCCAAGTGAAACTAACTAAATACTTTTTATATATGAATTGTTCAAGGTCCAAATGGAACACGACCTCCTCCATAAAGCTTTTTGGGAGCTCCTCAACTTCAGAAAATTCCCACTTTGCTTGAATCCCCATTGCACTTGATTTTATCTCTTACAGTTCTTATTATTTTTCTACTTGTAGTAGACACTTATTTACATATTACCTCTCGGAAGATAAAAATCTGTCTCACTATAGCTATCTTATCTTTAGTTCTCACAACACCCAGCCCAGCACTTTATTCATTCATGCTTCTGAATGAATGAATGACCAAGCAGTATGGAATCCCTCGTGATAAAACTAAGTGCAGGGACTTCCCTGATGGTCCAGTGGTAAAGAATCCGCCTTCCAATGCAGAGGACACAGGTTCAATCCCTGTTCAGGGAACTAAGATCCCACATGCCACAGGGCAACTGAGCCTGCGCGCCACAACTACTGAGCTTGCGCGCCTTAACTAACGCTTGCATGCCACAACTACAGAGCCCACACACCCTGGAACCTGCGCTCCACAACTACAGAGTCCACGCGCCCTGGAGCCTGCATGCCACAGCTAGAGAAGAGAAAACCTGCAGGCCACAACTAGAGAGAAGCCCGCACACCACAATGAAGAGCCCATGTGTTGCAATGAAAGATCCTTCATACCTCAAACGAAGATCCTGCGTGCCTCAACTAAGACCCAATGCAGCCAAACAAACAAACAAACAAACAAAACAAAACAAGAAAACAACACTAAGTGCAGCAGGAGAGAGACTGTTGAGCTCAGGCTAAGGAGGATAGTTGACCAGATGACTTGAAGAAAAGCTTAGACCCCAACTCTGAGGCCCATGACCACTATACCTGAATTATCTGAGTCCCTGCCATTCTGTAGTTGATTTTGCTGAGGCCCCTCCCCACAGCGTCTCAGCTGCCAGAGCTATCTCAACAGAAAATATCTGGGTTTCCCTTTAGTTTTACTTCCTCACTCAGTCCAATAAGCTGCACTGACTTCTATAGAGTTTTAAGGCAAGTAACCTTAAGTTCGTTTATTTGCCTGCTCATTCATTCATTCATTCAAAAAATATTTACTGAGGGACCTCCCTGGCAGTCCAGTGGTTAAGACTCTGCGTTTCCACTGCAGCGGGCACGAGTTCGATCCCTGGTGTGGTCGGGGAACTAAGATCCTGCATGCTGCATGGCACGGCCAAAAAAAAAAATTTATTGAGCACCAACTACGTGCCAAGTATCGATTGTTCTAGGCTCTGAGCATACAGTGGTAATTAAGACACCTTGACAGCAGTCTTGGTGATGATTTTTTGGATCTGGTTCCAAAAGCAAAACGAACAAGTGGAACTACATCAAACTAAAAAGCTTCTGCACGGCAAAGGAAATCATCAACAAAATGAAAAGGCAACCTACTGAATGGGAGAAAATATTTGCAAGTCACATATTTGATAAGGAATTAATAACCAAAATACATAAAGAACTCATAAAACTCAACAGCAAAACAACAATTTAAAAGTGATTAAAAATGGGCAGAAGATCTGTATAGACATTTTTGCAAAGAAGATATACAGGTGGTCAACAGGTACCTGGAAAGATGCTCAAAATCACTAATTAGGGAAATGAAAATCAAACCACAGTGAGATATCACTTCACACCTGTTAGAATATCAAAAACACAAAACATAAATGTTGACAAGGATATGGAGAAAAGGGAATCCTTGTGCACTCTTGGTGGAAATATAAACTGGTGCAGCCACTATGGAAAACAGTATGAAGGTTCCTCAAAAAATTAAAAATAGAACTACCTACAATCCATCAATTCAACTTCTGGGTATCTATCTGAAGAAAACAAAAACACTAACTTGAAAAGAATATGTACCCCCATGTTCATTACATTGTTACTTGCAATAGCCAAGATATGGAAACAACCCAAGTGTCCATCAATGGATGAATGGATAAAGAAGATGTGGTGTGTGTATATATACACACACACACACACATATATATAAACAATGGAATATTATTCAGCAATAAAAAAGAATGAAACCTTGCCATTTGTGACAAACATGGATAGACCTTGAGGGAATTATGCTAAGCAAAATAAGCCAGAGAAAGACAAATATCATACAATTCCACTAAAAAACACCCCCCCCAAGCTCATAGACACAGAACAGATTGGTGGTTGCCAGAGTTGAGGGGTGGGGGGTTGGGGGTGGGTGAAATGAGGGAAGGGGGTCAAAAGGTACAAACTTCCAGTTATAAAATAAATAAGTCATGGGGATGTAATGTACAGCATGGTGACTATAGTTAATAATACTGTATTGCATATTTGAAAGTTACTAAGAGAATAGATCTTAAAAGTCCTCATCACAAGAAAAAAATTTTGTAACTATGTATATGATGGATGTTAACTAGACTTATTGTAATGATCATTTCACAATATATACAGATATTGAATCATGTCGTGCACCTGATACTAATATAATGTTATATGTCAATTATATCTCAATTTTAAAGAAAGACAGAAAAATCGCTACTCTCACAAAGTTTATATGCAAGCACAGGGGAGACACTCAACAAATGAAGGAATACACATGAGGAAAAAAAAGGATGAAACACAGATGGTGAGATGCTAAGAATTCGGGGTGATGTTTCTGTGAGCTTTTTTTTTTTTTAGATTAGATGGTCTAGAAAGGTTCCTCTCTGGGGAGATGACATTTAAACTGAGATATGAATGACAAGAATGAGGCAGCTTGGCAAAAATCAGAGAGAACAGCATTCCAAGCAGAAAATAGTCAGTGCACAGGCTCTGAAGCAGGTACACAATAGGTCTAGGAACAGGGTAAGGTCAGGAAGCAGGCAAGGAGCAGCTCAGGCAGACTTTATAAGGCAGGGCAAGGAGTCTAGGTTTTATTTAAGTGTGATTAGACACCAAAAGAACTTAAGCATAGTCATGGCAACATAAGAGAATGGATTTTAGAAGGAAAAGAATGGGAGTGGGAAGCCAACAGTTAGTTAGTGAACTTGCATTTAGTCCAGGTGGGAAGTCACGGCGGCCTGAACTTAGGTGGTCATGGCGGAGATGGAGATAAGAGGACAGTTACGTATTTTGGAAGCACAGTCAACGGGATTTGTTGACGGATTGCAGGGGTGGGGAGAGCAGAAGATAACTCCCAGATTTTTGCTTTGAGAATGTACTCTGCTAAAGTGGGAAAACTGGGAAGGGGGTGGTTAGTGCTGGATACCAAGGGGTCTGTTTAAGGGGCCTCAGATATCCAAGAGGTAATTACAGGCAAGAAACAATAGAAGTGTGGATTTCTGGAATGAGGTCAAGGCTGGTAATACTGATTTGGGAGTCACTGGATGAATGAATGAATGAATGTATGTATGTATGTATGTATTTGGCAGCACCGTGTGGCTTGCAGGATCTTAGTTCCCCGACAAGGGACTGAGCCCGAGCCATCAGCAGTGAAAGCACAGAGTCCTAACCACTAGACCGCCAGGGGATTCCCTGGAGGACTGGATTTAAAGTCAAGGGGCTGCTAGTAGCAATGAGCTATACCTCGTTCCGAGATCTTGGTTTCTAATAAAATAATAAAAGGACCAGTGTTCCTTGGAGAAATGGTTGGTGTCAGCACTAGGACAGGGAAAGTACAGGATGATGCCTGGGAAGTACAAAAGTTGCCTGGAACTTCTTACGAGGCCAGAAAGGAAGGAGGGCTCAGAAATAATGGGCACATGTTGAAACGGCACATGAACCAAGCTGAAGGCGCTGCCACTGGCCAAACCTGAGATAAGAACAATGAGCAACACTGAGCAACGAAATAAATGATAGTAATGGACTATGACGCAAAGAACAAAGTAAATATTCACAAGCCCATAACGATACATGTAAATCACTGAATAAATATATGGGGGGAAATGCTTTGTTCTCTCTTACAGTACAATTCCAATTAATAAATGTAGAAGAAATGATAGAAGTAGAAAAGTTGGCAAATATTACAGTAGTAACTGTTCTGGGCAAGATCAGCAATAGTCAAAATCACAATGAAGGTACCACTTCACACTCACTAGAATGGTTACAGTAAAAAGGACAGATAATAACAAGTGTCAGCAAGGATGTGGAGAACAAGAACCCTTAGATGCTGCTGGTGAGAATGTAAAACGGTGCAGCCACTTTGGGAAACAGTTTGGCAGTTCCTCAAAATATTAAAACTGAGTTACCAAATGACCCCACAATTCCACTCCCAGGTATATACCCAAAGGAAATGAAAACATATGTCAAAAAATCCCACAAGGACTTAGAGGAAAAGAATATACAAATCAATTTTCACTGCAAAGTAAAGGAGCTGTTACAGTGGAGGATTACTGGACTGAATGTCAATGTTATGACATAGTATAAGTGTGTTTCATGTTTGGTAATTGCAATCATTGTTGCTTTTGTTGTGGTCATCCATGTACAATGCTTGGTGTCAGTCTATCTATCTCTTGTAAAAATAAAATACAGTGTGTGTGTGTGGGAAAAAAAAAAAAAAAAAAAAAAAAGAAAACATATGTCCACATAAAAACTTGTACACTGGGAGTTCCCTGGTGGTCCAGTGGTTAGGACTCAGCACTTTCACTGCCGTGGTCCGGGTTTCATCCCTGGGCGGGGAACTAAGATCCCTCAAGCCGTGAGGTGCAGCACCCACCCACCCCCCCAAAAAAACCAAAAAAGAAACACCTTGTACACAAACGTTCATATAAGCATTATTCATAATAGTCAAAAAGTAGAAACAAGGGTTTCCCTGGTGGCGCAGTGGTTAAGAATCCACTTGCTAATGCAGGGGACACTGGTTCGTGAAGATCCTACATGCCACGGAGCAACTAAGCCCACAAGCCACAACTACTGAGCCCATGTGCCACAACTATTGAAGCCCGCACACCTAGAGCCCGTGCTCCGCAACAAGAGAAGCCACCGCAATGAGAAGCCCGCGCACCGCAAGAAAGAGTAGCCCCGCTCGCCGCAACTAGAGAAAGCCTATGTGCAGCAATGAAGACCCAAAGCAGCCAAAAATAAATAAATAAATAAATAAATAAATTTTTTTTAAAAAGTAGAAACAATCCAAATGTCCATAAACTGATGAATAAACAAAATACGGTACAGACATTTCACGGATACTGCATTTTTCTTTTTTTTTTTAAACAAACTGAAGGTTTGTGACAACCCTATGTTGAGCAAGTCTATCCGTGCCATTTTTCCCAATAGCATTTGCTCACTACGTATCTCTGTGTCACATTTTGCTAATTCTTGCAGTATTCCAAACTTCTTCATTATTATCGTATTTGTTATAGTGATCTGTGATCAGTGACCTTCGATGTTACTATTTTAATTGTTTTGGGGCACCAGGAACTGTACCAATATAAGAAAGCAAACACAGTCGATAAATGTTGTGTGTGTTCCGGCTGCTCCACCAACCAGCTGCTCCCATCTCTCCCTCTCTTTAGGCCTCGCTACTCCCGAGACACAACAATATTGAAATTAGGCCAATTAATAACCCTACGCTGGCCTCTAAGTGTTCAAGTGAAAGGAAGAGTCACACGTCTCTCACTTTAAATCAGAAGCTAGACATGATTAAAATCAGTGAGGAAGGCTTGTCAAAAGCTGAAACAGGCTTTTGCCAAACCGCCAAGTTGTGAGTGCAAAGGAAAAATTCTTGTAGGAAATTAAAAATGCTACTCCAGGGAACATATGAATGATAAGAAAGCAAAGCAGCCTATTGCTGACATGGAGAAAGTTTGAGTGGTCTGGATAGAAGATCAAACCAGCCACCACATTCCCTTAAGCCAAAGCCTAATCCAGAGCAAGGCCCTAACTCTCTTCAATTCCGTGAAAGCTGAGAGAGGTGAGGAAGCTGCAGAAGAAATGTCTGAAGCCAGCAGAGGTTGGTTCATGAGGTTTAAGGAAAGAAGCCGTCTCCATAACATCAAAGTGCAAGGTGAAGAAGCAAGTGCTGATGTAGAAGCTGCAGCAAGATACTCAGAAGACCTAGCTAAGATAATTAATGGAGGCGGCTACACTAAACAACAGATTTTCAGTGTAGACGAAACAGTATTTTGGAAGAAGATGCCATCTAGGACTTTCATAGCTAGAGAGTCATCAATGCCTGGCTTCAAACCATCAAAGGACAAGCTAACTCTCATTAGGGGCTAATGCAGCTGGTGATTTACAATGAGATTAATGTTGTTTTCATGCCTGCTAATGCAACAGCCATTCTACAGACCACAGATCAAGGAGTAATTTCAACTTTCAAGTCTTATTATTTAAGAAATCTATTTTGTAAGGCTATAGCTGCCATAGATAGTGATTCCCCTGATGGATCTGGGCAAATAAATGGAAAACTTTCTGGAAAGGATTCTAGATGCCACTAAGAACATTCATGATTAACGGGAAAGGGTCAAAATATCAACATTAACAGAAATTTAGAAGTTTATTCCAGCCCTTATGGATGACTTGGAGAGGTTCAAGACTTCAGGGGAGGAGGTAACTGCAGATATGGTAGGAACACCAGGAGAACTAGAATTAGAAGTGGAGCCTGAAGATGAGATGAATTGCTGCAATCCCATGAAAAAACTCTCATGGGTGAGAAGCTGCTTCTCATGGATGAGCAAAGAAAGTGGTTTCCTGAGATGGAATCTACTCCTGGTGAAGATGTTGTGAAGACTGTTGAAATGACAACAAAGGATTTAGAATATTACATAAATTTAGTTGATAAAGCAGTGGCAGGGTTTGAGAAGACTGATGTCAATTTTGAAAGAAGTCCTATGGTGGGTAAAATGCTATTAAACAGCATTGCCTGCTACAGAGAAATCATTTGGGAAAGGAAGAGTCAATTGATGTGGCAAACGTCACTGTTGTTTTGTTTTAAGAAATTGTCACAGCCTCCCCCCCACCCGCCTTCAGCAGCCAACACCCTGATCAGCCAGCAGCCAGCAGCCACCAACATCGAGGCAAGATCCTCCACCAGCAAAAAGATTACGACTCACTGAAGGCTCAGATGATGGTTAGCATTTTTCAGTAATAAAGTATTTTTTAAATTAAGGTACACACATTGTTTTTTTAGACATAAGGCTATTACACACTTAATGGACTAGAGTATAGTGTAAACATAGCTTTTATATGCACTGGGAAACAAAAAAGTTCAAGTGACTCACTTTATTGCAGTATTTACTTTGTTGTGGTGGTCTGGTACCAAACTCACAATACGGTATCATCGTGGTCTGCCTGTATAGCCATACAATGAAATATTATTCAGCCCCCTCTCCGAAAAAAAAAAAAAAAAAAAGGAATGAAGTACTGACACATGCTACAATATGGATGAACCCTGAAAACATTATGCTAAAAAGAAGCCAGTCACAAAAGACCACATATTGTATGACTCCATTTATATGAAATGCCCAGAATAGACAAACCCTATTATTATTTTTACAACTTTTAAAATGTTTCAAATTATTCCAAAATAAAAATTTAGAAAAATAAAATCAGGGAACTCGATGAGATCACCTAGAGACAGTATAGACAGAGAGGATAAGGAATCTCAGGACAGAACCTTGGGATATGCTAACACTTTAAAGGTTGAAGACAGGTTGAACAGACAGCAGGAGACTGAGAAAGAGAAAGTAGCCAGCAAGATAGGAAAGTCAGCTATTTGTGCCGCCTGCCAAGACAACAGGGGTGAGGGACATTTTACTGGCCCCAATACTCCAGAGAGCTTAATCAAGACATCTGTCAGATACATGAAGAAAAAAAAAATCTGGCTGCCACCCAAGCGTAGGAGGGGCAGAGCCTTGCCCCCCAGTGGTGCTTGCTGTGGGGATGAAGATCTATTCTCCTGGGGAAGGAGGAAGATGAAATACCACCAGGGACGGATCTCAGTGAATGTGCATAGTGATCCTAATCTTCATTTTAGAGAGAGGAAACAGAACCAGAAAATCAAGTGGTTTGCACAATGAATGTGGCAAAGTTGGGATTCAAAATTTTAGCTCTTAAGTCCATGCTTTTCTACTCCTCCCCCAGCAACCTAGTGAATTGCCAATACCACCTAAAGATCCTTCCGTTTCCAGGGCTGCTAGTCAGTGTTTCCACAAGGGCTACAGTGACTGAGTAAAGTTGCTTCTTAAGAAAGGGTTGCATAAATCAAGAAAATTAAGTTAGACACAAGCAGATTGATATGTATCCCCCTGGGTACTTTAAGGTTAGGCAGGCACACAATGGTGGGGGGCTGGGAGGGCTGCAGTGCAAAGATTTGGGACTCAGTTCACTGCCAATACGGCAGGACGGAGACTGGTCAGCTACCCCAGGTTCAGTTCCCCAGGGACAGGGGAATGGGCAATTTGTCAAGACCTGCCTGGTACATCACTCCCCTGCTTAAACCCCTTTAATGGAATCTTTAGAGGGTAAAAGAGACAGTATCTGGACAAAGCACAGGTGAGGGCAGGGGTGTCAATGCTGCGAACAGGAGGATGAAGGGGACACATGTATCTTAAACACCAAGACTCAGCTCCTGGACACTGGCATCCTGGCCTTGACCCTCCGGGATCCAAAAGATGAGAAGCTGGAGGACAGGGTTTTAGATGCAGGAAGCATCTGGCAAAGCACTCCACAGAGAGTGAGCAAGGTGCATTCTTAGAACCGAAAGATGATCTCTTTGACTAGAGGGTAGTCGCGTGGGACAGTGTACATTTGGCTGCAAAGAAGGTCTGGGGCCAGGTCTTCAGGGCTCTGTAAACTACCTTAGGATTTGAATTTTATCATAAGAGGAAAGGGAAGAGGTTAAGTTTATTCCCTTTTTTAATCAAAATTATACTTACACATAATTAAATTGTCTTTAAAAAAATTTAACCACTGTTAACTTAGTTATCCAAACAGACTATAACCTCTCTGAGGGCAAAGCCATTGGATTGAACTACTTCTACCTCCTCAATATCTAGTGCAGTGGTTCTCAAACTTTAGCAGAATCATGGGATGGGGGCAGGGGTGGTTAACACAGATTTTGCTGGGCCCCAACCTTCAAGTTTCTGATTCAGTAGGTCTGGGGTGGGACCTGATAACTGTATTCCTTACAAGTTCCCAGGTGTTGTGACTGCACTTTAAGAACCTAGCGGGGAGGGATTCCCCGGTGGTGCAGAGGTTGAGAATCCGCCTGCCAATGCAGGGGACACGGGTTCGATCCCTGGTCCAGGAAGATCCCACATGCCGCGGAGCAACTAAGCTCGTATGCCACAACTGCTGAGCCTGTGCTCTAGAGCCCGTGAGCCACAGCTACTACGCCCGCGTGCCGCAACTAGTGAAGCCCACGCGCCTAGAGCCTGTGCTCCACAATGAGAGAAGCCACTGCAATGAGAAGCCTGCGCACCGCAACGAAGAGTAGCCCCCGCTCGCCGCGAACTAGAGAAAGCCCGCGTGCAGCAACGAAGACCCAACACAGCCAAAAATAAATAAATAAATAAAATAAATTAAAAAAAAAAAAGAATCTGGGTGGGGAAAGTAAAAGATCCTAGAGGGAATCAGTAAAAAGAGTAAGAGAGTATATGAAGACACACTCAGTTCCTGATGCTCTTCTAGACCATATACAAAACAAGCTGGGATAAAAGAGGCTGGAATTATAGAAATCTCAGAGGCAGACTGGAAAAGTAGAGATAAAAACAGTTAATGACAAAACTTTAGCCTAGGAGGTTTCCCCTCCATTAAAGCCCCTGTTCCAAGATACTCTTCCATTTATAAATAAAAAGCAAAACAGTAATTTTTTCAAAATTAACAATTTTAGAACAATTAAACAAAAACCACAAAGAATGCTTTTAAAAGAGTAGTTACATCCTTACCTTCCCTCAATTATCTATACCTGAAATAAACCTAACCGCCAAGCCTGCACTCCTCTAAATAGACATCATCAATTACCTGGTGACAGCTACGAGAAGAGAAGGCAAAATGCCTCCGAGGAACTGAAAAGCATCCAGAAAATTTGCTTTGCCAACTTTAACCCTTCTTAATAATAGAAATGTCAAACTCTGTATTGGTTTATTTTTTTCTTTCTCTCTCTCTCCTCTTTTTCTTGCCTGCGTTTTTAAACTGAACATACAGCATATTTACTAAAGGTATAAAATCAAGGCAAGTTGTTAAGGCTGGCTCCTACAGTGGAAGGAGTGCTGAACTGGGAATCAGGACATCTGGGTTCCACTCCTAGCCCAGGCACAGACTAACTGTATGGCTTTGTGCTCAGTTTATGCTATAAACGTATAGAGCTGGACAGATGGTCTTTGTGGTCTATTTAAGCTCTGATATTTTGATTTTCAAATCTAAAGAAATAAGAAGCATTATCACACTGTCATGCACACAAGGGGACAGT
The DNA here is from genome assembly GCF_949987535.1 of Balaenoptera acutorostrata. Taxonomy (NCBI): domain Eukaryota; kingdom Metazoa; phylum Chordata; class Mammalia; order Artiodactyla; family Balaenopteridae; genus Balaenoptera; species Balaenoptera acutorostrata. The sequence continues at coordinate 18,671,732 of NC_080083.1, read as the reverse complement.
CCCCAGATAACCAGAGTTCAAACGAAACATTCTTGTGGGATTCCTTCACCTTCCACCTTTGTCAATTACGCAACTGGACAAAGGGAAAGCAAACACGGATCAAGTATCAAAAGAACAGCTCCAGTAGTGGGATTGCTGGGTCGTATGGCAGTTCTATTTGTAGTTTTTTAAGGAACCTCCATACTGTTCTCCATAGTGGCTGTATCAATTTACATTCCCACCAACAGTGCAAGAGTGTTCCCTTTCCTCCACACCCTCTCCAGCATTTATTGTTTCTAGATTTTTTGATGATGGCCATTCTGACCGGTGTGAGATGATATCCCACTACTGGGCATATACCCTGAGAAAACCATAGGTCAAAAAGAGTCATGTACCAAAATGTTCATTGCAGCTCTATTTACAATAGCCAGGACATGGAAGCAACCTAAATGTCCATCGACAGATGAATGGATAAAGAAGATGTGGCACATATATACAATGGAATATTACTCAGCCATCAAAAGAAATGAAATGGAGGTATTTGTAATGAGGTGGATGGAGTTAGAGTCTGTCATACAGAGTGAAGTAAGTCAGAAAGAGAAAAACAAATACAGTATGCTAACACATATATACGGAATCTAAGGGGAGAAAAAAAAAAAAAGGCCATGAAGAACCTAGTGGCAAGACGGGAATAAAGACACAGACCTACTAGAGAATGGACTTGAGGATATGGGGAGGGGGTGGGGTGAGATGTGACAGGGTAAGAGAGTGTCATGGACATATATACACTACCAAATGTAAAATAGATAACTAGTGGGAAGCAGCCGCATAGCACAGGGAGATCAGCTCGGTGCTTTGTGACCACCTAGAGGGGTGGGATGGGGAGGGTGGGAGGGAGGGAGATGCAAGAGGGAAGAGAAATGGGAACATATTGTATATGTATAACTGATTCACTTTGTTATAAAGCAGAAGCTAACACACTATTGTAAGGCAATTATACTTCAATAAAGATGTTAAAAAAAAAAAAAAAAAAAAAGAACAGCTCCAGATGAGCGCTCAGAGGAAGTGGAATTGACGCTCCCTGTACCTTCTGAGCGCCATGCTGCCCTCCGAGGTGGGTGCCAGCTCAGCCAGAGCACCATGTTCCGGTGAACAACAGTACCATCAGTAAGAGTGAAAGAAATCAAACACTTTCTGCAGGTCCAATCTTGGTTTCCCTATAAATAAAACATGACTACAGTCGTTTTAAGTTCTTCCTAGTACTGTACCTTTTCAAATTCCGAAAACAATCAGGTAAATTTTTTTAACCTGCTATGCATTTACTACTAATACTTTCATCAATTACACCAAGGAGTTAGTCGAATCTGGCCCACAGCCTGTTTTTCTACAGCCCATGAGCCAAGAATAGTTTCTACATTTTTAAGTGGTTACAATAATCAAAATCAGAATATTTTTTGACAAGTGAAAATTATACAAAATTCAAATTTCGGTGCCTATAAATAAAGTTTTATTGGGACGCAGTCATGCTCATTTGTTTATGTAAAGTCTGTGGCTACTTTCTTGCTATGACATAGTTGAGCAGCTGCAAAAATCTCGAATATTTACTATCTGACCTTTTACAGAAAAAGTTTGTGACCCCTAAGTTACACCACAGCCTATATACCCATATCATTTTAATAACAAACACTTCCAAGGGTTATTTAGATCATAAAAGACATAGGTAAAGTATGAATAGGAAAATACTGAAAGAGGAAAAGTGTTCGTACAGAACTGGAATTTTTCAACATATGAGGATAATACTGGCAATGCCTCCTTGTGTGTGTGTATCCGACGTGCAGCTTTCAAACCCAGAAGGAATGACAATCTCTCAATTTCACTGTCTTTCTGCAGCTCTCTATGCTAAAGGAGAAGAGAAAATCTACAGAGTAAAACATTATCACTGGAAAATACAGCTAGGAACCAGAATGGCACTACAAAGTTAAGAAGTTTCCTAATGATGTCAAAATCTCACCTTTTAGTAAGGTGTCCGTGCTTTCTGAACCAAAAATAACTGAGACAAATGGTATGACAAGTGTGAGCATGCCACGGGAGGCAAGGGGACATAGTTTTTGAATTGGGGATGCACTAGAGAGATCTGAGATGCATTAACTGTGATACTCACAGGTCAGAGACTTCCACAGAGCTGAGAGCCAAACAGGTTAACAGACATTCACTCTTACTGATGGAGCCTTTTGATAAATAGAGTTTAAAAGACAAGAAGTACTTGTAAGATTAGAGGTTTTAACAAATGGGTTACTGGGACTGTGAATCTGGGGATCAAGGTTTTTGGTTCAGGCTACCTGCATGGAGCATTCTCATACTACAAACATTAAATAAATTTAGAATCTTGACATGGGGTATTTCTCAAAAAGCATCTAGTCCCGAATCAGCTTCCTAAAAACACATGGACTATTAAAAATTCGAGGATGATGCCAAATAAATAAATGTGCTAATGAAAATTAGGTCACATATCCATTTTTAAGATTTGCACATGTATTTTAAAGACACTTTTACACTGATGTTTTCTAGTACAATTGAGACAAAAGGGGCATCAATGTTAACACCAGTTGCATTGTGAGGGTCTGTTTAGGAAAGGTTTATGCCCTATACAGAGTTTGAGCACTTACCTCTGTTTCCCCTCTGCTAGTCATTTTTCAGTTGCCTTCCCTCAGGTCAGAAAAGTTCTCCTTTCATTCAGGACTGGCTCAGCAGTATACCTCCTCTTTGGTGCCTTCCTCTGACAGGTGATGTACAGATCTGCACAAACAGATATCCACAGCCCTCCTACTCTTTCACAGGCCATTTCAGAATGGTGATGTGCTTCCCAAACTCCTAACATCAGCCCACTCCTACTATAACACTCATAAGCTCTGCCAACGTGGGACATGGCCCATATTTGGTCAAATGTGAAAGAGAAAGACAGATGAATGGCAAGAAGTGATAGACCATTGATGTGCTAATTAAGGCTAAGTTACTACATTATGCCAAGGGACTACAAACCTTCAAAGTGATGTTTCTTCACAGGACCGTCTCGAAAATTCATTAAAATACTGTAGCAGTTTCAGAACTGTCCATTTAAAATATAATGCAGTTGGTGCAAAGTGAAAGGTTTCCTTTCAACCCTCAAAGTCCTATTTTCCTCATTTTTCCTTAGTATTCTTACAGCTTGCACCTTCGAGTAAATTGTAAAAGCCAGAAGAGGCCTATTACTGTATTGATTCACATATTTCCCCACATTAACTAGTCCCTAACGTGGATATGAAATAAGGAAAAGGATCCGCATGAGCCTGTAGGTTAAAGAGGAGAAAACAGTGAGCATTTCCTCTGCAAACCCACCCTGCCTAGACTGAGAGTGGAGGAAGGCTTCCCCCAGGGAGGGAGAAGGGTCAAGAGCAGGTAAAGAAATAGGGCAGGTGCCTTCCTGTGAATCAGACACTTAGGCCTCAAGTGAAAAGATTCAGAGAGAAAAATCTAAATATGTAAACATACTACTTTTCACCTTTTGGCAAACTACCTTCTTTCCTCTGTGTTTCCTCAAACAAAACAATCTACAGGGCATACTCATTTAAAATAATATTTCAGTCTGAACAGGGAAGAACTTGGAAGGAAAGAATTAACTGTCATTGGAAGCTGTGTAACTGAAATTTATTTGGTAAATGAGAAACTCTCAGAAAATAATGAAAATGAGGAGCCACCAGATTTTTTTGCTCAATTTTCCTTTTCCTCAATTTCAGAATGGAAATTGGAGTGGGGAGGGAGACAGGGAATTATGAAGTGAACATGACACACATTATTTTACAAGCTTATAGCTAATAAATTATGTTGTTCCTAGCTGCTAAAGGAGTGTGATCTTAGGGAGAAAACACCCCTCAGAAGAACAAAGGGGAAAAAAGATCCATGTTAAAGGAGAAAATAAACATGTAAATCATAGCAAAAACCTCATTAGTTAGGTATGTGTAGGGGAAAACAATTGCCTTTTTCTAAGAATAGATTTCCCCACAACTTTAAAATAGATTTCCTCTGATACATACAAATCATACTTGTCTTCTTTCCTAATAAGTATTATCTTTTTGTATAAAAATAATTTTCAAGACAGGAAAGACAGAAACCAGAGGATTTCGTTCATATCTGTACAGAAATATTTACTTTTGTTAGACAAAAAACTCAAGATCACAGTACACAGTGCTTATTTATTTAAATACTTGAAAAGGTCAATGATGGAAAAAATAGGTTCATAATGAGAGTTTTATTAATTAGATTTATTTTACCATTTAAAAAAGTGCTGCTTCTAGGTTATCCTAGCCAGATATAGAACACTTCATGACACATGCAGCTACTGTAATATACTATAATAGACACAGCCATTATAGAATGATTTACACTTTGGGAGGAAACTCAATAGTAGTAATGGTGACTGTTTATTTAAACTAAAAACATTAATAATATACAAATCTTTTTTCTCATTTGATTGAAAGGGCTATAAAATTCAACATACTGACAAAGGAAACTAATCACACAGGTGACGCCTTTGCTAATCGCCTTGAGCTTACTCCTTCCTTAAAGGAGAGCATCACACTCAGCTATACAATTTTCTAGACTGCACGATGGCTTCAAGGCTGGCCTACCATGAAGGATGGGACTGAAAGAAAGTCACGTTTTTAAAAACGGAGAGAAAAAGGCAAATTGTGCCTCGTGTACTTAAAGTACCCAAAGATCATTCTGAGTAAATGTGAAATAAATAAGTGATCAATGAGTAAATAAAGTCTCTGAGCTGACTTAAACCTAGGAGAGTGAGCCAACTGAGCACTAATAATACCATGTAGAAACGTCTAGAAACATCATTTCTTGAACTCAGTCTGGGAGACCATATCTTGCCTGAATATGTACATTATTTACAAAATATTCCCTTTTGGCCTCTGAAAGTTAGCCATTTTAGTTTGGCTGTTAAGCTGTTTCCTTCCATATGCTAGCCAATACTGCAGTTATAACTATCATTAAAATACTCTTATGCATGAATTACAAATATTAACAAAGTAACTCTGCATGTATAAATATCTCAATATTTCTAGCGGAATTTAAAGCATTCAGAATGTACATAAAAGTATTTGTTTTTGGTAGGGCCAGTATTTTTTTTTTTTTAATCATCGCTGTTTCAATAATGCTTTGTACATAGCAAAGCCCAAAACTGCAAAAACAGTAGCACCAAAACTTGCTCGAAGCCAAAACGTGGAGCTCTTGAGGTCAGCTTGTGTCACGTGCCTGTAGTCAAAAAATATAATTAATGTTTAAAACATGATTAGTATGAAAAAACCAGTTATATGAACAATCTACTTTTAGGGAAGTATTAGCACACTTGTCAGGCTAATTGCATACAGTAATGGTCACCAAAAACATTTATCAATAAAGCCACATGTACATTGCTTAGATAATCATTATCTTAAGACATGCTGTAGACATTAATAAAGAAATATCTATAATTAGTTACTATTTGGGAGTAAACAACATCCAAAATGTTATAAGTTTTCTTCACATGGGAAACGGAGAACTTAAGACAAATCAACCTGCCACTTTTTAATACCAGCATGGTCCTTCAAAACGAGAGGTAAGACTGAGACCTCACAATTTTGAGAGTCAATTTCATGGAACTTAATGTGCAATCTCCTGTCCCCAGAAACCAAAAGCTATCTTGTAAGCAGTTAAGTGACAAGTGACAATACTTTTCTAAGAGCAATGCTTAAAATCAACTTTGGAAACACTGAGTCCCATAAAAATTTACCAAAAAAAATCCCAAATGGGGAGGGGGAGGATTTACAAGTTTGCATTAATTTGGTTACTGCTGATTAAACAAAGAAGAAGAAAAAAACAAACAAACGAACCAAACCCTGGTATCAGACAGGCAGTGACATTGGTACCAACTAAAGGACATGATGTAACATGATGGACTGAAAGGTAAATGACATAAAAGAAGCCATATTATGCATGATAAGAACAGGGACAGCCTGTATCACAAACTGAGTTTGTGAGCATGCTCAGTTAATAACACTGCTAAGCACCCCCAAGGGTCTCAAGTATGACAGCTTACCATGAAGAGGATACAGCTTTAAAGCAAAGGTTGGAACATTTTATTCAGCGTCACTGAAGTTTTAGTTAAGTGAACACAATTGAGGTGATGCAGAAAACTTACAGAGTTAAGAGCTTAGAGAGACTGTCTAGTTTAGGTTATTTCACAACTAAATTAAACAAACAGATTTGAAGCAAGAGTCAGACATCATTAAAAGACCAAGACACTGACATATGCAAAAGAGTTAAGAGCCAAAAATCTATAAATTATACAAAACTACTTTGTCTCAGTAATAGTCAAAGAGAGAACAATCAGATTAGTTTTCACAAAATGCAATCTGTACATCCCTAAGAAACAAGTTTACAATACAAGCAAAGTGCTCCATGCTTATCACTATGGTAAAACAACACAAAGCACTCCAACTTCTTATCTTACCCAGTTTCTATTAAAAAAAAAAAAAAGTCACTCCTTAAATAATTATTATTTTACAAAGCAAAGTGATAACACAGGTTCATGCCACCTTGCAAGTTAGTTCTTCCAACAGGTAACGTTTCATTTTTTTAAAAAACAGTTAGGGAAGAAAATACTTAGGTTTTCAGTTTTTCCACTTGGAAAAACTCCAACAAAGCCAACCCACTGTTTGTGGGAAATGTTACTTGGCTTCAAGAAAAAGTGGACCATGAGATGACCCCACGAAGACGGAATCTTCCACCGAGCTGACGGCGTGCACCCGGTGAATAATACTGCCTTCGTCGTCTGCTAACGGCATGGCTCCCCACTCAGCTACCCGGGCTCTTAACCTTTTATACACATGCACACAGTGTGCAGTTCACAGCACAGCTCACAAAAGAAGGGGACTGAAAGTAATATCTCTCAATTAAACATCCCACACATACACTGAGTTGCCACCCTACATGATGCATCTCATGCTTTCTATATTTAAAATAAAGTTATTCTATAGAAAACTGCCAAACTTAAAAAAAAATCTATCTATATTACTCCTTTAAAACACTCACATACCAGGCAGGAAACCTAAGGCTGCTATATACGTTCTCTATGTATCCCCCAGAGGCTGGTCTTGGTATATCTGAAACACTAAGAGAAGCCCTTGAAACCAATACTGTAAGCAGTACCTGACAATATGCGGTGACTATACTTACTCAAAATGAGGCTAACAACTTAGTCATGAAGTTTAGAAATGCTTCTAGTTTCTGACTACTAAAAACTACAAACATACATCTGTTAAAAAAAAAAAATTGAGTAAAACATCCCAAACTCAGAGGCTGTCATGGCCCTATGATGAGAGTTTCAAAGTTTACAACTCCAAGTCAGCAGAGATGTACAGAACTTAAAGTGAGAACACAGGCTAAAAGTGCATTAGAGTTTTGCTTCAGATTTGGTCTCTCTGTGATTTTCATGCATCTTCACTAATGGAGAATATTTTTACACTTATTTTTTAATTTAGGGGAAAAGGGGGTTAGGATTAATATTAGCTATAATGACATTAAAATCAGTCAAAATGATTTCTCATCAATATTCTTCACGTATGGAATCTGTTAACACAGCTTAGTTCCCTTTGTTGAATTTTGAGAAAGTATTACCATTCATGAAATAATATATTCTGACTTTACTGCTTAGTTTTCTTTCACATTTCAAGACAGTAATTATTACTTTCCCTAAGCTATAGTATAGTCTTCAATAGGCAAAACAGTGGTTCATATTTATAGATGAAAAACAATACAGATACATGTTCAATATACAGCTAGTTTAAAACTCAAGGCAACCACTGACTCATAAAATATATTTCAATGACTCCATCGATGTTATAATAGTTGTTTAACATACTTTTAGACATGGAAAACTACTTTTAGACAGAAAGCTACTTAGAGAATTATTTTATGCCTTTACCATATGCATTTAAAAGCTACATCACCAGGCTCTATTTACAAAAGAGAATGCATTTATAACAGATGGCACAGTTGCATTGCCTGCCTAACTGACAACACCTGAATGGAGAATAGTGCAATCTTAATTGTAAGTATTAAGAACTGAGCCATGTTTGTCATTTCAGATCTCAAGCAGAAGCAGAGTAACAGCTTCATAAGGCTGCTTCCTAGTTCATGCCTACAAACTCAAGCAAAAGGAATGCTTCCACAATTCAAAAGTTTAATTCTTTCCAAATGACTCACATAAAACATCTCAGAATAAATTATAATATCTTACTGCTTACTTTTTCTTAAGTTTTTTTTGACTATTAAAAAAGTAATACAGGGAGTTCCCTGGTGGCGCAGAGGTTAAAATCCTGCTTGCCAATGCAGGGGACACAGGTTCGAGCCCTGGTCTGGGAAGATCCCACATGCCACGGAGCAACTAAGCCCAGGAGCCACAACTACTGAGCCCGAGTGCCACAACTATTGAAGCCCGCGTGCCTAGAGCCCGTGCTCTGCAACAAAGAGAAGCCACTGCAATGAGAAGCCTGTCCACCGCAAGAAAGAGTAGCCCCTGCTTGCCGCAACCAGAGGTGGCCTGCGTGCAGCAATGAAGACCCAACGCAGCCAAAAATAAATGAATAAATAAATAAATTTATTTAAAAAAAGTAGTACAAGCACACTGTATGAGGAAAATAAAAGTAGGAAGGAACAAAATCACCTAGAATCACCTGAGGCCACTAATTAAAATTTGGGGTATTTCCTTTTAAACTTTTTCTATGTATTTCTAACATAGCTACAAACACAATGTGTATAATTTATATAATTTTATATCTTTTAAAAATATTATATAGGGACTTTTACATAAATTACAGAGACATCATTTTAAATAGCTGCTTTATATTCCTATTGGTGGCTCTCACCATTTACAGGTGACTGTAACTAAAGTGATGAATACCTTTCTACATTAAGATTTTTCGCTACATTTAAAATAGCTTCCTTAAGATAGACTACCCCAAAATGAATATTACAGGGTCAAAAATGTGTGTGTGTGTGTGTATATAAAAAGGTTCTTTTTTTCCAATCTACTGATATATCAGAATCACACATTTCCCTACTCTACACGGAATAAAATAATTTAGGTTCAGCAGTATCTCTTTTTAGAACATAAGAAATAACAACTAAATGCTAAAATATAACCTTAAATAATCGTGTGAAGCTTGTCACAGCTTTCGAGTCCTTAGGTAGAAAATTCCTGTGGAATGGATGCTGGCTTTCTGTCTTAGAAGTGCTGAGGGCCCAGATGTCGATTAGATGACAAGCGCTTTTTGACACAAGTGTGGGAGCAAACCAACAGGTTTGGACCTGGGTATTACTAAGGCAGAGCGAAGATAATGTTTCAAAATTCAGGCAATAAAGAGGCAAATTAAAAACTGTTTGTGTGAAGGTCACAGAGGCATATAACAACGGACCAAAATTCCTATGTACCTTTGCACAGAATGCCTTAAAGAAGGCATACAAGATGCTTTGATTAACTCTACAATTTATGGTAAATATAAGAACATGAACTAAAATCTTTATTGGTTCAGTGTATTTAACCAATAATAAAGGGAATGTTATCCTCTCCCTGCTTTATGTTTCTACCACCTGGTGAAGTATTTTTTCATATTTACCTCTAATAATAATGCCATTACTGCTAACAATAATTTTAACAATGACAATTCTCCTAATTGAACTAGTAGGCATGAAACATTTTAATAAGCTATTTCTCGAACTAGGTTAAGAAATAAAAACATAGTGTCCAGCAAAGAAGAACTATAACACAAATATACGAAAGCTGTTAACTGAGCATGCCTAAACAGTAACATACTTAGGAAAAGGACATAGGTGTGCATCAATGTCAAGAAATGCTTCACCAAGCATTAGAAGAATAAAAATTCATGGATGATTGTAGATACATGGGAAACACATAATGTCTACATGTTAACTACCGATACTTAAAGGTCAGAATAGGCAAACTCCATCCTGTTGTGTCCTTTAATATACTAACCAAACAGCAAAAAATTTTTAATTTATAAGCAGCAGCAGCTTACTTGAAGAGAATCTATAACACAAGCTCTCATATAATTTTAAACGTATGACTATGTGTATGTATCCAAATTCAAAGAAAAGCCTTGTAAGGACCTTGCATATGAACACAGAAGTTTCATACGAAATTAAAACACAGGATGCACTTCCTTAAAATATAATATTTTACCGTAACATAATATCCTAAGAACTCTTACATTCCCAACAGAATCTCTATAGCATTAAGATTTCTAGGAAACTATCCTCTTCATAAAGCAATCCTGTGAAAAGACAGTTCATTTTAGCGTGACAACAGTAAAGTCCTTTCTTCAAAAACAGGGCTCCTATATTAAGTAACATGATTTCAAACAATGTGAAGGAGGAACTTAGGTGATTATTAAAGAAATATGGGCAAATGAAGTGAGTCATTAAAGAACAGATTAAAATAAATGTCACATATATCTGATTTTTAAAAATACATTAATAAACAGGATAAAAAATACAATGGGTATGAAGACTGTCCATCATACCTTTGCGTCTCGGTAAATACTCAGTGTGAACTACAGATTTTGTTACTAAAGTAAGATGCTGTTACCAAACTTAAGAATTAACATGAACAAATAACCTATACGGCTAATGCAAGTACTAAAATGTGGTGAAAGAAATACTAAAACCAAGATATGCATCAAAGAAAACCACACCAAAATAATAAATTGTAAAATAAACGATTTGATTAAATTACAGGTTAGGAAAAATGGGAGGATTATACACTGAAACACAGCTGGGAGATGGATCAAGAGGAGTTAAAAAATGACTAAGTGGCACAGGCAAACAAATGAAAATGAACACCTAAAGGAAGGGACAAATTAAAGTGCACACACACTACAGTATAGTGACATCCTCATGCAAAGCAGGAGTGTTCTAAAGTCAGAATAATAAATATTTAATAAACTAAAATCCTGGGTAGTTCAAACCAACAATCAAGCCCACTCCTACATAATCACTTTAACACCTTCAGATTTAAGAGGTATTTATAATTAAAATATAATCAAAAGGTATTTTTCTCCAATAACATGATTTTCACTATTTGAAATGAAAGCATTGCCAGAGACTAAAATCATCTGGCCACAGGTTAATCATCTTCCAAATGTATTTAAATTCAAATAATTCCAGCTATTCATAAATTATTCCAAAGAAAAACATAAACCTATCCAGATCTAAAGGCTGAGACCATAATTACCAAAGAACAAAGTCACATGTCAGATAGGTAGTTAAACACTTCTCTCACATGTTGAATACACATTCAATTAAACTGGAAAGAAAAAAAATTTTATTACTACTTTCTACTTAAAATACATAGTGTCAGTAAATAAGCTAAAAAAATAAAGACAATCTTTTCTGGTCAAAGCCAGATGGGGAAAAATGGACAATTTCAGAAATGTTGGAACTGTCGAAACTGTGTTAAGTATAAATTAATTAATTTGGCATAGATCTTCTCATGATCAGGTTATAGCACTTCCTTTGCTAGCATAAGGCACTAAGGTCACTGAAAATATAACCAAAAGTTAAAAAAAAAATTTAACATAATATTTAGAAAGGTATTTAAATACAGTTCTGTATCTTCTTCATCTTGATATTTTGCCCCAGCTCACAGCAGGATCCTATCTAAAGCAGGTACTTAAGTATTTGGATGAATAAATCAAAGTGGTAGGAGGATGACATAAAGGGAGAACGTGGCCCCAAACATGTATTATCTCTGGAAGTAGTTTCTATTTTGGTGATCAAAATTTTTACAAGCACACTGAAACAATGTACTAATTTGAGACCAACATGTATGTACCAATATTTGTCTATTAATTTCTTTGCAGACATCTAACAAAACTTTTTGGTTAAATAAAACATTTTAAACTGCTCATTTATACTTCTAAATCAAACGCTAGGCACAGCAGATTTCTAAAACGAAAGACTTAAGACTTACTGTTGAGTGAGAATCGTCCCTATTGAATTACAGTGAAGAATTCTTACGTGACTTTTACTCAATTAGTGAATCCTTTTTCTGTTTATGTAACATTAAGATATACCTAGCACAGCAAACCAGTGGTGACCAACCACCAAAAGGTTGCCAAAACCCAAGACATAGTAGGGAAAGTGGTTCCATTCTCACCCCACCAACCCCATTACTTTTTCAAGTTATTAAAGAGAAAGGAGTAAAACTGTATGTGGAGGTGTTTGTAAGAGACATTTTCATTCCTCAGGTGTACCTTTTTCTGGCCTGCATTTTCACAACTTTAGGCTATGTCTTAAGACTGAAGTTGCAAACTTCAGGTCACACAGGCATATAACATGCCTGTAAACATGCTTTCTTTGTTCTGATTAGTACTTCAGATTTTTAAAATTTAATTGCCTTTATTTAAATATCAGGAAATTTTACCTAAAAATCCTGACTTGTAGTGTCTCAGAGAATCACAAGTCCTGGCAACACCACACTTGGACAATAAGCAACAGCCAGAGCTGAGTGGTGGCCGCCTCCTGCAGGCAGGACCTGTCGTAGCTCCCACCTCTCTTATTTCTTCTCCTCGGCCACCTTCATTCATTAACATTATCCATCCAGACCCTGTAGGTACTTAAGTTTTTGGCCTCCATCCTCACCTACCTCATCTATAATCCTTTTGTGAATTAGAAGAAACTTCAATATAGAGCTCCTAAATTTCCACTGGACTTCTATAAAATAATTTATTGAAATACTACCAGGGAAGAGGAAGGAGTTCTTTGAAAAGTATGCTGGTTTCCCTCCTCATCTTTTTCATTCTTTCCCTTCTTGATTACCAGACATCAGTGATGTATGCTGACATTACCATTAAATTATTTCTAGTTTATAATTAGATATGACAAAATGTACTGATTTCTCTTCGAGGATCACTGTACAGAGTAATTTATGATGAGCAATCTCCTCCATTAATGCACACCCAACCTATTTCATTGGGAAGCTGACTAAACCAACCTAAAATTAAAATTGTCACTAAAGATGCAGACAACGAATCAATCTGCAATTATTGACGATCAAGAGCTTCTAGAATAAAACTGATGGTTTGCGATCAGCAATTACTAGGAGCCAAGGTGAGTTCACCAAGAATAAGACACCAAATAGATGCCACTTTCTATTTAGATAAAATTAATACATTGGTGGATCAGAGGAATGTGGTAGAAATTATACTGATTTCAAAAGAGCCCTCCAGGAAGTCTCTTATAAGACAGTAAGACACAACATGGGCTGGATAATAAAATATTTTTAATTGACAGAATAATCTTTCCCCAAGAATTTTGAATCTGTGTCACTGGGAAAAGAGTTCTCTAGTGGAGCACTAAAGGGCTTGCTTGCTTGAGCAATCTCGCTCTCTGATCTCTGGGTATTCAACATTATTTTTTAATCAATAACTTGAAAGATAAAGAAGACACAGCTACCAAATTTGCAAATAACACAATGCCAAGAAATATATATAATGGGACAAATGACAGAAATAATGTTTGAAATGACTGAGCTAGAACAATGGATCAAAAAGCAGAATATGACACTCAATAGAGATATATATGTATCAGCATTTAGATACAAAGAGCCAATTAAAACTGTCAAATACACAGAGAGGAGGGGACACTGCCTTAATAGCACTTTGTATGAAAAAATCTGATTGCAACCCCAAGATTAATATGCATCAACAGTGGGCGGGGGCTGCTAAAAAGTTAATTCATGCAGCAGACAGGTGCTGTCCTAACTGTGGAATATGACCGCCCACCATTATGGACTAGTCAGATCACACCGGAAGCACCGTTCTCCATTCTCAGTGGCACTTTTTAAGAGGTACTCTGAACAACTAAGGGACTTTCAGATGAGGAAAACCAGGAATGATGAAGTCACTAAACCATCTAATTTAAGAAAAGGCTGAAAGAAATGGGGATGTTCTACCTGGAGAAGAGAAAATTAGGGGAGACATGATGGCCGTCTTCAAATGTCTGAAGGCTATGTTGAAGAGGGAGTAGAATAGTCGTATGTTGTTCTAAAGGGCAGAACTAAAACTAAAGGAGAGAAAGTTATAGGGAAATAATTTTAGTCAAAAAAAAAAAAAAAAAAAAGGCAAAAGCAAAAACCCTCTCCAATGAGGAAAGCCATCAGCAGATAAACAGTACTCTCTCAGGAAGGCTCGCAGGAAGGCAATCTAATGGGAGGTTAGGCCAGATGAATTCTAGAATCTCTTCCAACTCTACCATTTCCAACACCGGAGCTCCTGAATGCTGTTTGGTTTGAACTAGCCTTGCACTTTCTCAGACAGTTGTCATGAGCAAATCTGTCTGTGTTACTCTTTATAAGATGCCATTCAAAAGACAGAGGCAGAACTTCACCACCAAATGAGCGTGGTGATCCCTTCAAAGCAATCACCTATGATGGCTGCATTCTTATTCCAGAGCTACTAGTGCTCAAAACATCACTGAAACTCTTCTAGAATGTCTTCAGAGTCAGTTTCTGACTCACATAAGATATAGCCTCACTGTTTAATAGCCATGTCTACACTGCTGGTGGACACAAACTATCCTACTCATTTGGTACAGTCGGAGCCTAGCCCTCAGTAAGAGTCCAACAGTAACCCAAATAAGATCCATTTCTAACCAAAATCTGTTTAGCTTGATCATCTGTCTTAATCAAGCCCTGCTCCCAACGACATTTGAATGATTTCAAAAACGTAATTCATTCATAGACACATAAAAATTTGACATTAGATACAAATTAATATTACATAGGCTCTTAAATGTTCACAAAATGTAAAATCGATTTGAACAAAGAAAGGTAGCATGACCAGAATAAGAACATAACCTTCCAAGTTTATTGCTCTGAGGGAAGGTATACAACCTATTTTTTTGTTGTTGTTTCTCTTTCTTTTTTAAAAGCATATTACTTTCTAGGCATACTTTATGTTTCGGGTTCAATTGTAAAGACCTCAAAAACTAGTACTATAGATCTTTTTCTTTTCCATATTCCTTTGAATCCTTAAAGTTGGTTATTATCTTCATTTCAAAAAAACATTCCAGGTACTTAAAAGTAAAAGTAAATTATAACTATAAATAATTTCAATAGAGAAGTTTTTCAAACCCGAGATACCGCTCATATAAGTATGGTTTTAATAAGCTGTACTATTTGAATGCAAGCTGAGTACAGTATAACATTTGGAATCAATGTGTCTTTTCCTTACTAAAGCCCTAATCTATTTCTACAACTCTCAGCCAAAAGATTTTTAATCTCCCTACATATATTATCCTCTAATATAAAAAATACTTTAACTTCCTTAATAAAAAAAAAGCTACAATCTTACTTTATAGTCCCCTAAATATATCTATTAATTTTTAAACATTAAGGATGATTCCAGAACTAAACATTGTCACCACAGTGAGAATTTTAGTGGAAGTTAGTTGGGCATCAGTCAGCTTGTTGTCTTTGTAGTATTTGTATAATAAATAGTTAACCACTTTTTTCTTTTGTATTTTAACAGAATGCCTGGTACCCAGTAAAGAAAGTTAAGAACCTGTTAAGAACTGCAGTGAAGATTTTGTTCTTTACAGATTGCAGCAAGTCTGAGTTGAGGAAGTTCTGACAGATGCAAAATGTACACCTGTTGCAGGTGCACATACAGCGTAACCGGGCATGGCTGCGAAAACACACAGAAGGACAGGAGTTGAGTTCTTACTTACAAATATGGCACAAGTCAGAGTGTGCCAACTTAAAAAAAAAAAGATTTAGGCATAAGCAACACTAAGGAAAAGGACAGTGTGGGGCATGCTAAAGTTGTGCAGAATTCCACATTTACCAAAAATATAATAAACAGCAATAGCTCCCTCCTCCCTCCCTACAGAAAATCTAAGGAAAATTAGCTAACACTTTTGCTTTTTTGGAGGAGGGACAGAATTATTAGTACAAGGGTTTTAGTGGAATAAATATGCACAGCAATAGATGGCACCCTCATCTAAATTAATAAAAGAAAAACTGAGTAAGCCACAGCACCCACCAAAAGGTCAGAGTTCGCTAGCATTTAAATAACCATCCCCTCCTCCTCCCTCAGTATATACACATGCCTGAAAACCAGGAAGGAGAAGAGTGACAAATACACAAAAGAGTCAAAAGACGAGTATGTTCAACCCTGAGGAGATATGAACAACATCGTCTTTAATTCATCAAGCACCATGGCTCCCAAAGGATATCAAAGTGCTTCATAAATTTCTACTTGAACCCAAAATACAGGGTTAATTTCATCTGCTACCAAAACACACCAGCTAAGTATGATAATATGAAACTCTGGGTAAGGGTGTAAAAAACAACAATGGATCCAATTGATATTAGATATGAAATTTAGGGAGGCTTTCTGACTCCTTTCTGGTTGAGTGAATTGCACTACTTGGTACAGGCACGTGGGGCAGCCCATTTCACCTCCACTCTAACAACCAAAGTAGGGGGTCTCCAATGACTGCTCAGTGGTCAGAGCCACTCAGACATACAAGGCCATCACACCACCCCTGGAGAGGTACTGGCGCAGAACCCACTCAGAAGAGCGCCACCTGAAGAATCAATTACATCACTTCCTGTAACACCTGAACATTTTTTTTAGAGGCTTCTCAGTCAATGGACTGGCCCAATCTGACTTGGCTTAGCTTGTGAGATCTGATGAGACCACAGCACACGGTGGCATGGTTGTGGAGATTAGCAGCATCCCAATAATGCCTAATTCCCAACATGAAGAAAAACAAGAATTAATTTTTTAAAAGACTCTTACAGGCTCAAGACATTCCATTTTAAAATCTGACTTATGATGAACATATCACTGCTACTAAGTCACTGCCAGCTGTCATACTGGAATCCATCTGTTATTTTATAAGTTGAATCTGACTCTTCAACATATACAGGCTCCACCCCCCAAAAAGGAGGGATGCAAAGTATGCTTAGCAACAGGGAGATGCTTCATGAGAAGTAGTTTCGGATTAACCATATAAACAAGTGTCCATGTATGTACATTTATCATATACACACACACACACACACACATATTGCAGTAAAATTTTAAAGATGCAGATCTAAAAACATAGTTGCAGTTATTTACAAGATTAAGACAGTGCATTTACATAGTAAAAAAAAAGACACCATAGTATACAGTTAGGCAGTATGCCTAACCAAGCAGTGCGTTTCTGGATAATTACTAAATGTGAATTATGGAGAAAAAGATTTGGTCATCTATAAGAAAATGTCAACAAAATGCCATAGAAGCCATAAAGAAAAAGTAACTTACAAAGCAGTTTTTAGAAAGACCCAGATTTTTCTCAAATTCTCTATTCTATCAGTGTTGCCCATGTCTCGGGAGAGTCTGTCTCTGTAATGATCCTCTCTGTAGATAACATACATGAAAGTTTTAAAGCAAAGGTAAACATAAAAAATAAGGTTTTGCTTATCTAACAGTAATAGGAAGGAATGACTTCTCTTCCAATACAAATAGAATTTCAAAGGTTTGCTGCATTTTTTTTAAAGCACTAGTTAATGGAACAGCAATAAAATTAACTCTGATTTGAAAAATCCGTGCAAATTAACAACCTTTTGAAAAACCTTGGCTTATAGCAATTTTTGAGTATTACTCTATGTTATACTGTACTTTTCATAAGAAGAAAAATAATTTAGAGAATAACATAATAATAAATAGAATAAACTGTTAAGTCCTGAGAAACGCACTGCCTGAAAAACTATCTTGTCACAAAACAGAATTTATACAAACACCGTACTTGAGGAGAATGCCATTAAGAAGCATGCAATTTTAAGGCAGTTAGTAAACTACGAAGATGATCACAGTTATGTGCTTGTGCATATGCATGTACAGATATACAATAAATGTACATAAAATTTGTGGCTCATAACACAACGTAAAACATTTATATAGAAAGAATTCCAATTCCAATTACTTTTTATAGCACTAAAAAAAGACATTATATCCTGAACTCAAACATACCCATAATTTAAACATAAATTCATAAAAGATTTTAGAATCCTTCACATACTCAAGGTCAATTAATCAGCAGAAAAAATATAAAAGTTAACTTTTTGTTCATATGGAAATGCCTTATTAGCATGATGTCAATTCCATTTTATTGAGTTTATTTATTCCATATATTTATTAAATAAATTCCATTTTATTGGGCTGAGTTTTATTGTACTATCCTATTAAGATAGTTACAGCCTGCTCAAATATAGTCAAATATTATCAGAAGCACCATTGATATAATTTTCTTCTGGTACCCAAACCAAACCTGCTTTTACTCAAACTTGTCCCTTCTCATTACAAAGTCTCTTTCTGTTGCTGAACAACTTCTATGTGACAGAGATTCCACTCTCATGGCTAATAAAGGCATGCAATGTTACCACGAACCATGCAACACGAAAATCATGGCAGAGCAAGTACTTACGGGTACATGGCCATTGTTGTCAATTTAACAAAGATATCTTTACTGGGTGCATCAGCAGTATTGCAAGTGAAGGCTTGTGGTGGAGGCATTTTGTGTTTCCTGCAGAAATCAGTAGGTGAAATGCTATATTCTTGTTTGACTTCATGCAGGTCTGACTTTGCAGCTACGATTAAGCAAGGTATTCTGCTGTCCATAAAGTGTTGCTACAGAATAAAAAGTGAAATCAAAATCTGATGACAAGTTCAAAAATTACTAAATTTAACTAAATGGGCACTAAATTTTTTCTCTACATAGGCAAAGAAAGCATCAACAGTTTCAGGGAGAAAGTAAACTAAGAGGCAAAGACTGGCAGTTGTCTAGGTCAGTAGCATAATAAGACCGGGGACACTTTTCTAATGCTGGTAACAATATAAACCTATAACAATTCTTCAAATTCACTACAGTTTGAAAAAAAAAATTTTTTTTCCAAAAGAAACAATACTTTGAAATAAAAAGAAATCTACCTAAATTCTCTCTCCTAAAGCATACTATTTTCATTTTTTGATATTACCTCTAGTCCTTAAGCACATGCATATATAAATATGTTTACATAGTTGTAGTCATGCTGGACATAACCATTTAAAAATATAATACTGAATTTTCCATGTTTTCAGAATTCAAAACCATTACTTTTAATGGCTACATCAATTTCATAGGATCATTTTATCTCAATTTGGTAAACTATCCTCCTATTGTTAGACATTTGGATTATTTCCAGGTTTTTGTTATTAAAAACAATGCTAGAGTAAATTTCTTCGTACATACAGTTTTTTACTCTTATTGAATCTTGTTGATAATCTCAAAGTAACTGATAACTTGTCAAGCCTCTGGTTTATCCCCTTGCTCTATTATTATTCTTGGTGTAACGGGCAACATATAATCCATGTGCATTCCTAAGACCTTCCATTAATGCAGAGGTTCTTAACCAGGAATGCACATCAGAGTCACATGTGGAAAAAAGTACTTTTAAAAATACAGATGTCTGCGACTCTACCACCTCAGAATGAAACCAGAACCTTTAGGGATAGGACACAAATGTATGTATTTTTGAAAAGCTCCACAAATAATTTTCTTATTTCCCTGATTAGAAAACACCACATTACAATTCCATTAAACTCCTTATAAAGTTAAACTTGGTTTTAGACCAAAAGAGCAACAAACCTTAAAAATCCTGGCACAGTATTCAAAGGATTTAGGGTTACTGACATCATATACCAGGCACACAACATCACAAAGGATCTCAGCTTCAGTCAGAAATTCCGATTCTGAGATATCATGCAACTTGTAAAAAGAAAAAGACAGAAACATAAGTATCATACCACTGATGTAAAATTAAAGTCATGATGTTTTATTATTTGCTTAACTTGACTTCCTAATTTAAAAATACTAGTTAAGCATAAATTTTCAGACTATTTTTGGAAGTAAGACATATAGATAAACAAGTAGCTTCTGATTTTTGAAGATGAAAAATGGTGATTAAGGTCCTACAGAAACTAACATTTAGTGAGTGACTAAAGTGTGCTAGGCAGGCCCTTTACATGTGTTCTCTACATACTATAGATAAGAAAACAGGCTAAAGAGATTAGGTCAACTGCCAAAGATAGCACAACTAACTAGTCATCAGACCAAAAATTGAACTCAGATATGATTCCCAAGTCTTTTTTCTTTCTACCACACCACCTTTCCTCCCCACCAATCAAAAACAAAAAGCAAAGGACGGTACATTAAGGTTATTTGGTTCTACTTCACTACCTACTCTTTTTCAATGTTTATTATAAAATATCTAAACATCCCATCTGTGATATGATAATGATCCAACAAGCGTAAAATTCAGTATTGAGCTATATAAGATAGTGCTTCTTTGTTGAGGAGAAGAAAGGGGAAGTGTAAAGTCAGAGGTGACTCAATATATTCCAAATAAAACACTATTAGAGCATGGATATTCAGAGACATGAAAGACATCAACTTGCAATGAATGGTTTTAACAATAAAACTGGAAAGTTAACGATCAGCAAGATTTACTGAGTACCCAATATACAGAATTATACTTAGGGGAAGAATGAGAGATAAACAGGTTTAACAAGAAACTGACAAAGAACTTTTATCATAAAGAGCAAAATATGCATAAAATTCAATGTGATTACCTGTATAGCAGAATAAACTATTTCCAAAAAGAAAAAAAAAAGGGAATGAACTTTCTTTAGTACTTATTATTTGTCAGGAGCTTCTCATATTAGTTAACTTAATAAGAAACTCAGGCTCAGAGAGAATAAGCAATTTGCCTGAGGTCACACAGCTGATCAGTGGTGGACCAGCATTCAAACCAAAATCAGACTGCATCCAAAAAGAACATAAAACCTCTTTCTACTATTTCATATTATCTTTTCAGTCATACCATTCTTTCAATCATTTTTTAGGCTACCACACTTGTTAACTACACTTCTCCTTGCTAAATAGATACAACCTGATTCAGATTACAGATTAAACTACCCCACACCTGCACAAAGGTCTTCAAACTAATTTCTAGTCAATAGAGGACATAATTTTTAAAAATAAAAGTGGAAGAAAGAGCAAAGAGAATTTTTTTTTTTTTTACTTTCTTACAGTGGTATAACATACAATTAAGCACACAGATAGATGAATTTTTACTTATATCTACACCCATGTAATCACCACATGGATCAAGGGGATTAAAATTAATTCTAATGAATAAATCAGGTAAAAAAATAAATCACAAAAAAACCATTAAATTAAATCCAATTATGTTTTCAAAGAGTCATTTAAAATGTACCCAATAATTAATAATCTTTATATGCCAGAAAACTTCTTACCAACAAGTATTTCTCTTGTCCATATACATAAACGGTGTTAATCGCATAGTATGATTTATGGTCATCACGAATTTTCTTCTGCCTCTGAAAACAACCAAAAAATCTCAGTATTTATAGCAAGAAATTACAGGAACTAGTTTTCATCAACACATGCGCTCTGCATGTATGTGTGGGTGTGTTACCAAAAAAAGGATATTCTTCTCTACACTATGTATTATTTATCAATACAAAGGGGATATTGATTTTGTTTCTTAGTTCTTAAGGTCTAAAATAAAAGATGCATTTGTTCTGCATAAAGGGAAAGCAGTAGCTGAAAAGGAAGTAAACTATAGCACTGAAAGTTTATTCCAGAGCCACCTGCTGGCAATTCTCATTACACTATAATTTGGCCTGCTATTTCATCTAGAAATATGTCAGTCTCCTTACTCAAGGCAGTAGTCAGAATTAGGTATCAGTATTCGGTTTAAAATATTCACTGTACATTTACTTCATGCCAAGCACTGTGTTTGATGCTTTCATATGTGTATTTATTTAATCTCCATCGAAAAGCTGGTTAAAAAAAAAAGACAAATGATAGCTAACATCAATGAAGCAAAGATAAAGCTAGTTCAATGAGATTATTGTTACACTTTAGTTGTACCTTACTATTATACATAGGTCACTCAGTTCTACTAATCATCTAAAAAGGTAAATGGTTATGAAAAAATTATGTAAACTCGTGACTATAAAAATCTGTTGAGTAAAGTTCTATTTCTTGAGAACTCTCACCATTAAGTTTCTTCCAAGAAGAGCCTGAAGAATTCCACTTTTCCCACAGTTTTTCATCCCAATTACATTACATCTGAACACATTTCTTTGAGTCTGTTTTTTCTGAAGGTCTATCTTTTTATCTCTTGTTACTAAAAAGAAAAAAAAAAGCTAATTATGTACCGCTTAGACTCACTGAGCCTTCATTTCACATTCTGCAAAATAGGGTATTGCTATTTATCATTTTTACAATCAATAAACATACTGTACAGTAGTCAAGCTGTATGTAAAATAAAGTACAAAATATAATACAGAAGGGCCCCACTTAGTGAAAAAGATGCATTTCTGAAAGTCGGCTGTAAAGTAAACTTCTAGTAACCAAATGGTATTTATTTCATCATAAAATAAGTAGTACGTTTACATAACAAAATGGTATCTCAAAAAATGAATGAAAATTACAATGAATATAGCCAATACTATATCCCATCTTTTTTTCTGTTATAAATTATTGTCATAACAAATTATAAACTAAAAGATGCTATCTCAAAACTGCACTCTCTTGGGTCTATAAATGGAAAGAGTATATGCACGCTAGGGTTAACTGGCCTTTCCAAGGTAAATCTGTAAAAGAGGCAGCCCTGAAAACAATGTTGTATCAGCAGAGCAATGAGGTATCTCTTCTTGAGGTAAAGAGACCTCCTTAAACTATACCCAAAGATTCAACTACAAGAAAGCTCACCAAGAGGCACTATTTATAGCAAAAAAACCTGAAAGTGATAAAAAACAGATAATAATTATGGGGTAGTTAAGTTATAGAATATCCATATGATGATATATTATCTAATATTAAAGATATATGAAAGTATACTTATTGATAATAGAAATATGGCCACAATATTTTGTTGAGTGAAAGAACCTCATGCTGGCTAATTAGTTCCTTAGTCTTTGGTGCTGCATTAAATACTGTCTAACTGGTTAAGTACTTTGAAGGGTACTTGCTGTCAATTTCACAAAGGCTGTCTTCTTGTAATGGGGCTTCCTGTAAGATATGGCATTTTTCCCCACAAATTAGGATATAAGAACTTCTTGAAATGATCAGTTCCCTAATTTGTTATTTCATATTATATCTATGGGTTTTCTTTAAGTGGAGCACATTGCCTGGCAAGAATGCCTGGTTAACATTACAAGATCTGTGAAAGATTTTTTAATGTGGAAAAAGGTTCTAAAACTGAGAGATGTACAATCAGTTGAATATCAGGATCATGTGTTAGTAGGCATTGTTTTTAATGTTTAAAGAAAATTAAAACACAAGATAGACTGGTAAATACTTTTCATGCCCATAGCCCTCACTGATTTTCATCAATGAAGTACCCTCAGGGGGAGACTACAGGTAAAACCTCTACTCTTTCCTTTTTGATAAACAATCAAAAAGCAACTTACCTCAAAAGTGATTACCAAATCAAGGGTAAACAAATAGAGTATAGACATGGAAGACTAATGAAGATGCATTTATTTTCACTCTTTTTACATATGAAACTGGAATCTTAAAAAAAATTTTTTTCTAATTAAATAGCATTCAGATACTTACCTGTGACAGCTGAAGCTTGAGACTCTTGCTCAGTCAATATTGAATAGCCTAGATAACCCAAATACTCCAGGCACCGCTGCACATCTAAATAGGTCGTGAGCCTAGGAAAGGGAAGAGTTTAAAGTGTGAAAAGTTCCTAAATGAATATTTATTAAAAAAAAAAATTTACAACAGCTCAAATAATTTTACCACCAGACCCAGATAATTTTTGTCAGACTGCTTTAATTTCCCATGTGCCCAACCATGGCTTTTCCTACAGTGACATTCTTAGGGCAGAGATGAAAGGGACAAGAATGCAAGATGGGGGTAGAGGGGACTCCTGTATCTATTCCACCTGCCCAGAGAGAGCAAGGCCACACAGATGAGCAGTGAGCAGCTGGTAAGATCTAGAGCAGGGATATTTTATATTATTTGCTTCCCAAGTTACATATTGTACTGCAAATACTAGCTAGTTAAGGACTTAATGATAATTAAATCTGAAAAGGTTTGCAAAAGGTGCAAAAAATAACCGAAAGGCTGAAAGGCACTTGAAAATAGTTAGTCTTTCGTATAATTTGAAAAAAGGACAGACCCTGGTGTTGGGAAAGTTATTCTCGCCAAGGCTAAAGTACTTATGTCATTATGCACAACCCGAGAATTTTCTTAGCACCCTAGACAACAGGTCAACAAGACTGTAGACACCCTCACTAAGTCTAAGAGTTCACTGAAAACAAACAACAACAAAAAAACCCTCAAAGTAAGAATTCAGTGTCAAGTAAAATATGCTCTCCCCATATTCTGAAAATACAAGATTTGTACAATGACAATGATGTTTCCAACTCCCTTAATCAAAAGTATTAAAACACACTGTAAATCAACTATACTCCAATAAAAAATTTTTTAAGCATTAAAATTTACTTCCTTTTTTTTTTTTTTTTTAAATAAATTTATTTATTTATTTATTTTTGGCTGTGTTGGGTCTCCGTTTCTGTGCGAGGGCTTTCTCCGGTTCTGGCCACTCCTCATCGCGGTGTGCGGGCCTCTCCCATTGCGGAGCACAGGCTCCAGACGCGCAGGCTCAGTAGTTGTGGCTCACGGGCCCAGTTGCTCCGTGGCATGTGGGACCCTCCCAGACCAGGGCTCGAGCCCGTGTCCCCTGCATTGGCAGGCAGACTCTCAACCACTGCGCCACCAGGGAAGCCCCTACTTCCATTTTTATATGACTTATTACTGTTTCCCTGTACCTCATCCAGAAGCAAACACATCCCTTCCTGATAAATTTATAGAACATCTATAGTTCATCTTAGAGATAGCAGCAGCACTATAAATCCTGCTCACAGGCAGCTATCATTGAAGCATTTCACAAGATCTGACAAATATACAAAATGATGAATGTAATGCACCATAATTTCAAACTAGCTGTAACTCTAGAGGAAAGAAGTGAGCTTTATACTCACGTCCACTGGGAAAGGAATCCCTGGTAGGTTATCCAGCCTTTTTCATTCGTACAAACTGTGTTATTCACATCTGGCCCCCAAGGTATGTAAGGGAAAACTTTAAACAAGTCTTTAAGCTCATCAGGTGACAAAGCACAGTCTCTATCCTGAAGATACACAAGGAAGTATACATAATATTTAGATATCTAAGAGGATAATTCCCAAATGCAAGAGCCCCCTAATCAAGTAAAGCTATGTTTCTAAAAACTAACAAATGAAAAGAAATTTTACATTTTATCAAGAAAACTCCTTACACATATATAAGGAAACCTATGCTAGGGTCTATCAGAAACTAGACTTTTTCATCTTGAGAAAATAATAAAGTAAATAATATGAGAAAGTATCTTTGCTAGTTTAAGAAAGTTTGGGTAATTTTTGGCTATGTGACAGGAATACCCAATAGCTCAGGGAACAGAGTTACATCATTCACAGGAAAATATTTTATCATATATCATGGAAAACTGCAGCTAAATGCTTACCAAATCATGCTTGTCAAAAGTACTTTGGAGAAACAAATATGCGTGATGATTTAATTCAGTAGTGCAATCAGGAGGTATTTTTAGCCTGTTGATGAAAAAAAAAAGTAAAATAAATCATTAACCAAATATTAAAATTTAATTGGAGAAATGAACATGAAATTGCAACAAGTCTTTTTGTAGGATGACAGCATTTACAGAACATGTTTTCTGTAGCCATTTAGACTTCCCCAGGGAAAGTCACTGCAGTGGTATGGCAATTCTCAGAAGAGTCATAATAGTGCTCATTCCAAGGTGACAGTTTTCTTAACTATCTGAAGGGCAGGTTGTATTAAAAAGTTTACAGACCATACTGATTAAACTGTAATGGGTTGTTCTTCCTACAAATCAATTATAAGTCAAAATTATGAGCTTTAAACAATGTCAACATTGTAATGAGTTGAAAATGATGTGAAGAGATGTTATTTCTGCCTGATTTGACCTTTGACACACCCTAAATTCGAGTCAATAAACATTTATCAAATGCACGGAGGTACTGGGGACATAAAAACAAGACAGGCTCCCTACCTCTAAGGAACCACATTCAAGCTGGAGACAGACCACAAGTAGATAACCTCACTATCTCAACAGAATGAGGCAACTGTTGAGTATGGGTAAACTACAGATGCTAGGGGAACCCTTGTAAAAGGGAACACCTTGGCCTGGGGATGGGAAGGTGTCAGCACTGCTGAGAGACACTGTCACCTGTATTGAGACTTGAAGGATAACAGACATGAATTAGTTTGGGGGGAGAGGGAGGAAGAGAGTAAAAATACCACGGGCAAAAGCCTGGAGTGGAAACAATATCTGATTCGTAGACCAGAAATAGTTTAGTATTTACTTCTAGAATGAAGGCAGGGTGTGAGCCAGAGTGAGCAGATCATGAATGACCTCCTACACCAGGTTAAGAAGCTTAGGCTTTATCCTGTCTTGAAGGGAAAGTGACATGGCAAAATCCATGTTGTATATCTACTAATCTAGCAGCAGTGTGAAGGACAGGGGCAGAGATTTTAATAAGAAGACTCAAGGGGTGACTTTGAAGGGGCTATTTTACAGAAAATTAAAGGTAGAGCGCAGAAAGAAATTAAAAGAGATCTTAGTGTAAGTCATAAAGCCATAAAAGATGGAGTTTCCTTATTGTCATACTTTAGAAAGCAATAAGCAACCTCCCGTAGAATTTATCTACCCACATAAATGGCACAGAAAAGAAAACTTGATAAAAAAGTCCTGGGACAAATGCATTCATTCAATATATATTTATTGAAAAACCTGGGAAATTACTTGAGCCAAGATTTAATAACTTTGACAAGGGAAGTTTTAACTTAGAACTGATTAATGGACCAGGAATCCAACTAGAAATTTTGCTTCCTTAATGATGGGGAAGGAAAAACAACAACAAAGTTTTTCTGAACCCTTACATGGAGAGCTAGCAGTGCTATGCTAAAATTAAAAAGGAGAACGTGGGGCTTCCCTGGTGGCGCAGTGGTTGAGAATCTGCCTGCTAATGCAGGGGACGCGGGTTCGAGCCCTGGTCTGGGAGGATCCCACATGCCGCGGAGCAGCTGGGCCCGTGAGCCACAACTGCTGAGCCTGCGTGTCTGGAGCCTGTGCCCCGCGGCGGGAGGGGCCGCGATGGTGAGAGGCCCGTGCACCGCGATGAAGAGCGGTCCCCGCACCGCGATGAAGAGTGGCCCCCACTTGCCGTAACCGGAGAAAGCCCTCGCACGAACCGAAGACCCAACACAGCCAAAAAAAAAAAAAAATAAATAAATAAAGTAGCTATAAAAAGGAGAACATGAAGATAATGTGCTACTGAAAAAGCGAAGAAGAAAGGCGAAAGGCTCAAAGGCCAGATCTTGGGAAGTCACTTCCCTGAAGAGCCTACTTCCCTTGAGTGTGGGAGAGGCATCCTATAGCAAGGCAGTCTCCTATTTCAGGGTGATGCTGGGTTCATCATTAAACATACAGAACTTAAACATATCACTATCTAAAGAAAAATAACCACAAAGAGACTGGTCGTTTAGGAAGAATACTTATTTTATCCTGAGCTGAAAACAGGCTATAAAACTTAGGGAAGAGAAGGACTAAAGAAAAGAAAAATGCTAACCAATATATTTCTGATCCCTTGACTCTAAAAACAAGTTCGTCTAGCATCTTTTATCTCCTTCCTCAATAAAATGAATAAAAAAAGATACTTGTATTCTTCATTAGAAGAAGAGGAAGAGTTTGAGCCATGCTATAAATCAGTGGCTCTCAACTGGGGATGATTTCACTCCTGAGGGGACATTTTTGGCTGTCACGACTGGGGGAAGAGGTGCTACCGGCATCTAAGGATGTGCTAATAAACATCCTATAACTCGTAGAACAGGCTCTACAATAAAGAATTATCTAGTCCAAAATGTCAATAGTGCCGAGTTTGAGAAACCCTGCTATAAACGGCTCTATAAATCTATAAATTGTTCCTGAGTAGCTCAGAGCCTACCTACCAACGTGCTAAATAAAACTTTAAAATACTGGCAAGTGAAATCAATTAGAAGCCAAAGGTACATACAAGGGAAATAAATATTCAGGTGTCAAATCCAGATCGTCATCATAACCAAATCGTCGAAGCACAGTCCAAGTAGTTTCATGTCTCCCCCTCTGAATAAAAAGTGTGTGTAAAAAAAGAAAACCTGAAATAAAATAAATTAGTAAATATAGCTGATGTGAAAATGGGTACAGAGTCACATGGCAGAAAAGCATGTAACACATAATGGCAAGAGCTAGACTACTGAACATATGTGTACTAGTCTTGCATATGGAAGGTCAAACCAAAACAAAGTTCACAAGTGTCTCAAAGAGTTGATTTCAGAATCATTTCACAGATACACCCAAGTCAGCAAGAGATGGCACTACATGAAAGGGCCAAAAACATATCCCAAGGAATATACTGACATTCACATGGTTATATGATAAAAACAAATGAAATCATTTTAATTTTAAGATAAATTTGTTTCTGAAATCTCTTACCCTCAGATGGACCTCTGCACTCCTGAGATCCAATCAATTTCCCTAGCTCTAATTTATACTCACAGTAAAGATAATTATCCCCACTAACACCTGCCTCTTCCAACTCTTAAACATCCAGGTTAGATTTTAGGTATATTAGTAAATACAAACATTTCCCTAAATATAGATAATACTATAAAGACTTCTGCCTTCTGCCAAATTTTGAAAATATTAAATTCAAAAGGGGGAAAAAGCACCATTCACCCACCTTTCAGTGTCAATCCACTATCAGCCACACCATCACTTATATGTTTCCTGACTACATTTTTGACATCTTCCAGAGCTTGAGGAGCTAACGGAGTGTTGAAACAAATTCTCTAGCAAAAAACATAAAAATAAAGTTAAAAACAAATCAGCATTAAAACCACAAATAATACAAATATTAATCCACAAAGCAACAGTAAATCAAAGAGTTGCAACCAAAGGAAACAAATTCTGAATTAGCAGAGTCTCTACTTTGTATTAAGTAAAACATGTCATACTTAGGACATGTTTTCCCTACTCTCCCCATCATGTTCCTAAAACACAGAGCTTTTTGTGTAGCTATGTTATACAAAACCGAGAAAGAAAAATTTTCAGAGTTCAGACTTCAAGTCATCCTTAATATACCCACTGTACACCATGAAATGACACTCTCAGAGTCCCCTCAATTCCTAAGCATAAGAGAGTTTTATCCCCTAGGTAAAGATTAAATAGCCTGATGTGAAAGAGAGTTTTTACATGAAAGAGATGCATGTTTATCAAAATACCATTGTTCAAGCCAATAAATTTTTTCTCTTCTCAGCAAAAAAAGACCAAGATACACAAATATCTGAAATAAAAGAAGGCTACCTGAAAGAAGTTGAGTTCAGCATCATTGAGAGTACCATCATTATCTTGATCAGATATTTTAAATATACGAGTAAGGGCTTTTATACAGGCCGGTTTCATCTATAAATCATTGAGAAAAGAAACAATCGTTTTAATGTAAATAGCTGGGATTTTAAAATATGATTTTCATAAATATGCTGAGAAGAATTCTGAATGTTTTCACTGTCAAATACATAACATCAAATACAACCAACATGAAAAATGAACTAAAGCAAAGCCATTTCCTTTTATACCCAAGCCACTTTAAGTAAATGAGGCAATATTTACTTGGACCGATATCTGGAATGGTTAAACTCTCCCTTCGTGACCACACACCCTCTGAAGATGGGCAAAAGAGAAATTCATCTTTAGGGAAGATTCATTCTTCCAGTCATATAAAGAAGAAATGCCCTCTCTCATTCCATAAAGAATTTGAGCTGACATAAAACTATAGTAAAGGTTTCCCCCCCCCCAACTTCTCTGATTTTTGACCTTCTAGCAGCAAAATGGGACTTAATGTTTTGGTCTGTCACTTATGTGTGTGTATATATCAAACCTGGGATATAAAATGTACTGATTCGCAAGCAGGTGACAAAATAGCACTGGTTGATAAGTGTACAAGTCTTTTACTAACTTCCTATTATGAGATAAGAATTACATTTAAAAAATTACATTTTTGACTCTACAACTTTTATACGAAAAGCTGCTGGAAATGTACTTTGACAACTTTTATTTTAGGATTTATAATGGATAGAACAAATATTTGACTATTTAAAAATAAGCCCCACATGCTTCTAATTTGTATAACTGCTATAGGAAAATCACTGTCAACAATTTTGAGAAAATAAAACTTTCAGGAAGATTTCTGAACACGGTGTAAACGAGGAGGGAGATATCTTATGGACATCTGAATAAGAGAAATGAGATGGAAAGGGGAGGAAATGTGTACTTGTTAGCTTACTAACTTCAGTGATATGGCTCTCCAGAGCAAATAGTAATGATGAGTTTTGATCACACTAACATGTCAAATTCAAGTGCATAAAATAAGTTCTTTAAAAATAGGAAGGAAGTATAGCTGATTCACTTTGTTACAAAGCAGAAACTAACACACCATTGTAAAGCAAATATACTCTAATAAAGGTGTTAAAAAAAAAAAAAAGAGGGTTTCCCTGGTGGCGCAGTGGTTGAGAATCTGCCTGCCGATGCAGGGGACACGGGTTCGGCCCTGGTCTGGGAAGATCCCACATGCCGTGGAGCAACTAGGCCCGTGAGCCACAACTACTGAGCCTGCGCGTCTGGAGCCTGTGCTCCGCAACAAGAGAGGCCACGATGGTGAGAGGCCCGCGCATCACGATGAAGAGTGGCCCCCGCTTGCCGCAACTGGAGAAAGCCCTCACACAGAAACAAAGACCCAACACAGCCAAAAATAAATAAATAAATAATTAAAAAAAAAAAAAAAAAAGATAGCCACCAGAGTCAAGATGCAAAAAAAAAAAAAAAATGAAGGAACAGTTATCTTCTTTTGGTTTAAATAGGGGCTCTAGGAGAGCAACTTGATATAATGATAAAAAGGTAAAATCTAAGACCTAAAGAGATTAGAAAGAACTGAGAAAAAGAAGTCAAACATTTAGGGAGCACTGGTTAGGGCTTTCTTCATAAAAGAATGTTAAATGGAATATAACCTATCACATTCATGGATAATTTTTTAAGCAAAAATAAGATATTGCTTCTATAAACGTGATCCTAATATTAGATATTCAAGATTAATAAAGATCACATTATATTTTATTTACTCTTCTTTTAAAAATCTGTTACATAATAATCTAAACGTTTCAAAAAGTAGCAAAGCTAGAATGGTGCAGAAAACAGACTCTAAAACTAACTTTTTATTTGCAAGTGGTTTTTCCTTGTATCATAAAATGCTACATTAAAAAAAGTAATTGAAGAAAAACAGTGATGCATTTTTCATTAAAGCTTGAAATGCATCAGGAGCAAAAGTGCTCTAAGGTACTAGCTCAATACGATATTTAAATATTAACCTCTTAAAATATAACACCAAAAAATGACTACTTTTTAAAAGTATTAAAAATTATACTTTAATAAAACTAAAATATTTTGGCAGTAATAAAATAAACTCATTTTGCATATAAAGTAATCTAAACCCTCACACAGATCTTTTTCATTATTAGGTAAGCAGAGGACTCCACGGGTCATACAGAGTCCGTCATCACTGGAAACATATTTCGAATTCAGGCTTTAATTTAGAATATAATCTTTCTGATGATCCTACCTCAAATCTGTGTTAAAAGCTTATTAATGTTGTCTAAATAAAAGATTCTGTTATAAGCTTAGACTCAAGGCTTGTACTTGTATAAATCAAGGCATATAGTCTCTAAAAGTTACAGATTTTACCTTAGGCAGGTCCACCTAAGAAATGACTAACAGATGGTAGTAGGTGTTTTACAGGGAAGGGAGGATTAGCAGATTAGCAGAACTAATAATAGGCCTAAGAAAAAAGTAGCAATTAGAGAATTGAGAACAAACTAACAGTGGGGATTTAATGTACTGCTAGGCTAAGCTCAGAAGTAAATCTCTACAGTATGAGACTGTTTCCCAAATTTTCTTGATCTTAAGATATAGCACCTAGCTGAATCAGAATGGAATCTGTATTTTTAACAAGTACACCTAGTGACTATTATGAGGTGAATTGGGGAAATACTGAATTAAGAGCAAGTTAGAAATAAACACTCCAATTAAGGAACAGTAAACCAGGATTAAGGAAGAGTAAATCAGGGTCAGATTAAGGGATAACTCAGATTAATATTTATACCAGGGGTAAGCATTTTTTTGGTAAAGAACTACATAGCAAATACTTTAGGCTTTGGGGGTCAACAGGCAAAATCAAGGATATCATGTAGGTACTTACATAGCAAGAGATAATCAAATTTCCACAAAGGTTTTATTAATGAAATTAAAAATACAGTAATAACTGAATATACATTTACTATACAGGTCTACTAACGAGAAGGATGGAATTCCTCTTAGAGGGATAACATTTGGCTTAATTAGGGTTCAAAGTTAATGTTCCCTATCTTGTAATAACCTATAATGGAATATAATCTGCAAAAAACCCCACAAAAACAAAAACAAAAAACAAATCACTATGCTATACACCCGAAACTAACACAATATTGTAAATCAACTATACTTAAATTAAAAAAAAAAAGTCAGGGACTTCCCTGGTGGCACAGTGTATAGGACTCTGCGCTCCCAATGCAGGGGGCCTGGGTTTGATCCCTGGTCGGGGAACTAGGTCCCACATACCACAACTAAGAGTTCACATGATGCAACTAAATATCCTGCATACCGCAACTGAGAATCCCGAGTGCCGCAACTAAGAGCCGGCACAGCCAAATAAATAAATAAATAAATATATTAAAAAAAAAAAAAAAAGAAAAAAAAAGTCAGCATTCCCTGTCATGAAAATCAATTGCAAGTGTTCAGCTGTTAATGCTGATCTGTAATGAGATTTTACATATTTCATCTTTGAAAGTGTCTTTTTGCACAGATACACACTGCCAATAGTGACACATATCTGTAAACATATAACTTTAATTGAGCACATTGATCACTTGGAAGGCATTTACAGAATCATATTTGATTTTTTTTTTGCTATTGCCTGTTAACACATCATTACACTGCAGACTGATCAGTTCCAACTGAAGGCTGGGTGGAAGCTCCTCAACTGCATGGTCAAATGGATTAGGAAATAAGGAAATTCCTTTTGCACGTGCATTTAGGTCCAAAAACACCAATGCTGAAATTAGAGCTCAGAATATATATCTGTTTTGCCATCTGAAAACCCACTTTTTTTCTTTTCTTGTTTTGGCATGATAGGTATATACTGATAATAAAAAAATAAAATGCTGCAGTACAGTGGTACACATGGTACATGAAACGCTGCTGCATTTGAACCGTGTCAGTCCAGTTAGCAGTGCACTGAGCAGCAGTGTGATGACAGTTACCACATATAAGCTCTGTTGCAACTATGCAACTCTGCCTTTGTAACAGGAAAGTATAGACAAACATAAAGGAATGAAGGTGGTTGTGTTGCAATAAAACTTATTTATCAATGGTGAAGTCTGAATGTCATATAATTTTCCCATATCTCAAAATATTATTCCTTTTGATTTTTTCCCCAATCATTAAAAAATGTAAAATGTATCTTAGCTCATAGGCTGTATAAAAACAGGTGGCAGGGGCTTCCCTGGTGGCGCAGTGGTTGAGAGTCTGCCTGCCAATGCAGGGGACACGGGTTCGAGCCCTGGTCTGGGAGGATCCCACATGCCGCGGAGCAACTGGGCCCGTGAGCCACAACTACTGAGCCTGCGCGTCTGGAGCCTGTGCTCCGCAACAAGAGAGGCCGCGACAGTGAGAGGCCCGCGCACTGTGATGAGGAGTGGCCCCCGCTCGCCGCAACTAGAGAGGGCCCTCGCGCAGAAACGAAGACCCAACACAGCCAAAAATAAATAAATAAAATAAATAAATTTAAAAAAAAACAAAAAAAAACAAAAAAAACAAAAAAACAGGTGGCAGGCCAAATTTGGCCTGTGGGTCAGTTCTCCAACCACTCACCTATACTGTAAACTTTTCCTGAAAAAAATGTTTTCAGGAAACTTTTTTTCCCCCAGCAAACTTTTATTTCTTAAAAACTCAAAAACAACAACAAAAGAAACAAATAACTCCATTAAGAAATGGGCAAAATACTCAAACAGACCTTTCTCCAAAGAAGATATACAAATGGCCAATAAGCACATGAAAAGATGTCCAACATCATTAGCCATCAAAGAAATGCTGTTCAAAAAACAATGAGATACCACTCACATCTACCAGGATAGCTATAAACAAACAAACAGAGGTGGGGGCTGGGAAATCACAAGTGTTGGCAAAGATGTGGAGAAATTGGGACTTTCATATAGTTTAGTGGTTCCTCAGTAAGTAAAACATAAAATTACCAAATGACCTAACAATTCCACTGTTAAATAGACACTCAAAACAGGTTCAAACTTATGTGCGAATGTTCTTAGCAGCTCTATTTATGACAGCCAAAAAGTGGAAGCAACCCAAATATCCAACAACAGATGAATGGATAAACAGAATGTGGTATATCCATAAAATGAAGTATCATTTGACCATAAAAAGGAATGAAGTACTAATAACGCTACAAAGTGGATGGATGTACCTTGAAAATGTTACACTAAGTGAAAGAAGTCAGACACAGGGACTTCCCTGGTGGCGCAGTGGTTAAGAATCTGCCTGCCAATGCAGGGGACACAGGTTCAAGCCCTGGTCTGGGAAGATCCCACATGCCACAGAGCAACTAAGCCCATGCACCACAACTACTGAGCCTGTGCTCTAGAGCCCACGAGCCACAACTACTGAGCCCCCGTGCCACAACTACTGAAGCCCGCATGCCTAGAGCCCGTGCTCCACAACAAGAGAAGGCACCGCCATGAGAAGCCCATGCACCACAACAAAGAGTAGCCTCCATTTGCCACAACTAGAGAAAGCCATGCGCAGCAACAAAAACCCAACGCAGCCAAAAATTAATTAATTAATTTTAAAAAATAAATAGGCACAAGACTCTTAGATAGCCTCATCCACCAGACGGCAGACAGCAGAAGCAAGAAGGACTACAATTCTGCAGCCTGTGGAAGGAAAACCACATTCACAGAAAGACAGACAAAATGAAAAGGCAGAGGACTTTGTACCAGATGAAGGAACAAGATAAAACCCCAGAAAAACAACTAAATGAAGTGGAGATAGGCAACCTTCCAGAAAAAGAATTCAGAATAATGATAGTGAAGATGATCCAGGACCTCAGAAAAAGAATTGGAGGCAAAGATCGAGAAGATGCAAGAAATGTTTAACAAAGACTGGGAAGAATTAAAGAACAAACACCTAGAAGAATTAAAGAATGAACAAACAGAGATGAACAATACAATAACTGAAATGAAAAATACACTAGAATCATCAATAGCAGAATAACTGAGGCAGAAGAACGGATAAGTGACCTGGAAGACAGAATGGTGGAATTCACTGCCGCGGAACAGAACAAAGAAAAAAGAATGAAAAGAAATGAAGACAGCCTAAGAGACTTCTGGGACAACATGAAACACAGCAACATTCGCATTATAGGGGTCCCAGAAGGAGAAGAGAGAGAGAAAGGACCCGAGAAAATATTTGAAGAGATTATAGTCAAAAACTTCCCTAACATGGGAAAGGAAATAGCCACCCAAGTCCAGGCAGCGCAGAGTCCCAGGCAGGATAAACCCAAGGAGAAACATGCTGAGACACATAGTAATCAAACTGACAAAAATTAAAGACAAAGAAAAATTATTGAAAGCAACAAGGGAAAAATGACAAATAACATACAAGGGAACTCCCATAAGGTTAACAGCTGATTTCTCAGCAGAAACTCTACAAGCCAGAGGGAGTGGCACGATATATTTAAAGTGATGAAAGGGAAGAACCTACAACCAAGATTACTCTACCCAGCAAGGATCTCGTTCAGATTCGATGGAGAAATCAAAAGCTTGACAGACAAGCAAAAGCTAAGAGAATTCAGCACCACCAA
The DNA here is from genome assembly GCF_949987535.1 of Balaenoptera acutorostrata. Taxonomy (NCBI): domain Eukaryota; kingdom Metazoa; phylum Chordata; class Mammalia; order Artiodactyla; family Balaenopteridae; genus Balaenoptera; species Balaenoptera acutorostrata. The sequence continues at coordinate 18,635,445 of NC_080083.1, read as the reverse complement.
ATCAACTCTGCAACAAATGCTAAAGGAACTTCTCTAGGCAGGAAACACAAGAGAAGAAAAGGACCTACAAAAACAAACCCAAAACAATTAAGAAAATGGTCATAGGAACATACATATTGATAATTACCTTAAATGTGAATGGATTAAATGCTCCAACCAAAATCACAGGCTTGCTGAATGGATACAAAAACAAGACCCATATATATGCTGTCTACAAGAGACCCACTTCAGACCTAGGGACACATACAGACTGAAAGTGAGGGGATGGAAAAAGATATTCCATGCAAATGGAAATCAAAAGAAAGCTGGAGTAGCAATACTCATATCAGATAAAATAGACTTTAAAATAAAGAATGCTACAAGAGACAAGGAAGGACACTACATAATGATCAAGGGATCAATCCAAGAAGAAGATATAACAATTATAAATATATATGCATCCAACATAGGAGCACCTCAATACATAAGGCAACTGCTAACAGCTGTAGAAGAGGAAATCGACACTAACACAATAACAGTGGGGACTTTAAACCTCACTTACACCAATGGACAGATCATCCAGACAGAAAATTAATAAGGAAACACAAGCTTTAAGTGACACAATAGACCAGGTAGATTTAATTGATATTTATAGGACATTCCATCCAAAAACAGCAGATTACACTTTCTTTTCAAATGCACATGGAACATTCTCCAGGATAGATCACATCTTAGGTCACAAATCAAGCCTTGTTAAATTTAAGAAAATTGAAATCATATCAAGCATCTTTTCTGACCACAACGCTATGAGATTAGAAATCAATTGCAGGGAATAGGGCTTCCCTGGTGGCACAGTGGTTGAGAACCTGCCTACTAAAGCAGGGGACACGGGTTCGAGCCCTGGTCTGGGAAGATCCCACATGCCACGGAGCAACTAGGCCCGTGAGCCACAACTACTGAGCCTGCACGTCTGGAGCCTGTGGTCTGCAACAAGAGAGGCCGCGATAGTGAGAGGCCCGCGCACTGCGATGAAGAGTGGCCCCCACTTGCCACAACTAGAGAAAGCCCTCGCACAGAAACGAAGACCCAACACAGCCAAAAATAAAAATAGTAAAATAAATAAATTAAAAAAAAAAGATATCAATTGCAGGGAATAAAATGTAAAAAACACAAACACATGGAGGCTAAACAACATGTTACTAAACAACCAAGAGATCACTGAAGAAATCAAAGAGGAAATCAAAAATTACCTAGAGACAAATGACAATGAAAACACGATGATCCAAAACCTATGGGATGCAGCAAAAGCAGTTCTAAGAGAGAAGTTTATAGCAATACAAGCCTACCTCAAGAAACAAGAAAAATCTCAAATAAACAATTTAAACTTACACGTAAAGGAACTAGAGAAAGAAGAACAAACAAAACCCCAAGTTAATAGAAGGAAAGAAATCATAAAGATCAGAGCAGAAATAAATGAAATAGAAACAAAGAAAACAATAGCAAAGATCAATAAAACTAAAAGCTGGTTCTTTGAGAAGATAAACAAAATGGTAAACCTTTAGCCAGACTCATCAAGAAAAAGAGGGAGAGGACTCAAATCAATAAAATTAGAAATGAAAAAGGAGAAGTTACAACAGACACCACAGAAATACAAAGCATCATAAGAGACTACTACAAGCAACTCTATGCCAATAAAATGGACAACCTGGAAGAAATGGACCAATTCTTAGAAAGGTATAACCTTCCAAGACTGAACCAGGAAGAAATAGAAAATATGAACAGACCAATCACAAGTAATGAAATTGAAACTGTGATTAAAAATCTTCCAACAAACAAAAGTCCAGGACCAGGTGGCTTCACAGGTGAATTCTATCAAACATGTAGAGAAGAGCTAACACTCATCCTTCTCAAACTCTTCCAAAAAATTACAGAGGAAGGAACACTCCAAAACTCATTCTATAAGGGCACCATCACCCTGATACCAAAACCAGACAAAGATACTACAAAAAAAGAAAATTACAGACCAATATCACTGATGAATATAGATGCAAAAATCCTCAACAAAATACTAGCAAACAGAATCCAACAACACATTAAAAGGATCATACACCATGATCAAGTGGGATTTATCCCAGGGATGCAAGGATTCTTCAACTTACACAAATCAATCAATGTGATACACCATATTAACAAACTGAAGAATAAAAACCATATGATCATCTCAATAGATGCAGAAAAAGCTTTTGACAAAATTCAACACCCATTTATGATAAAAACTCTCCACAAAGTGGGCACAGAGGGAACCTACCTCAACATAATAAAGGCCATATATGACAAACCCACAGCAAACATCATTGTCAATGGTGAAAAACTGAAAGCATTTCCTCTAAGATCAGGAACAAAACGAGGATGTCCACTCTCGCCACTATTATTCAACATAGTTTTGCAAGTCCTAGCCATGGCAATCAGAGAAGAAAAAGAAATACAAGGAACAAAAATTGGAAAAGAAGAAGTAAAACTGTCACTGTTTGCAGATAACATAATACTATACATAGAGAATCCTAAAGATGCCACCAGAAAAATACTAGAGCTAATCAATGAATTTGGTAAAGTGGCAGGATACAAAATTAATGCACAGAAATCTCTTGCATTCTTATACACTAACAATGAAAGATCAGAAAAAGAAATTAAGGAAACAATCCCATTCACCAATGCAACAAAAAGAATAAAATACCTAGGAATAAACCTACCTAAGGAGGTAAAAGACCTGTATGCAGAAAACTATAAGACACTGATGAAAGAAATCAAAGATGACACAAACAGATGGAGAGATATACCATGTTCTTGGATTGGAAGAAGAAATACTGTGAAAATGACTATACCACCCAAAGCAATCTACAGATTCAATGCAATCCCTATCAAATTACCAGTGGCATTTTCTACAGAACTAGAACAAAAAATATTAAAATTTGTATGGAGACACAAAAGACCCCAAATAGCCAAAGCAGCCTTGAGGGAAAAAAATGGAGCTGGAGGAATCAGACTCCCTGACTTCAGACTATACTACAAAGCTACAGTAATCAAGACAATAGGGTACTGGCACAAAGACAGAAACATAGATAAATGGAACAGGATAGAAAGCCCAGAGATAAACCCACGCACCTATGGTTAATTAATCTATGACAAAGGAGGCAAGGATATACAATGGAGAAAAGACAGTCTCTTCAATAAGTGGTGCTGGGAAAACTGGACAGCTACATGTAAAAGAATGAAATTAGAACACTCCCTAACACCATACACAAAAATAAACTCAAAATGAATTCGAGACCTAAATGTAAGACCAGACACTATAAAACTCTTGGAGGAAAACATAGGAAGAACACTCTTTGACATAAATCACAGCAAGATCTTTTTTGATCCACCTCCTAGAGTAATGGAAATAAAAACAAAAATAAACAAATGGGACCTAATGAAACTTCAAAGCTTTTGCACAGCAAAGGAAACTACAAACAAGACAAAAAGACAACCCTCAGAATGGGAGAAAATATTTGCAAACAAATCAACGGACAAAGGATTAATCTCCAAAATATATAAACAGCTCATGCAGCTCAATATTAAAAAAACAACCAACCAAATCCAAAAATGGGCAGAAGACCTAAATAGACATTTCTCCAAAGAAGACATACAGATGGCCAAGAAGCACATGAAAAGCTGCTCAACATTACTAATTATTAGAGAAATGCAAATCAAAACTACCATGAGGTATCACCTCACACCAGTTAGAATGGGCATCATCAGAAAATATACAAACAACAAATGCTGGAGAGGGTGTGGAGAAAAGGGAACCCTCTTGAACTGCTGGTGGGAATGTAAATTGATACAGCCACTATGGAGAACAGTATGGAGGTTCCTTAAAAAACTAAAAATAGAATTACCATAGGACCCAGCAATCCCACTATTGGGCATATACCCAGAGAAAACCATAATTCAAAAAGACACATGCACCCCAATGTTCACTGCAGCACTATTTACAATAGCCAGGTCATGGAAGCAACCTAAATGCCCATCGACAGACAAATGGATAAAGAAGATGTGGTACATATATACAATGGAATATTACTCAGCCATAAAAAGGAATGAAATTGGGTCATTTGCAGAGACGTGGATGGATCTAGAGACTGTCATACAGAGTGAAGTCAGTCAGAAAGAGAAAAACAAATATCGCATATTAACGTATACATGTGGAACCTAGAAAAATGGTACAGATGAACCGGTTTGCAGGGCAGAAATAGAGACACAGATGTAGAGAACAAACGTATGGACACCAAGGGGGGCAGTGGGGGTGGGGGTGCAGGTGGGATGAACTGGGAGATTGGGATTGACATGTATACACTGATGTGTATAAAATGGATGACTAATAAGAACCTGCTGTATAAAAAATAAATAAAATAAAATTCAAAAATAAATAAGTAAATAAAAGAAGCCAGACACAAAAGACCACATATTGTATGATTCCATTTATATGAAATGTCCAGAATAAGCAAATCCATAGAGACAGAAAGAAGATTAGTGGTTGCCAAAAAATGGGGTAAGGAAGGAGGGGGGAATGGGAGTGACTGCTAGTGGGTACAAGGTTTCTTTTGGGGTGATGAAATGCTCTGGAGTCAGACAGTGAGGATGGACACACAATTTTGTGAATACATTAAAAATCACTGAAGAGAACACTTCAAAAGGGTGAAATTTATGGTATGTGAGTTACATCTCAATTTAAAAATTAATTTTAATAGTCTATGGTAAAATATTGTTAAATTTTAGATATTTCATTAAGGAATTACTGTGTTTCTAAGCTATGGAACAAAAGGGAGTATTCAAATTGTATTACATATTGTACCCATGTCAAATAATTACACAAGTTTTTTCCTTGTATGTGTTTTTAAGTTTGTGGATTTTTTTCTTTGATTTGAATATTATTTTATTTATTTATTTTTTATACAGCACCTTCTTATTAGTTATCTATTTTATACATATTAGTGTATATGTCAATCCCAATCTCCCAATTCATCCCACAGATTTGTGGATTTAATAGTAGCAAAACAAGTAGACCATTAGTTAAGTCTTTGGACTTTTTGTTGTTACAATTGCCAATTCTTCTGTTTGTTTTAATGGTATTTCCTGAAATAATATTTGATCTGGAATATTATTCTGACTATTTAATGTGAATGTCTTCAAAGAAAAGTAGCTAGAAAATATAACAGTATAGTAAGCAATAAATTTTAATTTTAGCAGTTTAGATGAATACTTCAGAGTTACTAAAAATCGTTATCATAATGGAGTTACTACCTACACATTCCAGCCCCTACTAACATAGCCTGGTGGGATGGAGGGTTTACCTCTTTCTCCTCTGGGCAGTACAGGGGCCCTGTAGGATGAAGAACAGCTTTCTGTGCATAATAGAAGAGCTCCGATATGTTCTTCAGATTTTTTGCTGAACACTGAAAAGAAAGTTTAAAATTTTTCACTCTGAAAGCAATTATGAGAGCTAAAAATATTTTTTAAACTATCAACATTCCTTGAAGAAACTGAAAAAAGTGCATTTTTCTTAGTGGATATCACAATATGACTGTCTACAAAGAGCTCAGAGGCCATCTCCAAGTTCTCTGTTTTATTTCGTTTATATGACTTCACAAACAAATTTATTCCACCCCACATCTTCCCTCCCTCCTATTCTGAACCTCAATTTAGTGAGAATTCACCAACCGTAAATTTCAAAATCAAATGATATGGCATACCTCCACACAGGTTTCTATTTCTGTGTACTGGTTCATAATAGGAAGGATGGTCTCCATACTACTGTATTCCACCAGATCAGATTTGTTCCCAACCAATATCAAAGGCAGCCTGAAATAAACAGGGCAAATTGTAATAATAAGGAAGGCAAAAGACATTAGATTTATATTTTAATGTACATTGTAACCTAGTCTAACTAATAAGATTTACTTAGTCTCCTCAATATGAACCCTCTATCTTAGTCAGCCCAAGCACCCTGGAAAGCATGTTCATAATCAACAAATATTTACTGAGTTCCTATTATAAACCAGGGACTGTTCTAAGCATTACAGACACAAGACAGAAAAGGCCCCTGCTCACTCTCATAGTGAAAATCAGAAAATGGACAATAAGCAAATAAACAAACAAGACACTTTCCAATTCTGTAAGTGCAATGAAGGAAATAAACAGGGGGATATGGGATAAAGTAACGGGAGGGGGCTAACTCTACATGGTAATCAGGGAAAAATCTCTTTGACAAGGTGGCATTTGAGCCAAGGAGTGAAGGATGAAATGGAATCTGTTACGTGAAAAGCCAAGAAAGAGCTGGCTGGGAAGAAGGGACAGCATGTGCAAAAGCCCCAAACTGAAAAAACATTCCCATGAGTCCAAAGAACAGAAAAATGCCAGAGTGGCTGAAGAGTACTGGTACAAGGGGAAGAGGTATGAAATGGAGTTGGAGAGAGGAGCAAAGGCCAGACACAAAAGGAATTACAGCTGCAGTAAAGAGTGTGTGTTTTATTTTAAGTGTAAAAAGGGAGGCCACAGAAGGGTTGTAAGTAGGTGAATGATATGATCCAAATGATATCTTAAAATGCAGTCATTTGTTATCTTTGAGAGATACATACTGAAATGTTTACAGTACAATATGATGTCTGATTTGTTCAAAATGATCCCAAGGGGAGGGGTAATAAATGATACAACACTGGCCATGAGTTGTTAATTACTGAAGCTGGATGACTGATACAGAGGGATTCGTTATACTGTTCTCTCTACTTTTGTATATGTTTGATTTTTTTTCAATAATAAAAAAGTTTTTTTATGTGATACCTTGGATTAGGGCAATGAAGGTGAAGAGGAAATATTCAGATTTGAGATATATTTTAGATGTAGAACAAACAGGAGCAATGGGTAGATTAAATATGGAGATTGAAGGAAAACAGAAATCAAGAAAAATAAGATTTTTTTGGCTGGACAAAATGCGTAGAGCTTCTGAGACAGAAAAGACTGAGAAATCTGGGTGGGGGGGGCAGTGGGGAGTAGGCAGGGAATTAAGGATTTTGTTTTAAACAAATTAAATCTGACAGGCCTATCAGAAATCTGAATGGGGATTACCAAGGAGTACTAGCCCAGTGGAGAACAATTATTTGTACATCCCACAAGAGAGCTTAAAGGGAAAGCAAATCATCTTGCTGGAACTCCAGATTGCAAAAGAAATACTTGGAAGCATTTATTTAACCACCTAGTGTGGTTATTATGTGTAAAAGGACTGGCCCACTTCATAACCCAAATGTAGATTGTTAATAGAGCCAGAGGGTTTCCAAAAATGTGCTGCTTTACAACCAAAGGTGTGCTCAGAATAATTTATGGATCTTAAAAAAAAAATACACATGTCCAAGCCCTACTCCAAACCTACAGATTCTAAAACTCAAAGGGTGGAGCAAAGGCATCTATATTGTTTTAAAGTACTTCAGGCGACAGTGATGGGCACCTCTGACTAAGGAGCACTGTGATAATGGTACAAGGAAGTCCTAAGTAAGAACACATGTGTAAATATAAAACACATGTGTAAATATAAGTTTATACAAATATAAACTTAAGGTATGAGGCCCAGGAAAGAAGGTATTGGGAAAATGTGAAGTCCATACACTAAAGAAATAGACCACCTTGGAACAAATCAACCACAAGAGAAATAAATATGCTCACATGATTCAGGGAGGGGTAAAAGTATAGCCACACCTGAGAAAGCTCAATTAGATCTCCAAATACTGAAAGCCACTTTCAGATGACATACTAAAAGGGCCACAAGACTAGCCAGCTAGTTTCTAAAGAGCAGTTTAGGAAGCTGTCGTAGTAGAGCCCATTTTAAAAATTCAGTTGTTCAAGCTAGTGCTTGATAGATCCTGGCAAAACTGACTCCTCTGAAGAGTCCCTATGGGAAACAGTTCAAGTAATCAGCAAGAAAAACAAGTGTCAGGAGCATACAGGCATTGTTTCCTCCAAGGCAGTCCTGTCCAATACAACCTTCTGTGATGACAGAAATGATCTTTATCTGTACTGTCCATTCCTGTAACCTCTAGCCACAAGTGGTTATCAAGCACTTGAAATGTGGCTATGTCCAAGAAACTGAATTTTTCGTTTTATTTCATTTTACTTAAATTGCCACAACTGACTAGAAGCTACTGCCTTGGACAGTATAGCTCTAGAGAGCTCCTTTCAGCTTTGTCAGTAAGTCACTACAAAGTGACTTTAAAACAATGTTAATGATAAAACAATGATAAAGAGAAGCCATCAGAGATGCAAGATGTAGCACATACAATGCCATCTCAGTCACAAAGTAAATACGTGAGAGGGTGAGTCACCATGTTCATCTGTTTAGAAACAGATCTTTAGAGTTTCAAGGCATGAAAATGCCCAACTAAAAAAGAAATCTAAAAAATGAAGTAAAGGGCCATATGTGTATAATATATAGATATTAGTCTGGTTTTCCTAACATTTAAAAAGACTCAAAGAACAAGACAAGGGGCTTCCCTGGTGGCGCAGTGGTTGAGAATCTGCCTGCTAATGCAGGGGACACGGGTTCGAGCCCTGGTCTGGGAAGATCCCACATGCCGCGGAGCAACTAGGCCCGTGAGCCACAACTATTGAGCCTGCGCGTCTCGAGCCTGTGCTCCACAACAAGAGAGGCCGCGATAGTGAGAGGCCCGCGCACCGCGATGAAGAGTGGCCCCCGCTTGCCGCAACTAGAGAAAGCCCTCGCACAGAAATGAAGACCCAACACAGCCAAAAATAAATAAATAAAAATAAATTAAAAAAAAAAAAGAACAAGACAAGAATGCCCACTCTCCCCACTTTTTTTCAATAAAATATTGGAAGTACTTGCCAGAAAAATTAGGCAAGCAAAAGAAATAAAAGGCACCTAAAACTGCCACTATTTGCAGAGGACATGATTTTATATATAGAAAACCCTAAAGACTTCACCAAAAAACTGTTAGAACTAACAAATTCAGTAAAGTGGTGGGGTACAAAATCAATACACAAAATTTGGTTGCATTTCTATACACTAACAACAAACTATGAGAAAGAAAAATTAGGAAAACAATCCCATTTACAATTGCATCAAAAAGAATGAAATACCTAGGAATAAATTTAACCAAGGAGGTGAAAGACATGTACACTGAAAACTGTATGTTATTGATGAAAGAAACTGAAGAAGACACAAAGAAACAGAAAAATATCCTGTGCTCATGGATTGGAAGAATTAATATTGTTAAAATGTCCATATTACCCAAAGCAATATACAGATTCAATGCAATCCTTATCAAAATTCCAATGACATTTTTCACAGAAATGCAGCAAATAATCCTATTGGATGGAACTACAAAAGACCCTGAATAGCCAAAGCAATTTTGAAAAAGAACAAAAAATCTGTAGGCACCATGCACCCTGATTTAAAACTACATAACAAAGCTATAGTAATCAAAACAGTATGGTATTTGCATTAAAACAAATACATAGATCAATGGAACCCAAACAATATGGTCAATTAATTTATGACAAAGGAGGCAGGAATATATAATAGGGAAAGGATGGTCTCTTCCACAAATGGTATTGGGAAAAGTGGACAGCCCCATGCAAAAGAATGAAACTAGACCACTATCTTACACCATACACAAAAACTAACTCAAAATGGATGTAAGACCATTTTGATCAAAGACTTGAATGTAAGATCTGAAACCATAAAACTCCGAGAAGAAAATATAGGCATAAGTTACTTGGTGATGAATTTTTGGATCTGGCAACAAGAGCAAAAATAAACAAGTGGGACCATATCAAACTAAAAATTTCTATTTCTACACAGCAAAGGAAATCATCTACAAAATTAAAAGACAACCTACTGAATTGGAGAAAATTATTTGCAAATCATATATCAGATAAGAAGTTAATATCCAAATTATACAAAGAACTCATAAAACTCAACAGCCAAAAAAAAACAACCCAAAAATCCGATTTAAAAATGGGCAGAGGATCTGAATACAGATTTTTCCAAAAAAAAGTCATACAGATGGCCAACAGGCACCTGAAAAGATGCTCAACATCACTAATCATCAGGGAAATGCAAATCAAAACTACAATGACGTATCACCTCATACCTGTTAGAGTGGCTATTATCAAAAAGATAAAAAATAAGAAGTGTTGGTGAGGATGTGGAGAAAACGGAACCCTCATATACCTCTGTGCACTGTTGGTAGGAATGTAAATTGGTGCAATCACTATGGAAAACACTATGGAGGTTCCTCAAAAAATTAAAAATAGAACTACCACACAATCCATCGATTCCACTTCTGGGTATTTATCCAAAGAAAACAAAAACACTAATTTGAAAAGATATATGTGCCCCCATGTTCATTTACAGCACTATTTACAATAGCCAAGATATGGAAACAACCTAGGTGTCCATAAATGGATAAATAGATAAAGAAGGTGTGGTGAATATATATACAATGGAATATTATTCAGCAATAAAAAAGAATGGAATCTTGCCATTTTCAACAACATGGATGGACCTTGAGGGAATTAGGCTAAGGACAGTTAAGTCAGACAGAGAAAAACAAATACTGTATGATTTCACTTATATGTGGAATCTAAAAAAAAAACCAAAATCATAGATACAGAGAACAGAATGGTGCTTGCCAGAGAAGTGGGTGGGAGGTGGGGAGTCGGTTAAACAGGTGAAGGGGGTCAAGAGGTACAAACTTTCAGTTATAAGATGAATAAGCCACAGGGATGTAAAGCACAGCATGGTGACTATAGTCAATAATATTGTGGAGCATACTTGAAAGTAGCCAAAAGAGTAAATACTAAAAGTTAACTGTGTATGATGACAGATAGTAACTAGACTTATTGTGGTGACCATTTCACAATGTATACAAATACTGAATCATGATGTTATACACCTGAAACCAACATAATGTTATATGTCAATTATATCTCAATAAAAATTTTTTTGAAAAAGACTCAAATGCTTCACAAATAACATGTTCAATTAAACAATACCACAAGAGAATGTTTTGTTTCCATTTAAAGCTCAAAACATTTATACCTAGTACCACCAATCTGCTCAGAAAAAAACAGAATTTGCTTTTTCCCTATCATACATATATCTTACAAAGAATTTCAAAGAAATCTCCCTGCATGAATTCCTAAATGAACATCTCTATAAAGATTTTTAGAGAACTTATAAAGCACTTATACATGCATTATATTTCACTGGATTCTCAAAATAACCACATGTAGCCAAGAGAAGTATTACCCACTTACAGATGAGGAAACTAAGGCTCAATGAAGTTTTAAAGCTCATAAGAGGCCAAGCCAGATTTCCAAGGTCACTCATTTTCCTCCAAGTCCTGTGCTCTTACATATACCATATGGTGAGCACTCAATGACTTAGGGTATTGCCAATCCTCAAAAGGGCATCTCAAGAGAGAGGGCACATTATAGTACCAGAGCTCTATTTTCTGCTTTGCTCTCAAATATATGCGCTGCCTCGAATAATTCCTCCCAAAAAAGGTGTGAGTGTGTAAACAGACAGACCTATAGATAAAGCACATATGGCAAACTGTTAACTAGTGGATCTAAGTAAATAGTTTACAGATGTTCATTATACTATTTCTTGCAACTTTTCTCTAAGTTTGAAATTTTTCAATATACAAAGTTTGAGAGAAAAAAACTACCTGCTGTCTTTGTCTGTTCTTTCATTTATGAGAGGAATCCATCGACTTGTTACCTAAAATGAAAATTAACAAGAACTAAGCCATGATGAGGATCTTCTTTGAAAAATACTCTACCCTTGACCCCTAAAATTCTAAATTGAGGATCAATTTAAAAAGTGCCCCCACTGAAATTTAACAAAATATAGTGAAAAAATGTCATACATTCATACCTTATCAATAGAATGCTTGTTGTTAACAGCATAAACTATGCAGATAACATTAGCCTACAAGAAAAATTAACAAATTGATGTCATTTTAAAATAACACAAAAGTAGCATTTAATTACCAACTAGCTAATATATTTGGGCCAAAGAAAGAACAAAATTTGAAAACTAAAAAACTTAGCATGCCTCTAAGAGAAAAAGGTTCCAAAGGATTTACAGCAAAAATACATTCTCAAAGTCAGCAGTAACAATAAAGAACTGAAAAAGCCCTCTTGGTAAGTGAGAGAATGAAATGGTAGATACAGAATCATCACTGTTTTCCCACAAGAGAACCTAGAACTATTTTTGTTTAACTTACCTGTGATATTTCTTGATGAAGTTGTTCATCACTCTGTTCTGCTTCTACAAATGACAAAGTCAAAAATTTCTTTTCATATTTTAAACACTTTCATAAACACAAATGGCCAAGCTAAAATCCATATGACACCCATCTAACATCCCTCAAAACATCCCTCACCCCTCATGCCATTTACATGGTGTAGTGCCAGACAAGTGGCAAAGACAAGGGCAAGCCAGAGAAAGCAGAGTTGAACTATGATAAGGAAGCTGGCTGGCACTGAGAGACAAGTCTACATGAAGATAACTCAGGCACGGAAGAGCAGAAGGCACTGTGTGATAAATCTGGGCCGGCATCTGATCCAGAGTTGAGAAGGGAATGGGAAAAGAGATCAGAAACCCAAGCTAGAGTCAGAAGCCCAAAGAGTCTACACACACAGGGTCAAAAAGCCAGGTGAGAATCTGGGCAGTATAAGCTTAAGATCTAGACAGCAGATAGAAGTAATCTTAACCAGGCCTCAGAAGCAAAACTGGAGCATGATAATGAGTCAAGAATTCCCTGGGGAATTCCCTGGTGGTCCACTGAGTAACACTCAGCACTCCCAATGCAGGGGTCCCAGGTTCAATCCCTGGTTGGGGAACTAGATCCTGCATGCATGCCCCAACTAAGAGTTCACGTGCCGCAACTAAGAAGCCCTCATGCCTCAACTAAAAGATCCCAAGTGCCACAACTAAGACCCAGTGCAGCCAAAATAAATAAATAAATAAATATTAAAAAAAAAAAAAAAAGAAAAAATTCCCTCACTGGCCCATATCTCTGGCTAGAACTGGTCTCAATGGGTGGATATGCCTATAATCCTACAGGTGCAGAGGATAGGTACAATATATAGCTAGAATGGAGAAGTAAACAAATGAAGACCAAAGCAATTATTGACGTATTAATTTAGATCACTTTACGTTGTTTCCCCCCAAAATGCATGTTATTTCTGACATACAAACTAATACCACAAATGAGTACATGGTATTTCAATTTATGCTAAAAAATTGGCCATATTTTAAATATCTTCTCAAATGTTGAGTAATCAATGGGTTAAGGCCTCAATTCTAATGCTGAAGTGAATCTAAGTATGTGGCTACACGTATTGAAAAAGAATAATTCTGTAAATAAAGCTAGTTATGAGACTGATTGTAGCAGAAAACATCCAACTCCCCTCAGCTTCTAGTACAGTGCTGTCCAAGAGAAATATGATACAAGCCATTCATGAAATTTTTAATTTTCTAGTAGTCACCTTAAACAAAGTAAAAAGGAACAGTTAAAATGACTTTTTAATTTAACCCAAAATAACAAAAATATTAAAATTTCAATATGTAATCAATAGAAAAATTATTAATGAGATATCGTACACTCCTTTTTTCATACTGTCTTCTAAATCCACTTATTTTTTTTTTAAATCTACTTATATTTTATACTTAGAGCACATTTCAATTTAGACCAGACTCATTTTAAGTGTTCAACAGTCATATGTATCAGACTGCGAAGTATTTCACTTTTGGAATATATGGAATACCAGCTCAGCAAAACAAAGTATTACTAATGTAGTTATACCCATTTTTAAAAATAGATTTCATTTTTTAGAGCAGTTTTAGGTTCACAGCAAAACTGAGTGGAAGGTACAGAGATTTCCCATATACCTCCTGCCTTCATATATAGCTTCCCCCAGTATCAACATCTCTCATCAGAGTGGTACACCTGTTACAACTTCCCTTTCTTTCCAAAAGAAGTCCCAGAACAAAGTAAAATAATTTAATGACTAAAAAGTAAAGTAGTAGTGTGTAGAAAAACTTTACATTATTAAAAGCAATACAGATGTGCTTCCATTATCATATACTGTAAGCAAGATAACTGTTTTAGCTTTTTTTGTTTTAGGACAAAGTCTGACAAGTTAAAGAACCAATTTAGAACTCAAAAAATTTTCAAATTAGAACTCTTTCTACATCATCAGAGCATGCCTGAATGTCTGATAACAAAATTAACACAGAACTTCTCTCTGCAAACATGCAAATTCAAGGAGGGTATCATTTGTCTGGTCATTTGCCATCCCTCCTTCTTTTTCATTATTACAGAACCCAACTTAGTAAATTAGGGACAGAGAACTGCAAGGTGGAGGCTTTTCTTGGGGTGTGGGGTAAGACAAAAAGAGTAAATAATCATTTACTGCTAGAGAAAAGGAACACCCTTCCTAAAACATTTTTTAAAGCTCAGTTAAGTACCTTTTTAAGGACTATTAAATTAACTCTACAGCTTCACCTACAAGAAGACATTTACTACCTGAGTAATCTACAATGTGCGTTGGAACTCTCTCGGGGGTGACATCAGCTGGAATGGTGATTTCTTCTGCCCGGGGAGGAACCTTCATTTGCAAACAAATATAAAAAAGGAAAAACCTTTGAATATTATCAATCAAACTTGTTAACAGATTATGTAAATTTATCCATATAGTAGCCCCTTTTGCCAATACTTATCTTTACAAGTATTAATTGTACTTTTAAATGCTTATTTTTATGCTTTACCACAGATGCAAATATATATGAAAACTATATGATAAAACACTTTTTTTTAAAAAAACATGCACATTTATACCTGTGTGGGCACAGGACATATTAAGGATACTTCAGCTCCTAAATTAATTTGGTGTTTCAAAATTAGATTTTTAAAATGTAGTTTTCATTCTATTTTGTTGAAGGCTTAAGATACTCTGCAAATGAAGACCTATGTTAATCTGAAACAATCCTCAAATAAATTAATAAATTATCAAAATTCATTTCTTCTAGAAGATAACTGGCTACATAAGCCTTATGCTTAATGACCCTATTACTTAGAAAAACCCCTTATCCACGCCCAAAAAGGACTATGCTAAAATGACAATTCTGGACTTCCTTGGTGGCGCAGTGGTTAAGAATCCGCCTGCCAATGCAGGGGACACGGGTTCAAGCCCTGGTCTGGGAAGATCCCACATGCCATGAAGCAACTTAGCCTGTGCCCCACAACCACTGAGCCTGAGCTCTAGAACCTGTGAGCCACAACTACTGAGCCCGCATGCCATGACTGCTGAAGCCCGCATGCCTAGAGCCCACGCTCCGCAACAAGAGAAGCCACCACAGTGAGAAGCCCGCGCATCACAATGAAGAGTAGTCCTCACTGGCCGCAACTAGAGAAAAGCCTGGGTGCAGCAACGAAGACCCAACACAGCCAAAAATATAAATAAATAAATAAATAAATAAACTTATAAAGGAATTAAATAAAAAAATAAAAATAAAATAAATAAAATAAAATGACAATTCTAAACTAAGTTAAGCTATCACAGAAAACTTTTAGGTATTATAACCTGAGTGATCCTAATTAACATTACTGATTCCACACACCACATATGAAAATACACTCCATTTTACAAATTAAGCTATGATTTATTTAACTATCTTATTTAAGAGAAAAAAAAGCAAAAGAAACAATGAGTGGGACTTCCCTGGTGGCGCAGTGGTTAAGAATCCGCCTGCCAGTGCAGGGGACACGGGTTCGAGCCCTGGTCCGGGAAGATCCCACATGCCACGGAGCAACTAAGCCCGTGCGCCGCAACTACTGAGCCTGCGCTCTAGAGCCCGCGAGCCACAACTACTGAGCCCGAGTGCCACAACTACTGAAGCCCGTGCGCCTAGAGCCCGTGCTCTGCAACAAGAGAAGCCACCCAATGAGAAGCCCGTGAACCGCAATGAAGAGTAGCCCCCACTCGCCACAACTAGAGAAAGCCCGCACGCAGCAACAAAGACCCAAGACAGCCAAAAATAAAAATAAATAAATTTTTAAAAAAAAGGAACAATGAGTGGTCACATGGCAGTTGTAATTTTTGAAATAACTACCACGTAATACATCAAATTCCTCTCTAAACAGCAAAATTGCACAGATATTCCTAATTAAACAAGAGTAAAGAAATGATAAATGCAAACCGTGGCACTAATAATACCTACTATTTCATCCCTTTTGCATTGATCCCATTCCTCATAACAATATCTTAACTTTACGTAAGGTCTTAGCCAACAGTCCCCCATGCTGGAACTTCCAAAATGTAATAAATAAATACACTGCCAGCAATAACAAAACCACCTAACTTTTGGTGGCACTGTATTATTACTAAGCTTATCTCATTTGAGATGCATAACAATCCTTTGAGGTAGGCAAAGGTGGAATGAATTATATTTTTTATTTGTAAAATGATGCAGGTGGATAATATTTGAGGTTTTCAAACATGTGTGTCAGAATCCTAGTGGTTCCAATGCCTCAAAGACGGGAGTATCAGATGGAAGGCAGGCGGGGAGCCAGACCTTTTACCCTTACTTCAACTAAAGGAATACTCCATCTGTTCTATACTTTGGGCTTATGAAAAACATTAAGAGAGGATGATACAGCTTAGATATCTCTAACATCCCTTTCAGCTCCCATTTTACAGATGAGACAACTAAGGCACAGAGATGACAAATGTCCTAGCCAAGATCAAAAGTAAGAAACACAAAGGCCTTAGTGAACTCAGAACTAGTTTGACTCTTTCTCCTACACTATATTTCAGAGATGTCTTGTAAAAACTACCACAAGCCTTTCTAGAAGTCATAACTATCAGAAAGAAACCACATGCAAAAATGTATTCTATTTAACTCAATTTTGATAAAATTTAAAACATTTTAAATATAGTTAAGAAATCAAAATGTTTACCTCTTCTGGGAATTCTTCACTGACCAGAGACATAATCAGTGATGTCTTCCCAACTCTAGCTGTGAAAAGAAGAAAGAATTACTTTAATAAAGTACTTAGATTCTACATAACCTCAAATTTAGCAACCACACAGGAAAGTCTGTTATTTGTTACCTAAAATCAGAGGCGTCCAAATTAGCATGTTTTAGTACAATACTTAAATTATATCTTTTTCTTCTGCTTAGTAAAGTTACACATATTATTTAAAACAAAAAATTACCAAAATATATAAAAGTAAAAATCTCCCATAGTATCCCCCATTGTTTAACATATGTAGTCTCCCAGATTTTCCTACACTTATATTTAACATAGTAATAATTTACCAGAGTAGAATCAGAGTATTTATACTATTTTGCAATCTTCCTTTATCACTTAATTATGTATTTGGGCAGTATTCCATGTCAATATTTTTAAATCTCCTGGGAGGGGGAAAGGGAAGGTTATTATTTAATAAATATAGCATTTTCGTTGGGGATGAAGAAAAAGTTTTAGATGTAGAAAGTGGTGATGGTTATACAACACTGCGAACACACTTAATGCCCCTGAACTGTACATTTACAAAAGGTTAAAATGTTTAATATTGTCTTGTATAGTTTAACACAATTTTTAAAAATAGCAGTAGGTGTACTTTATATTAACATTTAAAAAGCTTCCTACATTATTTTTTGATAGCTGTATAAGAATCCATTGTATGATGTCATAATTTATTAACGTAATTTCCTAACAATGAACAGTATTCAAGTTTTCACTTTTATAAACAGTGCTGCAATGAGTATTTTTACAGGATAAATTCCTAGAAGTGGAACTCAAGTCAGCATGCATGATCTTTTTTGTTTTAATAGACATTGTTAAATTAGCTCCAAAAAAGAATAAACTAATTTATATCCTCACCAATAGAAGAGCAGAGTGTCTATTTCTTTATATCTTTACCTCATTTCTTTTTTAGGGTATCATATTTAAAGGGTTAGTAAGAGCAAAGATACTTTCCTGTTACATTTTCTAACCTAGCAATTTTTTTTAATGCACAAACTTAAATTCTTAATTTTTTTTCTAAAAATTGACTTTCATTCCCATCATTTTCTGATAATATAATTACTATTGCTAGATATTCAAATGCTTATCAACTAAATCCTCTCATGATTCTAGAGGAAAACAGTCCACCTGCCTGTTAATCTCTGCTGTAATAGAAAATTATAGTTTTCAAAAGTCAAGTCTAAATATAAAAGAACTGGAAAATGTTAAAGTTAAGGAAAGTCACATTCCTTTTCTAAATGACTAAAAGAAAGGGTGACTAAAAATACAAGTCAAAGGACTTCCCTGGTGGCACAGTGGTTACGAATCTGCCTGCCAATGCAGGGGACACGGGTTTGAGCCCTGGTCCGGGAAGATCCCACATGCCGCGAAGCAACTAAGCCCATGCGCCACAACTACTGAGCCTGTGCTCTAGAGTTCGCGAGCCACAACTACTGAGCCCGCGTGCCACAACTACTGAAGTCCACGCGCCTAGAGCCCGTGCTCTGCAACAAGAGAAGCCACCTCAATGAGAAGCCTGCGCACCGCAACGAAGAGTAGCCCCCACTTGCCGCAACTAGAGAAAGCCTGAGCGCAGCAGCGAAGACCCAACGTAGCCAAAAATAAATAAATAAAATAAATAAATTTATTTAAAAAAAATACAAGTCAAGTCTCTGGAAAAATGATGACTGGCTAGAAAAGAGAGCACTGGTCAAAACAATTTAGAGGGTGTGCTGCAAACAAGCGGGTGCTGCAGATGGAGGGCAGATCAGATGGTTAACCGGTGTCTTCTAGCTCTGACTTTTTCAATCTTTTCAATTTACATGTGTAAGAAGGCTTGGGCCTTCTTCAAGTGACTGACAATAACATAACATCTCCCTGAGTCAGGGAATCAGGAGCCCATCATCATAGAACTGCTATAACCTAGTTATTGAAGGCAGCTTATCCAGCTCCCCACAAAAATTTCAGATGAAGAGCTAAGGGACCCAGCCACAGTGATTTTCTCATGGTCTCACTAAGAGAATAACCCATCTCCTGATGGCTAAGCAGTGTTCTTTCTCTTTCTTATGCCAGACATTAAAAATTATTGTTGGGCTTCCCTGGTGGCGCAGTGGTTGAGAGTCTGCCTGCCGGTGCAGGGGACGCGGGTTCGGGCCCTGGTCTGGGAGGATCCCACGTGCCGCGGAGCAACTGGGCCCGTGAGCCACGGCTGCTGAGCCTGCGCGTCTGGAGCCTGTGCTCCGCAATGGGAGGGGCCGCGATGGTGAGAGGCCCGCGCACCGTGATGAAGGGTGGCCCCCGCTTGCCGCAACTAGAGAAAGCCCTCGCAAAGAAACGAAGACCCAACACAGCCATAAATAAATAAAAATAAAATAAATTAAAAAAAAAAAAAAGTTTAAAAAAAAAAAAAAATTATTGTTAACACAAGTTAGTAATACAGAAAAGGAATGGTGACCACAAAAGTCAGGAAGCACCCCATACACAAATACTGCGTAAGTTAATTAAAATATTCAGATGCATTGTTGACTAATCCAGCAACTCTGGCTCAATTTTTTTAAATTTATATTCAGAAAATTTCAGACTTACAGAAAAATTGCAAAAATAATTCAAAGGAGTCATGTCTATCCTTCAATCAAATTCCCCACATGTTGAACAACACAGATGTAAACTGTGTGGGTCCACTTTGACACAGATTTTTTTTTTTCAATTTAAAATACTACACAATCTGCAGATCTTTGACGTGGAGTCACAGATACAGAGGAACACAGTAAACAGTGGGCCAGCTATAAGTTATACAGAGATTTTCAACTGCACAGAGGGTCAGTACCCCTAACCCCTGCTTTGTTCAAAGGTCAAATGTAGTTATCTTAAAATGGGCCAAGCCACCGTCCTCTTATTCCAGATACTTAAAACAACAAATCTTTTAGAAGATCCAATGCCTGTACAATACCTGTGACCTTTGAACTTCTGGGCCTTTCTGGCTCTAGGAGAGATGTGTGCTTTTTCCCTGGTTATCTCCAAAATCCTACAACTATCACCAGCACAGATGTTCCCAGAAACTTTTCCACTTCTGAAGAACCCTCCTGGATATCTTATACAGCTGACCCTTGAACAATGCGGGGGTAAGGAGTGCTAACACACGCACAGTTGAAAATAGTGTTACTTATAGTCGGCCTTCTGTATCAGCGATTCATCTGTATCCTCATCCCTGGATTCAACCAACTGTGGATTGTGTAGTACTGTAGTACTTACTATTGAAAAAGATCAGCAGATAAGTGGACCTGCAAAGTTCCAAACTGTGTTGTTCAAAGGTCAGCTGTACATGTCTACAATGTTATCCTTGATCTACTAAGTTAGGAATGGGAAAAAATGAATCAGATACTCAATAATCAGATACTCAGTCGGATACTCAATAACTCAGATGCTCCTTGGTAACTAAAACAAGTCCCACTGTTGGTCCTTGAGAAATCTGCCTTCCTTAATACCCTGATTCTTCTTCTGATACCCTGATAATCCCCTTTTTAGAATTACCTTTTAAAAATTTTATTTGTATCCTACCACTCAAAGGCCCTCACCAGTTTCAGAAGAAACCTACCTTTGAATCCTTAACTCAAAATGTTAAACAAAATCTTCAAAATTAAGTCAATCAACAATATCAAAAAGCCTATTAGTTTCCAAGACAGCAAAGGACTTGTTTCTCCTTAATCACCATCACTCAGGATCCCTTAGCAAAATGCAGGTCTTCAACAGGTGTTCTGTGTTACCTTTAAAGTTCCCCCTCACGGTAACCTTTAAAATGCATCCATTCTTCCTCATCTCTCTTCTTAAAACTCATTACAACAACCCTTTTCTTGGTCATAGTCCCTTTTCTGCTTTTCTCATGGACCCTCTGTATTCCCAGTGATATTTTCAGAAGAGAAAACCAGCATTCTGAGGAAATTCAGATTTCTTCGCAGCTCAGCTCCTCAGGGCAGTTCTGGCTACCTGCAGCAACTCCTGCCAAAGCACAGACCTGTCACCATGTCCATTCCAACAGGGCAGGCCTCAGAGACAGGAAAGGAAACGGCTTGGAGGAGACGAGGCACTGTAAAGACGGCAACAATGAAAGAGCTTTACTTATGCTTGATCATACAGACTTACAAGACAGCAATACCAAAGAGTGGGGATAATTAATTTATTTGTATGATACTACCTTTCAAAGTGTGACATTTCTACTCATTCGTATCCTGCCTCATTTGTTAAAGAATCTGAGGCAATTTAGCACTCACTACAATAAAACAATCCCATCTAGTTTCTGAAGTAATTGTATAATAAAAGGCCTTTTAAAAAATCAAAGAACATGAATCTCTTTCACATAGAAATCCAAGAGTGATCTCCTTTTTTAAAACAAGTTCAAAATTAGAGCAAGAGAGAGAGATTACAGTGAATTTGGGAGAAAATGAATGAGCATGTTTTCATTAGTACCATTTTGGGTTTCCTTTTGGAAGAGCAGTGAAATGATAGCTGCTTTAACTAATAAAGGATTATACAGATGTGATTTAGTTTCAAAATGCTTTGGTGAGGGACTTCCCTGGTGGCACAGTGGTTAAGAATCCGCCTGCCAATGCAGGGGACACGGGTTCAAGCCCCGGTCCGGGAAGATCCCACATGCCACGGAGCAACTAAGCCCGTGCGCCACAACTACTGAGCCTGCGCTCTAGAGCCCACGAGCCACAACTACTGAGCCTGCATGCTGCAACTACTGAAGCGCACGCACCTAGAGCCCGTGCTCCACAACAAGAGAAGCCACCGCAATAAGAAGCCTGCGCGCTGCAAGAAAGAATAGCCCCCTGCTCACCGCAACTAGAGAAAGCCCATGCGCAGCAAGGAAGACCCAACAGATCCAAAAATAAATAAAATAAATTAAAAAAAAAAATTTAACCAAAAAAAAAAAAAATGCTTTGGTGAATCTAAACTAGGGCTTTTTTGCTTCTCTTAAGGCCTACCCACCTAACCTTGAGTGAGACTATCAAAGAAATAATGAAGCAGCAGGTTTAAAATTAAAGTTAAAATAGGCCGCTTTCAAGCTAATTTTAATTGAGAAAATAAATGAATGCCTTGAAGGAAAAAATTTTAGAATATTAAAATTTTAAAACTATTTAAATAAGCCTATAATCAAAAAGGTTCCTTATGGGAATCCCCTGGCGGTCCAGTGGTTAGGACTCCACGCTTTCACTGCCGAGGGCCCAGGTTCGATCCCTGGTCAGGGAGCTAAGATCCTGCAACCCGCGCGGCACAGCCAAAAAAAAAAATCCCTTATAACAATGGCAAATGAGTATAAGCGCTGCATATTTTTAACTACTCCAGAAAATAAAAATTATTTCCATAAAGGAACAATATCCCAAGCTCTTCTCTAATTATTGTACCAATTAAATTTTATATTTAATATAATATATACTATAAATATTTTATATAGTACAATTTTATGATAAATATAATTAAATTTAATAATTATATATAATATAAACATTTTAATATAAATATTAATATGGAGGACAAAAAAATTATTCTTTGTTAGCCAGACATCTGATGGTCTCTATTTCCTCTATTTTGTCTAAGAAATATTAAAGTGATCTATAAAAATTAAAAGCATGGCCACAATTATCCCCAAGGACAGAAGGCCTTCTGATTCAGTTCAACACAACATGCTACAGTTCTGTCTGAAACCCCATGCTTCTAAGTAGGTCATCCATGGGAAGCATAATTCATCACCATAGAACAAATTATCTAGATTTATCCCAGCTAAAAATCTGTCTTTTCATCACATCTTTTGAACATCTAGTTCTAAATGACAGCAAATTCTTAATATTCATGAAGCAGAAGTAATATTCCCTGGTTCCAATTACCACCCTACCAGCCATATTGGCTATTTTTCTTGATAACAAACACCCCATGCTTCAAGTAGCAAAGGGACCTACTCCTCATTTTTATCTGCTTCTTTATTAAGAAGCCTTGTTGGCTCTTCCTAATTTATTGTAATTAGAATACACAGGGAGGAGGAGAGTAGCTATGAAGTTGTATTTTTAACTGGAAAATTTTAGCATTTGGGGAAATAGCTGAGCATTGTTCCAAAGGAAAATTTCATCAACCATATGCAGACAATGTGGGCTGCAAAAGGACAAATGCTATCGTCTATCCCTCTCCTTCAAACTACATCAACACTAGTGCCCAACTGGTGCCGGCAGAGCAGAAAAGACAGCAGAGAACAGGTCTCAGTACATAGGTAAGGATGATGTAGAAGAGACTCTCTATATGAATAGAATAGGCTATGTAGAATGGACTTTCTATGGCCAATCACCCAGGTACTATCACCCAGGTGATAGTAGGTACCATACTGCGTTGCGTTATCTATCACCAGACACAGTATAATTGAAACTGGAGCAGTTTAATCTTCAAATATCATTCTAACAAAGACCAGAATGGTGAGCAATATGGCTTTAAAAAGATCATAGAAAGTTTTTCTCCAAAATAAATGCTAGCTTATTCCTGAAGTCTCTTTAACTCGTATACCTAAAGAATCTTTCTCTAACTCCCTTAAACCTCCAAGATGGCCTCTGGTGGTTCAAGAAGCTGACCTCTTTTGGCACGGACTATAATTCCTGGCAGTCAAGACATGAACTAGACATGGCATTGCCATTATAAGTCACTGGTCTACTTCATTGCCAGAACACAGGACTCTCCGCAACAAAATAAAGCTAAGAACATGGAACAAGAGACTGGATGAATGCTGCCCCTTCAAATCCTAACAATAACCACATCAGACCAGATTTTAAGAAAGGAGAATGATCACATTTTTATGACTAAGAGGAGTGGTTTGGAAAACAAGGAAAGTCTAAATAAACTAAACTAGCTTGAACTCTTTCATTCTTTCAACAATTATTTGAGTGCCTACTTTGTGCCAGTCCTACTCTAGGCCTGGGGAAATGGCAATAAACAAGACAAATCCCCTGTCCTTACAAAGCTTACCTTCTAGCCCAAGTAACAACAGAAAAAAGTGAACAAATATGCAGGGAAGTAGGGATAATGCCTGGGTCAGGGCCCTCTTGCAGAGAAAGCAAAGTAAAGGAGAGAGTAGTGCAAGAACAAAGCAAGGGCCAGATTGTGAAGGACTCTGCAGGACTGCATTAAAAAGTTTAATGGCCTTGGGACTTCCCTGGTGGTCCAGGGGTTAAGACTCTGCACCTCCAGTGCAGGGGGCATGGGTTCGATCCCTGGTTGGGGAACTAAGATCCCACATGCCTCACCGTGCAGCCAAAAGTTAAAAAAAAAAAAAAAAAAAAAAAAATTAATGGTCTTTAAGTGAAAGTAGAAATCATCAGAGAATTAAATGGGTAACACGATCTGAGATATTTTTTAAAGATGACTCTGTCTGCTACATGGAGAATGGACAAAATTAGAAGCAGGGATACCAGTTAAGGGAATATTACAAAAGCCTAGGCCAGAGCCAACCAAAGTGTGAGCTAGTTTGGCAGAAGTTTCGATGATAAACCAAGCAGTTAGACAAATTGGGTAAGAGCTACCGGACTCATTTAAAAAGAGGATAACAGTTCCACTTTCTTAATTAATTTGACCAGAAAACAAACATATCTCAATTTAATTTAAAAACAAGACTTCACTAAAACTAAGACTATCTTGTGTACTTTTAATGCAGCTACAGGATTTAGATAAAAGGTTAATAAGGCTCATTCCTCATATTATAACAAGGACATCTGTTAAGCATACTAACGCAAATCTAGTTAAATGCAAATTCTGGCCAATGAAATTGACCATGGAAAGTTATAACCTGAAGAACTAAGTTTCATGTGGTTGCATTTTTAAAAATTTTTAATTTTTTGTTTTGTTTAAAGAATGGTAATTGACTTTTAATTTGGCCTGAATAGTATTCAATATGGTCAATAATTAAGATAAGGTGAAGAAGATACTTAAAATACTTCGGCTTTCTCTGCAAATAAACACCTTAAAATTTACAGACAGCCTAACTTTTCTGATCTAAGCAGTCAATAGACATTAAGCAACTACTTAGCATTAAAGCCTGGCTGGCTCAGAGTCCAGATTCTGGATGGATCAAGAAAAGATACATTTCACCTCCAGAGTACAGTATAGGTTAAGCCAACAGAATGCTGAAACTGCTCACAACGGTTTGGGAGCCTCAGTGAATGAAGCTGCTGCTGTGTGGTTCAGGGACGGACACTAACAGCAATAAAATGTACTGAAGTGATTGAGAAAGAACAGGCTTTACAACAACTCCAGAGACGATGCACCTTTTCTTTTCATTTCCTATTTCCCTTAGTTAACCATCTTAAAACTACAAATGAATTATTACAACTTTTTCCTTAAAAAGTGGTTTTCCTGATAAATCTGTGTATCAGACCAGTATCAAAATGACCAGTCTTGGTCACACTTATTGTTTACCTAGCATTTAAAGCACTACAGCTAGGCTAAGTAGCTGTCAGATATTTACATTAAATCTCAAAAAGTAATGCTTTAGTCATTTCCCCCCAGAATACAACCCTTTACTATAAAATTAAAATTATATATTCCAAATAAGTGTAACTCTTTCTCATATTTCTTTTTAATTTATTTTATTTTATTAATTTATTTATTTTTGGCTGCGTTGGGTCTTCGCTGCCGCGTGCGGGCTTCTCTCCAGTTGCGGTGAGCAGGGCTACTCTCTGTTGCGGTGCATGGGCTTCTCATGGCGGTGCCTTCTCTTGTTGCGGAGCACGGGCTCTAGGCACATGGGCTTCAGCAGTTGTGGCTCGCGGGCTCAGTAGTTGTGGCTCGCGGGCTCCAGAGCACAGGCTCAGCAGTTGTGGCACACGGGCTTAGTTGCTCCGTGGCATGTGGGATCTTCCCGGACCAGGGCTCGAACCCGTGTCCCCTGCATTGGCACGCAGATTCCCAACCACTGCGCCACCAGAGAAGCCCATTTCTCATACTTTTTTTTTTTTTTTTAATTTACTTATTTATGGTTGTGTTGGGTCTTTGTTTCTGTGCGAGGGCTTCCTTTAATTGCGGCAAGTGGGGGCCACTCTTCATCGCGGTGCGCGGGCCTCTCACGGTCGCGGCCTCTCTTGTTGTGGAGCACAGGCTCCAGACGCGCAGGCTCATAATTGTGGCTCACGGGCCTAGTTGCTCCACGGCATGTGGGATCTTCCCAGACCAGGGCTCGAACCCGTGTCCCCTGCATTGGCAGGCAGACTCACAACCACTGCGCCACCAGGGAAGCCCTCCCATACTTTTAAATGTGAAAAAAAAATCATGTATATATGGTAGTTGGCCTAAAGTTTTCGATACCATCCTCTTTAAGAAAAATGTCTTCCTCAAAAACGAAGGCTTTCTCTGTGTCAAGTTTCTCCCTATCTAAAAACTCTCACATATACACTCTTACCAATTCTATTATTTGCTTTCATTTCATCAGAATATGGCTCGTAATTTTTCTAACAAATTTTTAAGTCTTTTATGTATTTCAAAATAAGTAATACTGTTAACCTTTTAGCTTAAACGTCCTAAGGCTGACAACATATCTTACATATGTATAACACTTCAATTCAGATGTTTTACAGACTAATGATTATAGGTAATTGCTCCCTATATTCAAAACTAAAACCAAAACAAAGAATTTTTGTTTTAAAAAAATTTTTTTTATGCATAGGTTTTTTAAGTGGGACATCTACTCACTTTCCCTGCCTTGCTCCAAATGCATCAACATGAATCATATTCCTGAACTTTGTCAAGGAAGTCCATGCAAAACACAGATTAAGATACATGTGTTATTATAAATTAAAACTAAAATTCACAACTGCAAACCAAAAAGTAAACTGTGTCTGGCTAAGCTTACTTCTAAATTCTGATTCTAAAGGAAGATTTCTACAATAGCAGGTGAACAGAGGTTTCTATGAACAGCAAAGAACACTACAGAAGAGGGTAAAAATGTGTTCACTTCCTTCCTTGGGAGGGCATCACAGTGACCTGGAGAGGCTACTCCAGAATGAAACGGGGTTTAGAACAGAAAGCTTCAAAACAGCAAAGGCAGGGCATTAACTAATGTACTTTTAAAACAAACAGTCCAGTCCTCCCCAGCCCACTTTTTTCTTATTTTAGTCCTACCAACTGAGTCATGTAACTTGCACAACATCAAGAAGTCCCTGCTGTTCTGTCCCCAAATCAGTGAACAGAAGACATGTCTCCTTTATTACATCTTCAAAAAGTGAAATCTAAGAATCTCGGGGGGGGGGAGGGGTCTCACGTGTGCTCGTTATTTTTAAATTAATTACCAAGTAGTTATGAAATAATGTTTTAAAAGATGGGGGAAACTAGGCTTTAGGGTAACAATAATTCTCTCAACTGAAGGACCCTCCCCAGATAAGTATTCATTCATTGAGCACTTGTATAACTTGAAGTTGAGAGTACATTTTTGAGGAAACATCGAGTGTACCTGGAGTTATTCCGATGCAAAGAGCAAATACCGCTTAAAATGCTCCGTGCCTTACAGTCAATGCCTAGAGCGAGGGAAGACCGCGAGCGCAAAAACAAGCAGACACCTGACCTTGCCCACAAGTCGAACAGTTCTGCACCCCTCCCCCTAGCTTCCCCGGGAGCCAGTTCACGCCATCCCAATTGGTCAGTCCGCCTGTTCCAGCACCTGCCTGGCAGGGACAAGGGAATCTCCACGGAAGACGAGAGGGTCTGAGAGGAGGCGGCCTCGGAAACGCGGAGGCCCGGGAGGAGAGCATTCCAAGAGAAAAAGGAGGAGAGGACCTTCGGAGGGATGAGGCCGGGCGGTCAGAGGCTAATGGAGACACGGCTTGAGGGTGATGACGGGGGGACAGAGGACGGAGGGCTCAGGAGGGCCCAGGTGAGGTGAGAGATCGAGGGCCGCCAGCGGGCAGCCGAACGGGAAGAGCGGAGGGGCTGGGAGGCCTGGGGGCGCGGAGGTAGGGCAGCGGGGCGGCAGGGGCTGCGGTGGCTGCGGCCAGCCCCGGCCAGCCCGGGCGCGCGGACTCACGTTCTCCCACCAGAAGGATCCGCACGTCTTTCTTCATGTCTGCGGCTCGCAGGGGCCGGCCTCGGCCCGCACGCATGGAGCGGACTCCTCTCGCCGGGAGCGCCCAGCCCGCGGCGCCGCTCTCCCCACGCTGCCGGAGCCGCCTGCCAGCCTCTCCCGCCGCCCCGCCCGAACCTCGGCCTCCCGGGCCCGCCGCACCACCTCCTCAGCAGCTAGCCCGCTCAAGAGCCGGGACAGCGCCTGCTCCGCCTCCTCCGGCTCCGCGAGTCGCGGCGGCGGCGGGGCGACGGGGCGCCGCGAGGGACAAGCGCTTTCGGAACGCGAACGCTCTCTGTCCCGGACCTGCGCCCTCGCCGTCAGGCTCGCCGCAGAGCATCGCGCGGGAGTCTCGCCCGCCCTCCTCCGGGAACAGCGGCCAGGGATACGCTTTGGGCCGGGAATTTGAGTGGCAGGGTCGCTATCTGACCCCATTTCTTTTACGAAATAGGGGCAGGAGAAGTTCCTCGTCCAAGGTCATATAGCTAGAACTTGGCAATGTGACTCAGGGCGGGAATATTCTCACCTGACTGACTATAAGCTGCAGGAGAGCAGCGATGTGTCCACCTGGTTTTCAAAAGTATTCCCCACCTTATTGGACAAAGCCCTCAGAAAGCGCTTGATTGAGTAAAGGATGACTACCTCCCAGAATCGAGTCCTTTCCACTACCAAAGCCCACCACCCTAGCTTCTTTTTATCTGTGATGCTTATAAAATACGATTCTAAATAATGAGATTAGTTTCTACACTATCTGTGTAAACAGATTCGTTTCTTTGTAACCAAACTAAGTGATTTTCCTCTCTCTATGTGGTTTACTTTAGGCAGGGTCTTCTGATACGTCTCTTTACATAGGTTTGCCCAGCGCAGTGTCGGACACATAGGTGACACTGAATAATAAACTTGTACTAATTTTTCTAACATTGTCTTAATTTCCTCCTGACTCTCTCCATCCGGAGGAATTTATTGCTATATCTTTCTATATATGCTTATATGTTTGAACAGTGCTTGGCAGACAGTGGGAGATAGATGGACAGATGGTTGGAGAGAGAGAGAGAATAAAGGAGGAAACACTATCTGTGCATAATGTGCCTTTTTTCTTTTTTTTTTTGTGCCTTTTTTCTATCTTAAATATTACAAAATGAATTTTTTGTAAGGGAATAAAGTGTGTACAATACCAATCCCCTTTTCTCCTAGGAGAAGCCTTGTGGTCTGGTGCAGCATTTAACAGCTGCTGACAAACTGCATGGGTTTGAATCCAGAGCCCATCACCTGATAGTTATGTGATCCTGAGTAAGTTCCTTTACTTCTCCAAGCCCGCCCCTTCTTCTGTAACATGGCAATAATGATAATAATACCTACCTTCTTAGGTGGTTGTGAAGAATATATAATACATGTCAAGCATTTGTCAGATGCACAGCACTTGCTCTACTGATCTCAGCTGTCATTACTGTCGTAGAGCTCACTGAAAAGTTGAAATCCACAGGTTTTGAGGCAAATTCATTGTTATGTTTACAACAGTATTTCACCATCTAAGCTATATGATATCTGTAAGGAGCATAGGGGTGGAAGCCCTTCCAAAAAACACTCTCTCTGTGATATAAAGAGGAAGACAGGAAAGGCACACTCCCTACTCACTGGGAGATAATGAAGTCATATTCCAGGAGGGAGGCAAATAAGATGAACTTCAGGAGGCTTGATGGCCTGATCTTTCAGGGGAAAGTATTCCTCAGAATTTTAGTATTACAAAATGTTTGAGTTGGAAGGACCCTTACAGAGCACCTATTCTAATCCCATTATTCTATAGGTAAGACAAGCAACGTCCAGAGAGATACCATAACTTGCCAAAGGCATGACAGCTGAGACTGAGCCCGGGCTCTGCCATCCTGAGCATATGAGGCTAGGCAAGTCACATCACCTCTCTGTGCCTCAGTTTCCTCTCAACCAAAGACTATCATCTCTTCCCAGCCTTCTACCTCACAGAGTAGTTTGGAGGATCCCATAAAACAATGTCTGTGAAAAAGGCTTTTTCTTTAACAAATGAATTGCACAAATATCAGATCACAAAGGACGAAGACCCTTTACAGAGGAGCAAGTTCTCTAGGGCACAGCTCCCTCCGAGCAAGACTTTGTAGAGAATCTTGACCCCGGGAGCCCTGCATCAGCATTGCCAGTGGATGCCGGTGTTAATTCTGTGGACATCAGGAGCGTGAGAAGAGACAAGGCCTTCGTGACGTTGCACATGCATGCTGCGTAAAGGCTTTGCAGGGGGAATGTCTGGAAGGCAGAGGGCTAGGAAGAAGAGTTTATTTAGGGGGGACATTGCAAAGATAATACTTCAAACTCCTTTGTAGAAAAAACTTACTTAAAAATCCAGACCCAAGGGCTGCAGAAAGGAGTCACCCAGCAAGCACTTACAGCCAGCGATGACTAACAGTTTGGTACAAAAGAAGACCAAAACTAAAGTGGGAGTGGGGAGCCGGACAAGCCAGAGTGTGCCTCACAGGCAATGTATCAATAAGTTTCTTTTTACAGCCCCTTCCCATCTCCCAGTCAGCTATACTTCTGAAGCTCTGGCCTCCTGTCTTGCCTTGAGCTTTATGCCCTTCTCTTATGTTAACAGACATCCATCAGGGGTCACTCTGAAGTTCTCTTGGAGACAGCATAGCTCAGTGATTAAAAGCAGTGACTCTGGGGCCTTCCTTGGTGGTCCAGTGAGTAAGACTCTGCGCTCCCAATGCAGGAGGCCCGGGATCGATCCCTGGTTGGGGAGCTGGATCCCGCATGCCTGCCACAACTAAGAGTCCACAATGCCGCAACTAAGACCCGGTGCAGCCTAAATAAATAAATTAATTAAAATAAAATAAAAGCAGGGACTCTGGAGTCTGCCTGCCTAAGTCTGAACCTCAGCTTTACCAATTACTAGCTGTGCATCATCAGGCAAATTTCTTAACTTCTCTAACCCTCATCTGCCAAATGGGAATAACACCTCATGGGATTGTTATGAAGATTAAACGAGTGAATGTAATAGGAAAATGCTTTGAATAGTGCCTGGTACATGGTCTGTAATATACAAATGTTGGATAAATAAAATAAACTGTGAGAGAAGTGACTTCTGTACACCTTTCTGAGCCAGAAGATAGAGCCACACGATGACACACACTGCAGCAACACAGAAGCCAGAGAATGCAGTTGTTGGCAGTGGAATTTACTGTTGGGATATAACAGATTGATGACTGTATATTAAGTACATTGGATAAAGCCGAGAGGACAGATTAGTATCTAGAAAGCACTGATGGAATTTCCCTCTAGAATGCTGGGAAGGAGCTCTACCTTCACAAGACAAACTTCATGGCTTCTCAATTGTGAAGGGGACACTGGGGGTCTGAACAAAGTACCTTTGCCAGGATTTAAGCGGATCCATCTTTCACACCTATCAAAGAAGGAACTTGCAACACAGCCTCTCTCTGAGTCTCAGGACAGTGGAACACCCCAGGGCTGGTGGGCAGGCCTGCTGGGGAGAAGATACAGTGTGTGTTAAATGACTGACATTGGGTGGAACAAGAGGCTGGTCTCTGGTGAGTTAGACACAGTCCTGGGCAGGAGGCCAAATTAGATGGCTTGGCATTGGTCCCACTCTTCAGACCCATCTATCTTTGGTCTCCCAAATTAAACCCAAAGTGGCATCCATCTTCACTCTGGTCTCCCGTTCCTTCCAGGAAGACTTCCTCCTTTTCCTGCCAAGCCTGATGTGGTGGAGCAGAAAAGTCCAATGCTTTGGTACAGAGTAAATCTTTTTTCTTGCCTTTGAATGCACTTTGAATGTTCTTGGCTCATTGGTCAGACATCCATGTCCTCTGCATGGTCACGTGAATTGGTCTCTAGAGGATATGGATTCTGTTTGCTTGATTTGGCCAGAAGAGACATCACTCAGCACAATTACTTTTAAAAGGCATTTGATTATAACTAACCATACTGAAAGCACATTTTCCAGACAAGAGCCTCACCTGTTGATGAGGTTGCATCCAGTTTTCTTTTTAATTTTCTCAAGCTCCTTTCAGATACATATTGTAAAACAAGTACCCTCAATTAAGAGATAATTGATATTGAGAAGCCTCTCAGACCTTCTTGCCCCCAAGTGGCCTGAATTCCCTTATGGCATGGTTAAGGGCATGGGCTCTGGAGTCTACATTTCGTCTCCAATACTTTGCTAGCTGTGCAACATTGGACAAGTTACATAACCTCTCTGAAAAACGTAAACCCCATCAGCAAAATGGAGTTAGCTCATAGAGCTCTTTGAGAATTAAGTAAAATAATGCAATAAAGCATTTATCACATTACTTAACATATAGTACATGTCCATACATCATCCTTAACAGCTGCATTTTAAAATTTGGAATTCATTTCCT
Organism: Balaenoptera acutorostrata; assembly: GCF_949987535.1. Lineage (NCBI taxonomy): Eukaryota > Metazoa > Chordata > Mammalia > Artiodactyla > Balaenopteridae > Balaenoptera > Balaenoptera acutorostrata. Next base: position 18,602,845 of record NC_080083.1, on the reverse strand, counting down.
GATTTGCGTTATCCTTCCAAGGGCAAATTGATTAGCCTGCCCACCCAAATTGTAAACTCTGAACGACAAAAATGCATTTAACATAATTTTTAATCACTGCAGAGACATTAAAATTTTTGATGACTTATTATCTATACCAACTAGTGATTCTCAAAAAATTTTAGGTCACAGGCCATTTCCACAAAATGAAAAATTCCATAGAATAGTAAACTTATAATTTGTTTATCTCTGCAAAGAAATCACCACAATTAAATATGTTCCAAGAAAATAATTCAAAAGAAGAAATACATATATACATATACATATCCTATTTATAGCATCATTACACAATAGTAAAAAATGGAAAAATATACAATAATAGGGGAATAGCTAAATTAAGTATGACATAAGATTACTAGAACTTTTGCAGTCATTAAAACTAATGACTATTAAAGAGGGAAAAGTATTTACAAAATAAGTGAAAAAACAGAAATCTAAAACCATACATACAATTACAACTATATAAAAACCAAGTATAAAATATACATTTATGTAACTTTTACCCTCTATACATTTGCAATTTTGAACTTTGATAAGGATGCATGAGTTTTATTTGGGTAATTAAGAACTAATGGATGTACATAAACATTAGATGAGGGTACAAAGGAAGGAGAAAATGTGTTAAAGATTACGAATTAATTTTTAGTACAATCATCTTCTTTTTGTTTTTTTGTTTTTGGCCACACCACACAGCATGCTGATCTTAGTTCCCTGACCAGGGGTTGAACCCGTGGCCTCTGCAGTGGAAGCGCGGAGTCTTAACCACTGGACCACCAGGGAAGTCCCAATACAATCATCTTTTGTAAAATGTCAAAGTTAATATCTTTTAAATAAAGATAATAGAAAGATAATATAGATAATAAAGATAATAGAAATATTTAGAAGAATAGCAGTGCTTTGAGACATTAACATAGGGTATCATGTTTATAAAATTATTTAACAAATATTTATTGGTTCCACCTTGTGCGGTGCTCTGTACTAGGTGCCAGGGACACAGTAATGGACAACACAGACTTATCATGGGAGGCAAGTTGTGGACAGGGAAGTTTGGGCATTCATCTTTCTCACCAGAATCCTCCAAATCATTCCCTATCAGCCCAAACTACCTCTTTCAAAAAACCTTCGGGCTTCCCTGGTGGCCCAGTGTTTAAGAATCTGCCTGCCAATGCAGGGGACACGGGTTCGAGCCCTGGTCCGGGAAGACCCCACATGCCACGGAGCAACTAAGCCCATGGGCCACAACTACTGAGCCCACGTGCCACAACTACTGAAGCCCACGCGCCTAGAGCCCGTGCTCCGCAACAAGAGAAGACACCGAAATGAGAAGCCTGTGCACTGCAAGGAAGAGTAGCCCCTGCTCACCGCAACTAGAGAGAAAGCCCGTGCGCAGCAACAAAGATCCAACGCAGCCAAAATAAATAAATAAATAAATAAATACTAAAATAAATAAATTTATTAAAAAAAAAAAAACCTTCATGAGAGGTAGCATCTCATAATCTAAATCTTTCTACCTCCTCTCTCCCCACCCCACCCTTAGCCAAAACCAGCCAGACTTGTGTGACTGTGTCCCACTCCTTCCAGTAATCTGCTCTCCCTGTCTGGCTGTGTTCACAGACAACCCCCCAGGCAACAAAATGCCTTAACCCAGCAAAACTGAAAATATCCCCAGAAAGCTCCTAGGAAAATGACCAAGATTTTAGCCTGAGTGGCCTTCCAGTACCTGCTTCTACAATTAGTGAGTCAGCTTTATCTGATCTAAATTCATTGTGCACATGTTGCCATGTTAGACACGGTGACAGTGAAAGACTCCAGTCCTCTTGGTGGAAACCAGATCCACTCTGGGTAAACAGTTTTCAACTCTGGACAAGGGGGGTTGGGGGACACTCTGGGCAAAGCAAACCGAAATTGCAAAAGTACAGAGTGTGACACAAAGCAGGGAGGCTGGGGTGGAGGATGTATGTGGGGGGATGACAGCAAATGGGGGCTAGAGGTAGGTAAGAGCAGAAACAGGAAGCAGAACTTTCTGTTGTAGGCAGGGAGCACTGGGGAGTTTTAAGCAGGGGAGTGACATGATCTGACTTCCATTTTGGAAAGTTCACATTAGCAGAATGAGAATGGATGGGAAGGGGCCTTCTGACTAGAGATAGAGGAGCTCGCATTAAAATAATCTGGGAGAGGGCTTCCCTGGTGGCACAGTGGTTAAGAATCCACCTGCCAATGCAGGGGACACGGGTTTGAACCCTGGTCTGGGAAGATCCCACATGCCGCGAAGCAGGTGGGCCTGTGCGCCACAACTACTGAGCCTGCGCTTTAGAGCCACGAGCCACAATTACTGAAGCCTGTGCGCCTACAGCCCGTGCTCCGCAACAAGAGAAGCCACCGCGATGAGAAGCCCGCGCACCGCAGCGAAGAGTAGCCCCTGCTCGCCACAACTAGACAAAGCCCACGCGCAGCAATGAAGATCCAACTCAGACAAAAATAATAAATTAAAATAACCTGGGAGAGATGTGATGGGAGTCTGAACCAGCGAGCAGATGCAGAGGGAAGAGGAGGGGCCAGAGTTGAAATGATTTGAGAAAGCAGAATCGAGGGTCAGAACGTGGTGACTAATTGTACAGAAGGTGGTATCAGAAAAGCTCCTATGGTAACTCCAAGACATTGTGTCCTGGAGATTGTCACTGACCAAAGCCATACGTTTTTCTCCCCCAGGGTGTATTTATTTTGAAGAATAAAGGTGAAGCAATTTCCCTGCACACGGAAGGAAGACACAGTTTTCCATATTGCACCAGACCAATCTCTTAGAATCACGTTTCCCAAAGTGGTGGAATAAGAGGTGTAAAAGTGGTGCAGGGACATCAGAAACAGTGACTCTTGTGGACAGAAAGGTTTCCTTTTTCTATTCTCTTTCCATCCTGATTAAGTCAAGGTGAAATCCTCAGTAAATCTTTAATACCTGATAATCTCCTTTTGAGCCAGAGAGAGAGAAAGAGAGGGAGAGCGCAAGCCCACTTCAGGTTCAGAAACTTAGATAGACAATGGTACCAAGCTAGTCATTGTTTTGTTTTTCTTGAAACATACATTTAGGCTTATCCCTCTATTTAAGACACATGATTCTGGCTTTCATTTATATAAATATTTTAAAGTTTCCTTTTGAAATACATGTACCTAAAAGGGGAGATGTGAGTTGATTTAGGAAAAATATTAAGTAAAACATGGTACACGAGACGGGAATTCCCTGCTGGTCCAGTGGTTAGGACACCGCACTTCCACTGCAGGGGGCCCGGGTTCGATCCCTTGTCCGGGAACTAAGATCCCACAAGCCAGGCGGCCCTGCCAAAAAAAAAAAAAAAAAAAAAGTGCAGGGGATATGCAGATGTAACAAGAATCATGGCACATGAAAGGCTGAAGCTTAAGAAACCCTGTCCTTAAAAAACCTATGGCTGGTTAGAAAGATAAATCCCAAATCAAAACAAATCTTCAGGGACTTCCCTGGTGGTCCAGTGGGTAGGACTCCACGCTCCCAATGCAGAGCTCCCAGGTTTGATCCCTGGTCGGGGAACTAGATCCCTCGTGCATGCCGCAACTAAGAAGCCCGCATGCCACAGCTGAGACCCGGCACAGTCTAAATAAATAACAAATAAAAATAAATAAATATTGAAAAATCTTCAGCATAACCTAAGTATGTATAATTAAAGAAGAAGACTGCAGTTGTCTGGAAGGACCCAGTGATTAGAGTTTTGAGCAATCATGAATGAGGATGAATTTGGGGCTAAGGGCTCAGCAGGAGTAGGGGGTGATGGAGCTGAGCATATACCAGGGAAGAGTCCCCTTTTCCTGTCAAAATCCCCAAGTGCCCCCCGGGGAAGGGACTTCTCCCTTGAACTGAGCAAGGCAGACTGAGAGGTCTCCCCAGAGAGCAGCACTGTTTCATCTTGTGGTTTGTTTCTGCAATCAGCTAGGAAATAAAGTCTTCAAATTAAACTTTTCCGGAAAAAAAAATGTACTTGAGGGAGAAGCAAGGGACAGATAGATATAACTATATTAGAGGTTGTCGTGAGCCTTAAGAAGGTGGTGGCTTCCTGCTTAGCAGGTGGTTCTTCCAGGAACCCAAAGTCCTAGACCCCAAAAATGGGTACAACCACTTAGATGTTTGAGAGAAACATCTCCAGATGGGGTGAGCGGCTGCCCCAGGAGCCCCTGATGGGATGTCTGGCTTGGTCCACGGTGGATGACTTCATCCCCCACACGGTGTAGACCCCAGTGAGAGGTGCCTTCATCCACTGGCATTTCAACTTCAGTTCTTCTCCTTGGGAGGATTTTCTGTTTTGTTTGAGTGAAGGGTGCTATTTTCCACAGTGTACTGGAAGGGATATGCTGACAGAAAACGTGAGACAAAAGCAAGGAAGCCAAAAATGATAACCTTTGTTCCCCACCTCTATGATTCTTGTGCTTTGGCTGCAGCTTGGGGAAATCACGTGGCCAGCCAATAAACCCCACGCGGACAGAGGCCCCATTATCCAAACCACCTGAAAGGATGGTATTTAATCAAAGGACCTCAAGAAGCTAAAACCCTGGCCTCTAAATTCTTGGCACTTTTAAAAGGCAAACATCAAGGTGACTCTGGGTGAGAAGATAAAGGCTCCGAAATGCAGAAGGTGAGAACAGAGAGCCTTTTAACGGTCATGTGGCACAGAGAGGCCCTGTCCCTGCTTAGGCAACTCAAGGCCACTACACTGAGAACTGACACCAACAACAAGAAAAAAAGAGCACCTCGTGGCTTTAGAGCTGTGTCCTATCAAAGTGGATGCCCAGGTCCTGGCCTCAACTGGGACCTTATCAGAGGGTATTAAGGTTAGAGACTTGACAGTGGGAATGCTGGGTCAGCTCCCAGCTCTGCCACGCTCAGCTGACTGGCCCTGCACAAAGCCCTCAACCGGTCCAGGACCCCACCCTTTCCTCATATGTTAACAGAAAGATGATAACACTCATCACGCAGGGTGGTCATGAGGCTCAGAGAGCAAATGAGTAGATCACAGGGGAAGACTTCTGCTTGCTCCTGCTTTCAAGGATCCACATGGAAATTATGTGTGAATCTACAGATGTTAGAGATCAAGGTGTGTGATATGAAAATATAGTTATGTCATTGTTGCTGTGGTTATAATCACCCTGGCATTCTTCCAGTGTCCTCATCTATTACATCAATTCTTTCAGCAACCCTTTGAGGAAGGTAAGGAAGGGCGAATAATAATTATTTCCATTTTACAGGGGAAAGAGAGGCAAAGAAGTGAAATGCACTGTCAAAGGCTGCCTGGCTGGTTTGTGTGGCAAGGCTTTCTGCTCAACCCCATCCAACAGAGCTGGATTTCCACCTCTCCAACAGGTGCTAATAGAGCCTGACGGCCCACAGATGAATCGTAAGGAGAAGAAAGGGAGGGGAAAGCTGTAGATCAGGAGACTTCAGAGACATATCAACTGTTGATAGGTATGAGGGTTCTTTCTGTGGGAGATGAAAATGTTCTAAAATTAGATTATGGTGATGGTTTCACAACTCTGTAAACATACTAAAACACATTGATTTGTACACTTTAAATAGGTGAATTTTATAGTATGTAAACTATATCTCAACAAAGCTGTTAAGAAAAAGATATATCAGGGTTTTTTAGGGTTTATGCTAGGGATGCATGTTTGGGTGCTAAAACTCTAAAGAAATGCAAGTAAGTGATTACTATAAAAGTCAGGATGCCTTTCAGGTGGACCAAGGGTTTTGTGATTGGAATGGGGCACATGAAAGAGCTTCTGGGATGGGCAGCAAGGTTTTCTTTCTTTTTTTAAAAAAAAAAATTATTTATTTATTTATTTGGCTGCGTTGGGTCTTCGTTGCTGCGCACGGGCTTTCTCTAGTTGCAGTGAGCGGGGGCTACTCTTTGTTGCGGTGCGCGGGCTTCTCATTGCAGTGGCTTCTCTTGTTGCAGAGCACAGTCTCTAGGCACGCGGGCTTCAGTAGTTGTGACACATGGGCTCAGTAGTTGTGGCTCGTGGGCTCTAGAGCGCAGGCTCAGTAGTTGTGGCGCATGGGCTTAGTTGCTCCAAGGCATGTGGGATCTTCCCAGACCAGGACTCGAACCTGTATCCCCTGCACTGGCAGGCGGATTCTTAACCACTGGGCAACCAGGGAAGCCCAAGGCTTTATTTCTTGACCTGAAGGGTAGTTACAAGGGTGTTTAATAATAATAATTATTATTCCTTACGCTGCACATGTGTTTTGTGTAGTTTTCTCTGTCCATTCTGTTAATATAATAAAATGATTCTAAAAAATAGGGGAAATCGAGTATGAGATGATACCATGTGCCAGCCAGACTGTAAGGACCTCCCCCCACCTCCTGGTATTCATGCCCTTGTGAACCCCACCCCCTTAAATGTGGGCAGGACCTGCGACTTGCTTCTAACCAATAGAATAAGGCAAAGGCAATGGCATACGTGTGATTACATGTCCCTGTGGTTACATTATATAAGATTTAATGTCCACCTTGCTAGGAGACTTGATCTCCCTTGTTGGCTTTGAAGTAAGCAGCCATGTTGCAGAGGCCCACCGAGTAAGGAACTGAGGATGGTCCTCAGTCTGACAACCCACAAGGAACTGAATGCTGCCGACAACCACGTGAGCTTGGAAGCAGATCCTTCCCCAGTGGAGCCTCAGATGTCACCCGGCCCCAGTTCACACCCTGACTGCAGCTTGCGAGATTCCAAAGCAGAGGCCTCAGCTAAGCTGTACCCTGACTCCTGGCCCACAGAAGCTGGGAGAGAATAAATGTGTGTTGTTTGAAACCACTGAATGTGTGATCATAGTATTACACAGCAATTGATAGCGTGTCCCTTGTGTGTGTGTAGGGCGGGTCCCCTAAAATCAATCTCATTGTCAGTGATGCACTAGGACTCACAGAACTCAGCAAAGCTGTTACACTTACGGTTACAGACCATTACAGTGAAAGGATACAGGTTAAAACCAGCAAAAGAAAAAGGCACATAGGGCAGGGGCCAGGAGAGCCCACTCACTCCTCTCTCAGTGGAGTTACAGGGACAATGCTTAATTCTCCCAGGACGACGTGTGACCACACACACGGAACACTGCCAACCAGGGAAGCACATAAGTCTTGGTGCCCAAGGCTTTGACTGGCGGTCGGTCATGTAGGCAGACGCACCGGCCCAAGTGGCTGACCTTAGTTTCCAGCCCTTCCAGAGATCAAGCTGATACTGTGCGGCCCAAGGCCCTCAGATAAATACACTCTTTTTTTTTTTTTTTTTTAAAGATTTTAATTTAGCAATCCTTTTTTTTTTTTTTTTTTTTTTTAATTTTTATTTATTTATGGCTGTGTTGGGTCTTCGTTTCTGCGCGAGGGCTTTCTCCAGTTGTGGCAAGCGGGGGCCACTCTTCATCGCGGTGCGCGGGCCTCTCACTATCGCGGCCTCTCTTGTTGCGGAGCACAGGCTCCAGACGCGCAGGCTCAGTAATTGTGGCTCACGGGCCCAGTTGCTCCGCGGCATGTGGGATCTTCCCAGACCAGGGCTCGAACCCGTGTCCCCTGCATTGGCAGGCAGATTCTCAACCACTGCGCCACCAGGGAAGCCCTAAATACACTCTTATCAGGCAGGATATTCCAAGGGCTTAGGTATTATCTCCCACTCAAGAGCCTGTCCTTTCTTCGGACCATGCAGGGTTTGAACAATGCAAGCCTGCTGAGTTAAACATTTACTTTGCATCCCTTAAGTTTGGAAGTGAGATACTTAAGTCAAGTTGACACCCTGCTTGAAGGCAGAGAGACCAGGAAATCAACATGTTTTAACACCCAGGGAATGTTTATACGTTTATTTGCCTCATAGTCAGAGAGTTTCCAGGGAATAAGCCATACAGCCAGAAGGCAGGGTGCAGAGGAAAGGCAGCAGAGACTGGGCACTCACACAGGAGCTTCACCTGATCAGCCACAGAATAGAAGGCAAGCTTTCCCTCCTCAAGGTCCAGCCAGATGCCCACCACACTAGGTCTGTTTGCGCCAAGGACAGTTTCCTTGACCATGTGCCATGCAGAGAGCTGGCTAGTCCCTTTCCACTCTACACACCAGGAGTCCCTGGTCCTTCCCAGGATCTGGTCACGCCTCATCCCCCGGGAAGCCACCCCAACTGCCCAGTGGCTACAACGCTGAGTGTCCACTTCCCAGTACTGCTGCCCAGAAGAGAGAGCCTGGGAACATAAGGCCTGGCAGGAGGCAAACCTCTCATGACTCCAGGGATAGGGCTGTGGGCGGTGAGATACAGTGATCCTTGGACACCTCCAGGCTACAGGAGAGGCTCCCTAGGTCAAAGGTTGGATTGATGACCCCCGGGGAAAAAAACCAGAACATGACTAGCCACTTCTGATGGTTCATGCTAAGAGGTCTTCAAATAGCAAAAAGCAGCTTTGTATCTTTGAGTGTGATAAAGTTTTACACATACTGGCATTAAAATTGGTGCATCAAGGGACTTCCCTGGTGGCACAGTGGTTAAGAATCCGCCTGCCAATGCAGGGAACACAGGTTCAAGCCCTTGTCCGGGAAGATCCCACATGCCACGGAGCAACTAAGCCTGTGTGCCACAACTACTGAAGCCTGTGCGCCTAGAGCCCATGCTCCAAAACAAGAGAAGCCACCGCAATGAGAAGCCTGTACACCGCAACGAAGAGTAGCCCCCGCTCACCACAACTACAGAAAGCCTGCGTGTAGCAACAAAGACCCAACCCAGCCAAAGGTAAATTAATTAATTAATTAAAAATATAAATAAATAAAATAAAATAGGACTCCTGTTTACAAAAAAAGAAAAAAGTTATAGTCAGATTTTCGGCTGTATAGGCGTTTGGTGCCCCTAACCCCCATGTTGTTCAAGGGTCAACTGTACTCCCCAGTAATTAAATTTGTATTACAAATAATCACCCCTGCTGTGTAAGCTGCACCAAAATGCTTATTAAAACTTTAGTGTGGGGGGGCTTCCCTGGTGGCGCAGTGGTTGCGAATCTGCCTGCCAATGCAGGGGACACGGGTTCGAGCCCTGGGCTGGGAAGATCCCACATGCCGCGGAGCGACTAGGCCCGTGAGCCACAATTGCTGAGCCTGTGCGTCTGGAGCCTGTGCTCCGCAGCGAGAGAGGCCGCGATAGTGAGAGGCCCGCGCACCGCGACGAAGAGTGGCCCCTACTTGCCGCAACTAGAGAAAGCCCTCGCACAGAAACGAAGACCCAACACAGCCATAAAATAAATTAATTAATTAATTAATTAATTTTTTAAAAAAAACAAAAAATTTTAGTGTGCATGAAAATCCCCTGCAAAGTTGTCAAAAATGCAAGTCCTTGGGGCTTACTCCCGGAGATGCTAACTCAATAGTCTGGCCATGGGCCTTGGATTCTGCATTTTTTTTTTTTAAGGGTGGAAAGATTTTTAATTAATATTATGAAGTGGGACTTCCCTGGTGGTCCAGTGGTTAAGACTCCAGGCTGCCAATGCAGGGGGCCCAGGTTCAATCCCTGGTCAGGGAACTAGATCCCGCATGCCACAACTAAGACCCGGTGCAACTAAATAAATAAGTAATTAATTTTAAACAAACAAACAAACAAAAAATACTATGAAGTTACCATAATACAGATATCAAAGCCACAAAAAGAACATATAAGGAAAAAAAAAAACACAACATAGGCCAACAAACCTGGAGATTATCTGCATTCATATTAGTTTACAGAGAGTCCCGGGTCATACCTCGAGAAACACTGTACCATTTAGACTGCGTGATTTCCGTGGCAGCTCATGGTCTGTTTACATAGGGTCAAAGGAAATCATTGTGATGAGGCAGTCAAATTGCTTAGCAGCTGTTAAAGTGCTGACTTGAAGAATAACTAATCTATTGTCTTAAAAACAATCTTGTGAGAACTTCAGGGAATGATGTTTCAGGAAATAGGGATATATTCAGATCTTATGTTTTAAAACTGTCCTGGACTGGTCCAAATAATCAAAATCAAAATAACCAAAATAATCAACGTTGTACTTGACAAGGCATACTTGAATTTTCTAAGTTAAGTTTTAAAAATACTTAATATGTATACTTAATTCCTCAAAAAATTAAAAATAGAATTACCATATGATCCAGTAATTCCACTTGTAGGCATATATACAAAAGAATTGAAAGCAAGGTCTCAAAGAGATGTTCATACACCCATGTTCACGGCAGCATTATTCACAGTACCCAAGGGGTGGAAGCAACCCAAATGTCCATCGATGGATGGATGGATGGATGGGTAAACAAAATGTGGTATATATATGTGTATAATACAATGGAATATTATTCAGCCCTTAAAAGGATGGAAATTCTGACACAGTCAACAATATGGATAAAACTTGGATCCAATAATATGGATGCTAAGTGAAATAAGCCAGTCACAAAAAGATAAACACTTCATGATTCCACTTATATAAGCTATTTGGAGTAATCAAACTCATAGAAACAGAGAGTGGAATGGTGGTTGCTAGGGGTTGGGGAAGGAGGGTATGGGGAGTTACTGTTTAATGGGTATAGAGTTTCAGTTTTGCAAGATGAAAACGTTCTGGAACTTGGTTGCATACAATATGAATATACTTAACACTATTCAACTGTAAACTTAAAAAGGTTAAGATGGTGCATTTGTTATATGTATTTTACCACAATTAAAAATTAAAAATGCACACTTAAGTAATCATAGAAAGTCATAATTTTTTCCCAAGATATCATGTTTCTCCAGTTAAATAAGGAGAAATATTTCAACCAGAGCAACACCATTAAACATTATAAATGTTATAAAACATTTACATTATTATTTAAAATTCACTAGGACACACACTAGGATAAATTTCAAATGCGTAAAAGATTTATATGTGAAACCAAAGATTTAATATAAAAGTGTACATACACACACACACACACACACACCACTTGAGGTGGTGAAGTTTTCTAAATAAAATTTAAAATCTAGAAGCCACAAAAGAAAACACTGATAAAATGTACTACTTGAAAATATAAAAATGTCTATATGACATTCTAAAACCCACACTAAACAGAATCAAAAGATAAATGACAAATGGGGAACAAAATCTGCAATTCATATCACAGACAAAAGGCTAATCTCCCTAATTTATAATGAGTTCCTAAAAATCAAATTTTTAAAGGACCAACAATACAAGATATAAACAGACAATTCATGGAGAAATGCAAATTAAAAGTACAGTACACAAATATATCACTTGTTTTAAACCCATTGGATTGGCAAAAAAAATACCAAAGTTTGACAGCACATTGTGTTGGCAGGCTTGGGGGACAAACATTTCTTCTGTAAGAGTGCCAACTGATACAACCCAACTGGAGAGCAGTTTGTCAACGTTATCAAAATAGCAAAATTTACTCTATGACCCAGCAATCCTTACTGGTAATTTAACCTACAATTATTTCTGCACTCATATAAAATGATGTATATACAGTAATTGACTTCAGCATTGTTTGCAGTTATAAATAATTGGGAATAATCATGCATCCATCAGTAAAGGGTTGAGTAAATAAATGTTGGCATATCCATAAATTGGAATATTATGCAGCTTTAAAGAGAAAATGCTTGAGGTACTGATTTGTAAAGGTATCAAGATATATTAAGTAAAAAAGAAAAGCAAAATGCAGAACAGTGTATACAGTATGCTAACTTTTGTGTAAAAAAAAAATATTGGGGGAGATAAGAATACAAATTTGTGTTTGCTTGTACTTACAAAAGTAAATTCTGAATGGACACTTAAGAAAACTAGTAAAGGTGGTTAACTGGGGGAATAAGAGGAATTGGACGAGGGTAGGAACACAATACTTTTGTTGTGTCTTTTCATATTTTTTGATTTTTGAATTAAAATTTTTAAATTTAATCCTCAAGTTTAAAGCTCGATTTTAGATTTTAAATTAGGAACCCATCCTAAATTTAGGAGCACACAGGAGCTAAGAGGGCACTTTATTTCTCAGATCGTTTTTGGAACAATTAATAAACTGTACTCTAACTGGTCTCCTTAAGAAACCTTTCCCAAGGAATCACGCTTCTCCACTTAAGTAAGAAACTTTTTAAGCAGAGCAAGATGATTTAAATATCTAAAAGCTCTTAGAGATACGTCTCTAAAGCATACAAAGCTGGCGGTGGCCGAGTCAGGAGGCAGAGGCAAGGGAGACCAGAGCACTTGCCTATGGGGCAGGTGTGAATTGTTTTTCAATCCTGAGCCACAGAACAACAGGAATCTAAAAGTCCGGACAGAAAGGTTCTTTTCTACATTGTTACCCTTTAGTATTAAAACATACTGGCCAGAGATTACAGTTGAATAGAATTTATCAAGAACTATATACAAAATTGCATGCTTCATTAATAAGGACATTTACTAGTGAAAAATAAAAAGCCGCCTATTTCTGAATCTCCTCAGGTAGATAGCACAGATGCACGGTGAGCTAGCAAAATCAGGTCTAGGTTCTGGATTTATAGGTCTTAGAAAACGAGTTTCTATCTATTAAGGGCCTGTGATACAGCACACCTCCAGTCAGGTCCAAAAACACATCCAGTCACAAAAATAGCTCAGCCCACTCCTTCCTCGTTCACACCACAGGGATAACACAGCTGGGCTCTCAGATCCTGTCCCCAAAAAACAAAGCCATGGAACGCTGCCCCAACTTCCATAATTAAACCTCCTCTACCAAATAAAATCAACTCACCCTGCATTTGTTCTTCAAGGGCCTCTTTCCTCATGAAGTTTTCTTGTAATTTTTCCTGGATCTCTTCTAGGTCATGGAGAATGTCTCTCATTTTCCCCTCAGGTGTGTTGGAAGTCACTAGTTTTGGAGAAGCCAAGGAAAGGTCCACCCCATCTGACAAAGCCTATTGATGAATCATTTAAAAAAAAAAATAAGAAGAAGAAGGAGAAGGAGGAGGAGAAGGAGAAGAAGGAGAAGGAGAAGAAGAAGAAGGAAGGAAGGAAGAAAGGAAGAAGGAAAAAAGAAAATCTCCTAAGGAATGCATCAAATATATTCCAGTTCTACCAACCATCTATAATTTTCTACTTACCTCCTAACGGGTTTTTCAAAACATAGTTAGGCCCTCAATATATGTGCCTTGAAAACAATCTAGAATAATACATAGTATGGCAAAAATATTAGAAAATGGTGATTTCTTGGTGATGGGGCTATAGATGATTTTCATTTGTTTTTTCAACTGCTATATATTTTCTAGTATTTTGTACAACAGATATGGAGTTCTTAGCTCATACCCCCAAAAAGTTTGAAAATTTTAGGCCCATCTTATAGGGGCTTTACAAAATAAATAATATAGATAGTCACTAAGATAAGCTACAGAGGCTGAAATAATCTTCCCCAGACTGCTATCATAACTCTTCCTAAGGGCCAAGACAAACATGTTGCCTGCATACAGGCCCTGCTCTCTGGGGCCTCCAACACACACTCCCTGATTTTCTTTAACTTCAGGTCCTGTTATTCCCCAACACAGCCTCTCATCTGCTCACCACCTTCCCACCTTCAGCACCTGACTTTCCTTCCCAACTTTGCAAAATCCATTTCCCATTCTTTTTGCCAATCATAACAGGAGTAGGTACCACCCGTTGAATATTTTCCACTGCTCACCTCTAATTTGCCTAACAACTTTCCAAGATAGGTTTATTATCCCCATTTTACAAAAGAGGGAGTTCACGGAGGTTAACTATATTGCCATAGCTAATTTGATTGTCCCACATTTTCACATTGCTCAAGCACTTTTTTAAGCAAGATCTTTTTAAAAAAAAATCTCCACATAAAACCAATGAGGTGCAGGCCATGGATCATTTTTTGTTTGTTTGTTTTACAGATAGAAATCTGAGACTCAGAAAGGTGAAATGACTTGTCCAAGGTCATAATACTAGTGAGTGGCAATGTCAGGACTGATGGACAGACTCTCAGACCTTCTACCCCAACACACTGCATCCCTGAGGACCCATTTATTCACTCACTCCAATACACTGGGTGTTTGTTGAGCACTTACTATGTGCCAAGCACTGTGTTAGGCCTGGGGATACAAGAATGAACAAAAGAACAAAAGCCATCAAGGTCGCTGCCCTCATAGAGCTTAGAGTCCAGTGCAAAGGAAGAGGGATGAAAGACATTAATAAATTATGGTGCCAATCATTATCAAGTCACAACTGTAACAACTGCTACAAATGAAAGGTACATGGAATCATACATAAGAGCCTCTAATAAGGGGATTTGACTTGTTCAAGGAAATCAGTGAAGGCTTCTTCGAGGACGTGATAATCTAGCTGAGGTCTGAAGGATGAGCAGGCACTACCTACATGACAGAGTAAAAGAAGAACATTCCATGGTGATGGGAAGAACTGTGACACTCTGGAGGGAACAGATCAGAGCAATTAAAAGGCTTTGGTAGAAATCCAGGCAAGAAATAGTCATAGGATTGGATTAGAGTCATCTTTAACGAGCTCGAGAATAGTAAATAGGGAGCTTCCCTGGTGGCACAGCAGTTAAGAATCCGCCTGCTAATGCAGGGGACACGGGTTCGAGCCCTGGTCCGGGAAGATCCCACATGCCGTGGAGCAACTAAGCCCGTGCGCCACAGCTACTGAGCCTGCGCTCTAGAGGCCGCGAGCCACAACTACTGAAGCCCGTGCGCCTAGAGCCTGTGCTCCACAATGAGAGAAGCCACTGCAGTGAGAAGCCCATGCACCGCAACAAAGAGTAGCACCCACTCGCCACAACTAGAGAAAGCCTGCACACAGCAACAAAGATTCAAATCAGCCAAAAAAAATAAATTAAAAAAAAAAAAAAGAGTTTAGAGGCAGGTTCAACAGGTATCTTAGGAGGAATACTAAATGTTGGCAATAAAGTACCAATTATATGTTTTACCAAGATCCAACAACATCTGCTATATTATTTATTAGTAGGTACAAGTGTATCACAACTGTTGACTTGTTGTTTGTTTATTGACATCCTTCACATTTAAAGAAACATTCAGATGAGAATGCTAAACCACTCCACTTCCGGAGCTTCATCTGCTCAGCTGCCTGGCTGGGAATGGGAGGAAGTTTTGCAGCCAACACATTCTGGCAACACCCTCAAGACCTAGTCATGGTCATCTGAGGCAGGCGGGGCCCAGACTTCAATGGAGAAATTTGCATTACCTCCAAAAGAGGTCCTACGGAGAGCCACAGAAATACAAGATGTTCATCATCTTACTCTAAATAAACCAGAGTTTTTAGAACTTTGGAGGGACATTTTTCACTTTTTAAATTATGCTGGAACCTCAAAAACTGGAACCAGTTTTTCATCTCTAAGAAGCACTGACGTCCCTCAAAATAGCATGTGTTTTGGAAGCCGTATGCAGACTATTTTATAGAGGAGGAGGCTGACCACAGGTAACATTGTTTGCTCTTAAATTTCCAGGTCTCACTCTTAAATATTCAGGCAGCTGGAATTCTGGAATGGAGCCCTTATCTAGACACCTGAACAAATTTAAAACTTTAAAAAATAAGTGTGTTGCTTTTTCCATCCGTAGAAGAACTGCACACTCATTGTGGTGAATTTAGAAAACGCAGAGAATGCGAAAGAAGAAATGTTTTAAATTATCCGATATCCTACCATCCATAGGCAATCGTTTTAATTTAAAAGCCAATGGAAAGTATATTCAGTCACTATAAGCTATACCAACAAAGAGTTTTAAGGACCTGAGGAATAATGCTGTATTTATTTATTTATTTATTGGCTGCACCACTTGGTTTATAGGATCTCAGTTCCCCGACCAGGGATTGAACCCGGGCCACGGCAGTGAAAACGCCCAGTCCTAACCACTA
The DNA here is from genome assembly GCF_949987535.1 of Balaenoptera acutorostrata. Classification (NCBI taxonomy): domain Eukaryota; kingdom Metazoa; phylum Chordata; class Mammalia; order Artiodactyla; family Balaenopteridae; genus Balaenoptera; species Balaenoptera acutorostrata. Next base: position 18,586,896 of record NC_080083.1, on the reverse strand, counting down.
GACCACCAGGGAACTCCCAATGCTGTATTTATAACCAAAAAGAAGAGAACAGCTTTATTCATAATTGCAAAAAAAAAAAAAAAATGGAAATAACCAATATGTCCATCAAAAGGTGAATAGATAAACTGTGGGACATCTACGCAATGGAATCTTATTTGACAATAAAAAGAAATGAGCTATCAAGCCACAAACCTTAATTTTGTTTAATGAAAGAAGCTAGCCTGAAAAAGCTAGATACTGTATGATTCCAAAGATACAACATTCTAGAAAGGGCAAAACTAAAGAGATAGCAAAAAGTCAGTGGTTGCCAGGGGTTGGGGAGAGGGAGGGGGTACAAAGAGGTAGAGTGCAGGGGATTTTCAAGGCATAAAACTGTTAACTACAGATACATGACTTCATGCATTTGTCAAAATCCATAGAACGGTACAACACAGAGAGTGAACCCTGATGTAAACTGTGGATTTTAGTTAATAATGACGTATCAATATTGGTTCATAAGTTGTAACAAATGTACCAAACTAATGCAAGATATTAATACTAAGGGTAACTGTGAGGGGTATATGGGAATTTTCTGTACTATCTGCTCAATTTTCTATAAGCCTAGAACTGCTCTAAGAAATAAAGTCTATTAATTATTTTTTTTTAAAAAAAGAGGAGTGGATAGCTCCAAGCTCTTTTACCCTCCACCAACCCTGCCCCCCCAACACACACACACACACACACACACACACATACACACACACACACACACACACAGAGAAACGTCTCAAGACAAGCAGAAACTGTCAGAACCAACTTTGTCAGAACTCTGGCAGACACTGACTCAAAAAAGCACAACCTGGCAGTAGGAAAGCTTTGTGGCATTTTGACTTGCCCTTGCCCCATTCCCTTCCTGGCTGTGATGGTATTGAAAATTCCCAGCGTGAAACTCTGGTCCTGGTTCCCAAAGGAGCAGAGCAGATCTTATTCACAAACCATTGTGTCTGTCTGTTCTAACCTGGCTGGGGGCTGCCTGAAGGAATGACACAGGGTGCTCGTCTTTGTTTCATCTAACCCAGAGCTCAGACCAGAAAGGTGGTGAGTATTGCTCAGAAGTTCTGCAAGCGGAGTTAAACCTGTCTGGGGCAAAAGACTGTGGTGGAAACAGACAATAACCTAAGTCCCAGAAGCAAATAGACCAGGAGCAAATAGACCTAAGTCCCAGGAGCAAAAGTTGGGGAAAACTGGAATCCTACTTTGTTAATGGGAATGCAAAGTATTGTTGTTGCTGTGGAATGCAGTTTGGCTGTTCCTCAATAAGTTAAACACAGAATTACCATACGATCCAACAATTCTACTCCTACCCAAAATAACTGAAAATAGGAACTCGGATACTTGTACATTAACATTCACTGCAACATTACTCACAATAACCCAAAGGTGAAAACAATCCAAATGTCCATCGATGTTTGAATGGATTCAAAAAAAGAAAAGTGGTATAATCATACAAGGGAATTATTATTCAGCCACAAAAAGGAATGAAGTTCGGATACATGCTACGACATGAATTAATCTTGAAAACATTATAGCAAGTGAAAGAAGCCAAAGCCAGAAACAAAGTGACAAATATTGTATGATTCCACTTCTATGAAATATCTGGAGTAGGCAAAGTCATAGAGACAGAAAGTAGAATAGAGGTTACCAGGGGCTGGAGGGCAGGGGAGGGAGAAATTATTGCTTCATGGGTACAAAGCTTCTGTTTGTGGTGATGAAAAAGTTTTGGAACTAGATAGTGGTGATGGTTGCACAGCACTGTAAATATAATGCCACTGAATTGTACATTTTAAAATGGTTAAATGGCAAATTGTATGTTATATAACGTAAACATATTTTAGCACAATTAAAAATTGTCAGAGAGACAGAGTGGGTGCAGAAAGACTGGAAATAAGTGGAAAGAGGCCAGGGTGGATAGCGCCTAGGTTGATAGGATCTCTGATTTTGATTTTTTTTTTTCTGCTTCTTCATATTTTTCTGAACTTTCCAAAGAACGGGTTCTACGTTCAGACTGAGAAAAGTAACGTGAAAATACAATCAGAAGGAGAGGAAGCGCCGTGGGGATAATGGGATGCAGTCGGCGCGCGCGGGCGGATGGAGGTCAGAGGGCAGTCTCTGGTCCCGCCTTCCTACCGGCAGCTGCGCTGTGCGGCCCGAGGGCCCGGGTGCTGGGCTCGGGCCCTCCAGCTCGCGCGCCTCCCGACTGTACTTGTCCTCCAGGTCCTGCGGCATGGTGTTCTTCCGCAGCTGCAGCGGCCGCTCGGCGCCCTCGCGGCAGGTGCGGCAGGACCCGTGGCGCCCCGCGCCCCACAGACCCATCAGGCAGTCGCGGGAGAAGCTGTGGCCGCAGGGCAGCGTGGCGGGCCGGGCCAGCAGCTCGTGACAGATGATGCAGCCCAGGTCGTCCTCGGCCAGCCACACGGGGATGGCCGGGCAGGCGTCCAGGCCCGCCCTGGTCCCCAGGCCGCCGCCGCTCCGCCCACCCCCGGGGTCGGTGCGCGGAAGTCAGGGCTACGCCGGGGGCCGCCAGCCCTGCGGCTACGTCTCCTCCTGCTCCTCCCTCGCTCTCCCTGTCCCCTCCTCCTTCGCTGCAGCTTGGGTCCACCCTTGTTTCCTTTTTTCCAGTCCTTTTGCAAGCTGATTTATGCGCTGGGAAATGCGCTCGCCCCAGGCCGTTAGAAACGCGCTGATGTCCCAAAGATATTCTTTAGCCTGATGTCCCCCACTCCCATCAAAGTGCAACCCGGGGACTTCCCTGGCGGTCCAGTGGTTGGGACCCCCGCCAACACTTCAGGGGGCGCGGGTTCGACCCCTGGTCGGGGAACTAAGATCCCACATGCCCCCCGGTGTGGCCAAAAGACATAGATAGATAGATAGAGATAGATAGGTAGATAGATAAATAGGTAGATAGATAATAGATAGATAATAGGTAGATAGATAATAGATTAGATAGATAATAGGTAGATAGATGATAGGTAGATAGATAATAGATTAGATAGATAAATAATAGATAATAGATAAATAGATAAATATAGATAGATCGATAGATAATAGATTAGATAGATGATAGGTAGATAGATAATAGATTAGATAGATAGATAATAGATTAGATAGATTAGATAGATAATAGATTAGATAATAGATAATAGATTAGCTAGATTAGATAGATAATAGATTAGATAGATAATAGATAATAGATTAGATAGATAATAGATTAGATAGATGATAGAGCGATAGATAGATGATAGATGGATAGATAGATTGATAGATAATAGGTAGATAGATAATAGATAGATTGGATAGATAGGTAGATAATAGGTAGATAGATAGATTAGATAGGTAGATAATAGATTGGATAGATAGGTAGATAGATAATAGATTAGATAAATAAGATAGGTAGATAGATAATAGATTAGATAGATAGGTAAATAGATAATAGATGGATAGATTAGATAGATAGATAATAGATAGATAATAGATTAGATAGATAGGTAGATAGATAATAGATTAGATAATAGAAAGATTAGATAGATAATAGATAAATAGATTAGATAGATTAGATAGATAATAGATAGATAGATTAGATAGATAGATGATAGATAGATAGATAGATAGATAGATAGATAGATAGATAACTACCCCAACAACTCTTGGGAGGAGGAAAAGGAGCGGATTCGATTTAAGAACTCTTTTCTGAGAATGCGCCCACTAGGTGTCATCCAACCACTCCAACAAGTAGTGAGGGGTTGAAGAATACTCGGTGCGGAGAGCTGTGAAGCTCTTTAAAAATACCGATGTTGTTCGGCCTCCACTCCCAGAAAGTCTGATTTCGTTGTCTGAGGTGGAGCCCCTGCGGGGTATTTTTAAAAACGTCCCCCAGATGATTCTAACGTGCAGCCAAAGTTGAGTGACCCCTAGACTTTTAAAATCGCTATTACAATGCAGAATTGAGCCACTGTTTCCTTACTGCTCTCTGCTGACTGAAAGCACATTACCCGATAGACTTCAGAACAAAAATACTAAAGTGTGTTTTCTTTTTTTTCTTATAATTTAATTTTTAAAAAAATTTTTCATTTATTTGTTTATTTATTGGCTGCGTTGGGTCTTCGTTGCTGTGCCTGGGCTTTCTCTAGTTGCAGCGAGCAGGGGCTGCTCTGGGCTTCTCATTGCAGTGGCTTCTCTTGTTGTGGAACATGGGGCTCTAGGTGCACAGGCTTCAGTAGTTGTGGCACGTGGGCTCAATAGTTGTGGCTCTCGGGCTCTAGAGTGCAGGCTTAGTAGTTGTGGCACTCGGGCATAGTTGCTCCATGGCATGTGGGATCTTCCCAGACCAGGGCTTGAACCCATGTGCCCTGCATTGGCAGGCGGATTCTTAACCACTGTGCCACCAGGGAAGTCCCAAAGTGTGTTTTCTTCAGGCAACAGGCCTGGCCCTGGTGGGGCTTGCTCTCTTCCTCCTCTCTCATTCCAGTCCCAAGTACATTACAAGTAGAAAATGTAAGAGCTGGAAGAGCAAAGTCCCCAAGAGGCAAAGGAGCTTACAGGCTTACACAGCAATAATTGAATGGCAGAGAACAGGGCCTGTATCTCTGTGATCTGTTGAAATGAACTAAAAATGTCTTATATTTTATTTTACCCCATATTGCCTGGTGTCAAAGTAGGTACCAGATAATACAAATTTGTGTCTATTTCCAATACTGGAAATGACAGGAAGTAGTCCTTAGCACTGCTCATCCAAGTTTCCAGCTCTTTCCCCAACTAGGCACTTGGTAGGACTGGCACTTCTCTGACACTCTAGAAACACATAGAAGTAATACTTCAACTTCACATCAGCTTAAAAAGGTAGTAAGTCGTTGCATCTTTTTCTGCCAGCTGCCCTAACTACAGAGATGAAATCGTAATTTGGTGGCCCCTGCTGGCCCACACTAGGACACGCAGTAAAGGAGAGAAATAAACCTGAGATATGTTTAAGTTACTGAGATTTAGTGGGTGCTTGTTGCTGCAGCATAACCTAGCCTATCCTGACTGATAGATTACCTGGATTTTGTTCCAGAGACTTCTCATTTGAAGTAAACTCATAGCTTCTCTGTGCCCGTCTTTTCTGGAAAAGAAGCATGATTCCAGGCACATATGCTTAAATCTTCCATCTTAACAAATAAAATTTCCTTTGATATAAGCCTCCTTCTAGCCACCCCTCCTTCTCTTCTCCATTATACACCCAAATTTCTTGAAAGAGTGGATTAACCAGTGGTCTTCAAACTTTTTTTTTCTTGGACACCTCCTAAAAGTTTTATGCAAAAACATGCAGTGGTTACAAGGAGGGAGGGGTAGGAGGGGTCAGCCCTAGCTGGAAAAATACATGAACAATTTCTTCCTTTACATCCGAAATTTTATCATTCTTTCATCTTGAACTTGTATTTCCATTCCACTTTCCTCACAGAACTCTATGCTAAGGAGTATATTTTATGATGAAAGTCTTTTATAACTTTGTGATCACTTTCGTCACTTTGTTATAATTCTCTGCAACAAAAATATGTATATATATTGAATTTTCAACCTTTTTTACTTCTTTGGCCGCGCTTCCCCTGACCAGGGATCGAACCCGCAGGGAGTCTTAACCACTGGAACTCCAGGGAAGTCCCTCTTTTTTACATCCTGTGACCAAAAGGCTCTTGTTAAATTTTTCTCCTGGATTGAATTATCATTGCAATTATTACTATCAATCAAAACAAAAAATATTGTAAATTTATATAAATAATTGTTAAACAAAAAGTAAATTTTTATTGGAATTAAAGCTCTTAATGAGATGGATGGTCCATCTTCTTTTAAAAACACATTTATCTGTGGATGAACATTACTTCCCCACAGTAGCTTTATTGAGATATAGCTGACATTTAACATTGTGTATGATTCGATGATTTGATATATGTGTATTTTGCAAAATGCTTACCACAATAAGGTTAGTTAACACCTCCATCATGTCACATAATTACTTTTTTTTTTTACCGTGAGAACATTTAAGAGTTGCTTTCTTAGCATCTTGCAAGTATACAATACAGTATTGTTAACTATAGTCACCATGTTTTACATTAGCTCCCCAGAATTTATTCATTTTATAACTGGAAGTTTTTACCCTTTGACTAACATCTCCCCATATCCCCTACCCCCAGCCCATGGCTACCACCATTCTACCCTCTATTTCTATGAGCTCTACTTTTTTAGATTCCACATGTAAGTGAGATCATACAGTATTTGTCTTTCTCTGTCTGACTTACTTCCCTTAGCATAATGCCCTCAAGCTCCATCCATGTTGTCACAAAAGGTAGGATTTTCTTCTTCTTTTTCTTTTTTTTGGCAGAATAACATTCATATATATATATACACACACACATACACACGTATATAGGTCTTCTGCCCATTTTTAAATTGGATTATTTGTGGGAGGTTTTGCTATTGAGTTATATGAGTGATGAACATTACTTAACAGTAGAATTAGACAAGGTTCAACAATAAATTCTATTTCTATTTTTTTAATAAATGTTAATGCTGAAAAACCTTGTTCACGTATATAAATAGATGACAAAATGCCACACATTTTATTGAACACTTTCTGAGATATAGTCAGCCCTCCGTATCAGCGGGTTCCATATCCATAAATACAACCTACCTTGCATGGAATGCCATTTCATATCAGGAAGTTTAGCATCCAAGGATTTTGTTACCCACGGGGGTCCTGGAACTCATCCCATGCGGATACTGAGGAATGACTGTATCTATATATGCAAAAAAAATAACAGTGATCCATCACCAGAAATTATTTTTAATAATCTCTCAGCTGACAACTTGATTAGATTTTCCTTTATTTTATGTTGAAAGCAGAGAATTTGAAACCACCTGTGTTGCAAAAGTCATTAGAATTATCCACTTTCTTATTTTCTGGGAGGTAGGCTAAAAAGACTTTACCAAGGTTTATCAAACTACTATCAATTACACCAGTTACTCTTACTTAGAGGCATTTTGTTTAACCTGATATACTCAGAAAGGGCTAGGAAAATTAGAATATTGTTCATTTAAATACACCTTTGTTAATTTAATTTTTTTTGGAAAGGTACTTTTGTCTTAAGTGCTTGAAATATATTTCCTTCAAAAGTTTGGAGCTGCAAATTTAGCTCATTCAATACATGCAAAATATGGGCTACAGAATCTAACTGGAGGTGCCAGTTCTCATAGTCAAACCAGTCAAATCAGACTCATTTTCTATCAGAGAATCTGACATCATTGTTAAATTCAAGTAGATGTGTTAATACACGTTCCTGTGATGCTGAGTTCTAATGCTAAGTTAGATGGGAAAGGAGTTTGTGTGCAACTGCCATTAATATATTCTATCAGTGCTCCTTTGTTCACTTTGCTCTCATTGGATTCCTTAAGGGACAAAGCATATTTTGTCAGGGGAAGAGAGAAGTCAGTAAACTGCTAACCTAAAATAATTGAACAACCAGTTAATTTTACCAGGAAAATGGGTTTATTTGGGAGCAGCAAAGAATTGCAATTCAGGACGTGGAACTATGGTGAACCACATGCAAGTCCAGTTAAGCAAAGGACAGGAAGCTCTTTTATAGAGAAGAAGGGGAAGCTGGGAGGGGCTTCTAGAAACAAAAGGTCCTTTGGAGGAAATTGGGAGTTTGAAGTACAGTGGCTTTTTATTGGCTGAGCTATTGCCAGGCAAGGAAAAATTTTTTCTTCCTCCTGCTGGCGGAAGTAAAGTTGTGTCACTTCCTGCTGGAGATGCAAGGTACTTCTCTTCCTATTAGGATCTGTATTGATGTGGAGTGGTATGTACATGATAGAGCTTCCCCCTTCTGGCCTCCTGACTCCAGTTTAGTGAGGTTTCCCTTTATTAATTTTCACAAGACATACATCACCCTTATTTCCACTCTATATGAACTCAAAACACCCAAATATAAGCCAAAACGTATTTTTAATGCCAAACCTTGTCACCAACAAAAATCTTCATTAAACGAAGGAGGTCACAAACCCTGACCTCAATGCCTTGACTTAAAAAAGGCTTCACTGGCACTGTTAAAAGAAGGAAAAGCTACAGATTGGAGGAAAATATTTGCAAATCCTATATCTGTCAAAGGACTAGTATCCAGAATCCACAAAGAACTCTCAAAACTCAACAATAAGAAAACAAACCATTTAATATCACATTGTATTGACGAAACTGTTTCATCTTTTGGGGAAAATTGATTTAACTCTTTTAAAGCAAAAGCATATTAGTTTGAAAACTGTGCCTCTCCAAGTTGAATAAATTCATGAACTCTAGTGTAAACTCAGTATTATTTCAAAGGGATAGTGCATAAATTTAAGAGCAACTTCAATATCAATAAAGTGTCCTGCAAATTTTTCTTATAGTATTTTTGGACAATTTACATGTTACTACTGATTATAATTAAAGTGTTCTGCATATTGATTCATGTTAGAAAAGTGTATAAAATTGTTACTAGTGATTTGTATTATTAAATGTTTTCATAGCAACATAAATTCTTGTAACTGCTTAGCTAAGTCACAAATTAACTTTCCTTAGAGTTTCAAAATTAGCTCATTCATATGCAGTGGGATGTCAGTGAGAAAACATAATCACACTGCCTTAGGTTTTTGATTATCGACAATTTTGCAAGCATTCCTTTGGTTTCAAGAAAATCTTGAGTTGAAATTAAGAGTACACTAAATAATTGTAAAACTCCAGAACTCAACCAAAAGCATTGGCAAAGAATATGAGATCACTGAATTGTTTTTCATTTCTTTCAACAGTTCTATAGACTGGCAGTGATTCATAGCATTTTCATGTACATGCTGAACAATTTTAACAACTGTATCCATGACAGTTTTCATAGTCTGTTTCAGAAAACTGAACATAAATATTTTTACTTTGTGTCATAAAATGGAACAAAATCATAAGAGAATCATCAGTCTCTTATTTTAAAATTTCAATATTTGAATTTTTGACCTAACATAGCTAAAGAACCATCTGTCACAATAAAAATTAGGTTTTCCATATCTACCTGAAATTCTTCTCTTACAGATGTAAAAGATTCAAAAATATCTACACCATCAGTTTGATTTTTAGGCAGTGGATTGATATTTCCTCATAAATTTATTTATTTATTTTTATTTATTTATGGCTGTGTTGGGTCTTCATTTCTGTGCGAGGGCTTTCTCTAGTTGCGGCGAGCGGGGGCCACTCTTCATCGCGGTGCGCGGGCCTCTCACTATCGCGGCCTCTCTTGTTGTGGAGCACAGGCTCCAGACGCGCAGGCTCAGTAATTGCGGATCACGGGCCCAGTTGCTCCGTGGCATGTGGGATCTTCCCAGACCAGGGCACGAACCCGTGTCCCCTGCATTGGCAGACAGATTCTCAACCACTGCGCCACCAGGGAAGCCCTTCCTCATAAATTTAAAAGTCCTCTGAAACAAAACTTACCCAAATTATTGTTAGTCTTGTATCACACAACTCACCTAAAACTAAAGAAAAGTGCCTGCATTTTTTCAAATTTTGAATCAGCTGATCTTTGACATTATTAGGAAAAAATACCGTATTCTACAGGTAATTGTTTGGCAGCTTAACTGAAGATACTTCACTTTTTATAAAATTTAGTTTTTAGTCTTTTCCTCATCATTAAATTTTTTTCCACAACTGAAATAATAAATATCTTATGCAATGCAATGGTTAAATTAAAATATACGTCTTACCAAAACAACTAAGTTGTGTTTGAAGAAAAAATATCTTACACTGCTCCAGTTTTTAATTTTATTTTTTACTTTTTTTTTTTTTTAAATTTTGGCCACATAGCACAGCTTGCGGGATCTCAGTTCCCTGACCAGGGACTGAACCTGGGCCATGGCAGTGAAAGTGCAGAATCCTAACCACTAGACACCAGGGAACTCCCCCAGTTTTTTATTTTAAATTTAAATGATTTTAAATTAGATAAAATGAAGTAAAATTAAGAATTCATTTCCTTGGTTGTATTAATCACATTTCAATCCTCAATGGCAACGTGTGGCTACTGTTACCATATTCGTACAGCCATAGGTCATTGATTCTTATGCCTTTCCCTTTAATTAGTGCTTTAGCTGCATCATTTCAATTTTGACATGTATTTTTATTATCATTCAGTTATAAATCTTTTAAATTTCCCATGTGATTTCTTTTTTGATTCATGGTTGTCTATTTCTCCCTTAAATTTTGTCCGTTTCAGCTTCACATACCTTGGAGCTGTATTATTAGGCACATACACATCTATGATTGTTGTGTCTTTTGATGAATTACACCTTTTATTGTTATGAAACATCACTCTTTATCTCTGATATTACTCCTTGTCTTGAAAAAATACTTTATCTGATCTCCGTATAGCCTCTCCAGCCTTCTTGTTGTTACTGTCTGCATGGTATATGTTTTTCCACACTTATAACTTCAATCTATCTATGTCTTTAGATTTAAAATGTCTTTTTAACATCATGCAATTGGGTCATGCTTCCTTATCCACTCTGACAATCTTGCATTTTAATTTAACTGTTTAATCCACTAATATTTAATGTAATTATTGATATGGTAAGGTCTCCCTTTTGTTCTTTATTTTCAGTTTGTCTCATCTATTTCATATTCATTTTGTCTTCCTTTCCTGCCTTCTTCTGGGTTAATCAAATGCTTTTTAAAATTCTGTTTTAATTTCCTTGTTAGCTTTTTAGCTATACCTCTTTGCATTATATGTTTAGTGGTTGCTTTAAGGATTACAGTATACATCCTTGAATTTTCACAATCTACGTAGACCTAATTTTGTACCACTTCATGTAAAATATAAGAAGCTTGAAAGTGTAGAGTTCCATTTACTCCAGGCCTTCATGCTGTAGTTGTCATATACATTATCTCTACAGATGGTATAAACCATAACACATGTAATTCTTGCTTTAAATAGGCAGTCTTATATTTACTTATATCTTTACCATTTCTATTATACTTTATTGCTTCCTAAAGATCAGAGTTTCTGTTTGGTATCATTTTCTTTTACCCCAAAGAACTTTCTTTAGTATTTCTTATACTGCAGTTCTGTCAGAAATGTACAATTATCTTTATCCAGAAATATCTTTTTTGTTTGCCTTTTTAAGAAAAAATCTGCCTTTTGCACTTTTTCGGGGGGTAAAATATAAACAGTTTACCATTTTAATCATTTTTAAGTGTACAATTCAGTGATATTTTGCCTTTATTCTTTTTCTGAAGTTTTTTTTTTGTTTGCTCTCTCTACAGATATAGATATAGATCTACATATCCTTTATTCTTGAAAGATATTTTCTCTAGAGTTCTGATTTTTTTTTTTTTTTTTTTCTTTTAGTGCTTTAAAGAGGTCTTTCCACCTTCTGGCCTCCTTTGTTTCTGTTTTGTTTTTGTGTTGGGGTTTTTTTTTTTGGCTGCCCCGCCCAGCATGCGGGATCTTAGTTTCCGGACCAGGGATCAAACATGCGCCCCCTGCAGTGGAAGCTCAGAGTCTTGACCACTGAACCACCAGGGAAGTCCATTCATTTTTTTTTTTTCTTTGTTTCTGATAAGAAACAACATTTCCTTGTATGTAATGTATCGTTTTTCTCTGGCTGCTTTCAAAATCTGTTCTTTATCTTTGGTCTTCAGCAGATTGGCAGTAATGTACCTGAATGTAGTTTTCTTTGTATTTATTCTAAATACTTTAAGTTTGCCAAGCTTCTTGAGTCTCTGCATGTCTTTCACCAAAGTTAATAACATTTCAATCAATATATTTTCGAATATTTTCTTCTGTCCCAATACCTCTCTCTTCTCTCTTTCTGGGACCCCAATAACATGTATATTAGAGCTTTTGAGGTTTTCTTTTTACTTCTTCTTCTTTTTTTTTTTTTTTTTAATAACTTTATTTATTTATTTTTGGCTGTGTTGGGTCTTCGTTTCTGTGCAAGGGCTTTCTCTAGTTGTGGCGAGTGGGGGCCACTCTTCATCGCGGTGCGCGGGCCTCTCACTGTCGCAGCCTCTCTTGTTGCGGAGCACAGGCTCCAGACGCGCAGGCTCAGTAGTTGTGGCTCACGGGCTTAGTTGCTCCGTGGCATGTGGGATCTTCCCAGACCAGGGCTCGAACCCGTGTCCCCTGCATTGGCAGGCAGATTCTCAACCACTGCGCCACCAGGGAAGCCCCTTCTTTTTTTTTTTTTTTTAATTTTCGGCCATGCCACATGGCATGTGGGATCTTAGTTCCCCAACCAGGGATCAAACCCACATCACCTACAGTGGAAGCTCAGAGTCCCAACCACTGCACTGCCAGGGAAGTCCTCTCTTTTTACTTCTTCAATCCTTTACTTCACCCTGTTTTTCAGATTGGATAATTACCATGGATATATTTTCAAGTTCACTGACTCTCAGTCATTTCCAATTTACTGTTGAGCTGAATTTTTTTTTTCACATATTGTATTTTTTAGTTCTAGAATTTCCATTTGGTTCTTTTTCATAGTTTCTATTTCTCCATTGAAATTTCATATCCATATATTCATTATGATCATATTTTCCTTTACTTGTTGAGCATAGGTATAATAGCTGCTTTAAAATTCTTGCCTAATTCCAATATCTGGGGCATCTTGGAATCAGTTTCCATTGATTGATTTTTTTCTCTTGAGTACAATTCATATTTTCTTGTTTCTTCATATGTCTACTAATTTAGGGTTGCATCCTGATATTATGAATGTCAAACCTCTGGATTCTGTTATGTTCCTCCAGAGAGCAGGCAGATAATAGAATTCAGGGCTCCCCTTCTGTAGCCCTCTTCTCCAAGACTTCCCTGCTGCTAAAGTTGCCCTAAACTCTGTCCTCTATTTTTCAACCAGTACGACTGCAGGTTTCCATCAGAATTTAGTGTCCCCTGAGGCACTGACTGGGGCCTGCCATCAGGTGAAAAGCAAAAAAATGAGAAACTCACCCTTGCCATTCCTTGCTTCCTAGTGCCAACTCCTCTCTGACTGATTTAGGTTATTTTCCAAGGCCTCCAGATAATTTCTGTTATAGTCTGTACAGAGTTTCTAATTGTTATCTGTGGAATGGCTGTGCTGATATGAGCTACTCCACCATTATTGGAAGCTGACCCCCCTCCTGCCCCCAGCGATCTGTGCTCTAGCCATATTCAATTATTTGTAATTTCCAGAACAGGCCATGTTCTCTCTTGTCTCTGGGCCTTTGTACACACTCTGTCTCCCCCCCAACCCCAACCCAAGTGCCTTCTACAGGACTCAGCATAGATACTACCTCTTTTGGAGAACTTCATTAGTCAGGACCGATTCAAGTAACAGAAATCTCCTTGTACTAACAAGTCAAAAGGGAGAAGAGGATTTAATGTAAGAGTACAGAAGTATCCTTGGGAAACCCAAAGACAGATTCAGCTAGGCCTCAGAAACCAACCAAAACCAGACATTCCATTTAACTGGGACTTTGTCTCCATCTCTTGTGTCTGTTCTCTGCCCCGCTGAGGGACTCCTAAGAATGCCAATTTGCCTCTTCAAGTAGTTTTGTTATTGCCTGTTTACTTCTCTTTCTTCCTCTCTGGACTATAAGTTCCTTGAAGGTGGAACTATGCCTTTACTGATTTTGTCATTCTCAGAACTTAGCAGAGTACAGTCAACAGAGCTCACGGGTCGTGTTAAAAAAAAAAAAAAGGCAGACAAGTAGATCGACCCTTAATATAGAACACAGCAGGTGCTGAAAAACATTTTCAAGGTGCTTTAGGAGCCAGAAGAGGAAGCAACCACGTCTTCATCTGGGCAGTCAGGAAGCCTCAGGAAAGACATCCCGATGACGTTGATTGTCCTCTGATTGGGGGATCAAAGGAAAATTCCATAAAAAGCAGAGACTGTCTTAAAGACCCTCCCAACCTCTGGGTCTCCACTGAAATGAAAACACTCAATGTCTTTCTCCACGTCACTCGAAGGGACAAAGAATCACAGAGCAGAGACCTGGGTGATCTATTTCTCTAACATTTCAGCCACTTGAGATTTCTTTCAGTTCCTCTTTCCCATCTGAGAGCCTTCGAACATTTTCTTCCCTCAACCTAGAGTGTTTTCCTGGCCCTCTTCCCTTTGACTAACCTCTAAACAATTTAAGGTTTTGACTTCAACGTCACTTCCTGGAGAGGAAGGAGTCTCCCCTCTCCCCCTCAGTTAGGGTGAACCGTATTGCCACACGTCTCACAGCAGCCCCACTTCCCCTTTCGGAATACTGGTCTCATGGTCCTGCCCCATGTACAGGCTGCATTCCAGCAGGCTGAAATCTGTGACAGCGGAGACCACATCATCTGGTTCCTGCCTGTTCCCAGGGCTCGGCACACAGCCTGGCACCTGGGAGGTGCTCAAAAATACTTGTTGCTTCCATTGAATTTCAGTAGTTAGTACAACTTCCTCATTTGAAAGAGAAAAACCAAGGCACAGAGGTGGGGAAGTGAGATTTCCAGCAGTCTCATTAGTGGCAGGGCCAGACCCGGCATTCGGGCTGGATAGCTCTCTGTCCTGGGGTCCAGCTGAGTTGCCTTCTCAGCTTCCTTCTTTCCTTCCAGAGTGCGTGGATGGTCAATGGGGACATTGGTTTTTTTGTTTGTTTGTATTATCTGGGCTTTTTTTTTTTAATGTATTTATTTTTGGCTGCACTGGGTCTTCATTGCTGCCCATGGGCTTTCTCTAGTTGTGGCGAGCGGGGGCTACTCTTTGTTGTGGTGTGTGGGCTTCTCATTGCGGTGGCTTCTCTTGTTGCAGAGCACGGGCTCTAGGCGCACAGGCTCAGTAGCTGTGGCGCACGGGCTAAGTTGCTCCACGGCATGTGGGATCTTCCCAGACCAGGGCTAGAACCCATGTGCCCTACATTGGCAGGAGGATTCTCAACCACTGCGCCACCAGGGAAGCCCTTATCTGGGCTTTTATTTCTTCTAAAATGTGCACAAAGGTAGAACTCTCCCAGGAACATTTTCGATTCATGTAGAAAACCCACTACTTTTGAAGACTGAAAAGTGGATTTAAAAAAAAAAAATTTTCCCAACTTTTAAATTTGAAAACTTTCAAACCTATAG
Source organism: Balaenoptera acutorostrata (assembly GCF_949987535.1). NCBI lineage: Eukaryota > Metazoa > Chordata > Mammalia > Artiodactyla > Balaenopteridae > Balaenoptera > Balaenoptera acutorostrata. The sequence continues at coordinate 18,571,744 of NC_080083.1, read as the reverse complement.
AAAATTTACATGAATTGGACAATAAACATCCAGCTATACTTCATCTAGATTCATCAGTTGCTAACATTTTGCACAGTGGCCCGCTTTCTCTCTCTCCCCGTGCACGCGCGTGTGTGTGTATACACACAGACTTCCTGTCTTCCATACATAAATGCACACACACTATATCTATGTATATACTCTATATGTACACGTACACATTTTTTGCTGAACCATTTAAGTCAGTTGTAGACATGATTACATTTTACCCCTGAACACCTCAGCCCATATCCCCTAAGATCAGGAGCATTCTCCTACACAAATACAGCATAATCATCACAATGCTACAATATTACTAGCTAATATACATCCATCCATATTCAAATATCCCCAGTTATCTCAATGATTTCCTTTATAAGTGTTTTTTTAAAATCCAGGATCCAATCAAGAATCATGAATTGCATGTTGTCGCTATGTCTCTTTAGTCTTCTCTAAACTAGAACAGTTTCCAGACTACTTGATCTTTCATGATACTGACATTCTTAAAGAGTCCAGCCAGTTGTTTCGCAGAATTTCTCTAATGTGGACTTGCCTGATTGTTTCCTCATGGTTAGATTCAGATTTAACTTTTTATTGTTGTTGTTCTTGTTTACAGCAAGCATGCCACTTGGTGTGATGCTGTAGGTGCCTTTCCATTGCAATGCCTTCATTTCAGATGTCCTGGGCCCTGAGAACATTTACCAGATCATCAGACCCCCAGAGCTAGGTAGCGGGGAAGCCCAGAGAGCCGGCAGATAAAGGCCAAAGCTTCGGTCTTGGCAGAGTTCACAGCCCCTGATAGCTGTCGACTGTGGGGCACACCTGCGGGGCCCCCAAGGCCAAGGTGAAAACTTCTCCTTCCCACCAGGTGCGCTGGCTGGCCAGTGGGTCACCTGCTGCTGTAGCCACTCTCTGTTGATGCAGCTGCAAGGGGAACAGGAAGAGGGCTGGGGGCGTGGCCATGCCAATGCAGACCCACTGGTGGGAAGGGACAGCAGGGGGACAGGGGGACAATGATAGAGGGAACCGGAATAAAAAACAGACTGAAAAGGTGACAGACAGAGGGCACACACACACCAGAGAAGGAGAGAAAAGCAGAGAGTCAGACACAGAAACAGAGAAAAACAGAGACTCGGACACACAGGCCCCCAGAGGAAAAAAGCACCAGCTGCCTCACTAACAACTTCCGAGCCTATTTCTGAGGCTCTTTGGCTTTAGGATTTTGGAAAGCGAAGCAAGTTTGTGTTTATCCTGGTCAGACTCAAAGGGCACAAGGGTTTCTCCAAAGGGGCTGTGTGGGGTCACCTGCTCAGACTGTACTTTTCCAAACAAAGAACTTCTCCTTGGTGTCCCAGAAGCCAGGCCCTGGGCCAGAAGTTTCCTGCTCTGGCTCCGAATGTCTCCCCTCCTTTCATGGGGCTGTCTGCAGATAGGGAAGCCTGCTTGTGACACATCTGGGGCGAAGGGGAGGAGCAGGAGAGGGGCAGACACATGAAAGGACCCAGAAAAAAGAAGAGCCCTAAAAATAGCCTTCCCTCTATGAGTGGGGAGTAATCCAAAATCCCAGGAGCTGCCCAGTGCTGTGACCTTAATAACAGGCCAGAGTTTTCTCATGAGAAAAGGGACTCAGGGGCAGAGGGTGGAGGGACAGAGAGGCTGCAAGGCTCCTGGACTGAGCAGGGCAGAAAAGCGGATCTAAGTGACAGCTCTGCCAGAGCGAAACTCCTCCAGACGTGGCTAGGGAAAGGCTCCTGGTAGAGGAACTAAGCGTGGACAGAGAGGGTTTCCTGGCAATAATGTGCACTGTCTCAACTTTTCTTTGGTAGGAAGAGAAGAAAATGGAAAGAGGGCACTCGGGAGCCATGACCCCAGTTTCAGGGCTCACAGCTGAACCCAAGTGAAGAAGCCCCTTTTTGCCTACCGCCCTCAGCCGAAGGAACAAGCCCTGCATCTTACTGAGGAGGTTGAGGGGAGTCAAGGGGCGGGAGAGGACATCCCGAAAACTCTCCATCCATTCGCGCTGCTCCTTCTCGCTGGGGCAGGTGAAGATGAACCTCCGCTGCGGGGTGACGATGGTGATGCCGGCTTTCCAGCGATTCCCTCGGATGCCCTTAGGCAGGTCTTCATACACCTGGTACCCCTGCTCATCGCTCCCGAGAAATACCTGGCCCTGCTCAAAGGCGTCCTGAAAATAGAAGACACATGTCGTCAGAGGCCACACCTGGGTCTGAGGGCCACCTGCAGGCCCGATAGCCCCCCAGGCCCATTTTAGTAAGAGGTGTGTGTGTTGGGTGGGGCTTCTGCTGGGGATTTCGGCTAGATGGGACCCAGAATTTAAAAGGCTCAAACCATAAAAGACATCACACACGGCATCTGTTTAAATGATACTTAATATTTACAGAGAGTTAACTCTGCACCATGAATTCAAGTACTTCACATGTAGTAACTCATGTGATAATCCTCATGGCAACCTCTGAGGAAGGCAGTGTTATGAAGCCTATTTTCTGGGGGAGGAAACTGAGGCACGGAATGCTGAGTGCTCTGCCCAGAGCGCACCCCTACAGGTGGCAGGGCTGGAACCGGAGCCCAGACAGCCGAGTTCTAGAGCCCTCACTCCCAACTGACACTCCACAGCCTCCGGTTGGAACAGAGTCCTGCCGGGAAACACCTGTCTTAGCTACTGACACGTCGGCAGCATTTTGGACACACATAAAGGACTTCCTGAAGGTGAGGGAGAGCACAGCTTCACGCACAAGACTGACTTAGAGACAAGTGACGATGGAGGTGTGCCTCTGGCTGGGTCTCTCCAGCCCTGTCGCTTCCCCATGGTCCCCGACCAGCACTGACCCCACCTCTGCCTGCGGGTGCACAGCGGCGGGGCTGGCAGTGGCTCTTACCAGCGGGTTCTTGTAATAGAGCAGCCTCCGCTCCTGGGGATCCAGGGCAAACCACCTTTTCCTGAAAGGCTCTCTCTGCTGCAAAAGAGGGAACCTCGTACCAGGCTCGGCCAGGCCGGGGGTGGGGGACAGAGGTCAGAGGGCCAGCCTGGGCCAGGCCGAGAGAGCTGGCGGGTCCCAGCCCCGCAGTCGCACACCCCAGCGCCCCTCCCCAGGCCTAGAGCTCTGAAGGCTCCGCCCCCCCACCCCCCCTCCACCCCATCCCTCCCCCAGCCCCAGCTTCACCCTGCTGCCTCCAGGTGCTGCCTGCGTGGGTTGGAAGAAGCATTTTCCCCCTTTCTCAGGCTGTGGACAAGAAGTCTCAGAAAAAGGAAGCTGGGAAATCAGAAGTGGCCACTGCTCGGCGCTTCTGAAAGCGCTGGCCTTGGCCAAATTCTATCCTAGGTCAGGGGAAGGAAAGCCCCTGGCCAGAACCACGGGGAGGGCGGTGTCACCAGCTGGTGAAGGAAGAGAACCTGCAACCCTTTTACAAGTTTTCCAGCTGCCTGAGGCTTTCTTTACCCTGATTGCCTAACACCTTTCACTGTCATCTTAACAAGCATCCTGTCAGCATATTACATCTTAAAAAAAAAACAAAAACAAAAAAACCTGCACTGGAATGCTGTCGCTTTGGGGTTCCTTTTTAGGGAGCTCCTCTACTTTTCCCTTCCTTTTCCCTTTCCCTCCTCCCTTCCCTGCTTCCGCCCGTCACAAGCCCCCACCATTTCCACCTTGTGACTTTGAGCCTCGCCCCACCAGCATGCAGTTGGGCACCCAAGCATGGGTATACATAGGTGTGTTCTCTCAGACTGATCACTAGTCCCTGCGTCACTTGAGTGGTCCTGGTAGGGCCCCAGCACAGAGCACACAAGCGTTCTGGAAAGTCAAAAGCTGTCCCCCAAGGAGTCCCTTTTCAGCTATGCTTTCCCAAGAGTAGGATCAGTTAGATGGTGTTAAGAGGACAGAAGCCGATGGTGATGTTGATAAAGCGGGAGGATGCCCAATTACAGGGAGAAGCACCTGCAGCGATGCTGGACCACACTCCAGCCACCCGGTCTCCACTTGGTCCTCCACCCCCGGAACTCACAAACATCCATTTACTTCCCCTTCCTCCTTCCTCTCTGCCCCTGCTTCCCCATTTTCCCACCTCCCAAATTCTGCCCTACTGCCCACTGGGACAGGGGCCACGAAAGTCTCCCCGGGAGTGGAGGATATACCTTTGGACCAGTCTTTTCCATGAAGCCTTGCTTGAGGTAGTTCCTGGTGATGAGGGGCACGAGCTGGGGGAAGAAAGACACACACTGACACCCCTGCCTCACACCCAGGAGCCCGAGGTTCCCCATCGAACTTGGCTCCCCAAAAAAGGAGAAGTTTGGAATGGGGAAGGATGTGTACGCATGGTTCAGGGGGTTATATTTGGTATGGATGCAACATTGACATTTCAACAGAGCCAGATAACAGCACCCCAGATGTCTGCAGAGCTCACCAGCACAGCCAAGTCTTGGTTTCAAGACTTAGTTTAAGGATTCCTTCAGCAACTCCAGAAGGAGGACACAGGCAAGGCGCTGAGGAGACCCTCCTGGTGTCAGGGGGGCATATTCTGAGGATCTACTGTGTGTCAGGCTCTGCGCGTCATTCTCAACCACACTGTGAGGTGGATGTTATCATCTTCGTTGTGTATATGAACAAACCAGGCCTCAGAGAAGTGGTTGTGGATTTTCTCAAAGACATGTCATTGGTAGGATGAAGAGCTTTCACATCTAGAGGCGATGGACACCAAACAGACACTAGTGGTAGCCCTACCGCTACTCTATGATGCTAAAGTATAAACATGGCAGAACCCTCTGATCAGGCCCTTGGCCAAGACCTGGTCATTGGTGGGGATTCTGACCCAGGGCCATAGGAGGTGATGGCAGGGTGGGCAAGTAGAGAAAGCTCTGGACTAGGAGTCAAGAGACCTGAGTTCTAGCTCCAGGTCTGACCTCAACCAGCTGTGTTACCTTGGTAAGACCTTATGCCTCTCTGGGCCTATTTCCCACTATGTAATAAGGATACTGGCCTATGTGATCTGCAGGATCCCTTCCAACTTGCCATCCTATGCTCAGAGGAGCTTCCAGGGATTGATGCTGGCCTCCTATGCTCCAGGGCGTCAAACTGGCAAGTCTAGAGTTTCAAGTGACAGCCCAGGTTTCTGAGAACACAGGGGTTCTCCAGAGCCTGAGCCCAGGGCAGGGACGAAGGGGACATGACATCTGGGAATAGGAATGGAAAGTCTGAAAGGGAGAAAGTCGTGAGCTCAAAACGAAAATATAAAGGACAACACTCCCCTTTCCCTAAAATGCATTCTGTAGGCTTTAATTCCTTCATTTGGAGAGAAGACAAGTCCTGACAGCTCAGTCGTCTGAACTGGAGCCAGAGCAGGGGAAGTCTAGGCCTCGGGAAGCCAATGGAAGAAGAAGGAAAAGCACGTGGATGGGGTTCTACTCACTGTACCTTAGACACCTGGCTCACTGGACTGACGGCAGCCCTGGAGGCAGGGATTGTCCCCATGGTGACAGATGAGTAAACTGGGGCTCAGAGAGGTGAGGGGACTTGTCCTACATAACACATCAGCTTCTCTGACTTTGAGTCCATGCGTTTTCTTATCACAGGACCACAACCCCACTTGGGCTCCCCAGGTTTCTGGCATCCGGATCCCTGAGCTTGAGTCAGGCCTGGGTGGTTGCCCAGAACCTCACGTCATACATAGACATGGGGGGAAGAAAGATGGGGAGAGAGGTGGGCGGGGAGGAAACTGGGGGTGGATAAGGGGTAACGATGGTGGATGAGGGAGGTAAGAGGGCATTGAGGATGTTGGTCAAAGACCAGTTTCCTCCGCAGGGGTCAGCAGAGTTGGAGAGCTGGCCCAGAAAAATGAGGCTGGGCATCTGCACTTTGTTCTCCATCCTCTCCAGCTAGCAGTCAGCACCCCCAGCGCCCCGCCCACGGAAGCGGGCAGTCACCAGCTCCGGGTGCTGACTCTGCAGACCGGGAGGGCCCTGACTCTGCAGACCGGGAGGGCCCTGAGCCGGGTCTGGCTGGAACTGCTCCTAGAGAATTGCCATCTCAGTGCATCACTGGGTCTGGAATGGACCCCTGTTCCAGACACTTTGCTCCCTGCAAACTTGGGCATTAAGGAGCACTTAGGCTTTCAAGGAGGGTCTAACAGTTGGGATTAAGAAAGTCCCAAGACTGAGACTTCCCCGGTGGTCCAGTGGTAAAGAATCTGCCTGCCAATGCAGGGGACCTGGGTTTGATCCCTGGTGGGGGAACTAAGATCTCACATGCCGCAAGGCAGCTAAGCCCGCAGGCCACAACTACTGAGCTCGTGCGCCTCAACGAGAGAGCCCATGTGCCGCAAACTACAGAGCCCATGCGCCCTGGAACCCATGCGCCACAACTAAAGAGAGAAAACCCGCACGCCACAACTAGAGAGAAGCCTGTGCGCCACAAAAAAGAGCCCACGCACCGCACCGAAAAGATCCCGCATGCCTCAACGCAGATCCCGAGTGCTGCAACAAAGACCCGACGCAGCAAAAAGAAAGAAAGAAAGAAAATAAATAAATAAATAAATAAAATAAAATAAATAAATATTAAAAGGAAAAAGAAAGTCCCAGGACTAACACGGTCTCTCCACCCCTATCTCTTACAAAATCCTCCTAGAGCAGGCCTAAGACAGGGACCAGAATACAGCACCTCAGGTTTGGAAGGGACCCTGAAGATGACCCAGACCAAGCACCATCTTACAGATGTGGGAACAGATGCCCAGAGAGGTGACTCAACCTGCAGTGGTTACACAGCAAGTTAGCAGCAGAACATCCACAAGAGCCTAGGCCTCCTGGCTCAGGGCAGTATCCTCCAGCCCACTATACAGCTTCCCCAGCCAAGCCTGAGAGATGTAGATGGATGCTCCAGACATCTGAGGACAATCAAATGAAGCCGTCAGGCTCCCCATTACCTGGGCCATGAAAGGCAGACTGTTCCTGTAAGAATGACAATGGGAAAGATCCCACTACCTTCCTTATACCAGAATATGAAAGGGCAAAGGGGGGAATGTTCGAATGTGAAGAACACCTTCGGTTATGCACTTGACCTTCCTGGGACTCAGTTTCTCATCAGTGAAATGAGAATAATCACACTCATCTAACTGCTGGCTGCAAGGGATTACTAGATAAAAGGGATTACAAGATAAAATGGGCTCAAAAGCACTTTATAAGCAGTATGTGAGGGACCATTCACGCATTTTAGTGGGAGAAGGGGTGAGAAAGAGATGCCCAAATCCTGAGCCCCTTGACACTGTGAGTGGTAGCCATGCATCCCGAAGGCGAGAGCCTGACCCACTTTTTGGAGGCTGCCTTGCCAGGGGTGAGGCCATAACCCCCAGACTCCCCAGGAGAAAGCTTTTGGTTTCCCACTAGGTCCCCAACCCCAAATCTCAAAGTCTTTCCTGCAAACAAACTGAGGCTGGCCTCTGAGTGTCTTCAAGGTCAGCAGACAAGAAGCAAAGGAGATGGCAGAGAGGAGATGTGGAAGTTGGGGTCCACATTTAGCTCACCTCAGGCTCCGGGAGCTCAGGAAAGGCCATTTTTAGGTATTGGAGACGGGCTGCACGGAGGGCATTGAACCAGTCCACTATCTCCTGCGGAGAAAAATACAAAGGACAGATGGACAGCCAATGAGACAGAGTAGTGGGGGAGCTGAGGCTGGAGGCAAGAAGCCAGCTGGATCTTCAGGTCTGGGCACATGCATGCACCCCCAGTCCCACTCAGGGGCCTGTGGGCTGACCACAGGCATCTGGGAGGACAGGGCCAGAGCCCAGGGGCATCACCTGAGCAAGTGGGAAGCCACTGACAGGGAGATCCCCAGAGCCATGGGAAAGGACCAAGGCGAACCACATAGGAGTTATGCAATGGCCTAGGGCAGTGCTTGGCACTTTCTAATGTGTGTATGAATCACCTGAGGACCTCATTAAAACGCAGATTTGGATTCAGTGGGTTTGGGGTGGGGCCTGAGATTCTGCATTCCTAACGAGCTCTCAGATGATGTGACGCTGGTCATTGGGACACACTTTGAGAAGCAAGGGTCCTTCGATGTCAAAGACTGGCTTTCAGGTGGGGGCAGGTGCACCTGGGGATGCTCCTCCAATGCGAATGCTCATCACCCGGAGGGCAACTTAGGCTAAAGCTGGCTTGGACCTTCTGTGTCCCTCCGGGAGAACGCCTCCCTCGGCAGTGTCCACCATCGTCTCTCACTTTATCCAGCTGGCTTTGCCTCTGCTCTGCCACTCTCCTTTCAGTTCTCCTTATGGCAGCCAGAGTCATTTTCGAATTGCAAATCTAACTGAGTCTAGCTTAGAGTCCTCTCCGCTACCCTCAGGAAGAGAGTCTAAGTTCTTTGCCCTCTGAGCTCCTTCCATACAAAACCATTGCAATCCCTCCCCCATCCCAACACATGCTATTACCTCTTCCTGAAACACTCTGCTTCACCCAGCTCTCCGCCCTCACCCCCAACACACCTTTCACCTAGAACATTCTACTCATCCTGAGGGTGAGTTTAGATGTAATAGATTTCTGCTCCACCCAAGCCCTGATTCTATGAGAACTGCCCCACCCATTCTCAGCCACACACCACCCACCCACAGCTGCAGCCTATGATCCTACCCACTCTTGACCACAGCAACTGGACAAGGGCTGCACAAATGCAGAGGCTGGACAGGGCTTATCAGATTCTTTCTCCCAGGAATTTGGAATTGGGGAGCTAGCTGAAAGAGCTGCTGTGCTGCACTTAGATGTAATACGGTGATTGAGAAATTCATTTGAATTTGGTTTCAAAGGTATGAAACATCATTACCCTTTCTCTCTTGCAGGTCAAATTTGCTGGCCCCGTATTCCTGAGTTTGGAGCTCTCCTGTCCTGGGTGTTAAGAAACTTCTAGAGGCTCAGGCACTAAGGGAACGGGACCATCCCATGAAAGACCCGCCTAGGCCTCCACTTTGGAAGGGCTCTTTGGTCACAAACTGGTGGCTCTGGGGCAAAATCCAACCTGCATACAGGTTTGTTAGGCTCCTGAAGTTCTGTCTGTTTCAATCCTCTATACAGGTTTTCCTGTTTGCCACAGCCTTAAGGCTGTCCACTTTACTTTTCAATTGCCCACCTGGCTCCTGTGGGCATGAGTTTGAGTATCCCCCCCCCCCCAATTTATGCCCATCTAAGGGAGAAGCTGGGGCATCAAGGGAAGGAGGAGACCGGCCAGAACCAGGTTGCCAGATGCTCTATAACTGGGTCAGTGGTAGGGAGCCAGGTACCGTAATTGTCTGAGACCTTGGGCACTGCAGCAAAAGTCCTCGTAGCAGTCGCGCGGGTAGAGGGGTAGCCACTGGTATCCAGCCAGTCTGGACATGGGACTACAGCAGTGAGCCCAGTGTGGACTGAGAACCAGGGATCTCCTCCATGTCTCCCCCACTGCACAAGTCCCAAGATTCTGGTAAAGCCAAGGGAGGGAGCCGAGAAAGATGACTGATAATAGATTTCTTGGCAATTTGGGGAATGAGATCGTTGAATTTAGAGAAACAAACAAGTGAGACATTATTGGCACTCCTGGTTTTATAGAACAATGTGTTCCTGTTAGAGGGTATTCTCTCTCTCTCTCTCTTAAACACACACACACACCACAGTTCCTGATTCTAATCTCTCAGGAGGCCAAGCCATACTACTGGCCCTTGAAATAAACACTCCTGTATCTTTCCCATTCATGCCCTGTTTAAGCTGGTTTGAGTGTTCTCCTTTTCAGCATATTCACACAATTCTTAAATAGATGCTCCTTCCTCTGGAAAGCCTTTTTGACTGCCCCCTTCCAGCCCACCCACCCCCCAGACTAGGCTACTTATATGTCTCCTGTGTGTCCCTAGCACGGCCTCCAGCCCATCCTCACACAGCATCATCAGTGCCTATTTCCCCATCTGCCTCCCTCCCGAGACTCTGAGATCCCAGAACCCCACTCATGGCTCTGCCCCATTCACTACACACCCCAGGGCTGCACACATTGTGGGGAGGAGCGCGGTAAGGATTTACCGAAAGAGTGAATTCATGAATGCATAAATGATACAGATGTGAAATGACTCACAAGAGTTTGTCTTCTTCTGCAGCTGCCACAATCATGAACAAATTACAGTAGCAACTAATGTTTACAGTGCACTTCACCATAATGAGATGCTTTCACGTTCATGGTTCATGGTCACTCAACTCTCAAAACCCCTCTGGGAGGTGGACGTTAACAACCATAAACAAGCAGACTTAGGAAGGGAAGGAACCTGCCCTAGTAACACAGCTGGGAGTGGCAGAACCAGGGCCCCAGCTTCTGACTCCAAACCCAGCTCTTCGGACCACGCCAGGAAGTCAGCCCAGCATGTGGAGGGGGCATGAAGCCTGCTGGGAAGGTGATCCACGGTCACCATCCCAGCGCTAGGGCCTTATGGGAAGATCTAGTCCCTGTACCTGGTTCCTGGCTCCTGCTGCCAAGGGTACCCCCTCTAGCAGAGGCACTTGGGGAGGTGAAATGGGTGCAGGGCTCAGTAACCATTGGCTACGTGACTTTGAGCAAATTATTTAACATGCCCATGCCTCTGTAACACGGGGATAGAACATTTCCAGGGTTGATCTGAAGATTAAGAAATGATGTATAGTGACCGCCAAGAAGAGCACCTGGCACAGAATTAAAAAGCAACTCACAAAATGTCAGCCCCCACCTTTGCCCCCGCCTCACCTCGACTTAGCATCTCTGACCCTTGCCCGGTCACATGACCCTGCTCATCTGGACCCAGCTTATTCTCTTGAACCTGTACTATTGGCCTGCTCTCCTCTGATGGAGTTGATTTCCTGGACCTTTAAGTGGTGCTTTTCCCAAACTTCAGTGTGCATAAGGATCACCTGGGCATCCTGTTAAAATGCAGCTTCTAATTCAGTAGGTCCTGGGTGGGCCCAAGACTCTAGTTCTAAGAAGCTCGCAGGTGATGGCTAATGCTGTTGGCGCCGGACCGAACGCTGAGAAGCAAGGCCGTGGAGTGAACCGCTGCCCAAGCTTCGATCCATTCCTCCTCCCATATTTGGAATCTCCGGCCCCACCTGATTTGCCATCCCTGGGCATAGTCCCTTCTGCTAAGTGGATGCCCCTTGACGGCTGTGCACCATCCAGACACACCCCTGGTACCCACCAGGTTCCTCTCCCTGATCTCGCTCTGCTTTACTTGTACCTCTGTCTCCAACTAGAGAGTGACAATAGGGAATTCCCTGGCAGTCCAGTGGTTAGGACTTGGTGCTTTCACTGCCGTGGGCCCTGGTTGGGGAACTAAGATCCCACAAGCCACGTGGTGTGGCCAAAAAAAAAAAAAAAAAAAGTGACAATAGGTTAAGGTGAACAGCAGCAGCAGATCTCAGGAGGCTGCTGTGCAAGGGGGTCGGCGAGCTGGGGCTGCCGGGTCCTGGGGTGCCGAGCTGGAGGCTGGTATGGAAACGCCATCCTCTCACCTTCCCACTCTCATGATACACAAACAGGTTCCTGACGTGGCCCTCTCTTCGGTAGGTGATCTGCAGCCCATGGGGGTTCCCTATCTTCTCTGTCTGGAAGGTGGCATTCAAGTCCTTGATGCTGATGACAGCTTTGGGCCCTTTACCCTAAAAGAGAGGAAGCAGATACTTAAGATGCTGACAGTCAGCAGGGTGACTGCTCATCACGTTCCCCAGGGAGGCTTAACTGCAAACAGATGACCCGTATGGAACTCTGCATGGGTTTTAAATGTTCTTGCTCTAATATCAAGATGTACAGATATCCTACCGTTGTCCTGTATTCAGCCATCCCACCATTCCTGCTTAATCAGATTGGCCTCTCTGAGCTGAAAGGGGGCTTGGAAAGACCTTAACTTAGAACTTTTCAAAATTTTTAGCCATAGAACTTTTTCTGAAACGAATCATCAGGAATTCCCTGGAGGTCCAGTGGTTAAGACTTGGTGCTTCCACTGCAAGGGGCACGGGTTTGATCCCTGGTTGGGGAACTAAGATCCCGCATGCCGTGTAGCCAAAAAAAAAAAGAATTTGAAACAAATATCCGTGGAAGGCAAACAAATAAAATAGATAAAACAAACAGATAAAAGCAGGGGTGGGGGCCTCAGGGCACACCCTCCCACCCTCCCACCCTCCACTCTGTTCTCAGGGTCTGAACACAATTCGAGCACTCACTGATGCTAAGAAGGCCAAGGGAAAACAAGTGCTTCCTTTCATAACTGATAAGAGAGAAAAATGATACCAACACTCTAGTCCCATAATAGCTGTTACCCACATGCAGCTATTAAAATTAAAACTAGGGGCTTCCCTGGTGGCGCAGTGGTTAAGAATCCGCCTGCTAACGCAGGGGACACAGGTTCGAGCCCTGGTCCGGGAAGAGCCCACATGCCGCGGAACAACTAAGCTCGTGCGCCACAACTACTGAGCCTGCACTCTAGAGCATGTGAGCCACAAATACCAAGCCTGAGTGCCACAACTACTGAAGCCCGCGCGCCTAGAGCCCGTGCTCCACAACAAGAGAAGCCACCGCAATGAGAAGCCCGCGCACCGCAACGAAGAGTAGCCCCCACTCGCCACAACTAGAGAAAGCCTGTGCGCAGCAACGAAGACCCAGTGCAGCCAAAAATAAATAAATAAATATTAAAAAAAATTTAAAACTAAATAAAATTAAGACGTTAGTTCCCTAGTCACACGTAGTCCCATTTCAAGTGCTCAGCGGCCACCTGTGGCTAGTGGCTAGGGTATTGCACAGTGCAAACATAGAAAATTTCCATCACTGAAGAAAGTTCTAGTGGACAGTCTTCTCTAGAGGGAAATTTGGTCATATTTACTAAAACATTGAGTGTTTTGCTTTGACCCACAATTTCACATCTAAGAATCTATCCGAGGAAGTAACTGCATTACTATGCAAACATGTATGTCAAAAGATGTTTACTGCCATGTTGCTTATAACAGTAAAAAAAAAAAGAAGAAGAAATTATTTAAATGTCCATCAATGATAATGGGTTAAATAAATAAATCATGGCATATCCACACAATAAAATATCACAGAATTTTTTAAAGGAAAATTTAAATCAATATCACTAATATGAAACAATGTCCATGATATCCATGTGTGAGAAATACCAAGTCCCAGAACTGGATGTATAGTAGGAACCTATTAATGCAAAAATTATACACACATATATATGCATATACTATATGTATATAGTATATATATATAATGTACATAAACTATATGTATATACTATATGTTTGTTTGCACATACATAAGAAGTATGGACAGATTTATACCAACACTCTTCACAATGGTTTTCTTGAAAGATTACTGCATGACTTTCCTTTTAAAATATTTACTATGAAAAATACTAAAAATACAAAAAAAGTGTATTTAATTTTGTCAATATTGTTCCCAAAAAGGAAATTTGTTTAAAAAATACATTACTAATAAAGCCAAAATCCCTTTAATTACTACTTACCCTGTCCTTTTCCCCTCCTCCACTCCCCACAGTCAATCACTGTCATGAGTTTGATGTTCATCTTTCTAGTTCACTTTTTACACTTTTATACACACATACACATACCCATGAACAATATACAGTGTTGTTTCATGCGGCTTTAATTTACATAAATGGTATCACATTATATGGATCATTCTACATCTTGCTTTTGTCACTCAACGTTTTATCTCTGTCCATGTTGAGATATACCAATCTACTTGGCTCTTGTAAATGACTACACCAAAAGTTATCAGTCTATGTTCCTGTTGACAGATACTGAGATTGTTTCTGATTTTTTTGCTGCTGTCAGCTTGTATCCCTGGTATACCTCCGTGAGAGTGTCTCTAGGTCATGATTAGGAATGGAATTGCTAGCTCACAAGTGTGTACATCTTTGACTTACTGAAAACTGCCAAATTATTTTGCTAATGGCTCTCCACAGTGGTTGCACCAATGTACATACCGGAAGTAAATTTCCATCAATAACATAGAAGAGTTCCCCTTTCCCCATATCCTCACCAACCCTCAACGCTGCCAGTTTTTTCACATTTTTGCCAATATGATGGGTTTGAAATGGAATCTCATTGTTAATTTCTCTTATTCAACTTAATTGAGGTATAATTTATAAGCAATAAATGGAACTCACTTCAAGAGTACAGTTTTTTGACAAGCATATATACCCATGTAACCACCACCATGATCAAGATCTAGAACATCACTATTACCCTAAAAGAGTTCCTCTTGCTCCTTTGCATCAATCCCCACCCCACCCCAATCCCAATCACTTATCTGCTTTCTATTGGTATAGTTTTGTCTGTTCTGAAATTGCATATAAATGGAATTATACAGTACATACTCCTGTATAAGTCTTCTTTGGCTCAGAATAATATTTTTTAGATTGATCCACATTGTTGCATTTATTAGTAGCTTGTCTCTTTTTATTGCTGGGTAATATTCCATTCTATGGATATACTACAATTTTTTAATTCATTCATTTGTGGATGAACATTTGGATACCTTCCAGGTTTTGGCTATTACAAATAAAACTTCTGTGAACAAGATTTGTGGACAAATTTTGTTGTGGACATATGTTTTTGTAAATACCTAGGAGTGGAAAAGCTGGGTTATGTGGTTAAGTGTACATTTAACTTTATTAGAAATTGCCAAATTGTTTTCCAAAGAGGTTGTATCATTTTATGTCCCACCAGCAATGAGAGTTCCAGTTTCTCCATATCCTTGTCAACACTTGGTGTTGTCAACCTTTTTAATTTTAGCCGTTCTGGTGGATACATAGTATAACTCATTATGATTTTAATTTTCATTTCCTTGACTGCCAGAGAGATTGGGCTTCTTTTCTTGTATTTATCAGGCATTTTGGTTTCCTTTTCTGTGAACTACCAAACCATTTCCTTTGCCTCTTCTGCCAATGGATTGTTTTTTCTTCTTAATTTTTAGGGTTTTAAAAAAATGTGACCTGGGTATTAATATTTTGCTATGTTGAAATATCTTCTGAGTTTTGCTTTCTTTAAACTTCACTTTTTTGTATTACCCAAACTTTTCGCATAAAAATGAGTTACCTTTATAATTTAAAACTTTTCCATTTGGGTCAAGAAATAAAAAAAGAACAAAGGCAACTTGTTCTATTTTTAGACTGCTTTAGACTGAACAGGCTTAGGACTGAGAAACAGATCAACTTTTTCCAACCAAGGATGAGACTCACATCCTAACTCACAACAGCTACTGGGGTTCAGTGGCTGCTCCTAACTCTGTAGCAGCACTTTTTCTTCCTGCCTTTTGTACCGGAAATATTTTTCAGTGATTTAAACTGAAGACTGAGAAGAAATCCCTACTCTCTCTTGGAGGGTTAATACTCTTCATCCCCCATCATTTTTCATCTGGCCCCAGACTGAGGCCACACTGGATAGATCTTCTGGCATTGCTCTGGTCCAGCCAGGAAAGCAACAGGGGACATAAACAGTAATTTCTGCATGTAGGAAATGGAGTAAGATGAAGGCTAAAGTGCTCAGAGCTTGTCCTTCTCTTACTTTCTTGGCCATTCCTTCACATTCTCTTTGCTGGAAACTTCTTATCTTTCCTCTAAATATTGGAATATCCCAGGGCTCAGTGTGATAGATAATCTCCAAAGATGGCCCTCTCCAATTCCTTCCCTCCTAGTTTGCACATGCCACTCTACCCATAAAGAGGTGGAATCTATATCCCCTCCTCTTGAATTGGAGCTGGTTGCATGACTTGCTTTGACCAACAGAAGGCAGTTCCTGGCCTAACCTTTGAGAGGCCTGGCAGCATTCTCATTTGCTCGGGGAAAGCCGGCCGCCATGCTGTAACAAAGCTTGAGCTGGACTCCTGAATGAGGAACAATCACAGAGAGAGAAGGCACAAGGAGGATGCCAAAGCACCTGACATGTGAGTGAAGGCTTCCTGGGTCTCCTAGCGCAGCCCAACCACCCCACTGATGCCACATGGAGTACACTGAAGCAGCCGCTGCCTGCTCAAATTCCTGACCCACAGGATTGTGAGACACGATAGACTGATGTTTTGAGCCACTAAGTTTTAGGGTGGTGTGTCACTCAGCAACAAATAACTAAAATACTCAGTCCTCCGACATCTTTTCTCATCCACCCCCGCCCCCTGCTGAGGTGACCCCAGCCAGTCCGGTTGCTAAACCAGTTTACATGCTGATGACTCCAGCTCCAAACTCTCCCCAAATCTCTAGACTCAGAACTTCTGAGAACTTCTTTCTCAGTCTCTACTTGTATGACTAATAAGCATCTCAAACGGGAAAGGAACTCTTGATCATCCCCGTAGGGAGCTAAGTCTTTGCCATCTCAGCAAATGACAAATCTAGACTTCTAGTTGCATAAGGCAAAAATCTGGGAATCACTCCTGCTTCTGCTGACTTTCACACTCCGTGTCCAATCCTTCAGTAGATCACATTGGCTCTATTTCCAAAATACATGTAGAATCTGACCATTTCTAACCAGCTCCATCACCATTATCCTGATCTAACCCATTATTCCTCGCTTGGATTACTGCAATAGCTTCCTAACTGGCTTCTCTGCTTCCACCCTCGCCTCCCCCCTGCTCCATTCTCGCTGCCCTCCCTGCTCCATTCTCGCCCCAGTAGCAGCCAGAGTGCCCCTTTCCAAAAGTTTCAGTCAAAGCAGATCACTTCTGTGCTCAAAACCCTCCTGTGGCTTCCTAATAGCAGAGTAAAATCCAAACGCCTAAATGTTTCGTAAAAATATTCTGTGATAAACCATAGTGGAAAAGAATATTAAAAAAAGAATGTAAATGTTTTGTAAATCATATATCCAATAAGGGTCTTGTGTATAGAATATATAAAGAACTATTACGGGCTTCCCTGGTGGCGCAGTGGTTAAGAACCTGCCTGCCAATTCAGGGCGCACGGGTTCGAGCCTTGGTCAGGGAAGATCCCACATGCCGCGAAGCAACTAAGCCCGTGTGCCTATGAGCCACAATTACTGAAGCCCGTGTGCCTAGAGCCCGTGCTCCACGACAAGAGAAGCCACCGCAATGAGAAGCCCGTGCACCGCAACGAAGAGTAGCCCCCGCTCGCTGCAACTACAGAAAGCCCGTGTGCAGCAATGAAGACCCAACGCAGCCAAAAATAAATAAATAAACAAACAAAAATTAAAAAAAAAAAGAAAAAAGACCACATATTGTATGATTCCATTTGTATGAAATGTCCAGAATATGCAAATCTATAGAGTTAGAAAGTAAATTAGTGGTTGCCTAGGGTTGGGAGAGGGGAGTGGAGTGGAGAACTAGAGCTAACACACGTGGGGGTTCTTTTTAGGGTAATGAAAATGTTCTAAAATTGATTGTGGTGATAGTTGCACAACTCCATGAATATACTGAAAGCTATTACTTAACACACTTTAAATGGGTGAATCCAATGGTGTGTGAATTTATATTTCAATAAAGCTGTTTCCAAAGAAAAATCCCAAGTCTTCCTATGGCCTCTGAAGTCTTCCACTAAGTAAGCTCATCTCTCTCCATTTTTTTCTTGCTCACTCTGCACCAAGCACTCTGGCCTCCTTCATGTCCTCTAGACTCACCAAATACATTCCCACCTCAAGCCAGGGTTACGGCTCATGGTTGGGCAGTTTGTGCACTGAACAAAAAGCCCCCGGCTGAAGGTACAAGTGAGAACTGCCATCCAGGCTTCTGCTTGCCTAGACAGGGACCAGGGCTGCACCCTCTCAGAGGGGTCATCTTTTCTAATCAGCACACATGACCATGTTCAGGGCTTCTGTACATACTGTTCCCTCTACTTCAACCCTTCGCCCACAAATCCACATAACTCACATTTATTCAGTTCTCTGCTCAAATGTCATCAGAGAGGCCTCCCCTGACCACCTGTGGTAGCACTTCCCTCTACCCCACGCTCTAACTCTTCACCCTCCTTTATTTTACTTCATATAACTTATTGCCACTGGATAGATTACGTATTGATGTATGTTTTGGTTACACCTGTCTCCATCCACTAGAATGGAAGCCACAGGAGAACAGGAACTTCGTTTAGTTTATTGCTGTATCCCCAGTTCCTGGAATAAGGTCTAGCATAGTAGGTGCTCAATAAATATTTCTTAAGTACATACATAAATGAAGTAAAAATCAAGTGATCATCAAAGGCTTAATCATGGACCAGTCTGAGCCCATTCTAGATGAAGAGAAGGTGTGGTTTTTAGCAGACTGGATGGATTGTATCACAAGGAAAAGTAGCAGCGTGTGGTACCTAAGTCTCAGGGGCTGAGCTCATACACGAGACCAGGCACTATTGATCAGAATGTACACCTGGGACTTCCCCGGTGGCGCAGTGGATAAGAATCCGCCTGCCAATGCAGGGGACACGGGTTCGAGCCCTGGTCTGGGAAGACCACACATGCCGCGGAGCAACTAAGCCCATGCACCGCAACTACTGAGCCTGCACTCTACAGCCCACAAGCCACAACTACTGAAGCCCACGTGCCACAGTTACTGAAGCCCACGCATCTAGAGCCCATGCTCCGCCACAAGAGAAGCCACCACAATGAGAAGCCCGCGCACCACAACCAAGTGTAGCCCCCCTTCACCGCAACTAGAGAAAGCCCGCGTGCAGCAATGAAGACCCAACGCAGCCAAAAATTTTAAAAATAAATAAAAATGTAGACCTGAGTGGGGTGAGAGCCAGCGCTCGGGGAGGAGTAAGACAAGACTTACTTCTTCTTTAGTGTAGTACTTCAGGAGGCCTTCTCTTGCCAGGAGGACAAACCTCCTTCTCAGGAACTGTGCGTTGTCCCTTCCTCGCTTCCATAGGAACCCTTCTCGGTTACCTTCCACCAAGAATGAGAAAGAGTGAACACTCACAGCTTCAAGACAAACAAGCAACTCATGAACCCCATACCACATGGTCTCAGGGGTGGAATGAACCTCCCACCCGCTGCTAAAATGTCTAGGATCTAATTTAGCTATTTCAGCTGCAGGACATGGGGGTCCTGTCTGGGGCCAAATTTGCAATGTTGTATGATTTCAGTTGGGCTCCCCTCAACTTTCTTCCTTGGCTGTATCCTAAGAAGACATAGTATACTCTTAAGTGGGCTAAATCCTAAGAAACTGGATTGATTCTGAAGGAGGCCCAACTTCACATTGACATCAGCCTAATGAAACTCTCCAGAGTTTGGGAATAATGAGTGACCTCTGGGCTCCTGCTGGTAGATGAATACTCTGTGCTCCTGGCCACTAGGAGAGCTAAGCACTGGCGGCCTCTGGTCCTCAAAGAGCAGTTTTGTATACTTTGCTCTCTGGGTCAGTGTCAGCTTGGACTCAGAGCAGCAGGGCAGAAACTGCCACAGGTTCAGGGCCACCGATGAGGTTGTGCCCTGCACAAAGGCGGGAAGGGAGGTGAAATCCAGTCCGTGCACCTTCCCAAGGCTTGTGCCACACCAGGGGCTACATTAGCCAGAAGCAGGGTGTCTATTTCTTCCTGGTCTGCCCGGTGGGTGAGTCTTTTTGCAATTTATACCGAAGACTCTATACACCTTGTGGCCCTGCAAGGACCTGAGACGGATGTGTTTCTCGGCCACTCAGACCATAAAACCCCACCAGCTGATGTGTTGCTATTTCAGAGACAGAGGAACCCACACCTTGGCCCCTGTGGCCAGAGCAAGGGTGGCAGGTGTATCTCTGCTGACCTTGTTCCTAATACTCAGGCACTTTGTTTTCTAGAACTCATCAGAACTAGCCCTCAAAAGATGATGAAAATAACTTTACCTGGGGGTGAGATTGTTTTCCCCTCAGCCGTAAACTCCTGTCTCTCATACTTTGCTCGAATCCATTGTTCCTTTAAGACCCTAAAAAGAGAGAATGTTTAGTCAGCTGTGTCTGATGCATCCTCTTCCCATGGCATCTTTCTGAGACCCCGCAGCTGAGGATGGGAACATCACAGCAGCTGCCTGGCTGCCTGCTGAGGCTAGCCAGGGATTCTCTGCCTGGGTACTATTAACATTTGGGACCGGGTAATTTTTAGTGGTGGGGGGATGTCTCGTGCTTTGTAGGATGTTTAGCAGTATCTCTGCTAATCCTCCACCCCCTCGATGCCAGTGGCACCCCCTCCCCAGTTGTGACACCCCAAAATGTCTTCAGACATTGCCAGTGTCTCCCCAGGGGGAAATATCTCCCCCAGTGGGCTATATGCACACCACTATACTATTCCAACCTCAGCCTCAGCCCTCTAGGTCAATGAGACAGATAACAGCTCCCCTGGACCATCTACTCTGCCATATCCCACTGCGTGTTCATGAGCTTAAGCCAGGAGAGTCCTAGAGCCTCTTCCTGTGGCCCACCCATGAGATCTGAGCATGCTACACTGGACAGAGCAGTGGTCTTAGGGTCTGACCACCTGGGACCTGGTCTCATTCTACCATTTATCCACTGTGTGACCAAGGGCAAGTTACTTAACTCCTCTGAACTTGGGGAGTATGCCAATAATATTATACCTACCTACCCCCGAGGGTTGTTGAGAGGTTTAAATGCATACAAAGTGGCTTGTACTGTGCAGAGCACATAGTAGGTGCTTAGGTGGGGCCTAAGCAGCTGCTTTGGAGCAACACTGAGCTCAGGTGGGACAGCTCAGGTGGGACTCTGTAGAAAGTATAATAGCTGAAACACATTTGTTCTGCTAAAATACCGGCGGCTTCTTAATCAAGTTAGTCATCACCTGTAGGCTATGAGACCATCAAGTCAAAGGGACAGATCCTAAAGAAAATGCCCCATTTCACAGCTGTGGAAACTGAGTCCCAGAGGGGGCAAGTGACAACCCAAGCTATGAAGGTGGAGAGGGGCTTTCATCAGGTCTGTGTGCTCTCCATGACAGTACCAAATGTTTTCCTGGCTCCACCTGCTGGGCATGTCTGTAGAAGAGACCACCACACAGGAGATAGGGTAGTGGTGGGAGGGGTGAGACCAGGAAATCACCCACTCACATGCAGTCGCTGGCCTTGGGGATATAGTAGAAAGCAGGGACTCTGGCTTCATACTTGGCCTTCACTCGGAGGTTTCCGTTGTGGGTCATAAACTGCAAGACAACAGCAACTTGGGGTTATGTTAGAACTTGAAAAAACGTGAAATGAAACCATGGTCTACCCTGAAGGCCACTGTTCTCACTGGCTCCTGGGCTGAGTCAGGAGACACTCCTCCCGGAGTCTGACACATTTCCCCTCCTCCCCGCCACACCACCCAGCCTGGTCATCTGTGCTGCTGGGAAGCCCCAACCTGGAGCAATGAGGTGCTGTAACAACCATGCTTCATACAGGCAGAGCACTTTACAGCTCTCCTGCATTAGTTCATTCGATCCGCTCAACCACTGTAATATTACCATCCCCGTTTTAGAGGTGAGGACACTGAGGCTCAGAGAGGTTAGGTGACTTACCCAAGGTGACACAGCTAGTCAGTGGAGAGCTGGGATTTGAACCCAGACCTGTCTAACTCCATAGCTCATGTTCTTTCTCCCACCCCCTCCACAGATGGCCAGGACCACCAGCAGCAGTCCCTGCAAGTCCGCAGGAGATAGATGGAGCTGGAGGATGGAAGAAGTTCAGGGCTCGCCCCATAGAGTATGTAGGTCAGGAAGATCACTGGGGGCCTTTGGCACCCAAGAGACCCAGAGGCAGATGTGCCAGGAGTGGCCCTGGCCAACAGCACTCAGTAACAGCAGTGGCATATCTGGGGTGAGGGCATGTGTGGAACAAACATCAGGTTTTTAATCCACATCCCTTGGGCAGTGTGAACCCTATTCTCCCCTTCCCCAGTGGCCACTCGGCTGTGTCGCAGGATTTGCACGGGCTTTGGATCTCAACAGAGCAGGGTTCGTATCCCAGCTGTGCCATTTATTCACTGAGTGACGCTTGGGCAATACTTAAGCCCCTGAGCTTCAGGGATCTCACCCGCGAAGATGAAGAAGATATAACAGGGGAGTGATGAGGCACAAAGAAACGACCCTCAGGTCTAGGTGCTGGTTTCCAGTCTTTCTCCTGCACTAGAATGTAAGCTCCACGTGAGCAGAGACTTTATCTTGTTCACTGCTCTCTCCTATACCCAGCATCTGTGGGCTTCCGGTAACGTGTGGAATGAATGAGTAACGTATCTAGCCCGGTGGTCTAGCACGGTGCATGGCACAGATGGCTATTCAGTAAACATGGGTCTGCTTCCCCAGTAGTCCTCGAAATCCTCAGCTAGCCAGCCCAGTTTAGTACTGCCTGCTCTCTGAAGGTTTTCTGGCCAGAATGGTGTTATCTGGGCTGCAGGTGTCCTCCATCTCTGCAGGTCAGGAGAGAAAAGTGGTCCCCTCCATGGCTAGGGGGACTGCAGGAGGACTATGAACCATGAATCAGGATACTTCTGTTCTAGTCCAGGATTTCAGCTACTGAGAACAGCAGCTGTTAACTGACTATTTACTTTGTACCTGCCTTGAGCCTGCATTTAATCCTTACAGCAGCCCTATGAAGGGGTAGTGGTATCTTTATAATACAGATGTGGAAAGGGTTCACAACTAGCGTTAAATAGCAGGCTCAGGGCCTCATAGCTAGTAAGTAAGCAAGTAGTGGAGCTAGGATTTGAACTCAGGGCCTCGTCTAAGGCAAGTCTAATTGGCTCCTTATTGCCCCTCTCTTGGCCTCAGCTTCCTTCCCTGTAGAATGGGAGCGCCCTGACCACTGCCTCCACCCCAGGTCTGCTGTTCCAATGCTCTCCACCTGTGCCCCTTGCTACCTCCACAATATTGTCGTCCCAGAAGTCAAGTCTCACAGATTTCACTTTGCTGATGTCTGGGAAGTTGCGGTGGACTCCGGAGCAGTTCAGACAGATGAAGATGCCCAGCTTGTAAGAGGCCCAGTCGGGATCTGCGGGGCAAGAGGACAGGAGGGGAGCTGGGTGAAGAAACCAGGGTTGGGCAGGGGGCGCCGGGAGAGGCAGGGCTTGGCAGTTAGCCTGGGGAGGTGTCCAGCTCAGCCCATGCCTTCTCTCTTAGCCTCCCCGCCTTGGATGAACAAAGATCAGCATGAAAGCCTCTGGTCAGCCCACTGGCCCTGGCGCGGCGGCGGCCAGGATGAAGATCTTGTAAGGAGTCCCGAGGATGGGGGCGAGAGGCTGAGGCGGGCGCGATGTGGAAGTGTCAGGACTCTGAGGAACCTGGAGGAGAGCGCGGAGGGAGGGACCGGCACCGAGGCGCCTGGCTGGGGAGCTGCGGGTGGGGAAGTCGGAGTCAGGGACGCTCGGGGTCCACAGGGTCGGAGTGCTGTGGAGCAGGAACGTGGGAGGACCCCGGGGACGTCCGGGGCGGGTGGGGAAGGGGCACTGGACCATCAGGGCAGAACTGGGTCCGGGGTCTGGGATCCCTGGTGTGTAGGATGTGTGGATCCGAGGGTGTGGGAAGTGGCTGGGTCCGGAATGAAGACGTCAAGGACCGTGGTCCGGGTGGGTAGGGTGTCTGGCAGGGGAGGTGAGTAGAATGGTCAGGGCACCCGGGGCCGGGATCTAGTGTCGAGGTCCAGAGTGGGGAGAACAGGCGGCCCGGCCGGGTTCGAGTGGGAGCGGTACCGGCCGAGGAGAGGGCTGCCGGGGGCCCGGGCCCGAAGGTGATATACGGGCCACGCGCGGATCCAGCGGGAGTCCTGGACCGGCCCGGGCCTGAAGGGAGAGGAGGGGGCCGGCGGGCCGGGGGCCGGTCCCACGTTCCGGACTGCTCGCGCCGCCGCGCCCTTACCCGCCGCCCCGCAGTCGGCGCAGTGCGCGTTGCCAGTGCCCGCCGCCTGCAGCAGCTCCAGCAGCCGCTTCTTGTTGCGCTCGCGGTCGCCCATGGCCGGCCCCGCGGGCTCAGCAGGGCTCAGTCCGGCCGCCCCCCGGCCTCCGGCCGCCCATGGCCAGCACCTTCGCCCTCAGGTGGAGTGGGACGCAAACCCGGCGCCTCCAGCCCGCCCGCGTCGCCAGTCCCGCCCCCCAGGACTTTAAGCCCCGCCCCTCCTGGACTTTCTGTCCCGCCCCCGGCGTGTCCAGTTCGCGGACTGCGTTCCTCTCTAAGGCGCACGCCCGCCCGGCAGGGACGCAGCGCAGGGCTTGGAGTCGGTCACCCTGGACCGAGGTCAAATCCTGGCCCGCCACTGGCTAGCGTTGTGACTGTGAACAACCTGGGCAACCTCTCTGGGCCTCAGTTTACACCTCTGTAAAAGAGGAATAAAGGCATATGTCCTTGGCAAATTAAAAAGGATCTACTTCTGTTAAAGCGTTCTCCTGATGTATTATAGATCCTACATCTACTCAGAGACTTAGAGACATTCAAATGTCACCTCCTCAGGAAGCCCTCCTTGATACCTAGCCTGGAGTAATCTCTCCAGCTTCTGGTGTTGCTAGAATACCAACCGTTATAGGATCCATTTCTCCCTTTGGCCCTGAGCATTTTCTACCGATCTTGCATTACAGTTATTTATATATTTATGTTAATTCCTCCTCCACTCCCAACACACACACATGCGCACACTAGATACTTTGATGTCAGAAGATTTACTTCTGTATCCCACACAGCTCCTAGAAAGAGTACCTGCACATTTTTAGAAGTCTAATAAATAGTCGCATGACTGTGTTCCCCAGGAAGTGTGGCTTCATCAATAGGGACACCGCTGGGCATTTCTTACTTTTTTTTTTTTTTTTTTTTTTTTATGTGGGATCTTCCCGGACCAGGGCTCGAACCCATGTCCCCTGCATTAGCAGGTGGATTCTCAACCACTGCGCCACCAGGGAAGCCCACCGCTGGGCATTTCTATCTGTGAAGTTCCTCGACCGTGAGGTGTGGGCAGGGCTTAGGTGGTCTTGAATCTGGGCATTTCCTGAATTTCCCCCTCCCCCATGTCTGTACCTCTTTGACACCATCCTCAGTGACCCACAGACTCCTGGTAAGGCACACACTGTGCACACTTGCCATCCCCTCTGTAGGCAAATATCTGTCATATGCATAAGGCTTAATGCACATCATCTTAGGTTTCCATTCTGGTGGGTTTTAGCTGATCTGCCAGCATCCCCAATTCAACACACATGCATATACACATGTGAACACATAGGGCAGCATGGTATAATGGAATGAATTCAGGAATCCAGACTTTGAATCTTGGCTTCATCACTGACCAGCTGTGTGGCTTTGGGCAAGTTCCTTCACTTCTCTGAGCCTTGGACACCTCATCTGTAAAACGAGGGTCGAGAGATCACCTAATAGGGTCATTGAGATGAGCCAGTACATGGCACACAAAGCCCTCAAAACACAGTGGCTCCCTTGCTTCCCCTGCCCCTCTGGTCAGCTCATGGGATCATCCGTTGGAATGCTCTGTGTCATTTCCCATCTTCCCCAGGGTGGAGGAGGTCAAGCCTCCAGGCCCTGGGGGAAGGGGACATTACCAAGAGTAAGCAGCCAGGAGGGTCTTGACTGTGGGGGTGAGGCCTAGCCTAGGAACCTCTCCAGAGGGACCAGGGAGAGAGCCTGGAGACGGGTCAGAGGGCATGGGGTTGTTTACCAAACAGGCCGAAAGATGATTCATTTCCGCTGCTTTAGATGAAAAAAGGGACAGAAATAAATCTCCCAGGAGAAATCTGGGAAAGGCAACCTAAGGTATGAAGGCAAGGCGAGGGGGGAAGTGGGGGACGAAGAGGGGACAGGCAAAGGACATCACTTCTCGGCTGCCAGGGCAGAACAGTGATGTTGGGGAGCTTCTTGGGTGCCTTTGCCCCGCTGAGCTGCTCTCTTTGCACCTTGAGATTCAGCATCCCCTCCCTGGAGGTCCCACAAAAGCCAGCCCAAGGGAAAATATATCATCTCCTTCAAGGTGAGAAGCAAGAGATTGAGAGGTTCCTTTAGTTTCTTCTCTTCCCGTCCTTATTTCTGGAAGTTTCCATTTAACAGAATTTCAAGGGACTTCCCTGGCGGTGCGGTGGTTAAAACTCTGCACTTCCACTGCAGAGGGCGCGGGTTCGATCCCTGGTTGGAGAACTATGACCCAACATGCCGCGGTGTGGCCAAAAAAATAAATAACTAAAACTAAAAACCAACCAAACAAACAAAAAACACCAGGATCTCAAGCCTCAAGGTTTGCCAAAAGCAAACAAAAGAAACAAAAACAAACAAAAAGCGGTACCGTTAAACTTTGTTGGTGATGGGTTTCTTTTTTTTTTTAAATTTATTTATTATTTAATTTTTGGCTGCGTTGGGTCTTCGTTGCTGCACGCGGGCTTTCTCTAGTTGCCGCGAGCGGGGGCACCTCTTCGTTGCGGTGCGCGGGCTTCTCATTGCGATGGCTTCTCTTGTTGCCGAGCACAGGCTCTAGGCGCATGGGCTTCAGTAGTTGCGGCACGAGGGCTCAGTAGTTGTGGTGCACGGGCTTAGTTGCTCCGCGGCATGTGGGATCTTCCCGGACCCGGGCTCGAACCTGTGACTCCTGCATTGGCAGGGGGATTCTTAACCACTGAGTTACCAGGGAAGTCCCCATGGTGATGGGTTTCTTTCGTTCCTTCTTTCTTTCTTTGGGGAGAGGGGGGAGAGAGAGGGATAATGCTAATTAACAAGTATTGAGTGTTTTTACAAAGACTTTCACACCATTTGATCACACTTGAGTTCCATGACAGCCCTCTGAGAGCAGCCTGTTATCCTCATGGAGGATGAGAGGTTAAGGTACCCAAAGTCATAGCCAAGCAAAGGTGGGAACAGGGGCCTACATCCAGGTCTCCTATTGTGGTGTCTGGCAAACCCCACAGGACAAGGCTGCTCTCCCTTTAGTCCTCCTCCCATAACTGGATTTTTTTTTCACTTTTAAAAACATTGTGGCAAAATCTCTATAACATAAAATTGGCCATTTAGGGACTTCCCTGGGAGCTCAGTGGTTAAGAATCCGCCTGCCAATGCAGGGGTCACGGGTTCAAGCCCAGGTCCGGGAAGATCCCCGATGCCGCGGAGCAACTAAGCCCATGCGCCACAACTACTGAGCCTGCATTCCAGAGCCCTCGAGCCACAACTACTGAAGCCCGCGTGCCTAGAGCCCGTGCTCTGCAACAAGTGAAGCCACTGCAATGAGAAGCCCGCGCACAACAACGAAGACCCAACGCAGCCAATAAATAAATAAATAAATAAATTTTAAAATTAAAAAAATAAATAAAATTGGCCATTCTAACCATTTTAAAGTGCACAATTCAGTGGCATTCATTACATTCACGATGCTGTGCAACCATCACCACTATTTATTTCCAAACCTTTTTCATTGCCACAAAGAGAGACTCTGTAGCCCCCTCGTGGGGACTGGACATGATCAAAGTCTAGCTCAGCTCTGTATTCGGGAACCAGAAGCTGCTTCTAAGGGAAGAACTCTGTGCCAAAGGATGTCTTGACCCAGCGGACACCGAGTACTGGGATCGGGCAGAGGCAGCCTCCCTCGTGGGCTCAGTCCATACAGCAGCTGCTGGGGTGAGGGGGCAGTCAGGCCCTGGGACAGAGTGTCCTCTGTAAATAAAGCTCCCAGGATCCCTCAGAGCACAAACATCAGCCCTGCTCCCGGGGTCACTGTCTCTGTCGAGTTGAGCCCAGCCACAGCAGGACTAGAAGAAAACCTTCAACCACATTCCCAGCTCTGGACTGGGCTCAAGATCCCCACAGAATAGACCACAACCCCTTGGAAATTTTAAATAATTACGTTTATTAGTTACAGAATTTTAAAAACTATTATTATAGGAAATTTGGAAAATACAGTAAAGAAGAAAGAAAACACCACCCACAGTTATGGCTACCATTTATTCAGGGATTGCTGTATGTCAGGCCCCTTATGGACATTATTCCATTTGCTCTTCAATAAAACCCATTTTACAGATGAGGCAACTGAGGCCCCGAGAGAGAATCTAAGTGTATTTGTCCACAGTTACACAACTGAGATGATACATACTGGATGATACAGAGTACTGGAGCTGGGATTCAAACCCAAGTTCATCTTGAGCCCTTTTCAACAAAATATTATGTTGAAATGTATAAAGTTGACTTACAAAAGTAGTAATGTCATGCAGTTCAACCTAATGGTGTTTTTTTAATGGTCCTACCACTAATATTGATTAATATTTCATAAATTTCCTTCTGGTCTTTTATACATCTTTTGATCATTGGGACCATATTTTTCATACAATTTTATATCCTTTTAAAAATTTTTTGGGGGCTTCCCTGGTGGCGCAGTGGTTGAGAATCTGCCTGCCAATGCAGGGGACACGGGTTCGAGCCCTGGTCTGGGAAGATCCCACATGCCGCGGAGCGACTGGGCCCATGAGCCACAATTACTGAGCCTGCGCATCTGGAGCCTGTGCTCCACAACAAGAGAGGCCGCGATAGTGAGAGGCCCGCGCACCGCGATGAAGAGTGGCCCCCACTTGCCGCAACTAGAGAAAGCCCTCGCACAGAAACGAAGACCCAACACAGTCAAAAATAAATATAAATAAATAAATAAATAAAAATTAAAAAAAAATTCAAAACAAGAACATTTAAAAAAAAATTTCTTTACATTATATTTCTTATCATACTACTATAGATGCTTCATGACATCATTTTTTTAAACATCTTTATTGGAGTATAATTGCTTTACAATGTTGTGTTAGTTTCTGCTATGTAACAAAGTGAATCAGCTATATGTATACATATATCCCCGTATCCCCTCCCTCTTACATCTCCCTCCCACCCTCCCTATCCCACCTCTCTAGGTGGTCACAAGCACCAAGCTAATCTCCCTGTGCGATGTAGCTGCTTCCCACTAGCTATCTATTTTACATTTGGTAGTGTATATATGTCAATGCTACTCTCTCACTTCGTCGCAGCTTACCCTTTCCCTTCCCCGTGTCCTCAAGTCCATTCTCTACGCATGACATCATTTTAATAGCTATGTAATTGTCCATGTGGGTATATATATTTCTTTGTTGCTGGATACATAGATGGTGACTGATTTTTCACTGTTATACATAACATCGTAGTAACTTTGTGCCCAAAGCCTTTTCCCTCTTTAACACTGTATTTTCCCTCTTTAACACTGTATTTTCAAGCACCACAATCTACTGTAGTTGGTCTCCCTCACTCATCTAAGCTTCGTGAAGACAGGGCCAGGTCAGTGTGTCCTCCGTTTTATCCCCGGCAACTGTCTGCAACAACACAGGGATTCGATAAATATGTTTGAAATAAATGAAGAAATGAGTGGGGATAAAAAATAATAAACAATAAATGAGAGGACTTGAGGTCACAAAAGTGTTTTCCTTTCTTTTAAAAAAATTTTTAAAAAATTTTTATTGGAGTATAGCTGATTTACAATGTTGTGTTAGTTTCAGTTGTACAGCAAAGTGAATCAGTTATATGTATACATACACTCTTTTTTTAGATTCTTTTCCCCATAGGCCATTACAGAGTATTGAGTTCCCTGTTCTATACAATAGGTTCTTATTAGTTATCTATTTTATATATGTAGTGTGTATATGTCAATCCCAATCTCCCAGTTTATCCCTCCCCCCCTTATCCCCTGGTAACCATAAGTTTGTTTTCTACATCAGTGACTCTACTTCTGTTTTGTAAATAAGTTCATTTATATGATTTTTTTAGATTCCACATATAAGCGATACCATATGATATTTGTCTTTCAGTGTCTATGTCTTACTTCACTCAGTATGACAATCTCTAAGCCCATCCATGTTCCTGCAAATGGCATTATTTTGTTCTTTTTTACGTCTGAGTAATATTCCATTGTATATATGTACCACATCTTCTTTATCCATTCCTCTGTTGATGGACATTTAGGTTGCTCTTTTTAACAAATTTTTAAAAAATTGAAGTATAGTTGGTTTACAATATTGTGTTAGTTTCAGGTGTACAGCACAGCAATTCATTTATACATATATGTAAGTAAATATATATATATGTTCTTTTTCAGATTCTTTTCCCTTGTAAGTTATTACAAAATATTGAATATAGTTCCTGTGCTATGCAGTAGGTCCTTGTTGGAAGTGTTTTCCTTTCTGAAGGAAAGAAATAACGGGCAGGCATGTGTAACAGGGGAAGCTCAAACAGTCATGCAGAAGAATCTGATGGAATTAACCTATTTGTCTATTTATTTATTTAAAAGTTTTATTATGTATTTATTTATTTATTTTATTTTTGGCCCCTTTAGGTCTTTGTTGCTGCATGCGGGCTTTCTCTAGCTGCGTCAAGCAGGGGCTACTCTTCATTGAAGTGCATGGGCTTGTCGTTGCAGTGGCTTCTCTTGTTGTGGAGCAGGGGCTCCTCTTGTTGTGGGGCAGGGGCTCTAGGCGCGAGGGCTCAGTAGTTGTGGCACACGGACTTAGTTGCTCCGCGGCATGTGGGATCTTCCCAGACCAGGGATCAAACCCGTGTCTCCTGCATTGGCAGGTGGATTCTTAACCACTGTGCCACCAGGGAAGTCCCCCACTGGTGTCTTTTAGTGAGTAGATGTTCTTAACTTAAATGAGATCCAATTTATTCATTTTTTTTTCCTTTACGGTTAATGCTTTTCATTTCCTATTTTAGAAATATTTGCCTATGTCAAGATCATGAAGTTATGGAGCATGAATTTTTAATAATTTTCCTAAAGAAAATTAACCTTTGGAATATTATATATGCGATCATTCATTAATTTTTTTAACAATCACTTAATGAATCCCCATGTGTGCCAGGCGATGTGCTGGGTATTATAAGGGATATAATTATGGCTTGAATCCCTCTTGCACTCTAGACGGATCTAAAGTGGCTCGGAGAGGTGATGTCACTTGCCCCAGTTCACACTGCTGCTTTGCTGGGTTAAAACAGGGTTAAAACACAAGACTGACTGATTCCAGAGTCTGAGCATACCATGAGCTCCTCTGTCTCCAGGACTGTTGAGCCACCAGGAATGGATTTTTGACATATTCTAGTTAGTAGTTTCCAGGTCACCTTGGGAAAATGTAGAGTCAAATAAGGAGACAAAAACACACGGTCAAAAGCAAAAAAAAAAACCCAAACCTTACAGTTCACGTTTGCCTGTACTATGAGGGAGATGTGAGTCACGTGCTTGAGAGAAGGGAGAGGATGCCTTTGGCTCAGGATAATGGAAGGCTTCTCAGTGTACCCTTGTTGGCCCTGAAAAGGTGAGCAGAATTCAGGTCATTTTAGGGACAGAGCATCCTAGGGAAAGGGACCAGCAGGCACAAAGGTGCAGAGGAGAGATGCCCAGAACATCTCCTGAGCGGGTATCTTAATCAGGAAGTGATCAGCTCCAAGTAACAGAATACTGATCGAAAGTGCCTTAAACAAGGTCAGTTATTCCCTCACTGAACCATAAGTCTGCAGGTAGGTGGTTTCAAGGGTTTGTCCTGCAGCTAAACAATGTTATCAAGGCCTGTTCTTCTAGCCCTTGTCAGCATTGCCTGTCCACGGAGAGACGGCTGCTCCTCTGAGTTCATCCTCCCACCACCAGAGCCACAAGAAGAAAAGGGAGGTGCCCGCTTCCCCTCCCACACCCCCTCCCACTCTTGATCAGGGTATAAAATCTTTCCCACTTAGGTCCCAAACAGAACCACACTTACTTTTTTTTTTTTTTTGCCAGTGCTCGGCTTGCGTTTGGGATCTTAGTTTCCCAGACCGCCAGGGAATTCCCGCACACCCACTCTTATCTTAATCTTTAGTAAAGGGAAATAGGATTCCCATAACTGGTTCACCTTCCCGGACATCGCCACTGGCAGGGATCTGTTAGGAAGGAGGAGAGGCAGCATGTGGGTGCCTGGCGGTGAGCAGACAGAAAGAGCTGGAAGAGCAGGGTGAGGCGGGAGTTGGAGGTTTAGTCAGCACCGGGGCCAGGACAGGGAGGGTGTGTGTAAGGACAGGGACGGGGTTAGGCTGATGGAAAGCTGAGAAATCAGGTGGTGCAGGGTTATTGCAGGAGCCCAATGGAGACAATGAGGCTCTGATTCAAGTGGCCACAGGGAAAGGTAAAAAGACGTTTTGCGGGTAAGGCTGATAGAATTTCATGTGTTTTAAACTGCAAGATGCCACACAGTAGTGAGTCATGAAATTAATATCAATTTAGTGGTTCCAATTAACCCACTTTTTTTTTTTTGAATCTTGTCCCCCCTCAGTATTCTACATGTCTTTTGTCTCTTTTTTAACTTGACTTTGTCCTGTTTCCTTTTAAATCTCTCTGAACGTTGCTTCTCCATCTTTTGGGGAATCCTCTACTTGCACCCAATGCTCATGCTCCCAGGGTTCTCTCCTGGACTCCCTGTGCTTTCCTCACACCGCCCCTCTCCCTGGCTCAGCCAGGCATTGTCCCGGGATAAAGTGCCATTTCCTCACGGCACAGCCTAGTCCTCTCCCTTACATAGCTAACCATCTACTGGACATCTCCACCCAGTGTCCTGTGGGTTAAAGACAGCTCAGTGTTAAAAAAAAAACAACAGATCAGTGTTTTTTAAAAGTTGAAATACACACAAACTGAAATACAGTAGAAAATGTCAAGGTGCATCCTATGTAAAAACACAAATATTTTCTTTCTCGCTCTTTCTTCAAATTTTAAAAAATTTATGTATTTGTGTTGTTTTGTTTTGTTCTGTTTTGGCTGTGTTGGGTCTTCATTGCTGTGTGCAGCTTCCTCTAGTTGCGGTGAGCGGGGGCTACTCTTCCTTGCAGTGCGCAGACTTCTCATTGCGGTGGCTTCTCTTGTTGCAGAGCTTGGGCTCTAGGCACGCAGGTTTCAGTAGTTGCAGCACGTGGGCTCCGTAGTTGTGGCTCGTGGGCTCTAGAGCGCAGGATCAGTTGTTGTGGCGCGTGGGCTTAGTTGCTCCACGGCATGCGGGATCTTCCTGGGCCAGGGCTCGAACCCGTGTCCCATTGGCAGGCAGATTCTTAACCACTGCACCACCAGGGAAGCCCCTCTCTCTTTTTTTAAATTGACGTATAGTTGATTTACCATGCTGTGTTAGTTTCAGGCGTAGAGCAAATTGATTCAGTTAAAAAAAATATATATATATATATATATATGTTCTTTTTCAGATTCTTTTCCATTATAGGTTATTACAAAATACTGAGTATAGTTCCCTGTGCTATACAGTAGGCCCTTGTTGGTACAAGTATTTTTAAATGAAGCTTTTGTTTCACACGTACATCATCAATGTGTCCTGGGTCACGTTCAAAAAAGTTTTGAAAACATAGGAACTAGATAACGGGCTAGACGCAGGCATGGGAAGGGCCAGAGCCATCTGCATCCGGGCAGCAAAAACAGGGAAGTGAGGAGCTGGTTTCTGGGAAGATGATGACTTTCATTTTGAACCCACTGGTTCTGATTTACAGTAAATCACGCATAGTGGTTGCCTCTTACTACTTCCAGGCTCTTGTCAAAGTAATTCTGAATGAATGCTCTGAGGAATGAGGGACTTTCCCCTCAAGGTCATTAATAATCAGCTCCAAAGAAGAGATGAAACTTTAATAGGGGAAGTAACATTTACTGAACACTTATTCTATGCCAGGCTCTCTGCATCCAGTCTCTAACGAGAAATCCTCTCAGCAAGATTTCCTGGCGGTGTGAGGCAGGTACCATTACCTCCATTTCACAAATGAGGAAGCTGAGGTTCAGAGGGGATGAGAAACTGTCTAAGGTTGTGCAGGTAGCAAGTCATTTGTTATATCTTGCCAGTGAACCACAGCATCTCAGAAAGCATCAATCACCAGCGTTCCTTATGGCCTCGTGTATTGGTTTTCTAGGGCTGCTGTAACAAATCACCACAAACTGGGCAGCTTAAAACAACAGAAATGTATTCTCTCACAGTTCTGGAGCCCAGAAGCCTGAAATCAAGATGCAAGCAGGGTTGGTTCCTTCTGCAGGCAAATCTGTACCATGCCTGTCTCCCAGCTTGTGGTGTGTGTGACCTGCTGATGATCCTTGGCCTTGGCTTGTAGATGCATCACTCTAAGCTCCGCCTCCATTTTCACCTGCATTCACAGGGTCGTCTTCTTATAAGGACACCAGTCATATCGCATTAGCTGCCCCCCACCCCCTGTAGTGTGACGGCATTTTAATCTTAACTGATTATGTTTGCAATGACCCTCTTTCCAAATGAGGCCACCATCTTTTTTGAGGGATACATTTCAACTCATTAACACCTCATTAAGTGGAATAAACCTTGGAGTTAAAAGGAAATTATTTCCCATTGATTTGGAGAATTTTGCACAAAAAGTTGGCTTTATTTTGTGTTGGATTCCTAAGATCCGCAGAAATTGGCAAGAATCCTAGAATTCTCATGAGTACTTATAACTGGCCACATCTCCACTACCTCCTGGACAGTAGCTACACAGACACTGCTGCCTCATAAAAACGCAAACACACCATCTTTCCCTCCCAAAGCCACCGCCCTCCTGACTTCCCTGTTTTTCACAAAATTAGCTAAAGTCGTCCTATCTTTCCTGAAAGAACCCAGAGTCAGCAACAGAGACATCAATGGTTTAATGGATAAGGGATCTTACACATCTGAAGCAAAAGGGTTCTGGAGCGGCAACACATGGTGCAGGGCAGGACATGGTAGCAGTCTTCATTGGGAGCGGGGGGGAGAGGTTACCAGTTATAGAGGGAAATGACATCAGGTGGGTACATTGGTTACCAGGGAAACCAGCAGAGGAGCACAGCCCCTCACTGCCCCTTTGATAAACTATCCCAGTGGAGATGTTTTGGGCTATAGATTAGAAAAATCACTAGCTGGGGCCGGGGGCAAGTACAAAGGCATTTACTGAGTAGGCTCTATGATTAGGAGCGAAGGTCAGCCACCTGAGTAGGGTGTAGGAGAAGCAGGGACTGTTCCAGCAGGGGATGTACAGAGAGCAAGAGAACAGCCATCCTGAGTGGCCTGATCACACAACCTCCCAGGTTCAATTCCTTATGGTTGCCTGTCCCTTGAGAAGATACACTAGCTTCCAAATACACTTTGCTACCAGGCTCTTTACCTCCAATCCGGCCTCACACTTCGGCATATGCCCCAATTTTTAGAAACACACCTCAGATCTGACTCTACAAAAGCCCCGGTGGTTTCCAGTTACCTCGTGGAACTATTCAGCTGCCCCATTCTGCATTCGAGGCCCAGCCAAATTTGGAGCCAGCCTCAGCTCCCTCCATCCCTTCCAAATAGGACACTTTCGAGGCCAAGTGTCAAAGCCACCTCCTCCTACCTCTCCCTTCCTCGAAGGCTGTCTTCACACAGTTCCCCCCTTGAGCTCCTGAAACACCACCTCGCATCTGTCCCAGTTATTCCATTTTACCTGGTGATTTGGTTATGTATGTTCCTGCCTACACTCCCCCACCAGACTCTAGGCAGGGCCCCAAAAGGAGCTCATCAATCTGTATGCCTAGATAATAAACCCAGAGTCTCCCCAAAGGAGGGATCTTGCCAACTACAGGCTAAAACCCGCCCAGGCGTTTTCTTCCCAGACATTCTGCTCACCGGCAGTCAGGGGCCGGAGAGGGCGAGGCCGTTTCCCGGATGCAGTGGAAGGAGCCTGCGGCGCACCCGGGGGCTCCGGATCCCGGCACAATCCCGGCCGGCGTCTGCCCAGAGGCGCAGCGGAGCGGCTGCCCGCAGCCCAGCGGGAACCAGCTCGGGCCGGCCGGAACGCCGCTTCCGCTGGAACCTTTCTACTGAAAGGCTGGGCGCTTTTGGGCGAGGCACGCAGGAACCGGAAGTTAGTGGAGGAAGACGGGCGCGGGAACCTACTGCTTTAACGTGGAAGATGAACATCCTTAGTCTCCTCTTGGCGGGAGGTAGGGTTGCCTGCAATACTGGGTGAATCTCCCGTCTGACATTAGCCCCTGGTCCTGGAGTATTTCCCCCTTGGGTCCCGTGTCTTGGAGTCCCCGCTGAGTTGGCGGGGCGGTTCTGGTCGCCGAGCCTAGGAGCGGTTGTGCTTTCTTCCCTGGGTTAGGGGTCCACGAGCGACTCC
Source organism: Balaenoptera acutorostrata (assembly GCF_949987535.1). Classification (NCBI taxonomy): domain Eukaryota; kingdom Metazoa; phylum Chordata; class Mammalia; order Artiodactyla; family Balaenopteridae; genus Balaenoptera; species Balaenoptera acutorostrata. The sequence goes on along the minus strand of NC_080083.1, from coordinate 18,535,660 downwards.
TCGGACTGGGCCGAGGGCGGAGGGTTCAGAGTCTAACGGCTGCTTGCTTGCTTCTGGATGCGTTATTGTCCTGTGGCCGCAATGTCAACGTTTCCATTGGTTTTACAAAGTTGCTCCTTATATGGTTTTTCTTCTTTGTAGAAATATAGTCATGGTAGAAATCTTGAAAAGTGTACAAAAGAAAATAAAAACCGCCCTTAAATCTACCACTCAGCTAAAACATTTATTATAAACGTATAAAATTTGGTTGTTTTTCTCTTATTTTTGGCTGCACCATGTGGCTTGCGGGATCTTAGTTCCCCCACCAGGGATTGAACCCTGGCCCTGGCAGTGAAAGCACCAAGTCCTAGACCACTGGACTGCCAGAGAATTCCCTAAAATTTAGTTTTATTTGGTTCCACTGGATGAGAAAGAAACTATTGAAGATAAATATTGTTAAAAAGATCTATTAATTGGAAAAAGATTTCTGTTAAAAATTTCAAAAACGTTAAGCAGTTGAAATCATTTTTTAAATACATGCTTCTTTAGGGACATAAAATAAGATTTCTAGGTAATAAAACCTAGGCGTTATCCATAAAAATCAGAAGATATCTCTTATAGATATGATCCGCTAGTTCTTTCTTTCTTTTTGGTTGTGTTGGGTCTTCGTTGCTGCACATGGGCTTTCTCTAGTTGCAGCGAGCGGGGGCTACTCATTGTGGCGGCTTCTCTTGTTGTGGAGCACGGGCTCTAGGCACGCGGGCTTCAGTAGTTGTGGCACGCGGCCTCAGTAGTTGTGGCTCGCGGGCTCTAGAGCGCAGGCTCAGTAGCTGTGGCGCACAGGCCTAGTTGCTCCGCGGCATGTGGGATCTCCCGGACCACGGCTCGAACCCGTGTCCCCTGCATTGGCAGGCGGATTCTTAACCACTGCGCCATCAGGGAAACCCCACTAGTTGTTAAATTATAGGAAAGTCAATGTCACTTTGCAAAGGCTCTGGTTAGGCCACAACTAATGCTAAAAGGAACTAAGACGTCTCAACTTACATTTTGCTAAAATTTCCTTTTAGGGAGGTGGAGATGTTTTCCAGTTCCATTAGGGTCCTCCTTATTCCAGTCCCTACATAATTCCTGCTATCGGAAAAAATCCACTGCACCAAAGAAAATTATTCCCCATGTTGATTTTTCTGATGAAAACGCAAAGGAGTCTGGAAAGGCACTTGACAAGCTCTTCTCTTCAGAACAGCAGGCTTCTATCTTGCATGTGTTGAATACAGCGTCTAATAAAGAACTTGAAGCTTTCACATTGCTCCGTGGAAAAAAGTCCCTCAGCATTGTAGACCACAGAGAAAAGTTCGGGCCATTTCAGAATTTGGAGAGTTTAATGAATGTGCCCTTGTTCCAGTATAAAACCACCATTCAAGTTTGTAACTCCATTCTTAATCCAGAGACTGGAGGGAAAAAAAGGAAGTTACAGGAAAATCGTCTCTTGAGAAAGCTCATCAAACCAGAAATAGGAAGAGAGAGACTTAAGGTATACTCTTTTTTTCTTAATGCGTCTTATACTGCCTAAATATTTGAGAACCAAAGCACTATTCTGAGCACCAAGACGGGGTTCTTCAGGCAGATTATAGTTTAGTTGGTGGGCCCAGAGATACACATATAAATAGATAATCTATTATATGGTTATTCTCAAAGTATGAGATGTACAGGTAGTAAATTGGCAATTTAGAGGAGAGAACTGTGGGTTGGGGAATGTTTACTAGAAGAACTCAGCCTGGATCATGGAGAGAGAACTAGGCTAGCAGGAAGAGGAAGGCATTCTAGGAAGAAAGGACAGTTGATGTAGAGAAGTAGGTCTGGGCAAGACTTATTTAGGAGGAATGTTGAGAAGATATATGGCTGTTTTCCTAGGCTCCTCCTTCATCTCACATGTTAATTCTACTCCTATTACTTCTGATCTGTTTCTTGTGCTTCTTCACTGTGACCTAGATTCTTAATACTTTGTCGTGCAACAGGCACCTAACACAAATCCCCACCTCTAGTCTATAGACGCCTCCCGTCCACCTTCCACAGAGCTGTCCATGTTCTTCCTGAAGTGTGTATCTCATGTTACACCTGAATGTTATATGCTTTGGTGGCTCCCTGTAGCTCTCAGGATAAAGGAAGTTACTTTTTGCAGAAATCTGCCTACCCCTCTGCCCTTTTCCCACTTGCACTCTTTATTCCACTGCCTGAGTGAGAGGTGTCAGCCTGTATTTGCAGATATCTGGGTGAAATAACTCCCTGTTTACCACTTTACTCATTCTCCTAGTCCTCCGGTAAGTCTTCCTGACCATTTCTCCTCTCTACAGTGTAACTTGTATGGTGGCATTTCTTATAATATATGGTTATGTCCCTTGTTTCTCAGTATCTGGCACATTCCCCAGCAACATTTGAATATTTGAATGCCTACTTTGAGCTAGGTGCTGAGAACAAGTAAAAGTTCTGTTCAACAAGTAAAAGACTGCTACTGGTTACCTTTTAGTAATAATTACTCTTTAACAATTCTTAGTTCATAAACTGTAAATATACTTCTATTACATAATTTGGATTTCTGAGTTTGTATCTTAAATTATATATGTTAAAATGTTTACACTTGTAATTAAACCAGCCTTTTTTGTTTTAGGCAATTAATAGTATTGTATCCATTGTTTCTGGTACTCGAAGAATTGCCTGGGCTCACCTTGATCGTCAATTGGCAGTGCTGGACTGGCAGCAAACTGAATATTGCCGATTGATGAAAGGAACGTACCTATCATCTGCCTACTTAGAAGAGGTAAGGCAGTTGCACCTCCAAAGCCCTACCTGCTAGAGCTACTTGTGTCGTCTTTTAGTCCTAAAAGGAATGAAATAAGATAGTAAGGATGGGTTTTCTTTTGGTACTTATTATTCACCCATTCCTATGTTTTCCATCACTTAACGATTTTTAAAAAATTGAATCATTTATTTCAAGAAATGCCTTATGAATCAAAGGCAGATCCTGAGAAAATCAGTGGTAAAGTATATTACTCTAAATGTTAAGAAACTTCATTACCATATTTATAAAGCTTACTCTTCAAACGCTATTACTTATTGTCTCATTTAGTCTTCAAAACCTGGTGAGATGGGCAGTAATGATCATCCTGATTATATCTATGAAAACTGGTTCAATCAAGTATATGATGTGATTAGTCAGTTGCAGAGGTGATTGATTCTAGGCTAGTTATTCCAACCATATACTCTACCCTAGAATTTTTTAAAAGCTAAATAAGACAATTTTGTCTAATCTTAAAGCCAATATAGTTTTTAGGAATTACGAAGCCCATTGTACAGATGAAGAAACTAGTAATTAGGAGGATTAACTGACTTGTCTTAGCTCAGCTTGTTCCTGCTAGAAAGAACTTGGCTGTCCTGACCCCTTCATAAAGTGCTTTTTCAATTACTTCAGAATTGTCAGTAGCAATATTATGTAAGTTATATATTTAAAAAATAGAAGTGGGACAGAGAGGGGGCCCAAACAATAAAACTTAATGAATTATTTCTGTTCACTTATTTTATCTTCCCTCCTTTCCCCCCCCCACCACCCCCAAAAAAGATTTCTTCAGTTGTTTCAAAGATGCCTAAAGCCGACTTCTATGTTCTGGAGAAAACAGGACCTTCATTTCAGAACTCATCTCTGTTTCCTATACTATTACATTTCCACATCATGGAAGCCATGCTATATGCCTTGCTGAATACAACTTTTACCCGGGATGGCCGCCATCAGGTGCTGAGCATGAATCGAAACGCAGTGGGGAAGCACTTTGAACTGATGATTGGTGACACACGGACTAGTGGAAAAGAGGTAGTGAAGCAGCTCCTCTCAGAGTCTGTACTGAAAGAAGAGCCTCGGGTATTCTTCCCACCAGATAAGATAGTCCGCTACAGACAGATGTTTTCATCTACTGAACAATACAGGGTAGAAGAGTTATATGATTCATTATTACAAGCTATTGCCTTCTATGAACTGGCAGTTTTTAATACTGAATCTTAAAATTCTGACGTTAGTATGTTACATGTTCTTAATATCATATTAATTTATATTTATTAGGTCTGAAGTTGTAAAACCAACTGTTCTGAACATCCATGTTAATGGAGAAGAAAACATAAGTTTGAGTGTATTTAGATGTTGAAAGTCAGACTTTTGGCTACTGAATGGTTTACACAATAATAAACCAAGGCTAAATCAATAAATAAGAGATTCTGTGCCTTTTGGGTTTAAGCGTTAAAAAATAAGATGTTCCCTAAACATCCAAAACAAGAAACAAAGTTATCTTCCTTAAAAGGCAAATGCCATCTATACTGAAGGATTTGCATTATTATCATACTGTTAAAATAGGGAATAATGAATTTTCTGGATGGTGCTCACCGTGGGAATAAAGCTAAATATAATTGATAACACAACTTGTGGAATCCTCTTCTTACTCTGAAAGTACAATGTGGTTTGATGCACTGCCTCCAGAAGGGAGTTTTCATCAGCTCAACTATTAAGCCCAAAACAAACAAGCTTTGTTTAATAAGCTCATTTTTTTTTTTTTTGGCTGCACCACGCAGCATGCAGGATCTTAGTTCCCCAACCAGGGATCGAACCTGTGCCCCCTACAGTGGAAGCATGGAGTCTTAACCTCTGGACCACCAGGGAAGCCCAATAGGCTCATTTTTTTTTTTTTACATTATTTATTTGGTTGCGCCGGGTCTTAGTTGCAGCATGTGGGCTCCTTAGTTGTGGCATGTGAACTCTCAGTTGCAGCATGCATATGGGATCTAGTTCCCTGACCAGGGATCGAACCCAGGCCCCCTCCACTGGGAGTGCAGAGTCTTAAGCACTGTGCCACCAGGGAAGTCCCTAGGCTCATTTTTAAACTTTGAAATATTTTACTTAACAGACCATCTTTTGAGAAAAGTAGCACTTTTTTCCCCACATCTCTCCATTTCCATTAGACTTGCCTTAGTTCAGGCCCTCATTATATCTCACCTATACTGAACCCAAGTCTCTCTGATGTCAAAGCATTAAGTCTTTTCTTTCCTTTAATCTAAAAGTGAAGTATACTTGTTGGGAAAAAAAAAATTCAAATAATCAGAAATCTATAAAATACATGGAAGTCCTCCCTTCCAGCACCTCCAACTCCCTAGGCAGTTTGATGTACACTCTAAACTTGTGGCCATGCACATGTAAATCTCTACATATGTGACTGTACACGTGAGCATCTCCACCTCGGAACTGTTGTAGATACCTCCAAGTACACGTCTGAAATCATTCTCTTTCCTCCTGACCATCCCATTTGCCATTGTTTTATACTTTAGTAAACAGTTTCACCAACTATTCAATTGTTCATGCCAGATGTGTGGCATTCTACTTCTCACATTTCTGGAAATAGCTGTAGTGAAATGTGTCCAAATTAGACATTTATAGGATAAGATGCTAAGTACTGAAGAGTCATCAAATTTGGTTACTTTTATCACAAAAGTAAATCTTAAGTCTTACAGGAACCTTTAAGAATTGAGAAAATATTTCTCAAAATTATGCTTAACCTTAAAAAAAAAAAAAGATATTAAATGTGTCCCTATTAGGGAGGAAAATACCCCCATTATTTCTTGGTTTTTGATCATTTAAATACAATTCTATGGAGTTATTTTACTTTGGTTCCTCAATTGATGAGGATTATCCGAATTTTCTAATAATTAAAGACCAAATTAACTGGTAAATGCTCTACAGGTAGTGGACTTTTGCATTCAGTAGAAAAAAATAAATCCATACACTTAAAAAAAAAAATGCTTTAGATGTTATTCTCTCTTTTGTACAGGGACAAAACCTATAAGATATAGCCTATATCCAAGCCTATACAATATCCATATTTACCCAGATGATTACATCTGGAACTCTCTAAACATTGCAGTCTTTTAGCTTTAGCCTTTAATTAAATCAGTGTACTATCAATACAAGAAAAGGTAGGTTGAACAAATAAGAGGTAAAAACATTTTGTACACAGGTATACATCTATTTTTCAACTGTACAAAATTAGGATCCTTACCTTTTGAAGTGAAAATTAATTCACCAGATAATGTAACTGAATATTAAGCTAATATATAAACACTTGAAATAGGAAACTACTTTCAGATACATCTGATTGCAAAAATGATTTTAAGTGAAATGTGGTATTTTAAAATCTTGTAATTAAAAATATATACTTTCTCCAAAAATATAACCTTAAGTCGAAATGGCTATCATGTAGAAATCCTAGGGTAGAACCCTTTGTTACAGTTTCAGTGAATAGCAGTTTGTCCAAAGTGTTTATATTATCATTAATATCTTTATGAAATAAAACATCGATGATATAAAAATACAAGAAAAATGTACAAATGATTTGAGTTGTCAAAATATACAAGATATCACATTTGTATGGTTGCTAAAAAAGATTTATGAAAACTACAGTTCATAATCTTGATTTCACCTTGTCCGGGTTCAGTGATTCACATGGTAGAATATGCTGGATGAGTACACTAAAAATAATTTTATCAGGAAGATCTTACTTTTTGAAATTTCTTTCCTAGGAAGTTTGCTTATGTATCATACATGTTATTTTGTATTTTGGATTGTGTAAACTTATTTTTAAAAAAGATTATCACCTAGGTGATTCACATTCACAGCCTGGATTAAGGGTCACCAGAAGGGGAAAAATTATGGATTAGTTCAGCACTGAAGCACCTTTAGAAATGTTCAGTGAACTCTACCTTCTAGAAACAGCTCACACACATACAAAAATACTCCAACAACACTAAATCAGATAATACAAAAAAATTCAAAAAAACCCCACCACTACCACAATTATAAATACAATTTGTAACTCAAATCTTTTCATTCTAAATATTTACACACTAATAAAAAATATACAAATAGTCTGTTTTAAATGTACATTAAGAGAAATAAACTCTTCCATGAAAATCACTATAAAAATGTCCCTTAAGGACCATGTAAGAATCTGTACAAGACACTGTAAATGTAGGATATTAAGGGAAGCCAGCTGCCAAAGTGTTCATAGTCTCTTTTGAAATGTTAAGATGAATTCCTTCAAGATAGTGCAGGAATCTGTCAAAATTACAAGGAAAAACACACTTAAATATTAATAGTTCCATCAGATGAGAATATTAATCAATCTTGAAATAGTTACGTAAAATGTTTTTACAGAAACTACCTTCTTTTACTTTTTCCTTGTTCTTTTAGCTTCTCAGTCTTACAAATGTTTCGAAGAGTTGGCAAGTATTCTATTATACTAGCTTGTCTATTACCCAGGTTTGGAAGAGATCGGCTCGAAAACACACTTTTGATGACTGCTATCCTCTTCCAAGCACTGCTGTAAATTAAAAGTAATGCATTATCTTTTGATTTTTAATGCCCAATAAAAATGCAACAATCCCAAAACCAGCTGCTGGCCTCTGCTTCTCCCTGCTTCTGGTCTAGACTAGATTAACTGTATTCCAGATTCACTTCCTATATCATTTTCAACACATCAGTCACTCCCATACTGAAAAGACTTTAATGGCTACCTGCTGTCTGCACAGCAAATCCAGACCCCTTCCCTGTTATCCAAGAGTCTCCCAAATCTAACCCCCACCCCAATCTCTCACTTTTTCTTCCCAGCAATCAGGCTGGTCTCCTTAACTGTCTCATTAGAAGCTACATTATTAATATGAAGGGCTTACCATGATCAATAAAGCCCAGCATTTCAAAATTAGTAAGAGAAAGAAACTAATAATTTCCCCTTTACCATTTATTATTTAAAAATAAAAAGTAAACAGAAGTCAAGACTTACTCTAAATTAGCTGCTGACTGACTGAAGTGTACATTGTTGCACTTTTGTGAAACATAAAATGTAAGTTCTTTTGTTGGATCTTTTCCTACTTTCTTGCAAGAATTCAGGGAGGTTTCCAACGCTTTTGAAATAGTAGAAGAACATTTAGTAAAGCTGAGAGCTTCTACAGCTGCCTTTAATTCTCCAGAGCTTTGAGAAGTCCATCCATCACTACTCTCGAGACTGAACTCATCACAAAGTCCACTTTTAACCTTTCCATTTGTCCAGCCAAAATCATTTTTACCAAATTCCCTATGTTCCCTTACATCAGTTAAAAGGGCATCTAAGAAGGACATGTTGTCCATGAACTCAGTGAGAGAATTTAAACAGTGAGAAACAAGGACAGAATATTTTTTTTCTGCTGGTGTTTTAGGAGAACGAGGAATAGATTCAACTTTTGACTCTAGACATTTGTTTAGTTTCTTTGTCTCTGGATTGCTTTCTTTATCTCTGGCTTTGCTTTCTTCTGAATTTGGAGAAGATGCAGAGGAAAGGCTAATAAATTCATCAGAAAAGTCCAATTCGGTGTCAAATAAGTCACTATCATCTAAAATTACCATCTTTTTCTTACGTTTCTTTTTTTGTGACTTTTTCAATGGCTTCTCTCCTTCAGAAGGTTTCCTAGCAAGACATTTCATATTTTTTGTTGCTGCATTGGTGTCCACACTTACTGATGAACCAGAAAAGTTTTCTGTTTCTGGAATGATATTAACAGGTAATGGTAGAATGAACTCAAGATTACTATATAAGAAATCTACATTCCGCATTTGGAATTCTGTAAGAAGCTGGATGAGCTTATGCCATTCTTCCTTTGTTCTGATTTTGTGCTGAAAAACAATATTGAGTAAAGAAATGTCATAACAGTACATAGTCTGAACATTTTTCTACCTATATGAATATAGTGTCATTCCTATCTATTTTCAAAGTAATGAGTCGCTAACCCTCATAATTTTATTAACCTACTCTTCCCTAATACATCAAATAGTATCATGAGTCTAAAAGATTAACTTAGACTGTTAATTTAAAAAATTAAATTCTCTAATAGTCAGTATATACCCTAATTCAATCATTAGAAGCTCATTTGCTTAAAAACTACTGTTCTGAAATTGTCTTTTTTTATCTGAAATACTTCTAAGTTCTATTCTAAATTCTATAATATACATTTAGAGCAATGCCTATGCACCATTTGTCAAAGTGGTACAATGTGCTAAAATCAGAAATCTGAAGCCTGTAAAAATTACTGGTAAATTTAAGTTAACCTTAAGATTCAAAAGACAGAAGTGAGTGTTGGGAAGATGAAAAAGAACATAAATTTACTAGACACTGAAAATACCTTCAAAAATGAAAATAAGTCTTCAGATGGGGAAAAAATGTTCTTAAGGCCAAACAAGGTCTCAGCACAGCCAGTGTCACATTTGGGAAGGTCCGTTGGATTCCTTTTAGTATTTTTAGCATTATTTTTGGAATCAGGGTCATCTTCAGAGCAAACAAGTTGTACATTTCTGCTATTTCCTCCTACAAAATTAGTAAAAGAAAACCTTAGCTATCCATATTTTTATCAAATTGTAGCAAGCAATTATTTAAAATCCAAGATCCTTTGGCATTTTTTTTAAATAAATGTATTTATTTATCTATTTGTTTTTGGCTGTGTTGGGTCTTTGCTGTGGGCAGGCCCTCTCTAGTTGCAGCCAAGGGGGACCACTCTTAGTTGCAATGCGTCGTGGCCTCTCCTGTTGCAGAGCATGGGCTCCAGAGCGCAGGCTCAGTAGTTGTGGCACACGGGCTTACTGGCTCCGCGGCATGTGGGATCTTCCCGGGCCAGGGATTGAACTCACGTCCCCTGCATTGGCAGGCGGATTCTTAACCACTGCGCCACCAGGGAAGTCGCCTTAGGCATTTTTTGGACCTAATCCTCATTTTGTTATTCTCCCCGTATGCATCTAATTCATAAAGCGTACAATACAAACACGATTTCTACATAGGTTAAGTGGGGCTGGGGTGTGGGGTGGGCTTACAAAACAATCCAACAGAAAAAAGGACAAGGACTGCACAGGCAAGTCACAGAAGAAACACAAATATCGAATAAACTCATAAAAAGATGTACGATTTTACCAGTGATCATGGAAATGGAAATTGAAATAAGATACCATTCATTTTTCACCTTCTAAATTGGCAAAACTAAAAAAGATATTCACTGCATACTTTAACGACAAACTGAAGATGACTTAAATGTCACCTAGTAGGTAATGGTTAATTAAATTATGTTACATCCACTTTATATTATGGAATAGCACGCAGCTGTGAAAAAGAGAGGGCTAGAACTATACGTACTGACAATAAATTGTGAGGTTAAGAAAAAGCAAATTGTTTAACAATACATATAGTACTGGTTAATTTTGCTAAATAAGTAGGTAGCAATATTTGTATATGCATAGATAAAGGTCTAACAGTAGCTACCTTTAAGAAGTGGGGGAAGATCTTTTACTTTTTACATTATATACTTCTGTATTGTTTGATTTCCAATGAGTGTGTATCTGTGTGTTTTTTTTAAGACAGGAATGAAATGCATTTAAGATCTTCAAGAAAAGAAATAATGCTAAAGTTCTTGGTACTGCATTTTATAACCAGTAATATGGTGATAGTTATTAACTATTTTGTTTAAAATAGGATATGATCCATGTCTTATTTATCATATTTACTTCTAAGAAATAGTTAAAACTGCCAGCCTAGATTGAATTAAATACTTTGAAAAAAAATAAGATATTAAATTTTGAACTAATCTGAAAACCAATAAGGGATTAATATTACAGAACTTCACCTTTTTTAAAATTAAATATTTGTATATTTCCCAGAGCAGGATCTGTAACTACAGAACTGTGACTATGGAGCATGGAAACCACAAACTATGAACTTCTTCAGGGAAGGAACCATGTCTTATTCATATAAACACAGGACCTGGCATGGAGAAAGTCCTCAGTAAATGTCTGTGACTTGAATTAGGTAACAATGACTGAAGATTGATAAGAAATAAAATAAAGCATTTCTGAAATAATAGAGTTCTTAGGAAAGAGAGAATTATAGGCTATTAGGGAAGCTGAAAAGGAACTTACAATACAGTCATTTAAAAATAATTTACATATGGAAAAATTACCAATACTTATTTTTTTAATAAGTGAAAAAAGGAAGTTACTAAATAATATAATTCTATTTGTTTATAAGAAACTATGTTTATAAATGTACAAGTAACCATTTGTTCCAGGTTCAGTTTAATTGTATTTACCCACATTTAATGCTTACAAAACTTTTCATCAACTAAGTTGATGTATGTATGTTTCTTTTAATATTAACATGATACCTCAATGCTCAAAATTTTTATAATCTTTCAAATATTTTGGTACAGCATATATTTTAATATAGGATCCCATTACAGAAATTTCTTTTACAACAAATCAACTTACGGCAAAAAGGTAATGGCCTTTCTTCTAAAAATCCACCTCCACTTCTAATCCAGAATTGTAAGTAAAGGATACTTTTTCTGATATCACAAGTATTTGCAGTTAGCAATGTTACAAAATCTTTTACATCGGTTCTAAAATTCTCAGTCAAGCAGATCATCTGTAGGTAGCTGGCAACATTTAGCTGAGAGAGTAAGAGAAAGAGAGAGACAGAAGGGGAGAGGTGGGGGTAGGAGGGAGAGAGACACAGGAAAGAAACATGGTCAACCGCAGAGTTAACAGAAATACATCAATAACATATCAAAAAGCAAGCCAAATTTTGCTAAGATTCACAATATCTTAAGCTCTTATTGAGAATGATTGATCTAGAAAAATATAAAGGAATATGGTACCAAATTAAAAGCATTTACATAAACTTCTTTTATTAACTGTATATAGTCTGAGACAGCAAGGAAAATTTTATGGGAGATCCTCCAACCTGAATCCTGAAGGCCATTTTATTAAACCTTAAGAAAATCCCTTAGGATTAAATAATGGTACAACTTGATGGAACATTTTACAGCCATTAAAATGATAAATATGACTACTACAGTGGTACTGAAAAATACCTACCATATAATTTTTGAAAACCAGAGTTCAAAAATTATATCAATGCATGCATAAAAGAATAAATGTATGTAAGCAAGAAATAGAAGAAAAAATTTTAAATACATGTTATTTGTTGGCAGTAAATAAACCAAGTACATTTTTTTCATTTTAGTTACTGTACAATTAATATTGCTATGTTTTTTATAAAATAACAAAATATGTACAATTCTCTTCCCATTGTTGTTTACGGAAAGCTTTTTACCTTGAAGAGCTAAAACATATAAAATTATATTCACATTTCACAGATTTTACAAGACCACTAGCATTTTTACATTACAGTAAACAAGACAATTAAAAAAAATTTTCCCATATGATATCTTTGACTTTATTCTATACATACATATTATTCTTGCACACATCTGGGACTTCTGCTTCCCACAGACTGGGAATTCTGCTTTCAATAACAAAGGAGTACCTACTATCAGACAAACCTTACCATCGATAATAACTATAAATTCTATAATCAACTACAAAAAAATATAAAAAGCCAACTACCTGAATGAACAAAAGAGTAACCAAAGGCAAAAGAAAATGGAAGGAAAATCAACACTCAGAAAAATGAAATGGCCCTGGGTGAATCCCCACCACACCTTTTAAAACTGATTTTTGACTGAGTGCAGGCTACAGCAGTGGAGCTAAAACTCAGATAGAAACTCACAGTGTTACTGGCTTGAACCAAGGGACAGAGTTTGGGATGACTGCAGCAGCTGGAAAGTGAGAGGGGAGGTCCACAAAGGTAGAGAAACAGAAATTCTAGCTATAAAGGAGAATGCAAATCACTGGTTGATGCTTGAACTTCACATGTGTGAGCCTGTCTCAAAGCAGCCCAGCTAAAACTAAAAGCACTGAACAGAATTTTAGTTGAACAGGAGAATACTTGTTCAGAGGAACATAACAGAAACCAGAATATGTACTGGTATATGTATCATTCACAAAGTACAAGATAAAAATCTAAAACCACTAGACATACAAAGAAATAGGAAAAGTAACCAATACCTCAGAGACAAGACAATCAATAGAGACTGATCACAAGATGACAAAGAAGTTGGAATTAGCAACAAAGAATTTTAGAACAGCTAGTAAAACTATGCTTAAGGAAAACATGCTTATAATGAACAAACAGGAAATCTCAGCAGAAAAATAGAAACTATAAAAAAGAAGCAAATAAAAATCGTAAAACTAAAAACCGTAATATTAGAATACAGTGGATGGGCCTCATGGAAGAAAGGAGATGGCAGGAAAAAAGGGTCAGTAACTCGAAGATAAATCAATATAAATCACCAAAGCAGAAGTACAAACAGAAAAAACTGGGGGGTTAGGGAGGAAACAGCACACCTCAGTGACATGCGGGACAATGTAAAGTGTCTAACCTACCTGTAATTAAATCCCCAGAAGGGATAAAGAGAGAAAAGGAAAATAAAATAAATTTGAAAAAATAAGACTAAAAACTTCCCTAATTGGAGGAATGATATATAATTAAGGATTATAGATATCCAAGAACCACAAGCAGTACAAATATGAAAAATAATACCTAGGAACATCACAAGCAAACTGCTGAAAACTAAAGGTAAAGAGAGTATCCTGAAGGCATCTAGAAGAAAATGACACACTACATATGAGGCAAAAAAATAAATAAATTTTTAAACTGCTGACGTTATGAAGACGTTCTGTTATGTAACATAACAGAAACAGTCGTGACCAAAAAAACAATGAAATGACATGTGTAAAATACTGATGGAAAAACTGAAGGAAATCTAATGTCATCCACTGCCAGCAGACCTGTTCTATAAGAAATGCTAATGAAGTCCTTCAGGCTGAAGAGAAACAAAACCAAAGAAAAACTCAGATCTTCATAAAGAAGTGAAGAACATCAAAATTTACAAGCATATAGGTAAACATAAACTCAACTTTTTACCCTCTTAATTTCTTTAAAACATATGACTGGCTAAAGCAAAAAACAGAGCATTGTATCAAGTTTGTAATGGTGTAAACATAAAATATTTGAAAATTAAAGCATAAAAGATAGAGGGATGGTAAATGGACTTATATTTCTACAAGGTTCTTAGATTCTCTGTAAATCAGTATAATATGCAAATCTCAGGATGCATATTTTAATCTCTAAAGAAACTACTAAAAAATAAGTCCTAACCCATCTCATATGGCCTGGAAACTATACACCAATATCCTTCATGAATGTAGATACAAAAATCCATAACAAAATATGAGCAAATCAAATCCAGAAATATATAAAGGACATAATACATCGTGACCATGTTATCCTAAGAATGCAAGACGGGTCTGACATTAAAAAAATCAACCGGGCTTCCCTGGTGGCGCAGTGGTTGAGAATCTGCCTGCCAATGCAGGGGACACGGGTTCGAGCCCTGGTCTGGGAAGATCCCACATGCCACGGAGCAACTGGGCCCGTGAGCCACAATTGCTGAGCCTGTGCGTCTGGAACCTGTGCTCCGCAACGAGAGGCCACGATAGTAAGGGACCCGCACACGGCGATGAAGAGTGGTCCCCGCTTGCCACAACTAGAGAAAGCCCTCGCACAGAAATGAAGACCCAACACAGCCATAAATAAATAAAATAAAATAAATAATAATAATAATAAAAAATTAAAAAAAAAAAAATCAACCGATGTCATTCACCATATTAGTAGAATCAAAAAGATAAATGATAAGATTGTCTCAAAAGATGGAGAAAAAGTACTTGACAAAATTCAACACCATTCACAATAAAAACTCTCACCTAACTGATAAACAGCATCTATGAAAATATACAGCAAATATCATACTTAATGGTGAAAGAATGACTGCTTTCACCCCAACATTAGGAACAAGTGAGAGATGCCACTCCAAATTCTATTCAATACTGCAGGTATGGTGGCACTAGCCACTAGAATATGGCAAAAAGAAATTAAAGGACAGATTGCACAGGAAGAAATAAAAGTGGAAGAAATAAACGTGGTTTTAACTGACATGACCATCAATATAGAAAATTCTAAGGAATCTACTACTAGAACTAACTACTTAGTTTAGCAAGGTCACATGATACAAAAATCAATTGTATTTCTATATACTGGCAAAAAACTGGAAATTGGAATTTTTTTTTTGTTTATTTGGCCACGGTGCGTGGCTTGCGGGATCATAGTTCCCCAACCAGGGACTGAACCCAGGCCTCCTGCAGTGGAAGCGCAGAGTCCTAACCACTGGACCGCCAGGGAATTCCCAGGAAATTGAAATCTTAAAATGTAATTTACTATAACATCAAAAACCATTAAATACCTAGGACTAAATTTATCAAAATATGTGCAAGGTCTGTACAATGAAAACGACAAAACATTGCTGAAAGAAATTAACCCCCTCTCCTAATAAAGAAACTGTTCATGAATCAAAAACCTCAATATTGTTAAAATGTCAGTTCTCCCGAAATTGATGCATAGATCCAATGCAATTCCCATCAAAACACCAAAATAAACTGTAAAAACTGACAACATATTTCTAAAATTAAGAGAAATTAATGACATGTGATAGCCAAAACAATTTTGCAAAGGAACAAAGTTGGAGGACCTACTCTACTTGATTTCAAGACTTGCGAAAGAGCTAGAGTAACCGAGACAATGTCATATTTTTGCATGGACAAATAGAACAGAGTAAGACTGCATACATAGCCTATTGATATATGACAAAACTGAAAAGTACTTCAATAGAAAAAAAGACTCCTTCAACAAACAGTGCTGGAACAACTGATATCTATTGGGAAAACAAATGAATCATACATCTTACCTACAATTGCATACAAAACTTTGAACTTAAAAGATCAAAGACCTATATCTAAGAGCTATAACTACAACTCTTCTAAGACAAAATCTTTGTAAGCTTAGGTTTGGTAAAGATTTCTGAAATAGGATACAAAAATCATAAACAAATAAAAGGAAAACTTGGTAAACTGGACTTCATTAAAATTAAAAACTTTTAACTACTCTTTACAAAAAAAAGAAAGAAAAGATAAGCCACAAACTGGGGAAAAATATCTACAAAACACATATCTAATACAAACTGGTACTAGAATATAAAAAGAACTGCTAAAATTCAGTAAGAAGACAAACAACTGATTTAAAAAATGGGCAAAAGATTTGAACATACACTTCAACAAAGAAGAAATATTGATGGTAAATGGGACATATGAAAAAGATGCTCAACATCATAAGTCATTTAGGAAATGCAAATTAAAACCACAAGGAGATACCAATATGTAATTATTAACATGAATAAAATCAAACAAATGGACAATTCCAAGTGCTGGTAAGTATGTGAAAAATAACTGGACTCTCATACATTGCTAGTGGGAATGCAAATCATTGGAAAACTTCAGAAAATAGATTGTCAGGCTCTTCTGTTTAGTGGACCAACAATTACCTACAAGTATTTAAGTAAAAGAAATGGAAATATATATGTCCAGACAAAGACTTCAATGTGAATATTCACAGCAGCTTTATTTATAACAGTTTAACTGTAAACAACCCAAATGTCTATCAGTAGGTGAATATGATAGACATATTCATATATGTAAGGTATATCCATACAGTGGAATACTACTCATTAATAAAAAGGAAAGGGACTTGCCTGGTGGCACAGTGGTTAAGAATCCGCCTGCCAATGCAGGGGACACGGGTTCAAGCCCTGGCCCGGGAAGATCCCACATGCCATGGAGCAACTAAGCCCGTGCGCCACAACTACTGAGCCTGCGCTCTAGAGCCCGTGAGCCACAACTACTGAGCCTGCATGCCACAAACTACTGAAGCCCACGCCTAGAGCCTGTGCTCCACAACAAGAGAAGCCACCACATTGAGAAGCCCGCGCATCACAACAAAGAGTAGCCCCCGCTCACCGCAACTAGAGAAAGCCCCTTCGCAGCAACGAAGACCCAACGCAGCCAAAAATAAAATATATATAAATATATAAATAAACTTATTAAAAAAAAAAAAGGAAAGAAACTACTGGCACAGGTAATATGAGCAAATCTGAAAAAGCATTATGGTGTGTGAAAGAAACTAAGTAAAAAATACTACATATTATAAGATTCTATTGACATGAAATTCTACAATTGGCAAAATTACAGTGACAGAAAACATACTGGTAGTCGGCAGGGCCGAGGGGTTAGGACAAAGGACAGAACACAACGGCACACAAGGGAACTTTTGGAAATAATAAAGATGTTCTCTATCTTGATGGACATGTTCTGTAACTACATTTGTCAAAATTCATTGAACCATACACTTGAAGTGGGTGTATTTTACTGTAAATAAACTATACTTGAAAGCTAATTAACAGAAAGCAAACATGCACACACACAGATGGATACCACTACCATGGCCAAAGTTAAAAAGACTGACAACACTTGCCAGAATTCTCATGCACTGGAAACCTATCTGGCAGATTCTTAAAAAGCTAAACAAATAAAAATAACATAATGCATATGATTCAACAATTCCACTGACAGAACAGCATGGATAAATCTAAAAAACATAATGTTAAATGAAAGAAACCAGATATAAAAGGACACATAATGTTTCCTATTATTTGAAATTTCAGAATAGACAAAACTAATCTGAGTTAATACACATTAGAATAGTGGTTATCTCTGGTGGAGAGGGGAGTGCTGACTAAAAAGGACCCAAGGGAACTTTTGGAGGTGATGGAAATGTTCTGTATTTTGATCTGGGTGATGGTTACATGGATGTTTATCTCTGTTCACATTTTTCAATTTGTATACTTAAGTGCATTTTAAACTGTATGCAAATTTCACCTCAGTAAAGCACTGGTTACTATGAAAAAGACCTAATGAACACTGGAGTCTAGTAAAAATTTGAACACATGAATTTTGAAAAAGATATTTTTTAAAGTAAAAAAAAGATAATCAGAACTCTCCTAAAACTCAAAAATTTTAACATACCCCTTAGTAACCACATTTTAAAATTATAACTAAATTTTATAATAAACCACTTTTTATATAATTGTGATATATAATATATGCTGATCAAAATTCAAAACTTACCAGTGAAGGAGTGTTAAAATTAATTTCTTGAAAGCAGCCATCAAACATTAAACTAAATGTTGGATCTATAGGGAAAAAACATATTTTTAAACATTAAGACCACTAAGGTACTTTCTCTAGTCATACTTTTCTATGAAAGTATTCTATATTTCATCAGTAATGAAAATAAAATATGTAAATTACAAATCATTAAGGAACTGAACTTCTATCTTGACTTTTTAATTAAACTACCATCTCACTTGGGATTAATATGATTTTTATCGATATTTTTAGAGTACAATCATTAACTATCAAACGGGCTATTAATTTCTAAGTAGAGTCTAACACATTTTCCAACAGAAATCCACAGCAGATATTCTACTGAATATTTGCAATGACAAATATTAGAAAAGAATGTTATAATACAATATATAGGGAATTCCCTGGTGGTCCAGTGGTTAAGACTCCACGCTCCCAATGCCCAGGTTTGATCCCTGGTCAGGGAACTAGATCCCGCACGTGGCAATGAAGATCCTGCGTGCAGCAACGAAGACCCCATGCAGCCAAAAATAATTAAAAAAACAAACAAAGATCTAGAAGCCTCCTCGCTTTAGGGAAAAAAACAGACTTAATTTACCAGCAGATTTCTAAAGGAACATATCTAATTAAAATTAGAAGCTTTCCCCAAATATTTTAACCAAAAGTAATCAATTGTAAAATCACTGGTTACCTACCACTTGTCGTAAGGATTACAGGTCTTTTCGTGGTTGCCATGAATGTTTTGATTGCATTCAAAAACCCAGCATCTTCTTCGAAAATGACATCAACCTAAGAACAAATGGTTATTAGAATATTAATGTAGTAACAATACACTTATTGGATATCTGTTACATATACACAGTAGATACACTATATGTCTATAGAGACAGAATTTATGAATTTGTGAACAGTGTGACTTCACACCATGCCGAAAGCTTACAATGTCTTATACTATTAAAAGGGTAAAAAAATTATCAAACATTAAAAACAAAAAAATGCAGTCACCTATAATTGGATAAGTATGGGTCAGAATAATTTCTACAAACACTAAACAGTAACTGAATTGCATTAATCATGTTCCTGAAAAATTCTTCTATGGCTGACAGTTTCATTCACTTTAATTTCAAATAGATACAATTATTCCTGACCTTCTTCGCTATTTTACAGTCCTTTATAGTAAAACATACAGTAATCTTTAGAATAAGCTTTTATCAGGAGGTATCAAAAATGTATACCTCTGTAAGCCTACCTCCTCAAACAGAATGAGAGATGTTGCATTTTTCCTGTTGGGTTCCTCAGCCCCAAACTCTTTGACATTTTTATTAGTTGTGTTTGTAGATTTAGTCTGAATAATTGGTTTCTGTTCAAAAGAATTTTTGATTCCTGCATAAATAAAACATTAATATTTTAGATAAAATCAACTTTTAATAGAACACTGGATATTTCCACAGAATAAACTCAAACTGAAATCCATTATCAAAACTGAAACAAACTGGACTTCCCTGGTGGTGCAGTGGTTAAGAATCTGCCTGCCAATGCAGGAGACAGGGGTTCAAGCCCTGGTCTGGGAAGATCCCACGTGCCACGGAGCAGCTAAGCCCGTGCGCCACAACTACTGAAGCCCACGTGCCTAGAGCCTGTGCTCCACAACAGGAGAGGCCACCACAATGAGAAGCCTGCCACTGCAACGAAGAGTAGCCCAGCTCGCTGCAACTAGAGAAAGCCCATGCACAGCAACAAAGATCCAACACAGCCAAAAATAAATAAATAAATAAATTAAAAAAACAAAAACAAAAAACTGAAACAAAGTATCAGTACTCCTATATATATGACCTTCAGTGTAACTGAGGTTTAATAAATAGCAATAGGAACTCATGAACTATGATCATATTTTTATGTTATCAGGGTCTCTGTCAATTTAGTATCTTACCTTTATTATTTTCCAGAAGTGTTCCTATTTGTTCATTATTTTTTGGCTTAGAAGACACTTTAAAATAATTTGCCAAAGTTTTAGGTGGAAGTACTCGCTTTGGTCCACTACTTTGTGGTGATGGTGGAGGAAGTTTTCTTGGTGATGTAACAACCTTCTTGGGGGAGCTTAATTTTTCTGCCAAAAACAAATTGCACTTAAAGACAAATATTCTAAAAATTAAACAGATGGCAAGATTCAGTTATCCACAGTATATTTCTACTCTTACCAGTTAAAAGGCAAAGGTATAAAAATTCTTTTTCATTCTTACATTCTCTTTACAGTCAAATATTACTGTATTGTTAGTTATTCTACCAGTAGAGAAGGCAAAACCAATCATTTGGAAAAGATACTCTTTTCCAAGAAACATATATTCTTGGGCTTCCCTGGTGGTGCAGTGGTTGAGAATCTGCCTGCCAATGCAGGGGACACAGGTTCGAGCCCTGGTCTGGGAAGATCCCACATGCCGCGGAGCAACTAAGCCCGTGTGCCACAACTACTGAGCCTGCACGTCTGGAGCCCGTGCTCCGCAACAAGAGAGGCCGCTACAGTGAGAGGCCCGCGCACCGCGATGAAGAGTGGTCCCCACTTGCCGCAACTAAAGAAAGCCCTCGCACAGAAACGAAGACCCAACACAGCCATAAATGAATGAATAAATAAATAAATGAATAAATAAAAAATAGGGCATTTTAACACCACAAGGAAAGAGGTGTAATCTTAAAAATATTTTAATATCACTAAAAGTGGGATAACCAGTCATGACGTATCTCTTGCTATGACACCACAGGAAGCACACAGCCCCATCTACACATGTATGCCAGCACAAAAATTGAAATGAATCTAATCAACCCCACAGATCTAACTGCCAGTTTATAAGAAATACAAGGAAGAGGAATGTGTTAGCTGATACCATTAAGATATAATCAGCCAAATCTAGAATGTGAGAAATTTTATGACAAATGACCCATATTCTTCAACAAATAAATGACATGAAAAGAAACGGTGAGGGAGCTGTTAGATTAAAAGAAACTTAAGTGACATTAATCAAATGTAAACTGTGGACCTTGTTTGGATCCTGATTTGGACAAACCATTTGAAACAGAAAACTGAAATTAAACTACATATTACATCAAATTAAGGTATATAGCTAATTTTGTTAGGTCTGATCATGATATTGTGGTTATGCTTTTAAAAAAGTCCTTATGAGTTAGAGCTACATATTGAAATATATATACATGAGTAAAATTATGTGATGGTCCTGAGATTTGTTTTAAAAAATAAAGTCCAAGAAAAATGAAAAAGGCATGTGTTTATATATAGGAAAAGATTAAAAATGAATGGCAAAATTCTAATCATTGGGATTTCACCTGTGGTGCAGTGGTTAAGAATCAGCCTGCCAATGCAGGGGACATGGGTTCGAGCCCTGGTCGGCGAAGATCCCACATGCCGCTGAGCAACCAAGCCCGTGCGCTACAACTACTGAGCCTGCACTCTAGAGCCCGCGAGCCACAACTACTGAAGCCCATGGGCCTAGAGCCTGTGCTCCGTAACAAGAGAAGCCACCACAATGAGAAGCCCACGCACCATGATGAAGAGTAGCCCCTGCGCACCGCAACTAGAGAAAGCCTGTGTGCAGCAACGAAGACCCAATGCAGCCAAAAATAAATAAATAAAATAAATAAATTTATTTTTTTAAAATGCTAATTATTAAAATTCTTTTCTTAGATTTTAATTTTTTAAACATTATAACTTCAGGAAAATAATTTACTTACTTGGTGACTTGCCTATGTTGTAGCTATTAAAAAAACAGGGTTTTTGTGAGTTTACACCTTGCTTGTCTACTTGATGGGACTGAGTAGCTTCCTTCAGCTGAGACAGAATTTGTCTACCACTGCGCTGAGAAGAGGCGTTCACTTCAAATATCTAAAAGAATATATGAAAAAATGGCAGAATGGTTTATGTTTCCTTTTGTTTCAAGGGTAATTATTACATTAACATTCATTCACTAACCTTAAATCCAAGCTCCTGAGCACAAGCATATACCGCAGCAGTTTTCCCCACTCCTGTTGGCCCTGTTATAAGAACAGTATTGCAAAGACGATTCTCTTCTTCATCATCTGAACTGCCTTTAAAGTCTATGCCGTCCAATGGATCTGAAAAATCATTCAAATGCACATGAAACAATCGCTTAGGCATCAATTCTGTCTCACCAAACCCAATGACCAAATCCCACAAACTTCTTGCCAATAAATGTTGGAAATTCAATGTACAAAAACTAAAAAACCAAATATAAAATACCAAACAAGCAGCTTTATAAAAATTTTCAGCTAATCTAATTCTAAAAATGTTCAGTGAAATGGAAAAAAATGACTCAAAATACCTTCCTGTTTCTCATCTCTTTTTCCCTTCAAATTCTGTCCTTCTTCCAATTCAGCTCTTCTTTTCCAGTCTTTCAACCAACTACCATAAGAAAATGTATGTTAATAAAAATAATTCACAGAATATAGATATCTCTTAGATGATATGTTAAAATGATTGTTGGGGGAAGTGATGGTATATTGTTAGTTTTTAAGAACTCCAAAACATTTTTGAATCAACTATATAGTAAAATAATTTTACATAGACATGAATATTTTAAAATGAAGTAATTTTTGCCGGAATACTCAAGACAATATGTACAAGGATATTCACTGCAACACTATATTAGCCTCCAAAAGGAAAAACCTAAAACTACATCAGTAGGGGAAAAGGTACCTTATGGTATGTATGCTCACATAAGAAATCAGTACAGAGAAACTATGAAGAACTGGAGTAGATTGTATGGTGACATGAAAGATGTCTAATATATTGATCCAATGCTAACTATGAGTAGAAAGATTAAGTTCTAGTCTGGAGCTAGACTGAGTTTAAATTCCAACTCCAGCACTTTCTAGCTGTGTGACCTTGGACAAATAACTTAAACTCTCTGGGCTTCATTCCTCATGAGGAACAGTATTTACTCTCATAGGATTGTTCTAAGCATCAAATGAGCTAAGCATGATCAAGTGCTTAGAACAATGCCAATCTCAAAGATTTTATTATTATGGGTCCCAATTCCTTGTATGAAATCCTTTGGGCCAGATGAGTTTCAGAATTTAGGACTTTTCAGATATTAGAAATGTAATTTGGTACATATAACACATAAAACATAATACCCCTAGTGGGTCTGTGGCAGTACATCCATAATCACTGAATATTTCTAGTTAAAAAAATATGAACTGCTACTAAGTGGGACTGATAAAGACTATAATAACATGTATATAATAAAGTTAATAAACTTTCAATTTCCAGAACTCTTTGGAGGTGGGAATTATAGACAAAGGATTATTACCTGAATTAGTAGTAATATGATACTATTTGTTAGGAAGAAAGGAGCAAATATATGCATTAAAATTTTTCTGGAAGGTTTTACAAGACACTTTTAATAGTCATTTACCTCTAGGGAGTAGAAACAGGAGAAAAGAGGTACATTTACTTTTCACTGAAAATTCTTCCTTTTTTTTTTTTTTAAGATTTTACCTTGCGATGTATTATTTTATAATTTCTAGATTTTAGTACAAATAAAATAAATAGTAAAACTAGATTCATAAACTATTTCTCAATTCCTTTACAAATTTTACCAACCTATGTAACTTTCTAATAGCTAGCTCATTGCCTATGAGTTCACCGGAGTTCTGAGGTTGATACTTTTCTGTCCAAAGCATGTCTTCAGTTCCAGAATCTAAAGCAAAAAATATATATTAAAGTATTTTGTTCCTTGGCATAAACATATATTCTTAGGCATTTACATTATTGTTTCATGTAACAATAAGTATTTGTACAAATATTTATATTTACAAATTGCCAAAGAGGCAATTTCAAAACTTAACATTACATTAAAAATTTTTCACATCAAAACCCTTCCCTCTTAAAAGCTAACCACCATAAAATCTTATGACAGGGCTTCCCTGGTGGCGCCGTGGTTAACAATCCGCCTGCCAATGCAGAGGACACGGGTTCGAGCCCTGGTCCAGGAAGATCCCACATGCTGTGGAGCAACTAAGCCCGTGCTCCACAACTACTGAGCCTGCGCTCTAGAGCCCGCGAGCCACAGCTACTGAGCCCGCATGCCACAACTACTGAAGCCCGCGTGCCTAGAGCCCGTGCTCCGCAACGAGAAGCCAGCGCAATGAGAAGCCCGCGCACCACAATGAAGAATAGCCCCCGCTCGCCGCAACTAGAGAAAGCAGCGCACAGCAACAAAGAACCAAAGCAGCCAAAAATAAATAAAATAAATAAATTTATTAAAAAAAAAAATCTTATGACAATAAGATTTAAAAGTATACATTAAAAATTTTAATAATCACTCAAGAAACACAAAATATGAAAAATAATTTGTACTGTAAGAAATAATCTAAAGAACAAATGCAGCATAATTTTCATGGAGCCTCTTCTTGACAACTAAAAGGATACATTAAAACATTCTAGGAGGTCAGCCTGAGTAAATGGAGAGATGCTACACTCCCAATTGAGAAGAGTTAGGATGATGCCAGTCCCCTCCAAATTAATCTACATTTTGGTATGCATCTCCCTCTCTTTCTTTTTTGGCCGCACCACGTGTCATTAATCTACCTTCTAATGCAAAATCAAAACCCCAGTGGAATTTGTGGGGTAAGGGAATCTATAGTTTATTTAGTGGAGTCAATGCATGAAAATAGTTTTAAAAAATGATAGATGGATGGATCTAGAGATTGTCATACTGAGGGAAGTAAGTCAGACACAGAAAGATAAATATCATATGATATCAATTATATGTAGAATCTAAAAAAAAGGGTACAAATGAACTTACTTACAAAACAAAGGTAAAGTCACAGATGTAGAAAACAAACTTATGGTTACCGGGGGTAAGGGCGGGGAGGGATAAATTGGGAGACTGGGATTGACATATACACACTACTACATATAAAATAGATAAATAATAAGAACCTACTGTATAGCACGGGGAACTCTACTCAATACTGTGTAATGGCCTATCAGGGAAAAGAATCTAAAAAAAGAGTGGATACAGGTATATGTATAACTGATTCACTTTGCTGTACACCTGAAACTAACACAACATTGTAAATCAACCATGCTCCAAGAAAAATTTTAAAAAGGGCTTCCCTGGTGGTGCAGTGGTTAAGAATCTGCCTGCCAATGCAGGGGACATGGGTTTGATCCCGGCCCGGGAAGATCCCATATGCCCCAGAGCAACTAAGCCTGGCCACCACAACTATTGAGTCTGCACTCTAGAGCCCACGTGCCACAACTACTGAGCCCACGTGCCTAGAGCCTGTGCTCCACAGCAAGAGAAGCCACCACAATGAGAAGCCCACGCACTGCAACAAAGAGTAGCCCCTGCTCGCCGCAACTAGAGAAAGCCCGTGCTCAGCAACGAAGACCCAACACAGCCAAAAATAAAAACAAAAAAATTAATTAATTAAAAAAAGTTTTTTTAAATATAGAGGGGCTTCCCTCGTGGTGCAGTGGTTAAGAATCTGCCTGCCAATGCAGGAGACATGGGTTCAAGCCCTGGTCCGGGAAGATCCCACATGCTGCGGAGCAACTAAGCCCGTGCACCACAACTACTGAGCCTGCGCTCTAGAGCCCGTGAACCACAACTACTGAGCCCGTGTGCCACAACTACTGAAGCCCGTGCGCCTAGAGCCCATGCTCCGCAACAAGAGAAGCCACCACAATGAGAAGCCTGTGCACCGCAACGAAGACTAGCCCCCGCTCGCCCCAAGTAGAGAAAGCCAGTGCGCAGCAACGAGGACCCAACGCAGCCAAAAATAAATAAAATAAATAATTAATTAATTTTAAAAAATACAAAGACTTGCTGTACAAATTATCAAAATATAATCTAAATGGATGAATTAATAGAATGTTTCAGAAAAGCTACGTAACCAAATGGGAATATGTCAAAAATATGTGAAACATGTGTAAAATAATAGGTAGAGTGTGATCCCAGGTTTTTGTTTTTTTTTAATTTATTTGGCTTCACCGGGTCTCAGTTGCAGCACTCAGGATCTTCGTTGCCGTGTGCAAGATGTTCATTGCGGCATGCGGGATCTTTTTTGTAGTTGCGGCATGCAGGATCTTTAGTTGGGGCATGCGGGATTTTTAGTTGCAGCATGCGGGATCTTCAGTTGCAGCAGGCAGGATCTAGTTCCCTGACCAGGGATTGAACCCGGGCCCCCTGCATTGGGAGCGTGGAGTCTTAACCACTGCACCACCAGGGAAGTCTCCAGGTTTTAAAAAAAGCGTATGTATTTAGGGAAGCACAGAAAAATCAAAGACCAAACAGCAATCTGTTAAACGTGGTTATCTGGAAGACTAATCAGTGAGGCTTCCACTTCTTATTTTGTTTGAATGTTGCAATAAGCATATATTAAAAGAGACAGGGGAAAAATGAGAAGTTAAAAACAAAAAACCTCTAGGACCAGAGGGAGAAAGTCTAATTTACCTGGAATAGAAGATACTTCTGATGTAGACTTGTCACCATCTATTATCAGAATATCAGAATCTTCTACGGCTTCTGTTTCCACTTTACACCTTGTACTCAAAGCTGTTCGTTTCTTCCTGGATGTTTTAGGAAATAAACCTTTGGAAGAATCTAGCTTTATCCCACTGGAGTTGTTTCTTTTGTCAAGTTCTTCTAGTTTCCCACTTATCTTTTTTGGACTTTCTGAATACTCATTTGGTTTCTTTCTTTTGGATTTATGATTTTCCATTTCCACTCGTTTCCTTTTGGTTTCTTTTCGACTGACATCGGGCTCTAGTTTTGGACTTTCTATTTGGGGAAATATTGAAATGCATGTGCTTGTTAATCAACAAAACACAAATTTTAATACCCAATATCTTAATACCACTTCAAAATATCCAATAGCCTTATCACTATAAAATGAAAACGCAAGAATCAAATGTGGCATAGTGAAAGCAAGCTGGATATCTTGTTATTTAGATTGCCTTTTGTACGGGCTATATAAACCACCTCATCTAAGGCTTTCCTTAAATAAATTATTAGTATTTTAACATAATTAAACCTGTCTTTGGGTTGCCAACTCTGGAAGCTGGCAGGGTCTAACACTGTATCACACAAGTTGCTTTACTTTAATTGAACAGCTCTCCCTATCAACCATAAGCAATGTTCTCTCGGTGGTGATCACTTCCAAGAGTCAATGGCTAAGCTTAGTGTTTTCAAAACTGAAATGTTAACAGAAATAATAATTATCACTAACCTTGTTTACGATGACACTCGGAAAGTACCTGGTGCTCAGTTCGCTTTTTTAGAAGCAAAGGGAAGTATTTCCTCAAAGAAAACTCGGGATTTGACCACCTAATTTCCTCCAGCAAAAGATTTTGTACTTCTTCAGTCAAATCCTTCCTTCTCCCCACAAACTGCAATAAAGAATAAAATGCTCAATTAAACCCACATTGTCCATTAATATTAATCAGAATACTACCAACTACTTTCTGTCTATAATAAGTCTATGTCATTGTAGGATTAGCTTTAGTCACTAAATACAACCTCGATGGCAAAGCTGCATTCGCACAGCTTTAGAAGGACTTGGTTCATTTTTTTTTTTTAATATTTATTTGTTTATTTATTTGGTTGCACAAGGTCTTAGTTGCTGCAGGAGGGCTCCTTAGTTGCGGCTCATGGCCTCCTTAGTTGCAGCTCGAGGGCTCCTTAGTTGTGGCATGTGAACTCTTAGTTGCAGCATGCATGTGGGATCTAGTTCCCTGACCAGGGATCGAACCCAGGCCCCCTGCATTGGAAGCGTGGAGTCTTATCCACTGTGCCACCAGGGAAGTCCCTTAGTTCATATTTTTATTGTTCTTTCTTTTCAACTAATTGTATTTTACACATTTATTAGATTATAATTCTGACTGATAAAGTATCTAAATGTGCTATATAATCTAATATTCTTTTGAAACTGGCTATCATTAATTCTTAGTATGTTTTTAAAGCTCTAGGAGTATTTAAAAGAGATATGTACTTCAATTGGGATTTATTATTTAAACTTGGACTCTAGGAAGAGATGAATTTTAGGCCACAACAGTAAATATCCAAAACTTTTTCCCTCTGAAACATATGAAGGAAACTTCCTACAATGGATGACCGCTCTCATACTTACCACAACAGCAGAATTATTACTTTTTGAATTTGAATTTAATGTTGAAAATTCACCAAGAGCCATGACACATTTTGAGAGATCTATTACTTTAGTATTCAGTTCTTTAAGTTTAGTTAAAAGAGGACAAGTGGGTGGTTTCAAATGCCACAAATGGCACCCTAAAGAAAAACAGAAAAATTATGTTAATTACCTTCATTCATATCCTTATCCATTTATCAAATACCAACTAAATAAACATGAGAAGACTCGACAACAACTATATAGTTAACACAGAAGTACCAAAACTCAAATGAGTATACAGGAAACAATACCCTCACCTCCAACAAATACAATTCATAAAAATTACCCAGTCTTCCCTCCGAATTGTTAAAAATAAGCAAATATTAGCATATTTTCTTTTCTTTTTAAATCAACCTTGCTAATCAGGTTAAAAATTTCAGGGGCAGTTAGCATCCTGAAATCCAGATTCTGTTACTAGGTAAGCGTGGGCATGATCCTAAGGAAAAGCGTAACTAACTTCTATAATTGAACGTATTATTAGAAAATGCTTTATAAAACTGAACTAGGGACTTCCCTGGTGGTCCACTGGTTAAGAATCCACCTTCCAATGCAGGGGATGCAGGTTCGATCCCTGGTCGGGGAACTAAGATCCCACATGCTGCGGGGCAAGTAAGCCCAGACGCCACAACTACTGAGCTCGCACGCCTCAACTAGAGAGTCTGCATGCGCAAACTACAGAGCCCACACACTCGGGAGCCCACTGCACCACAACTACAGAGCCTATGTGCTCTGGAGCCCGCGCACCACAACTATAGGGAAGCCCATGCGCTGCAACAAGGAGCCCACGTGCCACAGTGAAGGATCCCATGTGCCACAACGAAGATCCCACGTGCCGCAACTAAGACCCAACGCACCAAAAAAGAAAATTACATAAATAAATATTTTTTTAAAAAAAAGAACTGAACTAGTAAAAGTAACAAGAAAGGCTTCATCAACAGAATGGCCAGTAGCAGAACTGGGAAAAAAAGAAAAGTGGAATATTACTAGAAAGACTGACTGGGAAGTCCCCCATAAAAGAGAGGCTAGGGCTTCCCTGGTGGCGCAGTGGTTGAGAGTCTGCCTGCCGATGCAGGGGACACAGGTTCGAGCCCTGGTCTGGGAGGATCCCACACGCCGCAGAGCAACTGGGCCCATGAGCCACAACTACTGAGCCTGCACATCTGGAGCCTGTGCTCTGCAACAAGAGAGGCCACGATAGTGAGAGGCCCGCGCACCGCAATGAAGGGTGGCCCCCGCTTGCCACAACTGGAGAAAGCCCTCGCACAGAAACGAAGACCCAACACAGCCAAAAATAAATAAATAGATAAATAATAATCAATATACCAAGAACCTCCCACATATTACATGTTATAAAAAAAAAAAAAGAGAGGCTAAACAAAACTCAGAAACTATCAAGGTCAGAAACATAAAAGGAAAAGAAAGGAGAGCAGAACATAGTGAACATTTCATGAGTAGAGGGAATAGACCAAACCAAACCACAAAGCCAGCTGAGAAGAATATAACTGTTTTTGTGCTGACAAAAAAACTCTAGGTAGGAACAACAACAAAGCAAAGATAGAAGGCTTTGTACATTATCAGTAATTAAAAACTACATAAGTAAAGTAGGACTATAGTTGCCATAGCACTTGGATCCAAAGAGAATTAGCTTAGGATCAAGCTAACACCACCTTACAAGGCTTGGGCAAACAGCTCGCTCTCGTGCACGGTGCATGTGAGAAAAGAGCGAACTAGAGCAATGGAGCACTGCTCCCTGTTACCAATTCCAGGAGATAGCCCACAAGATACTTCTGTGGTACTAAACAGCACAAGCTGTTCTGGAAAGGAGGCAAACAGATTGGACGGCAGACTGGACAAAGACAGGGCTGGAGCTCCTCTGAGAAATTCTTAAAGATGATCTGTTCACACACAGGCTATGATTTCAGAAGGGAACTGCTTTCCTTTTAGAACACAGCGCCTGTCTGGACAGCATTCACTTAAGGGCCCACACACGTGCCTGCCCTCCCCTGGCATCAGGGGTAAGGGCTGAGGATGCCTTTGGCTTTCTTGCCCCACCCCCTTCCTCAGTCCAAGGCTGAAGAAGAGAGGATAAAACACTAAATTCCCACAAAAATCCCCATAAGAATTATACCTAAACCTTTGTCTCACCTTAAACCAATTTACATAGTTTCATATTACTACTAACATTTAAAAATATTTCATAGTAATAAACTCACCATCATCTTTTTGCTGAATATGAACGACGCTCTGGAAACTGGTACTCACTGCATTGTACACGTCTAACGCAGCAGCTTTCTTTGCAATTTGTCGTTTCAACAAATCTGGCAAACCACTCATTAGAAAGTCACGCTTTGCTTTACACTGCACATCACAAGCCTGAGGCTTTTCAGTTGCATCTTGACTTTTAAGAAAATGATGTGAGAAAAGGAGAGCTAAGGTTATAAACACTTAAAAAAATAAACTAACTGTACAATAAATACTTCTTAATTTTATTTGAAAAAATTTAATCAGCTACCTGAGATGTTAGCTGGTCAAATTCTTTTTCTGCTTATCATAAATATGAAAGTCTTTCAGTGTTAAAAAAAATTAAATAAAAATAAGTATATACAGAAAATAATGTCTTGAAGGACATCCACCAAAATGTCTTTGTCTTCCTTTTTTTTATTTAAACATACATTTATATTATAATCAGAAAACAAAATCAGTGCCACATTTCTAAAAGTTAATACAAGAAATTCTAAGGTAATATTGTTTCCAATACAATAGCAGGAACCTTAAGGCCCTTATTATTGATGTCTCAGTTTCACCTGGCTTATCTTGTATTGCTAATCATAAGAATCTTGACTTTAGCAGGAGGGTGGTGAAAGGGTAGAGGAGGATGGGATGATGGAGTGGCGGAGGGGAGAGAGAGCGTGGTGCTGGTCTATCACAGCTTATACACCCTTCCTAGCCTGCCATATATAGAGTGAGGACTGTAATATTCTCTGCAAACTGAAATTTGGGTTGGTAATTAAGAAGAGGCTTCAAAAATTTCTATTCCTTTCCAGTTTGAGAGAAATGAAGAAAAGATGAGATCTAAAGCCAGACTGAAGAGATTAATCTCAGAAAAGAGGAGGTGTACCTTTTTGACTATTAACTGGAGGGAAGGACGAAAAGATGGGTGAAGTAGCTATATTAGTATGTGCCTATAGCGGAAGGTAAACTTTAAGGAGGGGGTACAAGGTACTAATAAAAAATATACACACATATATTATATACACAGTTAGAAATAGTTTTGGATGTGTGTGTGTGTGTGTGTGTGTGTATTTCCTAGCTTTATCTGCTGAGAAAGCCTAGAAGCACTGATACCTCAGGAGCATTAGGTAAAATAAGCACCTCCACTAAAAGGAACCAGGGCTCCTTGGAGAAGAGGCTAATTACAGAGCTGGGGCAGGGCAAATAAAAGATGAGCCTGGAATCTGCCTGCCAATGCAGGGGACATGGGTTCGAGCCCTGGTCTGGGAGGATCCCACATGCCGCGGAGCAACTAGGCCTGTGAGCCACAACTACTGAGCCTGCGCGTCTGGAGCCTGTGCTCCGCAACGGGAGAGGCCGCGATAGTGAGAGGCCAGCGCACCACAATGAAGAGTGGCCCCCGCTCGCTGCAACTAGAGAAAGCCCTCGCGCAGAAACGAAGACCCAACACAGCCAAAAAAAAATAAATTAATTAATTAATTAATTTTAAAAAAAAAAAAAGATGAGCCTGGAATATCTTTGTGTTCAAAAAAGTAAGAAATGCTCAATAAATGAGGAGTATGTGTCAAAGGGGCATAGAAACCAAGCTGAAGGGCTTCCAATGGCCAAATTAGAAGCAATTTGAGCATTAAAATTATTAACGGATTAAAACCCAGAGAATAAAACAGGAATCCATGAGTAAATGGGTAAATACTGGAAACAACCCAAATGGCCACCAATAAAAGAATAAACTGTGGTAAATATATTCGTATAAGCAATACTATTCAGCAATAAAAAAGAATAGACTACTGATATTCTTTGACTGAAAGAAGCCAGAGACAAAAGTGTACCTCCTGTATGATTTCATTTCTATGAAATTCTAGAAAAGGCAAACTAATCTATACCAACAGAAAGCAGATCACAGGTTGCATGGCATTGGGCGTGGAAGGCAGGGATGAACTGCAAAGAGGCAAAAGGGAATTTGTGAGTGATGAAATGTTCTCTATTGTGGTGGCGATCACACAGATGTGTATATTTGTTAAAGCTCAAACTGTTTACTTAATATGGGTGCATATGATTGTATGTACATTATACCTGAATAAAGTTGATTTTAAAAAATATATGTGTACTGAGCAAGAGCAGTTAGGCACAAAACAATATATATATAAAGTGTACGTGAAGTTCTAAAACAGACAAGACTAACCCATGGCAACAGAAGTCAAACTAATTGATGGTAATAGAAATCAGAATAGTGGTAACCTTTTGTTGTGGTGGTGATGGTGGTGATACAGAAAAACAGTAAGTAACCGTTAGGGAGTAAAAGAAAGATGTTATATCTTGATATAGTGTACTTATCAAAACTGTATGCTTAAGATTTGTGCATTTAACAATATGTAATTATTCCTCAATAAAATTGAAACAGGAAAAAAAAAAATAACCTGAACTCATGTCCCTAAACCTGGTCTTCTTCCATCGTGCCATCTACTGGCACAGACCAGAACTTAAGTGTCATACTTTTACCTTCGTCTCTCCCACCCCCAGCCCCCGTGTCTAATTAATCAAGGGTTCTTAAATTTATCTCCTAAAATCTTTTCATACATCATCTCCAGCATCTGAGTCCACACCTCCATCATCTCACACCCAAACCCTTGCATCCATTCTAGTCCCTCCTCCATCCCATTCTCTGTACAATAGCCAAATTAATCCAGCAGTCAAATTAAACTTTCAAAATCCAAATGTTTATGTCCATACTCCTGTTTAAAACCCTCTGATTGCTTCTCATTGCTCTTAGCATAGTGACAAAGTTCGTTCATAAGGGCCCCACCCACGTGGGCTGGCAGCCACCTCTCCAGCGTAATCTCATTTCTCTCACCCGTGCTGTTTATGCTCAAGTCACACTGGCATTCCTTCAACCTCCGGTATTTACCACGCTCCTTCCAGCCACAGGGACTCTGTGGATGGTCCCTCTGGCTGGAACACTGCTCCTCCCCCTGATGAACTCCTGCTCATCCTTCAGTTCAGATGTCATTTCCTCAGAAAATCCTTTCTTGACCAGACCAAATCTACTCAACAAACTTTTAATAGACCTTTGTACCTCTCCTTCTTAGCACACTGCAATTTTTCATTTGTTGGCCCAATTAATGTTTAATCAGAGATTGTCTTTCCTCTAGGGTATAAGCCTCCTGAGGACAGGTAATGTGTCTTATTCCCCATGATATTCTTAGTACCAAAAACAGCACCTGCTACATAGTAGGTATTTAAATTTTTACTGAACAAGTTCATAAATCAGCTTTTTGCTATTTTTGGTTTGCTTGTTTATTTTTCCACTGTTTTGTCTAGAGATGGACACAAAATGTTTGCAAAAGACCAAGATCTTCAAATTGCAGTTGTAGCATTGTCAATATTGTCATCTGTTAAAATGGATTTATCAAAGCTTCAAATGATAACTTAAATGCTTTCTCATCAAAGTAAATGAATGCAAAACATATTCCATGAAATAATTTGGCATTTTAAAATTTGTATCAGACTGACCTGCTTTCATCAAAACCAAGGACAGGATCAGCTGTTTTCTGAGCCTTTCTAGTAAGAAATAAAGGTGCGACTTTCACTTTTCCTTAGAAAAATAAATGCTTAGGTTAGTATCAAGGTTCACCATCTCCACCTACCTCTAGCTACTTTTAAAACTTTAAAAAAATTTTTTTAATTAAAAAATTTTCTATAATGAGCTGATCTCTCAACCTGGCAAAATCAATATCAGAATCTCTTGGGGAGCTTCTTTTTAAACTACAGGTTCCCACAACCCACCTCTGGAGATTCTCAGTCAGTATGTCTAGGGAAGGACCTAAGGATTTAAAAATTTTTTAAATTTACCAGATGATTTTGATGATCAGTCAGCTTTGGGAACCACTAAGTTAACTGAGGCTAAATAGATACAAAGAAATGCAATCACTTAAAATACACTCAGTTACCTTTTGTAAAACTCTTCACTACGTTATAACTTTACTCATTTACTCATTAAAATAAAGATATTTAATATAATTAAAAGGTTATATTTTATAAGACAAGAGATTAAATCAAAACGAGATAAAATTAAAATTCAGAACAATATAATCCCCCCAAAACATTCTAATGTTCATCATCAAGTTATCAAATCTGATTACCAGGGACATTTTTAGGAGTCTTGTTAAGTTTTTTTCCTAACACATCATTCAGACACTGAAGTTTCTTCTGATTTTTCTCAGGATGCTTTAAAGGAGTAGGACTTGAACCTGTTATTACAGAGTCCTAAGACAGAATAAGAAAAAAAATTTTTAATAACATACAATTAATGTTATTAAAATTTCAAAAGGATTACAGTGCTAGAAGCCATGACAAGATAATCACATTAGCAACTCCATACATCTCCCTGTCAGAAACTAACACGGAAAACACAGGATATGAATGGCAATAGTCTGTGCTTATATCATACAAGTTCACGTGATCAAAGAGTGGATTTATTATGACCATGGGTTTTCTTTTTTAAAGAAGAAACTAACAGACTATATTGCAGATAAAAGAATCAGTACAACAAAGCTATAAAAATTATGGCTATTCCCTTTCAGAACTATACATCCTAGATATGTATTAGATTAAGTCTGGTAAGTTCTCATGTGGTCAGCATACATCTATTGAGCATCTACTATGTGTTAGGCAATACAGCAGGCACTGGGAACACACAAAAAAATGAAACTCTAGAGTTGGTGTCAAGTTTACACCAGGGTCTAGGGGACAGAGGGAGAGCTAATCTATGAGTAAATAGTTTAACTAGTGAGCTTCCCTGGTGGCGCAGTGGTTAAGAATCCCCCTGCCAATGAAGGGGACACAGGTTCGAGCCCTGGTCCAGTAAGATCCCACATGCCTGCAGAGCAGCTAAGCCCGTGCACCACAACTACTGAGCCTGTGCTCTAGAGCCCGCAAGCCGCAACTGCTGAGCCCACATGCTACAACTACTGAAGCCCGCATGCCTAGAGCCTGTGCTCCGCAACAAGAGAAGCCACCGAGGTGAGAAGCCTGCACACCGCAACGAAGAGTAGCCCCCGCTCACCACAACTAAAGAAAGCCCGTGTGCAGCATCGAAGACCCAAAGCAGCCAAAAATAAATGAATAAATAAATAAATTTATTTTAAAAAATAGTTTAACTAGTTATAATACAGTATAGTGAAAGTAATACTGACTAAAATACAAAAAAAAAAAAAACCCATGAAAGTAAATTAAAGTACATATAGGGAAGGAAACTATTTGCCTTGAAGGCATCAGCAAAGCTTTCAAGAGGAGGTAGTCGATTATTCACAGCATTTTTCATAGCCGAAAAGTGGAAACAACCCAAATGTCCATCAACTGATGAATGGGTAAATCAAATGTGGTATTTCCATATAATGGGGTGTTATTTGGTTAAAAAAAGAAACAAAATACTGATTCTACAACATGGAAGAACCTTTAAAACATTATGCTAAATGACAGAAGCCAGATACGAAGGACACATATGGTAGGATACCATTTATATTAAATGTCCAGAATAGGCAAATCTATAGAGACAGAAAGTAGATTAGTGTTTGGCTAGGGCTGGGGGAGGGGAGATAGGAAGGTGACAGCTAAGGAGAATGAGGGTTCTTTTGTGGGTAACGAAATATTCTAAAACTGACTGTGGTGATGAATGCACAACTCTGTGAATATACTAAAAGTGACTGAATTGCACACTTTAAATAAATCATATTATATTTTTTAAAAAAAGAGAGAGAGATGGTGGCATAATTTAGCAGGATTTTAAACTTTGAGTAGAAATTCCTCAGGTAGAAGAGAGTACCTAATATACATTTTACGCTGAATCTACAAACTGAAAAAAGTAAAAATTGCAGCCTTTGGGGCAAAATGAATAATTTAGTATGACAGAGCAAAAAGTGTGTGTTTGGGGAAGGGGGGTTGTTTTGAGGAAAAGGAGGAGCTAGTTCAGCCTAAGAAGGATCTTGAATGACTTGATAAGGATTCAGAGTGTATTCTGTAGGCAAAAGAGAGCCAAAGCCTTTGAAAAGAGAATGGAAAATGATATTTTTTCTACCACTTCAGGGCTTCCTACAATTCTACCTTATAATTTTATAACGGTTTCCTTCTCCCATTTCAAACAGAAGAACAGAATTTATATCAATAAACATTTGTAATACTTACTTCTGTTTCTGACCTTTCAGGGAGCGTCTGATGTCTGGACGAACGCCTTAAAGGTGTCACTATTCCTTCAGTAGCTTTTGACCTACTAATGTGTAAAGCTTTTGCTTTTTCAATCAATCGTTTTGCTTTGGATACATTTTTTGAAGCACTGCTTACCTAAACACAAATGTGAAATAATAATTTAGGTTACTGGCAAATATTTTATATTTAATAATAGGAAAAAAAAAAAGGAAAAAAAAGAAAAGGCAAACCTTTAAAGACAGTAAAAAGATCAGTAGTTGCCAGGGAAAAAGGAAGGGACGAATAGGCAGAGCACAGAGGATTTTTAAGGCAGTGAAACTACTCTGTATGGTACTATAATGGTGGATAAATGTCATTTTACATTTGTCTAAACCCACAGAATGTACAATACCAAGAGTGAACCTTAATTTAAACTACAGACACTGGGTGATAATGATGTGTCAATGTAAGTTCATCAATTATAACAAATGTACTATTTTGATATTGATTATGGGGAGGCTATGCATGTGTGACAGCACTGGGTATATGGGAAATCTATACCTTTTGCTCAATTTTGCTGTGAACCTAAAACTGCTCTAAAAAATGAAGCCCACTAAGTACATATATAATAGAAAAATATAATCACAGATCACACTAAATAAAAGACCAAAAAAATGGTTATTCAAATCTTACCAAGGAAATGAAATTAAAATGTGTCTAATTATACTTGGTTTGCCTTTATTTCTTGCTTGAAATCTATTCAGATAAATATAATTACATTTGTGAAAAACACCCAATAAGATATCCATATTAAATGTCTGTATATAAAAAATTTTTTAAAAATAGATGTCTGGGGACTTCCCCGGTGGTCCAGTGGTTAAGACTCCACGCTTCCAGTGCAGGGGTCACGGGTTCAACCCCTAGTCAGGGAAGTTCCACATGCTGCGTGGTACAGCCAAAACAAACAAACAAATAGATGTCTGTACAGATTAGAATTATTGGTTATTTCCCCATTATCTTCATGGCATCTATTCTTTGATTTTAGTCACTTTTAGGCTGAATCCTTTGGAGAGAGGTTGAAAGGTAGTAGGTATGGAAAAGATCACTGACAAGAATAAAGTCTGGCCTTCAGGCCTGGCTCTGCCACTGATGTACTAAGCGATCTTGTGCATTTAAATATTATCTTCCATATAATGTATTTTCAATATTCTGAGTTCTACAGGTTTTTACATTTGCATTAAAAACACATAGCAAGCAAGCTGCAAAATAGTTCACATTATATGATCCCTTTTAAAAATGACATATAAATATTTAAGGATAGGAAAAAATCTGGACAGATAAACTTGTAACTATTAAAAGTGGGTTCCCCCTGGGGACCTCCCTGGTGGCACAGTGCTTAAGAATCTGCCTGCTAATGCAGGGGACACGGGTTCAATCCCTGGTCCGGGAAGATCCCATATGCCGCGGAGCAACTAAGCCCATGCGCCACAACTACTGAGCCAGCGCTCTAGAGCCTGTGAGCCACAATTACTGAAGCCGGAACACCTAGAGCCCGTGCTCCGCAACAAGAGAAGCCATCGCAATGAGAAGCCCGCGCACTGCAATGAAGAGTAGACCCTGCTCGCCGCAACTAGAGAAAGCCCACGCGCAGCAACGAAGACCCAAGGCAGTCAAACAAATAAATAAATAAATGAAATGAAATCCAAATAAATAAATAATATAAGCAGCATTTAAAAGTTCAGTAGAATCTTTTTAAAAAGAGAGATAGCAATTAAGGAAAAAAAAGTGGGTTCCCCCTAAACAGTAGGAGAGAAAATTTTAAGAAGTTTTCACTTTTAAATTTATATACTTCGCGATGAAGAGTGGCCCCCGCTTGCCACAACTGGAGAAAGCCCTCGCACAGAAACGAAGACCCAACACAGCCAAAATCAATCAATCAATCAATCAAACATACGCATCTGATTCAAGATCCTCATAAAAAAAAAAAAAAAAAATACCACTGCTTTAAAAAAAAATAAAAATAAAAAAAAAAATAAATTTATATACTACTGTGTCTTTTAAACAAATGTTTGCTGTTTTTAAAAACTTAAAAAAAATTTTTTTTTTGACTGCGCCTTGTGACATGCAGGATCCTAGTTCCCACACCAGGGATCGAACCTGTGCCCCCTGCAGTGGAAGCACGGAGTCCTAACCACTGGACCCCCAGGGTATTCCCAAAACTTTTAAAATGTTTTTTAAAAACATTAAAAAGAATAGGCACGGAAAAAAAATTTTTTTTAATTAAAATATAAAAAAAAGAATAGGCATGGATATTCAGAACATACATAAGGAGGTTAGGAATGTTAAGGATCTGCTTTATAGTAGTAGAGTGACAGATTTTTGTTGTTCTGCTAGCAAAATTTTTTTTTCTTTTTCATAAATTTATTTGATTGATTGATCTTTGGCTGTGTTGGATCTTCGTTGCGGTGCGCGGGCTTCTCATTGTGGTGGCTTCTCTTGTTGCAGAGCACAGGCTCTAGGTGTGTGGGCTCAGTAGTTGTAGTGCGTGGGCTCGGTAGTTGTGGCTCGCGGGCTCTAGAGCACAGGCTCTGTAGTTGTGGCGCACGGGCTTAGCTGCTCCACGGCACGTGGGATCTTCCTGGACCAGGGCTCGAACCCGTGTCCCCTGCATTGGCAGGTGGATTCTTTTTTTTTTTTTTAATAAATTTATTTATTTATTAATTTATTAATTTTTTGGCTGCGTTGGGTCTTCATTGCTGTGCAAGGGCTTCCTCTAGTTGCAGCAAGCGGGGGCTTGCAGAGCACAGGCTCCAGGCACACGGGCCTCAGCAATTGCAGCACGCGGGCTCAGCAGCTGTGGCTCGCAGGCTCTAGAGCACAGGCTCAGTAGTTGTGGCACATGGGCCCAGTTGCTCCGCAGCATATGGGATCCTCCAGGACCAGGGCTCGAACCCCTGTCTCCTGCATTGGCAGGCTGATTCCCAACCACTGCGCCACCAGGGAAGTCCCGGCAGGTGGATTCTTAACCACTGTGCCACCAGGGAAGTCCCTAGCAAAATTTTTGACAGGCTGATGAACCTTAGGATAAGTTAATATTCAAAATAATCCAGCTAAATTTAAATTAACGACTCAATCATTGAAACAGTTAAGAAAGACATATGTTTTAGTGAATGTGTGAAAAAAAAAATCCACATGCATTTTGGTATGTAGTTCTGCTATTACCTGAAATCTGGGGGTTTTTTTCCTAAAAGTTATTTCTCTGATAAAAGTTTTTAAAAGTTCATGTTTATAGAAAAACAAAAAACAGAAAAATGAAGAAAATCAAAATCAACCATAATCCTATCATCTCAAAAACCAGTCATTTCCAACACCCTCCTTTCTGACCTAGCTGCCTGTCCTCCCAGGGCACACTTGGTTACTCGTGACTAAAACAGGAACCTCCATCCTGACAGCTCTCTACTTTCTCCTTATTTATCAGTCCCTGGTACCCCTTTTCCCCATCCCCAGCTTAAATTCCATCATATATCATGTCAATTCTCAAAAATGTGTTCACCTCCTTTGGCACCACTGTCCTTCAAAACAGGGTTAAATATTTACTTTATGAGATTAATGATAAGAGTACCAAGCATAGTACCTAGAGTGAGATAAGAAGCTCCCCCACACGGAAAAAAAAGAGTTGTTAAATAAAAACAAAAGAGATACCAACTTTCTGTGGCAGTGGCTTTCACCCAAGGATTATATCAGGATCACCCTGGTGGCTTTTTCAACACACACACACCCACACACACTTGTACCTACTCACCCAGGAGAGAATCCAATTCTCTCATCATAAGGGATAAGCAGTTTACTTTACAAAAGCAGCTAAACTATTCTTATATATACAACCTCTCCCTTTAGGATAGTGGTTTGCAACTGGGGATGATTTTTCCCTCCAGGGGATATTTAGCAATGACTGGAGATATTTTGGTTGTCATAGCTAGGGCAGTTGGGGTGCTACTGGCATCTCACGGGTAGAGGCCAGGATTACTGCTAAACATCCAATAATGTACAAGACAGTTCCCCACAACAAAGAATTATCCAGTGCACAATGTCAAATGTACCAGGGTTGAGAGACCCCACTTGTTAGCCTCTAATCTATAGAAATAAGCCAAAAATTCAATCATGCTTATTTCCGTAAGCAGCCTTAGGGAAAAAGATTGGAATATAACTGTCACTAAGAAAACTTTTTCTAAGTAAACTATACTGTCTTTATCAACTGCTTTCATCTCACAATAAGATATGTTGATCTCTTAAGAAGCTAACTAGAGGAATGAAATAACAGCAAAAAATAATACAGGGTTATAGTTAACATAAGCAATCTATGAAATATGTGAATCTTCTTTTGGCGTATCACTTCCAATAGTAATAGTTATTGTTTTACAAAACAGAATATCACTTACAGGACACCCTAATATTTCAATTACCTTTCTAGTCTGAGACTCAAAATCTTCATCAGCTGCTTCAGATTTCTTAGACCTTTTCTTAGATTTTTTCTTAGATTTTTTGGGAGTACTAATTCTGGTGAATTTCATTCTGAAAAAAACCCAAAAAGATATTCACAAACATTTATATGATTATAATGTGTAAGAATTTCAATTAAATACAGAAAGGAATCAACTAGGGCTCTAATTTCTGGACAGTTCTGAAACAGAAAACGAAAAAGGACACCCCCCATTAGTTTCAAACTACTGATTCAAAAGTAAGCCAAACTCAATGTTAAACCCTTAGAAAATATAAAGTTTCATTTTATAAATCATAAGTTTTCTAGAAAATTAGCCCCTAAGATTAGCCAGAACCAACATGCAAGTACATGGTGAGTTGGCCAAAAAGTTCATTCAGGTTTCCCGAAGCATCTTATGGAAAGACCTGAACAAACTTTCTGGCCAACCCAATACCTCACAGTATATGGCTCAGCTTACCTAAAAAAGTTCTATGATTTATTTTTAATCCTATGTTTGTTAAATGCACAGAATTCATATTTGGAGGCTATTTCTCCAGGAATTAACAACTATGATAATTAAGAGTTTAAAACTCATCTAAAATACATCCAGAATTCTTCTGAAATCATGCCTGACTTTAAATTAAATATGGAAAATAAGCAACATTTTTGAAACCGTTTCCTTTTTCTTATAAATCATCTGTTCTAGAAAAAAAAAAAAAACAATTCTTCAGTGCTTGACATATTTTCCTTCACATCTAATAATACATGCAGAATATTTAGAACTTGAGAACAAAACAAAACTTTACCTAATAGGACTCTCTGAATCAGAGGATACTGTTATTAATTCTGCTGTATATAAGCTATGCTTCCCTGATAAGTTCGCTGCTTTTGGAGTAGAAGCTTTTACTGGACTATCGTCTTGTGCTTCTTCAGAATCAGTACCTCTAATGATTACTGTAGCAGGTGTGCTGCTACTTCTTACAGATCTTCTGCTTGGTTTCGGTGTAGAAACATATACCAAGCTGTCTTCAGTCTCAGCTTTAGAGTGTATAACCTCATCCTTAACTGGTATGCTGGTTTTTCTTGAAGACTTATTGTTACACGGAGAGGAAATTTTTAGAGGGTCATCATCTGCTGTACCTTCACAAACAAGGTTTTTGCTGTTAAGTAATGTGCTGTTTTTGAAAACTTCTGTTTTCTTTTGTCTTAAACTCATTCTAAGCCTGTTTTGATTTTGTTTCTCTTTAAAGGAAAAAGTTGATTCTTTCTCTTGAGTATTTCTCTCTCTATTTTCACCTGGAATAGCACCAGTACCTAAGATTTTTTTATTCTTTTTCTTCAGCTTTTTACTTTTCTCCTTAGGAAAACCTCCTTTATCAGCATGTGTCTGTGAATTGCCATTATTTGAAATCATTTGGATATTAGGATTTTCCATGATTTTTTTAGAATTATTGTCTCTTCCTTCCTCATTTAAAGATTTTTCATTGAGCTCTTTCTGCTTATCAGAAGATTTTTTGACTCCATTTTTAAGTGCATCTGATGTTGGCTGCCTAAATGCTTTCATAAACTGCTGTCTTTCTTCTAGAGTGCATTTTGGTTTCACAGCTTCAGAACTTCCAGCTTCCAACACTGCCAATTCTAGTTCTTCCTCATGTATAACAACGTTAGATTTTCTTTTCTGAATCGTCTGTTCATTCTCAGGATCAGACAGACTATTTTCCATTTCCACCTGCTTTTGTTTCAAGAAAATTGAGGGTATTTTCCCTGTCTTTTTTGGGGGGATGGGGTGAACTTGTGCAAGAACAGTGACTGTCTTAAAGCAGACCTGTTGGGAAATTTCATAGGTTTCTGGGTCAGTCATACAATCACTTTTGACTGTGTCGTCAACAGTTTCAGAAGGAATACAAATAGACACTGTAGAGTCTGGTGCCTGTTCCACTTCATTTTCGTTGTGACTTTTTAAAAATTCCTCATATGAGACAGTTATTGTACTATCATTTAACTGGGCTGTTTTAGTTATATTATCTCTAGATTCTGCATCATTTGCAGTATTTTCAATTTCATTAGTTAGGGAAGGCATTATCTGTTTACTATCATTACCATCTCTTTTAAGGAGATTTAGTTCCTCTGCTAAGGGTAAACTTTCATATAGATCTATTACCTCTCTGTGCTTCCTTTTCCTCAATTTTCTGCGATCATTTTTTGAGGCCCCTTGTTTAGGACTTACTTTCCTAGAACTTTTTTTGGAGGTCATAGTGCTTGATTGTTTTTTGGTATCTTGAATACTTTCTGCAAGTACCTCAACATGTTTCTTATAGAGTAAAGCAGAAGTACTACTTTCCACAAAATTGTTACTTAAACTGGAGTCTTCCTTGCTATCATCACTGTTAATTTCAACTGGAGATTCATTTTCAGTTTTAGTGTGACTTAGTTGACGAGATAAATTAAGTCTCTTTCCTCTCTTCTTATTCTCTGTATTTGAGGACATGTCCAAAGGTGTTTTACAGTCTTTGTCACTGTCAGCAGGCAATGGTGTGGATGACTTTATCTTGTACTTTTTTGCTGTCTGAGTTTTCTCATTTGCGGGTGAAGTCTTTCTAAAATAATCCAGAATATTACTGGATTTTGGTGGAGAGAAAACCCTGTCTCCAGTCTTCCCCATTGGTGATAAATATTTGGTGATTGTTTTGCAAGAAGTTCTGTCATCGTCTTTCCTTCGCTTCTTGCTTGCCTATCAATTTAAAAGAAGAAAAAAAAGCACTTATTTCAAGCAACATAAATTTTAAACATGGATCTATTATTTTATGTAATGCGATAAAAAAAGGAAGGCTCCCTTAGTAGATAAACATTACATATTAGGAAGAAAAAGAGCTTTAAAGTTAAACCTACATTCAAAAAAAAAAAAAAAAAAAAAAAAAAAAGTTAAACCTACATTCAAATCTCAATGTCACATTAAGTTATACAATTATAATTTGCGTTCTTTACTATATATATTATACATCAATAAAAAGTTTCAAGGCCCCCTATGCTTGTGTACAAATGTGTTAATTACTGTCGGCCTCTGTTTACTCTATAACCTTTGAATAGTACCATCCACCCCACAGAATTTGTAATGAAGATATTACATACAAACGTGAAGTCTGATGCATGCTAGGAACTCTATAAATATTATTTCCATTCCCTTTACACTGTTTTAGTTAAAAATAAACAAATTATTCTAACTATTTCCAAGAAACAGGTACATGGTGAACAAGCCTAGGATCCCAAAATTTAGTAATTAAATAAAAATTATAGTGGACATTTACTACAAATAAAACAAATAAGACTTTTCAGTGTTTTAGTATGCTATTAAGAGTTACCGCCTGCCTCTTACACTATTTAGTACCCTTAAAAAAAGGCTCCATCAACTTTATTTTTAATTTCCCTCAGTTCATTTGTTAGAAAAAACTTGCCAGAACAACAAGAAAACCTTTTTTTTTTGAAG
Organism: Balaenoptera acutorostrata; assembly: GCF_949987535.1. Taxonomy (NCBI): domain Eukaryota; kingdom Metazoa; phylum Chordata; class Mammalia; order Artiodactyla; family Balaenopteridae; genus Balaenoptera; species Balaenoptera acutorostrata. The sequence goes on along the minus strand of NC_080083.1, from coordinate 18,490,987 downwards.
ATAAGTAACAAAGGAATTATACGTCTAGAAAATTAAAATGGATTATAAGGCTATCATGATTAAAAGCATAGCACTGATGCATGAATAGGCAGGCAACTTAATAGAACCGATTAGAAAACCAGAAAGAGACATAAGTGTGTATTTAAGAATTTGGTATATGATAATAGTAGCACTCAAGTTAGTGGGCAAAGAAGTAGTTAATAAATAGTACTGGGACAAATTTTAACCCTCTGGATAAATATGAGACAAAATAAATTACAGACAGATTAAAATTTTACATCTTAAAATGAAATGATAAATGTACTAGAATAAAATGCTAATGAGTTGTTAGTATTATTATTATCGTGAGCTCGTATCAGAGGCACAATACCCATAGGCTCTGGAGTCAGGCAGATCTAAGTTCAAGTGCTGGCTCTGACATCTACTAGTGTGGGACCTTAAGCAAATTACTGTTAATTTTCTAACTTAACTTTTTCTAACCCAACTTACTTTTAATTACTTCTTAACCTTCTCTCATCTGTAGAATACAGATAATAACACCTCATCACAGGGTTGATACTAAGTAAAATAATGTGTATAAGGTCCTTACCCTTAAAATACTAAACAGTAAGTATCATTACTGTGAAATAGCCCTCTAAGCAGGGCACCAAACACAGAAAGTGTAATGAAAAGGCTGGAAAACTGAGCAAACAAAAAGCAAGAACTGTGTAATTCAAGTATCAAAAGTCCTTCTTCACACCTGAGACAAGCAGAGCAACTGCCTTTTCAGCAAAGTATCAGCATAACATCTATTAGCAAGCAGACAAAAGTACTCAATTCTAAAAAGTAAGGAAGAGTCACAGCGAAATAAGTTAATATACATCTTGGCTCACTTCGAAGACATCTGTTTGCATACTTCAGTTAGAATGCGAGCTTGAAATGAAAAGGTGTAAAAGTATAGCAACCGTCTACTTTTAGATGCTACTCCACTACTTCATGGCATTAGAATCTCTTAACAACAACTGCTTCGTACATTTCACTGAAACTTGATGAACACAGGAGAATAACAGCATGCCAAGCTGGGACTTCTAACTGCAGTATCTTAAGCCCTAGAACAATGAGATAGTGATTTTTAAATGAAGTACCTTTTTTGATTCCTGTAGTGACAATCTAAGCGGTATTCCTAGAGCAGGTGATTGCGTGGACAGGTAGAACTTAAAGATTCTTTTTAACGCGAAAGTTCTATGATTCCTTATCATGAACCCCAGACTTGACCCTGGGATCCTCCATAACATTTCACAAGTCCAAAACATCAAGTTCCAGAAACATTTCAGGATCTGGGAACTAGTCCTTTACTAGGCATCTTAAGGTCCCCGCAAACATCTCACAATCCCAATGTTTCTAGGGACTTATCACGTCTTTAAGAAACGACACACCCCAGCAATTGTTCCACAGAATGTCAGGTTCTGGGGCCTCACCAGATCCCTCCTTTCCCCTCATAGATCCTAAGTCGGGATCACCTTTCACCCACACCCAACATTCGGAGATATTCAAGCTCACCTCATTCCCGTAGTCTTTCACCGGAGGGGGAGCAGCTGCCGCCGCCATGGCCAAGACCCCCACCATGCTCCCTGCTTCCCGGGATCCCGGTTCCTAGGACCTTCCGCGGCCCGGCCCGGCCTGGCGGGAGGCCATGGAGGCGGCCGGCTCCAGCAGGAGCGAGGAGCTGGGCCGCGGGGTCCGCCTCGGACTCCCCCGCGCCCACTGCCCGGGGTGGTCGCAGAGGCTGGGCCCAGCTCAACCAAGCAGAACGCGGGAAGAGGCGGTGAGAAAGCGCGGGCAGCGAAGACCCTCGGGCGCGGTCGGTGAGCGCGGGGTGCCCCTGAGGCCGGCGCTCCAGTTCTGAGTGATCGGGACTGGGGCTCCCGCGGGGAAAGCAGGCCGAACAAAAATCCTACCCGCGGGCTTCGGAGGGAGTTCTTGTCAATTGGGTTTTCGCGCCGTCCGGAGTGCAGGGGGCGGAGTTTAGATTGCTTCCGGAGGCTGCGTGGACAGTGAGCGGAGAGGGCCAAAATGCTTCTTCGGCAAGCCTGCAGGAGGCGGGTTGCTTTACCATGAATCTAAAAGTAGCGGGGACTTCGGAGATTCAAACTTCTAACGCCCTGTTTCACTGATGAGGATATGATTTGACTAAGTCCGTTGGTGGCAGAATTAGAGCCCCATACTTTTGACGCCCCAGACTAGCCCCTATTTAAAAGTGGAAAATCGAAAAATACAGAAAAGGGAATAACAATTGATTACACTCCTCCCACATGGAATAAAATGTTATTTTGGCAAGCGTCCTACCTAGAGATACGCCCACTTAGGGTCCGAGATTTCGGCTTTTTACCCCTAATTGAGCTCAGGAGGCATTTCTTCCCGTGGATTTCGTCCTCCCGAGCAGCTAGGAGCCCAAGGTCGTCGCCTAAGCTGGCTGGCGTGTGTTCGAGTTGTTGCTGGGTACCAGTAGTTTGCTAGTTTGTAGTGAAGATAATCTCATATATTATTTGCATTGTTTTCATAGATATGTTTAGCTTTACATTTTTTTTTTTTACATTGCACTTGCAATATAGAGAGTATGTTTATTTTGTCTGAGTGCTAGTTTTAACTACACGGTATGTAAGAGCTGAAACAAGTCATGTAAATACACCTGTCAAATAGTAACGGGAAGCCACCTTGTTCGGTCGGGTTATGCAAACTGATTTTAACTGTTGACGTAATTGTGTCTATCTTTATGGTATTTGCTATTGTCTGGACAACATAAAGGGTACAAATTTCTCCAATGAAATTAGTGGTAATTACTTTCTCCTTGAAAATTATTAACCCCGGATAAGGTTTTTCAGGAAGGGAGACTGCACTTCTAAATATAAACTGTTTTGTTGTTTCGGTTTCGTTTGTTTGTAACTCACGTAGTGTAAGAACGCTGAGCAAGGAGAATGACGGCGAAGAGGAGGAGAAGATGGAAGAGCAAGAGCGTGGAGGAGGAGGAGAAATCAATTAGAAAATTACAGAAAAAACTGAAAGTCTTTTTGACTTTCACCCCCTAACTCGGTCTCTTCCTCTTAGCCCCAATGGCAGCCAGTATTACCTATTTGGTGGATAGCATTGCAGCCTTTCTTAATACTTTTACATACATATACGTATCCGTAGAAAAATCTTTAGTTTCGTTTTTCTTTACATAAAAGGTAACAATGTAAATATCACTCAGCAATTTGTTTCTTTCATCATTGTCTTCAAGAGCTATACAGGTCGATCTGATTCGCTCCCTTTCATACCTGAGCATTCCACCCAATTATGCACAACATATTATTTATCCATTTCCTTAGTGATGATCATTTAAATTGTCTTCAATTTTCTGTTAGTCAAACAATGAGTCAGCGAACATTCTTGTCTCCTTGAACACAAATGGTGCTTTTCCTGGATACACACCTAAGCGTGGAATTGCTGGGTTATAAGGTATGTCTCTAGCGCTTTTTATTCTTCTAAAAAACTAAGCATTTAAAACGTGTTGAGGGCTTCCCTGGTGGCGCAGTGGTTGAGAATCTGCCTGCCACTGCAGGGGACACGGGTTCAATCCCTGGTCTTCTAGCACTGTAAATATCTGCTTATCTTTAAATATTTCAATATCTTTGCACAGCTTTTTAAAAAAATTATATATATATTTTTTTAATTAATAAATTTATTTATTTATTTTTGGCTGTGTTGGGTCTTCGTTTCTGTGCAAGGGCTTTCTCTAGTTGTGGCAAGCGGGGGCCACTCTTCATCGCGGTGCACGGGCCTCTCACTATCGCGGCCTCTCTTGTAGCAGAGCACAGGCTCCAGACGCTCAGGTTCAGTAGTTGTGGCTCATGGGCCTAGTTGCTCCACGGCATGTGGGATCTTCCCAGACCAGGGCTTGAACCCATATCCCCTGCACTGGCAGGCAGATTCTCAACCACTGCTCCACCAGGGAAGCCCTAAACAGCTATTTCTTGATCTAACAATTTTAAACAGTATTCATTAAAGTCCTGTTATGGTGGTTAATTCTCTTGTAACACCACCCTCCATACTTTCTCTCCTCCCACATTCCCAATATAGTTATATTATAAAGACTTGTACACTTGTACACAAATGTTGATAGCAGCTTTATTTGTAATAGTAAAAAACTTGGAACAACCTATCAACAGGTACATTAACAAACACATCCATACCATGGAATACTACTCAGCAATAAAAAGAAATGAACTATCAATACATGAAACAACATGGATGAAAAAAGAGTATATATTGCATGATTCCATTTATTTAAAATCTGAGAAAAATGCAAATTAATCTGTAATTACAGAAAGTAGATCATCATTGCCTGTGTTCAGGGGTTGAAGGAGGGATGGATTACAAAGGAATGGGTTACATGGAAACTTTGGGGAGTGATGGAAATGTTCATTATCTTGGTTATGGTGATGGTTCCACAGGTATCTACTGATGCAAAAGTTCATCACATCTTATACTCTAAATATATGCAGTTTATTGCAAATCAGTTATACTCAATAAAGCTGTTTAAAAAATGGTTCAAGCTGATTGAAGGTTTTTAGCATAGGTGGGACTCACTAGTGGGTTCTACTGTAGGATGATCAGGAGATTTTCATTGGGGAACTTCCTAATGTTAATAGGTGGAGGTCTTTTCTCTGGACCACTTGGTTTCTCCTCCAATCTATTTAGGGGCAGAGGTGTTTATATCTCATGCAGTTTTGTGGAAGCAATAGGGAGGCGTCACCTAAATGCATGGAATAGGGCAATGGACCTAAAATATCTAACTCTAATATTAACCGATGTCTCCCCTTTTCAGTCCCATACCTCATTCTCATGTGCTGTGTTATTGATCCTTCCATCCATTCCATAAATACAAATGAGTGCCTGATATGTGCCAGCTATGAACAAAGCAGCTGTGAACGAAACAGACAAAAATGCCTATCCTTTTAGAATTTATATTCTGGTTGGAAGAGACATGTAATAAAAATGATCCATGAGTAAAGTATATGGTAAGACAGGGCTAAATGCTGAGGAGAAAATAATGCAGGAAGTAGGATAAGGAAAGGAATGTCAGAATAGGGGTTGTGATTTTTTTTGTGACTAAAATTTTTGAAAGGATATATAGCATGAGTTTCTCAGGAGTCTTCGGGAAGAGTTAGCCCAGTTCTGAATGGTTCATCCTCTGCAGTTTAGGTTGTAACTTCCTGCAGTTGTCTTGGGCAATTACTACTCCTCCACTTTCCATCTTCCAAAAATTTATGGAACTCTCTAGTGCTCTTTTGTGTTCTCTACTGTTCCATTTGTCCCTAATCCATTTTTTTTTCCTAATCCAGTTTTAAATTCCTTAATTGTTATTTTGATGGGGTTTTGGAAGGGAAAGGAGAGAAGCACCTGTGGCCAAGCCGAGAAAAGCCTTAAGACTCAGTTTAGGGTTTACCTTGTTCAAGAAACTTTTCCTGATACCTTCTTCCTTCCACTTTACCTTAGGCTGGATTAGGTGGCCGTCTCTGTGCATCTACTCATTGCACTCAATATATCAGAATATAAATTCCTGCTTATGTGTGAGTGATCCCCCTACTGGACTATGAAGGCAAGTCCTAGGTCTCATTCCTGATTTGATTCCCAGCACCTAAGCACAGAGCCAGACACATACCTTGTACTCTTTAAATATTTTGTAAATAAATGTGTGCTTTTACCTGGCCATACTATTCAGCCTTTGCATGAGTCCTGTGAGGAAGACATTTACATTATTGTCGATTTATAGAAATGTAGCTCACACATGTTTCCAAAGTTACAATGTTTAGCCAAGTCTCCTAACTTAAACTTCAGTGCATTTTTTAAATAATTAATTAATTAATTTAATTTTGTCTGCATTGGGTCTTTGTTGCTGTGTTCAGGCTTTCTTTTTCTTTTTTTTTTAAAATAGTAATCTTTTATTTATTTATTTATTTTTATATTTATTTTTGGCTGTGTTGGGTCTTAGTTTCTGTGCGAGGGCTTTCTCCAGTTGTGGCAAGCGGGGTCCACTCTTCATCGCGGTGCGCGGGCCTCTTCACTATCGCGGCCTCTCCTGTTGCGGAGCACAGGCTCCAGACGCGCAGGCTCAGTAGTTGTGGCTCACGGGCCCAGTTGCTCCGCGGCATGTGGGATCCCCCCAGACCAGGGCTCGAACCCGTGTCCCCCGCATTAGCAGGCAGACTCTCAACCACTGCGCCACCAGGGAAGCCCCAGGCTTTCTTTAGTTGCGGCGAGCAGAGGCTACTCTTCATTGCGGTGCGCAGGCATCCCATTGCGGTGGCTTCTCTTGCTGTGGAGCACGGGCTCTAGGTGCACAGGCTTCAGTAGTTGTGGCACGTGGGCTCAGTAGTTGTGGCTCACGGTCTTAGTTGCTACACAGCATGTGGGATCTTCCCGGACTAGGGCTCAAACCCGTGTCCCCTGCATTGGCAAGCAGATTCCCAACCACTGTACCATCAGGGAAGCCCGGCAATTACATTCTTATCGTAAATAAATCAATTAGCAAGTCGTCTGTTTCTTGTAGCACGAGGAGTCTGTGCCTCTGAATCTGCTCACCTCTGGGTACTCTTGAAAAGTCAGTGCTAGACTAATGTGGTGACACGGAGATTAAAAACTCTGTAAAGGGCTTCCCTGGTGGCGCAGTGGTTGAGAATCTGCCTGCCAATGCAGGGGACACAGGTTCGAGCCCTGGTCTGGGAGGATCCCACATGCCGCGGAGCAGCTAGGCCCGTGAGCCACAATTACTGAGCCTGCGCGTCTGGAGCCTGTGCTCTGCAACCAGAGAGGCCGCGATAGTGAGAGGCCCGCGCTCTGCGATGAAGAGTGGCCCCCGCTTGCCACAACTAGAGAAAGCCCTCGCACGGAAACAAAGACCCAACACAGCCATAAATAAAACAGATAAATAAATAAATAAATAAATAAATAAATAAATAAATAAACAAACAAAAAACAGAAAACTCTGTAAAGCCCTGTCTGATGGCCTGCTGGCTTCTGTCATCACCACATCTAGATCAATCTTCCTCTCTGTTATTGACCAGAGCATTTATTCTTCAGAAACTTATGCTCTAAAGTTAAAAAAAATAAAAAAATTTTGAGCCTGGGGGCGCAGTTTTACAGCTTTTCTTCAGTTTTCTTCGTGTTATTTTTGTGGGTAGTGTGGATATATTACACATTTCCTGCCTCCCATCAGTTAGTAGGTCAAGGAAATAAAGTTGAATGAGACTAAGATTGGTAGCTTGTCTTTATGGAAGTTTTCCTTTTAATTTTTGTTTTTTGAATTTCACTTAGTAAAGCTTTCTGGAGTGGGAGCCAATTCTGTTCAATTAGCTTTAGAGAGCACACAGAACATACCATGTTCAAGAACAATTAATAAATCCTGTTATTTACTGACTCAATGTGTGTCCAAACTCTCCTGTTCCCTTGAACCATTTGCCTATCTTTCCCCCTGCTTTCACTGTCAAAACTCCATAAAAGGGTTTCCCTGGTGGCACAGTGATTAAGAATCACCTGCCAATGCAGGGGACACGGGTTCGAGCCCTGGTCTGGGAAGATCCCACATGTCACGGAGCAAATAAGCCCGTGCGCCACAACTACTGAGCCTGCGCTCTAGAGCCCGCAAGCCACAACTACTGAGCCCGCGTGCTGCAACTACTGAAGCCCGGGTGCCTAGAGCCCATGCTCCTCAACAAGAGAAGCCACCGCAATAAGAAGCCCGTGCACCGCAACGAAGAGAAGTCCCCACTCGCCGCAACTAGAGAAAGCCCGCACGCAGCAACGAAGACTACACAGCCCAAAATAAATAAATTTTTTAAAAAAACAAACAAAAAACCCAAAAACTCCATAAAAGCCAACATCCTAATTCAAGTCTCCATCATATCATAACTAGACTAACGCTATTTAGTTTTGCCTATTTACTCCCCTCTAGTTATCTCATGCATATTCATTTCACTGAACAAATATTTATTGAGAATTTACAGTATGCCAACCCCTGCCTTGCCTTAAGACAAACCCAAGTCCCACCTCTCTATCATTTATCTTCCTAAAACATTGTTTTGCAAATGTCACTGCACATGCAAAAATCTTTAATGTCTATTCATTAAAGTCAAAGCTTCTTAACCTGAACTCCATGGCCCTTACTTTTCTCTTAACTTCATCTCCCAATATATTATTCAGTCCTTCCTCTCCAGTCAAAGTGGTCTGCTCCTCCTTCCTTACACAATCCATTTATATTCCTGTCTGCAAGTCCTTATACCCTTTCCTTAGTTTAATCCTACCTGGGGTGCCTTTACTTACTCCTTTTTGTTTAGTTAATGCCTTGATTCATTCCACAGGTATTTGTTGAGAATCTACTGAGTGCCTTGCTACTTCAGGATAAAGATAATCTCCCATTTTCTCCAGAAAAGCCTTCATTTTCTAAACTTCTCTAATTTCCAGTGTCATTTACTTAGCACCAAACAATGTGGTAGAAAGAGCTTTAGTCTGGCCCAGGAAAACTGGAATCTAGCCTCTAGCACAGATTCATTGTGTAACCTTGAGACAATCAGTGTTCTGTTTTTGTTTTCTGGGGAGGCAACTCTACCAACCTCAGCCAGGGGTCAGCAAACTATGGCCAGAGGGGAGAAGGGGGGAGGGATAAATTGGGAGATTGGGATTGACATATACACACTACGATATATAAAACAGATAACTAGTAAGGACCTACTGTATAGCACAGGGAACTCTACTCAATACACTGTAATGGCCTATATGGAAAAGAATCTAAAAAAGAGTGGATATAGGTATATGTATAACTGATTCACTTTGCTGTACACCTGAAACTAACACAACATTTTAAATCAACTATACTCCAGTAAAAATTTTAAAAAAACAGAAAACAAAAAACTATGACCAGGGCCACATCTGACCCACCACCTGTTTTTGTATGGCCCCTGAACGAAGAATGGTTTTTACCTTTTTAAGTAGTTGAAAAAAGATGCAAAGAATATTTTGTGACATGTGACAATTATGTGACATTCAAATTTGTGTCCATAAGTTTTATTATCTCATGGTCACGCCCATTTACTCACTATATTGCAACAGAGGCCTTATGGCCCGCCGAGCTCCACATTTTCAATTACCTGGCCCACACAGGAAAGTTTGATAACATCCGTCTTGCAATTCTTCCAGGACTGAGGTACCTACCGCCGGCCCACGCTTAGGCCTGTTTTGGCTCCCTCATTAGACTACGAGCTTCTGGGTGATGGGGCCTTTGTCTGATCCCTGTGAGCGTGGTGCCTGATTCACAGTAACCTCCTAAAACACTGGCCACTGCAGGGATGCTCGTTTACTAGGGAGGTAGGACAATGATGATTCAAGACCCATCCGGGTTGAAATCCCAACGGCTTGAAATCCCAACGGCTTGAGAAAGTTAATTCTCCTCTCTGTCCCCCAGTTTTCTCCTCTGTGGGATAGAGGTGCAAGGAGGCCTGGTAGTGAGGCCAGAATAAGGTAAGATGCGGGAAGCACTTCGCGAGGTGTAATCATTAATCTTTCCCTGGCTCCATGCGTGCCCCGAGGAAGCATCACTGGCAGGTGCCGCGCGGGAGCTGAGCTGAGACCAGCTGGGCCTGCAGCGCGGGAGGAGCTGGGCCCCGGACGCTAGTCGAGCGCTGCTGTCAATCAAGGCCGCCGTGGGGCGGGGCGGGGCGGGGCTTCCGCCTGCGCGTGGCCGCTCGGGGCCGCTCGGCGGCGCCCGGGACAGTCGGGAACCGCGCCCGCAGCCGCCGGCCGCGCGGCCGGACGAGGGGACGATGGAGCTGGAGCCCGAGCTGCTGCTGCAGGAGGCCCGCGAGAGCGTGGAGGCGGCGCAGAGCTACCGGCGGGAGCTAGGCCAGAGGCTGCAGGGGCTGCGGGAGGCGCGGAGGCAGGTCGGAGGGCCGCGCCCGCAGGGGCGCTGTGGGCCCGGGGGAGGGCGCGGGGTGCCCGGAGATGGGCGAGGGCACGGAGGGCTGCGAGGGGCGGGAGTGTCCGGAAACTCTGAAGGGAGGAGGGAAGCGTCTCTGAAGGTTCGGGAGACCTGGCAGGGTCTGGGAAGGGGGAGGTGGGTTCTGCGGGGGGGGGGGGGGGGGGAGGGACGGGGGTCTTAAGAGGAAGGGGCAAATTTGGGGGATCGAGGGAGAGTGTGAGGAGCGTTCCCTAAGCTGTGTGGGGCGGTGTCGGGGATGCGATGGGGTCCGAGGTTGGGGGGAGTGAGGGACCGGAGCAAAAACCGAGGGCGTCACAGAGGGTAGTAAAGATTGAGAGTTGGGGGAGGTGGAGATTCTTTGGAAAACCTACCTTGTGGATGGAGAGCGGTTTTAGAGAGCGTGAGGAAAATGTGTAGCAGTGACTTGGGGAGAGCTCAAAGTGGAGGCGGAATGGACAGTGGAAGGGATGGACTAAGGAGAGACAGAGGAGTGGAGAAGTAGTAACGTTAACACTAAATGAATGGAATTGGTGTCAGAGTAGTACTTAGTATCTCATATGATCCTGAACGCATTAAAAAGTCATGTAGGGCTTCCCTGGTGGCTCAGTGGTTGGGAGTCCGCCTGCCAATGCAGGGGACACGGGTTCGAGCCCTGGTCCGGGAAGATCCCACATGCTGCGGGAGCAACTGGGCCCATGCGCCACAATTACTGAGCCTGCGCTCTAGAGCCCGCGAGCCACAGCTACTGAGCCCGCACGCCTAGAGCCCGTGCTCCTCAACCAGAGAAGCCACCGCAATGAAGACACAATGCAGCCAAAAATAAATAAATAAATATTAAAAAAAAAAAAAAAAAAGTCATGTAGCGGGATCCCATTCTAGAGAGTTTGGATTTTAAGGTGAAGCTATGTTGGAAGGGCAAAAGAAGGAAAATGAAGCCCCTGGGGGATGGGATACAAAAGTGTAGGGAAATGGAAAAACAGATTTAAAGAGAGAAGTGTTGAAAGGAGAAGCTAAATATACTTTCAAGTGAGGGCAGTTATCTGCTCCATGGGGACCTGGTTATCAAAGATAAAGGAATGCCACATGGTTTCTCTGCGCCCTGGAATATATACAGAAAAAGATATAACCCACTGCCAATGTGCAGGAGGACAGATAATCCTCAAGCTACTATTAATTCAGGTGCTTAATAAGTGCTTTTTGAGTCAGTGGGATTCCGTCTGAGTGGAATCATTTGAGTGAGTGGGATTTTTCAACATCACATTTGTTATTAATATATATTGTCATCCCATGCTGCATAGAATCTGAAAATTACAACTGGTAGAATAGTGCTGTGATAACAGTGCCTTTGGATATTCTCATCATTAAGGATACTCAACATGCTTTAGGTTTTATACATTTAAAAATTCTTGTAGATTTTAAATGTAGGCCAGGCATCTTTTGTAGTTTAGTAGCAAATCTGGGAGCAAGATCTAGATATGGTGATCCTGATTTGACGAATGCTTTTTAAGGCCTTCCAATATATTCATTTTGATTTCCACTTGAAAACATCTGCATTATTCCTTCTGCTGTTTTGAAATAGAGGTTCTAAATCTAGGGCATATTTAAAAAGAGATTAAAGTATCTCTTATTATGTGATTAACGTTGCAGCCAATTAAGACGTCTTATATATGAATGAGACTATTGTTTAACTGCATCAAGGATTAAGAAACAGAGTTGATACTAAATGAATGAGCTTAGCACCTGGGAGAAGTACTGATTACTTTCTCGTGTGATATTGAACACATTAAAACAATTTAGTATGATCTCATCCTGAATGGTTTAGTATTGTTTCCAAACCTACATTCTTTTAAATTCTATGTCCAAAAATTTAAAGACAGAACATACTTTCCTATAACTTAGTGGAGTTTGGTATGGGGTTTTGTTTTGTTTTTGAGGACCATTGTCTTGTGGTTGAAACAGAAAACACTAAGAGAACATCCATTAGCTTAGGTTCCTAATGACATTGCCTTCGGACTAGACTGAGTAATGTCATACTGTTGTGAACTGAAATGTGTTTTGTGCCGGTGCCAGTTACAACAGCTTCTAGTTCTAAAAGCTTTAATTCTTCCTCAAAGCTAATTCTAGTGGGTTGTACACGTTTGGGTTTGTAGAATAAGTCCTCTGTCAACTTGCATTTTAAGGAAGGTCAATGTTACAAAAATGTTATCAAAATAAGCAGCTGCTTTTGTTTAGTGGTTAAGATATTTTTAGGGTTCCAGTCATTTTCAGAATAACTACATAAAATATATGGCTTTTCAGTCAAAGATTTTGTATCAGGGAAGGATGAGAGAGCAGAGAGGAAAGATGCTCCCTTTGTGTATATTTTTTACTTGCCGATTTTGTTTCCTTTTGGCACAGGATTTTTTAAAAATTGATATGTAATTTACATACCATAAAATTCATACCTTAAAATGTACAATTCAGCAGTTTTTAGTGTATTTGCAAAGTTGTGCAGCCATCACCACTAATTCCAGAACATTTTCATCACCCCAAAAAGAAATCCCATACCTGTTAGCTGTCACTCTTCTAGCCCCTGATAACCACTAAACTACCTTCTGTCTCTATTTGGATTTGCCTATTTTGGACACGTCATATAAATGGAACCATACTGTCTGTGGCCCCTTGTGGCTGGCTTCTTTGACTTAGGCATAATGTTTTCAAGGTTCATCCATGAGGTAGCATGTAGCTGTACTTTAGTCCTTTTTGTGGCTGCATAATATTTGTTGTGTGGATATACCACATTTTATTTCTCCATTCATCAACTGATAGATATTTGGGTTATTTTCACTTTTTGGCTCTTATGAATAATGTTGGTGTGAGCATTCATGTACAAGTTTTCGTGTAGACATGTTTTCAGTTTTTTTAGTATATACTTAGGAATTGCTGGGTCGTGTGGTAACTCTTTGTTTAACCTTTTCAAGAACTCTTGGCATACTTTTTAATCTTTGCTTTTGTTTCTCACCCTTTAAAAATCTCTCATGAAATTTGCCTCCTGTTAGGAAATCATGGCTACGAAAATTTAGAAGGAACAAGAATAACAGTCTTTTACTGTCAGTCTTTTAGTGTGAAAAACAACTGCCAGCATGTAGCAGTTTCTCTTCTTGTGGTTAAGTTTAAGCCCTACCCTCTGTCTTCAGAGAAAAGGAAGTTCTGTGTAGGAATGAAAGGTAGTCTGTAACTCTTACTGTTTGAATAAGTTAAAGGCTGGAGAGATGTTCGTTGTCTTCAGGAAATCAGATAATATTTACAGTCAGCCTGACATAACTGATGTTGAAATCATTAAGAATAGTTCTATATAGCTCCCTGGAATCCTTGGTATTAAGATGTAAATACCAAAGAAATTAACTTCGACCCTCCTTAAATACTCATTTGTTCATTTACTCAATAAATATGCACTGGGTGCATTCTGTGGGTCAGAGGTAATTCTAGGTCCTAGAAATGCGGTGGGTAGGGCAACAGAGCACTGCTGTCACAGATTTACTCTTTCCTTTGGTGGCTGGTCATTAACCTCTTCCGCCTAAAAACAAAACAAATAGGAAAAATCTAAATTCTTGTGTATTCATTTTTAGATTTCAGTTCCATTGTGTTGTTCATCCCTTGTTGATTTCTACAGGTTGACTTTCCTGCTTGTTGTGAGTAGAGATAGCTGATCAGGATGTCACATAGTGATGTCAGCTGGCCAGTCAGATATGCCTCAAAGAGTGACGCTAGTTTGACGACATTGCCACTGTCCAGGACCTAGTCTTTAAGCTTTGCAGGTCCAGAAACTCCATGTTTGTACAGTATCAAAGGGGGATTAGTTTCAGGTACTGGAGGTGCCAGCAGTGAGAAATACCAATATTCTAGTCTGTGTACAGTTATAATTTACTCTAAAATGAACTGTTGGCCTTCATGTGCCTTTAATTAGTGTGATTCAGTGTCTCTAGGGGCATTGACAAGAGCAAGTCTCTGCTCTTTCAGAGTAAAGGGCCAGATCCTGGTGCCTAATTAAGACACTGGTGAGGACCCTGCCCAGCTCTGGGCAGTGGTGTCCCTTTTATCGTTGCTACTACAAGTGTGGTCCACGACTGCAGCAGGGTCATCCTGACCTGAGAGCTTGTGAAGAATGCAGGAATCAGGCCCGCCCTAGACCTGGTGAATCGTCATCAGGTGTGATGTGTATGCACATTAAAAATAGAGGCACAGTGCCTTAGAGGATACCATTAACTCTTCATCAGCTCTCTACCAATTTCTGTAGTTTATCCTGAACCATAGGTGTGTTGTTGTAAACTGCTGTGGTTTTTCCTCAAGATTAAAACGCTGTTTGAAATAGCATGGGTTTAGATAATTATACAGTGACAGACAAGTGAATAATTGACAATCTCAAGCCAACTCTTGTCCTAGCATGTCTTAACATCTGTAATGTGACCATTTGTCTCTCATAGTATTTTTTTTAAATTTATGTATTTTATTTATTTTTATTTTTGGCTGCATTGGGTCTTCGTTGCTGCGCGGGCTTTCTCTAGTTGTGGCGAGCGGAGGCTACTCTTTGTTGCGGTGCGCGGGCTTCTCATTGCGGTGGCTTCTCTTATTGCGGAGCACGGGCTCTAGGTACACGGGCTTTGGTAGTTGCAGCACGCAGGCTCAGTAGTTGTGGCTCGCAGGCTCTACAGTGCAGGCTCAGTAGTTGTGGTGCACGGGCTTAGTTGCTCCGCGGCATGTGGGATATTCCCGGATCAAGGCTTGAACCCTTGTATTGAACCCTGTATTGGCAGGCAGATTCTTAACCACTGCGCCACCGGGGAAGCCCTCTCATAGTATTTTGTTTTCAGTTTTTTAATAATTGATTTCAGATAATTTTTTGAAGATCTTATTAGGAACTTTGATATTCCTAATGTACAATACCAGGTTCTCCGTAGATCATTATTCTCACAAGATTTGAAAACACGTAGCATACTAGTTAAAGACTGGAACAGATAGAGAACTCACTTGGGGGAAAAAAGTTATTTCAGAAAACCAGGGCAGGAAGTCTTAGTAGCTCAGCAAAGAAAAGAAAGCTGTTATTGCTTCTTTTATCTCCCACTTCCCCTTCTGTTACCCGTTTCAAAACAGTCCAAAAAATCTGTTTGAAAATGATCTGTTACTGCAGTAGTACTTAAAATGTCCCTATTATAGTGTCCTAAGAAACGGTTAAATCTAGAGCTGGGGAAAACCAAGAACAGATGAAATAATCTGAAAATCACCCGTAATTCTATTCCTTACAGACAACCACTGTTAACATTTTGGTGTATCCTTCTAGACATATTATTTTGCCAAATTGAAAGACTACTGTATATGCAACTTTATATTTGTTTTCTTTTGGTTAGCATTATATCATAAGCATTATGAAAAATTTCCCACGTACAGTCTAATTTTTAATGCAGAGGTGAACAGTCTATTACATAGATACTTATGGAGCATTTGTTGGTGGTAGGCTGAAAATGAATTGACTCAAATATGCCAAAATACCGGAAGCAAAGCTCTAGAAGCAACACTAAATAATCAACTACCAAGGGAAAAAAAAAGCTGCACATATATTTGTGTGCAAAAACCACATATTTATATTGGCTTTTCAGTCATCCTTTTTTAAGTCTTTTCACAAATTGTCTTTAAACACGACACTCTGAAAGCTGCTTGTTGAGTCCAAACCTCACTTGAAATGTAGGATATAAATGAGAATTTAAACAAGCATTCAGAATCTATAATGTTAACCTCAAATTAAAAAGTGTATGAGTGTCACAGAGGAGCCCAGTTTCTCTCTGTGTAGAATTTTTTTTTTCAATATAGAGTGTAATGTAAATTTAAATTTGATAGAGAAGAACTGTTCTTATTACTAGAAACCTGGTAAATAATATGGCTAATTTGTGATCTAAAGCCAAACAAATGTAGGACAGACTTTTTATAATTTTAATTTTAATTTTTTTATTTTTATTTTTTTAAGAATTTCCCTTTTTAATCTATTTATTTATTTATTTATTTTTGGCTGTGTTGGGTCTTCGTTTCTGCACGCGGGCTTTCTCCAGTTGCGGCAAGCGGGGGCCGCTTTTCATCGCGGTGCGCGGGCCTCTCACTATCGCGGCCTCTCTTGTTGCGGAGCACAGGCTCCAGACGCACAGGCTCAGTAGTTGTGGCACACGGGCCTAGCTGCTCCGCGGCATGTGGGATCTTCCCATAACAGGGCTCGAACCCGTGTCCCCTGCATTGGCAGGCAGATTCTCAACCGCTGCACCACCAGGGAAGCCCCTTTAATTTTTATTTTTAATTTTTTTTGGCCACACTGCATGACTTGTGGGATCTTAGTTCCCCAACCAGGGATCGAACCCGGGCCCCTGGGCCCTGGCAGTGAAAGCACCGAGTCCTAACCACTGGACCACCAGGGAATTCCTGGGACAGGCTTTTATTTTTGAGGGGTATCCATGAATCATTTATATTTGCAGTTATTTTACTTTTTTTTCATTTGCCCCTATTAGGTGTGAGACCTTGAGAAACAACTTTCCTGACGCCTCACTTCGCTATCTGTACAATGCGGATAAGGATAGTACCTACTTTACTTGGCCAGTGTGGGAATTAAAATGAGAAATGTATTTAAAATGTTTAGCACGATGCCTGGGACATATGAACGGCTTAATAAATATTAGCCATAGAAATAATACCACCAAATATTATTATTATTCAAGGTGACCTCCCCTCCTTCTCCAACTGGTAACTTATTCTTTAAATGTCTCCTACTCTCTTTCCCAGCAGAATGACCTTTTTGAGCTCTGATGGCAGTTTGTGGCTGTCTCACTTACTTAAGGACTTAATACTTTTTACTATAGTTACGTGTACATGCAACTGTCTCCTTTACTAGAATGACAGTTTTTTGAGGTCAGGATCATGCCTTATTCATCTTTGTAACCCCAGCTCCTGGCACTAGACCTCAACAAATATAGAATGAATGCCTTTATGAATGTTGTGGGTGTGATTTTGCAGACATTCTTTTTAGATTGTTCGTAGTCTTGATTATAGGCACCCTGTTCACTAATGCAGATAATCAAGAATTAAACATTTGTTTTATCATGATTTGGTTGTTTGTCACTACATAATAAACTATGCCAAAGCATAATGGCTTAAAAGGCAACCATTTGCTTAGTATTCGGGGGATTAACCGGGGCTCAGTTGGGCAGTTCTGATTTTGCTGGCAGCTCTCATGTAATTGCAGTCAGATGGCAGCTGAGGCTGGAATGTTCAAGATAGAACATTTACTTACCTGTTTGGAGCCTTAAGTAGTAGCAGGACTCAGTTGGAATGCTGGCATGGCTGAGCCTGGATGCCAAGCTCTCTCTCTCCCTCCCACACTCTTCCTCCCACCCCTCTCACTCTCCTCCCCCTTCCACTTGTTCTCTCAAGAAAGACAGCCGTGCTTCTTTTTTTTTTTTTTTTTTTAATTAATTTATTTATTTTTGGCTGCGTTGGGTCTTCGTTGCTGCACACGGGCTTTCTCTAGTTGGGTTGAGTGGGAGCTACTCTTCATTGCGGTGCACAGGCTTCTCATTGCGGTGGCTTCTCTCATTGCGGAGCATGGGCTCTAGGCGCGTGGGCTTCAGTAGTTGTGGCACACGGGCTTCAGTATTTGTGGCTCGCGGGCTCTAGAGCACAGGCTCAGTACTTGTGGTGCACGGGCTTTGTTGCTCCATGGCATATGGGATCTTCCTGGACCAGGGCTTGAACCCATGTCCCCTGCATTGGCAGGCGGATTCTTAACCACTGCACCACCAGGGAAGCCCCGATAGCCATGCTTCTTACGCAGTGGCTCAGGAACCCCCGCAGTGCAGAAGCCAGGTAGTCTTAAGGCTGAGGCCTGGAGCTGGCACAGCTCAGTTCCACTATATAACGATGCACATGTGACTGCATTGCTAGTCACCAGCCCAGCCTCGTCTCCAAGGGAGAGGTCTGCATGAGGATATGAGTACCACAAGGCACGGTTCGTGGTTCATTGGGGCCACTAATGTAACAGACTACCAAGTGATAGAGTCAAGATTTTCTTTTTGAAAGTTTTAATAAGCATGTTTTAAAAAAACGTCACTGTAGGGACTTCCCTGGTGGTCCAGTGGTTAAGACTGCACGCTGCCAATGCAGGGGCCCGGGTTTGATCCCTGGTCAGGGAACTAGATCCTGCATACCGCAACTAACACCCAGCGCAGCCAAATAAATAAATGAATATTTTTTAAAAAAACAAAAAGCCTAACTGTAAGAGACAAGAAGGAAATGTAGCAGCACGTATGAGTCCATACACAAAGCAGACAGTTCAGATTTCCTGCCACTTGACTAGCTTTTCATCAGGTTGTGGTAGAATTTAAATGAGACCATGGGTATAAGTACCTGGTACACAGTAGGTGTTCAGTAGGTGGGAGCTGCTGTTGTATTGTTATTATTGCCATTATTATTTTTAATGACTAATATCTTGGTGTCAGTGTGAAGACACATAGCTAATGCAGTACATTTCATATGAACTGAGAAGAAACATTTTGGTTAGCTTCTTCAATTTCAGTTGACTATTTTTTATCTTTGTCTTTTATTTTTGATCCCTATGTTCTTGTTAGCTAATAGTGTTTAAAGCCAATCTCTAATTTAAAAATAGTTTTAGTTTCCTGTAAGCAAAACAATTGGGAAAATAAATTCTTAGATTACACTTGGAGGATAAAAATTCTTTTCTTCTATAAAGTCATGAAAATGCATGTTTCAGAGGAGGTAGAGGAGATTCCAGTTAATTTCCTGAAACACATGTTATGTTGCGTTATATTATAGATAGAGCAACTGTATATTGCCACTTAAGACCAGAGGTGTCTTAAATCAGATTCTCGGTAGGTTTTATGACATTTTAGTAGTTAAACTCTAGAGGAAAATGTATCAGTCACCGTTGTCTTGGAGGGCTGTGAAGTATATATTTACTAGGCTTTTGCATGGCTTAGTATTGATGTATAAGCTTGATGACTTCTTGGCATTTCGAGAACTTATCCTTATGTTAAAACTTTAAAAATACAGTTGCTTTGGAATTAAGAGTCAACTGCAGTGGAAACTTTGTAAATAAGATTTAATGATCTGTTACAGGAGAGGTTTTAGTAGAAAATTGGTTCTGAATATTGTTAATCAACATAAACAATGTATATTACAGTTTCCTTTTTGAGACTTTGAGTTGTGTATCATTTGTATTTTTCTTAAATTTACTTTGTTAGAAACCATCACAGTTGTTTTGCCCTGAGTGGTTGTCTACCACATTTTTTTTTTAAACATCTTTATTGGAGTATAATTGCTTTACAATGTTGTGTTAGTTTCTGCTATATAACAAAGTGAATCAGCTATATGTATACATATATCCCCATATTCCCTCCCTCTTGCGTCTCCCTCCCTTGTTAGTGGGAATGTAAATTGATACAGCCACTATGGAGAACAGTATGGAGGTTCCTTAAAAAACTAAAAATAGAACTACCATATGACCCAGCAGTCCCACTACTGGGCATATACCCTGAGAAAATTCATAATTCAGAAAGACACATGCACCCCAATGTTCACTGCAGCACTATTTACAATAGCCAGGACATGGAAGCAACCTAAGTGTCCATCAACAGATGAATGGATAAAGAAGATGTGGCACATATATACAATGGAATATTACTCAGCCATAAAAAGAAATGAAATTGAGTTATTTGTAGTGAGGTGGATGGTCCTAGAGTCTGTCACACAGAGTGAAGTAAGTCAGAAAGAGAAAGACAAATATGCTGACACATATATATGGAATCTACCACATGATTCTTTATGCAAGGACAAGAAATACACGTTGCAGCAGGAAATGTCTTCAGCCAATACATAATTTACCGGTTTACGGGAATGCTTTAGAATGGGGTCTGTAAGCACTCACCAGCTTGGTGTAGTGGACAGACCATGGTCCTTGGAGTCGCACTGTTTCTGGCACTGGGAAGCCGTGGGGAAGTTATTTGACTTCCTTGAGCTTTACTTTCTTCAACGTAGACAATACAGACCTACCTCTCGGAGTTGCTGGGAAGATTGAATGAGCTAACGGTGAGCACACTGGACCAAACGGTGAGCACGCTGGACCAAACGGTGAGCACGCTGGACCAAACGGTGAGCACGCTGGACCATGGCACCACATCAGATATGAAGGAATTCACTCAGCAGCGAAGTTCGCATCTTCAAATTCGTTTTATTGAAAGCCGAGCGCACGAACTTGATTAGTTAACATGATTCAATTAAAGGTGGCTGTGGCTTTGAATTATGAACTCTTTCAGGGAGAAGAAAATGATGCCAAGGTAGCGTCAAGTTTGAAACAGCAGTGGTCGGGAATCTATGAACAAAAAGGAGTCAAATTTACAATGAAATTGCGGGAGGTGGATTTGGAAATGGATTCTCCCTTTGCTGGCCCTCTCACTGCTTTGTGCTCACACACTTCCTTTTTTTTCTGAGGTTCTGAAACAAAAACAAAACGTAGTGGAGCTCTGCAGCAGCTGAAGGAGCTTTTGAATTCTTCCTAAAGAGGAAATTGACTTTACCTAACCAATGCACTTCCTGTGTGTGCGGTGTCCGTTGAAGAGGGAGCTAGGACCTCACTGGTATAGCGCTCGACTGCAGAATTTCCTCCCCGTGGTGAGGGTGCTCCAACACGTTGTCTTCATTTATTCTGGTGTCTGTAAGGCCTGTATGAATCACCTGGGGATCTCGTTACCAATGCAGCTTCTGATCCAGTAATTCTGGGTGGGGCCTGAGATTTTGCATTTCTAACAGTATTCCAGGTGGGATGTATCAAAATCATACGGCATTCTTTTCCTGGTTCTTTTTAAAAGGTCTTAAAAACATACACGATTAACTTAATTTCACTGAACATTTATTTGCTAGATGCTATGTATGTTAGGGCCTGATTCTCAAGGATCCCACAGTTGGTGATGCACCAAATCAAGGACATTTTGAATATACCCGCCCCCTGATTTCTTTTAAACTTCGACTTGGGTTTAGAAGTTCTCTAGTAATTTTACAGATATGAGTTAACAATTAAACTTAAATTAGGATTTCTCTTTTTCTTTATGATTTAAGAAATTCTTTCATTACCACACAAATACCATCATAACTTACATTAATGTCAAAAGGGGAAAAAATTGTTTCTGTGATCTCCCCACCCCAGCCAATCAAACCATTTTTTTTTTCCTGTGTTTCTTTGTAGTCCTTAGACGTGGGCATCTTTTGTTTTTACATGGTTGTGAACATTTCTGGACAACAGTTTTGTATTCTTTTTAATTTTAGTGTTAGAGAATAAATAGAAAGTTTTCTAAATTTCTCTATTAACTGTTGAAATATTGTGCTTTATCCATATTTTGATATGTTCTTTTCTTGGTGTATTTTTCTTGGACATCAAATGCTCTTGCTAAGATCAAGTTAGCAAAGGGTTAGGGTAGTAAACATAACATGTCTTAGGAAACTAATATGATATCTGCAAAGTAAAGTATGAGTTTGCTTAATTCAACTGAGTGTTTGGCTTATAGTTAGAATTTTCCTGTGAAGTGAGAAAAAGTGAATTGTGTGTTATCTGTATTCTTAAAAAAAAAAAATCCAGTGTCTGTATAGACAACTGACTTGTTTTCAAAATATCTCTGAGATGTAAAGATTTTCCTGTCATATCTCCTAGAACAGCAGTTCTTAATCTGGGGTCTGTGGACCTAGGGTAGTGTCTCTCAAAGTGTGGGCTGCAGAGTCACAGGTGTGCTTGTGAAAAAGAACTCTGCCCATACGCTCCCCCAGCCCCTTCTCCAAGCTGGTTCTGGGATGGAGCCCTGCCATCTAAACTATAATAGGATGCAATTGTGTGATACGTGATTCTTCTGCAAAGCAAGTTTCAGAATTACTGCTCTGAGCAAGCCATGGTTGGGATCTGAGGGAATTTGTAATCTCTGAAATTGAATAACTTTATTTTGGGTAGGGTTTATTCATTTTTCTGGGAAGAAGGTTTATAAACCTCTCATTGAGATTCACAAAGAGGACCATGACTGAAAAAGGATGAAGTCATTGTCCCAGAAGTGTGTTTTTCCTGAACATCTGTCTTCTGCCTCCTCTGAACCTTTTGGATGGTGAATAAATTCTTAGTTTTCTTTTACCATAATGAGGGCATTTTGTCCATGAAGTGATTTTTTTTTTGTATTGTGTTTGTTTTTTTTTTTAATAGCTATTCTTTTTTTTTTTTTAATAAATTTATTTATTTATTTGGCTGTGTTCGGTCTTCGTTGCAGTGTGCGGGCTTCTCATTGTGGTGGCTTCTCTAGTTGCAGAGCTCGGGCTCTAGGCGTGCGGGCTTCAGTAGCTGTGGTATGTGGGCTCAGTAGTTGTGGCTTGTGGGCTCTAGAGCGCAGGCTCACTAGTTGTGGCGCACGGGCTTAGTTGCTCCGCAGCATGTGGGATCTTCCCGGACCAGGGCTCGAACCTGTGTCCCTTGCTTTGGCAGGCGGATTCCTAACCCCTGCACCACCAGGGAAGTCCCTGTATTGTGGTTTTTTAATCTACCGTTTCTTTATTGCTTTTCAGTAAAATGAATTTTAATCTCCTCTTAATTTAATTTTTTTTTTTGGTACTGAAACATTATTTCCAAGAACTACTTTGTGCAGATAATATTTATTTCTAACATTTATTTATTGAGAACAACAGTGTGCCCGTTATTTTACCAAGTGCGGTACATAGACTATTTTTATTTAGTCCTTGCAGCAACTCCATGAAGCGAGCATTGTTATACTCATTTGACAAATAAGGGAATTGAGGCATGGTGTGTTTAATTAACTTAGCCAGATTGACATAGTTGTGAATGATGGGACCATTCTGTCTCACCTGAAGGCCAACTTTATGGAATTCTGCAAGTTTGCACAAATGAATCACATTTGGTTTATCATTGAATGGAAGGTAATGGTTGTGTAGTGCCTTGAGATTATTAGGGGTGATGCCTGTGGATTAGCCTCTTCTAGAGATTCTGATTCTGAGTTTTTATGTTATTTTTTTTCAGATCAAAGAGAGTGCATCCCAGACAAGAGATGTCCTCAAACAGCATTTTAATGATTTAAAAGGAACCCTTGGGAAGCTCCTGGATGAGCGATTGGTGACCCTTTTGCAAGAGGTGGACACCATTGAACAGGAGACCATTAAACCACTAGATGACTGCCAGAAGCTGATAGAGCACGGAGTTAACACTGCAGCGGACTTAGTCCAAGAAGGTGGGGAGTCCAGGAAGCCCGTTAAACGCAGCACATTCAGATTGACACTGCTGGTATCTCAGGGTTCCAGAAGGCTTCCTGCCATCTGTGGGGTGCTTAGGCTATTCGTACCTTGGGACAGTTTGTGATATAGGATGACAGGTGTACAGTGAGGTATCCTAGAGTAAGTGCAATTAATGTACTAATTATAATCATTTACAAAATAAGGAGTAAATGATTTTTCTCATGGTTCTGTTAACACAGTGATTTTACAGTCATTTTGAGTCTGTTCACATATTTTTCAGAGTGTCAATGGTATAGGATTTAATGCCATCGTTCTTTTTAGAGATTAAGGAGTAGGATTGGTGTTTACTCCTGAAATTGCAGTGGTTATATCCCTAACTTTAGTCAATTATTTTGGTTAAAGCATGCCCGGTTCTTGCCTTGCTGCCTTCCTGTCTCCACATCAACCTACCTCCCCTCCTTCCCTCCTGTAGGTCTTTGTCAGGTACATTAAATAAAAAGGTAATAAGTTCTGCCCTTTGGGGTTCACAGCCCAGTGAGAGAAGCACACACGATGAGAGAGATCTAAGACCTCATGGGAGCACAGAAGGGGAAATGCTTACCTCTGGAAGAGTGTAGGATGGCTTTCTATAGGAGGAGTTCCACCGAGGCTTGAAGAAATTCATCAAGCAGACCAAGGAAGAAAAGGAGGTCACAGCACGACTGGAAGCAGAAGTAACGTCAGGAGTAAAGTGAATGGCATATCTGGGAGGTATTGAATGCAGTATTTCAGGCAGCAGAGTTACACAGTCAGATTTGCATTTTTAAAAAACGACACTGCCCACAGTTTGGAGACTGTGTTAGAGGTTGTAAGGAAGTAAAAGTGACCGATGAGGAAGTTGTGGCGGCAGTCAGATAGGAAGCGATGGAGACGATGACAGGTGAAGATGAAGCAGAGCTGGTTTTAAGATTTTTCGGAGGGACTTCCTGGTGGCGCAGTGGTTAAGAATCTGCCTGCCACTGCGGGGGACATGGGTTCCATCCCTGGTCTGGGAAGATCCCACATGCCGCAGAACAACGAAGCCCGTGCGCCACAACTACTGAGCCTGCGCTCTAGAGCCCGTGAGCCACAACTACAGAGCCCATGTGCCACAGCTACTGAAGCCCGTGCACCTAGAACCCATGCTCCGCAACAAGAGAAACCACCGCAATGAGAAGCCTGTGCACTGCAATGAAGAGTAGCCCCTCACTCACTGCAACTAGAGAAAGCCTACGCGCAGCAACAAAGACCCAACGCAGCCAAAAATGAATGAATGAATGACTGAATGAATAAATAAATATAAAATAAAATAAAAAGATTTTTTGGAGATAGAATTAATGGTGATCTTACTGAGCCGTAAGTGTTGATGATTGGTGATTGCCTGGTTATAGGATGGAGGAGAAAGAGAAGAATTTAGGATGACCCAACCCAGTGTGATTTTAGACGACTGGTTAATTGTGCCGTTGACTGACACAGAACATGAAGGGGGAGGGTGGGTAGTTAGACAGTTGGTTTGGGGTATGTTAGTTCGAGGTGCCGGAGATGCCAGGAGTTGGGAATGTGGGTGTGATGCTTAGGAGAGAGATCATACCTGGAGATGTCAATATGGCAGTGAATGGTGTGTATGTCACCTCTGAATCCATGGGAATAAGTAAAATCATCAAGAGATAGTGTACAATATGAGAAGAGAAGGCTGCAGAAGGTGGGACTCTGAGGGACGCCAGTATTTAAAGGGCAGTTGAGGAAAAAGGATCCAGGGAAGGAGACTAAATACCATTGGTTCTTCGATGAGTGCTATGAGTGGCATAGGATAAAAAGTGTGCGTGGCTGGCTCCCAGCTCTGTCACTCCAGCTGGAAGTTAGTCCCCTTTTTGGTCCCACTTAGAATATAGTACTAATGTTATCTTTACACGCTAATTACATTTTTGTCTTATCTTCAAGGAGAAGTGTTTATTTGCCACTGACCATAACAGTGCCTTTGAGAAAATTCTTTTTAGCAGGACTTCAGAATGTCTTTTCCTGGGCGCTTAGCATTTGGAAACAAACTCAGCAGCAGTTCAGCACAGGTCAAGAGTGTATACCAGTCACCACGAGGCTTGACCAATGTTTTTATTTAGAAAATAAATCCTTTGAGGCACATACATGCTTGTTGCAGCATCTGATTTTTTTTTTTTTTTATACTTCAGAAATGTTTTAACTTTCAAACTTTTTTCTCCCCTCCCTTCCCGAGGGATTAAAAACTTATTTATGAAATTTTTAGGATTTTGAGGCAGTGTTCAGTGTGTCTGTTTTCCTTTTGGTAAGGGGGAAGGTCATGTCATGTGGTCTCAAAACACTTGAGTAACTCCAGGGTATACTGAGATGGAAAACAGTTCTGGTAGTGTTCTTCAGGGCTGTGGAAGGACAGAGATGTTGATCATTTTCTTATGACTTTATATAATATTTCCTTTATATGACCCTTCACCCTATTGCTTGTGTCAGGATAATATTTGCACTGACTCCTATTGGAGTTGATAAAGATTCTGTAGGGGAGATGGGAAGAGGTCCCTGGGACGTACGCCTTGCATAAAATTAGTTGACAAACCAAGTTTCCATTTGTAGAGCAGAATCTTTCATCTGGCAGAATGTTGTCATTGTGTACCCCTTTCCTCTTGGGTTTAACCTTAAAGCCGTTTCTAAAATAGTTTCTTATTTATTTATTTGTTTGTTTATTTTTGGCTGCATTGGGTCTTCGTTGCTGCACGCGGGCTTTCTCTAGTTACGACGAGCGAGGGCTACTCTTTGTTGCGGTGTGCGGGCCTCTCATTGCGGTGGCTTCTCTTTGTTGCGGAGCATGGGCTCTAGGCGTGCAGGCACAGTAGTTGTGGCATGCAGGCTCAGCAGTTGTGGCGCATGGGCTTAGTTGCTCCACGGCATGTGGGATCTTCCCAGGCAGGGGCTTGAACCCGTGTCCCCTGCATTGGCAGGCGGATTCTTAACCACTGCGCCACCAGGGAAGTCCCTAAAATAGTTTCTACATTTACTTTTGGGGAATTTGTGACATCACTTAAGAATTGTTTTCAAGAGAACCAGAGACCCGCTTAGACACGGGTTGTGTTGATTAGTTTATGATGTAACCATTTTTCCCTGTACTAGTTCTCTTATTCCTGATTGTAGGTGAGATCGCCATTCTGGGTGGTGTAGGAGAACAGAATGAAAAACTGTGGAGCTTTACCAAAAAGGCCTCACACATCCAGTTGGACAGGTAAAAGAGTTAGTGTCTCTTGGGCTTAAGCTGTCCGCTTTTCTTTTTTTCTTTTTGCCTGTTAAAAATTCTGATTCAGGGATATAGAGAATGTATTTTTCAAGTTTTCACTGCCCATTACCAGTATTACTAGTATGAAATAGTTGTGATTGTAATCTCTGGTATAGAATTACTACCGATTTTCTACAATCCTAATGTGTAAGAGAATTGTTAATTTAAAAAAATCTGAACAAAGTCATAGCTCAAACAACAAAGTCCTACTGTATAGCACAGGGAACTATATTCAATATCCTGTGATAAACCATAATGGAAAAGGATATAAAAAAGAATGTATATATATATAACTGAATTACTTTGCTGTATAGCAGAAATTAACACAACATTGTAAATCAAGTACACTTGAATTAAAACAAACAAAACTGAGTCATAGCTCAGTAAACCAGATCTTTTGCTATAAACTTGACAATTGTGATCCTACCCATTTTCTCTTGTTCCTTTTATTTATTTGGGAAGAGAATTTTTATGTAATATCTTGCAAAACCCCCACTGCCATTAGCATTGTTTACTGGGGGCTTCTGCACTGTTAACAGTATGTGACTGATCTACAGTATTTCTTGTTGGGGAATTCCGTGGCAGTCCAGTGGTTAGGACTCCACGCCTTCACTGCTGAGGGCCTGGGTTTGATCGCTGGTCTGAGAACTAAGATCCCACAAGCTGTGCAGCGCGGCCAAAAATAAATGAATGAAATATTCCTTGTTATTTTTTTAAAAATTGAGATATAGTTGATTTACAGTGTTGTATACGTTTCAGGTGTACAGCATAGTGATTTGCAGTTTTTCAAGGCTATACTCCCTTGTATTTTTAACTTTCAGTTAAAAGCCTTATAAACACATGAGCCTTGTTTCCTCAGCTTACCAGAGGTGCCTTTACTGGTTGATGTGCCTTGCTTATCTGCTCAGTTGGACGACTCAATTCTTAACATAGTGAAAGACCATATTTTCAAGCACGGAACGGTAGCATCTCGCCCACCAGTACAGATAGAAGAGTTGATAGAGAAACCCGGAGGCATCATCGTGCGATGGTGTAAGGTACGCAATTCAGGATTGTAGAAGTGGCTTCAGCATTATGGATTTGAGATTTGGGGGCCTTTACGATTTTTTTTTTTATTAGTTGCCTTTGAATATTTTCTTCTCTTTGTGAACAGAAGTGCCCTTTGCTTTGCAACTAAGGTCACAGGGAACTTGAACTGAGGTAGCTCTTCCAGTTGGGATAAACAATTTTGAAGGTACTTTATAAAATCTCTGTATCGAAATGTTGTTTCCCATCACATGTTTCCCAAACTTAACTCTTGGTGAGTTGAGGATCGCTCAGAATTAGAAAAGTCAGAAGGTGATAGTGAATATTGGGTGTTGGATATTTTTCTGTTCAACACTGAACTAATACCTCTGAAATCAAGTTTTAAAGTATAGTTTTTTCACACTCTCAGCATTGCCAAGCATTTTGTGTATTAAATCATATTATGCGTGTGAGTTACCATATTTTAGATAAAAACCATGTCCAGATGAGTCATGATGTCTTGGCTGTTGACAGATAACATCATTCAGAGGTGGGTGGTGGGCTTCTGGAAACTATTTTCTTAAATGGGATTTTTATTTTTTTATTTGTATTTTTTCCAATTTTTTGGTTTGTTTTTTAATTAATTAATTTTTTGTTTTTGCCTATCTGTGGACCTACAATTTCCAGTTTTTTTGCTGTAACCATTATTATTCATGTTTCCTTGTGTACACATTTAAGATTTTTTTTCTAAAGCATATACCTAGCCATAACATTATGAGGTCTTAGAGTATTGGATCTATACTCTACTAGGAAATACCAAACTCTTTCCAAAGTGACTGTCCCAGAGTATACTTCTACCAGTAGTGTATGTGTTCCTCTTACTCTGCATCCTGACCAATACTTGGCATTGTCAGACTTTATATTTTTGCCAATATGGTGTCTCATTGTGGGTTTTGATTGCATTTTCCATACTACAAATTAGGTTAAATATTTTTATATATTTTTGGCTGCTTACATTTCTTATTCTCTAGAATGCTTATTCATGTCTTTTGCCCATTTCCCTTATTGGGTGGTTTGTCTTCTATTAATTAATTAATTTATTTATTTATTTTACTGTTTTATTTACTTATTTATTTTTGGCTGCGTTGGGTCTTCATTGCTGTGTGCAGGCTTTCTCTAGCTGCGGCGAGCGGGGGCTACTCTTCGTTGCGGTGCGCAGACTTCTCATTGCGGTGGCTTCTCTTGTTGCAGAGCACGGGCTCTAGGCTCATGGGCTTCAGTAGTTGTGGCATGTGTGCTCAGTAGTTGTGGTTTGTGGCTCTAGAGCACGGGCTCGGTAGTTGTGTCTCACGGGCTTCGTTGCTCCGCGGCATGTGGGATCTTCCCAGACCAGGGATTGAACCCATGTCCCCTGCATTGGCAGGCGGATTCTTAACCACTGTGCCACCAGGGAAGCCCTGTCTTCTATTAATTTTAAGGAGTCCTTTATATATTTCAGATATTAGCTCTCTCTTGGTTATATGAATAATGTAGTTTTGGGATACTTGTCTTTGAATTTTGAATGTCTTATCTTTGGCATTAATTGTTTAGAAGACATGCCATTACTTCAGAGGAAGCAGATATTTTTCATATCAGACTGGGGTTATAAAACACATGGTTCAATAAGGAAAAGAAGGGAAATAATAATGGCACGTTTCCTCTGACCTTCCTGAGAAGAGCCCGTATTCAGCATGTGGGCCTGTATGCTTGGCCCCAAATGCCCCCATTCAAAGTTCCTAAGTAGTGATGCTGAGAGAAGTTATTCTCTGACTTTTATCTAACATAAAGCCTTTCTCCTCAGGTGGATGACGACTTTACTGCCCAAGATTACAGGCTCCAGTTCCGTAAATGTACTTCCAGTCATTTTGAGGACGCGTATGTAGGCTCTGAAACTGAATTCATAGTATTGCACATAGACCCCAATGTTGATTATCAGTTCAGAGTCTGCGCCCGAGGAGATGGCCGACAGGAGTGGAGTCCTTGGAGTGTCCCCCAGATAGGTCATTCCACGCTGGTGCCTCATGGTATGCTGTTGCCTTCTCACTCCTGAAGCTTAACTGTGTATGAGTACACGTATCCTGTGCTAAAGGCAGCACACTGACAACCCTTTTTCCTAAGGATAAACCCTGAATTGATGGAGAATAACATGGAATATGTCTTTTACTTCCTGCTCAAATTACTTCATGTGAATTTTGAGAAATTTTCATTCGTTCTTATCTCCAGAGTCCCCGAACAGTGCCAGGCAGGATTATAAGCATCCCTAAAACCAAAGATTTTAAATATTGCATTAGAAGACTGCAATATTTGACCCAGACCTTCAACGTATATCTTGATAGAGGCTTTTTCTTAGAAGTCTTATGATCCAAAATTGACCTCTCCTATATTACTTTTTAAAAAGATTTAGACTCGGTTAATTACTTCTTAATCAGGTTGGAATAAGCTCAAACGTGATTTTATTAGGTAAGAGATAACACTTATTTGATCTTCCTTGCCAAAAATGTGTAGGAAGAAACTAAAATCTTTTTTGTGATTTGTAGGATTGACCATGACACCCTGTCACTGAATTTTTCCTTTCATTGAACTTGCCCATGAACCCTAAGTAGCGTCTTCCACTTCCAAGTTTTATTTAATGTGTCTGTGTTGAAGATATTCCCCAAAAGATTCTAACAATTTACAATATCTTTGCTTTTTAAAAAGAGTGGACAGCTGGCTTTGAGGGGTACAGTCTGAGCAGTCGAAGAAACATAGCGCTTCGGAATGATGCTGAATCGTCCGGTGTTCTCTACTCCAGCGCTCCCACTTACTTCTGTGGGCAGACATTAACATTCAGGCAAGTGGATATTAAAAGATCTGTCTGTCATGCCTTAGGCAGTAAGTGAAGTGCACAGAGCATCCATGAGCTTCGGATCAAAACAGTCCTGAGTTTATTCCGTCATTTCTAGGTAGTGTTACTTCGGAGCAATTTCCTTATTTCTCTTTGCTTCGCTTTTCTCGTATGTATTCACAGGGTTATTATGAGCATGAACTGAGATAATGGGTATAAAATGCCTTGCTTCTGCCTGATACATAGTGTGTATTCACTGTGTTTACATCTTCTTTCTTCTTGGTAAATAGAATACCTCTCAAAAATCAATCTTAAGCATTCAGAGGTCCCCAATTTTTTTTTTCTTTGTGAATCAATAAGAGCAAGTATCTGCGAGAGACAACCTATCAGAGTAAACATACTATATATGTAGTCTCTGTAAAATAAAATTGAAAGCATGCCTCTCCTGCCACCAATTAATTTTCTATTTCTTCATCCGTTTCTTCCTGTATTAGAAAAATTTCCTTTTTCTCGTTTTCATGTTGTCTGAGATGTATTCTCTGTGGTCCTATTTCTAAATAGCTTTTCCTAAAAACCAAAGCCCGGTTTTCATTTAGAAAAGTGAAGCTTGTCTGATGTTCACCATACACACCTCAGTGTAGCAAACTCTCCTCTGAGTTTTAAGTTGTGAGATCATAGGATTTTATTGTGAATGTTTGTTCCAGGTTCCTCTTGGTCTCAGTCCCTTGTTGTATAAGGCATGGAGTGTATCTGAGAGTTTTATCTAAGCTAGTGTTGCCGTGTTCTCCACCAGCCAAGTCATTTGAACTGTCAGCATGATCAGAATGCACTAGTTTATGCTTTGTCTCATTTTTTTTTCAATAAATTTATTTATTTATTTTATTTTTGGCTGCGTTGGGTCTTCATTGCTGTGCGTGGGCTTTCTCTAGTTGTGGCGTGCAGGGGCTACTCTTCGTTGTGGTGCGTGGGCTTCTCATTGCCGTGGCTTCTCTTGTTGAGGAGCATGGGCTCTAGGCACGAGGGCTTCAGTAGTTGCAGCACGTGGGCTTGGTGGTTGTGGCTCGTGGGCTTTAGAGTGCAGGCTCAGTAGTTGTGGCACACGGGCTTAGTTGCTCCGCCGCATGTGGGATCTTCCCGGACCAGGGATCAAACCTGTGTCCTCTGCGTTGGCAGGTGGATTCTTAACCACTGTGCCACCAGGGAAATGCCATTTGTCTCTTTTTTTTTGGATGTATCCAAAATCTGTTTATTGGGATGGTTTCCCATTCATCTTGATTCCAGGGGCTTTTAGTGCTGCTTCCGCCTGAAGGAGCACCCTTTGGTAAGCCTTGCTTTTCCTCCTGTAGGCTGGCAGAGGACAGTAGAGCAGCCAACACACAAAACTACTGTCTGTGCATGGCTAAAGACGGTGGTGATTTTATAGCATCCTGGGCTTTTCACATCCATGAAATAGGAATTGGGGCTCTGCACCAGGTGCTGCTTCTTGTGTTTCCTCTTCTCCTCTTCTGGAGAGGGATGAAGGAGATTCTTTGCGAGAGGCATGTCCTTGTGGGGAGGTCGTCACCGTCAGAAACCTTGTCTCATTTTTGACACCTCCTCTCACCCCTTATGTTATGAAAAAAGAATGACTTAATAACCAGAAAAAACTAACAAAGAGAAATGAGGAGTCTGGTACCTAACATCTATTTAATTATTCCCCAGGTAATCAGGAGTTTTCTGTACTAACAAACCTCTTCTCTGCTGATGTCCTTTGTTTATAGAAATACTCCCATTAGTGAGTCTGCTGAGAACAGGGTACTTCTGTATAATGATAGGACTTCCTGAGTTAACAGATTCAGGCCAGATACCTCAGATCATAATAAGAATAATAATCATAGTATTATTAATTGCAGTTAATATTTAAATTGCATTTACTATGTGCCAGGTACTGTTCTAAGCACTTTACTTATATTAACTCATTTGATTCTCACAAAAACCCAATGAAATAGGTGTAGTTACCCATTTTAGGGATGAAGATACTGAGGCACAGAGAAGTGAAGTCATTTACGCAGTGTCACATAACTAGTAAGTGGCAAAGCTAGGATTTAAACCCAGTCTGGCTCCAGTAATTTTAACCACTGGTCTGTATTGCTTCTCGTTTGTCTTTTTTCATGGGAGAGTAAACATGATTTGAGTTAGTGTGGAAATGTATAGTTTCTCCGCTACTGTATCCTCAGCTCTTTTCCTTTTCTCTCTTCTATGATTTTTATCCCTGGGTGATGGTGATCTGATGCTCTTTCTACTTTTAACTTCTCCCTCTGTGAACACAGGGGAAGGGCCGATAGATGACCTACTTAGGTTTGTTTCTAAAGTCATTCAGTAAATGTTTATAGATTACAACATTGGAAATTACACACATTGATTTAAACCCACGTACTGTCTGTGGACTGTGGCCTGACACTTAGTCGGCCTCAATAAACCATTAGTTCCTCCCTCCTCCTCCAAAGGGGCCCCCCTTGGTAGGGTGATTAAGTGAAACTTATTTAAGCTCAGTATTATCTTAGCCAGACCGTTGCATTTTTGTCATTTTTCCTTTGAATGTGGATTGAAAATGTTTTCTCTCCTTGTTTAAAGGAATTTCAGGCATTGGCAGTTAAGGCAGAGGATGTGAATGGTGTGTTTGTATGGGGCACCTTCATGCATGGGGTTGGGGGCAGATAGGCCTGCTTGAATCAAGGTAAACTTTATTCAGCTTTTTGAGGGCCTCATAGTCAGAAGGGAGATTATACTCCTGCAGGCCCTGCCCTGTTGCTCAGCCCAGTCGATCCCTGCTGAAGTTTCTGGAATGCTTAGAACTGCTGACACCAAAGGAACCTGTTACTGGCCGGCTTTTAACAGTCTCTAGAGCCCAGTCTCATGTGGTGCCCGGGTCTGCTAGCAACCCCCTCCTTCCAGGCCTCTCCCTGATTTCCTGTCTTGAACATTCCTGCTTTCCCTTGCTTCTAAGATTTCCCAATCTTACTATTTTTTAAACCATATTTTTCTCTCTGTCTGTGAGTCTGTTTCTGTTTTGTAGATAGGCTCATTTGTACCGTATTTTAGATTCCACATATAAGTGATATCATATTAAACCCTAGCTTTTAGTTTGTTTGTAGAGGGAGGATTACATGAAGTCAGGGAGACATATCTGCTTCGGGATGTTCACATATAATAGCTATTCCTCCCAGGTAACCTAAGGAATATTCCTTAGACTTTTTTTCCTGTCCATATCCTTCTGTCTTAAACTGCTTTTCTAAAATGTAAGGACAGTTGTAAGGACAGTTCTGCTCGCCTGTGGTCTTTGTGAATGATGCTGATTGTTTCATACAACCCCATTCCATTCAGGTGGTACTTACAGTACTTGGTATCGTTGGGAATGCAAAGTTTAAGAAAAAGAAAAAACTAGAATCTTATCTAAACATAGAATAGGCAGTTTATAAATTATAAAGTATAAGAAAGATCCTGACTGCTGTGGAATATAGAAGAAGGAAGAGTTACTTCTAGATGAGGGGTTGGTGAAGGCTTTATCTCAGGTAGGGCTGAAAAGAAAAGTTCAGGTAGAGAAACAAAGCAAGAACCAAAGATATGGAGGAGAAAAAAATATAAAGAACAGGAAGTAATGAGTGTGAATGGGTTTTATAGAGATGGGAGTATAGTCAGAACCCCAGAAAAGTACGACATTCTTGTGGACAGGCTGTGTATATTTATTTCTTTTTCAATTTCTCAAAGACTTGCCCCTTTGGAGCTCACTTGTGCCCATTTATAAGGAGGACATTTGATACCACATACAGAGGTCTTTTTCTTTTTTCCTTTTCCCAACAAAAGTCTTCACCAAGTAAAACCAAGTCAGGTTTACATTTCATAGTCTTGGGAGTCATGCTCTGCATTTGACTTTTCATGAATTCACGAGTTGAGCTAGGCTACAAAATAATAACAGCCAGCTCACTTTTGTCGAACCCTACTGTGTGTTACTTCTTAAGTATTGAGTTAATGTCTATAAAACCTCATTACATGCTCAGGAGGTAGACACATTTTATAGATGAGGAAACTGAGATGTAAAAAGATTAAACCACCTGCCTGAGGTTGTACAGATTCTTAATAGTAATGCTGAGATTCAAATCCTAGCAGTCTAGCCCTGTAGGACTCTGCTTGGACTTAGAGTGAGTTGGAAGGCCATTGGAGGACATTGAGCAAATGAATGATGTGATCTGACATATGTTTTACAAGTCATTTTGGCTGCTGGGTGGAAAATAGTCTGTACAGCGGTACAGGCTGGAAGGAGACCATTTAGGAGGCTGGAGAGGAGGAGCAAAAATATTACCAGAAATGAAGGGAAAGCTGTATTCAGCATTCCAGTATTAATCTTGGTGACGGCTAATGATGGCTTGGACCAGGATGGAGCAGTTGAGGTAATGATAAGTGGTCAGAATCTGGATTTATTTTGAAGGAAGAACTGACGGGATTTATTGACAGGTTGGTTGTGAGGTATGAGAAAGGAGTCAAGTGTAACCTTAGGGTTTTTGGACTAAGTAACTTAGGGTAGAATTGTCATTTACTGAGGTAGGTAAGGCCTTATGAGGAGCCTATTTATGGGTGAATATCAGTTTGTTCTTTCACAAATTAATTTTAGTTCCTTATTAGACATATAAGTGAAAATGTGGGGTAGACAGTCAGATATACAAATCGGGAGTTCAGTGGAAAAGACCAGACTGGAGATATTAATTTGAGAGTTTTTAACGTATAGATGTGTGTTTAGAGCCATGAGACTGCATGAGATTAGCCAGGGAATGAGTATAGGGAGAGGACACTGGAGAACTCTTAACATTTAGCTTTTGGGGAGGAAAGAACCAGCAAAGGATGCTGAGGAGGAGAAGCAAGTGAGGTAGACGGGAAAAGTGGGAGAATGTGGTGTCCTTGAAGCCAAGCAAAGGAAGTGTTTCCAAGAGGAAGTAGCGATCAATTATGTCAAATGTTGCTGACCCAACAGATAAGAAAAGGACTGAGAATTGACCTTTGGGTTTGCAGCGTGGACATGGATTGGTGACCCTGACGTGAACAGTTTCAGGGGAGCTGTGGTGGAGGGAAGCTTGACTAGAATGGGTTCAAAAGAGAGATGGGATCTTTGGGGACCAATAGATGCATAGTAGCACCATAGTTCTGAATTTTTCGACTACTGGAAACTTTTTGGAGAAATAAAGAGGTGGGGGGTAGGGACCCATAAGTACTTTTTCAACAGAACTAAGAAATACAGAAAACTCAAATTCCAAATTAGCTGTAAAGGCCCGCTAAGACACAGCTAGGCTGGAAATCATGAGTTTGCTGGCCAGTCTCAGAAATCTCCAAATATTCAGTCCCAGAAGGAGAAGACTCCACCCTAAGACTATAAACAGGGCCAGGACTGAACAGTGCTTGAGTGTTCTTGAGGAAGCAGAGAGAAAAGATGGGAAAAATGTCCAGGGGAGTCACAGTGCATCATCTGAGGAAGCAAGGACTGTGTCCCTTGGTGACAGTGGACAGTAGTTTATAAGCAGCCTTTGAAGAGAACTGAGGTCTGGCAATAGAAGCTCTTTTGAACCAGATTAGGTTTTGAGTGTCAAAGGAGATGTGGCTTCACAGAAGAGCCATATTATAAGGTAGTACCTTCCTATAGCAATGGGGGACAGGCTGGAGAGCTGTAAATCTGAAAGTCACCCTTCATTTTGTTTTTTTTTTTCCGGCCGCACTGAGTGGCATGTGGGATCTTGGTTCCGCAACCAGGGATCAAACCCAGGCCCACAGCAGTGAAAGCACCGAGTCCTAACCACTGGACTTCCAGGGAATTGCCATCTTCATTTAGTTTTTTTTAAAAATGGCTTCCATCAGTGTTTTGCAATTTTTTTCTTGTCTTATTACACTGGCTAGGAAGTATAATTTTGAATAGCAGTGTTGAAAGCAGACATCCTTGTCTTATTCCAGATCTTAGCAGGAATATATTCAGTCTTTCACATTAAGTATGATGCTAGCTGTAGGGTTTTTTTGTAGACAGCCTCTATCTGGTTAAGGAAGTTCCCTTCTATTCTTAGTTTGCTGAGAGTTTTATCTATAAATAGATGTTTAATTTTGTCAAATTATTTTTATATATCTTTTTAATTTTATTTATTTATTTATTTTTGGCTGTGTTGGGTCTTCGTTTCTGTGCGAGGGCTTTCTCTAGTTGCGGCAAGTGGGGGCCACTCTTCATCGCGGTGCGCGGGCCTCTCACTATCGCGGCCTCTCTTGTTGCAGAGCACAGGCTCCAGACGCGCAGGCTCAGTAGTTGTGGCTCACGGGCCTAGTTGCTCCGCGGCATGTGGGATCTTCCCAGACCAGGGCTCGAACCCGTGTCCCCTGCATTAGCAGGCAGACTCTCAACCACTGCGCCACCAGGGAAACCCTATATATCTTTTAAGATAATCATATGGGTTTTCTTCTGTTGATATGGTTACAATGATAGATTTTTTAACATTGGATCAGCTTTGCATTCCCATGAAAAACCCCACTTGACCGTGTATTATTCTTTATATATGTTGCTAAATTTAAGTTTTATATTTTTTTTTGAGGATTTTTATGTCTCTTCAGAAGAGAGATATCTGTCTGTTTTTTCTTATGATGTCTTTGGTATCAGGGTAATTGCTAGCCTCATAAAGTGAGGTGGGAAGTATTTCTTTCTCTTTTATTTCTCAGAACTGTTTGTGAGAATTGGTATTATTTCTTAAATGTTTGGTAGAATTCACCAATGAATTTGCTATCCTAGAATTTTTTTTGTTGGAAGATTTTCAATTTCTATAATAGATATAAGGCTATCAGTTTCATTTTAAAAGAGGATAAAAGCTATTTTAGGATTTGTATAGTAAGGAGTATATTTCTATATCAAAAATCCTTGTTTACTATGACTTGATAAGACATCCCTTCTTTCTCTTTCTTTTTCCTGACAAGTCAAGCTGTGCTATGACCCTCTTTTTTGACATATGGCTTATTCTTTATTCCTTGGGCTAGTTTCCTGTTAGTGACACAGGCCAACTAGCTGTGTTCCTGGAAGCACTTGCAGTCTTCCCAGCAGTGTGTGAGCGTCCTGACTGATGTCACTGCATCCTTGTCAGTATTAAGTATTACTGTTTTTACCTAATTTGTAGCTGTAGGACATAATAATATTTTCATTTTCTTTCTTATATTTATCATAAAGTTGGATATTTTTCATAATATATTATGATATATTAGCCAAACAACTGAATTTTTGGATCTTTGCTCCAGGTGTTCACTGTGACAAGAAGGAAGTTTGAGATTATATGAGAATTTGCCACTTAAATCCAGTCAGTTAGCCAA
Organism: Balaenoptera acutorostrata; assembly: GCF_949987535.1. NCBI lineage: Eukaryota > Metazoa > Chordata > Mammalia > Artiodactyla > Balaenopteridae > Balaenoptera > Balaenoptera acutorostrata. Next base: position 18,453,157 of record NC_080083.1, on the reverse strand, counting down.
AGCGCCAGAGTAGTAGGAATAGATTAGCTTTCTTTCTGCCATCGAAATTTTTCCTTTTTGTTCTGAACCATGTTCTTTCTCAGAATACTTTACCTTTGAGAAAAATTATCACCTAGAACTTTCTACATGACTCTATGCAATGGATGCATTCCTACCAACTTGTGCATAAATTGATTTTTTTTATTAATTGTATCTCCAAGGTCACTGTACCCTACTATGAATTATCTTGTATACCATTTTTCTTTTTTTATATACTTTTTATATTTGGATGATTTATGGCAGAGTTTCTTATAGGACTTGTTTATGTGAGAGAACCACTTGGGTAGTTGTTTTTTTTTTTTTTTTTCCTAATAAACAAAGAACTTTTTTTTTTTTAAATTTATTTTTATATATTTATTTATTTATTTTTGGCTGTGTTGGGTCTTCGTTTCTGTGTGAGGGCTTTCTCTAGTTGTGGCAAGTGGGGGCCACTCCTCATCGCGGTGCACGGACCTCTCACTATTGTGGCCTCTCTTGTTGCGGGGCACAGGCTCCAGACGCGCAGGCTCAGTAGTTGTGGCTCACGGGCCCAGTTGCTCTGCGGCATGTGGGATCTTCCCAGACCAGGGCTCGAACCCATGTCCCCTGCATTGGCAGGCAGACTCTCAACCACTGCGCCACCAGGGAAGCCCCACTTGGGTAGTTTTTTAGGAAATAATGTCATGACTACTTGTCTTGCAATTTAAAAATTCAAAGATTTTAGGTATTTCCCTGGAGGGAAGTCCAGTGGTTAGGACTTGAAGCTTTCGCTGCCGGGTCCCCAGGTTCAATCCCTGGTTGGGGAACTAAGATCCCACAAGCCGTGCGGTGTGGCCAAAAGGGGGAAAAAATTCAAAGATTTTAAACTTCCATTCTATTTCTTAGTGAGCTGTGAAAATAATTCTGTGTTAAGGCAAATTAGCTCTTTACTTTCGTGGTTCATTTTATATTCAGAGAAACTTTTATAAGCTTTTAATGCCAGGCTTGTCTTATTTATCAAATGCTGTTTTCAAGTAAGATGCTTTTAGGAACAATTTTGTGATTTATTCGAATAAGGAGGTTTTTTTCCTTCTTCCCAGGATTTTAGTTAATTTCAAGAAATTTTACTTGCGTTAATTATTTATTTAAAAAGTTTAATCACAGAAAAAAACATACACTTGCAATGAGCTAGCCAAACTCAAGGTTGAGAGCACAGTCCTCCAAAAGATTGCCCTCACTTCAGATACCAGCTGCAAGTTCAGGGGTCCCCAGGGCCAACGCTCAGGTTTTATAATTTGCTAGGATGACTCACAGAACTTAAGAAAGCACTTCACTGGACTTCCCTGGTGGTCGGGTGGTTAAGTCTCCGCTCTCCGATGCAGGAGGCTCGGATTTGATCCCTGGTCAGGGAACTAAGAGCCCACATGCTGCAACTAAAAGAGCCCGCCTACTGCAACTAAGACCTGGCTCAGCTAAATAAATAAATATTAAAAAGAAAGAAAGAAAGCACTTCACTTATGATTACAGTTTTATTATAGCAGAAGGATATAAATCAGAACCTGCCAAAGGGAGGAACTCATAGTGTGAGATCTGGGAGGATTCCACAGACGAAGCATACATCTCAGGGATGCAAGGCCTTTTGGCATGACAGTACTCAAAGAGTATTACGAACCAGGAAAGCTCACTCAAGCTTTGGTGTCCAGAGTTTTTATTGGGATTTTATTGTGGAGGCATAGTTGATTAAATCATTCCCCACCTAACTCAATATCTACCTCCCCTGCCCTCCTAGGAGAATGGGCTGACATCATGTAGCTCAAAGCCTCAACCCTGTAATCATATGATTGGTCTTTCTGGGGTGACCTGTTCCCATCCTGAGTCATCTTGTTAGCATAAACTATCTAGGGGCCCACCTTGAGCACCTCATTAGCATAAACTATCAAGTGTGGTCTGAGGGACCCACCATGAATAACAAAGACACTCCTATCACTTGGGAAATTGCAGTGGTTTAAAGGTTACCTCCCAGGATCAAGCCATATTTTTCATTACACAATACTAAACAAGTAACTGCTGTCCTCCATCTATGATTAATAATATTAGCAGGTTTTTATTTTTTAGGAAACAACATTAGGGATGTTAGGGATAAAATTCAGGTATCTTGTGTTTCCCACATCTCTCTCTCTATGTATATATTTATCCATATAGTATTTTGTGTATTTTAAAAATCTTTATAAACATGATTTCAGACTTACAGAAGAATTGCAAGAATAGTACAGAGAATTCCCAAATACCTTTCACCCAGATGCCTCAATATTTGCTTCATCATTTTTCTCTCTACTTTTTTTTTTTTTTTGACTGTACCACATGGCATGCGGGATCTTCCCCGACCCGGGATTGAACCCATGCCCCCTGCAGTGGAAGCATGGATTCTTAGCCACTGGACGGCTAGGGAAGTCCTCTACTTTTTCTTCCCAAATCATTTTCAGTGAGTATTTTGTAAAAAGAGATTATCAAAATCAGAAAATTAACATTGATATACTATTATCTAACCTACAGACCTTACTAGATTTAGTTGTCCCAATTAATGTCCTTTACAGAAAAAAAAGATCTTGGATCATGTGTTATATTCATTTGTTATGTCTCTTTTAATCTGGAACAGTTTCTCTGTCTCTTTTAAATTTTATGATATTGGCATTTTTTAAGAGTACAGGTCTGGTATTTTATAGAATATCCCTCAATTTGGGTTTTTCTGTTTCCTGGTGGTTAGATTCAGGTTATGCATCTTCAGCAGAAATATTATAGAAGTAATATTGTGTTCTTCTCAGTGCCTTGAATTCTTTTGGCTATATACCCAGAAGTGGGATAGCTGGATCATGTGGTGGTTCTATTTTTAATTTTGTGAGGAACCTCCATACTGTTTTACATAGTGGCTGAACAAATTTACATTCTCACCAACAGTGCTGGTACTTAGTTTAGGATTTTTACATCTATTGTCAGCAGAGTTGTTGGCCTGTAGTTTTGTTTTCTTGTAGTGTCTTTCTCTGACTTCGGTTTCAGGATAATATTAGCCTCATAAAATAAGTTTGGAAGTATTCCCTCCTCTTTAGTTTTTTTTGAAGAGTTTGAGAAGGTTTGTTATTTATTCTTCTTTAATCATTTGGTAGAATTCACCAGTGAGGCCACTTGGTCCTGGGCTGTTGTTTACTGATGGTCCTGGGATGTTGTTGATTACTGATCCAATCTACTTTCTAGTTGCAAGTCTGTTCAGATTTGCTGTTTCTTTATGATTCAGTCTTGGTAGGTTGTATATTCGTAGAAATTTATCCATTTCTTCTAGATTATCCAATTTCTTAGTATATATTATTCATAAGAGTCTCTTATAATCCTTTTTATTTCTCTGGCATTGGTTGTAATGTCTCCTCTTTCATTTCTGACTTTATTTGTATGTTATCTTTCTTTTTCTTAGTTAATCTAGCTAAGTCTGTCAGTTTTGTTGCTCATTTCAAAAAACCAACGTAGTTTGGTTGATTTTTTCTTTTTTCTTTTTTTAAAATACATTTATTTATTAATTATTTATTTTTGGCTGTGTTGGGCCTTCGTTGCTGTGCGTGGGCTTTCTCTAGTTGTGGCGAGTGGGGGCTACTCTTCGTTGCGGTGCCCAGGCTTCTCATTGCAGTGGCTTCTCTTGTTGCGGAGTACGGGCTCTAGGCATGTGGGCTTCAGTAGTTGTGGTGCGTGGGCTCAGTAGTTGTGGCTCGCGGGCTCTAGAACGCAGGCTCAGTAGTTGTGGTGCACGGGCTTAGTTGCTTCGTGGCATGTAGGATCTTCCCGGACCAGGGCTCGAACCCGTGTCCCCTGCATTGGCAGGCAGATTTTTAACCACTGCACCACCAGGGAAGCCCATGTTTCACTGATTTTTTTGTAATGATGTGCTTTGATTCCTTTCTCGTTTTCTTTAGTGTATCTTCTATGAGTATTTTCTTTGTAGTTATCCTAGGGCTTACATAAAACATCTTGTAGTTATAACAATCTATTTTAAGCTGACAGCAACTTAGCATCAATTGAATACATATACTCTACACTTTTACTTCTTCCTCCTCCACACTTATTATTGATGTCACAAATTACATAGTTTTTATATTGTGCATTCATTGACATATTTTTATAGTTATATTTTTTACACTTTTGTCTTTTAATTTCTACACCAAAATTAAAAGTGATTTATGCACCACTGTTAAAGTATTACAGTATTTATTTGCCTATATATTTACTTTTACCAGTGAGCTTTATATTTTCACATAGTTTCATGTTGTGTTTATGTGTCTTGTTTTAATTTGAAGAACTCCTTCTAGCGTTTCTTATAAGGCAGGTTTAGTGGTGATGAACTCCCTCAGCTGTTGTTTATGTAGGAATGTCTTTATTTTTTTCTCATTTTTAAAGGACAATTTTGCTGAATATTGTATTTTTGGTTGGTAGGTTTTTTTCTTTAAGCACTTTGAATATATCATTTCACTCCTTTCTGGCCTGTAAGATTTCTCCTTAGAAATACACTGTTAGTCTTATGTGAGTTCCATTGTACATGACAAGTCACTTTTCTCTTGCTGTTTTTGAAATTCTCAGTCTTTGACTTTTGACAATTTGATTGTAATGAGTGTCAGTGTGATTCCTTGGGTTCATCTCTTTGGAGTTCCTTAGGCTCCTTGAATCTGAAAGTCCATCTCCCTCCCCAAATTTGGGGAATTTTTAGCCATTATTTCTTTAAACATTCTGCCCCTTTTCCTCTCTCTTCTCTCATAAGTCTCTTAGAATTTCTTCACTCTCATTCTTTTTTCCTTTTGTTCTTCTGATTGGGTTATTTCAAACGACCTGTCTTTAAGTTTGATGTTTCTTTCCAGTGCTTAAGTGTGATATTGAATTCCTCTCATGAACTTTTCAGTTATTATATTCTTCAGTTCCAAAATGTGTTTAGTTATTTTTAAAATTTTCTGTCTCTGTAGGTTTTCTAATTTTGTTCATGCCTCATTTTCTTGAGCCTGTAGAGCATCTTTATGATGGATATTTTGAATTGTTTGTCAGATAATTCATATACCTCTATTTCATTAGGATAATTTTCTGAAGATCTGTTTCTTTTATTTTTTGTCTGAGCCAGGTTTCCCTGTTTCTTCATGTTTCATAATTTTGTGCTGGGATCTGCACATATGGAAAAACAGCCACCTTTCCAAATCTTTATGGCCTTGCTTCGTACAGGAGAAGACCCTCACACATGAGCCCAGCTAAAGATCCGGGGGGCCTCTGAAACCTTTTCTGGCGGGATGTGACTTCTCTGGGCTTGCGTGTGCAATTTCTCAATTAGAGAGGCTTGATGGTTTTTTAGGCGTGCATAATCTTTTGCTCCCTCTGGTGCCTGTGTGTGGCACTGCAAGTTCTCTGGTGCTCCAGCAGCAGGCTGCCTTCGCTCTCTCTTGGAATCAGGGGCCACCAGGCATCCAGAGTATGCTGGCTCCCCATGAGGCGAGACAGATACCATTCCCTTGAGCAGCCCTGTGAAAAGCTGGCACACCAGAAGCAAGTTTTCCTCTTCTCCTTCCCTCCCGTGCCAAATTGCACTGCCTGCAGGATGCCACCCCTCCCTTTTCTCTGGTCTTTGCAGCATTCAGGCATCCGTGCTATGCCGGTTCTGTCAGTGCCCCAAATGAGGCCTGTCAGAAACCCGTCCTTCAGGCAACCTTCCAAAGAGCTAGAACGCTGGAGGCATGCTCCACTCCTGTGATTCCTTTCTGAAGGAAAAGTCAGGAGTCGGGCTGTTCTTGCCTGGCACCAAACTGTGCTAGCTTGGAAGAGGGGTTGACGTGGGGCAAGTGAAATTGCTCTTCTTATCCATTTCAGCGCAGCTGTTTTCAGCTTTGTGCTCCTTTGGGACTTTTTAACTGGATTCTGGAAATCTCATAAAGGTATTTTGGTCCGTATATCATTTTGAAAGTGGTGTTTCTGTGGTAGAATGAGTCCTAGGATGTACAGTTCTGCTGTGTTTGCTGACGTCGTTCTCCTCCTCCCCGTACTTTATGCTGCTGGTTTAAAAGTGAAATGACCGAAGAAACCCACCCACATGTTTATTATGAACCTGTATGTTTGCCACTTTACAAAGAAAAACATTTTGAGGCCACGTTGGGTATAAATAATCTCATCTTCCCTTGATAAAGCTACATTCTGCTCCTTGCTAATTTTTCTTTTCCTGTCCTTGCAAAGTCTGGCTTTCTGGAATGCAGGGAAAGATGACCCTGGTAATAGGGATGTAGATTGACCTTTACATCTAAGTTTCCCATTTCTAGAGTACATGATGATGTATTATTTGAGACTAAAACACAAAAGGAAATGCTTAAACTTTCTATGTATGAAGTTCTGCAACCAAAATATATCCATAACTATATTATCCTCTTTTTAAAAAGATGATAATGTCTGTTTTTAAATTCTTGGTAAATAGTAGTCTAATCATTGCATAGACTCTCATATTGAAGGTTTAGGTGATGGCAGTAATGGTCACATTCATTATAATGGCAAATATGACACATTTTCTACACGTCTAGAGCCAGAATATAGAATAGAAATGTGCTGTCATAGTTATAAATAGTTAACATAGACTCTGCGGTCAGAATGCCTGAGTTCATGTCCTAGTTCCACCACTCAGCTAGGGGATCAGCATCAGTTTATTTAACCTTATTTTTTCTTTTGTGCCTCAGTTTCCTCATGTATAAACTGGGTATGATACTGATAGCACCCACATCATGGGTTGTTATGTGAATTGAATGAGATGATTTATAGATAGATAAATAGACACAAAGTTTTTAGAACAGTGCCTGGAATTTAGGAGGTCCTGCCTGAATCATTGTTAGCTATTCTTAAGAGTAATTGTGGTGAGATGGCTCTTTTTAAGCATTAGATATCACGTTAAGAAAAAAAGATTAAATGACCTTTCTACCTCATTGACAGAGTTGAAACTGTGGGACAGCCAGACAGAAGAGACAGTATAGGAGTGTGTGCAGAAAAACAGAACGGATATGACTCCCTGCAGCGGGATCAAGCAGTTTGTATTAGTACAAATGGTAAGAGGGAAATCACTGCCGTTCTCTTTGAAATCTATGATTCACTGTAGTAAGATTTGAATCAGTTTCAAGATCACACATTTATAGCAGAAGATGAAAAAGTTTAGGTCTTAATGGCATATCTATGTGGCTGCTATGTACCAGGCATTATTCTGTACCCTTTAAAAATAATACATTATTTAATCCTTTTAACAGCTTTTTGAAGTGAGGAGTAGTAGTATATCCATTTTGTAGTTGATAAAAACAGCCACAGAGAGGTGAAGTAGCTGGCTTAAACTCACATAGTCTGGAGGTGATTGAGCTGGGATTTTCACCAGGTGGTTTACCCCTGGATTCGGTGTGCCTGGGTTATCTGAATTCAACATAGATTAGACAACATAAATTCGGCATAGATTAGGGAAACGGGGAGAGAGTTTACATCTGTAGTGTTCTTTGGTCCCTTACTTTGCAGTAATCACACTTTTAAAAATCACTACCAAGATGTATTAATATTTTACTGTGTGGGTCAAACAGTAGGTAGCACAAGATTCTTGTTTATTCCATGTGAAACAATCTTGTTGTTCCACAGGATGTAATTTTGTAAAGGAGTCAAGTTTCTTTTGATGCCATCCATATGGGAAACTCATGGTCTGTATTTCAAAAGAGTGGAACCCTGGACCAGAACTCTAAAATGTTATTAAAGCTTTAACTTCTTCTTCTGCCTTGGGGATGGGGGTTAATTAACATATTTAACTGCATTATCTTTGACCAGTTGGCATTCCAAAATGTTTTCTTTATCTGAATTAGGAAATTAGCTGTATTACCAATAATCTAGAATCTTGTTTCCGTTCTTAGTTATTGCTCACATATGAATGACTCTTTACCTTAACGTTTTAGGTGCAGTTTTTGTAAATGGAAAAGAAATGACTAATCAGTTGCCCGCAGTTACTTCTGGGTCCACTGTCACATTTGACATTGAAGCTGTGACTCTAGGATCCAGCAATAATAACGAAGGCGGAAACATCAAGCTTCGAGTAACTATTAGCTCAAATAACAGAGAAGTGGTGTTTGATTGGTTGCTCGATCAGTCTTGTGGTTCTCTTTACTTTGGATGCTCGTTTTTCTATCCTGGGTGGAAAGTGCTGGTATTCTAGATTTTCAGATGATTGGCTTTGGGTTTGCAGGGGTTTCACATAGCTTTCCTCAGCCCAGTTCAGTTGTCATTGGTTTAAAAAATCGTTAGATTCATCTCTCAGTTAAGTCATTGGAAACAGAAATTATTTACTGGATTTATTTTCCAGTATCTTAGCAATAAGAGGCGTGAATATTGTGGACAAAACAGTAATGCAGTCCATTTTATTTTTAGCATAGTGTTAATTGGAATATCACATCACGATAAAAATCAAATTGGCTTTTAAAAGTATGAGGAGATATAGACAGCCCTATGTACCTTTCCACTGTACTTCTTTTTAAAGTTGGCTGTAAGAGCACAAAAATGTAACGTAGCATTTTTTTTTTTTTAATTAAATCTCTATCTTTTAAAGATCCAGGGCCATCCAAGACTTCAGAATGAAAAGGCAAGAATAGACCAGGTAGAATGTGCCACCATGTACGCTGTAATGCACACTCTCTCGTGTGTTCTCCACAGGGGTGTTGGATCTGCTCTTCATCTTCAGGGATTTGTAAGCAGTATTGAATTTTATCTCATGTTCAGTAATCTTTAAGTCCCCAAAGCATGATAATTTTTGCATTTTTAAAAATTACTGAGCAAATGTCTACAACAGGCAAAGTATTTTCTTTTGTTCTTTCCTTGCAGTTCAGTTCATGATAAAGGCTAGAGGGTTTTTACAGGGTAAAACTACTTATGGAAGTAGTCTGCACAGCCGTGTTAGCCATGTCCCATGTTTGAAATACGCACAGGTGCATATCCAGCCTCAGTGACGCGCATGTCGTTCTTCCTGGGGTCTGAGCTGCGGCCCAGTTTCACGTCAGTTTCATAAATGGTCTTTTAGTGGACCAAACAAATGTAGGGTAAATACTTGACCTATTTTTTGGAAAACTTAAATTTGTTTAAAATATTTATTTGAAGGACTTAGGATGTAAAAATGATTATCTTGCTATATAACAGCTTAAGATCTTTTTTCTTTAATGTGAATTTTTTTTTTTCATTTTTAACAGTAGAAAAGTGGAAAAGCAAGTTTGATATTTTTGTGAGATAATTTATTTGGGGATTCCAGTTCCCTGTTAGACAATCATGACCTTTTCCCCTTGCCTTTTTATATTATAAGTAAGCTGTTTTTCACTTGCTTAGTGACTGTTAAGAAGATGTGCTAGAATGTAAATGCCTCGTCCAACTGTCTGAAACAAAATAAAAAACTAAAAGGTATATGTGTGTATTTTTTTCTTTCATGAGATTTAATTAATTCAGATTTAATTTTTTAAGGAGAGCGAGAAAAGTCATCTTCACCTTTAAGTGGGAGGATCCATATATATATAAAATGAATAAGTTATATATACATATATAACATATATATTGGCAAGACTGTACTCCCTCCGAAGGGTCTAGGGGAGAATCCTTGTCTCTGGAAGCTTCTGGTGGCCGCAGGCATTCCTTGACTTGTTGCTGCATAACTCCAGTCTCTGTCTTCCCATGGCCTTTGGGCTTTGTTTTTAGCTGGGCCGCACAGCTTGTGGGATCTTAGTTCCCCGACCAGGGATTGAACCTTTGGCCGCGGCAGTCCTAACTAACCCCTGGACCACCGGGGAATTCCCTCCTTTGGTCTCTTAAAAGGAAAAGGACACTTCTCTTGGATTTAGGACCCAGTCAGATAATCCAGGATCATCTCATCTCAAGGTCCTCAATTTATATCTTCAAAGACCCTTTTTCCAAATAAAATCACTATCACAGGTTCTGGTGTGGACATGTCTTTTTGTGGGCCACCACCATTCAACCCTGACGATGGTGTTTGGCTGGAGTGGAGTGGTGGTTGGCTGTAAGTTTCTGTCTTGCTAGGCTGCCCCTTTCCTGGTCCTTTGGCTACAGAGAGCAGGCTTTTGTTGGGGCTTTTTTGTCTGTGTCTGTTGGTATTTCCGTGTTGCTGGCTTCTTCAGCCCCAAGTCTGAGAAACATAAGACAAGAGAACCCTAGGAACGCACAGTACTGAGTTCCTTGAGTTTTGAGGTCCCTCGGCCATCTGTCAGAATCTTCTTATGTTTGTTTTATATTTTTTTCCAGGGTTTTTAGTTGTACTTAGCAGGAGGAATAGGGAAGTTATGCTATTCCACCTTCTCAGAAGCATAAATTCTGAAGCTGTATAATAGATTTTAATATCAAAACAAAAATAGAAGTAGAGATGAAAGGTAAATACATCTCTTATGAGGGGTTTTCCTGCAGGGGGAGCAGAGTAAGCATCTAGCTCCTGTGTTAAATATGAAGGATTTAGTTCAAGAAGTGAGATTTATTCAATTGAGAACAAACTATTGTGACAACTGTGATTGACGGTCACACACCCATTTAGGTATCTCCTAAACTGGTTCAGAACTTTCTATACGTATGTAAATCAACCAGTGCCAGAATGGATAGTTTGCTCAGCTCATATCCACTGCTGCATTACTTGTTTCCTGTGTCCCATGTCTTCTTCCTTCTTGGATTATTCCTTTATTTTAGTGGAGCACTTCCTCCATTTCCTGAGAAAGGGTGCCCAAGAGGTAAATATTTTGAGAGGTAGAGGTCTGAAAATCTGTTTATTCTATCCTACATTTGACTGTGACTCATTAAGAATTCTAGGTTGGAGATCATTTCCCCTCAGAATTTGAATGCATTGCTCTGTTGTCACCTAGGATACAACCAAAAGTTGATGCTGTTCTGGTGCCCATTCGTTTGTAGGTTGTATGATTTTCCCCTTTGGAAGACTGTGGTATCTTCTCTTTATTCTGTCTTCCTAGGTTGGCATAACACTCAGCTATATATAGCTCATTTAACTGCTGACCCTATGGGTACATGAATTTCTGACACCTGCTTTAAACCCACTAGATTATAAATTCCTTGAGCTTTTGTATCTTCTGTAGCAATTATTCTCAATCCTGCTTGCACGTTAGAATTTCCTGGAGAGCTGTTAAAAATAGCAAAAATTCTGATTTAATTGGTACTAGTGGCACTCACTTTTTTTTTTTAAAGAAATGAAATTATTGTATTATGAAGGCAGATTTGGGAATAACTGCTCCAAAGTAACCAAAAGTCCAGTCTCCATAGTAATTTTTTTTTGTAAATCCAAATTTTCTTTGAAAGACTATCCTTTATTCTGAAATTATCCTTCTTGCTCTTTTTGCACTGTGTCCTTCTATAACATGAAAGTGACAGATGTCAGGTTTGCTTGTTTTGTTCATAAATCTTATCTGGCAAAAAGTCAAAAAAATTCTGAATGTGTATTACTGGTCTATGAAATCCAAAAGTCTGGGATCTACTTACTACCCTACATTTCCTGATATATGGGCATCTGATAAATACTTTTGAACTAAGACCAGTACTTTTCTTTTTAAAAAACAAAAACCATATTCAGCAAAATAAAACTAATCTCTCACAAAAGCCTATCTCTCATGGAATTTCACGTTGATTAAATGAAAAGTGACCTTTCTATGTCACTTCTATTCATTAGTCTTACATAAGGCAATGTTAGAAAACTTGCAGTTTTGTAGAGAATTAGACTTTGTTAATGTAATCTCAGGAGACTTTTCCATGTTCTTAAAACAGCTTGTGGAAGAGGGAGCAAGCATATGGTTTTTCTTTAGAGGTGAGAGCTGAGGATTGAAGTTGGCAAAACCGTGTGGCCGTAGGGAAGGAAACAGTGATGGTAACCAAGAGCAGGTTACTGTGCTAGATCCCTTGTTGAAGGGGGCATTTTAATCCCATTTTACAGTTGAAGAAACAGACTCAGTGTCATTAAGTAACTATGAGTTTTGAAGCTGCAAAGGCACCAAAGTTGGCATTCAAATCCAAGGCTATCGACTATCAGTTCTTCTACCACGATACCCTCTGTCCACACTACCCGATGTCTCAGGGCACCAATTGGAGATTAGACACTTGGAAATATGGCTTACTAAAACATGAGTGAATGTCTCCCTCTCTGGAATTTAAGATTCATGAGGACAGGAACAATGTCTGGCTTATTCATCTTTGTATCCTCATGCTTAGCTTAAGGCAAAGGCCATAGCAAGCGCCCAGGAAGTATTTAATGAATAAGTAAGGCTCCTTAAGGCTAATTACCCACATGGCACCCTTGGTCCTTTCCCTACAGGGCTGCACAGAAGAACCAGCCCCCCAAATGAGAAATAGGGATGGATAGAATCCATTCAGAAGAAAATCTTAGTTGAATTAGTGAAGAAGCTAAGATTTGTTGGACCCCTGTTACGTTCTAGGTACTTGTATTAGGTGATTCATAAATTTGTCTCAAAATATAAAAAGGTTTTATTCTGATCTCTGTATAACTTCACCCCTTCTCTGGAGTAATGAGCAATAAATCTAGCAAAGAGGTAAATGATCGTTTAGGGACAGGAGGAGAAAGAAGTGACTGTGGTTTTGGTCCATGGGGACTGGGAGAATCCTCGAAACAGGATCTGAGTCTTATTCAACTTCTCATTCCCAGTGCTTGGGACAAGTGCTGGCACACGTTCACAGATGATTGACAGAACGGCTGCTAGTGGTAGCATGCTACAAGAGCAGGTGGAAGCTATTTGGGTTCTGAAAAAGAATGGGGTAGCATGGACAGAAATATGATTCCAGGAGATGGTGCACCCGCAGGTAGCCCCTGGTTGAAGCTTTGCCATGTGGATAGGATGGTAGTCAGAAATGGGAAAAGAGAACAGATGAAATACAGTCGTCCAGGAGATATCCACCCTGTTCTCTAGAACCAACTTTATAACGTGATTCATCCATGTGACACTTAAGTAGCAATCTTGTTTGCCTAAGAATGTACTTGAGTGAATTTTTACCTCTGTATAAAAATCAACCTTACACTTGTACACATAGTACATAGGAATAGAATATGCTCCAGAAACTGGATCGTAGACTATGTACGGAGAACACCAGAATGCATGGTGTGTACCATGCTGTACTCTGGTATCTCACCTGGTTGGAGGGGAGACTGCATACATGAGAGATAAGACTGAAAACTTAGTGAATTCAGATCAGGGAGGAAGAGCATGATTTTTACGCTGTCAGCAACTGGGAACCATCAATGATCCGTTTTAATATGGTACTTGGTATAGTTAATAAAACCTCATGTATTTCTCCTTTTCTAAGATCAGCATACTATTTAGATTAACAAACAAAATATAAATTGAATGTTTAGAAACGATTTTTTGACAGTGAACTTCCCGTTTTACTTAATACAAATTTACTACATTCCAATTCTGTGCTAACCACTTATCCATTATACCTGGTGAGAAATCATCCCTCTTCTTGAACTCCCTTATCTATTTCTTTAGATTTTTAAAATATAAGAACTACAGAAAATAGGCAGTACATCGTTTCAGAAATGGCACAGTGAAAAGCTGCCTTCCTATCTGTCCTTTCATCCAGCCATCGTCTCTGAAAGCAGTTGCTTTTGTGTATCCTTTTAGTCATATTCTATAACCCAAGCAAAAATGGGCATATTTTTCAAATTTTTAAAAAATGGAACTTACATCTTGGTATTTGTTCCATATTGGTTCAAAACAAACCTTCCCGATCCCCTTTTTATGGCTGTATATTCCACTTATATGGATTATAACTTACTTAACCAGTCTCCTACTGATGACTTGTGTCTAATCTGCTCTTTTCAACAGTGGTCACAATTTGTCAGTTTACATGTGTTCCAGTTTATCTGTAGGATTAAATTCCTGAAGATGAAATTGTTGGGGCAAAGGTTAAATGCATTGTGATTTTAACGGGAAGTACCAAATTGCTCTCTCCAGAGGTTGTACAAATTTATTTTCCCACCGGAAATGTCCTGAGTACCCACTTCCCCATTTTTTACCAACAGTATTATTAGCAAGCTAAATCCATCTGTGTTCTTGATCTCATTCCTTCCTTTTTCTGGTAACTTGCATCTTTGGTCTTCTCTGTGTCTTCCTCAGTATACATGCTCAACCTTCCCATCCACTCTCCCCGGTCTCTTCCTTTGCCTGTTTCCCTCTTCCTATGGCCCCGTTTCTCACATCTTCATGATGAACTTCTCCAACTCATTTTCCATTTACTAAGCTCATTAAACCTGTTTTCTATCACTAAAGTCCCTTGAAGGTGATATCGTACTCATTTTGTTACAGCACTACTGTTTCCTTTTTGAAACTCTCCTCCCTTGGCTTTGTCACTGCGTATTAGTTCATTTTCATTCCTTCACACCGAAACAAACACTCAGTGATTACATCTTGGGCATTTACCTTCACGACGGGCAGTGTTCTAGTAGTTGGATATTTCACCTGGAGGACTACAACAGCATCCTAGCGATTCTCCCTCCGTAGAGCTTCTCCCCTCCCAAATTCTTGTAACCATGGCTCACCTGTAACACATGGGTTTGTGTCATGTCTGTGCAGTAAATCTCCAAATACTTCCTACTGCCTGAAATCCAGTCGCTTAGCATGGCATGTAAAGCCTTCCGTTCATGTGGCAAATGTCTGAACACCAACTAAGACCATGAGGCAGTACTAAGGCCAGTGAGACTGACTTAGCAGTCTAATGAAAGGGAAACAGGTGCTTAAAAGAAACACACACAGTGAGCTTTGGAGGCAGAGGGGTGCTCAGCTCAAAGAATACAAAGCAACATGTATACAGGCAAGCTATTACTTGTAAATAAAGCAAGCACGGTGGAATTGTCAACACTTCTGTAAAGTTTCCCTCAACTCTTCTAATTTCAACAAACTATTGACCTCACAGAATGTAGTATACAATTTTATTATATATTGTTTTACTTTATCATTTGTATCCCACTCTTAATCTATGGGCTTTTTGAAGGCCAAGATAAATTCTTTTTCATTCAAAAGAAAATGAAAAAACCAAAGATGGATTAACATTAGGTTAACTAATATTGACATTACTCTGGACTATAAATTTTAAAATATTTTTTATGTAATACCATAAATAACATACTAGTTGCAACTGATGTTACTAGAACTGAAAGCAGGATTTCACATTAATTTTTCTCTTAATTTCTTATTAGCTCTGACTGATGGGTGTAATTTTTTTGGATCCTTACTATCCTAGCCAAGCCCAAATTTTTGTGCATGTATTGACAATGCATAATAATAAAAGACAAAAACAAAACAGAATACAGCTTTTATATTATTGAACTTTATGTACAAAATCATTTGATTTCAAATAAACATTTAATGTAAAAACAAACGTTCTTTTAAACTGATTTTTTTTTTTTTTACATCTACTGTACCATTCAAATGCTTTATCATCTTACATGATTTCTTCAAAATCTCTTAACAAGGGTACATATAGAAAAGAATTTTTTTTTTTTATAAATAGAAACAAAGGGATTTTTTCAGCTTTTATTATAAGATGACATAAAAAGTTTACTCAACAGAAGTAATTTCATTACTATTTGGGGGAGGGAATCACCAACTTTTTGTGCAAACAATGCTAGCCTTCTTTTAAGCATTTAAGAGCATAACTGCTTAAGAAATGACATAAGCAATAATTCTACACCTACATCTCCCCTAAAATAATCTATTTTTTTTTTCTTTTTACATATGTGCACAGCTTTAGCAAATTAAAGCCCGAGAAAAATGCTCGAAATCCACTATCCAGAGGCATAATCAGAGTTTACTGTAACTCAGCATTTGGAGAGCTTACCAATCAAGGAGTCTGTAATGAAAGCTGCAGTTTCCCTCTTTCCTATTTTTTTTAACACAAAAATCAATGACTAAGAACTTAATACTGGATGACAAATCACATCCACACTATTAGTTAAATAGCCTCACAGTTAAACACATCTCAAAGACCAATCAAATCAGTATTTACATTTTATAAATTTCTGAAGACACCATTAGAAAGCTTATATATCCCTTCATTAAACAAAATAGGGAACTGCATCTGATGGTGGTGGAATGAAATAAAAAAATTAAAAATACCTGTATTTACAGCAGCATTGATCCTTTATAAATAAAGAATATGAAAATGCATTTATCTTTAAGGATAATAAAAAATTGAGGTGATGTTACTCAACCACAGTGCTTGGAGTTGGACCAAAAACTCTATTGGTGCTTGTTAATGTGCCAGTAGTGAAACCACTTTCTGTTGGAGAAAATCCAACTGCAAATATGTGCATAAGACACATATAACACAGGGCAAAATTGCTCAAAACGATTCAAGTCAGCTTATCTGTATTGGATATTCTAATCGTGAAATACATTACGAAGACATCCTTGTGAAGAAAAAAAAAAGTTATTATCATTTTCTGGTTCATTTTTATAGAACATTTCCTCCCTCAAAAGTGGCATCTTAAAAATCTCAAACTCATTCTTCCCTTGGTTTACAATCCTAATGAAGAGATATGGACAGCTGAATTTTCCATGTGATTACCTAATTGGGAAAGAAAAACAAGAAACAAAAAAAACCAGCAAAATGTTCAAGTTTAAAAAAATATACTGGGTGAGCAATGCACCAAAATTATCCACATAAAAACAAATGGATGGTCAGTAACCTTATAAGCCAACATGACATTTCACCATCGACAATGTGAAAAATTAACATGCTCTCAAACAGGCATAAGATGAAGAAGTGCTATTTTTAAATTGTAAAATGAACTTACATCATGTAAAATATCTTATGTCGTAATTTTTCATTCCAAATTGACAAATGATTTCAAAATCAAGGATCAAGGTTTGACTGCAAATAGTAATGCAACATAATTTCACAAAAATCTTCAATTTCTAAAAAAGGGAATCACATTCCAATTTTCCCTCCCCAAGAAAATGTCTCACAATTACAAAGTAGAAAAACAGCCAGTCACAACTGCAAAAAAACATTATAATTTAAATATATGAAATAATTTCTAGATTATCAAGTCAATATATTTCATAAGACAATTGTTAAAGTTAAAAATACTTTCTTTGAAGTATTGCTTTTCATGCTCAAACTTGAGAATGTTTTAATGACATCAATAAAACTGATATACATGTAATGCTGCATAATGAAGTGAAATAGAACCCTGATAAAAATATCCTTGTTGAAACCATTTACTTCATCTGACAGTGCCTGTTTGGAACTTATGATTAAAAACAAAAACAAGACTCTTCCTAGAGGCTGAATTCCCTAGAATGAAATTTCAGTGTTTGTCCATAACATGGGGTTAGGCCTTTTCTTTTCAGAGTTTTTGTTTTTTGCTCTGTTTTGAAACCCCTGAGACACCATCTGTTTCCAAAGCTTTCTCTTTTGAGTTAATTTCACTAAATCCATTTGCTGTCCCATTTTGTTCTTCAGTGATTTCTTCATTTGCAGGGGAAGCAGATTCTCCTTTTTCTAATTTTTGTTGCATTTCACGGAGCTTGGTAACAGCTTTATCTATTGACATTATGCTAATAAGGTTAAAGTCATGCATGCTGACTAGATGAAGCATGAAGTTTCGACATAAATTCTTCTTAATTATTTTCTGTCCATAGTTTTCTACAAACAGCATACAGGCATGATTCATTTGATTGTCAGCAATAAACCTATTTAATAAAAACAACACAAAACATCAATAGCAATACAAAGCATTTCTGTCAAATGCCACAGTGATAACCATTATAGAACATTAAGACTATATCCAAATCCATTTAAGTGATGACTTAACAAGTAGTAAAACTATAGTGAATCTGAGATTAAATCAACTGAATGAGCTTACAGTTTTAGAAATTTAAACAAATTTAATTTAACCAGAGCTTAAATAGATGTCATTTCTGTTTTTCCTAACGAAATTAGGAAGTTAGCAGTTAAAAGTATAAAACATTTTCTCTTGCCAGCACCACTTTCATTAAGTATATAATACTAACTATTCTCTCAGTTTCCTATTTCAGAAGCAGTGTTTCCTCTACATTTTCAGTTCATGGTAAACCTCTGAAAAGATGAAGATGTCACAACAAATGTGGTACAGTGTGATTGTTTTGGTGGAAAGCAATGAATAAAATTTGAGAGAAGCAAATTAAACCAAATAGGAGAAGGCTGCTCAGTTACCCACTGAAACTGAGACTCTAACAGAGCCTGTAAAAGCCTGCCTGCAGATCTGATAAAATCCAAATAGTTTACCAAATACCTGCCAGTCTGTAACGCCAGTGTATCACGAACCCAGTAGTTGTGATGCTAACAGATTTGGATCAGGAATTAAAACAGAACTCAATTAAGTAATCTAAAATTCTACCTTGAAACTGGCATATCAGGACAAAAGGAAAAACATAAATTTCAGGCAAGCCTCCATATACATACTTTACTCATAACTGCGTTTTAGTGACTAGACCAGGGATCAGGCAAACATTTTCTGTAAAAGGCTAGATAGTAAATATTTTAGGCTTTGCAAGCCATATGTGATCTCTGTTGTCTTCCTCTTTTTAATTTTTTACAACCCACTAAAAATGTGAAGACTACTCTTAGCTCAAGGCAGTTTACAAAAAAAAAGGCTATAGGCCATGCACCCAGACATCTGGACTAGAAGTTATGTACCAACTCCTCTTCACTCCCCAAGAGTAAGGAAACAAAAGTGCCCCCTCCCACTTATTTAACTATAAATGAAAAAACCTTACATGCTTGTGCCATACAAGAAAGCCTTATATGAGGATCTAATACTAATGAAGGTAGAGAAGAAAAGTATATGTACTGACAGGTAAATAGTTCACATAGGGAAGGAAGCAGATCTGCAGGAAAAACAATGCTTCAGCTACAAAGGCACGAGAAATAAGGACTGTTCTACCTTGAGCTTTATGGAATGGTAATAAGAAATCAGAAAAGCTGCTTATATTTTATTCTGAATAATTAAGCTATTTTTAAAAATTGTGGCAGTAAGTTTGATAAATAGTTTCCAGGAATTCCAGGTGTGTAGCACATGGCATATTATTTATGTATCCCCTAGCAATAAAAGGAATAAAAATTGATTATTAAAAAAAAAAAAAAGGACACATTAAATAAAAACCTGCTGTTAGATGGAGCTAGCACCTTCCTTAAACATTCTTTGAGGATAACCATTTTTCTTTATAATAGTTGAATTAGGATATTTAGGACAAATTATATCTAAATTAACAGAATTTTAAGTAAGATTCTAACAGATTTATAGAATGTGAAGCAACAAAAAGAACGTAAAGGAAGTGGAATATCTGAATTTAGAAATACCCTACCCATGCTTCATGACATGGAGATTCCAGAGTTTCATCACTTCTTTCTCTCCTTCATTAACATCAGAAAATTCCTCAATTTGCTTTAAAAAAAAAAAAAAGAAAAAAGAGAAAAAGAAAAAATATCTATTAGATACAGAATAAGTATAATTGGTATTTCTAAGAAAAAATTGTGAGAATGTCAAAAATAGAAGTTTTTGCAACTAAAAATACCACAACTTATTTATATAGTAAA
This sequence comes from Balaenoptera acutorostrata, assembly GCF_949987535.1. Classification (NCBI taxonomy): domain Eukaryota; kingdom Metazoa; phylum Chordata; class Mammalia; order Artiodactyla; family Balaenopteridae; genus Balaenoptera; species Balaenoptera acutorostrata. Next base: position 18,433,507 of record NC_080083.1, on the reverse strand, counting down.
GTGGCAATGTTTCTTAAAATCATCTATTTAGGTAGTAACTTTAAAAGGGAAATTCTAAGTTATGACAATAGTTACCTTTAAATAAAATGAAAAAACACAATACAGAAGCACAAGAAGAAAATCTGTATTTCCTTTAGTTGGTTACTGTTAAAATGACACAATTATAAAAATTGTAGATTCCTGAATTCCTTAATTTAGAAAAAGCTCCTTTACACTAAATCAAAATGTAATTCATATTAAACAATTATTAGTTTTCAAACAAAAATCATTTAAATCATAAAATTCTAAAGTCACTGTCAATGATAATGATAACGATGATAACAGCCAACAATAATAATAATAATTACAGTAATGGTTTTTTCTCTTAGCCATTCAGGATCTTTTTCATCTTCACTATCTACTTCCATTTCTTGTGGACGGAGAGGTAAACAAGTATCACTATGGAAATACAGACGATTGTGTCCACTACTGTATGTTCGTTGCTGTTCCACTTCTCCATCTTCGGATTCAAGAAATTCAGACATGCTTGCTTTTGTTCGTTTTGGCCTAATGAAAAGAAATGTTGATGTAATGTTAAGTAACACAGAGAAGGCTCACAGCCCCCAAATAGAGTATGTTCCATTCCTACAGGTTTCTACCTAGGTATGCACACACAAACTTCCACTGGGAGACACTTTAACCCCCCTATAACCACTAGAGCAGTAGCAACATTAACAACACAGGAAAAAGCTGTAAGGAGGAAGTGAGAAAACCTCTGTAGAAACAGGAGCCAAGGGAGGGTTATACAGCAGTATACCACCCCAGACTTAGCTAATACTGAAATAAGGATTCCCACCTAAATGTAGCTTTGTCTGGCTTCCCTTTATTCCTCCAACATCATCAACAGAAGTCAGAATAAATTTTTGTTGTATGACCTTTTTACCTACCTGCACACAAGAATGTGTGTGATAGGTGTTCTCTTTACTGGTCCATTGCGACTAAAAGCAAATCCAGGTTGCCGATGAATATCCTGAGGATTTCCTGCATAGGAGCCATCATAACACTCGTTGATAGAAACATCTATCCTAGCACCTTTTGGATGATACTGTAACAAAAATGGCAAGGTGTTTAGGAAAAGAAAATATTAATTATCCTAACTTAAATACCTATCCTTCCAACTTAATTAACTAAAAAGTACTTGGGGTTCTTAATGTTTCAAAAACTAAAATACGCTAGGCATACCAGCATGGTGAACAGGAAGTCAGAAGACCTGGAGTCAGAAAGATCTGTGTTAAAATCCTGGCTGTGCCATTTATTGGCTTGGTAACTTCGTACAAATGATTTCTTGACTGAGCAAGGATAAGGAAATTACCGCTTAATTCAGAGCTGGTGTGAGGATTATGTGAGTCATTATAGGTGTACTGTGCAAATATACATAAACTCTGAATCATTCACTGTTAATTCATGCATAAGCAATCCATCAGTGTAGAGATTTTGGTATTTTGCACAAAGTACAATTTCTGAAAGTCAAATTGTATTATAATGTATAATATATTATGAGTGAGAAAAGATGAAAGTCACTCACCACATAGTTGAAGATAAACCTGCTATGGCAGAGTTTAAGATGTTTGAGCAAGCTGTAGAGTTTGCGGCAGTTCAGAGTGCACCAAGGGCAATGCAGGTCATCTCTTGCTTCAGTTTGCTGTCTTGTGTTGTTGTTATAAAGGAACTTTAAAAATAACAGAAAACAAAAAGAAGAACAGCAAATCTCCACCTTACGTATCTCAAGATATTTTGTTTCAATATTACCTTTAAAAATAGTTAAAACAATTTACAAGGAAAATCAAGTCAGAGGCATTCTTTTTATTTAAATATGCCAAAATATTTCAGATATAACATGCAAAACAAAGACATCTCGTGATTACTTAAAAAAGAAGGGTCAGCTATGTTTACCTGATAAAATATTCTTAATTTTTGTCGGTTTTCATTTGAAGTATCTTTTTCTTTTCTTGTTTGCAGATCTGTAGTCAACGATTCTTTAACAGCTGAAAACATATACTTTTATATTTAATAAAAATACTTGCTTCTTAAAAGTGAAGTAATATATCTTGTGAAAATAATTAAACAATAAAGGTTTCACAAAATTCTTCTTGTGGTATTTAATACAATGTTTGTTCTCACCCTCAACTGATGTTCAGGGGAACAATCCCCTTAATCAGCAACCCTAATCAGTTAAGGTCTTTATTGACAGGAGCCATTTTTTTTCCTTTATAAACCACCTATTATGTCCTAAAACATTCTAAAAATAACCCCAAGTAATTATATGTAGTCACTGTAATGCTTTCAGCACTTTGAGGTCAGAGTATAGTTTTGATTGGACTTTGTATTCCCAGTGCACAGCAGTGAGCAGATATCCACTAAATGTTGGTTTAACAGAAATTACATTAAAGTGATTGCACTAATATCATTCCAAATCCAAAAGATAATCATTTGTTAATAATTCTGGTGTATTACTTTACTGACTTAAAAATAAAAATTATTTCCCCTGACATAAGTAATCATTTCATATGTACAATTTTGTATAAAGCTCTTCTTCTCAGTTTCTTTGAAACTCTTTTATCTACTTGGCCACAGAATTCTTTGAGAAGTGCCCAGACCACAATTTACTTGGGAAATCTTTCCTCTGACATGGGTCATTTCTTTTATCTCTTGAATCTGACTCTTACAGTGACCTGCACACAATTAATGGACATGAGTGGTATATGTCAAAGACAGCTGTCTTAAGCCTTCTGCCTTCTTAAACAGTCTTAGATAAAAACATAACGGATGCTCTCAGGTCAAGGACAGTGTTCTTATCATGCAGATAAACAAAATGAAAGAATACTGCAACCTGGGCCTTAACTCAGCAGAGCTAACTGCTACAATTTGTAAATGTTTTTCCTCTTAAAAATTTACTGCAAAATTTAACCTGGTAAAATTCAGGTTATGATGATCCTTTCCCAGCCCTAAAATTGTACAAACACTCTGAAATAATGAAGTCAGTTCCATAACATAAACAAATTTTTATATGAATTTTTAAAAGCATACAGTTCCAAAGCTCTTTAAAGCTGCAATTCCAACATCTAAAAAGCTCTGAAAAACAATCATTTTCTCATGAGTTTGAGACAAATTTATTTAACGGAAAAACCCTAAACGGACATAAGGCTATCTATAAACCTCATTTGGAGGTGTTATATAGTATATGGCATATATCCTATATACTATACCACAATTCTAAAAAAACCAAAAATCCCCCAAAATTCCCACATACATCTGGCACAAAGGTTTTGAATAAAGGACTAATAGTAGGGAACCCTAATTTACTCATAATATGCCTAATAAGTCAAATAATATTTCCCAAAGATTACTGGAGCAAAACACAAACAAAGCCTAAGTCCTAACTCTGCAAAGCATTATTTTGACAGCAAAGTATTCGTACCAATAGTTTGAGTAGGTTTAACTGAACCAGGCTTGTTTTCTTGATGGAGACTCTCTGAATTTCTAGTGGCAAGAGGTTTGGCGATAGGAGCTGTAGATTTATCATTGGTCTCTCCTGTCCAACGAAGAGTGAACTGCAACGTAGGTCCCTGAGAAAATGTTTCAAATGGAGGCAGTCTCTTAAAAAGAAAAAACATGAAAACAGTGAAGATTCCAAATAATAAACTGAAAGAAATTGTAGGAGTAAAAAGAAAATATTTATTATGACATGTTAATGTGAATTTGACTTAAAAGATTTTCCCTTAAAAACCCCAAAAGCCTACATGGATGGCCAGGCAAATAAAGTAAATGTATAGTGCAGTAGAGCCTGTAGTACTGGAGGGCTCAGATTGTCTACAAGAGGCGACTACTTATTGGCAATTGCTGAACTGCTGCCCCATACAAACAATGGCCCAACACACCCAGATTTTCAGATCTTTTTCCAAGTTTCCAAGAGAAATATTCCAATTTTTATTTGTTGTTAATTAAAAAATTAAAACAAAAAACAAAAAACTATGATACCCAAAGCCTGCTGGTCTGCAGCCTCTCTTAGATGACCAATTACTTTTTTTGTGTAAACTGAATGATTATTAAAACAATTAGTAATTTTCCTTGACTTCTCTCAGCTTCACTAACGACTGCCCTTACTTCTCTTCTTTGGATTTTAGGACACTAAACTATCTTGTCTTTCCTCCTCCATCTCTAGTCACTTATAAAACCACTCTTCTCTTGGCCTCCTTAATTCCTAGCTAACATTTAGCCATATGCCCGAGTCTCTCACCCATCCTCAAGGATTTACCCATTAGACAGATGATCCCAAATTGGTTCTCCATTCTTTATACTTGAGCTCTAAACACTGCCACTTGGATATCAAGGTCACCCTGAACTAAAATATGTTTTTAGACGTGAATGTATTACCTTTTCTTTCCTTCTCAGGTACAATTATTTTTGTTCCAAGCATTATCAAGTCTACTAGTGACCCTAAACTAAAAATTTCAGAATTACATTTGACCCCTATTCTTGCTTCTGCTTTTCTTACATAATCATCAAGTATAGATCCTTACTATCTTATTAGTACAGTATCTTAGCTGCTCTCCCAGCTTCTAATTTTTACTTCCCAATCCATATCCAGGAGACCAAATAATCTTCTCAAAGACTGCTTTCATGCTCTTCCCTTTTACAGAAACCTTCAATGGGCTCCTATTTATTTTTACTGCCACACAAGTCTAATCTCCCTCTACATCTTTATTACAAATAATCCTCTTAAAACTATAATTTTAGACTGGAATGAAGTGAAAGTGTAATCATATAAACCAATTTTGATACAGTGAGTCCATATCTAGGAATTTATCTTATAAAAATACTTGCAATGCAAAAAGATACATGTATGGGTTGGCCAAAAAGTTCGTTTGGGTTTTCCATTAAAATCTTACGGAAAAATCTGAACGAACTTTTTGGTCAACCCAATACAAGTAAACTCACTACAACATTTTTGAAAATGTAAAAAAAATTAAAATAATCAAATTATCCATTGAAGTACATTGGTTTAGTCAATTATGGGACATTTATTTAAAAGAATAACACAGAGCTGTTAAAAAGAAGCAAATCTATATGACCTGACTTAAAAGGATACCCATTTCATATTGCCTCAATTTCTTGGGAAAACCCAACAACTCATATAATAATCCTTATTTTCTCATGGATAAACGTAACAAACTTTAAAAAAGAAATTTAAAACAGAAAGATAATAAATACCTGCAGAAAATTCAAGCACTGTAGATACGTATAAAGAAATAAAAATTATTTAAAATCCCATCACCTAGAGGTAACCACTATTATGATTAATTTTATAAAAAGGGGATGTATTATTATATAAAAATTAAATATCATGGAAATCTTCTTGTCAAAGTATTCTTTTCAATGGCTATCTTTTTAGAGTTAAGGTGTTTCCAATTTTTCACTATTTAAAATTTACAGGCAAGATTTGTTATCTACATCTTTTCAGTTAAACAGTTACTACCTTGTGACAAAACTGTAGAATGAAAATTAACTGTTACATAAAACGGTTAATAATTATATACACAATTAAAATTTTTATTCGTATCGCCAGTCTGCCCTCCAAGAAGGTTATACCAACTTATTCTTACATTAAAGCATTATTTGAGAGCATGTGTCCTCACGTCTCCAACTAGAAACTGTCAACCCTTTTAAACTGTTGTCAAACTAGTAGTCAAAAGTAGCATCTCTGATTCTGTTTGCATATCTTTGAATACTAGTAAGGTTCAATATCTTTTTAAAAGCTTACTGGTCATCTATATTTGTTGCTTTAAGAACTGTCAGACTGTTCTTTATCCATTTTTTCTAATTAGATTGCTTATGTTTTTATTAACTGCATATTCATATTAGCCTTTTGTATGTTACAAATATTAGCCCCAGTCCAACATTTGCTTTTAACTTTAGATTTGTGCAGTATATGATTCACTTTAATTAGTCATTTTTATTTTATGCTTTCTAGCTTTTGTAGCATAACTAGAAGGGCTTTCTTTCCTCATAGCAAGATTACATTAATATTCACCTATATTTTTTTCTGAAGTTAGATAGTGTTAATTTTCACATTTATATTTATGAGCCTTCTGGAATTTATTAGGTCTAAGTTTATTTCCAGATGGCTAAAGACCAATTCTGTCACATGGATAATGAACAGTTTATCTTTCCCACACAGATCGAACACCAATTTTATCATAAATTCAAAATATACAGGAAACTATTTCAAGACTACACTTCAGTGATGTGCTTATCCATTGCTAAGATTTTACCATAAATTTAAGTTCTTTTAACTTTATACTATGTTCTATTATCTGGTAAGTAAAGGTTCTCAGAAAACTTTTCCATAATTTTCCTCAGTATTATTACATATTGTTCTAGGTTAACTTGAGACTAATTTTTTAAGGCTTAAAAAAAATCAGGATTTTGCTTGTGCTGGTACACTGATCTAATATATTTAGAAATAAATGACATTAGTATTCTGCTGAGTCTGCCTATCCAAGAAATGTATGTATGCCTATTTATTTTTTTAAGTCTCTTAGAAGAGTTATTTTAAGCCTGCTTCATCTAAGATTTGAAGATTTCTTGATAAATTTATTAGTCATATGTTACCTGCTGTTACTATGAATGGAATTTAAAATATCAGTTAACATTTATTGAGCACTTATTTTATGCCAGGCACGGTGCTAAGCATCTTTAATTATTTCATTTAATCCATCAATTCTATGCCTCGTTTCACAAATGAGAAAACCGAGACACACAGGGGATTAAGTAATTTGCCAGATGCCACATAGCTAGGAGTGGAGATTTGAAGCTGGCAGTCTGATTCCAAGGATGATGCCTTCCATTAAATACTCTGACTAGATAATTTTGACTTGTGTTTTTCAAAGTATAAAAAAAAGGACTCTTCCTTCCAACATGAATTCCTTCCAATGTGAATTTGCATTTAGGGAAGAAAACATCAATCAAAAATGGGAGTTCATAACTATAACGTGCTCAGTCTTCTAAGTAGTCCATACCTTCCCATCAAGAATAGTCTCCCATGTTGCTCTTTTCTTGCTTATTGGACATTCTTCCATTTCCTGCATGGCTACTTCATATTCCCCATCTAAAAGCTGTAAGCGCCTGTTAGACAAACACATACACTTTAAAGTAACCTGAGTATTATTGTAAGTACACAAATTCTACATCTTTAGATTTATACTAAAAAGCATTTATTAAATTTATAAACTAGCTTACATACCCAACAAGACTTAAAAATATACCTACACTCCATTCCTGACAAAAGAAATTTTAATGATTTGTACTGATAATTACTAGAGAATTATTTCATTACTGTAGCTACTCAGATATAACTTTAAACATTTAAAGTATAATATGCCTAAGGTCTTAAAACTTGCTAAGTTTTAAACGTTAAGTATAAAGCATGTGTGCAGGCTTTATACTTTTAAAAACGAGGTAACAACGGTGTTATAATACTTGCCTTAGGGAACCACTAAAAATTACATCTCTGTTATCTTTAACTACTGTAAGTACTTGAACTAGAATTCTTGACTTTTATACTTGACCAGTAAACTAATTAACTGTAAGATCCTGGGGGGCACCTGGCACATATAGGTGCTCAATAAACATTTCACAGGTGAATGAATAAATGGAATACTGGTTGAATCAAAGAATCGATTAAATTCTACCCATACTCACAGTATAGTTTTAATGTGTGTGTACATATCTGTGTGTGTATACATAGTTTATGTTATTTTTTCCATACAATTAAACACTACTAACCTAAATACCATTCTTCAACCATACTCAATAATTAATTGTATATCAAGAATCTGGCATCTCTTCATCAGTCTTAGAGAAATTCTGTTAGGTGCTATTAGCTGACATTTATTGAGTGCTTACTATGTGCCAGGCACTATTTTAAAGACTTTACAGAGTTCATTTAATCTTCCCAACACCTCTATGAAGTAGATGCTATTACTCCATTGTTCAGAAGAAGAAACTGAGGCATAGAGAGGGTTAAATAACTTGCCTTAACATGACACAGTAAGTAGCCAGAGCTAGCAACAGAATCCAGGTAATCTGTCTCCAAAGTCTGACTCTTAACACCGAATGATGTTGAGCCTTAAGAATTTTTGTCTTTATGCTGTGCTACTGAATTTATTCTACTTCAATAATATATCAACAAGGCTGTTCAACTTAATATTTTTAGAAGCTAATTTTATTTACTAATTTGAATAGGTAATACATTAGTATACTTCTAAAATGGAAAGGACTTTTCCTCATGCATGTTTACATGGCTACATAATATTCTATTTTATGGCTGAACATGTGATAGCTACAATCCAATGTACTCTCCTACCTGTAGTGTATGAAGAGGCCCTTTTCCCCCACAGCCTCATCAACAGTGCTTTATCAAGTTTTTTGATATCTGTCAAACTGGTAAGTGAAAAAATGACATCTCAGTGTACTTTTATATTCAGATGTTTTACCTTTTAGTTGTTTAAAAACCATATATATTTTCTTGTAAACATTTTCACGATATCCCTTCCTCATTCTTCTACTGGCCTGTGGTGTTTTTCTTTTTACTTAGTATAATCTTTTTATATTAAAGGAATGAGGCATCTATCTATATATTATGAGTTGAAATTAATTTTCTCCTGACTTGTCATCTTTATTTTGACTTGGCTTACGATAGCGTTTTTGTTTTCAGAAGAAGTTTGTTTATTTCACTCCATATTTCATACTCTTTCAATATGACTTTTGAATTTTGGTCATTCTTTAAGGAGACTTTAGCTTCTCAGAGATTATAAAAAGAATTTTTAAAACATCGAACTCCTCAGATTTTGGTTGGCAAATACTTCTCCTCTACTGAAAGGAACTACGACCCTTTGAAGAAATAGCCAATTCCAGAGCAGAGGTAGGAAAAGGAGAATGTAAAGCCTGGAATATCTAGAATATTCCAGAAAACAAGGAAATAAATAAATAAAAACAAGTCAAAGGGACTTAGGAGCCTGCTTGGAGGGGCTCCTCCTGACCAAATTTGGGACAATTTGAGCATTAAAATAGCAACATCAATAGGTTAAAACAGACTGAATAAAAGTGGAATTCATTAATCCATACTGACTAAAAAAAAAGGTTGAGAGAAGGAACGCTCTTCTTCACAGAAAAATGCCAACAAACCAAACATGGAAGAACTGATAGAAAGTTACCATGTGGCCACCGCCATAGAATAATTTATTCAAGTAAGAATCATCAATGGATGCTAAACTATTGCGTTAAAAAAAAAAAGACTGTTGGGAGAAAAAGGACATTTATCCAGTTTCATGTATTAATTATTACAGAGGTTGCATATTAATTAATTAAAGTGAAAAGGGACCATTACAATGGAGAAATATGGTAAACACCACTTTAGCCAAGCGATCAAACCTAGTATCAGCTGTCTGTGATGTGCACAAAGAACACATCACCAAGTAGTGTTCCTGCCCAAAATGTTTAACCTGAATCTAAACATAAAGAAATAATCACAAAAGTTCAAATTGAAAGACATTCTGCAAAACTACAGGCCTGTATTTAAAGTGTTGTTACAAAAGGCAAAAAAAAAAAAAAGGCTGGAAAACTGTTCCAAATTGAAGGAGACTGAATAGATATGGCAACTGACAGATCGCAATCCTTGAATGGGGTGAGTAGGGAACAGAAAAGGACATTATCGAGGAAACTGGGGAGAGAGTATTGTATTTTTTGTATCATGTTAAATTTCCTGAATATGATAGGCATACTGTGGTTATGGAGGGAAATGTCCTTGCTCTTAGGAGATACACGCTGAATGAAGTGTTTATGAATAAGGAATGAAATCCAGCGTCATGATCTAACCCTCAAATGGTTTGTCACAAAAATATACTCACAAATAAAGCAAATGTGGTAAAATGTTAACAACTGATAAATCTAGGTGAAGGGTACATGGGTATTAATTACTACCTGTATTGTTCTTTCAACTTTTTTATAGGTTTGGAAATTTTCAAAAGAAGTTGTGGGAAAATTCTCCCATGATTTCCTCTTGGTACTTTTTAAAAAAGCAGTTTTTTTGTTTTAACGTACAAGGAATATGTTAATATAAGGTAGAAAGAATTCTTAAAAGAATATAATGTACCCCTCCCCCTCACGCTGCCTAAAATATATAGAACATTTACCAACACTGATGAAGGCCAGTGTGCAACAACAGCCTAATTGCTTCTCCCACAGACACAACCCCTATCTCCTAGCATATATGTTTCTGTTGTTCTCCATTTAAATTTTTGATCCACATTCAAATTTCTGACTTTAAAAAAAACACTATATTGGTTTCTGCCGGTAACATTAAGCGACATTAAGTGATATACTCTAAGACAATATGGTAGCAAAATCCATGGCATTATTCCTAATCACCTTTGCTTTCCCATTAAAAGCCCTATAACCTTTCTTTACCCTAGTGGCTAATAAGTGGATTACATTAAGGCAACAATTTACTTTTCAAAGAGCAGGAGAAACACACTAATTGCTTTTCTTGGCTCTTTCTCCTATACCTAAGGGTTAACTACCAGTGAGCAGCTTAGGACAAGAAATCATTAGGTTTCATCCTCCAACCCTATCAAAAAAGAATGCTGTATTTGCTTCCCAGAGGTTCTTTTACTGGCACTAAGATGCTTCATTCCCAAATGAAAACTGCAGAGATGATTATAAATCCAAGTGTTCCTTGCTACCCTGTGCCAAATGCACACAGAGCCACACAATGATGATTACACACACTTTTCTTCCTTAACTCTAGTAAATACATAATCTCAAGATTTGCATGGGGCCCACTTTATTCAGGTCTCTGCTCAAATATGACCTTTTCTCAGAGGCTTTCTCTACAAAACCACCATTTATTCTCTTTATTTTTCTTCACAGCATTCCCACTAAGTGACATTAGTTGATACAATTTTGGGGGGTGGTGTCTGTTTCCTCTACTAGAAATTAAGCTCCATGAGGGCAGGGGTTTTGTTGCCTTCTCACTGCCTAAAACAGTGTCTGACAAAGAGGAGACACTCAGAAAATACTTGCTGAATAAACAATCTTAACTGAGCCGTTCAAATAGTTCCTCATCTGTGTTTATTGCTTTCTATGTGATAAAGAGAAAAGTTCAGTATTTGCAAATTTGTTTTTTCATCCATAAGAATAAAGAGAAACAAAGGCAAAGAAACAATATCACCACTATATTCTGCTTCAAAATAAAAACATTTCTAAAACATGGGAGCCTTGCTTGTCCATCAACATTACCTGTTTTTATCAAATACTGTCATTTGTGCAACAAATGTTTTTTCCCCATCTTCACGATTTCGTTTTCTTCTAGCTGGAAGTTCTTCATTGACATCTGAATTTGACAAACATTTCTCATGAATCAAATATTCAAGCAAAAACATCATATTTATGATATATAGTCCCTTCACATAACATACTACATTTATCCCAAATGAGGTACAAATAAACTTAAGTTGCAATATAATAATATCCAAACACTCTTCAACTTTATGTCTCAGCCTTATGCGTATGTCCTTACTTTTTGATATTCATTGACATTATTAACCCCACATTTTTGCAAATGTTATTTTCTGTTCAGAATGATCTTTCTTGCTAGGCAAGGAGAAAAAAACCCTCCTCATTCATGGTTACTTTCCAGGAACTTCAAAGGATACTTCAAGACTCAAAGATTATTTCTTCCAAGGTGCTTCTCCCCTGAACTTCACAAATACCTCTATTATACCACATATCATTTAGCTGCAATTATATTTTATGTTTATCTCCATACTCTAGGTTATGAGCCTTTGGAAGATGGGACTGGATTTTTTAATCATCTTTGTGTCCCCAGCACCTATATGTTGTTTGAATGATTACCTCAAAGGTGGATTCACAACTGTTGGGAGGATACAAGGATACATGTATGGTAAGTATAATAAAATGTTAATTGTAGACTCTAAGTGGTGGGTGGATAGGTGTTCACTACCAAATTCTTTTGTCTGTTCTGTATGTATGAAATTTTTCACAATAAAATGTTGAGGGGGGAATGAATTCATTGTTTGCTGAGAGACTAATTTAAATACCAGTATTTTCCATCCAGTGTTCAATATATATATATATATATATTTTTTTTTTTTTTGCTGCATGAAATGTTTCATCGTACAACAATGAGAATTTTACAGATGAAATACCTAGTACAGCACAATAGCCAAAAGTCTAAAAGCAAGGCCAATATACCATAAAATTAATTATCTCATTAGACTATAAGAGATTTGCAAATAAATAAAGGCCATGCTATTAGAACACATGCATTTATTTCTAGTTCTGCGCCATTTTTTCCTCTAAATATGAAAATAACTAAAAAAAGAAATATTTTGTACACAATTATGAATACTATGAGGATGTATTAGTTCAATCATTTTCACTGATCACCTTAATCTCCAACAAAATCTAGTAAAATTATTAAAATAAAAATTACCAATATTTTCATTGGTTTCTCCATTAATCATTCCATTAAACTCTCTTCTTCCTGGACGAGTCACTCTAAATAGCAATGAGTAAGACTTCACCATATGGCTGTTACTAGGTTCAAATTCATTACTGGAAACTGCAAGGGACGGGAAATTTCCAGGTTTTGTTTGATTGAGGTCAGGATTCAAAGGCACCTGCTTTTTACCTGTAGGAACTTGCCTTATTGGACAACTTACATCCTGCAAAGGCAAAGATTATTATATTTATTTATGCATATGCAATTGTAAGAATTACAATAAAACCTCTAATCACAGCTATAGGAAATATGGTATAGGCCATGATTTCCAAATGGCATGCTAAAATTCTAACCATACGTCTGAAAATTGTGATGAAGCAAAAAGAAAATTTGGATCAACTATCTTTCAAATATTAGCACAATTGAGGATATCCTCAATATAATGAAAATAATGATATAATAGTATATCTAATATTTAGCTGATGGTCATCTGAAAGTTTTAAGTTAGAAATATAGAACTAAAACCATGCTTAAAATATTACAACTCATGCAAATTAACCTTTTCCCCTTAAATATTCTATTTTAACAAAATGACTGATAGGACTATTAGAAATGAAAAAAGATTATTACAATAACCCCACTGTCAACAACACTGAGAAATAGTAAATCCATATATTGAAATAGTTTATAAGAAGTAACATTAATCATCTTATGAGTAATGTTCTGTAATTATATGACTAGAGTTACGCTAAAAGAGCAAAGTTGAAAAATTGCAAGATGCAGAAGACCTTTTTAACAAGAAAATATAGTACATATTTTAGGTAACTTCTTTTTAAAAACAAACAGAATACATGCTTATGGTCTTAAAATTCTGCTCTACAAGAATATAAAATGAGGAAAATAAAAGTCTCCTCCACCCCCCAGGTCTTATGCTCCAGAGAAGACTAATATTAGCAATTGGTTGTATATATCCTTTGAAGAAAATATTTATGCCTATTATTATTTTTTAACACAAAAAGGATCATACTATAGTTACAGGCACATTTTTTTGCCTGAATATTATCTTGAATTTTCACATCACTACTTGTTGCGTATGGGGGTTGGGTGGAAGCATGGAGTATTATTAACTAACTTTATAGAGTTTTTAACATGTACTTACACTGCTGTCTCCCATCACCTTGGTCTATTCCATACCAATGCTCTAGCACAGTTTTCACCATATCACCTTACTGTGATTGATTTTGGAAGAGCATGAGCAATCAGAACCTCTATACAGGTCATTCTTTTTTTTTTTGGTCTCACCACATGGCCTGTGGGCTTTTAGTTCCCCGACCAGGGATCGAGTCCAGGCCCCCTGCAGTGGGACTATGAAGTCCTAACCACTGGACCGCCTGGGAATTCCCTCCCATTCTTAAAATACCCAAGGACTTAAGGCTACTAAAAGTATATCTGTTGGCTTTGGTGGGTTGCCCAGGAAATTTAACCACCATAATACTTGTTTCTATGGTGAAATGATTTCATCTTATAAATAAAAATTTGAAGCAATATATTTATAAGTTAACGGCTGATAATGCTAGAAACAGAAATTTCTTTGCCTGAGAGTAGTGTTACAAGATAATCCTTTTGGGAAAAACTCTCTCTTAGCCCTTATTTAAAACATTAATGTGTACAAATAGCTAAAAAAAATAAGCTAAGAGACCGGAGTGGCAGGAAGCAACTGAATTTATCTCCTAAGATGCTAAAAGATAGCTTCTTCCCTTCACTGTCATACTCCTGTAACAGAAAGTTTTATGCAGATACCTATAGCCAGATTAGAAAAAACATGAAGATATGGGAGGTTGGCAAAAGAGGTTATCAGTTTTACAATTCAGCCATCAACATATTTAAAAGCTTTTAAGGTTTATATGCATAAACGATATATATGCATAAATATATTCAATGAAAAAAATTATTCCATTTCACCTACCAGTATCATCCTATACATTACCTTTCTTTTTTTGTGGCAAACTTTCACAAGCAGGACTTCCAGGGTAACAGAATTTTGTTCATTTTCTGAATTTTGTGATGGCTTATCTAAATAGAAAATCAATACTTTAAAATCTATTTTATACTTGATCTTAGCCAAAAGACCGAGAAGTGATTAAAATCTATTTTTAAAAAATAGTATTCATTTTCCTAAGAAGTCTGAGAATTTACAAAAAAGACTTCCTATAATGAAGTCTTCTCAGAAGTTCACTCATTCCTTTTTCCCAAGATCAGTTTCAAATTTGACAAATACAGTTAAGGCTTCTTAGTAGAAAGCGCAAATGAAACAGTTCAGGAGAGGTAACACACAAAATAAACATTAAAAAATTTTTTCCTTCTTCTAAAACCTATTAGAAAAATTATTTAGTTTAAGATACATTTAAATTGAACTGGTTACTATTTTACATATTTCATTTCATTTTGAATGCTCAGATATTTAAACTAAAAGGCTCTTTGATTTGATCAAAACATAACCAAAGGGATTAAAAAAATAGTTTTCAAAAAATATTAAACATAAAACTTACATGCCTAAATGGGATAGCAAAAATCAAGACATTATTTACTACCTAGGGAAATCTCTTGGTTTTTAATGTTTAGAAAATTTAATTTTAAAGTAATAGTCTATATTCTCTATATCAATGAACTAACAAAGGCTTCTGCAAATTAAGGTTCCAGAATACTTCCCTACAGCTTGTCTTTAATCCCAAAGGCATTAATAGTCCAAAAAACTTAAATATTTAATCATTCATTCATCATTAAGTTCCTAATATATCGAACTACTATGTACTTCTATATAGTTCTCTATATATTATAGATAAATTCATAAACATATACAGAAATAAAATAATTTTTGTTCTGAGATTTTGGACAATACTTCTTTCTACTTGAAAACATTCTTCTTACTCAGGGTGTATACATAAAATACATTTCAATCAGTCTCTTGAAAGTTGCATCCAGGATAAAAATAATTTAACATACCAAAAAATAACCGAATATCTAAAATGCAGTAACAAAAATACTCTCTGAACAATACTCACCATGAAAATAGTACCCTAATAATCTTTGTGTATTCATTCTAAGCAGTCTCAAGTAGTAATTGCTAAACAAAAGTCTTCATTTAAAAACAAAAGAAAAAATAATCATATTTTAGGGACTGTGATGTTGCTTTTCTATCCTGATTTCTTAAAAATATTATTTCTTAAAAAAAAAACTACGAATATACCTTGAATAGACAAGGGAGGCAATATATCTGCTTCTTTCCAACTTCCACTAATTTCAAAGTTAAAATGGGAAATTATTTTCTGGAAATAGAAGTATCAACACAGTTTACTTTCTCATTTACTTCAGTAATATCAAGAAAAAAAAAGTTCAAGTGAATTTGTGCAATTTTTGAACTTTTTTGTCATGTAGATGGGAAAAAAGTTTATCGTACCATGTTCCAGTTAATTTCAACTAATTAATTCAAGTAAATTCAATTACTATTAATTAATCAAATAATATTAATTAGTAAATATTATTCGATTAATATCCATCAATGATTTCAGTGATGAATAATTTATGTTTTATAGAAGTCCCTGAGAACAAAGGGCTAACAAACCTATAAAATTCAAATTATAAGCTTCTAAAGTATTAGAGTTCATGTACTTTTTAAGTATCACAGAAGACCAAGTATGATGAATGATTAGAAATATGAACTCTACAAGATGATTATAAATGATTTAGGAGGAAAAAAACCATGAAAATGCTACTGAGGTTACTTCTATTTAAAAAAATAGACCAGATGTAAGGCAAAACTAGAAGTAAAGTTACATTAGCTGCTAATACAGATATGACCAGACTTCAAATTTCTTACATTAAAAACCTGACTAGTTATCAAACTGTTCTAATATAACCATTCTGCTTATTATTAAACTTTGTTTCTTACTAAACAATACCAAGGATGACCAACTTGACCTGTTTCTTATAAAGGTTTTATTCCATTACATGATTATTAAAGGATACACATACAAATTTAAGAGGGACAAGCCTAGAGGCATTTTATCCATTCTGAAACCAACTGAAACTTTACCCAGTATGCTTTCACCTCTTTTAATGAAGTAACATTTAAGACTACATAATTTTCTTTATATAATATCTAACACACTGATATATCCCATTGGTAGCAGTGGTTGTTTCAGTTGTTTTATTATTGTATTAAAAAAATACTCAAAATGTTTATGCAGAAAGGGCTCTACTCAGGAGACTCCTCACCTATTCCAGGTTCGAAGGTAATTAATTACAATTCTCATCATTAGTCTTTATAACTTAAAGTTCGAAAAAGTTGGAAATTAAAAATGACAAAATCTAAGAAATTTAATTTCATTACAAGTCCTTCCCATTATTTTCTACTTAGGATCTTTGGAATGATGGCTCTGAGTTGGGTAAGATAATGTTACACAGCGTTTTTTAAACTGCAATAATTAGAGCCCTAAAAGGTACGGTTGAGCGGTAAAAGCCAGAATTTCATCTATTTAGATATGAGCCAGATGAAGCTAACGTTTACCTTCAAGAATGATCCCACACAGCACTGATTATTTTAACAATTTAAAAATCTACTTAAAACTTAAATGGACAGCAAGACAGCAATAAGAAAACCAGGCGATGAACACAACCTTATGTATAAAGTCTACCTACAATTTTTAAAAACTTTTAAGGCAGAGTTTCTTATTTATTTATTTTTATTGAAGTGTAGTTGATTTACAACGTTGTGCCAACCTCTGCTGTACAGCAGAGTGACTCAGTTACACACATATATGTTGACACATTCTTTTTTTAAAGCCAGAGTTTCTTAAAACTTGTTCCTCAGATGACCTACTTCTGAATTACCTTGGTGCTTTATTAAAATGCAGACTCCTAAGCTCCACCAAAACCCTGCTAGATCTGAGTCCCTGTAGTATCCAGGTATACGTACTTCAAACAAACTGTCAAAACGTTTCTACACACACTAAAATTTAAGAACTACTACTTTTAAAGTTTAATGAGTTGCAAGTTACCTCCTCCACATCCCACCACTGACCAAATAAAGCAATAATTGAAACTATTGGAGAAATCCACTAAAGAGAAATTAAATTATCAACATCAACATCTTTTCCATTAAATATAATTTTATGAATTTACATGCAAATTTTTTTTTCAGTCACAAAGGTGTTTTGTTGTTAGAATGCCAATATGTTTAAGTACATACCATTTTTGTGGAAGAAACCAGTAAATGTAAGCTGCAGATGAGCTGACAAGCTAAACAGAACAAAAAAATTTTATCACTTTAATATTCTATAATAAAAATAACCTCAACTTTAAAATATAACACTGAAATCAAAGCTACTTCAGCTAATTTATAAATATTTGGCTGTCTAATTCTTAACTCTGTTCAAGCCCATGACTCCATGCTCTCCCTGTTAAGTATGACATCCAAAACAGTGTGTCTATACACATTAAAAACACACACATACACACACACACACACACACAAAAACACCAAAGAAGCAAGGCAGAAAATAACAGACCACCAAATAAGAGGCAAGATAATTTACTGTGCTTTAGTGTTCTACCTATAAAATGGGGACAGGTTTCCCTTCCCACCCGTCAAACGGTAGCTGAATCCAGGCAAAAGTGTTTGAGTATTTTCAAGCTATGGAATTTCAACCTCCTAACAAATGATGCAGAACCATCACTTTCTACTTCAATTAGGGATGAAATATACAATTACAAATCTGCTATAGATTTGTAATTTACTGTTTCAACTTGTCATTTTCACTTTTAGTTTTAGAAGCAATGAAAAGGAAGCATAAACTATAATGATCCTTTTGTTTTGAAAAATATTTACTACCAATGGAAAAACTATTAAGTTGGGATAGAATAAACAAAAACATCAACAGGCTTTTGTAGTACCTTTAAACTGGAAAAAGAACAATCTATCTCGTGATCAGGAGCCATTCATAACTTTCCAGAACAGATGTTGGGAAAAGGGAAGCAGTACTTTTACTCAAGAAATTTACTAAAGAATCAAAGTAAATAGCAGTAAAAGGGCAATAAGGATCAATAAAGGGTATGTTTTTGTTTTTTTTTTAAATGATGGTGACAATCTATACATTCTTATAATCAGAGGGGAAGAGTTATGTAAAGACTTTGAGGCAAGAGAGCGTTAAGGAACAAGTAATGACTGGAAATGAGGACATATTATAAAGAGGTTAGCTTTGTAACTTTGCCCAGGACTCTTCTTCTTAGAGAAACAGGAGGTAAGTGAGATATTTCAACAGAAGATGTGAGGATGCCTCTATTTTCTTAGTGAGGTAATCTATGAAAGTGTATGCTAAAAAAACTACAGGGTGGGGGTCCTGAAGGGCATTTCTAGAACAGTACTAAGAAAAGTATGCTAGGATATCAGTAGAGAACAAAATGACTATGGCGGAGTAGAAGTGTAAGGGTCCAAGCAGAGTTAGAAAGCATAAACATAGAAAGGAAAAACTAAGAATAGCAATTATAACTTAAGTATCAATAAAATAAAATGGGATTCTTGAAAACAGGTAATTCATGTATATTACTTTCTGACACATATCAGATACATTTCAAAAACACAGCCGGAGTGGGGAGGGGGAGGGTTGACTATAAATGGGGCATGAGGGAATCTGTAGGGTTCATCTCAATTGTAGTGGTTGTTACCTGACTGAATGCATCAGAACTATATACCAAAGAGTGAACTGGACTGCATATAATTTATACCTCAAAAAAAAAAGTACATTAAGGGGATCAACTGTAAAGGAGCTCAAAGGACTTTTTCAAGGTAATGAAAATGTTCTATATCTTAATTGTGGTTATGCTTGTGCGAATGCATACATTTGTCAAAACTCAAACTATATACTTAGGGTGAGTGTATTTTATTGAATGTTAATTATACCCAAAGTTGATTTTTAAAAAGTATATCTACCATCTATGAAATCTACGTGCCATTTTACTAAAAGATAATTAGCATTTTCCTATCAAAACTGTTCCATAAATGTAACCTTACAATGCAGAATTGGTGAAACTCCAAAACAAAACTGAAAGAGAGAAATAGTCTACAGTTTCCATGTTAGAAGATAATCCATTAGTCACAACCAGTCTATCCTATTCTTAGTTGCTTCAGTTAAACCTACATACTAAGGCCAGGTAAATTTTCTTAAAATGGTTTTGTATGAATCATTCCTTTCTCCAATTTTCTAATGGGTCCCCAACTGCGAAATCTTTCGTCTAACTGCTGTCTGTAATACGGTTCCCATTCCTTTTTACCTCTACTAAAGCCATATATAGGAAAGTAGAATAGGATGACAAAATCCAAGTTTGAATTCTGGCTCCAGTTATTAGCTGTGACCTGATATCTATAAAATGAGGAGATAACCTCTCTCAAGATTGTGAGGCTTGGATAAAATACTAAACAATCCATCAAAATACCCTCTCCCTCTTCTACAAAGACCCATCCCCAAACATCCCAGAGCTTAATTTCCTTTACAAGCACTTGTATTTACCACTTTGTCACAATTTTTTCACACACATTCTCTTTTGACATATCAGTGTCCTTAGCACCTAGCAGTGTCTTACAGAAAGGCACTCAACAAATGATTTTCAAAAGGATAATGATGTCCTCCCTAGAGTAATAAGATTTTTAAGGTCAGGGATCAGGACCCATTATACTATAGTACTTACAATATTATTTATATTGTTTTTATAGGGAATGCGATTCTAAGTTCCAACTGTGAAATGACAGAAATACCTTGCATTGATCTACCCCAGAAAATATTTTAAATTAGTGTTATTCAAAACGTGGTCTGCTAACTGAGGTCATTCGGGAAACTGTTACCATTCCACAACAAGGCAAGAAGTTGAGAATAAGACTTTAACCACTTTCATAAAAATTTAACATTGCCACAACATCCAAGTATGTGATCAGTACATTTACAAAAGTATCCATCTACAAAGGACTGGAAATTAAAAACAAACAAAAAGGTCACCAAAGGATGGTCTGAGACACAATTTTAAATGCTACATTATAAGTTAAATAAGATGGCAAGCACATTCAGCCACCATTATAAAGTTTCTTTGAGAAAAGGAATTCCAAATTTCAATTAACCAACTTAAAAAAACAAACATGGGAATGTGATTTGCTATGCACAATTTCCCCTCCTCCTTCCCTTCCCAAAAGTAAACACTCTTGATATGTATCTAGAATAAAATGTAACAATGAGGCCTAGTTGATGGCTGAATCCAAGGAAAAAGGGCAGTTTTCTTTCCCTTTCTGATTTACCCTCTTCCCTCTCTTGTGGCTACTGTGTCTACATCTTAATTGGTTAAACTGGATCAGAAGAAGGGAATGAGAAGAAGGGAAGAAAGAAACATGGTCAGGCCTATTTCGTTTTAGGCAGCAAAGGATCTAGCTTAGATGATCAAGGTAAGATACCAGATAAGGATTTGGTTCATCTTTGTGATGTGTTCCCTATCTGTATCTTAGGAAGCAAGCAACATGGCAATAGGAAACTAGAGGAGGAATGTGAAATTTGGGGATAAGATTCTAAACACAAGTACCTGACAATTCTAAAGAAGTCTGCAGAATAAGGTTAAGTAAATTTAAATTCATAAGGGACTAACATTTTGAGATGAGATTCATGTAGGAAACTCAAATTTTAAGAACAGCCAGATCCCACAGAAGGACCAACATTTTTATGCAGGAAAGAAACCAAGATTAGTGCCTTGAATTTGCACACATTAATCTGATAGTGGCAGGTGTAAGGCTTCATTTCTAGGGTCATGGCTGTATCACCTCAAAATAGCCCAAGTGTGATGATAAGCTATTTGGCATCTAATAACAGTGTGTTACATTTCATGCTATGATGTATTAGAAAGCTGAGGAATTGGTGACTGCATCAAGCCCACTATTCTGGAATCCAATGTCTCTTTCCAGGTTCAGACCTAAGGATGAGAACACTTTGTAGTGAGAAGATAAAGTTGAATGACGGGTGGGAGTCCATTACATATAAATGAATCACCTCCCAGAAGTATTGTAGACACAACATAAAGGGATTATTGTAAAGCCAAAGATTATACAAGAAGGAACATTTTAAAAATTTGTTCCTATCTGGCCGTGTTATATCTGGCCTCATTATACAGTGTATATATGTATACATATACATAATATATATGAAAACTGTGAATGTTAAGATGACTAGTGTTCTTATTAGTACATTGCTTCACACTGAAGACTGTATGTATCGAGCTGTTTCTAAAAGATGTTTATTTTCTTTAAGAGTAAAAAAAAACAGCCACTGCATTCAGGAAAAAAGAAAGTCAATAAAGATATGATTGTTTTGGGGAAAAAAAATTTGTTCTTAAATACTTAGATTTTAAGAATCCTATACGTTCAGTGGTGAATGATAAGGCATCTTCAGGAGTAGGTATGTACAAAGAAATCTATGGCCCAGATTCTGAAAAACGAACAAAACTTAAGTTTGAAAAGATGCTGATTTGAAAACAACTTCAAAACTTCCAATCAAGACAGAACTGTTAAGAAAAAAAAAAGAGAAAGGGGAGGAAGACATCAGATCTTATTATGGTGGAAAAGACATACAATCAACTTAAAAAGCAGCTTGAAGTTTTAAAAATACAGCTAAATCTACAAAAGAGGTGGCTAGGGAAACACCATTAATGCAATGTATCTATTTAAAATAATTTATGGCTTTCTTAGGATAAAGACCAACATCCTTAAATAGCCTACGAGGCTCTGCATTATCTGGTCATGGCCATCTGCTCTAGCCTCATCAAATGTCACTCTCCCTACTCTCTCTAGTCAGCTACTCTGGCCTCAAATGAAGTTATGTATAATATTCGCTTTATCGAGAATCACCTATCTGCTCACCCTCTATCCCCATTTTACTCCTATATTCATGTTTCAAATCTCAGCTCATTTCTTCAGGGAAGCCCTCATTGAACATCACTATTCCCAAATCCAACTCTCAAACAAGAGCTGATTCTCCTGCTTTATATACCCATAGTTTCCCTATGTGTACTTTTCTTTCCCAGCACTTATTTTATAATTATATTTATTATACAATTATGTCTTTTGCTCCTAAATGCCGATAAGTTCCATACAGGCAAGGTCTTCATCTGTTTTGCGCATCATTATATCCCCTAGGACTTAGTATAGTGTCTGGGACATGGTACACTAAGGATATGGGAATCCCAGAAAAAAATCCAAGACTTTGTTACAGTACAAAAAGACGATAAAAGGAAGATTACTAATTCAAAAGTTTAGGTTGTTGGGGGCTTCCCTGGTGGCGCAGTGGTTGGGAGTCTGCCTGCCAATGCAGGGGACACGGGTTCGAGCCCTGGTCTGGGAGGATCCCACATGCCGCGGAGCAGCTAGGCCCGTGAGCCACAACTGCTGAGCCTGCGCGTCTGGAGCCTGTGCTCCACAACGGGAGAGGCCGTGACGGTGAGAGGCCCGCGCACCGCGATGAAGAGTGGCCCCCGCTCTCCGCAACCGGAGAAAGCCCTCGCACAGAAACGAAGACCCAGCACAGCCAAAAATAAATAAATAAATAAATTTATTAAAAAAAAAAAAGTTTAGGTTGTAATAACAACAACAAAAAGTGATGAAAGGTACTTTACCTTATCAACCTACTAAAAACATAGGTTTGAAAATATATCTAGTAGATATTCTAGTTCAGCTACCTTTGGAGGGGATTTCTCCAGCTACTAACAGTGGACCAGGAACAGAAAATGATTAAGTGGAAATGCTTCTAATTTGACCACAGGAAATACTTTTGGAAGCAATTCCAATTTGGAAATCTTTTCATGATACCTTTCAGTCAGTGGAGATGCACTTAGAAGACAAGAGTTATGACTAGAGAATTCCAAAATTGGTAGGATTAATAGCCCAAGAGACCCCCTGGGATCCTGCTAGAACAGAAAACTACAGAAAGATCAGAGATTTATACCAATAAACCATGGTGCTTGGTCAAAACTCAAAATAAATTCAAAACCCACAATATATTGGCATACCAGAAACAAGAGACGGAGAAGATAGAATATAAGGCATGATATCAGAAATTCTAAAAAGAAAATAAAAATATTTTAAATATACATAACCACACCAAAAGAGCAAGGAGAAAGATTAGGAAAAACCTGGAGACTAGAGGTCTGGTCACTAGAGTATGTGAAAAACCTGGTCAAATAGTGTGACCACTATGAATTTCTAAAATTTGCTAATTGCTGTGGAGTTTTCAGAAGCCACTGTTCAAGAAAAGAAACAATCTTCATAGTTGGTGGGTGTTATGGTTGAGTTTTAAGGTTACAAATGCAATTCTGGTCTATTGTCACAAACGGATACCTTGAAGAAGTGAAAACCATGAAATGTCCCATGTTTCTTTTTTCTATCAGCTCCTTCCCCTAATAAATTTCTGCCATTATCTGCGACAAGTAAGACAAATATAGATCTAGAGTATAAAACACAAAAAAGATCCTGGGGGCTTCCCTGGTGGCGCAGTGGTTGAGAATCTGCCTGCTAATGCGGGGGACACGGGTTCGAGCCCTGGTCTGGGAGGATCCCACATGCCGCGGAGCGGCTGGGCCCGTGAGCCACAATTGCTGGGCCTGCGCGTCTGGAGCCTATGCCCCGCGACGGGAGGGGCCGCGATAGAGAGAGGCCCGCGCACCGCGATGAAGAGCGGTCCCCGCACCGCGATGAAGAGTGGCCCCCGCTTGCCGCAGCTGGAGAAAGCCCTCGCACGAACCGGGGACCCAACACAGCCAAAAATAAATAAATAAATAAATAAATAAATAAATAAGAAAATCCTTTAAAAAAAAAAAAAAAGATCCTGGAACACCAACTTTATTTTGCACAGACAATGCCAGGAACTTGGTTTTATTTGTAAGTCACTACAACTGTCATAAACAGGTCAGGCATTTGACTGTTCTAAGCTTTGGGCCGTAGTACTACAGTAATTTGGGGTATCCTGATATTCTCCTGGAACTTTGAGAATGAAATACATTGGGTCTGAGAGTGGAGACATTAAAGCTGTGGAAGTACTAAAAGAACATGAGTTCCAGTGGAAGACATCCAGACAGTAGCTACTGAACAGACCCAGGATCCAATTAAACTGAACAAGATCTCTATGTTTGAGATGGTAAAGAATAAAAATATAGGTGGAAATACCTTTTTGTATATGATTTAAGATTTTAACGTCTACTAATTAACGACATGGAACAACAAAGGTTTATTTTGTTCTCTCAGAGAATTTGCCCATAGATTTTACAAGTAAAGTTTTACAATGCTGGCGTTATATACTGGTGTCTAGAGAACTTCTTACAATCCTATGTGATAAGTTTAGTAGACCTATTGGTCTACTAAACCAATTATGCCTAATTTGAGATGAGAAATACACTGAAGAAATTTAAGAATATAGGGCCTTGGGGGTAAACTTAAAATGAGGCAATTTCTCAATTAATTTTAGTGACTCGGGGAGCAACAATGAGACATTCAAAAGATGTGGGCCAGGGGGGCGGTTGAAACACCTAGTACGGTAGCTCAGTACCTCCTGGGTCTAAAGTGCCTCACTGGGTATTAAATAAGCATGGTCAGCTCCAACAGAGTTAGGTCTGTCTCAAAAAAAAAAAAAAAAGAGATCTTGGGTGTTGAAATGACCAACTCACTGGTCCCAGCTAGATCCTAAAGAATGAAAAAGTTGTTTTTCAAAATGACAAGCAGGAATTCTACGCAACCCTCTGATGTTTCTGTGAGTTGGTTAACAATACCCCTGTTATAGTACTGGCCTAGCTATTGAACCCATTGGGTCGAAAGAAATATAATTATTGGGTGAGTGATTATTCAGAGAGAACTGACCAGTATAATCTATCTTCCTCACAACACACACTATAAAGGAAGTTCTGTAATATTTATCAAAGCCAGTGTCACAATGAGATAGTAGTAAGGTTTTGCAGTGATGAAGGTGGAACCTTGATGGGGAAGATGAAGAAAAGGGTCAAGTTTTCTTCTTCTTGGTTCATTCTTCCTTCTCACATGAGCCCTGAAAGACCTGGAGGGCAAACTATTAAGGTGTTTAGGAGAAAAGAAGTGAGGATGTCAGATCAGGCTCTGACTACAGCTTTATACTTTAAGTTAAAAAGGCCCTGAGGATCCCAAAAGCTCTGTCCAGGGTAGGTGAACAGCCAAATATCTGGAATAGAAATTCAAGAAAAGAATAGAGAGTGCATGCGCTGGGAATATTCTCAGTCTTTATAAACCCGTATTGTAAGGTATTCCTTGGGCAATAATAGATTAGGTAAAGATTTGGGATCTCAGCTTCTAGAATGGATTATCAAAGTTTATTTACAAATCAAGATTGCCTAGATATGGAAATATAAATTACACTTCAGTCCTACAAGACTGCGAGATACTGATACAAAAATTTTTAAATGCAATAAAAAAATTCCAGTGACAAAATAACCTAATTGAAAAGGCGAACTTAAAATAAAAGCAATTGAAAAAATGACATCTTATACTAGTCACAAAAATGAGAAAGTATAAATGAAGCATCATTAAGTCAGTGTACATCCTATCTAAGTTGGTAAGATATGATTTAAAACTTCAAGAGAAAAAGAAAAATCCATGTGGCAATTTTCCTAATTCCATTTTTTTTCAAATCTAGTATTTTTAGTTCTACATTCTTCCTAAAAGTAGTCAATGAATAAACAAATACCACCCAAGTCCCTGTTTCTCTTTAGAATAATATTCAACTTTCTTTAGTTTATGTATGAAAGAATAAATAGAAGCATACTCTGTAGCCTAGGCAGATATTAGGCTAGTCAGAACATTTAGGGATTAGTTCTGGGTAACATATGTGAAAACAGACAATAAGAAGATTCCATCCAAAGGGCCAGGTTTCTGAAACTATCATGTGATAAACATATTTCAAATATAAACTAAAGTTAAGAATATTTTGCCTGAAAGGTGTAAATAAGAGCAAGGACAAGATGGGGAAAAAAAAGAGACAGCCTCTCTCAGAATTGTAGATGATTACTTAGAAGAGATGTGATGTTGTGAAGCACCTGGCACAGCACCTAGCGTACACATTGAGTATACCATAAAAATGAGTCTCCATCATTCTTTAGATGAGGTAGTAGGATTAATACTAACTACAGAAGTTACAGAAACTTTGATTCAGAATGCAAGAAATTGGTAGTAGAGAAAACCAATAATGAACAGAACTGTCTTAGAAAACAGTGAGTTCTCAGCATTAAAGATATTCAAGATGAGGCTTAAGAACTGATTCTCTGCCAGGGATGCTACAGAAGAAGTAATCCCTGATTTGTGTATGAGTTTGGACCAACTGACATCTAAGGTTCACTCTAACTCCTTACAATATTGAGGTGATCACTAGGAAAATGATCACTGTACTTTTTCCTCTTTCCTCAAGTATGTCACTTAATGTAAACTTATAGGTTATCTTACCTATGAGATTCTTGCTCTCCTTTCATTTTCTCTACTTTTGATAACATATCATCAACTTTAAATGTTTTCCTGGAAGAAACAGATAAACAAAATAATCACTTCTCAACTGGGAAAAACAAACAGATTACACTTTATTGTCACTATAATAGGCAAGTTGGAGATCTGATTTTATTTATAATAAGATAAATTATGGGATGGTTAGCCGTAACAATGAATACTATCGAGACAGTGTATGTTGTAATACAGCAAACAAGCCTTCAAGTCCCATCTCAAATGCTAACTTTTCCACAAAACCTTTTGTAATTATTCCCAAACCAGAGTGATTTCTCCCTACCTATGGCACTTGGTTTACATTTATTTTGACATTTAGTCTCCTCAATGTGAAACTTGCATAAATATTTTATTTCTACTAGATTATTAGCTCCTGAAGGGCAGAGATTTGTTTTCTTCAAGGAAAGCCACATAGTCCTTGGCATATTGCCTTATACTTGGTAGGTGTTCAAGCATCTGTTGGACTGAGCCAAACAAATGCAAATTATGTATATTTTGAAACACTCATATTTCCATTAAGTAACCTGACAAATATGGATATTCCATAAAACAAATATGAAGTTAGTAAAACACCCTCAAAGATTAGCAGCAATGGCTAAAGTTAAGTATATCATTTTAAAGAGATGGTTGTCACCATCATGAAAAAAGTTTGAAGTTTAAAGGACATACCCATCAAATCATAACAAAATTATCAGCTTTTAACTTAACAACTTTAAGAGAAAAAAGTAATTTCCAATAAAATAGAAGCTTATATTAAGAATAACCACACCCCTAGCAAGCAATTTAAGAATGAATGGATTCTAAAACAAGCCTCATCTTAGTTCTTAAGGTGCTCTACTATATACATTTTCTAGAGGCTGAAAAACTAGACCCATATATGTTAACTGGAAACAAATATTTCTATTTATACTCATATATTTTCTTCAAATTTAGAACTTGGAAAGATTCATGTATTCTTGTAAAACTTGAATTCAGATATTAGAAATTACTAATATGCTCATTCCTCAAAAACAGCTATTGTACTCAACTACTATAATAAAAATTATCAGTAGAGAAATGTTAATTTAAATACATTGTAGTAGAACACTGATAGGAAGAGCAGAATTGATACGATCTATATTTCAGGTGAATAAATAGCCTCCATTAACAAAAGATCTTTTTTATAAAAAAGCTTCTCTCTTTACCTTTAGAGTTACTGAAAACCTCAATATTAAAGTTTCACCCAATAAAGCATAGTAAGGAGTTCTTTATGAAGGATGGCAGGCAATACATTTTCAATCTCCATAGATAAGAGAGAAGAAAGAAGAAAAATGTAGGATTCTTTTAGGCTAGTTACAAAGAACTTTTTGGTATAAATACTGGAAATGTACTACTGAGGAGGGTTGTAAAGTTACTGAAAACTTTTTAGAATAATATGTTTATCTTTGTGTAACGATTAAGAAGAAACCCTGTCTGTAGGAAGAAAAGTTAAGACTGTAGGTCACAAGGTTCACCTCTTCCAACTTTATGGAGTTGTACATAGGAAACCTTGAGTATTAACAACCATTTGAATAGATCATACAGGTAACCCAGCGTTCCTTAGGAAAAACAAAACAAACTGTATAGGCAACTATACAAAAGCAGCCCCACCTCCCAACACCAAGTATTTCTGGTTCTTTAGAAAGGTACTGCTACTGTAGCTCAGATTTAACAAGGGAAATAGTTATCAAAAGGTCATCATAAAGGAGAATATTCTTAAAATTCAAGAAATTTTTTGGGGAGGATTCAGAAACAGCTTACATAAAACCTACTAAAATGGATTCAATAAAAGATGCCGTTGTCCTCACCAGTATTTCCACTGTGCCAGTGTAGTGAGTGTCAGCCTACAGAAGCTGAATACCTCTATGAAGTGCAACTAAAGTAAAAGGCAAGTTTAACAAATATATCAGATTTAATGTTACACCTGCTTGTACAACTTCAAAAGGAGTGATAAGTGTACTCCAACAATGAATATTATGTTGTTGTGTAACAGTATAAAAGGAGTTCCAAAAACATTCTGAGCAAAGGGATTGGACTAAAAGCAATTCTGTAAAAGCAGTTCCAAAAACATTTGGAACAAAGACCACAATCACTGGGCTGAATTCATCACCTTCCAAATTCACCAACTACTTTGAAAAGGACAGCACTCATCTGAAGATATTAAGTTGTAGTATAATTTGTTAAAAATCAGTCTTATTGTTTTATATACGCCAGGCATACAACAAAGGAATTAAGTGATTCCTAATGCATTTTTACATGGAAGTAAACTAAATGGAATGTATACGTTTCTTGGCTGGCAAACTGCTTCGAAACTGTCCCAAAGGACAATTTTTTACCTAAGGGGTACTAAATTAAGAAAGTTCATTTCTACTGCCATGCTTTTAAAATTGCCTCCACTCATTAGCAGACAACAGAAATGTATCCCACAATGAGGCAGGCAAATAGTCTAATAAACAAACATGATGTGTATATTTTAATCCACTTATGGATTAAACTCAAATTTATTCTGTAAAAACTTTTATCACTTTAAAATTAAAATCGGGCAGCATTGTAGATGACAACTGCAGGACTTAAAAAAAATTTTTTTTTGGCCGCACCTCAGCATGTAGGATCTTAGTTCCCTGACCAGGGATGGAACCTGCGCCCCCTGCAGTGGAAGCACAGAGTCTTAACCACTGGACCCCCAGGGAAGCCCTCTGGATGGTAACTGATCTTCCATATTAAAAACACTAAAAGAAAAAGTTTACTACTTAATCAAATTCTCCTAGTTTTACAGAGTAAATCAAGGGTCTGCAAATTATGGACCATTGGCCAAATCCAGCCTGCTGTCTGTTTCTGCACAGCCCATAAGCTAAGAATGGTTTTTACAGATAAAACATTTGCAAGTGATTTGATAGCAGAGAATACTAACTCTAAATCCCAATTAAGCTAAATGTTATCCCTCCCACCCCACCCAGCAAAAATAAAAGAATCCCACATTTCTCACTCGTAGGCACGTATTATAAAACACTGTACTCCCTGGCTCCAGTGGTTAGGACTTGGAGCTCTCACTGCCAGGGCCGAGGTTCAATCCCTGGTCAAGGAACTAAGATCCCAAAAGCCGCGCAGCAACCCCACCCCCCAAAAAAGAAAAGGAAAAAAAAAAAGAAAACACTGCACTCAATTATTATGTTTTGAATTTCATTTCAATAAAAAAATTTGTTGATATTCGTTTTCTCTTTCTGTATAAGTACCTACATACTACCTAATATCCTCAATTCCGTTTTCTGGACCACAAAGCCTAAAATATTTACTATCTGGTCCTTTAGAGAAAAAGTTTCCTGAATCCTGGCATAGAGTAGACAGGTAAAGAGCTGACATAATTCTGCTGCCTAATCCATCACCTTCTTCCTAGTTATTTAGGCACCTGGCAGGTTTCACCCGTTAAATGCAATGCACTCACTCTCTCTCTCTCTCTCTCTAGATTCAGAAAGATTACCAGATGACAAATAGTTTTAACGTTTCAATCCTTCAAAATACATCTAGATATATCTACAAAGCTAAACTATGTCTCGCTGTAAAAAACACGGTGCTTATTTAATAACCAGTAGGAGTCTCCAAAGGAGTTTAGTTTCAAAGTTTATTGAAAAGCTTAATGGTTTTACTAAGTCAAGACTATAACAATACCAAATGCTTAGTAGAGGTTCTCTCCTTTAAATTTAAAGTTGTTCACTTGATATGCTCGGTAAATAATCATGGGTGCAGAACAAGAAACTACCATTCTATAATTATATACGGTTAAATGTTACAAAGCAAAAACAAGCTCTCCGACACCTTCAGATTCCACTTTAAGACTAGGTGATTAAGAAGTTTTTAAAGACATTCCTCCTACTGACTTCAAAAGTATTTCCCTTTTAATAAGACAACCACCAAAGATATAAAATGAGACTTTCTGAACCTATCATCATAGAAGTGAATTCTTTATTGTTAGAAAATATAAGAAATATTCAGACATTAACTGTTAAATTTATGTATCAAAGATAGTTCCCATGAGCCCTTTAGTAAATATTTAAATCCTCAACTTCTACCAAACTTGAAAATAACTATCAGCACAAAGTAAAAAACATTAGTCAGTAAAATCACTTCATTTACTCCACTAACAAATCATTTCTGTTAGGAAAAAACTGGCAATCAACTGGGATTTACAAAAATGATACTATTAAAAATCACTTTGCAACCAATTCACTCTTTCACCTCAGTTTTCATATTTAATCTTTCATTAGAAATCATACTTTCAAACAAAATTTTAACATGGTTTGAACAACTTGAAATAAGAGTCATAAAATGTACCTTTTGATGTTTGTTCTGGAGTTTCGATGAGACATGTAAGTAAGAGTTCTATGCAAAAATATTGGCTATAAAAAAAGTTAAAATATTAAAATTAAATAGGTGAAATTCTAGCAAAAAAATAGTATCAGTAAATTTTGTTGATTACTTACCGCTATAAGATTTCGCGTTCGAAGAAACCTATAGATCTGCGTTGGTTCTAGGTAACAGAAACAAAATCCAAAGTTATCTAAATTTACTCATTACTTAAGTTGTTAAGAAAATACCAACCCAGCCCATGTTATAACCAATATAAACCAATAACCTATTATGGAAACTATGTAGTGAATATTTACATCAAGAAAATAAGTATGCACTTTGATCAAAAGACATTCAATCTATAGCATACATTCACAAAATGCATCTACATTTACTTTAAACTTAAGTTTCTCTACAATCTAGTTCTTAAACCTTGCATTTCTAAGGTAGCTATTTTTAAACTAGTCTGTATGCAGAACTGAAAAGAAGTAGTTATATTCATTTAGCTTAGTTAATTTAAACTATTTATAACCTATCTTCTAAAAAGTAGCTAAAATGAGGTAGTTGGATTCAGTAAAAGAACTCTTTATTGAAGCCAAATAACAAAATAAAATGTTCACTTTTTAACTGGTCTTTTCAAAAGTCTGTACAGTCGTCAGCCGAAATGGAATAAAACCGTTACCTAGATAGATGTCCTAATACAGATATAATCAAAGTGAAATCCAAGACATAAATTAGCTAAAATTTTCGATGAATATTGCTAGTTATAGTTCAAGTTTCTATTTTGCTCAGTGTAAATATTACCTCAGTATGTAAATACTACCTCAACACATATTTTTAAAGTAATAGATTCCCAAAGTGTTTTTAATGCTGTTTAGTTAAAATCTGTTATAAAGGACTTAGGTTACAGATAGAAAATATTTTATATACAAGTACCATAATTCCAGTTACATTAATGACCTGTTAGTATTATGTTTCTTTAAATAAAGCAGTATAAAAATGACCTAGTATGGCTAACTATGTTAGTAAATACATCAAAGCATATAAACTTCTCAGAAACTAAGATCAATATTAGAGAAGAATCAAGTTGTTTTGTGACCATATCTAACTCTTAATGACAGTTCATCTCTCTAAAAGTAGACTCATCAAAAAAGCAAAACAGCTAAAACTTTCTTGCAGGATTTGTCTTCTCACAACATTTGGAAAGAATTTTTTAAATTTCCACTTAATCTTCAGTTAGTTTAGTTTTAGTTTCAAATAAACTAAAAGGAGATGAGATGTTTTAGAAAGGCTGCAAACATGTTATGTTTACTGTCATCACTGTGCTTTAGTTCTCCACCATATTTCCAACTGAAAGCCTCTCCAGATTTCTGAAAGTATATTGAGCAAAGGCTAGAATAATGTGAATCTTTCTCAAGCAGGTTCAATACTAATTTCAATAAAAACCGAAATTCCTTGTATTAAATTCCAATTAGAATTTCATGAAGCACTAATGAGAGAGAATGAAAGAAGGGTATTAAACAACGTAATACATCTTTCCAAGAACAGCTGATACCATGCCCTTAACATATGCCACAAAAAAATTGTAAATAAAGACCTTGAGTGGTAGAGCTGAGTTTATTCAAGTCTCTCTGTAAGATATCTAGCTATTAAAGGTCATCCAAATTACAACATCCATACAAAAGCAAAGAGAAAAACAATCAGGATGTAATATTCATTAAAGAACAGTTCAGATTACTCAGTCATGATATTTCTTATATATTCTATTGTTTCTTTCCAGACACCTTGCCCCCCTTCCCAAATTAAGTCGTAGCTCTGCCCTCGAAACAGACCTTAAAAACAGAAACTGACATCAGAAAATGTCCCGAAATTAAGACAACTACAAACGGGCAGAATTCCGAGATCGTCTAGAGAGAAATAAGATGCTTAAACACTGCCTGTCTCAGTTTACGTACCCATGAAACGGGTGGAAAGATGTGAAAGGTGTAGAGCATCAAAAGGTGCCATGTTAATGCACCAAGTTAGTGCGAAGGCATTTCAGACTACTGACAATTTGGTCGATTTTACTGCACTCCTCTCTTCACAGGCTTAATTTTGCTCCTCTAAACCTACAACCGACAGCCTTGTACTTCTAGAGTACGGAAGGCATGAAAGAAAGCAAGAACTAGTCTGGGATCTGACGGTAGATCCAACTGCACAGTCCAACTGTGACCTCCCCACCTAAAAAGCAGCCTGCTCTCAACGCGGGGCCCCATGCCTCAGCTCGCGTGTACATCTTCGCGGAGGCACGAACCTCACCTGGACCCCCTAGTCCACCTCCCCCCAAGGCCCTAGACTTCGGGCCCCCTCGAGCCGTAACCCCGGAAGGCGGAACGGCCCCCTCAATTTCGCCCTCCACTCCCGAATCAAACCGACTCCCGGTGAGGAAGGGGGTCCCAGCACGAGTGTCCCGGTCCCCTAACGCTGCAAGAGGGGGGATTCCTGCCCTCAAAGCCTTCAACACACTCACTCTCAAAGGCCTGGAGGAAAAGCTCGTGGTCAGCCTGGACGTGCTCCATTTTCGGCTTCTTCACCGGTAACACCGCGGCCCCCGCCGCTGCCGCCACGGAGGAGGAGGAGGAGGCCGAGTAACTGCCGCCGCCTCCACAGCCCCCGCCGCTGGATTTGCCGCCCGACGCCGTCGCCGCCGCCACCGCCGCCGAACCCCCGAAGCCGCCTCCCCCGGACCCCGCGCTGGGCCCCGAGCCGCCCCCTCCCCCACCGCCGTGCTTCTGAGGCGCCATCGCGGTTCCTGCCTCCTCCCCCCGCCAGCTACCCGCCGGGCGGCCCCGGAGAGTAAGCGCCGGCAATACCAATCGCTCGCCCCAGCAGGCTCCGGCGGACCGAGGGGGGAAGGAGGAGAGAGGGGAGGAGAGGGGAAGGGAAGGGAGGAGGAGAGGAGGGAAGGAGGGAGGAAAAAAAAGTGTCTCCTCCTGAGAGCCCCGCTCCGCTCGGGAGACCGCTCACCCTAGCCTGGCCTCGCTCCGCCCACTTCCCCCGCCCGGCGCTCTGATTGGCCGGCGGGAGCGCGCGCCGCCCGGCCGCCCAGCCTGTTGGCCCGCGGATTCCCCCGTCAGTCACGCGGAGGCGCTTCTCGCGGAGGCGCGGCTTGGTTGGCCCGTGCGCGCTGCCGATCGCGGGCCCGGCCGCCTCTTTGAACTGAATTCGCGGGAAAATTAGGGGTCGGAGCGGCCTTCCTGCTGGCCCCGGTGCATTGTGGGGAGAGAGGGACCCAGCGAGCGGCTTAGGGAGCCGTTTCTCGCCTTCTGAGCGTCGTCAGTCGCCGCCCCCGGGGGATACAGGACCCCTGAGGAGAGGCGGGCCTCTGAGGAACGGGGGGGCGGGTGCTGGGGGGTCGAGGGGCTTGTTAAATGAACTGAGATCCATGCCGGATCACCGAGTCTCTAACTTCACAGGAAGGGGCCTGCTTGGGGGTTGGTCGGGTCGCTTCTGGTCTGAGGGGCTCGCAGGGCGAGGATCTCTTCCCCGGTCCCCTCGCCACCACGTGCCTGAAGCCACCCTTGGCCGAATCCCACCCAGCGAGCCCTGGAGAGGACTGGGGGCAGCCAAGGGGCTGCGGCTGCTGCTCTCGGACGCCGCTGGGCTCCACCAAAGGGAGCGATTTCTAGGGAGCAGGAATGTCCTATCAAATGAGGAAAAGGATTTTCTGTAGGTGCGGTGAGGCATCAGGATCGTTACTGAGAGCGGCTGTGGCTTCCCAACGTGTTGGAAGCAAACCTGAGATATTTGATTCCCGGACACCACAGGAGTGGCCAGAGGGACAAAGTGGATGATTTCTTAGAAGTACCTACACCCATCTTGAGAACCTGATCATTTTGCGCTCAAAAACTGGAGAGGGGATCCGGTGTTTAGCCGGTCTCGCTTAAAAAGAGAGATGCATAGGCCCGGACGGGTTTGGAGTTGAGCTAATACACTTCAAGATTTGAATTTCAGGTCGGACAAGATGATCTCTAAGGATGTTCTTCCAAATCAAATCCTGTAATCTTGTTACATTAAAATGAAACATTATCTTCAAAAATTCCAATCTGTAAACACAGAGCCGTTTCATACTTTCAATAATATTTTTTAAATGCCTGCTTTGAGCCCTTTATAGTTCACTTCAAAACGCTGTTTACAAAGCAAGCACCTTTGGAATGGTTTTTTAAATAACCAAAGTGCTGATTTTACAATGCATTTGCTACTTAAGAAAGTGAGCTCTACAAATGATGCATGTAGTAAAAAATTTGGCATTTCAGGAACACATCTGAAATTAGGTATACCTGTTGCTGATTTTTAAGTACAGTCTATATTTTTAGTCAGACAAAAAGTTCAGAATGCTCTCTTGTTTGTTATACTGTCTGTACTCAGTATTTTAAAAAAAATTTCCCCCTACCAAGAAAAAAAAAAGAGGTTTTGTTTTGTTCTTTAGACTTCTCAAATAAGCCTTCTCTGATTAGTGCCACCCCTAGAGGCTTGTGGGGTTTTAGATCTTGCTAAAGTGCTCATTTTTAGCTTTACAGGGTTAGAAAATGAAGTTTCATCAGTTCAGTCAGGGTCTGGAGAACCAAAGCGCACTTAAGCAAATCACAAGATATCAAATTATAAACCAGAATGCTAATTTATTAATTAACAGTAAATGTAACTGGCAGAATTACCAGTCTTCATCATTGATACAGGGTTCTTCTTTGGGGTGGGGGGAGGGTGGAGATACAGGTACAGTCAAAGAAAAAGACCGAGTCACAGGT
Source organism: Balaenoptera acutorostrata (assembly GCF_949987535.1). NCBI lineage: Eukaryota > Metazoa > Chordata > Mammalia > Artiodactyla > Balaenopteridae > Balaenoptera > Balaenoptera acutorostrata. The sequence goes on along the minus strand of NC_080083.1, from coordinate 18,397,209 downwards.
TATCATAAATCTTTGATGAACAGAAAAATGGAGCCAAAGGAGTTGGGAGGTTCTTAAAGGGTATTTCCTTTAGGAATGCCATGGTAGCGTTCTAGGCTTCAGTATGGGCATGGTTTTAACGTACAGTCGCTTACCAGTACTGGTCGTGAGAATCAAAGCCATCCATTCTATGGGAGGGGCATAGTAACAAATTCTCCCTTTTTGTATTCTCCTTTGTGGAGAACGTATGTAGAACACTAAAAAAAAAAAATCCTTATACCCTCCGACAAATTAGAATTAATTGAGGGGTTTTCTTGGTTACATTACAGTATTCTTAATCAGACTCTGTCCTATAGGTAAAATGTCTGTATATCACCTCAGTATTGGTCACTTCTGTGGCCAGCTTATTTATTTTGTGTTGTTATTTTTAAGTTTGGTGGGGCAACAGTTTTTGAGACTTTCGATGCCAATTCACTGTCAAAGACAGGTGTATGTTTAGTCCCCTAACTCACACTGAATTTGAATTGCTTTCCAGGGTTTTGTTTGTTTCTGCCTTCATGCATATTTGGAATTGGTAAACTCCTAAAAAGCAAAGGCCACTGTTCATTTCTTTTATATTTCCTAGCACAGGACTAGATACACGTGCAAGGAAAGAAGAAGAGCAATCGTTTTGACCTTTATAGTTGTGAGTATGCTTTTATGTATATTACCTCACTTTGTCATAATGATCCTATGAAATTGGCACTATTTTCATTTTACAGAAGAGAAAATAGTCTCAGAGAGGTTAAGTGATTTGCTCATTTAGTGGCAGAGCCGTGAGTTGGACCCAGGTTTTTGTTTATTTTTGGTTTTGGCTGCACCATGCAGCATAGGGGATCTTAGTTCCCTGACCAGGGATCGAATCCGTGCCCCCTGCATTGGGAGCACGGAGTCTTAACCGCTTCCCTGGACCACCAGGGAAGTCCCTGGACCCAGGTTTTTAAAATTCAAGTTCTATGCACTTTTGCAATCAGAATAAAGTTATCCTTAGTACCCAAGTTGACTGTTTTTAAGTATGTTTTAAAAACTGAGGACCACTTAGCTTCTCTTACCAAAAAAAAATCATTTTATACTCCTTCCTATTGTGCCCTTTTTCATCAGTGTCCCCACTTGGCCTTACACAGACTTCTGTGCTGGGATTTTTAACCTTTCTTGTGCCATGGACCCCTTTGGCAGTCTGATGAAGCCTATGAAAGCTTCTTTTGTAAATGCACAAATATAAAATGTATTGGATTATAAGGGAAACCAAAAAAGTTGTGATGTGTTACTATAGGTGCTTCTTTTTAAATTTCCTAAATAAGATCTAGCAGCAGGTCAGTCTTATGACTATCATAATTTCAAAGCAGTGATGAGGGCAAATAATATTTTGAGATACCTGCAAGAAGTGTAATGTGATATGAAAATATCTGTAACTTCTCTTGGAAACAAAGCCGCAGGCATTGCTAACACTACTGTGATTTGTCACCTATATTAGTAGCTGAAGGAAATGCTAAATTTCAGTTAGAGGTTAATGTACATAAAGATGTAATTTATTTTCTCCTCTAAATTCGGGGACTCCCTGAATTTGATACAGATTTACAACTTGATGTCACAGCATCAAGTCTTTTTCTTTCTACTTGGCTGTAAGCTCTTGGGGGCAGGGATGATGGGTGATTTGTTTTAGTAACTGAGGTGTCTGTCACTGTGCCTGGCATAGAATAGGGGCTCATCCAATGAGTTTTGATAAATAGGAATGGACACCAGTGCATAAATATAAATACTGATAATAATAATTAAGTACTTACTATGTGCCAGGCAGTATTTTAAGCTTTTAACAATTCCAACTCATTCAGACCTCCCACCAACCCTCTGATGTTGGTAACTATTATTTTTCCCATTTTACAGATGAAGAAACAAAGGCAAGCCTTGTTAAGTAACTTGCACAAGATAAGTAATGGAGCTGGTATTCTAATCCAAACAATCTGCTTCCAGAGCCCACTCTTGACCATCATGCCATGAAACTGGAGAGCTTTAGAGATATAAAATATTGCACGTGTCATTTCTAGGTCAAGAAAGATTAGTAAATATTGCCTCTGATGTACTGGAATGAATGATCATCAGTATTGAATGCATTTGCTGAAAAACAACCTAGGTATCAGTTTTCCTTTTTACTTGTATAGTGTCTTTCTATCTTCCATCCACTCCCATCACCTTAAGATTAAGCACTGAGTCTAAGCTAACAAAACTATATCAGAAAAAAATATATGTTTAAGTCTTGCTTTGAGGGAACTGAAGTTATATTTGCTGATAAATTCTTGGAGAGATATAATCAAATTTGATTTTTAAAAAGGAACGGCCTCCAAAGTAAAAATACTAATAACCTACTAATAAAAGTTAGTGTGAAAGAACAAGTTTAACAGTTCTATTTGAAATTTAAAATCAAAAGCTTGCACATTTTTGTTTCCTTTGTCTAGAAAAGAAAAACATGAGAACCATGGAACGTTCACTGTGTATTATGAGGTTTTCATAATAAACCCCTGATTTGTGTGTGTGTGTTTATCTAGGTTTAACTAGATATAATAAGGATGCTAGTAAGGCATAGTTAGAACCCCTGGGACAAAAAGAAACTTGACACTAATAACTTGAGGGAGGAAAAACCACCTGAGACAAACTGGAAATATCTAAACCTGAATTTTGGGAGGCCTACATCTGGAGATAGCTACTATGCCCATTTTTAAAACTATAGGACAGGTGGTTTTATCTTTAATTTTAAACAAAAGCAGGAGTGAATTGATATTTATTGAGCATTCTATCCATACAACAATCATAAACAGTTATGTTATTTACTATTGTTAGCCTCTCACACACGAGTAACTGAATCTCAGAGAGATTCAGTAACTCTCTCCCCATCTCACAGCTTTTAAGTGGGTGAGCTGAGATTTGAACCCAGTTACAGGGGACTCAAAACCCCATGTGTTTTCCAGTATAACAAAGGTATCTAGGAAGCATTTTGGAAGCCCCAGAGTTTCAAAAAGCTACCTCAAGGGAAACAGTGTGGACTCTGCTTCCCCTTTCGTTCATCTTCAATCAGAGCTGTTCTGCTTCTATGTGTTGTATAATTTGTTTGAAGATAATGGATCTACTTGCTGAAAAAATATTTTTTGAAAACCACCGCATTACACTCAGCTACCTTCCCAAGCCTGATAATGAGAAACAATGAGCTAAAATGACACTAATAATGTATTCTGGGCTATACTCACCTCAAAATTTGACACCATTAAAAACAAGAGTATGCTAAGAGTAATGAAGATTACTTTAATAGTAATGAAATATAGACGAAAAAAATCTGTGTATATCTCACGCATGCCCTGCCCAGAAAAAAAAAATTCAGTCTTGCTGTTGTTACCCCTTATCTTTGTGTGAACCGATTGTTTCCAAACTAAATGTTTCCTTCATTTTCTGAGGAAAAAAGAGCATTACTATGTCACCATTCTTCATAAATAGTATCAACAAAACTAGGTATTATACCACTTCCATAATAATGGTATAGTCTGGATTTCCATTTAAAGTTTATAAGTTCACCTTCATTTTACAATTGCTGATTACTACTTTTAATCAGAACAAATTAAGAGATACAGGTCTTTATTTTTAGCTAGTTGTCATTTTACAAATATTGTTCTTCTTTCCATGATATGGTTTTTGTTTGAAGGATACATTTAGCAATTACTGTTTATAAATTAATTTATTATATGAAAACAAATTTTATAGCTAGAGGAAACTTAGATAGTATCTAGCTTAAGCCTCTTTTTATACACCTGAGGAAACTGAGTTCCACAGTTTAATTTGCCAAGATCACACAGGAGGTTTAAGTGTATGCTGAGAGAGAATCTATAGGGCTAAATATTTGTGGAAAAGCTGCCTCTTAGCTTATACATTCAGTATTCTTTAGGATGTTTTTTATGTACTTCATAAAAGTCCTCATCCACCTTACTCTACTCAGAATTTTATTTCTGCTTGCACACTATTCAGTGGAGCTAGACCCTGGGGAAACATTGCTATTATTCCTGGTTGAACTACTTTTTTTCTTCATACTCATGGCTTCCTACAATAACTTATTCACGTGACTAATTTGAGAAACTTGCCACCCTCATGGTTGAGCTGAATAAGAGAGGTGTCCTGAAGAGACCACAGAGTGCTTTAGCAGCTGTTTTTTGATAGAACAACACAGACCTTACATGTTGCCACTGGGATAGTTAGTACTCTACGTGCCTGGAAAAAATTCCTTGAGATCATAACAGCATTTGACAATAGATTTCAGAATTCTGTAACCATTTTCTATCACAGAGGCATTGTAAGTGATGAGAGAGAGCGACTGGGGGAGTAGCACTTCAACTTCATATCAAGGTAAATTGTTTCTGTACTTTTAGTGTATCAGGATCAAAATTAACACACAGAGGCAAATTTTAATTTGGTTGGGCTTTCTTCAGAGAGCACTCTTCGAAGAGAGTTTTCTTAATAGGAGAGAAATGCTTCTGGCTCTATTTCTATTTTTAAAATCTGTTGTTTTCCTCAAGTTCCACTTTGCAACAAACTTAGGAGAAAGAACATTATACTATCAATGGAGACTTGACTTGGTCATTATTTCACAGTGTGAGTTTGAGAAAGTTATTTAAGTTCTCTGGTCTTTCTTTTCTCAAATATAAAATTAAGGATTGACTTAGACCAGTGATTTTTGTCTATAACAGAATCCCTGGAAGTTGAAGGTAGATCATGTGTAATGTGGAAAATCATGTTCCACATTATAATTTTATTTTTGGAAAGCAAAAACAAAGCTATCTGCAGTTTTTACCCTATAATCAGTGAAAATAAAGTTCTTTATCAGTGGGTACATGAAGAGATAGACAGTTTTCCATATATCAGTGTTCTTAAGGCACATCTCCCTAGAAAGATAGACATGGGTTACAGGGGTAGGGGAATAGGAATTTTTAAAAAATCAAATTAGATATCGAGGAAAAAAAAATCAGGAAACACTGATATAGGTTATTGTTAAAGTTATCCCCGTTCTTTAATTCTAAGAAAATCACAGAAATCACAGAAATCACCTTCTAGTGTGCTATACCAAAGTTAAATTCATCCTAATGTTCCTTTTCTGTAAAAATCATAAAACTTCGGTTCTACTTTTGGTTCCTGAATGATCAATAAACAAAAGGCAAATAGTGTTATCTTTTCTCCAATGGAGCAAAAAAGGGTTACAAATTCAGCTCAAAACATGTCAAATGATGTAGAAGAGTGCCCGGTAAGAAGGTGAACTGCACAATATTTAGAATGGGAAATGAAAAAGGAAAGTTTATATTGTACTTATCATGCAAGAATATAAAAATCCTCTTTCACAGATTAAAACAAAAATATCTGAAAAAACGCTGAGAGTACAGAAGGATCTGAACAGTCTGAATTGCCCACAGACAGGAATGTTAAAAAATAAGTTGTTAGGCCTTTTAAAAAATATTCATTAATTTATTCAACCAATCTTCTATTAATTCTGTGTTACACTATGGTAAGAAGAAAAAAAAAGGCCTGTATAAATTGCTTTTGGGAATTTGTTCAGTCTTTTTTTTTTAAATTACCTTTACTCTTTTTATTTTTTTAATTAATTAATTAATTATTTTTTTGGCTGTGTTAGGTCTTTGCTGCTGCGCGCAAGCTTTCTCTAGCTGTGGTGAGCGGGGGCTACTCTTCGTTGCGGTGCTCAGGCTTCTCATTGCAGTAGCTTCTCTTGTTGCAGAGCACGGGCTCCAGGCGCACGGGCTTCAGTGGTTGCAGCACGCAGGCCTCAGTAGTTGCAGCACACGAGCTCAGTAGTTGCGGCATGTGGGCTCTAGGGCACGCGGGCTTAGTTGCCCCATGATGGCATGTGCGATCTTCCCGGACCAGGGATGGAACACATGTCCCCTGCATTGGCAGGCAAATTCTTAACCACTGTGCCACCAGGGAAGTCCCCAGTCTTTTTTTCAGGGCCCCAAATGGTCAATTATTTTTAATGTTCCATGGATGTTTCAATAATATGGATATTTTCTGTTGTGTACAAAGTTAATCATCTAGGGAATTCCCTGGCTGTCCAGTGGTTAGGACTCAACGCTTTCACTGCAGGGGCCTGGGTTCAATCCCTGGTTGGGGAACTAAGATCCCCGCAAGCCACTCGCGGCAAAAAAAAAAAAAGAAAAGATAGAAAGAAAAAGAAAAGAAAACACACACACACAAATAAAGTTAATCATCTATGTCTGTCTACCTATCAATCCATCTATCATCCTCCAAGAAACCACATTACTTTTGGTCCTCATGCTCCTTAGTCTCCTCTGGTCTGTGGCCTGTGACAGCTCTCAGACTTTCCTTGTTTTTGATGACCTTGACAGTTTTAAAGAGTACTGGTATTTTGTATAATGTTCCTCAGTTTGGATTTGTCTGATGTTTTTCTAATAGAGTGGGGTTATGGGTCTTGGGGAGGAAGATTCCAGAGATGAAGAGCCATTTTCACCACTTCATATCCAGGGTACCTGCTATCAACATGATTGTCATTGATGATGTTAACCTTAGCCACCAGACCAACTAAGTATTTCACAGTCTTCTCCACTCTACTCTTTGGAAGCAAGTCCCCACGTGAAGCCCACACTCAGGTGTGGTGATAGAGGTTGTGGTGGTGAATTAAGCTCCACTTCCTTGATGGGGGAGTAGCTTTGTAAGTTATATACAATTCCTCTGTATAGAAGACTCTTCTCCCTCATTTCTGTATTTATTCAATCATTTATTTATGGATATTTACTTGGATACTTTGGGCTATATCCAGTACTATATCATTTAATTTGTTGTTCAGATCGTTGCTGCTTTGGCCATTGGGGAGATCTGCCCCTTTGACATAGCACCATCATTTGTGTTTTGCTTTTAGCAATTTCTTACTTTCTTGTACTCTGACAAAGTGCCAGCCTCATCTTGTATATTCCCTACCCCAGTCCTAGAGCAGCCATTTCTCCAAGGAGCTCTGGTTCCTTTCATTATGATAAAATGATGGAGAAACCAAGATGTGGGTGTGGGCGTGCTCATAGCTTTTGAGGTGTCATTTCTTCTAGGCCCTCTCAGTGGATAGGATATATGTGTATGTATTCTAGCACGTGCATACACACAAATCTGTAATTATTTCTGCCTGTCACCTCTATTACATTAAGCTAAACTTGAGTTTGTACTGATGTCTCTGACTCTATTTCTTTTATTTGTTTGTTTGTTTATTGATTGATTGATTGATTGATTGCTGTGTTGGGTCTTCGTTTCTGTGCGAGGGCTTTCTCCAGTTGCGGCAAGTGGGGGCCCCTCTTCATCGCGGTGCGCGGGCCTCTCAACTATTGCGGTCTCTCTTGTTGCGGAGCACAGGCTCCAGACGTGCAGGCTCAGTAATTGTGGCTCACGGGCCTAGTTGCTCCGCGGCATGTGGGATCTTCCCAGACCAGGGCTCGAACCCGTGTCCCCTGCATTGGCAGGCAGATTCTCAACCACTGCGCCACCAGGGAAGCCCCTCTTTTATTTTAATGTTTGCTTTCCAATAGTAGTAGTCATGTTCTTTTCAGTCTCTCTCCCTTTCCTGAGCACTTACCCCAAGAAGCCCCAGATGGTACTGTTAATATAATTACTCATGTGTTTAACAGGTGTTACCACCTTTTATTTTTTTGGAACATGCCGGTTTTAATTTATTTTTTAATTGAGATATAATTGACATATAACATTATATTCATTTTTAATAGATCTTTATTGGAGTATAATTGCTTCACAATACTGTGTTAGTTTCTGTTGCACAAGAAAGCGAATCAGCCATATGCTCTAGAAAGAACTAATTTCATTTTCCCGGGAAACTTGAAACATTACAGAAGAGAGAGATGACAACCAAATCCCCCAGTAGAAGGAAGGGTGGCACAGCTCATTGCCCTTCCCAGCAAACACTGAGAGAAAGAGGTAATGGGGACAGCAAACTAGATGAAGTTCTACTTCTCAGTTATCCTTCCTCTTTCCTGGCAGAGCTCACTCTCCAGACTGGGGGCTTCCTCTTTACTTTAACGTGAGTCCGCATCATAAGGGGCATGTTTCAGGTTTCTCACTTTAAGGGCTCCTGGAAAATTGAAGTATCAGTTATATCTTTCTGATTCTAATTATGTTTCTTATATACTCAATTATATACTCAAGAGTTCCTTTTTTTTTCTCATTAGAAGCTAGTTTTCATTTCTTGGAAATCTTAAAATTTTACTGAAGTGTCTGAGCAGAAGAAGGGAGAAAAAAATATACCTTGAACAGAGGGAACTTCACCATGAAACCCCAAACGGAGTTGGGGAACTTGTTTTATTCTGGGATAAATGTTTCCTGACACTGTGAATTCAAGAGTATCTCAGCGAGGAGTATGGCATATAGCAAGTAGTCTGGAAAGTCATGAGTCTTGAAGACTTTTTCAAGTGCCTAAGCTACTGAATCCTGCTTCAAACAACACTATGATAGAGCCTTTTGCAAAGTTAATAAATATCCCTAATTTCTCAGGAAAACGGCTTGCAAAATCAGAGTCCTTCTGAGACAGGCTGGGACCTGGGACCTTTTGCTGCAGTGCTGCAGTGCTTGCACATGGACACACCTCTCCTCGAGCAATAAGATACAAAGAAACTATATGGGACTGCATGCAGCCCAGCTGGGGCAAATTCTGGATCCAAAAGATACAAAGAGACCAAAAAACCCAACTACCACTTTTGAAGAGCCTGGAGCAAAAACAGGTTTGGGAGCAAAAGCCAGGTACTGTGCATGCCCTCTGCACACAACACCACTTAAGGGGTGAGCAAAACACCTAAGCCACCCCTCTGGCCCGACTCCTGGACACACCCCTACCCTCACCGTGTAGAAGGAACAAGCTTGCCCCCACTCAGGGAGCCAGCAAGCAAGGGAAACTGTTACTTGTTTTCACTCCCCCCTGGTGCAGCAGGGGCCCCAGTAAAGCCTTGCCTGAATTTCTTGTCTGGCCTCTGGTCAATTTCTGTTGATTGGGGTAGGCCAAGAACCCTGGCCTGTAACACTTCCTACTTTCATATTTCATCTCTTTCTATTCCTGGCTATACTGCCTGCTCTCCAGTCATACTGGTTTCAGCATTATTCCATGAGCACTTCTATACTTTCTTACTATGCTTGGAATGCTTTCCCCCCTTCCCTCATCAAAGTTCTGCACATTTATCATTTTCACTTAGATGTCATCTCTGACATGAAAATACTGCCTAATCTTGCCAGATAGAATAAATTACCCATAGTGTATGTGCTTGTCTACCCTATTAGCTAACATCTAATTCATCTGTGTATCTTTTTTTTTTTTTTTTTTTTTTTTAAATTCACGTTCTTTTATTTATTTATTTATTTATTTATGACTGTGTTGAGTCTTCGTTTCTGTGCGAGGGCTTTCTCTAGTTGCAGCAAGTGGGGACCACTCTTCATCGCGGTGCGCGGGCCTCTCACCATCGCGGCCTCTCTTGTTGCGGAGCACAGGCTCCAGACGCGCAGGCTCAGTAATTGTGGCTCACGGGCCCAGTTGCTCCGTGGCATGTGGGATCTTCCCAGACCAGGGCTCGAACCCGTGTCCCCTGCATTGGCAGGCAGATTCTCAACCACTGCGCCACCAGGGAAGCCCCCATCTGTGTATCTTTAAAGCCTATTGCTGAAAAGGCATTCAATAAATATTTGTTGAACTAATTAACAAAAAATGAATATATCTACATAAAGTTGCTTCAGCGCTGCTTGGTGGACATCAGAGCTTGCCCCTAGGTAAATATTGAAAGTATTTAAAGGGAAAGATACACTGAAGTGGGAGCCAAGTCACCTAGCTTCTCTGATCCTAGCTCAACCAACATCTACATAGCCTTAGAAAAGTCGCTTCAACTTTCTGGGCCTATTTCTTTACACAATTAGAAGATTCCGCTGGATCAGTTATTCTCAGTCTGGCATGAGATCATAGCCTCAAATATTTTGGGTCAGACAAATCTTTGTGATCCTCTGATAAGAAGATTGCTAGTCCTATGAAATTCTACCTGTATGATTTCTGGAAAGCTTCTTATAGCTCAGTTACAACTTTTAAGTTTATTTCATCCACTGCCTTATATTCTATTACTTCCATTTATGTTTTACATTATTTCTATGACATTTCTTCTATTCATACATGTAAATATGGTCCAGAAACTTAGCATCACATACTTTAATATTCCTATCTTTCCCATACATAGATAGCTTTAAAAAATCCTCTATTAGTTCAGTCTAAAATTTGTGCACTTAACTGAATTAACCAGCAGTTTATTCTGAGGACATCTCTTGTAGCTAAAAAAAAAAAAAAAAAAAATACACTAGCACTTTTCAAAATGAAAACTCCACTTTACCTTTAGGGCTTGTGATGAGAAAAGTATATAATGCTGAATAAAATTTAAAAACCTGACCCACTAGTAGACCTAGAAGACAAGGAAAAACACGCTGAGTTTTTTCTTGGTAGATCCCCTAGGCTGAATTAGTCATTTGCTAGACATTCCTATAGTACTTTGTACATACCTTTTTAAAGGTACTTATCACATTCTGTAGAATGTATTTAGGTTTCTGCTTCTCCTACTACACTGGGAGTACATCAAAGAAAGGAAATGTATATTATTCATCCTTTTTTAAAAATTAATTTTTATTGGAGTGTAGTTGCTTTACAATGCTGTGTTAGTTTCTGCTGTAGAGCAAAGTGAATCAGTTTTACGTATACATATATCCACTCTTTTTCAGATTTCCTTCCCATTTAGGTGACCACAGAACATTGAGTAGAGTTCCCTGTGCTATACAGTAGGTTCTCATTAATTATCTATGTTATATATAGTAGTGTTATATTATTCATCCTTGGATCCTCAGCCTCTTTTGATTTAGAACTTAGCAGATACCTGATCAATGTTTGTTTGATGGACAAATAAGAAAGGTAGAATGTGAATTGAGCCTTGACTTGAGGGTTTCAGAAGGCAGAGAAGCAATAAAGAGTTTCACTCAGGGGAGTGATGTGATCAGAACTGCATATGGAGGATTACTCTGATTTAATTTTATTACATTAGAGACCATGGTTTTTTATTTTGAAACAATAATTTGCAGGAGCTGGCTCATACCAGCTTGCAAGAGCCAACTGGTGGATCCTGAGGAATTTTGTAAGCCATTTGTTAAACACAGTTGTTATTTAAAATTAGGTTATATAAGGTTAAAATTAAAGATATTAAAAATAAAAGTAATACTCAAAACCCATCACTTCCAAATTATTTTATTATTGATATTTTATTATCACCTATGCTCTTGAGATTGTCTTTTGTATCTATATTATAGAAATACTAGTGCCAATGATATACTGTGCTTCTCTTCCCAATTCTGCAATCAATGGTATAATGTTGGTAGCTTAAAATCAGCCACCGTGCAACTATTTACACTTTGAAAATGGGCAAGCACTACCAATCAAGGCTCCACCTCCGCCCCCCCACACACACCCCACCTTTGGAGAGTTGGTTGTTAGTCATTTACTAGCACACCATTGTTTAGAAGGCAAACTTGACCAAGGGGTAATGAAAAGTTTGGAAAATAGAGTTGAAGAAATCTGCAGACAGTAGGGAAAAAAAAGACATGAGAAGTGGAAGAGAAAAGATGAGAGAATTAGAATTATTTGGAGATTCTGATGTACAGATAACAGAAATGTGAGAAAGTAAGAACAGAGAAGACATGCGGATGGAGTGGAGCGGAGTATGTGTGTCTGGAGGGGAGAGATCTAATGAGTAATGCAAGGAAAAGAAAAAAAAGTTAAGTGAGAAATTTTCCAGAACTAAAGGGCAAGAATTTCTAAATTGAAAGGGCCCTTGAGTGTTTAACACAATGAATGAAAAGATGTATATCAAGGTATATCATTGGACATTTTCAGAACACCAAAGATAGAAGATAATCAAAGCTTCCAGAAATAAAATACAGTAATACACAAAGGACTATGGGTCATGTACAAAAGTAAGAATTTCATTAGACTTCTCAACAATAACTGTTGAGATAACTGGAAGCTAGAAGACAATTCATAGTTGTAAGGAAAAATGAATTCCAACCTAGAATTATATACCCAGACAAATTACCACTTCAATCAAGTGAGGAGGTCAAATAAAGATATTTTCAGACATGCAAGATCTCAAAATAAATTACCTCCTTTACACTCCTTCTCAGGAAGCTAGCAGAAGATGTGCTGCACCAAAACGAGGGAGAAAAACAAGACATGGGATCCAGGACACAGGGGACTCAGACAAAAAGGTAAGGAAAAGTCCCAGGATGACAATGAAGGGAAAGCCCAGAACAACAGCTGTGCAATTGGCTTAGTGAGCAACAGTTAAGATTGGAATGGGGGGAAGATTCCCGAGAAAAAACAAAATAGACGTATTTAACCTGATGAATGAATGGGGATTTACAGTTTGGGGAAAAATGAGTGAGATATGGCATGTAGAATGCTTAACAAAGAACTGAGACAGTGATTAACTCCAGGGACTAGACAGGAGATACAATCATAGTATATTACTCAGACCCACTGTGAGAAGTATTTTCAATGTATAATAAAGTAAATTAAAAATTGATTTAACCCACGGTGTGGAGAGGATGAGTGGGTGTGCAGAAAAGGGGACAGAGTTGGTGAGAGACCGGTAAGAGGATACCACGTTGAACGGGAAACAGACTGCCCCCTCCATAAACAAAAGACATTTCCCTCAGAAACTGCTCAAGTCTTGGACCCCCTCAGTCTGAGAAAGGACATACAAACGGGGCCAGAAGGGAAAAATGGAGGGCTTGGTTGTTTGGAGCAAGGCTGCGGGATTGTGGACCCCCTCTTCCCCCGAGGAAGGGACAGGGGTGCAACCCTCGACTCCGAACTCAGGGGCGGCCTTCGGGCCGAGTGGCCGGGAAACCCGGAGCCCCGGTGCCTGCCCCGCGCCGGCTGCGACCCGGGCCGCCTCCCGCGGGGAATCCGTGGCCTGGGAGGACAACGGCCTGCGGGCGGCAGGGGAGGGCTGGCGAGTTGGGCCCGGGCTGCGGCGCCGAGTAGCCGCGGGGACCGGACGGGAGCGGAGCGCGGCGCCCTGTCCGCGGGGCTGCGGCCGCGCTATCGACGGCCGGCAGGAGCCCCCCGAGGGCCACCGCGGCCGGGCGGGGAGGCGCCCGCTCCGCTCCGCCTCGCTTCCAGCGCCCGCCTCCGCCGCCGCGCCCGCCGGGCCCTCCATCCCTGACTCTGATCCTTGTCCCCTGACCCCGGCCCTCGGCCCCCCACCCAGACCTATTTCGCCCGCTGACCCGGATCCTCGTCCCCCGGGCCAGGCCCTGGGCCTCCGACCCTGACCCTCTCCTGCGACCCCAGCCCTCGCCCCCGCCCGATTCTCGCTCACAGACACCGACCGCCGCCCGGAGCGCAGTCCGCAGCCCTCGAGGGGTCTGGGGTGAGCCCGGGCGGGGCCAGAGGAGGCTGACAGCTCAGCCCGCATCCCGGTCCGGCTCCCGATGGTGGTCCCTTGGCCCTGGCCAGCCTAGTTACCGCAGCGGAGGTGCTGGAGACTAAGTGAGCGAAGAGAGGGGCCCCGATTGAATTTCCAAGCTGGGCGGGGTGGGTGACCCCGGGAACCAAGAGCGAGCAGAGGGAGTGGACGGTAGAGCGGCGTTTTGGTTATACCGTGGTTAAATCTGTGCAACACACGGGTCATACGTTTATTTAGAAATCTGGCGGTAAACCAGTAGACAGAGCTGAAAAAGTTGCACGTGGTTGCACAGGCGCGTTAGAATAGGAGAGAGGGGACGTGTGGGGTAGGGGAAGGCTGTTTTCCTTTACATGTTTTAGAGTACTATTTGACTTTTAAAACTAGTTAGTTCAAAAAAAGAAAAAAGATAAAGAACCATTGGTGACCTTTAGTAAGCCTAGATTTCCCAGCAGACTCCCCCACTTACTAGCTGTGTGAACTTGGGCAAGTCACTTCACCTTCTGCAACCTTCGTTTGCTCATCTGTGAAATGAAGCTTCACCCACCCACAGAGTTTCAGTAAGGATTAGTGTGACAGGTAGGCAAAAATGCTTTGTCAGATTCTGTGATGGGCACAAGCTAGTTGTTCAATGAACCTTATGAATGAAGTTATTTTAGAATGAATAAAGGGGTTTGTAGCCAAAAGCAGCCTCTCTGCCACAATACCTGTGTGCGGAAGGGCTGGAGTGGATGTGATCCAATTTGAATGTGGGTTTTTGAGCAGACCAAGGCTGTAAAGGAGAGAGCAATAATAGAGCTGCTTGTGTGAACAACTAGAGGTCTTTTTACATGTTAATTTGTACCTGGACAGCTCCCAGGTTGTGGAGGCTTGGGGTGAGAAGGGGAGAAAAGGGAGCTGGATTTTCGAAAGCGACAGAATATGCCCTCTTTATTATGAGTACCTTATTAGCAAACAGATAACTTAAGGAGTGAAATTACTCACCTTACAAAAAGTATTCCTCACATGAAAAACGGATCCTAAGTCCCTTAAGGCAGAATCTTCTCTGGTGTTTAAAAACAACAATGTGTAAAGTAAAAGTTGAGGTATTTCAAGCCATTGCTGTGAAGCCAATCAGATAAAGCACGTTTTTGTTTTAATATCCCAGATAACCCGAAAAAGATGATACAGCTGGAATTTGAACTAGAGTTTGATTCTGAAGCCTCTTCTTTCATTTTTCTTTTCTCTCTATTGAAATGTTTTATTTAAATAAAAATGACAAAAATAATACACCTTTGTTATATTGCTCAACAATATAGTAAGGTAGAAAGTCCCCATTCCACTTCTCAGAGGTAACCAATGTGTGAATGGTTTGGTGGGCAATCCTCCTAACTTTCTATTTTGCTCCTAACATGCACATACACACATTTAAAATGGATTATACAATAACTGGTGTTCTGCAACTTGCCTTTTTTTTTTTTTAAATTATTTATTTATTTACTTATGACTGTGTTGGGTCTTCGTTTCTGTTCGAGGGCTTTCTCTAGTTGCGGCAAACGGGGGCCACTCTTCATCACGGTGCGCGGGCCTCCCACTGCCGCGGCCTCTCTTGTTGCGGAGCACAGGCTCCAGATGCGCAGGCTCAGTAGTTGTGGCTCACGGGCCTAGTTGCTCCGCAGCATGTGGGATCCTCCCAGACCAGGGCTCGAACCCGTGTCCCCGGCATTGGCAGGCAGATTCTCAACCATGCCACCAGGGAAGCCCTGCAACTTGCCTTTTATATTTTTATTATTTATTTATAAAAATAAATAATTTATTTATTTTTTTAAAAAATAAATAAATAATTTATTTATTTTTTAAAATAAATAATTTATTTATTTATAAAAATAAATAAATTATTTATTTATTTATTTTTGGCTGCATTGGGTCTTCATCGCTGTGCTCAGGCTTTCTCTAGCAGTGCACAGGCTTCTCATTGCAGTGGCTTCTCTCGTTGCGGAGCACGGGCTCTAGGTGCACGGGCTTCAGTAGTTGTGGCAGGCGGGCTCAGTAGTTGTGGCTCGTGAGCTCTAGAGCACAGGCATAGTAGTTGTGGTGCACGGGCTTAGTTGCTCCGTGGCATGTAGGATCTTCCCGGACCAGGGCTCGAACCCATGTCTCCTGCATTGGCAGGCAGATTCTTAACACTGCGCCACCAGGGAAGCCCAACTTGCCTTTTTTAGATTTAACAACGTGTCATAGGCCTATTTCCATCTCATTACATAACACCCTCTTCATTCTCTTTCATAGTTGCATAGTATGCCATTGTATGGACGTATTCTAATTCATTTAACCACTTCCCTGATAGATAATGTAGGATCTTTCCAATGTTTTGCTATTACAAACATTGCTTCAGTGACCCTGCTTATATGTATATGTTCGTGCGTTTTCATTCGTGTTTCTGTAGGATAGATTTGTAGATGTCAGAATGGCTGGGCCTTAAGAATGCATGTTTAAAATGTTGGTAGATACTGCCAAAACGTACTCAAAATAAAGCTGGTTGTCTTAACGGTTATGCCCCACTGCCCCTTGAGCAAAGTAGCGAATGCATTTTGAAATAGCTGGCTTCCTTGGGTAGTGGCAGGTGTGTGGACCCATGGGGGAGGGCTACTCATGGAGAAGGAAAAAGAGAAAGATTGTGACCAAGTCTTTGAAGCAGAAAGCGCCTTTCCTTGGGTGCTTTGTGTGTACCCAAGCCAATGGTAGTCCCTGAAACGTAGCAAGGGAACTTGAGGTTTGTGGCTCTCTTGTGGTTCATAAATCCTCACTATTGAGAAGAATATGGCCTTTGAATTTCTAGCAGTATGTGACTTTTCTGATAAAATAAATAAATAAAAGATTGTTAAAAGTGACCCTATAATAATCTATTGCTGTAAATCCAGAATTTCAAATCTGTTTAAAGCAAGGTACATTCACAGTGTAAGTGGATCCTGGCTTGCCACAGGAGGGTGACTTTAAGGGAAACCAAACGGCTCTGAAGAGAACATTCGTCCCTGTGCCTCCTAATAAAGGTTCAAAGCTCAAAGGGTCAATTGCCAAAGGCTCTGAAGAACATCTCAAGTGTATCATTTGGTAAAAAATACGAAAACGCAATACTCTCACTCTTTGACAGGTGACAGCAACTGTATGAACCAAGAATGGTATTTTAGTTAGGTTGAGGGTTGTAAATTACAGAGACAATCTCTTTAAGGCACCTCAAGCAATTGGACATTATCGTAAGTGACACAGAGAGCGAGAAGGGGCCCAGAATTTCAAGAGTGCTGGATTCAAAACAGTTCAAATGGGACTTCAATTGCCAGAGTCTGTGGATCCTCATTCCAGGGCGCTCTTATTAATGTGATTCAGTGACTCTCTCTTAGGTACTGTGTTCCTTCTCCCATCCTCTTTTATTCTGTATACCTTTTCTATATTTCATAGTTTCTACTTAATGCAGTTTCTGCTTCCTTACAACTTTGCCTTGCCAGGCTCCTCAAGCTCCTATCTTTAATTCTTGGATTCTCTTTTGTTTTAACTCACATGTTCCCATCACATAATTCTCTTTTTACTTCTTAATTCAGAATCCAGAGAGGGAGAGTTAAGTTAGTTCAGTTCATCTTTTCATGCCAGGGTACATTATAGGTTTTTGGCCAGCCAATGGATGGGTTGTTCTTGAGTCAGGAGCTTACTTGTGGTCTGAGCAGTAGTGGCAAATTGCCCAGGGTCAGGTGGTAAGAAAAAAGGAGCTGTGGGTAGATCAGTTTCCTGCAGGAAGGGTTTTGGGCATATTAAACTCTGCGAGTGACTCTTAGATAGTATGTGTTAGTACAGTTGTTTCTTTTCAGTGAATGTTTATTGAGTACCTAATGTTTTCCAATGCTAGGTTTTAGGGACTTCAAAGAAAAATAAAATATTTGTTCTCTTTGTCATGGAAGTCACAGTATTATAAAGGGTAGACGTAGATTAAAGAAAAAAAAGTTACAGCACAAACTAAGTAGTAAACTACACAAATATTCATTCATTTATTCAACAAAGAGGTAATGAGCACTTACTACGCGCCTAACCCTGGAGATTGAACAGCAAAAAATGTCAGCTCCATGGAGCTTCTGTTTCAGTGTAAGCTTGAGGAGACACAAATAATAAACACTACTGTAATATGTTGGATGGTGATCAGTGATATGGAGGGAAAAAAAGCAAGAAGGTAGAATTAAGGATTGTTGAGGATAGGAGCTGCAATTTTATTTTATTTTATTTTTTTAAATTTATTTATTTTATTTATTTTTGGCTGTGTTGGGTCTTCGCTTCTGTGCGAGGGCTTTCTCTAGTTGTGGCAAGCGGGGGCCACTCTTCATCACGGCGCGCGGGCCTCTCACTATCGCGGCCTCTCTTGTTGCGGAGCACAGGCTCCAGACGCGCAGGCTCAGTAATTGTGGCTCACGGGCCCAGTTGCTCCGCGGCATGTGGGATCTTCCCAGACCAGGGCTCGAACCCGTGTCCCCTGCATTAGCAGGCAGATTCTCAACCACTGCGCCACCAGGGAAGCCCGGAGCTGCAATTTTAAATACGAAAAGTTTCCCCAAGAGAGTGATATTTGAGAAAGATCTGAAGGAGGTGAAAGAATGAGCCAAGAATTTATCTGCATAAGAGAATTCCAGGCAGTGAGAATAGCCAGTGCAAAGGCCCTGCATTGCTCTGTGGAGGGATATCAAGGAAGCTAATGAATCTGCAGTAGAGGAAACTAGAGTGGGTGAGAAATAAGGTCAGAAAGGTAAGGGAGGGGCAGGGCACCAGATCGTAGGAAGTTTCTAGGCTTGTGAAAGAGTTTTAGTTTTTACTCTGAGTCAAGAAGCCACTGCAGAGCTTTGAGCAGAGGAGTGATGTGGTCCAACTTATATTCTAACAAAATAACGTTGGCTGTTCTTAAGAATAGACTCCTGTTAAGAACAGACTCAAGAGGGCCAGGAAGAAAGCAGGGAGACAAGAGTCGGAGGCTTTAGCAATAATCCAGGTGAGGGATAATGGCGGTGTACGCTAGGATGATTGCAGTAGTAATGCTGGGGAGAGGTCATATTCTGGCTATATTTTGTAGAACAGAGAGGATTGCTGATGAATTAGATGTGGAGTCAGGGACAACTCCAAGGTTTGTGGTCTGAGAAACTAGAAGAATGGAATTGCCATTAACCAAGATGGAGAAGTTTACAGCAAGAGCAGATACTGGGGGAGAACATCAGTAGCTTGAATGTACTAATTTTGAAATGCCTGTAAGATCTGCAAGTGGAGATACTGAGTAGGCAGTTGCGTATACTGGCATGAGTCTGGAGTTCAGGGGACAGTTATGAACTGGTGTTAGAAATATGGAAGTCACATAGATCTATGCTGTCCAATGTGACAGCCACTAGCTACATGTGGCAATTTAAATTTAAATTAAATGATATTAAAAATTCAGTTTCTCAGTTGCTCTAGCCACATTTCACGTACTCAACAGCCACATGAGGCTTGAGGTTCTTGTATTGGACCGTGCAGATGTGGAACATGCCCATGATCACTGGAGTTCTATTGGACAGCACTGAAAGATGACATCTGATGTTACGGACCTGGATAAATTTCTTGTTTTATGGACCTAGAGAATTAGTGAGAACGGAGAAAAAGAGATTCAAAGACTGAACCCTTTAGTAGAATTCCCTGCAGTCCAGTGGTGAGGACTTGGCACTTTCACTGCTGGAGCCTGGGTTCAATCCCTGGTCAAGGAACTAAGATCCCGCAAGCCTCACGGTGCAGCCAAAAACAAAACAAAACAAAACAGGAAGACTGAGCCCTTTATATAAATGTATATACATAAGTACACAAATTGGTGGTGATGATGGGATGGTGGGGCATTAAGGGCAGTTTTCCTTTTTTTTTTTTCATGAACTAAATTTGCCAAGTGGATAAGGGGACAAAGACATCCCAGGCACAGGGAATAGTGGGTGTTAATAGAAGTATAAAACAGCACAGTATAGTTGGGGAACTATAAGAGAGCTGGCAGTTTTGGAGCAAGGCCATATTATTTTAGTATAGTTAAAAAAAAAAACACATACACACAACACAACTCCAAAACTCTTCTTGGCTTAAACAGTTTGGGACTGAGCATGTAATGCTGAAGCTAATCAGTCCAGGTCTAATTGGAGGGCAGAACGAGAAGGGGAAAAAGAATTTTCCTTGTCATTTGTAAACTGTGAAGGGGAATGGATGTAAGAATTAAATTTAGAGAAATGGATACTACCTTGCAATAGATACTACCTGTTTCTTTCAGCGATAAAAATTAAATGTGATATTAATTTTCCATCTTTTGACGATTTGTTCCATAAAGACCTGAAAGTTACTTAGCAGGGACTGGGGTTTCTATCTGGATTGGGGGCAAACTGAAAAAAATTTGATGTAACTAATCAGCTATGGTTTTGATGAAATGTATTTATACACAAACAATCGCCAGGCCCCATCCTGGAAGCCAATCATTTCCGAACATGTTTTTTCAAGATGTTAGTTTGTTTTAATAGTAGGTTGTTATCCTCAGACTACCATATTCTTGGTTTTCTTTTTGTTTTTGTTTTTTTCGAGTTTGCAAAAAGCAATAACTTAAGCCACAGGGGAAAAAAACCACAAAAATGCTTTTCACCAATTAAAAGAAACTCTTTCCATTTACATGTGTTTTGAACTAGAAGAACCTAAAATTTTTAAAGAGGATTTCACTAGAATAAAAAAAAAAACTTTGAAAAGTAGAATCTATTAGACTCTCACGTTGTCATTCTAGGCTCCTGCAGTTAAAGACCATGTCATTATTTCCATTATACTTACCTCCTAATTTTCAGGGCTTATTAGCCCGGCTGTAAAAACTTGCTCTGGTTGAAATTTGGCAAGCTGACAAGGCTGCGTGCCAGAAGTAATTTACTATCCAGTGTGGTTCACAAAGTAAAAGAAGCTATATATGATAGAAAAAGAAATGAAAAGTTCCTGGTTCCAAATATTTTAATGTGTGTAATGTGTGTCACCTCAAACTTATCAGCTTTGTTGTTAGCAACGTGAGGTAAAATGAAAGGTTTGAAAGGTACAGATGCTTTGCATTCACATCAGACTGAGGGATACGATGTTCTTAGGCATCAAAGACCAGACTCTTGTCTATCACTTCTGCTCTGACTTTGAAGTCTTCCAGGGTTCTCTGTGCGGGAGAAGCAGGCAGGGGACTTTGAACAAGGTAGGGGGATGGGATTCCAGGTGTCTCTCCTCTCATTATCACTGAAAGTAGGTACTTCTCTTTACCTAATAATAATAACAATAATAATAATGAAAAAAAGAGAGGAACGTTTCTTTTTCTGCTGTTGTTGCTTTTTTTTTTTTTTTTTTTTGGCTGCACCACGCAGCTTCTGGGATCTTAGTTTCCCAGCCAGGGGTTGAACCCAGGCCCCAGCAGTGAAAGTGCCGAGTCCTAACCACTGGACTGCCAAGGAATTCCCTTTTCTGCTGGTTTTCTTTTTTTTTTTTTTAATTTATTAATTTATTTATTTTTGGCTGCGTTGGGTCTTCATTGCTGTGCGCCGGCTTTTCTCTAGTTGCGGTGAGTGGGGGCTGTTCTTCGTTGCGGTGTGCAGGCTTCTCATTGCGGTGGCTTCTCTTGTTGTGGAGCATGGGCTCTAGGTGCGCAGGCTTCAGTAGTTGTGGCGCGCAGGCTCAGTAGTTGTGATGCACGGGCTTAGTTGCTCCGCGGCATGTGGGTTCTTCCCGGACCAGGGCTCGAACCCGTGTTCCCCTGTATTGGCAGGCGGATTCTTAGCCACTGCACCACCAGGGAAGCC
The DNA here is from genome assembly GCF_949987535.1 of Balaenoptera acutorostrata. Lineage (NCBI taxonomy): Eukaryota > Metazoa > Chordata > Mammalia > Artiodactyla > Balaenopteridae > Balaenoptera > Balaenoptera acutorostrata. Next base: position 18,375,839 of record NC_080083.1, on the reverse strand, counting down.
CTTTTCTGCTGTTTTTAACCACTGAGCTGTTGGTGAACTTAATCTTCAGAGGTGACAATGAATACTCTAGGGAAGAGTTCAAGTTTACTTTGAAATTAACACTTAAATAATTTGAAGGCCATAATAGAAATTTTAACTTGATTTGCAAACATCTGGCTATTGTTCATCTGCCAGACTCCTTAAAAGATTGTCTTGGGACCCTAACTGAGACCCCTCTTTACTATTTTCCAAACTGTCTCGCGAGCGTTGCAATGGGACCAAGTGTTTCTCTAACGTGGGGTGAGCAGGGTACATCTTTGTGGGATTAATCTTACTTGACAAGCTGGGAAAAAACCCACAATAATTTGTATTCGAACAAATACTAATCTATTGTGGGCTAGAATGCAAAATTCAAATGAACTCTTTCAGAGAGGCAGAAGGTTTTGGTCTTTTGTGTTTCAGTATTTTGACCCTGCCACACTCCTAAAAATAATAGTTGAAGCTCTTGAAGAGAACAATATCCTCAAAGAGAGAGCTGGTCATTAATTTTTTTCTTTTAAAGTATAATTTTCATAAAATGCATGAATCTTTTTTAAAATAATTTTTATAACTTAAAAATAATTAATTAATTAATTTTAGTTTTGGCTGCGTTGGGTCCTTGTTGCTGCGGACGGGCTTTCTTTTAGTTGTGGCGAGCGGGGGCTACTCTTCGTTGCGGTGTGCGGGCTTCTCATTGCGGTGGCTTCTCTTGATGTGGAGCATGGGCTCTAGGTGCGCGGGCTTCAGTAGCTGTGGCACGTGGGCTTCAGTAGTTGTGGCTTGCAGGCTCTACAGTGCAGGCTCAGTAGTTGTGACGCACGGGCTTAGCTGCTCCACAGCATGTGGGATCTTCCTGGACCAGGGCTCGAACCTGTATCCCCTGCATTGGCAGGCGGATTCTTAACCGCTGTACCACCAGGGAAGCCCCAAGTGCATGAATCTTAAGTGTATACCTCAATGGATGGATTTTTATATTCGTATACATTCATATAATGGCCACCTAGATCAGATATAGAAATTTCCAGCACCCAGAAGGCTCCCTTGTGCCCCCTACCAGTCCGTACCTGCTTACTAATCTGACATCTATGGTGAATTTTAAAGGTCAAATAAAGGACTAAAGATATGTCAAGCTTTCTGAGGTACACCTTAGAACTCCAGACTCAAGAGCACTTTTTCTCAGGCCCTTGGGTTTCTTACTTAGAAGGTGTGCTCAGCTAAGGATTCTGAGACTCAGTGGCCATTATGCAAACACAGTTTCTTCTGCTGTATTGGTCTTTCTCTATTAGGTGCTTTTTACCTCTTCAAGAGCTTCTTCTTGTGTTGATATTTTAAAATGTTTGTGATAGGAGTAGAAGAGTTAATATATAAGAAACTTAGAACAGTGCACATAGGAGCTGGGCACATAGTACGTCCTAAATAAGTGATAGCTATTATTATGAGATACAGAAGAGACACAAGAAGGCTTTGCCATTATCGTTATGATAATTCCTAGAGCAAGATAAACATAGAAGCTAAATTTGAAAATAAGGGAGGAAAGTGTTTATAGTTGGGTTGATTTGATGTAGTTATCCATCAAATTTGCCTTGAAAGGAAAGATTACAATCTCTCAGAGCTTGCTGACTCCTTTGGACCTAAAGAACATTTAGTACATTTTCTTATTGTGTCATGATTTTACTAATTGAGCGCTTATTATATTTTAGGCATTGTTTAAGCACCCAGGTATCGAAGTAGACAAAACAAGCAAAAATCCCCTGCCCACATGGACCTTACTTTCCAGTGGCATTCCTGCTCTTACTGTTAACACAGGCCCCTGAAGACTTTCCTATTACAAAGAAATTCCATCTTTGTTTTACATCCACTTCCCTCTTGTCTTAGAGCTGAGGGAATCAAGAATCAAGCCAACCTTAGCCTAAATTCTGAGACCAGTGGAAAGGAAAGGCTCAAGGGTCAAGGGTGGAACTCTTGCTAAGCATATATTCCTCTTTAATAAATCACACGGAGGATCAAGGTGCTAATGCCAAGGTTGAAGTAAACAGGTCTAGCAAGAACTCCCGCTTGGGTTTTTTAAATCATCTCAGAACTTAAAAAGAACTGAGCCATGTAGTTAATATTTTAGGTTTAGTAATTACACCAGCAATGTCGCTTTCAAGCTCGGTTGTCTGACGGTTCTCTTAGAAATGCTAAGTTGCTTGGGCAAAGGTTTAAGGAGGGTCTATATCTTATTGATTCTTCTTTGGGTAACTCCCAAACTTTTCAATACCAAGATTCCCTCTTCTAAAAAAGATACAGTTTCTGATACCCACCCAGGGCCATATTTTGAAAGATTGCATCTACAAAGCCAGTATAGTTTTTTAAGTAATAAAAATGTCTCCCCATTTAAAAATTAACCAGCCGTCTAATTGGCACATGGAAAACCAGTATCACACTGGTTTACTAAATCTAGTTGAAAGCATAGTGTTTGGGACAGCCTGATGCATTTTAGCACCCCCTACAATTTTCATTACGCCTCATTGAAATGTTTACTATGATTTTACGATATCCTCTATCCTTTCCCTTTGGCTTGTTTGTATTTTTTAAAAAATATTTATTTATTTATTTAGTTGCGCTGGGTTTTTGTTGCAGCAGGCAGCCTCCTTAGTTGTGGTATGCAAATTCTTAGTTGCGGCACGCATGTGGGATCTAGTTCCCTGACCAGGGATGGAACCTAGGTCCCCTGCATTGGGAGCGCAGCGTCTTAACCACTGTGCCACCAGGGAGGTCCTGGTTTGGTTGTACTTTGGTTCTTGGTGTTGGAAAGCAGAATAAAAGGAGACAATATCTTGCAGAAAATGCATTTCACGCCCCTTTCAGGTAACCCCTCTATACCCGAGGTGATTTTCGCGATCCCAGATCCCGCGCACTGAGCCCCGCCCCCATCCTAGCCCCACCCCTCGACTCCCGTCCTCTCGAGTCCTCCAGCGAAGGGGGGCGGTGCTCGCTGCAAACCCACAGTCAGCCGCCAGGGGGAGACAGCGGCTGCAAGAGCCAGGGGTCCCTGTCCAACGGCCAGGCGGCGGAAGCGGAAAAGGCGGGACCTGGGGCGCACGTTACGTCAGCACGTGCGAGCGTCAAGGCCGGGTCCCCGGAATAGAGAGTGGGCGCTTCCTGCGCGTGTTGGCTGTGAGGAGGTCGCTGTCGGGTTGTGGAGTTCGACCTCATGGCGGAGATAATTCAGGAACGCATAGAGGATCGACTCCCGGAATTGCAACAGCTGGAGCGCATTGGACTGTTCAGTCGTGCGGAGATTAAGTGAGAGAGCGGAGGAAGAGGAAGGGCTGGGGCGGGTAGAGGGGAGGCTGGGGCGTGTGTGTGGCGGGGGGGCAGGGATAGGGGGCACTTGGGTTGTGTTTATTTTTTCTAATGTTGTAGAAGCCCATTTCCAGATTCTGATGATGCCCAGAATTAATTTCTCATTCATTGCAAGGTGATCAGTCCATTTACCCCTCGAACATACTGACAGCTCTTCGTGGAGGAGGTTTTGAGGCTATAAAGGGGATAAAACCAGGATACCCGCCCGTCAGGAGCTAGCTGCCCTGACACAGTATGGTGGGGGAGACAGACAAGTGAAACATTTTGATCGTAATGCAGCGTACTGTAAGTTGATTGTACTAGAGTACTGCCCTAGAGATGTGAACAGAGAGCCGTGGGAGCCCGGGAGGAGTAGATAATTCTAACAAGACTTGAAGATGGGGATCATTTAATTCGATTTTATATTTTACCCCAGGGCTTAGTCAACAACTAGTATATAGTTGTTACTCATTAATTTGTATAATAGTTTTTAATGGTTTACTGTGACTATTTCTTCATTTTACAATGACTGCGAATGTAGTACTGTGGCTATGGGAACCTTAAAGTAAACATTTGTTTATGAAACGCAACATATTGTGGACTCTTTAATAAGAGTGGACTCTGTATTTAGTTCATTCCTTAGCTAAATACAGTGAGTCTTCTCCCATAAGCCCTTTGCAGTAGTGATATAGGTAGAGACAATCTAGGTGTTTTTTTTTTTTTTTAAATCTACCTGTTGAAAATTCAGAAATAAGAGGAATTTAGGAAAGAAATTTGATTATTATTAAAACCCAAGTGACTTGAATTTGGAGGAAAAGAGATCTCTACTAATACCACATATAAATAATGTAAAGTACTACTTAACATTATTTACTTTGCTGGTGGGAATGTCCGTGGTCCTGGCAATCGATTGAGGTGATTTTCATGAAAGTTTTAAGGTACATCTTCATGCCCTTAAGACCACAGAAGTCCTGAAACTAGCATATTGTAAATCAACTATACTTTCATAATAATAATAAAAAAGAACACAGAGGTAATTATGTAAGAGAATATGGGGACTTCCCTGGTGGTGCAGTGGTTAAGAATACGCCTGCCAGTGCAGGGGATACGGGTTCGAGCCCTGGTCCCGGAAGATCGCACATGCTGCGGAGCAACTAAGCCCATGCGCCACAACTACTGAGCCTGCGCGCTAGAGTCTGTGAGCCACAACTACTGAAGCCCGCGTGCCTGGAGCCCATGCTCCACAACAAGAGAAGCCACCGCAGTGAGAAGCCCCCGCACAGCAAGGAAGAGTAGACCCCACTCGCCACAACTAGAGAAAGCCCACAGGCAGCAACAAAGACCCAGTGCAGCCAAAAATAAAAATAAATAAATTTATTTAAAAATAAAGGAATATGTACTTGCTTATGAAGGATAATTATTTGGGAATTATATATTTTGGCAAAGAGATGTTTCAAATATATTAAAAATAAACTTTAAAAATTCCAAAGTTATTTATTTAACTTCTTGTTTCAAGTGTTACATGTTAAATGGCTTTCTCCTTAGGGCTATCATTAAAAAGGCTTCAGATCTAGAATACAGAATACAGCGAAGAACTCTTTTTAAGGAAGACTTTATCAATTATGTTCAAGTAAGTGAATAATTCTATTACCTTTTAATGCCCTCACAAATTTAAAATCAGTTATAGAATAGTGAGCTTGATGTCAGTTTTCTACAAAATTCTGGAACTGATGATTAGACAGGTAATTTTTGAACAGGAATAGAGGTAATTTGGTAATAGTGTTGCTCCACTAAGGCTTTGGTCCTAGGCAAACTGAACATTGTTTTCTTCTATAGGGTTAGTAGATCAGAGTCTGCCAAAGACCCAGTGTACCAGGATTTCAGCAAGAGGTTTGATCAATTATGTCTTGTGGGGAAACATAAAGGAAAGTGAGTTTGATGATAGCACATGGTTAGGAAGTTAACGCTTATGTGCCTGAGGTCTGTCGATTTAGAGAGAGGTGAGGTATGCTGCAAGATTCTTCAGTCCTGTAAATGAATGGAAGATTTGAGTGAAGATAAAATATACATGCTTGGGACTTCCCTGGTCATCCAGTGGTTAAGAATCCGCCTACCAATGCAGGGGACACAGGTTCAATCCCTGGTCTGGGAAGATCCCACATGCCGTGGGGCAACTAAGCCCGTGTGCCACAACTACTGAGCCTGCACTCTAGAGCTTGCATGCCACAACTAGAGAAAGCCTGCGCACAAGCAACGAAGACCCAATGCAGCACCCCCCGAAAAAAAAAAATATATATATATATATACACACACACACACACATGCTAGATCAGTTTTCAGTGGGGGAGAATAATGTGTTGGATGATAAAATCAGGATTCAGAAAGAATCCAATAATTAGATGTTATAAATCTTATACTTTGGGACTTCCCTGGTGGCGCAGTGGTTAAGAGTCCGCCTGCCAATGCAGGGGACATGGGTTCGAGCCCTGCTCCGGGAAGATCCCACATGCCGCGGAGCAACTAAGCCCGTGCTCCACAACTACTGAGCCTGCTCTCTAGAGCCCGTGTGCCACAACTACTGAAGCCTGCGCACCTAGAGCCCGTGCTCCACAACAAGAGAAGCCACCGCAATGACAAGCCCACGCACTGCAACGTAGAGTAGCCCCCGCTCTCTGCAACTAGAGAAAGCCCGCGTGCAGCAATGAAGACCCAACGCAGCCAATAAATAAATAAAATTAAAAACCAAAACAAATAAATCTTATACTTTAACACTAATAAACATTATAAAAGGTTCTAAGTTTAGCTTTTAAAAAAACCTACTGAATGAAAAATATATGAGACCTGGCTAAGAATCTTGTATTTGAAGGAGGTCCTAAGGCTCAGTAGATTGCTATATCAAAATAGATCAAGAAGTATATCATGTCAAAGCATATAATCTAAGTGATTACATGAACAGAAGTAGAGTGTTGGGTAAGTTAGCTGAGCAGAGGAGGTTGCAAACAGTAGGCACTCAGAAGATGTTGGTTTGAAAAAAAGTATTTTGCACTTGTCAGACTATGTCTGGAGCATTGTCAGCTCAGGATGACATTTTAAGAAGGACTTTGAGAGGTTGGTTAGGAGGCAGCCAGGACGTAAACCTTGTTCTGGGAGGAATCATTGAAGGAAATGGAGATGTTTAACCTTAGGGAGACTTAAGAAGTGGCAAATAATTTCACTCTTAATATGTTTGAAGAGCTATGTGTGGATTAGGTTGATTTGTTTAGTTTTAGAGCACAAATAGAAATAAGTAGATATAAAAACTCACATACACACCTCTCTTACATGTATACCCCCTCTGCCTGCACACAACCATATATACTTGCTATGAGACATAAGTGGCATTTTATATTGAGGTTCTGATTATCCACATTGAAAAAATAAAATTAGATCCCTTCCTCATGCAAAAATAAATTCCTATGGAATTGAGTAGCTAAATGTGGTGGGAAAACTAAATCTACAAAAAATTAAGAATGACTTCAGGTAGGGAAAAGTTTCTTTTTTTTCTAAATTGAAGTATAGTTGAATTACAATGTTGTGTTAGTTTCTGGTGGACAGCAAAGTGATTCAGCTATCCATATGTATACATATTTTTCATATTCTTTTCTATTATGGGTTATTTCAGGATACTGAATATAGTTCCCTGTGCTATACAGTAGGATCTTGTTGTTTATCTATTTTATATATAGTAGTTTGTATCTGCTAATCCCAAACTCCTAATTTATCCCTCCCCCATCCTGTTTCCCTTTTGGTAACCTGAGTTTGTTTTCTATGTCTGTGGCTCTGTTTCTGTTTCGTTAGTAAGTTCATTTGTGTCATATGTTAGATTCCACATATAAGTGATATCATATGGTATTTGTCTTTCTCTTTCTGACTTACTTCACTTACTATGATAATCTCTAGGTCCATCCATGTTGCTGCAAATGGCATTATTTTATTCTTTTTTATGGCTGAGTAGTATTCCATTATGTATATATAGCACATCTTCTTTATCCATTCATCTGTTGATGGACATTTAGGTTGCTTCCATGTCTTGGTAAATAGTAAATAGTGCTACTAGGAACACTGGGGTGCATGTATCTTTTCGAATTATAGTTTTCTCTGGATGTATGCCCAGGAGTGAGATTGCTGGATCATATGGCAACTCTGTTTTTAGTTTTTTAAGGAAACTCTATACTGTTTTCCATAGTGGCTGTACCAGTTTACATTCTGGTAGGGAAAAGTTTCTTAAAATGAAGAAGACTGTGAAAGCACAAACCATGAAAGAGAAGATTGATTTGACTATGTTAAAGGTAAAAATTTCTGTGCAAAAAAGACATCATAAATAATGTAAAAAGATAAGCCACAAAATGAGAGAAAATATTTGCAACATATATAGTCAGAATCTAGAATATGTAAAAAACTAAAAATCAAGAAGAAATGACAAACAAGTGGAAAGAAAATGAAAACAACTGGAGAAATAGGTTCATGCAGTTCACAAAGGGGAAACATCAGTCATTGGTAAACTTTTGAAAAGATGTTAGCCTCGTTAGTAATCAGGTAAGTATCGATTAAAACCAGGGTGCAGTACTACTTTATACCCATCATATTAATAAACGTTTTAAAGACTGATACATATGTATCAGCATATGATTTGTCCCATCACTTTCAAGAGCAATTTGGCAATATCCCATGAAGTTGAAGATGCGTGTACTGTGTGACCCAGCAATTTCATTCATTCAGTCATACAGTATATATTGAGTACCTGTTATGTACATGGCACTGATGGGGTACAACAATAAATTAAGCAGACAGAAATCATGGCCTTGAGGAGCTTACATGTTAGTGGTAAAGTTCCTGGATATATCCACAAGAAGATGTGTGCAAGAATATTAATTACAGCTTTTTGTAATAGAAAGATTGGAAACAAATACGCATCCCAGGAGGAAGGATAGGTAAATTGCACGTTTGTATAATGAAATGCTATACAGCACTTAAAATGAATGGACTTAAATTCCACATGACAGCAGGGATATATCTGAAGTCATAATGTTCAGTAAAAATATGGAGTGATGGGTTCAGTATGGTACCATTTGTATAAAGTTTAAAAGCATTCAAGACAGCATTATAATAAAGTTTGAAGTCATGCTTGTGAAAGATAAACAACTGAGTCAAGATCATCATTTCCTCTGGAGAGGGAGAAGAGTGGAATCAGACATGGGGGGCTTTGCCTTTATTTGAAATGTTTTATTTCTAAAAACGTTCTGAAGCAAATATAGTAAAATGTAGGCTTTGACGTAGCTGTATGGTAGCTGCATGTGTGTTCTGTATGCTTCAAATATTTCGTAAGACAGTTTTAAAAGGAAGCATGCGGTCTTGTAAGGTTCTGTGCCTTCTGTCTCTAGTAGTCTTCAAGCTTAGAGAGGAATTATATAGTAGTGGTTTTTGGAGAGTCTTAGAGATTCTCAGTGGTCCTTTGGAGGCGAGGGTAGGGAGAGCCAATTAGGTGCCCTGTTTCAGCTAGTACAACCCTGTTTATCTGCTTTATTTGCTTGTGCGTCAGCTAAAATTTTTGAATGGTTAGTTTCCTAAAAGTTTGAACACGTTGTTGTAGACTAGGAAGTTAGATTGATATTGTAAATCTTAGAAGTCTTAGAGTTTTAGTAACATGCTTTCTTTGTATCTAACATGTTTAGATGCATGCTAATGTATGTATTTTTGAGTTTTGCAGATGCAAGGTGAATTTTTAGTGAATGCTAGACATTTATTGTAAATTAGGTTTCTTGATAGCAAATTATTTTCTGTTTTATGTTTTTGATTTTTATTTACTTTATGATTTTGACTAAATCTCCTCTATATAAAAGGTTATACTTTTTCTTGTTTTCTCTTTTTTTGTATGTTTTTCTTTCATAGTATGAAATCAATCTTTTGGAACTGATCCAGCGAAGACGAGTTGTAAGTAGATGATTTTCTGGAAGTTGGAAAAAAATATAGAATTAAATAGTGTGACTGCAAAGCTAGAACTTGGGTTTGGGAAGTAGTTGGCATTGATAATTGTGTGGTGGTGTGCTCATAATGATACTTGTAATTATTTGCTTTCTCTACCAGTACTGTTTAAAGATCAACTGGGAATGCTGCTTTGGATTAATGGGATTAAACTGAGGCTTTTTTTTTTTTAATGTACCTTTTTAGCGTATTGGGTATTCATTTAAGAAGGATGAGATTGAAAATTCTATTGTACACCGGGTACAAGGTGTCTTCCGACGTGCGTCAGCCAAGTGGAAAGTAAGTGTTCAGAGTGCCCTTAGCTGTAAGGGATGTGAAGGTGTGTATTATACGTATTATGAATATGGATATTCAAATGTGTGGTTGTGGATTCTTATCTTGGGTATCTCAATACTTATTCTAATGATAACATCATGACTTGAAACCACTTATCAAACCGTTAAGAAAATTGATCGCATTACCTTAGAGTTAGTCTGTGAGGATGATGCTGAAAACAGTGGATTTGATTCATATTTAAGGATCAGAAACTTGTCTGGGATTTGGATTTGTCTCTAAATAAAGTAGCCCGAGCTGGGGTACTTGGAGGTGGAAGATAAGGTTAGAGTAGGCGCAGCACCTCAGTAACTTGGTTTTCTTCAAGTTTGGTTCTGGGACCGGGATATATTATATGGGAAGTACTTTGGATTCTTGGGAATGACAAATTTTAGTTTGCTGCCTCTGATTGAGACCATTTCAGAAGTGCATTGAACAAATTGGATAGATGACAAATTTTGTCTTAGATCAAAGTAGGTGGGAGTGGGGGGACGGAACAGGTTGTCATGGTTAAGAGATCTAAGGCTTGGGTAAGGAACAGCCTAATAGGCTGAGGGATGTGGCACATTGGATTTTCTGAAATCTGCCTCTGTTGCAAACAAAATTAATGAATGCAAAGGTGTATTGTATATAAAATTCAAATTCAGGCAACTTACTCCATTGCTTTTCTTGCAGGATGATGTTCAACTTTGGCTGTCTTATGTAGTCTTTTGTAAGAAGTGGGTGAGTATTGGGCAGCCCTATCTTGGTCCCTCTTTCCCGCTTTTGGTTAGTCTGCATTTTAAACCTCATTCTTGACTACTGAACTCCATGTTTTCTCCAAAGGTGTGTAAGGTTAACAAATGGGAAAAGAACCCAAGAAGGCTGAACCTCAGTGTAACAACATTTGCATATTTGAATGACTATATAAATGGCTTCCATATCAGCTGAAAAGAAAAGGGTCTTTATGCATATATGTTCAGTAAAGTTGAAAACATTTTTTAGATATTTAAAATGTTTATGTTAAGTGGTTTAGGTAGAAGAGAACCCTGAGTGAATCTGTATTTGTTTATATGTCCTTAGCAATAGCAGATGTCGCCTCATTGGAGTTCACAGTTGGTGAGGGTACAGTGCAGATCACTTAGAGTTTAATAGCAATGACTTTGCTGTGCAGGAAATAGAATTTTTCTTCTTTTACAGGCTACCAAAGTTCAACTTAGCAAGGTATTCTCTGCCATGTTGGCCATTCATTCGAACAAGCCAGGTATGGTGAAATCCTTGTCAGTTCCTTTTCTACCTTTTTTGTAGACTCAAGCCATTTTGGAATTTATTTTTTTATTTTTTATTTTTTTTTAATTTTATTTATTATTTATTTATTTATTTATTTATTTATTTTTGGCTGTGCTGGGTCTTCGGTTCGTGCGAGGGCTTTCTCTAGTTGCGGCAAGTGGGGGCCACTCTTCATCGCGGTGCGGGGACCGCTCTTCATCGCGGTGCGCGGGCCTTTCACTATCGCGGCCCCTCCCGTTGCGGGGCACAGGCTCCAGACGCGCAGGCTCAGCAGCTGTGGCTCACGGGCCCAGCTGCTCCGTGGCATGTGGGATCTTCCCAGACCAGGGCTCGAACCCGTGTCTCCTGCATTAGCAGGCAGATTCTCAACCACTGCGCCACCAGGGAAGCCCTGGAATTTATTTTGCTTGATAAACCTAAGAGAATTATTTTGAGAACTTGAGCATATGAACTTGGCCTTGGCAGTTTTTATTCCTGAATAGCTGCCTCTTAGTTCATCCCTGCTACTGTGAACTAGTTACTGTGCCAGGTATTGTATCTGTGAGCAGGAAGGACTAAGTTTCTTTCTAGCTGATGGTGAAAGAAACTCTTCAGTTCTTTGAGGGGAATTCTGTTTGGAGGCAGTCAAATCTGAGGATTTCAGAAACATAAAGGGGAAAATATTAATACAGATTTTACAAGAGCGATTAGCACAGAGTAGGTACTCAAGTTTTGTAAGAGAAAGACTTCTCTTGTGAACACTGTGTAAGCAGTACGATATTTTATAGTGAAGGTGCTTCAGTGTCTGTTCTGGAGTATTCGGTTTACAGCACACAAGACTCAAAATCGGCTACATTTGGCACCGGTTGATTCCGAAGGATACAACAAGACAACGTTAGTACTGTCAGCCGTTCGGAGGCTCGTCTTTGGTGGGAGGGCATGAGAGCACGGGAGTGGGCAGAGGAGCCGCACTGGCGTAGTGGACCCCTGGATGTGTGCAGCTTCCAGGTGGTATATCTATGAACTCTGCTCAGTTTCAGGAGTCACATGCTCAGGAAAGCCCAGAGCAGTGGCTCTCTACCATTCATAGCCCTCCTCGTCCAGACACAGTTACAAACCGTGGGTCATTTTTACCAAAAGCACTCTTGCCTGGTAATAGCTGATCTTTTTTTTTTTTAACATCTTTATTGGAGTATAATTGCTTTATAATGGTGTGTTAGTTTCTGCTGTATAACAAAGTGAATCAGTTATACATATACATATATCTCCATATCTCCTCCCTCTTGCGTCTCCCTCCCACCCTCCCTATCCCACCCCTCTAGGTGGTCACAAAACACCAATCTCCCTGATCTCCCTGTGCTATGCGGCTGCTTCCCACTAGCTAGCTATTTTACATTTAGTAGTGTATATGTGTCCATGCCACTCTCTCACTTCGTCCCAGCTTACCCTTCTCCCTCCCCGTGTCCTCAGGTCCATTCTCTGTGTCTGGTAATCGCTTATCTTTACGAAGTTTCTAGGGAGATAGCTAGAATGTTACCTCAAGGTTAATTTCTTATGTAGAAGGACAAAGGTTTTTTGTTTGTTTGTTTGAAGACTTTATTCCCAGTAGGTACAATAAAAAATTTACTTTAATAATTGAGTCATTTGAAAAAAACTATCAACTACTTTAAATACAGAGAAAAGAGCAAAATAATTTATTTCACTGACTCTAAGATGTACAATTTTTTCCAGCGTTTTAAGACATTAAAAATTTGTATGTGAGTTAATGATGATGTTGACCTTAGATCTGATGGAATAGAGTAACGGGCACATAAGTATGCACAGATGTTAACATTTACAGATTTGGTTTAGAACACTCTAAATTTTAGATAAAGCAACAATACTTTACAGATAACCATTAGAAATTCCCTATCTCCATCCTCTTCCTCTTTTGGTAAGATTTAAAAAAAAAGATCTTTGGGTATCAAAATTGGAGCATTGGTCTTTTCATACCTGACTTGATTACTTTATTGAAATGAAGTCTGATGTTTTTCACTTACAGCCTTGTGGATTATGGCGGCCAAATGGGAAATGGAAGATCGCTTGTCTTCAGAAAGTGCAAGACAACTATTTCTTCGGGCTCTGCGCTTTCATCCAGAGTGCCCGAAACTATATCAAGAGGTGAGTGTGTGTGAACATAAGATGAGAGAGTCATGTCTTAGTTTGGTCCTCTGGAGACGTATATACTTTATTAAGTTAAAAAGTCTTCGATTTATGGAGACTAGGAATAAGTAGGGAAGCTGCTGGGGAAAGGGGGTCACAAGGGTATTTCTTGGCCAGTAGTAGGTGTTGACTTTGCTCATCTTCCAGGTGTTTAGTGAGAGATTGGAACTCCTACCTGTCCATTACCATGGGGAGGGATAGGGAACTGGACCCTACCTTTCTTTACTTGAGTGTCAGGGTTCAGCCATCTTTATATCTTTGTATGTATGTATGTATGTATTCATTCATTCATTTATTCCCCTCCCCTTCTCCTGCTCTCCCCTCCCATCCCCTTCCTGCTTCTTTTGGCTTCCCTTGCTGTTTTTCCCACTTTCTTCTCATTCTCTTCATCTAGTTTTCTTGAGATAGATATTTCCTTCCCCTCCTGGTGGACTTACTCCCTCTTAGAGGGGTGCACTAGAACAATGAATGATAGCCAGACTTAATTTTTTTTTTTTTTTTTTTTTTTTATTTATTTATTTATTTTTGGCTGTGTTGGGTTTTCGTTTCTGTGTGTGGGCTTTCTCTAGTTGCGGCGAGCGGGGGCCACTCTTCATCGCGGTGTGCGGGCCTCTCACTATCGCGGCCTCTCTTGTTGCGGAGCACAAGCTCCGGACGCACAGGCTCAGTAGTTGTGGCTCACGGGCCTAGTTGCTCTGAGGCATGTGGGATCTTCCCAGACCAGGGCTTGAACCCGTGTTCCCTGCATTGGCAGGCAGATTCTCAACCACTGTGCCACCAGGGAAGCCCCAGACTTAATTTTTTAAAAAACCAGCAAATGCTAGAAATGGCATATTATCACATATAATAATATGCAATATTACACATGCAATATTACATATGTAATAATTTATTATCACACAGTACATATTATATATTAAATATTATCACATATTACATATTATGTAATAATATTACATTTATTACATCATGTAATATTGTACATATTATGTAGATTAATATGTAATATTACATATGCGATATGTAAAATATGTAACATGTACTATGCAATAATATGTAATATTACACATTACATATGTAATATGTAATGTTACATGATATGTAATATTACATAGTATGTAATATTACATATGTAATATATAATATTACATATTACATGCTATGTAATATTACATATTACATAATATGTGATATTACATATTATGTAATATGTGATATTACATATTATGTACTATGTAATCTTGCATATTACATATTACATATACAATATGTAATATGTAATATGAATAATGACATTCAATAACATATTATTGAAACTGCACCCTTTTCTGAGGTGTTTGTCAGAATAAGGGAGAAACTACTGTTGAGCCTTCAAAGGAAAATTAAGCCCTATGTGATGAGGGGGACCCTCATTAAGACCCCTATGTGTGATGGGTCTTAAAGCTAATAGGTTTTGTAGCTGTCTCAACAGTATTTTGGTTTCGTAGTAATTTAATGTTTTATATTATAGTCTTGTGTCCTTTCTCTTCATATTGTGTTAGACAGTTCTTTGTGGCCTTTATTATTTTTATTGAGAAACTATTATAAGAATCAGTCATCCCTGCTATTAGAGTGCTATTGTATGGTGTTATTGTTTATGTTTTTTGGAGGCTTTCACAATTGCCTAGACTTGTATTTTCCAAAATGGAAATAGATTTTTTGCTTATTCTTATCAAAAGTAAATAGAATTTATTTATTATAAATGGTTCAGAGAAAGCAGTTTTATGAAAAAAGTAACAGAAAAAGTACTCATAATTTTACCCCCCATACTTTTATGCATATTACAGATATTTAAAACAGGCTTTATTCTGAAAAGTGGGATTCTACTACACATTTTTGTGTTCTATATTTTTACCTAATACATCATGAATATAGTCCCGTGTTAGTATATATTAATTTATATTAGTGGTATTCGAACTTTTTGGTCTTAGGACCCCTTTACAATCTTTTTTTTTTTTTTTTTTAAAGGATTTTCTTATTTATTTATTTATTTATTTATTTATTTTTGGCTGTGTTGGGTCTTCGGTTCGTGCGAGGGCTTTCTCCAGTTGCGGCAAGCGGGGGCCACTCTTCATCGCGGTGCGGGGACCGCTCTTCATCGCGGTGCGCGTGCCTTTCTCTATCGCGGCCCCTCCCGTCGCGGGGCACAGGCTCCAGACGCGCAGGCTCAGCAATTGTGGCTCACGGGCCCAGCCGCTCCGCGGCATGTGGGATCTTCCCAGACCAGGGCTCGAACCCGTGTCCCCCGCATTAGCAGGCAGACTCTCAACCACTGCGCCACCAGGGAAGCCCTACAATCTTAAATTACCGAAATCCCCAAGGATCTTTTGTTATATGGGTTATCTGTTAATTTTTATTTGAAAATTAAATATTTAATTGAAATTTAATTTAATTGAAAATTAAAACCAAGAAATCTAAAAATATTCACTTAAAAATAATAAACCCATTACATGTCAATATAGGTTACTTTTTTTTTTTTAAACTTTTTTTTTTTTTTAATTTTTATTTATTTATTTATTTATTTTTGGCTGTGTTGGGTCTTCGTTTCTGTGCGAGGGCTTTCTCTAGTTGCGGCGAGCGGGGGCCACTCTTCATCGCGGTGCGCGGGCCTCTCGCTGTCGCGGCCTCTCTTGTTGCGGAGCACGGGCTCCAGACGCGCAGGCTCAGTAGTTGTGGCTCATGGGCCTAGTTGGTCCCGCGGCATGTGGGATCTTCCCAGACCAGGGCTCGAACCCGTGTCCCCCGCATTGGCAGGCAGGTTCTCAACCACTGCGCCACCAGGGAAGCCCGGTTACTTATTTTTAAATGAAGAAAACTCTTCTAAAACAAAGTTTAAAGAGAAGAATGGCCTTATTTTACATATTTGCTAATCTCCTGAATATCCGACTGAATAGAAGACAGCTATATTCTTGTCTCTACTTTTGCATTCAGTGTGGGTGATAGCACCCATCATATAGCCTCTGAAAAACCTTAAACTCTTGACAGAATAAGAGTGAAAAAGGCAAATAACATGTTATATTATTATGAAAATAGTTTTAACCTTGTAGACCTCCTGAAAGGGTTTTGGGAATCTCCAGGTATCTCCAAGTCACATTTTGAGATATACATTATCTGTTCTGATAGTTGCATTTGTTAAAAAAAATAAAGATTGTTTTTTATTTTATACTCTAAAAGTAATATGTACTTTGTAGAAAATCTTGGGGAAAAAAGTCAGAAAAGCACAGAAAAGGAAAAAGTATGACTGAGGACAAATACTATTAACATTTCTTCATAGGCTTTTTTCCTGTGCACATTTTTCACATAATGGTAATTGTGTTATATGCAAAATTTTATAGCCAGCTTTAAAAACAAAGTAGAATATCACTAGAATTGTGGTGTACCATTACTAAATTATTGTAACTATTTTATGGCTGCATCACCAGTCTGCTTCTTTTATAATATATTTCACTTTCCCTACTTTTAGACACTTAGATTGTCTGCATTATTTGCTCTTATACCCTTGTGTATGAAACTTCTAGGTATTTAGGATTATTTCCTTAACAATTTCTGGAAGCAGAATTTTTGGGTTAATGAGTATAAGCATTGTTTTAAAACTTGTCATTTTAATATGTCTTGTAACATAGAATTCAAAGTATTAAAAATTCTGGACAAATCCAGCTTTGTATTATGTGTTAACCATATGTTTGTATAGAAACATTCAGGAGAGGGAATTCCCTGGTCGTCACAGTGGGGGCCCGGCTTTGATCCCTGGTCGGGGAACTAAGATCCTGCAAGATGCGTGGCGTGGCCAAAAAAAAAAAAAATCCATGCCTTGTCAATGTCAGCTAGTTTCATAACAAGATAGATTATAACACTCCCTCCACACTTCCCCAGATCTGATATTTATGAGTAAAAAGAGGCACGTTATATATTTCTAATTAAAAATTTATCTCCAAAGGTTTTCAGTTCATTATTTCCCTTCTGTGTTAGTATTTTAGGATGGAGCTGATGCATGCTGAGAAATTGAGGAAGGAAAAGCAAGAGTTTGAAAAAGCCAAGATGGATGTGGTAAGATCCTAATGTATTGTCACTTGTTAACAAGATGTAGTGTTTTGAACCTGCTTAGGAGTAACAGAGAATCTTTAGGAGCACTGTTCGTGACTTGCCGGTCTGCCCGTGGCTGGCGGGTTCCATTCCAGTGCCACAGCAGTTCCAGCACCACGCGACTGACCGCCTCGTGGCTCTTGGTTTCAGGTCTTGGAGACAAAGTGGGAATAAAGAAGAAAATCTTTAGAATGTATTTTTCTTTCCAACTTAATATATTGAAACTTTTAAATGTCTTGCATTGATTTAATTAAAATGGGCTTAGTAATAAAAATGGAATTTTGTGCTTTAAAAATAGACATTTGGACTAATTGGAGTGGTCCTTGAAATTATTACTGATGGAATGGCCAAATACTGTTCTTTATGATCTCATTAAATGATATGTTAATGGGTCGAAGGAGCTCAAGAAAGGTTGTGAAACGTGTGATTCCTAGCCTTCTTTCTTTTCCTTTTTATGTAATTTTTTACGTGACAGAGTAAGTTTAAAGAAACAAGTTTGAGAATGTTAGAGCTGAAAAAGGAACTTCACTATCACCTGTTATTGTGATTACCAGCTCTGAACTTTTTTATCCAAATAAAATCT
This sequence comes from Balaenoptera acutorostrata, assembly GCF_949987535.1. Lineage (NCBI taxonomy): Eukaryota > Metazoa > Chordata > Mammalia > Artiodactyla > Balaenopteridae > Balaenoptera > Balaenoptera acutorostrata. The sequence goes on along the minus strand of NC_080083.1, from coordinate 18,358,006 downwards.
TACACAGAAGGGTAAACATGGCATGTAAAACCTGACCTATTCTGGTCTAGGTAGAGAGTGAGGCCTTAAGCCGTGTAATCTTGCTACAACTCCAGGAGCCTGAGAATACAGTTGGAAGATCAGTGATCTTATTCAAGCTGTACATTTTACAAGTGAGGGAACTGGCCCAGAGAGAGATGTGATTTGCCAGAGGTCATGTGGCACAGGTAGTCTAGGATTGTTAATTTTCCTTCTAGCGCTATTTCTGCTTACTGGCATTACCTGTTCAGATGTTTAATATCATACTCTTTAGGGGAATCTCGAGTATGCTGAAGAAATACTTATGGGCGAGTTGGCAAGGATCATCTACAAAAATTCTGTAAACATAATTAAAAGTAGGTATCCTTTGAAAATTTATTTATGGTGGGAAAGTGAAACATTCAATTTATAATGAGGAACCTTTAGCCTATTTTGAAAATTTCTGTTAGAATGTGTATAAAACTCTGATTGTAGGAAATAGTGTCCTGATTCTTTCAGAAAAGGCTTATTTCCCCTTAGATTATAACTGAACATTTCAGTAAGTTTTTGAGTACTTAAATCATGTGGGGAGTTGAAAAGAATAAATGATTTAGTACATTCTTTTGTGTCCTAAAGATGCTTAGAATAAAGTCCTTAATGAATACTCAAATATTAATAATGACTTTGCTTGTGTAGTGGGACCATGGGTGATTTTTTTGTTTTATCTTACTTCCCACTTTATAAAAAAACCAAAACTAACTCCAGTACTTTAAGAAAGTGCTCCTTTAGAGTCTTACTCCCCTCCCCCACTTTTTAAATTTTAGGTGCAGAATTTCATGTGTCACTGCTTTCAATTGCACAGCTATTCGACTTTGCCAAAGATCTGCAAAGAGAAATTTATGATGAGTAAGTAAAATAGTGGAAAAGTGAATATGTCTGTTTTGATCTTGTGGTAAGGGTTTGAAGTTGGATATTTAGAAAGGGGGAAAGAAGATACCATACAAAATCCTTGGAAGAAAGCTGTTTTAGGACTATTGTATAGTATTTTATGTATACATAAAAAATGTATTTTTGGAGAAGTTGTTTGACTCACTTACTGGCTTCCCTTGGGAAATAGTTTGCCTTTGTTCAATAAGAAATATGTTCTATAGCTTATATAAAAATCTGTATTCCTGCTTTCCTGGCATGTCTTTTGTCCTTAAGATGAGAGTTGTACTCATGAATGTTTATAGTTGAGTGCTGCAGGTAATCAGACATTATTCTTTTTTTAAATATATTTATTTAATTTATTTATTTTTAACTGCATTGGGTCTTCGTTGCTGCATGCGGGCTTTCTCTAGTTGTGGCGAGCAGGGGCTACTCTTCGTTGCGGTGCATGGGCTTCTCATTGCAGTGGCTTCTCTTGTTGCAGAGCACGGGCTCTAGGCACGCGGGCTTCAGTAATTGTGGCACGTGGGCTCAGTAGTTGTGGCCTGTGGGCTCTAGAGCACAGGCTCAGTAGTTGTGGCGCGCGGGCTTAGTTGCTCCTCAGCACGTGGGATCTTCCCGGACCAGGGCTCGAACCCGTGTCCCCTGCATTGGGAGGCGGATTCTTAACCACTGCGCCACCAGGGAAGCCCCAGACATTATTCTTTTAATGTCTGGTTATATGGTTGAAGAATTATTTGCAGCCTACCTTGTGGGTACTTCACCCTTAATAGGACTCTTACTTTCATAGGAGATAAGAGAGAACTTGGATCAGTTTGCTCTGTGGATACCTTTAGGGTTTTGGTACATGATTAGGCTCCTTCTATTAGAGAAAATCAAGAGTCTAGATATGATAAGGTTTTCTTGGGCTCGAGAACCAGGTATCTTGTCACACATACCTGCTGGTTTGACTTTGAGAGCTAACCTACAAGTTAACATTTGTGAATGATGTCTGAAACAATCTGAAACTAACAAGTGTGTGACAGCTCTGATCTATTGACAACATTTACATAGTGAGGGTGAAGACATCTGGGGAGCCTGTTGGGAAATGACTCTTTTGGTGCTGGAATTGTTAAAGGGGTGTCCTGGGTACATTTTGAGAGCATTGGGACTGTCTCTCTGTTTGATGTTCTGAGTTAGTCTTGTCTCTCTGTTTGATGTTCTGAGTTAGTCTTATGTCCTAGGTTGACGTCAGTATTTTTCAGCCTTCAGGCTCTGCATACAGACGACCCCCTCACTTGGGATTATGTGGCCCGGCGAGAATTAGAGATCGAGTCACAGCCAGGAGAAGAGCCGCCCACAGCGAAACAAACCAAAGTGGCAGAGGTGGGCCGCCGGGAGGAGAGGTGCTGCGCTGTGTATGAAGAGGCAGTGAAGACGCTGCGTACAGGTGAGCTTCTCCAGGCCCTGTGTGCTGAGGAGTAACGGTGTTCCTGCATGTGAACCTGAAGCTCCGTTCCCATGACCAGAATCCACTTCTGGAACCTCTCTGTGGTAGTTTACAGTGTGCCTGGCTTTCCAACTTGTTCTTTCTCTTTTATGACCTTCCTCGATAGCTGTGGCATTTGTTCATTTATTTGGGGAAATAAATGATACTTAGGATGTGATCATTCAGAAGGTTGTTTCATTATCATTACTTAATTATCTTCTGTTATAGATTTACTTTATAATTTTGTAATATTGGAAAATAAAGGTAAAGGGTGCATGACATGGATAAGACTTTTAATTTTTGTATTTATGTCACTACTCAGTTGTTGGCCCTCAGTATTTGAGATGTTTGATAGGCTGTAATCAGAATAACTTATATTTTTCACCAGACTAGTTTAAACTCTTCCTCAGAGGAGTTTTCCCTTCAAAGAAAAGATGTACGATGACTGTTAAACTAAAAGAATTGCTGGTCTGATCAACATAATCTCTCTGATTTTTCCAGAGACCATGTGCAAGTGTTACATCAACTTTTGCATGGAAAGGTTTGCTAAGAAGACAAGCAGTCGACTCCTCAGAGAGAAGGTATTGACTTTGTTACGTGGTTACAGTGGCTGACTAGAAAGTGTCTCCTGAAAGAGGAACATAGGCACAGGTTTTTGGGGTCTGAGACAGCTTCCAAGAACTTGTTGCATAACCACTCTTTGTCCTGTGAGTGACCTGTCATTCTGAAGGTCTGAGTCTGCTTTGCCCTAGTTCTGGCCACCAGGTAAGGAGGTCCTCTCTTACTGGGCTGTGCTTGGTGCCACTGCCCAGATCATTTAATCATAAGTGAAACCACCTCTGTCCCTTCTTTCAATTCTCAGAAAGGTGTAAAACTGCTTTCGTTCCTGTCAGAGGCCAAAGACCCCTGCTGGGAGTTTTGTGATGAACTGAGATTTTTTTTCTGATTTCAGAGGCTGGAAAGAACCATGGTTGCATTCAGGAAGGCACATGATCTCAAACTTCTACCAGAACTCCAGTACAAGCAGTGGGTAAGGACCTGGACACATTCAGTGTCAATTACATGTACTTAATTCTGGTTGGTTCAGGCTGGTGTCATGTGTTTTAATATATATAGTTTTATGACTAAGCACATTTGGAAGATTGGCATGGTAGAGGTAGAGAGTGTTTATTATTTGGCTGTCAGTACTTAGTGTGTGCCAGAAATGAAATCTGTACCAGTAGAGGGAGGAATATTGTAATATATAGTGGAAAACACTCAGAACAGAGTCACAACTGGGTGTATTTTGTTTGTCCATCCATTCATGTTTTCCTGAACCTATGCTTGTCTCAGATTAACCGTTGGTACAATAAAGACAAATTAGATATGTTCAGTGCTTTAGAAGCTGACATTCTAGTAAGAGGCATATTGACCCATCCTTATACTCTGAAGTGGGTAAGGATTATTATATAGAGACCAGAATAATGTAGTGTGGGAATACACAGGTCTAGACTGGGTTTTGCGACTTAATAGGTAGGTGATGGGCAAACCACTTAACCCTTCTGAGTTGGTTTACTTGATTTTAGAATAATGATAGTGATCCTTGTTTTTGCCACCTCACAAAGTTGTTGAGAGCATGCCATGAGATGGTGAATGTGTTAATGTATTTAAATACTTTCTTAGTGGAAAAAAAAGGAAAAAAATCTTTATATTTATTGAATGCCTTTTATTTGTATAACTCTTAACCTCTTGATTTATATAATTTACACAATTTTTATGTAATTGCAATTAATTTCTTGCTATTTTGTATTGTGTGGTACTGTTTTTACATTAACATTTTTTCTATACTTTTTACGTAGATTGACATAAACTATTGATATATATATTAGTAGCGTATTGTATTGTACCACGACTGGGTACCCTTCTTCCATTATGGAATCTATCTGTGAAAAATCCCAGACCTGGATGAGTTCAGCTGCTCTGTTGGAGCTACTGAATGCTGCTGGCAGGACAGTCCGTCCCACCCTGTAAATTCAGCTGGGCGTGGCTTGGAGTGCCTTGGCAGTCCTGCTCTCTTTCCATTATTAGTTTCTTTTGGCATTCTGAACTTGGATTTCCTTTCGGATCCAAGCTTTCTAGCATCTTCAGCTTCTTGCACATGCTGGTGGGAGAGTCTTCTCTTTTCTTGGGGATCTCTGCTTTCACCTAACGCCTGTTCTTCCTTAAGTCTTAGCATAGATGGGGCTTCCTTTCTGGGAGTCCTTTCTCATCACTGCCAAAGACTCTTTTGGGTGCTTCTGCTTTGTACTCTGTAGCATATGATTCTTTTTCTGTGATGGTACGTATCAGACTCTCTGCTACTAAATTGGAGGCGCTGTGGGCAGTAGGGAACGCACCTGACCTCCTCATTATTGAATCTAGACTGTATAGCGTGCAGTTAACATGCTTGCTGAATGAATGGATTATATACTGCCATTTACTTGCTTTTTCACAATTTTGTAGAATTGGATTGGTTTTAGGTTTTTCTTTCCCTGTTACAGTAGTGTGGACGGAAGCATTTTTAAACAGATATTTCCTCCTGTTCATTTATTTGTTGGGTCATATTTGTTAAAGTAGAATTCCCAAGTTTGTGGCATGAACAGTCTCATGACTCTTTTCAGAAAAATGGGTACCCATTATTTAGTTTATAGTATGCCCAACTCTGTTTGAATGAATAAACTTGTTTCTTTACCATCCCACAAATACTGGTGGTGGATGTGGGTTTTATTATAGTGAACTATTTTATTAAAAATATAACTTTCAACCTAAATTATTTAGGCCGTCTGCTTTTCACCTGTGTTTTTTTGATAGCCCTTGGGGATAGGAGCAGGGAATGGAGGAGAAATTCCAAGTTTTTTACTTTGTGCCTGTTTGGCCGCCATGGTGAAAGGTTTAGTAGAAAGGCTGTTGTATCTATTGCCTCGTATGAGGTCTTTATTTGTCCCCATTTCCGTAGATAATGTAGCTCGCAGTAGATACTTTTCCAATGACCCTTTGTCTTATCCAGAGCGAGTTGTTGCTGCGCCATGACTTCCTTACGGAAGCTCTGGAGGTGGCAGGAGCCGGGATGGAATTGTTCCCAGGCTCCGTGGTGATGTGGCAGGTGAAGCTGCAGGTGCTGATTGCCTCAAAGAGCCCTGACGTAGCCGTGCTTTTTGAAGAAGCCTTTGTGCACCTGAAACCCCAGGTCTGTGAGTTGTGTCTTTTGTATTTCATTCTGTTTGGGAAACCTTTTAAGACTGCAGCCAAAGCTCATTTGGAGTAGACTTGTCTAAGGAAAGCTGGCCCCAGAGTGCATATTTGTGGTGATGGTTCAGGGATCATGGGTGGAAGAATTACTTCCATTTACCAGCCTATTTCTAATTCATTATTTGAAAGTCAACTAAATTATGTAAACTTTTCTATTCCTGTTTATATATCTTATAAGTGAGAAATACTAATAGAATATTATTTCTAAACTTTAAAGTTTAGAAGACTAAACCTTAAAGCTTTGCAGTGAATTTTTTATACTAGTAGGAAAAAGATATTCCAGGAGTTAAAATAGGGGGAAAAAAAATCATAGTTATTTTACCGCTTGTTTGTATGTGCTGCTGGGACATGAGCAAAGGCTAGATAGTTCAGCCTAGACTAGTTAGCACTTGTGTTGTGGTCCTACACAGCAGAGACGTGACCTGGGTAGCTTGGGTCTGACTAGTTTTGGGTTGTTAAGTGCTTAACTTACTGATAATTGATGATAATAACTTTAGGGAGTATTCCCCAACAGTGGGGAAGTAGAATTAACAGGAGAGTATTGCTTTGGGCAACGGGGTCCGAAGGCTGTCTGTGTTCTGGTGTACCATTCCTGCCAAGCACTGAGAGTTCTGTACAGTGGGGCAGACTGGGAATGACTCTGTATTGCATATATTGATTATCTCAGGAGGAACCTGTCTTTATAATGACTAGTTTTCACAGCATAGTGCTAAGATGTCATTTTCTAACTTTTTTTTTTTTTTTTTTTTTTTTTTAACTTGTGAGCAGATTTGTCTGCCATTGTGGATTTCTTGGGCAGAGTGGAGTGAAGGTGCCAAAAGCCAAGAAGACACTGAAGCAATCTTTAAGGTACAGGCCCCCTGTTGTAAGTCTTGTGTGTGGGGAATGAGCACATAGCCCTGCTAGTTGGCTAGCTTTCAAAGGGTTATTTCTAAAGCAGGTGCTCCTTTTAAAGCACTGTTCATTGCATGGCCTGGGATGGTTTTGGGAAAATTTGTTTTGATATGTAGACATTTCCTCATGTAGCTTGTTTCTCTTTGCTTTTAAATTTTAGAAAGCTGTCTTAGCTGTCACGGGTGGCGACTCAGTCACTCTGAAGGATAAGTACCTGGATTGGGCTTATCGAAGTGGTGGCTACAAAAAGGCCAGAGCTGTGTTTAAAAGGTACTCGCAGACATGCATGGCTGTTATGAGTCTCTCAACCCCATTCTCAGCCCCTCGTACCCAGATTATATGAATCACAACTAGATGGAGGAATAAATCCAAGAGCTGTTTAGTTCATACCCATTGTGAAAGGTTTAAAAAAAAGAGAGAGAGGTAACTAATAATTCATTGTAATCCTATCATCAAGAGAAAAACCGTCTTAGTGTATCATTTTAAAATTTGTTTTTCACATGTCTGAGATTATGCTATAATCGCACGTGGTGTACCACTTTTATTGATGAACATTAGACTGGCCTTTTTCCTACGAGTTACAATTCTTCATAAATAACATTTATTAAAAACAGCTACACGATATACCACCCTGTGGACGTGCCATGATTGATTTGGCCACAGTAACTGCTTTGAGGAACATTCGTGCACAAATATTATCTGTCCATTATTGGAAATTATCTTCTTAGAATATATTCTTAGAAATGGAGTTCTTGGTCTCCTTCAAAAAGACCCTGAGATGAAGGAGAGGGAACTTACAACCCTGAGAGTGAGAAAGAAGAGAACAGGAAGAGAACCGGGTAGGTGTTTGGTGGTGGTGAAGAGTAAAGAGATTGAAAATGGTGAGTGACTGGTGGCCAGGTCCAGTCGCCATGCTGAACTGCAGCCAGGACTTACACACAGGACGTGTGGCGGAGGCACTGGTGCGGGTGTTTATATTCATGCGATGTAAGAGGCTTTCTTCACTGTGGAAGATAACGGTTCCCTCTGTTCCTCTTTAGTTTACAGGAAAGCCGTCCATTTTCAGTTGATTTTTTCAGGAAGATGATCCAATTTGAAAAGGAGCAAGTAAGTGTCCTGTCTATGCATTTTTTGTCTGGGAAAATGGATTAGTGCTAACTAATCTATGGCAGCATTTTGTTATTTAAAAAGCTCTCGTTATAATACAGTATAATTTCTGGTCCCTTCCTCCAACCCCTTTTTCATAGATGTGGTTTTAGGAATGGTAATCAAGCAAAGAATAAAAAGGTACATGTCTGGAAACTAGACAACTCAGATGTCACCTCTTACAGGAAGTCCTCCCTGCCAGGCTGTGTGAGATGCTGCTTTTCTGCCTCCAGTGCCCTGTTTGTCTCTTGTTTTGGGTTGTGAGGTAGAGAGTAGGCACTCGTAACTGTTTCTGGTGTTTTTAACTGAACTTGTGAATGAGAAAAAATACAGGAAAGTGTCAGTTAAAAAAAATTATACATGAAAGTCCAAATACATCTGTAATCCCCTTGCAATAACACAACCGATCATATTTATTTTTATTTTTGTTGTTTTCTTTAATCCTTATTTATATACATATGCACAGTTTTGTGATGTTTTATTTCTGACTTACGTGACATGTGGAGGTTCTCACTTTTTTTTCCTTAACATCATTTTGTAAACACATTCCTGTGTTTTTACCTGGCATCATTTTTAATGGTTGTTGTGTTATTCTTAAACCTGTGGTTTTCTTAACCATTCTATTACTTTTAGGTTGTTTCTAGATTTTTGATATTGAAAACAGCGCTGCAAGCATTTTGCTTATATAGTTTTTTCTTTCCTTCTCTTTTGAGGACTGGAGATACTGGCTTTTTTTTATATATATAAGTTTATTTATTTATTAATTATTTATTTTGGCTTCATTGGGTCTTCGTTGTTGTGCGCGGGCTTTCTCTAGTTGCAGTGAGCGGGGGCTACTCTTCATTGCGGTGTGTGGGCTTCTCATTGCGGTGGCTTCTCTTGTTGCAGAGCACGGGCTCTAGGCACGTGGGCTTCAGTAATTGTGGCACGCGAGCTCATTAGTTGTGGCTCACGGGCTCTAGAGCGCAGGCTCAGTAGTTGTGGCGCATGGGTTTAGTTGCTCTGCGGCATGTGGGATCTTCCGGGACCAGGGCTCCAACCTGTCTCCCCTGCAGTGGCAGACGGATTCTTAAACACTAGACCACCAGGGAAGTCCCTATACTGGCTTTTTAAATGGTTCTGTACATATTGCCAGATAGTTCTCTAAAAGTTATACTTATTTATAGTGATAATCACCATATATGTATCTATATATCAGTATACCTGTTTCCTCAATACCTTCTCCAAGTGTTCAGTTTCACCTTCTCTCTTTTATTTTGGTATTTTGATTGGTGTTTATTTTTTTATTATTTTACTTTTTTTATTTGCCACACTGCGCGGCATGCAGAACTTCCTCAACCAGGGATTGAACCCATGCCCCCTGCAGTGGGAGCGTGGAGTCTTAACCACTGGACCACCAGTGAAGTCCAGGGATTGGTATTTATTTTTATTTGAAAAATTGACAATTAAAAATTAATTGAAAAATTAACAGTGAGGTTGAACTCTTATTTTCATAGGTTTGACCATTGTGTGGGTCAGTGATCTGTTCTTGTCTTACAGTGTAAGACTTAGTCTCGCATAATAATTCATAGCCAGGCTTTGGATTAATAACACAATGGTTATGTGCCTTGGGCAGGTCACTTAATTCTAAGCTTCGACATCCTTATCTGTAAAGGAGGTCGGAATACCTGTTTCAGGGGTGTGAGGGTTACAAGGCCAAATAAAAATAGTACAGTCTCAGCGAAGAGAAATTAGAATGAGGAAATAGTTATTTGACTACACAAAAAGATTTTTAAACTGAAGATGTTAATTAATCTGCTTTGAAAATGAAACAAGGAGAATACGTTTAAATGGAAGTAGAGGTGAAGAATTAACATTCATTGATTGTAAAGTTAGCACTGTCTACTCTGCTTGGTGCGTAATTCATCAGCATTTTAATTGAATCCTTGTAGTTGTCCTAAGAGATATTATTGTCCTCGTTTTATGGGTGAGGAAACTTTAAGGTCTGTCTGATGGGTTCAAAAAACTTCCTGAAGTTCATATAAGTAGCATTTATATATATTTTGCCTTGATATAATAAGTTTTAAGGTGGGTATGGCTAACGTGTGCCAGAGCCCAGATATTCAAAGGAAGAAATCCCTTGCCATAGGGAATAGAACCTTCCCCATTTATTTATTTAAATCCTGCTCCTCCCTCAGGGCTTTCACATATATTTTCCTGTGGAGGTGCCCATGTTCCCCCAGGTGAGAATTAATTAGGCTTTTTCCATGCCACCAGAACAAAGTGCTTTTATCACTGTTTGGCGTTTACTTACTCTGCCATGTAGTGTCTTTGACTTTTCTCTGGATAAGTTCAGAGTCAGGCTGTGTTCATTTAAACCTATCTCTCCTCCCCTTCAAACGCCTAATAGTTGATATCTGCTTAACAATATGTGTGAAAAGAATTTGTGACATTATAAATTAGGCTTTTGAGACAAGATTGTCTGATTTTTTTTGTTAGGAATCCTGCAAGATAGCGAACTTAAGAGAATATTATGAGAGAGCTTTGAGAGAATTTGGATCTGTAGATTCTGGTGAGTAAACTTCAGTTATAGACACATGGGTCTGTTTGCATGTGTGGTCTGTAACCTATGGTGGTTAGAATAGTGGTTCTTAACTGCTTTGGGGTCATGGGCCTCTTTGCGGATATAACTTGGCATCCTTCCCCTGCCTCCTCCCTCACTCAGTGCATAAATGCTGGCAGACATAATTTTGCTTATAATTTCAAGTTCACAAGCCCAGGTATCCATGGGTCTTCTGTTAAGAACTCTGGACTAGAAGGAGATTCGTTTGGTTTGGCTTTCTTGAAAAATGTGATATTTGTAAGGAAAAGGTTAATAATGTAGGTCAGAACAAAATGGGGTGGGAATTACAGCAAAAGGGTAGCGGGATACTAATTGACGAAGATTGTCATGGGCTGTTGCCACATTGTCTGTGTCTAATTTATAGGACTTGTAAAACATACTTCTCGGTATAGGTAAGTCATGTAAAGTCTGTTTACTTGTGAACTAAAAAACTGACATGTAGAGTTGTTAAACTCAGATTTAAAACAATACATTAGCTTTTTCAAGGTTTCAGCAGACCTTCTTCTGGTGAAATGAATGAATATGGCATTTTTACTAACCCAAGCAAGTTTTATTAAGCAAGCTGACAAGGTCCTAATGAACTCATTGAGTTCTGTTTCACCTTGAAAGAGACTCAGCAAAATCCTCCCTCTACAATATTTAGTATTTTTGAGTTTATGAAATATATAGACTGTCATGATTTTTCTTTTAAAGTGAAAGCAGGTTTCTTGAGAGATACACATTCTATAGTAGAATGTGGGCTGTGTCAGAAGGTGAGAGCACTAGACTGTCACGATCCAAGTGAAGATTTCTACTTTAAAAAAAAAAAAAAAAGTCTTTGAAATACCGTAGTGTAAAGAAGCTGAGAGAGGTATTGTTTTACATAGGGTTCTAGGAAAATAACAGCAAGAAGTTAAGTTTCTTAGAAATCTTGCATTGAATTGATATTAAATAATTAAGTTTATGTAATAAAGCCTTGTCAGTTACCTAATTGTATGTTTACAGTAATTTTTTGGGTTCCCTTTAAAGATCTTTGGATGGATTACATCAAAGAAGAATTGAACCACCCCCTTGGTAGACCTGAGCACTGCGGACAGATCTACTGGCGAGCCATGAAAATGTTGCAGGGAGAGTCAGCAGAGCTGTTTGTAGCTAAACATGCTGTGCACCAGGCCGGCCAGTTGTGAAAAGAGGAAGAACACAGCCAACTTTGTGAAATAGTATTGTAAGCCCTTTGCGTAGTTTTGTATTATGCATTTATCTGCAGTTTGCTGAGATGGCAGACGAGATGGTGTCTGATTTTGAGACATGCTTTAATTTTGTTAATGCGTTAATCTTTAATTCCAGAAAAGAGAACTGCTGTTTAGTGGCCAGAGGCCAATTGTTGAGGCCAGACCTACCGTAGGTCCTAAATGTTTTCCAAAATACATGGAAATCATATCACTGATCTTCTTTTATTACCACCGGTCAAACTTGAGTATCTCTAATCTAGACCCAGGGGTCAGTTAAAATAGAGAGGAAAGTACAGTTCTGTTTGTTTATTCTCTCTTTATTATAAAAGTATATGTGATATGCATTTGTTGTAGAAAATATGGGTGGAATAGAATAATGTGGAAAAGAAAAGCATCCTGTAATTTTGTCATCTGGACTAAAATCACTAATTTGATTTCCTTTATTAGAATTGGATTTATACTGTTAGATCATTTACTCATTCATTCATTCATTGAGTGCCCGTCATAGGCAGGAAAGAAGAGAAGCTTTTTGGGATGGAGGTAAGGGTTGGAGGAACAGAGCTGGATGTCCTGAGTTGGTTGAAGCAGCAGAGAAGGATGCTGGGTATTGGGGGAAAAGTTGTCCTTTAAGAAGATTTAAGTGATTATAAAAGCGTGTTCTATCTCTGGGACCGATCTGCAGAGAAATGTTTACATTGGGGAGGCCCAGCAACAAAAGGAGGGCAGGGGTAGGGAGTAACTTAGAAAGAGAAGGGCTTCAGAGGTGAGGATGGAGGATGGCTTGGAGTAGAGAAGGGCGTTCTGGGAGCAGGGGAGACAGTTGTTTGAATTGTACATCCTGTAACTTAACATAATGATGCTGTAACTGGGAGAAGCATTCAGTGCAGTTTTACTTACTATTATGTTTCACTTAATATTATGTTATTTTTCCATGTCATTAAATAGCCTTAAAAAGATTTAATGAATTCAGAACATTCCATTGTATAGATGAGGCATGACTTATTTTACTGATCCCCTATGGTTGGACCTTGTCATTTCTAATTTTTTCTTGTAAGTACTGTTGGTGAAGATTCTTGTAAATCTTTGTTAACATCCCTGGTTATTTCTTTAGGAGACTGACATCTGACAGTAGAATGACTGTATTAAGGGATATAACTGTTTTAAAGAATATTGATAAGTATTGCCAATTTGCAATGTATGAAAATACTTTCAAGCACTGTGGGCATTATATTTCTTATTTTTACCATTTTAATAGGTGAAAAGTGATATATCCTTATTTTAATGTGCATTTCTTTGATATCAGTGCAGTTAATGCATTTTTCCTGGCTCTCGTGTCTTTTCATGTTTGACTATTTTTTGACCTTTTTTTTGTACTAATTTATAAGAGTTTTTTATGTACTAAGAATAGTCATCTTGGGCTTCCCTGGTGGCGCAGTGGTTGAAAATCTGCCTACCAATGCAGGGGACACGGGTTCGAGCCCTGGTCTGGGAAGATCCCACATGCCGCGGAGCAACTAGGCCCGTGAGCCACAACTACTGAGCCTGCGCGTCTGGAGCCTGTGCTCCAGAACAAGAGAGGCCGCGATAGTGAGAGGCCCGCGCATCGCGATGAAGAGTGGCCCCCGCTCGCTGCAACTGGAGAAAGCCCTCGCACAGAAACGAAGACCCAACACAGCCAAACATAAATAATAAATAAATAATAAATAAATTAAAAAAAAAAAAAAAAGAATAGTCATCTTTAGTTCATCTCTTCTTTTTTGCAAATTATTTGCCCACAGCTTTTTTTTTGTGGTGTTTTTTGAGGTCCAGAGGTTTTGTATGTATGATTTCTATTGTTGAAAACCCTGCCTCTTGCTGAGGACAACTCAGTATTTTTTCCCCCATGCAGTTAACTAAATTTTCCACAACACCGTTTGTAGCCATTTTTGTCTCTGCTGATTTGTAATACTACCTTTATTATATATTAAATTCCTATGAATATTAGAGTCTATTTTAGGGCATCTTTATTATGAACTTTTGTACCCAAAATGGTGTTTGTGTGTCATTTGTTTTAAAATAAGAAAAATCTCCTCTTTCTCCACTCCGTTAAGTCCCAGGAAGTTCAACATTTAAATCCTTAAAGGGCTTTTTTATTTTAGGAAAGAGATACATGTTGCACATAAGAGATGAGAGTAAAGAGGGTGGTGGGTGATTCCTTGAAGCAGCAGTCCCCAGCCTCTTCAGCACCAGGGACCGGTTTTGTGGAAGACAGTTCTTCCACGGACGGGGGCGGGGGGTGGTTTCGGGATGATTCAAGCACATTACATTTATTGTGCACTTTATTATTATTACATTGTAATATATAATGAAATAATTATACAACTCACCATGATGCCGAATCAGTGGGATCCCTGAGCTTGTTTTCCTACAACTAGATGGTCCCATCGGGGGGTGATGGGAGACAGTGACACGCGAAGTGTGTGGCTTATGTCCAGTCTACTCCGTAAGATGCAGCTTGTCACTTGCCACTCACTGATAGGGTTTTGATATGAGCCTGCAAGCAACTGATTTATTACCGTCTCTGTGCAGTCAAACCTTTCTGCTGATGATAATCGTATTTGCAGCCGCTACCTAGCGCTAGCATCACCACCTCCGCTCCACCTCAGATCATCAGGCATTAGATTCTCATGAGGAGCGCACAACCTAGATCCCTCACATGTGCAGTTTACAGTAGGTTCCTATGAGAATCTAATGCCGCTGCTGATCTGACAGGAGGTGGAGCTCAGGTGGTAATGCGGGCAATGGGGAGCGGCTGTAAACACAGGTGAAGCTTTGCTCGCTGGCCCGCTGCTCACCTCCTGCTGTGTGGCCTGGTTCCTAACAGGCCACGGACTGACACTGGTCCGAGGCCCGGGGGTTGGGGACCTCTGCCTTAAAGCAAGGCTATGAAGGTGGGTCACCCTGGGGTCATCACACCCTGTACCCGGTTCTCACCATTGCAGGTAATGAAAATGCATGTAGCCAGTTGACCCAGAGCTGCACTGTTAGGGTGGCTTCCAGCCACGTGTGGGAACATAAATGTATTGAAATTAGATAATTCAGTTTCTTGTTTACACTGGCCACATTTTCAAGTGTTCAACCAACCAGCCGCATGGTTACCATACTGAACATCACAGATAACAGAACTTTTATTTCCACCATCAAATAAGGTTCTATTGGACACTTGACCTAGATCCAGTTAGATTTGGGGAAACTAACTCATGGGTCAGAATAGAACACACATTGATTGGTCACATTCTCTTCCTTGTAGGAAAGTCTACATAGAGAAAAAAATGTATGAACTGTTAGGCTAAATTTTTTCAAATGTGTATGTATAAACAACGCACTCTTTGAGGGAGATGAAGGAATAGGCTTATGTCTCAGATTGTCATAAGGTGGCCTGGTGAGCAAGGACTCCCAGCTTCCAGCTTTTCTGCTATTTAAAGGTTAACATGATTATCACACCTTGAGCAGATTTGTTATTGGAGTTCAGACAGTGGCAGGGAAGGGTAGGGAAAGCTGTCTTTAGAGTTTGGTTTATCCCCAGCCCAGGCACTGCCTAACCTCTGCTGGTCTCGTCGCCCAGGTGAGACTGTACCCAGCACAGAATGTTTAGGGTTACTATGACCAATTGTCATAGCCTATAGGGTGTCTGGAACGTTTGAAGAGTTTGTTTTGATCATCCAACCTGGTTACTAATGGGTTAATTTTAAGAACTGACATTAACTCAAGGTGGGGAATCACTGGGCTCCTGAGTTGTCTCACCCATTTGTGGGTGAGTTATAGTCTAATTCTAGACCGAGTTCTAGAGAAACCTGTTTAGAGAAAAGAGTGAAATGGGGTTAGAGCTACAGTTGCATGAAAAGTTTTGAGAGCTGAGTTTTATACACTGTCAGGTAGGCGCGGGTAATCAACGATTCTAACAGTTTTTGAAGCGGAAGCATGCGCAGTGTGGTGGGGTAGGGATAACACTTGGCGTTCCAGACCCAGCTAGTCGTCTAGCCCTGGGATCTGCATCGTCAGGAGCTACAAAAATCAGATTCCGGGACCGGTAGGCAGGGACGGAGGCTTTCGCAGTCGGGCGCGCTCCGCCCCGTGCTCCGTCCCGCCCCTTGCCCCGGCCCCGGCTTCCTCGTGACCCCCGCGCCCCGCCCCCTGGCCGAGAGCACCCCCGGCTGATTGGCCCTCCGCGGCGTATCCTCCGGCTGGCAGCCAGGCCGGCGTGTCACGTGGCCGAGCGGCGTCCTGGGCGCCGACCTGCGGGCTATTGGGCATGGACTCTCGGACCGCCGGTGCCCCGGCGCTGGGGGCGGCGAAGCCGCCGCCGGGTCTGCCGCTGCTGAGCACGCGGGAGGCGCCCCCCAGCCCGGGGGTGAGCGCGGCGCGGGGCCTGGGCGCGGCTACCACCTGCGGCCCGGGGCGGGAAGTTGCGGGGCTCGCGGGGCGGGCTGGGCGGGGGCCGCGGGGAGCCGGGGAAGCGCCTCGGACCCGCCTTCTGCAGCCCCGCCGTTTGGGCGCGCGCCCGAGCTGGAAACGGCCGGGCTGTGGGGCGCGGCACCCCGAGGACGTGGGTGGGCGCGCCGGGCCGGGAGGGCTGGCTGTCGGCCGCAGGGCGCCTGTGCGTCCTTGCTAAATGGGAGGTGATGCTGCTGACCCAGAGCTGGAGCCGCTACTGGGGGGCCTGGGCTGGGGCCAGGTGAGGGCAGCGAGGAGAGCGACTTTCCCTGAAGGGTCCGTGTGCCTTGGTGGGGGTGCTCAGCTAAGCCTCAGCACCAGATGATGCCTCATGCGCTCTCGCCTTTTCTCTTCACTGAAACCAAAAGGCCGCGTTTGACGCAGGGTTTCCAGAAACTTGTTTTCGTTTGCGCGCCAGACGCTCCTGGCTTTTCAGAGACCGTTATTACAGTCATCTGCCCTTGTTTACAGTCAGCAATCCGTGTTAGAGGGTGAGCTCCTTGAGGGTAGGAACCCTCTGTTTAGTGCTGTAAACCCGGCGCCTAGCATAGTGCCTGGCACCGTAGACACACATTAATTGGATGGAGGAATGGAATGCTTGTCTAAGCATCAAAGATATCATATCTTAACCAAAATATGAAAAATGTAGTGATAAGCTTATAAGGAAAAATACTTCGGGGTGCAGGTAGGATGAAACTAATTTTGTCAGAGCAGAGCAGGAAGGTTTGTGCGCTTTCTCTCCAAGATGAGACGATGGTGGTCCTGGCAAAGGCGTGGAGATGAAGAAATGCGGGGCAAATGGCTGGGAGCTTGGGTCCCGGAGCTGGGAGAGAGAAGTATGCTGCACAGGTTGATGGAGCGTGAGGGGGAGGTGTGGATGCCACGGCGTATTTTGTGCTCCAGCAGCGGAGGCCTGTTGAGTTTTTCATCAGAGGAGTCATTAAGCGTGTAAGGCTGCGCAAGATGGGTGAGTGGGAAGGCAGTTAGGGAGCTCTTGCGGTGGAAGAGATGAGAGGTCCTACTACTGGTCGGCAGGAGTGACCAGGAGTTGTCGCTGACTACAGGAGATGGAATTGACTCATTAAATCCAGGTAGGACTAGATCATGAACTAATTGGGGCAGGTGCCAAACGCAGTTTAGATGTAGGGGCAAAGAAGGTGGATTTCAATTCAACAGATGTTATATTCCTGCTGTGTGCTAGGTGTTTTCATAAACGTTACCTCATTATAAACCTCCTGCAAGGTCAGAACAGTCATCCCCAATTTCCAGAGAAGGAAACCCAGGTGTGGTGGCTGAAGTGATGTGTCCAGGGTACACACTGAATGAATGGGATTGAAATCAGGTCTTCTCATGCAGGCTGTGAACATTTCTCATCCCACTTAGAAAGAGGTCTTAACAGGTGATAGGATTTCAGGAACTTTTGAGTGATGGGAGCAGAGAAGCATATGGGTGGCTATGGGAGAAGACGATTTCCCTTTAACAACTAAAGCTCTGTTGTCCCCATGTGTCAGTCAGGAGACAGAAGAATTTGATGAAGGAGCTGTTAACTAGACAAAAAGTTAAGTAACTGAACAGCTAAAAACAGGGAGGTAGCCCCTGCGGGGAAACAGTGACCAGTCCTAGGGCTGACGGAACAAAGGGGTGAGGTTGGAATGACTGAAATGTACAAGCTCAGAGGAGAGGCTTTGCGGGGAGCTGAAATTCCAACCTCTGAGGAGGGGGTACTGTCCCGGCTAGTGCTAGAGTCTCCGAGCTTGGAGGAGGGATCCTGCGGGCCCCGAGACTGAGGCCGCTCTAGAGAGGGCTCGAGAGGAGGCTGGCTCTGCACGTGCTGGCAAACTGTACACTGGATTCAGTGGCCACTCTAGGAAGACAGGCGATCCTGCTGGCAGGGGTGGTGCTGACAGGAAGAGGAAGCAGCAAGGCCCAGTCGAACAGGGCACAGCAGAGATGTGGGTGGCAGAGTCCCTGCCCCAGCCTCGCAAAGGAGGGTATGGAAGTGTGGGTGTGGGGCTGAAATACTGGCCGTACCCGAGATATCCAAGTCCTGGGTAATTGTTTCTTCTTCCCGCAGGCTGCCTTTGCCCCAGCTGGCCACTCCGGTCAGGAGAGAGAGACTGAGAAGGCCGCGGATCGACTAGGCAAGTAGGCAGCAGAGCCTGGGGTGGGTGTTGGGAGAGACCAAGGAGGTCTGTATTGTGAAAGCTTATCATCTGCGAGAGGCCCTTTGCCTCAGTGGCATTTAAACTACCTGAAAACATAAACTGTGCCTGCCTTCTCATGTGAATGAAAAGAGCTGGTAATTAACGGCCTTATTTAAGGCAAAACATCTTATTGAAAGTAAATGATCAACCCTACTTCTAAAACTGGAAACAGAACAACAGTTTTTAAATAAGCGCTCCGGTGGCTGAGGAACTCTGCACACTTGTTACTGCTGCCCTGTTAGTAAGTCTGCCAAAAATCTCCCGAGTGCACGACTAGGCCCTCTCTGGTCTGCCAGTTATTTTTTTAAGACCTTCTTCCTTTTGTCGATTTCTTAGCCAGTGGAGCACAGAGCTTCCCTCATGATAGTCCTGCCCATGGTGAGGGCACCCATTGTGAAGAGGAAGGCTTTGCTGTGGATGACGAGGATTCTGATGGGGAACCGAGTCCCTGGGAGCTGTCAGAAGGGGTGTCCGGCTGTCCACGCAGGGAACAGGCTGCTGATCTTTTTAACGAGGACTGGGACTTGGAGTTGAAAGCAGATCAAGGGAATCCGTATGGTAGGTGTGCGGTTTTTGGGGTCCTAGGCCAGGCTTCTGAAACCCTCCTACACATTAACCCCTAAACAGTTTGCAAGAGGGACCCACATCCATGAGCTTAGCCTGATAGCTCTCATAGGTCTGAAATTTCTGTGACAGCTCCTGTTTCATATGGGGGGGGGGAAAAAGTGCCAGTTTTGCATTTTATTATATAATGTATTGGTTGGTTTTAACATTGAAACAATGTTACCATCTCCAAATATCTTTGTGTGAATCCAGCGGCTGCAGACAGAAGTGCTCTGTTCACCAGTTGCTTCCTCTGCGCTGCTAGGAACCGGTGTCTGAGAAGCAGGACTGTGGGTGGCGTCAGAGTGAAAGTGCTTGGGATTCTCCACCAAAGGAGGACTGTGTGTGTGTGTGTGTGTCTGTGTCTTTGTCTGTGTGTCTGTGTCTGTGTGCGCGTGTGTGCATGTGTTTAAGCAAAGACAGTGCAAGTGTCTGTCCCCTAGACATTGTTGGCTCTCTCTTTTCACTCTCCCTCCTTCCTTTAATTTGTCTTTTAAAACTGCCTGCAGATGCTGACGACATCCAGGGTTGCCTTTCTCAAGAGGTCAGACCCTGGGTGTGCTGTGCCCCGCAAGGAGACATGATCTATGACCCCAGTTGGCACCATCCCCCTCCACTGATACCCCATTATTCCAAGATGGTCTTTGAAACGGGACAGTTTGATGATGCCGAAGACTGAGGGCATAGCTTTTGCCTGGTGAGTGGGTGGGCCCTCCAGGTCAACGTCTCCTTTCTTTGAGGTGAGATGTCATATCTGAGGAAACATTCCCAGTGATCCCCGAGTCGGGCACACAGACTGGTGTTAATTAAGGTCCTCTGTCCCCCAGTTCTGTTGTTGTTGTTGTTGTTTTTAATGAGCTCCTCCTTGGAACGTGTGAGTGTTTATGTCTGTGTCGGGAAGGAATGGTGTTCTTTATAAATAAAAGTAGAAAAAAAAAACCAGCATGCTTTTGCCTACTTTTTTAACCCCCTTTTTCATTAGATACTTCTGAGCAAAGCCTCACTCCTTCATTTAAAGCCCCTCACTTACATTTTCAGGATTGATGTTGTCTGAGATGAAACTACTCTGTGAAAGAAAACGATACTTTAGTTTTTGCCTCTGTAGATCTGGCCCTATTGACCAGAGATTGGAACCCAAGAGGCACTGGTGACTTTGCGGCTGACTGCTATTCCTGTTGATGGAAAATTGACCATTTACTTAGTTAACAAGGACTTTCTGTAGGCTGGAAAATGAAATGGCAAATTAATTAAACCAGCAGTTGTATAGCCCTCAGTTGGCATGAAAGGATTTTACACTCTACTTTCCATTTAACCTTTTAATCCTTACAATTACTTACATGTCACTTAAATTTTTTTTTTTAACCTCATTTGGGAGATGAGGAAAATAAGGCTCAAAATGTTTTGACCTCTCCCAGATCACACAGCCAGGAAACGGCAGAAATGTGACCTGAACCCTCACGTGACTCTGAAGTCTGTTCCCATGGTTGCCCATGTGTGTGTGGGTGTGTGTGTGTGAGCCTGGAGGTGGGACCTGGGGACCACACCTCGGCAGGTCTGTGACACACCAGACCATGTCAACGTTGCCTCTTGGGCAGGCTAGGGATTGCTTCTTACCTCCCTGCCTCCGTATTGAAGCTGAATCAAGAAAAAGTTTCAGACCTGAAATCCACGGCAGTTAAATGAACAATTAACCATTTAAACTATTTTTCAGAGACCCCATAAAATGTGTGAATAAGGCAGCACCTTATGAGGGAGGGCAGTAGCTTTGGCTGTGAGGAGCCCTCATGGCCAAGGTTGTCTTAGGGAGAAAAAATGGTCCCTTCCGCTGTCCTTGCTGGAGAGACAGTCGTAGACCACATCCCCACACCACTCTTGCTTTACTCCTCCCACTGCCATGGCTGATTAGACCATGAGTGTGTCTGACGTGAAAAGAGGAACTTGAGAAATTGAGCTAAGAAGCACTGAGGGCTTGAGGAGCATGGCAGAGCTGCCAAATAGAAAGGTGGTGTTATGGACAGGTTACGTCGGCCCATGTGCAATTATGAGGCAGCTGAAACTGAGTAAAAGCAGAAGTCACGAGGTGGGGAGATTACATGTATGTCAGAGGGAGGGACGGAAGAAAGAGTAAGGAAAGTACACGTGCATGAGTATCTGAGCAAAGAAAATTTACAAGCTGCCGCTGCTGGGATCCATGGAATGGTTGTGAATTTAGATTCTCCTGCTTTTCAAAAGTTACTCTTTGCAGTTCCTCCCGGTTCTTTCCAGCAATATTCTCTTAGAGTTAAAGACATTAGAATGGCTTTCACACCCAAAAGTTGTGTGTGTCAGGAGAACAAGAAAAGGGGGGAGGGGCTAGTCAATTGTTCTGATTTAGGTATCGTTCTGGTGCCCCTCCTAGGATGGATCAAACAGAGAAGGATGGAGATGGGTAACTCCCCAGGCTGTGGACACTGGTTCACAGCCTGGGGAGTTAAGTGGGGTGAAGGGGGTGTGAAGTTCAAGTAAGAAAAAGAAAGTAGGGACGTGGAAAAATACTAATGATATAATAAGCGAAAATATAGACTATAAAACCACTCTGATTATACTGGAAACATGAAAAAATGGCATATGTAAGTGATAAGGATTAATATGGACAAATGGAAACAATTTGATTAGACGGTGGAGGTGTTGGCAGTTTGCTTTTTTATTTTTGTTATTTTAATATAGATTTTGCAATGAGGTATTTAAAGACAAGTTGTTATCCTAAAACAGAGTTGCCTCCTCTGCCTAGCCTTCCCCGTTCTCTCTGACAAATATCCCAACACTTGCCTCCCTCTGCTGCAATCACCGGCTTACGGGCCCACCTCCCTCCTTAGGGTGAGTGCTCTTTGAAGGCAGGACCACATCTTACTCCTCAGTATCCCTGTTTCATAGCTTTTGCCCAGCATGAAAACATTCAGTAAATACTGGCTCAAATTCAGTCTTCTTCAGTAATGGTGCGGTATTTGCCCAGGCTGTGTTTAGGGTTGACTGACAACATCCCAAGCTGGTGATGAAAGAACAAGGTAGGGACTTCCCTGGAGGTCCAGTGGTTATGACTCCGTGCGTCCATTGCAGGGGGCACAGTTTTGATCCCTGGTTGGGGCACTAAGATCCCGCATGCCGCACAGCATGGCCAAAAAATGAAATAATTACCTCAGAAGGAGCCCATTCATTGCTGGCTGGTGCTACTTGTTGGAAAAGTCTCTCTTGTATGGAGTTGGAGTCTACCCATTTGGTGGTCGTGGTCTGCTCTGTGGTCCTGACACTCTTTCCAATGTAGGAAATGAGCACTCTTATCCTCTCTCTGGCTTTTCCTTTTCTAGGCTGTTCTAAACATGTGTCTGGAATCAGAGGGCCAGGGGTGGGGGGAAGGAGGTGGAAGGGGAAGGGAGAGGGGACTGTTTTGGGGATTTTTGAGGTTTTGGCAGGCGTTGCAGCATTGAGAGAGGTTGAGCTTGTTCAGCGAGGGCTTCTGGAATAGAGGAGGGCCAAGGACAGCGCCCTGGGGAGCGTTAGCAATTACAGGGTAAATGGAAGAATCAGATCCCAAGGGCAGGCTGTGGCAGAGGAGGAGGAAAACCAGGTGAGTGTAGGCACCACTCAAGCCAAATCTAAGGAGAAGAGAGTTTTAAGGAAGAGGGAGCGGCCATCTCTTCTAGAGAGAGGCAAAGTAAGATGCAGGCTGAAGAGGTATTTTGGGATGTGGGAATCAGAAAGTGCTCAGAGAATGTATTGACTTGGGGCAGGGATGGGGATAGGGCATTGCAGGCTAACACATTTTGGGGGACGCACCTGAGCCTTTGGTGCTACTGTTTCTCTTGGCTGGGGGGGCAATGGTGACATCCGGCCAACTTCTCTCGGAATGCACAAGCCAGGCTGGAAGAGGCAGCCATGGGACAGAAAAGGAGGGACCAGGGAGAGGGACAGAAGTGGGCAGAGGCTGCTGGAGAAATAGAGGCACGGACTGTTCGGAGGGACAGAAGATTATTCCGGCGTTTCTTTCAGACAATATCATTTACCAGGAAAGAAACCACAGCTGACCACTTTAAAAATCTTAGGTGATGGAAAAGAGAGGAAAAATGTTATTTATCGTGTGGCTGGATGACATTTCAGATACACCCTCATTTCTCTCCTGCCCTCTCTCCGTGCAAGCAGGCTCATTGCCTTAGTGGAGGCATGTGACAGAGTCGAAACAGCCAAGAAATTTTTTTAGTTTTGGTTTTACAAAAAGGGATTTTTAAATTAAAAAAAAATTTTTTTTGGTAAGGAGGCAAGGGAGTTTGGGGCCAACAGACTATGAATCTTGTAGACATTTGGGAAGAAAGAATTTTCCTCAGGCCAAAAAAAAAAAAAAAAAAATTCCCTGGGCTATGAGAAGGAAGATGGAGAGAAGAGAGAGAGAGATTTGGAGATGCTAAGAGCAGATGGAATGATGAGCCCTGCTTCTTGGTGTGTCCCTGGGGAGTTAGGTCCCCAGAGACTGATAGATGTTGGTTCTTTTAGGCAGTCAGGACCATCTGGCAAATGGTGCCCAGGCCTTGAGCATGCAGAGAACCTGATGGACCCAGAGGGGCCGTGGGACAAAGAGGACCTGTGAAGATGGATATTGGATGACGTCATGCCCTGCTTGAGGAAGTGAGAACCCCAGAAGGCCCAGATGGAAGCTCGGTGTCGGAAATTGGGATGGTCAGAGAGACGACAGTTTTGCTTCTTGAACCCCCAAGATGCAGGAGATGCAGAGTTAACAGAAGCCTAGATGAGAACGACTTACTGCTGGAGGCAGGGGACCAGACCATCAGGTAGGTAGAGAATGGCATATTGAAAGTATCATCATGGGTTGATTCATATCAGAGTGCTGATAATTTTTTCTTCGTTTTTATTTTCTATCTGGATGAAAAACTTGCCATTTTTGTACTGTGGCAGAACAAACAGAATTGTGCCGTTCACAGTTTGTATAAGTGGTTTTGTGTATTATTATTTTTTTAAGTTACAAATGCATTGGAAGTTTCCTGGGTACTCTTCTTTAAAAATTTTATTTATTTTTATTTTTGGCTGCGTTGGGTCTTTGTTGCTGCGCACGGGCTTTAGCTGCGGCGAGCGGGGGCTACTCTTCGTTGCGGTGCTCAGGCTTCTCATTAAGGTGGCTTCTCTTGTTGTGGAGCACGGGCTCTAGGTGCGCAGACTTCAGTAGTTGTGGCATACGGGCTCAGTAGCTGTGGCGCACGGGCTTACTTGCTCCCCGGCATGTGGGACCTTCCCGGACCAGGGCTCGAACCCGTGTCCCCAGTGTTGGCAGGCGGATTCTTAACAACTGCGCCACCAGGGAAGTCCCAGTTTTGTGTTTTTTTTTTTTTTTTTTTTAAAGTTTTACTTGATTTTATTTTATTTATTTATTTATTTTATTTTTGGCTGTGTTGGGTCTTCGGTTCGTGCGAGGGCTTTCTCCAGTTGCGGCAAGCGGGGGCCACTCTTCATCGCGGTGCGGGGACCGCTCTTCATCGCGGTGCGCGGGCCTTTCTCTATCGCGGCCCCTCCCGTCGCGGGGCACAGGCTCCAGACGCGCAGGCTCAGCAATTGTGGCTCACGGGCCCAGCCGCTCCGCGGCATGTGGGATCTTCCCAGACCAGGGCTCGAACCCGCGTCCCCTGCATTAGCAGGCAGACTCTCAACCACTGCGCCACCAGGGAAGCCCAGTTTTGTGTATTTTTGATGGCTCTGTTGTGTTTCTGTCTGTTATAGCTTTCTTCCCTTTGGGAAGGTCTGGGGGAATGTACCCTTTCACCCCACCCCTAAATTAGTTTGGTGCTGTTTATAGTGGGGACAGTTTGGTCATCCTGAGACCCCAGGGCGGGGATGGTAGATGGTGCTTCCCCTAGCTTTCTCTCAGATGCCTGGGTGGCTGGGTGGGTTGACTGGGAAGGCTGCAGGGACCACTCTCTTTATATACAGAAGCAGCTGGCTGGACTCTGCAAGGCTCCAGTGCCCTGAGGAAATCGGAGACTGTCTTCCAGGGGGACGGAAGCACACTCACTGGCTAAGTAAATATCTTGGCGCTGCACTGCCCTTGGTTTTCCGGAGTTTGCATTCTTGGGCCCAGCTTTTCACAGGATGGTTGGAATATGGAGAAAGAGGAAAAAACACAAAAAACACAAAAAAACAACCCAATACTCTGGCTGTAGCCCATCTGGATTCTGCCTCCCAGTTCTCCCAGAGCAGATTCCCCACCCAAATAGCAGAATGCTGGATCTGGAGCACTCTGTGTGAGCGTGCACACGTGTGTGTGAGTGTGGCAGGCCCAGGAGAAGTTGGAGGGTGTAACAGGAGGGCAAGCAGCACGGCTGGCTCCCACTTTGTTGACTTAGCGAGTCTGGCTGCAAAGCCAAGGCCTTTGGAAAGAACGGCCCCCCAGCTTCTGGCAGTTTCTGTTGAGCTGGTTCCAGGACTGAGCTAGATCCTGCAGGTGCTGATGGGCAGGAGGAGAGTTCAGTTGGGTTCCAGGGCACCAAGGTTTGGAGAGTTCCACCAGGATTTGTGCTTGCTGCGGGCCTGGGGAAAAAAACACAGCCACAGTTTCAGAAGGAGATATTTCTCTCCGTCTTACAGGATTCTCCGGTCCTCCCCTTTGAGTCAGAGAGAGAAATTTCCCCAGGAGGCAGGCTCCCACTCTCTGACCATTGCAAGGTACAGTTGGCTTTCCTTTTTTACTTTTTCTTCCACCCACCCTCCCCTTTTCTGGTGAGGTGATTTTGATTTCAAAAGCCATTTCCTCTGACAGCTTCTCATTAGCTGTTGAACAAATGTGGCAGATATAAGTCAGAGCCATGTGTTTGGCAACTCAAGGCAGGCGCCTGAATTTCTCCTGGCTGCCGCCTGTAGCGTTATTCCATCCCTCCAGCAGGTGGCAGTAAAGACCCATCGCCGCTCTCTCTCCTGCGTGACCCACGGGGAGGGAAGAGTGAGGGGCCCTGGAGGAGATGCTGAGCTTGCTCGGGGTTACCCTCCTGTCAGTGGGCTTCCTACTGGTTGGCAAGCTCACCTGTGAGTTCATGGCAGGATTTACTCCTGATTTTATAGATGGGTTTTCTCAGAAAAAGTTACTGTGAAATTTAGGGTAAGAGTCATCATTATCCCCCTCTCCCCTACCCCAGCACCTACCCCAGAGTCTGGCATATAGTAAGTGCTTAATATATGCTTGCTGTGTAGATTTTTTTTTTTTTAAGAGAGTAGATCTTTTTATTTTTAATTAATTAATTTATTTTATTTATCTTTGGCTTCGTTGGATCTTCATTGCTGTGCGCGGGCTTTCTCTAGTTGCGGCGAGCAGGGGCTACTCTTCATTGCAGTGCGCGGGCTTCTCATTGTGGTGGCTTCTCATTGCAGAGCACGGGCTCTAGGCGCACGGGCTTCGGTAGGTGTGCCACGCAGGCTCAGTAGTTGTGGCTCGCGGGCTCTAGAGCGCAGGCTCAGTAGTTGTGGCGCACGGGCTTAGTTGCTCCGCGGCATGTGGGATCTTCCCGGACCAGGGCTCGAACCCGTGTCCCCTGCATTGGCAGGCGGGTTCTTAACCACTGCGCCACCAGGGAAGCCCTGCTGTGTAGATTTGATCTTTAGTCATCAATTTCTTTCTGAACACCTGCTATATACTATGTACTCAGGATGGACCTGGTTTCTGCTTTCATGGAGCTCAGAGTCTAGGGGGAAGTTGATGGCACATAAATGGACCCTTATGTTAGCACAGGAGAACTACAAAAGCCCAGGGTATGGTGGGAACCCAGAAGAAGGGGTGGGAGGTCAAGGAGACCCCTCAAAGCAGACAGCCTAGAAGCTGAGTCCTGGAGGACTTGGCCAGGAAGTGGGATGGGTGATCGCCCAGGCAGAGGGAGCTGTGTGTGCAAAGGCCCCCAGGTGTGAGAGGTCTTGTGTGTTTGGGGACATGGTGAGGGATGGTCAGGTAAGCAAGAGTCCTTGGAAGCTATGCCAAGGGGCTTGCAGGGGTCTTAGCAGGAACGTGTCCTGGGCAGATTTTCACTTTCGGAAGAACTTTCTAGTTCCTGGTGGAGACTGGTGGGAGGAGGCTGAGACTCAAGCCAGGGAGGTCAGTCGGGGCTGTAATCTAGTAAGAGAGGATGGGGACCTAAACTAGGGTGATAGCTATGGAGATGGAGGGGGAACGAACAGATTGGGACTATTTATAGAAGTGGGGACAGATTGGCTGTAAGGGTAGAGCGAGAGACAGGAAAGAGTCTGGGATGAGCTTGAGGTCCGTCCTGGCTTGGGCAACCAGGTGGATGAAACAGTCTCTTACGAGTGAATGATCTTTAGATTCATAAGACCTTTCACAGCCAGTATTTTAAGAGGAAGGTGCTCCCTGTTCCAGATGTTCAACTTTGCTCTCAGGGTTTGGAGGACTCCCCGGGGCTGTGTAGCCCTCCACCTTGAACTTCACCTGTGAAGCTCACACGTCCAGGGCACCCTCTGTCTTTCCTATGCTCGGAGAGCAGATGCTCAGGAGATGGAACCTTCTTGCACATGGTGTGTGGGGTGGACACTCTGATTGCCTCCCTTACATCCATTGCCCTCCTCTTGATGATCACCCCTTCCTCATGTCTCTCATGGACCATGGGGAAAGCTAACCCTACCCCTGGACATAGGGGTGGGGTATGGGGGTCAGGTCTAAGTTGACCTGTATATCTCATCTTCTGTATGAGTCTCCTAGGCCTGCTTAACAAATAACCATGAACTTGGTGGCTTAAGACAACAGAAACTTATTGTCTCGCAGTTCTGGAGTCCAGAAGTTCAAAATCAATTTATCGGCAGGGCTGTGCCCCCTCCAGAGGCTCTAGGGGAGATTCTGTTCCTTAATCCCTTCAGCTTCCGGTGGCTGCCGGAATCCTTGGCTTGTAGCTGCTCAGCCCAGGCACTGCCTCCCCTTCACAAGCCTCTCCTATT
Source organism: Balaenoptera acutorostrata (assembly GCF_949987535.1). Lineage (NCBI taxonomy): Eukaryota > Metazoa > Chordata > Mammalia > Artiodactyla > Balaenopteridae > Balaenoptera > Balaenoptera acutorostrata. The sequence continues at coordinate 18,330,244 of NC_080083.1, read as the reverse complement.
CTCTTCTGTCTCTTGTAAGGATACTTGTCATCGGATTTAGGGCCTACCTGGGTTATCCAGGATGATGTCATCACAAGATCCTTAACTTAATTGCATCTACAAAGACCATTTTTCCCAATAAGGTCACATTCACAGGTCCAGGGGTTAGGAGGGAGACATATCTTTTGGGGGGCTGCCATTCAACCCACTACAGCCTCTGTGGGTGGCAAGACAATGAAATTGGGACCATGATGACATCATTGAGCCCCTATGGACCAACCCCGGAAGCCTGCCTGCTTCAGGACTGTCAGTTATGCAATTCAATAAATCCTCCTTACTGCTTTGACATGACTTTCCCCCGTCGCTTGCTGCTGAATGCCTCCCGACTGATAATATGTGCCCATTTGGAGTCCTGCATGCGGGCAGTTGGGTGTGGGGAGAGATCACAGCAATTGGAATTCTCCTCTGCTGGGCTCTATTGTTGACACTCTGTGTGACCTTGGGCAGACCACAGGCTCCCTGACCATCGGTTTGAATGCATAAATGGGGCCCTTGTCCCTGCGAAAGGCTCTTCAAAATGGAAGCCACTGTGGTTTCTGTTGTTATGGCCTCTGCATTCCAAGAAAGACGTAATAGAACTGGAAAGGGGCCAAACAATGGAGTGATGAAGGGCTTTTTACCATCAGGGCAAGCTCCACAGTGAGAATTCTCCAGCTGGGAAAGATGGAGGCTGAGGAGGGGACAGAACTGAAGTCCTTTCTATGATAAGGCATATCCACAAGGCGGAACAGACTTGTTCCTCAAATCCCAGAGTCCTTAGAAGTCTAGGGGGGTACTCCTGAAACTTTGAGAAGTTGTTTCAGGGCAAATGATAGGAAGCGCTCTTTTCAACGGTGGAAAGGTTGACTGGAGGCATGTGGGCAGCGCGGTGTCCTGCACGCGGCATCGGGGAGACCTGGGTTCCGCTCCTGGCCCCAGTGGTGTGACGGTGAGCAATCCTCTTTTCTCCCTGAGTCTCAGAGTGCTCGCTGGTAAATTGAGGGGCAATAAACCTGACAGTAAGCCAGGAGTGAACTTCTACAGACTCACCACTGCTCTCCCCACCCCCCAGCGTTGACACCCCTGAGATCAGCTTCCTGCTTGTTACTAGTTTCTGTCATGGGCTCACTGCAGAACCCCTGTGCATGCATGAGATCTTCTCTCCTCTCCCTTACTCAGAACCACTTAAGCAATTCTCTCCTACCTTTCCTACGTCATCTATTTCGCCCTCCTTACCACTATCATTTCTCCCATCTGAAAACAACCCTCCCGTAATCCCACTTCTCTCTCTAGCTCCGGCCCACTTTCTCAGCCCTACTCTGCAGCAAAACACCTTGTGAGAATTGTCTGTACTTGTCTCTTTTGCTCAATGAATCTTTACAAAATGAACACACTCATGTAACTACCATCTAGGTTTTCGAAAAAAAAGGAATATTATCAATACCTCAGAAGCCCTGTCTTCCTCCCAATCACTTACCCCTCTCTACACCCCAAAATAACAACCATCCCGACTTATAACACCATAGATGAGTTTTATCTTTTTCATCTTATTGCATAAAATACTTAAATTTATCATCTTAAACATTTCAAAGCATACAATTCAGTGGCATTTAGTACACTCACAGTGTTGTGCAACCATCCCCGTGACCTAGTTTCAGAACATTTTCATCACTTCAAAAGGAAACCCCACACCTATTAGCAGTCACTCCCCATCCCCCATTCTCCTCAGCCCCTGGCAACCACGAATCTGCTTTATGTCTCTATGGACTTGCCAATTCTGGACATGTCATATAAATGGAATCACACGATATATGGCCTTTTGTGTCTGGTGTCTCTCACTTAGCAAAATGTTTTCAAGGTTCATCCATGTTGTAGCATGTGTCAGTACTTCATTCCTTCTTTACGGCTGAATAACATTCCGTTGTATTTCTACACCACATTTCTGTATCCATTCATCAGTTGATGGACATTTGGGTTGTTTCCACCTTTTGGCGATCATGAATAGTGCTGCTATGAACATTCGTGTACAGATTTTTGTTTGAACACCAATTTTGTCTGTTTTCAAACTTTAACATTGGGCACATGATTCATATTCTTTTTTAAAAAATTAATTAATTAATTATTTTAAATTGAAGTATAGTTTATTTACAATGTTTCAGGTATATAGCAAAGTGATCCAGTTATATATATGTATTCTTTTTCAGATTCTTTTCCATTACAAGTTATTACAGGATACTGAATATAGTTCCCTGTGCTATACAGTAGGTCCTTGTTGTTCATCTATTTTGTATATAGTAGTGTGTATCTGTTAATCCCAAACTCCTACTTTGTCCCTTCCCCCCCTTTTCCTCTTTGGTAACCATTTGTTTGTTTTCTATGCCTGTGAGTCTATGTCTGTTTTATAAATAAGTTCATTTGTATCATTTTTTTTAGATTCCACATATAAGTGATATCATATGATATTTGTCTTTCTCTGTCTGGCTTACTTCACTTAGCTGCAAATGGCATTATTTCATTCTTTTTTTATGGCTGAGTAATATTCCATTGTACATGTATACCACATTTTCTTTATCCATTCATCTGTCGATGGACATTTAGGTTGCTTCCATGTCTTGGCTATTGTACATAGTGCTGCTATGAATATTGGGATGCATGTATCTTTTCAAATTAGAGTTTTAGTTTTTTCCAGATAGATGCCCAGGAGTGGGTTTGCTGGATCAGATTCATCTTCTTTTTCTGTCTGACTTCGTACTTTGTGAAGATTATATTCTCTAATAAGAGATTCATCCACATTACTGCATAGCAGTAGCTCGCTCATTCACATTGCTCGATAAAATGTCATTATGTGAATATATCAATTTTATCTAATCTATTGTTGATGGGTCATGTCCAGTTCTGGGTTATTACAAAGAATGCTGTTATGAACGTTCTCGTTCATGTCTTTTGGTGAACACATGTAGAGATTTGCTATCAGACATATACCTAGGAGTGGAATCACTGGGTCATAGATGCTGCCAAAGGGTTTTCCAAGGTTGTTGCAATTTTCACTCCCCCAGAAATATGTGAAAGTTTTACTTGCTCCACATCTTCACTAACACGTGACATTTCCACCCGAATGTTTAATAGATATCTCAAACCCAGTAAGCCCCAAACTTAACTCTTATGTTCTCCTATAAACCTGTTCCCTCTTTAGTCGATGGCAACTTTGTCCTTCCAATTGCTCAGGCCAGAAACCTTGGAGTCACCACGATCTTCCCTTTTTTGATACCTGACATCCAACACATCCAAAATATGACCTCATCCTTTATCCTGCTGCCATCCTTGCTGGAGCCATCGTTTCTCACCTAGATTCCTGGAATGTCTTCCTATTTGGTGCTCCAGCTTCCATTCCACATATGAGCACAGCAGCTGCCAGGGTGATCTTTTTAAAAAAAATTGTGGTAAAATATGCATAACATAAAATTTACCATTTTAACGGGTATGGTTCAGTGGCGTTAATTACATTCACGTTGTTGTGCTACCATCGCCACAGGGTGATCCTTGTGTGCATAAGGTAGACCATGTTAATCCTCTGCTCAAACTCCTCCAATGGACCCACACTCCGGAGGAAGAGTCCAAGGTCTTACGACAGCACGCCAGGCCTTGGCCAACCTGGTCTCCTGTTATTCCTGTGATTTCATCTCCTTCTACTTCTCCTTGGCTCTCTCTACCCCAGCCCCTTGGGCCTTCTCGTGTTCCTGGAACAAGCCTGGCATGAGTCTGCCTTAGGGCCTTTGAGTTGGCGATCACCTCTGCCTGCCCGGAATGCTCTGTCCCAGAGAGTCTTACGGCTAACTCTCTTGCCTCCCCCACCCCCCCAGAGTCTTGCTCAATCAGCTTGAGGATTTTTGCCCACTATCTCTGAATTTAAATATAAGAGCTGGGACTTCCCTGGCGGTCCAGTGGTTAAGACTGTGCGCTTCCAGTGCAGGGGGCACGGGTTCAATCTCTGGTCGGGGAACTAAGATCCTGCATAATGTGCAGTGCAGCCAAAAAAAAAAAAAAAAAAAGAATTTATCTTTAAAAAATATATATAAGAGCTGGCTTGTGGTTAAAGAATTCTCACGGTAAAGGTTTTTTGTTTGTTTGTTTTCCTTCCCACCTGCTTCCAGTGTTTAACATGGGCAATTTTCCTTGCTCCTCTGGGGGGAAAAGAAGTTTATTTCTCGCCCACTCTTGTACTGAATATGGGGCCCAGCCTTATGGGAAGCTCTCCATTTAATTCTTCACCTTGACCGGGCTGGGGTTTGTCTCCTTGTCCACGCACTCTGTGAGGCCTTGAAAACCAGTGCTCAAGATCATGTGGGTTTGACACAGGTCCTCAGGGAGAAAGCCAGCTTCTACATTCTCTCCGGTTTCCTGCTTTCCCTTCCTCTTTGGCCTCTGACTATTCTTAACCCTTTATGCCAGCTCACTTGGTGCCTTTAAAGGACTGAAAATGTTTTGTCCAGCCTTTTGACTGTTTCAGCAGGAAGTAGTTTGGGGTGTCTAGTCGGCTCTGTGGCCAGAATCAGAAGTCCGTTCAACGTCAGCTTTAGGGAGACAGCACATTGTAGGAGAAAAGACTGGGGTTCAGGAATCCTTGGTCCTGCCTTCAAACTAGCTGTGATTTTAGACCAGTCACATCACACGGACCCCCTGGGCCTCAGCTTCTCACCTGATAAAATAAGGGCTTAGGGGCGGATGGCCTCAAAGATTCTGTGATTCCACGTTAACTGACAGACCATCTCTGTTTTGATGGAGTTCATGACTGTGAGGGGAGAAAGCTCCCAGTTCAGGTGGGCTTTCTGTGTGCTCTCAATGATCTGCCAGGCCCTGGGTCTGGTTTGGGAGAGGAGATGACAAATGTGGAATGCCAGTGGTAAGAAATATGAAATGAAGGGCAATTTATCAATTCCCCAGAGACTGGGGGAGGGGCAGGGAGGAGGGAAGAGACTGACATTGCACATGGGAAAAGGGCCATGGATGCTGGGTGGGTAGTGGAGACAAGAGTATGGACATGGTGAGTCTGTGGATGAGGATCTGCCCTTGTGCTGGTAACTTGGGTCCCCAAAAGAAGGTCCTGAAGACAGAGGCTTAGGGCTTGGCCAACAACCCCCCTTCCCTTTTTCTCCTTCCCAATCAATACATTGTTTAGTCTGGAGAGTTTTTTGGACTTCTATTAAATGAAACCACACCGTATATATTATATTGTGATTTCCCTTATTTGTTTAACATTGTGTTTATGGGATTCACTCATGAAGTTATAGCATATTTTTTTTTTTTTTTAAAGGATTTTCTTATTTATTTATTTATTTATTTATTTATTTTTGGCTGTGTTGGGTCTTCGGTTCGTGCGAGGGCTTTCTCCAGTTGCGGCAAGCGGGGGCCACTCCTCATCGCGGTGCGGGGACCGCTCTTCATCGCGGTGCGCGGGCCTTTCTCTATCGCGGCCCCTCCCGTCGCGGGGCACAGGCTCCAGACGCGCAGGCTCAGCAATTGTGGCTCACGGGCCCAGCTGCTCCGCGGCATGTGGGATCTTCCCAGACCAGGGCTCGAACCCGTGTCCCCTGCATTAGCAGGCAGATTCTCAACCACTGCGCCACCAGGGAAGCCCTAGCATATTTATTTTTATGGCTATGTAGTATTCCCTTGTATGAATAGAGAATATATATATATTTTTTAATTTTTTAATTAAAGTATAGTTGATTTACAAAGTGTTACTTTCTGCTGTACAGCAAAGTGACTCAGTTATGCACATATATACATTCTTTTTTGTATTCTTTTCCATTATGGTTTATCCCAGGATATTGAATATTGTTCCCTGTGCTATAGAGTAGGGCCTTGTTTTTTATCCATCCTATATGTAATAGTTTGCATCTACTAACCCCAAACTCCCAGTCCCTCCCTCCCCCACCCACCTCCCCCTTGGCAACCACAAGTCTGTTCCTGAATAGAGAATATATATATTTTAACCCATTCTCATGTCCATGGGTGTTTGGGCTGTTTGCAGCTTTTGTTTTTATGAGCAGTGCTGCTGTGAACATCCTGGGGCCCATGTGGTGGAAGAGATTCTCCAGGTGCATTATGACGAGTAGAACTGCCTGTTCATAGAGTGTGTGTATACTGGGTAATGCCAAACTATCTTCCAAATACTTGGGTCCACTACTCCTCCCAGCAGTCTGTGAGTGTTCCTAACACTCCGTATCCTCAGAGCTCTCCTCGGTGCTGGCCTGTCCACTCAGCTGTGTCCACATCTCAGAGGCCCCTTGGTCTCACTTGGCCTCTGGCCTGAGTCCCTCTGGTTCGGTCCCCCCCTCCCACCACCCCCAGGCTGACCTGAACTTCCTGTTTCCCAGAGAGTTGGAGCCCTGGCTCATATTGTTGGCTCAGCCTCTGGGTCCAGGCGTAGGGCTTCAGCCTTGTCCTGGGCCCTCTGGCTCCTGGGGGTCAAGGAGGCTAGACATCACTTTCTCTTGCCAAGCCAGGTGGCCCTGGAATTTTCCACCATGGAGGAGGCGGTGTTGTCTCCCCATACCTCCCAGAACCAGGAGTCCTTAAAGACAGCTTTAAGGGCTTTTCTTGAGGCCTTTGGGCAGATTAGCACCAGCCCTGTCAGCGCCGGCAGGAGGACGTGACATGTGTGCTGGCCGCAGGCCAGGCCACACGGATGTCTGTGCACAGTGCCAGCTCAACCAGCCGGGGGCCTCAGGTGTGCAGTGCGTGCAGAGCCGGCCCTGCCCAGCGGGGGAGCCCCGGGAGCCCACCTCCTCCTGTTGCATTCACCTTCCTGCCAGGTGCTTCCTTTCTGACAGTGGCTGCACCAGGGATGGCGCCCTGCATCCTGGGCTCGGAGGGTTTGGGTTTTTCCTTGTTGTGGGAAGGCACGACAGTGTCATGGTTCCCAGCACAGGCCAACTTGGGTTAGAATCCCGGTTCTGGGACTTCCCTGGCGGTCCCGTGATTAAGACTCTGCGCTTCCACTGCAGGGGGCGTGGGTTCGATCCTTGGTTGGGGTACTAAGATCCCATATGCCCTGCCGCGCTGCCAAAAAATATATTAAAAAAAAAAAAAAAAAAAGAATCCCGATTCTACCTCTTACCAGCTGTACTGGTGACCTAACCTCCCTCAGCCACTGTTTCCTCATTTGTAAAATGAGGACACCATCTACATCTACAGTGTTATTAAATGAGAGAATGTGTGTAAAGCATTAGTACTCTCCCTGGCACACCCTGGACCCTGAGAGCTGTTTTGGGTAGTTATTGTGACAATATAATGGTGGAAAGAACTGGGTTTAAAGCTAGAAGGACGTGGGTTTGAATCCTGATGCTGTCACCTCTTGCTTGTGTCATTTAGCCGGTCTGAGCCTCAGTTTTCCCCATCTGCAAAATGGTATATAATAAGAATTTCTACTTCACTGAAGTCATTGAACTAAAATGTGTAAAGAGCTTGGCAGAAAGTAGTTGCTTAATAAATATCAGTGACCGTTATTATTACATGAGAGGAAGGACTTTTATTTTCAGTTAAGGGAACTAGAGACACGATAACATAGAGAGTCATTATTTCCTGTGGAACAGCCCAGACTTCAAATTTTTACGTATTTGAAAATATATTATTAAAAATACATTATAAACATTTTGGAAAAGAGAAAAGGAGAAAAATATCAAGAATTCCCCCAAGGTCCCACCACCTGAGCATAAGCACTGTGACCATGCTGGTGTAAAACTCTTCTGGGATTTTTCCACACGTATTTTATGAAGCAGTTGTAATAGTAGGATATACACTTTTCTGTATTCTTTTTCCTTCACTTAACGCTGTATCATAAACATTTCCCCATGTTGCTACATGTTATTTGTAATTGTAATTTTTTATGATTGCATACCATTCTTAATTAAGACCTTTATGTGTAAACTTCTCCGGTATTTCAGGTTTTTTCCTTAAGATTCCAGAAGTCAAATTACTGGGTCACGGGGCATAAACACTCTTTATAGCTTCAGATTCTTGTAGCCAAGTTGCTTTCCAAAAAGGTGGTATCAATTTGAATGCAGTAATGTCTGAAAAAGCTCATCCAACTGCATATCCATTGGTACTGGGTATTATAAATACAGTTTTCTTGAGACTGATTTATGAACTAGGTCTTGTCTTTATTGGCAGCAGTTGCCAAGCCCAAAAAAGTGAAAAGGAGTTAGTAAACCACAGCAAACTTCATTAATGCAGAATCATGGAGTTGAAAAGTTAATACCTCTTGTCTCACCTGATTTTACCTTGTGCATTTAGACTATAAAGATGGATGGATACTATATTTTAATTTAACAGAGTTTTTTAAAGTTTATTTTTTTCTGTTCTAAGAGTAAAATGTGATTATTAAACACATTTTGGAAACGACAGAAAAAGTTGAAAGATGACTCACTCTTAGTTTCAAGGGTAACATTTTAGTACATTTCCTTATTTTCTTCTAAACATTTTTCTCTTTTCACATAACTGAATATACTCTATGAATAATTTTAATTTCTTTTTTTGCTTGTTATAATATAGATATTTATTTATATAACTGTAAACATATATAGACATCCTTTTTTAGCCTATGTATTGTATTATTTTTATTGTCTTTTTTTTTTGAAAAGGAAATACATACTCATGATTTTAAAAAATTCGAATAGGTCAGGGTGTACAATAAAAAGTCTCTTTCCCACCCTTGACCTCAGTCATCCTCTCCAGAGGAACCATTGTCATAATTTTCTTGTGTATCCAGAGAAATTCTATGCATATTCAAACATAAATGGTCTTTTCTACACAAATAATAGAGTGCCAGACATACTAGTTTGCACCTTGCTTTCTTGTCTGTTTCACTTAATGTATCTTGGAAGTCATCCCACAAAAGCACATATGATTTTGACATGGTCTTTTTAATGGCTGATAAAATATATTTCATGGATGTACTGTAATATATTATCCAGTCTGCTACTGAAGACTGTTCCTTTCTTTGGTTCCTATAGACAGTGTTTCAAGCAACAGTGCTGCCCTTCATGCATGTGTCAGTCACGCCTGTAGGATAAATTCGTAGCAGTGAAATTTTGCTAGAGCAGCTGATGCATTTTAAAATGTACACCTGTTAAATTTTGATAGACACCATCAGATTGCCTTCTATAGGACTTGTACCCAATTAAACTCTACCCAGTAACATATAAAAGTTCCTGTTTCCCTGGTGGCGCAGTGATTAAGAATCCGCCTGCCAATGCAGGGGACACGGGTTCGAGCCCTGGTCCGGGAAGATCCCACATGCCGCGGAGCAACTAAGCTCGTGCACCACAACTACTGAGCCTGCGCTCTAGAGCCCACGTGCCACAACTCCTGAGCCTTCGTGCCACAACTAGTGAAGTGTGCACGCCTAGAGCCTGTCTGTGCTCCGCAACAAGAGAAGCCACCGCAATGAGAGGCCCGCACACCGCAACTAGGAGTAGCCCCCGCTCGCCACAACTAGAGAAGGCCTGCACGCAGCAAGGAAGACCCAACACAGCCAAAAAAAAAAAAAAAAAAAGTTCCTGCTTCCGGGCTTCCCTGGTGGCTCAGTGATTAAGAATCCGCCTGCCAATGCAGGGGACATGGAGCAGAGCAACTAAGCCCGTGAGCCACAACTACTGAGCCTGCGCTCTGGAGCCCGCGAGCCACAACTACTGAAGCCCGCATGCCACAACTACTGAAGCCCGCGCGCCAGAGCCTGTGCTCTGCAACAAGAGAGGCCACCGCGATGAGAAGCCCTCACACCGCAACGAAGAGTAGCCCCCGCTCGCGGCAACTAGAGAAAGCCTGTGCGCACAGCAACAAAGACCCAGCACAGCCAAAAAAATAAATAAAATAAATAAGTTAAAAAAAAAAAAGTTCCTGTTTCTCCATACCATCACCAGCAGAGTGTTAACAATGTCTTTGATCTTTGACAAACTGAAAGGTAAAAATTCCACTTTTAACATAGTTTCTTTTTCATGAGAAAGGCTGAGTAATCTTTTTTTTATAAATTTATTTATTTTATTTATTTTTATTTTTGGCTGCGTTGGGTCTTTGTTGCTGCGTGCGGGCTTTCTCTAGTTGCGGCGAGCGGGGGCTACCCTTTGTTGCGGTGCGCGGGCTTCTCATTGCCGTGGCTTCTCTTGTTATGGAGCACAGGCTCTAGGCTCGCGGGCTTCAGTAGTTGTGGCGTGTGGGCTCAGTAGTTGTGGCTCGTGGGCTCTAGAGTGCAGGCTCAGTAGTTGTGGCGCACGGGCTCAGTTGCTCCACGGCATGCACGATCCTCCTGGACTAGGGATTGAACCTGTGTCCCCTGCATTGGCAGGTGGATTCTTAACCACTGCGCCACCAGGGAAGCCCTGAATAATCTTTCAAAGCCACTTATATTTTGTTTTCTGTGAACTGACTAGACTTTGTTTTTAATTACTGAGAAATATCCCATGGGGAGGATTTACCATAATGTATCTAACTGTTACTTTATGTTGTTTCTAAACTTTCACTGTTATAAATAATAAGCATAGTGAACATCTTTTTTGTATAAAGCGTCTTCAGCACTTTGTATTGTTTTCTTGGAGTGGATTCTTGAAAATGAAATTTGTGGGTCAAAGGGTATTGGCATTTTAGAGACAGGATTGCCAAATTGCTCTTGGAAAGGCTTATGCTAGTTTACAGTCCCACCAACAATGTACACGTGTGCCCAATTCACTTTTCCATTGCCAGCATTGGCTTGTCATATTTAAGGGATCCCCCAGGACGCAGCTTCTGCAGACTTAACTTTGTGCTCTAAACCAGTGTTAGCCTAACCTTTAAAGCCAGCAGACTTTCCTTCTTTGCATGACAAACCCCAATACTTCCTGTCCAACCGAGGCTCAGCTTTGTTCTGGGAGGACTCACAGTTTCGCATCAGAGAGGTCAGTGTCTGTTTTCCTTTCTCTGTAAAACCCCACTGCCAAGTTTGTACAAATCACTGTGAGTAGAAAAACATTCCCGTTGTTCCAAGAAGAGCTCAAATGCTCCTCTCCTGGATTACCAAGCAGAATAGGTTGCCTATGGCCCCGGAGATGTGGGGCAGCACAGCATGCCGGGCTCGTTCTTGGGGGGCGGTGCTGGGATGTGGCAAAGTCAGTGAGCGTGACCCTGGGGCAGGTGCCCTGTGTGCTGGGTTCCATCAGCGCAGGTGTTGCCTGGAAGAGGAGACATTTGTTTTTATCTGCTCAATGCCTCTTTCCTCTTCTGATAATAGGGGCTTCTCTTGCTCTTGCAAACTACTGTATCATGACCTAGCCCTGGCCTAGTGGAATCTCCTTTCCTCTTGGCCAGAGTGACCGACTCAGGAGCAAACACTTGACCCAAGAAAGGCCAGTCACATTCCTTCCTGGAATTTGACCTATGGGTGCTGGGAGAACGAAGTGTGTTTGGTAAGCTGGGATGATGTAGGCTTAAGGCTGTGGTGGTCCTCTTCCCCTCCATGTGGAAAATTCTGTCTGCAGTAGAAGTCTGGGAATGTGGAGCTAAGGAAAGACCCACAGAGATGAGGCAGGAAACGTGGAAAGAGACTGTCTTCATGCCGGCTATTTGAGTGCTTGTCTGAAATGGATGACTCAGCCTTTGTCATCAGAAAGATTTATATTAAAACAAAAGTGGAATACTATTTTTACCTTTCAGTCTGTCAAAGATCAAAGACATGGTTAAGACTGTGCTGGTGATGGTATGGGGAAACAGGTTCTTTTATATGTGTTTGGGTAGAGTTTAATCTGGTACAAGTCCTATAGAAGACCATCTGATGGTGTCTATCAAAATTTAAAGTGTACATTTTAAAACACGTCAGCTGCCCTAGCAAAATTTCACGGCTAGGAATAGATCCTACCGATATTACTGACACATGTGCATGAAGGGCACTTACAATGCAAAAGTCTAATTCACCTGGAGAGGTCAGAGAACTTGCACCTTTGAGGTGAGTGCAGGGAGTTCTGGAAAGAGGGAGCCAAGGGTTGGTACTAGAGGAAAATACCAGGCATCAGATTCAAACATTTCAGATGTTTGAGATGATAGTCAGGAGGGGGCAAGGTAGGGATTGGTGGCTGGGAATATGAGTAGCAAGTCATTGTATATATGTGGTACATATATACAATGAATATTACTCAGCCATTAAAAAGAATGAAATAATGCCATTTGCAGCAACATGGATAACCCTGGAGATTGTCATACTAAGTGAAATAAGTCAGACAGAGAAAGACAAATATCATATGATATTGCTTTTATGCGGAATCTAAAAAAAAGATACAAATGAACTTATTTACAAAGCAGAAACAGACTCACAGACTTAGAGAACAAACTTATGGTTACCAGGAGGGAAGGGTGCGGGGGAGGGATTTATTGGGAGTTTGGGATTGACATGTACACACTGCTATATTTAAAGTAGATAACCAACAAGAACCTACTGTAAAAAAAAAAATTAAAAATAAAAAAAACTATAGATGAGGAAAAGGCCATTAAAATAAATAAAAATGGATGCAGAAGAGTATTAGAGTCTAACTGTTTTGGACTGGGAGCAAGGATGTACTCATATTTTTTAACATGATGTAGATGGAGAAAAGTCTTATGTAAACTCTAATCTATACTCGTAAAACCATACTCTGAAAATCATATTCATTTATAAGTGCTGTAATTGAAGAGGGTGTTTGCCAATCAGAAGCACATAAAAAGGAGAACAGGTTGGATCATTAAAGAGATTCAAAATGCTTTACATGTAAAATAACTGATATGATTGGAGCTATTTAGAAAAGATCAAGAAAGCAATTACAACTGTTTTAAAAGTTCTTTAGGGCTTCCCTGGTGGCGCAGTGGTTGAGAATCTGCCTGCCAATGCACGGGACACAGGTTCGAGCCCTGGTCTGGGAAGATCCCACATGCCGTGAAGCAACTAGGCCCGTGAGCCACAATTACTGAGCCTGCGCGTCTGGAGCCTGTGCTCCGCAACAAGAGAGGCTGTGATAATGAGAGGCCCGCGCACCGCGATGAAGAGTGGCCCCCACTTGCCGCAACTAGAGAAAGCCCTCGCACAGAAACGAAGACCCAACACAGCCATAAATAAATAAATAAATAAATAAATAAATAAATAATTTAAAAAAAAAGTTCTTTAGTAACTGATGTGCAGTAGGGATGCTTGTCAATTTCTGAGGAAAAAGTGGATTAAACTAGGACCAAAGAATGAATGTGAAAAAAAAAAAAGAAGCAAGTCAGGAAGTACAAAGTCAAAGATAAGAGAGTCGATTGCATCATCTGGGCACAAGATGATCTTGAGCTACGCTGGCGGTGGACACGGTGAGGAAGAAAGCAAGAATTGCAAAGGTAAGAGTTGACAGGGGACTTCCTTGGTGGCACAGTGGTTAAGAATCCGCCTGCCAATGCAGGGGACATGGGTTCGAGCCCTGGTCCGGGACGATCCCATATGCCGCGGAGCAACTAAGCCCGTGTGCCACAACTACTGAGCCTGCGCTCTAGAGCCTGAGAGCCACAACTATTGAGCCTGCGTGCCACAACTACTGAAGCCCGCGTGCCTAGAGCCTGTGCTTCACAACGAGAGAAGCCACCACAAGGAGAAGCCCGCGCACAGCAATGAAGAGTAGCCCCAGCTCGCCACAACTAGAGAAAGCACAGCAACGAAGACCCAACACAACCAAAAATAAATAAATAAATTTATTTAAAAAAAAAAAGAGTTGACAGGATTTGGTGACTGGCTGGCTAACTGTATTACAATAGTCTGCTTGTGCTGTTATAACAAAATACCACAGACTCGGTAGCTTAAACAACAGAAATGTATCTCCTCATAGCTCTGGAGGCTGGGAGTCCAAGATCAAGGTGTAGGTGGTATTAGCTTCTGGTGAGGCCTCTCTCCCCAGCTTGTAGATGGTGCCTTCCTGCTCTGTGCTCACATGGCCTTTTCTTTGTGTGCACAGGGAGAACTCTGGTGTTTTTCCCTTTCTTATAAGGTCAGCAGTCCTATAGGATCAGGGCCCCACCCTCATGACCTCATCTAACCTTAATTACCTCTTTAAAGGCTCTATCTCCAAATACAGTTACATTGGGGGTTAGGGCTTCAACATACAAATTTTAGGCGGGGGAACACAGTTCACTCCATAACACTAACTGAGTAGAAATAAGATTTTGGGATAGGATGATTCACTTAATTTGTTTGGGCATATTTTTTCTGGGGCTTTAAAAAGAAATTTGTAATCATAGGTACGTGTGAATGTAAAAATTCTGGTCCTTTCACTTATCCTTTTAAACATTTCCTTGAATTGCTATGTAGTGTTCATAACTATCATTTTTAGAGGCTACGTTGCATTCCTGGTAGTACCCTAGTATTATTCCTGGTCTTAATCTTAACTAGTTTCCCTTGGCCAGCTAAACAGCTGCAAACCCTATCCATCCTTTCTTTGCCAAGCTCATTGTAACCATTCCTTTCTCCCTATCTAATGGCCAACACCCACCATAAGGCCATGTCATTGTGTGCCATGGGCTTCCTCACTGGTCCACTGGTCATCTTGTCATTGGTTGTGTCTACTGCATTCACCCACCACAGAGGAGACAAATGAATCTTAAGGCTGTTTGTCACTCCTCTACCTTACCATTAACTGGAAGATAAAGTCCAAACTCCTTTAACTAGGCATTAGAAGTCCTCCACAATCCAATATTAAGCTAACTTGGTTACTACTCACCCACGCTGTTTCTGTGTGTTTCTTTTCTAGAGTCTGATAGACCCCTCACTGTACTTCCAACATGCCCCATCACTCCCAGGTCATTAACTTTGCTTCATTTAGATGTCCTTCTTGATCATCTAGTTTTATCCAAGTTGAGTTATCAAGACACATCTATGTGCATATTTGACTTTCCCGGTAGACCATGACTCACTTCTATAACTTTGGCACTGGCTTATGGCCCAATCTGTAGACCCAGGTTTCTCCAGATTCACCCAAATTTCTCCAGATTCAAATCCTAGCTCTGTCATGTACAAATTTTATGACCCTGGATAAGTCACTTAACATCACGCCTCCGTTTCCTCATCTGTAAAATTGGGAAAATACTAGTACCCCATTCATCTGACTGTTGTGTATAACATGTATTGTACATGGTTATATGTAAAAGTCACCTCACCAGGTCCCGGGACATAAGTGCTTAATAAATCTTAGCTATTTTGATGATGATGACCACGATTAGCACTCTGGAAATATTTGTTGAATGAATTTCAGCTTCGCTCATGCACAGACAGAAAGGAGCAATGGCTTTTCTGTCTCCTTTTTGTGATCCCCAGCCTCGTCTCTAGAACCTCCTACAACAAACGCCCGTCTTCCAGCCCTGACTCAACATAGCCCCAGAGTGAGAGGCTTTGAATGCTTGTTTCCCTCTTGGCAGCTTGAGTAGGTTTGCCCTGAAGGTCCACTAGCTTCCTCCCAGGAACCAGTTTCATGGAGTTTGATTGACGTTTCCAAACAGGACAGATATCCTGACTCACCTGGGCTGGCGCCCACTGAGACAGTCTGTGGAAACCAGAAACGGGTTCCTTGCCCACAGCCAGGACCACTGCAATGCCTCTCATCAGGCCTGCCCCTAATGTCAGAGAATCCCATGACAAGAAGGCAAAAGGAGGCCCACATACCATCTGTCCAAATATTTAAAAGTTGTGAATCAGGCTAACAAAGTGCTAAATGTATTCCGTCCTTCTACCTTGACAAATGCCCCTACTTAATGGCAAGATCAAAAAATACATATGTGTAAATGTATATAAAAATACGTGTACAGCTATGTAATTCCTGTTACTGAAATTGGCAATGTAGTAAATATGACCGAATTTAATCATAATTGTTTCTGTCTGGATACCCTGTAGATGGGCCAGTGATGTTTGAATGAATATAATAAAAATATTTAAAAATTAAAATAGTTTTTATATGTTTCCAAAGAGTTAATTTTGAGCATTTTAGAAGAAAAGTATATTAAAATTAAAAAGTACCCATGAACCTCCCCATTTATTTAGATCTTTAATGTTTTTCAAAAGAATTTTATAATTTTCTCCATAAAGCACTTACATAGTTTTTGTTAGATTTATTCATTTCAGTTTATATTTTTGGCATGATTATATTTTTAATAATTACTTTTTTATTTGTTACTGATTGTAGAAATTCATTGACTTTTGTATATTAATTTCTTATTCAGCCAACTTGCTGAAATCTTATTAAAACGAATAATTTCTCTATAGATTTTTGTGTTTTCCATGTAGCGATAATATATATGAATATTGAATGTTTGATTTATTGTTTTCCAATCCTTATACCTTTAGCTGTCTTCCTCCAATACAGTGCTGAATGAAAATGTTAGCCGACATTCTTTTCTTGGCCTCAAAGGGGAAACATTCAATGTTTCACATTAAATAGGATTTTTGTTGCCAATTTTCTGTAGATACTCTTTAGGGGTTGAGGAAATTCTACTAGATTTCTAAGGATTTTTAAAATATTTTTTTCATGAATGAATATTTAAATTTATCAAAAATTTTCCATTTACTGAGATGATCATATCATTTTTCTCCTTTAAATCTTTGAATTATATGAATTGGTCTTCTAACATTAAAACAATCTTGGATTCCTGCAATAAGCTGAACTTGGTCAAGATTGTTTTATACACTGCTGGAATTGTTTGCTAATTTTTTAAGAAGAGTTTTGTGTCTATGTAAGTGAAATTGTCTCATAATTTTTCTTTCGTGCACTGTTCATATCAGTTTTGGTATTAATTTTAATATAAAATAAATTGGGGAGTGTTTCTTCCTTTACTGTAATTTTAAAGAGTTAATATTGGAGTTTAAATATTGGAGTTATTTGTTCCTTGAATGATAGAAGTTACTAATAAAACCGTCTGGACCTGGCGTTTTCTTTGTGGTGAGATTTTAAACTACTGATTCAATTTCTTTCTTTCTTCTTTTTTTTAATATTTATTATTTATTTATTTTAGCTGCGCCAGGTCTTAGTTGCGGCATGCGGGATCTTTTAGTTGCAGCATGCAGACTGCTTAGTTGTGGCATGCATGCTTCTTAGTTGCAGCATGCATGCAGGATCTAGTTCCCTGACCAGGGATCGAACCCAGGCCCCCTGCATTGTGAGCATGGAATCTTACCCTCTGGACCACCAGGGAAGTCCCTGATTCAATTTCTTTAATGGTTATAGGATTATTTAGATTTTAAATTTCTTCTTGAGTCAGCTTATTTTTCTAGGAATTTGTCCATATGTTTCTGTTTTCAAACTTATTGGCATAAAATTGTATATAATATTCTCCATCTTTTCAATCTATGTGGCACCTGCAGTTATATGTCATTTTTCATTCCTAATATTATGCCTTCTGTTATTTTTTTCTTGATCAATTTTGACAGAGGTTTGTTAGTGTTATTAATCTTTTAAAATAACATAATTTTGGGACTTCCCTGGTGGTCCAGTGGTTAAGACTTTGTGCTTCCAATGCAAGGGGAGCAGGTTCAATCCCTGGCAGGGGAACCAAGATCCCACATGCCACGCAACTAAGATCCCAGATCCCATATGCCACACAGTGTGGCCAAAAAAAAAGGAAAAAAAAACCCCCATAGTTTTGGTTTTGTTGATCCTTCTGTGTATGTTTATTTTATATTTCATTATTCTCTGCTCTTATTTATATAATTCCCTTTCTTCCAACTCTCTTTGGGTTTGTTCTACTATTAGTTTTTCTATCTGTTTTTAAAAACTTATTATGTAATAAAAATATATAAAAGTATACATTTCCTACTAGCACGGTAATGCTTTAGGTAAACTCTATAAGTTTTAACATGTAGTACTGTTGTTATTGTAGAATTCTAAGTATTTTTAAAATTTCCACTGATATATTATTTAACCCATGACTTTAAAAAATATGCCTCTTAATTTCCAAACACGTTTATTCCCCCTAGTTTTCTGTTTGTAATTGAGTTCAAATTTAATTGTACTGTTGTCAGAAAAAGTGGTCTACAGGATATCAAACTTTTGAAATTTGTTAAGACCTGAATATAATTAAATTTCTTAAATGTTCCATGTATTTCTGAAAAAATGTATACTCTAAAATAGTTGGGGGGACTTCCCTGGTGGCGCAGTGGTTAAGAATCTGCCTGCCAGGGCTTCCCTGGTGGCGCAGTGGTTGAGAATCTGCCTGCTAATGCAGGAAACACGGGTTCGAGCCCTGGTCTGGGAAGATCCCACATGCCGCGGAGCAACTAGGCCCGTGAGCCACAACTACTGAGCCTGCGCGTCTGGAGCCTGTGCTCCGCAACAAGAGAGGCCACAATAGTGAGAGGCCCGCGCACCGCGATGAAGAGTGGCCCCCACTTGCCACAACTGGAGAAAGCCATAGCACAAAAACGAAGACCCAACATAGCAATCAATCAGTCAATAAAGAAATCTTAAAAAAAAAAAAAAAAAAAAAAAGTTGCTTATATTAAAAAAAAAAAAAATAGAATCTGCCTGCCAATGCAGGGGACACAGGTTCGATCCCTGGTCCAGGAAGATCCCACATGCCGCGGAGAAACTAAGCCGGTGCGCCACTACTGAAGCCTGCACACCTAGAGCCCGTGCTCTGCAACAAGAGATGCCACCTTAATGAGAAGGCCGCGCACCACAACGAAGAGTAGACCCCACTTGCTGCAATTAGAGAAAGCCCGCGCACAGCAACAAAGACCCTACGCAGCCAAAAGAATAATAATAAAAATAAAATAAAATAGTTGGGTCCAGTGGTATACATAACTTTAAAAAGTTAAACACCTTATAGATAAGAAAACTTCCAAACTGTTTTCTAGAGAGTTTGTACCATTTTACATTCTGACTGGCCTTGCATGTGAGTTCCAGTAGCTCCACATCCTTGCCGACATTTGGGATACTCAGTCTTCTTAATTTTAGCCACTCTAGTGGTGTATAGTGGGATCTAATTGTGGTTTTAGTTTGAGTTTCCCTGACGACCAATGATGTTGAACATCTTTTCATCTTTTCATGTGTTTATTTGCCATCTGTATATCTTCTTTGATGAGGTGTCTATTCAAATCTTTTGCTGTTTTCTAACTCAATTGTTTGTCTTATTGAATTATGAGTTCTTTATATATTCTGAGTTTAAATTCTATATATTATTATGTATAATATATTCTTCATAATATATTTAATATAGTCTAGACACAGAACTTTAAAGAACTTCATCAAATGTATTTGTTGCAAATATTTTCTCCCAGTCTTACTTCCACTATAGCCATGTGACTTGTTCTCATCAATGACATGTGAGTGGAAGTGATGTGTGATGCTTGTGGGTCAACTTTTAAGAAGCAATGAAACTTTTCCACTTTTTTGTTTTCTTTCCACTTGCCATAAAGAGGCCCCAGGGGATGGTAGGGCCACAAGATGGAAGGAGCTTGGGTTCCTGTGTTACCACATGGAGAAAAGCTGCTGTCCACCAGGAACACTGAGATTAACTGCAGTGAGAAATAAATTCCTACCATATTAAGCCACTGACATTCTGGAGTTCATCTATTATAGCAACTAGTGTTTCTCTGACTAATACCTGCCTGCCTTGATTGAATTGGAGACTAAAAGTGAATTTCTAATCAGAATGATATATGAGCCTCCTCTTCAACAGATTTTTGTGTCAAGACCGTCTGAAGCTATTTCCAAAATCAGTTCTTCTAGCCAGGTCAATTTATTTGTTATGGAATGATTGCTAATGTGGTTTGACGAACTACTTAAGTGAACCTTTTATTAAGTCTTTCCAGTGTTTCTTTACAATGTTAAAATAATTTTGGTGAGTTCTTCACTTGAGTTCACAAACAGGTCCACAGTGGAAAGGTTTTCAGTATTGGTTGGTTGGTTGGTTGGGTCAATGAAGTTGCTTCTGGGGCTTTAGGAGGGCTGTGTCTGATATGGCCTCCATTTAGCGAGGGCTCCATGCCAAGCACTTTGCATGGTTTCTCTTTCAGGCCTCATAACACCATCAGGAGGTAGGAAGTATGACTCCTATTTTAAAGACAAGGAAATTGAGGCTCAGATGAAAGCAAGTCACTTGCTTAAGGCTGCACTGAGACTCGAACATGGGTGTGTCCAGCCCCAGACTTGCATTCTGTTGTCCTGGTGGGAGTCAAACTGAACAGGAGGCCATAGATCCACCTCAGTTTTCCCAGAACACCCTGTCCTGGGCTCCCTGCAGAGGGTCTCAGCCATCAGCCAGATTGTCCTCATGTCCAGAGCCTGGGGCTACCTCAACAACCAGTTCCTTTTTCCTTTTGCACTTCAACCTGCAACAGAGCCACAGGGATGTTATAGACCCTCAGCAGGGGGAGAACCTATGTGTGCTCGGGTACATGTGCGCACGCATGTACATGTGTGCCAGTGACCTGTGGAATCATAGACAGCCATTAGCCTTCTCTCTCCCTACTCTCCTTCCCCTCTGCCACCATCCCAGCTCTTCACATCCACTGGAGAATGGGTGCTTCCTACTCTGGGGGAAGCATGGCTGGGCATCCCAAGAGAAATCATAGTGTCTGTCTTGCTCTGGGCATTGCCAAGGAGGTTTCTGGAAATATGACTCCTATTTTAAAGCTAAGGAAATTGAGGCTCAGATGAAGGAGATTTCTGGAAGTCACTTTTGGGGCTTGTCCAAACACTATGGTTACAACTAGGTCTAAAAATAAAATCCTGTAAAGAAGAAAAGGAATGGGATTATGAGTTTTTTCTTTAGTTTCAAATTTTTCTGTGATGTGGTTTTATTTTTATAATTAAAAGTGATGAAAAATGCAACGAATTGCACAAGCTGTGTGTTGCTTCTCCATGTGAGAAACACCTGCAGGCAGCTCAGCTTTGCTCCCTGCCTGTGTTTAAGTAGTAACACTGCATTGACAAGGAGGTTTTAGAAATTCTTTTTTATTGTGGTAAAATCTGTGGAACATAAAATTTACCACTGTAACATTTTTAAGTGTACAGTTCAGTGACATTAAGTAACATTCACACTGTTGTGCGACCATCACCACCATCCATTTCCAAAACTTTTTCACCATCCCAAACTGAAGCTCTGTACCCATTTATCGCTAACTCCCCATTCCCTCCTCCTTCCAGCCCTTGGTAACCTCTATTCTACTTTTGGTCCCTATGAACTTGACTATTCTAGGTACTTCATATAAGTGAAATCATATAGTATTTGTCCTTTTGTATCTGGCTTATTTCACTTAGCATGATGTCTTCAAGGTTCATCTGTGTTACGGTGTATATTAGAATTTCCTTCTTTTTTTCAGCTAGCTTGAATAACATTCCATAGTATGTATATACCACCTTTTGCTTACCCATTCATCTGTCAATGGCCATTTGGGTCGTTTCTACCTTTTGGCTATTGTGAATAATGCTGCGGTATGGGTGTATAAATACATGTTTGAGTCTCTACTTTGAATTCTTAGGCATGTATACCTAGAAGTGCAATTGCTGTCAAGGAGGCTTTTATTTTTTTAAATTTATTTATTTATTTATGCTTGCATTGGGTCTTCGTTGCTGCGCGAGGGCTTTTTTCTAGGCTTTATGGCATGCGGGATCTTCCCGGACCAGGGATCGAACCCATGACCGCTGCATTAGCAGGTGGATTCTTAACCACTGCGCCACCAGGGAAGCCCCTCGAGGAGGTTTTTAGAACTCATTTTTAGGACTTTCCAAGGAAAGTATTTTGGATTTCCTCAGCTATGGCCACTCCTTGACCTTTGAATGTGGATTTTTAGAAATTTCTAGCAGTTTTGGGAGGCTTAAACATCGATTTAAAAATGCTTTATTAAAGCAAAGCTGAGAAGTAAGGACACGTGTCTGCCTTTCCTGGTGAAGGCTGAGAGGGGGTAAGGGCCTGCCCAGAGTTCAGAGTAGTAGTCACAGGGCCAGGGTTCAAGCTCAGATCTGTCTGAGCTCAAAGCTATGCTTGGTCTATTACCATATTCTCCTATTTGAAAGCAATTTGTTGGGCTGTCAAATTGGGGGATGCCATTTTGGATCAAAAAGGTATGATATGGAGACTAATTTTAAAATGTTCATTATATTTTCCAATCAAAAAGAAAAATAAATGATCAAGGTCTAAAATTTGGAACATAGAGAAAAGCAGAAAGAAAACAGTTACCCGTGGCTCTGCCACTGACTGTCAATTGTATCTCTCTGTACAACGTTTAATTGCATTTTCCCCACAGTTCAGCTGGGCACGGTGTTTACTTGATCACGCCAGGCCGAGAAAAGACAAGCATTTAATAACCTTAAAGAAGCTGAGCCTTTCATTTATAAAGGCTTGCATTGTCAGGAGATGGGAGGGGGCGTGGCAGCTGCCGAGAAGCAGTGCTTGGATCTCCCTACGAGAAAGAACTTGTGAAGTTCTTTCAGCTGCGAAGAATGCGCTTAGCTGATCGCCTCCAGCTGCAGCACTTAAGCCAGCTTCGCTCTTCCCTGGCGGCTCCCAAGCCAAAGACTGAGTGTGGTGGAGACACCGGCACCCACCATTTCTGCCCGTTGGGAGACCCCTCTAATGGGCAACTTTGCTTCACTTCCCACTGGGTTGCCCAAGACTTTGCATGATCTGCACTGTGGTCTGAGATGTTCCCGGCCCTATTTTTCTTCCTCTTGCATTTCTTTTCACGGGATAGGATCTGCATGGCCCTCTGAAGGCTTTCCCTGCCCAGTCCTACCTCCTCAGCCTTTATCTTTCATAGTTATGGCCCTCCACCAAATCTTTCACTCCTAACTCCAGCTCTGCATCTAAGTCCAGCATCTGCTTCCTCCACGACCCATATCGACATAGGTGGTGACGACAAGTTCTATGCATGTTTCTGAGCTTTTAGTCATTCTACATCAAAGCCAAGCATAGGATTTCTACCTCAAGTAATGTTCGACATACCACCAACTTCGGACTTCACACAACACTCGAAAGTGTAAGAATTGAGCTTACGACAAGATGGCCACCATGTGCCCGGAGCCCCTGAGTCCGAGCTCAGCGGCCTGGGAGTCACGATTCCGGGAGCCTTAGATGAAACCTGAGGCGGGGCAAGGAAGGGGCCTAAGCCGGGGAGCAGGGCGGGCGAGGATTAGGGGTGGTGGTGGAGGTGGTGGTGGTGGTATATAGGGCTCTGGCCCTGGGGGCGGTGCTTCTCGGGTCGGGAGAGGGGTGGGGCTTAGGGAGGAGCCTGTGAAGGTGGAGGGGTGGGGCCTGGGTGGAGGAGGAGCCTGAGGAGGGGTTTGGGTGGAACATCTGAGCTGGAGGTGGGTCCAGGGATTGAGTTTGTCTAATAAGGAGGTGGAGCCTTTAGAGGGCAGGGCCTCAGGAATTCTAGGGCTATTGAACCTGGGTGGAAGGTTGGGAAGGTGACCCTGAAAGACAAGGGTGTGGAGTTATGGTTGAGGCACCCACGTTGGGGTGGGGAGATAAAAAAGAATTGAGTTTTCTGAGTATTTTCCTCAATTAAGTCTTATGTCTTAATATTTCAAGAAGCACAAAATGGTGGAAGAGTCTGTAAGAACTCTGAGAAACCATAGAGGAAAGACTAATGAAAGACGGGAGACGAAAGAGAAAGCAACATGGAAAGCACATCCTATAGTAACAAAGATGGACAGATAACACTGAAAAAAGAAGGGGATGATTGGAAACAAGACGACTGCTTTCTAGAAGTCCTGGCGGTTAGTAATCAATAAAGTCTGATGAATGTGGAAAAACAGAACACAGTAAAAATGTGTTACAGCTGAGTGTCTTGCAGTGCAAGCGAGTGTGAATTAAGTGCTAAACACATAAAATAAATATATGAAAGTAGTTGTATCTGTTGTAACTCACGCCACTACAGGAACTTTTAAGAGTTGCTAATAAAATAATAATGCATTTTATTTATCTGACTGTTTGGAAACACAACAGACCGTTTCCAGGTGGCCATGCAGCTTGCCTCCCATGGTCAGAAAGGCCAGTCCAGAGGTGGAGTCACACCTTTCTTTTTCATGTGCCTGGTGAACAGCTCTTGCAATAAACCGTGTCTCAGGCTGATGGAAGCATGTTTGTCCTGACTGCGTGTCTGAGGTCTTGCCTGTGAAACCTGCAGCTGCCCGCTAAGAGGCAGGGGCTCTGTCCTGTTCCTGTCATGAGTGCCCGGGGCTTGCGTCTAGGGCCTTAGGGACCACAGCCCTGGACCTTCTCCTCACTGGTCCGTTTACTTCCCTGACACAAAGAAACCCCACTCAGACTCCCTCCTCCTCCCACACCCCAATTCGCCCAAGAACTGCATCTTTGCTTAGCTTGGGGGTTCTCAACCTGGCCGCCCCATTCACTGATGCCCAGGCTGCATGCCTGACCATTGAACTCAGAACCTCTGGGGCTGGGGCCAGGTGGCAGCATTTTTAAAGCTCCCCAGGTGATAACAATGTGTGGCCAAGGTTAAGAATCACTGGCTTAGCTTAAACCCGTTTCCCTGATGGAAGAAGACAGGAAGGGTACCCTTGCTACAACTTTGCCCCAGGCCCATTCACCGGCCACATCACTGCCCTTGGGGGCAGAGCCGAGTCACCCTCATCTTGCCCCATTCTTCAGTACCTGCCATAGTTCTTCACATGGAGCAGATGCACACAGCCTTGTCCTCAATGAAATAAAATTGAATTTCTTATGGAAGACACTTAGATTTAGTCCTCCCCACATTCCCACCCAAATCCTCAAATGAGCCAGACAGATGCATGGAATGTGGGGTAAAAAACCCAGGATCAAGATCTGTCTTTGATAGCAAATGGCCATGTAACCCTAATCATGTTCCTAATCCATGAGGCTGAGAGTTTCCCCCTGAAAATGAGTATAACTTTTGCTCACTGATGCTCTTTTATTGGGGCCCTGGCATTGAGCTAAGACTTGACATGCATCATTTCCAATCCTCTCAATCACCCCGTAGGGTGTTACCTTTTTACTTGCGGGAAAATAGACTCAACAAGCTAAACAAACTTGTTCGGGTCCCACAGCTAGTTACAGGAATCTGGATCTGTTCTTGGTGATTAAGGGTGTGGGCTTTGGAATTAGACTAGGTTCAAATCCCCGCTCCACCTCTTGCTAGCTGGCAGTCTTGGGTGGGTATTTAACCTCTCCAATCTTCAGTTTGAATTGTAACCCTATGAACTCTCTGTCCTACTCCCCAAATCTCTTTGGGGCAGACTCCAGCTGGGTGGTAGTAGGGGGTCAGGAGAACAGTGAAGTAGAGGGCTGCTGCAGCTGCCCAGTCCCAAACTGGGGAGTGAACTTCTACCCTTTTCCAGTCTGGAGTTTTCTCCAGGCAGAGATGCCAGGGCGGAACACGTGAGGCCATTTGGATGAGCACACACACAATTGATTAGTCACACAGACTTTGATCAACCTCAGTGGCAGAAGCAACAGGTACGGGCTGGACCCACATGTTCCCTTGAGTGTGTAGTTCAAGTTAATCCTTTATCATGCGCGACTCAGATGATATCTCTCTTGACCGCAACTTATGGCACAAACTCCTCTCAATTTCCTTCCAGAACTTTCCTTAGGGTAGAGCCAGCTGGACTCCATGTAGCCCCGTCTGGGATGACTGTTTACTCTTCATACGTGGCTTTTCTCATTAGAACATCATGCCTGTAAGAGTGGGGGCGTGTTGCCAGAGGTACTGGATCTATGCCATTTTAGCCTGATCCTATTTGGTTACACTTCCCCTGTGTTCCAGACTCTTCTAGGCCCCTCGCTTTTGTGGTCCCCCAAAACATAAACGGGCTGACGTTTCTCTCCTTATTTTCTCTGTTTCTCCACAGGTTCTTCTGGATCTTTGCTCTGACTTCACTGACTTCACTTTCTATTTCTGTTGACTGATACCCTCTTCCTCCTCCAGTGTAAATTACTCCCTCTGAGCAATGCACTCACCCATCACCCACCTCACCGTTTATTGTGAGGATTAATTGAGATAACGTGTGTAAGCACCAGGCACATTGCAAATACTTATGCAAATTAGCTATAATTATGTAAATAACAGTCATCCTGTGTGGTATGAGCACTGATAGCAGGAAGTACAAAGTACACTAAAAAATGCTCAGTAAACTGAGAAATGTTAAACAGTGACTGGTGACAACTACTGTGTGTCTGGGAGTCCAGCATCCCCACCTAATACCTTTACTTACTTATGCACTAAACGTTTATTGAGCTCAGTGGTGGCCATTTGTCATATTCACTGCTGCCCAGTGTCTTTTTTTTTTTTTTTAGTTAAAAAATTTTTTTAAACTGTGGCAAAATACATATAACATTTACCATCTTAACCTTTTTTTTTTTTTTTTTTTGGCCGCACCACGCAGGGATCTTAGTTCCCCGACCAGGGATCAAACAGGTGCCCCTTGCAGTGGAAGCACGGAGTCTTAACCACTAGACCACCAGGGAAGTCCCCATCTTAACCATTTTTAAGTGTACAGCTCAGTGGCATTAAGTACATTCACATTGTTGTACAACCACCACCACCATCCATCCACAGAACTCTTTTCATCTTGTAGGGCCCAATGCCTTTTGAACTGTCTTTGTGTGTCTGGGGAAACTCCTCTTCTGTCTTCCCAGTGAGGAAGTCAGAACCCACATTCCCACATGCCCTGGGACTGGGATGCAGGCCTGTGGCCAGGCTCCACCAATCAGACGCGTCCATGCAGACCTTTTGCTTCAGGTGGGATCCACAGGAAGAAACAGGCTTGGGTGAAGCCGCCATGTTTGCTGGTGTGGGCGGCAGCAGAGGTGCCCAGCTTTTGGTGGTGGCAGCTGCTGTGGTGGTGGTTCCCAGGGGTAGCGAGGTCCAGTTCCTGATGCAGAAGTGAAAACAGTGCTGGCTGCGGTAGTGGTTGCAGCAGGGCTGGTTCTTGTCGCTTGGAGTTTGGCATGCGTGGTAGTTTCCTTATTGGGCCATGGTTTGGGGTGTTACTTCTCGATGTTTTGTCTCAAGCCTACTCCTGAATAAATTTTCTTTTTTTGTTTAGCCAGCTGGACAGTAGAACCATGCCAGTCCCTTTCATCAGAAGGACTGCAGAGAACAGTGAAACCAGGGTTGCCCGAACCATCTTGCTTTTGGATGCTGTTGGCAGAGCTGCCTTGATCTTGGACTTCCTTCAGATGAACTGGTCAGGCCCCAGCTTTTTCATTGTCTCTCCTTGACTTCAGTCCAGGCAGGGATGGCTCTGGGATGCAGTAGTTCCTCGTGATTGCTGCAGTACCTGGGAGAGAAATCGTTTTCAGAAACTGGCCACTGCCGGGAAAGGGAGGCCCTGGTGGTCTGGCCCTGCCCGGGGGTTTGCTGTTGGTGATTTTTCTTCTTCATCCACAGAATGTTTTACCTGGACACGGGCTTACCACGAACTACTCCCTGTTATATTTTTCTGCTTGTTTTTCCACACTGTTTCTCTGGAAGGCAAATTCTGTCGAGAGGCATATTTGAGGATGGGAGGGACCACCTCTTTCTATGCGGAAGTACAGAGAAAAACATCATCCGAGATTGCCCACAGTTGCCCTGTGCCCCTCGATGGTCTGATACCCTTGTGCCTCAGTTTTCCTCTCTGCAGGATTGGGCTTGGCTTCCCAGGTCCTCCACTGTGTGATTACTGAGGCCCTTCTCTGTGCCAGGATCATTCTGGAGACAAAAAGACAAGTAAGAGGTCTGGCTCTCAGGAACTCGCGGCCCAGCAGAAGTGAGCAAACAGGTCCAGGCCACAGCCAGTAGCTACTGAGAGAGATCACTTTATCATTTAGCATCGATATTGTCACTTTAGCTGCATCTTGCTGGTCTCCTCTCTGAGTATTTTCTGTCACCCTCTAGGGGGGTGATTCCATGTTCTGTCCTGGTTGTCACTTGCTACCCCGGCCATCCTGGACAAGATACAGGTCAGAGGGCATGTCACAGAGCCTGGCAATCTTCTGCCCAGCTTTTTTTTGTCCTATACTCCTGCAGGTTCACGGAGGAGGAGAAGTTTCTTCTCCTTTTAGGTGGACACTGGCAGCCCTCGTCTTTATTTTATGTTGCAGGATGACTTCTTCCAGGGATGAGTGATGGGGGGGAAGTCCATTCCTGCTAGGGGAACAACTCCACTCCTTGCTTGGTGTGTTTCTGCACTGAGCACAACACGACTATACCTCCAAACCCAATGAGTCAGCCCCAGCCCCAGTGGCCTTGGTCTTGAATGACATCATGAGGGGGACATTAACAATCCAGCCCAGGTTCTTTTTACAGTCTCTTCTCTAGTTCTCAGTGAAGACTAGGCCTCAGTTTCTCATCTTCTGTGAGTGTTGCCTGCATAAGACTGTACAGCTTCCTAAGGATAAAAAATGGTTTCATTGCCCAGGATGGTCACATCCATGGCTAGTGCAAGAAGCTTTTCTCTCCTGGTCTGCAGGGTACCACTCTGCTTACACAGATTACTTTTCCCTGCATCTCATGGATTCGTTTGGTTCCCTGGCATCACGGCTGTCTCCACCATCTCCATGGCTACGGGAGTGTTTGCTTTATGTCTTCACAACTGAGACACTGAGTGGATTTGTCCTCAAATAAAAGGCTGTCTTCTCTAGAGGCGAATTCAACTCTGGTAAAATTGAGACTTGCTTGAAGCTTTGAAAATATAGGCTCCCTCCCACTCTCAACTTCTGCCTTTCCTATTGAAATTTCAAGGATCTTGGGACTTTTGCCAGCATTTAATCTCAGAGTATCCTGTGTTTTCCCTCGGTTATAGGTTGAATTGTCTTCCCCAAGATTCAGATGTTGACGTCCCAACTCCAAATAAACTCAGAATGTGACTGCATTTGGAGACAGGGTCTTTAAAGAGGTGATTAGGTTAAATGAGATCATATGGGTGGGCCTTACCTCCATGTGATTGTTGTCCTTATAAGAAGAGGCGATCAGGACACAGACACACACAGAAGCAAGAGTATGTGAAGACACAGGGAGAAGATCGCCATCTACAAGCCAAGGAGTGAGGCTTCAGAAGGAAGCAACCCTGCCAACACCTTGATCTTGGACTTCCAGCCTCCACAGCTGTAAGAAAACAAATTTCTGTTGCTTAAGCCACCCAGTCTGTGGTGCTTTGTTATGGCAGCCCGAGCAGACTAATACACCCTCCCCCTGAGCAGTCTTTGCAAGAAGCCACCCTTCTTTTAATACAGAGCACACACTCCTCTGCACGTGGGTCGTGAGGACTGGTTTGGAGAGTCTAGATGGGAGAACACCATGTCTGTACCATTTCTCTGTGTGCAAGGGCATCTTCGTCAAGTGCGTTTCTTGCTTCAGGAGGAGCGTGGAAGGGCAGTGAGGACAGAAGGGGACACCATTCTAGCCGGCCACTCTGGCTATGGATGAGGCAGGGATATTTGTCTCTTTCATGTCTGCAAGGCAGGCCACCAAATCAGGCACTTTAAAGCTACACTGTCCATTGTGGAAGCCACCAGCCATATGTGGCTATCAGGCACCTGAAATGTGGTTTGTCTGAATTGGGATGTGCTGTAAGTATAAAATACATAGACTTAGTTGAAAAAAATGGCAAAAAATCTTATTAATAATTTTTACATAGATTACACATTGAAGTATATTTTGAATAGATTGAGTTAAATATATCTATAAGGTTAATTTCACCTGTTTCTTTTTACTTTTTAAAGTGGTTACTAGAAAATTTAAGGTTACTTAGGTGGCTTGTTTCGTATTTCTAGTGGACAATGCTGCTATAAAGAGGGCCTGGGCCCTGCCACCCAGCTAGTAGCCAGCTCTCCTGTGTTTTAATAAGCCATCACAACATATTTAGGGCATAGAGTAAAGATGAGACTTGGCCCGGGCCCTTGAGGGGAATCTAAGTCTCCAGCCCCTGTTGCAGGAATACCCTGGTGAATGCCCAGCTTGTCTCTCATCCTCGCTGAATGACGACCTCTAAGCCCTGACCTTTATACTTTTGTCCTTTTGTGTTGCCGTGATCATTAGCTACTTTCAGACCTCTGACCCCTGCCCCATGGCTGGTTAGTGCTCTTACCTCTCTCTCCCTTGGCTCAGGAATTTCAAGAACAGACTTTTTATTTTTTTAGTTGAAGTATCGTTGATTTACAATGTTGTGTTAATTACTGCTGTACAGCAAAGTGACTCAGTTATACATATATATACATTCTTTTTCATATTCTTTTCCCTTACAGTTTATCACAGGATATTGAATATAGTTCCCTGTGCTATACAGTAGGACCTTGTTTATCCATTCTATATATACCAGTTTGCATCTGCTAATCCCAAACTCCCCAGCCATCCCTCTCCCTCCCCCTCCCCCTTGGCAACCACCAGTCTATTCTCTATATCCGTGATTCTGTTTCTGTTTCATAGATAGATTCATTTGTGTCATAGTTTAGATTCCACGTATAAGTGATATCATATGGTATTTGTCTTTCTCCTTCTGACTGACTTCACTTAGTATGATAATCTGTAGTTGCATCCATGTTGCTGCAAATGGCATTATTTCATTCTTTTTAATGGCTGAGTAGTTTTCCATTGTATATTTGTACCACGTCTTCTTTATCCATTCATCTGTCAGTGGACATTTAGGTAGTTTCCATGTCTTGGCTATTGTGAATAGTGCTACTATGAACATAGGGGTGCGTGTATCTTTTTGAATTATAGTCTTGTCTGGATATATGCCCAGGAGTGGGATCACTGGATCATATGGTAGTTCTATTTTTAGTTTTCTGAGGAACCTCCATACTGTTTTCCACAGTGACTGCACCAACTTACATTCCTACCAACAGTATAGGAGGCAAGAACAGACTTTTTTTAAAAAAAATTATTTTTTATTTATTTATTTTTATTTTTGGCTGTGTTGGGTCTTCGTTGCTGCTCACGGGCTTTTCTCTACTTGCAGCGAGCGGGGGCTTCTCTTGTTGCGGAGCACGGGCTCTAGGCATGCGGGCTCAGCAGTTGTGGCTCACGGGCTCCAGAGCGCAGGCTCAGAAGTTGTGGCGCACGGGCTTAGTTGCTCCGCGGCATGTGGGATCTTCCCGGACCAGGGCTCGAACCCATGTCCCCTGCATTGGCAGGCGGATTCTTAACCACTGCGCCACCAGGGAAGTCCAAGAGCAGACTTCTGATTCCTTCTCCCCAGGCTCTCCTGAGCCCAGGGCTGCCCCACACGCTCATGGCCCCCCTCACCCCGGCCACCTCCACTAGACTTCACCCAGGACTGACCCTGGGAGTCTGGACACAGGTCACCTGGTGTTCACTGAGCTCTTGTTCAGAGCACATGACATTGGCCTCAGCCCTTGGGATCAGGAGAGAAGACCAGGAAAAAAGAAGTCCCCTTCTTTGAAGAAACTGTGGCCGATTTTGAACTCATCCCACGGACAAACCAATGCAGGGTACCGCCTCCCCAACTAGACCCTGTTTGGCCACCTCCTGACCTTGCATATGAAGTTCTGCCAAACTGTTGTTCAACACAGATAACAGCTTTTATGCGATACATTTCTGAGTCCCAGGGGAAATGTTGTAAATACTGGGAATGTGTAAATTGATGAAATCGAATTAATTAAGAAATATAAATCAAGAAAATGTGGAAATAGCAGACAAAGAGAAGCCAGACTCTTTTGGTGGCCACTCTGGGGAGCCATGGAGATGAGGGAGGCCTGGCGTCCCTTCAGACTCCTGTCTGTGACTTTCCAACTCCCAGACACTCTGCTCTGAGGCTCTGTGTCATGCTGTCTCATCTCTAGACCCTCCTAAACATGCCTTCCTGTTCCTGCCTTTATACCTTTGCTCACACTGTTCCCCCCTCCTGGAATACCTTGCCATCCCATGTCTGCTCGTTCAGATATACAACTCCTCCCTTTCAGTCTAAGTTCAAATACTACTTCTCCTTGAAGCATTTCCTGATTAGTAGTCAGAAATGATATGTCCTTTTTGGGGACAGCTTGTTTCTGATCACCTAGTGTCCCTTCCCTTTGGCCTTACATCATGGTTTTTGCTTTCCACGTCTCTTCCTAGACTGGGGGGCTCCTGGGGACAGGACTGTGCTTTAGCCCTCTCTCTGTCACCTGTAGGGTCAAGCACACTGTCTGGCCCTGGTTGCCTGCATTTTCATTTTAAATAGTTACCTCTGTGATAGCAATTCCTGCTCTGTTATATGTGTATGTGTCTTTCTGCCCTGATAAACTATAGGTCTCCATTGAGTGTCTACCAGGTACAAGCTACTGGGGTTGCAAATAAACCAGCCACGGTCTCAGTCCTTCAAGAGAACTCGGACTAGAGGTACAGACAAGTAATGGCCAGCATTGTTGTAAGTGGGCTGGCAGTTGTGCGTCTAGGGATGGGGGTGGAACAAAGGACAGAGGTCAATTCTACTCTTCAGCAGAATTAGCTCAGAGCAGATCTTGAAGAGTAAGGAGAGTTGTGGGAGGGTTGGATTCTTGGGGCAGGAACTGGAGATGGCCTGCAGGGCCACTCCAGTAGTGGACCTGCTGGAAGTGGACCACTCCATGTAGTTGGAGAAAAGATGGGGGCATGTATCTTATCACCTTGTATCCCAATCCTTGCTGTGGAGCAGACAGGTAGAAAAGGTTGATGGACTCGTGGTCTGACCGACTGAATGAATGAACTCAGAGCTCTCTGTAGGTGGGGAAATACACTGACTCATTTATCTCTTTGTTAATTTGAGATGAGGTCTCAGGGTTCACAATACCTTGCCTCGAATTTTCCACATATGCCTGGTCCTAGAATCACCTGGGTTGCTTGTTATACATGAAGTTCTTGGGTCCCTCTCCTAAAGATGCATGTTCAGTGGGTCCGGTGTGGGATCCAGAATCTCTGTTTCACAAGTATTCTAGGAAATCCTTACGATCGGGCAAGTTTGGGAGACTGCTACTAGTAAGAGTGACCTGGGTGCTTATTAAAAGTGTTTCCTCCTGGAACCCACCCAGACTTCACGTAGAATCTTCAGGGCAGGATCTGGTTTGTTTAGCAAGCCCCAGATGAGTCTCACTCTCACACACATTGGGGGACGCACTGCTTTAGCCCAGTGGGTCAACCCTGGCAGCTTAATAGAATCACCTGGGAGCTTTTCAAAGGTCTGGGGCAGGGCCCCCTACCTGTTCTTCTTGAAAGCTCTCGGGATAATGCTGGTAGGTACTTTGAATGTACCTACCAGGTACATTGAATGGAGAGCTGCTATGAGGACCTCTGATTATGGCCCTCTGGCACCTAGTAGGTATGTCAGCCCAGGTGGGATTCTCAGCATCCCTCACGTCACCTCTTGTGGGTCAGTGTTTTGCACATCTAACTGTGCCTTAGTCACCTGGGGGTGGAGGGTGTTTAAACTTCCGATACCCAAACCAAGACCAATTAAATCAGAAGCCACCTGGGGGAGGAGGAGCGTGGAGAAGCTGGGCCTGGTTATTTTAAAAAGTGTTCCTAGATGTTTCTAATAGCAGGGGTGGGGCCCCTGGAGCACGTGTGGATGGTAAGCCGAGCAGTGCCGATGCATTCAGAGCTGAAGCAGTCGTAAACCTCCAGCGATGTGTGGAAGAACAGCCTTTCTCACAGCCTCAGCCCTGAGAGTCAGGATTTAGCGCACCTGCCCAGTTCAGTAAACCTGTGTTTCTGCTTTTAAAAACGGCTGCGTGAGCCCTCCTTGCCAGAGGCTCTCCCTGGACCATCATTGCATTATTTATTCAGTATTTTCATAACTGATCCGTCAGCCCAACTGTAAAAGTGCCAAGGAGAAAACTTCGTTTCTAATGATTATGCATCCCTTTGGCTTTGTTACCATAATTTCTGGGGGAGCAACGATTACTTTGCGTCTGGCTGATCTGCCTCTGAGTGCAGCGTCCTTCTGGTTGGTTTAGAGGGGCCATCCTTCTCTGGGACCGTCGTCTACTGTGTGCTGAAGTCCGGCCTCTGCCCGGGATTTAGGACCTCAGGCGGAATGTCTGGTTGAGGAATTTGCTCATCCGTGCATTCTATGAATCTCTGTCGAGCACCTTCTGTGTGCTGGGCCCCGTGCTGGGGGCTAGAGATACGTGTGACAAGTGCCTCTTTGGAGAGATGTACAAAAGCTAAAGAACTGAGAAGTGAGTGATTAGTTCTGGGGGGTGTGTGTGTTGGCCTGGGAAGCCTTCTCCAAGGAGGTGACATTTGCCCTGGGTTTTGAAGAATAAATAGGAGTCTTGCTGAAAAGGTTGCATAACCTTAGGGCAGGCATCAACCTGGCCAGATGATTAGAATCATCAGGGGAATCCCAGGCTACACTCCAGACCGTCGAATAAGAACCTCTGGGGGTGAGACCCAGGCATCAGTAATTTTTAAAGCTCCCCAGGTGATTTCAAAATGCAGCCAAGGTTGGAAACCATGCATTAAGGGGATGGAGGTGGAGGCCACCTAGAAATTTAAAAAAAAAATTAACATAGCCTTGAAGTTAACCTTCCAAAGGTAGTCAGTTCATAAACTTCTCTCCAGCCCTTCCCAAGTGTTCCAGAGAAATGAAAGGATGGGGGCTTTGGAGGCAGACAGATGATGTGCTGACTACTATAACATAACTTGGTGGCTGACCGTTCATTTATTCATGGAGTTGATAATTTGACAGTTATTTATTGAGTGCCTGCTTTGTGCTAGGTGCTGGGAAGCCAGCAGTGAATAAGATCAAGTTCTTGCTCTTGAGAAAGTAATTTCCTAGTGGGGAAGATGGACAGACACGTTTCTAATGCAGTGTTAGGAGTACGGACAGTAAGCTAGGGGAGCCTCCACGAGGGGTACCTAGTGCAGTCTCATGGGGTTAAGGAGAGTTTTCCTTAAGGAAATGGCCTTAAGGAGATATTGGAAAGAATTGGTCAGGCAAAAGGGAGGAGGGAAGAGATGGAGGCATAGGCTGAGGAAACTGCATGTACAAGAAGCCAGAGGCAAGAGTAAATACGGTACATTCAGGGGATTTGCAAGTATTCAGTCTGGCTGGGGTATGAAATGTGACGTGGGAGAGAGCTAAGAGAGAAGCTGAAAAAACAGGCAGGGGCCAGATCATAAGAGGCCTTATTAACTGAATTTTGGAGTCTGTCCTTTATCCTGATGGCAATGGGCAGCTACTGAAGGGTTTGCCTATGAGATGTATTTATGTGTGCCGTGTGATTAGACTGCAGGAGGGTTATAGGAATCTTGTGAGAGATGACCGTGGTATGAGCTCTGGTGATGCCAGTGAGGATGGAGAGAAGCTGAGCCAGATGATGTTTAGATCTCTGGAGTTTTCTCTCTGGACAGCTCTCTCCTCTCTGGTCCTCTGTCCCATGAAATCTAGCTGCCTTGGTCTCCTCAACTCAGGGAGGTGGCCTGGCTCTCCTTGGGTCGCCCTCCCTGCACAGCAGCCTGAAAACTACTCAGGGATCACTGTCCTTTGTTAAAGATGTCCAGTGTCTTGAAAACTTTTATTTTTGTCAGTTTTTTGGTTGCTTCAGGCGAGAGGTATAGCATATCCAGTCTCTATCAGCCCGTCTTGGCTGGAAGCAAAAGTCCTTCAGTTTTATTTTTCTGTCCAAGAATTATTTAAGAAAGAGTTTTAAAATTTCTGTACGACAAGATCCCTTTGTTTTCTGTTGTTCCCTTTTATTTACTTACTATTATTATTAATATTATTTTGTGACTGGAAAATGTTTTCTATTCTATTTCTACGTTTTGAGATTTAAAAAGATAGAATCTAAGGCCTAATATCTGGTCAACTTTTGTGATTTGAATTGCAAAAAGACATCCTTGAGTTTTAGAGTATTAGATGTACTTTATTATGTTATGTTAGTTGGGTCTTCTCAGTTCTTACCTTTTATCCACTTGATCTGTCACGGACCGAGAGAGGTCATCTAAATTTAACCACCAATTCATTTCTATATTTTTCTTTGTGTTTCCATGAGTTTTTGATTCATATTCATGATGCTTTGTTATTTGGTATATAAATCTCTTTTGTGACCACACCCTTTATCATTATAAAATACCCTTCTTTATTTCATTTACTTATTTGTTTTGCCCCGAATCCAACTTGTTAGATATTATGATCTTGATTTCTACTTTCTTTTTTTTGGCATATGCCTAATTATCATTACTTTCTTGTCACTTTCAGTTTAACCATGGTCTCTAATTTTGATCATCATGATTCATTTTCAGATATTAAGAAGCCCGATCTGGTGGGTGGTGCCCCTTCCATCCCCTTTGCATTTCTAGCCCTATATTTTCCCTATTTCAATGAACACCCTCACATTTTTAGTCTTCAGCTGATATAGGATGATGGGGGGTGATGGTTCCTGCATTGGTTTTGGCATCTTTTAGTGAATTTTGCATGACTACATTTTGCATTGTGCCTCCCTTCCTCCCTTCCTCTCTTTCTCTCTCTTCCCTCCTTCCTTCCTTCCTTCCTACCTTTCTTTCTCTCTTTCCTTCCTTCCTTCCTTCCTTTCTTTCTTAATTGAAGTATAGTTGATGTGAAGTATTACATAAGTTTCAGGTATACAACATAGTGATTCACAATTTTAAAGGTTATACTCCATCTATAGTTATTATAAAAATATTGGCTATGTTCCCTGTGCTGTACAATATTTCCTTGTAGCTAATTTAATTTATACATAGTACTTTTAACCTCTTAATCACCTACCCCTGTCTTGTCTCTCCCCCTTCCCTCTCCCCACTGGTAACCACTAGTTTGTTCTCTATATACGTGAGTCTGCTTCTTTTTTTATTATATTCACTAGTTTTATTTTTTAGCTTCCACATATAAGTGATATCTTACAGTATTTGTCTTTCTCTGTCTGACTTATGTCACTGAGCATAATACCCTCCAAGTCCATCCATGTTCATTCTTTTTAGAGCTGAATAGTATTCCATTGTGAATATATACCACATTTTCTTTATCCCTTTGTCTGTTGATGGACACTTAGGTTGCTTCCATAGCTTGGCAATTGTAGCTAATGCCGCTATGATCATTGGGTATGAATTCCCTGGTGGTCCAGTGGTTAGGGCTCCGTGCTTCCACTGCATGGGGCACAGTTCAACCTCTGATCAGGGAGCTAAAATCCCACATGCTGCATGGTGCGGCCAAAACAAAAACAAAAACAAAAACAGAACATTGGGTGCATGTATCTTTTTGAATTAGTGTTTTTGTTTTTTTCAGGTATGTACCTAGGAGTGGAATTGCTGGATCATATGGTAACTCTATTTTTAGTTTTTTGAGAAACCTCCATACTGTTTTTCACAATGGCTGCACCAATTTACATTCCCATCAACAGTATGTGAGGGTTCCCTTTTCTGCATATCCCCGCCAACATTTGTTATTTGTGGTCTTTTTTAGAAATTCACGTTCTTTTATTTATTTATTTATTTATTTATGACTGTGTTGAGTCTTCGTTTCTGTGCGAGTACTTTCTCTAGTTGTGGCAAGCGGGGGCCACTCTTCATCGCGGTGCGCGGGCCTCTCACTATCGCGGCCTCTCTTGTTGCGGAGCACAGGCTCCAGACGCGCAGGCTCAGTAATTGTGGCTCACGGGCCCAGTTGCTCCGCGGCATGTGGGATCCTCCCAGACCAGGGCTCGAACCCGTGTCCCCTGCATCGGCAGGCAGACTCTCAACCACTGCGCCACCAGGGAAGCCCTATTTGTGGTCTTTTTGATGCTA
The DNA here is from genome assembly GCF_949987535.1 of Balaenoptera acutorostrata. Classification (NCBI taxonomy): domain Eukaryota; kingdom Metazoa; phylum Chordata; class Mammalia; order Artiodactyla; family Balaenopteridae; genus Balaenoptera; species Balaenoptera acutorostrata. The sequence goes on along the minus strand of NC_080083.1, from coordinate 18,292,527 downwards.
GACATTCTGACTGGTGTGAGGTGATACCTCATTGTGGTTTTAATTTGCATTTCTCTGATGATTAATGATGTTGAGCATCTTTCCATGTGCCTGTTGGCCATCTGTATGTCTTCTTTGGACATAAAATGTGTTCCTTAAAATGTGAGGATATATGTTATCTGTCACTTTCTGCTTTTAGTCTTTAACTGAAAAATTGAGACTACAGGAAAGTTCCATCCAACTTCCTGTTATAGCTGTAGAGCCAAGCGAAGTGGTGCTTCCAGCCCTGTCCAAGGCAGGAGGAGATGAGATACTAATAGTTAGTACTGGTCATTTGGACAGAAATAACCCAGGAATGTAGAAAAAAACAGAGTAATTTAACATAACAAGTGCCGATCACATACCTGATGTGTGTCAGGCACTGTCATGAGTGCTGTGAGGATGCACCGATGAAAGACATGGTCCTGTCCTCGGGGCAAGGAGACATGCACATACAGGACCAGCCATCATACAATGTTGGTTTTGGTGTGTGCAAGTGGCTAAGAGCAAATGAAACACAATAGGGACCAGGGAAGGGAGAAATGACTAGGATGGAGGGTGGGGTTGGGCAGGGTGGTGGTTCAGGTTACGAATGGCAGACGTGGCTGACTGTCCGTGAGAAATGTGTGCTCCCCATCCCACAGGGTGAAGCCCGGGGATGACATTTCCTCCTTGCATCCCAAGTGGCCACGCCATTGCTCTTGCCGATAAAACGTGAAGCACTTCCAGTCTGGAGCTTTTAAGGATGAGTGTGGCTTGTCTACTTGCTCCTTTCTTGGCTGGAAGAAGAGGATGCTGAGGGAGAACTACCAGACAGCAGGAGCCTGGGTTCCTGAAATCATCCCAAGGAGTAAAGGCACCTGCCAATGAAGAATACCTCGGTCTGTTACTTGAGGGGAAAGTAAACTTCCGTTACGGTAAGGCACTGACAGTTTGGGATTATTAAGAGTTAGAATTACCCTAATTAATACGGAAGATTTAGTGGAGGAAGTAGCATTTGAATTGGGCGTTAAATAGCATGTAGGATTTGACACTGAATCTGCCAATGCCTTGATCTTGGACTTCGCAGCCTCCAGAGCTATGAGAAATACATTTCTGTTGTTTAAGTCATACAATCTATGGTATTTTTGTTATAGCAGCCTGAATGGACTGAGTACTTTTTAACCTTATTCTACAGATAGAGAAACTGAGGCTCAGCCCACAATTTAGGTCAAAGTAGTTCATTGGATGTTTCCTGGGAAAATTTGGCTTCGATTCATGGTTCAGGAAAAAAAAAAAATTGTATTTGGATTTTCATTTCAGGGTTCAGAGGATCAACTTGGTTCTTTCTCGTTTGGGGTTCAAAATTTAGTTTGAATCCTTGGCCCTAGGGGTCTCTGGTTCTTCGTAAGTATTTATTTATTTATTTATTTTTGGCTGCGTTGGGTCTTCGTTGCTGTGCGCGGGCTTTCTCTAGTTGCGGCGAGCGGGGGCTACTCTTCATTGCGGTGCATGGGCCTCTCATTGCGGTGGCTTCTTTTGTTGCAGAGCACGGGCTCTAGGCATGCGGGCTTCAGTAGTTGTGGTGTTCGGGCTCAGTAGTTGTGGCTCGCGGGTTCTAGAGTGCAGGCTTGGTAGTTGTGGCACACGGGCTTAGTTGCTCTGCAGCATGTGGGATCTTCCCGGACCAGGGCTCGAACCCATGTCCCCTGCATTGGCAGGAGGATTCTTAACCACTGCGCCACCAGGGAAGCCCCTGCATAAGTATTTAAATAAGTTAGAAGCCGTAAAATTGATGTGACGGACGTACTTGGGCATCCAGAGGTGGTGAGCTTTTTCTCTGGCCTGTGGTTCTGGGTGAGTGGTGACTGGTGTCCACCGAGATGGATGATGGCCGTGGGATGTGAACCTGAGTGATGACTGATATTAAAGTGGATATGGGTAAACAGAAATGAATTCTGCTTGGACTCATTTTTATCAGGCAGGTTCCCAGGCAGGGTGATGGTCTGCAGACTGGGCCCCAGTTGGTGCTGGGTGCCAACAGCTGTGTCTTCTCTGCTCTTCCCAGTCCCAGGGCGAGGACTGTGCCAAGAGACGCTACTTGGTCAGTCCCACCTAGGCACCTCCAAAGGTCTGACTCAGAAAGTGGGGAGAAATGCCAGAGGCGGAGCCAGGCACAGGCCCGGGCAAAAACGTGTGAGGCTGAGTGTTTATAACAGTGAGAAACTGGCAATGACCCAAATGCTCAATGGTCAGAGGGGAGAGGGAGGGTGAAAGCATTCCAGCACCTATTCTGTGCCTCGTTGTGTGGAATCACAAGGCTACTGATCTCTAATTTATGGATGAAAAACATAGTTGGGGGTAGCGGTGGGGCCTCTCCAAAAGGAGATCAAGCCTTCTTGTCTAGGGCAGCTTTGGCTAGAACACATCTCCAAAAGGGCTTGCCCTGCTTTCCTTCACGTGCCAGGCCTGTGCTGAGAAATTTACAGGGTATTTTATTTAATCTTCAACAACCTCTAGAGAAGTAGATATAACACCCCCATTTTTGTAGAAACTCAGGCTTTTTTTTTTTATGGAGACACTGAGGTTCAAAGATAAGAAATGATTTTCTTAATGTCACATGTGTGAAGTGGCAGAGCCAGAATTTAAACTGAAATTTTGTAAAACTCCAAACCCTGGGCTCTGGCACCAGACTATAAGGGTTCAGATCCCAGCTCCTCCACTTACTAGTTGTGTGTACCTAGGGAATTTCCTGAATCTCTTTCATCTTGGTAAAATGGGGGTGATAAAAATTCTTGCCTTTCTGGGCTGTTAGGAGGACCAAAGGCGTTAAGACAAGTATAACACGCTGTGCTGAGCACACTCAATAAAAGTCAGCTATTGTTATTTTTATCATTGTTATTGCTACCACTTCTCTAAGACACTTACATGGCTCTAGGGATAATCTTTACATTGATGGAAACAGACCAGGATTGAATGCTTCCTTGTCTTAGAAGCCTTGGGCCAATGTGGTAACAACAGCCTTTGCACATTCCAAACATGGAGAAGTATCTAGAATAAAACTCCCAAACAGGACAGTGGAGACTCTGTTTATCCAGGCCAATGTTGACTTGGGGATCAGTGCAAAGGCGAGATGAGGGTGCTTGCTGATGAGGTGATTGGGTCACATGGGTCTCGTGTCATCTCTGAAAGAAATGAAAGGGAAGTTGGACTTGACCTGGTGGGTCTTGAGAAAGAGCTCTGCTTGTGGTTTAAAATTGTGTCTCATTTTCATTTGTCCATTGCTTTGTGCTCTTTATGGCTGGCTTGATGAGGTCCTACTGAGAGGCGGGGGAATGAACTGGAGGTTTGAGCCCTGCGTCCTTTCTCCTCCATTTCCTTAATGCTTCAGAATAATAACCCATTTCATGTAATAGTGGGTTCAGATGGCAGATTACAGACTCAGGTATTGTAGAGGGACCAATCAGTGTGTCCACGGCTTGACCCTGGTAGAAGGCGGTAACCCTGATTGCAAAGACTTGAGCCTTCCAACTCAGTCAGGAGGTCCCCGCCTCCTCCCAACTCCTCTAAAATTTCCCCGGTGGCAGGAAATCAGGATCTGTGTAGACACTCAGCTTGCACCAATGTCCAGTTTTCCTCCCCTCTGGGCACTCAGAAGACTATACATCAATTGCTCAGGGCCACGTGGTTCTGGCCAACAGGCTGTGAGAGGAAAGGACACGTGTCCCTTCTGGGCTGAGGCATCCAAGAGCAGGTGCATGGCAACTGAGGAGACCATGTTACCTGTGGAGCAGCTCCAGCAGAGAGCAGCCTCCTTCCGCCTGGTCCCCAGGGCCTGAATGGGGCAGAGCCCTGCCACTCCCCAGTCCTCATGGGACAGGAACGTGAGTGAGAAAGAAACTGGTGTTGTGTGAAGCCACTGAGATTTTGGAGGTGTTTCCATAGCCTAACCCAGCCCACTTAACCAATCCAGGGTCCCTCCCCTGGAGGACAACCTAAGGTGTTCCGGCTGTACCTGGCCCAAGGATGCCTCTGCAAGGTGTGGCAAGAATCGGACGCAGTGTGCCTTTTGCCAGGCCCGTGCCTCTGGGTTTCTGCTTTGTGCCTCCACCGTGTCATACCTGGTGTTTGTCCTTGCCCTCTGCTCACTAGGGAAGCAATAACATTACCTTTCTTTGTTTTTTCCTTTTTCAAAATTATTATTATTATTTTTTGGCCACGTTGCGCGGCATGCAGGATCTTAGCACAGCATGTGGGATCCCCAACCAGTCATCAAACCTGTGCCCCTCACAGTGGAAGTGTGGAGTCTTAACCACTGGACCACCAGGGAAGTCCCTAAAAATTAATTTTCTATTTTTATCAAGGTAACATGGGTAGCTAGTTAAAAAATTAAAGCAGGCAGGATCACACCCTGCGCCTGAATCCAACTCTCTAGAGTCAACCTTCGTAAACTCTTTAAGTCTTCCTTTTGGCATTTTCTACCATATTTCTAAATAATCTGTTTATAATGCTATTTCTTCCCCCCCCCCCAGTTTTACTGTGATATAATGACATACATCACTGTGTAAGTTTAAGGTGTACACCATAATGGTTTGACTTAGATATATTATGAAATATATACTCAGTTACATTTTTTTCTATATTATCTACTGACCTCCTACTAAAAAAGATTTTGCTCTCTTTCCCCAACCTGGCAACTCCTCCTGAAACCACTTCTGCTCTCTTTATTCTCCTAACATAGTTATACTGTGATTTTTGGTTGAACCAATATCTGGTGTTTGCCTTACTGTGACTATGTAAATATTGTCCATGGCTGAGTCACAAGAGGTGCAATGATTACATCTTATTTCTTATACAGTATAGTAGAAACAGTGTTATGTGTTCACCCCTGTTTTCTATTCCCGAGAACACAGGAGATTACATTTCCCAGCCTCCTTTGCATTCAGCTGGGACCATGTGACTATGTTCTGGCCAATGGAAATGCAAGGGAAAGTGATACAGCCCTTTCAGCCCCAGGCAGTCCAAGACCTTCTTCACACTCCAGGCAGCCTGAGTGAAGGGCACTGAAATGGTAGAGTTGCAAGAGGGAAGGAGGCTGTGTTCCTGAGTCACCACCTGGAGGAGAGCTGCCAACCAGCATCAGCCTGTGACGTGGATGAGATATAGATTTTTCTGTCTTAAGCCACTGAGATTTTAAGATGGGTCTGTTATGGCAGCTACCGTTAATACCTAATACTTTCAGCCATTTTTTTTTTATTGTTCTCCAGTTTGCTTAGGATCCTTTTAATCATCCTGATTCATTCCCAGACTCTCCCACAGAATTACAAACCTCCTCTCAGTAAGGTCAAACCCCCAGGCTCTTCAATTGTGCCTTCCCCCACCCCCCGCCACAACTAACCCTTGTGCCTAGTTGATGGGACTTCAGGCTTTTCTCTGCCTGACAGGGAGGCAGGAGGCTGGTTGGAAGGGGAAATAGGTTATATTTAAGGAGAGGTGGTCTCACTTAATGGTTAAGAGCTCAAAGTTTTCAACTTTAGTAGCTCTTTGACTTAGGGCAATTTTCTTTTTTTTTTTTAAATTTATTAAATTTAATTTTGGCTGAGTTGGGTCTTTGTTGCTGTGTGCAGGCTTTCTCTAGTTGCGGTGAGTGGGGGCTATTCTTCGTTGTGGTACACGGGCTTTTCATTGTGGTGGCTTCTCTTGTTGAAGAGCACGGGCTCTAGGCACGTGGGCTCAGTAGTTGTGGCACACGGGCTCAGTAGTTGTGACTCACGGGCTCTAGAGCGCAGGCTCAGTAGTTGTGGCGCATGGGCTTAGTTGCTCCACGGCATGTGGAATCTTCCTGGACCAGGGTTCGAACCTGTGTCCCCTGCATTGGCAGGCGGATTCTTAACCACTGCGCCACCAGGGACGTCATGAGCAATTTTCTTAACTTTTCTGAGACTTAGCATCCTCATCTGAAAAAATGGGGATAATAGTAACCTCAATGTTATAGGACTGTTGTGAGGATTAAATGAGATATTCTTGTAAAGTGCTCTCAGCAGAATTTCTGGCATGTTGCATGTGCTGATAAATGCTAGTTATTATTATAATTAAGATGAAAAAGCTCTGGGGAATGACTGCACTCCCCAAGCGTCAGGGAATATAACCTGAGAGTGAGTTTTCTGCCTTGCTTCTGACTATAGGTAGCTGTCCCCCAACTCTAGAGACCATCAGAAGAAGGACCAACTCGGGGAGGTGTGTCCCAAGGTGTGACAGCAGCCTCTCCAGGGATGGAGACCATGTGCCAGGAATCCTCCTTTATGTCCTCAGCATGGGCTGAGCTGGCCTGAGCTGGGACTCCCTGAAGGTCCTTGGTTCCCCCACTTCAAGTGTTCCCTCCCTCCACCCTTGGATTACCGGGTGGTGCTGCTCAGTTTCCTTCCTTCCCTTTGATTGGAGATGCATGCCAATTAGCTTAATAGCAAATATTTATTGAGTATCTACTACATGCCAGGCACTGTGCTAGGCAATGGATCACAAGAGTTAACAAATAGAAAGACTTTGCTGTTAAAGAGTTTATAATTAAGTGGGAGAGGCAGATGGTGAAGAAATGAATGTATAATTATACACTGCAGGCCGGGCTGGAAAGGAAAACATCGAGTCCTGGGAGGGAATATCCAGGGTGACTTCACCCTTGGGGCAGTGAACTCTCGCAGTCAGCAGGGAAACTCATGCAGGATCTAAGAGACCACAAAAAGGAGTTTGGATTTTATTTTAATTGGAAAGCAGAGGAGCCCTGACTTGTTTAGAGCAGGGGACTGACATGATCAGATTTGTGTTTTTTTGGTATTTTTTTTTAATTTTTACTAATTTTTGGCCATGGTATTCTATTTATTTATTTATTTTTGGCTGTGTTGGGTCTTCGTTTCTGTGCGAGGGCTTTCTCTAGTTGTGACAAGAGGGGGCCACTCTTCATCGCGGTGCGCGGGCCTCTCACTATCGCAGCCTCTCTTGTTGCGGAGCACGGGCTCCAGATGCGCAGGCTCAGTAGTTGTGGCTCACGGGCCTAGTTGCTCCGCGGCATGTGGGATCTTCCCAGACCAGGGCTCGAACCCGTGTCCCCTGCATTAGCAGGCAGATTCTCAACCACTGCGCCACCAGGGAAGCCCCAGATTTGTGTTTTAAAGAGGTCACTTTATCAACCACTTGCTCTGTGCCTCAACTATCATGGGAAACCACGGTTGGAAGAGCAGAAAGGGGAAGGGAAGGACCACGAGGGAGGATGAGACCTTAGTAATCTGACTGCGGTCGATTTCAGTTGCTGCATTTTTTGGTCCCATCCTGGATAGTGGGTGTCACCATGGCAACCTAAGTGGACGAATGTTTCAGGCTTTAACAAATGTCGATGGTTGTCAAATGTCAACCATGCAGATCTGTGTCAACGCAATACAAATGTCTTCCCCACCAAACCTCTTCTCCCCACACACCCGGAGGCATTTCTGATTTTGAAGCTTAGTTGGTTTCTGTTCATTGGCGAACTATGTTTTGTGAGGGCAAGCAGTAATTACGCCTTGAAACTCTTTTCCCGCCTAACGCCCAGAAGAATGTTTGCATCAGACTAAACCAAACCCAACATGGTAGCGGGATAAACAGAGCCGGAAGTGCAAAGCCAAAGGCACTTTGATGCTGGTTCTATTCCTCTTTTATCCGAGGGACACACAAATACTGTCAGTAAGAAACATCTTCCCAGTCTACCTCCCAGGCACTGCAGCGTTCATGTTCCCTCCTTGGAGTTTCCATTATACCTTGAACATATCTGTATTATGGCTTTTATCACACTTCACTCATCTGTTGGTTCATTCACCACATATAAAACGTCCAGTGTTCAGGTATTGTGCCAGGTGCTGGGGACAGAGTGTTGAACAAGACAGGCCCCGTTTGCATGGACTTACATTGTAATTGGGGTAGATGGACAATAGTCCAGTCGACAAAGTGCTGAATAAGATCACTGCAGACACTATTAGGTTCTCGAACAATTAGAGGAGATTAGGCTTTAGTGGTTAGTAGTGAAGGACTCTTGCTATTTCTTGGATATGCTACCTTCATTCCCTCATCAGCGCCTTTCGACTTGCTGTTCCCTCTCTGGAAAGTTCTCCTGCACTTTCCCACAACAGCTTCCTTTGGCTCATTTTGGTCTCAGCTCAAAAGTCACCTCCTCCGAGAGGGCCCCTCTGACCACCCTAACCAGAGTAGCCCTTATGTATGCCCTTCATTGTTTGTGACCTGCCTCAGCCCACTAGAAGCACAAGCTCTCCTGCGGACAGGTTCTTAGATTTGTGGGCTGTTGGTTTCAGCCATGGTTTGGTCGGGAAAACAGACGCTACTCTCTGGATTCCACGTGTGAAGGGTTTCAATCTGTGGAATTGGAGAATTCAATCTGTGGAACACAATTGTTGGGAGGCGGGTGGGAATTAAGATGGGGGGAGCCTTGGGTGGGGAGGGGGAAAGTGGGCGGTTCTCAAGAGCTCACCGGGAGGCCACTGTGAATTTTGAGAAATACTGGAACTGGTTGTCAGTGATTTCAGTCTGTTGCAATAACGAAAGTCATTTTCAAGAGTCTGCCCAGAAGCTGCTGCGAATCTTAAAAAACTTCCAGGAAGCCTCTGCTTGCTAGCTCACTTGCCTGCAAGTAGTAATTTGCAGGCACTTACCTGGAAGTTGCTGCAGACTTCACATCCATCACTTTGAATCTGTCTCCATGACAGCCTCGAATCCAGAAACGTACACGGGAGGAGATTCTGGGAAATGTGGTTCTTGGCTTTCCCTTCGTAGAGCAGACTACAGAAGTGGGAGGCAATGATGCCAAGTTGAAAACACAATCCAACATGCCATTGTATCTCCAGTCTCTAGAACGGTACTTGACACATAGCGGGTGCTTTGGTGGGAGTTGAATGATTGACAGAATCATCCTCAACTGGCTGACTCCAAAGCCCATGCAGTCCCATTCCAAAACCAGCTGAACAAGCTATGACCTTGACCCTGGAGCCCCGGCTGGAACTGCTGACCAATAAGTCCCAGACAGGGTCTGTGCCACACATATGCCCACAGAATTGTGCACATTAGGGACAGGAGCGGTGAGGGAGGCTGGAGAGCCCAGGGAGTTTATGAGAGGGGAGGCTGAAAAAGGGACCTCCAACCCTCTGTGATCAATCCTTCCTGGAGGTGGTGGCATTGCGGAGTCACTAGATAGAGAAATACTGCTGCCCCAGGGTAGCCATCCCTGACGGCAGAGGAGATGCGTAGCCCTTGGGGGCCTGGGCATTTGGCCATGAGTAACCCCTCTGATGTTAAAAGATATGGGAAGTCTCTTGTTTTACCTTTTAAATTAATGTGAATTTTGTGTGCTCTCCTATAATGTGTATGATTGCTTTCGTATGAAAATAAGCCTATTCTCCCCCATTTTGGAGTCACACTGATGCTCCACGTGATGTGTTGGATTTAGTAGGGGGTAGGGGTGGAAGCCGCAGGTGTACCAGGCCCCAGGACCAGCTACTGCGAGGCCTGGTGCAAAATGAAAATGTGGGGTCCCTTGTTCAAAAATTAGAATTTCAAGACTGTACCAGCAGAGCATTTTTTTAAAAAAACATTTTTTATTTCTTTAATGTTGTATCTATTTTGTTTATTTTGGGGTTGGGTCTTCGTTGCTGCACGCAGTCTCCCTCTAGTTGAGGAGAGAGGGGGCTACTCCCTGTTGCGGTGCGCGGGCTTCTCACTGCGGTGGCTTCTCTTGTTGCAGAGCACGGGCTCTAGGTGTGTGGGCTCAGTAGTTATGGCACGGGGGCTCAGTAGTTGTGGCTCATGGGCTCTAGAGTGCAGGCTCAGTAGTTGTGGCACACGGGCTTAGTTGCTCTGCAGCATGTGGGATCTTCCCGGGCCAGGGCTTGAACTCGTGTCCCCTGCATTGGCAGGTGGATTCTTAACCACTGTGCCACCAGGGAAGCCCCCCAGCAGAGCATTAAACCAAGTGTGGGGCCCTTCTGAGCATGAGCCCTGTGGGACTGGTAACAAATGACCACAAACTAAGTGGCTTAAAACAATACAGTAGGGGACTTCCCTGGCGGTCCAGTGGTTAAGACTCCGTGCTTCCAATGCATGGGGTGCGGGTTCGATCCATGCTGGGGAACTAAGATCCCATATGCTGTGAGGAGAGGCCAAAAAAAAAAAAACCAAAAAACAAATTAATTTTCTCCCAGTTCTGGAGGCCAGAAATCTGAAATGGGTCTCACTGGCTGAAATCAAGTTGTTGGCAGGACCACCCTTCCTCCTGAGGCTCTAGGGGAGGCTGGATTTCCTTGCCTCCTGCAACTTGTGAAGGCTGCCTGCGTGCCTTGGCTTGGGACCCCCTTCCTGACATCACTTCAACCTCTTGCTTCTGTTGTCACATCTTCTACTTCCTCTGTTGTCAAATCTTCGCCACCCTCTTGTATGAAGATTGCATTTAGGGTCCATGCTGGATAATCCAGGATAATCTCGAAATGCTTAATCACATCTGCAAAGTCCCTTATGCCACAGAAGGTAACATTCACAGGTTCTGGGGATTAGGACCTGGTTAACTTTTGGGGCCATTATTCTGCCGACCCTACATGCCCTTGAAGTGGGCCCTGCCAGGCTCACAGCTGAATCCTCTGGTTTGAAAGAGGCAGCCTTTGAGGCTCAGAGCAGAAAGGCGAGTGGGACAGACGTGTGAAGCAGTCGGGGAAAGGCTGCCTTCTTCACCTGGATCCTCCATGCTGGCCTCAGTGGGAAGAGGCTGTGTCCAGTGCCCAGGGGCGACCAGAGATTCATGGCTTTTGTGTCGCACCCTGATTAGAGTTGCCAGATTTAGCAAATAAAATTGCAGGATCCGCATCATGTGGGATCTTCCCACATCAGGGCTCAAACCCATGTCCCCTGCATTGGCAGGCGGATTCTTAACCACTGCGCCACCAACGTATTTTATCTGGCTACTCTGTTCCTGATCCTTACAGCCACACCGTGTTGCCTTCCTCCAATGGCTGTGCTCAGTCTCAGCCTCCCGGGCTTTGGTGAGACCCCCATCGTTCTCCTCCTAGTGGGGTTTCAGGTGTGCGGCCAGAATAAGAGAAGCTGGGCCCGAGGGTTCACAGGCAGGCAGAGGGTTGACAGGGAAAGAGCCTCAGGGTGGCTGGGGAGGAGGCCTGGGTTTGCTGATCTTAAGGAAAACAGCAGCACTTCCTTACCGGGAGGGCAGAGCATTTCCAAGGTGATTGCTAACTGCCCCCCACACCCCCACAAAGATGTTGTGTCCCAGCCCTGGAGGGCCATGGGCCTTGAGTCTGTGTGGCCCCCCGAGGGTCACAGGCAGCTCCTAAGTGCAGGATGCAGGGCTCATGGAATAAACACCACATTTCACTTCCTTTGCAAACATCGCACATCTGAGAAACTAATTTCCTTTTCTGAGACACGTCTTTCCCAGCTGTCCAGGCCCTTGGCAGGCTGGGGTCAGACGATAAAATAGAAGTGGTCGGGGCAGCAGGCTGGTGGAGTTAATGCCCCCCCAGTATTGCAGTCAGAAAGTCCGTGTGCTCTGTGAGGATGTGGATCTGTCCAAGTTCACTTCCTTGAGACGGACCACAGAGAAACAGACCATGTGGCTCTTGTTCTCCTATTGACAGTATTCCATAGAACCCAAGATCTGATGATGATTGTAAGAAGCATTGTTATTTTATGTACCGACAGCAAAAGAATGCTGCCAGCTATGTTATACTGTTAATCGAAACGTGCACCCCAATTTCAGAGTTGTGAAATTGTGAAAAGATGGGCATCTTAAGAAGCAATGAGATCATATTAGGTTTACTGTCAGCTCCAAGCTAGTGGAATGGAGCCATGGAATAATCATAACAATGACAATGATTTATTTATTAGTTATTGATAATGTCTGTGTTTGAGCCATGCGACATCACCCTTCTCCTTAACAGTTAAGAAAAACTGGTTCCCAGTCAAATGTGTGCATGGTGGGTCTATTGAAGCCCCCATCCCATGCCTGGGTTTCTCTTTGGGACCTCCTGCTTTGATTTCCTACATCCACCGAATTCTCCTCTGCCCCCCTCCCCCCCACCATGTAGATAATTTCCACTTTTTAAAAAGACTGTGGGGACTTCCCTGGTGGCTCAGTGGTTAAGAATTCCCCTGTCAATGCAGGAGACACGGGTTTGATCCCTGGTCCGGGAAGATTCCACATGCCGTGGAGCAACTAAGCCCGTGTGCCACAACTACTGAGCCTGTGCATCTAGAGCCCGTGCTCCGCAACAAGAGGAGCAATGAGAAGCCCTTGCACCACAACGAAGAGTGGCCCCCACTCGCTGCAACTAGAGAAAGCCCGCGTGCAGCAAAGAAGACCCAACGCAGCCCAAAATAAATGAATTAAAAAAAAAAAGATTGTGATAAGATACACAGAAAATTTACCGTTCGAACCATTTTAAAGTGTACAGTTCAGTGGCATTTAGTACATTTCCACTGAATTCTTGCTCTTGCTACATCTTTCTTCCAGGTCGTGGTTTTTTTTCTCAGCCCTATGTGGAGTTTACAGAAGAACCTAGTATTTTCCTCTTGATTCTCCAGATCAGCCGCCAACACAGGCTGTGGGGTATTAGCAGATGATTACCGAAAACTTGAAGGAGTCTGAAGGGTTATAGCCCGCCCAGCCCAGCCTTAATTCTAACGCTCTCTCTTCTTCCAGCCTCTGCGAGACATTGGCTGCCTCTTGGCCTCGAATCTGCCTCCCAAGGTGTTTCCCAGCTTTCTCTCCTCCCCTCCATCTCAGGCTTTTCTGCCAGCTCCTTGCTGGGCTGCCAAACTCCTGACTTTATCACAAGGAGCCATTTTGCTCTCTCTTCTCCCTGACTTCCTTCCTACCATCCAGAGTTTTCACCTTTCACAGGTGTTCTCTATACAAAGACCGCCTGGCCCCAGGAGAGCTTATTTCCCCAGTCAGGGAGAAACCTGCCCAGCTGTCAGAGATTTGCCATCTCGCTGATTGCTTTAAATGCGGCCAGTCTGCTGTCTCTACCCCTTATAGAGCTCAGGCTCCGCCGCCGAGGGCAGACGCGTGCAAAGCCAAGTCCGTGTGGTAACTGTCATGCTCTGATAAGGGGGCACTCGGAGCCTTCTGGAGCGGAGAGGAGGGGGTCCTGACTCCGTGAAGGCCGGCCGCTGCAGTATGTTATTGCCGAGTTCCCGTCTCTCCATCTGGTATTTGCTCCCAAAGTCCCTTTGGGAATCACAGTTCCTGCTCTCACTCCATTTGGTTGGGGGCAGGCTGACCCCATCCCCAGGCTCCAGGGATGGACACATGCCCCTGGGCTGTCCGGCCCTTTGGAACATTCCTGACAACAGTGACTTGTTCAGAGATAGGCGTGGGACCCAATCCAGGCCAGTGAAAGCAACCCTAGGCCTTGTCCTGGAACTACTGGGTCAGAGACACTCCCATGCTGCTCGGGCTGCTCACTGGTAAGCCAGGAGCCTGGAGATGCTGGTGGTCATCTGGTCACCACATGGAGCGAGGCTGCTGGAGAGTGAAGACAAGTCGGAGGAAACCAGCATTAAGAACAGGAGAGCGATGACTGGATACCGGGTAGGAAAGCCAAAAACGTCACTTTTCTGCATAATGAAGCTTGAGTTAGGCTTTTGTGGACCCTAAGAACCCTGATTAACAGTCCTGGAAGGCTGCAAAGCAGGGGGATGACGATTGCGTAGGGCTTTGAAGGATAAGTAGGAGTTTCCAGGCAGCAAAGGTGAGGAGCATGGTCTAGGCAGAGTGGGTAGCCCGTGTGCAGGTGAGAAGGCAGGGACTGGAGATGCGGGCGGCGCTGGATGACGGAAAGCCTTAAGTGTCATCCTCGGGGATATAGACGTGGTCCCGGAGCTGGATGCTGTGCTGGGGTTTTACTCCCACGAGCTTATGCTTCCCCACACTGCAGATGAAGGAACTGAGTCTAGGAGGTGCGAGGCAGAAAGTTTGCAGTTCAGTGACCCCACCGGGAGTGCCACACAGGTTACGAGGCTAAGCCCCTCCAGGTATGCAGAGAGGTTGGCCTTGGCACCCACGGGGCCGATAGGTCAGGCAATGAAGGGACAAGGAGCTGCCTTTGACCGGCTATGTGCTCAGCCCCAGGCCGCCTTATGTGTCCTTCTAGCTTAGTTTTCTGAGACCATGGAGGGTGAGAGATTCCGGTGAGTAGGGATCACCTGGGGGTTCTCACCCTGGTTGCACTTGAGAATCCCCCTGAGGGGTGGGGGTTAAAACTACAGGGCCAGCACAGACCTGACTGCTGGTATGTTTCAAAGCCTTTTTAGGTGATTTTAATGGACATCAGGGTTAAGGGCCATTGGCCTGGGGCAGTGGTTCTCAATCACTTGGTGAGATTAATTAAGGGAAAGTTAAGAGAGTAGGGGAGAGAAAGAATACTCCCTGGGCTTCATTGATGGACTAGGCCCTGTGCTGGGTACTTGACAAGCAGTGTCTTGTTTAATCCTCCCTACAGCTTTGTGGTGATATGATCCCCATTTTACAGAGGTGCTCGCTGAGGCTTGGAGAGGTGTAGCAAACCGCCAAGGCCATCGAACTAGTCTGCAGAGGGGCTGGGCTTTCAGCCCAGGCCTCTGTGACTCTGCACACACGTGCTCCCTCCTGCCAGCTGCCTGGCATCCTGAGAGGTTGCCCGGTCCCTCTGGGCAGGCCCCACCTTGGCTGAAGCCATTATGGGGTGCTCTTCCATAAGGGAGGGTCCCAGTCCTTGTGAACCGGGAAACAGGAGGAGGAGGGGGCTGTGCTTGGAAGCTTGGCACCTACGTCCTCCGCTGCAATGCTGAGGGGCCTGGGCCAAGTCACTGCCTGTGTCGGGGCCACTGTATTAGTCAGGGTTTTCCAGAGGAACAGAAGCAACAGGGTGTGTGTGTGTAAAGTGATTTATTACAAGGAGTTGCCTTATGTAATTACGGAGGCTGACAAGTCCTAAGATCTGCAGGTGAGTCGGCGAGCTAGAGAACCCAGGAGAACTGATGATATAGTTCCATTCTGAGCCTGAAGGCCGGAGAGCCAATGGTGATGTTTCACTGAGAAAGCCTGCGGGCCTGAGGCCAAACTGATGTCTCATTTTTTTTTAAAAAAAATCTTTATTGGAGTATAGTTGATTTACAATGTTGTGTTAATTTCTTCTGTACATCAAAGTGACTCATATATATATGTTTTTTCATATTCTTTTCCATGATGGTTTATCACTGGATATTGAATACAGTTCTCTGTGCTATACAATAGGACCTTGTTGTTTATCCATCCTATATATAATAGTTTGCACCTGCTAATCCCAAACTCCCAACCTTTTTCTCCCCTACCCCATCTCCTCCCTTGGCAACCACAAGTCTGTTCTCTACATCTGAGTCTGTTTTTGTTTTATAGATAGGTTCATTTGTGTCATATTTTAGATTCCACGTGTTAAGTGATATTGTGTGGTATTTGTCTTTCTGACTTAGTATGATAATCTCTGGGTCCATCCATGTCGCTTCAAATGGCCTTATTTCATTGTGTTTTTTTAATGGCTGAGTAATATTCCATTGAATATATATACACCACATCTTCTTTATCCATTCATCTGTCGATGGACATTTAGGTTGCTTCCATGTCTTGGCTATTGTGCATAGTGCTGCTATGAACATAGGGGTGCGTGTATCTTTTCAAATTATACTTTGGGTATATGCCCAGGAGTGATATTGCTGGATCATATGGTAGTTCTATTTTTAGGTTTTCAAGGAACCTGCATACCGTTTTCCATAGTGGCTGCACCAATTTATATTCCCACCAGCAGAGTAGGAGGGCTCCCTTTCCTCCACACCCTCATGTTTCAGTTTGACTCCAAAAGCAAGAAAAAGCCAGTGTCCCAGTTTGATGGCAGTCAGGCCGGAGGAATTCCTCCTTACTCACAGAGCAGCCGGCTTTTCGTTCTGTTAGGGCCTTCAGGTGGTTGCATGACGCCCACCCACATTAGGGAGGGCAATCTGCTTTGCCCAGTCCCCAGATGCAAATGTTAATCTCATTCAGAAACGCCCTCACAGGAACATCCAGAATAACGTTCGACCAAAATCTGGGCACCCTGTGGCCCAGTCAAATCGACACCTAAAATTAACAATTAAAGTTACTTGGGGAAAAGTAAAGGGGTTGGTAAGCTGGCAGCAGGTCAGTGCCCAGGCTGAGGGGTGCGTGTGAGTCATTTAACCTCTCCCAGCCTGGTACACATGGTCCTGGGGGAGTCGCATGAAGTTATTTTTCACAGCTGAAAGCCGTTTGAGCTTCTTGCCACGGCTGTTCTCACTGGTACTACTAATCAGCTTGCTACCCTGTGCTCCACTTGGACTGTTCTGTTGGGACCCAGGACGGGCGTGAAATGAGGCCCAGACAAAGCTGGCCAGTTGGGGAGATAAGTGATGGTCTCCGCTTGCTCCTGGCTTCCCTTCCTGGCTGAGTGTGGCTGGGAGACAGCATGGGAGCTGGGGCTGGATCTGCCTTCAGAGCTTCCTGAACAGAGGAGGGTCTTGCCCTGCATGTGGGCTCTCACTCTGGCCAGGAACAATGAATGGACTGGGGCCCAGTGTATCCGAGGACTGGAGGACGCCTGTTGTCCTGCCCTGGGGGAGGCCAGGTCCTGCCCGGAGGGTGACCTTTGCTGTGTGGGGTGGCTTGTGGGTAGGGGGGGAATTAGGGACCCCTCTGGCTACTTCTCTATAGGGTGTCCTAACGTGCCCACCCCTGCCCTTAGATCCTGACTGCAGAACCTGCCATTTCTTGCTGTTTGCTGCTACCATCTTTCTGAAGCTTTTCTGCTCATCCATAAGCGACCCTTTGACATTCAAGCTTTCTAAGGAAAGAGCTCCTCTTGTCAGCGCAGACCTGTGTGTCCTTTATGCTTGCTCCCACACGCTCACTGGGTTTGATGGTTTAGTTTCTTCAGTGCTGGGTCTGTGAGGATGAGAAAGGGGAGGAGTGGGTTGTGGGACCCACCCTCCAGATCGAAGGTGCTCCATGGGTGATGGAGAAGGACCCATGGGGGCTGAGCTGTGAAAGGCCTCAGGGTCCCTGCAAGGGGGCTCGCTGGTCTCTAGAGAGGCAGAAGGACCCTTAGAAGGGCCACATCCCTGGAAGTTGCTGCCTAGAGTGGGGGTAGGTGAAGAGGGAGCACGGGGGGCGGAGACAAGGAGGCCCATGGCGGAGGGGTTGTTATAACAATTCTAACACCATACACTTGATAGCATTCCTACACCTGCTGGGGATGCAAGCCGGAACCACGGGAGACGATATGCAGCCTCCTCCGGAGAGCAGCCGGTGTTACATCTTAAATGGCTTTCACATTTTCTTTTCTTTTCTTTTTTTTTTTTTTCGGCCGTGCGGCATGCGAGATCTTAGTTCCCGGACCAGGAATCAAACCCAGAGGCCCTTGGCAGTGAAAGCACCGAGTCCTAACCACTGGACCACCAGGGAATTCCTTTTCACATTAAAATATTAAAAAGAAAAAAGGTGGGAGGATTTCCCTGGTGGTCCAGTGGTTAACACTTGGCCTTCCAATGCAGGGGGTGCGGGTTTGATCCCTGGTCAGGGAGCTGGGATCCCACATGCCCCTCAGCCAAAAAACCAAACCATGAAACAGGAGCAATATTGTGACGAATCCAATAAGGACTTTGGGAATGGTCCACATCAAAAAAAGATCTTTAAAAAAAAAAAAAAAAAAAGGAAAAGGAAAAAGGTGGGGCTTGACAGTACATAAAGGCAATATTTTGCAGAAGTATTGGTGTGCCTGGTGTCTGAGGAGGCGGGGCATGCACGGGGCAGTGGGCAGAGAAGGCAGCTGCTGTGGTTGGGAGATTGCTTACCTTGAGCAAATAAATTAATAAGTTGAGGCTGATGGGGGCCAAGTTTCTTACAGTTACGTGATTTGCAAACATGGAAAGGGGGATGTCTAGAAAGAACCCTGAGGTGTGACCTCACTGACATATGCATACTTATACACACATTAAAACCATGAATTTTATGTATGTATGTGCAGATTATAGTTATATAAATATATATAGTTATAGGTGTTTGTACCTGTAAACGTACATGCATTTCTTAGTTTGTAGATGGCCTAGAAGCAATAACATTCTAATAGTCATGGTGAACACACCAAGCTCCCAGATCTTAGTTTCTAATCACCATTCTCCACTAATATGAAACAGGGCTTCTTGGAGAAGTGGCTGCTTCTAGAGATGGAGCAGGGAAAGGACAAGGTGAGTCTGGAACATCTTGTGCCAGAAAGGAAGGAAGTGCTCAAAGAATGATGAGGACATTAAAAAAGGATATAGGGATCAGCTAGAAAGGGGGTCTTATTGATCAAATCTGGGCAATTTGAGCATCAACATTAATAATGATAGTACTGGATAAAACTTGTTGAATAAAATAGGAATCCATGAGGCCACAGTGATGTAGTTAAGTAAATGAACAAATTAATAGGAGAGAAGGGTAAACTCTTTCTTGCAAGAGATTGTCAATTAATGATGGAAATAGGAAAAATCCACATTAGGTAACCATCACGGTGATGGTTGATTCAGGCTGGACTTGTCAATGATGCTAAGACTGGCAGGTGAATGTTTGAAGAACAGGATATGGATGTAATGCTGGAATGTATCTCCAGAAAATATTTACCAATTACAAAGGAAAAAATGGTGACTTTCTGGTAGAAAAACCTGGCAGCCACCAACCTGAGCAAGTGATCAAAATGAACCTCACCAGGGCTCGGTAAGTTGACATCATGGGCCTCCTTAGATGAATGAAGCCTCATTTCTGTGCTATTCCTGCCAAGAATGCATGGCCTGAGTCTCATCACAAGGAAACAACAGTCAGCCTCAGGTCGGGGGTACCCTATAAAATGAAAGATCTACACTCTTTAAAAAACAGCTGTCAAAGAAAGACACGAAAGACGGGGAAAGAGAGGGGAAATGTTACAGTTTGGAGGAGACTGGAGAAACATGACAACTAAATGCAAGGTGTATTCCTAGATTGGATCCTGGACCGGAAAGGAAAAAGGAAAAAGAAACATTGGGACAGTTGATGAAACGTGAATGGGGTGCAGATTGAATGATGGTGCTGTACCAGTGTTGATTTCCCTATCGGGAAGGTTATGTTGCAGAGTGTTTTGTTTCTAGGAAATATACTCTGGAGTATTTAGCGGCACTGAGACATCCTATCTTCAGCTTGCCCTCAAATGTTTCAGAAAAAGACTAATGATTGTAGATATTGTGTGTGTGTGTAAAGAAAGATTGTGTGCACACATGCGTGCAATAAAGCAAATGTGGAAAAACATTAACACTTGGGAAACCTGACTAAAAGGAATATGGCAGTTCTTTTTATTTGTCTTACAGCTTTTCTGTAAATCTGAAATTACTTCAAAATAAATTATTTTTTAAAAGATAAACCCATTCATAGCCCAGCCAATCCACAGGGAACTATATAAAGTTTTAGAGCATTTCTTCCTGGTTTCTGTGGACTTTTATGTAGTTAAAATCATGTTCTATATACAATTTTATGTCCTACTGTATCATTTAACATGGTAACAAACATTTCCCTGTGTGTTTGTTATAAAGGCTCCATAAACATTGTTTTTAATGGCTACGTAATGCCCCACTGAGAGGTTGCATCAAAAATTACCATTCTAACTGTTGTTGGACAGTATTCAGGTTATTTCCTTTTTAAAAAATTATAAATCACACTGCAATGACTATCTTTGATAATAAAGCATTTTATGTTTGTCTTAGGGTAGACTTCTAGAGATGGAATTATGAAAGGATGTGAATATCTTACAACGATTGGTACCTACTGCCGTGTTGCTTTTCAAAAGCACTGAGTAACGTAATAATTCCCAACAGCAGTGAGTGAATGCTAGTCCGCATACACCCTCACCAGCATTTTAAAATTCTTTATTCTTTTGTTAGGTGGAGAGTGATGGCATTGTTTCACTATGTTTTCCTCTGATTTCTAGAGACATTGCAAATTATACTATCGGTTTGTTTTTCACTCATGTCACCATGCTTTTCTTTGGCTCTTCTAGACTGACCACTTCTCCAAGGACTGGGTCCAAGTGACCTTTGTATCTAGGGTAGAGCCCTCACTTCCTAGGATCGCTGGCCCCTGGTGCACGTCTGGCTCTTTCTGGAGCCTCGTGACCTCAAAGTTGCTCATGTGCCTGGCTCCTCCTTCTCCTCGGGGACTGTTTGGGGAGCCGGGACTGTCTAGGTCAGCCCGTGCCCTTTCCCAATTAGTTCTTCTGGTTCCTTCCAGCTCCCAGGCCTGTGAGCAACTCTCACCCACTTTCATTTTATTAGACTTTTCCCCTCCTTTATCATTTTTGAAAAATAAAAATCGGATTATTGATTTTTTTGTCCCGATTATAAAAGCAATAATAGAATCACTATAAAAGTTCAGATGTTATAGAAAAGTGTAAAAAGAGAAGACCAACCCCTCCACCATCATATAACCCAGAGCTATCTGGCATGAATATTCGGAATTTTTAAACAATTTTTTTCTATGTATGTAGGTATAGACTAATTTTTTGCAAAAATGAGCTCACTTTTTAACATTTAAAAAAAACCCTTTTAAGGTTTATTTTAAAAAGTTGGCAGTAGACCTCAGATTTACATATACAGTTTGCATTCAGTACTTTTTTGGGTAACACAAACCTGAACACGGCCAAGCATCTGTTAACTTTCGTGTTAAAAACAAATTTCTATTTGTAACGTGCAACATTCCTGAACCAGTGTAGAGACTTTGCTTGGAAGTTGCATGTGCATGTGTGTGTATAAGAAAACATAATTTAACAAGTGCTATCTTAAGCCTCGAAGACATGTTCTGAAAAAGTAAGAAAGTTGGGGGGAAAACTTCAGGTCATATCTAGTCCTTAAAACTTTTAGGGATCAGCCTCCAATTACCACTGTGCCGTGTTGATCAGCCTCCAATTACCACTGTGCCGTGTTGATTACCAATCCATTCACCTAACTAAGCATTTGCATGTGGCTTGAGCTATCCTTTTCGTTTGTAAAATTATTATTTTTACTGTAATTGTAGGTTTTGATTAATTTTCACATGGCAACATATTAACAAATCATTACTGATAACAGGCTTTTCGGTTTGCTCAAGATTATGAATTGTAAGTAAAATGAAACAGCATCTCCAGCTGACAGATGGATACCCAGGTCACACGATGTCTCTTAAAGTAAGCTTGTGACACTCCAACCAGGGAACTGTAGCAATGAGGAAACTGTTGACAAAGGACAACCAGGGAATATTTATCTCAGTACAGGCTGGAATCTGTACTTAAGAAAGTGGATGATTATATCTGAAGTAGTACAAATTGTAACCAGCAAGAATGTTTTCTCAGAGCTCCCAGTAGAATTAGTCAGTCAGATGAAAAGGAAAGTATGGAACAGCTTCGTTCATTTAGGAAATTGTCCTAACAGCCAGTGCAAAGGTAGTAACTTCTGACTGAGAGTTTATGGATCTTATAAGTCATTAACTTATAAATGCTTTTTTAAAAAAATTAATTTTATTTATTTACTTTTGGCTGTGTTGGGTCTTCGTTACTGTGTGCAGAGTTTCTCTCGTTGTGGCGAGCAGGGGCTATTCTTCGTCGTGGTGCGTGGGCTTCTCATTGTGGTGGCTTCTCTTGTTGTGGAGCACGGGCTCTAGGCACACAGGCTTCAGTAGTTGTGGCACGTGGGCTCAGTAGTTGTGGCTTGCGGGCTCTAGAGCGCAGGCTCAGTAGTTGTGGCACACGGGCTTAGTTGCTCTGCGCATGTGGGATCTTCCCGGACTAGGGATCGAATCCGTGTCCCCTGCATTGGCAGGCGGATTCTTAACCACTGCGCCACCAGGGAAGTCCCATAAGTCATTAACTTATAATGCTGACTTATAAAGGACATTGATGAGGATAAAAAGTTCTGTGTTAAGGCTTTAGTTAGCTGGATCTCCAAAACCTAAGACCTGAAATCCAAATTAATGTTACAGTAAATAAACACATTAATTTTTGGCACATATGGAAGCTTGGGGTTTTAGAGAAATTCAGGTAATAATTTGAACAAGCTCTTCTGAAATTGAGAATTAAAAAAACCTGTAAATAAGGAAAATAACTTGAGAAAATAGACATATAGTATTTATTATATCTAATGCCCCAAATTTCAAAATCCCTGAAATAAGATATAACGTTTACCAAAAGGTATAGATTGATATTGATGGATGCTGGTGAAGTATAAAATACTCTCTAAAATGGTGATAGTTTTTTACCTCATTCCTTGTGTGAGAATACTTAGTAATCTTTTCCTGAGTATGCTCCAGCAAGGCAGATAGCTACCATCTGAGGGCTGGTTTGTTTGTGGTAACTAGGACCGCAGAGGCCAGTTCTATGAAGGGTGAGCAGCCATATTTTAGAGTTAATTTCAGACAATCCGCTCAAACACGTATGAGAAAGATGTGCTTCTTTGATTTCCTGTCCCCTGCCTTTTCCAGTGTTTCTTTCTTGGCTGATTGTTGTCTTTTTGTTTCGTTTTGTTTAGCCTCCAAATGTCTTCTTACTGATTCCTTTTCACACTTGATTGGCACAAATGTGGGCCCAGTCTGGGCTGTATCTTGCCTGTAGGACTACCTTTGCAGACGTCCTCGGTGTGCAAATTGCAGGGACAGTCTGATGGCCGCTGCCCCAGGTCACCAGAGGGACTTTGGCTCAGCTTGTGCTCAGCCATCCGGGTGGGCCAGTGGGACCACTGGTCTCATTTTGTAGCTTGGGTGCTGCTGTGAGCTTTTTCCCCTGGAAGAATGTCTGGCTCCGTCCACTATTAGTGCAAAGTAATGGAAGCCAGGTTTGTTGGGTGCCAAGCATTCTGCTATGTGCCCCCAGGTGCAATATTTCAAGTTACTCCTGTGAGGTAGGTGCTATTATTATGATCCCCACCTTCCAGACTGAGAAATTGAGTCTCATAGAGGTTGACGTCCCCAGTGTTATATGTTAGTAAGTGTAGAGATGGGACTTGAGCCCAGGTCGGTCTGCACCCCCAGCCACTGAGCTAGGTGGCCTTTCCTTCCCTTTGGGTGTGAGCCTTCTCAAGTTGCCTACACACCGTCTCACACGCACACGATCTCTCTCACACACAGACACAGACACACACTCACACCGTCTCTTGTGCACATGCAGAGCATCTCTCCTTCACCCTTACCACCTGTTGCCACCCCTCCATTTGTTGGCCACCTGCCCAATCTCTCATTCACCCCCCAGTCTTTCTCTTTTATCCCGACACAATCTCTCTGCTGCCCCTACAATCTCTCTCTCTTACCCCCTCACATCTATTGCTCTCTTACTTTCCCACCCTCTCTCTCACCCCCTCTCACAATCCCTCTCACCCCAAATTTCTCTCTCACCCCCACGATATCTTTCTCCCTCTGCCCACAATATGTCTCTCTCTCCGGCCCCCCTCCCCGCAATCTTTCTCTCTCTTCTCTTTCACCCCTGCAATCTCTCTCACCCCTACAGTATCTCCCTCTGTCACTCTTTCTACACACACTCTCTCTCTCTCTCTCTCTCCTTCATACACATGCACCCCACCCACACTCCTATACCTGCCCCAGCACCCTCGGAATCCATCTCTCTCTGTCGCACACACACAGTCTCACTCACACAGAGAGGCTTTTTTTTTTTAAACAACCTTTTCAGCTTTTTAAAAAATTTTTATTTATTTTATTTTTGCCTGTGTTGGGTCTTAGTTTCTGTGCGAGGGCTTCCTCTAGTTGTGGCAAGCGGGGGCCACTCTTCATCGCGGTGCGCGGGCCTCTCACTGTCGCGGCCTCTCCCATTGCAGAGCACAGGCTCCAGACACGCAGGCTCAGCAACTGTGGCTCACAGGCCTAGTTGCTCCGCGGCATGTGGGATGTTCCCAGACCAGGGCTCGAACCCGTGTCCCCTGAATTAGCAGGCAGATTCTCAACCACTGTGCCACCAGGGAAGCCCCACAGAGAGTCTTTTATTACACTGGAATAATATTATATGTTTATGCTGTTTTGTGGCCTGCTTTTTTCTCTAACTCACTTTAAGAAGGGCCAGGAAGGGAATTCCCAGGCGGTCCCAGTGGTGAGGACTCGGTGCTTTCACTGCCGGGGCCCTGGGTTTGATCCCTGGTCAGGGATCTAAGATCCCGCAAGCTGTGTGGTGTGGCAAAAAAAAAAAAAAAAAGATTTTGGGGACTTCCCTGGTGGTCCAGCAGTTAAGACTCTGAGCTTCCAATGCAGGGGGTATGGGTTCAACCTCTGGTCAGGGAACTAAGATCCCACATGCCGTGCGGTGTGGCCCAAAAATTTTTAAAAAAAAAGAAAAGAAAAGAAAAAAGAAGGGCCAAGAAGAACAAAACAGATTCTCTCCCATCCTGAGTACCTCTCAGCAGAGCCTCCAGGCCTCCTTTCCCCCAGCGGAGCCTGGAGCCCAAGTCACAGCGGAAAGATCTAGAGCACCGGCTCTGTGGTGACTCTGCAGGCCACAGGCTGGGCCTTGTGTGAGCCTGGATCTCGCTCCTGGGAGCCCCTGGAGGGGTGCTGGGAACTCACACCCTGATGAAGCCTCAGATGGGGCAGAGATGCGGGAGCCCCGGTGGCCCCAGTGAACGGCTCTCCCCAGTCCCCTTCTCCACAGTTTCTTCATTCCATGGAAGGGATTCCAACCATGCGCTTCGTGGCTCTTTGTTTTTCCTTTCCCGGGAGTCAGTTTTCATCCAGTTATTACGGGAATGAAAATCATTATAGAAAATGAGAAAAGCAATAGGGGAAAAGCCCCAAAGCACCCATGCCCTACAACAGCTGCCAACCATTCATCTCCGATGGCTCCTTCCTAGACCACAGAGACACTGTACCATCATTTACTCACCCATTTCCCTATTGTTGGTATGTCATTAGTTCCATCATTCTATACCATGCTTTTTGTGCACAGATTTTAATGGCAATCTGGATTGTTTACTTACATATATTCTTAGAAGTGGAATTCTTAGAAGAGGATTCTTCTTAGAAGTAGAATTACTGGGTTAAGGGTTTTGAGACCTTCAACCAAATGCAATGTTTTGCTCTTGCATTTCAAAAGGACAAACAATTTTTCAGAAGTGCAACTACTGGGCAAAACAAGAAAAGATTATACTTTGTGCTGTTTGTAATTTTTATAAGAGTGGACTATCATTTTGGAAAATCACAGCCTGAATGGTGATGTTGTTTATGGTATTTGAGTCACCAGCACATCTATACCTACCTGTGTTTGTCGCTGTTGATTCATGGTGTGATATACACATGTATATGCACACATACACACACACACACATGCATGATAGGTAGATTTAGTTTGCTTGTATTTAGAATGTCAAATATTAGGTTGAATCATGTGAAATTCCATTTTCATAGATCAAAAACAGTTCCATATCAGTAATTTCACATGGTTCAGCTTAATATTAAATATCGTCCAACTTCTTAATCCAAACTTACTTCTTCTTAGCCTGTGCAAGCATCTCCCTACCTCATGCCCAAGCACTCACATGTTGAAATATTATTTTATTGCATTCCTTTTATTTTGCACTTAAATTGCAAGTCGAGTATTAAGTCTTTTCAGTTTGTGTGTAAATGGGTCATTTTTATCACCAAGTTTCATTTAAGAAAGGCAAAGGAGGCATTAAAAATGTTTATGAAAAGGGAGTATTGGGTCTGATAGGGCTGAGAAATACCAGGTTTGGTGTTGGCCTTCTTAAAACAGGACCCATAACATTGTATTCTATACAAGTGTGCTGCTTGAAAGAATTTCAACATTGTAGTTACCATGTTATGTTATAATTGTCAAGTCAGTCTCCCTACTGAGTTCCTTAAGGGTGTCTTAAAAACAGCGGAGGGAAACCAACATTAGAAGTGCCTGTCTACCTTGTGCCCATAGTAAGAGACGTCATTTCGTCTAATCCTCACAGCAACTCCGTGAGGAAGCAGGACTGGCCATGGTTTACAGACAAGGAAACTGAGGCATAGAGAGGTAAGGATTCTTGCCCACGATTACATGGTCAATAGCAGAGCAGGAATTTGGACTAAGTTCTATGGAATTCTAAGGCAGAGTTGCCAGATAAAATACAAGATGCTCAGATAAGTTTGAGTTTCAGATAAACAGTGACTCTGAATGTTATAGTATAAGTGTGCCCCCAAACGTTGCATGGGACATGTTTATACTAAAATGGGACTTCTTGTTTCTCTAAGTTTCGAAATCAACTGATTGTTCTGCATTATTATTAAGTCTGGCAACCTTACTCTTTCCCCCTCTGTCACTTCCCTTGCTTTTCTTACTCAGAATGTTGCTCCCTAGATTTTTATTCCAAAAATGTCTTTCAGGCCCCAGTGTGAGTCACTGGAGAGGCAGCAAGAAGTTAACAGAGAGCCTTTCACGGGGATTGTGAGGCCCTGGGGCCTGGCCCTGATCGTGGGAAAGACACACCTTCTGGAACAGTTTTCTCATTTGTGAACTGGAGAGTTGAACTACACCATCTCAAGGGTCAGAGAATATTTACTGGGCTCTGACCGTGTGCCAGGCACTGTTCTGGGCCCTTGGGCTCCATCAAAAAACAAAACTGACAAAGTTCCCTGTCCTCAGAGAGCTAACATTCTAATGGGGGAGAGACAGACAATAAACAGGTAGTAATAATGCCAGCTACCCTTTTCTCAGGTAGCACTGGGTCAGGCCCGCTGCTGGGGACTTCACAAGCATAGGCTCCTCTGGTGTCCCTTTGTGCCCACCCCATCGGACGTCCAGGGCAGGGTGTGGTGCTGGCACACGGTGGTAGCCGGGGTGGGTCCAGGTTTTGTGAGGCTTGGGGACTCTCTTTAAGAAAAGCATATAACATTACCAGACCCTTCCCAGGATCCTAGAAAGAGCCTGTGCAGGAGAGGCTGCGAACCTGAAGCTTCAATAGCGTCCCCATAAATACGGCCCTGGGCTCAGTTGGTGATTGTTGAACGAACAAACAACCTTGTAGCGTAGCTTCCCCATTTATGACTGTGGATACTGAGGTTCAGAAAGGTGCAGGGACTTACTCAAGTTCATGGAGCCGGTAAGTGGCAGCGCTGGTGCTGATGTGGTTCAGTAGGGAGAGAACGTGGCAGTGGAAAGCTCCTTAGGCTTTGGATCATGAAAGGCCTGGATTTAAATTTGCCCCTTGTGTGGACTTGCTGGGTAACTTTGGCCAAGTGTCTTAACCTCTCTGTGCCTTTTGTGTCCTCATCAGTAAAATGGAGAAAGCAATACTGCTCCTGTAGGGTAGCTGGAGATGATCAGTTAATGCTCATTCGGAGGAAGGATCATTCCCGGCTCGAGAGAAGACCTGAGGCTCCTCTTGTGCTCCTGGGAGTGCTCCCGCCTGCCTTGGGACTTTGGAACCCACACTTAGGACCAATGGGGGTGGGATTGGCGCAGGCAGCCAAGAAGCACATTTTTGGAATGACTCATCTATAGCCTCCTTCCTGGAGGGTTCAGCCTGACGGGTTTCTCTCCAGAAGCCCCTGTTGGTGTGGGCAGGAGGGGAAGCACAGGAAGGGCCAGTGGTTCCTGCCAATGCTGGCTGTGTCCAACCCGGATATTTAGAGAAAAACTCAGGACAAATATCCATTAACTGTTTCTTTGAGTCTCACACAGGAGGGGAACTGAAGGGACAAGGAAGGGGAAACTACCACTGGTGAGCCCCCTACCACGTGCCAGAGTTTTATGTACAATTTGTAACAGTTACCAAAAATTTATGTATATATAAAATAACTTCTTGTGTGCACTGTGCTCAGCGTATTATCTGTATTAACTCATTTAAACCTTACAACAGTCCATTAAGGTAATAACTTACCCCCATTTTTTTGGATGAGGAAAACTGAGGCATAGAGAAGTTAAGTAACTTATTCTAGTTCATACACCTAGGGAAACAGGATTTAAACCCAGGTGGTTTGGCTCCACAGTTCACGTGGGGCTGGCCCTTATAAAGCAAGTGCTACATGCCCCTTTGACAGATGAGAAAACTGAGGCATAGAGAAGTTAGGTAACTTATTCTAGTTCATACACCTAGGGAAACAGGATTTAAACCCAGGTGGTTTGGCGCCACAGTTCACGTGGGGGTGGCCCTTATAAAGCAAGTACTACATGCCCCTTTGACAGATGAGAAAACTGAGGCTTGCCTGAGGACAAGCCTAGATCGCACCATAAGTAGCAGAGTTGGATTTCAAACCCAGGGCTATCGGACTCCAGAGCCCATGCATTTTCTCTTCCGCCAAGGTGTCTGCCAGGCCAGGGCAGAGTTTGAACCTGTATCCCTCTGCTCTTGTGGGATGTCTGGGATTCATTTCCTGAGATGCTCAAGGTTAAATTCTGGTCTCACCTTGACCCTAGCCCAAACCTCCTTCACGCTAGCTTGTTGCAGCTCCCAATTTCAGTAGAAATCAGGCCCGGTAATGTCAGAGGTAGAATGTCGCTTGCTCTGTGTTAAGATTCTGAGGGTGGGAAGTAAGACGGGGAGTGGTCCCTCAGCCTCCAGCTGTCCTAATTGTCGGGGGCTGTGTCCCCTTTGCTGCAACCTCCTCTGTTCAGTCCAGAGGAGGTGCTCGGTGATGCGAAGTGAATGAGCGATGGGGACCAGGCCTTCCCAATGCTTCCTGCCTGAGACAGTGTTTGCATGGCTGGTACCCTGGAGGACACAGACCTGGGTTGGAGTCCCCGTCTACCACCGTCTGGCTTGGTGACACCGCACAAGGCACTCTCTGAACCTCAGTTGAATAACAATTCCTACTTGAAAGGGTCGTTTTGAGAATTAAATGAAATGGCACATGTGAAGAGCCCACCCAGCACCAGGCTTGGCATCTTATAGATCCTTAATACATATTCCCCCTCCCCTGCCCAGGGCCTGAGAGGCTCTCCTTTCTTGCCCTATCTGCCCCTTTTTCTTAAAAAAATTGTCGTAAAATATATATAACTATATGTAAGTTTGATAAACTTACCATTTTAACAACTTTAAAATATGCAATTCAGTGGCATTGAGTACCTTGACTTGGTTGGGCGACCATCAACACCATCCATCGCCAGAACATTTTCCATCATCTCAAACCGAAACTCTGGACCCATTAAACAGTATTTTCCCATTCCCCTCTCCCCTCAGCCCTTGGTAATCTCTATTCTTCTTTCTGTCTCCGTGAATTTGCCTGTTCTAGGTACCTCGTAAATGGAGTTATACAATATTTATCCTTTTGTGTCTGGCTTATTTCACTTCGTATCATGTCTTCCAAGTTATCTGTGTTGTAGTGTGTGTCAGAATTTCCTTCCTTTTTAAAGCTGAATAATATTCTGTTGTATGTTTATGCCACATTTTGTTTATCCATTCATCTGTCGACGGACCCTTGGGTTGCTTCCACCTTTTGACTCTTGTGAATAATGCTGCAGTGGACAGGGGTGAACAAGTCTCCGTTTTAATCCCTGCTTTCAATTCTTTTCGATATGTACCCAGAAGTAGGATTGCCGGACCATATGGTAATTCTATGTTTAATTTTTTTTGATGCCTCTCCCTTCTTTATTTTCTTTCCTCTTGTTAATCTGTCTTTTATTTTTTAATTGAAGTACAGTTAATTTACAATGTTGTGTTAGTTTCAAGCGTACAGCAAACTGATTCAGTTCCACACACATGCACACACACACATTCTTTTTCAGATCCTTTTCCATTATACTTTATTACAATATATTGAATATAGTTCCCTGTGCTACACAGTAGGACCTTGTTGTTTATTTTATATATAGTGGTGTGCATCTGTTATCCCAAACTCCTAATTTATCCCTCCCTCACTCCCTTCCCCCTTTGGTAACCATAAGTTTGTTTTCTATGTCCGTGAGTCTTTCTGTTTCGTAAATATAGTTCACTTGTATCATTTTTGTTTTAGATTCCACATATAAGTGATGTCATTTGATACTTTCTCTGTCTGGCTTCACTTAGTATGATGATCTCTAGGTCCATCCACGTTGCTGCAAATGGCGTTCTTTCGTTCTTTTTTATGGCTGAGTAATATTCCATTGTATTCCACATCTTCTTTATCCATTCATCTATCGACGGACATTTGGGTTGCTTCCATGTCTTTGATGCCCCTCCCTTCTTAAACATTCTCTCTCCCTCTCCCCTTCTCCTACCTAGCTCTTACCATTTGACCTTCATCCTGGGAAGTCCTCTTGGTGTGTTATTTCTTTTTGACCTGGTTTGGCTTTGGTAAGGGGCAACTTGGGAAGCTTTGAGATACTACTAGCGACCGAGCCTGGCCTCCCTCTCTCTAGACCCCTCCTTGCCAGAGCTGGTCAGCTACTCTATGACCTGGAACCCATCTGGTTGGGACTGGTAAGCCAGTGGCTCTCAGAGTAGCCACACAGGCCCCAGAGAGGCCCCTCTCTGAGAGTGGGGGAAGCAGGACTTTTCGTCTGACTACGCGTGCTTATTGCTGTGACTCAGGACAGGCTGTGGACCTCAGGGCATCTCTGAGCAGAGCCGCTCAAACCTGACAAGGTCACCCAGCAGCTTCCTCCTCTACCTACAAGTTAGACTCAAAGGTGATTCTTCCATGAGACAGACTGGTGTCTGGGAAGAAACTCGGCCTTGGGAGTCAGAGACCTCACGCTGAATCCCTACTCTGTCTCTTCCTTGTGTCACCCCTTGGCAAGCTACTCAAACTCCCTGAGCCTCGGTTTCCACATCTATCAAATGGGAATAACAATAGTCCCTACCTTAGTGGGCTGTTGTGCACATTATGCACGTGCAGCTCTCGGCCCCATGGAAGGGCTACGGTTACCCTCCTTGGTGACAGCTCAGAAAGCTGGCAGGGACTGCTGCAGGCCAAAGACCCCTGCCCGAGTCCTGTTCACTGCTCTCCACCTCTGTCCCTCTCATCCTATGTCTGGTCTTTCCAGCTCTGAAATGGCTCTTCAAGTTATTTTAACAAGGAATAAAATATCTTCTGGGAAATCAGCAGAAGGATGGCCTTTGGAACACTCTCTGCATTGCGTCTGTGCTCTCAGGCTTGACCCAAGAATAACAGCTACTCTATGCCAGCTTGATGGGCCTCTCTGGGCCTCTGGAAGGTCCTCCTGCCACTCTTCAGGTGTTTTCCAGCTCCTGATGCTTGCTCAAGCCTGGCGCGCGCGCGTGTGTGTGTGTGTGTGTGTGTGTGTGTGTGTGTGTGTGTGTGTGTCTCTGTGCAGGGGCAGAGCCTTGCCCATCTATCAGTTTTTTTTTTTCTTTTAAGCCTCCCTGTTGATCCATGAGGGAGGCACAGATCTCTCTCGGAAGGTATTTTAAATGTAATGAATCTACTGAAAAAGATTGAGGGCGGGGGTGGTGGCTGGAGGAGGGTTAACAGTCCAGATAGACCCGCTCTTGTGTCTCAGACTTGAGCATGCGCACACACCACCTGGGGGATCTGATTCAGGAGGTCTGGGGTGAGGCCTGAGATTGTCTATTTCTGACCAGCAGTACCAATGCGGCTGGTCTGGGGTCCATTCCGTGAGCAGCTGTGCTAGACCTGCTTGTTCTTCTAAGTTCTGTGGCCCCTGCGGTTTCCCACAGGCCGCTTGCCTCTGCTTTGTGCCCAGTCTCACACCACACCCTGGGCTCTTTTTCCCGAATTTCAATCCTTCCTCTCAACCTTTTCCTCACGCTACGCGGCCTGATTCAGGTTTCTGTAGCAACTACTCCCAAAGCCTGCCGCTGGCCCTCAGCTGGGTTTCCAATCTCAATTACTTTCTGAGAAATAAGCCTTTTTCATTTAATGATAATAAGAGCAATATTCACCCGTTACAGGAATCTTGGAAATTACTGGAAAATGTATGGGAGCAAATGAAAAGTTATCCAGAATTCTGTAGCCCTAAGAGAATTATTGATGAGTTGTTTTTTTTTTTAACCATCTTTAAAATTTACAATGTTGTGTTAGTTTCAGGTATACAGCACAGGGATTCAGTTATATATCTTTTTAAAAAAAAATTTTTTTTTATAGAATTGCCATTACATGATGCTACCTTTTTTTTTTTTAATTTAATTTTATTTATTTATTTTTGTCTGTGTTGGGTCTTCGTTTCTGTGCGAGGGCTTTCTCTACTTGCAGCAAGCGGGGGCCACTCTTCATTGCGGTGCGCGGGCCTTGCACTATCGCGGCCTCTCTTGTTGCGGAGCACAGGCTCCAAACGCGCAGGCTCAGTAGTTGTGGCTCACGGGCCCAGTTGCTCTGTGGCATGTGGGATCTTCCCAGACCAGGGCTCGAACCCGTGTCCCCTGAATTAGCAGGCAGATTCTTCACCACTGTGCCACCAGGGAAGCCCCTATATATCTATTCTTTTTCAGATTCTTTTCCATTATAGATTATTATAAGATATTGACTATAGTATAGTTCCCTGTGCTGTATATTGATGAGGTTTTGATTCACACCTTTCACTCCCCTTTTTTTCTTGTGCATCTCTATATGTTAAAACTTAATTGAAATAATACAAAAGAAACAAATACGGACATTGCTATAGGCTGCTTTCCTGTTTTATGACTGGTTCTTTGAAAACATACAAAAATGACTTAATATCCCATAGATACTGATAATTGCTATTGTTTGTTGAGTCCTTAAGATGTGAGGCCATGGGGTAAACACCTGCTCGTTGTCTCAGTTAAATAATCCATCATTTGCTTAACTGGTCTTCTGTATAAATAATACTGTGATGAACATCTCTGTGCATACATTTTAATCTAGCTTTCTGATTATTTCTTTAGATCTGGAGTTGGCAAACGTTTGGTAAAGGGCCAGGTAATAACTATTTTAGGTTTGGTGGACCATATAGTCTCTGCCGTAACTACTCAACTCTCCGTTGTAGCACAAAAGCAACCATAAACTCTATAAACAAATGAGTGTGGATGTGTTCCAATACAATTTTATTTACAAAAACAGGTGGCTGGTTGGATGTGGTCCACAGGCCATAGTTTGCCAACCTTGCTTTATTTATTTATTTATTTTTGGCTGTGTTGGGTCTTCATTTCTGTGCGAGGGCTTTCTCTAGTTGCGGCAAGCGGGGGCCACTCTTCATCGCGGTGCGCGGGCCTCTCACTATCACGGCCAACCTTGCTTTAGACTAGAATCAGTCAAGGATGCACAAATTTTTTTTTTAATAAAAGGCAGAAAATGGATTTAGTTGTACCCAATACAGTTTCTGTCACTGCTGTTTCTTCTCCCCTCCCCCTCCCTGCTATTTTCTTGTCCTCCTTCTTCTCCCTCCTCCTTTTTTCTTTTTCCTCATTCTCCTTCCAACCTCTTAAGAATGTAAAAACCATTCTTAGCTTGTAGACCATACAAAAGCAGCCCTTTTTTGACCCCTGGACTAGATAAATGGATGTTGAATTCCTGATTCGGCAAGTATGAATGTTGAACAATCTCTTGATGAATGTGGCCTGGTTGCTTTCCAGAATGGTGGCAGTTCCAATCTAAACACCCCCATTGGCCGAGCAGGAAACTGTCCATCCTATTCTACCCTCGCTGCATCGAGAAGTTTTTTACTCAATCTTTGCTAATTCAGTAGATGAGAATATCTCCTAATTCACACTTGCTTTGATTACTAACAGGTTGAGCATTTTTCCTCTGAATTATTCATTTGTATTTCCCATTCTGTAAATTTGGTTTTTTTGGTGGTCTTTGTCTTTTTATTTGGGATCTTATTGTTTTTCTTTATAAGTTTTGCACGACTTCTCGACAAAGAGAGGATTTGAAGCGTTGTCCTGTTTGCTGCAATGATTTTCCCCATTGTTTTCCTTTGCCTTTTCATTCTATTATTATTTTGATGGCTAGAAGTGCTTAATTTTTATTTATCTTTTCCTTTGTGAGTTCCATTTCCTCTTTGAAACTTTCTCTTTTGGTTTTCTGAATGTCAGCTATCCCACTTTGCCCTCAGCCTCCTGATATCCCATAAACAGTTCAGGAATTCTGTGGAGAAATGTGTAAATTATAAATGCTTTCAGCTGAGTCTTACAGAAAATCTGATAAACAGTGGTTTAAGCCAGTGGTTCTCAAACTTTAGCACACATCAGAATCACCGGGGGACTTGGTAAAACTGATTGCAGGGCCCGCCTATAGAATTTCAGGTTCTTATAGGTCTGGGATGGGGCCTGAGAATGTGCATTTCTAACACATTCCCATATGGTGCTGATGCTGCTGGCCTGGGGCCCACTTTGAGAACCACTGGCTTAAACAATTGAGAGATTCAGTTACCTCGTAGAACAAAGAGTCCAGAAGAGTGTGGTCCCAGGGCTGGTTTAACAGCTCAGTGATGTCAGGTTCTAGGCCATGGCTTTACTTTCTATTGGTCTTTTCCTCAGGATTGCAAGATGGCTGCCATAGCTCCAGGCATTTCATATTTTAAATTTATTTATTTATTTTATTTTTGCCTGTGTTGGGTCTTCGTTTCTGTCCGAGGGCTTTCTCTAGTTGTGGCGAGCGGGGACCACTCTTCGTCGTGGTGCGTAGGCCTCTCACTGTCGCGGCCTCTCTTGTTGTGGAGCACAAGCTCCAGACGGGCAGGCTCAGTAGTTGTGGCTCACGGGCCTAGTTGCTCCGTGGCATGTGGGATCTTCCCAGACCAGGGCTCGAACCCATGTCCCCTGCATTGGCAGGCGGACTCTCAACCACTGCGCCACCAGGGAAGCCCAGGCATTTCATATTTAACACCAGCATTCCAATCAGGAAGAAGGGGGAACATGGGAAAAAACTTTCCTTTTGACAATGTTTGGCACATTGCCACTTTGGCCAAAGCTTGTAGGCAAACATCTAGTAAGAAGAGAAGGTAGATTTGGGGTAGGAGATAGTCTCTGTCTTAAGTGCTTCCCTGCATTGGGTGGAAAAGTGCATAGTTCAGGCCCTTGGACCCTCAGCTGCAGGCCCAGTGAACTGTACTCTGTCTGGGTGTCTTTAGGGACCCAGAGTCAGGTCAGCTTGGCCTCCAAACTGGTTCTGATCTTGGCTTCACTGAAGTCATTGGACTTCTGCCTTGTTTCTGATACAGAGGCTGAACTGGCCCCTTGTTCTGGTATTTGGATGCTTTCTTGCCTGAATTCTTTGCTAAATAATTGGCCTGGCTCTCTCTAAGTTGGGAACCCTGCTTGCTTCTGCCGGTTCTTCTCCTAGTCAGGAGTCCTAGCCCCAAATTCCAATCTGGTACTGTGGAGCCTTACTGCCTTTTGACAGGTCTCCCAAGTACCACCTGCCCGGATTCCTTGAAACACCCCACAGCCCGACTGTCAAAGCTCCTGAGAACAGTGGACCTAAGCCTCCGAAGGCTTGCACGGATCGACTGGCTGCTGCATTTTGCCTGTTGATCCAACTTTCTCTTATTGTCTATAGCTGGTGTTTGAATTATTCCCAACCTTTCTTGGAGGCCAGGGCTGGCTCCACCAGCACCACTG
This sequence comes from Balaenoptera acutorostrata, assembly GCF_949987535.1. Taxonomy (NCBI): domain Eukaryota; kingdom Metazoa; phylum Chordata; class Mammalia; order Artiodactyla; family Balaenopteridae; genus Balaenoptera; species Balaenoptera acutorostrata. The sequence continues at coordinate 18,256,974 of NC_080083.1, read as the reverse complement.
AGAGTAGAAACTGGGAGCAGGAAGTTCCTACATCAGACAATAGGAAATACCAAAAGCTCAGGGGAGTGGGCTAAGGCAGTATCTGTAAGAAAATGCCAAGGTCCTGATGGAGGGGAGAATGAGGTAATCCTAACTCCAGAAGAGTCAAAGATGGCTTTTCTATTAGGACCCAAACTGGTTTAAACAAGATAACTAATTGGGAAGTCCAGGGGTAAGGCTGGCTTCAAGCATGGCTCATTGCTTGGGTTCAAATGGTATCACTAGAATCCAGTTATTCCCATCTTACAGTCTGGTTTCTTCTGGGTTAATTTCTTTCTTCAACTGGCTCTGCCCTCGTGTCACAAGATGGCTGCCAACAGCTCTGGGGGCTACATCCTTCCCATTTTCTTTCCAGAGGAGAAAGAGAAAATCAAAAGTCCCAGAACTGAGCTTTGTTAGCCCTGATTGGCCTGATATGGGCCACTGTCCTTCCCTGAAAGCAACCACTAGGGTCAGGGAAATGTGATGTATGGATTAATTAAGGGTTGAGTCACAGGATTCAACCCTAGATTTGAGGGTAGAATCAATCCCACCCAAACCACATGGCTGAAAATGGGGCAAGAGTGCCCTCAAAGGATATTCAGGGGCACTGAAGTGGGAGAAGGTGGGAGTGGATGTGGAGAGGCAACCTACAGATGTTCATTCTAATTGGAGGTTGAACTTGGTGGGGGTCACAGCTGAAGACTTAAGGTGATGCCAGGGTCTTAAAGCATGCAAGGATTAAGGGATGGAGAGGAAGAGGTGCTTGATTGACCTCCAGGGATGGGGTGTGTGACGGGGTCAGGCTGCTTAAAGGGCCAGGAACAGGTGGGCACCTGGCTCTGGTCCTCTCCTCTCCTGTGTCTGCTCCAGTTTAGTCTGTAGGTCCAGTTCCAGGTCAGCAAGTTCCACATCTCAGCACCTCCCAGACTGCCCATCCTGTTGCAGTTAACTCTTCCAGGGCTGGGTTGAGATTGACTTCTTCCTACTCAAAGAACACATGATTCAATCAAACAGTATGCTTATTCTTTTGGCAATAAAAATGCCGTGTAGAACATTCATTGCCATTCCGGACAATGCCTCCTTCAAAAGCCCTTTGGGTTTACTGCCCTCGTTATTCTCTGTAACTCAAATATAATTTGTCAGCCCCATGTGATATATTTCAGCTTGAGTGTAGTCCCAGAGAAAGTTTGTGGTCACAGATGCGTTTGAATGTTTTCTATCATCAGAAGACAAAACTAATATAAAGCTAGTATTTTGTCCGCATGGGGCCAAATCGAGTATCCGAGTTACAAATCGGTGTTCCCTCAGGTGCCTGCTGATACGTACTCTCTCTGCTACCTTCATGGTCTTCGTCCCTTTTTTGTCCCTAATTATCATAGTCACCACTGTGTTTAGTCTTGGGAGCCTCCTAAATCCTTTTGGAATCAATCAGAGAAAATTCAAGGGAAGTAAATAAATAACATGTGATTTGTTTTCCCTTATGTATTGGTTTTCTCAGCAGGGAAGGGGAAAATGTATAATTCAGACATAAACTTCGTCTGATTAAGATCAAATGAGGTTCTCTTATTTGTTCTTTTTTCTCTTTGCTTCTGCCTTCCTCCTCCCTCCCTCCCCTCCTTCCATTGTGAGAGAGTGTGTGATCCTTTTACTGAGGGGTAGGAGAAATGTTGGGAGCTCAGAAGTGGCTGGTGGAACATGCTTGCTTCTCAACTTCCTCTGGGGTGGAAATTCATTTAAAACTTGCAGTTTCCAAAGTGGCTGCCAAAGCCACAGCATTGGGTTGGGGGGGGGGGGCACTGAGAGTCTCAAAGGACAGGCTAGAGCCAGGCAGTGGGGGTGGGGAGTGGACACGCCTTGCAGAGACCATCTTTTGAAAACATCCCCAAGGTGTAACAGAGAGTATCCATCTGAGCTGATAAGAGTCCAGACCCCCGACTGCAGCCTTGAGTGGGTCTCAGCTTCCATCCTGCCACTGTCTCTACTAAAACCCAGAAGTTTCCGATTTCCTTCTTTACTAAACCCAACCTCCTCTTCCTGACTTGTAAAACTCTCCATAACCTGGGTGCATCCTTCATCTCTATCACCACCTAACCCGACTCTTTGCTTTAGTTCTCTTACCTCCCAAGACACACACAGTTTTTACATCATTGGGTTTGAGCAGAAGATCTGAACTTGAGTTCTCAGTCTACTTCTTACTGCCCTAGGATCTTGGGCAAGTCATGTGACCACTCTGCACCTTGGGTTCCCTTTAGGAAATGGAACCAGTGGATATTTACTGAGTCCTGGAAGCTCTGCATCCATTTCCACCCATACTATCTCTTTGGTAGCCATACCCTAATTTTCCTCTGGAAACATCTCTGCCCCACTTTTAGTCCATGAACCTCTGGGTGGAGTTAGCTCTGCTCCCTGTGTCAGGAGTAGAACCCATGATCCAGTGCAAAGCTGAGCAGTGTATCCCAAGTTTCCATGCCACCTCATTGCCTCATGGGTGGGCAGGCAACCTAAGCGGGTCCAACCAGAGTGAATCGCAGGACTCTTGCCAGGACACAGACACTTGCTCTTTTCGTCTGAATTTGAATCTAGAAGGATGTGGCTGTAGCAGCCTGAGCTTGAGAATCAAGCCTGAAAAGGAACCACCCTGAAGGGTAGAGCTGAGCTGGGGGGGAAAGAAACCTGGTCCCAGTTAGTGCTGGAGGACTGTTTTCCCATCTGGAATGGCCACTGCTTGGCTTTCTCCTCCCCTCTCTCTGTCCAAAGCCTTCCTTATGTTTCCTACCCCACTTGCTTTCTTCTTTTCTTCCCCCCACCTTCTTTTGATTTGCAAAGAAAATCATGGTAAAATACACAACATGAAATTTACCATCTTAACCATTTTTAAGTGCACAGTTAAGTAGTATTAAGTACATTCACATGGTTGTGCAACCAATTTCCAGAACTTTTTCATCTTGCAAATCTGAAACTCTGTACCCATTAAACAACTCCCCGTTTCCCCAGCCCCCAGCCCCTGGCAGCCACCATTCCACTTTCTGTCTCTATGAGTTTGGCTCCTCTAGTATATACTACCCCATATAAGTGGAACCATACAATATTTGTCCTTTTATGTCTGGCTTATTTCATTTAATACAGTGTCTTCAAGTTTCATCCATGTTGTAGTGTGTCAGAATTCTCTTCCTTTTTAAGGCTGAATAATATTCCCCTGAATGGATAGACCGCATTTTGTTTATCCATTCATCCGTCAATGGATATTCAAGTTGTTTCCATGTTTTAGCTATTGTGAATAATGCTGCTATGAACGTGGGTATACAAATATCTCTTCAAGACCCTGCTTTCAATTCTTTGGGCGTATACCCAGAAGTGGAATTGCTGCATCACATGGGGTTCCGGTTTTACTTTTTGGAAGAACTGTCATATTTCCCACAGTGGGTGAACCATTTTATCGATACATTCCCACCCACAATGCACAGGGTTCCAATTTCTCCACATCCTTATCAACACCCTTCCCAGACTTCTTAGCCAGCATGAAGTTGCCTCCCCTGGGACTCTGATCACTGATCCCTGAAGCCTTCATTTGTACCTACCACCCAGAACACCAGGGATGCTACACAGTTCAACTCTAGGTTATCTGTGGGCCTCTGTGGTTTCTAGATTTTTTAGGTCTTTCCGAGCAGAGCAAGACCTTCCTTGAGGTTCGGCGTCTGTGAACCCCTGGTTTATAGGACTGTCTTTTGCAGAGATTTTGTTTTTCAAGCATCTAATTGTGTCTGGCACACAGAAGTCAGGTAGGGCCATGAAAACAGCGTGGGGATTCCAATCCCGGCGCTGCCCTGGATAGCTGTGTGACCTTGGCAAGTCACCCATGTTCTCTCAGCTTCTGTTCTTCAGCTCTAACATGAGACTGCATTACTTCCCACACAGGCCGGTGTATTTTTTGAAATAACTGGTGCAGAGGCGCTAGGGCTATGGGAGTTCCCTCACGTGCCTTCCCAAAGCTGGTGGAGGCAAATGTCACACAAGTGAGATACAGAGATCCTTGAGAGTCTGATACACTGGGTTTTGGAATATTTGGGGATAATTGGCATTCCTAGACAATTCCCAAGTTTGTTTCAGCCAATGGTACTGATCCAGGGGGGACCCAGGCTCCTAGTAAATGACTAAATAATTCAGCCAAGTTTTATCTTGACGTGACAATTGATATATCCAAATCCAACTCAAGTCCCACTGCAAATATCGCCTCCTCCAGGAAGCCCTCCTTAACCCCACAGCACTTGGACACATCTCCATGTTAGCTTGATTGGCTTATTTCCTTGATGGGACATGTCAGCCAGGATCCTCTTGTGCACTGAAGGTAGCACATACTAGATGCTTAGTAAGCGTTTGCTGAATGAATGAACGACTGAATGATTAAGTTTCGATCTAATACAGGGAGGCTAAAGAAACAACCTGGAAGATTATAGCAGGAGAGACACCCAGAAGGGAGCCTGGAGAGTCTACAGCAGACTCCCAGGATAATCAAAAGGCGCCCTGATTTCTCCATTCAAATTCCAGCTCCCGAGATTACACAGCATAGCCAGTGGGCACGTGGGCTTGAATTTAGATGTGGGTTCAACTCCTGTCTCTTCCACCTACTAACTGAATGGCTTTAAGCAAATTACTTAGCCTCACTGAGCCATCAGCGCGCAGCTCAGTTAGCTCTCGTTATGCCTTTGCTCAAGCCCCCACCTTCCCCGCCTGGCCCTTTGGGGCCGGCCTCTTCTCCAGGCTGCCTGCCATTTACACATCTGAGAAATATGCAGGCCAATGGAAACACACATCCTCCAATCTGCCCGCTCCTCACACAGGGGATTAAAATCTGTCTCATCTTCCCAGTTTGGAATGCTGAGTATTTGGTCAAGGATTCAGCTCCCCCTTTTTATGAGGCTCTAAGAAAACCCAAATTAAACCCTGATTTGTTTTTAAAGATCAGAATCCTTAATTTTTCAGCATTTGGCTCATTTTCCTTACAGGCTTAGAAAGCAACATTAAACAGATTCTGTTCCTTAGCACACTCTGCTTTTTCTTTGCTGTGTGTTAGAGGGGGTGGACAAAGCTCTCGAGATTTCCCGTAGTGCTTGCCGGGTGACCTTGGCCAAGCCGCCTTACTTCCCTGGCCTTCATTTGTCATCTGTGGAATGAGGGGGCTAAGCCCCAAGGCTTGTGCACTCCTTGAGGGATCACTTAAAACTCCTGTATTTCAGATGGAGGCTCAGAGAGGGGAGGGGACTTACCAAAGGGCACACAGCTATTTAACATGCAGAACCAGCTCAGGGGTTCTGGTTTCTAGGTGAGCCCTCTACTTCCCTAGTAACTTCATTTTCTCTAAGAAAGAAATATGGGGCTGTCAACAACTCCTGCACAATTTCCAAGCGCCCTGCCTTTCTGGGTAGTGTTCAGTAGATTTCAGGATGTCGTTGGTGTTTTCAGGGCTATTCAAAACGAGGAAGGAAGAAAAACCCAGAAGTGGGGAAGTCAGGATGTGTTGGCGTGTTCTGTGCTTCATTATTAGATGTACCGAAAAGAAAATTGTTCAATTTAAACCAAAGTGATGTGAAAACCAGCAGCCATCATGATGTTTCCCCAGCTTCGGATAACTGCCCAATATAGTGACACACTTTTTCAGTTTGCCTTGGACTGAAGGGTTTCTGAGATGTGGGACTTTCAGTGCTAAAACCTGGAAAGTCCCAGGCAAACCAGGCTGACGTGGATGAATTGAGCACTCTACTGGCTGGCTAGTAGGCAAAGAGAAAGGCCTTCTAGTAGGGCACTTTGGCTGGTCTGAGTAACGGGTCTGCCACTCCTATGCCATATGCAGCTTTGAGAGGGCCAAGCCCTCCAAGCCTCAGTGTTCTCATCTGATAGTTGTGTTTAAATGAGATAATTAATTTAAATTGCCTACTTCAGTGACTGGCACAGAGCAATCACCCACTGAATGTTAAGCCTCTTCCTTCTAGGTGGGGGAAAAAAAAAAGCTCAGTTTTATTTTCTTTTTTCTTGGTAATCATTGTGAGGGTTTTTTTCCCCCAGCTTTATTGAGGTATACTTGACGAATATAATCATAAGGTATTTAAAGTGTACATCAAAAAAAAAATTAAGTGTACATCGTGGTGATATGATGTACGTATACGTTATGAAAGGATTCCCACCATTAATGAATACCTCCATCACATCACACGTTTATCTTTTTTTGTATGAGAAAGGCTTTTTCTTTTTTAAATTCCAAGCATGTGGAACAAGAGGTTACAGATGATGTGTTTGAGGATGGATTTTACAAAATCATGTAGTATTTTCTCCAGGGTTGAGTATATTTGGGTAAGTCACCACATGTCTTGTTGAATTCTTGGGCCAAACAACCATATTGTCACTTCTTTCTCTTAAAATGTTTGGGAAAGTCATGGATCAGCTTTGGCGTGTGAGAGGGATCAGGGGGGTCCGGCCCTAAGCAGCTTGGCTGGTACAGTGAACAGAGAATGGTAATTGGCGCGAGACCTAGGGTAAAATCCCAGCTCTGCCCCATTTTGGCTGCCACGCTTGTCCTCATCTGTATCAGGTAAACGACCATCTGCACTTGGCGAGGTTTTCATGTGGCCTCTGTGAGAGCTGATGCGTGGTATCTCCTGGGAGCTTGTGAATATTTTAGTCCTGTCTGCTTGGGTTCCTGTCTTGGAGGCTCAGAGGGTCTCAGGGTCTTTCCTGTGCCATTCGAGGCTGGGTGAAAACAGGCTTTGGAGAGCGTGTGTTGGCTGGGGCAGGAAGCCAACTCATGGTAGAGAACGGATGATTTCCCCTTGGTCATCTGGAGATATAAGCCCAGACCTTTGGCTCCAGAGCCTCGGAACAACCAGGTCACTCTGTTGGCAGCTGGGTCCTGGATTTCAGTCCATCTAAATCAGTAAAGAAAAGGTCAGAGGCCCTGAAGATCAGGGTCAGCCACCCCACTGACCTCCCTGGCAGGTTGTCTCGGGACTGTTTCACATCTGAGAGCTCTTTATCTTCATTTCTTGCCAAGCCCGCAGCTGGGAGCCGTGGATGTCTGCAGGCTGTTTGGAGGGCCAGGGGTTGCCCCTCTGGCCTCTTCTCTTACCCTCCCTGCCAGCTTTGAGAGGCAGCAGGGTAGCTTAATAAATGGTTCTTCAGCAGCTGTGGCCCTATGAATGTAGCCATCCCACTATGGCTGGACACTTAGATGGCTTCCGTTATAAGTAACATTGTGATGAACACTGAAAATGGGCCCAGGTAACCATTCAGGGAAGTTGGCAAAGAGCGAGGCCATGCTTGCTCTACAGATGAGATTTCCCAAGAAGGAAAGTTGAACAATTTAAAGAAAATTTGAAAACATTTTGAAGGAAGTCTTCCTAAAATATATCTCACCTTTCCCTGCCTTAGCCGACAAGAGCATACTGATGAGACCCTTTCTTTTGCATGGGGATCAATATTAGAGCCCTCAGTTATTACCCTACAGCACTGCGATTGCTGGTGCCTTTAATATGAAAGGTACTTCTGGAGTCAGGGGCCGATAAGCAAGCAAAATCTCCTAACTCCACGCAAGGTGTGGCGGGAGTGACAAGCCCTACGTGCTTCAACACAAGATGGAAATAAACTTCAGCTCTGGCTCGGTGTCAGCAACCCCACACAGCCCAGAGAGGGACAGTCTGTGATGCTGGCATCTTCTCTAGTCATTTTGGTTGTTATATTTTCAGCCTAGTAAATGCAATTATTCTATTTGGTTCTTTTCCAAATCTGCCATGTCACTGTTTATAATGCCTAGTTTGGGGCCAATCTTTTCAAGTTTGCTTTTACCTCTTTGAACACAGCAGGCATAGTTATTTTACGGTCCTGTCTGATTAATGCCAGGATCCAGGATCCCTGTTGGTTTGTATCTCTTGTCTATTTTTTCTACCGGTTTTCACTCATGGTGTCTTGTCTCCTGTGCACTTGATAATCTTTGCGTGAAGGATATGGGGTTGGAAGAAATTATTTGTAGAATGATGAATGATGGTCTTCCTCTTAAGAGGATTTTAAATTTCTTTGGCAGGTGCCTGGGGGCTCTAGAATCTGAGATGTACTTGATCTATGTTTGGGACTTGAGATTCCTGAGTTCCTCAAACGTCTTGAAGCAGGTGGTGGTCCTTGCAAGAGCTACTGGTCCACCCTTAGCTGGAGGATGTAGCCTTGTGGGATTTGTAAACTTTTCTACTTTTTTTCTGTACTTTCCAAAATTCTACATACTAATTATAGACATTGTTTTAAATTAGAACAAATAATCATGCAAACAAAAATAATGAGAGAGGCCATTCAGTCTCGGAGTTTCTACATGGGAAAGTGCCCGATTCTAGAGGAGATCCCAGTTATCTGAGTGTCAGTAGATAGACATGGTGGATTAGCACTGGCCTGAAGAAGGCAAAGATGCTAAATGAATTCCATACCTACTTAAATCCAGAATAGAAACCACAGAGGTCTCAGCCCCCGCTCCCACTTGGTGACCTCAAGGCTTCCACCAAATTACTTGTGTACAAGGCATAAGTCTCCTCCCCTTTCCTCTCCACAAAGTCGCACAAGTAGCAGACATCACTGCTCAATCACAACACTTGATTTTGATCTTCCACGTGTTAGCAAAAACTTTAAATAGCCAGATAATATGCAATACTTTGAATGGACTAGATTTTACTTGATTGGTCTCCTAATGCTGGATATTTAGGCTGTTTACATTTCCCCCTTATTACAAAATACTTATAATGAACATCTTTGTATCTAGCTCTTTGCCAGCATTTTGAATGATTTCTTTGGCGGTAGATTCCTAACAATGGATCAAAAGATATGAACATTTGTCAGGTTTTTGATATATATTGCCAAATTACTTTCTAGAAAGTGTATTCCAACTAATACACCCACCAGGAGCAGAGAGAGCCTGCTATATTCCTTGCCACCACCAGATATATAATTAAAATAATTTGGGGGCTAATTTGGTAAAGGAAAAATGATAGCCTTTTGTTATTTAATTTGCATTTTGCACTATCTCTTTAATGCAATTCTCCTTTTGGTGAAATTACTTTTTATGCATGTAGCACCTCTTTGACAGACACAACCTTTAAAATGGGGGCAATTACTCCAGTGTCTAAGATTTCTCATTTTAGCATTTATTGAAAAAATATGTACACTGCATACTGCGCTATGTTAATACACCTACTGAGTCCTTCACAGCGTCTTTCTTGGGTACCAGCTGCGTTCTCTCTATGAGCAAGGGGTGAAATCCCAAAGCAAGGAGAGTGCACTTGAAACCAGGAGGATGATATAATAAGTGGAAAAAGGCAGAATCAGAACAGTATAATATGATTCCATTATGTTTCTAAAAAGTCATATGTGCATTTAAGACAATTTTTTAAAAATTTATTTGGCTGCGTTAGGTCTTCATTGCTGTGCGCAGGCTTTCTCTAGTTGCAGCGAGCAGGGGCTACTCTTGGTTGTGGTGCGTGGGCTTCTCATTGCAGTGACTTCTCTTGTTGCGGAGCACGGGCTCTAGGCTTGCGGGCTTCAGTAGTTGCAGCACACAGGCTCAGTAGTTGCGGCTCACGGGCTCTAGAGCGCAGGCTCAGTAGTTGTGGCACACGGGCTTAGTTGCTCTGCGGCATGTGAGATCTTCCCAGACCAGGGCTGGAACCCGTGTCCCCTGCATTGGCAGGCGGATTCTTAACCACTGCACCACCAGGGAAGGCCCTAAAACAATTTTTATTGACGAATAGTTGATTTACAATGTTTAAGGTGTACAGCAAAGTGATTCAGTTATACATACATACATATATATATTCTTTTTCAGACTCTTTTCCGTTATAGGTTATTACCAGCTAATAAATACAGTTCACTGTGCTATACAGTAGGTCTTTGTTGTTTATCTGTTTTATATATAGTAGTGTTTATCTGTTAATCCCAAATTCTTAATTTATCTCTCCCCCTCCCTTTCCCCTTTGGTAAGCACTAGTTTGTTTTCTGTGCCTGTGAGTTTATTTCCGTTTTGTAAATAAGTTTATTTATATCATTTTTTTTTAGATTCCACATATAAGTGATATCATATGATATGTCTTTCTTTGTCTGACTTACTTGACTTAGTATGAATCTCTAGGTCCAGCCATGTTGCTGCAAATGGCATTATTTCATTCTTTTTTATGGCTGAGTAGTATTCCGTTGGATGTATGTACCACATCTTCTTTATCCATTCATCTGTCGATGGACATTTAGGTTGCTTCCCTGTGTTGGCTATTGTAAATAGTCCTGCTATGAACATTGGGGTGCAAGTCATATGTGCATTTTAAAAAGCATCTAGAAGGACATAGCTCAAACCACTAACAGTGGTTTTCTATGTGGATTAGGATTTTGTGGGAATTTGACACTTTTATCATATAGATTTTGTAGTACTTGATTTTTTAAAATAAGCAATTGTTACTTTTATAATCAGATAAAATAATAAAGGTATTTCTATTTTTTTAAAAAAAGCTTGTTTTAGCAACTGGTTATGGATGAAAAAAATGCCATCCTGTCTTGATATCTCTGGGTCCCTCTTCTTCTCTCTCCCTTTGTAAATATATGTATAAATATAGAAAGATATTTGTATATATTTATATTTTAAATTTTAATATTTTATATTATATGTAATATATGTTTATATATATTTTAAACCTAAGTCTAGAAAAAGAACCACTTGGGGCATTAATGCTTCTGCTCTATGTAGCTCACGGGGATGACAGTGGTATCTGTCACTACAACTTCCGCACAGGGCAGATCAGAGCTGTTGCGTATATCCAACTTGTGCCTGATTTTGAAACCAGTTTTTAGATGAGATCGAAAGAGAAAGTCACACTGTATGGAAGGCCGATTACCCCTCAGGACAACTTCTTGAGGCAGGTATTCTTGTCCTGGTATTTCGAGGAGAAACTGAGGCTCCAGAGGGTGAATTAACTTGGTCAGCAGGGCCTAGAAGCAAGCTGTGGGGTCAGGATTCAGATCCAAGTATGACTGCCTCCAAAGATTGCCCACTTGACTACTGCACACGTGACTCCGTTAGGGGAAGTCAGAGGTCCTGAGGCCCTGCTCCCTGGAACCACCACATGTGAAGGAGAAGTGGGGCTGGGGCCTGGCCCTGGCAGGGCCCTTTTGGTTATGACGCCCAGAGACACATTCCAATCCCTTCCTGTAGTGGAAAGACATTGTAAGATATACACGCAGGGGCCCACGAGCCCCCCCAAACATGCCCTGGGGAAAGGAGCGCTGGAGGGGCTTCCCCAGCCGAGGTGCCTCTAGAGATTCAGCTATAGGGTTTCATGGGACTGATGCAACCCGCTACTCGCCGGGTGTCTGCTCCTCTCTATGCTGCTGTCAGCTGGCCCCCTCGCCCTCTGCTCCATTGGCTCTAAAAGTGTGGTCACTGTGTCACTTGCATCGTACTCCCCTGGTTTGCTGGTTTAAATCAGATTCCTGCCCACGCCTCTGAATCGGATTTTCTAAGGGTGTCTGATGGTTAATTTTATGTGTCAACTTGACTGGGCCATGGGGTGCCCAGATGTCTGGTTAAATTCTATTTCTGGGTGTGTCTGTGATGGTGTTTCTGGACGAGATTCGCATTTCTTTTAAACGTTTTAAGCATTTTAATATTTATTGATTATTTATTTATTTATTTTGGCTGAGCCGGGTCTTAGTTGCGGCATGCAGGCTTCTTAGTTGCGGCGTGCAGACTTCTTTGTTGCAGCATGTGTGTGGGATCTGGTTCCCTGACCAGGGATGGAACCCGGGCCCCCTGCATTGGGAGTGCGGAGTCTTACCCACTGGACCACCAGGGAAATCCAAAGATTAGCATTTGAATTAGTGGATTGAGTAAAGCAAACAGCCCTCCCCAAGGTGGGTGAGCAGCTTCATCTTAGTCCTTCAGGAGATCTCGTTGGCTGCCCTGGACCCCGCAGCCTACTCTCCTGGCAGGTGGCTCTTTGGCAGGTGCCTTGGAACCAAAGAAGTTCCAGAAAGTCCCCGAGAGTCCAGGCTGGGATCGGCCCCACCAGCCTTCAGAGCCCAAGCTCTCACCTCTGGCTTTGGAGTCTGGCTGCCTGCGATCTGGCAGAAGGGAACAGCCAGAGGTAGCCTGGGAAGGTGAGAAGGACTCTGGTTTTGGCATTAGAAGGTACGAGTTTGAGCCTTGGGTCTATTTATTCCTGGCTGTGTGGGGTCGTGGAAAGAGCAGGCTGTGGAGGGAGGTCTTGCGTGAGGCTTGGGTTTCACGCTACACCCTTTGCCCAGGTCAGGGCACCCTTAACAAGCCCCAGGCCATCCCCAGAGTGCCTACACTGGGCCGCCCTCCTGCCAGTCCAGCCCATCTGGTCAGGGCTCCCGTCCCTGTCCTGGTGCACGTCCAGGAGTCTGCTGGTGTCCCCGAGGGACAGCTGCGGCTGGCACGCCTCTTTGGCCCTTCAGAGCAGTGTGGGGACAATGCAGCTATCTTGTGACTGAGAGTAAAACTCCACCTCTAAGGATGGCAGGAACACAGGCTGAGTCCAGGTCCTTGGTGACAAGCTGGAACAGCACTGTTTATCTCTGGACATCTCATGTGGGAGAAATGACCCTGAATGTGCTGAAGCCTACGTTGGCTGAGGGTTTTGCTACTTGTAGCCAAGTGGGTGGAATCCTGACTGATGGGGGGGGGGCAGTGCCCCTCCCTGCCGGTAACGGGGTCGGGGGGCAGGTGGGGTCATCAGGACCCTTCTGATACAAAACCTCAGCCTCCACTGAGACCCAGGAGGGATGGGGAAGCTTTTTTTTAAGCCTCTCGCTGCCTTGGATCGCTGGTGGGAGGGAGCAGGCCATGGCAGCCTGGGAAAGTGGGAAAGGGGCTTGTTTGCCACCAGACGGTCTGGGTTTGAAGCCAGGCTCTGTTAATTCCTGCCTCAGGTTGACATTGGGTCTGTGCTTGGGGCAGGGTAGACCCTGCAGGTTGGGTCAAGGCCCCCAGATATGGGGCAGTGGAGGGCATGGAATGGTGACAGACCAATTAGGACAGAAGTTCAGAGGAGTGAGATTGCAACCTTTGTATCAAAGAAGGCTTCCTGGAGGAGGGGCCCTTGAAGGGTGTACCTGATTTGCTTGGGGAGGAGACCAGAGCAGCAGGGAGGACTACAAGCCTCTTTGGATGACATCTTATTCTGACTTGTGCACATCTCTGCTGGACTGCCTTTGCCCACACCTGTCTCCTCCCCATTTGCCTGTTTCCCCGCCAGCCAGCCAATGAGCTCTGGGAGGCCTTCATCTCAGTTGCCTGGCAAGAGGAATTTCTGGACTCACTACTGGGGGAAAGGACTATAGGAAATATGAGACCCTAGGTGCAGGGTGGGTGTCTCCAGGCCAGGAGAAGGCAGCGAGCTGGTGGGTCTGGGGGTGCAGCCCATGCAGAGGGGTCCGGGAGGGCAGGTTGGAAAGAGAGGTCTTTAATTCATTTTTTGTTTTTTTTTTAAACCAACTCTTCATCCTCTTGCTGCCTTGCCAGGACTTTTATTTATTTATTTATTTATGGCTGTGTTGGGTCTTCGTTTCTGTGCGAGGGCTTTCTCTAATTGCGTCAAGTGGGGGCTACTCTTCATCGCGGTGCGCGGGCCTCTCACTATCGCGGCCTCTCTTGTTGCGGAGCACAGGCTCCAGACGCGCAGGCTCAGCAGTTGTGGTGCACGGGCCTAGTTGCTCCGCGGCATGTGGGATCTTCCCGGACCAGGGCTCGAACCTGTGTCCCCTGCATTGGCAGGCGGATTCTTAACCACTGCGCCACCAGGGAAGCCCAAGAGAGGTCTTTAAACTGTGCTTCCTGATGACATTTCAGGCCAGTTCCAGGACCCTTCCCTGAGAAGACTAGGGGTATTTTCTCTTCCTTTTGGCACCGGCGTTGACAGGCGAGAGCACGCTTCCCACTGACCACAGGCTCCCTACACTTGGCCTTGAGCTAGAGAACTTTGGAATGAATTAGCTGAGAGCATAATGTCTCCCATTTCCCAGGAGCTCATCTCATCTCCGGGGATCACAGAGATGCATTAAGTTTGCTCCTTGATCTCTGCAACTCTGAGGGGCACGTGTGCTGGAGTGCAGTGAGAAGTGACGTGGGTGCAGGAGGCTTGAGTTCCTGTCCTAGCTCCACCACTGACCAACTAGGTGGCTTTGGGCTGGTCTCTGCCTTTCTTGGGGCCCACTTTCCCTCCTGGGTTTGGATGACCTGCCAGCTCGGACATTCTAACTCTTGTACCCTTGTGATTCCTAATCCTGGCCACCAGATTATGGGGCCCCGAGGCCATGGGAGGAAGCTGCCATCTTACTTGGGAGCTCTTGACACTTCCATCTCCCAAGATGGCGAAGAGGATGGAAGTGTTAATAATAGCTGGCATGCATCGTCAAAAAATCTAGAAATAATAAATGCTGGAGAGGGTGTGGAGAAAAGGGAACCCTCCTGCACTGTTGGTGGGAATGTAAATTGATACAGCCACTATGGAGAACAGTATGGAGGTTCCTTAAAAAGCTAAAAATAGAACTACCATATGACCCAGCAATCCCACTACTGGGCATATACCCTGAGAAAAACATAATTCAAAAGGAGTCATGCACCACAATGTTCACTGCAGCACTATTTACAATAGCCAGGACATAGAAGCAACCTAAGTGTCCATCGACAGATGAATGGATAAAGAAGATGTGGCACATATATACAATGGACTATTACTCAGCCATAAAAAGAAACGAAATTGAGTTATTTGTAGTGAGGTGGATGGACCTAGAGTCTGTCATACAGAGTGAAGTAAGTCAGAAAGAGAAAAACAAATACCGTATGCTAACACATATATATGGAATCTAAAAAAAAAAATGGTTCTGAAGAACCTAGGGGCAGGACAGGAATAAAGACGCAGATGTAGAGAATGGACTTGAGGACACAGGGAGGGGGAAGGGTAAGCTGGGACGAAGTGAGAGAGTAGCATGGACATATATACACTACCAAATGTAAAACAGATAGCTAGTGGGAAGCAGCCTCATAGCACAGAGAGATCAGCTCGGTGCTTTGTGACCACCTAGAGGGGTGGGATAGGGAGGGTGGGAGGGAGACGCAAGAGGGAGGGGATATGGGGATGTATGTATACATATAGCTGATTCACTTTGTTGTACAGCAGACACTAACAACATTGTAGAGCAATTATCCTCCAATAAAGATGTAAAAAATAAATAAATGAAAAAAAAAAAAGCAGGCATTTACTGAACACAGACATTGTGCAAACGGCCTTACATGCATCATCTCACTTAATTGCCACAAAAGCCCTGTGATTAATCAAGCTCCCGGCTGCCTGGACACATAAAGGAATGCGTTATTTATAGTATTATGAATTGGATATCCACCCACGTTTTGCTAGGTGGGATAACTTTACAGAGATGGAGGAATAAAGGTCTGGCTCCTTTAAGAAGCAAGGTGGTGAGAAGGAGGATGAGTTCAAAGGGAGGGAGGGGCCCTGAGTGAGTGGGATGGGAACTGGGGGGTGGGGCTGGGACTGGAGGGGTGCCCTGAAATTGCTGTGTCCCTGGCGCCAGGGCATGGTACCCAGCTTCCTCCCACCATGGGCCCCCAGTGAGATGACCAAGGCCAAGAGCATCAGTTCAGGTTTGATTTGCCCTGGGCTCTGCTGGGGAAACCACTAGATTCTGAAATCAGCCTTCAGGACTGATTTTGGGTATAGCTTGTGGGTGAGCTGTAATTATGTCCATTATACCTGTCTTGAATGATTCACAGATGGCAGGGGCTTACGTAGGAGTAATGTTCCTCTTAATTTATTTTTTTCTTTAATTTATATTTTCCGGTGACTCACTGGAGTTGAGAGTACAGTCTCATTGACGGGAGAAGAAAAAGTGGGGAGAGAAAAAAAGGAAAATGTCATCAGGTCCACTGGAGACAAATAAAATTGTCCAAACTATGTCCAGGTGATTCTGGGTTCATGTCCTATGGGTTCAAACCTACTGCCTGATCTCTGAGCCTCTTGACTCTCCCCACTCCTGGAAGTGGGAGACAGCCCTGTAGCCCCAGGAAAGCAATGGAGGTATGACCCGATGCTGGAAAGTTTGTGCTTTGGACCAGAAGGATCTGGGTTTGACTCTCTGCTCTGATCCTAATGCTTGCTGTGTGACCCTGAGCCCTTTCTTTAACCTCTCTGAGCCTCCTTTTTTCTCACCTGCAAATCGGGAAAAAACAAAGCCAGCTTTGTAGATTGCTGGGAGGATGACATGAGGGGTTATATATATTAAGCGCCTGGCATATCGTAGTGAGAATAACAGCAAATATTTATCAGCGATTATAATGCACCAGGCACTTTACGTGTGGTGCCTTAGTCCTTACAACAGTCCTCTGGGTGAGCACTATTACTACCCTCAGTTTACCGGTGAGGAAACTGAGCTCAGAGAGGTTACACGATTTGCCAAGGTCACACAGCTAGTGAATGGCAGAGTTTGGGGGACTGGATCTCAGGCCTAGCTGACTTTAAAGCCACTGGAGGAAAGTAGACTTAACCCCCCAACCCCAACTCTACTTATTCTCATAAGAAATGTCCTTGTCCTTCGTGTTCCTCAAAGCAAACCTGCCTGAATTTGAGCCCCCCAATTTCTCTCTTCCTGGCCCCGCCAGCCTCTCAGACAACCTCATCGGAAACTTGGGGTCATCTTTGGCCCCTCTGCTCCCCTGACCATCACTGCCATGTCGTACTTGGTGGCACTATCCAAGCGGCGGCCCAGACCCAGATCTATTCGTCTTCAGTGGAGGTCTGTGCCTTCCTCATCTTCCTCCTCCCCACCACTGAGTTCTTGCCACATCTCCCCCCTCCCAGAGTAGCCAATTTCAGCCATCCCCTTGTTGCTCTCTTCCCTGCCTGCTTCAGGCATGTCACTCCCTCCCTGAAATCTTCACTGGCTCCCCAGTGCCTGCCATACTTAGTACCGGGCTAAGGAGCTGGTGCTGACTGTGTCACGTTCGACCAGTCCTTCCCTCTCTCTGGTCCCAATTTCCCCAGCTGTGGAATGAGACCCTGCCAGGGTAGCCTTCCCTTCAAACTCATAAAGAGACCAGATCAAAGCTAAGCTCCCACAAGGGAGGAAGGGCCCAGGTCTTGGCTGTGCTCCCCCCCTTCCTGTGTCCTGGGGCTCCTTGGGGCACGGTAAAGACCACTGGGCTAGTGGTGGAGACCTTGGTGGTCTTTTGGGGGCCATGTGCTTGTATCCTGAGGCCTCCCCTGGGGGTCCTGAGACTAGAGTGGGTGCTGGGTCTCTGGCCCCTGCTGGCTGGGGTGCCTGAGGGGCTGGGGGCTCAGGACCTGCCTCCTACGCCTCACCCACCTTGGGGCAGTGTCGGGAGGAAGACCCGGGGAAGGTCTCCGTGTCAGTGGGTCAGCCAGCAGCCCGTCCAGCCCCAGACTCTTAGTTGCCGAGGCCAGGGCCATCCGCTCGGCTCACAGGGACTGCCACCTACTCCTCCCACCTCCTGCCAAACAGACACGCTGGGGCTTGTCTACACTGCAGGAGGGGATCTCATCCAGGGCCTCTTGGCCACTTCCTGTTGACCTCCGGCTGGTGGGCCATGAGGGGGGTTCCCTCCCTCCGCTTTCCCAGAAGAACTCTGGAATGTCCGCTCCACAAGGCAGGCCAGGCTCTGCGGGCCCTTGACCTCACACCAGAAGAGGAGAGAGGGCCGCGCCCGCTCCAGGACAGGCCGCTGAGTCTTCCAAAAAGCGAGTTTTGCCCTGAGACCCACAGCAGGGGCCCTGGGATGGGGGAGGACCCCGAGTGCTTGGTGCCTCGTGTGAGACATGGCCGCTTCTGGTTCTGAGGAGTTGGCTTGTCCAACAGGAGGTGCATCGCGAGGAGCCCTGGGCACTGGGTTCCTCCGGCAAGTCTTACTGGGCCTGAGACCGCTGCAGGTGCTGGGGACGAAGTGGGGGACATGTCTTCCCCTCTCAAGGAGTTTACAATCCTATTGTGGAAACAGAAGCCATCATCCTGCAATTCATGGCTTATTGGGGAATGTCAATTCACGGGAGTCTAAACAGGAAACGTTTTTATTTTTTCACAGGGCTTTCCATTATGCTAGGTTGAACTCCCCTTTCCTGTCCCTTGACACATTTTGGGTGCATTCCATAGCCTCCTGGTCCCTTTAGGGGCTGGTAGTTTACGGTGGCTGGGCAGGCCCTGCCTCCTCTTCCGGGTATGGAGATACCAGATTCTTAGCTCCTTTTGTTCTCAGTTTTGGGCCTCGGCTCTGTTCTGGGACAGTTAGATCCTTCCCATGACCAGTGATAAGATGTAGTACAGGGACCGGTGGGAGCAAAGAGGAGGGCACCCAGCCTGGCCTCGAGGGACCAGGAAAGGCTTCTGGGCCACCTCTCCCCACCATGGGCCGGACTCAGATTCTCTTAGGGGACAGGGCTTCACTTCCCTGATGCTGTTCTCCCCTTCTGCAAGTTTCCTAAGATCTCTGAGTCGTTGTGAACTTGAGGGCAGGGGCCGTCTGTGTCCCCAGTGCCCATCAGGCACGTCAGCCGTAGGCGAATGAATGAGCTGATTCCGCTGAAGGATTTTGTTCTCCCATGCTTCGGTGGATGGGGTCTCTTGGGACCCCAGAAGAGTTTGAACTCTTTGGAAGAACTTCTAGAAGGTGAGACGGCTCAGTCTGATCCAGGGGCTGGCAGGCCACGAGCTGGGCTCTGCTCAGCCATGCGGGAGGCTTGTCTCTGGCCAGTCCCCTGCGTCGTCTTCCTCCTGCTCGGCTGGAACCCCCTTCCCAAGCGTCCGCTTCCTCTTCCACGATAGCCCATCAGAGACCTCCCTCTGTGCTCCTCTTAGAACCCGGCTGTCAGTTCATGTAGCGCCTTCCACTGCCTCCAAGGTTATGCCTATGGGACTGCGTCCTTTCCGATGACATTCTGATCGCTGGTCTATTTATAACAGTGACTCACCCACTACCTCAACTTCTGCAGGAAGAGTTTGGCTTAGGAGCCAACTCCCCTGGAATGTAAAACAATCTGTGCTTGTAAATGATCACCATTTCATTTCCCTGAGATTGTGCACCCTTGGCCTCCTCTTGACCCTGTGGCCAGGGCTCTTAGTGATCCCCCTACCCCCCACCCTGCCCCGGTACCACCGTCCCCTTTTGTTTATCAAAATTCCTGCCGACCTCACGACCTGCACAGCCGGGCAAGTTCCTCTTCACCATTAACCTTGAGACTGAGACTTCCTTGCTCTGCAGATGGGAAGGTCCCCGCTGGATGATTTCCCTTTGTTTTCCTAGTGTTTGCTTGTGAATGAGCTCCTGTTGGGATGGGGGCAGGGAGTGGATGAATCTGGGAGAGAGCCATGGGCTCCCACCCTTGACCTGAGACCGCCTTCTCTCCTGGGACCCCAGCCTCCACCGGGCACCCACAGACGCCCCTTGTACCCTGCTGCTCATGGCCTGTGCTGACTGTAAAGTGACTACTGACAGGAGAGGTGGTCATCAATCAAAGCAAGTTCTACCTCTTCTCCAGCACCGGTCCAGGGCAGCCTGTCACCATCCCCTCCGGCAGGTATCTGCTGCCTCCTATGGTGGTTGAACTTGAAGGACACTAACATGGACAGGCATTTGCAGTCAGGCTGGGGAGATGAGACGGCCCCCTCCCTCCAGTTTGTCAGGAGTCACCCTTGTTGCCTCCGTTACCGTGTCCTTACCCACAAGCATCCCACATCCCCAGCCCTCCCAGCCTGCAGCCATTTCTTCTTGGTGCTAGACAGGTCACTCTGTCCCATGGCCCTCACTCTGGAATCCTCCTGTCACCCCATCATGGGTCGTTGATGATTGTCACTCAGTCCAGTGTTCTAGCTCTGTTGAACAACGAACAGTGAACATCTGTGTACTCACCACCCAATTTAGGAAAAAGACTCTAACCATCACTTTTAAAGTCCCTATGAAGCCCTCCTCATCCCATCCCCTTAGCTCCCTTCTCAGAGGTAACCGTTATCCTGAATTGTGTGTATGATTTTCTGGCTTTTCTTTATACTTATACCAAATATATTTGCTTCTCTAAACAATAGGTGGTTTAGTCTTGCTGGGTTTTTTTTAAAACTTTATGTAAATGGAAACATAGTTTATGTTCTTCCGTGACCTGCTTTTTGTTGTTGTTTAACATTTTATTCTGACATTACGTGTACCCTGGAATTCATTTATTTTCACTAATGATTTTTATTCCATTATGTGGATTTACCGTATTTTGTCCATCCTGCTGCTGGTAGATGTAGTAGATGTTTAGTTAGCCTTTCCCCTTCCTCACTCGTCTGACTTTTCCTCTTTTTCTTTTTTCTCCTGTTACAAACAGTGCTCTGGTGAGGATCCCTGCCGTCCACACAGGAGAGACGCAGATGCCCTTCAGCTGAGGACCTCCGGGGGCACAGCTGGCATGGAAATGCTGGGCCGTAAGGTATGAGCATCTTCTCTATTCCTAGGTATCACTGATCTGCATTCCCATGCTCAGGGTATCCAAATTCCAGTGGTTCTGTGGTCTCACCAGTGCTCAGTATTCCCAGACTTCAAAATCTTTGTGCATCCAAAGGGTATGAAGTGCTGTCTTGTTGTTTTCCTGACTGCTGGTGAGGTTGAGCATATTTTCAGTTGTTTTCTGTGAATTGCCGGTTCCTGTCTTTTGCCTATTCTATTTGCTGATCTTATTGATCTGTGGTGGTTCTTTATAGATTTTGAACACGAATCTCTTGGCAGGCAACGATCTTCTCCCAGGCTGTAGTTTGTCTTTTTTTGTTGGGGTGGGGGTGGGGGATTGGGAGGTTTTTTAAAAATACAGCGAAATACACAAATCTTAATTGCTGCAGTTTGATGGATTTTGACAAATGCATATAGCCGTGTAACCCACTCCTCTCTCATGTCGTAGAAGATTTCCATCACCCCAGTAAGGTCTTTTGTGCTCCTTCCCGGGCAACCACTGCTTTGACTTCCTTTACCATATTGTATTAATTTTGCCTGATTTAGAACTTCATATAAATTAAATCATATAGTGTGTCTGGCTTCTTGCTCAGCATAATTTTTTTAAGATTCATCCATGTTGTTGTATAGATTTCTTTTTTATTGCTGAGATGATTCCTGTTGTATAAATATACTGCAATCTGTTTATCCTTTCTCCTGTTGATGGACAGTACAGTTGTTTCAGTTTTTGGCTACCATGAATAAAATGGCTATAAACATTCTTGTACCTGTCTTTTGGTGGACATATGTTTTCATTTCTCTGGGGTAAATACCTCAGAGTAGAATTGCTGGGGCGTAGGGAAGGTGTATGTTTAACTTTATGAGAAACGCTGTGTTTCATCTTTTAACTCTGTTAAGGGCATTGTCTGTCATCAGATTTAACAATCTTTTCCTTTATGGTTTATGCTTCCTTTAGAACTCTTTTTTTGAGGTCATAAAGCTTTTCTGCTATATTTCCTTCAGCAGGTTTTAAACTTTGCATTTGATATTTGGGTCTTGAATTCACCTGAAATTGATTTTTGTCTACCATGTGAGTTAAGAATCTATTTTTCCCCCATTCCCCATTTCCGTAACCAATATTTCCAACACTATTATTGACTAGAGCATCGCCCCCGCCCGCAATTGTAGGGCTCTGTCATATATGACATTTCCACATGGCTTTAGCCTTGTATCTGAGCTCCATTCTGTGTCATTGGTTTATTTTTCTATCCCTATGCCAATACCACACTGTGCTAATTACTATAATTCATAAAATGTCCGGCTATCTGGTAGGGTAAATCATCCTACTTTGTTCTCAAAAATCAGCTTGTACTTAGGGTCTTTGCTCTACCCTATAAACTTTAGGATCGATTTGTTAGATTGCAGGCATGTGTGTGTGTGTGCACACACACACACTGAGTTGAAATTTTGTTTGCGTTTGCATCGTATTTATTGATGATTTGGAGAAAGGACTGCCATCTCTATGAGCCTGAGTCTTCCTATTCATGAACAGTTTGTCTCTATTTTTTGTTTTCTTAAGGTCTTTTAATAAAGGTACATACTTTTCTCTGTAAAGCTCTTTGCGTATTTTTTGTTGTATTAATTTTCGGTATCTTACAGTTTTTTGTTATTGTAAATGGAATTTTTAAAAAATTACATTTTAAATCATTTGTTGCTGATTGTAGGAGCCCTGCTGATTTTTGCACACTGATGGTTTAGCAAGCATTTTTCTGAGGCCTTTTATTTGTTCCTGTGGTTTGGCAGTAGCTCTTTGTTGCATTTTCCATATGGGCAATCCTATAATCTGTAGAGAATAAGTTTCATTTCTTCCTCTCAAATCTTTACAGCTGTAATTTTCTTTCTTGTCTCTATGCGCTGGCTAGGACCTCCAGAAGAATGGTGAATAGAAGAGGAGATAATGGGCAGACTTGTCCTGATCCTGCCTTTAAAGGGATGCTTTTAATATTTGCCCACGAAGTCTGATGTTCATTCCAAAGTGTTTGCAGATACACTTTAAGTTATAAAGTCCCCTTCAGATCTTAGTTTGCTAAGACTTTAAAAAACTTATATCATAAATGGGTGTTAAATTTTTTTCAAAGAATTTTTCTATGTATATTGAATAGTCATATAATTTCCCTCTTTGATCTGTGAATTACATAAACAGATTTTCTCATATTAAATCATCCTTTTATTCCTAGAGTAAGCCTAGTTGGTTTAAGTTGGTGGTGGTGATTATTGTACATAATACTGTATTGAATGGCAAACATTTTAGGATTTTTACACTTATGTTGAAAAGTGAGATTGTGCTGTAGTTTTCCTTTCTTATATTTTCCTTGTTTTTGGGGGGGTTTTTTTGGTAATAAGGTTATACTTAACTTATAAAATCGTTGGGGGAAGTTTCTTTTCCTAGTCTTTGGAATAGTTTGCATGAGGTTGGATTACCTGTTCCTCACTGTTTGATAGAACTAACTGGTAAAATCACCTGGGCCAAGTTTTGGGTGTTTGTGTATATGTGTAGATTTTTAAAACATAGATTCAGTTTATTTAATGATTATTTGTGTGTTCAGATTTTCTATTTCTTATTCAATAGTTTTGATAATTTTTTTTTCTGGGGAAGTTTCCATTTCATCTAACTTTTTCAATTTATTGGCATAATCTCATTCATGGTATTTTCTTATTGTTTTAAAATTCTCTACTATATCTATAGTTATGTCCCTCTTTCATTCCTAATGTTATTTATTTGTGCCTTTTCATATTTTGATCCGTCAGTTCAGATGTTTGCCTATTTTACTGGTATTCTCAAAGAACCAAACTTGATTACCTCTTCTATTGTTTCTTTGTTTTGCATTTTGTTAATACCTCATCCTTTCTGATTTCTTTCTATTTTCTTTGGATTTACTTTGTTGCACTTTATATAACATCTTGAATTTTGTGCTTAATCCATAAATTTTCTTTCTAACACGTATTTTTATGGCTATGACCTCTAAGTGCTGATTGTAGCTACATCCCAAACTTTGATATGTAGAATTTTATTATCATTCAGCTCTAAATATTTTCTTTTTAAATTTTAATTTCTTCTTTGATCCATTTGTTGTTTAGAAGTGTGTTTTTTTACATTTCCCCAACATTAGTTAAGTTGTCCTGGTTTATTTAGATTCATCTGTAACTTTACCAATTCATTTGCTTACCATTGTTTTTTGCTTCTCATTCCTTTTCTGTATTTAATTTTCGTCTTCTTGAAGTACATCCTTTAGTTCTTCTTTCAGCATGGGTATGTAATGGGAAACTCTCTTAGTTTAGTTTGAGCAAACATGGTTTTTCCCCTGTAACATCTAGCTGGGTGTAGAATTCTCGGTTGAACTTTATTTTCTCTGAGTAATTTGAAGATATTTTTCCATTGTCTCCTGGTGTCTGTTGAGAAGTCTATTGCCATTCTACTTGTGTTTCCTTTTTAAGCAATCTGTACTTTCTCTGTGGTTGCAGTTTCACCAGGATATGTTCTTGTTTGCCCTGGGCAGTCATCGTTTATACCTGTTACCCTTGCATAACTGTTAATAGCACCTCTTTCATTCTCAAAAATATCCTGTGTAGAATGATAAATTATGTAGTCACCTTAACTATAATGTATATAAGCATAGTTTCATTTATCCTTACCCTCTAAGGACTCATTGTGCTTCCTGTATCTAAAAATCCATCAATTCTGGTGAATGCTTAACCATTTTCTCTTTTTAAAAGGCCTACATTAAAAACCTTTCATTTAAAATTGTATCTTAAGAAAAAAAAGTAATAAATATATCATCAACTTAATATGTCCTTTTCTCCTCCGATTGTCTGATCTGCCTGTACCCCTTAAAGCCACCATAGCTATTACAACATTCTAGATATTGTTACTGAGTCCAACTCTTACTACTTGCCACATGACAGGCCAATAAATTGAGATACAAGTTGTTGGGACCAGGAATTGTGACTTTATTTGGAAAGCCACCAGACCAAGAAGATGGTGGATGCCGTCTTCTTTGAGTTAGATAGAGTTCAGCCTTCTTTTATACTAAAAGGGGAGGGGGTGTGGTTGGTTGCTGCAAACTTCTTGGTGCCGGAATCCTTTGTTCTTGCAGCTGTCCATGTAGGTCCCATCACAATGTTCCTATAAGCCTCCAACAAGACAAATGCTGTTCTCTGTTCTGCAACTTTTTACCTCTATATGAATGGAAAAGTGTTATACCTTTAAAGGTCAGAGCCTTGAGAATGGGCTATCCTGTATATTTCAGGCTATAGGCAACGGTTCGTGTAGCAAAAGCAATACAATACAAAGGTTAAAGTAAAAGAAACAGATCCAGTAGGGAGTCAGATTTGTTCTTTGCTATTACATTATTACATACAATGGACCATTTTTGTGGCCTCAGTTCTGTGACACTTGCTTCAACCATTTGTGTGTTTGCTTTTATTGTGTATCATACATAAAAGTGTATATAAATCATACACCAAAGAATGATGTACCCAGCATACAGGTTGACAATTAGAACATTACCTAATACCTTATATGCTCCTTTCATGCCTCTGTCAGGGGCATCCTGCCCCGCTTCCCACATAACCACTATTCTGACTTTTATGTTGATGATTCCATTGCTTTTCTGTAGTTTTTACCACACACATATGTATTTTAAACAATTTATTATTTAGTTTTGCCTGCCTTTAAAGTTTATACAAATGGGATCATACTGTACATATTCTTCTGTGACTTGTTCTTTCCCCTTCAAATTTATGTTTTTGAAGTTAATTTGTGTTGATGAGTAGCTGTGTCGTTAATCCATTTCACTGCAGTCTAACAATGGACTCATTGTTTGAATATATCACAATATATAAATCTAACCTACTCATTATGGACACTGGTGATGTTACCAATTCTTGGTGATTATACACCTCTTTATATTCCTACTTTCAATATGTTTCTTGTGCTTCACATACTCACTAACCCTTGGTATTGTCATTGCTTTAATTTTTGCCAAATTGGTATAAGTGTGGAATGGTATGGCACTGTGTGTGTGTGTGTGTGTGTGTGTCTGTGTGTGTGTGTTTAAACTTTTAATTTAGGCATTGTGATTTTAATCTGCACTTCCTTTATTCTCAATTATGTTGACCATGTTCTCATGTTTATCAGACATTTGTCTTTTCTCTTCAGTGGAATTCCTGTTTTTGCCTTTCATCTGTTTTCTTTGGGGTTATTTTCCTTATTCTTATAGATTTATAAGCATTCTTTACATGTTCTGGAAATTAATCCTTTGTCATATGTGTTGCAATTTTCACCTCCAAGTTGGTGGCTTGTTTTTTCTCATTCTTTCTGAAGTCTCTGAAAAAACAGAAGTTCTTAATTTGTCTATTTTGTTGTTTTTGTTAGAAAAGGTGAGTGTATACAAATATACCTTATTTAAGAACTTCTTCTCTACCCTGAGAACCAAAAATTATTGTCCTATATTATGTCCTAATTTTTGTTATAGTTTTATCATTCATATTTGTGTTTAATCTACCCTGAATTGATTTTTATGTAGGACATGAAGAAGGAATTAATTTTTTCTGTATGGATAACCAATTGTGTCATTACCATTTGTTATGGTCCATCCTTTTCCTTGTAAATCTGTAACATCTTTTCTGCTATAAATCCAGTTTCCATATATGCCTGTGTGTTCCTGGGCTCTCTCTTCTGTTTCATTGGACACCGTTTGTCTACTCCTGTACCAATACCACACTATTTTGATTAGCTTTATCTTGATATCTGGTAGGACAAATCCTTTCCTCTTGTTCTTATTCAAGAATGACTTAGGTTTTCATGGTCCTGTAGGCTTCCATACAGATTCTGGAATCAGCTTTTTAGTTTGCATGAAACTCTCTACGATGGACTTGGTTCAGTGTCATCAATGCTCCATCACATGGCTTGGCCGGTCCCTGTGGAAAGTGGTGCTGTATTCAGGGCTCAGTGTTGGTCTTTGTGGTCAGCAGGCTGGACCCTCAACATGGGCTGTAACCACATCAGCCATGGTCATGGTGAGTGGGGGTCTCTATTGCTGAGCTCATGCATCACCTGAATTGCTTCCACCATGGCCATTTTGTCTGTGAGCACCTTGACCAAGGGAAGAAGTGCTGGGGGTGGGGAAGGCTGACTGATGCCCATAGGATGGGTTTTCTTCTCCACTGATGCTGGAGCGCTCTTCTGCTGAGCAACCCCACACGAATACGCTCATTTGAAGAGATCTATCCACTCACACCCCTTGTATCTTTCTCACCCACTTTCGCATCTTATTATTTCAAAGTCCCTGTCCATCCAGCCAAACTATTAGCCTCTGTCTGTGAATCAACATGATATCTGTACTCTGGCCCAGTGTGGGAAAGGGGAGGTAGGGTAGACTGGGAGAAGCCACTGATAGTCGGACAGTCTGAGAAACCACCATGTCTTGCCACTATGACTGTGAAGTAAGAGTTTGTGGAAAGGCCGTGAACTGCCACTTTTGCGCAACCTCAGAGTGGTAGCTCGTAGAGCAATTTTGAAGCCGTGTCTGACCACCACAAACTTCTGAAAAAATGCTAATATTTCAGTGATTTCACCTTGCATCTCTTCTACCTTCCAATCTTGTTCAGGTTTCTCTTATTGACAAACTCTAACCTGGAGCCATACTGGGAAGTAATTTTCTGACTTACAAGAAGCGATGATGGTGGTTGCAAGTTGACAACAGACCATCCATCCCAGTGGTATATATTTATGTGGTTTGCAGTCATTTCCGTGTATAGGTAAGGGATCACTAGCCATCCTGCCTTGGGAATGGCTTCCAGGGATAATAAATACTACTGCCCACTGTGTCAGTTCACCTGGGATTGTGGCATAAGGTACAGGGGCCAGATGTTGTAGTATAACAGGTCTTATGATGTTCAGGATTGGAAGTATATGAATATTGAAGGAGAAATAAAGTTTGAAATGCACGATGGCCAGAAGCTAATCTGTTCAGAAGTATGATAGAGACATGTTTGCCAGTTAATGTTAAAAAGCTCATCACATCTAGTTTAAAACAATCAGTTTCTCTTTGTTTATCCTTTGAATGATTAGTCTCAAAGTGACATTGCAACTTATAACAATATAATACTGTTCAAAAATATTCTGTTGCATAAGAAGCAGTAAGGTAAATTATTAACAGAGGTACCTTCCAGTGTAGCAATCACCTCTTAAGCTGGATTTAATTTGCTGTTTAACTCATCCACTGGGGTTTTTAAAAATAAATTTATTTATTTATTTATTTTTGGCTGCGTTGGGTCTTCATTGATGCGCGTGGGCTTTTTCTAGTTGTGGAGAGCAGGGGCTACTCTTTGTTGCGGTGCACGGGCTTCTCACCGTGGTGGCTTCTCTTGTTTCGGAGCACAGGCTCTAGGCACACGGGCTCAGTAGTTGTGGCACATGGGCTTCAGTAGTTGTGGCTCACGGGCTCTAGAACGCAGGCTCAGTAGTTGTGGCGCATGGGCTTAGTTGCTCCGCGGCATGTGGGATCTTCTCGGACCAGGGCTTGAACCCGTGTCCCCTGCATTGGCAGGTGGATTCTCAACCACTGCGCCATCAGGGAAGTCCCCATTGGGTTTTTAATTTCGGGGACTTTCTGTATTTCTCTAATAGTTCAAGTTGGATATTTTCCAAAATATGCTTGTTTTTTTTAAAGATAACGTTCTCTTTCCTTTTTAAAATTCCTTCATGTTGTTAATTATTTAAGATTTACTTATTTTGTATTCTGTATGTTGTTTGTTCTAATGGTTAAAGTCTTTGTGGTGGCTGTCGGGGGGATCAAATCCTATTGCTTATTTTGTCTCATTCTTGCTCACTCATCTTGTAATTTAGATTACGAGCTCATCTACAGCAGCACTCTGTCTGTGGGAATCATGTGCAGCCTTGGTTGACAGTGTGCTCTCCCGGGCAGTTTCATGTTTGTTACTGTCAGGAATCCTAGGGGTATCACTGTCCTGAGACTAATGTTACCATGTTACTTTACCAGTCTGGGAGTTTCTGGACTGCAGGGGTAGGGTTCCTCCCACACAGCTACAGCATTAACTCAAAACCTTATTCCTTTGATATTTAGTCACTTCTCAATTTCTGGCCCTTGATGATTTCCTTTCTTACTGGAAAACTTAGCTCTGCTTTTCAAAGGATGTCTGTTATACTTTATCCACAGTATCTAAGTGTTTATTAGTGGAAGGGTTTTCAGGTTATCTAGCAAATTACATTTCTAAAATTGTAAGCCTTACTATTTGTTTTTGTTAATTGTTGTGTCCCTTTTGCCTATCATAATGCCTGGAAAAAAGGATATTGAATAAACATTCTTTTCTTTTTTTCTTTATTTGTATCTCCTGGTCACTGAGATCCTTAAGCCTTTACTCTTCCCTTAGTGCTCAGCACAGAGCCTGGCACACAGCACGCACTCAAGAAATGTTTGTGGAATGAATTGGGGAGGATAAATTTTACAGATGAGGACTCTGAGACCAGAGACATGAAGTAACCTAAGTCTCTGGCAGTTCAATGCTGGTCAAGGTGATTTCTAGGTGGTATCATTCATTCACATATTTGTGTTTTCTATAAATTATCCATTCCTGTAGTTGTAAGAAGACAGAAGAAGTCCTCTGGTCCTGCCCTATGGATCTTATTTTATTGGAGAGTATGATCCTCCCACCCCCTTCTCCAGGGTTCAGGACATCAATATCTCAGCCTAGGAGCTTCAAGTCTGATAATTCTGGAGGGCTTCTTGGTGGTGGTAGCTTGAGACTGTGGGAAAAGAAGCGGGGAAGCTGGAGAGGGTGGCCAGCAAGGAAAATGGAAATGCTCTGTGTGCTTCTGTGGCCCATGTGCCATTGTTGATTTCCATTCTCTCCTTTCTTTGTTTTTTTTTTTGTTGTTGTTAAGTTTGAACTCTCGGTAAGAGGCCAGTTGCCTTAGCTAAAAATGACTTGCTTGATTTATTCTTCCTAGTGTCAAGGAATAACAAACCTTGCCCTAACATGAGCCCTCCCTGGCTGTCTGGGAGCTGCACTTACCCTGGGCAGCATGGGGGTGGCTGTGGAGAGACCTCCAAGCTGGGAGTCCAGAGCCCTCGGTTCCTGGCCCAGCATCACCACTGTGTGACCTGGGGCAACTCACTTGCCCTCTCTGAACTCAGTTTTGTGATCTGAAACTTGAGAGGATGATCTTAAAGGGCCTCTCCAGCTGTGACATCATGAGGTTACAAAATCAAGCAAGGTAATAATAAGGGCTTAGGTGCTAGATTACTGGTCTGTGTATTAGCGGTACCCTCTGCTCAGGCCTGATAACATAAAGTTGGTTGATCAGGCAAACATCGGGGGAGGGGGCTTGACATTAGTGCCAGGAGTTTAGAATCAAGGGCCCTATCTCCTAGTATGTAGGTGACATCTTGTGGAGACCTCGAACAAAACTGAGCTTCTGTAGTTAGGAAGAACTGGAGACAGGGATTCGTAGCGCTGTCCCAAATGAGGGAAATAGTGAAGTAGGTCTGTCATTTTCAAAGGCTTTCTAATAATACAGCCAAGTGCTTATGCTATAATGATAAGTGAAAACGCAGGTCACAAATTTACAGATCTAGAATAAACAAAGCCAGATACAAATGAAGAAAAAAGGCTGGACGTGGAATAACGGGTGATTTCTCTCTCTCTGGGGAGGCAGTTTTGCTCTACTTATGGCATTTTTAATATTTCCTACAGTGAGACTGTATCACTCTCATGGTAAACAAACTGTATTAAAATAATATTTTAAAGAGTGTTCCATTTTGTGCTATAGGGAGATGGGAGACCTGGTTGACCCCATGTTCACATCTGGACCCACCAGGGACATTGGCGCTGGAGGGTGTCCAGGGAAGGGTGTTGGTGATGATGGGGGAATTGCACAGCTGCCTGCAGGGAGCAGCTGTCAAACAGAGGCTGTGTTGGTTAGAAAAATTAGAAAAATAAGGATGGGGTCATGGTTATGCCTGAGACAGTCCCAGGGAAAAGGAATTAGACACTGTCAGAGGGAATGCAGAGGTCAGAAGCAGCACGACTGCAGGAAACCCCAAGCTTGCCAGGACCCAGCTTTGGGCTTAATAGAAGTAAGAATAGCCGGCTTTGGGAACTGTCCAAGCTTAGCACCAACAGCCTTGGGAGGTGGTGAGGCCTTCCTCATGGGGAGGGTTGAAGAGGCTGCTGCCCATGGTCAGGGACACTACGGTGAGCTTTCCTGCAGTGCTGGGAGACTGGAGAAGAGAGGAGCTCAAAGTCCTCTTCCATCTGTTAAGGGAGAAAGGAGAAAGTTGGAAGGAGAGAAATAATTACCATCATGGTCAGGAGAGGGGACCTCCCAAGTGGGTTCAAGTCCTGGATCTACTAATTATCTGTGTGATCTTGGGTTAAGTTACTGAACCTCTTTTGTATCTCAGTTTTCTCATCTGCAAAATGGACATAAACTCAGGGTAGCTGTGATAAATGAATTGAGAGAGTGTATAGAGGGCTTGGTGCAGGGCCTTGTATACAGTAAGAACTCAATAAATGAGATGGATGGCAGTAGGTTATTTTTCGGGCCTCCTGCAACTTGCTCAGCGCCCAAGTCACTCACTTTCTCACGTGTCAGGCGTATCATGTTTGGAATCAGCCTCTGTGGGTCAAAAGTCATATTCTGTATTTGGCTGAACTAATTTTATCCCGGATTATTTCTGACAGAGTCAACATTCTTCCCTCTCCCGCCTCCAAATCCCCTCAGAGGTACACATTCTCCAGGCAGGCTGCTCTCTGAGCTTGGTTTCCTTGGCCTCCCTCCCCATATCGGTACCCAGAATGTAATAACGAACCCCATCTCCCAGCCAGGAGCTGGGTGCCCAGGAATTCCGGCCCCACTCGGCCAGGTCTGTTTGCCAGCGCATCTGTTTCTAATCAGCGCGGTGAGATGCATTCTTTCTGCCGGGCGTGCAGGCCTGGAGCCTGGGGACTGCGCTAATTGATTGCTAAATGGATCTTGTCATTTCCAAAAGAGGCCTCCAGACTTGCCCTTTACTCTGCCCCTGCTCCCCATGGGCTGAAGAGTTTAGGAATTAACTCGTCCGCTGCTTTTGGAAGAGAGGCAATGACGATCTTGAACCTCAATTGTAGGACTTCAGCAGAAGCCTTAGAAAAGCCCCTGCTCTCTGTAAAGAGATTTTCGGCTTAAAAAGCACTTCCACGAACACGATCCCATTTCATTCTCCCAGCAGCTCGGTGGAGTCAGCCCAACTGCTTTGGACAGATGAGGAAATCAAGGTTCAGGGTGTGAGTTGAGTGGCCCCAGGTGACACAGACTTCGTGGCAGGGACGAGAGTGTCTTGAACCTGACTCATCCTGGGTCCGGGTTCTTCCCCAAATCTTGGCCCATCCAGCAGCATGGGGCCAGGGCTTGCCATTGAGGTTGCTAGGGAGAAAGGGGGACAGCACAGGGTCTACTGACCGGGCTGCCTGGGGCATCAGGATGCCCAGAAGAGCTGTGGGTTGTGCCGGGCTGTCCTGTCATAGGAGAGCACCAGGATGGGGAAGATGCCACTCACGTTCAGGGGTGAAGGGCAGCTACCCCAGCCCCAGAGAGAGTGCAGTCTTCCTCTCCCAGCTACTAGCAGCCCCCTCTTATCCCAGCACCCACGCCTCAAGGGCCCTGGGCTTCCCCGGCACTTGCAGGAGAATAAGTCACCGTTCGTGTCCTTGTCTGTCTCCCCAGCTTGGAGGCAGGGATTGTTGTCCTTCTGTCTCTGAATCTCCTGGAGCAGTCTGCTCGTACGTAGTAGGTGGTCAATATATGAATGTAGAACGAATGACTCATCCTGGACTTTTCCCTCTGATCTCATTCTCCTTGGGCTTTTGGCAGAGTTGATCAGTGAGGATGAGATTAAAACCTGCTCTCAGCAGAGCAGTTGAGCACTCTGGTGCCTCGGTGCCTGACAAAATCCCTGAGCTTCAGTTTCCATATCTGCCAAGTGGCGGTGATTCCATGTGTGTCCACCCGGGACTGGTTGGAAGACCAGTTGAGATACTGCAAGTTTGAATGCTACCCTCATGTAAATGGTGTGTGTGTGTGTGTTGTTTGTTTATTTTAATCGTTAATGGATTCTGGGCTCCACTCTCCTCCAGAAGCTTCTTTACTGGCCTGCACTGCCAAGAGAGCTTCTTGTAGAATCAGGGTGCAGAGAAGTTCCATCAGTCTGTAAAAACTATGTTTGAGCCCTTAATGTCAGTCTTGGTTCAGAATAAGTGCCTCATATAGGCAGAAACGAGAAACGGATGTCCTCAGTCCCGTGGCCTGGATCCCGGGTCCCCACCGCCTCTGCGTCCTCACCTGTATCCTCACCCTCTCCCCATACATCGGTTAAGACTCTGGTTACAAGATCAAAGAGAACTACGCTCAGCTCCTGGATCTCCATCTTCCTTGCTGTGTGACTTTGGGGAAACGATTTAACCTCTCTGATCTTACCATGTGTAAGATGGGGACAATAGCACATCTTACAGGATTGTTGAGAAGAATGACTGAAATAATGAACAAAAATAAGCTTAACAGTGGGTGGCACGTGTTAACTGTCCCATGAATGTGAGCTGTTCTGTCGTGCTGGACCGAGCTCCCCGTTCCCTGTCTCTTCTCCCTCAGGCACGCAGACCTCTGCCATCCGATTCCCCAAGGACACGGCTCTTGCCATGGCCTCTTCTGCTTCCCGATTGCAAAATCCAAAGGCCTCTTCATTCCAACCCTCTAGGGGGGGCCTCTCTGCAGCATTTGGCACCATGACCTACTCTTTCCTGAAAAACTCTCCTCCTTAATTTCTGGCTACAGTACCCCCTTGGTTCTCCTCCTACTTCGCTGGTCATTTCTGCCCTGTCTTTTCCACGCAGTCTTCTTTCTCGGCCACAATCCTAAAGGCCGCTCTTCCCTGCAGTCCTGTGTGTGTTTTTCTCAGTCCTCAGTCACCAGAGTTTATAGGTAGAGAAAACACAGTCCCATCCCACAAGAGCTCAGAGTCTGACAGTAGCCTGCTAACTGCCATTGAGGACTGGCAGGGGCGAAGTTCTATGCTTAGCGCTTCTGATATTATCCCAGTTGACACTTGCAGAGTTAGATGGATCGGGGCTGGAACCGAAGCCCCACCTCGTCAGACACTGGGGTGGCAGCAGCAGACACTCTCTGGTTCCTCTCACCAGTGGGGAAGGAGCTGGTAAGCAGGACTAGGCTGGGCTCTCCATGCCAGGGCCTGGGGATGGTGTGGGGTGAGCCTGACCATGGGGTTGTAGAGCCCCAAGCTCCAGGCCAGGCACAGAGAGAAAAGGCTGGGGATCCAGAGTTGCAAAACTAGCATCTGATCTGCTATGCCGTTTTCTTGCTGTGTGACCCTGGGAAAATCGCTTTACCTCTCTGAGCCTCAGAGGTATCAGTGAGGCCCAGTACATAAAAGCATGTATTAGTAAACAATACGATGCTTGGCAAATTACTGTCATTCTTAAAGCACTTTAAGGCACATTATCCAATTGGATCCTGACAGAGAAGTGACTTGCCTGAGGGTCCAGCTGAGCTGGAAATCCCACCGGATCTTCTGACTTCAGTGGGGGACACCATTTGCTCAGTTCCTCAAGGTGGGAGGTGTACCTGCTCGCACCAGGCTCTTCACGTTTGCTATTGAATTTGCTTTTGGCAGAAATCCTGGCAACGGTACGATCATGTCCGTTTTATAAAAGGGAAAAATCGAGGCCCCGAGAGGTTAAATGACGTGCCAGGGTCCACACAAGCAGTGGTGGGAACCAGGTGCTGCCCCAGAGCTGTGCTCCTTCCACCCGGGACCCTGCCGCTCGATCCGCCCATTCAACAGCCTCCAACCCATCCGCGGTCTGGTTTCCTGAATGCATCTGCTTTGCGGAACGCGGCTTAACCGGCCGGGTCCAGGTATTCATCCGCCCATCACCCACAATCAGTAGCTGTAAACAAATTAATGTTTTGTGGCACCCTGTCTCCCAGAACTTGCTCACCCCTGGGGGAACTGGGGGAAAAGTAAATGAAAGACATTCTGAATCAGAGAGACTGGACTGTGGGACGTCCTTGGGACTTTTCAGAGCCTCCCACGGTCCTGCCTGTAAAATCATGTCAAGTGCGATTTATTGAGCACATTGTCCGTTCTGCTAAGCGAATTGGCGTGAATTGTCTCACTTAATGCTGACACTGGCCTCAGGTGGTAGATGCTATTTTTACCCTGCAGTTACAGATACAGAAACTGAGGCCAGAGGGGACACGGCTAGTAAGTGGTGGAGCCAGGATTTGAACCCAGGCAGTCGGGTTCCACAGCCTGAGCTCTTAAGCCCACATCACAGGGGGGAGGATCAGAGGGGCTCTGGGGCACCTCACAACTCTGTGATTGGCTGGGTCTCCGCCCCCTTCCCCACCCCCACCTCTCCAGCTGGCCTCTTTCCCTAGTTCTGGAACCTTCTTTCCCTCTCCACTTGGTGACGCTGCAGGAGATGCTGGCAGACCCCAGGTGGCCACATCTGTGCCTGGTCTGTGCCCGTGCCCCAGGCTCCTCCTCAGACTAAGGCGGAGTTGGCTAGGAATTTACGTTAACATGTCAAAGATTTATTCCGCTCTCTGAAACTTCTCTTCCTTTGCCTTGCACTGTTTATTGAAATTGTTCATAGGATACTGTTAAAGATGAAAACAAAAGTCAATAGAAAAATATTTATGGGCGCCGGTGGGACCGCTGCCACGTAATGATGTTTGAAAATGGTTCTCTGAGCTTCACATTGTGCTTCAGGATGCTGAGGCCGGGGGGAGCAGGGATCCACTTCTTGGCTAAGTCCTGCAGTTTTACACCCTGCTTCCCAAGGATTCAATCTGATGATTCTTCCCCCTTGTGGAGAGCTGTGCTCAGGGGCCGGTTCCAAAAGTCCTTCCCTAATTTATTCCTTCCTACATGCTCTGTATTTAGCATAAAGTCTTCATCATTTCTGGCGTGTGGATGACGCTTCCCAGCTTCCAATGTAGATGCAAGGTTTTCCTCTACTAGATATTTCTGTCATAAGCTGTGAAAGGAGTTAAAAGTATGTCTCAAACAGCTATCGTCCCCAAACTTTAAACTGCAGGCTTCTCAAAGGAACTGTATTGATTATTGTTTTTTCCTCCAACATGTGTCCCAAAGTGGTCCAAGGGGACCCAGAGGACCTGCGCAAGGTTCAGAGCACAGAGTGGTAGCCCGGGGCTGGAGCTCAGAGGTGCCAGGAGGGTGAGGGCCCGAGGCTCAGCACCTGGCCTGAGCAGGTAGAGGAGGGGGAAGGGAGGGCTGCCAGGTGGAATCACAGGCCTGCAGGTGGTGTCATGAGGTTCAAACAGGTGAGCTGGTGGGGGTGGGAGGTGAGTCAGTACCAGGCAGGACTGTGAGGCCTGTGCTGGGCTTCAGAGGACTCCTTCCTGGTGGGCGCGGAGGCCCCGCCAGGGCTGGTGACTGCTGCCAGGGACCAGGCCAAGGACCTGAGTTCGTCGACCAGAAACCCAGGTGGAATGAAGTGTGTGATGCAGAGGCAAAAACAAGCCAGCGCAGTCTTGGGGAATGCAGCAGCTTCCAGGGTGAGGAAAGGGCGAGAACAGCTCTACCCTGATCTGTTACAAGGTTGCCTTCAGTCCTGAACAGCACATTTTTAATATTAAATGAAAACATTAATTTTAGGAATAAGAATTACACTCACAGGGTTCAAATATAAAAATAAAACACACAAATAGGTAAACAGTGAAAAGTCTCCCACTTCCCCCCTCCCCCCTCAGTCCCCTCTGTAACTATTGTCATTAGCTTCTTGAATAGTCTCTGGATTTATTTAAAGCTTATATAAGAGACTATAAATATATATTTTTTGTATAAATGTCTCCCCTTTATATACTGAAGTTGGAATAGTGTACATGTTGTCCTGCACTTGCTTCTTTATCCTTTTTACAACTGGGCGGCGTATATTAACATCACCCACACCGTCAGCTAACATTTTGCATCTGTGACCAGAACTGTGATAAGCTGTTGTTTTGCAGGGTCTGAATCCCCGCTGAATCCTCACAGCAATCTCATTTGGTAGGTACTTTTTTTATCCCTATAGTGTAGCCGAGGAAACTAAAATGAGGAGAACTTGAAGGATTTGACTCACATTTCCCAGCACATGAGCGGCAGAACCAGGATTCGAACCTGGGAAATTGGATTCCAAAGCCCGTGCTTCCCATCACTACCTTGAAGTTCTGACAAGCACATGGCTGGCCCTCTCCTGGGGGGTCAGTTCGGTCCCTAACATGGGTGGAGCCCAGAGCAAAAGTGCTAGTCGATGTTCATGTGCCGTGCATCAAAATAGTTAAAAATTATAAATCAATAATCAAAATAATCAGAAGTTATAAATCAAAACTACTTATATATAATATGAAGAGCTAACCTAACTATAGTCATATAAAATATCCATCATTCAAATACATCTTCATAACAGTAAGTTCAAAATATAATTGAAATTAAAAATCAATAGAAAAAAATCAATAGAAAGCAGATTATTTTTGATGACTAAATATAATGACTCTGTGGATGGGCCAGCAATATTTGGATGAATAATAAAATAAAAACACGCATAATTTGCTGATTACATATCTATTTCATACCATTGATTTTCTTGCCTTTCTTTTTAGCAAAATTTAGCTGATAATATTTTCACATAATTTATGTTCTATTGATAGTAGTAATCTACTATAAAAAGTAAAGTGTAGTTGTATTCCAAATGTATGACATTTAAATATATTTTCATCAAATTATGTAAATTAAGGTAAATGTAAAAAATTTAAAAATTAAAACCAATTTATTTTGTTTTCAAAATCTTTTTATCTTCTAAATCAGAGGTCAACAAACTGAGGCCCATGGGCTGGATGCCTGTTTTCATAAATAAAATTTTATTGAAACACTAATTTACATATTGTCCAATAGCTGCCTTCCCCCGCCCCCCCCATAACACCATAGTTGAGTAGTTTATAACAGGGACCAAAGGCCTGCAAAGCCAAAAACTTTTACTCTCTGGCCCTTTCAAAAAATGTCTGCTGACCAGTGTCTAAATCATTTAAAATTATCTATTAAAAAAAAGAGACATAGGGACTTCCCTGGTGGTCCAGTTGTTGAGACTTTGCTTTCCAATGCAGGGGATGCAGGTTTGATTCCTGGTTGAGGAGCTGGGACCCCACATGCCTGGGGGCCAAAAAAACCAAAACGTAGAACAGAGGCAATGTTGTAACAAATTCAATAAAGACTTTAAAAATGGTCCACATAAAAAAAAATCTTTAAAGAAAAAGAAATAAAATAAAGGGACAGCAACCATATTACAATATATAAGTGTATCAAAGTAGCATGATTATACCTTAAACTTACACAATGTTCTCCAATTAAAAAAAAATGTAAAATGAAAATTTTAATATCAAAATATTAAATACAATTATTTAAATAAAGCTGAAACTATATTTTTGGCGAATTGAATTAAATCTTAATATTTGTATTTGTATTAAAAACCTTTTGCAATTCTGAAGTTCAATGTCTGTCCAATTGACAATGTAAAGAATTGGCATCGATCTTCATGCATAGTATGTCTAGACCTAGATATATTCAAATTTAAGATTAATATGAATTGTTTAATATTGCAAGTGTTTCTTAGCCATTCTTGTGCAACTCTTGGGAATTCCATAGTAATTCACGAATAGTTCTAGCACCGCTACGTAAGAGCAGAAAAAGAAGCAAGAAAACTACTCAACACTCTTGGAAAATGATACATTGAATGCAAGGATGCATTTCTGCCATCTGAGAGGAAAGATTCCATAAGTTATTTAATTTGTCTTTTCCCTGACCCAAGTATTTCTGTTCCTTGTATCCTCTGCACAGTGTCCAACCTTGGCAGTGGTAAAACCCACAGATCTTCCTGGTATGCAAGGGTAAAACAGGACAAGAGCAGTGTGGAAGCATTTCCTGGGGCTTGGAGGGCGTCAGGCGTGTAGGGCTGGAGCTGGGCTGTGCCAGGGCTGAGGGCCAGATCCCGAGTGACACAGGCGCTCAGGTGTTTGTTAGTAAGCATCTTTATTCTGGGTGCATTTGTCATAGGCAAGCCCAAGTCAGGGGGCCTTCTTGCCCGTGAAAGGTTGATTCTGGTGGGAGGAGCAGCTTTCAGGTAATGGTGGGCAGGACTGCAGGACTGGGGATGTTTAGCCTGGGGAAGAAAATATCCCTTTCTTCTCTGCCTTGTCTTTACCCCTTTATCTCACCTTTCCTCTCTTCTTTGTTCTTCTTTCCCCCCCCCCCCTTATTGTCTCTGAAGGGGTGTCATGGAGACACTCATCCCATGCTGTTGCAGAAAGTTGGAACTGGACCAGGGAGTGGGCATTACATGGAGGGGACTTCTGACTCAGTGGGAGTGAGGGGGTTCTAACAGTGAGGCTTGCCTGACACTAGATTGGGCAGCTGGCAGAGGAGGTGGGCTCCCTGCCCCCGGAGGTGCCTGGTCATGGGTTCATGGTGCAGAAGGATTTCTGCATTGGGTAGGGAGTCGGGCTAGAGAAAGAGTCTTCGATTCTGATCCTCCTAGGGAGCCCCCATTCCAGTCTCTGGAATATCATCCCTTCCAGTCTTAATCTGGTTGCTAAATGATGGGTAGGAGTGAGGATGGTGGCCACAGGTGGATCAAGACTCGCAGATTAGCCAGCTGCAGACCAAAATAGCCAACTGCATCCTTGGTGTGACCAGACTCCGGAGGACTGAGGTTCCTAGCAATGTCCTGGGTAGAATTTGTCCCAGCCTCCCATCTCTGCCCCATTTCCTGAGAAGCCACTTGCTTTCGCAATCAGATCTGCTCCCAGTATTAATGATCTGAAGCTCCTTGATAGGAGGCAGCCTGAGGCTATGGGGAGAGAACCTGCCTCAGAGTCAAAGGGATGGATGCAAATCCCAGTTGTGCCACTTACTAGCTCTGTGAACCTGGGCAAGGCAATTGTATTCTTTGAGACTCAGTTTCCTCTTCTGCCAATGGAAATAGTAACAGCCCTATCTACCATACAAGGTTGTTGGCAGGGGCAAAGGGGAGAATGGATCTGAACATGGTTTGTCGGTCAAAGGATATCTTTCCACTCCCCCACTGGCTAACCAACATAAGAGCCTGTCCCTGTGCTATTTTAGAGGGCTCTCAGAATAGATGGGAAGCAGGTCCCTCTCACTAAGAGAAACAAAAGTGGAAGATGCTCTTCTCCTCCAGTCCCTGGCTCATAAGGAGTGCCAATGACCTAGACCCAACTCTGTGCTCTTGCCTGGGTTCTGGAATTCTGAAGGAGTGACACAAAGACCCCTTGTACCTACCAGGGAGAGATAGAGGTTTCTTATGTAGTGGTGGTAATAGAGGGGTCTGGAGTCCAGTGTTGGTGACATCCGGAATGGCAGCTATGAATGTTTAACCACAGCAGCACCAATGATGTGTACAGTACATGGTCAGGTGCCTTCACAGTATTCATTTCTTCCTTCTTCCTTCTTAAAAGAACCACGATTTTATTCAGGCATCATTCCTACACCAGGTGGTTCATGCGCCTTGAGGATAGCTGATCACAACACAACTTTAGAGATGGATCTGACTGGTCTAAATTTAAGAAATCTCATCTCTCTTAACGGGGGTAATTTCAGAACTCCAGAATAAGCCAATCAATTCCTCTAACCATGGTTATTAGTCAGGGCTAGGCACCTGAGTTAGGTTGGACCAATCAGACTAAATGGAAGGACTTCAATTCCAAGACTAGGGAAGAGGCTCATCGGACTTGAACACCTAGAACACCTAGAACACTGCCAGCCCAAGAAGCCCCTTTGCCATTAACAACCCGCTCCCTCCTCCCAGAAATAACTACCATTCTGACTTCTCTGACTTTTCATTTGATTTTAACACCATGTATTCATCCCTAAACAGTTTCAATATATTTTGCATATTTTTGACATATATAAATTTTTAAAGAAATTGAATTACACTAAATGTAAGTTTCATGTTGTTAAATATAGCCGTAGTTTGTTCATTTTCATTTCTGTATAGTACTCTATTTATGAATATTTTATAACTCATTAATATGGAGGTTTAACGTATCTGATTAACAAGAACCCTACTGTGGACTTTCATTGTTCATGAAAGTTCTCTTGGTACAGATATGCATGAGTTTCTCTGGGTATGCTTGTATTCAGCTTTACCAGAAAATGCCAAATTGTTCACCCAAGTGGTTGCACCAACTTATATGTCCTGTAAGAGAGTTCCTGTAGCTCTACATCCTCCGTAAATGCTTGATAGTGTCAGAATTTGATTGTCAATGTGGTATATATGTAGTAATATCTCTGTGTGGTTTCAATTTGCATTTTCATGATTCTTAATGAGATTGAGCACTTTTCACGTGTTTATGAGCCATTTGTATTTCCTCTTTTATGAAATGCCTAGAAAAAATTTTGCGGATTTTCTATTGGGTTGTCTGTTATATATACAGTTTTTTTAATGGTAATTAATTTTTCCTTTTTACTGTGTTAAAATACCCATAACATAAAACTTACCATCTTAACCATTTTTAAGTGTGCGGTTCAGTGGTATTAAATACGTTCACATTGCTGTGCAGCCGTCACCATCATGCACCCCTGTAATTCTTTCATCTTATAAATCTGAGACTCTTACCTGTTAAACAATAACTCCCCATTCTTTGCTCCCTCCCAGTCTCTGGTAACCACTGTTTTTTATATAGTTTTGATATTACTTTTTTGGATCAGTTCTACGAGTTGCAAATATCTTCTTTCACTCTGTGAATTGTCTTTTTTGTCCTCTTAAGAACAGAAGTTCTTAATTTTAACATAATTGAGATTGTTAATATTTTGTTTTATGACCTGTGCTTTTTGTATGTTTAAAAATTTCTTTTCTACCCTGCCATCTTGAAGATATTAACCTATAGCATCTTCTAAAATTGTTGTCTCTGACATTTAAAAATCAATTCCATCTGGAATTGTGTGTGGTGTGAGGTAGGGGTCCAATTTTCACCCCCTAATCCCCACTGAAGAATGCTCAGCTGTCCCAGCACCATTTATTGCAAAGTCTGCTCTTTCCCTCATGCTCTGCAAGCCACCTCAAGTGTCCATGTAAGCACAAGCTTATTTCTGGGCTCTCTCTTCTGTTCCATTGGTCTACTGGTCTGTCCCTGAGCCAACACCACCCTGTTTTAATTACTACAGATTTACAATAATCTTTATATTTCATCAACCAAATTCTCCCACGTTGTGGGAAAATTTTTAAGAATGTCTTGATTATTCTTAGTCCTTTGCATTTCCATATAAAGTTTAGAATTAGCTCATCAAATTCCACAAAAGGAAAAAAGCAGCTGGGATTTTTAATGGGATTGCAATGAATCTATAAATCAAACTAGGGAGACTGTTGAGTTTGTCAGCCCACAAACATGATGCATTTCTGCTTTTACTGAAGTCTTTTAAAATATAGCTTTATTGAAGTAAGACTGACATACAATAAACTGCACTTATTTTAAGTGTATGATGTGATATGTTTTGACATCTGTGTACACCCATGAAACCAACACTACAAGCAAGATAGTGAAAAAATCCCTCAGCCCTGAAGGTTTCTTCATTTCTATTGGTGATCCTTCCTCCCCACCCCTTCCCACCCTCCCCTCCACAATGTTGAGCTGCTTTTTTTTTTTTTTTTTTTTTTTGAGCTGCTTTTTATGTGCTTATTTTCCACCTGTATATCTTCTTTGGTGAAGTGTCTGTTCAAATCATTTGCTCATTTTAACTTATTATTGAGTTTTGAGAATTTTTTTAATTCTGGATACAACTTTTTTTTTTATCAGATATTTGCTTTGCAAATATTTTTTTCCCCAGTCCGTGGTTTGTCATTTCATTTTCTTAACAGTATCTTTTTTTTTTTAAACATCTTTATTGAAGTTTAATTGCTTTACAATGGTGTGTTAGTTTCTGCTTTATAACAAAGTGAATCAGTAATACATATACATACGTTCCCATATCTCTTCCCTCTTGCATCTCCCTCCCTCCCACCCTCCCCATCCCACCCCTCTAGGTGGTCACAAGGCACCGAGCTGATCTCCCTGTGCTATACGGCTGCTTCCCACTAGCTATCTATTTTACATTTGGTAGTGTATATATGTCCATGACACTCTCTCACCCTGTCACATCTCACCCCTCCCCCTCCCCATATCCTCAAGTCCATTCTCTAGTAGGTCTGTGTCTTTATTCCCGTCTTGCCACTAGGTTCTTCATGGCCTTT
Source organism: Balaenoptera acutorostrata (assembly GCF_949987535.1). NCBI lineage: Eukaryota > Metazoa > Chordata > Mammalia > Artiodactyla > Balaenopteridae > Balaenoptera > Balaenoptera acutorostrata. The sequence continues at coordinate 18,214,055 of NC_080083.1, read as the reverse complement.
TTTTTTTTTCTTTTAGATTCCATATATATGTGTTAGCACACTGTATTTGTTTTTCTCTTTCTGACTTACTTCACTCTGTATGACAGACTCTAGGTCCATCCAGCTCACTACAAATAACTCAATTTCGTTTCTTTTTATGGCTGAGTAATATTCCATTGTATATATGTGCCACATCTTCTTTATCCATTCATCTGATGATGGACACTTAGGTTGCTTCCATGTCCTGGCTATTGTAAATAGAGCTGCAATGAACATTTTGGTACATGACTCTTTTTGAACTATGGTTTTCTCAGGGTATATGCCCAGTAGTGGGATTGCTGGGTCGTATGGTAGTTCTATTTGTAGTTTTTTAAGGAACCTCCATACTGTTCTCCATAGTGGCTGTATCAATTTACATTCCCATCAACAGTGCAAGAGTGTTCCCTTTCCTCCACACCCTCTCCAGCATTTATTGTTTCTAGATTTTTTGATGATGGCCATTCTGACCGGTGTGAGATGATATCTCATTGTAGTTTTGATTTGCATTTCTCTCATGATTAATGATGTTGAGCATTCTTTCATGTGTCTGTAACAGTATTTTTTTTTTAATTTTATGTATTTATTTATTTTGGGCTGTGTTGGGTCTTCATTTCTGTGCGAGGGCTTTCTCTAGTTGCGGCAAGTGGGGGCCACTCTTCATCGCGGTGTGCGGGCCTCTCACTATCGTGGCTTCTCTTGTTGCGGAGCACAGGCTCCAGACGCGCAGGCTCAGTAGTTGTGGCTCACGGGCCCAGTTGCTCCGCGGCATGTGGGATCTTCCCAGACCAGGGCTCGAACCCGCGTCCCCTGCATTAGCAGGCAGATTCTCAACCACTGCGCCACCAGGGAAGGCCCCTGTAACAGTATCTTTTGAAGAGAAAAGATTTTCATTTTAATGAAGTCCAGTTCATCAGTCTGCTCTTTTATGGATTGTGCTTTTGTTGTCACATCTAAGAAATCTTTGCCAGGCTTCCCTGGTGGCACAGTGGTTGAGAATCCGCCTGCCATTGCAGGGGACATGGATTCAAGCCCTGGTCCAGGAAGATCCCACATGCTGCGGAGCAACTAAGCCCATGAGCCACAACTACTGAGCCCGTGTGCCTAGAGCCCGTGCTCCACAACGAGAGAAGCCACCGCAATGAGAAGCCCGCGCACCGCAACGAAGAGTAGCCCCCGCTCGCCACAACTAGAGAAAGCCCGCACGCAGCAACAAAGACCCAACACAGCCTAAAATAGATAAATAAAATAAATAAATTTATTTTTTAAAAAAAGAAATCTTTGCCTAACCCTAGGTTGCAAAGGTTTTCTCCTATGTTTTCTTTTTGTAGTTTTAGGATTTACATTTAGGTCTATGATTAATTTTGAGTTAACCTTCATATATGATCCAAGGTATGGATCAAACAAACATGGTATATTTTTCCTCTTATTGAAGCCTTTTTAAGTATCTCAATACAGATTTATAATTATACCACAGAGAGACTGTGCACTTTTTGATGATTTTATTCTCCACAATTAATATTTCTTTGATGCTCTTGTAAATAGTATATTTTAAAAACATTTTTCTCTACTTTTGGTGGCTGATGTACAAAAACATGAGTGACTTCACATATACTCATGTCGTATCTAGCAATATTGTCAAACTTATTAATTTTAATAATTCATCTGTAGATCCCTTTAGACTTTCTCTGTGCAAAATTTATATTTGCAAATTACGACAGTTTGGTTTTTCCTTTCCAATTCTTTTATTTCTTTTTTGCATAAAATTTATATTTTCTAGGTGAATTGAGCCTTTTACTATTATGAAGCAACCCTCTTTAGATTTTGTAATGTCTTTAACTTAATGTCTATTTTGTCTGATAGTAATAAAATGACTATAATAATTCAGTATACATAAACTTTCTTAGGGTAGTGTTTACGTGGTTTATCTTTTTCCATCCTTTTGCATTCACCTTTAATGTATACTTCTGTGTCTTTTGTAAATAGCACATAGTTGGATTTTCTCATTTATTTATTTATTGGCCGCACTGCATGGCATGTAGAACTCCCCCGACCAGGGATTGAACACATGCCCCCTGCAGTGGAAGTGCGGAGTCTTAACCACTGGACCACCAGGGAAGTCCAGATTTTTCTTTTAATGCATGTTGATAATCTTTATCTTTCTTTTTTTTAAATTTATTTTTGGCTGCATTGGGTCTTCCTTCCTTCCTTTGCTTGCTGCATGCGGGCCTTCTCTAGTTGAGGCGAGCAGGGGCTATTCTTCGTTGCAGAGTGCAGGCTTCTCATTGTGGTGGCTTCTCTTGCTGTGGAGCACGGGCTCTAGGCGTGCGGGCTTCCGTAGTTGTGGCACGAGGGCTCAGTAGTTGTGGCTCGCGGGCTCTAGAGCACAGGCTCTGTAGTTGTGGCACACGGGCTTAGTTGCTCCACCGCATGTGGGATCTTCCCGGACCAGGGATTGAACCCGTGTCCCCTGCATTGGCAGGTGAATTTTTAACCACTGTGACACCAGGGAAGTCCCCGATAATCTGTGTCTTTTAACTGGAGTAATTACGTATTTAATATAATATATATCTTTTGGTTTAAATTTACCTCCTTACTTTTGTTTTCTGTTTGTCCTGCCTGTTCCATGTTGTTTTTCCTTCCTTTCTTGCCTTCTTTTGGAATAATTATATCTATAAAAAACTTAATTCCACTTTTTAAAAACCTCTTTTTCCATTATTTTAATGATTACTCTGGAAGGTACAACATGCATTCTTAACATATAAAGGTCAAAAGTTAATCAAAACCTTTTCTTTCCTCCCAAACAATATAAGATCCTTAAATCAGTTAGACACCATTAACTCCCTCCCAGTATAGATTGTTGCCATGTACGTTTACTCTATACTGTTTGTGTGTGTGTGTGTGTTGTTCAACCTGATGTATCCGTAGGAGTCTAGTCAATAAAACAGAAATTATGCTAGGTATGTCAAGTAGAAGATTTAATGGGGAAATTTGGTTATAAAATTGTTAGAAGGCCTGGAGGAGCCAAACTGGGGTAGAGTGGGGAGGGATAAATTGGGAGACTGGGTTTAACATATACACGCTACCACATATAAAGTAAACAACAAGGACCTACTGTATAGCACAGGGAACTATATTCAATAGCTTATAATAACCTATAATGGAAAAGAATCCAAAAAAGAATAGATCTGTATATATATATGGGAATCACTTTGCTGTACACCTGAAACTAACACCACTTTGTAAATCAGCTATACTTCAATTTTAAAAACCCATAAAAACTTGGCCCTTCTGCCCCCCAACCATGAGAGAGGGGACAGTGGGCCCTGCTCTCCCATAGGAGCTGAAATCCAGGCCTCTGCTCCTTGCCTCCAGTCCGGCACTCGAGGACCTTGGAGTTACAGCCCCTGCCCGCTGCCCCCTGCCCACTGCTGTGTGCTTCCCCTCCTTAACTGGGTAAAGGCCTCCACATGGTTGCCCCTTTCTCCTGAGCGCGTCTGTCTCCTGCTGAGCTACAGATGCGAGGCTGCAACATAGAAGAGCCACTTTTGCCCCCCACCTCCCATCTCTTCTCCCACGGCCTCCATCCTTCATTCTGCTCCCGGAGTACAGTACTAATAGGCAGAGGCTGAGCTGGCTCCAGCAGAGAATGGACAAGCCACCCTCTGCTTCCGCTGACATAGGAATTCATAGCCTGAAGGAACTCAAAGCAGCTCAGTTGGCCCCCAGAGACGCCACAGCCCCCAGGCGTGGGCGAAGAGGTAGACACCAGCTCTTTGTGTACTGGAATCAGGTGGTGGGGGGTGTCAAGGTGAGGCTGCTAGTTGAGAGGAACTTGCTCTCCGTTTATGCTCTCTGGTGGGACACGCTTGCTGCTGGACCAGTGAGCAGGCAAGTCCTCAGTGCTCGGCGGTGGGGGCGCGGATGGGGGCTGCAGCCCAAGTACCCAGGACAGAACGAAGCCAGTTCCTCAAGATCCATCCTGAGGCTCCTCCCCAAACCTCCATGGAAACTCAACCCCATCTCTTTTTTTGCATCTTAGCCAGCTGGAAACCGCACTTGCTTTCTTTTTTAAACATTTCTTTTATTAAAAGTTGTTTGTTTTAATTACTTAATACACAAATACAAGTCCAAACAGTACAGATAAATTCCCCCTTGACCACCACTCCAATTTCACTTTCCTCTCCAGAGATAACAGGGATTCTCTTATCAGTTTGGTGTTTATCTTCCCAAATCCTTTTTTATGACTTTATATACATGAATATGAATATATAATTGCTTTGTCTAATTTGTTAAATATAAATGATATACTGTATGTATTGTTTTACAATCTGTTGTTTTAAAAATCAGTTTTAGAGATCACTCCCATCAGTGTAATTATCTTCTATCCACATTCTTTTTTTTTAAAATATTTATTTATTTATTTATTTGGTTGTGCTAGGTCTTAGTTGCGGCTCGCCAGGCTCCTTAATTGTGGCATGTGAACTCTCAGTTGTGGCATGCATGTGGGGTCTAGTTCCCTGACCAGGGATTGAACCCAGTCCCCCTGCATTGGGAGCGTGGAGTCTTATCCACTGCGCCACCAGGGAAGTCCCTATCAGCATTCTTTTTTTTAAAATTGTGGTGTAATTGACATAAAACATTCTATTAGTTTCAGGTGTACGACATAATAATTCAATATTTGTCTATATTGGGAAATGGTCACCAAGGTAAGTCTAGTTACCATCTGTCACCATACGTAGTTACAGTTTTTTTCATGGTAATGAGAACTACTAAGATCTACTCTCAGCAACTTTCAATGTATAATACAGTATAATTATAGTCACCGTGTTGCACATTAGAGCTCCATGACTTACTTGTTTTATAACTGGAAGTTTGTACCTTTTGTCCTCCTTCAACCACTTTGCCTACCCCCCCATCCCCCCACTTCCGGCAACTACCGATCTGTTCTCTGTATCTATGAATTCAGTTTGTTTATTTTAGATTACACATGTAAATGAGATCATATGGTATTTGCCTTTCTCTGTCTGACTTATTTCACTTAGCATAATGCCTCAAGGTCTATTCACCTTGTCACAAATGGCAAGATTTCCTTCTTTTCTGTGGCTGAATAATATTCCATTGTGTGTGTGTATGTGTGTGTGTGTGTATGTGTGTGTGTATACATACATATATATATATATATATATATATATATGTAAGCCACATTTTCTTGATCCATTCATCCATTGATGGACACTTAGGTTGTTTCCATATCCTGTAAATAACGCTGCAATGAACACAGGGGTACAGTATCTTTTTGAGTTAGTGGCTTTGTTTTCTTTGGATAAATAGCCAGGAGTAGAATTGCTGGATCATATCATAGCTCAGTTTTTAATTTTATGAGGAACATTTATACTGTCCTCATTTTTTTAATAGTTCAGAGAATTCTTTGGAAAGGGTGAGGTTATTATAGACCATGTAATGTGTCCTTTATTGATGGGCAGGTAGGCAGTTCCCAGTGCTGCCTGACCGCCAGGAATGCTGCTGTGAGCGTCACTGAGTGTACTTCTCTGAGGTCGAGATTGCCTTCTACCCCCGCTTTGCCTTGTACCCTTGCCTTCCTCCCCTTCCTTCACCAGCTCTGAGGCTGGTCAAATTTGCAGACACATCCAATGACAAAGTCTTTGGTGCTTCCTTCATAGATCAAAATCTTGGTCAATTCTGGGCTTCAAAATCTCCCACCTTACAAAAGTCAGTAAGCAAAGTTCTGGAGGCCTCTGTCAGGGGACAATGTCCAGAGCCCTAGCCCCTGACCCCTTCTCTGGCTGGATTCCCAAGGATGCCAGGCCTTGTTTTCTGGGGTGGTGTGCAGTACTGCAATACCAGAGCTGGACTATGTGATTTAGGCCAGCACAGCCAGCCACATGACTGGGGACTTCTCCCTGACTGCAGTTTACATGCGTCGCTCTCCTATCAGAGTATATCCTTTGCTGCTCAAGTCTGATAAATTTCCATTACTCTCATAAAAGGAAGTTGGAGTTGTCACTTCCATTTTTAGCAGCTGAGGGGAGTTGGCTCACAGTGTCTGGGGTGAGGGATGTGGGAGGGTAAGTCAGACACGAGAACCAGGACCTTACCTCTCAGCAGCTGAGCCAGGAATGAGAGGGAGGACCATATTCTTTAGAAAAGAATCTTCTACCAGTCAAGTAATTGGGACTGTTGGTGAGGAAGTTGCCCAAAGATGGGAGTACCTTCCAGATGCTGTCCACTAGGGTGGGTTGCCCCCCTACATTCTCTGCAGGGGGACACCCCATTCACATGACCGACGTCACAGGGTCTGCTTCAGTGGGGAAAACATTGAACTTTGAGTCTGGACATGTGGGCCTGAATCCATGTGACCGTGAGTAGCTTCCTCAACCTCTCCAAGCCTCAGTTTCCACATCTGTAAAATGGGGAAAGTAACACCTACTCCCAAAAGGGTTGCTGGAACAGTCAAATGAGATCACTTAGGCAAAAAAAAAAAAAACCTAGCAGAGTGTCTGTGTGTCATACAACGGAACTAGAATCTAATTCATCTGTAGCACAGCCAATATGAGGTCACGCTGGAAGGATGGGTGTGCCAGGGGACTAGTGAGAAATACTGTCCAAGGGAGGGAAGGGCCCTGGGTCCAGAGCCCTGGGTTTGTCCTGCTCCCTTTGTTGTAGTTCAAGGCTCACCAGGCGGCCTCTGGTTGCTCATTTGCTTTCCTATTGACCTTGGCCTGGGCCTCAGGACAGGAGCCGCCTCCTGGGTATTAGGCAAGTTCACATTGGTTGCCTTTTTTGTTTGTTTTTCAAATTATTTATTTACATTAGGTTCTTGTTGGTTACCTATTTTAAATATAGCAGTGTGTACATGTCAATCCCAAATCCTCCCTTCCTCCCCCCTCCCCCAATAACCATAAGTTCATTTTTATGGTTGTTGATTGCTCATCTTAACTCTGCACCGTCTCATTAGCCTCTTTTCACTAGTGAGAAAACAGAAGCTCAGAGACGCTAGGGGGCTTGCTCAAGGGCACTCTGCTGGGAAGCAGGGAATCCAGGGTCTGTCCGACCCCAGCATCCCGTGTCCTCCACACCACACTTCATCCCAGCACCACGGCTTTGACCCTGGAAAGACGTGCCTCCACTGTAGGCTTCTGAATGCGCAGTGGAGACTTAACCCTGCGGTCTTTTTCCCCGCGCCCCTCCTTGTAGCCTGAGCCCCACCTCTACCCCCTAGGGACTTGAGAAAAAGCAAGCTCCTGAATTTCCCAGACCTTGATCCTGTGTGACTCAGCAGCCCCGAAGGAGAGGGCCCCTGAGCTCCACCTGTCACCCACAGACATTGCTTCACATGGATAGTCTTTCTTTTTTTTTTTTTTTTTTTTTTATTTTTGGCTGCGTTGGGTCTTCGTTGCTGCGCACAGGCTTTCTCTGTAGTTGTGGTGAGCAGGGGCTACTCTTGTTGCGGTGCGCGGGCTTCTCATTGCGGTGGCTTCTCTTGTTGTAGAGCACGGGATCTAGGCGCGCGGGCTTCCGTAGCTGTGGCACACAGGCTCAGTAGCTGTGGCTCACGGGCTCTAGAGCGCAGGCTCGGTCATTGTGGCGCACGGGCTTAGTTGCTCCGCGGCATGTGGGATCTGCCCAGACCAGAGATCAAACCCATGTCCCCTGCATTGGCAGGCGGATTCTTAACCACTGCGCCACCAGGGAAGTCCCAGATAGTCTTTCTTAACAGATATGAACCCTGCCAGCTGACGGGGTTAGGAGCCTGCCAGCTCAGCCGGTGATGGAGGGCGGATGGCAGCCAAGCCCACTGCTGGGGTTTGTGTGGCTGCCCTACAAGTAGGGTGACCAACTTGTCCCCACTTTCCCAGGGAAGCTCTCAGTCCCAGGAAAATCCCCAGGGTTGGTCCCCTCCCTGCAAGTCCAAAGCACAGTCTGCATGGATAGAGACGGTGGACAGGCCAAGGGGCCTGTCCCATTTGCCCTGTGGGTTCACCCTCTGACCTGGACGCTTGGCAGGAATGGGCACCTCACCTCACTCCAAAGAGCCATTAGTGGACTCAGAACCTGCAACCATCAGGGCAGTCAAGCTCAGCTCGCACCCATGTGGCAGGGTCCACAGGGCCAATGGGATAAGTGTTTTAGGGAAAAGTAAGGCTGGATTTTTTTCAACTTTCTTTTCCTTTTCCCTGACTATCCACTCTGCCTCCTTGGCCAGTGCTCCGCCCACTCTGTCTGGCCCTCCTGCCGGTGTCCCCCTTTGGCACCAAGAGGTCACCTCTGGCCTGGCTCTTACAAGTGCTGTGTTTCCTGGCGAACACATGGTTGGGGCTTGAGGGAACAGCATGACCTTGGTCCTGCTCCTTCAGCCTCCAACACTCAGAAGATCCATACGTGGGACATTGAGGGTCATGCCAAGGGACGGCCAGCAGGAGAAGTCACTCTCACTGGCCACTGCTGGCAGCTCAGAGCCTGGACTTCAAAGGGACCATGAAAGGCACTTTGTTCCCCGGAGATGACGAGCAGCCTAGGAGCTGCTGTCAGGGTCTGACTCAGGATAGTTGTGGTAGGAAGCAGAATAACAGCCCCCAAAGATGTTCACCTCCTAATTCCCAGAACTGGGAATATGTTACCTTACATGGTAAAATGGACTTTGCAGGTGTGATAAAGGTAAGGATCTTGATATGGGGAGATTATCCTGGATTATCTGGGTGGGCTCAATGTCATCGAAGGGGTAAGGAGACAGGTCAGAGAGAGGAGGCAGTGATGTGACAGCAGAGGCAAAGATCAGAGTAAGGCGGCCGCAAGCCAAGGTACTGCCAGCAGCCTCTAGACGCTGGAAGAGTCAAGGAACAGATTTCCCCTGGAGCCTCCAGAAGGAACCAGCTCTGCCAAATCCTTGATTAGAGCCCCCAAAACTCATTTCGCACTTCTGGCCTCCAGAACTGAAAGATACTTTGTGTTGTTTTGATCCACTAAGTTTGTGGCGATTTGTTACAGCAGCCGCACGCAGTATGGTTCAAGTGATATACAGTCCCTGCTGCTGAGGTTCCCAGAAAACAGGGGCCTCCGTTCGCTCAGCGAGGTGGGGTGTGGATCGGCTTAGCGCAGAGCCTGGAGCACACAACCGGTGCTCAGTGAAAGGACCCTCCTGGCCTCATTCCCATCCTGTTGGAGAGGAACAGGTTGGTACCCTGAAAGGGAACAGGTCTGACTTCTGATCTAGGTCCTCGCTACTCAGAGTTGGTCCACAGACCAGCAGCGCCAGCACCACTTGGAAGGTCATTTTCAACTTTAGAATCTCAGGCTCCAGCCCAGACATACTGAGTCAGAATCTACAGTTTTACGAGACCCCCAGATGGTTCTCACGCACAACAGTGCTTGAAAAGCGCTGACCCTAAGAGGTCCCCGGATCCTCAGATCATCAGTGAGGCAGGTACAGCTCTTACCACCATTAGGCAGAACAAACAGAGAGGCTGAGTGAATTGTTAAGGCACACACAGCTGGACTCAAACACTGGCACGTCTGACTCCGGGATGGGTATCCTCGCCAGTACCCAGCAAGTCGTGAGGTACAAATGGTCCAGGAGCATCACCTTGGAGACCCTCTGCTTCCTGCCCCTTCCTGCCCATCCCTGAATCACGCCCATCTTCATCCTCCCACTCCTCTCTCTACTCACCTTTTTTCCTCCCTTCCTCCCCCCCTTCCTCTTCATTTCCTTCTTTCCTTCCTTCCTCACTCACTGAGCACCCTCTGAGCCAAGCCCTGGTATATAGGAGAAGGCCCTTCTTTCAAGGGACACACCCCAGCGATCCCCACACCTGGTTTAACATGACAAGCACCTGGAGCTTCAACTTAAATTTCTGACATCTGGCCCCACCCCAGAGTCCCTGAGTCAAACTCTCATGGGGTGAGGCCTGGGCTTGAATATTTTGAAATCACTCCTGTGGTGATTCAGATGCAGCAGATCCACAGATGAGGGCCGAGAGGAAGTATTAGGTACATTGGTATACAAAGAAAAGGGGGCAATCAACCCTGGTGAATGGGGCAAGGAGTGTCCACTGATAGAATCAGGAGGACTTCACGGAGGAGATGACTGAAATGGGTTTTGAGGGGAGCATAGGAGTTTCCCAGGAGGACAGGGTTTGGATTTTTTTTTTTTTGTAAAGAAGACAGTTTTTGCAAAGCCATGGAGGCAGGAAATAGTGACATATTCAGGAAACTGTAAGTAATTTAGTGTGGCTGAAGGGTCAGGCAGAGGTAGGCTGGAGAAAAGCCAGAGCCGGGTCATGAGGTCAAAAGGAGGGTCTGGACTTGACCTGCAGAGGTGAGGTGTCCAGACTGAGATACTCTCTCCAGGGGGCACCTTCTCTGAGCCAGCGGGCATTACCTGCTCTAAGAATTCTGACATTTTCTCTTCCTATTATTATTCCTTTCCCTCGCTCTCCCACCCTCTGTCGGCAGCACTAGTTTCTCCACCTGGGATAAACCCAAGCTGTTCATTCCTCTTATTTGCACAGTGTCACAGGTGTGTTCAAGTGTGTCTTCATTTCCACTTTTTATTCTCACAATCACGGAACTGGTCTACTCCCTTAACCTGTGAGAAAACTTAGGCTCAGAAGGGGAAAGTGATTAAAAGGGTCCCTCAGAGAACCTGGGGTGAAGCCCAAACTGGAGCCAGGATGTTGACTGTTGGCTGATAACGACCTTGTGCACTCGCATTTTAAGGCCAGCCTTCTGTGTCTTTGCTAGAGGAATGAATCAGGAAGCAACCTCAGGCTTTGGAGAGGTGGGACAGGTGAGGGCTTTCACCTGCCCTGCGTCTCATAAACAATGTGACTTCTTGGCCTGTGGACCAGTGGGTGGGGGGAACTGCTCCCAGCTAGGGCTACCTGGAGGGCTCAGCCCACCTCATTCGGGGTCACTCCACTCTGAGCGTGAAGTAGTACTGTGTCAGGTGTGTGGGAGGCCTGGCGAGGCCAGCGAAGGCCTGTAAAGGGACCTATCATGACCTCACAGGACCCTGCGCAGCCCTACAGCCAACAGTGCCAACCTTTGCCAGTGAGCTTCGACCTCAGCCACGGTCTCTGCATGCCTTCTCTCCTAGCAACTCAGCAGCCCCATCTGTCTTTACCTTTCCCCAGATGACCCTTTTGGTCCCTTCATCATCATTTTTAGTTTCTCTGCACACTTTCCCCACATTTTTTCAATTGCCACAATCCCAAAGGGACCTTGTACTCTGCCGGCATCTAAGGCCAGAGCAAGTGGAGCCAGGGGATGTCATCCAATCCTGAGCCTGTCCGATAGCGTGACATTTCCCAAGGGGACTGGGTGCACTGATACCATGATGGGTAATACAGATGGGTTCGAATCCCAGCCCTACCTCTAAGCTGTGGAACCTGGAACTGGCTACTTTCATTTTCTTCTCGTTTTCAAATGGGGCCAATACCACCACCCACTCCCCTGGAGGAAGCTGGGCTCTCCCATGTTTATCCGCCCACCCCTGTCCAGTGCCTGGGATGTTCTAGGCATGAAAAAAATGTGGGCTCCTGCCCTCCTCATCTTCTGAAGAACTGCATTCACCCCTAGCCAGCTGCTTTCTGTGAAACTTGCAGAACTTCTAATAATCTGCTTTTAGTGACATAATATCCAGCACTGGTACTTAGACAAAAGCCACATGACTGTGGTCAGCCCCCTTCCTCTCTGAGCCTCTGTTTGTTCATCTGTAAAATGGGGACTGAGTTTTTGTAAGACCTGGATACGACTGACTGACAGCTGTCATCCCTTATATGACCCTGCTTCCAGGCCACAGTGACCCATCCTGGTCAGTTGGAGTCCTTCCCTGGCAACTACTGAGCTGGGTCCAGCCAGGAGGAGACCTTTCTTCTGTGGGCAAAGCTGTAAGGGCAGGAGTCTGAAAAGGCTACTTAGAGGCCATTTTCCTCCACTGCATGGGAAGCTGGGTCTGTGGTAAAGGATCAGCTCCACAAACTTGAGTCTGAAAAGCAGAGAGAAAGCCTGAAGGCATTTGCGTTCCTGGTTCCAGTAGGATGTGAGGCAGGCTCTACCCCTGCCTTCTTACCCTTTGCACTTGATGGTTATTTTCTGGGAACTTTCCAGAATAGCTTCGCCCGTTTGCTTAATCTAGTTCAAATTGTGGCTTTGTCTCTTGTACCCAAAGAAAATGACTCATCAGGTTTGTGCTATCAACCCCATTTTCAGGTGACGAAACTGAGGCTCAGGGAAACTCCGAGAAGCTGAGGCTTGCCTGGAGTCACTCGGGAAGTAGAAGCAGAACTGGGATTTGGACTTGGGACCACCGGAGCCCAAAGCCAGGCCCTTCCATCTGGTCCACACTGTCTCCTGTGAACCACATCAGGCTCCCGGGAGAAGCACCTCTGTTTCTGTATCAGCAGGAGTCTGTCAGGAAGACAGAAATCATGCCAGGATTTCAACAGAGGAAATTTAATATAAGGATTTGGTTACATAGAGCGGAAAAAGAAATGAGGGAAACCCAGAGAAAAGAACTATAGAAAGCAGTTCTCCCCTTCGGCCGGTGGGGGGAGGGACAAAAGGGAAGAGGGGTACCAGAATCTAGGAGCTTGGAGGGGCCTCTGGAGCTGGAGCTCAAATCCTGAGGAGGGGTGCACCCAGCTCTGCGGGTGCTGCCGAGCTGGCGCAGCAGGGCTGGTTCTGAGGTGCTGGGCCCAGAATCTGGGCTTTGGGCTCCATCTCTGTACATTGTATGAACAAGGGAACAGGATTCCTACGGTCTACGAGGCCCGCCTTGGGGTGCTGGAGGGATACCCGTGCCCTGCCCCAGCTCCCCGCCATGCTTTGTCCAGGTCTTCTGCAGAGGCTCGGTGAGCCTGGGCAGCTGGCAAGGTGGCATCCATGGAGAGTTAGCCACTCCCTGGCCAGGGGACAGGGGCAGGATTCACTGTGGCCACAGGCACCTCCCTATCCCCTCTGGAGGATACCTTTTCACAGGTGCATCTGCTCAGACACAGGGACTGACAAACCCCCTCCTTGGGGCCCCATCCCTGCCCTGGCACATAGGGCCCTGTCATTCGCTGGGCTAGACTCCGAGGCCTGGGAATCCTCTGGGTTCAGCAGCTGTTGAGCCCCTGAGGCTGCTTGAAGCTGTCACACTCTGTTCCCTGTCTAGCTTTCTCCTCCTACCCACTCACTTTTCTTGTCTGATGTAGAAGAAAGAGGATGGGATTTGGACATTAGTCATACTTTACTCCACCACTTCCTGACTGGCAAGCTACTTGTACTCTCATGAAATATAGAAACTTTGCAACTTTATGGGTCCATTAACCATGACCCCACCCTAGTTGTCCTGTATATCACATCTACGTACACTACAAACCCACAATTTATTGTTATGTTGTTGCTTTAAACAGTCACATGCATTTTAAGAAAAGGGAAACAATCTTTTATATTTACCCATAATTTGGTTCTTTGTTCGCTCCTGATAAATCTGTTTCCATCTGCTATTGTTTCCCTTCCATCTGAAGAACTTCCTTTAGCATTTCTTTTTTTTTTAAATTGATTTATTTCATTTATTTATTTTTGGCTGTGTTGGGTCTTCATTGCTGCACACGGGCTTTCTCTAGTTGTGGTGAGCGGGGGTTACTCTTCGTTGCAGTGTGCAGGCTTCTCATTGCGGTGGCTTCTCTTGTGGAGCACGGGCTCTAGGCATGCGGGCTTCAGTAGTTGTGGCACGTGGGCTCAGTAGTTGTGGCTCATGGGCTTAGTTGCTCTGCAGCATGTGGGATCTTCCCGGACCAGGGCTCGAACTCGTGTCCCCTGCATTGGCAGGTGGATTCTTAACCACTGTGGGCCATTCTTAATTCCCTGTGCCACCAGGGAAGTCCTAGCATTTCTTTTGAGTGAGTCTGCTGGTGAGGAATTCTCTTGTTTTTCATTTATCTGAAAATGTCTTTGTTTCACTTTCATTTTTGAAAGGTATTTTCACTGGATATATATAAAATTCTGAGTTGACAGGGTTTTTTCCCCAGTGCTTTAAAGATGTTGTTCCACTGTGTACCACTGCCTTCTGGCCTCCATTCTTTTTGATGAAAAGTCAGTGAAATTTTATGTATATATATGTGTGTGTGTCATTGCTTCATTGCTTCTCTGTATGAAATATGGTTTTTTTTTCTCTGGCTGTTTTCAAAATTTTCTCCTTGATGTTTTTTTCTTTCTTTCTTTTTTTTTTTTTTTTGTAGCTTGACTATATGGCTAAAGCTTTGTTTGGTAGTTTGATTATATGTCTAGAGGTATGCATTTTGTATTTATTCTGCTGGGGAAGGGATACTATTGTACAGATAAGCAGATAGCGGGTGCAGAGGTAAGGAGGGGGAAGAGAAAGCACTGGTGGCAAAAGGGAAGAGAAAGTAGCTTGCCTTGCTCATTGGCCCGCTGAAAGAGGACTTGTGAAGCACCGTGAGTGAGAAGCAGAAAGTTCTTAAGTTGATTAGACACCTTGCTCTTTCCTAACTGGGAGACCTTGAATGAGGTAACAAGTCCTCTGAGCTTCAATTTCCTCATCCGTAAAACTGGAATGATCTTGGCCTCAGGAGATAGACACCAGGTTTAAATCCTAGCTCTACCTCTTATGAGCTGTGTGGGCAATTTATTTCACCTCCCTGGGCCTAGTTTCCTCATCATGGTGATCATACTTGCAGTAGCCACCTCATACGGATGGTGGAGGGTAGGAAGAGTTAATATCTGTAAAGAACTCAGGGCAGTGTCTGAGACATAAGTGCTCTCTAAGTGTCTGTTACCTTAAAAGACTGTTGTGGGATTTTAAAAAGATAATGCACTTAGTAGAGGCTCAAAAGGAGTTTTCTTCTCTCCCTGAGCCAGACCTAGGCTGAGGGTTGCAACATCTATCTGAACCTCTTCCCTAAGGCTGAATCCAGGATAAAGTCCCCTGTGGTGTACCAAAATGAGCCAGAGATGCTGGACTGTGCCACTGGCCACAAGGATGCTCTTGGGCCAAGAAAGTGGCCTCTGGGCCTCAGTTTCCCTAACTGAAGGGAAGAGCTCCTTGCTGGGAGGACCACATGAAAAGATGGACATAAAAATATTTTGGAGATAGTAAAACTCCTAGAGTTGGGCTGTATTACTAGCGTTTTTCCCCAGGTGACTGTCGGCTTTCATGCATACCTGAAGGGCCTCCAGTCTCTCCTCTTTCTTTCTGGGAGGCAGAAGAGAATCTTCAAGGTGCTTATCAATATCAGCATCAGACACTTGAGGCCTCCATGCCTGGAGTGGAGGGGCCTGGGACCCACTGTTGAGCCACCTGCCAGGGCAGAAGCACACTAAGCTCTAGGCAGAAGTGAGGAGAAGGCCTCATGCCATGGTTTGTGGAACACTTTGAGATACAGGTCTAAGTAGAGTAGCATTTGGCACCAATGTCGTTCAAAGGTTTTGGTGAAATAGCTCTTTCAGTTTTTATTTGCAGCCTGTTCTCTGCCTGGGATTCATGAAGGACTCAGACTCACCCCTCCCCTCTGACCTCTGATCCCTGTGTTTCCCTGAGCAGACTTGGGTGGGCCTGCCTCTTTTTTCCGTACTGGATGCAGTCTCTCTTTGGGTAGAGTCCTGGGCAGGCCTGTCCTACTGGTTTATCAGATATGGCCAGGAGGGTCTACCCTGCAGCAGAAACACAGCCCAGGCTGCAGCGGGGCCCCTATTCTGCTAGGATGAGGAGGAGGGACACAGCCAGTGACGAGCCTGGCCCAGTCATAGGTCACTGGCGTATGAAACACACAGACGTAAAAAGAAGCCCTGAAAACCTGGAAGTACAGGAAAACCATTCTAAAGAACACTGCCATGAATATCTTTGTGTTCATAAACTCCTCTGGACTTCATATGTTTTCCTTAATTTAGATCCTGCAGTGTGGGATTACTGGGTCAAAAACTGAGCATTTTTAGGCTCTTGGTAGGTACAACATAACTGCTTTTCCCCCAATCCCGTGCAGTTTGCACTCCACCAGCAATGTATGAGCGTGGCATCTTATCACCTCAGCACCACGATTAAGCCTTATAACTTTTAAAATTTTTTGTTACTTTCAGCAGATGAAAATGGTATCTCATTCTCATTCACATAGTCATTCTAGCAAATCTTCATTTTCCCCCTGATTGAATTGTACCCTCTTCACCCTTTTTACCATGTGACTACGAGTAGAAGTGACAGCCAGGAAGATGCTGCAGGGAAGGCCTGTGTCTTAATAATACTTGTCCCCGGTGCCAAGGCAGGTTGGGGGTCTGCACGACTTCCACCTTGGCTTTCATGGTGCTGTTGAAGAGGATAAGTGGGCCATGGAAGAGGGAAAAGCCATTGAACAGCTCACATAATTTTATCTTTTATGTTTATTTTTCTCTTCTCTGGTTTCCAGCTTGATTTTTCTCTCTACGTTATTAGCGTGAGTCAGTAAAGAGAAAAACTATTTAACTTAGTGAGGTTTAGGTTAAACCTTGGAAGGAACTTTCAGGTAATCTAGTTAAAGGTCCTTAAGTTTTGAAACATGATACAGGAATACTCTTGATGAATAATTAGTTATCTAAGTGATTTTAAAGGGAGACAACTGTATCAAGCATTCAACCCAATTATGTTACCTGTTCATTTGGAATCGCATACATTGATATATACATACATTTTTCATTATTATAAACAGCAGAGATCTCTACATTGTAGTGTTTTTTTAAAACTTATTTTACCAAATAAACTCACAATGATAGCAATAATAGTGGAGCATTTAGAACTCACACTCACATACAACATCTCAAGTCAACTCTGGGCAGGGGGTGGTTCGGACCTCATTACCCTGAATTTAAAGATGGGGAAACTGCGAACAGAGAGCTTTAGTGACTTCCCAGGGACCCCAGCAAGGAAGAGTTAGAGTTGGGGCTTGGACCCTAGTTTTCTCATTCTGAGTTCAGTGGGTTTTGGGGAACCTACTCAACGGAGATGCTTTCACCTTGTCTATTTAGTCATTGATCTAACAATTTGTAAGAAGATGGACGGTTGAGGCACAGTCCCCTCTGGAGGGAGGGGAGAGACTGGGCGTCCTTTAAGAGCTGATAACTGTGAAGAAGCCAAGCTCAGTCCATGGAGAAATCTCAGAACCCTCAGTCCCGAGGAGCTCTCTCCGTGGTTGGCTTCCATGGAGCAGACAGAGGACTCATCTTCCTCTCTCTGCTTCCCTCTGCTTCTGCCTAGTCCCTCTTCCTACAGTACGATCTTCAGTAATGCTACTTAGGCTCATTGTTCAATAAACAGTTGAGTGCTAAATGCCTCGCCTTCTTCAAGATACTGGGGATCTAAAAAAGAATAAGGCAGGAGCTTCGACTGTAGATGCTCAGAGTGAAGGAGGCAAACTAAGTCAGTCAGGGCTCCTTGCGAATGACCAAAACCCCGGTTCACGCTGGACTGAAACAAAGGCGAGTGTACAGGCGCGGGCAAGCTGCAGGTGCAGCTCAAGTTCTCTCCCCACCTCTTCTCTCGCACTCTGTAGGGGATCCATTTTCATGCAGTAAGTGGAGGAAGGAGGGGAGAGCATTCCAGGCTGGAGAAGCTGTAAGGAAGCCAGTGTGGCTGGAATGCAGAGAACAGGATGGTGAGAGGCATGGGAGGTGCAGGTAGGCAGATGGATCCCATGGGGTTGTGCTCCGTGTGGTGGGAGAGTGACATGATCACATCTGCGTGCTTAAAAGTTTAATGGCTGTAAACGGTATAGAGAAATTCCAGAGCATGTGGGGAGGCCATCACAGAGCTCCAGGGAAGTGATGGCAGTGTCCTCACTACAGGGTAAAGCAGGAGACGGAGTGAGCAGCGCTTGAGAGATATTAAGGCAGTGAAAACAAGATGGGATGATGGATTGAATGTTGTGAATGAAGGGAAGGAGCTGACAACAATGACTTTAAGTTTTCTGGTTTGCTTAATTGGATGGGTGGTGGTGCCTTCATTGAGCTGGTGATGGTGGGAAGAGAGCCAGACTAGTGGGGGAAGAGTTTGATTCTTGAAATAACGGCTTTGGGGCACCTGTGAAACATCCAGTTGGAGATGTTGAGCTTTTCCCTTTTCTTTCCTTCTTTCTCTCTCTTTTCTTTCTTTCTTTTTTTCTTTCTCTGTCTCTGTCTCTCTCTCTCTCTGCTTTGCTCAAAAATGGACCAACATGACACTCCAACCTTTTCTAGCTCAGGTACCCCACAGTGACTCTAAATTTAAATTTTTGAGAAAGACTGAATCTGATTGGTCATTGGCCAACCAATAGATTGGTTCCCCCTGGGTAAGGTGACTAGCTCTCCTCCAATCAGATATGGCTGGAAAGGAGTGGTGAGTCACTTGGTATAAACTTGGCCACTTAAGGCTGCCCTTTCAGCACAGGCTAAGGGAGAGGAAGGACATTTCCTAGAGCAGGCACTGCAGACAGGCACTCCCAAATACACCGACCACAACTTTAAAATGAGGAGTCAACTAGGTAATCTGTTAAGGGTCCTTTAGCTCTCAACGTTTTGTGGGCCCACTGCCATCTGTGAACAAAAAGAACTGATGATCAGACAGCTGCCCACTGTGTGGAGCTCCATCTGGGCTCCAGACACTGAGAAATGCATCCCTCTCCCTTCTCCCCATGAGCTTGGCACGGCACAGGTTTTCTGGCCTTTGCAGGTGAGAAACCCCAGTTCTCAGCTTTTACTGGAATTCACTGGCTTCTACCCTTGGGAGGACAGCAGAGGGAAAGCCCATTCCTGGGCAGGAGAGCTAACTTGTGGCTTTCCCCAGTGACTGAGCCAATGGGTGACGTCATCCCAGGTCTGTGCTCAGCACACCTGGGCTTTATCATTTCTGGGTTCCCACCCCACCCATTGCTCCTGTTTCCCAGAGACTTGGAGTCATGGGCTGCCTGGCTTCTCAGTACTTCCCACCTTCAGTCTTAGCCCAGTCAGAGAGATTTAGAGGGTCCATCCCTACGGTTCAGGAATCTCAGCACCTGCTTAGTGTGGCTGCCAGGTCCTAGTGTCACAGCATCTGCCTTCTTCCTGGGACTGAGCCCCCTGGGCACCCTAGTTCCCAAGCCTGGATTGCTGTCCTCTTTCCATTGTTGCCCTGCCCCTGCCCCTCCAAAATAAGACCTGCTGTCTCCTTTACTGACCTCTGAGTAAAGATGGTAGCCCAGCCTCACGTGCTAACATTTGCCGCGTTTCCCTTCTACGATATTCTGATTTATAGTAAGAAGTATATATTTGGTCTTCCTTTTGTTTCTGGCACAGAGCTTCTAGAACACTTGGAATTTCCTGAACGGTAAGAGTGACAAAGTGTCTTATTATGTTAATGAGATGATTTCTGGCTGCACCTAAGGATGGGGGTTTGCTGCCAGCATCCCTATCCCTTGGGTTAGAAATGCACATTCTTAGCCCCACCTGAGTCAGAAACTGCACTGGGACGTGAGCTGTGACTGGAGTCTGGTCTGCAGGGGATGGCCTCCTCCCTCCCGGAAAAATCAGGTCCTGTTTCCCCTTGACTGGATATGTTGCTTTCCCAGTTCCATCACACCAGAGGTCCCTTGAACACTTATTTATTCTTTCTCAGTTTCCAAAAGACCGTCGGTCGCCTTTGTCCCCCTTAGTGGCTCAGATTCCAGCAGGTTGATTAGGGCAACACAATTTGGATCATTGGTTTCCAGAGCCAGGTGAGGCCTCCAGGATGCACTAACTTGTCCCGAGCAAAGCTTCTCAGTGGAAGATAATGCCACCTTAGAAAAAATTCTTGTCTCCTCTCCATTTTACAGAAATTGGATCACAGAACCTACAGTGTTTTGCCCAGAGTCACACAGCAGAGTGCAAAGCTGGCCCCAGGACCAAGTCTGCTGGCTTCCGGGCCAGCATTCTTTCCTACTATACCAGGGTTTCTAGAATTTTAATGTGCACGTAAATCCCTGGGGAGCTTGCTAAAATGCAGATTCTGATTCAGTGGGTCTGAGGTGGGGCCCAAGACTCTGCATTCTAACAAGTGCCCAGGGGATGCAGGCCTGCTGGTCCAGGACCACGCCTTGAGTACCGAGGTTCTACACCACACCGTTCATCACTCATCCCTCCTCCCAGACTGGTTTTTGAGAAACTTCCAGCCTAGAAGAGCCAACTCTTGCAGAAGAGAAATGATCCCTTACTTGTGGTCGTGAAAAGAAAGCAGTAGAATCGGTGGGGTTTGAGGAACTGGAAAATCCCTTTGTGTCTCCCTAAGTTCTACCTTCAGCCAACACTGCTAGAAGATCTGTTGATTCTGGGCCTCTTCCCAAGTTGGAATCCACTGACATGCCTCTCTACCCACTGTTCCTAACAGCCTCCACCCCCAAGATGCCGCAGTCCCTGTAGCAGGTCTCCCAGGCCCAGCACCACAGGAAGCGCTCACCATGGCAACAGACAGTCCCAGCGCCAAGTGCATTCATTAGAAGAGCTGGAAAGAAAACAGCCCAGCTCTTCCTGACCCGACTTTTCCAGGGGGTGGGGGGCGACTCTCAGGACTGGGAAAGAGTCTCCCCAACCCAAACCCCAAATAAAGAGCCCAGGGCCACTCCTAGAATCTTAGTGAGAGAAGGAATTTTAAGGCTTAACCTGAGCTTATCATTTTCCAGATGATGCCGGGGAGGGCATGTGACTCACCCAAAGCCACGCTGCCAGTTAAGAGCAGGCTGGGGTGAGAACCTGGTCTCTGGGCTCCCAGCACAGCCTCTATCCCCCTGAAGGAAACTCCCTGAAGGTCAGTGCAATGGACTAAATTGTATCCCCCTTCATATGTTGAAGCCCTAACCACCCCCGACCCTGCCAATACGACTATATCTAGAGACAGGGACTTTAGGAGGTAATTAAGGTTAAATAAGGTCATAAGGGTGGGACCCTAATCCAATAGGACTGTGGCCTTACAAGAAGAAGAAGAAGAGAGACATTTCTCTCTCTACCTCCCTCTACCATGTGAGGATACAGTGAGAAGGCAGCCGTCTGCAAACCAGGAAGAGAGCCCTCAGTAGAACCCGACCACACAGGAACCTTGATCTTGGGCTCCCAGCCTCCAGAACAGTGAGAAAATAAATTTCTATTGTTTGAGCCACTCCAGCTGACTAAGACAGCCTTTGAGTCGGTCACATTCTCACTTAGCATCCCCGGAGGAACCTGGCTCTGATGTCCTTCAGGGTGCCTCTAGAACTCATTATAACAAATCCCTCTTCTCCCCGGCCTGCTGGCAAGTGAACTGGCTTTCTCCACCCTCAGGAGTGAATCTGTTTGGCTTGACTGTGTGTGTTAGGTTGGCCCAGGCAGGTGAAAGCAGGTTGCACTGGTATGGATGACAGCGTGGGTCAAGGGGTCTGAAGGGGTAACAGGGAGAGGATGAGAGCCTTGGTTCGACATTTTCTCCAGCATCTGCACTCGGCTCTCTGCACGGTCCCACTTTCACCTTCACCTTCCCCTTCCCCAGACCCCGAGCTCCAGCCTCGCCCAGTGTCTCGTGATGTCCCGAATGTCCTGCTCTTCTTGCCTCTGTGCCTTCACTGCCTGGAATGCTCCTTCCTTCTTGTTCCCCTGGCAAACCCTCAGCCACCCTCAGACTTAACCCAGTGATCTTCTCCTGCATGAAGCCTCTTTCACCAACACTCCTTGACCCCCATTCCCTTGTAAACAAGCACACACACACAGCAAAGAAATGCATACATTCATGTGTGTGCCTGCACGTGCACACGCACACACAGTTCTTGGTTGTGAACAATGGAAACCAACTCTGGCTAATTGAAACAGAAAAGGGCTTTATTAAAAGGATATTGGATCATCTCCAGAATGACCAGAGAATTGGGAACCCAGGCTGCAGGCTAGGGCACCTCGGAACCAGGCGTGGGACACCATGGGCACTGCAGCTGATACTGTCAACCCTGCTAACGGTGGCCCCTGGCACTGCTGCCACCATCTCCACAACCAGAGCCCCGATTCAGACTCTGGGCCAGTGGATCCAATTGGCAGCGCCTGGGTCACATGCCTGCCTCCTGGTCTAGAGGGAGGTGGGCTCCATGCGTCACCAAGACCTGTGGGGGGCAGGAGGTGGAATTCCCCAAATTATAGAAGAAAGGTTAGTTGCTGGGTGGCCAAAAATCATAACAAATGTCTCCTAGATGTAGAATATTCATATATATATTTATATATATATATTAAAAAATGTTTATCATTCATGGTGGTTATGCTCTGTAAGTTGCTATGAACACTGAATTAAATGCTAGGGACTTCCCTGGCAGTCCAGTGGTTAGGACTCTGCGCTTCCACTGCAGGGGGCATGGGTTCGATCCTTGGTTGTGGAACTAAGATCCCACAGGCCGCGTGGCATGGCCAAAATTATATTTATATATACATATATATATACACACACACACACACTATATTTATATATATTTATTTGTATATATATTTATATGTATACTAAATATATACTATATTTATATTATATATATATATATATATATATATATATATATATATATATATATATATATATATATATATATATATATAAATATAAGCAAATGCTGAACCATTGCTCCAGGGGGAGGTACAGGCTTCAGTGCCTGTACACCTCTGGTGACATTTTTGCTAACTGATTAATACATAATCTTGTCCTATGCATGTTTCTGTTTAAAGACATCTTATTTAATATATACTGTTGATTCACTCACGTTGACCTCATGGACCACAGCTCCATAACTGATGCCTGAGCGAAGCTGATCTAACACATATTTTCTCCGTAAGGCCCAGCACAACCTTCTTGCTCTTAGAATCACTACAAGCACTTCAACACTATGCTTGGGGGCCAGTTTCACAGTTTAAACTGTGAAATCACCCAAAAAAAGCACAAAAATGCAGAAAGCGTGTCACTAAATAGACCGTGAAAAGGGCACATGCTTATAGCATGAGACTTGAAACAAGAAGACGGAGCGTCACCTCATTCACCCTCAGCTCGGGGCACGTTGGGGAGCTTGAATGTGTTGCCTCTTCACCTTTCCACAAATGAGTGACAGCACCACCGGTATCGATTTGAAGGTTATTGACAAATTTTAGCAAGTGGGCGAATTTGAAAATACAGAACCTGTGAATAATAAGGACTGACTATAGAATTATAGTTTGATTATATCTATATGTTTTATTTTATTTATTTATTTTTTTAACATCTTTATTGGAGTATAATTGCTTTACAATGGTGTGTTAGTTTCTGCTTTATAGCAAAGTGAATCAGCTCTACGTATACACATATCCCCATATCTCTTGCGTCTCCCTCCCACCCTCCCTATCCCACCCCTTTAGGTGGACACAGAGCACCGAGCTGATCTCCCTGTGCTATGCGGCTGCTTCCCACTAGCTATCTATTTTACATTTGGTAGTATGTGTAAGTCCATGCCACTCTCTCACTTCATCCCAGTTTACCCTTCCCCCTCCCTGTGTCCTCAAGTCCATTCATTATGTCTGCGTCTTTATTCCTGTCCTGCTCCTAAGTTCTTCAGAACCATTTTTTTTTTTTTTTTAAGATTCCATATATATGTGTTAGCATACGGTATTTGTTTTTCTCTTTCTGACTTACTTCACTCTGTATGACAGACTCTAGGTCCATCCACCTCACTACAAATAACTCAATTTCGTTTCTTTTTATGGCTAAATAATATTCCGTTGTATATATGTGCCACATCTTCTTATATCTATATATTTTATACTTAAAAATACAATTATATATAATTTTCCCGATGTATTTCCACACCTATAAATCTTTTCTAAAAATTTTTATTGAAATAGTATAAATATTATATTAATATATTAATTAGATTATATTATAATTTTAAATATTGAAAATATTAATTTGAATACTATATTGAAATATAAATATTATAAATTGTAAAATATACTTTTATAATTTTTATTGAAATATCGTTGAATATAGTTGTGTTAGTTTCAGGTGTACAACAAAGTGCTTCAGTTATACATATATATATAAATATATACTTTTTTTACATTCTCTTCTATTATAGGTTATTACAAGATATTGAGTATAGTCCTCTGTGCTATACAGTAGATCCTTGTTCGTTATCTATGTTACATATAGTAGTGTGTATATTTTAATCCCAACTCCTAATTTATCCCTCCCCCCGTCCCCTTTGGTAACCATAATTTTGTTTTCTATGTCTGTGGGTCCATTTCTCACTTGTAAATAAGTTCATTTGTATCATTTTTTAAGATTCCACATATAAGCGATATCATGTTGTATTTGTCTTTCTCTGTCTGACTTACTTACTGTGATAACCTCTAGGTCCATCCATGTTGCTGCAAATGGCGTTATTCCATTCTTTTTTATGGCTGAGTAATATTCCATAGTATATATATACCACATCTTCTTTATCCATTCATCTGTCGTTGGACATTTAGGTTACTTCCGTATCTTGACTATTGTAAATAAGTGCTGCTATGAACATAGGGGTGCATGTATCTTCAAATTATAATTTTGTCTAGATATATACCCAGGAGTGGGATTGCAGGATCATATGGTAGCTCTATTTTTAGTTATTTAAGGAACCTCCATACTGTTCTCCATAGTGGCTGCACCAGTTTACATTCCCACCAACATTGTAGGAGGGTTCCTTTTTCTCCACACCCTCTCCAGCATTTATTATTTGTAGACTTTTTGATGTTGGCCGTTCTGACCGGTGTGAGGTTCACACCTATAAATCTTGTTGCAGTGAGGTTTCTTACCCATTGAGGATTCCTGGTTTCTTTTCAGGGGACAGTGGATATCGACCAGGACAGCAGTCACTATGGAACATTGTCCAGTTAGATTTGTACTTGAACCTATAGCAAGGCAATAAGCTTGAAAGCCAGGCACTGTGGAGAGTGGTGGTTTTTCTCCGTTCCTCTGGCCCATGAAGCATCTAGCATGGAGGACCCCATCATCACTTTCTCTTTGGGCAGGTGGACTCCAAGGTCACTGCTCTGGGGCAGAGAAAATAACAAGCCTTGGTAGAACCTCTTCCAGTCCCAAGGGGTTTTGTTAAGAATGAAGGGTCCCCTGTTTGGAATAAGAAACGTGCAACTAGGTATAGGGACCCTAAGAACATCAAGCAAATGGCCATTTATTCCAGCATTTAAATCTGTGGGATGGAATCTCTTTCACTGCTAAGTCTGAGCTGGCCTGGCTCCCTAGGAGGCTCGCAAGAAAGGCACATCAGTTACAGAGAAAGAAGTGATGTTTTCTTCGTAAATCTGAGTATAGCATGAGTATATGTTCAGTCCTGCTACACATTAACCCAACAAACATTTGGATGTTTGAGCACCTACTTAGTGCCAAGCACTGCGCTAGCTGCTGGAGATGTATCAGTAAGCGGAGTAAATGGTAGAGGTGAGATTTGCATCTTGTTCTTAAAGGAAACTTCTGCCCTGGCATAGCTGGAAGGTGGAGGTCAAGTCAAGCTGAAGGGAGATAAAACCTGGCTCGTTTGGGCATTCGCTCTGGGGACAGCCCTGCACTGGCATCATGGGGCCACGACAGGGAGCAGGGCTATCGCTGCCCTGTAGGTGCTCATGGTTATAAGAGGACGGCATGGATGAGAAAAGGGTCCAGATACACATATGAAGGTGTAGAAAGGACACAGACAGCTCAGCAAAGTATCATGGGGTTCCTAGGGACAGAGTGCTCACTTGTGACTAAGGATGGGGTGGGATGCAGGCCAGGCAGACTTCCTGGAGGAAGAGGCCTCGGGATGGCCTTTGAGGTTCAGGGTCTTGGGGAGTATGAGCTGTAAGGAAGCACAATAAGGTGAAGCCACATCAGTGAAAGCTGCCCTGCTTTTGGCCGCAGCCTATCTTTAAAAAAAGAGGGAGGCTCAGACATTTCTGGTTTTAAATCCTGTCTGCCAGGAGCAGCCTTTATTTGGGAGAGCACCCAACCACAGCTTCTGGGCAAGAAGGGGCTCAGAGACGGGCAGGCTCGAGGGTGTAGGGCCATGGGGTGTAAGACCACTGGGCCACCAGTTCACTGAGGCTATTCTGTGTTTTCCCAGGTGTGTTGCCCAACTAGCTGAAAGATTTGTTCCTAATAAGTGAATTGAAAAAAATCCTCTTTCCTGGTTACAGAGGTATGGAGTGTCCCTTACCAGTGACATTTGCTCCTATTAGCCCTGTGGTCACCAGCCAGGGGCCTGCACTGTGGACCAAAGCAATCTGTTTGCACAGGACTCTGCCTGCCCACAACTTTTGCTGGGCACGGGGAGGGGAAGGTGGGGGAAGATGAAGGGTCCAAAACAGAGTCTTGCTGTGCCAAGGGATCTTATATCCTTAGGAACAGAAAACACACACCAAAAAAGGGAGAAAAATGCCAAAGATAACAAAGTAAAAGAAAAAAAAATTTTTTTGTAGGGCTAAGAAAAAAAGCCTCTTGTTGGAGGAAATCAGATTGTTGAATAAATGTGTGATTCCAAAGCCCTTGAGTCCCTGGAAGCCAGAGAGCTGTGTCCACAGAGGCACCCACTAGGAATGGATTGGAAGGCATTGCTCACCCCTTGGACCATCATGTTAGAGTTCTAGGCCAGACGGGTGGGGTGCAGATAGAGGGGAGGTTGCACTGGCTTGGGATAGTTTGCAAAACTATTTCCAGCTATTAGCTCATTTGATTGTCACAACAGCTCCTGGGAGGTAGGACGGTCAGCAACAGTTACTGTGTTTATTTGATAATTACGCAGATGTTCAAAGAGGTGAAATGACCCATCCGAATGCTGGCTAGCAAATTCCAAAGCCAGGACTTGCTGTCAGGGTTATCTGATGCCCCAGCTGCCTCTTGGTAGGAAGGGTGAGGACGTGAACAGAGTTGCAGCATCCCCGGTTCTTTAGATACACTCTGTGATTTCAGTGTGAGTGCCGTGATTCCTATTTACAGATGCCTCTGCTAGCGCATTCCCAGAAGCTGGCCTGCCCGTAAGGGGGCCGAGGGCCACGGGGTATGTGACCGTTGGCACTCTGGGCAGAGTCGAGGAGCCTAGAGCACATGGGCTGGGCCGCACGGAAAGGCAGGCTATTTGGGGTGGAGTCAGGCCAGTTTGACTGCAAGTGTCGTGTCACTCTGCCCCGAAAGCTTGGCAGTGTCACTCCGCATTCCGGCACCCCATTCCTGACACCTCGCCCCGCTGCAGGCCTCCGTCAGCCAAGTCCCGCTGAGCTGGGCTCTGGGACTTAAAAGGTGGTGGGAGTCTGTCCCCCCCCAGGCTGCTGCTCTGCCCAGCCCGTCTTTTCATCCTCAGCCTGGCGGCAGCCTGGGCAAAGACCATGAGCACCGGGCTGCACACCTATCCTAATCACATCGCTGCCCCAGTGGTGACTTTTTTTTTTTTTTAATTAAAACCAAAAGTCCACGGAAGGAGCAAAGTCAAATCGAGCCCCTGCTGGACACCTGGCTTTGGTGACACAGTGACATGGTCCTTGCCTTCAAGGAGTTTAGAGTCTCCCACCTGAAGTACTGGCTTAGAGCACACTTAGAAATGCCTGGGGCATCTGGGTTGTCCCAGTGACTGGGGGCACAGAGGGAGCCAGGGGTGTTAAATATCCCACAACACACAGGATTGTCCTCCCGCCCTCAGCACCAGCAGCACCCTTGCTGAGAAACACGGGCAGGAGATCGATTGGAAGTTAGACATTTCCCCCCATTTTGCAGATGTGAACCCTGAAGCCTAGGAAGGTTAAGGCACTAGAACTGAATCCGGTTATACCAGACTCCGCCTCTCTTATGCCTCTGGGTAAAATGGGGTGATGATTGTACCAACCTCTTCAGGAGATCACCGGGCTCTTGGGCAAACACAGCCTCGGAGCACCAATCCCCAAGCAAACGGGAGGAATTATCCGTGGCCTCGGAAAACTTGGGAAGACTCTAGGATGACTGTCTGGGAGGTGCAGGTCAGGCTGGGTGTAGCTTTGGGGGAGGGAGGAAAGGAGGGAAATGGGTCTCTGGACTTTTTCTGTGTTTCTTAAAGCAGCAGCTCCCAGAGTCCTGCTGGTGGCTCACTGGGGTGGAGGAAAGTCCCAGTGGGCCACCCACCCCAGGATTAGCCCACCTCCAAAAGAACAATAGAAAGAGTCAGAATTCCTTCCTAGCTGACCCCGCCCAGCAGCGGGCCTTGGAGAATCACAGCCTGCTGTTCCCGCAGTCCAGGATTTCAGGTGGTCAGCAGTGTGTGCAAGGAAGAAGGGGAGTGAGGGGGAGGGAGGCAGGACCTGCTCCCGCGCCTAAGTCCCTGCTCCACTGCACTGCCCTGTCCTGGGAGGATGATCTTTGGTACCCTTCAGACACTAACTCCTCCCTGGGCATCTGGCCACCCCAGGAGCCCAAGTATGAACAGTCTATAGAAGTTCTGAGGTTCAAGACGTTGAACCTGATCAAACTCCTGGACTGTGCACCCAGTCAAACCGGGTGTCCTGGGTGGAGCTGCTTCCTGGCGGGGCTGATTGAACTGCACAGTGGGGTGGACTCAACACTGGGCTGGCAGAGAGGCCATGGGGATCTGCCGCTACATGCTGTGTGACCTTGGGCAGAGCACTTAACCTCCCTGGAACCAAGGGAGGATAGACTGTCATTCATTCATCCTCCCTCCCTTCTTACCTCCTTATAGTATTTTTTTATGAGGTATTTTTAGCATCAGAATAACAAACACCCCATGCCCACTTCCCAGTTCTGCCAGTTTTTTACATTTTACCATATTTGCTTCAGACTTTAAAAAAAGAATAACCTCACAGATACACTTGAAGATCCTCAAGAGCCCTCCCTGATGTCCCTTCCCTCCCTACCACCCTTCTGCCCTCTCCAGAGGAGACCACTATCCTGAATTTGTTGTTTATCATTCTACACCTGTTTGGTGCTTTAAACATATGTGTGCATCCATCCACCCCCATGACTAATAGGGATGCCTGCCTCGCTCTGCCCACCTAATGACTTTAGGATCAAATTGTTCAGGGAGTGGGGCAGAGAAGGAAAAGGAGAAGAGGAAGAGAAAGGCTTTCTTATTGATTTTAAAAGCTATATATTAAAGGCATGGACCCTTTGTGAATCACATATGTTGTATTTATTTTTCCTAGTTTGATATTTGCCTTTTCATTTTAACTTGTTAATTTTTAGTCTAACTTCTTATTCATTTCAATTTGTACATGTTTATTATAGAAGAATGATAAAATACAGAGAAGCAATAGAAACCACAGTCAACCACATTTAAATCATCCAGAGACAAGCCCATCTTAGTGTTATCTTCCCACTTTTCTGTAATTCCTTTTCATTTTTGCATTGTTCGTATTTTCCTTAGGGTTAAAAATATGTATTAAGTATTTACAATATGCAGGTTGAGAGCGAAGGGTATAGATATATAGCCTTTGTCCTTGCTTTCCAGGAATTTATCATCTAGTATAGGAAACATCTTTTAAGACAATCATGATAGAATGCAAAAAAGCAATAATTATGAAAAATAGAATTTGAAGAGATTTCTGGATTATTGGGCAAGACCTCTGTACTGTCTCATGAACTCCCAAGGGCAAAGTTAATGATAATCAATATGGTACTAAAATTATTGTCTTAACAATTGTTCTACTGAGAGGTTACCCTTGGGGAAGAAGTCATAGTGTTTTTCTATACCTTTGTAAACAAACATTGGATTAACATTTTAGAAGTGGTTATTTTCACTTGATATATCACACAGCCTTCATCATGACCATCTATGTTGATTTACATCACCATTTGAAATGGCTGGAGATGTTCCATTGTATGGATATATACCAATTTCTTTTATTGATTTCCTATTGTTACATACTTCGGTTGTTTTTGTTTTGTGATTGTGTCTCAGCAGTCTTATACTTTTATGCAGAGAAGCCTATCAGTATATTCTTTTGTGTTTTTTTTTTCTTTGATATCAAGCTTAGAAAGCCTTTCCCTAGCCTGAGATGCATTAATTTAATACATATTTATAAAGTCCCAACCAGGCACCAGGTTTTTGTTCTAGGTACTTTGGATCTATCAATGAACAAAACAGGTGAAATTCCCAGTTCTCCTGGAGCTGACAGTTTATGTGGGGAGGGGGTGTGTGTAGGGAAGTGGGAGGCAGGTAATATACAATAAACCTAATAAATAAGTAAATTG
Source organism: Balaenoptera acutorostrata (assembly GCF_949987535.1). Classification (NCBI taxonomy): domain Eukaryota; kingdom Metazoa; phylum Chordata; class Mammalia; order Artiodactyla; family Balaenopteridae; genus Balaenoptera; species Balaenoptera acutorostrata. The sequence goes on along the minus strand of NC_080083.1, from coordinate 18,183,832 downwards.
TGTGTTAGAAAGTGATGAATGATATTGGGGAAAAAAAGGTGGAGCTGGGTAAGTGTATAAGTGGTGCTGGGGAGGGGAAAACGGGGGACTAGCCAGGTATAGGGCAGTCATGTCTTTCAGGCTTTGTAACCAGGGTGTACGCTGAAAGCCACACACAGAAGCAGCCCCTGCTGCTGCCGGCCACTTTATCTCTTATTCAGTACAACAAAGTCGGTCTTTCTTCCGTTATGGGGATGGATCACGGTTTCTTTGGTTGAGCTCTGGAGAAAGGGGTTGGCTTACACCAAGGTCACACTGTGAGAAAACATGTGCCTTTACATTTTGGAATCACATTCGGCTCAACAAGATGCTAGTTCTATACTTGTCACTCAGGGTCTGAGGGGGCAGACGGTTGTCCCTGGCTCCCCCCCCCACCCCATCACACGATCCCAGTGGTTTACCAAGTGGAAGAGAAATCAAAGTGCCCTGTGCTACTTAAAGTTGTTTCTCTGCCCATATCTGTACCTGCATCTTCTACATCTCTGTTCACATTTTACATATAACTCAATCTATTAGGAATTCATTTTAGAATATGATACTATGGTACGGTCCTAACTTAACTTTTTTTCCCAGAGTGTGAACAACGTTGAGTAATTCTTCCTTTCCCTGTTGATCTAAAGTATCACTTTATTGTGTTCTGACTTGAATACTTAAGGGCACACCACTGAACACCTGCTTCAAAAGGTGACACTAATTCCTGAATCACTGAAAGGTGAAACAGTCGTTTCTGCAGATGTCCAGCCTCCCTTGACTTTGCATGATTGTACTATTAATCAGGCTCACATTTTTCCATTTGCTAACGAAGCTACCTTGAGTGACTTGCAGATTCTTTGCTGAAAGTCAGATGTAGCAGTATGATAATAAAAATAAAGTTTCATATTTATTGGATGCTTTCTCCAGACCAGGCTCTTTTTCTAAGTCCTTTATATTTAACTTAATTTAAATCGCAACACAAGTCTCTGAAGCATTATTTTACAGTTGGGGAAATTGAGGCTAGAAAGGTCATATAGCTAACTTGAGGTCCCACAGTGTCACCCTGAACATGCATTTGAACCCCAACAGTCTGTGCTGTTAACCAGAGTGTGTGGCCTCACTGTAGGAGCAGAGGTTTGGGGGAGCAGGGACAAAGTGGTCATATGGAGAAAATGCTCATAGTCATATATTCATCACACTTGGTAAGTGCTTCCTACATCCAGGCTCTGTGTTAGACCCAGATTACAAAAAAGCCAGGTTTGTGGGGCTCTGGGAAAGCAGAGTGCACACCTGGGGTGAACGTGCTCACACTCATTTACACACAGATTGTCATCAGTAGCTCTGGGGGAAATGCCAGGTACAATGTTGACTGTGAACACATTTCATTGACCACAGACCTTGATACCATCTACTTCTCTGGGTACTTACTAATCCTTCATCCTTCTAACTTCTGAACCAGCACTCACCCTGAAGAGTCCCTGTCCACAGCACAGCCACAAATACCACCAAGAGCTCCTTCTCTGAAGAGGATTCCTTCACCACCTTACAAATCTGCTTTTTATGTCTTCCTGCCCAATCAGTAGACCTTTTATTTCCTTTTCTTGTCTTATTGCATTAGCTAGGACTTCCAGTACAATGTTAAAAAGAAGTGGTGAGAGGGGACATCCTTGCCTTGTACCTGATTTTAGTGGGAAAGCTTCAAGTTTCTCACCATTAAGTATGATGTTAGCTGTAGGTTTTTTGTAGATGTTCTTTATCAGGTTGAGGAAGTTCTCTATTCCTAGTTTACTGACAGATTTTATCATGAATGGATGTTGGATGTTGTCACAACTTGCTTTTCAAAGATGATATCTCATGATATATTTTGTTGTCAATAAATGCATGTTTATATTATCTTAAATAGGTGTAATATTCCATTTATATGGCTATACTGGCAAATATTTAAACACCCTTCTACTGTTGAATTTTTAGGTTGTTTCTGCGGATGTTGTTTTTGAGGTATACAGGCTGATAAAGGCAATACTAAGTAAGGATTGGTATACATCATTTCAGAGCCTTCCATTCAAGAGGGCTGGGGAAGAGGAGAACCAGCAGTGAAGAGAAGCAGGGGCCTGAGGCGAGAAAGGACAGGTGTGGAGGATAGGTGGAACCAGGAAATACTGCCCTCATCTAGCATTTGCCTCCCTCTAGTCTGGTCCATGCCTCCAACTTGCTCCTACTCCTGGGACCCTGATCAGGAGGGAAGGGAAACCCATATGCTGTCAGGTGCCAAAGTGCAGGATCCCTGCCCAGTTGCTAGTATGTCTTCTTGTCCAAAGCCTGCTTGGGTCAGCTTACATTGCCATACGAGAAGGCTGAAGACTGTCTGTGGAGGTCAGGAGTGCTAGTGACCGGGTATTCCTGGCTCTTCATCTTTCCAACGCGTGGTAACATTTGCTTCCCCACTGCCTTCAAAGTTAAGCTTGGCCGTGAGACTCGCATTGTCGGTCCAGGATGACAGCTTTCAGAGCCAATACATGGCTTACCATGTTCTCTTTCCTCCTGTCACAGCAACCAGCAATGCTCCAAATGGGGCTGCTCCCTCAGCCTGGGTCCCAGAATGTCCTCCAAGCAGGGTAGAGTTTCCAACTGACATGCCATGACTCACAGCCCAAGTGAGAAATGAGCCTTGTTGCTGAAGTCGCTGACTTGGAGTCATATTGTTATTCAGCATGACCTATCCTCTCCTCACTGATACTGTGTCTTCCCAGTCAAACATTAGGCCCCCCAATTAGGGTAACTTCCCATTTACAATAAACTCCTCATTCTTCTAGAAAATTCTGAACCATACCAAATTTATAAAAATCTCAACATGCACCCTACATGAACTATGTCTAAAGTGTCCAATCTTATCTGTTGTATATTTATGAAATGAAACCATTTGGTGAGACTTGTTCTCGCTGATTCACTGGAGACTCCAAGTGATCATGACTTGGAAATATCCACAATTTGTTTCTTTCTTTGGATTTTGGACAGGGACATACATTGACTGGACCATCCCTTTATGAAATGATGATTATATGTCCTTGTCTTTTTTTTTTTAACATATTTATTGGAGTATAATTGCTTTACAATGGTGTGTTAGTTTCTGTTTTATAACAAAGTGAATCAACTATACGTGTACATATATCCCCATATCTCCTCCCTCTTGCGCCTCCCTCCCACCCTCCCTATCCCACCCCTCTAGGTGGTCACAAAGCACCGAGCTGATCTCCCTGTGCTATGCGGCTGCTTCCCACTAGCTATCTATTTTACATTTGGTAGTGTGTATATGTCCATGACACTCTCTAACTTCGTCCCAGCTTACCCTTCCCACTCCCTGTGTCTTCAAGTCCATTCTCTACGTCTGCGTCTCTATTCCTGTCCTGCCCCTAGGTTCTTCATGACCTTTTTTTTTTTTTTTAAGATTCCATATATGTGTGTTAGCATACGGTATTTGTTTTTCTCTTTCTGACTTACTTCACTCTGTATTATGTCCTTGTCTTCTGTCCTCTGGCTCCTCTCTCCAGTCCTCTGATTTCTCACAAACTGTGTTGACTTGTCTGCAAGCACAACTGCAAGTTTTCACAGTTTCTTCATTCATCTTGGGCTTTAATTCCCCATCTTCATGATGTCTGTCCTGTCTTTTCCAGTTTGAAGATTATTCTCCTGGTTGAAGACAGAAGCAACTTAAAAGCTGAGTAGTTCTGCTTTCTCTCCATCATCTGTTTATATTACATCAAAATCCCCAAGTCCTGGCCTAGCCTTGACTTTTTTTTTTTCCCTTTCTCTGAATAAACCTTAAAAAAATTTCTGTGTTTTCTTTAACGCATTTCACAGGCTTCAGCTCATTCTGGATTGATTTCTCTTTCCTAACACTATTTGCTCCTGAATATTCTTTAGAAGTTACTTTATTAAACTTAAATAGTGCTAAAGTAACAACAAATATCCAAGATAAAAATTGCTCATAATTATGTAACCTAATCAAACCAATGTTTTTTTTCCATACTTTAATTCTTATCTTTCTGCATATTTTATTTTTAAATATTGGTGGCAATATCTGTAACAAACATTTAAAATTTTTGAAATATAATACATAAGGTGAAAAAAAAATCTGTTATCTCTGGATTACTGTAAATACCAGTTTAACCACACCCCTCCCCCAGGTCAAGAAATAGATCACTTCTAGCATCCCAGAAGCTTCCGTCATACCTCCTCCCAATCACTACCTCTCCCTCTCCATGTAATTAACCACAATCTTTTTTTTTTTTTAATATTTTATTTATTTTATTTATTTATGGCTGTGTTGGGTCTTCGTTTCTGTGCGAGGGCTTTCTCTAGTTGCGGCAAGTGGGGGCCACTCTTCATCGCGGTGCGCGGGCCTCTCACTATCGCAGCTTCTCTTGTTGTGGAGCACAGGCTCCAGACGCGCAGGCTCAGCAATTGTGGCTCACGGGCCCAGTCGCTCCGCGGCATGTGGGATCCTCCCAGACCAGGGCTCGAACCCATGTCCCCTGCATTGGCAGGCAGATTCTCAACCACTGCGCTACCAGGGAAGCCCCTAACCACAATCTTGATATTAATCTCTTCCTTGCTTTTCTTCATGGGGTTCACTCACTAAGTATGTGCTCCTAAATTCTAGTTAATTTTGCCTGTTATTTGAACCTTATATAATTGGAATTATAAGTATGTGTTCCTTTGTGATAGCTTATTTTGTTCAATATTACATTTGTGAGATTCATCCATGTTGCTGCATGTGACCCTTTTGTTCATATGTTGTCCAGACATACCAAGCTGTATCTATCTGTTCCATTTTTGATGGCCATTTGGATTGTTTTTAATTTGGGGCTTTTGTGAATGATGCTGCTATGAACATTCTAATGTGCATCCCTTAGTGAACACGTGCACACATTTCTATTGAGTTAATAACTAGGAAACAACTCGGGTTGGAGGCTGTGTGGATGTTCTGTTTTAGTGGCTAATGCCAGTTTTCCAAAGTGGCAATATCAATTTGCATTCCAATCAGTAGCGTATGAGAGTGACCATTGCCCTATATCCTTTTCAACACTTGTTATTGTTGCTGTTTAATTTTAGCCATTCTGGCAAGTGTGTAATGGTATTACAGTATGCTTTATTTTGCATTTCTTTGATTAATAGTAAAGTTGAGCATCTTTTCATTTGTCTATTAACCATTTGGATATATCTTTTGTAAAGTGCTTTTTCAAATTCCTTGCCTAATTTCTTTTTGGTTGTTTACATTTTTCTTATTGATTTGAAAGAATTTTTAAAATAAATATTATCTATGTGAGCCCTTTGTGGTTATATGTGCTGCAAATACCTTCTCTCACTTGTGGCTTGTCCTTTCGTTCTCTTAATGTCTTTTGATGATCAGAAGTTCTTAATTTTAATGTAGTCAAATTTAGCAGTTGTTTCCTTTATGACTGGTACTTCCTTTGACCTATTTTTAACAGTTTTTCTCTCCATGAGGTCTTGAAGAACTTTACCTCTATTATCTAGAAGGATCCTGTCCTTCCTTGTTTTGTTTTGTTTCCTTCCCTCCCTTCCTCCCTTCCTTCCTTCCTTCCTTCTTTTCCTTCCACATTTATCTCATGTTTTTCATTTCACATAAATAGAATTATACAGTATGTATTCTTGCTTTGAAAGAATATATAGTGTTGTCCAACACTATTTATTGAAAAGACTGCCATTTCCCTACTGATCTGCAGCACTACCTTTATCAAACATCACACGGATATATATACACACATATATATATACCCCTTGTTTGTTTCTGAGCTTCTTACTCTATTACATGTATTAATTTGTCCTTACACCACACTGTCTTAAATGCTGTGTTTTAATTTATTGATTTTATTTTTGGCTGCATTGGGTCTTTGTTGCCGCGCACAGGCTTTTCTCTAGTTGCGGTGAGCGGGGGCTACTCTTCGTTGCGGTGCACGAACTTCTCATTGCGGTGGCTTCTCTCGCTGCGGAGCACAGGCTCTAGGCGCACAGGCTTCAGTTGTTGTGGCTCGCGGGCTCTAGAGCGCAGGCTCAGCAGTTGTGGTGCACAGGCTTAGTTGCTCCGCGGCACGTGGGATCTTCCCGGACCAGGGCTCGAACCCGTGTCCCCTGCATTGGCAGGCGGATTCTTAACCACTGCGCCACCAAGGAAACCCAAATGCTGTATTTTTATAATAATTTTTGATGTTAGAAAAGGTCATCCCACCTTGTTCTTCTCACTCAGGAATGGCATGACTATTCATGATCCATTGTATTTTCATATACATTTTTGAAAATGTCACACTCCACAAAAATGTTGGGATTATAATTGAGATTGCATTGAATCTATAGAATAATTTGGGTACAGTAGACATCTTTACAACGTTGTCTTCCAGTCCGTGAACATGGTATACTCCTTCATTTATTTTGATCCTCTTTGCTATTTCTCTTACTGTTTGAAGGTTCACTTTGCAACATATTTCATTAGATTTATTCTTAGGTATTTTATGGTTTTATGCTATTGGAAATGGTATACTTTTATTACATTTTATTTGTTTTTTTCTGATATATAGAAATGCAAATAATTCTTGTATATAGACCTTGTTTCTAGTGCCTTTCTAAGCTAATTAGTTCTTAAAATTTATCTGTGACTCTTGGATTTTCTATACATCATATATCATGTTACAATGCAAATAATGACAATTTTATTTCTTCCTGTTCAACCCTTTAATGTCTAACTGCACTAGATTAATACAATGTTGAATAAAATTGGTGATAGCAAACATCCTTATTTTGTTACTGATCTCAAAGGAAAATCTTTCAACATTTCACCATTATATATCAAGATTACTATCCATTTTTTAGAGATGGTCTTCTCAAGTGAAGGAAGTTCCCTTCCATTTCTAGTTTGCTAAGAATCATGAATGAGGTTTAAATTTATCAAAATATTTTCCTGTATCTACTGAGATAATAATATGGTTTTCATCCTTTATTCTGTCAATAGGATAAATTGCATTGATTGATTTTCTAACATTAATTCAATTTTGCATTCCTAGAATAAACCCAACTTGGTCATTTACAAATAGGCTTCGAAATATTTTGTTTACAATTTTTTATCTGGTTTACGAATGAGATTGACCTAGAATCTTCCTTTTTCCAAATGTTCCAGCTAGAGTTTGTTGTCAATGTCATGCTGGCTTCACAAAATAAGTGGGGGAATAATATCTCTTATTCTCTAGAAGAGTTTGCAAGATTGGAATGATTTCTTCCTTAGGTGTTTTACAGAATTTGTCAGTAAAGCTATCTGCAGTTATCTTCTTTGGGCAATTTCAAATGATGGATTGAATGTGTCTTATAGTTATATGAGTATTCAGGTTTTCTGTTTCTTCTTGTGTTGCTTTTTGTAAGCCATGTTTTACAAGGCATTTGTTCATCTCATCTAATTTTTCAAATTTATTGGCATAAAGTTGTTTACAATATTTTCTTCTTGTCTTTTCAATATCTGTGAAATCTATGGTGAGATTCCCATTTTCACTGCTGACATTCATTCATGCCTTTTCTATCTCTTTCTCTATTATCAGTCTTGCTTGGGGTTTATCAATTGCATTCATTCTTTCAGACACAACTCTTCACTTTGTTGATACTCTTTAGTACTTGTTTGTTTTCTGAATTTCATTTAATTGTTGCCCTTTATTATTTTCTTCCTTCTATTTTCTTTGTGTTTAATTTGTTGTTCTTTTGTTAGCATCTTGAGATGAAAGCTTAATTTTGCTTTTTTCAGTCTCTTCTAATATATGCATTTAATTTAAAGTTCTCAATTTCCCTCTAAGCATGTCTTTAGGTGTATTCCACAACATTTGATATGTAGTATTTTTGTATTATTTAATTCAAAATATTTTAAAATTTCCAGTATGATTTCTTTTTTTAATTCATGTGTTAGTTAGGAGTGTATGTCTTAATTTCCAAACATATTAGGATTTTCTATTTATCTTTTTTATATTGATTTCAGTTTAATTGCATTATGATCATAGAAAAAATATTCTCTGGACAACTTCAGCTTTTTCAAAGTTCTTAAGATTTGCCTTATGGCCAGCATATGGATAATTTTGTAAATGTTTGGCATATGCTTTAAAAGATTATATTTTCTGTAATTATTAGGTACAGTGTTTTATTCAATATATATTTCCAATAAGTCAATTTTACTGATCATATTATTCAAATCTTTGTCTGGATTTTTTAAACATTAACCAGGAGTTGTGTTTTAAAAATTTCCACTCTGTGGAATTTTCTATTTCTCTTTATATCTTTAATTTTTGCTTCCATATACTTAAGGCAGTATTGTTAGGTGAATAGAAATTTTGAATTTTTATATCTTTTTGGTGAATTGAGCCTCTTATAGCTATGAAATATTCCCATTTACCTCTAGTAATTCTTTTGGCCTTAAAGTCTTTTGAAAGACACTAATATAGCAACACCAGCTTCCTTTTGGTCAGTGTTTCATAATAGAAGTTTTTCCCATATTTTTACTTTCAACCTTTCTGTGTCTTTGTGTATTGGATATGCTTCTGGTAAACAATAGACAATTGTTTATTTTTTTATCTAATCTGACAATAATTGAAGCATTTACTTTATTTATATTTTTTTGCAATTAGTGATATATTTGGTTTTAAGCTACCATCTAAGTGTTTTCTATATATTTCTCCTGTTCCATGTTTTTTTTAACCTGTCCTTCATTAACCCCTTTCAGGTTGATTGAGAATTTTATTATCCATCCCCCTATTAGCTCAGAAGTTATAAACTCTTTTTTTTATTACTGTAAAGCTTATGCTAAAGATAAACAATATGCACCCTTATCAAAAATCAAATGTTAATTGGCGCTTGTCCTTGCTTCCTGGACAATGCAAAGACATTAGAACACTTTTCCTGTTGTTTATCCTGCTCTGTTTTATATGCTAATTGTTGTCATATATTTTAATTTTCTCCCTATATTTATATCCTACCCCATATAACTAATATTAATGATATGTTGTGGATCCATCTGTACCTTTCTCCATGCTTAGAGTAACACAAACATGTACATACAGCGATTCTATCTTTGTTTGGTTTTTATAAAACTGAGGTTATGTTAGATACATTTTTGCTGAAACTTGTTTTACTCACATAAATACCATCACTATTTTTTAAGGTCAATAGGTGCATATCTAATTTAGCTCTTTTTTTATTGAAGTATAGTTGATGTTGTATTAATTACTGCTGTACAGCAAAGTGATTCAGTTATACATATATGTACATTCTTTTTTTAATTTTCTTTTCCATTATGGTTTATCATAGGATATTAAATAAGTTCCCTGTGCTACACAGTTGGTCCTTGTTGTTTATCCATCCTATATATAAAAGCTTACATCTGCTAACCCCAACCTCCTACTCCATCCTTCTCCCAACCTCCTCCCCCTTGGCAACCACCAGTCTGTTCTCTATGTCCATGATTCTGTTACTGTTTCATAGATAGGTTCATTTGCATCATATTTTAGATTCCACATATAAGTGATAACATATGGTATTTGTCTTTCTCTTTCTGACTTACTTCACTTAGTAGGGTAATCTCTAGTTTCATCCATGTTGCTGCAAATGGCATTATTTCATTCTTTTCTATGGCTGAATAGTCGTCCATTGTATATATGTACATCTTCTTTATCCATTCATCGGTTGATGGACATTTAGGTTGCTCCTATGTCTTGGCCATTGTGAATAGTGCTGCTATGAACATAGGGGTGCATGTATCTTTTTGTAATTCAGCTTTTATATAGCTAAAGATTATTTCATACTGTAGACCTACCATAATTTATCCAGTCACTCCCCTATTATAGAAATGAAGTTATATTTAGCCTTTATCACTACAAGCATTGCTATAGCAAATAGCTTTTCACACATGAGTTGAAATATTGGTGCTTTCATTTCTATAGGGTAGATACCTAGATATGAGATTGCTGGGTCATAGGTTAAGTGTATATCTTTTCTTTTTCCTAAAAAAAAAATTTTTTTTATCAAAAGAAAAGACTTCTTTTAAAATAGCAACAAAATTAAATGCCTGAGATTAAGCTTGACCTAAATGAGGAAAATTTTTTAAGCTTTAAAACACTGTTGATGGACAATAGCAATTGCAATGACATATTCTTATGTCTTATGAGAAGACTCATATCTTTAAGATGCCAATCCTCCCCAAATTAGTCATATATAATTATATTTCCATATTTAATATTATACAATTATATAAAGTTTATAAATTCAATCCAAATGAAAGAAAAATACTGACAAGATTTTTTTAACCAGACAAGCTGATTCTGAAAGCTCATATGAAAAAATAGACAAGCAAGAAGAGCCAGGAAAACTATGAAAAAGGAGAACAGTGAGTAGGAATATCCAGTATTCCTACTGGATATTTTAATATAATTCAAAGCCTTAATTATGAAAACAGTATGGCACTAGCTTGTGAACAGAGAGGCATACCTAGAGAACAAAACAGGAGGTCCAAAGGAAAAACCTAATTCATATGAGAGTTTAGTATAAAATAAAGGAGGCATTGCAAATGAGTGGGGGAAAGATGACTTTGCAATAAATGGTATTGGGAGCAACAGATAACCACCTGGAAAAAAAATTAGGTTGGATATATACCTCATACTTCATGTTAGGCTGAAGTTTAAATAAACTAAATTTGGGATCTTACAAATAAATTTTTAATCCATTAAAAGAAATAGAAGAAAACATGGGCAAACTCCTTTGTTACCTTGAAACAGGGAAGGCCTTTCTAATTATAACTCAATTTCCAGAAACCATAGAAAATATAGAATTAGTTTATGAAAGTCATTAAACAAACACAGCAACAACAACAAACTCTGGGGAAAAGAATCTGGTTTCTAAAGTCACCACATTATGTTATTTAAAATGTCCATTTTCAACAAAAAATCATGAGATATGCAAGAAAGTATGACTTATACACAGAAGAAAAGTAGCCAATAGAAACAACCCCTGAAGAAGCCCAGACATTGGACTTACTAGAAAAGACTTTGAATCAGCTATTTCAAATATGTTCAAGAGCTGAAGGAAACCATTTCTAAAGAGCTAACAGAAAATATGAAAACAATATCTTACCAAATAGAGATTTCCAATAAGGGGATAGTGTGTGTGTGTGTATGACTCCAATAGAAATTCTGGAGTTAAAATTTACAGTAACTGAAACTAAAAAAATCACTGGAGGGGCTCAACAGCAGGCTTGAACAGGCAGAAGGAAGAATCAGTGAACGTGAAGATATGTTGATTGAGATTATCTAGTGTGAGGGACAGAAAGAAAAAGGAATAAGGAAAAATGAACAGAGCCTCAGAGAGCTGTGGAAATCCTGAAAAGAGGGAAAAGAATATTTGAAGAAATAATTGATGAAAACTTCCTAAATTTGATGAAAAACATTAATCTGCACATCCAAGAAGCTCAATGAATTGCAAATAGGATAAACTAAAAGAGATTCACATCAAGATATATCATAATTAAACTGTTGAAAGACAAAGAATCTTGAAAACAGCAAAAGAGAAATGACTTATTACATACAAGGAACCTTCAGTAAGACTGATAATTGATTTCTCATCCAAAACAGTTGAAACCAGAAGGAGTGGAATGACATAGTCAAAGTGCTGGAATAAAAAGCCAGTCAATTGGGAATTCTATATCCAGCAAAACTAACCTATAAAAGAGAAATAAAGACATTCCCAGATAAACAGCAACTAAGAATTCATCACTAGTCGACCCACCCTTACAAGAAATACTAAAAGGAGTCCTTCAGGCTGAAATGACAGGAGGGTGTACAGTAACTCAGATCCACATGAAGAAACAAAGAATACTTGTATAAGTAACTACATAGATAAATATAAAAGACAGTATCAATATATTTTTGTTTGTAACTCTTTCCACTCCCATTTCATTTAAAAGACAGCATGGAACAATAATTATAAATCTGTGGTGATGGGCATACAACGTATAAAGATGTCATTCATATGACAATAACAGCACAAAAGTGGGTGAGGAAATGGATCTATATAGGAGCAAAGTTTTTATATACTATGAAAGTCAAGTTGGTATTAATTTAAACTAGACTGTTATAAATTAAGATATTAATTATAATCCTAAGGGTAACCACCTTTGAGAAAATAACTCAAAAAATATAGTAAAAGAAGTGACAAGGGAATTAAATGGTAGAAAACATATATTTAACAAAAAAGCAGTAACAGAAGAATAGATTAATAAAAAAGACATAAGGTACATTAAAAAAAAAAAATAGCAAAATGGTAGTTATAAACCTTACCCTAGGGCTTCCCTGGTGGCATAGTGGTTGAGAATCTGCCAGCCAATGCAGGGGACACGGGTTCGAGCCCTGGTCTGGGAAGATCCCACATGCCGCGGAGCAACTAGGCCCGTGAGCCACAACTACTGAGCCTGCGCGTCTGGAGCTTGTGCTCCACAACAAGAGAGGCCGCGACAGTGAGAGGCCCGTGCACCGTGATGAAGAGTGGCCCCTGCTCGCCGCAACTAGAGAAAGCCCTCGCACAGAAATGAAGACCCAACACAGCCAAAAATAAATAAATAAATAAATAAATAAATAATTTAAAAAACAAACAAAAAACCTTACCCTATCAATAATTAAATATCAACACATCAAACATTCTAGTCAAAAGGCAGATGTGGTAGAACGGATAAAAAACCATTATCCAACTATATGCTGTCTATAAGAAACACATTTTTATTCAAAGACACAAAAAGGTTGCAAGAAAAAGTAATAGAATGGAAAACAGTATCAAAAAAGAAATGGAGCGGCTATACTAATATCAGAAAAAATAAACTTTAAGACAAAAATTGTTACTAGATACAAATAAATGTATTTTACAATAATAGAAGGGCCAATCCATCAAGAAACATAACAATATGTGCATAAACATATGTGCACCTAACAGTAGAGCTCTAAAATACATGAAGCAAAAAACTGGCAGAAATGAAGAAAAATTCAAAATTCAACAATATTTGGGGACTTCATTTCCAACTTTCAATAATGGATAGAACAACTAGATAGAACATCAACAAGGAAACAGAAGACTTGAACAACACTATAAAACAAGTAGATCTAACATATCTATAGAACAATCCACCCAACAACAGCTGAATACACATTCTTCTCAAGTGCACATGAAATATTCTCCAGGATAGATCATATGTTAGGCCATAAAAGTTTCAGTAAATTTAGAAGCCTTGAAGTCATACAAAGAATGCTCTCCAACCACAAGGGAATGAAATTAGAAATTGGTAATAGAAGAAAAATTGGGAACTTCACAAATATGTGGAAATGAACACAGTCCTAAATAACCAATGAGTCAAAGAAGAAATCTCAAGAGAAATTAGAAAATACTTTGAGATGACTGAAAATGAAAACACATGCCAAAATTTATAGAATTCAGTGAAAGCAGTTCTTAGAGGGAAACTTATAGCTGTAAACACCTATATTAAAAAAAGAAGAAAGCTCTTCAATCAAAAATATTACAAAAGAAGATTTTGTTTATTTGTCAACTAAAAAGTATATATTAACATCAAGTTCAAAATGTACAAAAGGTTATCATGATATAAAAATTGCCCACCCATCCCTGTTTTCCAAAACACGTTTTCCTTTCCTTCCCCTTAGATGACTGACCACTGTTGCCAGTTTCTCAGGTATTTTTTCAGAGAGCACATATGTAAAAACATGGTATGTGGAGTGTGTGTGTGTGTGGGGTGTGTGTGTGTGTGTGTGTGTGTGTGTGTGTGTGTGTTTTAATTTTACTAGATCACCTTCCAAAAAGGCTCTAGCAATTGACATTCCTACCAGCAGATATATAAGAGTGCCAGTTCTCCTCATCCTTACCAAGATTGAACATTATCATTTTGAGGGTTTGTTTTGCCAATCGGATAGCATCTCTCTCTGTCGTTTTCATTTCCATTTCCTTGACTTCTGGAGAACATGAATATCATTTTTTAAATATATTTATTAGCCATCTGAGCTCCTCTTCTAGGAACTGCCTATTTACATCCATCTATTTCTATCAGAGTATTTTTCTTTTCTTAATCAACTTTTGGAGCTCTTGAGATGTTATGGATTTAACCCTTTATGTGTCCTATGTATTGAAAATAATTTCCATAGAGTGTTATCACTGACTTTATTTATGATTTTTTAAACACATACAAAATTTAATTTTGCATCATCAAATATAATCTATCCTTTTCTTTACAACATTCAGATTTCCTATCTTGTTAGAATTACACAGTGTTTAAATTTTCTGCTAATTTAAAAATTATATTTTCAATTAACACTTTAATACAACTGGAATTTAATTTTTCGTAATATAGTGAGAAGGAGTCCTTTTTTGATTTCTTCCAGATGGGTAGCCAGTTGTGCCAGCACCATTTATTAAATAAACCATCCTTTCCCCACCAAATTGAAACACCACCTTTGACATACATTAAGTTCCCATATATTTGGATTTGTTACTAGACTCTATTCTTTTCCACTGACCTATTGGTCTACCCCTAGGCTGTACTGTTTTGATTACAGTACTTTTGAATATACGGTAAGGCAAGTCTCCCCTCACTACTCTTCATCTTCATTATTTGGTTGGCACTATTCTGAAACATTTATTCTTTATAATTACTTTAAAATCACTTTCTCCTTCCCTCTTCAAAAATTGTTGGCGGTATCTTTGGAATTGCAATAAATTTATAAATTATTATTATTTTTATTTTTGGCTGCATTGGGTCTTAGTTGCGGCACGTGAGATAATCCGTTGCGACGCGGAGGCTTCTCTCTAGTTGTGGCCTGTGGGTTTTCTCTCTCTAGTTGTGGTGCGCGGCCTTAGTTGCCCCGCGGCATGTGGGATCTTAGTTCCCCGACCAGGGATGGAACCTGCGTCCCCTGCATTGAAAGGCAGATTCTTTACCACTGGACCACCAGGGAAGTCCCATTGACTTGTCAAATTCTTAAAGGGTTATTAAAAAATCTTCAACCATATGTAAATTTTTATCAAATTTTCTCAATATTGTTAGAAATTTTTGCCTTATATTTTTTGTTTTGTTTAGTACATAAATGTTTATGTTTACTATTCTGTAAATAATATTTTTCTTATCATTACTTAATGTTCCTCTTTGACCAATTTGTTTGTTTTTTTTAAATTAATTTATTTATTTTTGTCTGCATTGGTTCTTCGTTGCTGTGTGCATGCTGTCTCTAGTTGCAGTGAGTGGGGGCTACTCTTCGTTGCAGTGCGTGAACTTCTCCTTGCAGTGGCTTCTCTTGTTGCAGAGCACGGGCTCTAGGCACACAGGCTTCAGTAGTTGTGGCATGCAGGCTTCAGTAGTTGTGGCTCGCAGGCTCTAGAGTACAGGCTCAGTAGTTGTGGCGCACGGGCTTAGACGCTCCGCGGTATGTGAAATCTTCCCGGACCAGGGCTCAAACCCATGTCCCCTGCATTAGCAGGCGGATTCTTAACCACTGCGCCACCAGGGAAGTCCCCCAATTTAATGTTTTTGATCTTAAATTCCACTTTAACTCATATTAACGTTGCCACTTCTACTTTATTTTTCTCTCATCCCTTTATTTCCTACCCCTTTTACCGTTTTACTTTAAGCATACTCATGTATATTTTATTTTATAAATTTACTTTGGCTGTCTTTTATTCCTACCAATTTTATTTTATGCCTGCTCTTCATTTCACTTTTTGCTATTTATTTTCTCTTCTTTTTCTTTTTTCTCATTTTAATCAAATTAGCGGCTTGGAAGATCAATGAGTAGAAACAGCTCACACAACAGGAGAAAAATAGACCCAGAATCTCTACAGTTCTTTCCTGCATATCAGTTGGGAATATGCCTGTCCTCCCAACTTTTGTGTGTATCCTTAAAATATCTGAGTTCATTGAAAGTTTCCCAAGATGGCCATATTGGATTCTTTAAATGGCTCTCTTTTCTTTGCCCCTGGGAATATCCATGCTTGTATGTAGAAGCTGTTTCACACATTCCTCTGCATGTTTTGTAATCCTTCCTAAAGTTAGGGCAGGGTTGCACTTCTACTCTCTTCTGTGATCATAAATTTTGATACTTTGGACCCCAAAAGTGGGGAAGAAGAGGAGAGAGATAGGATAAGGAGCCAAGTTATAACTGCTCCCCCGAGAAGAGTGCAGGAAAGGGGTAAGTCATGGACACAGGGACCTGGAGTGTGAGCCTGACTTTGCCAAGCACTGCTTCCTTGGGGGCTATTATAAGTTTCCAAATGACATGTTCCTTTTGAGAGACAGTAAAGTAGAAAGGAAGAGCATTAGCATTGGAATCAGCTCCATCTGGGTTCTAGCTCTGCCTCCTACTGGCCTGTATAACCTCAGGTGAGCCACATTACTTCTCCAGGTCTTGGTTTTTTCATCTAAGGTGGATTTTTATTATTTCCAAATATTCCCTGCCCCTCTCTCAGAGGACTATACATCTCCAGCCCATTGCCATCAGATTTGGCTATGTGACTTGCTTTGGTCAGTGATGTGTGAGCTGAATTGACGTGTATTAGTTCTAGGCAGAAGCTTTAAGAGCCAGTGTACTTCACAATGACCAGCTTATTTTCCTGTGGCCAGAATGGTGTTCCACAGTAGTCTGGGGCCCTGCAGAGCTACTTTAGAGCTGCTGTTGAGGTGGAGGGTTATGTGTGAAGACATTGATTAGGATTAGATTAAACTGTTTATTTTTTTAAATCACAAAGTAACAATGGCTTAAATAAGACAGAAGTTTATTCTTTCACATTTTTACTTCTCTTACAAAGTTCAGAAGTAGCTAGCCTAGAGCTGGTATGGTGATATCACAGGTTATCAGGGATGTAGTTTCCCTCCAGTTCTCTGCTCTGACATTCCTAGGGTGTGGTCCTTGTCCTCATAACCCAAGATGGTTGCTAGAGCTCCAGCCATTGCATCTGTGTTTCAGGTAGTGGAATGCAGGTAGGGGAGGGGGAAGGAAATTCCTCTTTCATTTTAATAAGACTAGAGGTCATGTACAACATTTCCACTTATTTCTGACTGGCCAGGATGTGGTCACATGACTGTACATAGCTGAAAAGGGGACTTTGAAAAGAGTCTTTTTTTTTTTTTCCAGGCAGCAGCATGCCCAGCTAAAAATAGGGTTTCTATTAACAAAGGAGGAAGAAGGGAAAGGATGATGATGTGGACAATTGGTAGGTTCTGCTGCAGAGGGAGCTGAGACCTTAGAGTTCTGAATTCTTTTCTGTTTTAACCAGAGCTTGCTTCTATCTGCTTAAAAAGTTGGTGTCACTGTAAGATTTAAACATAAGAACTCTATATTTTAAAGATGAAGAATCAAAACCACAGTGCCCAAGCAAGTGTCCCTAGCTTATAGAACAAGTGAACAGAAAAAATATAGAGCCACCAATATACCTCCAACTCCTTTGTGGGCCTGGGGCTGCAGCCAGGGAGACAGGGTCCAGACTCACGGTTTCCATCTCCTGGAGAACATATTGTGAGAGCAGGACTTGTCCTCTGTGAGGTGAATCCAAACCTCTCAAGCCAGGAAGGAAAGGCTAAGCCAAAGCCTAGAAGATAAATGGTGGGATTGTGTATTAGTTAGGGTGGGCTAAGCTGCAGAACAAAGATGCCAAACATTCAGTCACTTAACCAAGAAAAGGCTTCTGCCCCTCACATAAAAGTCTGAGGTAAGGCCTTAGGTCAGTGGTGGCTCTTTGCCATGCTGTGGGGTCCATTGGTTAGTGTGAGGTCAAAGGAACAAGCATTTTAAAAATATATATTGTACTATGGAAGATTTCAAACATCTACAAAAGAGGGAATGGTATTATGAAGCACTCTCAGAGAAATCTAGACCTTCTTTCGCCTTCCACCTCTCTTAATAGGTAACCATTCAAAAATTTTTTTGGTTATCATCCCAATTAAAAAGACTCTCTGTTTGTTTGCACGTGTATGCATGCTCTCTCCCTCCTTTCTTGAATAAATGGCTGTATACTAAACATACTTTTCTTCACCTTTCCTTTTTTCTTGAGAGAGAGAGAGGAAGGGAAACCTTTGTTCCAAATAGCTTGTCTGTTAGTAGCTTGTCGAAGCATCCCATGTGAAACAGGCAAAAGTACTGAATGTTCCTGACTCCTATATTCAAATCACACTTTACATACCATTAACTCATTCTGTTTGTGTGTGTTTCCAATTTAGAATCCCCCCCGCTTTTATTTTTACTTTTTAACCTTTTTTTATTGAAGTATAGTTGGTCTACAATGTTGTGTTAGTTTCAGGTATACAGCAAAGTGATTCAGTTTTATATATACACACACACACATATATATATAATTTTTCAGATTCTTTTCCATTATAGGTTATTATAAGATATTGAATATAGTTCCCTGTGCTATACAGTAGGTCCTTGTTGTTTATTTTATATATAGTAGTGTGTATCTGTCAATCCCAAACTAATTTATCCCTCCCTCCACACACCCTTTTCCCCTTTGGTAACCATATGTTTGTTTTCTGTCTGTGAGTCTATTTCTGTTTTGTAAATAAGTTCATTTGTATCACTCTTCTAGATTCCACATATTAGTGATATCATAAGATATCTTTCTCTGTCTGACTTACTTCACTTAGTATGATAATCTCTAGGTCCACCCATGTTGCTGCAAATGGCATTATTTCATTCTTTTTTATGGCTGAGTAATATTCCATTGTATACATATATGCCACACCTTCTTTATCCATTCATCTGTCAATGGACATTTAGGTTGCTTCCATGTCTTGGCTATTATAAATAGTGCTTCTGTGAATATTTGGGGTGCATGTATCTTTTCAAATTAGAATTTTCATCTTTTCTGGGTATATGTCCAGGAGTAGGATTGCTGGATTATATGGTAACTCTATTTTTAGTTTTTTAAGGAACCTCCATACTGTTTTCCATAGTGGCTCTATCAATTTACATTCCCACCAACAGTGTAGAAGGGTTCCTTTTTCTCCACACCTCTCCAGCATTTGTTATTTGTAGACTTTCTGACGATGGCCCTTCTGATCAGTGTGAGACGATACCTCATTGTAGTTTTGATTTGCATTTCTCTAATAATTGATGATGTTGAGCATCTTTTCATGTGTTCTCCACCTTTTTTCACTTAACATTTTATCTGGGAGATCACCCCAAAGCAGTATATCGAAATAGTCCTCACCGTTTTAGCAGCTGCTTGGAACTCCATTGCATGGATGGACCATAGTTTATTCAACCAGTCCCCAGCTGATGGGCATTTGGGTTGTTTCCAGCCTTTTACTACCACAAGTCATGCTGCAACAAATAGCTTTGTGCATGTATCTTTTGTATTTTGCCATTGTGCTTTTGGGACAGATTCCTAGAAGTGGGATTGCTAGGTCAAAGGTAAATGCATATGTAATTTTACTAGATACCGCCAAATTCCCTCCTATAGTAGGTATACCATTTTGCATTCCTGCCAGCAATATATGAGCACACCCAGAACAAACATTACTCTCCCAATGCTATGTTTTATAGATCAAAGAACAGAGATACGGGGGCATTAAATAACGTGTGCAGGTCATTGGACCCAGCCAAGAAATGTTTCCCCAGTGGATAAGATGTATAGCATTAGTCTGGGAAGACCTCACTGTCTACCCTTTGGGGAGAGGGCTTAGAGAGGTTAAACCCTCCATAACCAGCATCCTGGCCTCCTGTGACTGGCTCAGTCTCCAGTAGTTACATTCCAGTTCCGGAAAAGCTCTGTGTGTTTCCCACCTTTGGGGCTGTACCTCAGGGACCTCTCAGGATGGGGTGTCATCCTACCAGGGTGACCCCTGTTAGAAGCAGCTTTTCCTTCCTGTCCCATGTGAGTCATCACTGAGCCACCAACAGACTGGAGCTCATGCTTCTTTCTCTCCTAATTAGAGCATCTATTTTCATGCTCAAATGTGATAGATGCATGAAAAGGAGGAACGAATGTGCCTGGAGATCAACCACTTCTCTGGAGACAGAGTCATTTAAGAGAGCACTTAAAAATTTTAATTTTTATAATAAAATGACTCAGCATCCCTCAGAATGCACTGAGAGAGAGCAGCTTCTGCCACCAAGGAGAAGGCAAAAGGGAGGCAGAGAAAGCTTCACACGCAGAACCTAGTACATCCTTCACACAAGTAACCTTCACACAACCCTTTTTTTTTTCCTCAATATGATTTTTTTTATTGGAGTGTAGTTGATCTACAATGTTGTGTTAGTTTCAGGTGTACAGCGAAGTGAATCAATTATACATATACATATATTCATTCTTTTTTAGATTCTTTTCTCATATAGGTTATCACAGAATACTGAGTAGAGTTTCCTGCACTATACAGTAGGTCCTTGTTGGTTATCTGTCTTATATATAGTAGTGTGTGTGTTTAAACATGATTTTCATAGCCAACATGTAAGCTTGTGAAGCCTGCTCATTCAAGTCTGTGTCACCAGTTCCTAGTCACACAACCCTTTTTTAAAAAATAAATTTATTTATTTTATTTGTTTATTTTGGGCTGCGTTGGGTTTCTGTTGCTGCGCACGGGCTTTCTCTAGTTGCGGCGAGCGGGGGCTGCTCTTCCTTGCGATGCGCGGGCTTCTCATTATGGTGGCTTCTGTTGTTGTGGAGCACGGGCTCTAGGTGCGCGGGCTTCAGTAGTCGTGGCACGTGGACTCAGTAGTTGTGGCTCGTGGGCTCTAGAGCTCAGGCTCAGTAGTTGTGGCGCATGGGCTTAGTTGCTCTGCGGCATGTGGGATCCTCCTGGACCAGGGATTGAACCCATGTCCCCTGCATTGGCAGGTGGATTCTTAACCACTGTGCCACCAGGAAAGCTCTCGCACAAGGCTTTGATGTGGGTATTATTACCTCTTTTTCACAGGGAATGCAACGGAGGCTCAGAGAGGCTAAATAAGTTCCCAGAACTCACACAGCTGGTAAATGGCAGAGGTTGTTCAGATCTAGCCACTCTGGCACTGTGTTTTTTCCAGTGCATTCACCTCCTCTCCAGTAGAAGATCCAGACTATACACAGGAAAAGTTGCAGAACTGCTGGATTCAGGGGTAACAGCCCCCTTTCTTTGGAAAACTTTCACTAGCCTTCCTCTGGGTCCACCCACCTCCTGGTTCATCTACACTCTCTTCCAAGGAGATGGCATCTAGTGCCATGGCTATTATCCATTGGGCTGTGTTCAGCTGCAAGTAACAGAGATCTCAGCCCAATCTGGTTTAGATCATTGGGTGGATTTCTTGTCCCACAAAACTGTGAGGCAGGTAGGCTTCAGAGACTAAATGTCAGAACTTGTACCTTTTTCCCCCCTCATGTCCTCTCTTCTACCTTCCATTGTGTCAATCTTACCATCATCCTGGCCCTCCCATCCCCTTACTCCTGCCCCTTGGTTGCAAAATGGCTGCCAACAACCTCCAGATTCTTCATGTTCAGGGAGAGAAAGGAGATTTCTTCCAGAGTACTCTTGAAAGGACCAGAAAGCCTTAACACTTGTCTTTAGTTTCATTGCCTCAAATAGGGTCCAGTGGCCATTCCAGACTGGTTACATGGCCAGAGGATGGGATGCATTGCTGCTTAGGCTTGAGCTTCATGTCCCATGCCTAGTGCAGGGATGGAGTTATTCCCCCAAGCACGTGGGAGATGTGGACACCAGAGCATAAATTAGGGTAGTTATCATGAAAAGGCATATGG
Organism: Balaenoptera acutorostrata; assembly: GCF_949987535.1. Classification (NCBI taxonomy): domain Eukaryota; kingdom Metazoa; phylum Chordata; class Mammalia; order Artiodactyla; family Balaenopteridae; genus Balaenoptera; species Balaenoptera acutorostrata. Next base: position 18,162,013 of record NC_080083.1, on the reverse strand, counting down.
ATATTGGACAAGCAATCCTGATGTCTACCACAACTCCCAAATCCATACCTCCACCCTGACCTCTGAGTCCCAAACTACTAAATCTGGTTGCCTATGTAGTATCTCCACTTGAATGTCTAATATGCACCTCAAGGGTAACATGGCCAAAGTGGATCTCCTCATTCACCTCCTGCCATCTATTTCTCCCTCAGTCTTCTCCATCTCAGTAAATGCATAAACTATTCACCTGGCTGTTTAAGCCCAAAATGCATTAATCTCTTACCACTCTCCCTTTCATGCAGCAAGCTCTAGCCACACTGGCATTCTTTTGGTTCCTAGAATTGTTCCCACCTCAGGACCTTTGCACATGCTCTGCTTGATATGCTCTCAACTTAGAACTTTACATCACAAGCTGTTTCTTGTCATTCAGGCCTTTATTCAATATCACCTTTCCTGGCTACCCCATCCAAATTAGGCACCCACCCTGTCTTCCCCCCGCCCCCATCACTGTCTGTCACGTCACCCTGTTTTAACTTCTTAGAACTTATCACTATGTGAAATAATCTTGTTCATTCATTTTGTTTGCTTGTTTATTGTCTATCCCTCTAGAATGAAAGATCCATGCCAGCAAAGACCTTGCCTGTCTTGTTCACCTCTGTGTCCAGTGGATCTATGCAAATATCTATCTATGTGATACCTATGTGAATATCTACATGCACACTGCTCCCTGGGGTTGTACAACATAGCAGCCCCAACTGTATACCAGAACCTAGAATATGCCAGTACATGGTAAATGCTTAATAAGCATAGATATATAATTGCATAGATGAACAGGTGAATGAGTAGAGGGATGAGTGGAGAGGGGTGGATAGGTGGTTGAATGGATGGATGGACGGACGGATGGGGTGGATGGGTATCCTTAATTATAATCCTGCGTGAGAATAGAAAGACTATATGTCCAATAGGTTCTTGTTGGGCCAGGGATGTTCTCTGGAATCCAGAACCCCATTTATTGCCTTCCCTCTACCATTTCATTCTTCAGTTAGGTTGGGGAAAAAAAGAGTTCTAGCTTTGAAACCCCTAATGATTTCAGTTATCCATTTCTACAATCCCATGTGATTCCCAATCCAATAGTGCATTTTGACCCAGACACCTCACCCCAACCCAAGCAGGCCACTTGCTGCTCATGCCTCTGCCTTAAAAAGTGTCAAAGAAATAGCATCCTAGAACTAAAATAATAACTATTATTATAATAACTGACATCTGTATAGCACTTTACAGGTTGCAAGATATTATTTGCATAGATTATCTCAATTATTCATCACAATAAATCTGATGCCATTATCATTATTATTATGTCACTGAGGTTCAGAGGATAATCTAGTCCAGAGGTAGCAAACCCTTGACACACAAGCCAACACCCTCTCACCTGCACCCATGGCAGACATCACTAATCTATTAAGGCACTCCTTCCTATTTAGCCCAATCTCAGCCCTGGAATCCTTCTCAATATTGCAACCCAGGCAGCCACCTCCAGTCAATCAGACTGACACACATGACAGAAAGAGTTTTCCCAGTGGGCTGGTCCATGTCCTTCATTTTGCATGTGTGGAAACTGGGGACTAGAGATGCTACTCAGTGAGTTAGTGGTAAAGCCAGCTCTAGAACCCTGGATTCTTGGCCCATATGTAGTCGGAGGTCTTCCCAATGGCCCCTGCACATGGTCCAAAGTGATCAAGAATCTGATTTAACTGAGCATTGGGCTTTTAAAAGCCCAATTACGGGAGACTGTAATTTGCAGCCAAGGTTAAAAATTACTCAAATGTTCTCCATCTATAACAGTGCTGGTCATATTTTCCTGATGTTAAGAATTACCTGCAGCCACTTGTTAAATGTCTAATGAGCATATGTAAATATACAGGTCTCTCTCTGGGAGAATCTGATTCAGGTCTGGCCTGGGGCCTAGGTCTGGCCTAGGAATCTGCATTTTATAAGCATCCTGGGTGACTCTGATCATCTGGGAAGTTGGGCCATGCAGCTCTGAACAGGCTCAGCTGGGACTCTTTTTGGGGAACCCAAGAATGAGGTCAGTCAGCTCCTGAGTGTCAGGAGGCAAGGAGTGACCTGGGCTTTGGCTCTCTAAACAGTTGCAAAGACTTCTGTCCATTTACCAAGCTGTTGCCTTTCTTTTTAAGTCTCCAGTCTAGATTATTATGTAATCCATCTCAAGAATTTATAAGAATAATATTGCCCTCCTGCCTGGCTTATGTAGAAAAAGGGACAGCAAGGAGAAAGACAAAGTAGAACACAGAAGTAAGAATGAAATGAAAATTATTTATCTATTTTAGACAAGCAATTTTCTCTAATGTTCTGTTCTCTTGTTTGGTTGTCCTTCTGAGAGCTCAAGGACCTTTTAAGGTGGGGCAAATCCGGGGGTTGTTCTTGAGGCAGACGATTAGCCTTGGATGGCTGGGAATGTGGGGTAGGCATCACTGGGATCAGGGCCCCAGAGGAACCAAGTGTTCAGTGACAACATGTGGGCCAGGAGACCCCATTGCACACCACCTGGCCCTGAGGGGTGGGACAACACAAAAGTGCTGAGATTTCCCCAAGTGTCAGACACTGAGCTGGGTTCCTTTCACCCACAGGAAAATCCTGCAAAGTACTGTTAATATCTCCATTTTACAGATGAGTAAACTGAGGTTCCGGGAGATGGCAGTGTTTTGGGCTTCACCTGGGAACTTCTCACTCTAGAAGGGAAAAAAACAGCATTTAACCCAATTCCCAGTACTACCAGGAAGAGCCAGGCACACTGGAATATCAGGGTGAGAATATGCTTGGGACTTTAAAAATGGAAACTAGAGTCATTTTTTTTTTCAACCATACATATTAATGGAAAGACGTAGCCTGGAGGATTACAAATAGCAGAATCTCTACCTAAATTTATTTGTCCTTGAGCTAATGCTAAAGTGGGTGACAAATCCAGAGCATGAAAGAAATGGGTCTGGAATTAAGAACAAGGCACAAAAATGCACCAAAAGTCTTGAATATGCGCACACCTCTGACCCAGCAATTTCACCTCTAGGAACTTATCCTCCCAAAATAGCTGAGAAAGTGGGCCAAGAAGTATTTATAAGGCAACATTGTTTACATTTTTGACAAACTAGAAATAATGTAATTGTCTGACACTAGACTTAATAACAATGTAGCACATTCACAGAGGCAAATACCATATAACCATGAAAAATAGTGATGCAGATGTAGATCTGTTAAGACAGAAAGAGGTTCATCACACATTTGCTGTGGGAGAAAAAAGCCTGTGTTGGAGTAGTATTTATGATTGTGGTGTTAAAATAAACAAATAATATTCCAGTGATGATAAGTGATCTGATATCTATATCAGATATAAACCAAAACTTCAGCAGTGGATGATTGGATTATTATGTCTATATAATGGGATTAGCGATCTTTTTTAAAATATAAATTTATTTATTTTTGGCTGCCTTGGGTCTTTGCTGCTGCGCGCAGGCTTTCTCTAGTTGTGGCGAGCGGGGGCTACTCTTCGTTGCAGTGCACGGGCTTCTCATTGCGGTGGCTTCTCTTGTTGCAGAGCACGGGCTCTAGGCGTACAGGCTTCAGTAGTTGTGGCACGCAGGCTCAATAGTTGTGGCGCACAGGCTTAGTTGCTCCGCGGCGTGTCGGATCCTCCCGGACCAGGGCTTGAACCCATGTCCCCTGCATTGACAGGTGAATTCTTAACCACTGCGCCACCAGTGAAGTCCCTAGCAATCATTTTTACTTGCTTCTTTTTTTCCCATTTATCCAAACCGGCTGAATATTTATACCTTGCTCTATTTGTTTCCAGTTTTATTGAGATATAATTGATATACAGCACCATATAAGCTTAAGGGGTACAACATAATGACTGGACTTGCATATATTGTGAAATGATTACCACAGTAATCATTATCACAATAATCACAATAAATTTGGTTAATATTCATCATCTTATATAGATTTTTTAAAACGAAAAAGAAAAAAATGTTTTTTTTTTCCTTGTGATGAGAACTCTTAGGATTTACTTCCTTAACTTTCAAACATACCATATAGCAGTGTTAACTATAGTCATCATGCTATACATTACCTCCCCAGTACTTACCCTATAACTGGAAGTTTGTACCTTTTGACTACCTTCATCCAATCCCCCCATCCCTCACCTCTGGTAACCACAAATCTGATCTCTTTTCCCACGAGTTTGGGTTTTTGTTTGTTTGTTTTTTTAGATTCCAAATATAAATGAGATCATAGAGTATTTGTCTTTCTTTGTCTGACATTTCATTTAGGATAATGCCCTCAAAGTCTATCCATGTTGTCACAGATGGCAGGATTTCCTTCTTTTTTATGACTGAATAATATTCCATCGTGTATATACACACAACTTCTTTATCCCTTTGTCCATCAATGGACACTTAGGTTGTTTTCTGCCTCTTTCTTTCCTTCTTCCCTTTCTTCCCTTCTTTTCCTTCCCTTCTTTCTTTCTTACTATTTTTTTCCTAATTTTTTCTCTTCAGAGAACATGTGTCAATTGCATACTTAAGTGGAAGTTAAGTCCACTTTCAAAGGAGGATACTCCCAAGTTCCTGCATAACTGACCCCTGTCCGTGGTTTCTCCAGAGACTTCAGAACTGAGCCACGCGGAGGGGGCTTATTAATGCCACCAGTGAGGGGGAAGTAGGGGACAGACCTGGGCGTGGGCAGGGGGTAGGGGACATCAGTATCAGGGGCCCTGGCGAGATCATGAGCAGGGAGGTGTGGAGGGCTCATAAACAGCCATGAACCCACCTCACAGATACACCCAGCTTGCAAGCCACATGGGCAGGCTACATCATGCCCTTCAAGCTGGTCCCTGGCTGCTTTGTGGCATGTGGAGCTGGGCACTTGCTACACTCTCTGTCCCCCACCACATATCTAGGTGGGTCAGCTGAGTTACGTGGAGGCTGAGAAGCCTCTTGGGAAGAAACACATGAACCTTGAACCGCATACACAGCTGGAGTCATTCATACTGAGAATGACTGGCCACCCTGGAGATGATGAGCTGGGTGGAATGCGTGGGTCCCTGAAAAGAATTCGTGAAGAGGGGAGGGGCCTCCCACAGAGGGAGCCCCACTTAGAAACGGGCCTCGGTGGTGTCGGCGAGGACCCTCCTGTCTATGATGCAGCAGCTGCTCTAGGCTGAGGTGGGTCTGTGCTCAGGGCAGAAAGCATGTGCGCATGCGTGACACTCGGGACCCAGGAGAAGAGCAAACTACTGCTGTTCCTTGGAGACTGCCAACATTTCCTGCTGAACAAACAGAGACCTCCAGACCTTGGGGCCTCTCGGGGAAGCCCACGTGAAGACTGTGACCGGCAGAGGTGGCTGTCTCAGAGTCGTCAAGGAAGCAGCGGTGGCCCAGCGGAAGGGGCAGAGGACAGGCAGGGTGGCCTGGGATGAACCATCCCAGAAGTGGCCATCTGTCCGTGGTAGCTGGTTGCAGCAGTATTCATTTCCTATTGCTACTATGGCAAACTACCACAAACTTGGTAGCTTAAAACAAATTTATTCTCTTAGAATTCTGGAGATCAGAAGTCCTAAAGCCAAGGTGTTGGCAGGACTGCATTCCTTCTGGAGGCTCTGGGGGAGAATCCATTTACTTGCCTTTTCCGACGTCTAGAGGTTGGCTGCATGCCTTGGGTCACGGCCTTTTCCTCAAATCACTTCGACCTCTGCCTTCTGTCCTCTGCTTCTGTCATTGCATCATCTTCTGGGACTCTGACCCTTCTGCTTCCCTCTTACAAGGACCCCTGTGATTGCATTGGGCTCACTCAGATAATCCAAGATAATCTCCTCATTTTAGGATCCTTAATTTAATTACATCTGCAAATCCTCTTTTGCCATGAAAAGTAATGTATTCCCAGGTTCTTGAGATTAGGATGTGGACACCTTTCGGGGGCCATTATTAAACCTAGCACATAACCCAGGAGGGCAGGCTGGACGTCTTCTTGGGGGCTCTCAAAAAGATGTGAGGGATTAGCACTGCTGAGAGTAGAGTTTGGGGTTTGGAGTTAGCAGGCTTTGGGCATTCATACTAAGTGGTCGTTCAGCCTCACAGGGTAGTGAAGCTTGGGGACACTTATGGGTCAATACACATGGGCAAACTGAGGCCCAAGGGGAGCTAAGGATCTGTCAAAAGTTGCTGGGCTAGTTCTCCAGCTTCCCTCCATGCTGTCTGTTTCACTCAACTGATATTAGAGAAAGGGGTGCTGTCCTTTGTGGTTGCTCTTGTTTAAAGCAGAGAACAAAATCTACCAGATTTGGTGGGGGTGAGAATGCTTTGCAAGGGCCTGGAGCCCTCGAGCGTGAGCAGCCTGCAGAGACTTGCTGGGCCTCTGTGCTCTTTGAAAGGCTCTCCCCTCACTGGGGCTTTCCATCCAGGGAGGGTAGAGAGGGGCCAGTGCCACCTCAGGGAGTGATGGCAAAGGGCTGGTTCCCCTGAGGCTTCCTGGCCGCTGTGGTTACCTCTGGCTCTTTCCACAAGGAGGAAGCTCTCCTCCGGCCCCAGATTTAGAATGTGGGGTGGGTTCTGGGGATGAAGGGAAAGCATTCGGTACCCAGCCGGCAAGAAGGCATTTCTCTCTCTGTCTCTGACCCTCTGGAGAACCCACAGGTATGTGTGCCTGGGTGGTGAGGGGAAGGGGGAGGCGAGGCTACATGCTTTAATTTTTTTTTTCTTTCTTTCTATTTTATTTTATTATTTTATTTTTAGGCTGCGCCAGGTCTTAGTTGCAGCATGAGGGATCTTTAGTTGCGGCACGTGGGAATCTTTAGTTGTAGCATGCGGGATCTAGTTCCCTGCCAGGAGTCTTAACCACTGGACCACCAGGGAAGTCCCTTTCTTTCTATTCTTGAGTCGGCCAGCTCTCAGTGAATTTGTTAGAAAGAACCACTGATAACAGAACATTGGGATTTTAGTCCCACCCCTGCTTCTCTCCCAGCATATGACTCTAGATATGTCATGTGATCTCTCTAGGCCTCAGTTTACCCATCTGTAGCATCAAGGGTCAAACTGGATGATCTCCAAGGTGCCTTCAGATTGATCCAGTTTATGCTTGAATGCTTATGACAGCTCCCATCCCCACCAGTCGCCCCACTGCTTCCTTGTACTCCTGGGCTCTCAAGCCCAGCTGGTCGCTAGAATCAAATCCCTACCACCACCGTCACACTCATTTTGCTCTCCACTGTGCCCAAGCAGCTAGCCTGGGGCCCGGCCCGCAGCAAACCAGGCTCCCTGAACAAGTAGGGAATGAATCAAAGGAAGAGGCCCCAGGCAAAGGGGCCGGCATCACGCTCCCTGCGCCCAGGGATGGGCAGGCCCTGGTTCTTGCTCTCTTCTGCAGAGAACTGCAGAATCCCAGGAAACCGGTTGTTAAGGAGCCAAAGGCCGGCTACCAAGTTAGATAATGAGCGCTTGGGTTTTTCTACCACTGTTTACCTTGTGTTAAGTACATGAAAGTGATGTCATTTCTGCACCCATCCAGCTGGTGCAGCCGATGGGGGCTCATCAGGGGCTCCTCGCCTCCCCATTCCAGCCACCCCAACCCTCATCATTATGGGGTGGGCCGGGGCGGGGGTGGGCATTGGGGCCAGTCAACCGCCCCATGTCATCGCTCTCTCCCAGCCCCCCATCTCTCTCCCTCCCCCTCCCGAGTTCATCCGCTCTCATCTCTCACCAGGAAGGCTGTGCTGGTGTCTCACTGGCCCACCTGCTGCCAGCCTATCTCATCCAACCCCTTCAACCCCCAAGGCCAGAGGGAGCTCACTAAACAGCATCCTACCTGGAAGCCTTGGCTGCCTTCAGTTTTGTGTTCAGAGGAACGTTTAGCCTCACCCCCGGCCCTAGAGAGCTGCCCACCCATCCAGCCTCCCGCTACTTCCCCACCACACCCCAGACTCCAGCCTCAGACCTTCAACCAGCCAGAGGTTCTTCCACATTCTGGAAGGTTTACCTCCCTTTCTTCCCCAAGAGCTTCACCCCTGGGGACCCCTCTTCCCTTCACCCTAGTTCCTCCTCAGGCTCAGAGTACATCTCAGAACCAACCCTCTCCACTCCACCCCCAGCCCTCTTCCCTCCTATGTGTCCTCGCTGCGTCCTGCTTGGAAGAAAAAAGTCAGCGACATTCAGAGACTGTCAGAGGCTGCAAAGTTTGCAAGACACAGAAAAGGCCCTGAGGTTTGCTGATCACCTTAGGGAGGAGATGTGTGTGGGGTGAAAGGAAGGGTGAGAACTTTGGTTGGAGAAGTAGATGAGGCATTCCGGGCCAGGAAGGGCCCCTCTTGCCTCTGGCGTCAAGGCAGTGAGAATCCACCTCCTGTTGACCCTGATACCCTCTAGCTGGCCCCTCCCTCCATCCCTCCCTCCCATCCTGCCTGGCTTTGGGACAAGGGCCTGAGCCCTTCAACAAAGCCCTCACAGATGCTTCAAGCATCCTCGGGATGCAGTGCGCATTGGGTCAGTGAGGATGGCCAGCAGGCGGTCACAACAGCCCCAGAGAGTGGCCAGATCTGGGCCTCAGGAAGGAACCAAGGATGGGGGAGGCCCCGTGGGATACAAAGGAAGGCATGACGGCTCCTCGCACGTTCTCTGAGGGTGAGAGCAGATTTGCTGTATCCACGGCGGCCCTTGGCTGGTTTCCTCTGAAGCAGCCCCAGTAGGCTCAGTTGGAAGGGTCTCCTGTTCCGGAAATTGGTTCCCACCAGAGGACGTGATCAGAGATGCAAGCTCAGCCGAGGACAAAGTAAATAAACCATGTGGATGGTGCTCCATAAAGAGATGGCGAGGGCTTCCCTGGTGGCGCTGTGGTTAAGAATCACCTGCCAGTGCAGGGGACACGGGTTTGATCCCTGCTCCGGGAAGATCCCACATGCCGCGGAGCAACTAAGCCCGTGCGCCACAACTACTGAGCCTGCGCTCTAGAGCCCGCGAGCCACAACTACCGAGCTCGTGTGCCATAACTACTGAAGCCCGCACGCCTAGAGTCCGAGCTCCATAACAAGAGAAGCCACCGCAAGGAGAAGCCTGCACACCACAACAAAGAGTAGCCCCTGCTCGCCGCAACTAGAGAAAGCCCACTCACAGCAACAAAGACCCAATGCAGCCAAAAAATAAATTAATTAATTAAAAAATAATAAAATAAAGAGATGGCGACAAATAACAGCCAATGTGAGCTCGTCCACTCCTCACAGCACCCTCTGACAGAGCACTGTAGCTTCCCTTTTGCATATTTTATACACTTAGTACACATTTGTTCACACACTTAAAGCCAGGCAAGTACCTTAACCACCCTGAACCTCAGTTTCAACTTCTGTTAAATGGGCTTATTGATACCTATGTTACAAGGCTTTGTGAGACTGAACGAGGAAATATAGGTGGCAGGGCTCAGCTCATAGTAGGGTATCAAATCTTAGCTTCCTAGGAATAAGAAGCCATCCTGGCCACGGGGCAAGATGGTAGCTAAGGGCGGGCAGGGGTCTTTGACTGATGAAGCAAGTTGGGACTCCAATATGGGACGATTAGGATGAGTTCTCTGAGGCCAGACGTCAGGATGCCTGGCCTCTGGGCACTCCCTTCCCCTAGCCTCTTCCCACCGTGCCCACCCTTCCAGGCCCAGCCACCCGGTGTCCATTGCCTCCTGTCACTTGGCTCATGGGTCATGCAGACCCTTGGGCTCATTTCCTGGCCCACCCCAGCCTGGACCATTCTGGAGTGGAAGGGCTAGTCCAGTTGACTCCTCGTCTGGAAACCCCCGAGGCAGGGGGCGGGGGTGGCGAGGCCTGGTTTCATCCTGGTTCTAGAATCGCTGTTCCCATTCCCCTGACTTGCCAGCCATGGCCACTTCCTCCCCCCAGGCTAGGCCAGCAGTTGCGCTGCCTATAAATAGAAGAGTGAGATTCCTCATGGCCCAGTGAATGGGCCGACATCCTGCCTCTGCCTGACTGAGCCCTGAGTCACAGGCCCCCACTGGAGGCCCGCCCGGGGCGGACCAGGCCCGCTCCGCTGACACGGCCTCAGAGGAAACGCTGGGCAGCGGAGAGTCCCTGGGGAGGCTGAGAGAGGCTTAGAGAAACGCGGCTGGCATTTCCTCCCTGTGAGGCCGCCCGGGGCTCGGCACACTGGCTGGCTCACCGGGGAGCGTGCTGAGGGACCCGCGTGTGCGTGTGCACGGCGTGTGCCAGGGAGGGGTACCGGCTTTGGGAAGCCCAGCAGCCTCTGCATCCTCGTCCGCGAGGGTCACGGGCAGGGGATTCCCTGAGAGCCTCGTCTGTGCTCACAGCGCTCTTGCTCTGGCTTTGCTCGTTTCAAAGCCAGAATGAAACCCACACAGAAAGAGGCACATCCAACAATCGATGGGAAGGCTGGAAAACAGGCCTGGGCAGGGGTAAGAACCTCGACAGCTCCGGAAGGCCAAGTGGCCAGAAGGGCAGGCGCAGACTGGGAGCAGGAATGTGGGGCAGGAGGCGGGGGGGGGGGGGGGGGGGGGGGCTCCGGCCCTCTTTGTCACTCTGCCCAAGAGTCAGAGAGAAGGAGGCTCTGACCGGCTGTCCTGGGGTCCCGTGTCCACCCTGTGGCTAGCGCAGGGTGGAGGGCCCCGGGTCACAATCTGATTCCTGGAATGTGGTTTTGCTTTCTTGTCTATTTCTCTCTCCTCCACTAGATCCACTAGGTTACACGCTCGGTGAGGACACGGCAGGGCAGTGTTTGCTCACCACTCTGCACCCGCCACATACTTGTCACATGAACGCTTGTCTACCCACTCACACTCATCCACATACTCTCCTCCTCAGACTCACTTGCACATGCATTCACACACACACACACTTGCTCCCCTCCACGGGCCTCTTCAGTAATTTGGGAAGCTTGAGCAGCCCCTCATCCACTGTCACCTCCAAATCTCTCTTTCGGGACTTCCCTGGCGGTCCAGTGGTTAGGACTCTGCGCTCCCAGTGCAGGGGGCATGGGTTCGATTCCTGGTCGGGGAACTAAGATCCCGCATGCCACGCAGCGCGGCCAAAAAAAACAAGAAAAAGACAAAAAAAAACACCCACAAGTCTCTCTTTCACCCGGCTGCCCCCCAGGCAAAAAATCCCAGCTGGGGAATTGCAACCTCTGCAGTTTGGACCCATGAATTCTTCCTAAGAAGAGTGAGACATGCTCCTGATTCATACATAGGCATCCACTGATTTCTTCTTCCAGAGGGACCAGGGAGGAAAAATGTCCTTCTGCCCCCATTTGAAAATCCTTGCTGGTTCCCTGTTGTCCACAAGTTGATGCGCTATCTCCATTGCGTGGTTTTCCAGGGGCCACAGGGAACTCCTGCCCTTCTCCAAACATTCCATGCTCCTTCATCCCTCTGTGCTGTGCACTGGCTGATCCTGCCACCTAGAATGTTCTCAGCTCCCCCCCTTCCCAGCCCCCGTCACTTGCTCAATTTGCAAACTCCTAGTTGTATTTCAAGACCCACCCAAATATCATCTCTCTGTAAGACTACAAATCACATTAAGTTTCTGCCCCTCCCTTCCTCAGTTTGTCCTGAATTCTCCAGAAACACAGAACTATGGGCTTGGCGAGGTCCTTAGAGACCCATAGTAGTTTGCAAACCAGGAGTGGTTGGAAATGTGTGGGGCGTTTTCTGGTTGCCACAGCAACAGGGACTGCTGTGGGCATTTAATGGCCGGGGCCGGGAATGCAAACTAGGAAGAACTGTCCATCCCGAAGGTCAATAGCCGCCCACTGAGAAACACGGAGCAGCCTCTTTTTTGATGGGGAACCCAAGGCCAAGAGAAGAAAAGCGTCTTGTCGAGGTCATGCAGTAAATTGGGCACTAAGGTGGTCGGCACCAACTTCCTTGGGGGACCACTCCTGGGTGGTGGGCCTGAGAGTGACCCTCTAACCCTCCAGGTCCTCAGGTCCTGTGGCCCGGCCACACTACTGGCACCAGGGATGTCATAGGATGTACGTCGGGGAATGACTCCCACCAGCTGCTGCAGCTTCTCCTGCCTGTGCTGGTGGACGGATGGCCTGACATGGCTGAGGACGTGCCTGGAATATGAAACTAGTACCCCCCGGGGAGGACAGAGCTGGGCTTGCGGGCTGGGGCCAGGGTTCTACAAGTAGAGTGTCTGACTCCGTGAGCTTATCTGAACACCAAGAAACCTACCCTTTAGCTCTGAGCCTGGGCACGAGTGACTGCAACATTCCAGGGGTCAGCCTGGCCATGGGAGGCGGTCAGGGAGAGGCAGGACCTGGTGTCCCCTTCGTTAGCCCCCAGCCCTGCTCTGAGAAGGCATGGCCATCCTTCCCCGATCCCCCACCCTCAGCCCGGCCACCCCTGACCCCTCCCATAGGCTGGAGGGACTTTTTAAAAACTGAAAATTATACACAAAACCAGAGACAATAAATCATTCCGCTGTGAAAGTCATCAACCCATGGCCCAATCTTACCTCATCCAGACCCGCCTCCCCATCCACATCCCTCTTCCTGCATCACTTTGAAGCAGATCCCAGGCATGACATCAACTCATCCATAAACACATCAGTGTGTATCTCTAAAAGGACCCTTCCTTACAAATAAACAGACTAAACCATAATCATAACACCATGATCACACCCCCAAAATTAATAATAATTCCTAATATTATCAGAGTCAGTGTTCACATTTCCAGTTTTGACATAATTATCTTTTTACAGATTGCTTAAATTTTGATTCAGATAAGGTTTCTACATTACAATTGGTCACTATGTCTTTTGAGTCTCTTTGGGCCTAGTGTTTTGTTGTATTTATTGGAAGAAACTAGTTGTCTATCTTGTTGCATTTCACTCCATCTGGACATCGCTGATTGCTGCTCTTTGGTGCAGTCGGATGTGTTCCTCTGTCCTTTGTCCTGTAAATTGTTAGAAGCAGAGGTTTGATCAGATTCAAGTTTGGTTTCTTTTTTTTTTTAAATTTATTTATTTATTTATTTATTTATTTATTTATTTATTTATTTATTTTTTAAGAAATTCACGTTCTTTTATTTATTTATTTATGACTGTGTTGGGTCTTCGTTTCTGTGCGAGGGCTTTCTCTAGTTGTGGCAAGTGGGGACCACTCTTCATCGCGGTGCGCGGGCCTCTCACCATCGCAGCCTCTCTTGTTGCGGAGCACAGGCTCCAGACGCGCAGGCTCAGTAATTGTGGCTCACGGGCCCAGTTGCTCCGTGGCATGTGGGATCTTCCCAGACCAGGGCTCGAACCCGTGTCCCCTGCATTGGCAGGCAGATTCTCAACCACTGCGCCACCAGGGAAGCCCTAATTTATTTATTTAACTTATTTATTTTTGGCTGCATTGGGTCTTCGTTGCTGCGCGTGGGCTTTCTCTAGTTGCGGCAAGCGGGGGCTACTCTTCGTTGCGGTGCGCAGGCTTCTCATTGCAGTGGCTTCTCTTGTTGCAGAGCGCACGGGCTTAGTTGCCAAGTTTGGTTTCTTTATTTTATTTATTTATTTATTTATTTATTTTAATTTTTTTAATTTTTATTTTATTTATTTTTTCTGGCAAGAATACCTCATTAGGTGGTGCTGAGATCTTCTATCAGGACGTCCATGGTGTCAGATTCTCTTTGTGATGTTAGCTGCCATTCAAACAATTAATTTGTTAGGGACTGCAAAATGATATTATATTTTATTCCTTCTGCTTTTATTAGCTGGAATCTGTCTATGGAAGAAACTCTTCTATTATTAGTTACATAGTGATTCTGTTTGAAAGGGACTTCTAAAGTTTATCCACTCCCTCAGACTCTGGGGTAGGTGGTTCAGAGAGGGCAAGTCCCTCCTGAAAGGACACACAGCAAATTGGGAGCAGGACTAGAATTCAAACCCAGCTCTGCTGCATCATGTGTGGCACTGGTCTGGAGGCAGGGTGGTGGAGCAGAGAAAGTTTGGGTCTGGGAATCAGTGACCTGGACTTGAATCCAGGACCTGCCATTTATAAGCAGTGGGACCTTGGGCAGATCATTCAGCCCTGATGCTCTCATCAGGATAATCCCTCCTCCCTCATGCAGCCAAGGCTCACCAACTTTTCAGCCCCTTTGTAAGAAGGAGCAGGCCAGCCTGACATCACCACGTGGGGCACATTCACAAGCCATCACTCAGGTCCATGGCCTATCGCTTTAATTTTTTGTGGCTACTTCAAGACCTGCCTAAGTACCCCGCCTTTCCTCCCAAGGGAAGGTGCCCAAGAGAGTGTTTCTCAGATCACTCAGGCCTCTAGCAGCAAAGCTGTTAGCTCAGGACTAACCACATAATTGTGGGACCTTTTGTTCAAAAATTATTTAGAATTTCAAAACAACAACAGGAAAGCATCAAACCAAGCACAGGGCCCTTCTGAACACAGGCCCTGAAACTGGCAGAGAGGAAGCTTTGTCCCAGCGGCCGGAAGGTACATCTCATCCAATTCAATAAAATGTGACCAAACACAAACCCCAATCCAACTAGCTGCAGTTAAAAGGTGTTTACAGTAAATGGTATTTAATGATTATAGTCATGTAAATGCTATTCCATGGCTTTTAATCTTTTGAGTCAACCTGTGGACAAAGCAGTAAAGGCTTGATTGTGGAGCAGAAGAGGATGTGAATGTCAATAACAGGAACAATGTAAAAAACTTAAGAGTTTACCGAGGTGGGGTGTGAACTGGCAGAGGAGAGGGTAGGGAAGTTGTCGACTTCTCTTTGAAGATAGCTAATCGGGTTAGTTCCAACTTAGCTTAAAACCAAAATACACTCTTTAGAGTGGTTTTATTATCTGGTCTGCAGAAGAATACCAGAAAATTATCCAAATGCCTAAAATAACCTAAATGTACCAAAATTGTCAACATACATCCCCAGTAGAAGCTCCCTGAAGGCCGGCAAAGCATTGTTCATTTTGCATCTTTCCCTGGTTCCCTCGACATGCGGGACCTTAGTTCCCCGACCAGGGATCGAACCCATGCCCCCTGCAGTGGAAACACAGAGTCCTAACAATTGGACCACCAGGGAAGTCCCTCCGTCATCTTACATAGGTACAATAAGAAGAAAAAAATAAAAATGTTTTCTTCCAAAAACGGGGGGAAAAATGCATATGGATTGGAATGGAAAAAAGTTAAACCATCCTATTCAGAGACAATCTGATAGCTTTTTGTAAAAACAACAACAACAACAAAAACCCTAAGGAATTAATAACAATAAAAAAAAGGTTCTCAAACTAGTAAGTGAGGTTCACAAGACCTGAGGTTACCAGAACAATATACAAACAATTATATTTCTATGTACTAGAAGCAAACAACTGGAAAAGAAAAAACAAATTCCTTTTACAATTGTAAAAAAAAAAAAAAAAAAAAAAAATGTTTTCTTCCTTGTGACTCTTAGGATCTACTCTTTTTTTTTTTTTAATTAATAGCTACTTTATTTATTTATTCTTAGCTGTGTTGGGTCTTCGTTTCTGTGCGAGGGCTTTCTCTAGTTGCGGCAAGCGGGGGCCTCTCACCATCGCGGTGCGCGGGCCTCTCACTATCGCGGCGTCTCTTGTTGCGGGGCACAGGCTCCAGACGCGCAGGCTCAGTAGTTGTGGCTCACGGGCCTAGTTGCTGCGCGGCATGTGGGATCTTCCCAGACCAGGGCTCGAACCCGCGTCTCCTGCATTAGCAGGCAGACTCTCAACCACTGCGCCACCAGGGAAGCCCTACTCTTATTATTATTATTATTTTAAATTACTTTTTAAAAATTAATTTATTTATTTATTTATTATTTTTTGGCTGTGTTGGGTCTTCGTTTCTATGCGAGGGCTTTCTCTAGTTGCGGCGAGCGGGGGCCACTCTTCATCGCGGTATGCGGGCCTCTCACTGTTGCGGCCTCTCTTGCTGTGGAGCACAGGCTCCAGACGTGCAGCCTCAGTAGTTGTGGCTCACGGGCCCAGTTGCTCCACGGCATGTGGGATCCTCCCAGGCCAGGGCTCGAACCCATCTCCCCTGCATTGGCAGGCAGATTCCCAACCACTGCGCCACCAGGGAAGCCCCTATTATTATTATTTTTTAAATTGAAGTACAGTTGATTTACAATATTGTGTTAAGGATCTGCTCTCTTAACTTTCAAATATACCATATAGCAGTGTTAGCTATAGCCATCATGTTGTATATTACACCCCTAGTTCTTATTTGTCTTATAATTGGAAGTTTGTACTTTTAACTGACTTCATCCAATTCCTCCTCCTCTCAGCTCCCATGCACCCCCTACCCCCACCTCTGGTAACAAATCTCATCTTTTTTTTCTGAGTTTGGCTTTTTGTTTATTTTTATTTTGTTTTAGAGTGCACATATAAGTGATATCATATAGTATTTGTCTTTCTGCCTGACTTATTTCACCTAGCATATTGCCCTCAAGGTCTAGTCATGTTGTCACAAATGGCAGGATTTCCCTTTTTATGGCTGAATAATATTCCATTGCATGCATGTATATGTTTGTGTGTGTGTGTGTATACCACAACATCTTTATTCATTCGTCTGTCAATGGACACTTAGGTTGTTTGCGTGTCTTGGCTGTTGTAAATAATGCTGCTCTGAACATGGGTGTAAAGATATCTCTTTGACATAGTGTTTTCATTTCCTTCAGATATATTCCCAGAAGTGGAATTGCTGGATCATATGGTAGTTCTGTCTTTAATTTTGTTTGAGGAATCTCCATACTGTTTTCCATAATGGCTGCACCAATTTACATTCTAACCAACAGTACACAGGGGTTCCCCTTTCTCCACATCCTTGCCAGCATTTGTTCTCTCTTGTCTTTGGATGATAGTCATTTTAACAGGTGTGAGGTGACATTGTGGTTTTGATTTTCATTTCCCTAATGATTAGTGACTTTGAACATCTTTTCGTGTACCTGTTGGCCACTTATGTATCTTCTTTGAAAAATGTTTATTCAGGTCCTTTGCCTGTTTTTTAATTGTATTATCATCATCACCATCATCATTATTATTTTTTTTAAACATTTATTCATTTATTTTATTATTTATTTATTTATTTATTTATTCATTCATTCATTCTTGGCTGTGTTGGGTCTTCGTTTCTGTGCGAGGGCTTTCTCCAGTTGCGGCAAGTGGGGGCGACTCTTCATCGCAGTGCGTGGGCCTCTCACTATCGTGGCCTCTCTTGTTGTGGAGCACAGGCTCCAGACGCGCAGGCTCAGTAGTTGTGGCTCACGGGCCTAGTTGCTCCGCAGCATGTGGGATCTTCCCAGACCAGGGCTCGAACCCGTGTCCCCTGCATTGGCAGGCAGACTCTCAACCACTGTGCCACCAGGGAAGCCCCATCATCATTATTATTATTACTATTTTACTGTTGAGTTGTAGGAGCTCTTTATATATTTTGGATATTAACCCCTTATCAGATATATGGTTTGCAAATATTTTTTCCCATTTCATAGGTTTCATTTTATTGATCATTTCTTTTGCTGTGAGAAGCTTTTTAGATTGATGTAGTCCCAGTTGTTTATTTTTTATTTTGTTGCTTGTGCTTTAGGTGTCACATCCAAAAACATAATTGCCGAGACCCATGTCAAGGAGCTTTTTTTTTATGTTTTCTTCTAAGAGTTTTATGGTTTGCAGTCTTACATTTAAGTGTTCAATTCACTTTGAGTTAATTTTTGTGACTGGTTTAAGATAGTGGTCCATAACGTACACTTCGAATAAAGATATTTTAAACTGTATATATGAATGAATAAAGGGATGAATGAGGCCCTAGAAAAGACACTGTGAAAACAAGAGATCGGTTTGCAAGACAGACTCCTGGCAGACACCCCAGTGGGTTCAGATGTCAGCCAAGGACAAGCAGAGAGGGCAAAACGTGAACCTGGGCCTGGGGGCCAGGTGGCAATGGACCAACTTCATTCGTTCACTTAGTGGATGTCTATTAATCACCTACCCTGCACAGACACCAGGCACCTGGGTATATCAGCAGCAAACATGAATCCCCCGCCCTGGGGAGCTGATATCCAGGGTAGGATAACGTATGGAGGGCAGCAGTGGCCCCTGGGGGAACGTGGCCTATGCATCCCCAAGACTGCATCCTCCTGGGAGTGTGTTTGTAATAATATTATTAATTGCAATAACAGCAGCGATCATTTATAAAGAACCTATGGTATTAGTCAAGACCATTTCAGTTTTAAGTAATAGAAACACAACTTGAACTGGCTTAAGCAACCAAAAAGGAAAATTTTTGTGCATGTATTAATTTCTAAAACTACCAGGGGTTACCTAGCTGCTGGCATGGTGGATCCCAGAACTCCAAGGGCGACACCAGGTGTCTGTGTCCTGCTCCACCTCTCGGCTTTGCTTTCTTCCGCCGTCACTGCACTAACTTCATTCTCAAAGGTCCCCATAGTAAAAATAGCCTCTGGTAGCTCCAGGCTAAGGATCTCAGCAAAGAGCAAGCATCTCTTTCCTTATTCCAGAAATTTCAGGGCACTGTTGCAGGGACCGGTTTGACTTAGGTCTTATGCCCAGGGCTGAGCCAATATTTGTGGTCAATATTGAGATGTGCTGGTTGGCCTGGGTCTGGTGGCAGATGTGGGAATGGGGTGGGATGGGGGACAGCCTCAATTTGCCCAGTAGGGACTGAGAATGGAGAAGGGGTGCTTCCCAAAAGAGAGCAGGGCTGTAGTTGGACAGGCAGCCTCAGTAATGCCCTTCCCCGACTCTGCACCAGGCACAAACCAAGTGTCAGTGAGGCATCCCAACAGTCCCAGGTAGTGAGACCATTCTTATCCCCATTGTACAGATGGGGAAGCTAGCTCAGAGAGGCTGAGTACCTTGCCAGCCTCACACACCTGGCAAGTGGAGGATAAGGAGCGTGGATTCTTTCGTACCAGACAGAGGTTACTGGGGGAGGCCACAGCCTCTGACATAACAGCATGGAGTCAGAGAGGATTTGGCTGATTAGGCCTAGTGAGTGGAGGGGGAGAGAGAAAGGAGAATAATCTGTGATGAATTTGGCACCATGCTTGCCCCCTATCCAGTCCCCAACCCCATGGCCATGACATGTCGCGCATCTATTCTCTTGTTCAACATTCACTGAGGCCGTGTAGTGCGGTCCCAGGAGCCAGGCTACAGAGTTCCCTAGAAAGCGCGGCCCTTGCCAAGGGATTAAGTGCTGATACTTTAGCTTGGAAGTGGAATTCCAGGGTGCCAAAAGTGAGGGAAAAGAGAAAGGAGGTGGGGAAGAATGGGAAGCAATGCAAGGTGATGTATAACCACACTGCTGTACAACAAACCACAGGTGGAAAATGTGCCTCAAGTGGTCCAAGGGACAGAGGATGAAGGAATTTATCCTCATCTCATCTCCGACTATTACCGAACTCAGGTCTGGCTGCTCGCTGCTGAGAAATCAACACCCGAGAAGCAGTTGTTGGTAGAAAGGAAAGTTGCTTTTAATCAGAATGCCGGCAATCTGGGGAGAAGGGGGACTCAGTGTCCCCCCAAAACCACCTCCAAAGATTCTGCTCGGCCATAAAAGTTTTTAAGGGGAAACAGGGAAGTAATCTCAGTTCATCACTGAGATAGGGGGTCAGAGTCGTCGCCATCCCGCACCGTGTGCAGGCTTGTCGACTTCTTGTGATTCTTCTTTAGACGCTATCTTGTTCGCACAGTTTGCTCGTGGGATTACTGCAGGGGAAGCTGGGGAAGAGATCTGGTCATCTGTTAATTACTTATCCTTCATTTCTACTTCTTTGATCTACAGAAAGAACCAGAAAGTTAGGCAAGGTTTTGTGTGATCAAAAGATCTGAAAGGTGTGCTAGGTTACTGGCAAGACAAAAGGGCCTCCTGCAGAGAGCTCTTTCCTGCCAAAAGCTGCTTACATTACCGCTCAAAGTTCATCCCTCCCTCCCCAGTATGGCTTGCATTCTCCAGCCCCTTTGGCGGCCACTGGGGAGCCAGCCCCCTTACCCTGGGATGTGGGCTGGGAGGGGTCAACTTCATTTGTGAGACAGCCATGGCTGAGGCAGAGCAAGCAGCCAGGAGTCTGGTGGACAGAGAAGCTGTAGAGGCCACACAAGACCCACATCCCAGTAAAATGGGGATAACAGTACCTCCCCTAGGGTTGCTGAGAGGACTTGAGATAATGCATGTAAAGCACTTACTAGTGTCTGGCCCCCAGGAGGTGAGCTGGACTGATGGTTGATTTTGCCTAGGGGGGGGTCCTTGAGGGGAGCTTCACTGAAGGGTGCGGTCCTGGCTCAGCTGTATTAGCCAGGACTCCTTCCGTGGCAAGCTGGCTCAAATGAAGCAAAGGATGTACTGGACCACAGAACTGTGGGACCCAGAGGTGCCTCTGGCTTCAGCACATTTGGACCCAGGGGTGACTCTGAGTCCCAAGGGAAATGACCCACATTGACCCACAACATGAGCATCAGGGAAACGCTCTCTCCTTGACCTCCAGGGACCTGACCAGAGAGAAGACTGAATGAATCTCTAGAACAAAGGCAGGTCAGTGGTTGCTTGTGGTCAGAAGAACTGACCATAAAGGGGAATGAGGGTACTTGAAATGTTCTACAGCTCGACTGTGGTGGTAGTTACAAGGGTGTACACATTTGAAAAAACTTATGAATTAGACACTTAAAGTGGGTGGGTACCGCAAAGTTGATTTCTTAAGTGAGACCAAAGAAAAACATAACTTTATTAGAACACTTTCTATGACAGAAATCCGACTCAGGATAGTTTTAGAAAAAAAGAAATGCATTCATTGGCTCATATAATCAGGTTAGTCCAGAGGTGTGGTTAGCTTCAGGCATGGCTGGATCCAGGGGCTTACTGAGGTCTGGGGACAGCATACTTTCTCTACCACTTGGCTTCGTCCTCAAGTGGAGAGCAGGAGTTCCATCAACCTGGCAACTCCCATGAAAAGTGAATGCCTCTTTTCCCATAGTTGCTGCAAAAGTCCCAAGAGGGAGTCTCAGTGTCCAGCTTGGGACACATGCCTGCCTCTAAAGCCAGTGGATGGGGAGTGGCCCCATGTGAATCCCAGGAGGTGGGGAGAAGTCATCCCCTGAAGGAAAAAAAGAGGAAAGGGCTGTGGACCTTGGGTCGGGAAAGCTGACAGATGGTCATCACATCTCTCCGTACCCAGGGGGCGGTGTTATCACCCATTCCTACCTCCAGACATCTCTGCAGAGGCCAGGCCATCAGGGACAGGCCCCAAACTCATTCAAGACCCAAGTCTGCTTTTCTGCGATGTCACAGGCTCTGTGTTGGTTAGATACAATAGTCAAAACAGAAAGCGAGCACTAATCTCTTCCCCACCAGCCAAGGCAAACAGAAAGCCCTTCGGGCCTGTGCAGGGCTGTCTGTCTGCACCCCAAGGAGGCTGGCGGAGGAGGGAGGAGCTCTGGCCCAGAGGGAACTCCTTGGAGCTGATGGCATCCGGACTTGTAAGATGAACCCCAAGGAGGGGAAGGATGACTCCCTGGGCCTCAGGGGAGGCCAGACCAGAGAGGCACACAGGGCAAAGGGGCAAGGAGGACAGCTTCTCAGTCCAGAACCACCATCCTAACAGGGTCTGGCCAGGGCAGGAGGGCCAGAGAGAGAACTGAAGAAAAGGTCATCTTTGTAGAGATCACGGACAGAAGACACTATCCAACGCCTGGAGATCTACATTCACTTCCTACTGCAACCAGCAAGAAACGAGCACGTTCTCCACGCCAGACACCTCCCTGCGTTCTCTGATGAAGCGTCCCTCCTGGAAGGGGAGAGACAGAGAGCCACAACATCCTACCTGTTCAGAATATGCCTAGAAAGTGGACATACTCCTACAGGGCACTATTATGCCCATTAAACAAACAAGGCAACAGGCTTGGAGGGGAGGGGGCTTTACCCAAGGCCCCGGCTAAGTGGCTGCCCCTGACCTGGCTCCTGGGCAAACGCCCACCAACTCCAGGAGCTCAAAGCTCTGCCCTCATCCTGGCTGCTCTAGGCTTTCAGTTGAGCTGAGGTTATTTCTGACCCAGGTAAGCAAGGTAGCTTAGGGCCACCTCCCGGCCCAGCTCCCCAAAGAATATGGGCAAGAGAAGCCTGAGCCTAGGGCCCTCACCCCATCTCCCACCAAGCTGCCCGCTGAGTCTGCCTGCCCAACCGTCCTGTCTTCTGCGAAGCAGGTTAAATGGATGTCATTGCCAAGAGCGTGTACTCTGCCGCAAAGAGCTGGTGGGGGAGCAAGGCGAGAGCCCAGGCCCAGCAAGGGAAGGTGGTGTGGACAAAGCTCTGGCCCGCCCTGCCAAAGGAAGCCCGTGGGCCAGGCCCAGAGCTGCTGGGCCCTGGGAGAGGGGCGTTCTCAGCTCCCAGCTCCTGTCTCTGCTGTCATGTCCAGGCCCTCCAGCCCTGCGGACCGGCCCAGGAACAGTGACACTTCCTAGAGCCAACAGTGTGCCTGCCCGCTAGTTCCCTGCCCTGGCAGCCTGCCCAGGCCCTGGGAGTCCAGCTCTGCAGGAATGAGGGAGGCACCCCCAGCAGGGGTCCTGACCCTGAGGGCCGCCAGCTCGGAGCAGGGCCCTGACGAGCAAAGCCCCATGCGGGCTGTGCTGCTTCCTGGATGCCTCTGTCCAGGCAAGGAGCAGGGACCGCTAGGCCTGTGCCACCCACCAGCTGTGTGACCTGAGCCACACCTCTTGCATGTTCTGCAAAAGGGGCTACACCCTGCCCTGCCCAGAGCTGGGACCCTTGGCACAGCAGGCTGATGGGGGCGGGCCGTGGGTCCGGGCTGGCCATGTACATACTCAGCATCAGGGAGACGAAGGGACGATCACCCAGCCTCCCTGTGGGACAGGGGCACCCACCCACCCAGCTCAGGACACTGTGATGACCATATCTTGTTATAACTAAATATGCTAATTATAAGTGGCAATTTTAGAAAGAGCACTAGCCTTGGGAGTCAGAAGCTGCAGATCTACACCCCAGCTCTGCTGCATCCTAGACGTGTGTCCTTCAGGAAGTCTCCTGATCTCCTTAGCCTCGGTCCTCCGTCTGTAAAATGAGGATCAAAAGGTGACTGAGCGGCAGAGAACATAATGGAAGTGAAAGTCTGCCAGCTGCAAATGGTCCCATCTCCGCCATCAGGCTCTGAAGGCAGAGCTGGAGGAACTCTTCCGTCACTAACTTGTGGGTGTGGACCTGGAGAGTTCTCTGGCCGCTTAACAGAATCACCTGAGGAACAGAAGAAAAACAAAGGTACCAAGGCCTGGGTCCCTCCCCACACCCAGCAATTCAGATCCAATTGCTCCTGGGAGGGGCGGGGTGGCACTGAAATTTTTTTATATGTTTATTTATTTATTTATTTTTGGCTGTGTTGGGTCTTCGTTGCTGCGCGTTGGCTTTCTCTAGTTGCGGCGAGCGGGGGCTACTCATCGTTGTGGTGCTCGGGCTTCTCATTGTGGTGGCTTCTCTTGCTGTGGAGCACGGGCTCTAGGAGCATGGGCTTAGTTGCTCCATGGCATGTGGGATTTTCCCAGACCAGGGCTCGAATCCGTGTCCCCTGCACTGGCAGGCGGATTCTTAACCACTGCGCCACCAGGGAAGTCCTGAATTTTTTTTTAACGTTTAAGTGATTCTCCCGTGTGCCCAGAGTCAGGAAGCAAAGCAGCAGCCCGCTTAGAACGCAATCAGGGCACAGCCCCACATTTCGGTTTGTGTTGCTGCTGTCTGGCCGAGCAGCTTGTGGGATCTTATTTCCCTGACCAGGAACTGAACCCGTGCCCCCTGCAGAGGAAGCAGGGAGTCCTAACCCCTGCACCGGCCAGGGAAGTCCCAGAGCCCACATTTCTAGCACCCTCCCCAGCAACTTCACCAGTCTCGGTTTAGAGAGAGACCCAGTGCTGCCCCAGCACCTCCCAACGAGCTTGCTAGCTGGAGGTAAGTTTTGGCGCACCCTGGCCCACTTGGCAAAAAGAAAATCAGAGACTTTCTGCCTCCCAAGGGCCCAGGGCCGTCACTCAGATGGGTTACGAGCTTCACCACTTTTGGAAGCCCCAATCCTGCTAACTGGGTGAGGGTATACATGCAAAGAGAAAAAAAATGCTGGAAGGATCTATTTCATTAGCAGACATGATCTCTAGGTATGGGTATCTATAAACCTTCTTCATCCTTCTGGATTTTTGAAATGCTCTCCAGTAATCAGTTTTATGTCTTATGTATTATCTTTTTTTGCAGATGTTTTGGGGTAAAGAATGAGGAACACACTCAGGAACAAGGAGGTCTGTGGGGATGGAAGAGCAGGGCAGGCGGGCCTCAGGGAGGGACAGCTGATTTGAGGTTAGCAAATGCTTAGCTGTGAGAGAGGATGGGATATGCTCTATCGCCCGGGTGTCCACTGTGGGATGTGAGCAGCTCATTTCACGAGAGCCCCGCCCATGTTTTACCAAGAAGGAATAAACATCACTCCCCCTGCCCTCATCCCCTCTATTCCGTATTGACCTTTACCTTGGAGCTGTCCCTTCCCCTGGGCAGAAGAATGCTGAGCAAACTCAGCCCCTTAAAAACTGGCTCTGGGAGCTGGGATGGCGGCACAGTGGGGACCGCAGGGGGCTCGGCTGGCCAAGGAGGAGGATCGTGGCCGTCAGGGTCCCACAAACACCCATCTTCTGGCGCGACAAGAGCTTTTGCGTTGGCACCTGGGGGGAAACCTGAGAAATACCTCGAGGATGAACTTCCTCCGCTGACTGGGAGGCGGACAGGACCCAGGGTGGACCATGGGAGGTACAGTCCTGCTTACTGCCTATCCACCTCCCCGTCCGCCCATCCACAGGCTGACCACCTGCCCAGCCTCTGCCAGAGAGGACGATGTTGTGGGATCTGGTGACATGTGGGATGGTGGTGTTAAGGGGGGCGTGTCACCAATTGGTATTTCTGCTTGACAGTCCCCCGGGACCCCCACCCATAAAAGCCTTGGCTCAGCAGAAGTATCTGTGGGGGGGGGGCACCTGCTGAGCATGGTGGAAACCCAGGAGGTGAGAGACGGGTAGAGACCACCTGGGCGAGAGAAAGCAGGCTCTAGGGTCACAGCTGGGGGGGAAGACCTCGATCCACTGCAGGCGGCTATGCAAAACGGCCAGCTCACGGGGTCTCAGCGCGTGGACCGAGGCTCCTTCTGTTTTAAAACCCAGAGCCCCTAAACAGTGCCAGCTTCTCAGGACAGGCGGGCATCCCGGCCAGCCCAGCACTGTTGCCCTGGACACAACTGCCCCCGAAGCTACCCTTCCTTGGGCTGGACACGTGCAGCTGGGCTCTACGGAACCCTCCCCGCACGCAAACCGGGGAGACCCTGCATTCTCCTGGGCTCCGATCTGCACAGGAATGTCTCGAGGCCCGGCCCTCCCCAAAGAAGAAATTATAACAGTACATGCAAATCAATGCACCGACCAACAACATGTTTTAGTAATCAGTCAGTTTCCCTTCACTCTCATTTCAGGACGCCGGGGGAGGACACGCCCGTCGAACCCCAGGTAGCCCTTGCCACCCCAGAGCAGCCGGGTGGGCTGGGGCCGCTGCCTGCTGCACACTGCAAGAACAATAAGGATTTTTAGGGGCATTATGACTGAGTCAGAAAACACAGCTGCCCCTGAAAGTCCCTCATTTTTCTTGCTGTCCTTGAGCACTCTCCAGGTGAGCCGCGGAGGAGATGGTGGCCCACGGGAAGCTCTGTGGCAGGTGGGGTAGCTGCGAGGTCTCCACGGTGGCATGATTCTCTCCAATGCTCGGCCTGGACTGTGGCCGGCTTCACTGCCCGCCCCATACCCCGAGGCACGCCCAGGAGTGACCAGCCTCTGTTCCAACTCAGAACCCAGTGCCTTCTCCCCGCAGGGAGCCGGGGGCTAGAATCCTGGTGGAATCCCAAGTGGCGAGGGGCCCCAAGAACTAGGCAAAGCAGGAAGACCCGGAGGAAGGGCCATCTGGCCCTCGTCTTCACATGCGGGGCGTGGACCCGTCTTGCGGGTACTGAGCTCGAGAGGCTGAGTGACGGTCACAGGCCTGTCGTGACGCAAGAATAGTAGAGACTCCCCACCCCACTGCCCGCAAACAGCCTGTCATGGGCAAAGAGCAGTGCGGGCTTCTGGTTTGTCCTGATGGCGTTCAGGTTCAAATCAGCGAGCTGCCCACTCTGCTGGAAGAGACTGGGGGTAGGGTGAGGGGATGGCCAGAAAGTGGCCAACGAGAAAAAACAGGAGGGGCCGGTGGCTGATTTTTTTTCTTACAGTAGGAAGACAGGGGCTCTGGAATCAGAGCTTGGTTTAAGGTCCTCCTTTATGAGGGATCCTTGTGCCCCCAGACTCAGGTGAGCTTCCAGGGCGGCAGAGGCTCAGCTCCGAGCATCAGGGCCCCCGACCAGGAATGCCCCAGCAGGCCACTCCCACAGACCCTGGGCCTTTGACTCCTCGGAATGCCACCCATCAGCCAGTAACCCGTCCCCTGAAGCCAGGCCATCCCAGCCAGGGCCCCAGCTCAGCTGGAATCTGCCCAGCTGGCTGCTGGGAGCCTGCCCCACCCAGCCTGCCACTGCACCCACTCAGGGAGGGGCCTGGGCACCAGTCCTGACGTGTGTGCAGGACATGTGGCCTCTCAGAACAAGGGGGACCCCGCTGCGGTGAAAAGCGCATCCCACAGAAGACAGACCTGGTGCCACTACCTGCTTACTTGCTGTGTGACGGTGTCTAAGTTACTTTGCTTCTCTGTGTCTCCGCTTGCACATCAGTAAATAGGAATAAGCAGCGCCCTTTGCAGGGCGACGTGAGGACTGAAGGAAGCATACAGAGTGTGGCTTGGTCGGCTCCCAACAAAAATGTCTTCCCCTCTCCAAGCAGTTTCCCCGTTGCCCTCAGACCCCAAGAGCTGGGCCAGGCTCCCTGGGAGTCTCCAAGGACTCAGACCATGGAGAATTCTTCCTTCTCAGAGGGCAACTGGGACAGGTGTGAAGGCACAGGCCTGGCTGCTCCCTGGGCACTAACGCTGCACCTCTCCCCACACCCCGGGGTCCTGCCTTGTTCAGACAAAGAGCACGTGTGCCCAGAACCCCGGCTGCCCGACTACAGCCTCAGCCCCCTCAAAGCTATGTTACAGCAGCTGTCACCTTGCTGCAACCTTCTGCCCTAACCAAGACCATGGCCGTATACTCCACCAGCAAAACCCAACTGTCCCCACACACTACGAGCCGAGCCATCTGAACCATTCAGCAACATGACCGCATCCTGAGAAGCCCAAGCCCTGATCTGCACAGCCTCTGCATGAGCGGGTCTCGCTGCCTGGGGTGCCCCAGCCCCAATGCAGTGGAACAGAGCAGGAGGAGGGTGAGACCCAGTTCACCACTGACTAGCCGAGACCCTTGGGCAAGCTCCTTAACCCCTCTGTGCTCCAAGATCATGGCAACTACCTATTTCATGGGGCTGCTGGGAGGATTAAATGAGTCCATTCCTGGATAAAGAAGATGTGGTACATATATACAATGGAATATTACTCAGCCATAAAAAGGAACAAAAGTGGGTCATTTGTAGAGACGTGGATGGACCTAGTGTCTCATACAGAGTGAAGTAAGTCAGAAACAGAAAAACAAATACCGAATATTAACGCATATATGTGGAATCTAGAAAAATGGTACAGATGACTTATTTGCAAAGCAGAAATAGAGACACAGACGTAGAGAACAAACGTATGGATACCCGGGCGGGGGGGGGGGGGAGCGGTGAATTGGGGGATTGGGAGTGACATATATACAATACTACGTATAAAACAGATAACTAATGAGAACCTACTGTATAGCACAGGGAACTCTACTCAATGCTCTGTGGTGACCTAAATGGGAAGGAAATCCAAAAAAGAGGGGACATATGGAAAAATAAATGAGTCCATTCCTATAAAGGCTTAGAGCTGTGCCTGGCACCAAGCATTCAATCAGAGTTAGTGATCATTACTTTGCCCTGCTTTGTGTTTCAAGACTCAGCTCACCTTTTCTGGGTGACCCTTCCTGACCGCAGCCCCTCCCTGGGTTAGAGCCCCTTCTTTCTCCCTGCTCCCCCTGACTCCACACATCACGCTGCTTTACCTACTGGCCACCGGCGGCACGGCCCTGGAACCACCAACATCACAATCAATCACACACACTTATTAACAACGCTGACCCCAGGACCCCTAGGTCAACCGAGGGGCCCTGGAGTCGTCTGCGCTGCTAACAGGCTCCCTGTGTGGTTCACAAGGACACCCAAGTATGAGAAGCACTACTCTGGGCCTTCTTACCACCATGGTACAGGCAGTGCCTGGCCCCGGAGCTCAATAACGAGGTCAGGAAGGATGCCCGGGCCACCGGCCAGAGGATCCCCCGTGCCGTGCCAGGTGTGCGACGGGGACCCACCTGAGCCTGGCTCTGACAGCAGAGCTAACCAACACCAAACAAACACACCAGCCCCTAGAGCCATTCCTCGGGGCCTCCCTAAGCCCTCGCCCTGTGCTGAACACGCACTGATGACATTGGGGCTGAAAAGCCATCGAGTCTCCAAGGGAGCTGCAGAGCAAGGAGGCTCCACTCCAAACTCAAAGTCCCTAAAATAGCCGGCAACCCACAAAACCATGCTGGAAGGAAAAGAAAGGCCAACGACCGGAGACAGCAGCCCTTGTTCGGAGTTCGCTTAAGAAAGAAAACCGTACAGCGGTTCCACCCGGACTAGGGAAGGAGGTGGTTGAGCAGAGGGCAGCAGTCCCAGAATGTCCTGGGGGCACCCCTCCTGCAGAGAAGCAGCTGGACACAGCCAGGGCCTGCAGCAGGGGCTGGCCTGGGGGCCTGGAGACCCCGGTGCTCCCAGAGCTCAGCTTAGGGGCGTGCGCTCTGCAAGGTGCTGCCCTCCTTCCAGCCACCCCACCGTGGGGTGGAGCCAGAGGGCTCGGCTGGATTTGCGCCTCCACCGCAGTGGAAAGCCGCCTTGGACTCGGCTGGCCTCATCCACCCTTGCTGGCCGCTCCAGGGCTGGGATGAACACGGCCAAGAGACCTGAAACTCATCCATCAGAGCCCCTGGGTTTACGTTCACCCATGTCCCTCTGCCAGAAATTCTTTGGCTGAGAACACCTCCTAAATGCTCATGCTCACCCCCCTCAGCTCCCGCCACGCCCCACAAACTCCAGCCCTGCCTGGCCCGATGCTGACAGCCAGCCTGCCCCGAGGTTGGCTCAGCTCCCAAAAAACTCAGTGGGTGAAGGCCCGAGCGATGTGCCTTCGGCGAGGCTAGACCGGAGCCCAAACGCATTCGTCCACACAAACACCCACTCCCACGACCCAGGCCGGTCCGGGGAGGGCAGCGCCTCCCTCTCGGCCATGTGTCCAGAACATGGGAGGAGCCGATGCCAGGGGTGGGCGCTGCCTTTATCTCTTTGGTAAAGAGACTCCACTGGGGCAGTGAAACAAGCAGACCAGGCCTGCAGACAGCAGGGCTAACAGAATGGGGAAGGGTCTACATTTAGGATGCGTTTATCTTCCTCATAGGAGTCAGCCAACTGTGGGCCCACAGGCCAGACCCACCCACCCACCATCCTTCCAGTTTTATCAGAACACAGGTACTCACCCATTTACGTATTATCTATGGCTGCGTTCACGCTCCGACAGCAGAGCAGAAGACTTGCAACATAGGCCCCATGGCCCTCAAAGGCTAAAATACTCTTTGGCCTTCACGGACAAAGCTGGCTGACCCTTGCTTCTGATCAGTATTCACTCAGCACCTAGGAGGCACCAGGCACCCAGCTGGGTACCGAGGATACCACAGTGAGCAAAACTTGGTGAGCCTTCATGGAGCTCAAGGCCTGGGGAGAGAAGGGCTCTGCAGGCCATGGGGCCCGCCGTCTCGGTTAGCTGACGCTCCTAATCCGGGGCTGCAACCTCTTATACCCCAAACCTTCAGGCCCTACCTGGTTCAGAATTTTTCAGGTAACGTGGTGCACAGGCCACATACTATGCCATAGGGCGGCCCCCGGAGTCACACACAGTAATGTCTCTGCAGTGAAAGCCATGAAGATTCACACCCCCCAAGAGAGACATAGACTCTAATAGTCTCAAGTCAGTTCAGGTCAGGATTCCCCAGGAAATTCATTATAAACACAGCTTTTGGTTTTCAGAGTTTTCTGGAGTTCAGAATTTTGGATAAAGGACTGTGGGCTTGG
This sequence comes from Balaenoptera acutorostrata, assembly GCF_949987535.1. Classification (NCBI taxonomy): domain Eukaryota; kingdom Metazoa; phylum Chordata; class Mammalia; order Artiodactyla; family Balaenopteridae; genus Balaenoptera; species Balaenoptera acutorostrata. The sequence goes on along the minus strand of NC_080083.1, from coordinate 18,131,760 downwards.
GACTTCCCTGGTGGTCCAGTGGGTAAGACTCCACGCTCCCAGTGCAGGGGGCTCGGGTTCGACCCCTGGTCAGGGAACTAGATCCCGCATGCCTGCCGCAACTAAGACCCAGTGCAGCAATCAATCAATCAATCAATGAATAAAATGATCATGGGCTTGCACCGGCAACTGTTACAAAGTGCAAACACTGGGTCCTGACTTCACTTCTTGGTCTTGGTTGGAGGTCCCTACTCCTGGGGGGGCTACCGACCCCCCAGGCCACCAGGCACAGAAACCACACACAAGGCACACAGAAAATACGAACTGAATGAACTCAGATCACCAGAACTTTTTCTCCAAAGAACAGCTACTAACATAACTGCTGAAAAATGTAGGAAAAAAAAAGTAGTATTTAAACCCAAACTTCATCTGCCTGCTCCCCTGGCAGGAGCAGAGAGAGGCTGACATAAACGAGTAACTTTTCCAACTCCATCTACTTGGGACAAGGAAAATAAAACTGTTTTCTTGTCACTGTTGCTGCCTGATGGGCAGGCACGTTAGGTGTTTTGCGGGGAGCAGGTGAGTGGGTGGTAGCCAAAACTGAAAACCAGTGATTTTTTTCCCCTGGTGTACCTCCCTGTGGCCAAAGTTTCATTGGGAATCTAAAATAACTGATCCCATCACAAATTCCTAACAGCTAAGTAGAAAAATGTACTAATTAGAGAATCTGGTTTCAGGTGTTCTATTTATATTCCTTTTGGGGGTGGGGGGGAACCGAAAAACAATTTTATGTATTATAAATATATAACAATAGCACTTTTTCCAAAAAGTCTAAAGTATAAGATTGAAAAAAAACTACAGACCTCACACCTTGATAGTAGTGACACTGAACTACAGACCTCACACCTTGATAGTAGTGACACTGAAAGAATATTTTAATATGCAATATCTATAAATAGACGAACCAGTTCTTCTGCATTAAAGGATGATATCTGAAAAGATATTTATTTCAGCAATAACTTTCATTAGATGTCCCGGAATTACATGGATTTTTCCCCTTTCTAATGCAACACAGTTTTAATGAAAGGTCCTACCCTATTTCTTAATAGAGCACACCTACGAATGGACTCTCAGAAATTTCCTCATCGCCTGAGATTTCTAAACCGAGAATTGGGAAAGAAGTTCTGGACACCACTGGTGATCTCTACCAACACCCCGGCCCTGGGCAGATTTCTAGGAGGGATTTTTACTCTGTGAGTGATTGGGAGACGTTCTTAGTGATTGCCTGACACAGGGTCTGGGGTTAGAAGGTAAGAGGGGATGGTTGCATGGGGAGGGGGCCTGCAGGTGACAGCGCCATCCATATGCAAATGCCTGGAAGACGGTGCCTCCCAGGGCCGTGGGCGGGGCCAAGCAAAGCCTTCCAACAAACCGAAAGCCGCAGGGACCTCCAGGACTATATTTAGTCCGGGCTGACTGCCCCAACAGGGGGGGCTTGGGCGAGGCAGAGGACAGCCACCTGCACACACCAGCGCCTGCAGCCCTGCCATCGAGGTGGAGACGTGCTGGGACACCACGACTCCCGGTGCAGAGGCCACAGGCATCCTCTCTGGCATTTCCTTCAGCCCTCTGCCGGGCACGTGCCACCCATCTGACTGCCAGATATGGTCAGCGACAACAAGGGAGGGACCATGCTGGGCACGCAGGGCTGCGGCCACACTGGCCAGGCGAGTTAGTTTCACTTTCTGTTGTTTTTTTTTTTTCCCTGGGTCGCTTCTCACCCTGATGGGAGAAAATGTCCTTGAAATGCCAAGCGACAAAAATCCTCAAAAATGTTCCTTGTTGTTGTCTTTTTTTTTTTTCCCCCCTCTGAGGACACACTGTTTCCCTCTGAAGACCGGGTAACAGCCTTTGGTGAAAACCCCAACTATGTAACTTCAGTCCCCGGGGCTGCTGAGCCCTAATATGATTACACATCTAAATGCAATAAATGGGGCAAAGTGGTATTATTTTTCTGGGAAAAACCAACATCATAAAAGGGTCTTTATTGAATCAAGGGCCCGTGAACTGTTCTCTTGCCTAATTATGGCTCCCAAGTGAACTGGGCTGGGTTTCCAGTGAGGACTCCTCATAGCTCCCCGGCCCAAAGGGCAATGCGATATTTGTCACGACCTGTCTTTACAACAAAATTCACCGAAAGGACAAAAGGGAGGGTGCCAAGGTAGGCTGGCCGCAGCCCCCCTCCCTCCCCACCTCGGGCTCTGGAAACAGGGGGAGCTGGTTCTCGGGGCCTACTTCTATTTTAAGGAGTGCCCCCTCGCTGCTCCATCTTCACCCCTTGTGTTCAAAGTCAGGATCCTGGACCCTGCCCATTTCCACTGTCAAGGCTTAAGTGGTTTTCCAGCATCCCAACACTGCCCCCTCTATCCCCAGCTCTACAGAAAAGGCCCATTGTCGAAATGTGATATTTTGCCAGATGTTTTAACATTCAGCGATTTGGCCAAGGTTCGCATGCACCCAGACCTGGGCGACAATGAACGCCTGCTATCACCAGACATGGGAGGAGAGGCAGGGCAGGGGGAGAGTGAGAGAGACGCAGCCCAGGGCGGCGGGAGAACCCTCCATGCTAACCAGCTGGGAGCAAGTGGTCTGGTTGACTTTTCCCAGATATACAGTGGTCTGGCCAGGCAAGTTGGAGACCAACATTTTGCTTATATGCAAGTCCTGGTTCCAAGTACCTGTTTAATCGCCCTCTTGGTTCCAAGAGCAAAGACACATTTTTTTTTTTTTAACTTTTTTTCTTCCCCCATGTTCTTAAGCTCACCGCAGCAAGCTCCACAGGAAAGGATTCAAGAGAACGTTATCCCGCCTCTCCCACTAATACGTGATGAAATACACCCACCCCTGGAAGAGTCGGTGACTTCGCCCCACAGCCACCCCTCTTAGGTTGTACTGGGCGTACCTCCCCGGAGAAACAGGAACCCCCTCCAGCCCTACTCCATATTGCTTTTCTTCCAATGTTTTCTCCCCAGATGTTAAGGCAGCAAGCAAGCTCGCCAGGCCAGGCTCGGGGTGCGCTTCCTTGACCTCACTGGGCTTTCTTCGCTGGCCCCATAGGCCCTGGGGTGAGGTACGGTGTCACTTAAGAATAGCTACCACGTACTCCCCCGCCGTCCCCCCAAACCACCCGGCGTTTCACACCGGCCTTCTCATGTGGCCCCTGTATCACACTACACAGTGGGCATGTATCATCACAGATGGGGAAACAGTCTCAAGAAGGCATGTCACGGGTCCAAGGTCACCCAGCTAGTCCACGGGAGAGCCTGCAAAGCCAACGCCCTTTCCCCAATGCCTGCCTTCAGCCTCCTGGAAAGCCAGGTGCCATCAGCACATAAATAGCAACGCAAGTGACTGGTTTTCAAAAGGGTGCGGGAGGAGGTCTACCTTACAGTGGACACGGAGACAGAGAATCGAAAAACCAGAATTTAAGCCTCAGTCACCAAGAAGCAGCCAGCGTTCTGCCTTGAACCCCACACACCCCAGGGTAGAAATCCAGTGAGAGGAAGCGCATTTCATGAGAATGAACCACCAAGTCCTCACAGACTGATCCAAATTTCCCAGCTGCACATCTCTGAGTCCTTCCCCCACCCCTCCCGCCCCTCCCAACCCCAGGCCCAGGTCCCAGCCCGGTGCCCTCCTCTGCGCCTCGCCTTGGGGCTCTGAAACTTAGAAGGATGTTAAGACTACAAAGGGTGTGCACGCTATTTGGTCCAGCTGCCCACTTGACGGAGAAGGGGGCTCTCAGGCCCAGAATGGCAGAGCTGAGATTAAAATCAGCCGACGGTTTGTCCACACAGCACCTCCTTCCCCAGTCCTCCTGGGCAGCAAACACAAGGGGTCTGGCCACAGGGCAATTTCAAAATTCCCCAGAGCGTGCCAGAGGGAGGAGGGAGGGAGCTGCACAGTGGGTGAGAAGTCACCTGCTCTGCGTCCCAGTAAACCCTGCCCACTGCCCCGGGGCTCTAAAGCACTGAAGAGATTATGGTCCATCTCAACCTCCAGTTCGAAATGCAAAATAAAAACATCACTAAGCCATAAAAAAGTATAAGGAAGTCCAATGAAATCCTGATTTTTATTTCCCATGGTGATTACTCTGCAGATATTACTTTTTGTAATATCAAAGTATTTCCTTCCCCTCCCCCAGCCCTTCGAGTCTGTACCCTGCTTGACTGGTCCCACTAGAGTGCATTTGGCTTGCCAGCTGGGTCAATGAGTGAGCGGGCCAAGAGCAGCTGTGGCAATTCGCCTTTCATGGGGACCTTCCATGAAACGTGGAGTCTTGGGACCTTTCAGGCTGGACGCATGGCAGAGCAGACGTGTGAGGCAGCCACTTCTGCGCACCCAGGGTTCCTTGAAGCAACGGGGCTAATCCAGACCCACCCAGCTCCTGTTCCACAGCCCGCTGGCTCCTACCCTACCCGGGAGGCCCTACTGCACCCAGAAGGCCGGGCTTCCCGTTCCTTCGGCCCCAGAGGCAGCTGCGAGAATCTGGGGGAGCCTTTCCCCTCGGAGTCGCAGCCTCAGCTATAACAAGAGGACTCACCATACCCTTCATCTGCGCTCAGAGCTGGGGTACAAATCGGAGTGGGCAGCAACGGGCCGTGCCCATCTTACCCACGGTCGTAACCCCAGCCTGGCCGGGTCCCTGCCACGTGGCTGGTGGACAATAGACGCAGACAGGGGATGGGGTTCCCAGGCATCATCCCGCTTTAGGATTACAAAGCTTCTGTTCCCAGTGGGTTAAATGACTTGCCCAAGGCCCACCCGCGCTTATTCAAAATAAGAGGGCAGAGAAGATGAGGACAACCAGTTGAAGGTCTACTGGTGTGTGCCAGGCACTGTGCTTGCATTTTTCATTCAAGCCTCACCAAAGCGTTACAAGGGAGGTCTCAGAACCCTTGTCCACAAGGGAAGAAATGCGCACAGAGAAGTTACCTGTCAAAGGCCACCCAGCTGGCAAGTGGCAGCTAGGACTCCAACTTGAACACATCTGGACCCCAAATCCGCCTTCATGGCGCTCACACTGGGCTGCTTGGAGAAAAACCCTTCACGGACCCCAGATGGATCCCCTGTTTCTGAGACAACTCTTCCTCGGACTTGTCCCAGATTAGGAGCGCTGTTCTTTTGTGTAAAAGAACTGAGACAGGCCAAATATTTACCATCCCGCGCAGAGCCGCAAACTGGCCTGACAGCAGAATCGACTCCATTGCAGGAGTGAAGGCCAAGCTGTCGCTACAGAAAGTGGGGGACAGAATCCTGACCGTTGCTGAGGGTTCAGACAGCTCAGCTTTGGGCAGAGGAACTGAAGGAGACCTGGGGAGGCAGCTCAGAGGCCGTTCCCCACAACTGCCACCAGAGAAACCCTGGAGGGATTTCTAAGTAGCAGAATTTCCTGAGTTGCTAGGACTTCGGGGTGGAGGGGAGAGGGTCGGCTTCTCCCAGTGCTCCTTTGTCAATGCAAGCATGCTGAACAAAAATTGATCTCTAATCTTTCACAGGTTGGGATATTATTTTTCTAAAAAAAAGAAAAGAAAAAAAGCGAAATGGGCAAGGTTAATTATTCACCAGGTTGCAATTTACTTAAGAGTTAAGGGAATGCACGTTTCCTCCCAGTAGGTAGGACCATGAGTCCAGCTGGATTTCACAAGTCTTCCGTGGGTCTCCCTGGGGGTCTGGCTAAAATCCTACCCTCCCACCAGCTTCCCACCTTGCATTTAGCTGCTTTCTAAAGATGGCTCCAGGGCAAACAAGTCTGCCGCGGTCAAGCCACTTCCAGCGCGAAGCTCCTAGGTACCCAGCTTAGAGGGATGGATTGGGGTTGGGGTGGGGGTGGGGGTGGGGGTGGGGGTGGGGGGGCGGGAGGAGGCATCTGCTTCAGGAACTATGAGAATTCAAAAGGGGCGGCGAAATCAAAAAGCTCGCAGCTAAAACACAATTCCTAAATACCACAGCCTAAATCAGCTGCTGGAGGCCAGGCCAGCCCACAGCATAGCTGACTCGATTACATCCTGCAAAGGAAAAACCTAACCTTTCACTCCCACCCCCACCCAAAGAAACGAAGCCCCGAGGCATTTCCTAAAAATCCTTAAAACCCTGGGCAGCCCCTGAGAACCGGGCACAGCCTGAGGGAAAACTGCCGGCTACCTGGGAAAGGCCAGGGGAGGCCTGGGGCGCTGCCCGGCTCCTTTTCCCTTATTCCCAGTGATTTCTGCCCTTCGTCCCCGTGCGTGTCCCCTCCAGGATGGTTGCAATGCTTTTCCGCATCTCACTGCTCCAGACCAGTCCTGCGGATGTTTTATGACCATGCAATATTCTGGAGATTTCCACTTCATTTAATTTAAGGTACTGATCTGCAGGGCCGGGAGAGGCATGGGTTCAAAGGGAGATCTCTGTTTTCCCAACCTGACTCAGTACTCTGAACGGAGCGTTTTCCTTAATTAGGGCAAAGCCTCCAGCTGAAACTCCCACCAGTCCACTCAGAGACGATTATGCCTCAAAACTGATCAAGATGCCTGTACATTTAGATACTTGGCCAAATAAACACTTCTCTCCCACAATTCTGACGTCTGCACAGTCCACTGGTTAGAGCCAGCAGGACAAAGCTCACACGGAAAAAATGCCGGCCAACGGCAGTTTGGGGTTTTGCCCACTCCTGGGCTCACGGGCCCAACCCTGCCTCGGTGATCCCATAGCCCATGGGGCTCCCCTCTGTTCACGCCCCCTCATGGCCACCAAAACAGGGACACAGATGTGGTAGGTACCCTGTGAGGTCTATCTCTACACGGACCCACAGAAGTTGGAGAAACCTCTAGAAGAAGCTTCCACAACTTCGAGAGGTGGGCCAACCTGGCTGGGCTGGTTTCTCCCTCTCCCTCCTCCCTGCTTCTAGAAAGCTCTCCTGTTTTCCAAAGCCAGGAAGAAGGGGGCCCAAAGTGCCCTACTTTGTCAACTGGTCCTTCGCACGGTTCAGGTCACCTCACTGCCAAGACAGCCAAAACACAATACAAATGAACAAAAAAAGTTCCAACGCCAGGCAGACCGGAGGTTTCAGGGGTTAGTGTGGGGTTTTTCTTTTGCAGGAAGAAGGTAGAAGCAAAGTTACTGAATAAATGGTTTAAGAAGGGAATCTCAGCATAAAACATTAAGGGGACTCAGGGTGGGTCAGCATTATGCTGCAAATGTCAGGGAACAAAAGGCTAGCCATTAGGAACACACCCACAAAGATGCATCTTTAAAGAAATGGTGGGGCGCAGGGAGAGGGGCAAAACCTCCACATCTCGGCCCATACTCCCAGGGACAACTCTAGACCTCGGGCGGTCCTCACCACCCCCAAGCTCAAGGCTGCGGCTCCGGAGCACGCAGCAGGGCAGGGCCTGGTAGACGAATAGGCTCCGCCGATTAGGAAGAGGGGCTCCGTCTCTCCCTTCCCTCCAGGTCGGCCCCGGCGGGGATCCGGCTCCACCGGGAGAAACAAGAACCGCACACAGTGACCAACTCGAATTTCCGAGTGCGTTCCCATTGCTCCTGCCAAGCCCAGGGATCCCTCGAACCTCCGCACAGAGTTCGCGGCGAGCGTGCCTTGCCACCCCACCTCTCCAGTGTGGACCCCGAGAGGTGCGGCCCGGCCGGGCTCCCTGACCCGCCTGGGCGCCGAGCTCTCGTCCGCCCGGGAGAAAACGGTGAAGGGCGAGGAGGAGCCGTCGGTCCCGGGGGCCGAGAACTGGGACTTTGTAGGCCAGTTGAACCGACACCCTCATCTCGCCCGCAAAGACCCAGCTCTCAGCTCCCGCGCGTCTCGGATTCGGGCTGCGCCCCCGACGGGCTTCCTGGGACTGGATCCGGCTGCCCGCTTTCCAGGCGCTCTGCTCGCCCGAGATTCTGGGTTTTCCCCAAGCGGCGTCCCCCAAAGGCGGCATCCTGCTCGCCCGACCTCGACCCGAGGGCTCCGAGACCAGCCCCCGAAGGGTTACACGACACCTAGCGCGCGGCGGCGTCCGGGCCGCCGGGGTGCAGGCCGAGACACTGAGCTGGGGTGGGGGAGGCACAGGAACCTAGCCTTCCCCCCATCCTCCACCCCCGGTCGAGCGCAAGAGTTACACGCCGAGAAACTTCGCCGCGATCCCACGCCGCGCCCGAGAGGCCCAACTCCGCGCCGCCTGGGTTACCTGCGCTCAGATCCGCCGGGCGCAGGGCCGGCCGGGCCGCTCGCACCGCAGGCCTCGCCCTCCCGCGCCGCCGAGCCCGCGCCCCGGCCGGGGGTCGCGGGGAGCAGCCGCCAGCCGAACCAGGCGCCCCGACGTCCCGGGCGCCCCGCGTGCGCCGGGCCGGGGGCCGGGGCCTCGCTCAACCCACCCGGGACCTGGGGGCCGCTGCCGTCACCTCCCCGAGGAGCGCGGACCGGGCGCCGCGTGGAGAGGAGTGAGGCGGCGAGACCCCTCGAAAGTTAGGGGAGTTCCTCCCGCTCGCGGCGCAGCCCGAGCTGGCTCCACGTGCTGGTGACACATCAGGAAGGCTGCGCGCCCCACGGCTCCCAGCGGGCGGACGCGGCCAGCGCCCGCCCGCACCGCCTCCCGGAGCCGGGCGGACGCGCCCCGCCCCGGCCCGCCCTCCGCCCGCCCCTCGGCGCCCCCGCCCCCGCCCCCGCCCCGGGCCGCGGAGCCCTCTCCAGCCTGCAGCACCCGCGGGAGGACAGCCGGGCGCGGTGGGGGCCGCACCGGCGCCCCTTTCCCTGGCCGTCCGAGCTGCCCTGGGGATTGAATCCGGCCGCGGGCTGCCGGACTCGACAGTCTCAAGTACCTTCCTCCCAGTCACGCAGCCCTTCCCGCCCCCGAGCTCCAGTAATTTTCCCTTTTCCTCCTCTGACCGGTCGGAGCCGCAGCCAGCGCTTCCTCCCGCGAAGGCCGGCGCCGAGAGCCCCCTGCTGGCCGCTCTGCTCCCGGGCCGCGTCGCCGGCCCGGCGGAGCGCGCCTGCGGCCGGCCTCAACCTCCCCACCTGGAACCTGGGGACGGCCAGGCCCTTCTCGTTGGCAAACCAACGAGAAAATAAATGTAAGGCGCCAAGCGGAGGGCCGTGCAGCACGCTTTTTGAAATGTTAATTTTGTGTTTTCCTCTCCCCGCTTCCAGTTGTCTGCTTACCCACTTCTCTCTTCCTGGCTGCGCTTTCTGAAAACCCGAGTTCCTTTAGGGGGACTGTAGGGAGGAAGGATGGTACAGAAAAGCTTCGAGGCCGAGGGAGAACTCTCCCAAGATTGGAGAGGGATCCGAGTTCGGTGGAATCCCCTCTGGTGGGGACCTGGTGCCTCACTCTCTCTCTCTCTGGAGACGCCGGGACGGGGGGAGTAACCACATGCCTCATCTTGAGACGAGTCTGGGGCATCCATAGGCCAGGATCCCCATCCTCAAGATGGCCAGGACTCCAGGGACCATGGCAGAGGGAGGGATGGGTAAATGCAAATAATGACTGAGACGGAGTTGCCCTGCCTCTCTTAGGATGGAGCCTTGGAGTCAGGTTTAATTTAAATAATGAGACATACCTGCTTGTGGCCACGCATAGGTATTGGCTATGTTCCTGTCTTCTGTTTCCTGGCCTCACCAATGCAAATCGTGCCTTAAGACTTCACTGTGGTGAGGGCTGAGTGGTTTATCTGTTCAGTTTGCCAGCTGGCCCCCACACCCCACATGGCGACCCCAGGGCAGGGCAGACAGATGTGCAGGAGCAGGTGCTCCCAGGAGAGCAGCTCTGGGAGGGATGGAGGGCAGATGGCAGCCAGGCACTGCAGAGGTGCCCAGCGCTGGGGCAGGGCGGGCCTCTGGCCCCAAGCCTCTGTAATCCCCATTTTGTGGGAGCCCAGGATTAGAAGGGAAGAAAGAGGAAGATGCCCTGACATTGCTGGTGATGCTGCCGGTGCTGGCAGGGGTCTGGGGTTCGTGCTCTGCTTTCTCTTCCCCTTTTATTGCTGTCTCTAAATCTGACAAACCCTTTGGATCTCTGAGACTTGAGGAGCCTGGAGGAGCCGGTGTCCTGGGGGGATGAAAGTGCAGGGATGTAATGGGTTTACCCCAGCGCTGATCTCAGAGAAGCCCGCAGAAGATTAAGATTTGCTCCCTGAGCTTGAAATCTCCCTGCTACCCCCTGACCACATCAAAGGACATGGCCGTAGGGGGCACCTAATCCCATCAATGGAATCAAAGCTGGACAAGAAAGGAAATCTGCAAACTTGGTGCAGCGTCAGGACACAGCTCACAAGAGAAAAGATAGATACACCAGGGCTCTGGCCTCCTCCACCTGGGTTACATCCCAGGAAAGGTCCCGAGCCAGTCCACAAGCAGACAGGGCCTGTTCTTTGCTTCTTGAGGTGGCCGCTGTGGGAAGGTCAACCACAAGAATTCAGAAAACTGGGCAGTGGGGCTGGGCCTGCCTCCGGGGCAGAACGGGACCCTGAAAGGGTTGGGACTCCTCTGTGTCTCACAGTTCTGTTAGCTCCCAGCTTTCAGAAAATGCTTTCACAAAGATGCACCTTACCACCCGTGTTCCCAAAGCGTGGTGCGCATATGTGAGATGGTTTTAGGCTAAAAATATGTAATATATATTTTTTAAAATAAATCTCAAGAATATTGTGGTTACGATGAGGTTAAAATGAGCTAACTCAAAGACCAGTATTTAGTAAATAATAGCACAAGTGGTATTCTGCTATGGCAAAAGTGATGGCAGTGGCCTGCAAATTACTAATTAGAAAAACACTCTTTAGGATCATCTTTAGAGAAACACTGCCTTAAGAACGGTGGTTTTCAAACATTCAGTCATGCCCCATGGTAGGAAATTTATCTATATATGTATGTAAAATGTTTTATGAAACAATTCTTATACACGCAAATATATTTGATGTAATCCTATTCTGTTCCATGAAAAAGAAATGCTGCTTGCAAGCTATTAAATTTATTTCATGATCCACTCATGGGTTACCTCCTGCAGTTTGAAAAACCCTGCCTTAGAGAACATCAACATGTGATGATGATGATGAAGATGATGGTAGCTCTCAGTTAGTGAGAAATTTTTCAGTGCCAAGACCCTATGCAAAGAGCTTCTCCTTACACTCTCACAATGACCCTAGGTCAGAGGTATTATTATTGCCTACATTCTACATGTGTAATTACTTGCCAGGGTCACTTGGCCAGTAAGTGCAGGCCGAGAGCAGTCCCTCTCCACTCTGGTCTAGTGCACTTCCCACCAGCTCACTCCGAGTAAATATCTCAGAAAGGCCCAGTCTCCAGGGCATTCACACCACGTTTGCCCTCCCCACAATGTAGTCCATCCCTCCAAGTCCGCCCTATGGCTCCCGCCCTGTTTCCCCCCATCCACAAATGACCTACAGGAGTCAGGCTCCTTAACAAGCTGACCTCAGAGCCCCTGAGATGGGGGTGGGGTGTGTGGTGTGACAAGGACAATCTAAATGTCCGGGCCTGCCTGCTGCACACATCCATCTCTGTGTCTGGGAGGGATCGACCTGCCTTGGGGACAAAATCCCATAGATCGGGAGACACTGACCTTTCTCTCTGGCTCCCCTCACTCTAGATTCTTCCCTAGGCCTTCCCTGGCTACTCCAGCTGAAACTGCAGCCTCTTTTTCCATCACTTCTTATCCCCAACCCAGCATTTTTCTCCTTCCGTAGCCCTCATCCCATCTAAGATGCCACATCTTTTACTCATTTGCATAGGGCCTGTCTCCCTGCTGCTGATCTTTGCCTCCGACTCCCAGGATGTAAGCTCCACAGGGGTAGGACTTTTTGTTTCTTTTGTACACTACTGTATCCCCGTACACATAGTGCAGTCTCAGCAAGTACGTGCTGAATGCCTTTCAGTCCTGCATACGCTGCCCTGAGAGCTCCGTTTTTGCCGTTACTGGATGGGCTTGGCTGCCCCCACCCCTCCCCCATCCAAGGCCCCCCCACCCCCAGGGCTGAGCCACATACACAGAGGCACAGACACACTCTAACACCTGTTGATTTCACCCTTTTCCTCTCAGAGGATGACCACGTTCCCCCGCAAGGCAGGAGGGCCACATTCACCGCGGCCTCCAATGCGCAAACCGTGCAAGGTACTTAATATCAACCCCATGTTACAGTCCTGATTCTCTGCTAATAACGAACACGTGCCATCTCTCTAGCAAGGCATCAAGTGGTGTGACATGGCAGGGCAGGAATGAGAACCCCGATTTTACTGATACGGAAACTGGGCTTGGGGAGATGAAATGATTTACCCAAGGTCACTCCGTACCGAGCTCTTTGCCCTCAACTTCCTCCTCCGGACCATCCAGCCTATCAGATGCCATGATTGTGCATCTTCTACAGTCACGGTTGTGCTGGGCTCTTTTCAGCTTCCTGCCATCAGTCAGAAAGAGCTCGGACAGAAGACACGGGGATCCTGGTGACCAGAGGGAGAGAAGGACTGCAAATAAAATCATTTTGTATGTGAATATGGAATTCACGGGGCTGATTTTCTCAGCAGATTTTGCTCAGGTGGCAAGTTATATGGCTTTTGTTTCTCTCGGCCCAGATGGCTTGGACAGAAGGAGAGCCCCAGAGCTCAGGGGAAAGACAGGTTTTGCCATGAAATCTTTACAGCAGAAAAGCCACTACTGGGATCACTGACTCTGTCAACATCCGAGCCCATTTCACCTCCTCACTCCTGTGCAAACTCTGATAAGTTCTCTGCCTGGGGCCTCCGTTTGTCATTGGCAAAACTGGGATGGGATTTTCTCTGTGATTTCTCCCAGCTTCTCCTCTCTTGAGAAGACAGGACACAACCTTTGCCTGCAAGAAGCAGCAGGGGGGTAAAGTCCCCAGAAAGGAGTCGATTCTTTCCAGGTGTAATGGTATTTCCGCAAGGCCAAGGCAGCGCTTCGAGCTGGATTCAGTTTTCCTGCCTGATGCAGGGTGGGGAGAAGGCAGGTGGTCACTCTGAATGTGACCCAGGGAGTGAGGCTGAGAGGGCGATGGGAAAATCCTGGAAAGTAAGGACACAAAGGAGCCCTGCTGGCTCAGAGTGCCAGCCCTCTCACTCGGGGTTCTCAGAAAGGCTTTCTCTGGGCAGGGTAAGTGCCTGGAAGATGGGAGAGCCCTTGGTTCAGAAGATCTAGGAGTCTGTCTCCTGGGGAATCCAACTGGTGATAGGGAGTTTCTGTGTCCCTCCCTTGTCTCCACAGCCTGAGTACTGGGGTGAAGCCTAGTGATTTTGTTCACTATGTGCTTTTTCTATTGATCAGGGGTGAATATTGGACAAGAGAAGTACCTGCTTGCCCCATGGGCTGGCAAAGAGATGGGCCATCTCCTGGGTACATGTCAGGTTATAATCAAAGATGACTTTTCCAAGCAGATTTGTGCTCATCCTGCAGAAGAGCTTAACCTATGTCATAAAGGTAGTGCTTTCTGGATGATCTTGAACAAATCACTTCCCTTCTCTTTGCCTGTCTCTGTAGCTGTACAATGAGAGGGTTGGGTGGTTGCTTTCATTCCTATCAGACCATGATTCCAAACTGGCAACTTTTGTCCCAAAGTATAGGGTTGGACCTTTAGTGTTTGCTTATAAAAGCATCGACAGACAGTATTTGTTTCTTAATTTGAAATTTCATTTTATGTGCAAGGTCAGAGGGGTTGGCAGCTGGGGGTGGGGGTGGGGTTTAGGGAGGAGAAAAGCATCCCTGCCTGCTTAGTTGCAACCTAGATCATGATATTTGAGTGTCAACGATGATTGAATGAGGGCAGAAGTAGCCAAGATTGTTTGTGGTGCTCTGGCAAATTCCTGTTCATGCTCCAGAGCCCAGGTATGACGTCACCTCCTCTGGGAAGACCTCCGCAACCCTTTAAACAGGGTCCTCTCTTGTAACAGGGCTCTGTCTCTGTACCAGATGCTGGAAACACAGACACAAGCAAGGCACTGTCCCAGTCCTGAGGGGCCTCCCACCTATGGTGTGAAACACACAGAGGGGTCCCAGACAATAAGCTGTGACTCATTACCTGGGGGAATCAGAGGTTTCTCAGAGAAGGTGATACCTGAGTCTTGCCAAAGGGATGGAATCTGACTCTGATCCAGTGTCTGGATCTAGCTGCTAATTTGCAGGGAATACCGAGGACAGAAGAAATGGAACTGCACTAAGAGTCTGCAGTCAGCAAAGTCTAGACTACGGGAAACTCTCCAGGTCAAATGGGCCAGGTTCCTCAACAGACAGACTGCAAGGAAATAAAAGGGAAGGAAGAGGATCCTAGTGACTGGGAAAAAAAAAAAAAAAAAAAAGCTTAAAAGACATATCAGTTTTTAAAATGGGCAAAGTTAAACTATAGGGTATAAAGATGTACAAGGTGATAAGTTAAAATGCAAGGAAGTGATTACTATAAAAGTAAGGAGGACGGTTGCCTCTGGCTGTAGGGGGTTGTGATTGCGAGGGGGGCACATGAAAGAGGTTTCTGGGTGTCTGGCAAAGTTCTCTGACCTGGGTGGTGTTCTACTTATAAGTCATTAAGACATTCACTTGATTTGTGTGGTTTCTGAAATTGTGTTTTATTGTACAATAAAAGATTTAAAAATAGATATCTCCAGGCTGGAATATTGGACTAAAACTGACGGCACAAGGCAAAATATATACGGTTGCCAAATTCTGCTTTTAAGTCACATAATATTTGCTCGCAGGAAAGAAGCGGCCTGACCTAAAGTAGTTTGTATTTTTAAAAATATCCTGGAGGTTTTTAGCTGCCCACAAATGACTGTGCCTGCATACGTGGCTCTCCAAATGCGGTCCCAGAGGCCCTGTGTTTGTCCTAGACTCTCTGGGGGGAGCCACTGTGGGGAGGTCCAAGCAAGGGGAAACTGATGGGGGGGAGGGGCTTCGTAGCTCTGGTCCTGCCCATCAGGGAGGACTGGCTGTAACTCTGGATGGGGGAACCAGGGCCATATAGTCTCACCGCCAGGGTGCCATGACCAAGTCCCACTGTGAAAGGGGATACTATGATTCACTACTTTGGCAGCCCCAAGAGAGACTGGGCGTGGCGCTAGCTCGAGGCAGCCCCACCCCCACCCCCCAGTTCTCCAAGGGCCAAGCTCTGAGGTAGAAGCTTTGAATTTCAAGCCACAAGGCATTTAGGAAACATCTCTTTCAAGTCTCGAATTTTGCAGCTAAGGAAGTTGAAGTCCGGGGTATGTGATTTAACAAGGGTCATGCAATAAACTCAACACAGGTGTCCCCTTCTGCTTCTGCCCTCCCCCTTCAAGCCAATGACCTACCTCCAGTCTCACAGAGCTGAGTATAGATACCTGTGGGCCTACAAGGTAACTGCTAGGCCTCTCGGCTCCCATGCTCACCTTGGTGCTTGTATCTGACCCACCTGCACTTCCATCTCCTCTCACCAACCTTGACTTGGGATCCATACTTGACCCCTGCCTCTGGGGGCCCATGTTTCCCCCAACATCTGTATGTTGACCTCTTCTGTACCTTGACCCTCTTTTATTGACTTTGGCTTGGCTCATCCACCCCCCTCTGGTGGGGTGGAATTCTCTGCTCCAGCAGCTGCAGGAAACCCAGTGTCCAGCCTCTGAGTTCCTTCTCATCAGGAATCCAAACTAAGGGACAGGATTCAAGGCCATATCCAGTAGCTCAGGACCTTTCCCCTTCCTATCCCTGAATGTCTGGAATCTGAATGTCTGGAAAATCGATTTGCATTTAGGAACAATTCCATGATGACACTGGTACCCTAGCTCAGCATTCCCTTCAAAAGCTAAGTGTATCTCTTCCATTTATTGGAATCTTAGCCAAAAAGATCAATATATTTCCCTGCTTCCTGAGCCCCATATCCTGTCTTCTATGATCCTGCCCCCAAAGAGACTCTGCTGACATTCAATCCACCTGAAGCTCCACGTGGTCAACTGTGCAGCGGGACCTACAGAAAGGTGTGTTTTTGGGTCACGTTAACAGGAGTATGAGATATAGAATGAGGGAGGTGAAGTAACATTAATAAGACTACACCTGGAGTAGTACGTGTCACTTCAGTCCTGAGTGTCACAATTGAAAAAGGGGACAGATAGACCAGAGCATATCAGGAATGAGAGGCACTAAACATCATATCATATTAAATTGGTCTATTTATCCTAGAAATGACTTGGGGAGTATCATAACTGGCTAGGGGCCAGATTCAAAGGATCACACAGGCAGGCGCCAGACTTAAAGGGTCAGTTCACAAGGGCTGGGAAAGGAAAAGGCACCCGCCAGCTGAACGATGTGGTTGGCTTCCTAGACAAGAAGGCAGACAGCGAGCACCACGTGGAGAACTCACCTTTCAAGCAAAACCCAGAAACCAGAAAACACTGCTCCAGAAACTCAAACGCCCGTTCTGGAAATTTCTCCCACCCTCGAGACGCGCAAAACCAGTGAGACCGGACCTCTACCTCCACCCTACCCGCCGCCGGCAACACCAATGCCTAGCGCGGGCCTTAGTGTCACCACAGGTAACACAAGGATCCCAGGCCAGCCCCGCCCTGCCCAGTGCGGCTGGGTGAATGGAGGTTCGGGGAGAGGAGACGCAGGGCGGCCAGCGAAGAGCGACATAGCTGGTGCCCGCGAACCCTGGTGCCCTGGCTCGGCCTGCGTTGGTGACCGCGGAGCCGAGGAATGCGGGTGGACGGGGAAGGGTGGGACTGGAAGACGCCTGAACACAATATGAAAAGTAAAAATATGCCACATCGCAGAGGAAAGAGGCGATACACATGGGAACACTGAAGCCCCCACTATCGACCCCAACCTCAAGAACCAGGCACGGACGGGGTTCGAACCCGCGATCTTCGGTTTACGAGACCGACGCCTTACCACTTGGCCACCGCGCCTGACAGCCGAGGAAGCGGTGGAAGCTCTCAGTGGAGGGGAGGCGGCGCAGGCGCGGGAGGGGCGGTGCCTCACCTCCGGCCCCGCCCCCTGCCCAGCCGCCCTGCCCTCCAGACCCGCCGTCCGGGACCTAGCTCTCGGAGGCGCTGGGCCCCTCTCTGCGTGAGGGCCAGGCGCCCGCGTCCTGCCCTCGGCGGGATCCGAACTCGCGGCGCCCGTCGGCCCCGCCCCGCCCCGCCTCTAGCGTCCCCAGGGGCACGGCGCCTGCGGAGAGGCCCGAGGGGCATTCGAAAGGAGCGGCGGCGGGCGGAGAACCCAGGTTGGGAGAAACCACGACCGACGCCTGTGACGGAGCTGAAGCGGAGACGGCGGCGGCGAGCGAGCCAGGGTAGAGCGTCCCCGCTGGCGTCTCCGCCGGCTCGGAGCGCCGCCGTGTGACCTTGGCCGGGTCATTTCCATCCGGTCGGCAGGATACTGGGGCAGCGCGCTGGAGCTCGGGCCGAGTCCACGGGGAACCGAGGGGGCAAGAAGGGCGGTACAGGCAGGAACGGGACTGGCCCTCGGAGAAAGATGCAGGGAGCCGGGAGGGATGGGCGCCACGCTGCAGGGGCGAAGGGAAGTGAGCGCGCCTGGCTGATCCCTCAGGGGCGGCCGTCTGTGTAAGAAAAACCTTCCTCGGTTGCTCTCACTACCCTCTTGCCCTTCAGCCTCTGGCACGGGCGTCGGGCCTGGAGACTCCAAGTAAACATCTGTTTGTGGCCTTGCCCAGGAGGGTCAGATGTGGGCGCACAAGAGATGCCCCCAGGGATGTTCTGGGGACAGTGCTAGAGTGACCAGCTGGAGGCGACCTGAATGGAGGAGTCTCTTAGTCTGGCCATACCACGTAACAGTAGGACACTCTTAGAAGGAATGATCTAGATTCAAAGGAATGATTATCAGCATAGAAGGGGCACAAAAGCGCATGTGATTTTAAGATGTAGAACAATACATTCCATTTACTAAAGCAAAGGGAAAGACACACAAAGTAGATAAAAGTAAAAACATTAGAAAAATAGAAAGGGGGAGACTGGAGATAGGAACCAAAGGGGAGTTTACTGGTAATGTTTTGTTTCTATTCTGTGAAAGAGGCAAAAAGCTGAGAGGTTGGGGATACGAGTGTTTATTACGATACTGTAGGTTTTGTATTTTCTTTAAATTAAAAAGAAAGGAAGGGAATTCCTTGGCCGTCCAGAGGTCAGGACTCCGCACTTCCACTGCAGTTAGGCACGGGTTCGATCCCTGGTCGGGGACATAAGATCCCGCTTGGCCGCGAGAGGCGGCCAAAATAAGTTTTAAAAAAATTTTTTTTTAAGAAAGGAAACGAAACTAGGCCCCTCTGTCCTTGTTTGGCCTGTGGCCATAGCGTCTGTTCCAGGAGGGGTGAGTGGGGGTGAGTGGGGATGGGTGGGGAAGGGGAGGCCCCCCCCCCACCGTCCCAGGGCAGGGCGTGGCCAACTGCCAGCCTCCCTCAGGCCCCAGCCCTCCTGTACACAGGCGTCGGGGGTGGGGACACAAACGAGACCAATCCCTCCATTGCCGACCCTGCCACCTCCACTGCCCAAGTCATCCTTGCTTATTTGTAGAAATTTTTTAAAAGTATAGTTGGTGGAGATTTGGGGAAAGTCAGGAAAGCTATAAAAATCACTGTCAACCATTTTGAAATGTACAATAGTGTTAACTACAGGCCCATGGCTGTGTAACAATCTCTGCAACTTTTTCATCTTGCAAAAGGGAAACTCTGTACCCACGGAGCAGCAACTCCCCTTTCCCTCCTCTCCCAGCCCCTGGCTACCACCGTTCTGCTGTTTGTAAGAATTTGACTACTCAGGGTACCTCATATAAGTGTCTTTCATTTTTGTGACTGGCTTATTTCAGTGAGCATAAGGTCAAGGTTCATCCGTGTTCATCTACATATGACATGATTTCCTTTCTTAAGGCTCAATATTCCATTGTATGTTTCTTTATCCATTCATCTGTCATTGGACATTTAGTTTACTTCCACCTCTTAGCTATTGTGAATCATGTTGCAATGAATATGGGGGTGCAAATATCTCGTGATCCTGTATTCAGTTCTTTTGGATATATACACAGAAGTGGGAACACTGGATCATATGGTAATTCCATTTTTAATTTTTTGAGGTACCTCCCAACTGTTTTCCATAGTGACTACACCATTTTACAATCCCACCGTCTGTGCACAAGGGTTCAGATTTCTCCACATCAGTGCCAATACTTGTTTTGTTTTTATAGTGGCCATCCTAATAGGTGTGAGGTTGTGTAATTTCATTGTGCTTGGATTTGTATTTCCCTGATTAGTGATGTTGAGCATATTTTCATATACTTGTTGGCCATTTGTTTTTCTTTGAAGAAATGTCTATTTAAGTTTTTTGCTAATTATTAAATCAGGTTATTGGGTTTTTGTTTGCTTGGGTTTTTTTAGTTTTAGGAGTTCTTTATGTATCCTGGATGTTAACCTCTTATCGCATATATAGTTTGCAAGTATTTTCTCCCATTCCTTAGTTGGATTTTTCACTCTGTTGATTGTTTCCTTTACTGTGCAGAAGTTTTCCGTTTGATGTAGTTCCATTTGTCTATTTTTGCCTTCGTTGCCTTTTTTTTTTTTGGTGTCCTCTTCAAGCAATCAATCATTGCCAAATCGAATGTCCTGAAGCCTTCCCCCTGTTTTTTCCTCTAAGAGTTATATCAACTCAGGTCTTATGTTTAGGTCTTTAGTCCATTTTGACTTAATTTTTGTATGTGGTGTAAAGTAAGCATCCAACTCCATTATTTTGCATGTGGATATGCAGCTTTCCCAGCACCATTTGTTGGAGACAGGAAAGTTTTTAAAAGCATAAAAAGGAGAATTCAAAGGACCCGTAGTCTTACCACCAGAGAGAAGCACAATTATGCCTGCATTCTTGTATGTATAAAACACACTAATTCATTTTTTCCGAGATACATGGGTTGGTTTTTTTTTTTTTTCTCACATTTTAACAAATTAGAAATCAATATGACAACTGGTTATAGTTGGAGTTTTACAACAGGCAATTTTTTTACTGGCACGTAAGTTTTTTAAATCAATGCATTTGATGAAATGGAGTATATATATATATATATATATAATACAGTTAGGAGAGTCAGACTCATATTTTCACATTCGTATATTTCATGGTGTCCTCATTTTTCTCACCATTGTAAGATGAGCATGTCCCACGTCTTTAAAAGTGGATCATTTCATGGATTGTAACAGGAGTACAACTCTGGTACAGGATGTTGATAGCAGGAGAACCTGTGCGTCGGGGGTGGGAGGGGTAATATGGTAACTGTGCTTTCCACTCAGTTTTGCTATGGACCTAAAACTGCTCTAAAAAATAAAGTTTTTTTTTTTTAATACCTTTAAAAAACACTAAAAAAAAAAAAAGGTAATTCGTTTTTTGTTTTAAACTTTGGGTTTATTTATTTATTTATGGCTGTGTTGGGTCTTCGTTTCTGTGCGAGGGCTTTCTCTAGTTGTGGCAAGTGGGGGCCACTCTTCATCGCGGTGCCCGGGCCTCTCATTATCGCGGCCTCTCTTGTTGCAGAGCACAGGCTCCAGATGCGCAGGCTCAGTAATTGTGGCTCACGGGCCTAGTTGCTCCACGGCATGTGGGATCTTCCCAGACCAGGGCTCGAACCCATGTCCCCTGTATTGGCAGGCAGATTCTCAACCACTGCGCCACCAGGGAAGCCCAAGAGGTAATTCTTGAATCCTCTACTCTGACTCCTGTGCTGTGAGTCACAGCCAACCCTGGGCTGCACTGGGGCTGCTTCTTGGTGGGGGTCCCTGTGGGTCTGGCCCAGGAGCCTGATTTTGTCCTTCTTCCAGCAGTGAGCAGCCGTAAGAGCATGGTCTAACTTCTGTTTCCTAAACTCACATGTACCATTTTTAATATAGAGCTTTTGCCTTGAGAAAGATGCTTTGAAACTTGACCAAAAGGTGAGAGCTGGTTCCAGAAGCTCCTAGCTGACAATCAGGCCATACCTACTTCCATGCAGTGCAGTGATAAGATCATCCCGTCATTCAACAAATCCTCAGTGAGCACCTACTAGGTGCTAGAATCTTTTCTCAGTGCTGGGGCTATAGCAGTAAACTAAGCGTCACAGATCCCTGCCCTCATGGAGCTTCTATTCTTAAATAAGCAAAACATATAGTATATCAGATGGTGATAAGTACTAGGGAGAAAAATAAAGCAGAGAAGAAGGATGGGAAGTTCTGCAGGTAGGATGGAGGGTGGTAACTTTAAACAGAGAGATATAGTAGATTAAAAGCAGTCACAAATTCTTTGCTGCTTTTCCCACCCAAAGGTAGAGTCTATTCCCCATCTTTGGGTATGGGCTGCCCGTCTGGCTTGCCTTGACCAATAGAATGTGGGCCAAGTGATGGTGTATAATAAGTTCTAAAGCTTAGGTCTCAAGAGACCTTGTAGCTTCTGCCTTTGCTATCTCAGAAGCCTGTCCTAAGACCGCTGTGTAAGAAAGGCAGTCCAGCTATTGGAGGATGAGAGGCCGTGAGGCATCTCGCAGCCAAAAGCCAGCACCACCTATCAGACACGTCAGCCTGGCCACCTCAGACCTCCCAGCCCCGCTGACCCTTCAGCTGAGGGCAGCTATATGAGCAAACCCAGGCACACCCTGCAGAGGAGCTGCCAGCCTACCCACAAAATGGGGAAAATAATAAATTGTTCTCGTGGTAGGGTTTTGAGGGTAGTTTGTTACTTAGCAATAATAGTTCCTAGATATAGGAGGTTACATACAACTAACACACTTTCTGTTTCTAGGTTTGTGGGCTGGTGGTTATTTGCATGGAGTAATCGAAACTTTTGTGATGCTGGATGAATGAGGCAGGGGCCATGCCCAGTGGCCCCTCAGAGGTTATTTAATCTCAATTTCCTCATCCACAAAATGGGAGTTTGTTCGCTATCAGCCACAGCCCTGCATTAATTAAAAATTGAACCACCTTCTTCACTATTCACTGCTGAAGTGAGCAGGGGTGTGAAATGCCGCTCGACCCTTTTTCCGTAGGTGCGTGCGGTAGCAACCTGAAACTTTCCCTTTCGTCAAGTTTCACAGTCCCTTTGCCAGCACGAAGGCTCTAAATTAAGGCTGCTGTTAGTAGGAGAAAAAAGTCAACACAGGTTGAAACGTTTTTGGAGAGTGTATGGCCACGTGTGTAGACATTTAAATTAAGGCTGCTTTTCATACTTGGGGTTAACGCGGTTTGATTTTTTTTTCTCTTTCTTCCCCTTCTCAGTGTTTAGTCGGTTACCTTTTCCCAACTCCTCCACCCGTTGGTAGAGCCTTCCCTCATAGCAAAATACTTACAGGTGGCTGTAATTTAAAGGGTCGGGGCAGGCTCACAGGTGGATCACAGGCTAAATAAGTGGGGGAGGGATAAATTGGATGATTGGGATTGACACATACATACCCCTATATATAAAATATCTATAGATAACTAGTAAGGACCTACTGTATAGCACAGGGAACTCTACTCAATACTCTGTAATGGCCTATATGGGAAAAGCTAAAAAAAGATATAGGTATATGTATAACAGATTCACTTCGCTGTACACCTGAAACGAACACAACATTGTAAATCTTTTTTTTTTTTATTTTTCTTGGGGTATAAATCAGGCCTCCTCAGAAGGCCCCAAACAAGGCAGGAGCCTTATTGAGCACCAGCGCTAAGCAGCTACAGCCCTTGGGACCCTTCCTTTCCCTGAACACGATCCTGCTGTGACGGACAGTTAGGAATGTCTCCATGCGGGCTCCCGGACAGTAAGAGATCTACTTGGTTGAGATCAGAGCACTGATGGACCAAGTCATTCCCCAAGATGGGTCCTGTTTGGGTGGATTTCTTTTGGGAAAGATGGTCTCCTGAAAAGCAGCCTGGTAGGGCCGAAACCACTGAAGACTTGCTATCTCATGCACCTATTGCTGTGTGACCAGCTACCTCAAAATGTAGAGAGAGGTATGCAGAGAGATGTGAGGTGGGGCTTCTTTGTGCCCACCTTCACCTCACAAAATGGAAACATCTGAGGGCTCTCTAGTGGGACAGCTTGGACTACACCCTCTCCTAGTCTCCTTCCTGCCTTGACAGCCTCCGGAGTTGACGTTTACAGCATCCCCTCCCCCACCCCCCAGCACCACCACAATTGCAGGCCGAAGCACTGAGGGTCTGGCCTGACGCTGCCGGAGACCCGAAGAGTCCAGCTTTTGGTCTGGGGGTTGCCTGCTGGACTGGATAACTGAGAAGTCCACGTGGAGACAGAGGGGGCCAGTTGGGCTAGAACGCAGGGGATGAGGGTCTCACAGGCTCCCCTGGGCTTAGTGACACCAAACGGAATCTGGAAAGTGGGCCCAAACTTCAGCGCCTTTGCCCTCTGGGTTTGGGCCTCTCAGGAGCTCCAGCAATTTTTTTTTCTTTTTTGTTAAACCCAGAGGCCACATCAGTTCATGGAGCCCAAATCAGAACCCAGTAGCAAAGTCAGAGCTTGGAGAGAAAGTCACGGCCAAACCAGGGATGGCAGGAGAATGAGGGGAACTTCCTGCAACCCCAACTCAGCCACCTGGTGAGTTCCAGAAGGACTGGCTTGAAGCTGGCTCCGGGCTTCCTGGGCCCTAGAGCCCACAACCTTGCCCCAGCGGGCTTGGGGCACCACTGACCCCTCAGCCCACATTGAGCTGTAGCCTGACCAACCAGGCAGACCCGTGGTGAAACCACCATCCTTCCTGGGCCTCTGCTCCTGCCCCCATCAGTGCAAACAGGCCGCACAAGTTCCACCTGTGGGCTCTTGCTCCTAAAGAGCCCACGGCCCCACGCCAAGCACTCAGAACACTGCAGGGCGCACGGTGAGCCCTAAAGACACGCCAGCTACACGAACCACCTAGTTGTTGCATCTTGTGGGCCAAACACCACATTAGGCACAGGGATTAGGGAGGGGAGAGGGGCTGTAGGGGGAGGAGTGTTGCCAAATCCCACTTCTCCGCAGCTCAAAGGTCAGAGAGCAGCCAGATGGACTGACCGAACCCGACTCACCCCTCACCAAGGGCCCCCTGCTGACCACGGATCTCTGGACCCCACGGTTAGCAGGGCTGCACCTCCTCCCCCTGAGGATCCTGGGCCTGCAAGCGAGAGGCCGCGGGAACAGCTTTTTCCACCACTGGGCGTAGGTTAGTCATTTTCCGGAGATGGGTTGGCTGGGTGGACCTGCCCGGCAAGGCCATGAGAAGCCTAGCTCCCTTGCCCAAGTGAACACCCAAAGCTGGTGATTCCAACTCTCCGCCTCACGCAGCAAAAAACAAAACCAACCAGGTCTTACCTGAGTCCACGCTGCCTTCGTCTCGGCTCCTCTCTCGGCAGCCTACCTGGTCCTGCTGCCGCTCTCTGAAACTCAGCTCGGACCAGGCCGCCGCTGGCTTAAGATCCTTCAGTGGTTGCCCCGGCCCTGCCCCCTGCCCCCTGCCCTCTGCCCTCTGACCCGCTAGTTCTCCTAAGGCCTTTGCACCTGCTCTTTCTCTGTGTTTTTCCCAACCTCTCTCACCTGGCCATCTCCAGCTCCTCCTTCAGGCCTAGTTGAAATCTCCCAACTCCTAAAACAGTTTCAGCAGTGATTATGCACCCATGACTCTCAGCCCTGGCCACACACTGGCATCACTCGGGTGGGGGCGGGGAGCGTTTGGAAAAAACCCCAGCGTCTAGCCCCATCTGAATCCAAATCACTGTGCTGGGGCCCTACATCCACGTGGTTTAAAATTCCTCCAGGTGATTCAAATATGCAGCCAAGTTTGAGAACCTCCCTTTCTAGAAGCTGCTATGCCCTGAGGTTGGGGAGCAGGTTTGTTTTGCCGTCACAAACCCAGCACCTCACCCTACACTGAGCGTCTATCAGGTGCTGATGAAACGTTTGCTTAATGGATGATGAGATCCACCCTTGGCCCACCAGGCTCTGCAGGGCCTCAGCTGTCCCATCTCTCCAGCCCCACCTCTCCACTCACCTCCCGGCCACCGTACCCTGAAACGGCCGTGCTTTCTACAGACCTCCCCCACGTGTGATTCCCAGATCCTACAATTCTTCAGGGCTCTGCTGAAACAGCCCTTCCTCGGGGACGCTATCCCTGATGCCCACTGGCCTCAGTCCCCTTGCCCCCAGCTCCCATCCCACCCTGGTGCCCGGTAGATTAAGTCTGTTGGTTGAGTGATTTTTTTTTACACAGGAGTGATTTTGTATCCAGACATTTTTGACCCTCCAGGAGACTTTGTCCTGGGCCCAGATGACTCTAAAAGGGCCTAAATTTGAGGGCATGGTGAGTTGGTGGGATCCGACAATGGAACTTTTGCAGGAACCGTGACCTCTAAGCGGCGTAGGGACGTCGTCAGTTATAAAGAGGGTGAGAAAACGGTCTCCAAGACTGTGCAGGGGCCCCAGCCTGCACACACTGCAGGGCTTGCTCTCACCTCTCTCCAGAATAGTAAACTGAGTTGAATCGTGTCCCCTCCAAACGGCATGTTAAAGTCCTAAGCCCTGTACTTGTGAACGTAGCCTTATTTGGGAATAGGGTGATGGCAGTTGTGATCACGTTGAGGTCATACTAAAGTAGGGTGGCTCTAATCCAACGTCTGGTGTCCTTATAAGAAGAGCAAATTTTGGTCACAGAGATACCCAGACGGAAGATGGCCACGCGACAACAAAGGCAGAGCGATGCAGCCACAAGCCAAGGAGCACCAAGGATTGCTGTCAACCGTCAGCCAGGAGAGACGTGCAGCAGATCCTCCCTCAGAGATTGCAGAAGGCACTAACCTTGCTGACGCTTTGATCTCAGACTTCTGGCTTCCAGAACTGTGAATCAATTTCTGTTGTTTTAAGCACCACCCCACCCCCTCCCCCGATTTGTGGTACTTTTTTTTTTTTTTTTGGCCATGCCATACGGCACGTGGGAATCTTCCCTGACCAGGGATTGAACCCGTGCCCCTGCATTGGGAGCTCAGAGTCTTAACCACTGGACTGCCAGGGAAGTCCCCTGTGGTACATTTTTATAGCTGCCCTAGAAAACTAATTTAATAGAGGAGACGTTTCGATAAGGAGCCTTTGGGGGAAGATGAGTTTTGCCTCCCGAAATCCAGATTCTGATTCTGCAAGCACGCACTGGATCCCCATCTGGTGGCTTGACTCCATGGGTAGGAACTGTTACTTCCCTTGCTTTACGGACAAGGCAACCGAAACTCAGAAAATTTGCCTAGTCACACAGAAGGAAGTCATAGAATGGGGGTCTGATTTCAAGTGCAGGACTTTTTCCATGAACAGAGTTGGTGCTCAGAAATGGCCTAATTATTGTGAAACTGCAGATTGGAAGTTTAGTACTGGGGTTTTCTCAGTGACACCCCGTCCCCACCCTGGTTCCCGAGACCCCATTGCACTCTCCCCCGCTTCCTCAACAACGAGTTCAACTTTTCAGGACTTCAGATCTCAACACACACACCCCAAGGCAGGGTGCAAGGGGGCTACAGCTTCTGGAAAGGCCAGCAGTTGCTTCTGGATGGCTGGGGTAGGGAAGGCAGAACCAGTCTCAAAAAAAAGTAGTGGCAAACTAAGAAGGAAGCCATTTTTGAAACTGGGGTGCAGGGCCAGTGCTCAGGAACTGGAGACACCTGGCTGGCAGCAGAGGGGTCCTAGAAGGAGTGGGGAATAGGGTTGTCAGATAAAATACAGGACGCCCAGTTAAATCTGAATTTCAGATATACAATGAATAACTTTAGTACTGCTTGGGACATACTTACACTGAAAATTTATTTATCTGAAATTCGAATTTAACTGGGTATCCTGTATCTTGACTTGCAGAATCTGGCAACCCTACTTGGGAAGGGAAAGGGAAAGGCATGTTAGGAGGATGGAGAGAGTAAAGGTCCAGATCACAAAACGCCCAGTGTTGGAAGAGGACTTTGCTGCGAGCCCAGGAGGCCGTGTGAATCCAATGAATGGGGCACCATCTGCCCACTTGGGCAGACCTATAGCACCAGGGCCTGTGTGGGGAGGTAAGAGGGCCTGGTCCTGCCTGTCCTGAGGGCCTGGGCTAACAGGAAGGCAGACTCACCTCCAGAGAGGATGGGCCTGTGAACCCTGTTGACACCTGGAATTCCATAACCACCACCAGGGGCAGACAGGAGAGGGCAGGACCCTGGGGGTCTGGGCCACCAACCTGAGGCACCTCCAGTGCTCGGTGGTACCCATGCTGGCAGCTTGGTGTGCAACCAGGTTCAAGTGCAGGACCTGGGCCTGTGACCCAGGGGAGTCATGGGAGCGGACACGGCAGAAGATGGCATGGGGACCCCGTTAGTGACCAGAACAAGTTGAGAGCCCTGGGAGGCCCTTGCTGGGAAAGGGAACGTGGCTGCAGCGAGGACAGAGTTTTCAAACATCACAGCCCCGAGGGTGCCGTTATCAGGGCTTCTGGGATGCCCATCTCCTCTCCTAGGTGCTGTCCCTAGGACAGGCTCAAAAGAGGGTCTGCAGGGTGAGCCCCTGCCCCTGGAGGGGCACCAGCCACCCTGGTACACTGGATGAGGCCCACTCTTCCTGTGGGAGACCGACCCCAGGAGTTCTGGGACCAGGCCTCACCTCTTCCGCCCTCCCTCCCCTACCACAGAAACACTGTCAAGTCAGGCAAGAAGAGCAAAGTGTTTATTTACACCTGGGTCTGTACGTGAGCGTTCCCGAGGGAGCCTGCCTCTGAGAGCCCGCTCCTTCTTGGCAGACAGCTCGGGACCCCGGGACGCAGCCTTGGAGCCTCGCCACCCTCTCCCCACCCTGGGGCCTGGAGGTGGAGGTCTCACTCCAGCCCCAAAGCTAAACCTGCTTCCAGACGGAGGCTCCTGGAGCAAAAGACTCAGGTGAAATCCCACGATGCGTCAGAGCCACCTGACAAACCCTCGGACAAGCCCTCATATGCAGCTCATCCCACCCAGGCCCCGGAGACCCCAGCCAAGAAAGCGGGACGAGCCGGGAAGAGGAAGCCAGCGGGCTGCGAGCCAGTCCTCAGCGACGCATGGTCCGACGGCGGTCCTGACCTCACCGGGGATTGAATGGCACCCGGGTCTGAGCACCTTCGGCAGATGAGGAAGAGCTGGGCAGTTGTTAGTGGCAGGCAGGGGATGCAGCCAGAAGCCTCTTCCTTCTGCCTGCTAGGGGTCCGAAGCTGTTTAGACACCAGATGGCGATGGCCCTGAACCCAGGCCCAGTGCCAAGCACTGGGAGCTGCACGGCTGGAGCTTCTCCCGTGGGCTGGGGGTGCATCCTCCGAGGGGCCCACAGAGCGGCCGCAGACCCACGACATCGCGGCCGGGCCGACACCCCAGCTTAAGAAGGTGCGTTCTGCCGGCTACAGGTACTGACACCGACTCAGGGAGGGGGTTGTGGGAGAAGCTGCTTTGCACAGAGTGAGCCTTTTCTAGTGTGCAAGGCGCCTAAACAGCGGCAGGCTGGACGACGGGCTGAGTGAGACCATAATGAAACATCTGTCCCAGGTCAGCAAGTCTGCACGGCTGAGCGAGCGGAGGAAGCAGAGCTGGGGCCTGTGGACGAGCGTGCGGGGGGCGGGCCTCGCGGGGCGGAGGCACGTGGACGCAAAGGGGGACGCTATGTACACGTTACAGGGCTCGGGTGAACAGAGGACGTAGAAAAGGGGGCAGTGGAAACTCCTGTACAGTGGTGACAGGGGACAGAAGGCACAAGGACGATGACCCCAAACCATGCAGACAAAACACAGCCTGTGCAGCACAGCAAAGCAGAGGGGCCCGGAGAAGGCACGTCTCCCCAGACGACAGCACTGAGATCCTGCAGGGTCGGCGCCAGGGTGCCTCTCCCGGCCACCCCCCTGCTGCTGGCTCTGGGCAGACACCCCTCCGTTACAATCACGACGAAAAGAGAAGCCTACGAGGCCAGAGCGCCAGCGTCACGTGGCATCAGGCTTCGCAGGGCCTACGCTTCTAGAAACACACCTTTCTAGAAGGCAGCCTATTTCCCAGGTAGGTGGAGCGTGGCAGGAGGGCAGGTAAACAGGCCCACGGCTCCGGCCTCTCCTGCTCCCTGCCCGTTCATGGACGCACTCAGAACGGGATGGCAGGGCCCGGAGGTCCCTAAGGTCAGCGGGGGTGGGGGGGGGGAGGGACTTGCGCAAAGTCACCCAGGAGGGCGTGGCCCCTCTAGCTTGAGGGCTCTCGCCAGCCTGAAGCATAGCATTAGAGGAGCTGGCCTAGTCCCAAAGGAGAAGGCCGGGCCGGGTGCCAGGGCTGCAGCCCCGAATGGCCCCTCTCCTTAATCTAAAACCCACCTCAGCCCTGAAAGAGAGTCGCTGTAGATCTGCCGGGCGAACAGTCGTTTCCTTGGCACTATAACCATCCCGACGCTTCCCCTGTTCCGATCGCATCTAAAGTTCGCTTTTAGGTTTAAATTTGCTAATGCATTAAACACACATACCCACGGAGCACAAAAAGGGAGCTTAATTTCTTCCCGGTCCCCCAGGCCCCACGGGCCCCTGAAGGGCTTTGCCCGTTACTAAGTCCCTCACTGGAACAAAAGAGCCGTTCTGACCCTCAGGACCTGGCTCGGCCAGGAATCCAGCAGATTAGCGCCTGGAGCCTCCAGGGCTGGGCGGGGATGCTGGTATGGCTACTAACAGGGGAGGTGCTGGGGTGACCTTTAACCCCCCAGCCTGAAAACAGATCAGAGGCAAAACCCCCAAAGAGGGAATCCCCTCGGGCTCAGCTGTGCAAGTCGGTGGCTGCTGTTTCTGAGGCTGCTTTCGGCAGCCACCCCCACCCCCCGCCCCTTCCCCACCCCCACTCCGTTCTACTCCCACTCTGGACTGTGTCTGATACATCCCAGCACGTGCCACCCACCGGCTCCACGAGCAACAGACAGAGACCGGCCCACTTGGGTTCGCTAACCCCTAGGCTAGTGAGAACAGCTGGACCCACCCACTCCTGAAGGCATCTGGCCTCCCATCCTATGGGCGAGGGGTCTGCTAACGTCTCACCATCCGACATCATTACAGGAAAAGCCACCAACATCCCAGCAGGAGAACCTGCTATTATCCAGCACCTGGGTTAACAAGCCCAACAGAGATTTTCTCCGCCTTTGGCCAGCAACCTCCTTGGCTGCACATTACCATCACCTGGGGAGCTCTTTAAACAGCTGGGTGCCTGGGCCACACCCACACCAATGAAATCCAAATCTCTGGGGGCCCAGGCAGCAGCATTTAAAAAATCTCCCCAGGTGATTCCAATGCACAGCCCAAGCTGAGAAACCCTGTTTCAGGCCCAGGTACTTTGGGAGGTTGTCCAGCTTTGTGTTTTTAATAGGTGAGAAATAAAGTGTATTAGATGTTTATAGATAAAGGATAATTTCTCTCTAACAATTCTTGAAGAATCTACGCATTTAAGATAACTTGCCTAACTCTGGCAATTCAAAGTTAATTTTTTTTTTTTTTTTTTTTAACACTTGCTGGTTCAACGAATTTTGTTGGGGCTCTGATTGAATGCAAGGATAGCTCAGAGTCATGTAAATGTGAATCTGCTGCAGAACCCCCTCCCCAAACACCTCTAAACTTCACACAAGTTACTGCTAATCCCTACTTGGTACAGTTGCCAGGCTTAGCAAAACCAAAACCCACATGGGGCACCCAGTTAAATTATAATCACCTGGGGAATTCTTTAAAAAAAAAACAACACTGATGCCTGGGCCACACCCCACACCGACGGAATCAGAACCTCTGGGGACTGGGCCCAGTTATCAGAATTTTAAAAGCTTCTCCATTTAAAATGTGTCCCAAGTACTGCAGGGAACACCTACTGAAAGTCATTTGCTTACCTGAAATTCAGATTTCACTGGGCATCCTGTATACTATCTAGCAGCCCCACTGCTGAAGAGAGAAAAGCAGAACGCTCCACCGGAAAACAAAGGAAGGAGAAAACACAGGAAGAGAGCACGTTCTGCCCCACCTGGAGCAGTCAGTCCAGCTCTGGAACCTTCCCAGAGGCTGTGGGGCTGGGACCCCTCCGGCATCTGCCCCCCTCAGGCTAAAAAACTACAGGCTCTTAAAAAGCCAATCTGATACATTCTGGCTGAAGTGAGAAGGTTGGACTCAACATGGGGCGTGTGTTAAGCGGAACTCAGTCTCATTTTACAGTCAGCCCGGTCCAGAGACCAGGTCCCGAGGGGCCTTCCCGACTAGCGCTTCCTGCGGGAGTCCGCTCCCGTGGCGCCCCCTGCAGGCTGACAGCTTTTTCCACCGCTTTCCGCTTGGAGGAGATTCCTTCCCGCATTGTGACTTTATTAACTCAGGCCTCTGCGGCCTCCCCTGGAATTCCACATCAGGGCGGCTAAACAGCACATAAACGGTTACACATAAAATGCTCATCCCTGGGGTGAGTCCCCCACAGACCAGGATCCGGATCCGGCTGGCCTCTCTGCAGGACGCCTCCCCATATAAAACCCAGACCAAAGCCACCTCGTGATTCATCATCTTTCCTGTCCTTTAACTCATGCCATTCCTTCCTACCAGCAAATTCTCAAGAGACCCACTCCTCGTGCCTTCTTTCCACCGCTGCTTCTGCTTAGACCCCTGGGGGGCCCAAGGAGACCAGTGTCCTTAGGGGGTTGAGAGACTCCCAGGAGACTGACCCCTGCCCTCATCTTCCTGGTGTGGGCGGCCCCAAAGTCCTGGATCAGACCGATGCAGCCCCGTGATTTGCTGCAGGAAACAAATCCCATGCATACGCTTAGAAAGAAATCACGAAATCCAACAAAAGCAAACGTTGACTGGAACGGGATGAAGATCAGTCCTGGCCACAGCCCTGCTCTGTGAGCGGGAACACACTCGAGTCCCTAGGTCCCCTCTTCACCCTCTCCTGCCCTCTCTCCTTTGCATACACCCCTCCCCAAGATGCCCAAGCTTTCCTATTCACACTAGAAGTGCTGAAGGAAACAAGAAACTGCAGGGGGGAAAATAAGACCATACATTGTTTATATGTATTTGGATTAAAAGAAACAATTCACAAGCCATACAAAACTGAGACACATTGGAAAACTCAAAGTACCGTATCTACTCCCAGCCACCTAGAACAAAACATCACATGAAAGATCCAGAGGGTGAATTTCCACCATGTGTCACCAGGATGGAAGACTAAGGTTTCCCTGCAACTTCCCCAACTGTCTCTCCCACCAGCACAGCGTTTGTTCCCCTGGCTGAGACCCGAGTTCAGGTGTGTTTCTAAAGGCTGGAACACGGGGCCCTCACCACCCAACTGAGCCAAGCCCAGAGCTTGGATTCTGAAAATCCAAACCCAAGGCCATCACCAGGTACAGGTAAGCAAGGCCCACTTCTAGCCCAAGGGAGCTGTCGAGAGGGTCCGTCCATGTCCTCTCTTGAAAGGCATCCACGGGAAAGGATGCTGGCGGGGACCTGAGCGTGCTCCCGCCCGAAAATCGTGTCTTTGGTTGCCCAACGCCAACACGTGCCTTAGACTGTCCCCAGCCTCCTTCCCCTTTCTTTTAACCCTTCATGTACACCCAGGTGAACGCTGCTTAGTTTTCACTGTCTTAAAAAACAAAACAGAGAGGGAGAGGTAGGTGAGCAGGGATGGAGAAGTTTGCGGGGAACTCTCAAAACGCCAAGAATTCTCAGGATGAAGGTCGCCCCCTCCAGCTCCTCCCCAAACCTGAGTCCTTGGGACACACTGTGCATAAGCCTCACACGGGCTGCCGGCTGGGGGTGGGGGGGCTCGTGCGGGGCCCCTACACGTTCCCCCCATACGCTCCTTCTTCCTCTCCGAGCTCAAGCACCTGGGCCTAAAAGGTGGCCGAAGAGGTTGGTGAGGCATTTGAACTCCTGGAAAAGATCGTAATTTTGCTCCCACTCCCAGGGGGAAACAGGGATGGGGTGGAAGAGCCTGTCTCACTAGAGTACTTTTTAATCCTGGTCCCCAGAGGTAGAATCATTTTATCCAGTATCTGAAACACAAGCTTCTAGCTCTCATCATTACAGTAACTCCTGACCGCCGACCTCGCCCCCGCCCACCTCGGGGACCCTCTGCCCCTTGCAAAGGGACCACAAAGTGCAAGGACGGCTAACAGCCCAGATGGCGCCCGCAGCCACGGCCCACGCTCACCCCTTGCTGTGCGTATGGCCTCCCCACATACACACCAGTACACGTTACACCACCGTGGCCAGAGACACATTAACAGTGTGCATGGGAGCCCGGCCTGGGCCGCATCCTCAGGCAGGATCTGGCCCTTAATCCCGGGGTCCAGGGGTCCCGAGGCCGCTCTGCAGCCAGGCCCCTTGTCTCAGTGTTTGATCTCGAGGATGGAGGGATTGTGGTCCAGGATGGCAAGGATAATCTTGTCCATGTACTGCCTCAGCCGGAAGTTGATCTCCTCCTGCTCCTTTAGGGCTTCCATGAGCTGAAGGGAACGAGAAAGAGAGGTCAGAGGCCGGGCCGGGGCTGGGGTGCGGGCAGAGCCAGTGCCCCAAGACCAGCCTCAGAGCTCAGAGCCAGGGCACGAGTCTAAGGCGTCACACTCAGGGAGGCTTAAACACGAAGATGCCCAGGCCACACCCCCAGAGAGTCTCATATCACTGGCCCGTGGAGGAGTCCAGGTATGGGTGATTTTCTGATAAAGGTAGAGAACACTGGCCAGAGGCATTTATAATCAGGAGTGACATCCAAAGTCCTTAAGACTGCCAGCTGTTTCCTCTGCCTGGAATGTCCCCCTCACCACCCTCCGGCCCTGCCGTTGTTCTTCTCCAGGTCAACTCCTGCCGTGTCCTTTAGGCTGTAACTGAAATGCTGCCTCTGCCCGCAGGCTGGAGGCTGGTGCCCGGCTCACCCGGGAGCTCCTTGAGGCCCAGGGGCCAGCTCTTAGCTGTGTGTCCCAAGCACAGGGTAAGGGTTCAGTGACTCATGATTCGTGTTGAAATCTAATCTGGGTATTTTGGAGGCCTGATCTTTCATAAGCACACCCCAGTGGGGCAGAAAGAGTGGGCTTTGGAGCTAGAGACCTGGGTCCCTCTCCCTCCGTAAGTTGGGTGATCTTGTATCCTGATTTCCCCATCTGTGACAGGCAAGTGTTCAGAAAGCCTTCGAGTTCTCAGAAGATTAAGCGAAGACATACTGCAAGCAGGTGCCCAAGAAATGCCAGCATCCTTCCCCTCTTGACTTGGGGGAGGGGTCGTCCAGCCTCCCCTGGATTATAAGTTGATGACATCAACTGGCCATTTCGGCATGTTCCTGGCAGAGCGAAGACTCAAACTCCGTTCTGCTCCCAAACCCATGCTCCTCCCACCACATACAGGAGATCAGAGCGGATTTAACTCCACCTGCAGCCTCCTCACCTCACCACTCTGCCCTGTCACTCAGGGTCACTGCAGATGGGGACTTCGAGGGGCCAGGCCCTGGGCAGCCTGAGGCTTGTCATCGAGACAGGTGAGATGGGGCAGGACTCACAGGTGAGGAGCCAGGCTCCAAGGCGAGAGCCGGTGGGCACATTACCTCATCACGAGAGGCTGTGTCTATTTCCGCAGCCAGCGACTGGGCTTTGGTCTGGGTGGCAAAGAGGTTCTTCGCTTCGTAGAGGCTGAGGCTCAAGATCTGCCCGTTCAAGTCGTCATTCTGATCCCGCAGCTTATGATTCTCCTGGGGAGGGGGACAAAGGCAGTACCAACTCTCACCGGAACCCACTTCTCCGCATCCACTGCTCCCTGACTGCCACCAGCACCCTCTCCTCCCCTTGGGCATGTGTCATGGCTAGTTCAGGACACCCACAGATGACAGGGCGTCTGCCACGCTTGAGGGGGAGGAGGGCTGGGTCCTGGGAGGTCCTGGGGTTCTGAGGAGGAGTTACAGCCCTGCTCAGGGAGCCAAGTTTCCAGACAGGGGCATGGCTCCAGGCCACCCCTTCCTCCCTGGAGGTGGGTGAGCCAGAAGAGGGGCCCCGGAGGCCCTGTGTGAGGACACCGCCCACCCAGTGGCTCCTTCTCCAACACTGGCCCTTGGTGAGGAGAAGCAATGCTCTGGATCTCTGGGCTGGCTGGTCAGCTCATCTCCTTGGCTCCTCCTGCAGCTGGGCTCAGGAATCCCGCTCTTGGGAGTTCTTTCCAGGGGCACCCTCGCTCCTGAGTATAGCAGGCCCAGTACTGTCCTGCCCAGACCCTGGTGACCAGCCCTGCACTGTAGCTTTTGCCTAAAGGCTCCTAACTGCTCACACTTGGGGCCTAGGGCGCCCCCTCGTGGCTGAGAAGGGCTGGGGTTTAGGATTGCTGTGGGAGCTGAACCTCCAGCACTTCTGCTTCCGGGGGTCGGGGGTGGTCAACTCAGGGTCTCTGGGTGCGGGCTTCCCGCGGCATCACGCCCTGGCTGGGTCACTGCCCCCTCCTGATCCTGCTTCCCCCACCCCCAACTGGTCTCCAATCGTGGGAGTGCTTCCGGAAACCATCTGAAATGGAATCCTGGGCGCGGGGTCTGCTCCTGGGAGAACCCAACGCAGCGAGGCACTACTGGGTGGCTGGGTAGAGTCTCCTCCCCCACCCCATGTGCCCAGGACAGAAGACTGGTGTCTGCTTCTTTTCACAGATGCTGAGCAGAGCCCCTGGGATTTCCATCTGCCTTGGCTGAGCCGTGAGACGGGGACCAGCAGCCCTGACGACGAGGGTGTCGGGAGGAGCAGGCAGTTACGTCGGGGAAGGGGGCGCTACGGCCCTCAGCCCCTCACAGGAGACCCACCCGGAGGGGACCTGGACACCTTATCCCGTGGGTCAGAGGCTCCCAGGGCCCACCTGCTTGAGCCGCTTGACCTCATGCTCCAGCTCCACCTCTCGGGCCCTGGCATTGAACTCGCCCAGGCCGGAGGACGAGCCACGGCCCCTGCCCGGCCGCTCGCACTCCAGCTTGTACATCTGCAGGTGCTCCAGCTCCTTGCGCAAGTCCTCGATGAGCTGTGGGGGAAAGAGGCTGGTTGGCGGGAGCGGGGGCGTGGGGCATGCGGGGTGGCGGGGGTGGTGGGGGTCGGGGGGAGCCCTGGCACCTGCCGGCCCAGGACCCACCTCCTGCGTCGCCTCCCGCTCCTTCTGGAACTCAAGGCGGTTCTGCCGCAGCTTGTCCATCATGCGCTTGTACAGGTCCATCTCATCCTTGAGCCGCAGGCTGGTGTCCTCCAGCCGGTCGGACATGCGCTGCCGCTCCTGGAGCCGGGGAGACCGGGGCACGGGGAGAGTTCCCAGGGGGCCCGCGGTGCCCCAGGGGCTTTGCTGGGGGCCGGGGCAGCCACCTCGACAAATGGGCCATCAGACCAGCCCCTTGGACAGAGCCCTCCGAGGCACGGATTAAAGAAATGGCCAGATCCCCTAGGAGTCTAGAGACACAGCTAGAAAAATCTCAGGTCTCTGAAGCCCTTCAATGATGCCAGATGGACTTGAATAAGAAGGTAAGACGCCCTGGACTTCCCTGGTGGCGCAGTGGTTAAGAATCCGCCTGCCAATGCAGGGGACACGGGTTCGAGCCCTGGTCCGGGAAGATCCCACATGCCGCGGAGCAATTAAGCCTGTGAGCCACAACTACTGAAGTCCGTGCGCCTAGAGCCCGTGCTGCACAACAAGAGAAGCCACCGCAATGAGAAGCTGGCGCACCGCAAGGAAGAGCAGCCCCCGCTCGCCGCAACTCCAGAAAGCCCGTGCGCGGCAACGAAGACCCAATGCGGCCAAAAATAAATAAGTAAAATAAATAAATTAACAAAAAAGAAGGTAAGACCCCAAACAGAAGCTAACCTCTTTCTTTTCTTTATTATTTTACCCTATAATACAAGGAAATAGATATTCACTATAGAAAATTTGGAAAATAAGAAATATGGAAAAATGAATTATTACTCATGTTTGATGCTTTTTTTTTTTTGGCTAGAGCAATTTTATTAGAATTTCAGAAACTAGAAACTAAAGGCCTCCGATGGCCAATGCAGCCTCTCTGTGGATTTGGCTCAAGATCCAAGTCTGAGCGATGCCTGGACCTGCTGCTTACCTCATCCAGCTTCTCTGTTTGTGACTTCAGCCGAGTCACTGTCGTTCTAAGCTCGGTATTTTCTTCCTCTAATTGCTGCACCCTGGGGAAAGGAGGACAAGAATGTCAAAAATGGAGAATCCCTTACAATTTGACAGTTTGCAGCAATTCTCCGCTCCCTGGGGGGTACATACCAGAAAATGAGAGAGAGAGAGAGAAAGAGAAAGAGAAGGAGAATATGAATAATTGTTCCAAATGGTAATATGGCTTTGAGCTTCCTGTCATCCAAAGCAAAATGGTAAAGACCCTGAGTTATTATTATTTTTGGATAAAAGGAAACGCTTGTTTGTGAATGAATAAGAACATAAGGTTCTTTCTGCATACTCCTTAGGGCCTGAACACCCCCGGGGTTGCGGAGCGGGTAGTCAGTGGAGAGTCCTCCTGTGGCATCTGGGGCAGGGCCCTCCTGTTAGGATTCACCATTGGAAGGCAACCTTCTCCCCCGCATCTCCCCCAGGGCTCTGCCCTCCGAGAGCTCGCTGCAGCTGCCTCTGACGCCCACGGGCAGTGGTTCCTCTGTGTTCATGTTCACCAGGGACTGTCCAGGTCAGTTTTCAGTGACCTGAGAAGAGGGGTAGGTGAGTTGGGCCGTTGGCCAGTGGCACCAGGACAGTGCAGGGCCATTTCTGGTAGGGCATTCCCTCTCCTTCCCACTGTTATGTCCTCCTTCGTGGAGAGAGGGCTTCCTGGCCCCCATTGCCCTCTGGGCTCCCCAGGAGAAGCCCCTGGGCCAGGGCCTAAGGGGAATTCAGACCCCCCACCCCCACCCCCCTGACGAGGCCACCTCTCTTGAGGCACAAAGCTCGCTGCAGACTCTGGGAGCGCTGCCTGCAGCATCTGTGGGAACAGCGCCCCCTGGAGTTGGACAGGGGCACGGGTTAGGGGACAGTTCCCAAGAGGGCCGGCTTTCTGTGCTCGGCCTCAGCCCTGGTCCGCGCTCCCACGGTCTTCTTCCACCACCTGCGTCCCAGCCACCTCTCCCAGGCCAGCCGACCGGCCAGCTGTCAGGAGCAGGCAGAGAACATGATGCTTAATGAGGTACCAGCCTCATTAAGAAACAGATGCAAAACAGCAGCTTCTAGAACACCCGTGGAAGCTTAAGATGAAGCCCTGGTCAATAAAGGGGACAAAGCGGGTCTCAGGCACCGGGGAGTTGGGAGGTCTCACCCAGCTGCACAGGGGTCTGGCCCACCAAGTTCCTTTGGGCCTGCTTGACCTCAGCAGGCAGGGGACCACCTGCCTGCCAGCCGTGAGGTACAAGGTGGGAGCCCACCTCCCAACCCACCCTCCACCCCGGCTGGACCTGTCAGACTGCAGAGGCTCAGCTCAGAGACCGGGGCCACAGGGGGCCTGAGAAGGGCAGGGGCAGCAATCCTCTCTGCCGGGGGCCCAGGTGGCCTCCCTGGCCTGTGTCAGGGGAGGGCCTTGGCATCATCACAGCCCTCAGCTGTGTGCAGTGTTCTCACGTGCATCAGCCGACCTGCCTTCCTGGTCACTCTCCAGGGAGGGCTGACAGATGGATACTGAGGCCCGGAGAGTGACCGAGTATGTCCAACGTCAAGGAGCTAATGGGTGACCAAGCCAGACTCCCAGGTCCGTCCTTCTCTCCCTGCCTGCCGCAGGTTCCAACAGCCATACCCGAGGCCCGGGAGCAGCCCTGCTTATCCTTGGTGTCTGGGGCCTGGGGTCAGTGCGCCCCAGTGTTCAGGGTCAGGAAGAATCTGACAGCAGGGGGCGCTCCAAGCCTGGACATCAGACCCAGCACAGGACTCAGGGCAAGACCACTGTGTTTTTGGTTTTTTTTCGCAGTTGCATTTTTAATTAATTAATTTATTTATTTATTTTTGGCTGTGTTGGGTCTTCGTTTCTGTGCGAGGGCTTTCTCTAGTTGCGGCGAGTGGGGGCCACTCTTCATCGCAGTGTGCGGGCCTCTCACTATCGCGGCCTCTCTTGTTGTGGAGCACAGGCTCCAGACGCGCAGGCTCAGTAGTTGTGGCTCACGGGCCTAGCTGCTCCGTGGCATGTGGGATCTTCCCAGACCAGGGCTCGAACCCGCGTCCCCTGCATTGGCAGGCAGATTCTCAACCACTGCACCACCAGGGAAGCCCTTGTTTTTCTTTTTAACCTATTCTCCTATTGATGGACAAGCGTCGTTTCCAGTTGTACCTACTACGAACATTCTTTTACCTGCTTCCTAGAGAACACATCCATGTGTTCAAGTATCAGAAGTAGATTTACAGGAGGCTTCCCCTTGGGGCTCAGTTTTCCCATCCATACAATGGGAACGGCGCCTGCCCACAGGGCGAGACCTGGGTGTGAGGGCGCATCAGAGGGCGGAGGGCACTGGGCCATCCCGCGGGCCCACCTGGTGTTCAGCAGCTCGATCTCTGTGCTGCGCTCCCGTTCCAGCTTGCTGTAGGCCTCACGGTGGCGCCGAGCCTCCTCCTCCAGGGCCTGCTCGGCCGTGGTCTCCTGATCCTTCACCATCTCCTCCAGTTCGTGCACCCTGAGGAGAGGGGCGCGGACTCCAGTGCAGGGCAAGCTCTTGCGGCCTGACTCTCCTCCCCCAGCCCAGGCTGCGACCACTGGGAGCCCTGGACCCCAAGACCCTGATACCCCGACTGTGGGCCGGCAGCTTCACTGACAGATGAACGAGGGACCCCCACAGCATCTAAGGAGAGGCGTGCCAGCCACACCCGCCACCGGAGCCGGGAGGGGGCAGTCCTGGCAGTTGAAGGGGTTCTCCCAGGGCGGGCACGGAGAGGGCTGGCCTCGCCACAGTGGGTCAAACAGCCCTCAGGCCTCACCGACTCTTT
This sequence comes from Balaenoptera acutorostrata, assembly GCF_949987535.1. Taxonomy (NCBI): domain Eukaryota; kingdom Metazoa; phylum Chordata; class Mammalia; order Artiodactyla; family Balaenopteridae; genus Balaenoptera; species Balaenoptera acutorostrata. Next base: position 18,091,861 of record NC_080083.1, on the reverse strand, counting down.
TTGCTCCCTTCCTTCCCGGCTGGTCCCCCTCTGATCAATAGCTCAGCTCACTGGGCACCTTGACCGCAAAGATAGGCACATCCTGGCTGGTGGTGAGCCTGCCAGAGCCGGGTAAGGCCAGGCCCCACTGTGGACATCGTAACCCCACTACTGGCGGCCTAGTTGGTATATCAGTCTGGGGCACCTTTCACTGGCAACAGTCCCTCCATGGAGCTGAACTTCTGGGGTGTACAAGAGGACTCATCTTTGGGCCCTGCAAGGTTGAGGACCAGACCCTGGACGGGCATCAGTTTACCAAGTTTTATGCCATCCTGTGAGGACTACACCATACACGCACCACCGCACTGAGTCACATTCAGTGGGCCTCTGTTGGGCGGAGGGCGCAGCAATGCCTGGACCCTTCCCACCGGTGGCAGGTGTGAGCCCCCAACTCGTACCAGCCTCTCCCTCTGCAGAGCTTGTCCCCCAGAAGGGAGGTCAGGCTCTCATCGTTGTGGGACAGAGAGAGACAGGAAATGGATCCCAACTCCTCCCTGTCACCCGAGCTGGGGCTGCAGACCTGGGGGGCCGAGGTCAAGCTCTGCCTGTCTCCCTGTCCCCAGAGACCTGTCCTCCTGGGCACCCAGCATGGGCAGGGCCCACAGCCAGGGGCTGACGTATCACAGACCCTCAGAGCTAGAAGGACCTGCAGGTTAGCCACCCCACCTCACTCCGCCCAGCTTCTCCTGGAGGCTCAGTAACACGGACCACCCTCCACGCCCGCGTCTCAGCCAAGGCCGGGCCTGACCTGTGCACCAGCTGTGTGTTCTCCTGCTTCAGCTTGCTCTTCAGGTCCCCGTTGGTCAGGCTGTCATTCTCCAGCTCTGTCACCTTTTTTTCCAGAAAACTCACCTACCGTAGGGGGGCAGGGGTGGGGTGGAGGAAACCTTTAAGTCCACAGGACTGAGAACCTAACAATGGTGGGACTGACAGCTAGGACCCCCGCGTGACTGTGAGTGAAGAGTTGTGCTGGGTGGGGCTGGGGGTGGATGTGCCCATGTGATCGGGGCCACCTATCCCCGACTCCTGGGCAGGGACAGGGTCTCCCAAGTCCCCAGGCAGCCGTCAGGAGCCCCTCCCCCCACCCCCAGGGGGCACGCCCATGTCACATCCCCGCCGCCCCGCCCAGGCTCACCTTCTCAGTGATGTCGTTATCACAGGAGTCGATGCTGTCCCGGAACAGGTCCTCGGTGCTGCCATTGCTGCTGCTGAAGTTGCTGCTGTGCATGAGCTGCCTGCACACGGTGGGGGGAGGCATGTCTGGCTGTGGGAGCCCTGGGGAGACTGGGGTCCAGACTCAGGCTATGGGCTGGGGGAGCACCCGGGACCCCAGGGAGGGTGCCCTCACCCAGTCAGGGGAGCAGAGTGGCCTGACTTCTGAACTCAAGAGATCACTCTGCTCTGAGGACGGCAGATGGGACTCCTGAGCCCCGGCAGACATGGCCGATCCATCAGAGCCCTTTCCCGCTGCGTCAGTACGCTGTGCACACTGGTGTTCCAGCGGGCAGCTGCCATAGACCAGAGCTGGTGGAGGAGCCCCCCACCCCGGCCCCTTCCACCTGGAAAACCGCCCCGTGCAGGCAGCCTGGTACCACAGCCCCGGCAGAGGGCCTGGGGCCCCTGAGACCACCCAGCCCTCTACCAAGCCGCTCCCGCTACACCTCTGGGGACCCAGGTGGTGGGCAGGGGGAGGGAGACCCACCCAGGCTTTGCAGGACGGTGGGGTCGGTGGCTGGGACTGGAAACGGGCACTGCTGTCCAGGTAACTCTTGCCTGAGGCAGAACCCAGCCGCTTCCCCCTCCCAGCCAGCAGCCAGGGTCTCAGCCAAGAGACTGTCCCACCCCAGCTCCCGGACACTTGCCGGCAGCTCCCAGAGCCCCGGGTGTGGAACTGGGGCGAGTGAGCAGGAGAGCGGGAGTGGGACCCTGGCAGGCCCAGGAGGTCAGCTGTGCAGGATTTAACCTGGACCAGAGGGACCAGCTCCAGGGGGGACACTCACGCCCCATCTCTGCCAGCGGGAAGCCCAGGGCCTCTGCTGGTAGAGCTGCCAGCTCCGCAGCCCAGGGAAAGGTACCGGCAGCCGTGAGGGCGGCTGTGCCTCTCAGGGCACCCCTGTGTGCCTGCCTGAGGCAGGGGCAACGGAGGCCTTGGAGAGGCCGCCCGCTGACAGAAGGGACAGAAGGGACAAGGGATGGGGTTGGCGAGGAGGCCAGCCCCGCTTTCTCGCAAGTGGAGCTTCCTCTGCCTGCACTGCCTGGGACGCCTCGTCCCGCTCTGCACGTCCAGCTGCACGCAGGGCACTGGCTGGGTCTGGGCTGCTGGCACGGAGTCGGCCACCCTGGCAGCAGGAGCACAGTGAGAGGGGACAGCGTTCAACCCGCACTACCCGAGGGAGGCCTTACCGTCCAAAGGCTGTGCTAGAGATCTTCCGGTTGGGGCTAGAGACAGAGAGTGGGGTGGGGGGAGAGAGGGGGAGAGAGAGGAAAGGATGGTTGAACAGAGAGGCCTTTAGCCCACTCCTTCCTCTGCCCCGGCTGCAAGAGATCAAAGTGCGGGCGAGGCTTTTTCCTGCCCTCACTAATCAGCTTGGCCCTGAGAAGCAGCCCCCGATCACCTGCCAGGACAGAGCGGGGCCACCTTCCCCGCTGCTTCTCCCTCTGGTGCCCACCCCACCCGCCCCTATGCTGGGCCCCGGGGCCTCACCTGTTGGCCTTCAGGTTTTTCAGTCGGGCTTCCAAATCATTGAGCAGGTTGATTTTCTTGCAGCACTGAGAGCAGTAAACATCCAGCAATTCACTGTTGTACGCGTGCCGCATCTTCCTAGGCGTCTGCCCCGCGCTGGGGCGTGAGAGGGAAAGAAATCACCTTCTGAACTGCTGTCCAGTCTGGTGCCCTGCCCCGTCCTGCCGAGCTTATTATTAGATTCTCCAAAACCTGTGAGCCTTGTGTGTGTGTTTGGGGGTGGGGGGGGGGGTGGGGAGTGGAAGTACAGCAATAGATCTCCCTCCTCCAGTGCTCTCAAAGAGAGGAAGCCAATGAGTTGTACCCATTTCACAGAGAAGGCAACTGAGAGCTAACGTCGGAGTAATGACTCAGCTGCGCGGGAAGGTATCAATAGGCCACTTGGAGCCTTTGGCCTTCCAGCTTGGTTGTGTTTCTTCCCCAAGACAGAAGGAAGGAGGAATTCCAGACCCCCAATCAGGGTGCAAAGGCAGCACCCCCCGGCCACTCCCCCCCACCACTATAGGAGCAGAGCCCAGTTAGCTCACGACTCTGCCAGCTGAACCCCCGCTAGGAAGAGGCTGGACTGGTTCTGCCACTTTTCCTGGACCCCAAATGCCACTCCAGACCAAGGGGCCACCTGGAGGACACCGACGACCCCAGGTCCGAGTAGACGTTGGTCCTGGTCTCGTCGTCGGGGCAGGGGCTGCTGGGGGCACAGTCCACGTCATCCGCCTCCCCGTAGTCTTCAAACTGCTCCTCGTTGCTGATGAGTGAGGCGGTGGAGTGTGTGGAGAGGTCCGACGTGGTCATGGACGGAGTGCGGCCCAGGGACCTGAGTGTAAGACAAGGGTCGGCTGTGAACGGGGTGCCACCACAGCCTGCAGGGCCGAAACTGGCCACACCTTCCAGGAGGTCCACGGGCGCCAAGATACCAGGAGCCTGATGAAGCCTGTACTTCTTGACCTGGTAAGCACACTTTAGGGACCTCATCCTAAGGGAAACGCCTCACCACAGAAAAGGTTTCTGCACGAGAGATGTTCAAACCGATGCTGCCCTAGAGCAGCCGAACATTGCTTACAACTTAATGGTTTACGGACAGCTACACTGAATTAGCTATTAAATTATACTATACATCAGTAAATGAAATGGTCACATAAATTATGGACTCTCAAATCATTGTGGATAGGTTTGTAAAAAATATTGGCAGTAATGTGGAAAAATTAAAAGTGAAAGTTGTTTTTTTTTTTTGTGAAAGTTGTTTTTGATTGAAAAACGTTCTAAAAATTAAAACTAAAAACTAAACTTAAAAAAAAATTGTTTTGAAGTTTTAAAAATTAAAACTAAAAATTAAACCAAAAGTTAGATATAAAATTTTAGACATAATAAGTCTAAGCATGTAAAGGGTCTACACAGAAGAAGGTAAAGCAGGAAATAAAAATATTTAAAAGGCAAGAGGGCTTGGGTTTGGGTGGTGGGACCATGAGTAAAGTAAGTTATTTGCCCTTCATTCTCACTTTTCCTCCCTTTTTCAAGTTCTGTGTAAGTGCTTATGCTCCAACAATGAATGAGGTTTAAAAATAAACAACAATGAGCCAGTAGGCAGGATGCTTCTCCTAGTTCATAGAGCGGATTTCTAGTCCAAAGAAGCCTAATGCCACAGAACACAGGTCAGAGACCCCAGGCCTCTCACGGGTGACCCAGTGTGGCCTGGGACAGAGTCAGTGGCTGGCTGAACCCTGTCTACAACCTAAGAACAAAGAAGTACAACTAACTCATCACCTGCCAAAACATATCTTCCCTTGAGTCGCTGTGCAGCAGTTTCTGCGTATCCTTAACTCGTAAACTAGGATCTCTCCAACCTACTGATAAGCCTGTGCACTCAAAGAATGGGACAGTGATTTTCAAACTGTGCCCCTGAGGAACCCTGGTTTCCATCTAAGAATCACAGCGTTAATGATAGGGCGCTGAAGATTAGGTCTCTGGGTATCTCCACCTTATTTTATTTACTTACTTTATTTATCTGTCCTCGGGCTCCTGAGCACCTCGGGTTGAATTAGTCACATTCCTCACTTCTTTCTCCTGTAAATTTTACCAAATCTCTCGGCACCCCTGCTGCTGGCTGCCTCCTGGTGACTGGCCCCAGATAACACCCCGAATGATCAGGTGGCAGATGATTAGCCATATGACCAGCTGTCCTTGGGCTGGCTGGTCACCAGCGCAGCGGATGGACCGCCCCCGGGAAGCAACACGGATGAGCAGCTCCAAAGGACCCCTCCTCGACATTGTGATTCCCAGAGCCACTTGGGTTTGCGAACCCTGGCACTGAGGAAATATACTAGGTTGAAACATATGAACTTGCCTTTTTCTTGAAGGTCGAACATGATTAAAAATCGACAATTTCGGGGCTTCCCTGGTGGCGCAGTGGTTGAGAGTCCGCCTGCCAATGCAGGGGACACGGGTTCGAGCCCTGGTCTGGGAGGATCCCGCGTGCCGCGGAGCGACTGGGCCCGTGAGCCACAACTGCTGAGCCTGCGCGTCTGGAGCCTGTGCTCCGCAGCGGGAGGGGCCGCGATGGTGAGAGGCCCGCGCACCGCGATGAGGAGTGGCCCCCGCTTGCCACGACTGGGGAGAGCCCTCGCACAGAAACGAAGACCCAACACAGCCATAAATAAATAAATAAATAAATAAATAAATAAAAATTAAAAAAAAAAAAAATCGACAATTTCGTATGGTAAGATTGATACCGGAAGCCCTCTCCTCCCTCTCCAAATCTCCGGCCGTGACCATCACCTTCTCCCGACACGTGGAGCTCCAGGCAGTTTTAACTCACTTGTCCTCTGGAAGGAACAGGCCCCCGAGCCCTGCATCCTTCTCCTCGGCAGGAATCCCGACCGGCCCCTCCAGGCTCCGGGTGCTCTCCGTGGGGCCGTCCATGTCGGACTCCTGGGGGCCCTCGGGCGGGGCCAGCGTCATGGCCTCGTCCTCATCCACAGGAAAGAAGCCGGACTCCCTGGGGAGGAGCTCGCCATCAGCAAAGGTGGGGTCTGGCACCTCGCTGCCCTGGGGAAGACAGAGGGGGGCAGCGCGAGTGAGCCTGGCTCCCCGAGGCTCAGCACTGCTCCTCAGACCTCAAGGACGCCAGCAGGGCCAGGGATGGCGGGGACAGCACGGACTGCAGTGCCGGGAAGCCCAGACACTGAAACTTCGGGTGTAAGGCCCTGGCAGATGATTCACCTCGGGGACCTCTCATGCAAGGCCAGTGAGGGGTGGGAACCTCCGGGACAGCCACCCATGGAGAAGGGCCACAGCCAGGCCAGCTGCATCATCCAGGGCCCCTGGGCTGCTTGGCAGGGTCCCCAACACAAAGTCTGCACAGGAAGCCAAGCGACCCAGAGAAGGCTTCTTAGTGATTAAAAAGGCACAGCCCCAGTGACAATGACTCTGACCTAGCAGAGTTTGATGTGGCACGGTACAGGGACTGCCCAGCATGGGGTCTGCCCCCCATGATTCTGGGCATATCAAATAGCACCTCTGAACCTCAGTTCTGTAAGTTGAGAATGGCGATGGAATCTTACAGAGGGATCGCTGTGTCACAGCAGGACCTCAGTGGGTAAGTCTAGGCCACAGATCTGCCCTGGCCCTGTCACAGCCAAGCTGGGGAGCAAGAATTCTAGGTCTCTCAAGCCTGAGCTTTGGACTGGTCCTCGGTGCCTAGCACCCTGTCCGGCAATGTCAGCGCACCATAAAGATTTGCCCAAACCTTTTGCTAAAACCATCTTACAGGAGAAGAGCTCTGGTTTTATTCAGAGTTTACCTAGTCCGAGAGGCAGATCTCTACAAACCATTTCTCGGGGCTGCTTTGCCCCTGAGAAAGTAGGAACCTTGGAGGTGACGGCCTCCACCTGCTCCCACCGGAGATGTCAACTATTCCCCAGGTTCTTCAGCGTGCTCCTTAGCTAGGGCTGGCAGGGCCCCCGTTAAAGGTGCGTCCTCCAGCCCCAGGACCACAAGAAGAGTAACAGTAACAAGGGCTGTGAAAAGCCTCGGGGCATCTCAGACAAGAACAGGATCAGGGACATCCAAGGAAGGTGGTCAGCGAGCAGCTTGGCTGTGCCGCCCAGGCGTGTGCACAGCTGTCTGCTGGTGAGTGCACAGCTCTCCAGGGGGTCTGTCCCCACCAAGACACACGCCAGGGCTAAGAACAGATGGCGATTAATGAGTTTGGCTCCTGCCTGTGCCATGACTCGGGCTGAGCACCAGATGGACCAATAAAGCCGGCATCAGGCAGCCAGGAGCCTCTGACTGCGGAGGCCGAGGGGCTGTGTAATTAAACTCCCCCCTAGTGTTCACGCGGCCCTTTGCACCTACATGTCACTAATCGATCCCACACAGCTCCCAACCTTATCACATCTTGTGTCCTAAGCAAGCTCTTGTCTGCAAGCCCGAAGCTGTCCCAGTAGAAAGAAAGGGAAACCAACATTTACAGAACCACCACCGAGTTCCAGAGACGGAGCCAAGAGTTAATATATTACCCCATTTGGGCTTCATGACCCTTCAGGACAGGGATTTCCATCCCTATTTTACTAACGAGGAAGTCAAGGCTCAGTGAGTCACCTGCCAGAAGTCCACTGGCCGGTAGGCAGAGGGTCCCACCTGCCTCTGGGCACCGCTCGCTTGGTTCCATTTATCACTGACGCAACCCACGCTTCATGGATTTTCAAACCCCATGGTGACCATGAGGAGACACACATCACAGGAACACAGTACTGATTATGAAGGCCAGGCACTCCGCCTAATGCTGCAACTTCCACATGCCGCCCCCTTCCTGCCCCCAGCAGGGAATGTCCGGGCTAGTGTGTGGTCACCCGGAGAGAGGCCCTCCATGGAGAGCTGGGGCTTGTGGAGAAGCAAGGTGTGTGCTCTGTTCCTCCACCTGCAGCTTTTCACCCTCCCAGACACATGGCAGGGGGAAGGCAGCACTGGCTGGGAGTCCCTGCTCTGTGGCCCACAACAGGGCTTGGTCACTTTGCAAGTGGGTGTTTCTTCTCGTCTTCACAGCCCTGAGAGGTGGGTCTCCTTCCCCCTCTGTGTAGGGAGGTGAAGTGACTTGCTTGGGGCCACGTGGGAGTCAGTGGCAGGGCCGGGACTGGACCGTGAGTCACCAACGCCCATGCTTTCCCCCTGGGACCGCGTCCGCAGGGGTCCGCAAGAGGCTGCCGCCCACCCGGCCCCCAGAAGGCAGGCAGGGGGCCAAGTGGAGCCCACCACCCGTGATTAAGCATCTGGCTTGGCTTCTGGCCAACTCACGTCTGCCTCACTGGACACTGAGATACGGACGCCGCGTTTCTGCCAGGCACTCTGTCCCAACACCCAACTCATGGTACACAGGTGGGGACCAACCCCCTCACCTGAGGGGCGACATATAGCGACACACCCATAACTCCTGACACCTGGCCCAAGGCCCTGCCCAGGGTGGAAAGAGTGGCCTCGGGTGGCCTGTCTCAGCCACAGCAGGGGCAGCAGGAAGGGTCAGACACCCCACAGGGGTCCCTCCCTCCCAACTAGACCAACACCTCCTGGGCATATCTTTATCCTCTGACTAAGCAGAGTCCACACCTGCCCGGCCCTTCACGCTTGACAAAGCATCCTGTCTGTCTCCCACACACACCGTTCGGCTCTCACAACAGCCCTGGGAGAGCTCCGGGGAGTGTACAGGGCAGGATGAAGGATTCATCTTCTCCATCTGACACGCAGGGAAGATGAGACTCAGAGAGGGAGGGGACTGCCTGGAACCTCCCGGCTACAGAGGGACCTGAGACCTGGAGCCAGGCTCCCGACACGCCAAGTCCCAGCCCCCCACCCACCCCGACACCCCCCCTCTGCTACACACGTGTGCACACACGCTCTCGACACGCCGGCCTTTTCTCTTAAAAAACGGCTGCTCTCCCTACGTCAACACCTCTTCATTCAAGCCACAGCTGGTTGCCCAAGGCAAGTGGAAATTTTAACAATAACTTCAAAACCATTTCTAGTGCAGACGGTCCTCCAACTTAACGATGGCTCGACCTACGATTTTGACTTTACAATGGAATGAAAGTGATAGGCATTCGGTAGAAACTGTACTTCAAAGTTGGAATTTTGCTCTTTTCCCGGGCTAGCGATGTGCGGTCCGACGCTCTCCTGATGCCGGGCGGCCGCAGCTCCCCGTCAGCCACCCGATCACGAGGGTGAACCACTGATACGCTTACAACCATTGTTTTTCACTTTTGGTACAGCGTTCAGTCAATTACATGAGCTATTCAACACTTAATTTAAAAATAGGCTTTGTGCTGGGTAATTTTGTTTAAGGTATTCTAGGCTAAGTTATGATGTTTGGTAGGTTAGGTGTATTAAATGCATTTTCCACTTATCGATACAACGGGGTTACATCCCACTAAGATCTGTAGTTTTCTCCCAAATTTAAATAATATAAAGACAGCTATAAGAAAAGTAACTAACTGTATACCTTGGTTAGTCTGGGATGGTACCAGTTTGGCTTTTTTCCTGGACAAAAGTGGCCCTGTCACCTGAGCTCCTTCCTGGGGGCCTGGGTCCCAGCCCAGCTTCCACTCTCCCCGGCCCTCCAGGGAAAGGCTGAGTGTAGCACTGGGTGGGGTGGGGAGGCAGCGCTGCTGAGGTTGGGGGACAGCCTGCTCTGATCCCAGACAGCTCAGGAAGGGAGGCAAGCAGGGATGGCTGCTGGAAGGTGCTGGAAGGCAACCTCTCACCCCACCTGGAGCCATCATTCCCTGGCTGGGAGAACCAAAGTCACATCAGAAACCCTTCGGAGCCAGTTTCTTTTATATTTTTTAGATAAAGTTACAGGGGAAGAGGAAGAACTCATCCAAAATAAAAGTACCGTCCTCACAGCGTTTCCAGAAGGCCTGGGAAGATGCTGCACCTGACAGCAGGGGCTTCCTGAGGCCCAGTTACCCTCCAGTCAGGGCCCTGGGCTGGTCGGGGCCCCCATGGAGCCCCCGTGTCACATGTGCTTCCGTGAAGAGGAAGAACTCTGGGGAATGTGCCAGAGCTAAAGAGTAATCTGCCTGGGCGTGGTGAGGCAGATTCTCCTGTTGCTCCAAGATTCCAGAGCTCCCAGACAAACCCCAGGCCGATTCCGGACAGCAGGAAACTGGGCTGCGGCAGCCCCGGGATGGAGCTGGGGGAAGGTGGGGGGAGGAGGACATCGCTCCACGGGGCACCTCCTGCTCGTGGGCACTTCTAGGCCGAGAACCCCGAGAGCTGCCCGCCCGCCCCAGGCCACCTGGTCCACATCCAGACCTCCCTCCGCATCAGCGAGCTCCTCGGGTGTCAGAGGACGCCTGGTGGTCCCGGATCCTAGGCCTGCTCTGGAGGGGTGGTAGGATCGGGGGAGTGGGTAATGGGATTTCACAGAAAGGGGGTGTCTGATTTTTTGGGGGGGCCTTTAGGGAAGGGACAGTGTCCTCAGCAGGTAGCTCCAGGCAACATCTGTGGGTGACCCATGCCCCCAGGGCTCTGTTCCTCAGGACCCAGAGCCAGTCCTGCACATGGAGCTCCCTGTCCCTGCAGGGCCACACAGGCGTGGCTGGCATATGTCCAGCGCACTCCAGGTCACCTGGAGGGGCCCCAGGACACCCCTGTGAGCGGGGCTGGGTGAGGGTGCGGCTCTGGAGTCTGGCAGACTGGGTTTTTAGTCCTGGCTGGCCCGGCCACTCACAAGCAGTGTGACCTTGGGCAAGTCACCTCTGAGCTCCTGACTCCTTACCTACAGAATGGGGACAGTCACCTCTACGTCAGAGGCTACTCTAAGGACCACACATGACAATTTTCACAGGCACCAAAGAGCTGGCAGCTGTGGAAGCATTCAATCCTGATTCGGCCTCCTTAGGGGTTGCGTGTTGCAGAAGCCGAGCTGCCCTTGCAGCCCATGGGTCCCTGGCTAGTCAACCGGTGAGATCCTTGACAGACAGGAGGCCAGGAGGCAGGTCAGACTCAAGAGGGTTTCTGGAGAGTTCTGAGGCCCAAGGCTGGGCAAACATGCCCCAGCCAGACGTTCCGGCAGGGCAGGTCTGCAGCACCAGCGTTCTCCAGCCCCCCACCCCCGTCTCTGGCTGGGGCTGGATGCCGCCGGCCCGGGCTGGAAGTGGGAGCCTGGAGGCACAAAGTCTGCCCGTGGGGCCTCGTCTCCAGTCTCAGGAGCAGCCTTCACCCACCAGCAGGCCCCAAAGTCACGTCTTCCTCTGTAGCAAGTTGGCACGAGCTGAATTCAACGGCTGGTGAGAAGGCCAAGCATCAGTACCCGTGGGGCCCTTCCAGGCCTCAGAGGGGCCAACAACGCCCCACTGGCCACACCCTCGGAGGGGGTGCGGCACGGCCCAGACTCGACCGCTTCCTTTGGTCCTCCCCCTCCCCCACCTGGCCCATTTTCCTGGCAGCTGACTCCAGGTGACCCCGTTTCCACACTCCCGGGGAGAGGGAAGGCCCTAAAGGGGTAAACGTGAGGATTTCTACGTCCGAACCCCATGGTGGGCATCACAGGGAGCACAGGGCAGGTGATCAGCAACTGGGCCCAGGCCGCGCCGCTGAGGGTCAGCCGGCAAGAGCCCGGCGCGGGAGGCCCGAGGCCCGGGCGCTGATCCCCGCGTGGTCGCTGGCTGGCTGTGACCCAGCCGTTGGATTTCTGAGGCTCATCTAAAAACAGGGATGGCAATACCTACCTGGCGAGATTGCCCTGGAGAATAATAATGCCTCACACCTCATGGATGCTTGGAAACTCGGCAAAGAGCGGGGGGCAGAGTGGTGTTAGAAGCAAGCTCTGCAGGTGGACCGAGCGGTTCAAATCCTGGTTAGTCCACCTGCACTGCGCTACCAGCTCTGCGCTCTTAGGTTTACTGAACTTCAGTGTCTCAGTTTCCCCATCTATGGAATGGGGTTAACTATTAGGATTCAATGAGTTGGTACATATTCTAAGCAGAAAGTGCTCAAACCTGAGCTATTATTATCTTCATTGTATTGAGAAAAAGACAGCCAGGGGTGCATGCTGGCCTAGTGGTCTCTCTCCAGCTCCTGGGATCCTATCCCCCTCTGACCCCGGTGGCACACGGTGTGAAGGTAGGCTGGGTGCAGCTTCTGGAAGCCAGACACCCCATGGTGCAAAGCCAGCCCTCCAAACAGGCCAGGTGCCTCCTTTCTCCCCACCAGGGCTGTCTTCTGCCCACTGTCTGGGAAGGTCTCCCCGTGCATTCATTACACCCTCTATTAAGTGTTAGGACGAGATGCTGCCTGGGCGAGGGAGTCCCCGAGGCTCCCAGGCTCTGGCTATCCACCCCCAGCCCCGGCAATGGCTCTGCGCCCCAGGCAGTAATGCGGAGCCAAAGAACAGCTCCATGGGGACAGGGTTGGGTAAAAATAGCTCAGGCGGGCACATCCCAGCTTCCCGTGCTGCCAGGCACCAGTGGGCACACATGGAACCCCACTGCAGGGAAGGTATGGGGGGAGGGATGGACACAAACTAAGCCCAGCGCTGGGGAGAGGCCAGCCTGCCGCCTGGTGAGGCTGAGCAGGCTTGAGGCGACTGGCGGTGTGGGGCATCAAAGCCCTCATCCACCCTCCCAGCCAGCCAACAGCCCAGGAACAGTGACAGGCCTGGTCAGGGTCTCGCCGCGTCTTTCCCACAGGTAGCAGACGATTCAGGTTAAGGAGCTAACTTGTTGGTGCCAATGCCCCAGGCGCACAGGGAGGGGATGGGGTTACCTGGGCCAGGATCCACTACACACCACTGTGGCTCAGCAGCTCTCATCAAGCAAAGGTGGCGGCAGTAGAGATTAGCAGCAATGCAGGCTGTCCCCAGCTCCTGTCTGTGGCTGCCAGCTCCTGTCCTGAAGCCAGGCCTCGCTCTGCAGGCGGCCGGTGCTCATCAATGGCTCATAGGAGACTTTTCAGCAGGGGGTTGCCCGGGTGCCAGTCAAGGGGTGAGGGTGGGAATAAGAGGGATTTAGGGGTCCACATAGAGGGGCTGGTGCCTCAGCCTTGCCTTCTGAACAAAAGCAACCTTGACTCAGATACAAGGCCTCAGCTTGCCCACAACAGGGCCAAGGGCAAACCTGGGAGCACCAGGTCACCAAACTATTAGAGGTTATCACCCGTCTCAGCCAGCCCTGGGGACTGACCTCACACTGTGAGATCAAAGCTCTGCAGCCCAAGCTTCCCACTCTGATGGGGAGGCCAAAGTCAGGCAAACAGACAGATTGCCACCCCCAAGGCTAGAGCAGAATCCCCTCTAGTTAACCTCCCTCCCAGGGGTGGGGCACCCAAAGCAGCTTTCAGGCTGCCTCCTCCCAGCCAGGGGCTCCAGGATCCACCTCCTGAACCCTCACTTCAGGGAGGGCACCACCGGCAGCTGAAGACCACCCTTTACTGGGTTCCCACCCAAGAGCGGATCTCAGTGTAGACGCCCCAGCAGCTCCACTACTTTCATCATAAAGTAGACCCGCAGATCCCAGGAGGGGGACAATAGTGACAACAGGGTTTCCTCAGGAGCTTATTATTAGTCTCAAGTGGGAAATACTAAGAGGGTTTGATTCTCCCATCACCCCCTGGAGGGAGGTACTAAACCAGCCCGTTTTGCAGATGGGGAGACTGAGGCTCTCGGGCAGACTTGGTTTAGTCCAGGATCTGGCCTCCACCAGCTGTGGAGCCTCAAGCTGGTAACGAACGGAAGAGAAAGTCATGCTCGTGTTTCTCACGAACTCCCATTTACATAAAGCCAAGGTGGTCAGATGAGTCGGTCTGCTGTTGCACACACCACAACCACCACCACTACGGAAGGGGTGTGGAAGGGGTGTGGAAGGGGCGTGGAAGGGGCGTGGAAGCCCCCACTGCCTTTTTTCAGTGTTTTAACTGCAACTCCTCAACTGTCTCTCTGCCTGATCTCCACACCCTCCCCGCAGCACACACGCTGCTGATAAGGTAGCGCCCCAGGAGTGCAAGGGAAAGGAGGGCATGACGTAGCTCCCAGAAAAACTGTAGAAACGAGGGATGCTGGATTGGCCCCCTGGCAGCCAAATTAAGGCCAGAGGTGGGCGAATCCCCTGCAGGGCAGCAGAACAGAGGGGCTGGAAGTCTTAAGGGCTGGGGTGAGATTCTGAGGCAGATCCTGGCAGCGACCACCCAGGCACTGGCCAGGGGTCTTTTGTCCGGCTGACCCGAATGTCCAGTCTGCCCTGAAGGCTGTGGGGTCTCGCTGAACTGGCACCAGAGCTGGAGACCACTCCATGTCCGTTCAGACCTTCTAACCAGCTCCCCGGGGTCCAAGTTCACCCACCACCCTTCGGATCAGGACGAGCTTCCCAGGAGCCTGCTGACAATGAGAGGAGGGTTGCCCGAGCTCACTGCTGGAGTGCAATGCTCACTGAGAATGAATCAGCTGGCGTTTCGGCTCTGTGCGTCCGCGGAGAGACAATCTGCGGGCATAAGGGGCACTCGAGTCCCAGGGGTGTGGGAAGGGCCAACAAGATCTGCTTTCCAAGCCCATTAGGCAACAGGTCAGACCCTGGACTCCACTGGAAATGCCGCTCACACCGGGGCCATAGCCCCGCCCAGGAAACACTCTGAGCCCTCTGTCCCCACTTCTGTTCCAATAACACATTTGAGCACGTCAAAAGGTATCAGTTAAAAAATAAAAATAAAAATGTGTTGCTAAAAATCTAATGCAGAAGAAAATGGAAGAGAATACTTAAGCCATCCAAAAGGATTCAGGAAAAGGGAGGAAAAGAGAATCAAAGATCAGACTGGAACAAACAAAAAGATGCATAATAAAGAGTTCAACCATATCAGTAATTCATTAAATGAAAACTGAATAAACCATCCTATTAAAAGAGAAATATTGTCAGACTAGATTAAAAAAACTACATGCCATTTACAAGAGACACAATTTAAGCATAAGGACACACATAGGTGGGAAGTAAACGAATGAAAAAAGATACACCATGCAAACACCAACTAAAAGTTGGAGAGGTTATGTTAATATCAGACAAGAGATAGAGAGACATTAAAAAAACGATAAAAATCAATTTAACAAGATGTAACACTCCTAAGCATTTATGCATCTAATAAAGTGGTTTCAAAATGTACAGAGCAAAACTTAACTCATCTCTCTCAGTAAATGATAAAGCACACAAACAAGATAATTAGAAGGGAGACAGAAGATGTGAACACAAGCTTGACAGGACACAAATATAACATTACACCCAACAGCTGTAGAATAAAACCATCAGATCAAAGGTTGATGAGCATTTGGATACTTGCACAATACCAAAGAATCACCCTACAGATTACTGCAACCCCCTGACCCCACCCCCAGTACCACTATCATGGAGAAAACAGGCTACTGTCATTTTAATGCAGTGATCAAACCTGGCAACGCTAATTAGGACCAATCACACACTGGCCTCCTGATGTGTTCCATTATGAAGGACACAGCATCACCTATCATATAGTCTTTACAAAACATTTAATTCTAATCAAGCCTTAAAACCTAACCTCTATTAAACGGGAAAGCAGGGGACAGAGGAACAAGTTACACATCACCACGGGGAAACAATCAGACAGAAAGAATGTGGCACCTTCTAAGACAACTGGCCTGGTCTTTTCCAAAAGAGAAAGTCATAAAGAAGAGGGAGGGTCCCTGACTTCAGACTATACTACAAAGCTACAGTAATCAAGACAGTATGGTACTGGCACAAAAACAGAAATATAGATCAATGGAACAGGATAGAAAGCCCAGAGATAAACCCACGCACATATGGTCACCTTATCTTTGATAAAGGAGGCAAGAATATACAGTGGAGAAAAGACAGCCTCTTCAATAAGTGGTGTTGGGAAAACTGGACAGCTATATGAAAAGAATGAAATTAGAACACTCCCTAACACCATACACAAAAATAAGCTCAAAATGGATTAAAGACCTAAATGTAAGGCCAGACACTATCAAACTCTTAGAGGAAAACATAGGCAGAACACTCTATGACATAAATCACAGCAAGATCCTTTTTGACCCACCTCCTAGAGTAATGGAAATAAAAACAAAAATAAACAAATGGGACCTAATGAAACTTAAAAGCTTTTGCACAACAAAGGAAACCACAAACAAGACGAAAAGACAACCCTCAGAACGGGAGAAAATATTTGCAAATGAAGCAACTGACAAAGGATTAATCTCCAAAATTTACAAACAGCTCATGCAGCTCAATATCAAAAAACAAACAACCCAATCCAAAAATGGGCAGAAGACCTAAACAGACATTTCTCCAAAGAAGATATACAGATTGCCAACAAACACATGGAAGAATGTTCAACATCATTAATCATTAGAGAAATGCAAATCAAAACTACAATGAGGTATCACCTCACACCGGTCAGAATGGCCATCATCAAAAAATCTACAAACAATAAATGCTGGAGAGGGTGTGGAGAAAAGGGAACCCTCTTGCACTGTTGGTGGGAATGTAAATTGATATAGCCACTATGGAGAACAGTATGGAGGTTCCTTAAAAAACTAAAAATAGAACTACCATACGACCCAGCAATCCCACTACTGGGCATATACCCTGAGAAAACCATAATTCAAAAAGAGTCACGTACCACAATGTTCATTGCAGCTCTATTTACAATAGCCAGCACATGGAAGCAACCTAAGTGTCCATCAACAGATGAATGGATAAAGAAGAATTGGCACATATAGACAATGGAATATTACTCAGCCATAAAAAGAAACGAAATTGAGTTATTTGTAGTGAGGTGGATGGACCTAGAGTCTGTCGTACGGAGTGAAGTAAGTCAGAAAGAGAAAAACAAATACCATATGCTAACACATGTATATGGAATCCAAAAAAAAAAAAAAATGGTCATGAAGAAGCTAGGGGCAAGACTTTATTCGACACAGACCTACTAGAGAATGGACTTGAGGATACGGGGACGGGGAAGGGTAAGCTAGGACAAAGTGAGAGAGTGGCATGGACATATATACACTACCAAACGTAAAACAGATAGCTAGTGGGAAGCAGCCGCATAGCACAGGGAGATCAGCTCGGTGCTTTGTGACCACCTAGAGGGGTGGGATAGGGAGGGTGGGAGACACAAGAGGGAAGAGATATGGGGACCTATGTATATGTATAACTGATTCAGTTTGTTATAAAGCAGAAACTAACACACCATTGTAAAGCAATTTACTCCAATAAAGATGTTAAAAAAAAAAAGAAGAAGAGGGAGGGGGATTTTTCTAGACGAGTGGTTCTCAAACTTTAGAGTCATTTGGAGTGTGCGGTGGATTGTTAAAACTCAGACTGAATCAGTTTCTGATTCAGTAGGTTTGGGGTGAGGTCTGAAAATGTGCATTTCAATAGGTTGAAATAGGTTTTTTTTAATTTAAGTGCATTTCTAACAAGTTGTCAGGTTATACTGATGCTATTGGTCCCAGGGCCACACTGGGAGAACTACTGTTTTCAATTAACCAAGAGATAGAAAAACTGAATGTTATCTTTGATTAGATCCCGGTTCAAACAAGCAAGCAAGCAAGCAAGCAAACCACCACCTAGCTGTAAAAGATCTTCTGGGGACAAGTAGGGAAACTGGAGTATGGAGTAGATACTGGGTGATATTAGGGAATGATGCTCGATCTTGCTAGGTGTGTTAACAGTATCTAGTTATGAAGGAGAAATGCCCTTAGTTTTAATAACATCTTGCCGAATTTTATTTCAAATGGCTCAGAAGAAAATCTCCCACACAGAGATAAAGCAAATATGGTAGCAGCACCGGGGAGCACCCGGGCACGAGAATCCTTAACGGTGCAGTCTTCTCCACGACCAGGTCCCTGATGGTCTGTCCTGGTTGCAGGGGCTGGTCTGGGCTCCCCGTGAAACACTGTGGGGTTCCCTTGTGTGGTGATGGAGGCACGGCTACGGCAGGGGCTGCATGATGGGCTCAGGAGCCACAAGGGCTGGGGAGCAGGTGCTGTGAGCCACTGCAGGGCATGGCTTACGGCAAAACCTATGGGAGTCCTGCAGGTTGGTGGCCGAGAATGGTGGCCAATCCCACCTGCAGTAGCCTCCCACAATCAGTTCTTACAGCTCTCATTTTTTTCAATACGTCAAAAGTAAACCTTACATACATAGAGCGTGAAAGATAGTTGCCCCAAGCTTGCTGAACTGGTTAAGGAAAAGTGTAAAATCTCTCATAAACTTAGCTCCATTTAAAAGGAATATGGGGGGACATCCCTGGTGGTCCAGTGGTTAAGACTCCGCGCTTCCATTGGTGGGGGGGGGGGCGGGAGGGCGGTGCGGGTTCGATCCCTGGTCGGGGAACTAGGATCCCGCATGCTGCGTGGCGCAGCCAAATTAATTAATCAATTAATTAAATAAAATACATAAAATGCATGAAGGATCTGAATAGACTTTAAAAACATTTTTAAAAATAAAAGAAGTATGAAAAGGGGCAGCCACCCTTTAAAAATGCTATCCTAAAGGCAGAGTCAGCGGAAAGAGGGAGCTCAGAGGACCAGCACAACCTCCTCGGGTAAAACCAACCCTTGAGAATAAGAGCTGAAGGGTGAGCAGTCTAGGTTACAAATGACTAGATCAAGAGGCAGGGGCGGCTCAAGCTGTAAGAATGTGAAGGGCCCCTCATCAATGGAGGGCCTTTGCCTGAAGGCAGAGCTACCTCCCCTCCTCTCGGGCTCTCCCTGGGGGCCAGGCTCCGCTCACCCTCCTCCTTCTCCTCCTCCCCCCTTGGAGGATGATTCTGGAGAACCTTTCTGTTATGGGCAGAATTGTGTCCCCCTCCCCCCGCAACCAGCAGTCTCTTAGAACGTGACTGTGTTTGGAGACAGGGTCTTCAAAGAGGTAATTAAATTAAAATGAGGTTATAAGGGTGGCCCTAATCCAGTATGACCAGTGTCCTTATTAGGAAATTAGGACGTGGATAGACACAGACACGCACATACAGACACACACATGACCAGGGAGTACTGTTAGGGTAGCCCTAGCAAACTAATAATACTCTTTCCTCCTCCTCTAGGAAGGCTGTGTGGAGACCCCTCAACTAGGTCTGTGTTTTCCACCCACCTTCCCACCTGGATAATAAGAGCAAATTCCTTCAAGGTCAATTCAATTCAACCTCCATAGAGAACTAACTACTGAATCTCCAGAACCTTGTCAAGAAACTTGGGATTTTTTTTTTTTTTTTTGGTCAAAGGAATCGTTGGCTTCCCTTCCATGATCATTTTGAGATATCGCTGCTTCTAAAGAGACTATTTTGCTGACACTGAAGCCTGGTGGATCTACGATTATCAGGACAATGTTTCATAAGCACTTTATACACGGATCTAAGTAAGTTATTTCCATTTCTTGCGTTCTCTCAATAGCATAGGTATTATAGTTTCGTTGTAGAGAAGCGTGTGTGCAGTTCAATCACGGGCACTTAAAATTGCAAAGGCAATTTTTGTTTGTCCAGAGCTGTACACAGTGTAGTTATAGTACAAATATAAAAGTTATTTTGCCTAAATAGTGTCTGGTTGACAAGAGATCAGCAGTTAGCCCTGGAACCACAGAGCCTCTAACCCTGGGCCAGGTCACCTCTGTGGCCAGCAGTGCCTAGTAATTGAGCAAGATATTACCAGTTTCTCCATGCCAGGCAGTATTTCTGGCTACTTGGAATCTGGGGCAGACTTCTTCCCTCTGTTGTGGTCAGTTTAGGAAGGAGGGCGCTCTACCACTCCTGGGACATGTGGGCACCCTCCTCGGCTGTGATGCCAGCCTCCCCCTGACACTGCCAGAACCAGAGTCCCCTCCCCCGCCCCAAGGCTGGCTGTCTAGGGTCAGTGATGGTGACCAAGAGGCCAGGCAGACACTGCAGCTGAATTTGGCTAAGTGACCCACCTCCAAGGAAAACCCACAGGGGAGGAGGTCCCAGGGTCAGCTTTTGCTCCCACGGGCATCAAGCCCTTGATGGGGTCTAACTGTCCCAACAAAGCCCAGGGTCCCAGATCTGAGTGCCCTGGTGAATCTACCTCCTGAACACAAAGGGTTCCAACAGGCCAGCTAGTCTCCCCCACTGCCCCTGAAGTAGGCAGAGCCAAAGGTCTTGATTTTCAAAAGAGAACATGGACTTCGGAGGCAAACTGTTGGGGATTATGAAAACAGAACTTAAATTGCTTCCACATCTGGAAACCAAACCCAGCAGCCAGTCCCAAGAATTCCAGGCATGTCAGCCTGGAGAGGCTGCAGGTCAAGGGAGGTGTTTCCTGTTGGCCGAGTACCCCCCAGCCACCTCCCCGAATCCACACGCAAGATCTGTCCACAGAAGGCCAGGTGGAGTCACACCTGAGAGGAAGCAAGGAAAGGAAGGTAACCCACGGGAGCGCCGACCACGTGGCCGGCGTCTGCTACATGCTTTACTGAGGCGGGTCTCATTTTCCTCCCCTAAAAATCCTGCAAGTAAATACTGTCTCCTCCCTACAGATGAGGACCCGGTGTCCAGAGAATTTAATCCACTCTGCCCTGAAGGGATGCTGTGATTTTTCTCTCCACGCCCATTTGTCATCACACAGAAAGGTGGAGCCATGGGAACCTGAATCAGGAACCTGAACTTCCATTGCCCCCCTCTAAATTCTCAAAAAAAGATTCCCCAAGTACCCGCCGGGAAGTCCCAGTTCCCACCAGCCATCATATCTACGGCTCTTCCTGAGGAAACCACGGGCCAGGAGGAGAGCAACTCAAACGTCAAAAGCGAATCCACAGGCTGCACGTTGAAAGGGGGGCCCATCAAGGGCTCTCCTGGCTCTCTGACAGGCAACTATTTTGGGCTACAAATTATAGCTTTGAAAGATGTGGCCGTCTGAAGTGAGGGCTTAATTACTCACACAGCCAAGAGTCTGTGGGGATTGTCTTGGGGGCTCCCTGTGTTACCATCCTGATAAGAGGAGTTTAAAGTGAAGGCTGGGGAAGGGATAGCAGGGGCCAGTCCTCCGCCCCCGAGAGCCCACCAGGTGGACCCAGCCGCACTCCTTCAGCAGGGCACCCTCAAACGATGTGACAAAACCTCCCGGGGGGGCACACCTGGGCAGAGCTGACAGTCCAGAGCTAGGCTGGGTGCCCACCCCAGCCTCTCTCTGCC
Source organism: Balaenoptera acutorostrata (assembly GCF_949987535.1). NCBI lineage: Eukaryota > Metazoa > Chordata > Mammalia > Artiodactyla > Balaenopteridae > Balaenoptera > Balaenoptera acutorostrata. The sequence goes on along the minus strand of NC_080083.1, from coordinate 18,070,908 downwards.
ACAGAAAGCCTCGGGCCTTGAAAGGCCAAGCAGGTGCCAGGGTTTACCCACAGCTGACGGCCAAGGCTCCTTCTGACCCATCCTCCTGGAGTGGACAGGGTGAGATCAGGCAGGCCAATGACACAGCGACTCTCCTCCTCCTCACCCCACAGAGCTCCCCTGCCAGGCTCTCTGTTTTTGTAACCTTCCAGCACCTTCCATCAGCCCAGAGTCCTCGGCAGTGCTCCCGGCAGGCTCAGTTGAGAGGTCCCTTTTTGTTCTGCAGCCTTTGCCAGGTCCAGCTATCCACGCTGCCGGTTCCAGGGGTGCAGCTCTGCACTGGGGCCACCAGCGCACAGCTGGCCAGGGCAGGCTGAGCCGGCTCAGGTCCCTTCCCAGGCGCCCCCCGCAATGGGGATGGGGGGAGAGCACTAGGTCCCGCCAGCAGCCATAGCTTGGGGCTCAGAGCGAGGAGGCCCCCAGGGAGTCCTAGAGTACTGAAGTCCCTCAAGACGCCCTCAAAGAGCCTGGGGGATCTCCACTGGCCACAGAACCCGGTCCTGACTCCTCAGGCCAGCACACACAGGCCCCGCGGCAGTCTCGGCCTCAGGACATGACGCTGCCCCTCCCGCTCCCTTCATATCCCAAGCTCCTGTCCAGCTTTACCCCCCAGCCCCCAAGTCCTGGCACGTGATGTCCCTTATGCCTGAAACACAGTTCCTCCCTGGGTCACACATGCCTGTCCCTAAACAAGCCCCAGTTAGAAAGTCACTGTATCTGGGAGGCCAACGCCCTCCCTCCACCCTCCACCTACGCCCCTCACCCCCAGGCCCAGAACTGAGCTTCTAGAGCCCGCCAGCCATCTCTGGGCACCTTCCCTCTGGTGAGCCCTGTCTCTGCCCGTGACTCTCCCTGGGGCACCGGGTAGGAGGCACACGCCAGGCTGGGTCCTCATCCTCACCTCCCCCGCCCCTCATGTACCATTTTAAGGAGAGGAGGGGGAAGCTTTTCCATCCCAGCCTTGGCACAGCTACCCACTGGCTCCCCCTGTCCCCAGCCAGGAGCTGTGTGGTAGCCTTGCCTCCTGGGGGTCCCACAGGGGCCACTGCACCAGGTATTATAGGCTCTTTGAAAGCAAAGATCTGCCCCACCTGCAGCTCTGTTTCTCTTAGGGCTGGTTTAATTCATTACACCCCCTGGTACACCCGAAGGACAGAGGTCCACCTTTATGCCAGAGACCCAACACCACCTCATCAAAAGAGGGCTGCGAGGGCTTCCCTGGTGGCTCAGTGGTTAAGAATCCGCCTGCCAATGCAGGGGACACGGGTTTGAGCCCTGGTCCGGGAAGATCCCACATGCCGCGGAGCAACTAAGCCTGCGCACCACAACTATTGAGCCTGCGCTCTAGAGCCCGCGAGCCACAACTACTGAGCCCGCGTGCCGCAACTACTGAAGCCTACGCACCTAGAGCCCGTGCTCCACAACAAGAGAAGCCACCGCAGTGAGAAGCCCGCGCACCGGAACAAAGAGCAGCCCCGCTCAACACAACTAGAGAAAGCCCGCGCGCAGCAACGAACCCCCAATGGAGCCAAAAATAAATAAATAAATAAAATAAATTTATTAAAAAAAAAAAAATTGGGCTACCAACCCCTGACACTATACACAAAACTAAGGACGTAGGGCTACTGGCTTTCATCAGCATCTTGAGAGGCAGAGAGGAGACCTCTGACAAAAATAAGCTTTAAGACCACTGCCCACTCTGAAGGTCTCCCTCCAGCCACCGTCTCTCACTGAGCCCTCGGCCTGCGGCTCCCCCAGCCCTGCTCCTCCCTTAGGGAGCAGCCCCCGTTGTCAATCTCACCCCCCACAGGTGCCAAGGCACTGACTGCTCACCCCACTCCCTCCCCCTGCAGCCGAGCCAGCCCACCCACCACATCCCGCTTATCGACGCAGGCCCCCATGCCTTCACCCGCGCTATTCCCTGCCCTGAACTCTTCCATCTGTCTCAGGGCATTTACTTGGAGCGACACTGTCAGCTGGCACTCCCTGAGCCCTTGGCACCCAGCTAAAGAAACACAGGGTGGTCTTCAACATTTGAGGAAGACCAGGAAAGAATGCATCTCTTAGGCACCTAGCATATGCTGGGTGTTTTTGTGCGTCAGCCATCGTTCAGATGCAAAAACTGGGGCTCAGAGAGGTTAACCAATTTGAAAAGGTCACAGAGCTAGCTGGACTAGGGTTTGAACAAGGTCTGATTTCAATAAAGCAAGGAAGGTACAGGAATGCTAAACACACTTGGAGATGGCAGGGTCCAACACTTAGCATTGGAGCAGCCTCTCGGGCTGAGCCCTGCAGGCCACGGGCACAGGAATTAGCTGGGCTGGTGGCACCAGAACTTGGACTTGAGCTGAAGGTTGCAGGGACCACAGCACACTAGACCACGGCCTACTGTCAGCTGAGGCTCCTGGGGCTTGTGCCACCCTGGCCACGGGGCAGAGCCCCTTCCCCTTTCCCACCACAGGGAGCTTCAAAGAGGCTACACGTGGGAAGATTTTACAGAAAGGGAGAGGAGAGAGATTTGAAAGAATATTGCTAAAGGGAAACGTGAAAATGAAAACTCAGACAAAGTGGGAAGAGGAGGGAAGGAAGGAAAAGATGATGTTTAAGGATTGTAAACTGAGTCAGGAAGCCAAGATATGAAGGCCAGTTTCCCTCTGCTACCTTGGAAAGGCCAAGGACCCACTCCCTGCCTTCATTTTCCCTTTCAACCCAGGTGGAAGGGAGCAGTATGACCTCAGACAGTACCCAGCAAGAGAGAAACAGGGAAAGGTGCCTCACACACAATCCTGATGATTGTGGAGCCATGACCCGCATCTGGCAGAGGAACAACCCAAGGCTCAGAGAGGTTGCTCTACTTTCCCAAGGTCACACAGCTTCTGAGCTGTAAAGCTGGAAACTGAGCCCAGGTCTGCCCAGTATCCAAGCTCATTCCCTTGAACCACATCAGACTGTTGCTTTTTAAATCCTCCCACCACTACAAGGTGGCTCTACTTCCTTCCTCAAAGAAACTGGGCAAATTATGTAAATTCTCTAGTGGTTACCTAGTTTCTGTGTTTCATTAAATCCAAGATGTCTTTGATTTTAAGATGCACTGTTATTTCGAGTGTACCAAGAAACGGCATTGTCAATTAAATTATAACATACCAGCAAACGTATGACACATAGCAATTTGAGATGTTAAAATGTGAGGAAAAAGTTATGTCTTAGAATCTATAAAATACAGTGTGACTATTGGTGGGGAATGGGGATTCAGCCAGTTCCTCTGACTGTGTGTGCGCGTGCGTACACCAAAGGGTAATGACAACTCCGTGCATGCATGTCCGCGTGCGTGCACACGCGCGCGCGCGCACACACACACACCTGCTGCTGTGAGCTCCTCCTCTGCTAATAACTCTTGCAGATAATCACACAACAATGTGCTGGCCAGACCTGCCTTGTCAACAAGAACCCTCATTTCGCCAGGAGGCCATCAATTCAAGGTTACTCAACACTGTCAGCCAGAGGCTGTCCTCACCACCACCCACCTGACCAGCCAGCCCGGCCAGCCTCACCTCAGCGGAGCTGGAGACCTCTGAGCAGCCAAGCTAGACAGACAGGCAGGTTTGCTCCTTGGAAAACTACCAAGGGCAGTCACTTGACGTGGCTGGGTGGCTGCAGAGCCCACACCTTTCTATACCTGGCCCCTCTCCAGATCTCCTGGGGCCTGCAGCCAGCCAGAGCCACAGTGCTTCAATAAGGCAGGGACTGTGTTGGCAGCGGCAGACGGGCAGCCCTGCTCCACGCTGGCTTTTCCAGCTGAGCAGAGGTGGAGAGAGAGGCAGGTCCCGGCTGGAGGCGAAGGGCAGTGGGCAGAGGGGCGGACCCACTCTCCTGGGTAGAGGGGCCACGGCCGGCAGAGCAGGCGGCCTCTGGGAGGAAGGACCAGGCACAGCTCCACACCAAGCCCCGGGGAGATGTCCGTCACCTGGGAACGTGCTTTGCATCTCATTCACAGACTGCCTCTCGGGCAGGCGCCAGTCACTTCACCCAGCCCCAGAGTCCGCATCTGCAAAGGCCAAGGTGGTTTATTTAAAAGCGCAGCCGCTGAGGAAGTGGAATCTTGCTCCTCCTGTCCTCGGGTAGCCCAGTTTTTCCCCTGCCACCTTCCTGTTTTGGGGCTGACATCTTCCCTGCAAGAAGTTCTGTTAGGAGCTAAGGTTATCAGTCACAAGAATCAAACCAGCAGAAGCCTGAAGGAACTAAAAATAACAGCTCGCTTGTAAGCCAAGCATTGTCTTAAGTGCTTTTCATACCTTTACATATTTGATCCACGTAACAACCTTATGAGAGAGGTAATATAGCATCATTCTCTTTTCACAGACAAGAAAACGGAGGCAGAGAGAGGTTAAATGATTTGCCTAAGATTCCACACACAGCAACTGGCAGAACCAGGACCTGAACCCAGACAGCCCGACTCCGGAGCCCAGGCTTGCAGGGACCACACTATCCTGCTTCTAAAGCTACCTAACCGTCCACCAGGCCCCAGCCAAGCAAGCATCAGGACCCGCTCTGCGTATTCTAGGTCACGGCAGCTCATTATACCTGCATCATCACCCTGTGAGGTGGATACTATCATCACTCTCATTCCGGGAGTGGGGAAACTGAGGCTCAGGAAGGCGAGGTAGCTTGCCCAAAGTCCCACAACTAGCAAGCGACAGGGCCAGGACCTAGACCCAGGTGTTTCCTGGCTCTGACACTTTTTTCCTGTTTTAAGAAAACAGGCCTTGGGTTACCGAGCACGAGATGAAGGCACCTGTGTTTTGAGGCAGGCGTTTCTCCCAGGAAAACCGGTGTGCAGGAAGGAGAAACTTGCTCCTGTGTCTCTCCTATCCCAAGAGGGAGACTGAAGTCTGGTGCTGACAGCAGAGCCCTCTCAGCTCTCTTACCCCGGGTCCACTGCATACAACACTGGCCACGTGACACACGTGAGACCCCTTTTTATGGTAATTAGGCCTGCAGAGCTCAGGAGGGTCGGGGTGACAAAAGATGACTCAAGAGTGAGAGGGTTCCCACCCACTCTCCCACACTCCAGTTCTGTTCAGGCCTTCCTCTTCTGGATCCCTTACAAGAGAAAAGCACCCACGAGCAGAGCCACAGATATTAACAATAGCCGCTACGGAGCTTTGTTTTCGTTTGAGTCGTGTTTACATTGCTGGGAAAGAACCCACTTGTCTGGGAAGATGAAGCAGGTTGAATCAATTACAAAAATGCCCAAGAGTCGGGCAACTTCCCCTTTCTTGAAGGAAGTCAAGAAGGGGGTAGAAAAGTCGGTATTACTCGTACCGCCTGCCAGACAAAGCTGGGCTGAGGTCACCCGGAGCCCCCCGCTCTGGGCCACTGAGCTACCTCCTCAGACCTCCACGCGCCCCTCGGAGGATGCACTGATTTCTGGATGCCTATTCTCTCCTTCCACTCCACACACACACACACACACACACACTTGGGGCCCCCAGCTGTACACAGATCAGGTGCGTGAGCACCTCTGCTGGGCTCCTAAGGAGACCGGGGCACAGAAGCGAGCTGCCACCTGGCCACGAGTAGAGGGAGTGAAGAGGGAGCCCAAGGAGGAGACGAGGAAGCAGAGCCCTGGGAGTGGCTGGCCAGAGCACCGACCCGGGGGGGCTGCCGGCTACCTTGTGGGTCTTGCGCGCTGCACCTGCTGCACCCCCGTAGCACTGGCCCGTGGGGACGGGGACAGCCCCGACCGTGATCTGCCTGCTTAGACAGCTGTACAGACAGCACCCCGGTGGTTTTGGCTCGTATCAACAGTCTGGCAAGGACGGTTTCCATATCCACTCAGAGAGGCTCATCTGACCCGACCCGCGCTGAGGGCAGGAAGTCCACGCAGCGATGGCCACATGCAGGCACCTCTCCCCAAGGAACACCTTCAGGCCCAAACCCCTTAACAGCAAGGGTCTAAAGAGGACAGGGCACTGAAATGCATTCTGTGCCCGGGAATTTCTAATCTCAGCTGTGCTACTGTTCTCCTCCTGGTATCCCGGCTGTTGCCTGGCAGCATCAGGCGCCCCCTGGCCTCTCCGTCCCGTCCCCTGGCTCACTCTCCAATCACAGCGGCCTCCCTGCAGGCCCGTGGATGCACCTCGCCAGCCGCGGTCCCACCTCAGGGCCTTTGCGGTTGCTGTTTCCCCTGCCTGGGCCTCTTCGGTCAGAGGCCACCTTCTCAGCGAGGACTGCCCTGCCAACTCTGTTTAAAAACACAACTCCTTGCCCGGCACTCCCCAGGACCCCGCGTTCTCTCCTGCCGTCTCTCACGCTGCAGGTTTTACCTGCTTGCCTGCCCTCTGCTGTCATGTGAGCTCCGTGAAGGCAGGGATTGTTGCCAGTTGGGTTCACTGCTGTGTCTCCAGTGCCCAGCACAGAATTTAACACGAATTAGATGCTCAAATATTGAATGAATGAATTGCCTGTACTGGGCAATGTGCCTGGTGGGGGCTGGGTGAACAGACATGGGGAAGGAACTGTGCCCTGGAAGCCACCTGACGGAGGGGACTGTGTACCACAGCCAGGAGATACGTTCACACAATGTCCAGAAGGATGCCGGGTGGATGTGCCCAACCCACACGCCTGTCCCATGCCCGGCTGGCCATGGGCACATTATCCAGCTGCAGGACTGGGCAGTAGGAAGACCTGAGCAGTCCTCCTCATTCGAGAGGCCAGTGACTTGATGCCATCAACGCTCAGGTGCTGAGTCAAGACACAGAGGACCACAGCCCAACCCCAGGGATCCTGCACGCCCAGCAAGGCCAAAGCACTGTGCCCACTGCCAACACCGGACAGCAGGCAGATCAGACAGATGCTTCCTCTTCCAAAGGCAATAAGCCTTGCGCCGGGGGACAGGACCAGGGCACAGGGCCAGAGGGTGGGCTCCCTCTGCCCGGGCTGTCCCTCCCCCGCCTAAGGCCCTGAGTCCCTGAGGTGCCTGCCTTCCAGAAATTGCTCACCTGCTATTTTATTGGGAGCCTCTCCCACCTGCTCCCCTGCGCCTCCTCCCTATCCACACCTAAAATATAAAAAGTGAAGTGAAACTGTGAAGCCCCTTAGAGCAGGATCAGCTGCGAAACATCCCTTGGCATAAAAGGCCACCTCAGAGGAGGGAACGCAACCCTAGGAAAGGAAGTTTCCAGCCACTCTGATGTGGGGTGGGGAGGGTGCTGGAAGGTGAGAGCCGTGAGGGCCCCCGTAAGCAGCTGAAGAGACAGCCCTGGGTGTGAGGGTAGCTGGACCCACCAGGAGGGGAGGGGGCTAGGAGAGGCCATGAAGGGGCCAGTGTGCTTTGGGGAGGGTCCAAACGCTCTGAAGAGAGGCCAGCAGGGAAGGAGAGTGGGGGCCAGGAGAACACCCACCAGCAAGCGCTCAAGCTGCAGCCTAGTGCCTCCCCAGTGCAGGCTGCTCCGGGCACTCTAATTTCTTCTCCTTCCTGCCCTTGCTAGACTGAAAGTCCTTTCTACGCACAGGCTCCAGATAGTCTCTCTTCCTTGGGGCAAAGGTCTCGCCTCCTGCCTGCTCACCTGGCCTGATTAGTCCTGTCCGTCCCCAGAGCACTGTCTTATCTCCTGCCTGCCTTAGTCATCCACCCCACCCCTCCATCAAAGCCGGAGTCCCCAAATTACAAAGCTGTTCCCCAGCAAGCATGTGCCCAAGCATCTGCCTGCTACTCAAGAATCCCACAGGGGACACACATGCCTAGTCATGGGGACCTCAGAGACAACCCACATCAACTTTGCCTGAGAGCTGGGGAGACGGTGTTGGGCAGGGAGCAATTAGACCCAGTTTATCAGTCTCCCACCAGCCTTCAAACACCTTGAGGGGAGGGAAGTGTCTGCATGTCATAGCCCTTGGGCACGTAATCAGCATTTCACGAATGCCAGCCCAGCAGGGTAAGGTTTGGGCCAGTCTATCTGAGTAAGCTGGTGCCAGGTGGGTGGCAAGACTCCAGTCAATGGCAGTGACTCAAGGACTCCACCAGGACTGGGTTAGATGGTTACAGAGAGAGAGAAAGAACTCTACTGCAGAGGTCTGAGACACACACAGCTGGTACCCTCCCCCCCCCCGCCCCCGGGCAATCACTGTAACCACATTTCACCAGGGAAAGGACCTGGGGGTGCCCCTTCCCAGGAGCCCCTGCGATTAGCACCCGCCTCCAGGTAGGGAGGCCAGAGGTTTGGTGGATCCACAGGAACCAGACCAGAGGGCTCCCACCCAAGTCCTATAGGCTGAGTGCAGGAACTCGGCCCCCTTACACTCCTCTGAGGAGGCGGCCTATCAATCAGTCAAGGAATACTGGCATGTCCCTCAGGGCTGAAAGATATGTCACCTCCAGCCATCTGTGGGAGAGCAGGGCTAGCAAGAAAGGGAAATGTGGAAAGACGAACACTGGAGCGTGCAGGGATGAGAAGAAATAAAGTCTGGGGCTGGGGAGGGTTCCTGCAGCACACACACGGTTCTCCAGAGGCTGCTCCGCCAAGACCTCAGAGACGCTTGTCGTCCGCAGAGAAGCGGCTGTGACAACAGCAACTACTACCGGGGCGGACTTGCCGGCTCTTGCGGCCCAGAGAGCTATGAGCTGGGAGGCCGCGCACACCTCCGGCCTCCGCAGCCTCTCGGCTGGGAAGGAGCAGGGCCCTGTCCCCAAACCCCGAACTAGGCTGGTCCTTCCTCTTGCCTGGCAGAGACCCTCGAAAACGAGGGAAGCCCGGGAACGGTGCAGCCTCCAAAAGCTACGGGAAATCTTCGCCCGTGCAGAGCCCGCTTCGGGACTCGGCGGGGCCAAGAGAAGGGAGCTGGGGCAACACCGGTCCCGGAGGGGCAGGCGCGCGGGGAGCCGAGGTGGGACGCGAGGACGGGGGATGTCCCAAGGGAGGCGTCCGGGCAAACGAGCCTCCTTTTCGGCCAACTAGGTCCCCCTAAAAACACTTTCTGAAACGGCGCCGAGAAGAGAATTGGCCTCGTCTCCCCGCGCCCCGGGGCTAGTGCTGCCCAACCTCGCACCTGGGCGCCGGCAGAGGGTCGGAGGGGGAGGCGGGGGGGCGACTTCCCCGCTGTGGCCCAGCGAGCCGGGGGCAGGTAACCCGACCTCCCCGGCCAGGGCCGACAGGGCGGACCCTCCCGGGGCGGGTGAAGTTCCGCGTTCCGGCAACTTCCCCGGTGGCGGGGCCGCGGGCCGGGCCAGGTGCGTGTCGCCGGAGCCCCGCGACCCCGAGCCTCCCGGCCGCCGCTTACCTGGCCCCCAGGGGCCGGCGGGGTGCGCATCCCCAGTCCGACCGCAGGTCGGTGTGCTGCCGAAGGGCGAGAAGTGGGCGGGCGCGGGTCGGCGGGGCCGACGGGGATGCCGCCGGCCGAGCGGAGGGCGCAGAAACAGTCCGGTCGGAGCCGCGGCTGCTTGCCCGGTTCGGCACCAGTCGAAGGCGCCAGCCCCGCCCCCACCCGCGCCCGTTGCCGGGAGACCCGCGTGGGCCGAAGGGCTCTTTGTATCAAAGCTGCCGTGACATCACGAGGCGCCCGGGCTCAGGGTTCGAAGGGGCGGGGCCTCGCGCTGGGGGCGGGGCTAGAGGAGGAGGAAGCGCGGCCTGGGAATCCGAGCCGCGGGGGGCGGGGCCCAGGTAACCCCGCCCCCTAAGGTAGGGGCAGGTGGCTGGGGCGGCGCCGACCATTGGCCGCGTGGCCCCGGGGCGGGCCCAGGTCACTGCACCCCTCCCCCGGCCCGAGGGGGTGCCTCCGGAGGTGGAGCTCGCCAGGGCCCTGTCGAGCCCGCGCAGCAAGGTTACTGCCGCTGGGATTTGGGCGGCCCGGACCTTGGGATTACGGGAGACGGAGTTTGTAAATTAAAGCGCCTCTCGGGCGGGCGCTGTGGTCGCCGCTGCCCGTTGCAGGCTACTCTCAGTTTGCTGTCCCCGCTTCCTGGTTCACATTTGCGGACGCGAACGAAGACCTGCCAACAGCCCGCCACCACCAGCAGCCTGAGCCTGGTGACTCCTAAATTGATTCTCATCCTGAACCCCACCCACAACTTTCTCAATCTTTTCGTGTAAAGTCAAAACTGTCTTTAGAACCAGTACGGGAATACAAAGAACGAAGCGGCAACAAGAACTAAAAAACAAAAGAAGGAACGGACTCCTTCTGTTGGATCCTAGTAAATATAATTTAAGTCCAAAATGTGCCCCCTCATAACTCTTCATTATGCTCCGGATTAAAAGAAGGAAACCTGTAAACCAGCAAATTTTGCACGTGTGGTTTCCCTTTGACCTGACGTTGTATTGTGTAACTGGCGGAGGGTGGGGAGCGGATTTATCTTTCTAATTGTCTGGTTCAGGCCCGTATGAAGCCACCTTTGCCGTTCCTGAGTCCTCACTGACCAACAAGGTGGCATTTTGGTATGGGAAGGGCCCTTTGGTACAACACCAGTTCACACACACACACACACACACACACACACACACACACACAGCTTTTCAGCCCCCTTGTCTCTGGCTCTTTGCTCTCAACTTCCTTCTCCCCAGTATCTCCCTTGCAAATAAATTCCCAGCTACCTTTCTGTTTACCAGGGCCTGTCTCTGAGGCAAAGCATCCCACTGGGGTTCCCAGACCTGCTGGGGACTCTCCAAAAGAGACAGCATTAGCCAGAGGGGGGCCTCCTGGCAAGGGCTACATGTTGGGGGGAGGCTGGGGTAGTGTGGGTGAGGTGGAAACTCCATCACAGCTGGCCCTCTCCTCCCTGCTTATGCCCTGCAGTTCTGAGATCTATGTGCAGAGGCCACAGACTGTCTCACCCTAGTTTGTGTCCACCCCCACAGTCCCTAAACACGCAGGAGCACTGTGGCATACCAGAAAGAGCACTGGCTTTGGAATCGGACAGACCTGGGTTTGAATCCTATTTGCCAGCTGTCAGTCTTAGGACAAGTTATATAACGTCTCAGACTCAGTGTCTTCATCTGTAAAATGGGAATGGCACAGCCTACCTCATGGGTTGTTTGGCACCCTGGCCCAGTGGGTACACTTGATCTTAGGCATTCATCAAAGGCGTGGTGTGTGAATGAGCCCATGCACCCTGGGCCTGCTCTTTCTGCCTTCCCAGCTCCAACCTGAGGCCTTAGCTCAGCTGCCTTAGGTGAGGTTTTAGGGTGGGGCTGAATTCAGGGTTTCTATCTCGGTTTCCCCTTTACCCTCTGTGTCTCATGTTGCCCCTAAGCAGTGTGGGGCTCCAGAAAGCAGGTCACAGGACAGGGTCACGCAGAACTGGGGAAGAGAAGCAGAAACCTAAGGTGATCATTGGCTTTCTCCCAGAGAAGGTCAGTGGAGAGTCAGACCTGGCTTCCCTACCCCACCATGGGGGAGCGTGATGGACACGGTCCCGAGCTCCATGGAGGGGGGCTGCCAGTGGTCCCTCTTTGTCTTTCCCAAAACTGGTGGGGTGCGGAGCATCTCCAGGTATTTGTCCTGAAAAGTAGCATGACAGAGAGGAGTGTCACAAGACATTAGCATTGGACACGCTGAGTTGAAGGCTGCCAGTTCCACAATTTGCCATGGGGAAGTCATGTAATGTTTCAGAGCCTCAGTTTTCCAACTTTAGAAAATGGAAACAAGACCTTTCCTCTTCCAGTTGTGAGGTGTAAATGGAATGATAAAATAAGTGCCTAGGGGACTTCCCTGGCGGTCCAGTGGTTAAGACTGCCAGTGTAGCAGGCGCGGGTTCGATCCCTGGTCAGGGAACTAAGATCCATATGCCACGCAACCAAAAACAAAACAAAACAAAACGAAAACAAAAGTAGCTATTATAATGCCTCCTGAGCTGCAAGCACTCAATAAATACCAGCTGCTAGTTACTCCCAGTGGCATGAATGAGCCCCAGTCTGACCCAGTGATTAGGTGCAAGAGCTCTGGAGCCAGAACTGAGGGTCATTTCTTGGCTTTACCACATTGTAGCTGGATGACCCCAGACAGGTTTAATTCCCAGTGTCTCAGTTTCCTCATCTGTAAGTGGGAGATAACAGTGATACATATTTTAGGATTGGTGTGAAGATGAAAATAATCAGGACCCATAAAATACTTAGAACAGGGCCTGGCTCATAGCAGGTGCTCAATAAACAGTAGCCGTTATCAATTACCATATGGCAAGAGGCTGGCGAGGAACTAGGGGGAGGATTAGAACCTCAGGAGGATTAGAATTCTCAGGAGAACTTAGGACATTGACTTTCTGGAGAGGCCCTGTCGTCTTCCATAGTGTTCAGGGAAGCAGTGATAGTTTTGGGGTGTGGGGAACTACTGTTTCTGAAATGGAATGTGGGAACTAAGGGCTCCAGCCCAGACTAGGGCACATGGAGGACTCAGTGTCATCTGATCAAGTGGGGCCTGAGAGACAGTTATTAAGCAATATAGTTCTGCCTCTGAGACAGCCCCACCTACGAGGCTGGGACAAGGAGGGTCTTGAGTTAGCTACTCTGGTCCCTTAGCATAGCTGTGTTTTAGATGTCATACATTCTAACCATGTTAAGCTAGGAAGACTCTCTGGGTAAGTATCAAAAGTACTCTTCCCCCATGCTATGGATGGTAAGACAGTGGCTCGGAGAAGGCTGGAAATTTGTCCAAAGCCACACAGTGAGATACCAGATAAGCAGGGACTGAAACTCAGGCTCCTGACTGCCAGTGCCGGACCCTCTCCTTCCTACTGATGGGGTCAGACAGGCTGGGGGTGGGGAGTGGCAGGGAGGTTACTCCCTCACAGTGCTTGCCTGGCGCTGTGAGTCTCCTAAGGGGTCTGACTTGTCTTTTCAAGAGAAAGAACAATCTCATTAAAATCAGAAACCCTCTCCCAGGGAATGTACCCAAGAGTAATTTTAGACTGCAAGTCACTCTGATTAATTCTCTTTATGTCAGGAAACTGATTCTGCCATTGTTGATACAAGAATACTCCCATGACGCTGAATGGCAAAGCCAGAGAAAAGCCAATAGAACACTGACAAGCAGGAGTTAAGGATCCTCCAGAAACTTATGAGGGTGGAAAACACATGGTCATCTGGGTGATCCAGGTGAGGGAAGAGATTAGTAAATTCTCTCTGTACCACAGCTATCTACCTATGTCTTCTTTCCTTCTGCTGTCACCACGCAGGAGTTAGCTCAACATCAGAGGGTGTAAAGAGGCCACGTTTTGTACATGTTTGGGGCCATATGGAAGGCCAGGCTAAGCATAAAGGGCATCATTGTAACAGGAAAGAGCTCTCTGAGCATTACCCAGTGTTAACATTAGCCAAACAACTGATGCCAACCAACATTAGCCAAATGAACAAACAGAAAACAGCAACACAAATAACCCCAGAGCTGGGGGGGAAAGCATCAGGTCCAGTGGTTCTCAAGCTGGGTTCCTTGGAACCCTCACAGTTCTGTGGAGACCTTGCAGAAGTGGGGTTGGGAGTGTGCTCTAGATAAGCAACAGGAATATCTCCACTTCTATCTGCTTTACATGTAGACTTCCGCATGAAATTTCACATGAACAAAGAGTTCCATGGCTTAAAAGGTGTTTCAAATCACTAGTCCAGTGAAACCACTCATTTACCAAACAGGGAAACAAGCCCAGAGGTGGGAAATGGCTTCTCTCCTCACAGTTCGTGGCAGAGCCGGGATTAGAGCTGGGACTCAAGACTCTGTCTAGTGCTCTGCAAGACAAACATCAGTTATCAACCAGGACTGTCAACATCGGTCACACCTGGTCACACACTGGACCTTATTTCTGTCCAAACACAATATCACCAGCTGCTGCTCTTTGTGTGGAAAAACCCTCCACGTAGACTGCTCAGACTTTGCCGCAAACACTTGTTTTCTCCAAACTCCTCTTCAGAGGTCCCTTGACTCTGGAGTCAGAAAGCATCAGCCCCAGCTGTTAAAAGTCTCAGCTTTCTAACCCAGGGGACAAGTTCAACCTCTGATGACTTCAGCAGTGGCTTCAGAAAGAGAAACAGGTACTAAGGCAGTAGGTGGGATGCTCGGATTAGAGACGCCCCTTAACCTCAACGACTCCCAGTCATTCCCAATCTCCCACTTCCAACAAACAGGGCTCTGAATCCCAGAGCCCTTCCGCTCCAGCAGGGGCCTGTCCAGGGGGTCTGCACTGCGTAGGGAAGAGGAGGCATCTGGGACCATCCCTTCCTCTGGAAAGCTGCGGTTTGGACAGCACATTACTTCTCATCCTACAGCCACACGCTCTCCCAGGAGCAGATATTGGACCAGGTGTGAGCCCCAGAAACATGAGCCCCCTTCCACTGGCAAACGCCTCGGGGCTGGTGGCTGTCCTTTGCCCAGGATGCCTTCAGTGGTCTGCCCTGGGGGCTGGGGTCCTGCGTGATGTCCGGCTGGACACTGTGCAGACGGGGCAGGACCGGGTCTTACTTACTCGAGACCTGGGCTGAGTGTTCAGAAAGGCTGAGCTCTATTTTTGTCAACCTGTGCAGACGTAAACAATGGGTTTTCTTACACAAACCCAATAAGAGGGGAAAATGGTGAGAGAACCTGCGTTTCCTCTGACTCATCCAATCATCTAAGAGGAGATGGTGGCAGGTGAGGAGGAAATGGAACAAGGTCTTCTTTGACTTGCATCGGGAGAGGGCAAGGAGGGAAAACTTCCCTTTCCTGTACTCCCGGTAACATCAGGTGACTGCAGACCCTTGAGAGCATAAACAAGTCTCCTCTGTTTCAAATGCCTCCCCCCACCCTCCCTACCACCTCCCAGACCTGGCAGCCCACATCTCTGATGTTAGGAGTGGACAGTAAGGCCACAGTTCCAAAATTGCACTGCACACTAGCCTCACTTGGGGAGAGTAAAAAAGTCAATGCCCAGGTCACACCAAGAGCAACTGAATCCAAACGGCTGGGGTGGGAGCCAGGCGTTAGCCATTTTTGTTTTTGTTTTTTTGGCCGTGCCACGCGGCATGTGGGATCTTGGTTCCCCGACCAGGGATCGAACCCGCACCCTCTGCACTGGACGTGTAGAGTCTTAACCACTGGACCGCCAGGGAAGTTCCACCCCACCCCACCCCACCCCACCTCACCCCACCCCCGTTAGCCATTTTTAAAGATCCCCAGGTGACTGCAATGCAGCAAAGTTTGGGAACAATTGAATACTTTGCCAAAGGCTTGCTGACTACATCAGGAGTTGGAGTGATCGCAGGGGAAGGCATCGTTCATTAATTCATTCATGCACACATATTTAATCACGATCTTCTATGGGTCAGACCCTGTTCCAGCTGGAGATATAGCTGTAATCAATAGAAATCTCAGTTCTTGTGGCCCTTGCTTTCTAGTGGGGAAAGTCAGACAATGAACAAATAAATGAATGGACGATGTCCATAACAAGTGCTATGAAGGAAACAGAAGCAGGACAGAAAGACTTTGGGGGCAGGGGATTATTTTCACCCTGGATTTAGGCACTGATTTTTGCTTTGGAAAGAGCAGCTAAGCCCCTGCCTGTTGTCCTGGACTTTACTCTACTGTCTGGCTAAAACAGCTTTCCCTTGACAATCAGTCCTCAAGGTCCTGCCTTCCACCCCTCACAGGGCACCCTGCTTACCTCTTTCCCTTAAGCTCTTTCTTTAGGTGGGGCCTGGCATCCTCTACGCACAATGGTCTCCACTCCTCCTCTTCCCCCTTTGTCAGCAGTAACATCAGACACAGGGCCTGTGCGAGGCCAGTGATCCATCAAGGATCATTTATGTGCAACACACAGATGGATTTTAGGCCTATGAGTTGAGTTAGAGGTCGTGTGGAACCCCAAACTCAGAGTCAGAGGACCTGGATTTGAGGCTTGGCTCTGCCACTTATAGGCAAAGGGCAAGTCACTTTAGCTCACTAAGCCTTACTTTCATCTTCAGTCAAATGGAGAGAGTACAACTAACTTTGTAAGGCTGGGCTGTGGATTAAAAGAATGTCAAAGACGTTTGGAAAGTGTTTTGCAAATATGGGAACTCTTTAGAAATTAATATCATCTAGGCCGATATAGACATGAAATCACAGTACATTAAAGCTGGAAGGGATCCCATTTTACAAACGGAAAACTGACGCCTGGAGAGAAGCAATGACTTACAGTCACAAAGCTTACTAATGGCAGAAGGGTCCACACTGACCCCAGAAAGGGGCGGAGGTTGAGAGTAGACTGGGGATGCTGTTTGAGTATCAAACATTTTGCCTCCTCTGTCCATTAGGCAAACTCCTATTCATCCTTCAAAACCCCACTCAGGTGTGAACTGCCATGTGAAGTCTTCCCCTCTCCTTCGCTGAGAATAAATGACTCCTTGGCTTCATGATCTCCATGCCTCAAACATAAATTCTGCTACTGTGAGGAACACAATGTATTGTCGGGATTGGCCTCCTGTCAGGCTCCCTACTGTACTGTATGCAATTCCATATATACAATGGAATATTACTCAGCCATAAAAAGGAACAAAATTGGGTCATTTGTAGAGATGTGGTTGGACCTAGAGACTGTCATACAGAGTGAAGTAAGTCAGAAAGAGAAAAACAAACGTCGTATATTAACTCATACATGTGGAATCTAGAAAAATGGTACAGATGAACCTGTTTGCAAGGCAGAAATAGAGACACAGATGTAGAGAACAAACGTATGGACACCAAGGGGGGAAAGCGGGGCGGGGGTGGTGGTGGTGGTCGGATGAATTGGGAGAGTGGGATTGACATGTATACACTAATATGTATAAAATGGGTAACTAATAAGAAGCTGCTGTATAAAAAAATAATAAAATAAAATGTAAAAAACATTTATTGCTTCCAAAAATGTATTTTGTGGAGCCCCCATCCCACTGTGAAAGCAAAAATGGGCTCTGTGGTCGAATCAGCAGGCGAAACTCTCGGTTCCCCCTTGGAGACGTCACAGAGCACATGAGCAGGAGAGAGACCTTCCTCGCTTTGTTTGAACCTGGGGGTTTCTTAAGGCTGTCCAGCTTTGGACAGGATCTCTTCTCATTTAACTTCTAACAACAAAAGGACTCGGTGTTGTAAGGAACACACTTGAGAAAACAATGCACCAGGCTCCCAACATACACTCACATTCACACACACACACACAACAACATGATGTTATTATCTTCATTTTAAAGATATGAATAGCAAACACCTACAGAACACTTACTATGCATGAGGTTCTGTTCTAAGTGCTTCACATGACATTAACTCATTTAACTTTCACAACAACCCTATGAGGCAGGTATTATCCCCATTTTACAGATGGGGAAACTAAGGCTCAAAGAGGTTACTCAAAGACGTAAAGCCAATAAGTGGAGAGCCAGGCTTCAGACCCAGGGAGCTGATCCCAGAGACTGATGCACCAAAAAAAGGGAGGCTCAGATTTTGTAAAATAACTTCCCCAAAGCAACCACAGTGGAACCAAGGCCATTCATTCATCCATTCACTCGTTTATTCATTTATTCAAACAACATTCACTGAGCAGAAACCACAGGCCAGCCACCTGGAAATATAAGAAGGGGATGCAGAGCGCCACCCTCCCCCCTCCCGTCAGCACCACTGGACACCCAGGGCTGTGCGCTAAGAGGGGCGAGGGTGCCCTGCCAGGCACCAGCACGTGTGCACACACTTGTGTGCTGGGTGTGTGAGTCATCAGAGAGGCCCCGCACTTGAGATGCTGGGGTCTAAACGCTGCCTCGGCTGCTGTGACAGCCGTGTCCCTGAGCGGCAGTTTCTGTACACAAAGGCTCAGGGAGGGCTGTGGGATTCTGTACCAGCTCTTTCCACTCCCCACAGGAGAGGGGAGGCTGTTTAAAATGAGCCCCAAACGCAAGCCCAGGCTCCTTTCTCAGTTTTACAGCTTGGCAGCCAGGCTGCGCTCTCTGTCGGGTCACCGCAACCCTCCCCAGAGCTGATCCGGGCCGCAGCCTGCCCACCGCCTGCCCTCATCTGTTCTCCGCCAGGGTGGGGCCCCGAGGCCCTCTGAGCCCCCCTCTCCACGGTCACGGCCCCCTCCTCACAGTCCTGTGAGCTCTCCCTGCATCCCTGCTCTCAGCCGGCACTGAGGACCTGCACCAGGGATGCCCCAGGGTGGAGGGCATTCATCTCAGGAATTCAGCCGGCTCCCGAGAGGAGAAAAACTTTTAGAAAAGGTTGGGAGTGGATGCACACAACCTTACATCTTTTTTCAGGTCGGAAGGACCTTATCCTGATGGGCTTGTAATTCCACTTGGAGATCACTGTTCCCCACAATTGTCTCCTACATTATCTGGAGATGAAAAAAGCACCTCAAACCCACAACAAACAAGCCGCCCCATAAATGACAAAAGTAGGGCTGTGGGCTCTTCACGATGCGAGGCCGTGAGTGAAGGGGGCTGGGGAGGGCCAGGCTGCCCCTGAATAAACTGGCGGGTTGGGCTCATCTGGAGGCCGGAGCTGGCCTCCCTCTCAGGCACACACACCTCGTTTGTGCCTTCCCTACCGGGGCCGGGCTCGGCAACGGGAAAGCCAAGGCCCTGGGCCCAGGACACTGAGCCAGTGTTTCTCCCACTTAGGGGAAAACCGCAACCCCGCGGGGCTCAGTGGCTGCAGCCAGGCGGACTGAAGGAGCCGCTGTGTTCAGGTACAGACACTGGTGAGGCCGAGCCCAGAGGAGGCCAGTGCAGGGGAGGGAGGGGCTGCCCTGAAAAAGAAACCTTTCTTCCAGGCCGGGCCCCCTGCTGTCTCACTGGACCACAAGGCCACGTTCACGGCCGGGAAGTGCCCGAGCGCCCGGCCAGCCAGGCTCCAGCTCCAGCTCCGCTTCCCACAGCTGGCGTTCAAGTCAATTCCTGCCAGCCTCTGATCACAGCATTTTCGTCAACCAATCAATACATAACTTTGTTTTATGCGTGTTTGTTGAAAGACACACGTTATTAGACGTTGTTGATTCATTAACGTTGAACTCACAGCCGAAAGCATTATAATTCATGCTTAAACAAAGCTTACCTAACACGTATTTTCTCCATAAGGTACATAATAGCCTCCCTGCACTTGGGAACACTAGACGGTACTTCAGGACTACATTTGGGAGTCATTTTAAACAGCGAAATCCACCCCCCCCCAAAAAAAACCCCACAAAAATGCAAAAACATGGCACTAAAAAGACTGTTAAAGGGACACTTGTTTACAGAATGAGCTAAAAAGTAGAGTCACATCTTGTTCGACCTCAGTTGGGCGACTCAAATTTTCATCTCTGAGCATGTCTGCAAATGGGCACGAAAACGCTGTGAGTATTAATTTGGGGGTTACAAATACATTTTAGCAAGTAAGCAAATTTGCAAATATGAAATCTGCAAAAACTGAGGATCAACTGTATCTGTTACAGGGAGACTGAGGGACAGGGTGGGAGCTGGGGGTTAAATGACATAACTCGTGAAGGACACTTACAGACGTAGGCCAGTGGCACAGTAGACAATGCATCGGACGGCGATTCAGAAGAATACTTAGCACCGCGATAGCTCCATACCTCTCTGTATTGCTGCTACCTCTATTACCTGCTGACCAGGTAACTGACACCTTTGCTGTTCCTTGTGCCTTCTCCAGCTAGGGAAGCCCAGAGCCCAGGCTTTTTAAGTTAGTTTCCGGCTGGGTTCGAATCACACCTTTCCCGCTGGGTTCGAATCACACCTTTACGGTTTGCTGGTTGGGAGCCCTCAGGCTAAGTCGGCTCTCCTCCTTTCCATCCAGCACTGCTTCCCCACTGCTCACACGCAGCTGACACTGTGCTTAATAGAAGCGACCAGAAGAGACCCGCCTCCTGTCCCCTCCACAGGTCTGCACACTCACCTGTGCAGGTGCCTTAATGCCTTCTGTCCGCTGCAGTGGGTGGTTCACAGATGGACCCTGCTCCTCAGATCCTGGGCCCCGCCCCCTAGAAGGTTCTTTGTCCCTGCAGCCACCTCACCCCCAGCCGCTCTGCATCACCAATGTCCCTTTCTCCACTAGTTCATCTCCATACCAGATTATGCCCTGGCTTTGAAAATCCCTCCCTAAACCCCACAGGGTGGAAATAAATAAACCAGAGCCACGTGGGTCCTCGCCTCACCGCAGCCCTTGACCCAGTGGACCTGTCCCCTTCACTTTTTCAGCCTGGCTTCTAGGATGCCTGCCCTCCTGGTTTCTTCCCCCAGGAGTGATTTCTCTGTTTCCTAGGGCTCCCAAAGGTTTATGTCCAGCCTGGACCTCTCCCCCGAGGTCCCAACTATTGTATCCAACCGTCCGTGGAGGAAGTTTACTGAGGAGCGAGTTAGGGATCAACCCAGCAAGGGCACGAGGGAAGCAGGATGGGGCAGAGGGAGAGGTGAACAGCAATGTGGTTGTTAATGAGGTCTCAGACGACCCCACAGGTGCTCTGGCGCTGGGATGGCCCTTCAGAGTTGTCCCCCCAAAAAGGCAAGGGGACAAAACCCTCGCATCCCCACATGGACCAGTCGTGGGATGCAGGACGCCCCCGGGAAGGGTCTGTAATCTTGGGCCTTGGCCCACAGCCTGGGGAGGGCCTGCTGCGGCCGGCGCTCCCGGCAGATGGGAGAACGAGGGAGGCGCTCTGACCTAAAGGGGATCTGGATCCGCCTCACTGCATGTGAACGTCTTCAACTCACCCTCCAGTGGGCGTCTCGAGTAACGTGTCCACACCAACTGCTGAATTTCCCTCCGAGCCCACTGCCTCCCTCAATCCCCCTCCCCACCCCACCCCAACCCCGCAGCCCAGCTCAGCACAGGGCACCAACATCCACCCAGGAGCCCAGGCGAGAACCGCAGGCTGGTCCTTAAAGACTCCTTCCTCCCCGCAACATCAGCCAAGCTCACTTCCTCTCACCACCCAACCCACCCGCCTGGCACCGTCCTCGGTGGCCAAGCTGCCACCACCTCTTCCCTGGACGAATGCACAGCCACCTCACTGGCCACCTTGATGCCAGCGCTGTCTTGACACCCCCCACCCACCCCCCCGCCAGAGATCTCTTTAAAACACCAAGTAGGTCTTGTCACTTCCCAAGGGAAAACCTTCACCTGGCCTCCACGACACCCAGGATAAACCCTATACTCCCCCACCCCGCCCCGCCCGGCCCCTTCCTCTCAGGCGCCTCTGCCCCGATCCACCTTCTCCATCACCGGCCACGGTGGCCTTCTTGCCAGCTCTCAAACCAACCAAGCTCTTTCCTGCCTCAGGACCTTTACACTTCCCTGCTTTTTGCCCCACCCCAGCTTCACCTGCCTCCATCCCTTATGTCTCTAGTCACCTCTAGAGACGACCACACTCCCCATCACTCCCTCCCCTTCACTCACTGTAATTTCTTCGAAGCACTTCTCTCTCTCTTTTTAAAAAAATATGTATTTATTTAGGCTGCGCCGGGTCCTAGCCGCGGCACGTGGGATCCTCACTGCGGCATGCAGGCTTCCCAGCTGCAGCATGCGAACTCAGTTGCAGCATGCATGCGGGATCTAGTTCCCCGGCCAGGGATGGAACCCGGGCCCCCTGCATTGGGAGCGCGAAGTCCTACCCACTGGACCGCCAGGGAAGTCCCCTCAAAGCACTTCTCTTTGTCTGCATTTACATTACTGACAATGTTCCTGGGTATGGTCTTGCCTTCTCCCCTTAGAATAAAGCTCTTGGAGGGAGGGACCAGTTGGATCTCTGGTGCCCCACACACAGCTGTGGAATGAGTGCATGGCTGAGCCTTGTCAGGAAGCGGGACCCATCTGGGGTGGGTGGGAGGCCTGGAGGTGCAGACTGTTGGGTGCACACAGTGGGGGTGTCAGGGAAGCTCTTGGGATGATTACCAGGACTCAGCCTTCAAAGCCCAGCTTGGTGCAGCCAGTGCCCTGTGCTTGCCCCCCACCCCCCTAGGGCAGAATCAGCTGCCCCCTCCTGGGGTACAGCTGGAGCACGCATCCCTGCGGTTCTTTCATCCTCGTAGGCTGAGCTCCTCCAGGACGGACTGGGTTGTCTCTCCAGCAGCCCGCCCCAGGGCAGCTCTCAGCCAAGGTCTGGGGACTTGACCTCCGGTGAGTGGACTCTTTCCTGCTTTGTGACTCAGCATTTGAGGGCTTAAGCCAAGGAGCCCCACTACCTGGCAGGGTCAACTGCTTTCGGACACAAGTCTGGACCCAGCCAGCAGGGCGCACTGCCTGCCATCTCAGGTGCCAGGCGAGGGGCCGGCCAGCTGGACGGTAACAGGGTGGCAACTCTCATCTTCACACCTGGCACTGAGAGCTCGGTCGCTGCTTCTGTCAACACCACCCTGTCGCCCCGACCTCAGCTCGGCCCATCAGCTCCCCAGCTCCTGTCAGAGCCCGCTCAGGGCAGGACTAGGACATGGCTGCCTCTCTCCTCTCCAACAGACCTGACTGTGAGTCTCAAATCCACCACTTCCCAGCTGGGCGACCTCAGGCAACCTGTTTAACAGCGGAGCCTCAGTCCCATTAGCTGTAAAATGGGAATAAAACTGTATCTGTCTCACGCGGTAAGGTCTCTAAAGCGCTTGCTTCCCACGACCTCAATATGAGTGCTCTTGTCATTACTACCCTGGCATTGAGTTTCGTGCACAAATATTACAACCCTGGACACTTTTTAAAAAGTCTCGTCTCCCACAGACATACTTTGGTCACACATAATTTTAACACATTTGCTTCAGCTTTTAACGAGGGCTAATAGAAATATGACACGTGGGGCTTCCCTGGTGGCGCAGTGGTTGAGAGTCTGCCTGCCAATGCAGGGGACACGGGTTCGAGCCCTGGTCTGGGAAGATCCCACATGCCACGGAGCGACTGGGCCTGTGAGCCACAATTGCTGAGCCTGCGCGTCTGGAGCCTGTGCTCCGCAACAAGAGAGGCCGCGATAGTGAGAGGCCCACGCACCGCGATGAAGAGTGGCCCCCAATTGTCGCAACTGGAGAAAGCCCTCGCACAGAAACGAAGACCCAACACAGCCAAAAATAAATAAATAAGTAAATAAATTAAAAAAAAAAATTTAAAAAAGAAATATGACACGTTTCTGTATTTAAAAACAATAATGTTGGTTACAAAAATAATATTTCCAGAGTTCCCTGGTGGCGCAGTGGTTAAGAGTCCACCTGCCAATGCAGGGGACATGGGTTCGAGCCCTGGTCTGGGAAGATCCCACATGCCGCAGAGCAACTAAGCCAGTGCATCACAACTACTGAGCCTGCGCTCTAGAGCCTGTGAGCCATAACGACTGAGCCCAAGTGCCACAACTACTGAAGTCTGCGCACCTGGAGTCCATGTTCCGCAACAAGACAAGCCACTGCAGTGAGAAGCCCGCGCACTGCAAAGAAGAGTAGCCCCTTCTCGCTGCAACTAGAGAAAGCCCGTGAGAAGCAACGAAGACCCAACACAGCCAAAAATAAATAAATAAATTTATAAGAAAATAAAATAAAATAAAATAATATTTCCATAGAAAACTCCATCTACTGTGTGGCCCATTGTCTCCTCAATCATGACCCTCTCCATAAACTCCTGTCAGGTTCAGGGATGAGTCTTTATAAGCTCATCTGACACTCTGAGCCTTAGTGTTCATATCTGAGAAATGGAGATAAAAGTACCTACCCAAGATTGCTAAGAGGATCTCTCAATAACAGGTTTCTAGCACCTAGCAGAGCGGGTGGCACATTGTAGGTGCTTAAGGAGTGTTGGCCCCATCCTGCCCCGCGCCTGCCTACCTGCTTCCCTCCATTGGATCATGGGCGCTATGTTTCACCTATCCCCCCTTCTGCCACGCCTGTCAAACCCAGGAAGAAGCTTATTCCCCCACTGTGGTTTTCTGGGCCCAATACTTGGGGTCCTCCTGCTTCCCTGCTTGTTTTTTGAACTCTGACCTCTGTCTTATGGTTTGAGTGCATCTTGTACCTCACGCTGTGAGCACCTCCAGGTCTCCAAGGTAACAAGTAAAAGAGCATCAGTGGCCCCTGCAGGAATAAGTGCACCAAGTGGGTAGACCAGAAAGCCAGGACAGGGCTGGCGTCTATGGCCATGGGAACTGGGCCTGCGGAGCTACACTCACGATGCAGGTGCCTGAGGACACAAGGAGCGCTTTCCAAGTCTGGGAGACTGACTGCTCTTGCAGTCTGATACCTCAGGGAGGTCACAGCCACTTTGGAAGTAGTGGTAGTGTGACCTCTGAGAATGTCTTGAGGTCACATGAGCCTACAAGGGCATCTGTGCGTTTGTGTCAGCCATGTGGTGTAGCTGAAAGAGCAGGAAGGCAGTTGGGTGGAGGTTTGAATCCCAGCTCTACCACTGAGTACACACGTCAGCTCAGGTAAGACCACCTCTCCCACCTGGTCTCCATTCTCTCATCTCAGAGTTGTCTAGGGGGTGAAACAAGATAACATTTGTTTAGCTTCTAGTTGGACCTGGTCACTGTGCCAGACTGCCTTCATGATGGACATGCAGACATTAAAGTAATAAGAATCCTTTCCTTTGTTTAATGTATCAAGAAAGGCCTTTCCTTATATCCCAAGTCAAATGATTTCATTTTTCTCTCCCCTAGAGATCACCTAGCACATCTTCACCTTCTCACACCATCATCATTCCATTTGGAATTGCGGATTTGTGTAATTAACTGATGGCCTCGTTACCCCTCCCAGACTGAAAGCGCCAGGAGGGACCATTTGACCCCAGACCTCAACACGGACCTGGCCCATCGTGTGCACTATTAGGTGAGCTAGTGAATGAACACATCCGCCAGCACCGAGCACGGTGCCGCAAGCATAACACTGTACACACCTAATGTTCACGACAACCCTGAGAGGTAATAAGACTAAAAGTTAACACTTACGAGGGGGACTTCCCTGGTGGTCCAGTGGTAAAGAATCCGCCTTCCAATGCAGGGAATGTGGGTTTGATCCCTGGTTGGGGAACGAAGATCCCACATGCCATGGGGCAACTAAGCCTGTGTGCCACAACTACTGAGCTCATGCACCTCAGCGAGAGAGCCTGTGTGCCGCAAACTACAGAGCCCATGTGCCCTGGAGCCCGTGCGCCACAACTAGAGAGAGAAAACCCGCATGCCACAACTAGAGAGAAGCCCGGTTGCTGCAACGAAGAGCCTGCACGCCGCAATGAAAGATCCTGCATGCCGCAACTAAGACCCAATGCAGATAAAAATAAATTAATTAATTAAAGAAAAAAACCCAAAAAACACTTATGAGGGCCTTACTCTGGGCCAGGCACTGTTCTAGAAGTTCCACACATATTAGCTCATTTGATCCTTCATAGTCCTACCAGGTAGATGTGTACACGTGAAGCTAATGAAACAAACGTCTAGGACACTTATGTGCTCTGGAGGGGCCCTGCCAGTGTGTTCAGATGGTCATGTGCTTTGTAAAATGTGCAAAAGTAAGCTACAACAAGATCCTTCACCTTAAGGATGACTCCACACATTGTAAGAGCTTCAGGCCCCACAAAATCTGGATGCTCCAGAGCAGAGGCACTACTCTTCCCATTTCACAGATGAGAAAACTGAGGCTCAAAATAATTAAGTGACCTGCCCAAGGACATTCAGAGCCAGGATTTGGATGCAGGCCTGCCTGCCTGCCTGCCTCCCAAGCCCTTCCACTCTGCTGCAGGCCTCTCGAGTCTAGGAAACGGAGCCCTGGACAGTGGTGACATGTGTCTGCCCAAGGGCAGCTTCGCAGCTGTGGGTTCTGAGCGGAGGGAGGAAGGGAGGGAGGGACGGAAGGAAGGAGGGAAGCAGAAGCTCTGATCAGAAGGGTCCCAAGTCCAGAGCCCAGAGCCCAGAGCCCTGAGCCCCAGCATTTGGCGGCAGAATCCTTGTTAATCCTACCATCTCCTTCTCCACCCACCCCCCTGTGACCCAAATCTGTTTGCTTTTGCAACTCCTGAAAGCACTGAGAGCAAACTGCAATGAACCAGCCCAGCTCACCCCAAATAAACCTGCTCTCTGTCCCCTTCCCTTTTCTGGGCCCCTCCATCCACACGGCAGGGCCCAGCCGGTCTCTAATGCCAGGCTAAGGCAAACAAGAGCTGGCACATTCTGCCCTCAAGGGCAGGCCTCCCCTGGCTGTTTTGCAAAGGGCCGGTTTCAGCT
The DNA here is from genome assembly GCF_949987535.1 of Balaenoptera acutorostrata. NCBI lineage: Eukaryota > Metazoa > Chordata > Mammalia > Artiodactyla > Balaenopteridae > Balaenoptera > Balaenoptera acutorostrata. The sequence goes on along the minus strand of NC_080083.1, from coordinate 18,044,738 downwards.
GCCCGGGCATTCAGTTACCTTCATTAGAATGGGCCCTGAGAGCTGGCCGGGCACTGACCGCTCAGGGCAGATTCTATCACAGCAGGGATGAAAGAAGAGAAAAAGAGTGGTAATGGAGCTGCCTTTCCCCCGGCCACTGAGAGGGAGAGGGGTGGGTGGTGGAAAGAGGGGGGCCCAGTGCCTGCCAGGCCCGAGGCCAGGCCCTCCAAAGGCTTGAATGGCCTTGCTCAGTTCCTGAGTCCTCAGGGCAACCAGAGAGGTACTGCAGAGCCATTTCTGAAGGTGGGCACCAGCCGGATGCTGGACCAAACTTCCCAATTCCATCAGAACCACTCAGACGAGAACTAAGTCAGAGAAGGACTGAGGGTGGCAGTGGGGAAGGGGAACGCTGGGAAGAAACCACTTTCCAAACACCAGAAAGCTCGAGGCAGAGGTTCTTTTAAGGACACCTGGACTTTACTTTCTTTCCCAGACAAGGAAGTGGCACAAGGACCAGGAGAGCTGATGTTTGAAAACATTCTCTTAGACCAAAATGCAGAGGTTTTAAGTGCAATTTCTTCCAGAAATTGAAAATAAACTCTGAGTACAGATGGGCATTGCCATAACAAAAATGGAGCTTTTGAGATTGAGGGTGGTCGCGTCCCCAGAAGCCTCTGTCCCCGGGAGGGACTTCTGGGACAAAGGTGGCTCTGTACGGCCACTTGGTTTCCAGAGACTCTGCCTTCCTGGCTAAAGGAATTGATAATCTGTCCTAACCCAGAGTGTGTGAGTGAGCAATTGGAGGCCAATCCGTAATCCATCAGCAGAGCTGCAGTTGGCAGGCAGGGCTGGGAAGGCTGTAGACTCCCAGGCAGGGACTATGTGGGACAAGGGTTGAAGCCCAACCAGTTTTGCTGCTTGGTGGCTGTGTGACCTTAGGACAGTCTCTTAACCTCTCAGCATAATTTTCGTAGCCTGTAAAATGTGCATAATCATAGTGGACATTTCTATAGACCTTACTATGTGCCAGATACTAACCGAAGCACTTCATTTGTATTAACGCATCGAATCCTCACAACACCTCAGGAAGGAAGCCTTGCTTCCTCAACCTACAGATGAGGAAACAAAGGCACCAGCTGGTGAAGAAACAAGTCGAGGACCCACAACTAGAAGTGGCAGATGCGGGATTCGATCCCAGGCTGCCTGGGTCCAGGGTGCATGTGCTTATCCATGACAGGATCCTGCCTCTGTCCCCTTCACCTGGGACCTACTGTTGTCAGGTGTGCCGCATAAGTGGTGCTTTCAGTGAAAGCAGGTGAGTCAGGGGCTGGGATTTTGATGCAGGAGAGGCGCAGAGCACAGGGCTGGGGCTTTCGGCCCAATGGGGAGAGTCCACAGCAATGTTTCCAAACTTTGGTCAGATGAGCTTGCTGACGATGCAGATCCCCGGGTCCACCCCAGCTCCCGAGTCAGGCACCAGGACCCAGGGATCTGCATTTCACGTGGAAACACTGGCTGAGGGGTGAGGTCTCTAGAGAACTACCCTTAATTCCTCCCTGGCTGCAGCGGTCCTAGGTGGCAGGGGAAAGACCTCAGACCCCAGAGTCAGGAGAACCATGTTCCAGCCTGGCCCCAACTCACCGCTGGGGAAGTCCAGGACCCCGTGTGGTCTGTTTCCCCATCTGCTGCGAGATGAAGGCATCGCACCAGACAGTCTCCATGGGCTCTGCGCTCTGAAATGCTGCAGTTCTGAGCCTATGGGGCCCTGGCTGAGAAGATCCAAACTCGCCCACCCCACCCCGTTTCTCTACTCTCTGTAACGAGGCTGCAGCGCTAACGTTTCCTTTTGATTCTGGGCTCCCAGAGGGAGGAATAAAAATAAAATAACTATGACAGTGACAGCTGCACTGTCCTGAGTGGGCCCACACGGGGGGGAGAGTGCCACCAACCGTGGCCAACTTCTGCTGCTTAATTAGGGCAGGAAGGCTAGGGAGTCCCCAAGCTGGCAGCACAGGTCTCCCCAAAGCCACCAAACACACACATGGGACGGCAATTGAGCCCGTGTGTCTGGTAGAGGAGGAGAGAGGCACGTGTCGGCGGCCCCCGGCCCTGGAGGTTCAGGATGTGCCTGCTGGGGACCTAGGCTGGTGTTCTGGAGACTCCTGAGGCCATGCCATGTGACGCTGAGCCCTCAGTGACCCCGACTCACTCTGATCCGGTGCCCACACCTGCCAGGCCCAGCCTGCGGCTCTGTCGCCTTCATCCCACTCAACCTGCACACTCCCTGAAGCCAGGGAGTACCACTGTGCCCAGTTTACAGATCAGGGAACTGAGGCCAGAGAGGCTGCAGGGTCAGTGTGAGGCAGCACAGCTGACAAGTGGCAGGGCTGGGGCTCAGACCCCGCCCACCTGGAGTCCCTCGCTCTCCATGAAGCTGAGCTGCTTCTCAGTGGGTGTTCATCACAAAAGGGGATGAGGCCCCAGTGTGCTTACGCCTCCAGCTTTGGTGGGTTTAGCTTTCTTGGCTTCAAGGATGGTTTGCTGGAATCTGGAGCTAGCAACCAGCAAAGTAAGTGCAGAGCAGAGGCAGGCTTACTGATCAAAACCCAGCTGAGGTTTTGGTTCAAGGACCAAGGTGTGGAGGTAGCACCTCTAAATGCCCAGGCATCAACTGGGAGTTGGCGTCAGGGAACTAAGTGTTGGGTCAGGCTTTGCAACCAGCCAGCTCTGGGACCTTGGGACAGTGCCTTGCTCCCCTGTGCCTCACTGGGGCGGTTCCAAGGCCTTCAATGCTTCCCTGCACATTTCCAAGCCACTACCTCAGACCCTCTCTAATATACACCCATCCACACACCAGCCAGGGCCACCTGAACCTTATGCCCTTCCTCTCACCAAGTCCTACTTACAAACACAAGCAATAAAACAGCTTATGGGTCCAGTGATAAGACTGAGAAGGGTGATTCCCAAACTTCTCTGCACATTAAAATCACCTGAGGAGCATTTAAAACTCTCCACGTCCAGGCCAAACTTCAGGCCAGTGGAATCTGGATCTGGGCATGGGACCCGGGCACCAGCACATTTTAAAGTCCCCAGGTGATTCTCGTTCACAGCCGAGCTCGAGCCCCAGTGACCGGCAGGCGCGCATCTCAGACTTCAAGGAGCATGTGAATGAGCCACTGCCGTCTTGTTAAAATGCAGATTCTGACTCAGCTGGTCTGGGTTCAGCCTCAGAGCTTGCAGTTCTAACAGGCTCCCAGGTGCCATCCCTGGACCACACTTGCAACAGAAAGGACCTGGAGTGTTGGTGACACAGTTTGCTCCTGAGGGGAAGACAGGGTTCCCTGGCCAAGTCACATCACCCTCTTTGACAGTCCCGAGGGACATCAGTGTAGCAGACTGAGGCGTCCTACACCCATTCATATCTGATTGGTTGGTTGGCTCACGGCAGTGCCGGGCACCCTGGTGGTGGTTCTTATCAGTGGGTGTTATCAGTGCATCTTAGGGACCGGCTGAAGGCTCTGTGGAGAGGATGGAGGTGCAGACAGCGATCTGAGTCAAAGGCCAGGCCTAGGCTTGTGTGTGTGGAGCGGTCTTTCTGCCTCACCTGCACACCTGCTCCTCTGTGGCAAATGGCCGTAAGGTACTGCTCAGACAGGTGGGGCTGGGGAGCTGGGGATGGTGGGGTCTATGAGGTGGGTGAGGGAGCTGCCGGGGGTCACCCTGGCTGCAGTGGGTGGGGGTGTGTGGGTAGGGACCACGGGTGTGTGGGGTCTTGGGTGGGGAGCCGTGGGCAGTGAGGGCTCAGCACGTGACCCAGCCGGGTTTACAGCAGAGCTGTTCTTCACGAGTCGTGTGTGATCCCTCCTGTGAAGTGATAAAAAAAACATACGCGATTTTGCTTCCGTGAAAAAAGTCCCGGAGAGAAAGCCACCTGCTACTTCCAGTCATGGAAAGCGAGAAAAAAATGAAGAGGTCCAAGAAATTCATGGTTCTTTGCCAGAAAATAGAAGTGAAGTAGTAATATTTATAGCCACCAATGTTTCTAGTGCTCTGCTTTCTGTCAGGCTCCACCACATCCTAACTAATGCCACGGGCTTCGACTTGGTCTCCCCTAATCCTCACACCGAGCCTGAAGAAGAGAGCACCAGGCTCGTGCCCATTTCACAGACAAGGAAACTGAGGTCCAGAGACGTGACAGGACATGCCCAAAGTCTCACTAGGAAGGGGTTGAGCCGGGATTCAGACCCAGGTCTTTCTGACCCCAACGTCCATGCTCTCAACGTGAAGCTCCACGCTCCTCCCACGGACAGCAGACACTGACCACTTACCACAGGCCGGGTCCTAAATTAAGCATTTTAAATAATTTTTTTTTTTTTAAACAACAGAGAGCCCAATAAGCCAAGACACCGAACATGAGTCTCCAATGCGCTTACTCTTCCACCAGACCCAAAGACTACTTTTTCTTTTTTCTTTTTTTTTTTTTTTTTGGCCGTGCCGCATGGTTTTGCAGGATCTTAGTTCCCCCACCAGGGATCGAACCCGTGTCCCCTGCAGTGGAAGCATGGAGTCCTAACCGCCGGACCGCCAGGGAAGTCCCAAGACTGCTTTGGACCCCAAAGCCGAACTTGAAGTGCTCCACCGCATGCCCCGAGCCGGCATTAGCACGCCGGTCTGCCCCAGCCCAGCCTGGGCCTGTTCTGGGAAGGCGACCGGCAACCATCCTGCCCAGGATTTCCTCCCTCCTGGGGGAGACTGGAAAGCAGGAAAGAGCCCTGAAGCTGCCACCACTTTCCAGTCCACTCTGGGCCCTTCCGTCCTGAGCCCTGCTCTGTACCTGGCACCATGAAGGCTCTGGGCACCCCAAGCGGGTGCAGTGAAGTGCCAACCCCTCCTCTGCCTAGAACAGAGGAGCCTGGCTGGGACAGCAGGACCCTCCCCTGCCATGGGGGCCGGGTTGGTGTGGAAGGGGGAGGCTGTTTCCAGTGGGGCTTGGGGGAGAGGGCTGGGAAAGGGTTCGGGCGTGGCAACTGAGCTCTCCCCAAAATGGTTAGTGCTGCAGATAGAGCAGAAGGGAATTCTAGGGGAAAGAACGGCATAGGCAAAGCCTAGGAGTAGGGAGGGCAGGCAGTGTTCCGAGAAATCCTGGGCAAATCAATCAAACATGAGAGGAGGAAGGGCAGAAAGGTTTTGGTCAAAGTGACCAAACATTCACCAGGACCTAGGAGGTGCCAGACGCCAGGGGACAGGGATGAATGACAGGCAGCCTTTGGCCTCCTGAAGCTCAGAATCTAATGATAAAGAAAACTATAACCGAAGCATTTTATCCTCATTTTACAAATGGAGACATTGGCCCCAAAGAGGTTAAGCCCAAGACGATACAGCTCATCCATCTCACAGGCAGGACTCCTCTCCCAGGGTCCTGCACAGCCGGAGGGTACTTGTAGACCTCTGGCAGCTGGCTTAGGGGAGAAGGGACTTGGAGGAGGGTAGGACTGGAGAGGTGACACAGAGGAGGGGGGCAGGAGACACCAGAGGTGGTAGATTGGAGACAGGAAGTCAACAGAGAGGCTGTTGCAACAGTCAGACAACCAGGATGAGGGCCAGGACCAGGACTGTCATGTTCAGCTGCACAGGTTGTGCACTGCACAACTCCCAGAGGCGCCATTCCCATGGACTACAGTGAGATTAGTCCTCCTTGAAGTTGTGTAGCACAGGGACCCTCCTAGTAGATAGAGGGACCAGACTCATACATGATGGTGTATGTTGCCACGAGCCTTTTGGTCCCTGCGTAACAGTTGCTGACCAAACCCACACTGTTATCACAAAGCCACATTCTGCTTCCTCTGGGGAAGCAGTGGCAGCTACGCCCCAAACACATTTCGCACCACACTCTGGGCTACCCACAGGGCCCATCAGTTCCGTATTTCTGTAACAAAGATGCTGGTGCACGAAGGGTTCCCAGAGCAAAGAAGGCTGGCAACTGCCTTCACCTCCTGCTGGGAGGAGCATTCTGCACGTGAGCATTCTGAAGGCTCTCAGAAGTCCTGCAGCCAAGAAGCTGCTCATCTTTCCTTGATGAGTTTCCCAGACTCCCTCTCAGAGGAGCCCCCTTTCTTTCTTTCTTTTTTTTTTTTTCAATTAATTTTTATTGGAGTATGGTTGCCTTACAATGTTGTGTTAGTTTCTGCCATACAGCAAAGTGAATCAGCCGTAGGTATACATATATCCCCTCTTTTTTGGATTTCCTTCCCATTTAGGTCACCACAGAGCACTGAGTAGAGTTCCCTGTGCTATACAGTAGGTTCTCATTGGTTATCTGTTTTATACATAGCAGTGTATATATGTCAATCCCAATCTCCCAGTTCGTCCCACCACCCCTCCTTCCCTCCTTGGTAACCATAAGTTTGTCCTCTACATCTGTGACTCTATTTCTCCTTTGCAAACAAGTTCATCTGTACCATTTTTCCAGATTCCACATGTAAGCGATATTATACGGTATTTGCCTTTCTCTGGAGCACCTTTTAGCAATCCTGGCACAGCCCTGCACAGGGAGGCTGGGTGTGGCCAGCCTCCTTCACCAAGCAAAAGGCTTTAGGACCCTCTTTGTGCAGGTCAGAGGCCACGTTCAGGCTCCAAAAGTAGTAGGAATGGGCTGGGGGAATTCTTCTGCCTTCTCTCCCCAGCCCAGGCCTCACCCCAGCTCCTGGAATACTTAGTTTCCTTCCTTTCTGTAAAAGATTGTCCTCCAGGAATGCAGATCCTCCAGATGAGTTGCCTTTGATTCTAGGCAGACCCCTCAGGGCAAATGAGTCCCTCTGGTCCTTTCTCCCAGGCGGGGGTGAAGGAAGTGAAGAGAGGCCCCGGAAACTTGAGAAGCCTCAGGAAAAGTGGATGCAGAGCTGCTCTCTGTGGGATCTGGGGTCAGATAGGTGCAGATTAAAGCCCTGGCTCTGCACACTGCACTCCTCAGACCTTGGGCAAGCGACTAAATTGCTGTCTGAGCCTCGGCTTCCTTACCAGTAAAATGGGTCTAATGGTACCTACTTGGCAGGGTTGGTCTGAGTAGACAGGACTGGGGTGGGGTGGTGATGAGAGATTAGATACGTAAACTGCCTGTGCGGGGCTGACATTCCATCTGTCCAGCCCCAGCCCTGCCTTGTGCCTGATGCGTGCTGAGACCTGGGGCCAACTGGAAGGGCCTCCTGGATGCTGGGACTGGAGATGTCAGAGGGCCAGAGAGAGATGGGCTGGAGAGAGAAAGATTGGATACACAGGGACAGAGAAAGAGAGAGCGCACAGGCAGAGAGACAGAAAGACAAGTTAAGAGAGAAGGGGTCCTGGCCGGGGGCGGGGGTGTGGCCTGCTTGTTCCTGCACCTCCCAGAGAGGCGAGCTCCTGACTCCAGGAAGGTCCTCATTCAGCCAGTCAGAGAACACTGACCAAGTAACTCACTCAGGCCCAGGACTGGGCTGGGCAGAGCAAGCAGTGAGGCTGGTCCCTGTCCCTGGGAGAGAACAGTCTAGACAGAGGGAAACTTGGAAGCCACTGGGGTCCACCCTCCAAATTCCCATTCTTGAACTGCTGGTCCTGATGACCAATCAGAACAAAATGCTTGCTATCCAAATTATGATGAAGCTTCCCTTCTTCCCCCAGTTCTGTGAATTCTGGCCACCCCTGCTGAGTCAGCACACAGCCCCTTCCCAACAGCCCTCCAAACACAGGCTGGCCTCAGGGTAAACATTCCCTGATCCACTCCCAAAGGCCAAGCCACCCTGTCACCTCCCTCCCCACACGGGTGGTTCTTCCTTTGTTTATTCCTCCCGCAAAGAAACCCCCTCTTGCCTCACCCTTGAGATGCTTGGAGATCTTACGGTGAGAACTTCCTCCCTATTGCCATGGCCCCCTCCTCCTATTTCAAGTTTCTCCCCCCCCCACCTGGCAGCTTGGAATCATCCTTTCAATTAGTCTCTCCTTATTAAATCCGAACTTTTCCCCCCACCCCCACCGAACTCATTTTTTGCTGTTGTTGACATCTGTGAAATTATTTACAATAAAAGACATTCATAGTTGGACTAATAAAATAAAAAATAAGCCCGACAGAAAAAGCAGGTAAATAAGTAAATGGAAAGTTGATTCACCATTAGCTCTAAGTTTTCTAACTACCAAGACAAAAACGGGAATGCAAGGTTAGTTATACCGCAATTCTTATTATCCGATGAGAGAAGGAAATCATTTCATCAGGAAAGACTTTTTTTTCTGGTGCAAAATCCTAAGAAGAATGTATTAGATCAAAGCGTGCAAAATGGCAAATTGGATAAGGTTTCCAGTAGCAATTTTAAGGAGGCTGAGGAAATATTCTGTTTAGGGTTGCCTTACACTGAGCCAAGGGAATAAAAACAAAATGTACATCTGTGAAGAGGTATTTGCAAGAAGGTAAGATGAAACAGTGCTTTCTGACAGGGAACCAGATACCAGGAATGGAAAATCTAAGGAATGGGGGTTAGTGTGTCCTCAGGAATACCTTCTCCCATATCACTCTTCCAAGCTGAGTTTCTGCCTGTAAATTCAGGTGCAGCCCCTTTCCAGGCCTCAGCTGATGTTTACTGCAGCAGATAAAGGTCCTGACGAGCCTCTGCCTGGGTGCCGGACCCCTCACCCATCTCAGGGGTCCTTTCAGCCCGGATTAAAAATTCCCTTGAGGAAAGCAAGAATATTCCAAGTCACAGCACAGGAAGAAGCCCAGGCAGGGTGTGCTAAAGGCAGCTGTTCTGAAACTGCTTCTGCATGTAAAGTCTTGGCATGGGTGTTGAGAAGGTGCTCAGCTTTCCAGCCCCCAGGGTCAAAGGAGCCCTCTCCTTCCGTCTAGATACAGCGAGTGTGTACAAAGCAGGGGCTGGGCCAGGCTCTGAGGCAGGGACTTGTGCAGTGTCCCTCCTGCCCATCCGCCCTGTGCTGATAATCAAAGAGGCTTGGGGAGGATCATAAACCTGGGACACTCACAGAGCCTGCAGAAAGTTCCCCTTAAGAATCAGACTTCTTGCTGTGTCTCATATTATTTCCAGTCATTTTTATTGCCCTGGTCAGGATGGGAACGCAGCAATGACCAGGATGGGAACAGCTGTTTATCCCTCTTATAAAATGTTTGGGCATTTTCCCTCAGGCTCAGTGGGTGTGGTTTTCATGCCCTCAGGCCCTGCCTACCCTGGGAGGTGGGTGTGACACAGGAGTGAGCCCAATTCTGGGGAATGCCCCAGGGGGTGAATCTCCTAGCTGTGCAGGAGCAGCCAGCGGGGGTGGGGGGCGTGGGGGTGGGGGGGTGGGGGGTGGGGGTGGGGGGTGGGGGGTGGGTGCGCGGTGGGGTTGTGGGATGCAGGTGTAGAAGGAAGCCTGGGTCAAAGGCATTGCCTGTCAGTCCCTTGTCAGCAGCCCTGGGGCAAAAAGTATTCAAGTCTCACAATCTGTGCCTTGTGAGCTGAGAGATTCCAGCATTTTCTAGGCACTGTACTGAGTGCTTGCATTCTCATTTCTCGTTTTTTATAATAACCCTATGCAGAAGACACCAATTACAACCTCTGTTTAGCAAGGGAAGAAAGTGAGGCTCAGAGAGGTTAAGTAACTTGCTCAGGATGGTCCACTAGTAAGCGACACGGTCAGGAGTCAAATCCAGGACCCTCAGACCCCAAAGCCAATGCTCTTCCCAAGTTTAAATCAGCCCTTTGCCTCTGGGGCTGGGTCTGCCCGTAAGTGCCTACACTCTGAACCAAAGCCTGGGAGCCCCTCAGCTTCCCAGTTCCCAGCCTGGTCAGCTGTCCTGTCCTGCACCGGGGCAGTGAGCCCGGCCTGACTTCCCCCAGACACCACGCCCCCCGGGAGTCTGCTTAAGGAAAGGAGTGCGGAGAGACAACAGAGCAGTGACAGAGCAGTGCAGGCAGCGGAGCACGATTCCTGGGAGGGAATGTCTTGTCTGTCACGGTAGCAGACACGTGGAGACGGAAAACCACGAGGGGCTCACCACATGCGGAGGTGACAGCGACTGCTAGAAACAACCACTTCCTGGCAGAGGGTGGGAGGGATAGAAGCAACGGGAGCACCCCCGGGCTCTTTCCACATCTTCCCACGGCATTGAAGGCGGGGGAGGGGCGAGGGGGGGAAGCGGGGGCCGGACCCACAAGTCACCAAAAGCACGGCTGGTGCGATCCCCAACCAGCGGCGTCACCACCACCGGGAGCTTGAAGGAGATGCACAGTTAGGCGACCCCAGACCTACTGGACCAGAGCCTGCCTTGTGTTAAGCCCCCGAGTGATTCATACACACATTAAGGTTTCAGAGCCCAGGTGCAGAGTCAGAGCAAATAGTCCTCCCCCTTTCAGCTCCTTCCTATGCCCTCCCCCCTCCTCCCCACGCAGCACTGAGTGTGGTTTTACAGCCTTTGACCTGAAGGGGGCGCCCCTCAACTGCTCCCAGGCGGGAGGAAACCTAGCCCTCTCCTCCCTGGCAGAGCTGACCTTGCACAGCAGAGATTCATCCCTCCAATATGTACCGCCGCCAGCTGCTCCGTGCCACCACTGTGCTTGGCGTGGAGGGCACAGCAGTGAGGGAGGCAGGCACAGCCCTCCACCCACGTGGAGGAGACAGGCAGGACACACGTAGACAGTTAAGAGTGTGGCAAACAGTGGCGCAGGCTCTAAAGGAAATGAGCAGGGTGTTATGACAGTGACAGGGGACGGCTGTAGAGGGGGTTCCTTGAGATGCGTGGGAAGGGAAGGCTTCTCTGAGGAGGTGACGCTTGTGCTGAAACTTGAATGATGCAAGGGCAGCTGTTCAAAGACTTGAGGACGAGGGTTCTAGGTAGAAGGAATAGCCAGGCAAAGATAAGAAACTAGCTTCGGGGGTTTGAGGAACAGAAAACAGGCCAGTGTGGCTGGAGCAGCGAGGATCATGGGGAAGATGGGATGGGACCAGGTCAAAGGTTCAGGCAAAAGTGAAAGCTGGTAGGTCACAGTGAGAAGTCGGGGTTTAGGATTTTACCCTAAGATGACAAGTGATTAGAACATCTTAAGTGGGGGAGTTCTAGGACCTGGTTTAAGAGTTTGAAAGGACACTCTGGCTGTTGTAAGGAGGAAGGGAAGAGAGAGTGCAGGTGACCAGGTAGGGGGATGGTGTGAAGCTCTGACGGGGTGTAACGTGGAGGTGGAGAGAAGGGGACACCTCGGGACGGATCCTGCAGATAAAACCAACAGGCCTTGCAGACGGGTTGGCTATGGAAGGAAGGAGAGACATTAAGCACAACTCAGTTCTTGGTCCGAGTGGACAGGTGGGTGGCAGTACCAGTTCCTGAGATGGGGAGTCTTTTCGAGAGCTAAGAGGATGGGGCAGCATCAAAGGGCTTTGTGCCAGATGGGTGTGAAACGCCCACTAGGCATTAGCGCAGTTAGTGCAGAGGGCGCTGTGGTTCATACGAGAGTCTGAAGGCAAAGGCAAAATCAGTGGGGAGACAACCTCTTGGGGCCCTCAGGTGATGGTGCACATAGAGCAAAAGGTGGATAAACTATTCCGGATTAACGGAGACTAAAGAGACATGACAACTAAATGTAATGTGTCATCCTGGATTGGATCCGAGATCAGACAGAAAAGCTATAAAAATATTGGGAAAACCTGAATACAGAGTTTATATCAGATAATACATTGCTATATCAGCCACAGGTGATAAGCGTGTTGTGGTTATCTAGGAGGATATCCTTGCTCCTAGGAAGGGTCAAGTATTTAAGGGTGAAGTGTCATAATGTCTGCAACTAACTTTCAAACGGTCCAGCCCCCCTCCCCCCCAAAGAAGTGTGTATACAGAGACGCACACAAATGCAGAGAAAGCAAATTGCCCACATGTTAACAACCGGTGAATCTAGGGTGGCAGATCTATGGGTACTCGTTATACTGCTCTCACAACTCTCCTGAAAGTTGGAGGAAAAGTACATTTGGTGGGTCTTTGTGAAGTCAGTGTGATCTACTGTCCGTTCTTGCACCTTTTGCAGGGCAGCCTGAGCTCTCAGAAGTTTTCAAAACTGGGTGGCAGACGAGGAACTCTCTAAATGAGATTCCTGTTTGGGCTCTGACACATGGAGCCCCCGCCCTGCTGACCCAGAGTCCCCGTGGGCCCTTGCACGCCTCCCTCTGGGAAAGCAGTCACGGCTCACTGGCCACCAAGAATGCTCCCTGCACGGGCCTGAGAACCCAGGCGGCCCAGTTCTACGGGGGACGGACACCTCCAGCCAGGGCCCTGTGGTCCCGAACCACTCTCCCCAGAGGATACTTCCGGGGCCATGTGCCAAGGGCAGCCGACATTTGAACACACACGCTGTGCCAGGCATTGGCCATTTTCAAGGTATAAGACTTCTCCCCCACTCCCAGCCTCTGCGTTCCAACCTCAGGGAAAGAAGTGTTGATGTAAACTGACCAGAATCCAGGATGTTGTACGGGTCATGGCTTCATGGAATCCCGTGAGGAGCTTTAAAAAGTGCTGACGCCTGGGTCCCACCCCTAGAGGTTCCGGGTTCATCGGTCTGAGGGACAGCTGGGCATCCAGAATCTTAAAAGCTCCCAGAGAATTCTAATATGCCGCAAAGCCTGAGCATTCCTAGCTTAGATCCTTGGTTTTCAACGTTGGGTGTACATTCGAGTTACTTGGGGAGCTTTTAAAAATAGATGACTGGACCCCTCCCCCAGACTAATCGAATTAGAATCTCTGGGAGAAGGGACCAAGGCATCAGTATGTTCTGAAAGCAGCCTGCATGACTCGAGTGTGAAGCCAGGGTTAAGAACAGCTTGTTTAGACTCTGCTGTTTCTGAGAACTAGCATCCATCCTGATATAACTGTATGTGTGACTAACGTCTGTCCTTATGTGATTGTGTATATTTGTGTTTTCCCCCAGTTACCTGTGACAAGAATTAACTCATCAGTGAGGGAACCAGCAGGTTGGGATAGCTGCTTCAAAGGAGAACAGGAGAGATCAAAGTACATATAGTCAATGAAAGAAGATGGCAAAGTTAGGTACAAAATTGATTACTAGCCTACGGGGTAATAAAACCAAACTTTTTTCTTCTCAGCTTTAAAAAGATGGGAATGTAAGTGGTCACTCTCTCAAGTTTGCTCAAACTCTAACTCAGTCAAAGTTCTAAAGATAGGCGTGAACTTGAGCATTAAGGCTGGAGTTGGCAGCAGGGGGAGTTCAAGAGTGTCCTGGAAGTTGGTCTCAGTGGGCCAGCTGAACCCAGCCTTCCTAGGGTCGGGATGGTCAGGGGCAGAAGATGGGGGACAGATGGTCCAGGACAGACCAAGGCAACCATCAACATTAGCTCTGCTTCTGTCCCAGCCACCTTTGGTTTAATCAGAATTTAATTACTTCTCAAAGATATGACTTAAGGATCTTTTTATTCTTACAGAAATTCTCGGGCTTCGGATAAGTAAATTATTCTTTCCTTTGTAAGGAGGAAGGTGTTGGAACAGAAAAAAAAAAAACCAAAAAACCTGGGGCCATATATGAGAGGAAAGGATCAAGTAAGGCCCCTCCCTGAGCTAGGAAACACCCTCCCCCCTCCCCTTACCAGCATAAGCATGGTGCTACCACCTACACCTTCACCAGCACAGCTGAATCAGACGCTGCCAAGAAAAGTATTTTTAGAATTTAAAAGTATCATTGTTGCAAGTGGTTTTAGAAATGCTTGCTTCAAAATGGATGAAATTAAGCAATGGTGGACTTGGACCTTCAGGCCCTACATACCCCCAGGCCAGTTCTGGAGAGAAGCTCAGGGCAGATTTTTTTTTTTTTTTTTAAATATTTATTTATTTATTTATTTATTTATTTATGGCTGTGTTGGGTCGTCGTTTCTGTGCGAGGGCTTTCTCTAGTTGTGGCAAGCGGGGGCCACTCTTCATCGCGGTGCGCGGGCCTCTCACTATCGTGGCCTCTCTTGTTGCGGAGCACAGGCTCCAGATGCGCAGGCTCAGTAATTGTGGCTCACGGGCCTAGTTGCTCCGTGGCATGTGGGATCCTCCCAGACCAGGGCTCGAACCCGTGTCCCCTGCATTGGCAGGCGGATTCTCAACCACTGCACCACCAGGGAAGCCCAGGGCAGATTTTTAAAAACTGTTCTGGCAAGACTGGAGGTTGACCAAGCTCCTTCTGATTATGAGCAGAAGAGCCAGTTTGGGCTCAGGCTGACATCTTCATTCCCAGCAAACCCCGGTTTCTTTTGGCCTCCGGGGACCCCTTAAGCATAACCTTGTCAAGAGCTTCTGGTTTCCGTGAGGTGAGGTGGGCAGGAGGGAGGGTAAGCGGGGCTGAGGAAAAAAAGGAAAACTGGATCCTTATCTCACCACAGACATCAAAATTCACTCTGTGGATCAAAGCTTTAAACATAAAAACCAAATACATAAAATAAAAATAAAACAGAATATAATGTCACAGCCTTGGGTAGGAAAGCTTTCTAAGCATTACACCAAAGGCAGAAGCCACAATGGAAAAGACTGAGTTGGCTATAAAAACCTTTTAGATTTGCTGTCATAAACAAAGTTAAAAATAAATGACAGGCTGAAAAAATATTTGTGAGGTATGTCCAAAAGTTAATATTTCTGGGCTTCCCTGGTGGCGCAGTGGTTGAGAATCTGCCTGCTAATGCAGGAGACACGGGTTCGAGCCCTGGTCTGGGAAGATCCCACATGCCACGGAGCAGCTGGGCCCGTGAGCCACAGCTGCTGAGCCTGCGCGTCTGGAGCCTGTGCCCCGCAACGGGAGGGGCCGCGATAGTGAAAGGCCCGCGCACCGCGATGAAGAGCGGTCCCCGCACCGCGATGAAGAGTGGCCCCCACTTGCCGCAACTAAAGAAAGCCCTCGCACGAACCGAAGACCCAGCACAGCCAAAAATAAATAAATAAATAAATAAATAAATAAAATAAATTAAAAAAAAAAAAGTTAATATTTCTACTTCTTTTATATCAGTGGGAATGAATACATCTATGGAAACGAGGGTGAAGAATGTGGGCAGGCAATTAATGAAGAAAGAACTCCTGGTGACCAATAAAGGCAATTTAAGAAGTTCAACCATATTATAATTCAAAAGAGCAATCCTAATTTTAGCCTCTCAATGAGAAAGATTTGAGAAAGCAGAACAGCCAGCATCCAAAGGGTAGGAGGAATCTGACACAATCCTGATGAAAGATTAATTGAGACAACTTCTCTGGAAAGGAATTTGACAGATGTATTAGAAATTTTAAGATTTGTATCCTTTTGATAAAACGGTTTCCACCTATCAGAATTTATCTTAAAGGTTGGCAAACCTTTTCCGTAAAGGGCAGATAGTAAATAGTTTAGGCTCCGTGGCAGCCACTCAACTCTGCCATTGTGATGGGAAAGCAGCCACACAAGAGTGAGCAGATGGGCGTGGCCATGTTCCAATAAAACTTTATTTACAAAAACAAGCTGCTAGACTTGGCCCAAGGGAACTGTCGTTTGCCAACCTCTGGCTTGCTCTAAAACAATGAGTACTTCTGTGGGGAACAATTTAGCTACAAGAGTGTTTATAACACTGCTTTTGTTAATCCCCCAAAGTAGGTTAAAAAAAAAAAAAAGTATATATCTATATCTCTATCTATCTATCTATCTATCTATATATATATGTATGCCCAATAATAAGGAACTGGTAAATAAATGTGGTTGTCTTCTTGCAATGAAATATTATGCAGCTATTTAAATTTATGCAGAAAAAAAGAATATGGCTACATTGTTATATAGATTAAGCAGGCTGGAAAATAGTTTGTAAATGAACTACTAGAACTAATAAGAGAGTTTAGTAAGGTTGTCATGACAAGATCAACACCAAAAATCAAAACGTCTCCTAGACACTTAGCCATAACCAATTAGAAAATATCATGGCAAAAAGATCCTACATGTAACAGCAACAGAAACTCTAAAATAGAGTCACCCTATGAAGAAATGTGCAAAACCTATTTGAGAAAATCATAACACTTTCCTGAAGGGCATAAAAGAAGGCCAGAAAAGATGAAGAGATATATACTATGTTCTCAGATGAGAGAATTCAATACTGTAAAAAAGCCAGTTCCCTTCCACTGATGTACAAATTTCAAACAAAATCTCTAGCAGGATTTTAAATGAATTTTGACAAAAAAGAGTATTCTGGAAGAGAAAATATGTAAGGATAACAAAAAAATTTTTTAAAATAAAGAATGATGAGGGAGGCTTTCTCTATCAGATATCACACTGTAAAGCAAGGGTAACTGAAACTGGCTTAGAAATAGGTAGACAAATAGATCAATACAACAGACCAGAGTCCAGAAAGAGACCCACGTTATACAGAAATTTAGCTCACGATAAAGGGGTGAGATTTCAAATAAGTGGAGAAAGAGGGACTATTCCACAGTAGGAATGTGAACAGCTGGCAACATTTGGAACATAAAAATGCCAGATATTATCCTCGCCAAAACCAAAAATAAGCTCCTGGTGGATCAAAGAGCTAAACATATACACTTTTTGTCTAGAAGTACTTGAAAAACATATATAGGAGAATAGTATGTTTATAACCTTAAGGTAAAGAAGGCACCACATAATACACAAAATGTAAATGGCATAAAAGGACTGATAATGATGACATCCAAACTTTAAAATTCTATGCAATAGGGCTTCCCTGGTGGTGCAGTGGTTGAGAATCCGCCTGCCAATGCAGGGGACACGGGTTCGAGCCCTGGTCTGGGAGGATCCCACATGCCATGGAGCGACTAGGCCCGTGAGCCACAATTACTGAGCCTGCGCATCTGGAGCCTGTGCTCCGCAACAAGAGAGGCCACGATAGTGAGAGGCCCGCGCACCGCGATGAAGAGTGGCCCCCGCTTGCCACAACTAGAGAAAGCCCTCGCACAGAAACGAAGACCCAACACAGCCATAAATAAATAAATAAATAAATAAATAAATAAATATTAAAAAAAAAAAAAGAAAAAGAATCTTCAAAAAAAAAAAATTCTATGCAATAAAAGACACCAAAACCAAAGTTAAAATATAAGCAAAGTGCATAGACTGACAGAATATATATAGATTTTGTGTATATAGATTTCATATAAATCAATAAGGAAAAGACAACCCAGGGACTTCCCTGGTGGTCCAGTGGTTAGGGCTCTGCGCTTCCACTGCAGGGGGCACAGGTTTGATCCCTGGTCGGGGAACTAAGATCCCACATGCTGTGAGGCACGGCCCCCAAAAAAAAGAAAAGAAAAGGAAAAAAAAAAAAAAAGGAAAAGACAACCCAACAGAAAATGAGCAAAGACTATAAAGAGGCAATTAACAAAAGAAGAAATCCGAAGGCCCAGTGAACAGAAGGAACGATGGTCTCCTTCACCATAAACGGCAACACAGATGAGAGTGAGAGTGAGTTTTCCTCCATCAGACTGGTGAGCGGGAGAAGGGAGGGGAGAGGAGTGGAAGGGAGGCCTGTAGGTAGATGGAGAACTTCCAGGACTAGCAAAGGGCTGAGGATCCGGGCACTCTCTCATCTACTGTTGGATGATACAATTGGTACCGTCTTTTTGGAAGAAAAATTTGGCCCCATCGATTAAAAAATAAAATCTGCATACCCTTCGATAGAGCAATTCCATTTCCAGATTTCAAATCCTAGAAATACTCAGAGAAACGCTCTATGGCGTTGTGGATAAGGATGTTCGCTACGGGCGCTGTGCTGGGTGTGAAGGAGATGAACTCAGCTCGAGCTCTGCCACCACCAGGTGAAAATGGTGTCGCCGTGTGGGGAACATGGAGCTGTCCTGGAGGGTGAGGTTAAGGCAGGGATGACAGAGGGCACAGGGCCTCAGGGAAGCTCAGCACAGGTCCCACTCCAGGCTGGGGGCAGAGGGAACTAGAGAAGGCCTCCTGGAGGAGGAGGTACCTACTTAAGTCTTAAATGATGAGCAGAAGTTATCCCACGGACAGTGGGTGGGAGGCCATCCCAGGAGAAAGAAGAACTTGTGCAAAGTCTGGGAGGCAAGAGAGAACAGGGTCTTTTCAGTAAATGAGGAGCAACTGGGTGTCACCAATTTCGGGGTGTGAGAAGTGTGGCAGTGAGAGGTGAGGCTGGAGAAGTGGTGGATTTTATCCCACTGGTGATGAGGGGGCCACCGAAGGGGGGTGGTGACACAATCAGGGCAGCTCCTTAGGAAGATCCTGAGGCGACTGTGGGATGTGGGTCTGGAGAGAGAGAGGCTGGGGGACGATGAGGAGCCAGGAGGCAGCAGAGGGAGAGGGACGAGGGGTGAGTGGGGACCAGAGGACTCAGGCTGGCTGGATGTGGGGCGTCAAGGATGACTTTGGCTTAGGGGCTGGATGGATGGTGGTTACACAGGAGGAGCACCAGGTGGCCTGACACCCTATTCATTTTATGGGGTTCCCTATAAACCAGCCCACGTGGGAGGACGACGCAGGATCTCACATGAGGGCTTATGAGTCAGATTTCATCCCACTGCCCCCTTGCCTTTAAGGCCCGAGGGTGGGGCTCTCTGTGATCGCCCATGTCCCCACCCTACAGAGACCCCTATACCATACGGACTGGGAGCTGCAAAAAGGGAGTGCAGTAGCAGCCCGCTAAGCGGGCCAGCCTCACGACGGACTCCCAGGGCGTTTCCTGAGACCTCAGCCTCGGGATGCCAACCCATGGACCCCTGGGACACCCAGCACACCCTCTGACCAAACTCAATTCCGCCTGCATCAGAAAACTTGCCAGCAGTTGGGTTTACCAAGCCCTTTTTGCGCCAGGGCGCTGCAGGCTCTAAGGACACAGGCAGGGTGACATCCAGTGAGTTCAAGAGCTGGTGGGACAGATGGCCAATAGGCACGAAAAGATGCTCATCATTGCTAAGTATTTGAGAAATGCAAATCAAAACTACAGTGAGGTACCACCTCACACCAGTCAGAATGGCCATCATTAAAAAGTCTACAAATGATAAATGCTGGAGAGGGTGTGGAGAAAAGGGAACCCTCATACACTGTTGGTGGGACTGTAAATCAGTACAGCCACTATGGAGAACAATATGGAGGTTCCTCAAAAAACTAAACATAGAGTTGCCGTATGATCCAGCAATCCCACTTCTGGGCATATACCCAGAGAAAACTATAATTCGAAAAGATACACGCACCCCTATGTTCACAGCAGCACTATTTACAATAGCCAAGACATGGAAACAACCTAAATGTCCATCAATAGATAAATGGATAAAGTAGATGTGGTATATATAAACAATGGAATACTACTTCGCCAGAAAAAGAATGAAATAATGCCATTTGCAGCAACACAGATGGACCTAGAGATTATCATACTAAGTGAAGGAAGTCAGAAAGAGAAAGACAGATACCATATGATGTCACTTACATGTGGAATCTAAATTATGACACAAATGAACCTAGCTATGAAACAGCAACAAACTCACAGACATAGAGAACAGACTTGCAGTTGCCAAGGGGGAGGTGAGGCGGGGGAGGGATGGAGCGGGAGTTTGTGATTCGCAGATGCAAACTATTATATAGAGGATGGATAAACATCAAGGTCCTACTGTGTAGCACAGGGAACTATATTCAATATCCTGTGATAAACCATAATGGAAAAGAATATGAAAAAGAATGTATATATATATATATATATGTATAACTGAATCACTTTGCTGTACAGCAGGAAACACAACATTGTAAATCAACTATACTTCAATTAAAAAAAAAAAAGAGCTGGTGGGATGCAGGTCCACCTACCCAGACGGACTTGCATTGTCTGGAGAGCAGGTGGTGATAGCTGGTTTGGGGGGGTTGGGTTCCAGGGGCCTGGAAGAGGGGTGAATGGGGCGGGTGCCCTCAGGCTGCCGGGTTTGCATCTGTTAACCAACCAGCACCACAGAGTGTTTCACTACTTCACTACTTTAACTATGACCCTCTCGTCAAGTGTTGACGTCAGAGGTCCCTGCCTCACCCTGTGGGTGGGGGGAGGCATGCTCTTGTGGTCCCATCCTACGTCATGCTCGCTTGGTCCCAAACCACTCCTCCCCTAGCAGCATCTGGGAAGCCCAAGTAATGATCCAGGCTCCCTCTGCTTGGTTGGTCTCAAGCTGACCCCTAGGGGACAGCTGGGACACAGCAGGGCCCTGAGGGCTGAGCCTGCAGGATGAGGACGTGCCCCAGGCAGGCCCCCTCAGCTCCCCCCAACCTGAGGAGCTATGGTCTCGCCCCTCGTGGCCTTTAGCCAAATGGAACCCAGAGCTGCCTAGACCGTGCAGGAGCCTGAGCAGGGACGGATTCATTCACAACGCGGGGCCTCCAGGCCTTTGCAGCCCCTCACTGTGGGAGCCCACTGGCCCGGCAGGCTGGCTTTGCGCTGTGCCCCCTCACCCCTCCCAGCACCGAGGAGCCCGTCATGAGGAACAGAGCCCCGGCCCCCCACGCTGCCCACCGGGCGCTCATGGACAAGGCTGCCCAGCGCGTCCAATGATCAACAGCCACCTCGCTGGGCTCGACCACCCGAGCCACCTGTAAGGGCCAGACAGGTCGGGGGCAGAGAAGAGTTCACCAGGAGGGGCTTACACCGAAAGTCCCGAGAGAGGAGATGAGGGGGGCACTGGGGTTGCTGGGATTCGACCGACCTGATCTTTCTGCTTTTTGTAACCTCCAGATTTTGTATTGTGGAAAAAATAATATTGCTTTAAAAAGAAGAGCACTCTTGGGACTTCCCTGGTGGCGCAGTGGTTAAGAATCCGCCTGCCAATGCAGGGGACACGGGTTCAAGCCCTGGTCCAGGAAGATCCCACATGCCACGGAGCAACTAGGCCCGTGTGCCACAACTAGTGAGCCTGCGCTCTAGAGCCCGCGAGCTACAACTACTGAGCCCGTGTGCCACAACTACTGAAGCCCGTGTGCCTAGAGCCCGTGCTCCACAACAAGAGAAGCCACCGCAATGAGAAGCCCACGCACCGCAACAAAGAGTAGCCCCCGCTCGCCGCAACTAGAGAAAGCCCGCACGCAGCAAAGAAGACCCAACGCAGTCAAAGATAAATAAATAAATAAACAAAAAGAAGAGCACTCTCTCCGAGGCCAACTCCTCCAAGCCTATCTCTCCCCTTTTCTCCACCTGCCAGTGGGGCCGGCCTAGTGCGGAGGCCACGAAAGCAGCCCACAGCTGCAGGAACGGGATCCGGCCCTGGTACCGCTGGCTGGTGCGGAAGCCCGGCTAGGGCTCCACTCTGACCTCCAGCTCCTCACGTGCAGGCCTGTATTCTGACGTGATTTTGAAACACCGGTAGCCAAGGGTGAAAGATGCAGACTTCAGCACCATTTCTCACACGAATCTCTAAGACACGGCACTGGGAGGAAGGGGATTCTCACATAGTAGCAGCCTGTTTTCTCACTGAATTTTCACAAGATGGGTATGGCGAGCTCTGTTTTACAGGCTCCGAGGAGTTGAGAGTAACGTGCCTGGGTCTGCAGGGCTCATCAGTGGCCAAAGCGGGGTATGGACCCAGTTCTGAATGGTCCCACAGCCCACCTCGTTACCCCAATTCCTGTTCAATCCACGAGGGCCCCGCTCCAAGACTCCCAGGACACTCAGTGTCTGTCCTGCATTGGGGTCCTCTGCTCTGGTCCTGGTCCCATCAGTCAGGCCCAAATGCATCTTCACCCCACATCTGCTGCCCCCTGAGGCAGGCCTGGAGCCCTCACTGCTGGTCTCTGCACCTCTTGGAGCCCAGCTCTCTTCACTCATCCCTGAGGGCACAGCACCCTGGGGTCCAACCACCTGAGACCTATCTTGGAGGCCCTGGTACCCGGCTTGGGTCTCTGCCACCTTTGAGCCTTGGCCTTCTGTAACACCATTTTGCTGGGCAGCTCTGGGCATTATGGCCCTGTCAAGAGGAAAAAAAAAAAAGCACAACCTAAAAATCAAGAATTACGTTTTTTTTTGGCTGCGCGATGGCACGGCATGTGGGATCTTAGTTCCAAGACCAGGGATCAAACCTGCGCTCCCTGCAGTGGAAGCACGGAGTCTTAACCACTGGACCTCCAGGGAAGTCCCAAGAATTATGTTTTATTTGGCAGACTTACTGAGGACTTAAGCCCAGGCAGATAGCTCTGAGGGACTGTTCCTAAGAGGTAAGGAAGGAGCCAGGACATACAGGAGTTTTGCAAAAAAACCAGGTAGTCAAAACATCAAAAGATTACTATTAATTTAAGAAAGACAGACATCTCAAGTTCATGAATTTAGCGCTTTTCTATGTACGGGAAGATGCAAGAGTCTGGGCTCACTGAAATCATTCCTTTATATGCACCTTAGCTCTCTAGGGC
This sequence comes from Balaenoptera acutorostrata, assembly GCF_949987535.1. Lineage (NCBI taxonomy): Eukaryota > Metazoa > Chordata > Mammalia > Artiodactyla > Balaenopteridae > Balaenoptera > Balaenoptera acutorostrata. The sequence continues at coordinate 18,022,392 of NC_080083.1, read as the reverse complement.
CAGTACCCTGTTTTCTCCATCCTGAAGCCCCTCAGGGGGCACCATTTGAGGGGGGAGCTGCAGCTGCAGTGGCTGATGGCGTGATGGCCACAACATCCTTTGTTACTGATATGGCAACCTACATTCTTTGTCCACAGCCCTCTGTAGGGACCCCCTCCCCCAGTCCCAGCCCTGAGCCCACCACCCAGCTGGATCCCAAGAAGTATGCCATTGGCCAAAGTGACCTCTGGGGTCCTGGGCCTCCTTCAGCTATAGAAAAGACTCATATTTTGGGGTCCAGATGAGGCACCAACCAGAGGGTGGGAAGAGGTTTTGGAGCTGGCCTGGATGACAAACCAAGGAGATCCTCTTCCAGCCCTGGGGTGTCTCCGCCAGAAGGGACCCCAGAGACTGTCAGTACAGGCATCGTGAACTGTATTCGTCTGTAAGATGCCTCTGCAAGTGTTTGGGAAAATGATGAAAGTTTCATAATAAGCAAACCATTAGGTGATGATGGCAGTAAGACAGAGCCATGGGGGCTGTGGTCCTTGTCCCACCCACTTCCTGGAACAGAGCTCCTAAAACCCTTGGAACTTCCTGAGCGACAGGAGTGACTTTTATTATTCGTAAGGAGTCCCTTTCAACCCCACCTGAGTTCATGCTAATGAGGTGACTCAGGTGGGATCCCCAGAGAGCCACAGGATAGGGCTGGTCACCACAAAGACCAAACTGGTGATTTGAAGTTGGGAACTTTAAGCCCCACCCACGCCCACCTGCAGGAGGTGAGAGGGCTGCAGATGGGGTCATACAAACTCTAGAGCAATGAGACCCGGAGCTTCCGGGTTGGTGACACACTGCCATGCAGGGACGTGGTGCCCCTGGAGAGTGCCCCCGCCTCCCGGCCACATACCTTGCCCTGTGCGTCTTTCCTGAATTGTATCCCTTATAATAAAGCAATAATCATAAACAGTGTTTTCCTGAGTTCTGTGAGTTGTTCTAGTGAACTACGGAACCCGAGGGGGGTTGCGAGAACCCCGCATTTGCAGCTGGTCCCAGCAGAAGTGCAGGTAGCCTGGGTGCCCCGTCTGTGGCTGATCCCAAGCGGGGCTGAGGCTCTGGCCCTGGGGCCTGCACCACCTCTGGGCAGTTAGTGTCAGGAGTGGATTGGATTGCTGGACACCCAGCTGGTGTCGGAGAAAAGAGAAAAATTGTCACCCTGCCTGCTGTTGACCTCGAGCCTGCCACTTTCCCTCTGGAGCTCAGCTTCTCCTTGGGACCTCCGAGGCGGGGAAGGTGCCCTGTGAGGACTCCCAGACCCTACACCCTCTGCTGTGGCTTCCCAAGGGGCTGCGCTGCTCCAGTTCTGAAATCTCTTTCTTGACTTTGAAGCCAGAGGGCCCTCAGAGGGGGCTCTGGGGTCTCCCTGACACCAAAAAGGTGAAGCAAAGGCAAGAAGACGGAAGACCAAGCAGGGCAAGGCGGGCGGCTGGAGGCTCCCCAGCCCTTCCACGGTGGCCGCCCCTCTCACCTGCTCCACGCAGTCTGGGATCTCCAGCGCGCAGGGCAGTGTCCCAGCGCTCTCCACGGCCAGCACATCCTTCAGCAGCTCCTCACAGCCTGTGGATGGACAGACAGACAGCGGAGGGTCAGAGCCTCAGCCCAGTCCGGCAGCTCTGCTTCTTTTTTTTTTTTTTTTTTTGCAGGATCTTAGTTCCCCGACCAGGGATCGAACTTGGGCCCTTGGCAGTGAAAGCACAGAGTCTTAACCACTGGACTGCCAGGGAATTCCCTGGGCAGCTTTGCTTCTGATGAGTAAGCCTTGGGTGGGTACGGCTGCAGGGAGGCAGAGGCCCCAAGTCTCCAAGAGACCAGCTGATCATTCAGAGGCAGAGATGGGGCACCCAGTCTGCAGAGAAGCCAGTCCAGGGCTGGGCAGAGGGAGCCGAGACAGGTCCTTGCCCTCCAGATGTTCTTCCACTGGGACTAACACCATCAGGGAACACACAGAAGACAGACTCCCAGTTGCGGAGGGGAGGCTGGGGCAAAGAGAATCCAGGAGGCCTTCCTGGAGGAGGGGATATAAGAACATACTCCCTTCCTGGCTCACAGGGACTCCAAACACACACAGTCCGGGGCTGCGAGGCTGAGGCCCTCTGCAACCCTGCAAACTCCAGAACATGGAAGGCCACCTTCAGGATGGCGCTACTTGCTGCTGACTCATTACACAGCTGGCCTCCCTCCCCTGAACAAATGCCCCCAAATCATAATGGACAAAGGAGGTGTGATATTGTGATTTATAAGAAATACATATTTGGCCTTCATCCACAATTTCTAACTCACAGCTCCCAAAACCCTCAGAATTTCCTAAGTGTTGAGAGTGACAAAGGTATCTTTTTATGTTAATGAGGTGACTTGTGGACCCACCTAAGGATGGGGGCTGGTTGCCAAGAGGACCAACCAGGTGATTAGAGGGCTGGACCTTTCAGTCCCAACCTCTGACCTCTGACCTAAAGGGAGCGGCGAGGGCCTGGAGGTTGGATCAATCGCCAATGTCCAATGATTTAATTGATCACGACTATGATGAAGGCTCCACAGAAACCCAAAAGGACCAGGTTCAGAGAGCTTCCGGGTTGGTGAACACATGGAGATTTGGGGAGAGTGGTGCCCTCCGAGAGAGCATGGATGATCTGCACCTTTCCCCATACCTTGCCCCACGCACCTCTTCCATCTGGCTGTTCCTGAGTCGTATCCTTTTGCAATAAGCCGGTAATCTAGTAAGTAAAATATTTCTCTGAGTTCTATGAGCTGCTCTAGCAAATTAATCCAACCCAAGGAGGGGGTTGTGGGAACCTCTGATTTACAGCCAGTTGGTCAGAAGCATAGGTAACAGCCTGGGCTTGTGACTGGCGTCTGAAATGGGGGTGGGGAGACAGTCTTATAGGACTGAGCCCTTAGCCTGTGGAATCTGATGCTACCTCCAGGTAGATGGTGTCAGAATTGAGCTGAATTCTCCTCGGACACCCTGCTGGTGTGAGAAAATTGTTTGTTGGCATGGGAGGAGCCCCTCACCTCCACACATTGGAACTGGTCTTGGAACAGCAAACAGGAGGTCAAACCTGCAAAGCGCCAGCACAGGGACATGCCGGGCACAGTTAGTGGCGGCCCTATTGAGTCAAACAACTCCATTCAGAAACCTTTCTTGGGGCTGCCGTGCGCGGTCCCCCCAACCTCTCTGCTCACTGCCTTTCGCCCCTCACTTCTATGCAAGGAATTCCTGCTTCCTTCCCACCCGCCCAGACTCTGAGGGACCCCCCAGGCAAGGCTTCGTGCTGCTCTGAGCCACACAGACAGGGAAACACGGCATCCTCCACAGATAACAGCAAGGCCCTGGGGCTTCCAGACGTAAACTGTGCTCTCCTCACAGGCTGGTGAGCTGGACCACTCTCTCCAGATGAACAGTTCAGTACTGAGTGGCCACACTCTGATTCCTGCAGGTGTCTCATAACTGCCTTTGAGTGGGGGGAAAACGAGAGGGATTTTTATATTCCCCCCTAAAGGGAAGAAAGCAAGGAATTCGGAGGAGTTAGGAGGAGGGAGTGGGGAGGAAACAAATGAAGGAAATTCAGAACAGAGGCAGGGAGATGAGGGGACCAGCTCTGTCCAGGTCTGCCTAGAACCGTCCTGGTTTAAAACTGAAGTCCTGTGTCTTGGGAAACTCCTCAGGAGTCTGATCATCCTTGAGGGAGATGGAGGGGGAGAGAGGAGAGCAGGGGAGAGGAGAGAAGGGAAAGGAGAGGAGGGGAGAGGAGGGGAGAGGAGGGGAGAGGAGAGGAGGGGAGAGGAGGGGAGAGGAGAGGAGGGGAGAGGAAAGAAGAGAAAAGAGGAGGGGAGAGGCGAGAAGGGAAAGGAGAGGAGGGGAGAGGAGAGGAGGGAAGAGGAGGGGAGAGGAGGGAAAGGAGAAGAGGGGAGAGGAGAGGAGGGGAGAGGAGGGGAGAGGAGAGAAGGGAGAGGAGAGAAGGGAGAGGAGAGGAGAGGAAGGAAAGGAGAGGAGGGGAGAGGAAAGAAGGGAAAGGAGAGGAGGGGAGAGGAGGGGAGAGGAAGGAAAGGAGAGGAGGGGAGAGGAAAGAAGGGAAAGGAGAGGAGGGGAGAGGAGAGGAGGGGAGAGGAGGGGAGAGGAGGGGAGAGGGGGGAGAGAGAAAGAAAAGGGAAGGGGAGAGGAGGGGAGGGGAGAGGGGGGAGAGAGAAAGAAAAGGGAAGGGAAGGGGAGGGGAGGGGAGGGAAGGGGAGGGAAGGGAAGGGAGCCGTTTTCGGGAAGGGGACAGACAACGGGAAGGGTAGAAATGCCTGGCTGCAGGTGTGGGACCGCATGGCAGAGGTTCAGTGACACCCACAGCCCCTCTCCAGCGGGCACAGCTGTGGGAGCCCAAGACCCTTCCCCTCGGCCTCCCTGGGGGAGTCAAGGGCAGAGCCTACTTCTGGAACCCATCCTGGGCTCCTGGGACCCCCGCAGGGGGTAATCTGAGCTGAAACCCAAGCCATGCCAGCCTCCCCAGGCAGACAGGATCCTGGGAGCCCCTAGGACCCCCCTCCCCCAAGAAGACCTCACCTTTCATGGCGAACACCCCTCGGCAGAAGTCCTTGAAGTTGATTCTCCCCAGGTCGTTGGGATCCAAATACTTCACAAGTTTTTCCACCTGTGGAAAGGAAGGAGGGACAGGTGTGAAGCTCCCAGAAATGCCCCAGAGAGTTCACAGAGCTGGCGTGAGGCTGGCCAGGGAGGCTGGGAGGGAGGGAGGGTTTGTCACTTGAACCAAGGGGACGCCAGCAGTCCCCTTCCTAGCCCTGTCCCCCTCGGCGGGGTCAGCACCGGCCCCAGACAGCGGTGGGGCCACTTTATTCTGAGGTCGACAGACAGCACGAGTGAGGAAAATCAAATTCATCACTGCAGTGCTCAGAACCCGGGTTTGTTTGGCCTGAGCTTCCGTCTCCAAGTTATTTCTCAAAGACTGGCACGTGGAAAACAAACACTGATTTTTTTAAACTTAGCAGTTTCTTTCATACAAAAATAATACAAATTCACTGCAGAAACTCTAGAAAAGACAATGTATCAAACCCCTCCCCTTGGGCTTCCCTGGTGGCGCAGTGGTTAAGAATCGGCCTGCCAATGCAGGGGGCACGGGTTTGAGCCCTGGTCCGGGAAGATCCCACATGCCGCGGACCAACTAAGCCCGTATGCCACAACTGCTGAGCCTGCACTCTAGAGCCCGCGAGCCACAACTACTGAAGCCACAACTACTGAAGCCCACGCACCTAGAGCCCGTGCTCCGCAGCAAGAGAAGCCACGACGAGAAGCCCGCGCACCACAATGAAGAGTGGCCCCCGCTCACAGCAACTAGAGAAAGCCCGCGCACAGGAATGAAGACCCAACACAGCCAAAAATAAAAACAAATAATGAATTGAAAACAAAAACAAAAACCTCCCTTTTCCCACTTTTCTTTAAAACACATAGTTCTAACCACTTTTTTTTTTTTCTAGTTCTGAGACACCCTTGATCTACAGGGAGGAAATAATTATGTGACATACATATCCATTATTTAAAAATTAAAAATTACAAATCAAGATTTAAGGCAAAGCCAATTATGGTCAAGATAGCAGCTACATCTGCAGAATTGTGCAGGAGGAAGACACCAGGGTCGTCTCTCTGTCTTGATCTAGGGTCTGGCTACACAGTGAAAACTCACTGAGCTGTCCACTTGTGGTCAGTGCACTTTTCTGTCCTATTTGTACCTTATACTTCAATAAAAAGTGTTAAAAAAATAAATTTGTAAATAAGGTGTAGCCCAAAGGAATCTGCCATTCCTGATGTTGGGAAGTTTCTCCCCTACTTAACAGTATATCAGAAACACTTCCCCTCCCTGCCCAGTGGGTACCACTCACATTTTTAGTGGTTATAAAATATTCTGCCCAGTGGATATACCATAATTTACTTATTAACCACCCATAATAGTTGGGCATTTTGGTTATTTCCAACTTTTTGCTGTTACAACTCATCTTTGGGGGGTTCTACAGCTGTGCAAATGACCAATGGACTCCCCGGCCTTTTAGAACCTTGACTTCCTATTGTTCCATATCCCACCTCAGCCACCCAGGCCCCTTGGCCACAGTCAGGACCCAGGCATCACCGTTGCTTGTCCCTCCTCCAACATCACTCACTCAAATGTCCTACTCCCTGACTGCATCCTTCCTCCCTTCCCACCAAACTCCTCAACATGGCCTACAACACCGTATATTTTCTGGTCACTCCAGCCAAATATCCTCCCACTGTTTCTTTCACTCACTGCATTCTAGCCACACTGGCCTTCAGTCAGCTCCTCAAGCAAGCCAAGCTCTTTTCTGCCTCACGGCCTTTGAACATGCTATTCTCTATATCTCAAATGCTTGTCCTCCCCATTCATCATCTGGCAGTGTCTGTTTATCCCACAGGTCTCCATTTGTACCTCTATGAAATGTTTCTCCTGGACAAGCCCGTCCTGCCCATCTAATTAGGGCCTTCCCCACTGTTACCCTGCCTTGTAGCACCCTATACTTTTCTTTCAGAACCATTTGTTGCAATATGTAATTATATGTTTATGTGATAGTTTTATTAATTTGTAGCTTCCCCCCTACCCCTCTAAAAAGTAAGCTCCTTGAGATCAAGGATCATGTTTATTTTGATCACCACTGCATACCTTGTAGCTCCCACCATTACTGGCATGTAATAGAAGCTTCATAAATATTTGTTGAATAAATGAAAATAAATGGTTCTACAAGACATCTAAGTTTTTAAGCCTTTTGATAACAGTTGCCAAATTGTTCTCTGTAAAGATGTCTCAATTTAGTCTTTGATCAGAGCATCTGACTTCAAACTTGTGAGCTCTGGGTATTTTTTCCTAGTTTTTGTCAATGGCCGATTTTGTCAGAACCCGTTTTTTCCCCCTGAAAGCTCCAATACCTGAAATGCAGCCTCTTGATATTTCTTCCAGAAGCCCACTTCTAAATCAACCTGTAATTTAGTGGCAGCCCCTCTACAGCACACCTGCATTCATTTACTTATTTATTCAGTAAGGACGACTGGGCACCGCCTATAAGCCGGGCACTCTGCTGGGGGGTGATGGTAGTTGCTGGCCCCTCTGGCTAACCACACACGGTCACGTGGACACACACGTGCACACACTCTCACATGCTGGTGGCCAGGCACCTTGCCCCTCTCCCCCGTAATCACCATCAGTATCTAAAGCACAGTCGGGCAAGGATGAGCTCTTTCCCAGACTCCTTTGGGGCTGGGTTGCAGGTGGAGGGTATGAAAGCACTTTGGAAACTGTAGACATAGCATGTAGGGAAAGGATTACCGTCACTGTTGTTATTGTTAATACTGTCACGGCAGACACCCTCCAGCCCACCATACCGCCCACCGCATTCTCCGAAGCCCAAGCCATCCTGGGGGATTCACCTATCCACAAGGACCACGTTTCCTGCATGCCCACAGTACACTTTTCTAGTGCGGCAGTTGCAGCAGGGGTCTGAAGCCCGCTCCAGTTATGGGGACACACCCAGTGGGGTTTGGAAGATGAGTGAGCAAGGGAAGACCCTATACAAGCATCCCTCCTCCCTCCCTGACCTTGGTGGCCCTGAGCTTGTACCTCTGTCCCAGCTGACCCTGCTTTTCCACTCGGGTGTGACTCTGGGGGTGAGGGGCGGGCAGAGGCTGTGCATCGTCTCTCTGTGACCCCCCTGAACCTGGCACCTAGCAGGCCCTTGGGAAAGGCTGGAAGAATTCCAGAGCAGGAGGAAGGTGGCTTTCTGCCCGCTCCTGCCCTGGCCGGCGCCTCCTCAGCATTGCGGCGGTCCCCACCCTCCCAGCCAGGCAGCCTCTGACACTGCCAGGCAATGATGTGGCTTCTGAGAATAGAAATGCCCAGGTGCCACCTGCAGGGCTGCGGGGAACCCACCCACCCTCCCAGCTGGTGCCCCGCCTCCTCTCCTCCTGCCCTCTCGTCAGCGGCATTCTAGGGGGTCTATGAATGCAGGGATGGGCTGGGGCTCTCGGTGTTCACCCCTACAATCCTCTCCAAGGTTGGGGGTTATGCTTTAATTATCTCTGATGTGAGACGAGGGCAGAGTCGTCACCGAGTGTTGAATGGCTGATGTGGAGGCCCAACCTCAGATCCACGTAAGGGGCAGCAGGCTGTGGATTCAGATTCAGATTCTGTAATCCATGGAGTCCGCAGCTCCCCAGGGCTGGGAGACACTGTGGGGCCAGGCTATCTGTCCCCCTGCCTCCAGGGAAAGCCAGCCTGGAGCAGAGGTGCCAGGGCGCTCAATGACAGGCAGGTAGATGGGGTCCTGGGGACCACTGCAAAGTCCCTGGAACACCCCTGAGCGGTGGGCCCAGGACTCCCACAGGGCTCTTCAAAGAGCGAAGGTCCCAGAAAGCAGGGGGTATGAAGGTTCCACGCCAACCATTACACAGCCCTTTAGAAAACAGGCAGGGTTCACCGAGGGCTTGCCATGCACCCTGGCTGGACTAGCCTTATTTTATTTTATTTTTTTTCTGGGGCCGCGCCGGGCAGCTTGCAGGATTTCAGTTCCCCAACCAGGGACTGAACCTGGGCCCTCGGCAATGGAAGTGCGGAGTCCTAACACTGGACCACCAGGGAAGTCCCTGGACCCATCTCATTTGATCCTCACACCAACCTCAATAGCAGCTACTATTTTACAGTTGAGGAAACTGAGGCTCAGACATTTAGAGACGTTACGACACTTAGAGCAGCGGTCCCCAACCTTTTTGGCACCAGGGCCCGGTTTCGTGGAAGACAATTTTTCCCACGGACGGGGCTGGGGGAGGGGTACATGGCTCAGGCGGTAACGTGACCGATGGCGAGCGACGGGGAGCGGCAGATGAGGCTTCGCTCGCTGGCCCGCCGCTCACCTCCTGCTGCGCGGTCTGGTACTGGTCCGCGGACCGGGGGTTGGGGACCCCTGACTCAGAGAATCCCTGTAGTGGTAACTCTTCCTTGACCCCAAGCCCAGCTGACCCGAGTATCAGCCTCTGCACCCTACTGCCTTCCACAGAGGCAGGCTCTTGCCAGGTTGCACCAAAGTATGTTTCAATCCCCCCCCCATCCTCTTGTATATCGAGGAGCATTACCCCCTAGGGCTGGAGCCCCTCACCTTGATCACCAAGAGCGTCAACCTTCCTGGACACTAGATAAATTTTTGCTGGTACCCCCGAGGGCAGGGGTGCGCTCAGCTGACCCAGCTCTTGATTTGGCAGACGGGGAAGCCAAGTCAGGGGAGGGGGAGGGGCTTGCTCAAGGTCACACGGTGAGAACAGCAAATAACCACCCACGGGTGGTCTTCGTGGTGAACCGGGGCCCCAGATGCTGGGGTCCTGCCCGCGGGCTGGGGGAGCGGGACGCACACACCACGCAGGGCTGGGCTGCGCTGGGGGCGCGCCGGGCTCCCAGGCAGGAGGGCTGGGCGCACAGGGGCGGCGGGACCAGCTCTTGCTGCTGGAGCTCACACAGCTGGGCCGCTGAGCTGGCTGCCAGGGAAACTGCTTGTTTCCCTGGCAGTAAAACATTGATCCTCCTTTTTCGGGCCACACAATTAGCAGGCTTCCCCTTCTATTTCGGTTGCCTTTCTCTTCAGGCTGATTTTTTTCCCCCGCTTATTCCCCCGAGGTCACATCTCTTCTAGCTCAGACCAGATGATGTTCAGAGCTTCACAGCCACTGCCCTCCGATCACCAGCCAGATCCTCCCTGAGCGTGGGCCCGGTCACCCACGCCTCTCCAATTTTTTTTTTTTTTATTTTTATTTATTTATTTATGGCTGCGTTGGGTCTTCGTTCCGGTGCATGGGCTTTCTCTAGTTGCCGCGACTGGGGGCTACTGTTCGTTGTGGTGCGCAGGTTTCTCATTGTGGTGGCTTCTCTTGTTGCGGAGCATGGGCTCTAGGCACGCGGGCTTCAGTAGTTGTGGCACGTGGGTTCAGTAGTTGTGGCATGCGGGCTCAGTAGTTGTGGCTCGCGGGCTCTAGAGCACAGGCTCAGCAGTTGTGGCGCATGGGCTTAGTTGCTCTGTGGCATGTGGGATCTTCCCGGACCAGGGCTCGAACCCGTGTCCCCTGCACTGGCAGGTGGATTTTTAACCACTGCACCACTAGGGAAGTCCCCGCCTCCCCAATTTTGACATGTGCAAGCCAGACGGACTCAAGCGAGCTATTATCTGAACAAGGGAGATAAGCTGGCTCAGTCTGCAGGTCTAATAAATGTTAGCCATTAAATTATTAATCAAACAAATGCTTAGTAACTCCTCTTTGATGCCAGGCCTGCTCTAAGTACTGTATACATACAAACTCAACGAAGCCTCACAACCACCTCAGAAGAAGATACTATTATTATTCCCATTGTACAGGTGAGGACACTGATGCTCAGGAAGGCTAAGTCATTCAGGGTCAAGGTCACACAGCTAGTAAGAGGCAGAGCTGGGATTTGAACACAGGCTGCCTGGCTCCAGAGTTTGTGCTCTTAACCAATAATTACTATTATTTCTACTAATATAATGATAATCACTATTATTATCACAAGTTTGGGGCTTGCTCTGACCAGAGAAAGGATAAATTTGTATTCTGCTCTCTCTCTGTTTTTCTGCCTGTGCCACCTGGCTTATGGGATCTTAGTTCCCCAACCAGGGATCGAACTCAGGCCCACAGTAGTGAAAGTGCAGAGCCTTAACCAGGGAATTCCCAATTCTGCTGTCTTTTCACCTAGAAAAACTGAGTCCAAAGAGCCTTTGCTTAAGAATTTGAATATTTAGGGAATTCCCTGGCAATCCAGGGGTTAGGACTCCACGCTTTCACTGCCGTGGGCCTGGGTTCAATCCTTGGTTCGGGAACTAAGAACCAAGAAGCCACGCAGCGCAGCCAAAAAAAAAAAAGTATTTTTAGCGCAGTGGCAAAAAAATTTGAATGTTTAAAGGAAAAAGTGTAATTTCAAATGCTGTATTGCTAAAGCACAAGTCTCCAACTAGCATCCCAAATGAGGCTTATAGACAGACTTAAATATTTAAAATGAACTGCCAAGATCCAAAAGGCTTCTGGTGCAGGTTAGGATGGAGTCAGTAACACTACACTCTGTCTCTTTCACTGATTATAACTAAAAACTCTGGACAGAATACATAAAGCAACTATACAAGGACTCTGCAAAGTAAATCATAGCAGGCAAACTGGGAGAAAAATTAAAACTTGAAGTAAACAACAACAAAAACCAAAAACAAACCAAAAAACTTGAAGTAAGATGAATACGGTGGTAAGTCCCCTGATTTATTTTTTCTCACATATTTTCCAGCCTAGACTCAGGTAGCTTAAACCCCAGAACTGCACGGCAGATATGAACAGAAAAAGCTCTAAAAGAAACCCTCTCTTTTAGTTTTTTTTTGGCCTCACTGCGCAACATGCGGGATCTTAGTTCCCCGACTAGGGATCGAACCCATGCCCCCTGCAGTGGAAGTGCGGAGTCCTGACCACTGGACCGCTAGGGAATTCCCTGAAACTCTCTTTTTGACGAGAGGTAGGGGAAGGGGGCCCTTTTGGGACAGAGAGAGTGGGAGAAATGTTTTTGTTTCTATTTTTGTTTTTAATTCCCTTTCCCAGCCCTACCCCAAGCCGCGGTCTCAGAGGTGGGTGGTAGCAGCAGCTACAGCACCAGGCAGGCACCTAAAACTTGGAGAGGAGGAAAATCTTTCTCTGTGGAATGATAAACTTGGAAAAACAGTCCCTGTGGTCAAAATGGGGAGGGGGAATTCCTGTTACACGTTTCTCTCGTTTTCCTCTCACCACTGCATCCTGCAGGTAGACCAGTCATGGGAGGTGTGAAACAGCACAGCATGGCCAAGACCTCAGATTTCTAACCAAAGGACCAGGAAGAGGGGCTCCTGGGAGCTTGTGGGGGGCGAGGATCACAGAGAAGAGAGAGTTTGAGATTAGGAACCGATAAGTTGTACTTGAAGTCCTGGGCCCACTCCTGAGCTGCATATACATGGAACTAACCCAAAATAGTATGCCAAAGGCTTTGAGAACTGAACTACAGAGTAGACAGTGAACAGACCGGCCCCAGGGGAGTGCACACTTGAGGTGGATCCAAATAGCACTTCAAAGGCTTTGAGAACTAAACTGACTGAGCAGCTCAGAGGGCAGGTTGGGATCTGAGGTTTCAACCTAACTGGGTTGATTTCCTGATTAAAAAAAAACAAACAAAAATTAATATTCTTCAGAGTATTTTAACAGGACCCAGAGTCTCATAATATAATATTCAGAATGTCCAGGACACAATCCAAAATTACTCGACATGCAAAGAGACAGGAAAACCTCAGCAATGCACAAGAGAAAAGATAATAAATACCAACCCCAAGATGACCCAGATGTTATCATTAGTAGATGGAGACTTTAAAGCAATTATAACCATATTCCATGAAGGAAAGGTGAACAATCTTAAAACAAATGGAAATATAGAAATTCTCAGCAGAAAAACAGAAGCTATGAAAAAGAACTGAATGGAAATTTTGGAATGGAAAAATACAATAACTGAAATATTTAAAATTCACTAGATGGGATCAGTAGCAGAATGGAGATGACAGAAAAAACAGTTGGTGAACTTGAAAACAGTGCAGTAGAAATGATCTAATCTGAGCAAGGAAAATTACCAAAGATTAAGAGGAACATTATGTAAGAGGGTCAACTCACTAAGAAGATATAACAATCCTAAATGTGCATGTACCTAACAACAGAGCTTCAAAACACATGAAGCAACAACTAACAGAACTGAAAAGAGAAACAGACAAATTGACAATTATCATTGGAGACTTTAGCACTTCTCTTCAGTAAGCAATAAAACTAGTTAGATTGAAAATCAACAAGGATATAAAAGAACTGAACAACACCATTAACCAGTTTAACCTAATTGACATTTATAGAACTCTCAGTTAATAACAGCAGAATACATATTATTTTCATGTGCGCATGGAACATTCACCAAGATAGATCATATCCTGGGGCCATTAAACAAAACTTAACAAATTTAAAAGAACTGAAATCATATAAAGTATGTGTTCTGACCATATTGAGCACATACTCAATATGTGCATTGAGCATCTTTATGACTATTGCCTTGAACTCTTTATCAGGTAGATTGCTTATCTACACTTCACTTGGTTCTTCTTCTGGCGTTTTATCTTGTTCCTTCATTTGGAATATATTCCTCAGTTGCCTTATTTTGCCTAATTCTCTTTTTATTTCTATGTATTAGGTAGGTCAGTTACATTTCCTGACCTTGGAGAACTAGCCTTATGTAGGAGATGTCTTATGGGGCCCAGCAGTGCACTCCCCTCTGGTCACCACAGCTGTATGCTCTAGGGGTGCCCCCTGTGTGGGCTGCACGGTCCCTTCTATTGTGGTGGGCTGACTACTGTGTACACACTGGTAGGTATGGCTGGCTTCCAGCCCAATTGGTTGCCAGGCCCTACCTAGTGTGGAGGCTGCTGGCCAGTGGTGGGCATGGCTGGATGCAGAGCCCAGGGTTATGGGCTAGTACCGGCCCACTGGTTGGTGGAGCCAGGTCCTGGGGTCATTGGTGGGGGGCCAGGAGTCCTGGAGCTGGTATCAGTCTGCTGGTGGGCAGGGCTGGGTCCCTACAACTAGCTTTGGGGTCCTGGAGGTCCTAGGGCTACTGCTAGCCTACTGGTGGGGAGGGCCAGGTCCCAGGGTGCCTGGGAGGCTCAGGGTGCCTACAGCAGCTAGCCTGCTGGTGGGTAGGGCTGTGTCCCTGCCCAGCTACCTGCTTAGCCTAGGGTGGTCCCAGGACTGGTGCTGACCAGCTGGTGGGCGTGGCCAGGTCTCAGGGCTAACAAGCTAGAGGGAGGACTCCAGCACGGCACTTGTCAGCACCAGTGTCCTCATGGTAGAATGAGCCCCCAAAGATGGCTGCTGCCAGTGTCTGTGTCCCCACGGTGAGTCCCAGTTGCCTCCTGCCTCTCTGGGAGGCTCCCCAAGATCAGCAAGTGGGTCTGACCCAGTCTCCTTTCAAATTACTGCTTCCGTCTGGGGTCTTGGAGTGTGAGATTTTGTGTGCGCCCTTAAGGGCGGAGTCTCTATTTCCTACAGTCGTCTGGCTCTCCTATAAGCAAGCCCTGCTAGCCTTCAAAGCCAAACATTCTGGGGGCTCATCTTTCAGATGCAGGACCCACAGGCTGGGGAGCCCAATGTGGGGCTCAGACCGCTCGATCCTTGGGCAGAACCTCTGCAATTATGATTATCCTCCTGTTTGTGGGCCACCTACACGGGAGTGTGGGTTTTGACTCTACCGCGTCTCCACCCCTCCTATCCATCTTGCTGTGGTTCCTTCTTCATACCTTCAGTTGCAGATCTTTTCTGCTAGTTTTCAGGTCATTCTTATCGACAGTTGCTCTGTAAATAGTTGTGATTTTGGTGTGCCCATGGGAGGAGGTGAGCTCAGGGTCTTCCTACTCTGCCACCTTGGCCCAAACCTCTCCGTCTTACAGACTTTAAAATTAATAGGTTAATAAGTACAGAGGATTTTTAGGGGAGTGAAAATACTCTGTATGATATTACAGTTGACCCTTGAACAACACGGGTTTGAACAGCATGGGTCCACTTATATGTGGATTTTTTTCCAATAAATTACATACGGTACTGTATGATCTGTGGTTAGTTGAATCTGTGGATGCAGAACCACAAATACAGAGGGAACGCGGATACAGAGGGCCAACTGCGGGACTTGAGCATCTGAAGATTTCGGTATCCACGCGGGTCCTAGAACCAATCCCCCTCGGATACTGAGGGACCACTGTTTAATGATGGGCATACGTCATTACACGTTTGTGCAAACCCGCAGAATATACAATATATATTTGTATATTATTTATATATATAAGTAAATTTATTTATATATGAATGATACAACACAGCCACAACCAAGTGGGGTTTATCCCCCAAGGCTGGTTCAACATTTGAACATCAACCGATGGAATCTAAAGATGACTAAAGAAAAAAACCACACGATCATTTCAATCGATGCTGACAAAGCAACTGACAAATTTGACATCCATTCATGATAAAAACTCTCAGCCAACTCAGAATAGAAGGGAACTTCCATATTCCAGAGGAATGAAAACTGATGTTCACACACAAAAAACTATACACGAATGTCTATAACAGCATTATACACAATCGCCAAAACCTGGAAATATCTCAAATGTCCTCCGACAGTGAATGGATAAGCAAATTGTTCTGTAATAAAAAGGAGCAACTGATAACAGATGGATGAATCTCAAACGCATTATGCTGGGCAAAAGACGCCAGTCTCAAAAGGTTACAAATGACGATTCCACTGACGTAGAAAGGCAAAACTATAAAGACAGAGAACAGGTCAGTGGCTGCCAAGGGCAAGAAGGAGGGGAGAGTTTGAATACAAAAGGGCAGCACCAGGGAATTTGGGGGGTGAACTGTTCTGTACCCTGATTGTGGTGGTGGTTACAGGAATCTATGCAAATATTAAAATTCATGGAATCATATGTCCCCTCCCCCAACAAAAAGTGAAATTTACTATTTGTAAAGCTAAAATTTTTTAAATTTAATTTATTTTTTTATTTTTTATTTTTTTGGCTGCACCGCACAGCATGTGGGATCTTAGTTCCCTGACCAGGGATCGAAACTGCACCCCTTCACTGGAAGGCAAAGTCTTAACCACTGGACCGCCAGGGATGTCCTAAAATATATATATATATTTTTATAAATTTATTTATTTTTGGCTGCATTGGGGTCTTCGTTGCTGTGCGTGGGCTTTCTCTAGTTGCAGCGAGCAGGGGCTACTCTTCGTTGCGGTGCGCGGGCTTCTCATTGCGGTGGCTTCTCTTGTTGCGGAGCAAGGGGTCTAGGTGCGCGGGCTTCAGTAGCTGTGGCTCGCGGGCTCACTAGTTGTGGCGCACGGGCTCTAGAGCGCAGGCTCAGTAGTTGTGGCGCACAGGCTTAGTTGCTCCGTGGCATGTGGGATCCTCCCGGACCAGGGCTCGAACCTGTGTCCCCTGCATTGGCAGGCGGATTCTTAACCACTGCGCCACCAGGGAAGTCCTAAAAAAATTTTTTTTTAATCGAGGAAACTGCACACACGGAGTAGGTTATCTGGCTTTTCTTGAAGATTTGGAAACACTTCCCCACAGCAACAATGGGTCACAGCTGTGTTAGAGCATACTCTTTAGACAGGCCTCTGCTCTGCTCCCCAGTATGCCACAGTAACCCCCAAACCCCAAGTTCCCACCCCTAGTCCCCCCCACCCCCCAGGCAGCTTCCCTTCCTGGGCCTGTGGGCATACTGGGAAGTCCTGCTGCCCTAGGGGGACCCCCAGCTGGGCTGAGCCCCTGAAGTTTTCTGCACCAGCAAAAGGAGTTCCAGGGATGGGCTTGGGGGAGGGCAGAGTTGAAACTCCCCAGCATAAAAAAGCAGCCGCAAAGGAAGGCAGGCAGGTAAAGAGGGGAGGCGCAGGCCCCTGGAGGGTCAGGGTTCCTTGAGACTCCCTGGGCCAGGCCAGGAAGTGCTTTCAGCTCTGGCAGGAGCCCTGCGACCACCACTGGGGGTCCTGTGTCCCACACAGAGCTTAGACTGCCTTCAAAGTGCTTCTGGGGAGGAGGCCCCCTGGAGGGGCTGAGGCAGCTGGTGGAGCTGAGACCCACTAGGGTAAGGAACATGGACGGGGGCATCCTGAATCCCAGGATTAGCTGGACAGTATTCCGCTGGGAGGGGGCTGGTGGGGAAGGACGTGGCCGGCTGCAAAGGGAGCAGAGTGGAGAGAGGGGTTCCGGTCAAGGCAAGAGTTCTGGCGTGTGGGAGGCAAGGTGGGATGAGCATATGGGAAGCAGGGTGTCATCAAGAATGAGGCCAGGGAGAGAGGGAACAGGGTCTGAAGGAGAAGGGCTTGGAAGCCACGCCCAGGAGGCTGCACTTTATCCCCAAGGTCTGAAGGCACAGACAGAGCAGTGACAGTCACAAGTGCCGCAGCTCCCAGCTGAAGAGCGCTTCCTAGGTGTCAGGCGTTAACGTCTCGCTCCGTCCCTCCTTACAGTCCAGCCTCTGGATAGAAAGAGCTGGGTCACTTCCATCTTTTTCCCACCACCCCAGGGGTTCCTGTCCTCCCCTCCGGCCTCAGGGCCACACGCTCAGGGCTGCTTGTTTATCCACTTTCCCAGGCAGCCCAGCTGCCTGACGTCAGGGCACACAATGGGGCCCTGTATTCTGGAGCCCCTACCCCCATCCCCAAGGGACAGAGGGCACACGGGGAGGGGGAGGCAGCCACCCGCCCTCTCCATTAATTCTCAGGACGGGGGGAGGGCGGGGAGGGAAGTCAGGCCAGAGTTTCAGCAAAACCAGCTGGAGGCAAGGACAGGGAGGGGTTCCCAAGTGGTCCTGCCAGGTCCTGCTCCTCTGGACCCAGCTGCAGACCACCCCCAGCCTCCAGAAGCCCACTCTCCCCCCGGGAAAGGCTGTCCCACGGAACCCACCAGACTTGCCCTGACTGGGCCACAGGTGGGTAGGGAAAAGCGCCTTGTATGAAGCACCCTGAGGTGTCAGGAGCTGGGGGCTTAGGGTCAGCTTTGTAATTCGTGGGGCCAGTGCAAATGGAACCATCAGGCCCCCTCGTTCAAAATTTATTTGCAATTTCAAGATGGTGACTGCAGAGCATTAAACCCCATGTGACTGCACAGGTCACCTGCCAGTAAAGCCGGCTCCGCTGGGGCTTCAGTACGTCCTCATGGTGTGACCTTGAGGCCTCAGTGTCCACGTCTACGGTGCACTCCTGAGCAGCTCACAGGACTATTGTGAGGCTCGAGTGAGACTGTGGCTCAGAAAAGGACCCAGTAGAGTGTAGAGCGCCACGGAAGTGTCCCGTGCAGAGGGGCATAAAGGGGGACGTGGCAGCGAGCCTCCACCCTGGCAGCAGCAGGTAGAGGGCAGCCAGCCAGCAGGGAGGCTGAGGGGTGGCCTCGCAGTGAGGGTTAAGGTGGTAAAGTAGGGCGGCTCCAAGCCCCTTTGTGAGGCTCAGGGATGCTGTGCTTCCCTGGCCCTCAGTCCCATACTAGCTCTGCCATCAGTGACCTCACAGAGTGGTCTTGGAGAGACCCCTCCCTCTCTGGGCCTCAGTTTCCCCATTTGGAAAATGAGGGCATTGGAGCCATTAATATTGAAGGTCTCTTCCGTTCTGAAGTCTGTAGGATCGTAATGTTTTCCCAGGGAAGTCTGGGGGTGGGCAAGGGGGTAGGCGGATAATGAGAAGAAAATCAGAGAAATAGATGAAGTAACGGGCTGGGAGCAAATGTCTCCATCCAACGTGGCTTCACTAGGGACCCGGTAAATAAATGGCGTGGGAACCCTGGAGTGTGCCCCTGGGGGATTACTCAACTGCTCTGAGCCTTTTACTTCCCCTCTTCTATAAAGTCAAGAAATTATGACAAGGGGCTTCCCTGGAGGCACAGTGGTTAAGAATCCGCCTGCCAGTGCAGGGGACAAGGGTTCGAGCCCTGGTCGGGGAAGATCCCACTTACCGCGGAGCAACTAAGCCCGTGCGCCACAACTACTGAGCCTGCGCTCTAGAGCCTGCGAGCCACAACTACTGAGCCCACGTGCCACAACTACTGAAGTCCGCATGCCTAGAGCCCGTGCTCCGCAACAAAAGCCACCGCAATGAGAAGCCTGTGCACCACAATGAAGAGTAGCCCCCGCTTGCTGCAACTAGAGAAAGCCCGCGCGCAGCAACAAAGACCCAACACAGTCAAAAATAAAATAAAAATAAAATAAATAAATTTATTAAAAAAAAAGAAATTATGACAAGGACTGAAGCAGATCTTGTTGGTCACCTCTATGCTGCCCCTCCTCTTCTCCCTCCCCTTTGGGCAGCCCTGATGTGGCTGAGATGAACAGTTGCCTTGGGGGCACCTCAACCCCAGGGCACAAGTCCTGATTGGACCAAGCCAGTCAGGTGGGCTCAGCCCCCTTGCCAGTGATTGGCTTAGGCAAAAGCACGTTGTACATTTCTGGCCAATGAGACATGAGGAAACATCTGCAGGAGGCTTCTGAGAGAGGTTTTCTTTGATGATGGGAAAAAGAAAAGACAACTCACAGGAAGTGCTCCCCGCCCTTCTTGACCTCTTGGAGAGGAGACACCACCCTGGGCCTCCCTGTGGGAGCTGATGGAATGGGGTTGGGTCCTGGATGATACCTCTGAAGCCCTGAAGGAACCAGCCCTGGAGCTGCCCTAACTCTGGGCCCAAGTGCTAGGACAAAGGATACATTTCCTCAGCATATAAGCCATTTTGCATTGGTTCCTGGTTCGTAAGGTGGTGGCTTCGGGGGGATGCTGACAGATGAAGGACCCCTCGTTTAGCAGCTGCAGGGGTTAAAGGCGGTGGTGGGAGGGTGGCTGCGGGAGTGAAGTGCTCAGCGCACAACGGAGAGCGGCCATGGGGTTGGGGTGCCTCTGGCCAGGTGGCCAGGAGGGCCAGTCACATGGTACCCAGGCCACCACCTCCAGGGCTGAAAATGCCCTCCTTTATGAGACCCCCAGTGTGTCCCAGTGTCACCAGGCGGCCCCTCATTCACAGCCTGGCTTCTGCTGACCAGAATCCCTTAGGCCACCCAAGAGGGCTTTGTTTGGTGTCTGAATAGGAATGAAAGGGTTAGAAGCCCAGGTGGTCTCTGAGGTAAACCGGCCTATGCATCCATCTGTCCCTCTGTCCATTCCTTCAGCAAATGTCTCCTCGGCTCCTCAGCCCGACTGCCCTGTGGGGAGACAGACCAGCTCCCAGGAGGCTCCCAGGAAAGGGACAGCTGTCCTGATATATTTTTGAGTGAAATAAAAATAGCCTAGGGAACAGCACAAAAGTGTGTAGATGACTGTTAACACTGCCACAAGCCCAGGGGCAGTATAATGTCACCTCCTCCACTTACCAGCTGTGTGACCAAGGGTGACTGACTCAACCTCTCTGAGCAATAGCGTCTGCCTCACGGGGTGTTAGGATTTAAAGGGAAAAACATCGAGACTTAGCCTGGAACCTGGCACAGAGCAAACTCTAGATAAATGGGTGTGTTCCAGGCACACCATGCCTGGAGGCTGGTCACGAAGCTGTAAACACAGGTTACCTCCTTCCGCTGGGATGGCAGTCCTTTCACCTCTTCTTTCTACATTCTTTAATTGGTTGAATTTTTAAAATGAATTGGGGACTTCCCTCGTGGTGCAGTGGTTAAGAATCCACCTGCCAATGCAGGGGACACAGGTTCGAGCCCTGGCCTGGGAAGATCCCACACGCCCTTCTGCAGAAGCTGGCTGGCCCTCCTGGAGCCCCGACCCCGAGGCAGGGCATAATGGCAATCCCAGGGGGCTGCCCCATCTCAGGCTTACTCGCCCCCATTTCCTCTCTGCTGCAACCATCCCTTCTTGCAGCCACCCCCATGCAAAGCCCCCGGGGAAATTTCCTCGGGGCCAGCAGGGCCAAATGGTGGTGCAGGGTAGGGTGGGGTAGCTTCGAGTTCATTTATGTCGAGGGAGTTCTTTGCAGACGCAAAGTTCTCTTCCCATCAGCACAGCAGTAAAAAAAAGGGAGGCAAGAGGCCTCATACACAATTTACGCCCTAATTTATAATTTATATCTCTCCCCCCAGAGAAAGTGGGTCGGAGGCCTGGGACGGAGGCAGGAGGACCAAGGCGAGAGGGTCCCTGGTACCATCCTGCGAAGGCCCTGCAGCACCAGAGGGACCGGGGCTGTAGCACCTGCCCACTCTCACCACATGGACCTTCACGCCAGCCCTCGAAGGAAGGGTCCCCGGATTCATTTACGAGACCAGGAAAGCAAGGTTCAGGAGGGTCAGGGGCTTGGAGGGGGTCTCCCAGTGAGTCCAGTGAGGAGGGAGGCCAGCCAGGTGTGAGCCTGGCCTTCCGACCCAGAGCCTGTGCGGCCCCCAGGCAGAGGGACGAGGGAGAGTCCCAACCCCGTCACCCCAACACAGCTCTGCTGGGTCTGGTAGCCGGGGTGGAGCCTGCATTCTCTAAGGCCTCCCCCTGGAGAGTCTGAGGAGGCCGGGGAGGGGATCCGAGGTGAACGGCTGGTGGACCTCACACAGGCAGAGACAGTGGGCCGGTCCTCACCCAGGGTCCTGGGGGCTTTGGGCTTTGAGCCCGGCATGTGCCCTCCGAGGCTGGCAAGAGGGCAGTTAGGTGGCTGGCGGGGGATATTCTCGCAGCAGCAGCAGCAGCAGCGAAAACAGAGGGGCTTTGCCATCACCTCCTGCCGGGCAGACTCAGCCCACAAGGGTCACAACCTCTCCAGGCGTGTGATGGGTCCCCGTCGGCCCCCTCGCTGGGCTGAAAGCTCCTTGGAGTAGTAGCAATAATAATGATGGTGACAATGATACAATAATCGGTAACACTTAGGAGCAGTTACTAGGAGGCAGGCATGGTTCTAAGAGCTGTTCGTGTATTAATCCACCTACACTCCACAAGCCTAGGAAGTAGCTTCTATCACCCATCCCCACTTTACAGACGAGGAAACTGAGGCACAGAGAGGTTAAGGACTTTCTAGGAAGTGACGAGCCAGAATTCAAATTTAAGAGCCTGCACTTTTTTCTGCTCTGCGATACCACCTTTTCAATTTACTCTTGTACCTGCGGTGGCGCCTGTCACAGAGCAGATGCTCACGGGTTCCTCCACCACCATCACCATCATCATCATCATCAACCTGGGGTCACACTGGTGGTAGCAGCAGGCACACTAGCAGCGGGCTATACCTAGTGCCATGCTTCCTCTTCTAAATGTCCCTAAAGCTACAGAGGGTCCATAAAAATAACCTCCCTGCATAAAGGGCTTAGGATGCAGCAGGCACTAAGAGCTCTGCCTCATTCTTTCATTCTCTGCTCACAATACCCCTATGAGGACAGCATACCTGCACCCCCATTTCCCAGATGAGGCTAAAAAGCTCAGAGACCTATCCCAG
This sequence comes from Balaenoptera acutorostrata, assembly GCF_949987535.1. NCBI lineage: Eukaryota > Metazoa > Chordata > Mammalia > Artiodactyla > Balaenopteridae > Balaenoptera > Balaenoptera acutorostrata. The sequence continues at coordinate 18,000,324 of NC_080083.1, read as the reverse complement.
GTCATAGAGCCAGCAAGTTGGAAAGCTGGGAGTTGACCTCTGGCCTATCCAGCCCAGAACCTGAGTCCTTGACCACAGAATCCTCCTGCCCCCCAAACCCTCATCAGGCAGCCTTGCTTGCAAGTCACACGATTTCAGGGAGGAGCTCAGGCAGAGGTGGAGCTCCGGGCACTGGGCCGGCCCCCTTCCCTTGCACTTGCTTTATCCACTCCCTCGGTCGTTCAGGTAACACTCGCTGTGCCCTCGTTACGGGCCACATGCTGGGCTGGGTGCTGGGGACCGAGCCGAACCCAGCTCTGGTCCCCACATTCCGTCTCCCAAGAGAATCACAGAAACAAACGCCCCTCACGCGTGCTCCCACTACCTGCTGTTTCTCTCTGCCCAACGTCACGTTGGCAGGTGCACCCCGCTTTCCTTTGGGGAACTACCCCTCCCCATTCCAGGGAGTTGGACCTGACCAGGCCTGGCCTGTCAGCGATTCCCTGCTTCCAAGCATAATTCTTTGCCTCAAATGGGAAAAGAGCAAACATCATTAAAACGTTTAATAGATGTTGGGAAGACATGTGGTACAATGTACCATCTGGTCTTGGATAACATTCTAACGAGGAAAATGGGGCAAGGAGGGGGTGGTATTTATTAACGTGCAAAAGATGATAAACCTAAACCCAGGTAGCAACGTTACACTCAATGGTAGTAAGCAACAGTCACTCCATTTAAAAACCTAATAAGAAAGGGATGATGGGGGTCTGCTTCTGCCACAAACCCTTATGCCTACTGGCTCCACCAACCAGTCCAGGACCAGAGCAGAGGGCAGGGAACAACCTCAGCCCTCCAGCCACTTCTGGCTGCCCGACACCCTGTGCCCAGCAAGTTTCAGTCTGTCCATCCCCCGGCTGTGCTGCTGCTGTCTTGTCTCCCTGCCTTTGGAGGCTGGCGTCCTCCCCGACCCTCAGTCAAGACGCACGACTACCTCTCGCCAGCCTCTTCCCTCTGCATTAGGCCCCCTCCCACGGCGACACCGGCCTCAGCAGCACTGCCTTTGGGACGCTGTCTGTGAGAGCACCCAGGGCAGCTGCAGCTCAGGCACCCACCCTGGCCTGTTTTCCTTAACTTGCAACTCAGCCATGTGGCCAGCATCCCAGCATTCCTCACTCCCGAGCCCTCCTAAGTCAGGGCCATGTCTCAGTACCCACCCAGGTTCCAACTAATTTTATTTAAAAAATTCCTTTTCACATTATACAATTTCCTTTTTAAAAATTTTTATTGAAATACGGTTGATTTACAACCAACTAGTTTTAGGTACTTCCCTGGTGGTCCAGTGGTTAAGACTCTGAGCTTCCACTGCAGGGGTCGTGGGTTTGATCCCTGGTCAGGAAACTAAGATGCCACATGCTGCGTGGTGAGGCAAAAATAAATAAATAAATAAAATTTAAAAATAAAAATAAAATAATAGGGGGCTTCCCTGGTGGCGCAGTGGTTAAGAATCCGCCTGCCAATGCAGGGGACACGGGTTCGAGCCCTGGTCTGGGAAGATCCCACATGCCACGGAGCAACTGGGCCCGTGAGCCACAATTACTGAGCCTGCGCGTCTGAAGCCTGTGCTCCGCAACAAGAGAGGCCGCGATAGTGAGAGGCCCGCGCACCGCAATGAAGAGTGGCCCCCGCTTGCCACAACTAGAGAAAGCCCTCGCACAGAAACGAAGACACAACACAGCCATAAATAAATAAATTAATTTAAAAAAAATGTAAATATAAGCAGTTCTTTAAAAATAAATAAATAAATAAAATAAAATAAAATAATAAAACAACCAACTAGTTTTAGAAGTGTGTGTGAGTCCCATCTCAGAAGGAAAAGTTGGGACTTCCCTGGTGATGTAGTGGTTAAGAATCCACCTGCCAATGCAGAGCACACGGGTTCAAGCCCTGGTCCAGGAAGATCCTACATGCCGCGGAGCAGCTAAGCCCGTGCGCCACAACTACTGAGCCTATGCTCTAGAGCCTGCGAGCCGCAACTACTGAGCCTATGCGCTGCAACTACTGAAGCCCATGCACCTAGAGGCCATGCTCCGCAACAAGAGAAGCCACCGCAATGAGAAGCCTGCGCACCGCAACAAAGAGTAGCCCCTGCTGGCTGCAACTAGAGAAAGCCCGCACAGCAATGAAGACCCAACTCAGCCAAAAATAAATAAATTAATAAAAAAGGAAAAGTCATTAGACTCATAAATATAAGAAAAGAAGACATAATGAAATTATTTTTTGAAGAGGACATGATTGCTTACCTAGAAAATCTCAAGAAATCAACCAGAAAAATTACAAGTAATAAATGAGTTCATACCAGTGGGGAGATATGTGATAAATTTACAAAAATCAATTGCATTCCTATATGCTAGTGACATGCAGCTAGAAAAAAAAAATCAGTGGAAAAAAAAAGTTTCATTCTCAGTAGTAACCAAACACATTAAATACTAAACACTAGTTTAGCCTAATTGTAAGACATTTATTTTTAATGTTAGTATTTTGCTCCTACTGGGAGAACTAAATATATAATAAAGATGGTAATACTCTCTAATTTAATAAGTTTAATGCAATACCAATTAAAGAACTTGAAAATGTGTTTACATACTTATAAATCCATAAACGGTGAAGAATCAGAGAGCTTTTTTTTTTAAAGCTGACTTTTTTCAATTTTAAAATATAGCAAGTAATAATGATCAAAATTTATAATGTTGCATTAAAAACAAGACAAAAAAAATCTTAGAGCATCAAAAAGGAATAACGATGGTAATGGATTATAACACATGGGAAAGAAAAGAATCCATGAGTCCATAGTGACACTCAGGAAAGGTGGTGAAGGAAAGATCTTCTATACAGAACAACCTCTATCTCTAGAAGGAATGAAAGAAAAATCACCATTTTGCAACCACCAGTGTAATTTATGCAGGCAAGGAGCATCAAGGGATGCTAAAACCATTGTGTGAGAAGCTATTTGAGAACCAAATATTTACACTGTCTAAGGTACCATCCCACAGACTACTTATTAATTATAAAGGGGAAAAAGTACCATTATACTGACGAGATCAAGCAGACGCGGGTTTAACCAACTGATCAAACTCAGCATCACCAATAATGGGACAAACCGATATCATGTGACTCCTTATGTGATGCCCTGAGGAGTACACACCATCACCTCTCCTTGCCAAAAGTGCGAGGAAACAACCAGACATATCCAGGCGACGGGACAGCCTATAGGACAACCGACCCAGGCTCGGCAGAAAATGTCAGTGTTGGTTACAGAAGCAAAGAAAATCAGAGATAGTTCTAACTTCGAGGAGATGAAACAGGAAAATGACAAACTAGACGCCATATGTGATCCTCGATTGGATCCTAGATCAAAACAAAAAGAAGCTAGGAAGGACATTTTGAGGACAACTGGGGGAATTTGAACATGGACTGAATATTAGATGACTGTTGAATTAACAGTAAGTCTTAGGTGTGATGGTGGCACTTGTTTACACAGGAGACTGTCCTTGTCCCTACACTCTGAAGTGTTCATGGGGAAAATGTCAAGATGTCTTCACTTACTTAAAATGCTTCTGCAAAGCAACATTAAAGGAGATAGATGACAGGTTATCAGTGACAAAATGAAAGAAAGAAAAAGCAATTGTGACAAAGTGTAACAGTGAATCTAGGTAAAGAGTATCCGGGTATTCATCACATCCTTCTTTCAACTTTTCTGTTCGAACATTTTCAAAATAAAGCATGAGAAAAAAGTAGAAAAAAAGAATCAGTGTAATTCAGTTCTAGTTTAGAAATAAATTCAAACTATTAACAAACCAAATGTTGGATGAACCTCATAATAAATTCCAAATGGGTAAAAGTCGAATATTTTTACAAATTGGGGGTTTTAACAAAATAGCTTATTTATTCTTGCTAGAGATGGGGAATAAGTTCCTAACTACTAAAAAGTGATAAATATAATTAGAAATAATGCAGATACGATATAACTGGAAAAAAGAAATATTCAAATGTAGAACTTTTTTTTTTTTTTTAATTTATTTATTTAATTAATTTATTTATTTATTTTTGGCTGTGCTGGGTCTTCGGTTCGTGCGAGGGCTTTCTCTAGTTGCGGCAAGTGGGGGCCACTCTTCATCGCGGTGCGGGGACCGCTCTTCATCGCGGTGCGCGGGCCTTTCACTATCGCGGCCCCTCCCGTTGCGGGGCACAGGCTCCAGACGCGCAGGCTCAGCAGCTGTGGCTCACGGGCCCAGCCGCTCCGTGGCATGTGGGATCTTCCCAGACCAGGGCTCGAACCCGTGTCTCCTGCATTAGCAGGCAGATTCTCAACCACTGCGCCACCAGGGAAGCCCCCAAATGTAGAACTTTTGAGTAATAAAATGTAATCCAGGACTTCCCTGGTGGCGCAGTGGTTAAGAATCCTCCTGCCAATTCAGGGGACACAGGTTCGAGCCCTGGTCCAGGAAGATCCCACATGCCGTGGAGCAACTATGCCCGTGCACCACAGCTACTGAGCCTGCGCTCTAGAGCCCACGAGCCACAACTACTGAAGCCCACGTGCCACAACTACTGAAGCCCACGTGCCACAACTACTGAAGCCCACGCGCTAGAGCCTGAGCTCCGCAACGGGAGAGGTGACTGCAGTGAGAAGCCCGCACACCACAACAAAGAGTAGCCCCCGCTCGCTGCAACTAGAGAAAGCCCGCGCGCAGCAACGAAGACCCAAAGCAGACAAAAATAAGTAAATAAATTTATTAAAAAAATTAAAAACGGTCTTCCCTGGTGGCGCAGTGGTTGAGAATCTGCCTGCCAATGCAGGGTACACGGGTTTGAGCCCTGGTCTGGGAGGATCCCACATGCCGCGGAGCAACTAGGCCCGTGAGCCACAACTACTGAGCCTGCGCGACTGGAGCCTGTGCTCCGCAACAAGAAAGGCCACGACAGTGAGAGGCCCGCGCACCGCGATGAAGAGTGGCCCCCGCTTGCCTTAACTAGAGAAAGCCCTCGCACAGAAATGAAGACCCAACACAGCCATAAATAAATAAATAAATAAATAAAATAATACAGACATACACTTTGAAATAAATAAATAAATAAATAAAATAAAAATAAAATTATAAAGATCAAAATAAAAATTCCCCTTGATAAGCGCTCAACAGAGATGGACATAACAGTTTATGCAGAAGGAAATACCCAGAATAAACAGCAACGTGGAAAAAATGCAGTCTCGTTAGCCATTAAAAATGAAAATTTAAACAAGTTTGAAATACTATTACACACTCATTAAACTGGAGAAACAAATCTGAAATAATACTCAGTGTAGATGGGAGAAACGGGCATCCTCATTCTTCAGGCAAGGTCAGATATTCGGCCAAACAGGAGGCAGGAGAGAGGAAGGGGAGGAGACTGAAGGAGAAACAAAGACCACCCACGGCCCCAGAAAGCATGGCCAGAAGCCCAAATGGCTGTGGCCAGATGAGTGGGCAAACAGGCTCTCGATTCCATCCACTCAGTGTCTAGATCATGGGAGCACGTGTCCCCTGGCAGTGCCCACTCGGGGTCAGGGGTTTTGAGAAACCCATACCAGAGGCCAGTCCTCTGGCTGGCAGCCAAGCACTGGGCTGGGAAGTGCCCAAGCAGGCTGGGACCCAGCGGTTGGTCAGTGGCACTGAGGGAGGTCCAGCCCAGCGTGCAGTGCAGGCTTGGGGGTGCCCAGGATCCTTCCCTCCTCACTCGCCATGTCCACTCTTGGGAAGCACTGCTCTCTTTGGGCTCCACCCCGCCCGCACCAGCTCAGGGGCTGGGCCCCGCAGAGGCTGCTGGCGAGCCAGGGGTTGACCGGCCCGCCCAGGTTCCCCTCCAGGTGTACCCGGCAGAACGGAACGCAGTGGAGACATTAGTAGTGACTGATGGGATGGTCAATCCTGGACCAGGCAGAGAGGTGACATGGCTCTGTCTGGGACTCAGACACAGGAAATATCATTAGGCGGAAAGGGGCCAAAAGAGCTCATATACACTGGTCACGACCGCATGTGCGTGACCGCTAAGGACAGGACATAGATTCTGAGGTCTAAAAATACAGCTTAACACTAGTTAGCTTTCTTGTCCTCTAGAGTTGTTTATAAAATGACAACAATATTGGGAACGTTTCTGTTTTTAAAATAAAGAGCAGCTGCCCTCGGGAGGGTTCCTGAGACTGAGGGCAGGCCGGGGAGCCCGGGAGCTGCCCAGGTGCGTGAGCGTCCTCGAGCTGCCAGGTACCCGCACCTGGGCTCGGGCCCCATCACCCAGTCACCTGGGTGGGGTCACAAAGGACTCATGAAAGGATGCTCTGTCCTGTTTGTCCCAGCTCCGTGCTGTGAGGTCCTGCAGACGGCCCGGCAGCCGCCCTCTGACCCTCCCCTTCTCTCCAGCAGCTCAAACGCCCTCTCCTTGTCCCTGGACCGGAGCAGAGCCCTCCCAGCTCGGCCTGCTTTCCCCCGCCCCACGTGATTCCAGATGGGCTTGCCTAAAACACAATGAGCCATGTCCCCCTTCAGCTTCAACCTTCGGGATAAAATCCACCCTGTTCTCTCCACTGTGCCTCCACCTGCCTGGTCAGCCCCTCCCCTCTCTCACCTGTCCGCCTCCTGCCAGGTATGTTTCTCCTCTGGCACCGCCATCCTTCCCTTCTGCCCTGGTGGACCCTGGTGTTCAAGACTCAGGCCCAGCATCACCTCTGGGAAGGCTTTTCCATCTCCGGGCAGAGTGAATCTGCTGTCTTCACACCCCAACTACACCTAAACGGGCCTCCAGCCCTGCCCTTCTCACAGGTGGACCAAGATTTCTATCTTAGAGCCCCCTCCCCTGCAGAAGCTCCCTCCCTCAGGGAAGGAGTCCTAACCTCTCCATCTGCGTATCCTCTCACACTGTAACTGAGCAGGACCCTATGGGGCCTTCCCAGGACAGACCACCCCCATGTCCTCACCTGCCTCTTACTTGTAGAAAAACTTGAGCCTCCGAGGCTTTCCCTGAGTTCCAAAGAGCACACTTATCAGAGAAGTGAGAAAAGGCAGAAACAAAGGAAAACAGTCAAGCAAGACAAAATAATAATAATTTAGCCACTAAACAAAGTCAAGGACCTTTAGTTCCTCCTCAAGGGCTATAGATAATATTCTGAGCCATAGCCTTGACCTAGTTTGCAGATACTGAAATCCCACCAAGTGGAAGAACTTAAGTGCATGCTGACCACGAGCATGTAGACCCCAGACCAGTTGGAACCATAAGGTTGATGATGTTGACTCCTGATGACCTCACCACCAACCAATCAGAAAAATGTCCGTGAGCTGATCTTGTCCCCTGCAACTCCCTCCCTCACTCTGTCTTTAAAAACCTTTCCCTGAAAGCCACTGGGGAGTTCAGGCCTTTTGAGCATTAGCTGCCTGGACTCCATCCTTGGTGCCTGCAATAAATGCTGCACTTTCCTTCACCACAACCCGGGGTCAGTAGATTGGCTTTACTGAGATTGGGCGAGTGGACCCAAGTTTGGTTTGACAGCACCAAACTTGACACAGAGCAGGTGCTCAAAAAGATCTGTAAAAGAATGGAAATGGATAGCCCACCCAGAAAACCTAGAGTTAGTGGTGGTTAACAGTCACATTAGCAAACACACGTTGCTAACATTATCCCCACTTTATAGATGAGGAGACTGAGGCACAGAGAGGTTAAGTAACTTCTCAGGGTCACGCAGCTAGAAAGTGGCAGAGCCGGGTCTCAAACCAGGTGAGCCTGATGCCAGGGCCCCGGCTCCCAAGCTCTTCTCTGTAGCACAGAGAGAAAGTTAAAGCTGACCTGGCCTGAACAGAGACACTGGAGGGAGGTGGAGGAGATGGGGAGCAAGAGGGGTCAAGGCCAGCTGGGGCCACAGGGCCTCCGTGGCTGGGAGGAGACAGCAGCGCCAGCCTAGAAGATGGAGGAGCCCGGAGAACGTGGACTGGGTGCCGGCGGGGTGTCCGGATTGAGAGTCCGGGCCCTGCCCCTGCTACACACCCATCTGGGACTGCAGAGGATTGCGGAAGGGCGCCAGGCAGGAAACCGGAGCAGCCAGAGAAATGCTGGCCTCCCGGGGGCTCTTTAATCACCATTTGCACAGGAAGTGGTGGCGATGCATAATTCAGGACGTGGTTGCAGGCAGCCTCTCTCTGCTCTGAAAAGTCAGCTCCTGCTGCCACCTGCCACCTTCCACAGCATCTTCCGGGTGGCACACTGCCCGCAGCCCCACCTACACGCAGTGCCTGCCCACCCTGCAGATTACAAATCTACTTCTACTTACAGCCCCTGCCTGGCGCTGCTCCGCCCCTGGAAGCCAGACCACCCCAGATTTAGAAAACCAGAGGAAGCCTCGGATTGGAAGTTTCTATGTCAAATTTCTGAAACTCAGATCTGATCATCTTCCCCCTCCCCTGACACTGGAACCTGGAACCCTCCAATGGCAGGCAGCTAAGGAGGCAGCTTTAGAATCCATCATAATAAGCACCTTTTAAATAACCTGGGCTTTCTCTTTTTTCAGAGAGGCTTCAGCTCTTGCCAGACCCAATGGCCTGCGTGGGAAGTGAGAAATCATAAAAACAGCTAACTCCAGTGAGCGTAGGCAGGTGCTGGGGTGTTGCTGCCTGTCCAAAACTCATCTGAGCCAGTCACACAGTCCCAGCCCCTGAGCCCTCCCTAAGATCCCTAAGGTCACCAGCTGACCCCTTGCTCCAGCCTGAGCTCTCACCCTCCTGCCCTTCCTGTGCCTTCACCATGCGGAGCCACTTGTCACTCCCTGAAAATGCCAGTCCCCATCCCTGGATCTGGGCTTAGGCTTTGCGCATGTAGATATTCAATAAATGTTGGGTGGTGGATGGACAGATGGGGAGGCTGGGGAGGCTGGTGGAAGGGTGGGTGAACAGACGGATGGACCAATGGATGGATGGGTAATGAATGGGTAAGTAGATGGGTTGATGGCTGGGTTGATGGATGGATGGGCAGGTACACAGATGGCTGGGTGGATGGATGGATGGATGGATGAGCAGGTAGATGGCTGGATGGAGGGGATGATGAATGTGTAGACAGATGGATAAGTGAATGTATAAATGGATGCATTGTTGAATGGGCAGGTAGGTAGTTGGATGGATGGGTAGAGGGAATGAAGAGCAGCAGTTCTAGGAGATAGACCTTAGTTCACTGTATGAAACAGAACTCAGCCAGAGCCTTCTCAAGATGACATGGCCTTGCCTCGGCAGGCAGTGAGTCCCCATCTCTTGGCAGGGCTGTTCTACAGCAACACAAGCACTGAATGGACCTCTACTCCCCTTTGGGTTTTTGTTCTCGTGTAAATCAACCCTCTGTCTACGCTGTCCAGGTACTAGCCTCAGACTTGGGATCTCTCCTGGGGACAGTGTCCACTAGAGGCCTATGTGCAATCAACAAATGCTTTTTGGAGCAATTTCTCTGAGTTTTGTGCCACAGCAAGTTAGACTCAAGGTCCTAGGTCTAAAGGGAACTTAGAGATCCTTGTAGCTCTAGTTTGGGCTGTGGCGACCAGGAGGCCCGCTCTCCCCTTGATCACACTGGTAGACACACTTCGGGATTCTGAGCTGCTTTGCTCTCCCTGTCCCCAAGAGCGTGCAACTATGGACAATGGGTCCCTCAGCAGTGACCCCAGGAGTGGTAGTCTGCAAAGAATTGGTGGCCCTAAGCTATGGCTCCTGGGGGGCCTCCAAGAATCAGAAGATGCTGGGAATGCAGGAGACAGTGAGGGGCAGAAGGGTGCAAAGAGCCCAAGTCTAGTTGGGGGGTGGCTCTAATTGATCCACTGGAGCGGGCCAATGGTCACGCCAGCAGCACGTTCAAGCAGTGAATTACGGCTCTAGCCGGTTCTTACTCTGTGCAAGGAGGAGGCGAGGGCAGCTCTCAGACCAAGAGGCTGGGCAGACGGGCAGTCAGCACCCCAAGACGGGTAGCATCTTGCCTAGAAGATGCCTTCTGGCCTGGAAGATGAGATGCCCCAAGCCAGTCCAGCTGAGTCCTTGGACCCCCAAACTCAAGCCTGGCTTTTAAAGGGGGCTGAATCACACCTTATCAGGTTCTGTGTTCTTCCCTCATTTCTCTGTTATGGGCAGGGAGACCTAAGGGCCAGGGTAGGAGGAGGCAAGGGTCTGTCAGGAGGAGCAGGGCTGAGGCGCATTCCCTGGATCTGTCCACTGCTGGCTCCACAGCCCCACTGGGACGCCAGGTGCATCTCAGGTTTCACAGGCCAGCGTGGAACTCCTTGACTCCTTGCCCAGCCTGCCTCCAGCCTCAGTCTTCCCCATCCACCAAATGGCAGCCTCTGAATTCTCCAAATTCTCTCCTTTCACACCCACTTCCAACGGGCTCTAGTGATCCAAAGCCAGCCACGTCTCCCCAGCTGCACCCCTGCTCTGTGCCTCCAGCAAGTCTCACCTGCCTGGAGTGACAGCCTCCCCACCGGTCTTCCCGCCCAGCCCCTGCCCTCTCCCTTAAGTCCTCTTGCCGTACCTCTAACCCCCAGGCCCCCTCCTGCCTCTGCCCGGATCAGTTGCCCCCAGATCTCTGCAAGGCGCAGCCCCCCACTTCATTCCAGGCCCCACTTAAATGTTCATCTATGACAGAAGAGGCCACCCGTGGTCATTCTAAGGGCAAAAATCTTTTTGTCTCAGTATTTTCTGTTTCTTTCTACTCCTGTACCTTCCTCCACCCAGCAGTAATTGTCGTTCCTTTGTCAGTTTCTTTTCCAGCCCCTCCCCCATGGAAGCTCCGGGCCACTCCTGATTCCCAGAGCCTGGAAAAGTTTTGGCATAGAGTAGGTACGCAAGATATTAATCGAAAAAAAAACTTTTTAAAATCCTGGAAACATGTATTAAGACAATCACCAGGGCTTCCCTGGTGGCGCAGTGGTTGAGAATCTGCCTGCCAATGCAGGGGACACGGGTTCGAGCCCTGGTCTGGGAAGATCCCACATGCCGCGGAGCGGCTGGGCCCGTGAGCCACAATTACTGAGCCTGCGCGTCTGGAGCCTGTGCTCCGCAACAAGAGAGGCCGCGACGGTGAGAGGCCCGCATACCGCGATGAAGAGAGGCCCCCGCTTGCCACAACTAGAGAAAGCCCTCGCACAGAAATGAAGACCCAACACAGCCATAAATAAATAAATAAACAAATACTTTAAAAAAAAAAAAAAAAAAAGACAATCACCAACCACCAATGCAAAAGGTATTTCCATTAAGGCTACTCTGTAAAAATTTCAGGGCATTCACCCAATCATGTGAGGTCAGGCATGATATTCACTGTTTCCAGGCCAGAGGGCATTTCTCCTCCATCCCGCCCCAGATCTGGGGCACCCAGCTCTAACTGTCTACCGCAGGCAGCTGCCAGCCTCCCCTTCTGTGCTCCACCGGTGGGGACGACCGCTGGGGGGCCCAAAGGGGCCGCTGCAGCACGAGGCAAAGGAGCACCTCCTCTCCACCCCACGAGCCCCGACTCACACACACACAGTCCAGGGCTGGGGCAGAACCCCCCGCCAAACCCCTACAAACGGACCCGTGAACACGGGTGCTCGGGGTGGGGCACCTGGGGGGGACCCGCCAGGCACTTGGTGGCTGCATCAGCCCCAAATCCGCACTGACCCCCTCAGGCTGTGGCAGTGGAGCCCTGGCCCACGGAAGGAGGAGCGCGGTTCCTCAGCCATCCATCCACCACCCACCAGGGTCCTGGGTTCCCCGTGCGCGGGAATCCGGAGGTCCAGCCTCCCTCCTGGCTCTGCCTCCTAAGCCGTCAGCCACAGGTGAGGTGCTCCTCCCTCTGTCCTGCTCCCACACCTCCCCATCTCCTTTCTCCTTCTTTGCTTCTTTGGTTCTCTTCCAGGTGCAGGGGAAAGCTCCCGGGCCTCAGAGTCAAGGCCAGATCTGACAGCCGCTCTGCCTGCCCAGCCTGGTGACCCTTCACCATCCACCTGGGAAAAGGGATAAATTCTTCTTCACAGGGTGAATGGCCGATACCCATGCTGGGGCTTGTCTGTGCTTTGAGAGTCTCCATCCACTGCAACCGGTCCGAGGGCGTGTCCTACTATTTGGAAGGCCTGATTCTACCCCACTTCTCCACTCAGATCTCAACAAGGGAGGCACGGGCCACACCGCCCTCCACCAAGCCCTCCACGACCTGGAGCTTCTTCCTGCTCTAGATCCTGGTACCTTGGGAATGAAGCTATAGCACAGAGAGGTTTTGCCACATGGATTCAGGCTGTGTCAAGACTGCCCGACAAGATGGACCAGTCCCCCTGGACGCTCTTCTCATACCCCTCCTCCCAGCACAGCCAAAGCGGGGTGCAGCCAGCCAGAGGCCTAAGAGCACTGGGCATCCGATCTGGGGCTTGGCCCCTCCCAGCCCGCCCCCGGAGCCTGGTGCCTCGCGCTCACTCCCTACGCCTCCCGAGGGACCGCAGCCTCAGCCTGCCTCCCACAATGACCTCCAAGCTCAGGGGCACCGGCTGCACCCAGGTGAGGCACAAACTCAGAAAAGAGAAGGTCTTTCTGGGCCCCACTCCTGTCCTGCTCCCCACTCATGGGTCACAGGCACCCCGACCTTTCCTTCGAGGCTCGGAGAACTGGGGCCTTCCTTCTGTTTTGCCAGCTCTGTCATCCCTACCATGTCCCCATTAGGGTGGGGCACTTAGAGGGGGCCTGTACTCCAAAAGAGCCTTAAATTCCTCCCTCCAGGAGTGGCGTGTTGGGCTTTGCAGGCCTTCTGGACCCCTGTCAGTTCTGCACCCGCTGCCACCGCCCAAGTCAGGACCCTCTTCCTCTCAGACCAGGTGTCACAGTCCCCTCCTGGATCCAGCCTCTGTTCTCAAGCACACATGTGACCCTGCTGCCTGGACCTTCCTACCATCCACAGGGAACGGCTGAGTCTTTCCTGATCTGGCCCCGCCCTCCCCTCTAGCCCCTCCTCCTATCACCTCCCACCTCCAGCCACAGACGTAGGGATACAGCTGCTTCTTCCCCAGCATCCCGTCCCCTCCTCTCCTGAGCAGACCCAGCTTTACTTCAGGGCTCTCCCTCCCCTGGCAGCCCCAGGACTGTCTCCTGATAAGTCTAGGCCCACCCTAGCACCCCAACCCCTTTGCCGGTTCAGACACCCAGGCTGAAGCCAGCCAGCACCAGCACTCCCTTGTGGCAGTCCTTCGTCCAGAGGGGACTTGGGGACTAAGGGAGCCCAGTCTGAACCCTTATTTCATCTCCTGCTCAATATGAACGAGGAGGCATGATGCCCCAGTTGCTTCTGGCACCTGCAAAGAAGCGGGGAAATTATAGACTAGTCCCAGGTGGGCTAAAGCTGAGTCACTGCCCCGAAATAATTCACACCACCCTTCCCAGCAGGAAGGACTGGCCACTGCTCAGAGGAGATGGTACTGGGTTAACAAATGGCAGAGACGCCACTCAACTACTTTTGAGTCCATTCTTCTAGCAAGAAGGATGGTTTTCAAACTGGAAAAGGGAGAAGGATATATTTACCAGGGATGTGGCCCAAGATATCTCTGGCCGCTCCCAATGCCTTCCACTCACAGATGCGGGAGGGCTAGAAGCTCAGAGCTGACAAGGAGGGTGGGCCGAGAACACCAGGGACTGTTCGCAGATCTGGACCTCAACCCCGAAGAACCCCCCAGCCTCGAACAGCCTCTCAAAGATGCTTGCAAGTGTTTACCAAAAACACCAATAGTAAGAGCAGCAGCAATTCTGATAGCGGGCCTACTCCGTCCCGATACTGAACACTTTACGTGTATTAACGTGTTCAAGTCCCACAATAGCGCTATGGAATGAGAACTGTTATCACCCCCATTTTATGGATGAGTAAACAAAGCCCTAGAGAGGTTAGAAACAAAAGCAATCTATCAGAAGTCAACACGGGTTCAGGGCACTGGGCCATCATTTCTCGTCCTTGTTATAGTGGTCCTGCTGCTACATATTACAGACTTTCAGGGCTGGGACAGTGCCCTTACATTCTTTGAAACGTCAACCTATGTTCTCACACATGACTCATGTTTTCATCAAATTTCCTTGTCTTCTCTTTTCTACTATGATTCCCAAGTCAGTAAATTAGGGAAATATCAGAGGCCAACCTGATACATACATAACATTATTATTAACTGAAGTCTGTACTTTATTCAGACTTCCTTAGTTTTTGCCTAACGTCCTCTTCTTGTTCCAGGACCCCACCCAGGACACCACATTACATTTAGTTGTCATGTCTCCTTAGGCTTCTCTTGGCTAGGACAGTTTCTCAGACTTCCCTTGGTTTTGATGACCTGGACAAATGTGAGGAGCACTAAGCAGGTGTTTTGTAGAATAATGTCCCCCCGTTGAGATTTTTGTGATGTTTTCTCATGACTAGACTGGGGTGATGGGTTTGGGAGGGGGATCACAGTGGTAGAGCGCCTCTCCCATCGTATCGTATGAAGGGTACGTACTACCTACATGACTTATCACCTCTGATGTTGATCTTGGTGACCCGGCCGAGGCAGTGTGTGTCAGGCTTCTCCACTGTAAAGCTGCCTTTTCCCCCTTTCCACACTGTCCTCTTTAACAGGCAGTCATTATGCATATCTGATGCTTACAGGGTGGGGGGTTATGTGCTACCTTCTTGATAGGGAATTATCTACATAAATTATTTTAATTTGTTCTGTATGGGAGACTCTCCTAGTATTTATTTATTAACATTAAATCATATATTGATATTAGTATGGCCTCATGGATATTTGTTTTACACTTTGCAGCCTAGTATATTTTGATTTTTGCAAAGCATTTGATTCTGGTGTCACTGGCATTCTGGGTATAGTTGATAAAATATGGATAATCAGCTCTGATAAATTCACTGAATTCCATATCTAATGAATGATAGTTACCCACCCTAAAGCACTGGCGGGTGGGGGGTTGGGAAATCAAGGCCTCTATGTGATTTTTAAACAAATGAAATAGAAACTGACAGAAAACATAGCATTTTGAAGGGGAAATGACATCCCTATTTTGTAGTGTATGTGTGAATTTGGTGTGCAGTGAGCAGGGCTGAAAAATGTATTTCTGTGGGTCTCGGTCAATAACACAGTGTGAGCAGAACCACCCCTACGAGGCTCTGTCCGTGGTCCTGCCCTGGGTTTACACCAGCCTGGCAGATTGAGACATAAAGCACCCACTTCTCCAGCCTGTAGGTAGCACAGCATCGGAGTGACAAAGGTAGGACTGTAAATTCTCTCTATTGTCTGTTACAATGGGAGGAAATGAACAAGATGAAATTTAACAGGAATAAGGTCCAAGTTACAGGTTTAGATTTAAGAAAGTACTGACCCAGACAACAGGCCTGATCTCTTCAACAAGTCAGGGTTATTCAAATTAAAAAAAAAAAAAAAGAATTGCATTAAAGTAAGAGATCAGAATAACCAGATGCACTGCACAGTTCTGGTGAGGAAACTGGTTTGAACAAAAGAGCAAAGGTTGACGTTTTGCGGCCAAATAGGGAAATCTGAGTAAGGTGTGCATATTAAATGAGATGAGAATTTATTGAAGCAGAAAAGTGCTGATCATTTACTGGAAAAAAATCAGGTTACAAGACAGTATGCACAGCATGACCTCATTTTATGGAGAAAATCTACATATAAGCATAGAAACAGCTCTGGAAAGATGTGACCAAGGTGTCACAGCTAGGCTCCCTGGGAGATGGGAACATATTTTATTTTTGCTTGTCCATATTTCTAACTTCCCACAGTGCATATAAACTGATTCTGTAATGATATAAGATTATGGTTTAAAAAGAAAAATCACTGACCCTCCTCCAGGATGGAGGGGAATCTTGGCTTGGCAGAGGCTGCTAAGAAAGATCCCTGGGGGTTTCAGTGGCCAGAAACTTAACATGAATGCACCACTCAAAAGGCAGCCTCGCCCTGAGCCACCTGTGTGTGTGAGAGGTGTTGGGGCCGGAACAGTCCTGGATGTCTCCTGGTCCAGCCCCTCCACGTCATTACTAGGAGAACTCCGTCACACAATTAGTCGATGGTGGCTTCAGGGCTGGAAGCCAGAGGTTTGGTCCCTGCCAGATCGTATGGAAATGGTCTGGGGCTTCAAGAACAGGGGGTATTTGGCCTGGAGAAGGGAGAACGGTAGGAAGTGAGTGGGAAGGGGACAGGAGTGCTCTTTTCAAATCTTTAAAGGCTGCCACGTAGAAGAGAGACCCACATGGGTCCCCGTCCAGAACCACGATGACTAAGTGACAAGCAGGTTTGGCTCCAGAGTGTATGAGGAAGAAGCTCTAACTAGAGGAGCTGTCCAGCTCAGGGATAAGGTGGGGCTCGTTAGGGGCTCGCCGCTGAGCCCAGGTGGCCTTCTGCCAGAGCCTGCTGGGAAGCTCTTCCCACCACTGAGACTGCGGTTCTCGAACTCCATTTCCAGCCAGAGCCAGAGACTTCTCCCCTGCATCCTGTGTCTTGAGAGGAAGGACTGGGGCTCTCCCCACGCTTGGGGTCTGCTCAGCCTGACTCGATGAGGGGAGGGGCTTGACCAGCCTTTGGGAAGGAGAAGGACCGGGTGGCTGCAGGAAATGGTCCTGAACAAATCCCAGCAGAGGGAGAGGGTGGGCTCCAAAGGGGCTGTAGCAGTGAGCCTCCTGGGATGGGGTACCTGAGTTCTCGAACTTGACACTTGCCTCACCCTCTTCCACTTACTGGTCTCAGGGACTCCCAGATCCCAGCCATGCCCAACGGCCATGCAGAGATGATTATCTATCATCTACCCCTTGCCAGGTGACAGGGAGGCATGGATCCAACCCAGCCATGCCCTGGCTTCTCCTATGTTCTGGAATGCTAGGCCCCAGCTGTCCCCAGAACAGAATGCCAGCCAGTGCCCATGCAGAGCCTGAGGCCTCAGGTGGCCTTGGAAACCCACTACTCAGGGCTTCGGCCCCTGACCATTTCAGAGTGGGCAGTAGCAGAAGGGCGGGGATGCTCTTCTGCCAGGTGGGTGCCTTGCCGTCTCCCCTCCCCCAGACATAGCCGCCTGTCCCTGTGCCCATGGCATGAGAGTACACCTGTCTCTGCCCACCCCACTGGCAGCGCCCACCCTCCGATTCCAGCCCTGCTAAAAACCGACACCGTTCCTGCTTTCGCCAAATCGACGCGGGCCCCCCCCACCCCCACCACTGCTGCAAACACTGCCTAGCTGCCGCTCCCCAGCTTGGCTCTGGGAGGTCTGCCGCAACCGACACAGCCAGCTGTCAGCCAGGCCTGCCCATAGGAGCCCGCATGGGGGGTCATCAGGCGCTGGGCCGAGAATCCAGGAAGGTCGCAAGCAGACACCTCTCGCTGTGTTCTAGGCCGGCTGGGTGCAGTCAAGGAGCCGAGACAGCAGAGTGCCCCTAGTTGTCCTCTCGCTCCCTCGGCCAGGCCCAGGGGGGCGCGTGCCTCCCTCCCCCCCCCCACCCCGCACCGCGTCCTGGGATTTCCGCACACGGACCTCTGCGTCTCGGTCTCCGCAGGGTAGGAAGGGGCGGGGGTCCCGGGACCAGGATCTGACGGCTCCTTCCCCTCACCCCCCAAACCCCGAGTGGGCTGCAGAGCGGTCAGAGGGGCCCGCAAGGGCCCGGGGTAGGGAAAATGGGCAGAGAAGCCCCCACCCCGGGCGTGATGCGTGACTCCCGCAGCGCCGGCGCTAATGTGGAAAGCGAGGGTCCGACAGGGCGGGGATGCCCGGGGGCTCGGCCGGGAGCGGGCCGGTGAAACGGCGGGAAAGCCGGGGGTGGGGGATTGGGGCGCGGACGCCCCCGCCGCGGGCCCTTACCTCCTCGCCTTGGCCGAAGCGCAGTCCGAGCGCCGCCACGCGCTCCACGCGCAGGAAGCCGTCGGGGTCGCGGCCGCACACCTCGAACACCTGGCGCAGGCGGCGCACCGAGCGCAGCAGAGCCGCGGGGGCGCCTGCCCAGCCCGCGCCGCCCGCCATCCGGGCCGGCCCCGCAGCTAGCCCGAGCCCCGCGCCCGCCGCGCCCGCCCGCCCCGCGCCGCCGCCGCCGCCGCCGCCGCCGCCGCCGCCATCGCCGCGCGCCCTCCGCCCGGCGCTGCGACGCGCAGCCTCCGCCCGGTGGCGGCGGCGGCCGAGCCGTGTCAGCAGCGGCGCCGCAGCCCCGCGGCTCGGGGCGGGCGGGGGAGTGGGAGGCTGCAGACAAAAGAGGCCGCGCGCCCCCGAGGGCGGCCGCCCGCGCGGCCCCGCCGCCTCCCCCAGACTCGGTGTCCCTCGGCGGCTCCGCGCTCGTCCCGTCCCCTGGGAAACCGGGAGGGTGGGTGTGCGACAGGCGCCCGGAAACCCAGGGCTGCCCGAAGGCCCCGCCCCTACTTGGAGGAGTCAGCGAGGAGGCCCGAGTCCCCGGACCAGCCGCGCCGGGGTCCAACAGCCTCGCATCCAACCTCAGACCCCCAACCCCAAGGCCAGCCCCTCTCCGTTCACCGCGTCCTGTGTGCGTACCCAGCAGTGTCGAGAGCTCAGTATGTCCTAGGGGTTTCCTACATTAGCGCGTTGGATTGTTACATTCATCCCCGAGGAAGCTGAGACTCAGAGAGGTTGAACTACTTACCCTAGGTCACAGAGCCTCTGGGAGCCCAGGTCAGGATTCCTAGCCAGTCTGGAGCTGGTTGGAGCCAGACTCCCTATTCTTACCCTTCTCTGTGCTGCCTCTTAAAGAACAGTTTCCAGGCTTAGGTCCACACAGGCCTCCCCAACAGAACTCTGGGCCAGCTCTGGGCTGGGAAAGGGTGCAGAGAGGGGGAGCAGGGACCCTGGGACAGGAGGGGGAAAGAGGAGACCAGAGCAGGCAGGAGGAAGGAAAAGCAAGGGCCACCCACCAGGCCTGCCTGTTGCAGGGCCGGGGGCCACCCAGCGCCTTGGGGAGGTTCCCTCCCTTCCCCTGGGTACCCACTCTCAACCCTTGCAGCCCTGGACCTCAAGCTGAGAGCCCAGGACAAGAGTCTTGGCCCTGGGAGCTGGTGGCAGCCTCCAGGCCTGGACCTTAGCCTTCTCCCAGTCACGCTCAGCTGAGCCTCCACCCCGGCTCCTCTGACTCCCAGCCTCGCCCAGGGCTCTGCAGAACCTGGCCTGGCTCTCCTCTCCTCCTTCCTTGTTGCTCAGCATGCCAGGCCCTTGTGGCACCAGTTGCACCCAACCCAAATACAGGTCTTGGCTGAGCCCACCCCCACTTATGCTTCCCAGCTCAGTTCAGAGGTTTCCTCCTTCAGGAAGCCTTCCCTGATGGCACTCCATCTTGCCTGTTAGTCTGATTTCTGGTCCCTTCCTCCAGGTGCCTACTTAGTTCTACAATTCTCTGGTGGGCTGCCCATCTCCCCCAGCATGGTGGGAAACCCTCCAGGGCAGGATGTATCTTAGTCACTTCTTGTCCCTGACCTCCATTCAAGGGTGGGTCCAGAGGAAACCCCTGCCTAGAGGAGATGGGGCCCTGCCCCATCATCTGCGGGAGCCAAGAGCAGTGTAGGGGCCCAGACAGAGGCTGGGGTGGGGCCCAGTTCTGCACATGAGCCGTGTGGCTTCTCTTCCCTGGACCTCAGTTTCCCCCTCTGTGGTCTTCCTGCTCAACTGTGAATATATCCTGCTCAGGGGCTGCCACGTGGCTTCTCTGATTCTCCCACCCAAGAGGCTCAGGACAGAAGGGAGATGGGCAGGGCTGAGTTATCCCCTTTGGGGAGCTGTAGAAATGGCTCTCAGAGCTCTCCCTGCATCAAATCCCCCAAAAGAAGAGACCAGGGAAGCTGAAAGACCTCAGCTGGCAGAGGTGGGGGCCTCAGACCTGAGCATGAACAAATCCCAGGTGAACCAAGCTCGAAGCCCACACCAGATTAATAGTTCTTCTCCCAAAAGACAGGAGCCCTCCCTGAGCCCTGTCTCTCCTCACCCATATCTAGGAGCATCTCAGCTCCCTCCTGCCTCCCTCTTCCTGGGGCACCTCCTCACTCCTACCCTCTCCCCATCCCACTTTCTCTGGCCAACTCCCATCCTTCCAGATTCCATGGAAGTGGTACCTCCTGCAGGAAGCCTTCCCTGACCACACCCTCGCTCACCTTGACTGCCTCTCCCCTGTGCTCCTGTAGCATTCTGTGCAGGGAGGTGACAGGTATAGACTGTGGAGCCACCCTACAGCTGGGGATAAGGCCATGAGGGTCAAGTGATTTAATATATGTAAATGTCAAGAGTGTTGCAGGTAGTAAGTGCCAGCTATTGTGTCCTGATGTCTCTCACTCCTGTTATTTATCACAAGAACATCTGGGAAGTAGGTTTGAAAGTTCACACAGTGACCATGAGGTCCGTGAGGGCAGGGACTGTGTCATTTCTCTTTTGATTTTCTAGCTCTAGGCTCTTAGCACAATGACCAATACACACAATTAAGGTCTATGAAGGAATAAATTAGGGAAGGAATGGGCACACATATGGTGTGGTAAACTGAAACATGGCCTCTCAAAAGATACCCACATGCTAATCCCTGGGAGCTGTAAAATTACCTTATTGGAAAAAGATTCTTTGCAGGTGTGATGAAGTTAAGGCTCTGGAGATGGGGAGAGTCTCCTGGGGTAGCCAGATGGGTTCTAAGTGCAATCACAGTATCCTCGTAAGAGGGAGGCAGAGGCAGATTTTTTTTTTTTTAAATTAATTAATTAATTTATTTATTTATTTTTGGCTGTGTTGGGTCTTCGTTTCTGTGCGAGGGCTTTCTCTAGTTGTGGCAAGCGGGGGCCACTCTTCATCGCGGTGCGCGGGCCTTTCACTGTCGCGGCCTCTCTTGTTGCGGAGCACAGGCTCCAGACGCGCAGGCTTAGTAATTGTGGCTCACGGGCCTAGTTGCTCCGCGGCATGTGGGATCTTCCCAGACCAGGGCTCGAACCCGTGTCCCCTGCAATGGCAGGCAGATTCTCAACCACTGCGCCACCAGGGAAGCCCCCAGAGGCAGATTTAACACAAACAGAAGAGAAGGCAGTTTGGCCACAGGGGGCAGAGATCAGGAGGATTTGGCCGTAAGCCGAGAATGCCAGCGGCCACCAGAAGCTGGAAGAGGTGAGGATGTGAATCATTCCTAGAGCCTCTGGAGGGAGCATGGCCCTGCCCACACCTTGATCTTGGGCTTCTGGCCTCCAGAACTGTGACACAATGAATTTCTGTTGTTTTAAGCCTCCAAGTTGGTGGTACTTTGTTATAGCAGCCACAGGAAACCAATATATATGGTATAAATATCATGGGGAGGTTATTACAGATTAAGAGCCAGGCTTTGGAATCCAAAACAGCTGAGCCAGGCACCAAGGTCTGCTACTCATTTAGCCCTTTGACTCCGGACGAGTTAACGTCTCTGAACCTCAGCGTCCCCATTTGTAAAGTGAGGATAGTAGCTCCTACCTACAGAAGTCCTGCAGGTTTCACAAGAGAAAATGAATGTAACGTGGCTGGCACAGTGCCTGGCATGTACCTGGCCCGTGGTGATTATGATGCGTGTTGGCATGGAGAGGTTGAGAACCAGTCTGAACGGGGGAAGCATTTCTGATTTTCACCGCCAGGCCTTGAATTCAGCGTCCATGTTGTGTGGAAATGGGACAGGATTCACAGTTTCTTGCTGCTCACAACCTGCTGGGGTTTTTTTAACCATGAATAAATATCTCTCTGGCGGAGAGGAGGGGGCTGGGAACGCCTGGTCCTTTTTCACCTGTCCTCCAGCATGCGGGGTCCGCAGAGGCAGAAGCAGCAGCACTGCCTGGGGGGCCGAGGACCCTGGCAGGACTGGGGTGAGTCTGGGGTGAGCAGGGCGTCTCAAGACCCTGTCCTTCCTTGTCGGGAGGGGTGCCCGGGCTGGGGTTTCACTCACCCTGGGTGCCCACCCACAAGTTTCTCTGACCCTCAGAAGGGAGTAGGTCCATCTGATTGCTAACGTTCCTTCCAGGATTCTAAGAAGAATGACAAAACCGTACTTATTCTACCCAACTAGGCTCCACATCCTTTCATCAGCCTCAGAAATGGCTCCTAGAAGTGACTTGTGGCCGGGGCGTCTCGCGGTTTAGGAAGCGACCTCCTGCCCGCGTCTCACCTACCGGAAGTCCTCTCCGATCAGCACGTTCCCTGCTCCCCGCCTTCTCTGCTGCCCCTTCTGCCGGAAAGAAACGTGGGAGCCCTCAGTTACAGACTGCATGGAATAAAGGGGAGAGTGGGAAGATTGGGGTGGGGTAGGGGCCATTTTTTACTGAAAGGTAACCGGCCTCACCCTGATACAGGAGGAGGGATCCTGGTTTCCATGGAAGGCCTGACATTCAGAGAGCCAAAGACTGTCAGGATGGGAGATACCTTCCTCCCAACCCCCACTCCTCCAAGATCACAGAGCTTTTTGGTGGCAGAATTAGGACCACGGCCTAAGTGGCCTCCTGACCCCCATCAATGCTCCTTTCTGCACAGAAGCTTTGGAACAGAAGGTCCTGGAGTAGAATCGCTGGACTAAAGCCCCAGCTACCTATTCTGCCATCCCCACCTGAAAAGCTTAAAAACGAAAGAAAACAGAAATCCGGGGCGTCCAGTCCTGCTGAATACACATCTGGGAGGGAGCAGGGGCTGGGGGCTGCGGTGCCGACTGGGCCGAACAAGCCAGGATCACTGAGATTTAGCAGTGCAGAGGCCAAGGTCTTCCTCCTGGGAACCTCTCCAACAAGGACAACGCACGGGTGCATGGCTTGGTGACCTTGGGGTGAAGCCCTCCACAGGATTCTCAGAAACAAACTGAGGTGCAGTGTTTAGAGGGGTGTCCAGCAGGGCGCCAGCCCAAGGAAGCAAAGCAGCAGAGAGGGAGGGCTCCGCGACTCCGTCGATCCTCCTCCCCCGGGACAGGCCCGGTTCTCCCGCGCCCCCTGCTGTTCAAGGGAGGTTTTAAAATTTAAGATCACTCCTTAGAAGCAGCATTTCTTTCCTAGACTCATTCTCTTGACAAATAGGTATTGAGCGTCTACTACGTGCCAAGCCCTGTTCTAGGCTCTGGGGATACATCAGTGAACAAGATGGAAAACTTCTCTCCCTTCACCGAGCTCATTTTCTTGTGGGTTCTGGGGAATTCCCAAGGAAATTCTAGGCCTCTTCCGAGCGCCATCCTGGATGTAAATGGTAGAGATTTTTTTTTTTCTTTCTGGCACATAATGTTTAGACAGGAGTTATTAACTAATGCCACCTGGATTTGAAGACTCCCTATGAGCCAGGCCCAGGGCAAGGCACCAGGGACATAAGTTGTCACACAGACTCCCCCAGGAGTCTAGGGACCTGGGGTGAGATTAATAAGCAGCCAGCCAACAACCCACAGTGCTCAACCCCCCAGGACAGATGTAAGCTGCCGAGGGAGCAGGGAGAATGGCCCAAGACGAAAGTCTTGCTGGAGATGGTCTTTCGGGGCGGGGGGAAGAGGGGGTGTCTCTTGGAAGACAAGGTAGGCTCCCCCGGAAGGAAATGATGTCTGCATAGGCCCCCCCCACACAAGAGCATCGCGAGATCCAAGGAAGCAAAACATCCCATTCTCAGGATTCGTGTTGAGGGGAGAAGCTGGAACAATTCTGAATCACCATGAGAAAAGCCACCGCGCATGCGCAGAGGCCAATAAAGAAGAGATCCCTCCCACCAGGCAGTGATGGGCCTGAAGGTGCCATGTCTCTAGGAGGATTTGTAAGGTGCTGACTGTGGGTTGAAACCCCCCCCGTACCTCCCTGTAAAGCCTTCAGTAAAGTTTTGTGCAAGTGGATTCTTCAGTGGGTAGGAGATGCCAGGCCACGTTTCAGGGTGAGTTAGGGTTGAAAGCAAGAGCAGAGGAAGGAGGGGACCGGTGATATTTAGGTTACGTGTGTAACGGTCCGTCATCTCCGTGCTTGCTCTCCCAGCTGAGGAGCTTGGAATGGCTGGAGCTAAAGTGGGTTGGAACAGGAGATGGGCTTGAAAAGACAGGTAGGGGTCAAATGATGGCCTTGCGTATCCTGGTGAGGACTTTGGACTTTGTGTGTTGGTGGTGAGAAGGAAGCCTTTGAAGTATGTCCTGGCTGCACCTATGATGGGTTAGAATGTGGTACACCGGGGACAGTGGGTCATGCTAGGGACCCTTGTAAAAAGGCCAGCGAGCTGGGCCCCTGAATGGGCAGGGAGGTAATGGGGATGGTGAAGGAATTTCAGAAGGCACAATCAGTATAATTTGGTGACCATCCAGTGTGGTGGTGGGGATGGGTGGTGAGTGGGGAGGAATTAAGGATAATTCCCAGTGTTCTAGCTCAGGTGCATTGTTGGGGATGGTGGTGCCAAGGCAGGGGCCCAGGAGGAAGTGCACTGGAAATCCTGTGCAGAGGTGAAGAGCTGCCGTTAGGTGGCTGGCTATCCAGGTCTGGAGGGGAGGAAGGAGGTGAAGTGGTGACGATGAATTAGAATCACTTCACATAGTGTTAACAGATGAGAAAGTTCAGGAAAACACTTGCAGGGTAGAGAGCTGAGGGTGAAGAAGAGGCAGGTGGAGGAGGTGCTGTCAGAGCAGTGGGAGGAGAATGGGGACAGGGAGCCAGTGCCTGGAAGCCCTAAGAGCTGAGGAAAATGACCGGACTGTAGTCAGTGTGCACAACCTTCCCGATGCAGCACACACAACTACGCAAATTTATAGGCCCCTTAATAGACCGAGAGCTTCGTGAGGTCCAGGACCATTTCCAGCCAGCCTTGTTAACCGTGAAAGATTGTAAGCTGTGAGCAGAAGTAATAAAGTCATAGTGAAGGGCTGATGGTGGCCAGTGTGCTCTCTTGGGGTCCATGGAGTCAGCAGGTGTGTCCCCAGAACTGCTCTAAACCAGGTACAAAAATATGCCCCTGGAGAAAGAAAACAAACCCAGCTCCCTGGAATCTGAATTAGTTATTAAAAGTTACCTTTTGATAAAAGGAAAAAGACTAAGGTAAAAAGCATCGAAGGGATGGTAGTTAATTTAATGCCTGAATAAGTTCCATTATTACGAATACCTTTTTAGAACTGAAAGTCAGCATTATCTTCGCCTCTTAAAAACAACTTTTGTTTTTAAATAATGCTCAATGTAAAAAGGTAATAAAATATAGACAAATAAACAAAAATTAACCATACATATTCATCTTTTTCCTATGTATAACTATAGTTTCCTATGTGTAAAATACATAGATATTTTACATGATTGGGGATCTACCCTCATATACAGTTCTTAATCCCTTGATTGTATTGGAAGTTTCCTCCCAAATTTAAATATTATTCTTTAAACCCATTTTTAAAGGGTGCATAAGGAAGCCCTGTTAGCTTCCAGAAGGTGCTGGATGAATATAGATATTTAGCCAAAAAATCATCCAGGTGTTGTCTCCAGATGTTTTGGTTGTCTCCAGGTGTTTTGATATTATAAATAATGCTTTGATGAAAGTCTTAGCTCTCTGATCACTTATTTCTCTAGACTAGATCCCTGCACATATTATTGGGGCAAATGGTGTGGACATGTTTAAGGCTAATGATACAGAAGGATGAGGTCAAGTGCAGGCGCGAGTCCATCACACCATACTCTGGACCAGCACTGAGTACTAAATACATCTTTGCTAATTTTACAGATGAAGATGGTATTTCACTGTTTCAAGTTTGCATTTTTTTGTTTGTTTACTACTGAGCGTGATGACCTTTTCCATCATATAGTAATTAGCAAGTGGTACAGTATTTCATTTCTGTGGATTAGCCGTTCATGTCCTTTGCCCATTTTTTTTTCTACTTGGGTCTTTTCTTAAAATCGATTCTTATGAACCTTTGGCCTTTAAATTTGGGTGTGATTTTTTTTTTTTTTTTTTTTGGACATGGGGATATTTTATGGATTAGGTAGTCAAGCGTAATCTTTAGGATTTCTTCCACTGCTTTTAGGCATACAAAGTCCTTCCCTATTGTGGGAGTAAATGTTCTTGGCCAACATTTCCAGCTCTCCTCCTTCTGGAAGAGGATAGCTCTTTCTGATCCTTGTGATTTTGTGGAGCCGTGTGACAAGTTCTGGCGGTGACTGTGAGCACAAGTGACTGCACATCTGGTCTCCGGCCTTTAACTGCTGATATGAGACCCTCCAGATTCTGGGCTGTTCAATCTGGTAGCCACTAGCCACCAGTAACTATTTACCTCTAATTTAAAAGTCAGCTCCTCAGTCTCAGTACCCACATTTCAAGGGTTTGACAGCCCTGTGTGGCTGTGGCCATGTACGGGACAGTTCAGCTATGGAATGTCTCCATCACTCCAGGGGCAACTGGGCGGTGCTGTCTCAGCTCTCCTTCCCTCTGTCATTTGCTACGGTGGCTGATCAGTCTGTGGGGCCCAAGAAACTGCGGTGAGCAGAGTCCCCCTGCCAACCAGTGATGGACGTGTAGCAGGGTGAGAAAGCTTTTGTGGCTTTTAAGCCAATGAAATTTGGGGGCTACTGGTGCTTTTTTTTTTTTTTTAAATTAATTTATTTATTTATTTTTGGCTGCATTGGGTCTTCCTTGCTGTGCTCGGGCTTTCTCTAGTTGCGCTGAGCGGGGGGCTACTCTGGCATTGCGGTGCGTGGGCTTCTTATTGCGGTGGCTTCTCCTCTTGCGGAGCACAGGCTCTAGGCACGCGGGCTCTAGAGCGCAGGCTCAGTAGTTGTGGCGCACGGGCTTAGTTGCTCCGCAGCATGTGGGATCTTCCCGGGCCAGGGCTCGAACCCGTGTCCCCTGCATTGGCAGGCGGATTCTTAACCACTGCGCCACCAGGGAAGCCTTTTTTTTTTTTTTTTTTAACACCGTAACATAATCCAGAACTTTTTGTCTTTTCCATTCTATTTACCTAATTACCATCATCACAGTTTTAAATATTTAAAAATGTCTATGTTGTATTATCTAGTAAGGAAAGTTTCTATGTATGCTCTTAATTTTTTTTTTTTTTTCCTTAGCCATGCTTTCTTGTCTATTTTATAAGGTAAAACCTAGGATCATTTTGTTTGGATACACACTCTCTTCTTGTAGGGGTCTTGATTGGAATTGTGTGGACTCAGTGATTAGTTTGGGAGCAATTGGCACTCTGCTTCTTCCCATCCAGCTCTGTGGGCTGTCTCTTCATTTACTCCTCTCCTTACAGCCCGCGGCCCTCACATGCCTGTTTGCTGAGTGACGCTGTGTGGACTGAATCAGCAGCAACGGGAGGAAAGTAAGGACAACACAGTGACCTTCCATAAAGCAAAACTAAGTCCTCTTAAAGAACTATTTTTCCTCCGGTGAGTCCCTCTTGCCCTACTCTTTTTGGGGTTGACATGCCCTATTATAAAAAGACTGTTCCTAAAAAAAAAAAATAACATAAAAGACTGTTCCTGGAATTTTTTGTTTTCTATACGCATAAATTGACAAAATACATTTTCGAAACTTTCCTAATGTGTGAAATCTCAAAGTCTGGATTCGTTTTCAACAGATCTTTATTACATAGGCCATCTCCGTTTTGGTAGGGATTTTTGATATTGTGAATGGGGTCTTTTTTTCTATTCTATTTGTATAGTTTCCTGATAGCATAGAGCATTACGTGTTACTCAACAACCATCCATCCAGCTCCTTGAACAAGGCATAGTCCCTGTATTTGGAGGCTCAGAGTCTAACCAGGGAGACAGGAGCAGTTGATGATCACAACATTGTAACGAGAAGCTGTTACAGGACCAAGAGAAAGGCTCTCAGTGCAGCCCATGGGAGAACAGAGAGCATTTCCAAGAGGTGCTGATGCTGGAGTTCACTGAAAACAAGGGGCCCAATAAATGTCTGATGGATGAATGAATGAATGCTGTAAACTTAAAAAGACTCAGTATTTTAACGAAAAAAGAATTGTTTTGGCCTCCTGTAGAATCCTAGACATGAGCATATGGCGAGCAGTGGTACTGTTTTTGTTTAAGGCATACACGACCTAATTCCTTTCTGCCTTCCATCCGCAAATCATCAAGTTGCTGAGGGAGCATCCCTCGCCATGTATTTCTCATCCTCTTTTGACTTTGGGCCAGACTCAAAGATAGAGAGTACCCTTATTTTTGCTCTCTGGGGCTAAGGCATGCCTTCATGGAGTTTTTTTTTTTTTTAAATTGACCCTTTTATTTATTTATTTATTTTTAATTAATTAATTAATTAATTTAATTTTGGCTGTGTTGGGTCTTCGTTTCTGTGCGAGGGCTTTCTCTAGTTGCGGCAAGTGGGGGCCACTCTTCATCGCGGTGCGCAGGCCTCACTATCGCGGCCTCTCTTGTTGCGGAGCACAGGCTCCAGACGCGCAGGCTCAGTTAACCGTGGCTCAAGGGGCCTAGTTGCTCCGCGGCATGTGGGATCTTCCCAGACCAGGGCTCGAACCCGTGTCCCCTGCATTGGCAGGCAGATTCTCAACCACTGCGCCACCAGGGAAGCCCGGAGTTTTTAAATGTACAAAATCAGGGCGCATTTCCCAACGTGGGACGAAAGGAGGAAAATAAGAACAGAACGAGCCAGTCTCGTCTCTGGTGCGCTGCTGTCTGCCCGGATGCATTTCCGCCTGGATGCGACATGTGCTCTCTGGGCCGGGTCGTCCCCAGCCTCAGGTACCCCCTGTACATTCAAGACTCCATAATCCTGTTTTCAACTGCTCGGTGGACATATCCACCTGGACACACTTCTTGGTCATTCTTCAGGACCCAACTCCTCAGTCATCGACCCTGTCACTGGTCCACACCTTGGACACTGTGCTCACTGGTTACGTGGCTGTTTCCCCGACTAAATTGTGATCTCGCATAGGGCAGAGACCAAGCTTTCTTCTTCTTTTTTGGCATCTGCAATGCCTGGCAAAGGGCTTGGCACAATTATAGTAACTGAAAATGTTTCTTTGAACAAATGAATGAATCAGCTGAGGTTACCTCTGTTGACATTTTCTTTGTTTAAACATATTTAAGTTGGGGAATGCTCTCTGAACCTCTGACCAGGAAGGGGCCCTATTAAGATTCCGATGTGACTTTCCTATTTTGTATGGAGGAAGTGGCCCCCATGGGGGATGTCTGAACCCTGTAACCCCACAGGATTCTCTTTATCATGACTAGCTTGACTCACAGCATAAACAAATGGTAAAGGACCTAGAAAAATTTGGCCCAATTTAAATGTATGATGCGTCTTTGGAAATTTTAAATATGCATATATACATATATGTGGTGTATGTACATATGTACATATTACAAGATATAAACGGATTTTTAGAAGGTACTTTAAAAAAAAGCCAAATCTACTAAAATTACAATTCCACATTAACATTATGAAATATCCACTTACGATTAGCCAGTACTTTTAAAAGAACAAAGTATGAGAGATTCAAACAAACAGGGACTACGTTGCTGTAGTGTGGCTTAATATTTACAGAAACAGAATCAATATTGTGAAACGGCTTCTTTTAAATTGGCAGCTAAAAGGGTCTTAAGTGGAACTTACTTCAGTAAGAAGACTGACTGACTAATGAAGACAGGCCCGGCATGTTACTCAGGGCAACTGCCCTTGAGAGAGTTTGGATGCCGCTGTGCGTTCTGGCGTGCAGCGTGCAGGCTAAGTTTCACAGATAGAAATCAAGGGAGAACGAGGGGTGAGGGCAAGTGTTACAGATGCTGGCCACCACTTGGGGCATGGGGGTGAGGGATGGGCTACTTTTTTCTGGAAAAAGGAACACTGCGATGCTACCTCTTTGTTGTAGGTTAAGTTTTTACTATTCTTCCAGCACGTTTCCGCCCTACCCAAACCCCCTTGGGGATAAACTTCTCTGGCCAGACAGTTCATAATTGCCAGACTAGCCTGGACTGTCCCAGAAAGCAAAACTGTGCAGGCAAAAATGGGCACAGGGGCCTGTAAACGGTGGATGATATTGTCAATGTTCTCAAGGAGCTTACTGTCCAGGGATGGAGAGGTGATCATCCAAAGGCATCCCTACTTTGATTATGATGCTTTAGCCTGGAGGGAAAAGATAGCTATTTGCAGTATAGTTGACCCGTGAACAAGGTGGTGTATAATTTATAGTCGGTCCCCTCTGCATCCGCTGTCCCTCTTCATCTCTGAATTCAACCAACCACGGACCGTGAAGCACTGTAGTATTTACTACTGAAAAACATCGGTGTGTAAGTGGACCCTTGCAGTTCAAACTCCACTGTTCAAGGGTCAACTGTACTTGAATTTTCAGCGGTCTTTAAGCCTGGTGCCCAGAGAACTCACCTGAAGCTTTACAGCCACACCAACACCCCGCACCCCCCCCACAGGCTCTTTCTTTCCCTCCCTCCCAGGACCCCACCCCTGGAGAGTATGCACACTCTGCCCTGGAAGTCTGGCCCAGAGTGCTGGCATGCTCTCCAGGTGAGTTTCCTCTGCTTTCTCAGTCTTTCCGTAAACAGACCAGCACTTGCCTCAGACCTGCAGGTGTCTGCTTCATGGTTTTTAGCCCTTTGTCTAACATACCAGACGCTCTTGCCCTCGTAGCCATCAGCTCTGTCCTGCCCACAGGGTCTAGGCTGCATTCTTTCTCCACCTGGGAGCTGCCCACATAATGGGGTAAAGAAAATGGTAAAACTCGCAGCAGTGGAGCCATGGAAAGCGTCTGACAGTGTTTACACATGCTGTGCCCGGGAAGGTTCTGTTGGGGAGAGCTGAGAGCTGGAGAGAATTGTGGGCTCCTAATATATGCCCTCTGGTTGATCTCGGGGTGTCCTGGCATTTCTGACTGCTCATTTTAAAAGAACTAAAGTCACCTTAGCCCAGAGAACGGAGTCACCCCTCAGTCTGGCAGGCCCTAAAAAAGAATTTGATGGGGTTCAGGACACGTGACCTCAACATACGGCACATTGAAGGAGCTTGAGGAAATGGCAGAAGCAGGAAGGTTTCTCTGACCTTCCCCCTGCCATCCTCTCCTGAAACAGGTCGTAAAACCTTCACTTGAGAGGCGCCCTCCCTAACCCCGAGGAAAGGAGCATCCTTATCTCTGAAGACAAGACAGAGGGCCTTCGAGAATTGGAACAGGCCTTGCTAGGTTTCCCGCACTTCACCGCACTTACCTCATAGTCTTTGACCTATCAGATTTTTACACAAATGCTCACTCTTCATCAAACCTAGGATAGAAATACTCAGGCTTAACTGTTTTTTTCGGGTCTTCTCATCTCTTTTTGAAGGCTCCTGTGTCATGTAAAATTTATATTAAATAAATGTGTATGCTTTTCTCCTATTAATTTATCAGTTTAATTTTCAGACTCAGCCAGAGACCCTAGGAGGCTCGAGGGAAACTTTTTTCTCCCCTATACATTTCACCAAAATTATTTTACCTTTCGTTTAGAGAGGTTCTGGAAATAGAAAGGTCCTTCCCATGGAGTGGGGGTGGTGATGGTGGTTTGAGGAGAACCCAAGACATCCTTAAAAGAAAGGAAATGGCCTTAATGTTCCAAAAGATCAGGGAGGAGTGCGGGGAAGTGAGAAAACAGAGCTGATGCATGTGAAGAAATTAAATAACTCCCCACATCTTAGAGCAGATTGAATTTACATTTTACTTAAAAAAAAGGGGAGGAGTACATACACAGGGAGGAAAATGGGACGGGAACAACAATGATCTGAAATGGATTTCTACAGTTTTCCCCTACAATGGTAGATTTTGTCTGTTGGGCAGTATTTCTCCTGCTGGCGTACAACTGCTTACAATATTAACGAGGTTGTAGACAAGGGAACTGCCAAAGTTTGGGCCTGAATGGAAAAGAGAGGAAGTTATCATATACAATGTAAGTTTACAATACACAGCATTTTCTTTAAATGATGTAACGCAGTCGCAGGAAGAAGTTAACAGTACTAACACGAGAATAATCAAATTTTTGTTTGTTATCCATGTACAGCAACTAACTGCTTTACAAAAAAGCAAAATAATACAATATATCATCACAGGTATTTACAGTGTAGTAAATATACTTTTCTGTCAAATTTTACACAAACTATTTACAGGTGAATATACTGCATTAAAAAAAGCTGTGTGGCTGACACTAAGAGTGAATTTTTGTGTAAGTCCGTTGCATAACATTGAATAACACATGCCTCATTATGCCTGGGTTGGGGGTGGGATGTAAAAACCAAACCAAAAAAACAGAAAAGCCAAAACAAAACTGAAAATCCCTAAAACCCACTGAGCAGGGAGGGTTGCCGGCTTACATTCTGTCTCCCCCAGGACATCCGTTCATGGGGGTGGCAGCTGGCTGTTCTCTGTGGCGTCCTCAGCCCTGGCCCAGGACTTGCACAGAGCCGTCACCCAGTAACGGACAGGTGCTGAGTGGATGCAGGACAGAGCACTTGCCACTTCCCCCAAAGTTAGTGAACTGGGTCTCGGTGCTGGCAAACAAGGGCACACCCCTGGGACAGGGCAGTGATAAAACAGGGAGATCATGCATGCCAAAAAACATGGTGAGTTAATGTTTTCCTTTTTAAAAAGTCAGGGGAAACATCCACAAACCCCAAACAAATTACTTTATAGAACTTACATCCAATTATGCAAAATGGGCAACCTACTATGAACTTCAGAATTTCTTGTGCAGGTTATAAGTATGAGGCCTAAAAAACAGTTTCATTTCTCAGAGGAAGCATACTGGTGAGAGATTTATCTCATGTGCATCTCAGTTTCTTGGAAAGCTAGATTTTCCTCAAAAGTCAGAAGTTCTTCAAACAAGGTAAATCTTAAACCTTAATAAGTTTTCAAATTCCCAGGATGTACTGGTAAGAAGTATTTTTGCAATTCAAAGAAGGCTCAATTTTGATTTGTGCAATGCAGATCATTAATTTCATGAGGTACTTCAAGTGAATTCATCCATTCATTACACTAGAGGGAAATAACGAATAAATTTAAGACACAGCATACCTTGGAAAACTTGTTTATGGAAAGATCAATATTTTTAACGGTAAACCTTTGGAAGTTCCTCTATTTTGATAGGAGAAGCAAAATAGCATAACACTACCCACTGTCATTGCACCAAACCAACAACAAAGAGGGAAAAACATGGAACCCAAATGATTAAAGGCTCGCATCTGCCTTTTATTCCAGGAGCCAGGAAGTTGTGATGCCCACCCCAGAAGCTCTGGGGTGTGGGGGAACGTGGACCTTACCAGCAGCTTGGCATCCTTGGCACCGGGCTGTTAATGATCTGTTTCTAAACTCAGCTCTAGTCTTAATTCCTTATCGTCTCAGTTGCTCTGTTATTATAAACATTCTATTCTAATGAAGCGTCTACAATAGTTACAAACAAAAGTTTAGTTAATTGCACCTGTCTTCAATATTTCCCAACAATTCAGTGTCAAAATAACTATTAACACTAAGGTTTTTTTCATTTTGGCTAACGGTTCTTACTTTTCCCAGGACTGTAAACAAATTAAAAAAATTAAATTCTTGTTATTTTCTGAATATCAAAAGCAATTTTATTTACATTAACATATTACATTGTTACTGTGTGGATAAATGTGAAGTGTGTTATATTATTAAAATCAGAACATTTAAATGTACCATTGATTTAGCTGTGGAATTTAATTTACTGAAATCCACTCATGAAATAGCACTTCAGGAAACTCCCCCTCCCCTAGGTTTCTTCTTCTCTCCCAAAGCCATTACACCTTAACATATAAAGGGAACCCAGGAATAGGGGGATAATATCTTCTTGTAATAAATATGGTTTAGTCCTAAATTGGAACATCCAGATACTAATATATTCACTGAAGTCAAATTATTTTGCACACTGCAGGTACCACAAAGAAATTGGATCTGCATTACTATGGAAATTCCAATGCCATGATAATCCATACCATTCAGTATAGCAGCAACTCTTAAGGTCCCCTATTGTCATAATAATGCAGGTTGACCAGTCTTTTCACAGTGATTAAATGCAATTCTATCATATAGAACCCGAATGTTTTTGCTGAAGAGATTCCTGATTTTTTTGGAGGGGAGAGGAAAGATTACAAGACATTTAAAATACATCTCATCAAAAATTTTTGATAATATACACCACATTCTATGTTTCTGGGAAAATTATTAAACAAGATAAAAGCATCGTCTACTCTAATAGTCACGTACCATTCCATTTTGTATGGAGCTAATGCAACCATCTACGGAAATTACCTCCTAGGAACAATTTGCAACACTTTGTTCACTGATTACCCTGCTCGGAATTATTTAGGAAAGAAGAAGAGGAGGGGAAAAATGTATAATTACTATACTTAGTATAGTTTTGGCTTACAAAAACAAAAACGACTTTTAGCATATTTAAAGATTAAAAGATAATCAACTGGAGAAAAATATAAACTTGTTTGGATGACTGAGTTTGGATAAGGCCTCAGAACTCATCTCTTTAATTCAGTAATGTTAAGATACATGTGGTTACGCTTATTTTCCTGTAATTATTGCTAATACTCAAGTGTTAGTATTTCTTAAGAACCCACTACAAAATACTAAAGCCCTCCTCCCCCACCCCCCAAAGTACCTCGCCTGTGGCTTTATGGTATGAAGTCACTGAGGCTTGACCGCTATGGTTCTTCAGTTTTGTAAGGTAAAAAAAAGTCCACAGCTAAAAGTCAGATTAAACATACTGGGGTTATAATATTATTTCTCCCATAAACTTCTATCTTGAAAAGTGTGTAAATAAGACTAACACTTTACTTTGTATGTTGAAGAAGGGGAAAACATAGAAGGCAGAGCTCTGTGCAAATGGCTTTCATAGCTGGCCAGTAGTAGCAGTATTCAAGAAATCATCCTCTCTCACAACTGGGATGTTCTCAGTTCAAGTGTCCTGACCTCCCACTTTCTTTGCAGTTGTTCTGAACACTTGCTTAAACCAGACAAACCAAGAGTAGAAGAAAAAAAAGTTAAAGAAAAAAGCAGCATTAAATTTAGGCAACGCTTCCAAGAGTTGATCATCTGGCAACATGGCAGACTGGATGGGCTCATTATAAAACATGAAGTGCAGCATCACAGCACGGTGGTGAGGGGTCACTAGTGAAGAGCCCGTATAAGTTAAGTCTGTTTGAAAAAGGAAAGAAAGAAAGCTTCACACGATCTTCTTAATGCTATTACGTTTGAAACTGCCAGCGCTTCTTTGCTTCTGCACCTGGCTTGCGGATCCATGACGAGTTCGCCCACTGTTACAGTGCCCAGTGGTAGGGGAGAGTTCAACATTCTCCTTGTCGATTCCTGGAGAGAAACAGAGCAGCCAGTTACCCCCTCTCCTGTGGTGTTAAGCTCCAGGATTGAATCTCACGATTTGTATACGAGATACAACCTGGTGTATTGTTTTTGCCTTCATTTTAATAGTCAGCTGCTAGAGTGTTTACAAAGATCTTGTCACACAGAAAACCTCACACTTTGTTAAGCAAAATTTGCTATCGTGGCAGAAAAACAGCATAAGGAAGAAAAAAAAAACAAAACAGAGAAGTTGCAAGGAAAAGCTAGAGGCAGGCAGGCTTGAGCTGAATGAAAGGCTAGCAGCCACCAAAGACTAGAACGCCTTCCTCCAAATCATACCAGAAGCTTCCAGCAGAGGTCAGCTTCTAGCCACGTAGCCTTACTGGTGTTTATACACAGGATATATTCTGTAGTTGCAGAAGGTACAGAAATTCGTCATTTCAAAGAAAGGTAGATGCTTTTTATTTTTTAAATCATAGTGCCTACCCCAAAGGAACTCAAATATTTACTGAGAAAATAATATATCAGAAAGGTCATACTGTAGAATTTTTGCTTTGATCTTCTTTTCAACTCTGGCAAGTCATTTTTTGTTTTGCACCTTTAACAGATGCCATTTATTTCTCTCATGGAGGAGATTAAACCTCCTCAAACTGGGCCCTACAATGTATTTTTATAAATAATCTAATTAGTAACTTCATAAAAGTAACTAGAAGCAAAAACAGGTATTTTTTACTCATCAGATTAGTAAAGATTACAAATTAGACAGGTGACAGAATAGTGGTTACCTCTGGGGAAGAAGTGACTGGAAGGGGGCATGAGGATGATTTCTTGGGGTGCTGGCGATGTTGTTTCTTGATCTGGATACTGGATTTTTTTTTTTTTTTAAAGATTTTATTTATTTATTTATTTATTGATTAATTGATTGATTGATTGATTGCTATGTTGGGTCTTCGTTTCTGTGCTAGGGCTTTCTCCAGTTGTGGCAAGCGGGGGCCACTCTTCATCACGGTGCGCGGGCCTCTCACTACCGCGGCCTCTCCCGTTGCGGAGCACAGGCTCCAGACGCGCATGCTCAGTAATTGTGGCTCACGGGCCCAGCCGCTCCGCGGCATGTGGGATCTTCCCAGACCAGGGCTCGAACCCGTGTCCCCTGCATTAGCAGGCAGACTCTCAACCACTGCGCCACCAGGGAAGCCCTGGATTTTTAAGTATGTTTACTTCTTAAAAGTTCATTAGGTTGTAAATTTATAATCTGTGTGCTTTTCTGTCATACTTCAATAAAATTTACTAAAATAATTAGACCGATTATACCCACCTTTGACATAACTATTGGTAGGAAAGCAAAAAGTATTTTAGCAATTTGTATCAAAATGTAAAGTACTGGGACTTCTCTGGTGGTGCAGTGGTTGGGAATCTGCCTGCCAATGCAGGGGACACGGGTTCGAGCCCTGGTCCGGGAGGATCCCACATGCTGCGGAGCAAATAAGCCCATGCGCCACGGCTGCTGAGCCTGCGCTCTAGACCCCATGAGCCACGACTGCTGAAGCCCGTGCGTCTGGAGCCTGTGCTCCGCAACGGGAGAGGCCACCGCAGTGGGAGGCCCGCGCACCGCAACAAGGAGTAGCCCCTGTTTGCCACAGCTGGAGAGAGCCCGCGTGCAGCAACGAAGACCCAACGCAGCCAATTAAAAAAAAAAAAAAAAAAAAAAAAAGTAAAGTACTGACTGATATTTACTGATACAGAAAAATGACTATAATTTTGGATTAGGGGGAAAAAATCCACATACAGGGGAAAATAAACAAATAAACAAACAAAAAGGCTGGGAAAACATTTGCCAAAAATGTTATCTCTGGATGGTGTGATTTCAGGTAATTTTTACTTTATTCTTTTTTTTTTTTTTTTTGGCTGAGCCACACGGCTTGCAGGACCTTAGTTCCTCGAAGCCATGCCCCTTGCAATGGAAGCGTGGAGTCCTAGCCACTGGACCGCCAGGGAATTCCCTACTTTATTCTTATCTGTACCATCTGAATTTTAAAATAAACAGTAAATTTGAGAATGGAAAAATTTCTATTTTTGGACAAAAAATAGTACTTTAAGTCAAAAAGTATTTATGTTCCTGAAAATGTACATAGACCCACACATCTATTTGTTTGTTGGTTCCTGAACAGGGAATGGATCTGTGATGACCTCCTTCTAGGAGCCACACATCTTTGGATTCAGCCTTGAATTCAACTCAGAGTATGAGGCATCTACAGGCACACGGTCTGGTTTACACAGGCTTCATAGAGCTTTGCTGTCTTGAGCTTATCAGAGGAACACAGGCATATGAAAAAGTGCACTGGGCTGGGAGTGTGAGTGCATCATTAAAAATGTCAGCAACACCTCTCCAGGAGGCAAGCATAGTGAACCCACTCTTGAATCTGTTCCAATCTAATCCTACGGGTAGAAAGATAAACGGAAGAAAATACACTGTGATGTTCAAAGAACTTTTCTCTGGGTCGCAGAATTCTGGATGATTTTTATTCTCTTCTGCATATTTATTTGCATCTTCTCCAGAGCTATTTAAAAAAGAAATAACAAAATTGAAAGGAGACTGCTCATCATCCCTTGAATGCGCCTTGAACTCTGTAATGTGTGTTTGTGCAGCTCTTTCAATTGCCTTACCAATCTCTACAAGATAAAATGCAATCCGTATTTCTTCTCATCTGTTTCTTTCATGATGCGTTCTCCTGTCTCTTGCCAGAACTATTTTCTCCCTCCCCTTTTTTCTGCCTGTTTTTATATGGCATTTATATTTTGCCTATATTATCACAACTTGTGTATATGTCATACTTTCTCTACTAGAATAAAAGCACCTAGAAGGGCAAAGATCGTTCATCATTCATTTTTATTTTCCTACAAGATCTAGTTGACGACTTTTTCAACAAACATTGGTTGAACTGACGTTTCCATTTTTAAATGTGATGGCTGCAATTCAGAGCCAAGAAGCATGCAACCCCTGATCTCCAGTGGGGTGGCGCCATATTTTTATTGGAAAAGACAAAGTTTTTTTGGCTTCTCCCATCTGAAGTGATCATGAACTTGTCTGAGTATTTGACTTTCCATTTCCTCAAATTCGCATGTGGCCTACAAGTTCAAGTCCAACAGTTCCTTATCTAGGTTTATTTCCTTGATAGGAAATAAGATTCGGGCAAAACTAGTACTTTAAAGATAAGGGTCTGAAACAACCAGGGGATGGTCATCAGGAGGGACACAGTGTGATGACCACTGGAGGGCCAGTGGCCCTCTGCCAGCAATCTTCCACTCTGGGGCTCTTTTTTTTTTTTTTTTTAAATTAATTAATTAATTAATTTTTATTTATGGCTGTGTTGGGTCTTCGTTTCTGTGCGAGGGCTTTCTCTAGTTTCAGCGAGCGGGGGCCACTCTTCATCGCGGTGCGCGGGCCTCTCACTATCGCAGCTTCTCTTGTTGCGGAGCACAGGCTCCAGACGCGCAGGCTCAGTAATTGTGGCTCACGGGCCCAGTTGCTCTGCGGCATGTGGGATCTTCCCAGACCAGGGCTCCAACCTGTGTCCCCTGCATTGGCAGGCAGACTCTCAACCACTGCACCACCAGGGAAGCCCTGGGGCTCTTTCTTGTGTGACCACCTTTGGTGCAGCCTTGCCACTGCTGGACTATGGCTCATTCTGGGGGTGTGGGGGGGGGAGAGCAGTCACCACGCTGCAAGGTAGCAAAGCTTCTATCTGAGGACAAGGGCCTGTTCAGTTTAATTCTTAAGAATTAAAATTATATAAAGTATAATCAGAGTAAGTCACTAGGGTGAAGGTTTTTCTTCAAAGACATACTAAGAATATTCCATTTCCTGCTTTGTTAAGCAAGTGACTTTCAGACCTCTAAATAAAATTTTATTGGGCTGGCCAAAAGGTTCGTTCGGGTTTTTCCATAACGTCTTATGGGAAAACCCGAATGAACTTTTTGGCCACCCCAGTAAATGTTAAGGGTAAGAGCAAGCAATAAAGTTTTACACATACTGTGACCTCAACTACATAAAGAAAAGAAATTGGAAGGAGATGCACCAAAATGTTAATAAACAGTGATTATCTTAAGAGTGGTGGGATTACAGGTGATTTTTTCTTCTATTTTGCTGAATTTAAAAATTTTTTCCCTAATGAGCATATGTTCCTTTTAATTAAAAATCTTAAAGTATCACTGACCTAGGACTGTCACTGATAACCCAAAGCTTCAATGCTATGTGAGAGGCTGATGTCCCACTTTTACTCAATTTTCATCTCAATTCATTACCTGTTTTTGTGTATATGTTTTCTTCCTACCTAGTGACCCAACCCTACCAGTCACACACAAGTAAATGTGGCATGATTGTGATTCCTAAGTTCAACTTCACAGCAAAGGTGTTTTATTTAAGGATCTAAGGAGAAGCTGACATAAAAATCTTGGAGGTTTTTTAAAAAATCAATTTAAAAAAGCATTATATATATACCGAAAAATAGCACCTTGAAAAAAGCCAGGTTAGTATGAAACAGAATGATACCAGTATCCTGGTTTCTAAGCATAATTCTCACTTTTGAGAATTTTGGCAGCATTCTTCTTTTTAACCCTTTGAAAATAAATCTAGAAACCTTTCTAGAATGTAGTGAAGGATTTGGTCTCAACATTCTATAGGAAAAGCTCTCTGATTATCAGCCTGACTGCCCAACTGGAGACAGATCCATCCTGCTTTGGTACATGCTATATTTTAAGTTGGTTTAAGTAGACCTTGGTGCTGCACTCCTGCTCATCAAGGCTGCTTGGAGGCTTTGCATCCTGGTCTCTCTTATGCCCCTACGCACTGGCTTTCCCTTCTGACGCTCAGTGGGCACAAAAGCAGAAATCCGTGAGGTGACAGAAATCCAAAGGCCACCACCCAAGTGAAATAAAGGTAAAAACCTCTGTGGTCCTGACTTGATAGTTTAAATTCCCTTAGATATGCTGTGGTTAGGCATGCAGCCAGTTACAAACAACATGCAGGGCAGAAGAAGCTGAAGATTCTCTACAGCAGTGTATGAATAAGCACTGTGCTTCAGTGAATTGTGGTGGTTCCAGATAAAGATAAAATCCTAAATAAAAGGTGTTACTGGCCAAAATTCAGTGAACTAAGTGGGAAAAAAATTATTAGATTACACTATAGTTAAATAACATATATAAATAACTTATATATCTATTATATGTCTATCTCCTCTGCTCAAACATGAGTTCCTTGAAGGCAGGTATCAGGGTTTATTTTGACAACTAGGGATATAGTTCCAGGCTGACAAATAATTTTTAAAAAGTCCCCTATTTTTTTAAACACCAAAATGATTTCTCAAACTGGAACCTAATATTTTCATGAAATAATAAAAGGATCGAATCCCTTTTAGCTCTTGAGAAGCTGAGGAAAAATGGGTTAGGTGATTTGTGAGAAGTTTTTCAACAAAAATAAAAGACATAATAATCCAAACCTCCCACCACCTGCACAAGGCGATAGATAGTAAGTTCCCTGACTCTGCATTGCTTAGTTTATCACATATATCATATGGCAAACCTGTCAGAAAACTCTTACTGCATCTATGAGAAGGCAAAGCTGTCAGAGGCTCATTTGTTACACACACAGTGAGGCACATCAGAAGACCCAGGTTCCAGTCTGTTTGGATCAGAACTCTTATTTGGTTTCAGTTCTTAATCTGGCAATTAAAAAATAACAGTAGACGTGCCTATTTCAAAGGATTGTTAGAAGAATCAGATAGGCTAGGTGAAGACTTTTTGCACACAGATAATTACTGCATAAATTAAGATGTTCCTAATACCTGAAAAAAAAAAAAAAAAAGACCAAGTGAAGTGCTGAAAGGAATTTTAGAACAAACGCATAGGACTTGAATTTTATACTAGGATTTATAAAATTACTGACGCTAATGTAAATAAGCAAGAAATATAAGTCTTCTTAGAAGAAAAGATAACTATAGCTTGTTCTTATGCTATAGTAATACATTGATGGAAACGTGTTAAATATATATTTAGAAAATTCATATTTTGAGCTAGATATACAAAAGAGTGACTATAAGAATTTTAAAAATATTTGTAATGGTCTTTCATCAATTGCTAACACCTCTTTTTCTATACAGGTCTAATCTTTCTGTATACTAACTACCGAAAGGTAAAAGAAAGAAAAGGCATCTTTTATAAATCAGACGTAAGTGTATCACATTTTTTTCTTCTTAGTCCTTTGAGCTAACTAAGGACCACATTCCTTTCTTTTTAACACGGGTGACAGAGTGAACAGCCAGCTTTAATTTCTACGGAAATGCTGGGGTTGGCTTTGTATCTATATTTGGGGAAAATAAATACTTCCTAAGCTAAAAACCCTTCCCCAAACCACATACCCTCCCTTTCTCTATTAACTCTCCCTGGAGTTTCTTGTTCAGCTGCCTGTGTTAGTCCAGGGCTGGGACGGCATCTCCAGCGCTCAGGGGGAGCATGAACAGCTCTTTCATCGAGACAAGTCTCAGCCCTGTGGCACCGTAAGCATCCAGACCTTACAGTAATGGCCTTACAAATTCTTTAGGTGCCTGAACCAGACTCTGCTTACAGGGATTGGTGAATGAAGTCTCATGCCGTGTGCCCAGGATGAGCGCAGGGTAAGCAGTATCTCGTGCAAAGATGACAAAAGTAAAGAGTACCTTGGTGAGGCAGCAGCTGCATGAAAACTGCTGATTTAGAGCAAAAGGCAGAGAAGCTTCACAGACACAGAATGGAAGGAAAAACAAAAGTGAGTGATCTCTGTAAGATTTTTAAAGGGTGAAAGATGATTAGATACTGGATAATTATTATCTTCCTTGGTTTTCAGGAGGATTCTTGTTTTAATTGCTGAACTCTGACCATTAATTTCCCAAACATTACAATCTCTAAATAAATGGTAGAACTTACAATTTTACAGATAGATGTGTTTTTACCACCTTTATTAGAAGTAAGAATTTTAGTGTAAATCAAGAATTACACTAAAAAATGAAATGGAAAATTAGCAGAAGTTACACCAAGGAATTGCTCAGTTTAAAATTATTTTTCTCCCTTAAATATAGGGTAATAACAAAGAAAAAAGAAGAAAAACCAAATCAAGAATATACCAAATAAAGGTCTGGGATACGGTAAGCAGTTCCCTAAAACATTAAAATTGTTTTGGAGATTTTAAGTAGTCTCAAAATAGAGGCCTCTAAGTTTCTTCTAAGAGGGAGACATTTTAAACCTGGTAATAAGCACAGCGGAAGTGTGACTAAGTCTACCCTTCGGAGAAATGGTTTTGATAAACTAACCTTTTCTGCACACAGCTGTCAGCACTACTGGGTAGGAATCCTTACAACTCCTAGCTGATCCACCCGGCTTCCTGGGAGGGAGGTCTGCATTACAGAAGCAAAGTGACTGAATAACTGACAGGCCTGGACATAGCCCCAAAATAAAGTGAAAGAAGTGAATTTAAAATAAAGTTCAACTAAATAGGTCTTTGCTCTAAAAAATCCATGCTCTAACACTAACAGTAAAATAAGGTGATCAAAGAAAAAAATTAAAGTTTTTTTTTTCAAGTGAAAAAACATTTAAAATAGATCACAGGCTTATTTTTGTTAAAAAATTATAAAACATGTGACCTCACATATTTTTGAGGTCAAAAACATATTATAAAACTTTTGCCGTAATTATTACCTGATTTTTCCAAACAGATGTCCCTTTGAATGATCAGAATACTTTACAGTACAAGGTACAACATAAGTACAAAAGAGATCACAAAAGAGGGCAAAATAGTTACCTGTGTATACTTTGCCACTCTTACTATTCTGAAATCTATTTGAGGGCAGGTCTCATGTCCTAGTAGCCCCTGCCACTCCCTTGGGTCTAACAGAGTCCCTTGCATGTAGTAAACAATGAATATCTGGGATAATTCACGATAAAATCTGGATTTCGGGTTATTTTCTACAGAGCATTGTAGTATTAATCTCGTACCTAAAAATCAAAGAACTTGTGTGCACAAAGAATTTGTTAAACAACATGACTCAGAAGGAAATAACAACTTTAGCTGAAACCGAATAGTGAGATCCATAGGCAAAAACTGTCAAGTCTCTGGGGACCAGTGTCTCACTCATCTTTAAATGTTCCAGAGTACCTAGTGTATACCTACAAAATATGTGTTCGAATGTTTACTGAATTAAATTACAGTGTGAAAAATATTAGGAGGTCTCGGTAGAGTATAAATTAAATTTTAATACATTGGAAATGAACCTATTTAATTTCTTTTTAATGAGTACTAAAATCCATATAATTCCATCTGGATTTTTATTTCTAGTATACTTGCTCCTTAATATCTAAAGAGGATACAGGAAGACTATTTGGAATGCATACTTGAAATGGTTATAAAGCACTCACAATATGGCTTTTAAAAAGGCTTCTTTGCTCATCCTGTAAGAGAGCCATTTATGGCTTGGCCTTAAGCACGACAAAGTCCCATATATAACATTTTTAGTAGATAGGTTTTATTTTCTAGTTCTAATCCTGGTTCTTCAATTCATGTCCAGCTCAGCTACACTGGACCTAAGAATGGATCGCAATATCAAATTTGAAATATTCTTATCTATCAGAGAGTAAATATTATGGATTCTCTTCAAGATTCTCATAGTGGCATGTGGGGAAAATCTGAAGAGACGAAGTTTTATGTCCATTTGGCTAAGAGGACCACAGTTA
Source organism: Balaenoptera acutorostrata (assembly GCF_949987535.1). Taxonomy (NCBI): domain Eukaryota; kingdom Metazoa; phylum Chordata; class Mammalia; order Artiodactyla; family Balaenopteridae; genus Balaenoptera; species Balaenoptera acutorostrata. The sequence goes on along the minus strand of NC_080083.1, from coordinate 17,956,272 downwards.
ACACAATTTCATATGCACTGAACTCTGAGTACAGTCCACTGGCTCCACTGATACCAAGTCAACTTCTACTAGGAGTGGGGTCAGAAGACAGTCATTTATGTAATTTTATATATGGAGTTATAAAACAATCCTTCTTGTGCTAAGGGGATAGACAAGTGGGCTATGATCATCTGTCAAGAAGACTGGATTTTCAGAGACAACTGCTTTATGTAAATGATCGCTACTTCCTCAAAAGCTGGTGACTGATGAATTATCACCAAAATTTTTACCTAAGTAAGGTTTAGTGTTTCATGGGGGAGGGCGAGGGGGTTCATGAATTTCTTACCTAGCTAATTTGACAGCAGAGAATATTGGAGACCAAAAGGAGATACAGCTTAGTGGCCGATCCTGCTAAGTACCAAAGATCTAGAAAGCAAAGTCTTGCACTGACAGGGAAAGTTTGAAGCAAAGGCTTGAGCTGTGTGCAGATCAGCAACTTTTGCTTTTTGACATAAAGAAACAGAGCTTTCACCTGTTTAAAATTCAGTAGACTAGCGCAGGTTGATGTTGGGTAATTTGATGGCAAGCCACACTTATGCTCCATTTCAGGGAGTGACACAGGGCTTCTTTAAATACTTCTGCTTAGGACTTGGCTGATGGAAGTGGAGACAGGGAAATATTCTGGTTTCTATACGACCAAATAGCGAAGCCGAAATGCTGGAGTGAGTTATGAATCTGGATTAGATTCATCACTTCTTTTAGCCCTTTGATATCAGCAAACTCAGATCCACAAAGAATTGAGGAGATAGGGATGTAAGATTACAAGGAGCTAAAGATATAAAACAGCATACCTAGTTACAAAGTATTAACTCTTGTCAGAGGTATTCCCTAAGAGCAAATGACAAAAACACAATAATTAGGTAGATAAATAAATCAGGATCCTTTCATGGAGATGAGCCCACAGTTTAGAGATACAAATGGGTTTCATCGAAGAGTAAAGTTACTACTGAAAAGATAAACTCTTTCTCTAATAACACGTAGTAAAATAATGTGGTGAACCAAAGGACATACAATTTACAATTTAGAGACAGAAAAACACCGTTATTCTACTTAATTAATTGTATTACTTTTAAAGCTTCAGTTTCTTTTGAGAATAGTCAGAGGTTTCCAGGGTGTTATAATCTATTCGAGCAGCCATCTTTGGAGAACTACTGGAGGTGACGCAGTAGGTTTAAAACTGTAACCAAAACCACATATGCTATTCTTTGATTTCTCTAAACAATTCTAAGTAAGAGGTTACAGAGTAGGACTACTTTTCTAAGCAAATGATATGGCTAATGTCCAATCAACACAGGACATGAACAGTTAATCAACTAGCAGAAGAACTTGTACTGGTACCTTTATTCTTAATCTGATTATTTTATTGTCTCCATCAGTGGGCAAATATGGGCAGAAATACCCCTGACAATTAGTTTGGGTTAAAAAAAAAAGTCAGTGTAAAAACAACTAAACATTTTGACAGCTTTAACATCACTTTAGTAGCCCAAGAGGCAAAAGATTGGTCAAAATGAACCAAACTTTAAAAACAAGAGGATCAATATAGACAGTCTACGAATTTTCTAATTGTGATTAACTTCAGTGGTTGACTAACCCAGACGATAGAGAGCTCTACAGACGAAAAGGAGTGGTGGACTTAAGGTAAGGCAGATGGAAGTAATGAGACAGAAAGAAAGAAATGAAAGAAAAAGGGAAAGGCAGGGGAAGGGAAGGAAGAAAGATGACAGATACAGTAGGCAATGAATGTGGCAGAAAGAGCACTGGCCTTGGTTCTAGATAAGAACTGTGTGATAAAGCAATTCACTTAGCTCTTCTAAACTCAGTTTCCCCTTCACACACAACATTGTGAGCCTAGAACTAAATTACCTCTATAGTACCCCCTAGCTCCAAAATGCTAAGACTTTATGGCGGGAGGCGGGGGGTAGTGGTGATGAGGGAAAGAATTCAGTGGCTGCAGTATCTAGAAGAAAGTAAAGTTAAAGTTTTGCCCTGGCTTTAACAGTTGAAATGCTGATAATGGGGCAAGATCATAGGCACACTCTAGTGCATAAGAATCACCTGGGTGTTTATTAAACACAGATTGCCGCCTGGGCCCCACTCTTGGAGTCTCTTGTGCAGGAGGTCTGGGGTGGGATTCTAGCGTCTGCATTTCTAATAAGCTCCTAAATGATGCTGAGGCTGCTGGTCTGGGACCACACTTGGAGAAACACTGTTCTAGGGAATAGGTGACAGAGGCCAAATAAACACAGTTCTATGGGGAAAAAAAGTTGGCCAGATTTCTCTTATTTCTTGTGGGGGAGAAAACCTGACTAGGTGCAGTAAGGTGATCGATAAATAAATGCTGGATTAAACAATTTGTTTCCTCTGCTGATCAAGGCTTTGTTGTTGACCAAAGCTTAATAGATGAATATAGTTATTTAATATAATGGTTTATAATATGAATTGGGTATTAGATTTGCCAAGTTCTTCAGAACCTTCAAAACTATATATGTTTAAACATTCATGCAAAACTGAGATTATAAACTGGGAATTCTATTTATGGATCTTAAACATCACAAAATAGTTATAATGCATCATTTGGCTTTTTAAAAGAAAATCCATGCTAACACTTGACTACATCTAATATTGATAACTTTTCCTTATAGCATGAGGTGTTTCATAAGTAAACTTTTCAGATAATGAAACTTTAAACACAAAACCTTTTTAATTTTAACCATTTTAGAAAGATATCTTTCTGAATAGAATACACGACCACAACGGAAGCTTTCCTTCATTACCCACTGTCATCATAAATACACAATGGCGTCAGTTCTGTAATGAACTGAATAACACCTCCAGGGTTTGACCAGAGTCATAAGAAATCATCCGCTTTGTCACTGAAAAAGCCCAGAGTTCTGTACGCTTGCCACTTCTGCCATCTTGTTTATCTCAGCCCCACCCGAGCTATTAGCTGTTATTTCTCAGTTTATCTGCCTCTTAGTTGCATGTTCAATGGGCATACTTTCCCCACTTGGACCTAAGAGTGACTCCAGAGTCAGGAATATGCTTATGGGCTTTAAGATGTTATTTTTTTGAGGTGGCATTTTTGTCTGGTTGTTTATTTACTCCTAGATTTTCAGGTTGTTGCTGGCAGCAGGGAAAAGGGGCACTACTATATTTTGTTTATTTTTGGGATACAGTATGCTGTATCAGAGACACAGAAACACTAGGGCAAGGTTAGTATATCTAGTAAGGGAATTATAATTCTGTTCACTTACAGGGTTATATACCTTAGGTTACTCTTCCTGCCTAAACTCTAAAAACTTATCAACCTTGGAACACTATGTGAACACTCTAAACATTTCACTATCTTTGTATAACTGTTTGAAAGTAGACAGCTTTATAGAAACCAAAATTCAAATCAGCTACAAGGTAAAGAAGAAATGTGAGATGAATTTCATGATAAAAAGGAGCAAAATCTGCTATAAACTGATAACAAGGGAATTCCTAATGTTGGTATAGTAATATTATTGCTCAAATTTATATAAAGATTACATTTACTGACCTGGGGAATGCTGGGAAGTTGCAAGTGAGGTCATGGAATTAGAAAGGTTAAGGTTAGCAGTAATACTAAGCTGGCTCTGCACTGCAGGAGGATAAGGAGATGTGGGTGTCAGGAGGGACTCCTCACTGGTTTCTTCATCAATTCCAGGCAAATACGTGTCAATCAAGGCATCAAGAAACTTAACAATAAGCTCAGCATAGTCTGGGATTTGTGTTTGCTGTAATGGAAAATAGGACATTATTTTAGCTCTGTTCTTTTTTCTTTTTTTGTAAATCCCCCTTGAAGCCAAAAAAGATAAATTCAATTTTTGTTTTGGGCTTAATTTACTATTTTTCTTCCTTTGTACTACAGATCATTAAAAAAAAAGGGGGTGGAATAATATTTGTAGACTACCATGGGACTTACAACTGGGAATTTTATTCAGCTAACACTTACAGCTTCCAGATGAACCTGTGATTACTGAAGGCCATGCACAAAGACTGAATTAATTCTGAGACAATCCAATCATCAGGAATGATGTCTAGTCTATTTTCCAAAACTGAGAAAATGAGCAGAGCATCATTCCAGCTGCCATGTAGAGATTCAACTAACTAAATACTGTGAAGGGCTCGGAGAGTTACTGGCAATCAAACTACAAAAGTTCCCGCGTGATATACTTATTTCTGTGACTTCAGGCCCATTTTTTAAATGACAGCCTTTGCATATCAAGAGATATGCAGTAATAACTAAACAAAACAAAACTAAGTACTCAACTGTTAAAATTAGAACAAGATTTATGCAATTCATATTGATTTAGCACCCCTATCTCTAGAACACTGCACTAGGGGAAGAAAAAGAAGTCCTGCCTTCAAGGAACCTCAATCAATTTGGAGAGAGACCATATACAGAGAGAATAATTAAATACACATTTATGTAGCACTATATCAACTAACACCAATCAAAGAACAAACTGAATGGAGCAAATGAGGATATATTCAGGGAAGAGTGAATCTAATGCAACAGGTTGGAAGGAAAAATGTTTTCTTTAGGTAAATTTCTTTTTCGTTATGTAATTTTTAAAATTGAGGTTTAATTGACATATAACATTATATTAATTTTAGGTCATGAGGTAGATTTTAAACATATGTAATGCTCCTTCCTAATCACAAGATACCTAAATGTGTGCATTAAGATCATCAATTACATGAGGGACCAAGGGCAGAAAGTTTACAGAGGTTTATCATACGTTTCTGAAAAGTCAAGCATAAATTTAGTTGAATTTTTTTTTTTTGGTAAAAGCTAGTATATAAACATATTAAAGGTGTTGCCTCTTGGAAAGAATCTTGTGGTAGAAAACTTTTAATAAAAATAATATGTGTTTTTTGTGAATCATTCTGGTTTTCAACATATTGTCTTAAAGCAGGAACAGTAATATAAATAAAACTTTCATTTTGTCAATAGAGAAAAAGATATTTTCTTACCTTTGAAAAGGGTCCTGCAAACCGCCATAGGCCATTAAAACCAAAACCTGCAACAAATCAAATGTTACTCTTATAGCAAGCATGACACTCTTTCAGTCTTAACAGAAATTATATAGTTGATGATATATAAAACCCCCACACACAGTGAAAACTTTTTTTTTTTAGAATAAGTGTCAAAGTAGACTAAAACTCACTGAAAATATACCCAGTATAAAACCATATTTTAGTTAAAAAGTTGTCAACCACTTATTGTACTGAACACATAATTAAAAGTCAGAAAATGGCATATTAGAGAGGTGTGAACAAGCCTATTCCTCATAAGGAATTCTTCAGCCAGTGCATTCTTTAACAGCACACATGTTTCAAGTTCATCAACCATCCTCCTCCCGATACGTTTATTTACTTTGCAGGTAAGATGTTTGGTACTGTGGTGGGGATTCTTCATGGTACACCACACTTTGCACAATCCCATGGATTGGATTTAACAAATTTGGATCTTGGCACAATGACAACAGGGTGTTGATCTTAGAGTCCAACAAATTGTGCCTAAAAAAATAAAAGTCAGAGGAACATTTTAAAGGAAAATTAAATGAAAATATATACTGGAAAATACTTTTCCCTAGAACAGTATGATAAAAATGAAGGGTGATGAGTGCTTTTCCAATTTTTCTCTAATGAACGTGTGTATTTGCTTTTTTGTTTTGTCTTTTGTGTTTAAGTCATTAGGAAAATATGGTAAAAGCACCTAACTAGCACTGTCATATAACCATGCTTAACTATATGTGGTGATTATTTGCTCAAGACAAGGTTGGCTTCTGTCTGCCACTCAGGATGCTTTAGGACCATCTCTTTCTGCTGATTATTGATATGTACCCAGGAGTTAAAACTAAATTTAATATTAATCAGTGTTTAATAAATGCTGAATCAGATCGAATGAGGAAAGCAAAATTAGCTTGGAGGGGGTGGAATATATGATCAAATTCAAACTTCCGAGGAAATTAACTATTTCTAACCCAGCTATACCCCATTAATAAAAATAACCAAGAGCCAAGTATATAAAATTCTGAAATTTATAAATAAGATTAAACAAAAACAAAGAAATAATGATACTACATAGAAGGCCTAGATTAGGAATAGAGTTTCCCAAGTTTCTTTGGGTTATCTAGATTTGAACACTCTGAGGCTAATATGATTTTAGCCCTTAAGAGAGAATAAAATTCATCTCCCAAATAAGAAGTCAATTTTGTTTTCAAGCAGCTGTGGATTAAAAACAAAAGCTCTACTGAAAAAGAAAACAGAACAGGTATGCTGATTTAAATATAAGCAATCTAACAGCTTTCTCCTAAGTGAGGAAATAAACAATGCTCATCACAATGAACAATGTAAGAAAATCACAAGATAAAAAAATGTTTTTCCCACTCTGACAAGTACAGGTTTCTGGTAACTGACTATACTGCTGAACTGAATGAATAACCATTTTCAGAACTCTAATGGAAAACTGATGAATTCATAAAAGTGCTAACAAAAGATCAAGATGAAAAAAAACTTAATTACATGGGACTGAGTGAACTGATGAGGATGAGTATAATTTTTGTGACTTTCTGTTTGAATAAAAAAAAAAAAAATGTTTTTTCCGATCGACAGGCCAAAACTAGTCCTAGGTCCCATTAAACCCACTGTCTCTAAGCTAAAAATCACTACCACACTACTTTTTTTTTTTACTATCACACTACTTCACGTTCCCCTCTCCACAACCAGTGAACACTACTGGGTGATACTTTTCCTAAACTTTTATAAAACATTTGACTTCAAGACAGATACAAAAGTTAAACATAAGTGGAGATACTTACACAACAGGAAAAACTTTCGGGAAAACAACACTAGCTTCTGCTAAGTATTCATAAAGAATTCGTTGATCAAACTCATCCGTGGTGTATTTCACCAGCGTAGCCTAAAAAAAAGTAAACAAAAAACATTTTATTTTGTGGCTGAATTGTTACCTGTTTCGGTGAGAAGCAGAATTTGGCCTTCCTTCCATGTTTTTAATATTTAAGGGCCTTCTAAGAGTAGACTGGAAAAAACCCCCCACAAAAAGCAAAAAATATTACCAGAACAGTAAGAAGAAGTGCTTGGATCTTCGGATCAGTAAGTACTTCTTCATCTAAGAGAACATTTGATTCAGACACTGAAACTTTACGTAAATGTGGGTGCTGTTGTGATGAGGAAATCCTTTGAGTTTCTGTGGTAAGATATGGATTAACACAATCAGCTATATTAATCAAATATAACACACTAGATACTACTTCACCTAACATATTTTAATGTCACTTCTAAAATTCGATAGCTTTTTAACAGACACTTAAAATATCAACATAAATATCATACAAAATTACTATTCACCTATACAAAAGTTCTGGCTAGCTGTATACAATGTTGTATATCATATGTATGATTACTTTCTACACAGGTTTCAGGATATCTGTCATTTTAAGGACTGTATAGCTTGTCTTTGTCTTTTGAAAAAGAGCAAATGTTTCTATATTTTATCCTAATGATACTAAGAAATGGCTGGAAAGCAAATATGGCTTTAATGTACTCTCCCTCCTTACTTTCAATGATCTAGATTAATTATTAACTTTGTTTCTCACCCATTTCATAATCAGTTTCTGCTACTCTCCTCATTTTGGGGGGTGTTGTGATCCCTGATTCCATTTCTTGCCTTTTAGGAGCCTTTGTGTCTGATATCAAGTGATCAAAACTTTTCCTTGTTCCTATAAACAAAAGTTACAGAATATGGAAGTTCATTAACCACAGTGTCTGTGAATAGGAATATACTAAAAAGAAAATGTTTGGGCATAAAGTGTTTAAGTTTTCACTTAAGGACCCAAAGAAAGCTCAAACATATCCCTGGGGCAGAGTTCCTCTCCTCTCCTGTTTTTTTCCATCTTCTCAAGGAATTTTGGCCACACAGCTGTTCTGTTTCAGGACAGGATGTGCCTTATTGGTCCAAATTAAATTGAGATTACATGCACTACACTGGAGGTAAACCAAACTCCACCAACAAGTACAATATTTGATAATAAATACAGAGATATGTGCTGTTTAGTAGCAAAGATCAACTATGTCTGAACAGCCTTTTTTCAATTTAAGGCATTCTGCTGGTGCCAAGAATGAGTCATTAACCTATGAAGAATTTCTAAAAGTAGACAAAATCAAAGTTTTAGTTCTTCAGGCTTTGAAAAAAGGATGTGCATGCCTAAAAGTACTAAATAATAGATACACTGGGAGATGCTTCAAAAATAGCAAGCAGTACCGTTTCCCACTTGGCTTTGAGTTTCTCTAATCATGTATTATACCAATGTTAAATACCTGTCTCTTAAAGTAAAAGTATTGAAACTGGATTATTTGGAACTTATATATTTCTGTTCTTGATATTCTGAGAACTTCTCTTATTCTTCTTTGTACAGCTCTAACAGCAAATCTGGAATACTTTTGACAGTATTATTTTTTAAAAGCCAGAACTGAAGCCACTATAATTACATATGACAATTGAACACTTGAGAAATTTAATGTTCTATTAACCTCAAGTTTTAATACTAATAATTATTCACAATAGTCATAAAAATCAAGGTCAAATAATTTAACAGCCCAAAAGAATCTAGTCCAACCTCTTCATTTCCTGTATCTGTAAACTGAGGAAGCCATGAGCAGTTAAGAGATTAGCCTGAAGTCGCAAGGCTAGGCATCCAGTTAGTGACCAGACTTTAAATATCAAATTTCCTAAAAACCAATTCGTGCGGGCTTCCCTGGTGGTGCAGTGGTTGGGAGTCTGCCTGCCAATGCAGGGGACACGGGTTTGAGCCCTGGTCTGGAAAGATCCCACATGCCGCGGAGCAACTGGGCCCATGAGCCACAACTACTGAGCCTGCGCGTCTGGAGCTTGTGCTCTGCAACAAGAGAGGCCGCGACAGTGAGAGGCCCGCGCACCGTGATGAAGAGTGGCCCCTGCTTGCTGCAACTAGAAAAAGCCCTCGCACAGAAACGAAGACCCAACACAGCCAAAAAAAAAAAAAAAAAAAAAAAAAACCAATTCGTGCTTTCATACTGCATGAGATCAGGACACCACTCTCTATGTTTAGTTTTCTTACTTTTCTCATTCTTCCTTTTTTACTTTACACTCTGCATTCTTCCTGGGAGATCTCCTTCCACTGCCATAGCTTCAGCTGTCTAATGAACTAATCAATTCTAAATGTGCCACTTGTCCACTTCTCTCTTCCTGAACTCCAGATGTATGTTCTCATTTATCTCTTACATATACACGCCAAGAATCCTGAAGGGATCTCAAATATAATATCAACCAACCTAAATTTATCTTGTACTATAAATATATTAGTCTTGATCTCTGTGAATGGAATCACTATCCAGCCAGTTTTTGAAGCCAGAAATTTCTGACATCCTTCACTGCCTTCTCCCTCCCCACCTGGCCCAAACAGTCAGGCACTAAGTCCCACACCTGATTCCTTTTCTCCATTGTCCCACTGCTCCTGCCTTAGTGTAGGCCTACACCATTTTTTGCTTGGACCGCTGTAACGATCTCTTAAATGATTCCCTTGTGAAAAAACTCTTCCTATTCCTCCATATTGTAGCCAAAAACCTTTCCTAAGAATAAAATTTTGTAACGTCTCTCCCCTAGTTAAAGATCCCTGCTGGATACATGATAAGGCTAAATCTCTTAACATGGCACAAAGTCTCCCACAAACTAGCTGCAATTCTTCTCTAGCCTCATTTCGTACCCAAGTGCTTTTCCTGACTTTGCTTTATTTATGCTATTTCCCCCCTCTCTTGAATACATGCCTTCCTTATCCTGTGCCTACCAGGCAAGCATGTATTAAATTTTCAAGATCCCGTTCAAATGTTACCTCCTCTCTGTAGCTTTTCCTAATTTCCTTACTTTAATGGCACCTGGGGATGCTGTTGCAATTGTCTGATTATAAGTCTTAGCCACCAAACTATGAGCTCCTCTAGGGCAAAGGCTGTAACTTGTTCGTCTATCACATGGGTTGAATGAATTCAATATTGCATTTTCTCTGAAGTTAGTTTTTCATTTACAACTTCCTTGGCATGAAAACTCAGAATCCCAAAACACAAAGTAACCAGGAAACTCCTAGAACATTATTTATGGAAAAGTATAAAGAGAAAGGAACTCAAACAAAAGATAACAGTCCTTGGGACTTCCCTGGTGGCGCAGTGGTTAAGAATCCGCCTGCCAATGCAGGGGACACGGGTTCTAGCCCTGGTCCAGGAAGATCCCACATGCTGCGGAGCAACTAAGCCTGTGTGCCACAACTACTGAGCCCGTGTGCTGCAATTACTGAAGCCTGCACGCCTAGAGCCCGTGCTCCGCAACAAGAGAAGCCACCGCAATGAGAAGCCTGTGCACCGCAACGAAGAGTAGCCCCCGCTCACCACAACTAGAGAAAGCCCATGCACAGCAACAAAGACCCAATGCAGCCAAAAATAAATAAAATAAATAAACAAAAGACAACAGTCCTATGTGACTAGTAATAGTGATTAACATTCATGGTTTCAATTTCTCTCATGGTTTATTGGCAGGTTATTTATTTTATACTTCTTTAGCCAAAGTTGTGTTAGAGCACCTTTGCATTCAATCTGTGGTGAGGTGGGATTAGTGGGCTCTCTCGTTATTTACTTCAGTTTTTGAAAAGGGAAAAAGGGTCTCACAGCATTTCAGGTATATTTCTCATGGTCAAATGTTGATATAACCGAGCAATTTTAACTTCCAAGAACCCTATCTTCTTACAGTAATCAAAAACTCTTACCTTTTTGTCTTTTTAAAGAAAAGATGGCAAATAGTATTATTATAGCTTCATAGCATATTCATGTATTCTGCCCTCAGGGGGTAATTTTGGGAAATATATTGTTAAAGGCCCTGCATCTGAATGCTGCAAGACTCTTCCTTTTCTGTGAGTATCTAATGTCTCTCCTACTCCCATTTCCCTTCTGCCTGGCCAAGGCAGAATAAAACAAGTAGAGCCACAATATTTAGTCTAAGAATCCCCCCAAAACTGTTTCAAGATCTCATTCTCATTCCTCTATCTTAACTGATATGGCTTAACTGATCTATCAAACTCTCTCATAATTGGCATCAAAGACTTTGCTACATCAAAAACAGGAAATTTTGATAATCTTGAACAGCTTCAAATAATTTTCCAGGAGTGAAAGTATCTGACCATTTTTGAAAAGAATTCTAAAACTTTCTACATAATTTAGATAAACTAACCAAGCAACTTCTTCGTGTTGGCCTGAGAAGGCTGCCCCATGTCCAAGCTCATGGATTTCCTGGCTCGGGGACTGGTCTGGCCCGCAGGTGGATAGCTGGCTGCAAGGTACCCTTCAGAACCTTTGGGAGAGGACCATGGCTGATTCTCCTTTAGTGTCCTGAGAGATTAAAACAATTGAGAAGAATCAATAAACATGATGACAAATACAACCACTGCTGGCCCTCCTAATTGACTATTGTATTTCCCAATGGCAGAGATCAAGTAATTTTAAAACTGTACTTTAAAGCTCTTTACGGTACAAACTCTTAATCTATCCCCAGGAAGTATCCACTTTCTTGCCATCTTATACACAGTAGGTACTCAACAAATGCTCAACTGAACTGTACTGCATTGATTTTTTTAATCAGGGAGAATCAGGTCTAAATAAGCAATTGTATCCCTGGTTTAAAAACCAAGGGGGAACACAGTCAAACTCACTTTCTCCTTTTCATAACAAAAAGGGCATATCTCAAAGAAATATAATCATAGGAATGACTGAAGAGTAAGACGACTGAAAGCCAAGTATGCCTGGAAAGCTTTTGCATACATTGTTAACATCTCAGCTGGAAATTGCTGAGGGCTTTTTATCAAAAAGTGGGATGTTGATAAATTTAATGATATAAGCACTACAAACACAAGATTATTTTCCCATGTTCAACACTGTACCTAAAACTTAAAGGTATCTTTGTTTAATTGAAAATATAAAAAAACTCCAAATGATGCTATTTTCATGTAATTTCTCTATGTTTTAGTGAAGAATATACCACTCAAAGCAACATACAACAGGATATAATTTGATTATCTTAACATCTAAATCTGTACTATAGAAAACTTTTTAGTAACTTTAGTGTGATATGAGTAAATACAATAAATATGTTGGCATGTGTATCTTTTTACAAATCTGTATAGCTTAGTTTTCTATCATTAAGCATGTAATGTTGCTTATATTTCACATCAGGTTTTCCTAGGCCTTTTCCTGCAGTCCGATACTTTCAAGATCATCTCTTTTCATTATTCAACTGATTTGTGCTTAAAAAGAGGCAAACTAATGTTAACTAATTAGCACAATTAGATTAGAAGAACTTTCCTTCAACTAACACACATAAAATACTGTACATTTATAAAATGAGTTTTGATTTACACACTCTTCCTAGGTTATCTTTAGAGTCCCTTCTATATTACCTTCTGGATTACTCTGCTGCTTGCCTCCATTGGCATGGAATATTGAAACCTGATTGTAATTATGAAATTGTGGGAGAAGAAGTCCACTTACCTATAGCTAGGGTCACCATGATGAATGGGATATGTATCCATAGGAATATTTTCCATTGAAATATCAGTAAGAAGAAGAGACTTTCTATGTTTTAGGCTACAGCGACTTCGAACCTCCTCAGACACTGTAAGTAAAGCTAAAAGGAAAAAGAAGGAAGAATTTAAAAATTTAATAAATCACAAGTGTGACTTAAATTAGGATATACTTCTTACAACCTCCTGAAGAGAATAATAGCTGTTAAACATGAGAGTATGAAGTTTAAGGATATAAAACACTTAGGACAGACTTGTTTATGTTAAAGCGTTTACAGTCTGTTTTGGAAGACTGCATGTAAACATGAAACTTACACAGAGATTTAAATAGCACCTTGTATTTAGTCAAGTGCTTTAATAAACACTGGACCTCAACAAACACAAAAGGTAGGCAGGGCAGGACTATAAGGTCCATTTCTTAGAAAAATACTCTGAAATGTTAAATGATTTGCCCAAGGTCAAATAATTCAAACAAAAAAGTTGCCACAAACTGAAGTCTGCTAAACTGGGAATCAGCACTTTCCAACAAACAACGATGTTCAAGAACTGTGTTATACATAAGTGCTAAGTGTTGTTGAGAGGAGAAACACAAATCAGATAAGAGCAGATAGGGACGGTATAATGGAATGGTGGGGATGGGCAGACAGTCTAGGTAAAACAAAGGGCATCAGGAATGAATATTAAAGAAGCATAAAGGCACTTCTAGGAGATGGCAAGTAGATTAGCTTAAAATAGCCCATCCATTTGGAGAGGTAATAAAAAATGAGGCCTATGAAATTAGAGAAAGGGGACAGAATCAGGAGGGCTGCTTAAGGGCCCAGGATGCTAGGCTGAGGCTTCTAGATTTTATGACAGACAACAGGGAGCCACGTGGTGTCTTGAACCAAAGATGACTAAGGGAACACATTTCACATATTAATGCAAATTCTTTTGTAAGGAAAAATGTTTTGGCAAAACTTTCCAAATTTTAACCAATGCCACAGGACTGAACTGTGAACCCTTTACCCTGCCAAGCAACCAGCGGAAGGACCCAGAGGTGTCTGTACCTTTTTCATGGTCCTTAGATATAGCTGTGGTAAGATTAATTTTGTCTATTTTGTGTTTTTACCTGCCAAGTAAGCCACGCTCTGTGTATTCACCTCAAATTTGTCACAATTTCTATGTTTATTAACCAGAGTTAGTAGTGTATGCAAAATTCTGACTGTTCTTGCAACAATGGCAGGTGAAGGATGCCTGTATCCTACAAAAAATAAAAACAAACAAGAAGTTAATTCATTCTTTCATCAAGTATCTGTTGAATTCTTATTCTGTGACTAGCAACTTTGCAAGGAAAGGAAGTATGTAAGGGGAATAGCCATTTGGGAAGGTAAAATATATACATATGTGAATAGTTAATTAATTACATATAGGATTAAGCACCAAAAATGTATAGAATAGAATAATGTTCCCTGGAACTCGAAGGTAACTCAGGGAGAGGAAAATTAGAAGATGATGGTGTTTCAGATCTTCTATTCCCTAAAGCAGCACAAGGAATTTTTAAAAACCTATTTAGTGTAGTTTGCTGTAAGATATGCTTTGAAAATAGGGTTCTATCACTTAAATTTTTTTTTTAATTAAAGAAAAAAGTCTTATGATATAGGGAGTATAAGCTCTCAGAGCCCAAAGAATCCAGTTGATTAGAGGGTAAGCTTGATCTCTGGACAACTTTTAATCACTAATGCTACTCCATTTAAAATAGGGGATTTGTACATTGAAAATATTTGGTATTCTTCTAGAAATATAGACTAAACAAGCATTTTATCAGCCTAGTTGCAATCTATCTTCTTGGTATCCTGTAGTAAATGTAGTATCTTTTGAGCAATGCCTATTCACTTTAGAGATTAAAACTGTCAATATTTTTTGCAGAAATTTCATAAGGTGGTGAAATCAAATGTATACATTCACAATGGTAGGTGTATATATATATTTGGTTAAAAACTGGGGGAACCTCTATGATCCCTCAAGCTTAACAATCATTTAAATTGATACATAACTGCAGATTCAAGCTCTAGTTTGAGTCTCTAATTTTGGCCAAATCTAAAGCCAGCAATTCACGCCAGCTCCTTATCCCAGGCCATACTTTACACTGTTTTTGCTTCTGACTCACCCCATTTGCCGTTCCTGTTAACTGCAGTCTTGGGCCATGACTGCCCCACATTAATAAACCAAAACTAACACTCAGCGAAGTCACCAGTAGGGAGTAAAGTCAGGTGAGGGAGTGAACAAGCTGGCTCTGAGGAAGAGCTGGAGATCACTGCTATAAGCAATGCAGAAATGCGGAGGTGGGAGGATGGGGCACCAGAAGGGTGAGGGTCTATGGTATGTGACAACAGGATTGATCAACAGTAAACTAGTAACAAGTTAAGAAAATCTGTGGTCAAATCTCTAACATAACATTTTCTAACATGAGTTACTCAAATAACATTTATTGATTTGCAGTCTATCTTATTTTGATAATCAAAAAGATACTTATCAATAAGTAGCATTTAATAAAACAGCTATTAGAAAGTACAGTACTTAGAAATTTTGTAAGAATCAACTCCTTTGCTTTTTAAAGGAAATTTGATACTTGATGTGGAAATTAGGTTCTATTAAAATATATACTGAACAAAATATAACTCAATAAGACATACAGTTGCGTTTAAAGTGAGACACATGAGCCAAATTATTTCAAGCACTCAATCATTTCAGTTACTTCTGGCTTCTCGACACCATTTCATAAAAATATTCTGACATAAGGCCTCTACCTTTTAAGAGGTGTCCAACCAGTGCGAAGTTAAAGTTAGAGTTGAAATTGAGTCCAACAAAATGATCCATTTGTTTGCAGTGCCATTCCAGAGGATTCCGGATCGCCATGAATACTTCCTCTGGACTCTATTAAAAAATAATCATGAGATGGCTGATGGGGTTCACAAAGGAAGGATCACTTATTGGTTTTTGTGTTCAACAGCTATGACAAGGTAAACACTTTCAGGTTGAGAGAAATTATTTTCAGGTGACTACAGAAAACCACAGAACATTTAAGGTACTGCAAATAAATTAGTGCAAGATAGTTAAGCATATAAATAATAAGGTGATGGAAGATAAAACAGCTTTGATTTACAATGCAAAGTAAGTGACTGTCAATTTATATCCTGGTGACTTTTTAAAAACTGAAATTATTGTTATTTTAAATAAGACCATGCACTGAACTGTAGCTGGCACTTTGTGTACTATGATGACTGGAAATTCAAGAGAATGCAGAGAGTTCATATTTACTGAGTGCCTGCCGTATACAAGTGTTAGATACATTATTGTACTGAAACCTTAAAGCAATTCTATGTAATAGGTATTAGCTCCACTTTACGGATTGGCAGATTCATTCATTCATTCTTTTACTTATCAAACACTCATCACATGTTTTTGATGTGCCAGGCATGGTTCTAGGCTCTGCAAGTACGTCAGCGAACCAAACAGACAAAAACTACTCGCCCTGGTGGATGTGACATTCTGGTGTGGGAAAACAAGGAAATTGAAACTCAAAAATGCGGTCTAACTTGACCTCTAAATTAAGATTCTTTTTTAGATTGGGGTATAGTTGCTTTACAGTGTGTTAGTTTCTGCTGTACAAGGAAGTGAATCAGCTATATGTATACATATATCCCCTCCCTCTTGGACCTCCCCACCCCCACCCCCATCCCACCCATCTACATCGAAACAGAGCACGGAGCTGAGGTCCCTGCACTATACAGCAGGTTCCCACCAGCTATCTGTTTTACACATGGCAGTGCACATACGTCAATGTTTCCTAAAGTGTGGTACCAGGAATACCTGCTTTAAAGTCACTGATGATGCTTGTTTAAAGGTGGAAAGTACTGGGTTCCATCTCAGAATCATGAGAGGTGATAAGGACCGGGAATTTGCATTTTTAAAAAAAGAAGCCCTGTGATTTCCTTATGCACAGAGATTTTTTTAAAGCAAAAACTGAAGGTATTTAGGGTCATGTTCAGGTCTGTCTAGATTTCTATCTCAAAGAAAGGAAAGCATAAGTCTATAAAATAAATGTAGAGAGATGTTTCGAGCATTTTTTATAATAGAAAAGATGACAAACAAATCAAATATTCATTAATGGGCAAATGGTTGAATAAACTGTGGTTCATGCATACTGTAAAATACTCTGCAGCCATGAGAAAGAATTATACACACACACATACAAATGTATATATATACACACACACATTTATGTGTGTGTGTATATATATACATGCTTAGAAAGATGTTCACTTTATATTGTTAAATAAAAAAGCAAGTTGCAGAATATCATATAAATATTATATAAAGTATTAACCTACTATATGTTCAATTTATATATATATTTTTTCAGCTTTATTGAGGTATAATTGACAAATAAAATTGTAAGATATTTAAAGTGTGCAATGTGATGATTTGAATGATGAATGTATATCCTCTCACATACACGTTGTGAAAGGATTCCCCGCATTAAGTTAATAAACACACCCATCACCTCACATATTTATATCCCATCCCCCTTTTTGGTGAGAACATTTAAGTTCTATTCTCCTAGCAAATTTCAATTATACACTACAGTGTTATCAACTATAGTCACCAGGTTATACAACAGATTCTCAGACCTTATTCGTCGTTCATTCTGGTGACTTTTAACAGGCTTTATTATCTCTGATTCCTAGTATCCTGGGGCACTGGAGGCAATATTAGCTTCTGCTAATGGGCTATTCTGGCAATGAAAATGCCAAGGCAGATACTCCTAGACAAACACTTCACTTACAACTATTCTTATATTCACAGAAATGGCCAATAGGTAGCTATCTCTCTGACCACCACTGTCCGAAGACCACCCCAGAAAACAGCAATGGGGATTAGGAAAGAGAGGTTCTAGTCCCACATCAGATGTACAAACATGAACAAGTTACTTGACTTCTTTGTTCTTTTCTATCTTGTAAAATGGAGGTCTGACTGATAAACTTCAAGGTAGCTTCTACCTCTATAATTTTGTTTCCATACTTCCCAGAGCCCCAGCTGTCTGGGTCTACATAAGACTGAACGAATAATTTTTAGATGAGGTATCTTCACACTTAAAACCATGCTCTGGTTCTGTTTCTTTCTACCCACAAGCTCTGTTAATTTCACTTCAAGCAAATCTCTTGTTATATGCACACATCTATCTTAAAATTCCTCTCTTTTCTCCTAGACTCGTCCCATTTTTTTTCTCCAAAGACAAAAGGAATACAATTTCTTACTGTTATATTCCTTCCACTGTCCTCTGTGAACCAAAATCCAACCTCAATCAAGGCTGATAAATGTTAAGAGGGGTGGTGATGGTATGTTTTAAAGTGGGATTAAGCAAACAAAAAACTAGTACAATTAAGTATCCAAAAGTTTCCTTTAGACTCTCCAGACTACTTATCTGCTTCTAATTATACCTATTTTTCATTAAGTACCATAATTCAATAAAAGTAAGCTCATTTTTAGATTATCTCTTCGTGAAGTGAAATGGGGGTGGGGAATGCTAACTTTTACCTTTGGGTTATGAAATTACAACTGAGTGTACAGTGCATTGGACAGCATAGGGCCTAGCATGGTAGCTATTATTATTACTATTTTTATCCCTATTCTGTTTACTAATATTGGGCAAATACTGCTTTCTGCTATTTTTATATAAAAAATATGCAAAGTTTAAACAGTTTTTATGAGCTGGTAAGGAACTATACTCATAATAAGTTGCATTACAGAAATTCGTATTTAAGTTATGGACCTCTTCTGATTTTAAAAGATAACAACAAGAAAAGAGGGAGGAGCTCTAATGTGCTTGGTATTTAGGAATACCAAGTGGAAGCTTGTTCACCTTGTCATTGAATATCCGGAGACTGTCTAAGGTGTGCAGGTTTTGTTCCAGAAGTGCGGTGCCCGCTGAATACAAGTTGACTTCATCGAGCTGCAGCACGGCCACAGCTACCCAAAAGAGGGCTTTATGCAGAGGGGAGTCCTGGCAAGGGAGACGCACTGCAGGTTAGCAAGATGAACCACAGACAGCCTCATCAAAACACACTGCAGTATAAAACAGATCATGTTATCCCGCAAATTATGCATGTTTTCTCTTCTGGAGAAGGTAAATATATCAGTAAGCTCTTCCTCTATTCCACGTGTGTAACTAAAGACACTGTTACCAGGCTGAGAACCTTGGCATTTCCTTTGATTGCTCCCTATTCTTGGATTCTAAAACTCGGTCACCAAGTTTTGTTGATGCTTCCAAAGTAGTCCCTTTTGCATCTGCTTATTGCTAATGACACTGTGCCGTGCCAACCTTCTTTATTCTAAATGCAGATTCTTTCTGCCTCCAGTTTCTCCCTGCTCCAATCCGCTGTGCACACGACCGCCAGAATGACCTTCACCCTCACAGTGAAGATGAGAGAACCATTTTGTATAATTTAGGATTAGAATGTTTGTAGAACATATAACTCAATACCAGGAATATACAAGTATTTATTTCTCAGTAATCTCTCTGAAATCTGGCATATCTTTGTACTCAATTCACAGAATACAACTTTAGAGTTGGAAGATAATACTATGCCATCATCTAGTCCATTTTACTCATTTTATCAATGTGGAAACATGATGCCCAGATGTTAAATGACCTGCTTGAGGTCACAAAGCTGAGATGATCTCAGACCACCCTAAAACAGTGGCTATTATCATCTTATTCCTTTTAAACATTACCTTCACTTAGCACCCAAACTTTTGATTATCAGGTATACTTTACCCAGCTTTACATTTCTTCACAATAATGGTCACCAATTAATATATCATGTATTTTAATTACTTTATTATCTAGCCACTCCTCAACTTCTACATTCACCCTAGAATAAAAGTTCCACGAAGGCAGATAATTTTATTGGCTTTGTTCAGTTATATATCTCTAGCACCTAAAACAGTACTTGGCACATAGCAGATGCTCAATTATTACTTACTGGATAAAAGAATTAAGAATATATACCCATCTGTCCTTTAGCACTGATGAGACAACACGCAAGCATTTGAGAACATACTGCCCATACTTATTCTTCCTCTAATGTAAATACTTCAAACAACGAAATTTTAAGGCAGGAAGTTCTACTTTAACTATAGCTCTTTCTTTATAACTTCTCAATCCATCTTATTTTCTGAATTCTGAAAGAAAATAACTTTTAACACTGATACCCAAAATGAATGCACTCATTTTCTACACAGTAATTACCTTATTAAGAAGTGGTTGTAATTTGGTTAGTGCTATTACTGTAGCTTCTATCAGAACTTGACTGTTGTAAGTATCAGGTCCTTTTAAGCAACTCTCAAGCGCCTTTTAGGGAAACAGAATTCTTTATTTTACTTTCATTGAAATAAAACATTAACTCCTAAACTGAATCTCAGAATTATTTCAGGAACAATTTCTTATTTAATAAGTGTGAGAATTATTTCCAGTGCTGTGGTGATTTTGGTAGCTAGCTCAAAGCACATTTGGGTTCTTATTTTAAAATATCTCTATATTATATTCTAATATAAGAAGTCAGGCATTATTATAGGTAATTACAAATTATATAATTTTATATAAGGCTAGTCTTACCATCTAGTTAAATGCTTATAACAAAATATTAAGAGTACTTTCTACCAAAAGAAATACTTAATTTTCTTTTTAAGATAGATTCTCTAGAGAGAGGTTTTTTCACTTCAAAGAATTACAATAAAAAAATAATCAAAACCCATTTTTTAAAGATTCAATAAGCAACATACAAGATATTTTATTAAATTCAAATTTAAATGTCCCTTAGAAAAATTCAAGATATACTTTACAACTTGGGAGCAACAAATAGTTGGGAGGAGAGGAGGAGGTACCTTGCTGAGAATACGGATAATCTGCTTTATCTGCCCATGAGACACTCGTTTGCTAATACAGCCAAAGACAACAAGAGCTCTTGGTTGCAGGGATGGATTATATTGGAATGCAAATCTGCAATTTAAAGATCCAAAGAGCTTATGAAAACCTTTGTGTTTATATATATTAAATAATTAATTAAAATATTGATTATGCAATAGTATCTATCTTTTCAACAGTACACGTACTTTTGCAACTTAAATTTATTTGGGACATACCTTTGAGCCAGTTCTGTCCACTGGTCCAGCCACTTGCATGTTGGAATATCTCTCATACATGCCTAAAAAAAAGATACTCTGAATATATTTATGTATATAAATGTTTATAGAAACATTAAAAAATGTTTATTATAATGGCACTAAATAAGTGACATATATATTACCAATAAACACATTCCATGGGAGTGTTTTTATTTAAGCATTAAGTGCAAAACAGCAGAATAAACCAGTATTTCTTCTATACAGTACCAGTGGATTTTTAAAAATGAGCTTAGTTTCTTATCATTTTGCCTTCTATACCTCCATGATCTCCAACAAAGCTTCTGTGACTGTTTCCAAGGATGTCAAAGCAAAAGTCTCCCTCTCATAGGAGCCAGGAGAGAATGACCTGTCCCGGTAGCTGGAGCGGAAGGCAATGACAGCAGCTGACTTGACTTTGCTAATGCCAAACAGCAGGTAAAATTTGGGTAATGAGAACTCTGTCAAACTGAGTCTCAAAACTTGCTTGGTCTCTTCTGTAAAAGAAACAAGGAACAAGTAAAGACTTTAAAGATACTATTTTTTTAATTCTAAAGTGCCATATTTCATTTTGAATTTAGATAATTTGAATATCATATCAAAATTACATAACAATGCTCCCTAAACCAACCCTCTGGATACACGAGCTTAATGCTCATTACATAACTCCCTTTACGTACAAATTCGTGCTAGTAAAGCAACACTGTCAACCGGTGCTGAGCCTTCAGCTTATGTGATAACTACTAGAGTCTACATGACAAACATGCACAGAACATCTTTGCCATGGCTTGAGATGGAATGGAAGTAATTCATTCTTTTTCTTTTTGATTTGATTATATTTCATATCATTAACATAGGCTTGATTAAGCAGCTCGGTATTAAGGTATCATAATAAATAATAAGGTAATCTATGCCAGTCAAGTGTCAAATGTGTAAAATGGAGAAAGGAACTGGTGAAACACAAATTGCTTTCCTGGAACTCACCACTAAAATGAAGCTGAGAACAAGTACACAGAGAGTGAATGATATTAATGACCAATCCATGTGTGGAAGCTCTAAGGGAGAGTGGCCCTGTGGCTACTAAGAAAGTAACGACGTGGAAGAGGTAGGGGAGATGAGCTGCCACATCAAGGGAATTGTTGAAGGACAGCATCAGCATGTAGCGTGCTAGAATAGCAATATCATCCCACATAAGATGTTGCTCTAAAGTAGGAGTTGGAGATAAGCATGTCTTGTCAATTATTTTGCACATCCTTCCAATAACCTGTAGAGAAGCAGAATTTTAAAAAACACGGGAGTTAAAAAGTTTTATCACAAAAAATTTCAGTTTAAAATGACTCATTATAAAACAAAAAACCTCCTGATAATAAAAAGATACATCAAGCCATAGCCCAGAAGGCAAAGGAAAAGGGATTACCTTGCTTGAAACCAATTTCACATTTCCAGAAGCCAAAGCTACAGCAGTATCTGCCATCACCTCAGCTTTTATTGATCCCAAGCCACCCGTTGCACTGGTTTTGATGAAACTGTCTAGTACAACATCAAGGAGGTCTGTAATCTAGTGGAAGAGGGAAAGATAACTTATGTTTTAGCCATTCTGCCAACTTAATTTTTAACTTAAAAATAGTTCAAGGAGTAGCCCAGTCAACATGAAAATTCTATTTTACCTGAGGCCTCCAAAATACTAGGTTTTATTTACAGACCTGTCAATAAATATAATTTATCATAAAATATCCAGGAAAGGATGAGAATATTCCCTCAATTCCTTCAGAGACCGGCATTCAAAAATTTTAAATCTCTACATATATTATTTTCACTCACTCTTTTTTTTTTTTTTTTTTTTTTACTATTTTATTTTATTTATTTATTTATTTGGCTGCGTCGGGTCTTCGTTGCTGCGCACGGGCAGGCTTTCTCTAGTTGCGGTGAGCAGGGGCCACTCTTCGTTGCGGTGCGCGGGCTTCTCATTGCGGTGGCTTCTCTTGTTGTGGAGCACGGCATCTAGGTGCGCAGGCTTCAGTAGTTGCGGCTGGTGGGCTCTAGAGCGCAGGCTCAGTAGTTGTGGCGCACGGGCTTAGTTGCTCCGCAGCATGTGTGATCTTCCCAGACCAGGGATCGAACCCATGTCCCCTGCATTTGGCAGGCGGATTCTTAACCACTGCGCCACCAGGGAAGTCCTATTTTCACTCACTCTTAAAGCACCTCTGTTCTCTTCTAAGACAGTAATGTATGAGCAGTATAAAGTACAATTATTTTAAAATACAGAAATGACATCAAGTACTGAGATGTTTTGTAGAGCTACAAA
The DNA here is from genome assembly GCF_949987535.1 of Balaenoptera acutorostrata. Lineage (NCBI taxonomy): Eukaryota > Metazoa > Chordata > Mammalia > Artiodactyla > Balaenopteridae > Balaenoptera > Balaenoptera acutorostrata. The sequence continues at coordinate 17,933,079 of NC_080083.1, read as the reverse complement.
AATGGCTCCAAGGTCATTTAAAATTATTTGGAGGATTCACAGCATTGAGTAAGGGTATCGCCTCCTTCAATGATTATCTTGAAGAAATGGTAGCATAATTCTTGTCAGATAAAAAGTAGTTACATTATACTATTTTAATATTGGCATTCTTATGCTGGAACTGTAAGTGAGAGCAGGTGGCCCAAATAACATCATTAGCAAACATTTACTGACACCTATGGTATATAGGGTACTAGAATACACTCTAATGCACTATTTATTAGAAACAACATCAGATTTTTACAGTTAAATTCTACATGCAGCCATCCCTTGGTAGCCTTGGAGATAAGTTCCAGGACTCCCTGCAGATACCAAATTCCCGGGATGCTCAAGTCCCTTACATAAAAAATGGCTTAGTACGGTTGGCCCTCAGCACCTGTGGGTTCTACACACTGAGAATTCCGTGGGATGACTGTAATTATGCCATGGAGAAGAGTGCTAAAATAATTAGTGTTTCTCTGGCTCTGAGACATGCATGAGACTTCTACAATTCTGAAGCAGATCAAGAATTAGGTGGGTGTCTGCATGCTTTTTGAAAGAGGGGACTGTCTTTTCTACAGCTACATCCCTAGCTTAGTGCTTTGTACAACGTGGGTATCAGATAAATATCTGCACCAAGGAGGTACTAGATAAATATTTGAGCAAACTCAATACCTGCCCAAGGCTCCCCCATATTTTTGCTTGAATAGATGGATACATCTGTTTCTCGTTTATAGTCATTGTTATCAGCTTATCAAGAATCGCAGTAACTCTTTGTCTTTTGGCATCATCATTGTGCTTACAAAAACGTACTAGATTTGATAGCCATGGAGTCATGTATTCCAAACAAAGGTGTTTCAATTCAATACCTGGGGAAAAAAATACACTATTAGCACAGATGGTCCATGAAAATTACATCAACAATTATTTTAAAATAAAAGATTGGGGGAAAAACGGTAAAAGATAAAGACCATTACCTAGAATCAGACCTGGAGAAAAGAGACTTGGCAAATATATGACTGAAGATAGAGATGAAGAAAGAGAACAACCCTTAAAGAAAGTAATCTTCAAAGTCATTAAGCCAATTTTTGAAAAGTTTTATTTTTCTCCCATTTAAAAAAAAATAAATTTATTTATTTTATTTTTTTGGGCTGCGTTGGGTCTTCGTTGCTGTGCATGGGCTTTTCTCTGGTTATGGCGAGCGGGGGCTACTCTTCGTTGCGGTGCGTGGGCTTCTCATCGTGGTGGCTTCTCTTGTTGCGGAGCACGGGCTCTAGGCGCACGGGCTTCAGTAGTTGTGGCACATGGGCTCAGTAGTTGTGGCGCACGGGCTTAGCTGCTCCGCGGCACATGGGATCTTCCCAGATCAGGGCTCGAACCAGTGTCCCATGCACTGGCAGGCGGATTCTTAACCACTGCGCCACCAGGGAAGTCCTTATTTTTCTCCCTTTTAATAACTTCTCTTCTAGTTAAAATTTTTCTTGCTTTACTCTAATTGTAAAAGGAATATGTGGGTAATTACAGGAAGTTTGGTAAAAGGAAAGTATCACCACAATAATGAAACCAATATCAATATATTGGTGGATCACTTGATCTCTCCATAGGCTTTCAAATCTATGCAAAGATAATGTATATTCACATGTGTGTATACACAGACATAACCCATCCCAACTCCTCCACAAAAAATTAGGGTTATGCTATATACGTAGTATGATCTGAATATATTTTTCACTATATATTATACTGAGATTTACTCAGCATTAAAAATTCTCCAAAGACATCTCGTAACTTTTTATTTTGAAATAACTTCAGACTTACAAAAAGATACAAAAATAAAGCAAAAATGCCTCTATATAACTTCACCTAGAGTACCCAAAACATTTTTTAATTATGTTAAAATATACATAACATAAAATCTGCCATTTTAAAGTTTACAGTTCAGAGAAATTAAGTACATTCACATTGTTGTGCAACCATCGCCACCATCCATCTCCAGAACTTTTTCATCTTCCCAAACTGAAATTCTGTACCAAAAACGTTTTTAATGGCTTCATATTATTTCATCATATGGAGATCCAACAAAGTAGTCAGTTCTTCATTATTTACTTTTAGACTGTTTCAATTTTTTGCTATTATAAATAATGTTATGTGAAGTTCAAAATAAATCTATGGCAACAGAGGTCATAATACTGGTTACTCTTGGTGAGGACAGGTATTGACTGAGAGGAGCCTTCCGGATGCTGGAAATGTCCTGTATCTTGACCTGGGAGATGTTTTGTGGTGTATGCACATGTAAAACTTAATCAAGCTGTTCATTTAAAATTTGGGCACTTTATCGATAAGATATACCTGAATTAAATAAAAAATAATGCTATGATAAACATATGAACATTAATTCCTTAGGATAAATTCTAAAGAGTGGAATTATGATTCCAAAAGCTATAAACATCCATAAGGCTACTGATATCCATGTCAAAACTGCTTTCTAGAAAAGCTGCTCTCTTCACAATTCCAAAGACATTGACACTGAATTTTTAAAAAAATATCTTTGCCAATTTGATAGTTGAATATATTATCTTACTATTCTTTCAGTTTGAACTTCTTTGAATTTATTAGTGAACTCTTAAAAACATACTCTTTCTTAGTATGACCTGCATGTTACTGTTGATGCATTTTTCTTATTAATCCATAAGAATTCTTCATGATAAAGATATTACTCTTTTCTCATATCTGCTGCAAGCATACTTAAGTTTTTTCTTTTTAATCTCTTTTTTTTTTAAGTAGAGATTTTGAAGTTTTACATGGTCAAAACTGTTCACCATTTCCTTTGTTTCCATCTGTCACTTTTTTGCTTCATAAGTCCTTACTCACAAAAACTAAATATTATTCTTCCTCATCTTTTTTAAATGGTCCCAGTTTTTATATTCAATTCTTTTTTTTTGAATTTTTGAATTTTATTTTTTTACACAGCAGGTTCTTATTAGTTATCCATTTTATACATATTAGTGTATATATATCAATCCCAATCTCCCAATTCATCACACCACCACCCTCCCTCCCCCTGCCGCTTTCCCCCCTTGGTGTCCATATGTTTGTTCTCTACATCTGTGTCTCAATTTCTGCCCTGCAAACCAGTTCATCTGTACCATTTTTCTAGGTTCCAAATATATGCGTTAATATATGATATTTGTTTTTCCCTTTCTGACTTACTTCACTCTGTATGACAGTCTCTAGGTCTAACCACATCTCTACAAACGACCCAATTTCGTTCCTTTTTATGGCTGAGTAATATTCCATTGTATGTATGTACCACATCTTCTGTATCCATTCATCTGTCAATGGGCATTTAGGTTGCTTCCATGACCTGGCTATTGTAAATGGTGCTGCAATGAACACTGTGGTGCATGTGTCTTTTTGAATTATGCTTTTCTCTGGGTACATGCCCAGTAGTGGGATTGCTGGGTCATATGGTAATTCTATTTTTACTTTTTTAAGGAACCTCCATACTGTTTTCCATAGTGGCTGTATCAATTTACATTCCCACCAACAGTGCAAGAGGGTTTCCTTTTCTCCACACCCTCTCCAGCATTTGTTGTTTGTAGATTTTCTGATGATGCCCATTCTAACTGGTGTGAGGTGATACCTCATTGTAGTTTTGATTTGCATTTCTCTAATAATTAGTGATGTTGAGCAGCTTTTCATGTGCTTCTTGGCCATCTGTACGTCTTCTTTGGAAAAATGTCTATTTAGGTCTTCTGCCCATCTTTGGATTGGGTTGGTTGTTTTTTTAATATTGAGCTGCATGAGCTGTTTATATATTTTGGAGATTAATCCTTTGTCCGTTGATTTGTTTGCAAATATTTTCTCCCATTCTGTGGGTTGTCATTTCGTCTTATTTGTAGTTTCCTTTGCTTTGCAAAAGGTTTTAAGTTTCATTAGGTCTCATTTGTTTATTTTTGTTTTTATTTCCATTACTCTAGGAGGTGGATCAAAAAAGATCTTGCTGTGATGTAGGTCAAAGAGTGTTCTTCCTATGTTTTCCTGTAAGAGTTTTACAGTGTCTGGTCTTACATTTAGGTCTCGAATCCATTTTGAGTTTCTGTGTATGGTGTTAGGGAGTGTTCTGATTTCATTCTTTTACATGTAGCTGTCCAGTTTTCCAAGCACCACTTATTGAAGAGACTGTCTTTTCTCCATTATATATCCTTGCCTCCTCTGTCATAGAATAGTTGACCATAGGTGTGTGGGTTTATCTCTGGGCTTTCTATCCTGTTCCATTTATCTATGTTTCTGTCTTTGTGCCAGTACCCTATTGTCTTGATTACTGTAGCCCTGTAGTATAGTCTGAAGTCAGGGAGTCTGATTCCTCCAGCTCTGTTTTTTTCCCCTCAAGACTGCTTTGGCTATTCGGGGTCTTTTTGTCTCCATACAAATTTTAAGATTTTTTGTTCTAGTTCTGTAAAAGACGCCACTGGTAATTTGATAGGGATTGCATTGAATCTGTAGATTGTTTTGGGTAGTATAGTCATGTTCACAATATTGATTCTTCCAATCCAAGAACATGGTATATCTCTCCATCTGTTGGTATCATCTTTAATTTCTTTCATCAGTGTCTTATAGTTTTCTGCATACAGGTCTTTTGTCTCCCTAGGTAGGTTTATTCCTAGGTATTTTATTCTTTTTGTTGCAATGGTAAATGGGAGTGTTTCCTTAATTTCTCCTTCAGATTTTACATCATTAGTGTATAGGAGTGCAAGAGATTTCTGTGCATTAATTTTGTATCCTGCAACTTTACCAAATTCATTGATTAGCTCTAGTAGTTTTCTGGTGGCATCTTTAGGATTCTCTATGTACAGTACCATGCTATCTGCAAACAGTGACAGTTTTACTTCTTCTTTTCCAATCTGTATTCCTTGTATTTCTTTTTCTTCTCTGATTGCTGTGGCTAGGACTTCCAAAACTATGCTGAATAATAGTGGTGAGAGTGGACATCCTTGTCTTGTTCCTGATCTTAGAGGAAATGTTTTCAGTTTTCCACCACTGAAAATGATGTTTGCTGTGGGTTTGTCGTATATGGCCTTTATTATGTTGAGGTAGGTTCCCTCTATGCCCACTTTATGGAGAGTTTTTATCATAAATGGGTGTTGAATTTTGTTGAAAGCTTTTTCTGCATCTATTGAGATGATCATATAGTTTTTATTCTTCAATTTGTTAATATGGTGTATCACATTGATTGATTTGCATATACTGAAGAATCCTTGCATCCCTGGGATAAATCCCACTTGATCATGGTGTATGATCCTTTTAATGTGTTGTTGGATTCTGTTTGCTAGTATTTTGCTGAGGATTTTTGCATCTATATTCATCAGTGGTATTGGTCTGTAGTTTTCTTTTTTTGTAGTATCTTTGTCTGGTTTTGGTATCAGGGTAATGGTGGCCTCAGAGAATGAATTTGGGAGTGTTCCTTCCTCTGCAATTTTTTGTAAGAGTATGAGAAGGATGAGTGTTAGCTCTTCTCTAAATGTTTGATAGAATTCACCTGTGAAGCCATCTGGTCCTGGACTTTTGTTTGTTGGAAGATTTTTAATCACAGTTTCAATTTCATTACTTGTGGTCTGTTCATATTTTCTACTTCTTCCTGGTTCAGTCTTGGAAGGTTATACCTTTCTAAGAATTTGTCCATTTCTTCCAGGTTGTCCATTTTATTGGCATAGAGTTGATTGTAGTAGTCTCTTAGGATGCTTTGTATTTCTGCGGTGTCTGTTTTAACTTCTGCTTTTTATTTCTAATTTTATTGATTTGAGTCCTCTCCCTCTTTTTCTTGATGAGTCTGGCTAATAGTTTATCAATTTTGTTTATCTTCTCAAAGAACCAGCTTTTAGTTGTATTGATATTTGCTATTGTTTTCTTTGTTTCTATTTCCCTTATTTCTGCTCTGATCTTTATGATTTCTTTCCTTCTGCTAACTTTGGGTTTTGTTTTGTTCTTCTTTCTCTAGTTCCTTTAGGTGTAAGTTTAGATTGTTTATTTGAGATTTTTCTTGTTTCTTGAGGTAGGCTTGTATAGCTATAAACTTCCCTCTTAGAACTGCTTTTGCTGCATCCCATAGGTTTTGGATCATCATGTTTTCATTGTCATTTATCTCTAAGTATTTTTTGATTTCCTCTTTGATTTCTTCAGTGATCTCTTGGTTATTTAGTAACATATTGTTTAGCCTCCATGTGTTAGTGTTTTTTATGTTTTTTTCCCTGTAATTGATTTCTAATCTCATGGCGTTGTGGTCAGAAAAGATGCTTGGTATGATTTCAATTTTCTTAAATTTACTGGGGCTTGATTTGTGACCCAAGATGTGATCTATCCTAGAGAATGTTCCGTGCGCACTTGAGAAGAAAGTGTAATCTGCTGTTTTTGGATGGAATGTCCTGTAAATATCAATTAAATCTATCTGGTCTATTGTGTCATTTAAAGCTTGTGTTTCCTTATTAATTTTCTGTTTGGATGATCTGTCCATTGGTGTGAGGTGTTAAAGTCCCCCACTATTATTGTGTTACTGTCCATTTCCTCTTTTATAGCTGTTAGCAGTTGCCTTACGTATTGAGGTGCTCCTATGTTGGGTGCATATATATTTATAATTGTCATATCTTCTTCCTGGATTGATCCCTTGATCATTATGTAGTGTCCTTCCTTGTCTCTTGTAACAGTCTTCATTTTAAAATCTATTTTATCTGATATGAGTATTGCTACTCCAGATTTCTTTTGATTTCCATTTGCATGGAATATCTTTTTCCATCCCCTCACTTTCAGTCTGTATGTGTCCCTAGGTCTGAAGTGGGTCTCTTGTAGACAGCATATATGTGGGTCTTGTTTTTGTATCCATTCAGTGAGCCTGTGTCTTTTGGTTGGAGCATTTAATCCATTCACGTTTAAGGTAATTATCGATATGTATGTTCCTATGACCATTTTCTTAATTGTTTTGGGTTTGTTTTTGTAGGTCCTTTTCTCCTCTTATGTTTCCCCCTTAGAGAAGTTCCTTTAGCATTTGTTGTTTGGTGGTGCTGGTTTAGTGGTGCTGAATTCTCTTAGCTTTTGCTTGTCTGTCAAGCTTTTGATTTCTCCATCGAATCTGAATGAGATCCTTGCCGGGTAGAGTAATCTTGGTTGTAGGTTCTTCCCTTTCATCACTTTAAATATGTCATGTCACTCCCTTCTGGCTTGTAGAGTTTCTGCTGAGAAATCAGCTGTTAACCTTATGGGAGTTCCCTTGTATATTATTTGTCATTTTTCCCTTGCTGCTTTCAATAATTTTTGTTTTTAATTTTTGCCAATTTGATTACTATGTGTCTCGGTGTGTTTCTCCTTGGGTTTACCCTGTATGGGGCTCTCTGCACTTCCTGGACCTGGGTGGCTATTTCCTTTCCCATATTAAGGAAGTTTTCGACTATAATCTCTTCAAATATTTTCTCGGGTCCTTTCTCTCTCTCTTCTCCTTCTGGGACCCCTATAATGCGAATGTTGTTGCGTTTAACGTTGTCCCAGAGGTCTCTTAGGCTGTCTTCATTTCTTTTCATTCTTTATTCTGTTCCGCAGCAGTGAATTCCACCGTTCTGTCTTCCAGGTCACTTATCCGTTCTTCTGCCTCAGTTATTCTGCTATTGATTCCTTCTAGTTTATTTTTTATTTCAGTTATTGTATTGTTCATCTCTGTTTGTTTGTTCTTTAATTCTTCTAGGTCTTTGTTAAACATTTCTTGCATCTTCTCCATCTCTGCCTCCATTCTTTTTCCGAGGTCCTGGATCATCTTCACTATCATTATTCTGAATTCTTTTTCTGGAAGGTTGCCTATCTCCACTTCATTTAGTTGTTTTCTGGGGTTTTATCTTGTTCCTTCATGTGGTACGTAGCCCTCTGCCTTTTCATCTTGTCTATCTTTCTGTGAATGTGGTTTTTGTTCCACAGGCTGCAGGACTGTAGTTCTTCTTGCTTCTGCTGTCTGTCCTCTGGTGGATGAGGCTATCTAAGATTCTTGTGCAAGTTTCCTCTCAATTCTTAAATATGTTGATAGTTAGAACTTATTTTAACATCTTGTGGTTTGGCGTTAAGATGAAGACCCAACTTAATTCATTTCCCAGCCTCATTTCTTAAATGATTTACTCTTTCTTCTATTAGTTTGTGATACTTCTTTATCAATCTGTTTCTCTTAAAGTGATGTGACTGCTGATTTTTGAACACCCGTTTTAATTACTGTACTGTTGTTATAAGATATCTGTTAATTCAAGCCCCTCTCAGTTTTCTTTCCTTTCAATATTTTCTTAGCTATTGTACTTTCTTTTTTTTTTTTTTAAAGGAATATTTTTCCCTCTTATCCTGTTTTTTTTTTTAAATTTATTTATTTTATTTATTTATTTATTTATTTTTGGCTGTGCTGGGTCTTCGGTTCGTGCGAGGGCTTTCTCTAGTTGCGGCAAGTGGGGGCCACTCTTCATTGCGGTGCGGGGACCGCTCTTCATCGCGGTGCGCGGGCCTTTCACCATCGCGGCCACTCCCGCTGCGGGGCACAGGCTCCAGACGCGCAGGCTCAGCAGCTGTGGCTCACGGGCCCAGCCGCTCCGTGGCATGTAGGGATCCTCCCAGACCAGGGCTCGAACCCGTGTCTCCCGCATTAGCAGGCAGATTCTCAACCACTGCGCCACCAGGGAAGCCCCAGCTATTGTACTTTCTAGTGAAATGTATAATCATTTAAAGTTCTACCTCATTCTTAATCCTCAAATCTCATAGATAGTTTAAAGGAATTACATTGATATTGTAATAATCTGGGAAGAACTGTTCATCCAGGAACACAATACCTGTGTCCATTCACTCAAATCTTTTCTTTTCAAATTAATATGCTTCAATAAAGCTTTATACTTTTCTTGTTTTGTCAGTCTTACACATTTTCTTTTTTAGGGTTATATTCTTACATCTCTTAACTGTAAAAATATATAGTGATCTGGTCTCACGGAATTTTCAAAGCTTTCAATTACTTAATACAGAAAAATCAAGAAATGTGTATGAATGCATTAAAAAAGTTTTATGTATTATAGAGAGAGAAAGGGAAGGGAAGAAAACGTCAGGAGGGACTTCCCTGGTAGCGCAGTGGTGAAGAATCTGCCTGCCAATGCAGGGGACACGTGTTCGAGCCCTGGTCCGGGAAGATCCCACATGCCGCGGAGCAACTAAGCCCTTGTGCCACAACTACTGAGCCTGCACTCTAGAGCCTGTGGGCCACGACTACCTAGCCTGCGTGCCACAACTACTGAAGCCCGCGTGCCTAGAGCCTGTGCTCTGTAACAAGACAAGCCACCACAGTGAGAAGCCCATGATCTTCATCGAAGAGTAGTCCCTGCTCGCTGCAACTAGAGAAAGGCTGCGTGCAGCAACGAAGACCCAACGTAGCCAAAAATTAAAAATAAATAAATAAATAAATAAATTTATTTAAAAAAACTATAAAATATTATTCATGACACTGATAAATTAAAAAAAAGAAAACGTCAGGAAATAAGCTGGGAGAAGAGCAACATTTATACTACTATAGGATCTGAAGACAGACAGACATAAAGAGTAGATGTTAAATTTATGACACTTATCAAAGCCAAGTCAGGAATTGACTCTGGACCCTGTATTTTGTGCCACTGCATTCTCCATGAACTGTACATGAACAATAAAATCACAGTTCAAAGTCAACCTGAAGAAAAGAGAAAATGACTACTTCCCTAAAATCAAGGAAGTGGATACTTTACTCATCGGGAATAACCTGCTAAGAAGAGAAATACTGAAGCTAATTAAACTGAAATAGTACGAAAAATGCTTTGTAAGTTGCCCAGAGACACAGACAGTATCAAAATCTTGTCACCTTGCTTGTATTGCCAGAATTTTGGTAGATTTCTCAATGTGGTCTACTATGAAGTTTCTTCAGTCAGACGAAAAAACAGAAGAAGTGGAACTATACTAAAGATTTCACTGGCAAATTATGAAATGAAACGGTTGTCTTTGAATCTTCTTAGAATCATTGTTAGTATTAAAGAAAATTATCATTACTTACTAGATTTGCTAAATCCAGAAATACACTCTTCCAAAAATTCTAAGGTGAGGTGTGGCTCATTGGCTGCCAGTGTCTTACTAATAGAGACAATAAATAAGGTGTTGTTGGCTGGGATACATAAACCTGATGTCTCTAGTAACTGGCCCTCGATTTTTAAATTAAAGGTACAAGTTAAGGCACACAGAAGATTATAGGCAGCCGACCTAGGAGAAAACACAAATTAAGTTGTTTTAAAACTTATTTTTTCTTATAATTCCAAAATTTTTTCATAACATACAACTTACGATTCTATAACCAAGCATAGATCAACTATTTTTAAATTTTATGATCAATTAGAGATAAGATTTTGTGATTCTATGGTAAACCCAAAATACCCCTTTATCATTTAGGGGTTTTTTTAAAAGGGAAATCTTCACATAACCAGAAGAGAACTGTGAGGCTCCTGAGACAGTGAATATAAGGCCTTTCTAAAAGACATTTCATTGGGATATATGATATGAGAATTTTATGGTCTTAAGATGGATCAATATAAAGAAAGTCAAAATAAGGCATATCATATTTTCAGTGAGGCCAAAACTCAAATTGTGGCTCCCGCTCCCACTAGATCCAGTTTTAACTGGGATAATGAGAAATGAGATGGCCCTCATCAAATTAGATTGTTAAAATCTTTCATCAGCATCTACTGAATTTCTTTCTAGGTGTCCTACAAGTTATACTACAAACTAGAGGTCAAACATTTTTTTAGTATAATTAAGTCCCCCCTGCCATTTTTTTCTTTTATGAACTCCTACTATTATACATAAGCACTGAATTTTAAAAAAACCACAAAACCCAAACCATAATATATATCCAGGTTCCATGAGAACTAAAAGCTCCCTTATAAATGTCTAAAAATATACTTAAACAACTTAGGAAACAGCTCAAAAAACTCAATTTTTAGATTGATTTTTCTCCCCTATCCACAAAAGAAATGGTTTGCTCAGTAAATTTCAGGTTTTCCTTACCTCTGAACTTTCATCATGCTAATATATTTATGCAACAACCATATGGGGGGAAAAAGCCACTGAAATTATAAGTCTGCCTCCAGGCTTTTTCTCTGCGACAACATGCTTCAGCAAAAAGCAGAAGCTGTCAGCTTGCTTTATTTCACAAGAGAATAGAGGTTCATTCAAGCTAATAATTGTTGGAAGTTTGCTAGCATTCTTCTATAAGGAATTTTGAATTAGAAATTCAAGACAGACTTATAGTTCCATTTTCCTAAAATGGAAATATTAAGATTATTGTTTCTAAGTTTATCTTTTGCTAACTCCTAGGAATTCTGAGTGATACTATTTTGACAGTGACTTTCACTCTGTATATTTCAACAGCTACAAAGAATTGGGATTCCTCAAACTGGGAGTAGGTGTCACAGACTCCTCTGAGATAATGAAAGCTAAGCATACATGAAGTTTTGTGTATATTTTCCGGGAGTTCATGCACCCCATGAGGCCCATCCAGGTAAAGAAATCTTGCTGATTTTTTTTTTCCTCTCAAATAAGGGAGAATTTGGAATTCTAAAAAGCCCATTTATAAACCTGGGTTATATTATACCCAAGGGAAGATTTTCTGAAGCTAAGAATTTATATCTGTAAAAACTTGACAGTCCCAAGGTACCTGGAACAAAAAATTATCTTAACATGAAAAGGAGAGGAGCACAAGAGGGAAGTGGTGCAAAGAGACGATGGCAGAGAGAGGAAAGGGTGGGTGCAAGTTGGGAGGAAATAATATTTGCTAAGCACAAACTATTATGCTAGATGCTATACTATACTACCACACATTTATTAAACTTTTGTAGGTTTATGAGGAAGGCAATGTTACCTTTATTTTAAAAATGAGGCAACTAGAGCTCAGAGAACTTCAGTACCTTGCCCAAAGTCATACAGAGAAGCAGGTCTAGATTTAAACCTAATCTACTGACTCCATAAACCCTGCCCTTTCCTCATTCATGTTTTGATTACTAAGCCTAACCAGAACCAATTATATTCTGCTCATCTGACATCTGTATTTGTCTTAAACTTTCTTTCAAGAATTTTGTTAAAGTTACACAGGTGGAAACTATGCTATGTTACTGAGTTACTGAACACTAAGCCCTCCTTTTCTTTTCTTTTCTTTTTTTTTTTCATTTAAAATGCTAAAGTTATAAGCCCTCCTTTTCAAACAATGATAATCTAATTTGACCGCGAGCAAACTTAATAGTGATGTACTTTCGAACATGGGAAAAATTTAGAGAACTCAGAAAAGGAGAAACTTAATTTAGAAATAGACTTTTAGGGAAAAAAAAGACTTTTGTTTTAAAAAAAACAAACGAACAAAAAACCCCCCACCAAAACTGCTATGCTGTATGTTTCAGCTGAAAGTTGAAAGAACATACATTGGTTTAGTGTGAATCACCCTATTCAGAATTCCACAGTTCATGCGAACTGGATGAGGTCATACTGGTTAACCAATATAGAATACCTGCCAATTTACAGTATTAAGGTAGAGGCTGCTTTAAAAGTTTATTAATTGGTCTCTTTTTAAAACCAACAAACCTTGAATAAGATTGAAATGAGTTTTTTATAAACCTACCGTAAACTAGGGTCTGAACTGCCTAAATTAAGTAATGCGATATTGAGCAGTGTCCCAGGAACATCTTTTGGGCGAATCTTGGTGTGCTGGGGGATGGAGTCAGGCTGCGACAGCTCCCAACGTGTCCGGATGTGAATGATAGACTGAACGATGGCTTCACACTCCTGATGCATGAAGGTCAGCGGTGTGCCCTGGTTTGCGATAGTTAAGGTGAACTGGTTCTCATCCACTAGGCAGATCTCTTCAATTTCCGAAGCATAATAGATATCATTTAGAAAGACTGACTGCCCCAGGACTTTTGTTCGCTCTGCTGAGGTTACTTGAACAGCAGTAGAACCAACCTGAAAAATGGTAGCAAGAGGGTAGAGCGGAAAAGAATTAAATTTCATTACGTAGAATTCTGAGAGGTTTCGAAAACCAACCAAACAAAATACCATGTTAGCCATTTAAAGAAGAGTTACCACCATTATGTATTCAAATAGGTTCAATAATTATTGTCATAAATGCTGTCAAAAGAGACTGAAAACAGCAGAAAAAAGTTATTTTTTAAAAGGTCAAGAATCCTATGGCTAATTACAGGTTTTATCCTGAAGGTTCACCTTCCTCACTCTGCAAAAAGCATGTAATAATCAGAAGAACTCTCAATAGGTAATTTCCACTGTTCACATATTCCTACTGTAAGACTGATACACAGCAAACTGCCCATTCTACAACACTCTCCTGCCTCCAATCCAACCTGGAATATTATTAAGGGTACACCTCTCCAGTTTTCTGCAGGACCTCCATGAAGATATAGAAAGCTTGCTTTTCCTCCATCTGGACTTTATGTTTGATACATTACTACCGGGACCCTGGGGAGTCCAGTATATAGTCAGGTTAGTCAAGAAAGGCAATGAATCACTTACCTAACAGGGAGTGAAACTTACTTTAATAGAAACCTTGGTGTCTTTGTGAGCTAGCTTGAGAGCATTGTGGAATACCTTCAGGTCCTCTTCTAAAGCCAAGGTGGCAGCGGGTAGTTTCTGTTGTTCATGCTCAATGTGCTCGGCCAGTTTCCCAGGACAGTCTATGAAAATGAGTCTTTTGCTGCCTTTGAGGCCAGTCAGCAGCCGCTCGTGATACTTGGTGTATTCCCTGACCCAGGAGTTACAGTTATAGATATAGACTGCAGAGACATTATCATAAGCAAAGCCAGGAAAAACAACAAACCACTTGGAGAGAAAGTCTGTTTTAAAGCGATTGCTAGGCCCAGTATGGGTAAGGTCCACTACAATTTCATATGGCTTTGCATAATATGGCTTTAAAGTAAGTAAGACGTGGTATATCAGCAAATCGCCATTGATTTGACCAGTTTTGAACCTAAAGAAGATGAAAAAAAGTACACAGATCATTAACAGAGTTCTGAATGAATATACAGATGCTACTAATCTATTTTATTCCCTTATATTCTTACTAGTTTTCTAGAGAAAACTAACTATAATGTTAAACAATTATATAAAGTCTGAATCCATTTTTTAAATCACTTGTTCTTAAGACACTGAGAAGGCTGAAGCAAAATGGAAGAGACAAATCCCCAGATCAATAACTTTGAGCAACAATAACAACAACAAACCTGCCCACCACAGTCAAGCAAGGAGGAAGTCAATGGACATTCGGTGGTTGCTTCTAGGCCCATCCAAGTTCCCAGGTGAACAGTGTGGGTGGGAATGACCTCCTTGGGAGTTCTGGAGTAAACTGAATGACTTACAGTCAATTCATTTATCCCACCGTGTCCAGAGAGAATGGTTCAACAATGATCACTTGACTCAAACCAGAACAACCAGGGCCAAAGAGGCCCAATTCAAAGACTTCAGCTTAAACTGTTGGGAATCGAGACCTTTTTCTTTCCTGATGTTTATAAGGGACCATATAGCTCTGGCAGCTGTTAGCTTACATCTTGAGATATGAAGGAAGAGCCTGTCTAAAAACTGAAGAAAAGGAGCAGAGAAATGAAGAGCGAAACTGGGGCCCTGGCCATTTCATCTGAGTCCTAGATAAAGCCCCTCTCCTGGGATCACATTTATCCCTGTACTACTCAGTTGTGTGAGCCAATAAATTCCACTTTTTGATAAAGCTGTATTAGGTCATATGTTGCTTACACTCAAAAGAATGCTAATCAATGTGAGTAGTCAAAATAAGGACCATCAGAAAGCCCACAAATTACAGTACGAGAATTTCAAATCAAAACAACCAGTGTTCTATACTTGATGACTCAGGTGGTACTATGAAGTAGGCTAAGATAAATATCCTTTCCTAAGAGTTTTAAATCTTACTGGGAGAAAATAAGACAAAACTATGACAAGTCAAATGATTTTAAAATAAAAGAAAAATATTTCAAGAACAAAGAAAAGATATGAGGTAGTATGTAATCACTTGTCAAAGAAATTGCAGAGAAAAATACTTTTGCTAAGTTCAAAAGAGTGGAGAAATCAACACAAACTGGGTAACCAGTGAAAACTACATAAAAGATGCTGAAGCAGGCAGGAGGAATTTCAAACTCAACAAGGAGAGGGATTGGCAGGCCTCATGGAGAGAGGGAAAGGAGAAAAATAGGTAACTAGATGTGTTGAGGTAAGAATCAGCTAGTTTAGCTAGAATGGAAGATTCATGTAGAGAAGTTTTAAGAGATAAAGATGGAAAAATACAGAATAGCTAAATTGTGAATGGACCAGAACTGTTCAGCTAAGGGGCTCAGGTTTTCTCCTAGGAGCCTGGCATTTCTCAGAGGATGTTCTGTGGAGCACCAGCATCAGAATCAACTGTGGTGCTTGATAAAAGTGTGGTTTCCTGTCCCAGCCCAGACCTACTACATACGAATCTATGCAGTGGAGCCTGGAAATTTTCACTGTTTTTAAACAACCTTCTCATCTGATAGTTATGTGCACAAACATTTCTGAATTGCTGCTGTAGGTGTTAGGGAGTTATTCAACCACACTTTTTAAAAGAAAGGGGTGTTATGATCACAGGAAGTGATATATACAACATATATGAAGGAGTCGGGGCTAGTAAAAAAGATGTTGTAGTAGTCTAGGTATGGTTTAATAAGCATCTAAAATACTAGGGTAACGGTGAAAATAAGTGACAGTGAAAGAAGAAACTGACTCAAAAATATGAAGAAAGGACCGACATGATCCAAGGTCTGATCAGGGCTGAAAGAAAGGCCTTGAATTAAAAGGACTTGCTGTATACCAAGGCTCTGTCATTACAAAGAATGTTGCTACCATGAACAAAAACAGAGATCATGAGGGGCAGCCACTTAGGGGGAAAAATGAAATCCATTTTAGACTGAATATGAAGTGATGACAGGACATTCTAGGGGAGTGTGTGTGTGTGTGTGTGTGTGTGTGTATACACTAAACCACACAAAAGCATTTTCTGTCCCTTATAATCTAAGTGTATCAGATATTCTCTCCAAATTATTGTTGCAGTTCCACACTTTGAGATGTTGGTTATATACATTACTGTTTCTATTATCTGACCAATACCCCGGGTCTCCAAACTCATGTTATCAAATCAGTCTGTGGTATACAAATACAATTTTTAGAGAAGATTTTAATGCTCAATCTCAGGGAAAATGCTATTTTCTCTTCATTTTAATGATACTAACATATCACTCAAGAGCATATAGCAGGCATACATAATAAATGTAAGGTCAAAAGGCATTAAGCAGAAAACCCTCCCTGCCCTGGAGGCGGGGATTTGTTCTACAAAGCCTCCTGTTATGCCAGTGGCCAACTAGACAAGCTGGAGTTTTTTTCTTTTTTTCCCCTGTGACATGTGCTTTAGTTGCAGTGGAAAGGAAATGTGTCATCTGTGGTTAGTGGAAAGCTAGCTGTACATATCCTTTTTTACTGCAGATTTACTTTTAGGCTCAGATTCTTCAAGTCTATTCTGCCTTAAATTACTTGGAAGCTGTGCTTCAAGACAAGAAAAGAAGTGGCTTATTAAAATCAGGTTATAATAAGATTTTGACCAAGCATTTTGTAAGGTAGGTCATATATATGGCTTTTCTTATGCCTTTTCACTTATAACTTCATACAGATTAGTGTTTGAGGAAGTGCTTTCAAACAGTACTTAAGTATCTTACTAACAAAGTAGATTTAGTAATGGAAAACGTATGCTGTTTTTTTCTCTCCTATTAAGTAAAATTTAAGTAAGAAATGGAAAGATTTACCATCAACATAGAGCTTTAAAGTAGGATTAAGAAGGATCTGAGCTTAGACTCCAGGGTGAATTGCACAGTCTTGTTATTAAAATAAGTTTAAAAAATAAATTTCTCATTACTAATGCTTAGGCATTATAAATTTTATTGAAAATGACCAGAGATAAAGAAAACTTTTGATAACAACCTGGCCTCCACTGCATACATTTGGGATGTAGAGACAGCTCTCTATTCTTAGGCATTTGTAAGGGTAAGAGAAAGTCTCATTTTGTTAACAGTTTGTTTATTTGGGGATGACAATACATCTGGCTGAAGACAATCAACAGCGGGCCTATTATCTATCCCATGGTGAGCACTGTTAAAATGTGTACGAATACTATGATGCATATTACATTGTTAATGAACTAATGTGACAAGAATAATAACCCGCTTTAAATCATTTTAGCATCTAATGCAGAAGTCCAGTCTAGTTTAAAAGGATGGAAATTACTTGCTAACCCAATTTAAAGTATTTCTCTTTGTGGAAGAATCATAAAGTATCCAAAGATTTATGTCATTCAACTTAAAAATTGAAGTTGGACACTATTAGATAGAAGTCGGTGCACAATATCTTTAACTGTCTACTAAAGATCATAATCCAAAAAGTAATCTTACTTCTAGAACACATAAGAAAGGTTTTTTCTCCTCCCTATTATCAATAGAAAATATTACTTCAGAGGTTAGTTTCCAGTTAGCATTGTTTACTATATGCTATTTTTGTTTGTATAACAATATATCACATTTGTTATTCTTAAGTCAACTATACTTCAATTAAAAAAAAAGAAGAAGAAGAAGAAGCAGAAGAAGCATGAGTAGCAGCAGTATCTGTGTCACCTGAGTGTGGGTTAGAAATCTTAGGTACCTCCTAGACCTATGGAATAAATCTGCATTAAAAAACAACAACAACAACAAACTCCCATGTACATTTTTTGAGAAGAACTTATATAAAATAAAGTTCTTAAACAGGCAATTTTATTTAGTACATCTCAGGAGAATAATCTAGTTTTTGCTTCTACTTCCCTATTCGTATAAATGCTAACAATAAAATACTCTTACAAAAGTGGCTCAGACTGGAATACTATTATAAGAGAGACAGCTCAATAATGGTAATAAATCTTTCCTGCTTGTTTACCAGTACCTGGAACAGATATGCTAGTTGTATTTAAATCTTCAATCTGACAGTGAATAATGAAAATCAGGATCAGACTTTGTTCCCTTTGTGGACTGGCTTCCAGAGAGCTCAGAGCCAAAACTGAAATTCCACCTTTTCCTTTATAGGTTGAGACTCTTATGATCTGCCTTGACTTCCCACTTGAGTCTAAATCCCCATGATCTTGATGTTGTATTTATTTCTATTAAATATTTTATTGTATAATTTATTTTAAAAAATTATGTCAAAATATTCACAGAAAAATTCTAAGCATAAATAATAATGAAACAAGTCAATAATTTTTGTTGAACTTTTGAGATTATTCAAAAGAAACTTGCCTCTTTTTCTCTGTAATGCCAAATGTTTAGGATGAGAAAAGTCGCATGCCTTTGCTTTCAGAAAGCCACAATAAGTCAGGGGATATAGAGGTGAAGGGAGACCCATCACCATAAAACTGCTTTCACAACTACTAGGAATGTATTTCTAAGTACCAGCTTTATTCTAAGCTTCAAGATAAACACCCAAGAAGAAAAAAGAACATCTTGAATTCCTACTTGAAGTCCGTTTTCTTTTGGTTGCTACCACACTTCCCCGTTCCTGAACTGCCCCCCCCCCAATCACCACAAAGCCATTTGCGTTTTCTTTTCATACATGAAGCAAAATGTCCCATTTCTCCTTTACTATAAAGAATGGTGACTCATTTGTTAGAGGATGGGGAATTTCTACAAGGAGTTTCCTTAAATGGTCAGGAAAAAAAAAAGGAGGAATCAAAAAAGTAAAAGCCGAAGTATCTGACTCAAAGCTAAAGTCTAGCATGCTTAAGAGGGAGAAAACTATAAAACCATGGTATTCAGTTTACAATGATTAGTAGATATCTGTAATGTTGCCTTTTAGCATTTAAACAAATAACAGAAATTAAATTGTTTCTTTATATGTAGCCTAACAGGAAAAAAAAAAATCAGTTCAGAAGGAATTCAAACAGGATAGCAAATGTTAGGCATGAGCTTGCATCTAATTTATAACATTATCAGCTGTCTTTTAACTACAATTACCAAAACGAGGAACCAATATTCTTTCACAAGTTAACAAATTCTATTGCTATCCCCACAGATTACCAGAATACTCACGGACATGGAACACACAGGACGTTACCTGCATCTTGCCTTTCTGATGACAACAGTTTTTTCTTTGTCTCCTGGAACAAAAGCAAACTATGCCCATCTGTGGGCTAATAATACTACTGTCTTGGATCCAGATATTCAAAATAAGACGGGCAGAAGCCAAAATGAAAACATTAACACAAACCCTACAACTCCTGAAGCAGATAAAAAAGTTATTTCTACAAAAATGCCTGAAATAGCAACATCATCTCACATCGCGTCTTTAACTCCTAAATCTGAACTGGAGCTTTATATATCTTCTGTCATCAGGAACAATTCTCCAGCAGTACATAGCATTGAAAACACAAGCAAAAGTCACAGTGAAATTTTCAAAAAAGGTGTCTGTGAGGAAAACAACAACAAAATGGCTATGCTAGTTTGCTTAATTATAATTGTGGTGCTTTTTCTTATCTGTACAATTTTATTTCTATCAACTGTGGTTCTGGCAAACAAAGTCTCATCTCTCAGACGATCAAAACAAGTAGGCAAGCGTCAGCCTAGAAGCAATGGCGACTTTCTGGCAAGCAGTGGTCTATGGCCTGCTGAATCAGACACTTGGAAAAGAGCAAAACAGCTCACAGGGCCTAACCTAATGATGCAATCTACTGGAGTGCTCACAGCTACAAGGGAAAGAAAAGATGAAGAAGGAACTGAAAAACTCACCAACTAACGGATGCTTTAGTGAAGAAAAATGCAAAGTAGCAATGAGAAAGTTTCTGGAGTAAAAATGAAGTCAGTTTGATATTTAATGCCAAGGTGTTGTTCTGATGGTCTAAAATTTAACATGGCAGGCTGTGCAATTTAGAATCAAGCAGGTGAGAAGGGGAGACGTATGCCTGCTTACTTAATTACTTAAACTGTGTCTGACACTATTTTAAAAAGCAAAAATGAAACAACCAAGCATCTGAGGAAGGTTTTAAAGACAAGCTGAAGGAACTGACTAATAGAGGTAGAAAGGGACAATTAAATATTTCCTGTTCAGCAATAGTAGTTGAGTGATCTTTGTCCGAATGTTATTAAATTTTGAAGAGTTTTAGTGTGTCGTTAGAGGCAAGTATATGCTTTAACATCTAACAGAAGTCACGTTCTTAATGCATAGAGCTGAACTGTACAGTTACGTGGTACCTTCTTTGCTGAATGTGGCAGAATCCATACCAGCTCATCTATCAACACAGCTGATGTTATGCTAGATGTTTTCATCTTTATATATGGCACACATAAGAAAGTGGTTTTCTACTATAAATATGTAATTAAAACTTTAAATTTTGTATAATAAATTAAGACTTGTTAGAATAAAAGTGACTACGTACATTTTCATTCACTTTATTATTTTAGAGAATACACTGTCACAATCAATAAGAAATAGAGCACAACTGAAACAGATGAGATTTATAGCCACAACAGAAGGCTAAGTGTAAATGTAAAGCATATCTTACTGTTTAAGTGTAACATAACTCTACTCTATAAATATTGCTTATTGGATTATTTATAGCAAATATCCAAAGGCTGATTAATTTTTGGACTTTGAGAATGCCAAGTGGACTAATAAATGACCAATTTTATTTATTACCCAATATGACATAAGCAAAGGAAAGGTGTGTGTGTGTGTGTGTGTGTGTGTGTGCGCGTGTTTATTCTAATTTGGAAAACAGGATACTTCAGGTAATTCTTTAACCTTTAAAGAAACTGGGTTCAAGTAAAATAATGACTTACATTTAAGTCAAGACTTCCGTCATCAATTCAATGTATTACAAAAATTGGTTTGAGAGACTTTCCAAATGTCCACTGAAACTGACACAGGGCATACTTAATTAAAGATCAGACCACATTTAAAAAATCTCATCGCTTATTGAGCATTTATTTTGGGCAATATGCTAGACATTTAAGAAAAGATTTTATATATTTTTGATTTTATATATTTTTTCCAAGTATTACCACCATCTTACCCTCCCTTCTAGGTTAGTGATTCTCATCCCGACTGCAAATCAGAATCACCTGAAGAGTTTAACTCACCAATGCCTAAGTCACACCCTTTCCTTCTGATTTAATTAGAATGGGGTGAGATCGAGCTCCAGGCATTGATAATTTTTGCATAATTCCCTAGGTCATACTGCTTTGGTCATCAAATTCAATTCTTAAAATTTCCATGGCTCCAAAGATCTAGGTTACATTTTTTTTAAGGTTACCTCTTGAAATGAGAGGAGGAAAAAAAAGCATCAATTTTATTATCAATTTATTACCAATTTATAAAAAAATTCATTTCCTAAATGACAAATGACAAATCATAATCACATTATTTCAGAAAAAGGTAAACATCAACAAAGGAAAAAGGAAAGCAAGAGAATACTCATGCTGATTGTGGTACATCAGGTTATTTTTTGAGGGGTAAAAAGGATCAGACTTGAAAGGACACTGGCTGGGCAGAGCTCCCATTCTGTGCAAATAAAAAATCTGAGATTGTATACTAGAACAAACAGTGACAACACAAAGCAGTCCTTGAATCAAGTGTCATATATAAGGACTTGTCAGTAAACTGAAACAAATTAGTGTCCTTTTAAAAAGAAGAAATTAACTAGGCAACTACTTTCCTATTCAACATACATTTTCTCACAAATCAGAAAACTCCTACTGCAGGAATATTTAAAATTCATCACTCACTATCTTGGCTATTAAACACACATCCTCAGATTGACAGCATCCAATGGTAGCTCATGAAAAGTGGCTCCTTTCCCAACTTGACCAGTGTTTAAAGATGATAGGTTAAGATATGTTTTGAATTCAAATTTTAAAAGTTATTTCTGAACTAAGACACTTTTGTTTTCTACCCTTGGGGTGCTATGGTCCACATGCTTATTAATTCAGGGATTTAAAAATAGTGAAACAAAAGTTTATAGCATATTTTAAAAGTTTATAGCATACTGTATACTATATATATAGCAAATTTTATTACATAAAATAAGTTTATAGCATATTAAAAAAAAAAACTATTCTTTTTCCAAGTTATAAGTGCCTTGACATTAAGAACTAGGTCTTAACCATCTGTGTTCCTCTGCAGTGACCAGGGGAAAGCGGGGCATGGTTTAATGCTTACTGTATCTACTGTAATAGGTGCTATGCTAGGCACTTTACATTTATCTAATCCCATAATACATTTATAAATTTAGAGTTATGATCTCCATTTTTCAGATGAGGAAAGAGGCTAGAAGGTGACATGCCCAAAGAAATCTGTATTCAGACTGACTCATATTCTTCTCAACATACTTTGCTTATTAGTTAACTTATTTAAAAAAGTGATTCCCAATTTATTTTACTTTGCACCGACACTTACTTTGTGGGTAACGAAAGAGTTGTGGACTTGAACTCAAAAATCATTTAGGAAAGTATTTGGTCAAAAATTAATCACACTTTTACCTGGGCTTAGCCTAAATTATGTATGAGGAAATAACATTAACATTTACTGGCTATCTACTGTGTGTACGGCATTTACACATGTTATGTTATCTTACTTAATCCTCACAAAACTCAATAATAGAAATATTCATCCGGAGGAGGAAATGGCGACTCAGAAGTGCAGCGACTTGCCTAAGGTCATACAAGGAAACAGGACACATCATTCACTTGTTAGGAAAAGAAATCTCACTATGGGTAATAACCTGACTGGCAGTTTTTCCTTACAACATATAATTTTCTCTCCAAGGTTCTATTTTAAATAACTAAACTATATAATCACATTACTAGAGAGTCTCAAATGTTTACCTATAAATGTTAATTAAAAGCACTCAAATCATGTAGCTCCAAATTGTTTCAAAATAAATTCTGTTAAAGTAGTACATTTCTTAGTCATTTTGTGGCTTACTGAACTTCCGGAAACAACTATTGATAAACTTCCTCTTTTTCTACAGAAACCATTTCAGTTTGCTAAAGGACCATTTTTAATCTGAACTGAACCACCCCTTCTGCTTTCTTAGCCAAATGACCAAAATGTCCAGTTAGAACAAGAATTCAGCATTCTGCAAAAGAAGTTAACAGCTGAGGTAAGACAATTTTCACACAGGCAATCTGGTTTGATCTTTGCTTTATATAGAATTTATTTTTAAAACTAAAATTTCATTATTGTTTTAAACTTAAAGTCTGAGAGTCTAAAGATGTCTATAACAGGTATTGTGGTTTTGTTGCATTGAATTTTAAAAATTCAGTGTTGAGCCTGCCTTGGAGAAAAATTTTCACCTAGGTTTCTATAATATTAACCCTTTAAAGTTTATTGATTCACTATGTTTGTTGACCTTAGCTCTGTAATTAAAAGAAAGAAATCTATAGCCATGACAGAAAACGCTAAGGGTTGGGAATAAAACTAGAATTTATGGGATATGACTGAATTTACAACCCCAAAATACCGATTGCTAAAAGTTCTGATTTGCTGTCTATAAAATTTTCCTGTATGTAAGCATAATCCATAGATTTAAATTATTTTTACTTTTTAATCCCTTTTAGTTTCCATGGTAAGAATGGTCACCTTCACCTAATTTAAAAAAAAAAACAAAAACCAAAGGTGATTAGATGAGATATTCAATTATCATTATCATATATGCTTTTTCACACAAATAGAATTTTAAATTTAAGTAATAATGATGACATGAAAATATTATCCTTCATTTTTACAGCTAAGAAAAAACTGCTATGATAAAATGTGTATATATTTACTCATATCATCTACATATTTATGTCATGTATTATTATCTGAGTCTTTAGTAAACAGTGTAAAATAGAGGAAAAAACACCCACAGAATAGAAAGTTGTTAATATGGAGAAAAGATGCTTATTCTGTAAGTAAGCTGGACAATTACAAAATGAATATCCTCCAAAATAAAAACTGCAAAGAGTTTACATAGACTTGTAATATCACAGAATGATAAATTCATAGTGGGTGATGATATCCTATTTCAACATTTTATTAAATACTTATGACTTTCCCTCATACAAGTCCACTTTGGATTTCTTCTAAGTAACTATTACAGAAGTTAAAAAAATAAAGATTTGTATCTCTTTTTTTTGGCAAGACTTGTCTATATATATATATACATATATTTTTAAAATATTTAATTTATTTATTTATTTATTTTTGGCTGCGTTGGGTCTTTGTTGCTGCGCCCGGGCTTTCTCTAGTTGCGGCGAGCAGGGGCTACTCTTCGTTGCAGTGCTCGGACTTCTCATTGCGGTGGCTTCTCTTGTTGCGGAGCACGGGCCTAGGCATGCGGGCTTCAGTACTTATGACATGCGGGCTCAGTATTTGTGGCTCACGGGCTCTAGAGTGCAGGCTCAGTAGTTGTGGTGCACGGGCTTAGTTGCTCTGCAGCATGTGGGATCTTCCTGGACCAGGGCTCAAACCCGTGTCCCCTGCATTGGCAGGCGGATTCTTAACCACTGCGCCACCAGGGAAGTCCTGTCTATATATTTTTAAAGGGTCAGTCTCAAGCGTAGAGTTTAACAGTGCTTGTGTTTTTCAACTAATGCCTATATAATTCTACTCAGAAGGAAATTATGAATTCTGAATTAAGTCTGAATTTGTTAAATATAAATCTGATGCCTGTCAATGTCCAATCTTTAAAAATCACCTCAAATATGACAGCTTATAGGCTAACCATTCAAAACTCCCATAGCTGTTTCCATAGTCACAGGGCTAAAATGGCTTCCTGGTAGTTCTTGTCCAACCTTTTATACAAGACTAACTCCAAAAGTTCCTTACATATCTGTTCCCAGAGAGCTCACATCTCTTTCCCTCATAAAGCATTCCTATTTCATAATTTTACTACGAATGTAAACAGAAGGAAAGAGCTCTAGTACAGGACTGACTAGTTTCTGTATCAGTGCCACTGTTTAGAGCTGTGACACTTTGGCAAGTCACCCAACTTCTCTGTGCCTCAGCTTTATCTGTAAGATGATGATAACATCACCTTGCTCATTAAAATAGGATAGTGCCGGGCTTCCCTGGTGGCACAGTGGTTGAGAGTCTGCCTGCCAATGCAGGGGCACGGGTTCGAGCCCTGGTCTGGGAGGATCCCACATGCCACAGAGCAACTGGGCCCGTGGGCCACGATTGCTGAGCCTGCGTGTCTGGAGCATGTGCTCCGCAACAAGAGAGGCCGCTATGGTGGGGGG
The DNA here is from genome assembly GCF_949987535.1 of Balaenoptera acutorostrata. Taxonomy (NCBI): domain Eukaryota; kingdom Metazoa; phylum Chordata; class Mammalia; order Artiodactyla; family Balaenopteridae; genus Balaenoptera; species Balaenoptera acutorostrata. Next base: position 17,907,670 of record NC_080083.1, on the reverse strand, counting down.
CCCGCGCACCGCGATGAGGAGTGGCCCCCACTCGCCACAACTGGAGAAAGCCCTCGCACAGAGGCGAAGACCCAACACAGCCATAAATAAATAAATAAATTTAAAAAAAAAATAGGATAGTGCCGAACATTTGGCATGTACTCAGTAAATGGTAGCTATTACTATTGATAAAAAATAGTCATCAAATAATTCCTATTATAGTTCAAAGTTAACTTCCCTTTCTGCCTTTCCTCAAGATATGGAACTGCTGTGTTCTTCCTTTTCTGGTTTCATAACATTACTAGTTGGAGATATAATAAAATTTAGATACACTAAATTTTAATCTATTATATTATAACATTATATCAAAGTAACCGAAATTCAAATGATATTTTTGATACTGCTACCTACACTTGCCTTGTCTAGGATATGCTATCCAAATCTCCTTGATTCCCCTTAAAAGACAATGACATCTCTCTTATCATATCCAACTTAGCATCAATTTTAAATGCTAAATCCTTTATGTACTTATGCATTGTATTTATGAGAACATGTCTAATATATGCAGACTCCTACTTCACTATAGCTGCCTTTAAAATGCTTAGTTAAAACTGCTGATTTTTTCCTTCTTTTTAAAAAATGTTCTATATTCAGGAAAAACAAAGGACCAAACTCACAAACTTAAACCTCAAAGTCCAAACCTAAAATAATGAGCAAAATACTGCTGTGTAAAGGTAGACAAATTCAGGGTTTCCCAGAGCAGCAGACTAAAGGATTTCTAGAAAAATGCTATATAGATTGTGCATAGGTTATTTAGAGTAATTAACAAGTATGCTTCTGGGTAGTGCCAGGAAAAAAAGGGAGGTGGGGAATCTTAAGGATACTTAGAACAGACAGGAGAGCCTGAAATGAAAGGTAAGTGAGTTTGAGAAGGTGGGTGATTTAAGTCCTGTCCTCCATTTTGGGAAGATCGTTCCTCTTTGCTGGTTCCCTGTATCCGCAAAGACGGAGAGCAGCATTTTGTGGTTCCTTCTTTCTTCTACTTCAATCTTCTCCCCCAACGTCTAGTTTTGTTCACTTTAACCTTCTACCCTAACTTCTTGCTAAATACATAATCACTATTTATTCTTCAGCTTTTTTATTAACTTTTCTTCAATACCTTCTCAATTTACCTTCCCCTTTTTCCATGTATTTGCTGCTTACTCTAAGTTTTGCTTTATTTTTCTCCTTTGTGTTATTTTGTATTTCTTTATATTCCTCTTTCATTTCATCCTAGCCAACATTTTCTCCTCCTTTTTACTCCCCTGCCCCATATGGTTCTTTCTACCTTCTTTGCCTGCAGAAGCAATGTTGGTATTTCAGGTACACACGGCTTATATATATATATTTAAAATACAAATGTTAAATAACTTTCTGCATTGGTAATAAAACTGGCCTCACTGTCTCTGAACTAGAAAAAAAAAAGCCAGTTTCTTCACTATTATACCCCCTATTTATTCTTTTTTAAAATCCTGTTCCTTTTTTCTGGACTATTCTGAATTGCTGTAGTAGAATTCTAAGACATTCTAGTATTCTGACGTAGCAGACCCTAGGAGGTTAGATAGCTAACTGAGGAGTTGGAGAAAGGAGTAGGATAGGTGAAAAATAGAATTTGGTGTTAATATTGCTGTAACCCTTAAATGACAAGTGGCAAATCTCATACACTGAAGGTCTACGACGTTCCTATTGACAAAAGAGGCTATGAACCTATCAAAATTGATCTTACAGACTAAACTGGGCTTATAATTATGTTCCTATTTGGGTTCTTTCCTTCTCTAATACCTTTTTCAGCTAACTGAAAGAAGGAACTGTGTGGGTTTTTAAAAAAAATTTAAGAAAAGTCACAAAAGAAGAAACATGTTTTGGCAAAGACAATTCATGGCCTATGTTTTCTGTTGCTTTGGATGGCATTTTTTGAAAACTAAAGTGAAACTCTAAAGAATAACACTTTCCAATGAGGCCTTTTTTGGGGGGAAGGGGTAATCTGTAAGAATAGGAGGTGGGAATTGCATGGATGATAACCAACTAGAGATGATTTAAATTCCCATATTTATGCCAAAAGTTTCAAATTTTTTCCTTATTAAACCTTTTGCAAAGCTGATATAAAGTATAATTTACTAACTCAGATTTCACCTTCTCTGCTTACATTCTGGTAGAAGTATTAATAAACAGTGAAAAATTGACATGGAAAAGAACCAAGAAGCCCAATATAGGTTAAGCGTTTACTGAGCTGCTAACATATACAGCACTCTGCTGTAAAGGAATCAAAATATAAAAACATGAGGCAGTTTGGGGGTAGTAGAATAGAGCATATGCTTTGGAATCAGATGGTCCTGGGTATAAATTCCCAATCTGTCACTAATAATGATATAACATTCGGCAAATTGCTTAAAGCGTTTGAATTTGTCTCTTTATCTATAAATCAAGGATTACTCCATCTTTCTCAGAGTTATTTAAAGGTTAAATGAAATGAAGTATGTAAAACACCTGAGATGGTGCAACACATAGGATGTTCTAGATAAGGAATTTTCTTTGTTTCTTTCTGCCTTCTTCACGGTTCTTTAAAATCTTGTTTGGGGGGTGGGGATAATAAAAAGAAAATGTTAGAAGTAATTTTAAAAACACAATTATTTAAGAGAAAAGAAGCGTGAGTGAGCTACATACATGAAGAATTATCTAAGGAACTATAAAGATAACAAGAACTTCGGGGATTCAGGGAATGGCTGAGCTCTTTGGGCTGTGGTCAGTCACAGAGAATTTGGTCTAAGAAGGGAATTTAAGCTGAGGTCTGACAGACGAGGACAGGTTCAGTTAGGCAGCCAGAGGGGGAAGAGACTGGGTTTGGAAAAAAGAACACACTCTCAGAGGGTGAAAAATAGCATAATGAAAAGTGCCTGTTTAAGAAAAAAAAAAAAAGTGTGTGTTCAGGAAGTATGTAAGATGAGGAATGAGAAGTTTCAGTCATGAGATATGAATCTGGACTGGTAAACTCAAGCCAGGTGGAAGAAAATTCAGTTTAGAATTTTTATCTTGACAGCAATGGGGAACTCTCAAGCAAGGGAACAGTAACCTGATCATACATGCTTGTAAGAAGACTAATTCATCAGCAGTGTGCAGGGGGTTTAAAGGAGAAATATTTTAAAATTTAGGCTTGAAGTATTACAGAGAAAATAAAGAGACTGTACAGGAAAAAAGTCACGTCTTTTCTTCTACTGTGTACCGAGTGGCAGAGGAGTAAGCAATGAAAACTACTCAAATATGCTGAAAAATCTATTTGCAAAACTTGAGGGAGTTGTTCTTCTCCTATTACTGTATCTTGCACAGACCATCAAATCTCTCTCAGATTGGCCTAAAAATCAGAGAAAAACTATAGTTTCAAATCATATAGACCAGGATCTAAAACCCTGAGATGTTCCTTTCCCTAATGTTAAGAAATAACCAAATGGTTACCATTATGTTTAATGATGTGCAAAACAAGAATATTACACACAGAGCTGAAAACTATCCTCACTTGAGAGAGAAGGCATTTGAGAACAGGAGAGATTAAGTGACTAGTTCTCATGGTTAGATAGGTAGTTAGGTGGTAGAAGTAGAACTGGAACTTAAAACTCTTCAAGTTTTAGCATCTGCCACATCCCACAAACTTACAGACGTGCCTTCTTTTCTTAGGCCCTTATGTTGTTCCCCTGGCTGGAATATTTTATTTGCTTAATTAATTCTTACAGACCTTTCAAGATTCAGTTCAAGTTTTACTTCTCTGAGAAACCTTCCCTGAAGCCCTCCCAGGCTAGCTTAGTTCCTCTGTGCATCTTCTGCATACCTTTGTGAGAAAACTTATCAGATTATTATATTTATTTATTTATTGTTTCTACCAATAGAAACTTAAAAAAAAATTGGGGGGGGGCTATCTCCTAAACCAGAACAGGGCCTGACACAATGGTGGTGTTTATCAATTAATAAGTGAAAGCAGCAGCAAGACTACTTACTAAAGCAGATTCAAAGAGCACTTTAGGATTTTGAGCCTAGGACTATGAGTTGAATTGAATCCTTTAAAAATACGAGGTCCTAGTATAAAGACACTGTGCTGGACACTGATGCAGCTGCAAAGATTACTTAATACCATAGACTCTGTGCATGAGAAACTCACAAAGGTAGTACCATTAACAAAAATAGAGAAGTTAGGACAGGAGTCACTATCGAGATGAAGATGAATACTGTTTTTAATATGTTCAATTTGCTGGTAGTGAGATATATACATGGAAATGTCCACCAAGAAGTCACACAGATGGAACAAGAATTAAGGAAATTTAGGCTGGACATACAGGTTTGGGAGTTAGAGCATAAAGGTAAGAGCTGAAACCTTACAGATTCAGGATTAAGAAAAGTAGTTAAGAGTGAGGACAGAATACATATCAAGTTATCAAGTACCATATTTAGGATGCAAGAGAAAGACAGGAGCTAGTGAGATGAGCATGAAAGAAAGATGACTACAAAGAGCTACTCGAATAGCAGTGAAGGAGCAATCAACAGTGTCAAATGTGATCAAGACAGGAAAAAAAGAGAAAGAAAAGACCACTGGATTAGGTGATAGACGGTTAATGGTGTCCTTCGAGGCAGCAGGATCAATGTATTTCTAGTAGTAAACAGAGGAAAAAGTAGCATGCACACACATGGTACCAGCATATAGAGCCTAGGCATTTGAGATGTATGACTGTGAAACGAAGGACTGTAATGTAATAAACCTACAGGGGCAGCAGGGCCAAGTACAGATCTTATGAAAGAATTAAGAGAGATCACTGCCTATGATTTCCAAATGTTATATGATAAATTAGAGTATATTTAAGAGTTGATCACATTAGCCTATAGTGTATCAAGTCTAAATTAGGAAAGATAAATACTCATCAAGTACCTACCTACTTTATGCCAGATAGTAAATGATATCTAATTTTCTTTCTTTCTTTTATTATAAAACTACTGGTAAAGAGGAAACATTCTGAAATGGATCCCAAATATTTCACCATAATTTTGTTTTGTGGACATCTGAACGATATTTTTTTCTCAGAGACAGAAGCAACTACAACAGAGAAGCAACCACAGTCTACTTTACTTAGATCATCAAGGCCATATGTCTCGGCTAATTCTCAAAGCACAATAGAGAATCCTTCGGGTCAGCCAACACAATTCAACAACCTTTCTTCTGGACAACCAATAACAACTGCCGAAGTTGCCGCTGGACAACCAACACCAGCTGTCTATGTGTCTTCTGGGAAACCAGCAGCACATACTTCTACTGGACAACCACTTGCCTATAATGTCACCAGAAAACCAAAACCAATGGCCAACACCTCCTCCCAAGGAACAGCACTACCTGTGTTCACCTCTGCCAGACAACGATCAACATCTGCCCATTCTTCTACCAGACAACCACCACCATCTGTCTATACTCCCACTCAACAACCATCATCTACCCACACCTCCTCTAGAAAATCAATACCACCAACTGCTCATAATCTATCCATACAACCAACACCAACTGTCAAAAGTTCACCTAGGAGTACACCAGGATTCAACCTAGAAACTACCACTAAAAACAAGAGCCCACAGAAAACCAATTCTAATTCAATAGCGGTCATATTAATTGGTTTAGTTCTGACTTCTATGGTGGTAGCTATAATCATGATTGTATTGTGGAAATGCTTGCGAAAACCAGTGTTAAATGATCAAAATTGGGCAGGTAGGTCTCCATTTGCTGATGGTGAAACCCCTGACGTAAGTCTGGATAACATCAGAGAAAATGAAGTGTTCCCAAAACGCACATCAATTGTTTCACTTACGGCCTGGAAACCAAGCAAAAGCACACTTTTAGCAGATGACTTAGAAATTAAGTTGTTTGAATCAAATGAAAACATTGAAGATTCTAACACTCCCAAAACAGAGAAAATAAAAGATCAAGCAAATGGTACATCAGAAGATAGTGCTGATGGATCAACAATTGGCACTGCTGTTTCCTCTTCAGATGATGTAGATCCGCCTCTACCACCTCCTCCCCTTCTTGATTTGGAAGGACAGGAGAGTAACCAATCTGACAGACCCACAGTGACAACTGTATCTCCTCTTCCAAATGATTCCACCAATCTCCCACCATCTCTGGACTGCCTCAGTCAAGTCTGTGAAGATCATGATTCTGAGTTCAAACAGTCATTTCCACCTCCCCCTGACTCACTTAACTTGACCCTGCCTCTAGGAGATTTTATGACAAACCAGGAGATCCAGTGTCAGCAGTTCCCTAGTCCTCCTGACTCTGATCAAAATCTCAATGAATCCCTGCCACCCCCACCTGCAGAACTGTTATAACTACTACTTGCTTTTTAGCTGATTTTCTATTCTTCTCAAAGGACTCCAATCTTTTGTTTTTCTTCACGTGATGAAATACATTAAATGGCAATTGGTAGCCAATTTTGATTTTTATTCGGGAACTACCTGAAATCTGCGCAAAGCCTATGTGCATAAGTGGAACTTTAAAAAAAACTTATATAACAGTGGTCTATTTACTGGCTATAGGCCCTAACTTTAATGTACAGTACATTTTACATATGTGGATGGTATGTGTATCAATAACTTAGCCATTTTGGAAACAAGCAATCTACATATACTTATTATTACCCAATAGATATTTTTTTCCTGAAAAGCTGTGTATAAATTTACCTTGAATAAATAAAATTTTATTTTTCCATTTCAAAGTTTGAGGGAGAGTGTGTGTGAGAGAATTTAAATATATACTCCAAGTTTTAAACAAAACTGTAAGTTTTACATTAATACCTCGGGTATTAACTAAATATTCCAAGTTTGTGGGGATGAGAGATTAAAATGCATGTCTATTTGAGAATAAATTTCCTTTTAGCTCTCATTGGAAACTGTCAGACAAACATATTAAAGCATCAAATTGGGGGGCTGAGTTGGGGACATTTACTCTGAAAAAAATATGAGCACACACCATAAAATGTAGACATTTTCCTATCTTGTTGGGGGAACACAAAGTTTAGAACTAGCCACTTAAAAAAGTTTCTTCTTCTTTTTTTTTGGCTGTGCTGCACAGCTTGCGGGATCTTAGTTCTGTGACCAGGGATTGAACCCGGGCCCTCAGCAGTGAAAGTGTGAAGTCCTAACCACTGGACTGCCAGGGAATTCTCAAAGTTTCTTTATATGCCTCAAGCACCCCCCAAAAATGAAATCTTATAAAAGAAAAAAAAAAACAAAAAACAAAAAACCAAATCTCTATGGCTTCATTCCAAATCCAGATGACTTTTTTCAGGAAAAAAGGATTGTATCAAAATACAGATGGTTCTCAACTTTAAAAAACTCTTAAACTACCTTTCTTACACAGAATTTCATCTTTTATTCATTACCTGACAAGTGATAAATCTGAGTTATCAGAGTAGGGGCGGGCCCAACCTTTGTCAAAGTTAAGACAGAGAGAGTCCACTGGCTGATCCTTGTGGAGATGCCAGCCCGTGCCTGCAGAAGTGCTCCTCTGCCCAAAAGCGCACATTCTCCCGCCTTACCCCACCCGAACTCGGGGGACAGTCACTTAGAATGAAAGACGGAGGCCACAGTGGTAACCTACCCTTGGAGAACCTCTCATAGTTCTGGGATTTTTCAGAATAAAATATAGTACTTACTGGCAGCACTGGTGTTCAAGAAACCAATAAAGCTCCATCTTAATAAAAACTAGCAGACTTTTGGACATTGAAATTTTATATACAATGTTCCCTTTAAATCTTTAGAGGAGTCCCTGACTGACTCTTAAAACTTTTTATCTGCAGACACACTTCCTTTGCACTTCTTATTTTTCTTGAATAAGCATGATGTTTATTGTCATATTACATTGGTTTTCCTCTGTCTTCCACATTAAAAAGTTCTTTCATGTATTTTTCAAACTTACCATTTTTGAGGTTAATTTATTTAGCAACAATTAGGAGGTTAAGAATCTCCTCTTATTTGTTGGAATTTTAAGTATTCTAGTTAGGGTAAATAAGGTATAAAGTTTTTATATTTGGTCAAGACTTTGACATGCCTTAAATCATCATAACCTTTCTTGTTTTACATATAGGATTGTTACCTAACGGGCTCTTTCCACACTTTTGCTCTTCTATTTCATCACTTTCTTTCCTGACCTCTTGAAGGAGAAGTATTGGGAAATACCAACCCTCATAGACAAATCAAGAGCTGATGACCTGGTCATAGTCACGTCTGATTTCTTCAAACACTATAGAGGCAGCTTTTCTCCTTCTGTTTTTTATACAACAGAAGAACAGACTCCTGTCAGCAGCTGCTTTTTGTTTTTTAGGAAATTCTCTGCCAGGGGGAAAGTAATTCCTATTTACTGAATGCAATTTTTCCCCACTGAGGTCAGTGGAAGCTGAGCAGCCAAACAGTGGCAATCCTTGCCTAATCAGCAGAAAGAAATGCAAGCTAAAGAAACACAGGAGAAAAGAAAATGCTGGAACAAAGAAAAACCTACAGAAAGACTAAAGAAGCAGGATTCAGAAGACAAAGTTTATTTCATGGCTACGGCAAAAGGACAAGGCACAGGGGAATAAAAGGTAGACTGAACTACATACTACACACCAGTGGTGCTCTTACCAGATCCCATTAACCAGATTCAGAACAACCCTCAAGACCATCTAGTTCAGCTCCTTTTATTTGTTAAATGCTGAGAAAACAGGCCCAGAGAGAGTAAGTGACTTGCTTAGAAGTGGTAGTGAAAGCTGAGTTTGTTCCCTGACTCCTGGTTCAGCATTCTTTTCACTAACATAGGACCAAAGAGCACCTACCTCACACATTGCAACATACATTTATCACACATGTATTCCATTTGGTGTTGGTGGTGGGCAACACAATGAATTAGATGAGAGTGACTCTAATTGTTGTTATTACTTAGTTCTGAACAAAAAGTAAAGTAGCAAAATATATGGGCACCTATAAGTAAAACACTGCGACATTAGTACATGATTAGACAGATCAATGGTACAGAATGGAAAGTCCAGAAACAGACTCAAATCTCAAATCAGTATTGGGACAACTGGATAGGTACTTGGAAAAAGATGAAACTGGATCCATACTTCATACTACATTGGAATAAACACCAAATAAATCAGAGATATAAATATAAAACATGAAATTATATAAAATTATATAAAAAAATAGAAGAAATATGAGTGAATTCCTTTATAATCTGAAAGTGGGACAAACCTTCCTAGTTGAGACTCAAAATCCAGAAGCATTAATTAAAAAAAAAAAGGAAGTCCAATTACATAAAACTTTTAAATGTAAAACAAACAAACACCATTAAAAAAGAAAAAACATACCTTTGTCAAAAGACAAAGGACAAACTGGGGAAAAAATGCGCAACTTAAGTTAAGACAAAGGGCTAATATCCCTAAAGTTTAAAAAACCTAAATACAGATTGGGGTGGGGGGGGGGGATACCCACAACACACTAGAAAAAAAAACATGCAAAACATATAAAAGACAGTCACAGAAGAAAAATTTAAATGACCCTTAAAAACATATATAAAGATATACAACTTTTCTTATAATAAAAAAGATGCATTTAAAATTAAACTGAGATACTATTACCCATCAGATGGAAATAAATCCAAAAGTTCAGCAACAAAGTCTATGGTGAGGCTCTACAGAACTAGACACCCTGATATACTGTTGGTGGAACTGCGAAATGGTATAGTCAATATATGGTAATATCCAGAAAATTTCCAAACGCGCTTACCGTTTTACTCAGCAATCCTACTTACAGAAATTTTTTTCAAAGACTCATTGGACAAAATATAAAATTACTTAGGCAGGCACAAGGGTATTCACTGTGGCATTATCTGTAACAGCAAAAGTCTGGAAACAATCCAGATGCCCATCAACAGGGCACTGGTTAATAAACCATGGTACACTCCCAAATGGAGTACTATGCATCATGAAATAAATGTGAAAGATCCCTATATGCTGGCATGGAGTGATCTTCAAGATATATTATTAAGAAAAAAAGAAGATGTGTAGCAGTCTACTTAGTATGCAACCTTTTATATGAGGAGGGGCAGGGATAAGAACATATGATACATACATACATATTTTTGTTCTTTTTCAAAAAGAAATACTGTTAAGATACAACCAAAAGCTAATAAAAATAGTCACCAATAAGAGGAGGAAGGGAATAGGGTGGAGGGGATAGAGAAGCAAGATTTCCCTGAATATACCTTGTTATACAGTTTTGACTAAAGCAGTCCCTAAAAACTGATAAGTAACTGAAACAAATGAAGCTAAATTTATGTAAAGTTGGTGATATAAAAATATAGAGAAAACAATTATTTCAAGGTGCATTAGGACACAGAATTGATTATACATCCTTAGTGAAATGTATTCTAAGAACAAATAAGGCTGCAAAGAGTCTTAAACTTTATTCAGTAGTCTGTAATCTAAGTATCTGTAGCAATACTAGTATTATTTTGAAACTATTATAGGATGATACAAATAAGCAATTATGTTAATGCTGTTAGAAACCATTTATAGGAAATATGGGGGATAGAGGAACAAATTAAATCTTCACAAGGAAGCAAACAGATAAATCCAGATGAGGGACATTCTAGGGAACAAGTGACTGAGTTTTGGCAACAAGCCCGTGACACGGGGGAAAAAGGGTGGTGAGGTAGGAGAAAGGATTGATTCACTTGAATTTTGACCTGATAATTTCTATCTTGTCAGTTCTTCCATGCTTTTAAAATACTTTATTCAGTACTCTTAGCTGTTTTCAGCAGTAAGTTCAGTCTGAATAGCCAACTATGTTACCAAAAATAGAGAATATAATACTTTTACTCTCAAATAAGCACAACAAATGTTATCAACTTAAGTAACAAAGATAAACTGATTGGGTTTCCAAACTGTTGATTTAATATGGGATAGTTGTGCCCTGGCAGGTAATTTGTTATACCTTTCACAATGTTGGGGTAATGCATCCTAGAACGGTGTGCTTCACAAAAGAATATGTAAGTTTATTTACTGCTTAGTCTAGAATATTTGACTTATCTAAAATGTAATGTGTCTGAATAACATCTAAAATAAGTTGTAACAAACACTTAAGCCTACAAAAAATTATTCTTTTTTTGGAGTAATGTAATATACTATTGTTTTATTTCATGAGAACTTCTAAAATCATACGGACAGATGGTTACGATTCAAACACACTAAAATGAACTCCCCCCTTTTTCTCCCATCCAAGTACTAACCAGGCCTGACCCCGCTTAGCTTCTGAGATTAGACGAGTATCTGGCACATTCAGGGCTGTATGGCTGTAGGCAATACTTCCACCCTCTTTTTCTTTTTGAGAATTTTACAGTAGTCTTTGAATAACAGAAGCAATTTGGTATGTCCCCAAACTTGAAATAAGAAACGTTGCCACTACTATTATATTGGAATTTTCTATTATATGCTGCAAAATCTGATCTCGATACAGCCTAAACCCTAATTCATATGATCCATAATGAAATAACATGTTCTTTCTTTCAAACAAAAACACCAATAAGTATAATGGAACTGGAGAACTCTACATCCACATGGATGTAAAATGAGACTTCCTAAAATTAAAAGGAGAGATTTAAGTGTTTGGTAAACTGACCCTCAGTCACATCCCTTGAAGTTTAACATACACAGAAGCTGAAATGGAAGAAACCTAAATGTCAAAACAATCATTCCTTATTTCCACAACAATATTGCTGAATGTTGTATTTTTAACGCATTATTTTTAAGCACTAAGACTGATGACTGGTTTCTGAAATCCATAGAAAGAATCTTATTAAGAGTCCAAGGCTGAACCCTCAAAGTAAAATGGGAATAAAGTATCTAATCAATAGTAAATTTCTAACACTTCAGACTTTTAAAATGTAGGTACTTTTTGAGGAACATTAATCTCATACAAAAGATGACTCCTATAGTTTCTTTTCTAAGAAAATAAACTTCAATTTTTAATACAATAAATTCTATTTAGGGTAAACTTTGGGGTTAAAAAATGGCAAATGTAATTTAGAGAAAAACAAAGGATTTAGTAAATAGGCATAAAGAGATTTTCCTTACATGTAACGTGCTAATAATTGCTGGTTTTTAAATGGTAACAATTTGGTAAAGAAAATGTCATGACTTTGTTTTCTTTTCTAAGGTAAACTGGCTATTCTAGAAATTAGATTCAAGTTTTAGCAGATTATTTACACTATCAGTCCACTAAAGAGTGGAGCAGAAGCTGTCATAAATCTGGTCTTACTTTATAAAGCCCCAAATGAAAGTTTTCCCTTTTACATTATTTCATGTAATTTAAAAACAATGTAAATTATTTTCTCAGTAAGATAAAATGTGAAACATTCTGAAGAAATCAACTAAAATTTATGCTATTATTCTTAAAACATAAAATCAAATAAATGGCCATTCATATAGTACCAAAGATGTCTCTGGAGACAACAATATTCATATCGACTGACCAAAGTAATTTCATGAAGAAAAAAATCCTTAACCCAAAAGACATAAAACAAAACACATTTACTTTACTACATGAACTGATAATTGAAAGAATTAGATGCTCATTAAAAAATGTAGCCTCGTTTGTGCATAGCCTAGGTCAAACAATCCTTTGTATCAGAAAGATAAAAACAAAATAATCATATTTATGTATTTTTGTACTTCTCCAAAAGATGAACAGTTAGGTGGTTGATAAATTTGAAAACCTGACTGTATATAATAATCACCATATTTGGCTGGGGGGGGGGCGTACATAAAAAAATCAAACAGATTGTAATATGTTATTTTAAAAAGTGATAAGACAATTGTACCATTTTAGAAAAGATAAAAAGGCAGAGTTAAAAATAGTTAAACTAATATCTTAGAAAACCATCCACAAGGAAGCTCAAATTCATTTTCAACATTTTTCAATGTATAAAATGAATGAAGAGTAGGCGCATTAAAAAGAACCACAAATTCTTCACGAGGTGAATGTTAAAATGTGGAGCCTAAGCTCAAATACACAGAAATGAGTAAAGGCCAGGTCTAATGTGCACGAGGTTTTCCATCCTACAGCAAATCTGAGATATATGGGTACACTCAACACTAAATTAAAAAAAAATTTCTTTTGGTCCATTCTGTTGCGTGTGCACCTCTTGCAATAAATTTGAGTCAGCACCAATGACAGCTCTGCAGTCCTCCTATGTGGTACTGATCAGGTGGTTGCAGAGCTTCAGCTCACAGCAACACAATGCAGCTGAGCAGGCAAGCACAGCCCACAGCCAGAAGCGGTTCCTACTTTCCAGAACAAGGCGACCTTTAAGCTTAAGTTTCCCGGAGAAAATGAGATGCTGATGTAGAAGACAACACTATGGTAAGCTGTTATTTAAATCAGTAAAAAATCGACTTCGGAATTTTTTTCTTTTTCCTTGTCTTAAGAGAAAGTCAACGTTAGGATTGAATATATATTCAATAGCAAGTGCATGCACCAGAAATTTGCTGCAGTGTCAGTTGAGGGATTTCTTTCTAATATTCATTCACTTTGTAAATATACACATTGTTTTCCTTTAGAATCGGCACTGAAATATACAGAAAAGAAATCACTTTATAAAATGTGAGATTTAAAGGTATGGTGTTGGTCAGATTTTTCAAGTGCCTTAAAATGTTTTGCAAGGATATATTTATCCTGAAAAGACAAAGATGCATTTCAAAGTATTGTTTTAATATCTAAATAAAATCTCATTCTACATACACATTGACTATTTTATTACTGCAGAGATCTGAAAAAAACAAAAAACAAAAAAACAAAAAAAACAACCAAAACAGACACGACAGCCATTTTTTCCCATCTGAGTAAGGAAGAATATTATCAAAAATAGTGATAGCTTAAGATTCCGACTCTTTATTTGCCGAGAATGCCATTTTATAATATCAACATTCTGGGAAGATAAATAAGAAAGACTAAGAAGGGAGAAAATAAATGAGAAAATGCAGAAGACAGTAGGGGGAGAGAGTCTCTCTCTATCACATAGCCCCAATTGAAGGATTAAGCATTTGGACTATAAATGAAGGGGAGCTTTGTTAGTTTAATCACTGGAACAATTATAAAAGAACTCAACAACAATGAGGTTTATTGAAAATTTTGCCTAATGCTAACTGACCCATGCAGATGCCTAATTGTATTTGCATATTAAAAGAAGGGTGTATCTGTTTGTTTCCAGGCTTTGATGGAATATCAGATATTGAAAATGTCTCCCAGCCTGTTCATCCTTCTGTTTCTCACACCTGGTATTTTATGCATTTGCCCTCTCCAATGTATATGCACCGAGAGGCACAGGCATGTGGACTGTTCAGGCAGAAACTTGACTACATTACCATCTGGACTGCAAGAGAATATTATCCATTTAAATCTGTCTCATAACCACTTTACTGATCTGCATAACCAGTTAACCCAGTACACCAATCTGAGGACCCTGGACATTTCAAACAACAGGCTTGAAAGCTTGCCTGCTCAGTTACCTCGGTCCCTCTGGAACATGTCTGCTGCTAACAACAACATTAAACTGCTTGAAAAATCTGATACTGCTTATCAGTGGAACCTTAAATATCTGGATGTTTCTAAGAATATGCTGGAAAAGGTTGTCCTCATTAAAAATACACTAAGAAGTCTTGAGGTTCTCAACCTCAGTAGTAACAAACTCTGGACAGTTCCAACCAACATGCCCTCCAAACTACATATTGTGGACCTGTCTAACAATTCCTTGACACAAATCCTTCCAGGAACATTAATAAACCTGACAAATCTCACACATCTTTACCTGCACAACAATAAGTTCACATTCATTCCAGATCAAGCTTTTGACCAACTCTTCCAGTTGCAAGAGATAACCCTTTACAATAACAGGTGGTCATGTGACCATAAACAAAACATTACTTACTTACTTAAGTGGATGATGGAAACAAAAGCCCATGTAACAGGGACTCCCTGTTCTAGCCAAATATCACCTTTGAAGGAACATAACATATACCCCACACCTTCTGGATTTACCTCAAGCTTGTTCACTGTAAGTGGGATGCAGACAGTGGACACCATTAACTCTCTGAGTATGGTAACTCAATCCAAAGTGACCAAAATACCTAAACAATATCGAACAAAGGAAACAACGTTTGGTGCCACTCTAAGCAAAGACACCACCTTTACTAGCACTGACAAGGCTTTTGTGCCCTATCCAGAAGATACATCCACAGAAACGATCAATTCACATGAAGCAGCAGCTGCAACTCTAACTATTCACCTCCAAGATGGAATGGTTACAAACACAAGCCTCACTAGCTCAACAAAATCATCCCCAACACCCATGACCCTAAGTATTACTAGTGGCATGCCAAATAATTTCTCTGAAATGCCTCAACAAAGCACAACCCTTAACTTACGGAGGGAAGAGACAACCACAAATGTAAAGACTCGCTTACCTTCTTCTGTGGCAAGTGCTTGGAAAGTAAATGCTTCGTTTCTCTTAATGCTCAATGCTGTGGTCATGCTGGCTGGCTAAGGGTCTGCATTTTCTGAAATTAATGAAAGCACTCCTCCCTGATGTATAGTTGGGAAAATATGCCCCTATCTAACCAGTGACTCAAGCTATATTAAGTATTCAAGAAAGCCAGTCTTACATTTCTGACTCTGATGTAAATGAAGCAACTCGTCTTAAATAAAGAAGTGCACAATGTCTTGGTACTTGCTGCTATTTTACTGTCTTAATGAAGTAAAACTAATGAGTTTCTTTTTTTTAAATGAAATGTTTTCTTTTTAAGGCTTCAATTTACTGCACAAAATATAAAGCATCTCAACTTTAATATGTATTTTATGTATGTTTACACTGTCAAACATCTGGGAAAAAATAAAAGGTCTATGCTCATAACTGTGTCATTTGGCTTTCTAGTCATACCAACTTAATCTACTTGGTAGAATCAAAATGACCTAACCTTTTTTTTGTTCTAGGGTACCCTGGTCAAGTCTTTACGGTAAATGTAATACTGGAGGTATCCAAGAGTTCTGTCACTACGTAGAGTAAAACTGTGGCTGCCTCCCCATCAATGGTTATGTCACATCATTACTTTGCACACAAGCCATGATTGTTTTAAATCTCAATGATGTCCTGCTTCTGAGGAACTCTTGGCTACTTTACAGATTATATAATGGACAAAAGCTCTTCAAAAAGCTAGAAGACACTAGGCTTTGCATTTTAATAAGTAAAGTTTAATGGCGTTGTTTTTTGTATTTAAGGGAAGTATTAAAAATGTAATAAAAATTTCAAGCTTAAAGACATGTAAAGGAACAGTTTTAGTGCACATTTAACAGACTGTTCATTAATGGAAAATTAAAATATTTAAAAAATTAAAAGCCTTCTATGTGCAGGAGAGGGAAATTTATCTTTTACACACCAGAAGTTAGAATCTGACTTACCTAAGTTAAAAATAAGATTAGTTTCAGGATAAAATCATGGGGGTCTAACAAACATGGGCAATACTAAGGAAGGGAAGGAAAAGGAAAGGAGAAAGGGAAAGAAGGCTGGGATTCATTTGGTGCTACGACCAGGTGATGAACCCAATAAAACAGACAATAGGCCTACAGCTGGGCATGGGACAGATCTTGACACTCCAAACTGCACTGGGACTTCAACTAGAAGAAAACTGAGAATTTTCTACAAATATACAAGTAAGCCATCTTTTGAATCAGAGAAAAACATAAGTAATAGCCAAGAGTCAGAAAAAGAGACCCAGAAACACGGCTAGATTAAAATGCAAGACAGCATAACTGAAATGGGTGAGCCACAAATGAGGAATTTAATTTGTGAGACATAAGGAAGACTCTATTTCAAGCATTCTTAGAGTTGGTAAAAGACTACAGATAGAAATTTGGGGGCTCCTTCCTAAGGACTTTTAAAACTAAGATTTCTTTCCACATTTGGAAGCATTTCTACTCAGAGAAAGAGAAAAGTAACAATCTTCTAATGTGCTCTTTCTTTTTTCTTTCTTTCTTTCTTTTTAAGGGGCAGGCTTATGGAAAAATTACTTTTAAGGTTCAATGAAGCAGTTCCTCTCCTATACTGACTTAGTACAGTGACTCTTGAACGTTTTTCTGCCCTGGCAAACCTAACTGGCTCACTATTGTCAGGAGGGAATCTCACCATGAAGAAAAGAAATTATCTGAAATAGTCCCTAAATGATTTGAAAATGGGCAAGCTGTTTCTCCTCCCTCCCAATCAACAATCTAGTATCTTCACCATCAATGGTAGAGGCTAATTGCTTAGATATTTCCTAATCTACGACATACTTGCATCTTGTTTTAAAAAACCACACACGCTGAATTGCACAGAAAGTAGGTTTCTTAAAGGTAACTGTCTTTCACTCTGAGGGTGCCAAAAATTCAGTGCTGTCTTAGAAATCCTATGAGGAAAAGTGACCAAAAAGTGAAATTACGCATTATAGCATTAGCAGCACCTATAAATTATGCCAATCTTAATGATGTGTCTGCAAAATGCAGAGAAAAAAATGCAGTAAATTTACACGTACAACATATGTCAACCACACAGACCCTTAAGTCCTCAGAAAGAAGTATTATCTAGCCTTACAGTAATTACATACTTCCTTCTAAGGAAATTGTGTTCTTATCATTACCGATGGAGGAGGGAGCAGTATTTGCCACTCAAACAAGAACTACCGTATTATTGGGCTCCATAAACATTTCAAAATGCATTATCCTCAGTGTCTCTCTCTCAAGCTCGTAAGTTATATATCCATCCATCCATACCTAAGGTTTGATTTCATTTTACAAGTAACTTTTGTTTCTCCCCAGTCAAGAGAATTAAAATAAGAGCACAAACACAAAAGCAAATGCAATAAGGGATAAAATAGTGAAGGGTATTGTGCTCTGGTGTCAAATGTTCTAGGCCTAAATCCTGTCTCTGCCGCTTCTCAACTGTACAACCCTGGGCAAGTTACCAATGCCCTAAGTCATATGGGCTGGCAGAAATTATTCATAGTGGGTATTTTTTCCTGAGGAATAAATGGCATAATTCATATACAGTCTTATCACAGTGTCTTGGCTCCCCACATTCTACACGCAGTAATTTTGCTGTTAGTATTATTATATGTGTATGTCCAAACCCAGTGCTTTGAGAAATTCCCACATACGTAAACACCCAAGTGCCACACTCTAAGAGCAAGAAAATGAAATAGTATATTTTTTGCTTCAGTCCCTGATCCTTCACCCTCCAGGATTCAGGTTCAGATGTTAGTGAGACGGGGACCCAGAAGAAAGTCAGAGAAACATTCTCTTATCACAGCAGGATGAGAACATGTCTTCTATGCCTAACTTAAAAGATGACAAATATGTGCTATTCAATAATCTTCCATGACAATGTTCTGAAGCAACAGCAAATTCCTTTACACCAAAAATGTCACACAAAAGTCAGTTTAAAACCTTTATAAGATTATTCCTTATGAAATATATTGTAAGAACTAGATAAGGAATGATACCATGTACTGCAAATGTCATGCTTAAAAGTGAAAAATTATATTTCTATTAAAACCAGAATCAAAACAACAATGCCCATTACCATCAATCTTTTAAACATTATTCCAGAATAAAAGACAACAAATATAAATAAAATTATAGGAAAAACCCAAAATGGTTATTATTAACAGGTGAAATAATTATCTATCCAAAGGATTCCTCAGGAATGCCTTCAGAAGAACAACTTTAAATAAATAACAGCAAAATAAATATGCAAACATTAATGGTTTTCTCACATTCTGGCAACAAATAATTAGAAAATTACAGGAAAAGGATACTATTCATGACAGCAACAACAAACCAAAATATATAATGCCAAGAAATAACATTCACATGAAATGTGCAGGACCAAATGGGGAAAAGTTAAAAACCGTTAATGAGAAGTATAAACCAAGACTTGATGGAGACGATAAACAAAGGTCTCCCCATTCATTTATTCTTTCACTCAGTAAGTATTTTTTCAGCATCTGGAATGTCCAAAGGCACAAAGGCTAAGCACAGGAGACACACCTTGACTGATACTGTAAAGATGTGATTAATTCCAGATAATCTATGGATTAAGCCAACTCTGACAAACATTCCAATGAGATTCTTGTTAGAAAGAATAAAACACTTAAGTCCATCTGGAAAAATACACAGGCAAGAATAGAAAAAGGAAGAAACAGAAGTATCTTAGCCTTTCTTCATCAGCTATAATAATTAAGACAGAATGGTAGTGGCATATAAATAGAAAGGAAGATAACTACAATATAGAAATGATAGCACAATTAGAGCACAGGACACATATGAAGTTCTCTGTGCCTCCATTTCCTCACAGGGTAGTTGTGAGGAAAAAAATGAGTTAATACACACATATATATGGAATCTAAAAAAAAAAAAATGGTTCTGAAGAACCTAGGGGCAGGTCAGGAATAAAGACGCAGATGTAGAGAATGGACTTGAGGACACGGGGAGGGGGAAGGTTAAGCTGGGACGAAGTGAGAGAGGGGCATTGACATATATATACTACCAAACGTAAAACAGCTAGCGGGAAGCAGCTGCATAGCACAGGGAGATCAGCTTGGTGCTTTGTGACCACCTAGAGGGGTGGGATAGGGAGGGTGGGAGAGAGACGCAAGAGGGAGGGGATATGGGGATATATGTATATGTATAGCTGATTCATTTTGTTATAAAGCAGAAACTAACACACCACTGCAAAGCAATTATACTCCAATAAAGATGTTAAAAAAAAAATGAGTTAATACGTATAAAGTGCTTAGAACAGTACCTACCATGTAGTGCATTCTCAGACACTGTTAACTTTAGACGGAAAAAAATAAAAAATCAAAGGGGATGGGAAAGATTCAAAAAACAATGCTGGGAAAATTTGAAAACAGTCCAATTTAACACTTACTTCATGTGATACACCTACATAGTGAACTAAAAAAGATAATATAAAAAAGGAAGTCTTAAAACCAGCAGAAGAATAAAAAAGAATATAAATCTCTGGGTGGAAGGCTATTTTTAATAATAAAAAGAAAAAGCAATCACAAAGAAATCATCAATAGGTTTGTCATACAAAATCCCA
Organism: Balaenoptera acutorostrata; assembly: GCF_949987535.1. Classification (NCBI taxonomy): domain Eukaryota; kingdom Metazoa; phylum Chordata; class Mammalia; order Artiodactyla; family Balaenopteridae; genus Balaenoptera; species Balaenoptera acutorostrata. The sequence continues at coordinate 17,887,461 of NC_080083.1, read as the reverse complement.
AACTTCTTATGCTGCAAACAATGAGCCTGATAAAAATACTCAAAGAGAAAAATGTAAAGGAGATTGTTAATCAAATGCTCATAAAATTGATAAGAAAAATACTTAGATTTCCCAATGGACAAGTGGGTAAAGGACACAAACAGAATGTTTAAAAGACAGGAAGCATGGGGATTGATAAGTATATGGGAATATGGCAAACCACATAATAACTGAGAAATAAAAATAAAATGTGATACCATGCTTATTACTAAAACAGCAAGCAATTTTTTTAAAAGTAAAAAAAAAAAAAATCAATGCTGGGGAAGACATTAGGAAATAGTCACATTCACATACTGGTACAACTCTTTGGGACAGCAATTGGCAATTGCGATGAGAAAACAGCTATTCTGAGTTGCTGCCTAAGCATTTTACAGTATGACAACCCTACACATACCCAGAGTCTGGACATTTAGATAAGGACTCAAATTAGGATTACCACCAGAAGTTCCCACTTTGCTATTCCTGGGGCACCTTTTAAAATAAGCACTTAAGAGTCGAGCCTGTAAAAAGTTAAGTGACTGTCATCCCAACCAACTTACAAGAGGTGCTTCCTACCCTGTACTGTATCTCTTGAACTGGGGCAGAGGACTGCTCTTCCCCCAGCTCACTGTGCAACCCCCCAACCCCCCGGCGACGTTTCTGGGATCTCTAAATAATAAATCTTGTGACTTTACTTCCTTTTTCTGAGTGTACTGAAACTGAGCCTTCAATCAAAACGACCCCAGGGGTTTTCACTTCCCTTGGAAATTGAGGGAGCTACTTGCCAACCCCTAGTGGGTGGCTTGTGCCTCCTCATTCGACAAGTCATAATCTGCATATCTTTAAATTAATATACCAATGCCGGGGGAGGGCAACACAGCAATGATCAAAAACCTAAAATATTTTAACCTTTAACCTAGTAAATTCTAGGTAAATACCAGCATTCTTTCTAATAGCAAGAAAAACAGAATGCTAAATATCTACCATTAGGAAACTTGTCAAGTAAATGATGACCCACTGGCCAGAGTATTACGTGTCCAATACAAATATTTATGTAGAGGTTTTTTTTTAAGTTTGAAAAGTGGAAAATGCATATACTAGAAAGGTAAGCAAAAACTACAGGATATATAAACATGTATGTTATAGAACTATGTATAAAAACAACAAAAAAGATAAATATACCAAAATGCTAATATGTATACCAAGTGTGTTTTATCACCTGCTTTGTCTTTGAAAAATGCAAGAGATCTTAGAAAAGAACTATTGAAACAGCTGTCCAAGGGCTCTAGGTTGAGTAAGAAAATGAGACGATGCAAAATGAACTGTGAATAGGGAGGGGTGGTTAAGAAACTGGAGGGTATCATGGAATAAAGATCAGAGACAGAGACGCACTATCAGATTTTTTGGAAGCACATACTTACTATATTAGCTTACATTAGCTCTACACGGTTAACTGCTGTCAGGATTGTTCTCCAACAAATCTAACCAGACAAGCTCTTTTCTCTCCTAATAACAAAGCAAATGAACAATAACAACAACAAAAACCCCTCCAAAAAACTTTCAATAATTTTCCATGTCTCAGAATAAAATCTAAATTCTTAATATGGCTTACTGTATGATCGGGCCCTTGCCACCCTTTACAGTATCATCTTAAAATTTTCCAGCTCCCTCACACTGTATAGTTCAAACAAAACATCTTTCTGCCCCTGTAATTCACCATGCTCTCTCTTGCCATCAGGCTCTCAGAGATTCTTCATGTCCTCACCACTACACTCCTTTCCCTCTTCTTCCCCTGGCAAACCTTTATTTATCCTTTTTATTTCAGTGTAGATTATCACCTCCTGCTAGGAGGTTTTTTTTCGTGGGGGGCGGGGGGGAGAAGGGCCAGCTTGATCTGAATTTATTAAATAAAAGGATGAATTAATACAGATCAAAGATATGACTGGTGCGCTAACAATAACCTACTTAAGACAGACCAAGTCAAACCTCCAAGTCTTTCTTATTCTAGAGCCTAAGTTTCTTCCAATAGGTCAAAGTCTTAGCTTCATAGTCCAGAGAAAAGAGAGATGAAAGAAAAGTTATGAATGAAGGGGATTTGGCTAGGCTGCTACTTGTCATATAAGAAATTAGTTCTGGGCAGTGGGGAGTTACCTTTGGAACAATTTCAGAGAAAGGTTAATTCTGATACCTGTGAACAATTTAGTATAAGTAGATTGCTCAAGGGAAATCAAGGAAACAGAGAAAAAAAAAGCCACCTCAATGTGTTAATAATGTGTTAAGCAGATTAGTCTGCTCCACACTTTTAAAACTGTGATACAAGTGAGGTTCTTAAGAAGCTCATTTTTTACGAACTGTCACTTTGGTTCAACGGCCCCAACTCTGTTAAACACGTTCAGGAACCGGTTGAGACATATGCCCAATACACCCATTTATCTTTTCAATAAACCATGGCCTGATATTCTGAATTTGTTGAAAGTTATTGATGAAATCTAAGTACAGAAATTAAACATACACACACAAACACACAATAAAAGCAGCAAAACTGTACAGTATTTTCTGATCAAAACAATTCTAAGAGTATTTAAAGTACACTGTGATTTAATAGAAAGAGCATGAGATAAGACTGTCACCAAAAGCCTGTGTTGTTATCTTGGGTAAACGATTAAATGTGTCCTCTGGTAAAAACCTTGTTAAGAACACGTGTTCCACATGGGTATTTTAAAGAATAGATAAAACATGTATATTAAAGCACTTTGTAGGTGCTATATAAAGGTTGTAAATATTACTCCTATGTCTTGTATAAGAGATTCTCGGTAATTAAAAAGATCAGAAATGGAGATAACTGAACCCATAGTGGTACATAATGCCCCATGTATCTGTCTTCCTTAGTTACACTTCAAATAACTAATTTACAAGGTTTGTTATTTATTTACTCCACGGAAAATATGATTTATCATTAAAAAATTAGATATCTGAATATTTCAAATGGGTATCTCAAGGCCAGGTATCAAATAAATCTGATGAAATACTCAATACCAGGAAATGTAGTTTTTCACTTGGTGCTATTTTGTTGCCCATAGTCACAGCTCGAAAAAACAAAGTGAACACTTCTGGAAGGCTGAGGGAGTTCAAATGCCTGTCAAATGCTTGCCTCAACAGAAAATAAACTAAGATTTAATGGCTTTTCATCGAGAAAGAAAAGAACAAAACGCCACTAAGGAAAAATAAAGATGCCATACACCACAAAAACCATTGGAAGGCCCTTCCTTGCCAAGCGAACCCTCAGTAACCACAACTGCACCTGAGACACTGTATAGTGTAAGAGTAACTGGCACACAGCCACATCCATTTACCAGTTCTATTACTTACAATCAGATACTCAGCTGCATTTCCTCATACCAATGACAAATAAAGAAAGCCAATAAATGTTTAAAAATAATTTCATTTATCTACAGGCTCTAGTATTTCCTCATGGTATGGCTTTTCTACAATGAGTAAATGAAATCTTTTTTGCTTAACAAAGTATACTCTGATGAAGTGTTATGAGTCTCTTGCCCTGACACTAAATTAAAAAAAAAAAGCTGCAGGACATTAAATATAAACTTAGAAACACACTGTAAAGGCTAGTCTCTTTAAAACATAGTAAAAGTGGGCTTCCCTGGTGGCGCAGTGGTTGAGAATCTGCCTGCCAGTGCAGGGGACACGGGTTCGATCCCTGGTCTGGGAGGATCCCACATGCCGTGGAGCAACTGGGCCCGTGAGCCACAGTTGCTGAGCCTGCGTGTCTGGAGCCTGTGCTCCGCAACAAGAGAGGCCGCGATAGTGAGAGGCCCGTGCACCACGATGAAGAGTAGCCCCCACTTGCCACAACTAGAGAGGAAGCCCTCGCAAAAAAACGAAGACCCAACACAGCCATAAATAAATAAATAAATAAATAAATTAATTAATTAATTAAGTTTTTAAAAAACATAGTAAAAGTAATCAAAGGATGAAGGAGTCACCTGAAACTAGTAAAACATCTTCATATATTAATGATGAGTTGACTATAAACTGATTTAAATTTTAAACATAAATGTCACATATCTAAATTTCTTTACATTTTTCTTCAAAGCAGGTATGTTTGAGTCTTTAAACTCTTATTCCAATGAGGCTGTCATTAGTGAAAACACCTTTGGGGCCCCTCCTTTCAAATATTACTAAGAGCCAGTTTATATGTCACACAAGAAAAAACTCATTTTAAACAAATATATTACTAAATGACATTTTGCCTTATCAAAAAATTTCAAATATGAAGATTTTCCCACCCCATTTAAAAAGAACATGTTTTAGACTTCGACAACACGTCCAAAAATGTATTTCCCTAAAAATGTGTGCTCAAAGGCATCAGGGTTTGAAGTAAGTACATCACCTCCAACAGCGGCTCTTCTGAAGGGAGCAATATTCACTTGGATGTATTTACCCTCAGATGCTTGTTTTAGAATTTTTCCCTATTGTTTCATAAAATCAAACCTCATAAATATATCTCAGGATTATTTCCTTTCAAGGATTATATATTAACACTAAAAGAGGTGAACCACAGTTGACTCAAAAAAATCAACTGTGTTTTCATAACAATAGACGGATTGCAGCCACTGTTTCTTTTTAAGTACTGTCAAGTCATAAATCACTAAATCGCCCTTGCTGAGTAAACCAAAGCCTTGTTTCACTAACAGCCAAGGCCACTATACTTCTATAAACCAAGAATAACAGAAAACAAAACCACTCGAGAAATCTTTTGGCTCAATTCAGGACTCCAACTCTAATCACTGTTATTAAATCAAGTCTTCTTCCTTTAAACTACAGTCATGTGTGTCCATAATTAAAACTGGCGATTAGTCTTAACACTAGCACTGAATGATTACATACATATAATAATTAAAAGCTAAGTTCATTTATTAAGTGTTCTATGAAATGCCACATGCTCTGCTAGATTCTCTGTGTATCCAGATGAAGACATATAAGATCTAGGAGCTAAAAGTCCAATAGATGAACAGGAAAATAATATTCTATGTATCCCCATGTTTATTGCAACATTATTTAAAATAGCCAAGATGTGGAAACAACCTAAGTATCCATCAGTGGGCAAACTGATAAAGAAAATGTGGTGTAAAAAGACCCCGAATAGCCAAAGCAATCTTGAGACAGAAAAACGGAGCTGGAGGAATCAGGCTCCCTGACTTCAGACTATACTACAAAGCTACAGTAATCAAGACAGTATGGTACTGGCACAAAAACAGAAATATAGATCAATGGAACAGGATAGAAAGCCCAGAGATAAACCCATGCACATATGGTCACCTTATCTTTGATAAAGGAGGCAAGCATATACAGTGAAGAAAAGACAGCCTCTTCAATAAGTGGTGCTGGGAAAACTGGACAGCTACATGTAAAAGAATGAAATTAGAACACTCCCTAACACCATACACAAAAACAAACTCAAAATGGATTAGAGACCTAAATGTAAGACCGGACACTATAAAACTCTTAGAGGAAAACATAGGCAGAACACTCTATGACATAAATCACAGCAAGATCCTTTTTGACCCACCTCCTAGAGTAATGGAAATAAAAACAAAAATAAACAAATGGGACCTAATGAAACTTAAAAGCTTTTGCACAGCAAAGGAAACCATAAACAAGACGAAAAGACAACCCTCAGAATGGGAGAAAATATTTGCAAATGAAGCAACTGACAAAGGATTAATCTCCAAAATTTACAAGCAGCTCATTCATCTCAATATGAAAAAAACAAACAACCCAATCCAAAAATGGGCAGAAGACCTAAACAGACATTTCTCCAAAGAACATATACAGACTGCCAACAAACACATGAAAGAATGCTCAACATCATTAATCATTAGAGAAATGCAAATCAAAACTACAACATGATATCATCTCACACCAGTCAGAATGGCCACCATCAAAAAAATCTACAAACAACAAATGCTGGAGAGGGTGTGGAGAAAAGGGAACCCTCATACACTGTTGGTAGGAATGTAAATTGATACAGCCACTATGGAGAACAGTATGGAGGTTCCTTAAAAAACTAAAAATAGAACTACCATACAACCCAGCAATCCCACTACTGGGCATATACACTGAGAAAACCGTAATTCAAAAAGAGTCATGGGGCTTCCCTGGTGGTGCAGTGGTTGAGAATCTGCCTGCCAATGCAGGGGACACGGGTTTGAGTCCTAGTCTGGGAGGATCCCACATGCCGTGGAGCAAGTATGCCAGTGAGCCACAATTGCTGAACCTGCGCGTCTAGAGCCTGTGCTCCGCAACAAGAGACGCCGCGATAGTGAGAGGCCCGTGCACCGCGATGAAGAGTGGCCCCCGCTTGCCGCAACTAGAGGAAGCCCTAGCACAGAAGCGAAGACCCAACGCAGCCATAAATAAATAAATAAATAAAATTAAAAAAAAAAAAAAAAGAGTCATGTACCACAATGTTCACTGCAGCTCTATTTACAATAGCCAGGCCATGGAAGCAACCTAAGTGTCCACTGATAGATGAATGGATAAAGATGTGGCACATATATACAATGGAATATTACTCAGCCATAAAAAGAAACAAAATTGAGTTATTTGTAGTGAGGTGGATGGGCCTAGAGTCTGTCATACAGAGTGAAGTAAGTCAGAAGGAGAAAAACAAATACCGTATGCTAACACATATATATGGAATCTAAAAAAAAAAAAAAAAAGGTCATGAAGAACCTAGGGGCAAGACGGGAATAAAGACGCAGACCTACTAGAGAATGGATTTGAGGACACGGGGAGGGGGAAGGGTAAGCTGGGACAAAGTGAGAGAGTGGTAGTGTATATATGGTCATATATACACTACCAAATGTAAAATAGATAGCTAGTGGGAAGCAGTCGCACAGCACAGGGAGATTAGCTCAGTGCTTTGTGACCAGCTAGAAGGGTGGGATAGGGAGGGTGGGAGGGAGGGAGATGCAAGAGGGAAGAGATATGGGGATATATGTATATGTATAACTGATTCACTCTGTTATGAAGCAGAAACTAACACACCATTGTAAAGCAATTATACGCCAATAAAAATGTTAAGAAAAATAAATAAATAAAAATAAAAGTGATGCATTCTGAACAGCCTAACACTTGTATGAGGCTCTGCTTCAGCAAATCACAATGCCACAGTCATTTCTCCTTAATGACTGAAGGTGATTCAAGAGATGGGTTACCCACCAGAGAAGGCTCTTCATGCTGAAAAATCTGTGCATTAAAAAATATATTTAAGACCATGAGTATGAAAATTACCAAGTAGCGAAAGATATGGAAAGACTCAGGAACCGTCACAGCTTGGAGAAGACGAAGGACACAGCAACTATATGTAATGTGGGATCCTAAGTGGATTGTGGAACTGAAACGGGATATAAGGCGGAAACTAAAATTTGAAGAAGTCTTTAGTTCAGCTGACGGGAGCATACTAATATTAATTTCCTGGTTTGATCATTGTACTGTGGTTTTGAAAATTATAAACATTATGGGAATCTGAGTGAAGGGTATGTGTGAACTCTCCGTATTATATATTTGAAACGTTTCTGTAAGTTTGAAGTTATTTCAAAAAAAAAGGTTTTATTATAGAAGAAAAAAATAAAAATATATTTAATAGCAAAAAAAGAAAAAAAGAAAATGTGGTGTATATATGTATGTACACACACACACACACACACACACACAATGGTTGCCAGGGACTAAGAGGGTTGAGGTGAGGAAGAATGGGGAATGACTGCTGATGAGTATGGGGTTTCTTTTTGCGGTGATGAAATGTTTAAAATTACGTAGTGGTGATGATTGCCCAACTGTGTGAATATACTAAAAACCACTAAATTGTACACTTTTAAAAGGGTAAACTTTATGTGAATTATGTCTCAATAAAGCCGTTTTTTTTTTCTTAACTTGCCTAGAGGAGTGAGAGTCAGGTTACTGAGATGGGTCTTGAATCAAAAAGAGGAGTTTGCCCCATATTAACGGCACCCAAAGGCAATGGTAAGTCTATGCAGAATCACAGAGGCATGCCAGAGTAGGAAAATAGTGAGATGGTCAGTGTTGCTGAAGCAAAGGCGAGACATCTTTCTACAGCTGTTACTACAAACTGTGATGACTAGTCTTCTATTATTAAACTTAAATGACCAATTGAGAAAGTTATTTTAAGACTTTCTTGACCAATATAGGAGGTAATGTGCAGAATGCTCATGTGGCATTCTGAGCTCTCTGGGCAGACTTTGTGGCTTTGCCAGCTCCTAGAGGCCTCTTGACAACTGCCCTTAAAGACAGCCTCAGCAGTGTGTCATGAACACACCTTCCCGAGAACAGCCCAGAAGGCACACAAGGCTTACCTGGAACCACATCAATGACGACAGCATCATGAGATTTCCAGAATAAGGCCAGCATCTCTAGCCTCTTACCAAAATGACTTTCAATCTCCTGCTTTAGTTCAGCAATCTTGCAACTACTGTGAACAGTGTAAAAGATTATGAAGAGACTTGTATGACGCTAAGGAAAAAAGGTTCATCTTGTAAGTCAGTGGTTTTTTGAAGTGTGGTACCTATATGATGGGGTGGTATATGAAACAGTCATTTAATAATTCCTTATTTCTTTTTTACTGTTATCTTTTGTTTGCTGGTTTTCTAGTTATGGCAATCAATACTGACTTTCTGTTTATGGTATAATACAAAATTTCCTTTAAGAAAAAAGTCAATAAAAAAATATTGATTAACTAATAGGATAGATCTTACGAAGAAACGCAAAAACCCCAGAGGTGGTATATGAACACCTTAAGTATAAAAACTTAGTTAATAGAGCACATAAAAGGTTTTATCTAGAAGTCACACGGTCATATTTTAGAGAGATCATTCTGGCAGTAATGTGGAAGAAGGAGGGGATGGGGTAACATACCGGTGACAAAGAATCCAGATAGGAAGTTATTTCAACAGCCTAGAACAGAGTGCAGCAAACTATGGTCCACTGGCGATATCGCGCCCACATGCTACTTGTGGCCTGTTTTTGTATGACCTGCAAGCTAAAAATGGCTCTTATATTTTTAAAGAGCAGTTAAAAACCAAAAACCAAACAAAACAAAAACAAGAAAAAAAGAAAAACTTTATGTGGCTTATAAAGCCTAAAATATTTACTACTGCTCCTTTGACAAACAAGTTTGCTAACCCCAGCTTAGACAACTGATAAAGCTACAAACTGAGTCTGTAATGTAAGGATAAAGTACAAAAAATTTTTTGAGGCAGAATCAACAAGACTTAGTGATTAATCAGATGTATGTGGTTAAGAGAAGGTAGAAATGAAGACTGATGTTTAGCCTCCCATTTAAAACTCAAGGTGTATGGAGATACCATTATCCAAGAGAAGGAAACAGAAGAGCTTCTTTTTAAAATTAAATCACTTTTTTTCATTTATAATGAAAAACAAGAATAAATAACAAGCCAAAATTAGATAACAGGCTTACGGTATTATACTGTTAATAATACTGGAAGACAAACTTGTTCAAAGACAGACATTTCCCCTCAGAACATGTATTTTGCCACTAAGGAGAAATGTGTTCTTTTTCCTGTATTAGATTCCTACAATGAAGAGGCTGAAATTTTACTGTAAAACTGCTTATGTACAATTCTGAAAGGTACTCACATTTAAGTCTAACATAACAATAGCCTGTTTTTGCACATTTGCATATCCACTTTCTCAGGAAGCTTCCAAAAAGATTTTTGAAACGTAGATGTCCACACTGAAAAGCCACTTGCTACTACATACTATTGAAAAAAAAAACCAACAAGCCCAAAATGGAGTCACTTGTGCTAAAACCGAGACTTAATACCTAACCTAACTGCAGTTACAACCTTCTCCAGGAATGTAATCCTAACCAGTCGAAGTGGAATTTTCTGGTCAGCACCAAAAGGAAGTCGAGATAATCTGCCACATAGACAGACCCTGTCCATCCCCCATCCATCCCCCACGGTAGGTAACTTAAGCCTGAAATAACTTTTGTTTATGACTTCCTTGTCTCGCCTTTAAAAACTTTCCATAAATCTAAAAAAAACGGTACTGATGAACCTAGTGGCAGGGCAGGAGTAAAGACATAGACAGACACAGCGGGGGAAGGGGAAGCTGGGACGAAGTGAGAGAGTAGCATTGACATATATACACTACCAAATGTAAAATGGATGGCTAGTGGGAAGCTGCTGAATAGCACAGGGAGATCAGCTCGATGCTTTGTGATGACCTAGAGGGGTGGGATAGGGAGGGTGGGAGGGAGGCTCAAGAGGGAGGGGATACGGGGATATATGTATACATATAGCTGATTCACTTTGCTGTACGGCAGAAACTAACATTGTAAAGCAATTATACTCCAATAAAGATGTGGAAAACAAAACCAAAAACTTTCCCTTTCCATAATCCTTTGGAGCTCCTCTCTACTTGTTAGATGGGATGCTGTCCGATTCATGAATTGTTCAAATAAAGCCAATTAGATCTTTAAAATTTACTCGGTTGAATTTTTGTTATACAACACAGGTAAAGAATATGAATGTACATTATGATCCACATCATACAAATAAAGAAATCCTCTCAAAACAGCTGCCAGAAAGTAGAAATAGGACTTTGTAATGCAGGGAAAACTGCAAATGACCAAATGTTTATTATTTTAGACATCACTAATGATATCAGCCCTCAGACATGAAGAAACAAAGAGAAGTTTCAGTAAATTCCAGTGTTTGTTGTACCCTATTATGTACAAGTACTCACTGTGCTAGCAGGTACAAAGAATAAGAAGTAGTACCTGATCACAAGGAAGCCAGAATTTGGCTGAAGAAAGACTGAGGATACATCTATAGTAAAAAAAACAGACTCTGATAAGTGCTCTAGAAGTACGAAGTCCTAAAATGTCTGATTCTGAAGTATAGAATTAAGGAAGGCTCTCATAAAAGGTGCTGCCATCAGAGTTAGACCTTGAAGGAAGAATGGAATTTTGAATGAGGAAGAAATACTTTGGGCAGATGGGGAAAGCTGCACAAAGATAAAGAAGTGGGAGGTATTTAAAGGCCTAAATAATTCCAAATGATTTTTTGGGGGGCGGGGGAACATTTAAGTGCTGGAGCGTTCAGAATTTTAAATTTTACTTAATTACCATCGAGAGGCTTGGGCAGCTTAAGATCAATAAGAAGACAATAAGAAATTCAAGGTTGGAGAGCCATTTGGCTGGGTAATGACGCAGTTACCTGAGAAAGAGATTATGAGAAAAATATGTTATCGGCCAAAAAGTTTGTCCGGCTTTTTCCATAAGATCTTACCAAAAAACCCAAATGAACATTTTAGCCAACCCAACATATCTGGGTATAAGAATAGGAAGGGGAAAATGTTGAATTTAAAATTTTAAATAAGTTGAGATTGAGGTGTTTGAAGCATCAATAAAAAGTTATCTGTGCATTATCTTAGTACTCTGATTTATAATATCTACTCTGAGGCTTTTTATATTTACTTCTTAGGTCTGATCACACAAACCTCCGGTTAAGTTAGGTTCTATACAATATGTACCTAATATAAATAAGATTTAGCAAGCACTGGTTCTCTTCATTCAGGAGGAAAAAGAAACCTACATAGCAAAGTAAAACAAGTCAGAAACATGTACTGACTTGAGCTTCTGCCACTTATGTAGCCATTTCCTTGTATGTCAACACCATTGTTCACAGCCTTGCAATTCTTTAAAAGAGCCGGCTAATGTGATGAAAACATTAGCACAATACAACCCAACTTCCCTGTATACCACTTATCAAGGAAAAGGAGTGACCGAAAGATGAAATTCCTTTAAAGAATTCACTTAATGTGCTTCAATGTGGGTGATTTAATGTACTAAAAATCTTTGCAAACTCAATATGAAAAGTATCACTTTCATATGCAATTCTTTTCTTATTTAGCTTTATGTTAATAAAGTTTAACTTCTTTTCTAATAGAATAATTATTTACTAGAAATTAAACTCCTAGAATGCTATATTCTTGAATTATTTTTAAAACTTCAAAATAATCCTAGCCAAAAACTACCTACCCTCTAAACATATATACAAGATGCTTTAAGAAAAAAAAATCTATCTCTAATATACTTACTTGATTTTAAGTCATGATAATCACAGCAGGCAAAGAGTATATTCCTCCAGTTAGTGTTAATCCAATGAAGACATTCACTAATATACACATGGATAAGAGGAATAACAAAGTGGTATTCACAGGGTTCTTTAAATAAGACACTAGATTTTAGAGGAACTTTATTTGAATTCCTTGATTTCTGCCACAGTCCATCTGTTTGCACCAGTTTGGAAAGCACTCAATAGGTTATTTCCAAAGAGCAAATAGCAGATCAAGTTTACAACATGTGACTTACTAATTTTATTTAAACAGCACACAGTGAGTGAGAAATTAGATCCCCCACGGGACACTGGAGAAAGCCTGAAGTTTTAATCTTCAAAGAAAAAACATCAAAAGGTAATATTAATTTGAAATTTTCTCAATTACACATTAGAACCAAATGTAAATTTTAGCATATATTAGACTTCTAAAATTAAAGTTTGCGCTTTAAGTTAAAAAAAAGAATAGTTAACCATGTTCAACATGGGCTAGCTGCTTTATCTCAAATGCGGCAAACCATTAGATTTGAATACATGATTTAAAAAAAATTAGCCTTACTTTAAAAATGGTTTACTAGTAATCTTTTGGTGTATGTCTATACTATGCCTATGTCATAGTCCCCATCTACTAAAGAACACTAGACTAAGACTCAGACTCAAGTTCTAGCTCTGGTCATTTTTAGATATGCATCCTTTTGCCTTTGTCTGAGCCCATCTGTAAAATGGAGGAGTTGATATCGATCTCTTCTGAATGTCCTTTTATCTTAAAAACCATGAAATTTGTTAAACCAAGGTTGGCATTTCCCCAGTGCTGAGATAAGGTTTCCTTCATTCCCCCTGCCCCCTCACCACCGCTTTTAAAAAAGCAAGTTCTTAGATTTGTTTGTGATCCAAGTGTTAGATTAATTTTCCATAATTATTTTGAAACAGGAAAATGATGTTCAAGCTATTACTCAGTCTGCTCCTCCTGTCTGCTGATGACACTTTGCAGTCAACTCCAACACTGATGACCTCAAATTCTATGACTTCTAAGCAGATCAGCCCAAATTCTGAGACAACCCAAATTCCAAGATAACTCCAGAGCTCCAAACATTTCTGGATCCCAAGACAACTTCAAATCCCAAGACAACTTCAAATCCCAAGACAACTAAGAATACAGAAGTGACCCCAAAGACAGCCACAACCACGAACACGAAAAGTGGTAGCACCGCACTGAACGCAATGCACAGCACTCACTTTCTTTTCTACGTAATACTTTTGATGTTTTGTGTACACTCAGGCTGAAGTGGACTTGGACTGTTTGCATTGCTATCTCAGTTCATTGTATCTGCTGAATGACAAGCACACTAGGAAAATCAAATTTATTTCAACTTACTTCTGAGTAAATTATCATATCCTAGTTTAATTTGATTGTTTGCAAATTTTAACCGTGTAAGCTTAATTATTACCTTAATATGATGGTTTCCTTCCTTATAAATGCTAAAAAAGGCAAAATACCACGTTTGCCTTTTAAATGTTTGCAAAACTGAGTTGAAACTCAGGTTTTTACATTAAAGTTATAACAGAAGAAATTATGTTGGCAACGTTTAATCAAAGTATGCTTCTGTGTGTGTGTGTGTTTCTGTGTAAAGGATAGGGGGTTGGGGATGGGGACTGAGGAGTGGCATGTGTTGTTTTTGTATTTATTTTATTTATTTATTTTTAAAATTTTATTTATTTATTTATTTATGGCTGTGTTGGGTCTTCGTTTCTGTGCGAGGGCTTTCTCTAGTTGCGGCAAGTGGGGGCCACTCTTCATCGCAGTGCGCGGGCCTCTCACCACCGCGGCCTCACTTGTTGCGGACCACAGGCTCCAGACGCGCAGGCTCAGTAACTGTGGCTCACGGGCCCAGCTGCTCTGTGGCATGTGGGATCTTTCCAGACCAGGGTTCGAACCCGTGTCCCCTGCATTGGCAGGCAGACTCTCAACCACTGCGCCACCAGGAAAGCCCTATTTTATTTTTTATTAAATAGACAAAAGGATAAACTACAGTGCTCTACAACAGGGGTCCCCAACCCCCAGGCCTGTTAGGAACTGGGCCGCACAGCAGGAGGTGAGTGGTGGGCAAGGCAAGCGAGAGAAGCTTCATCTGCCCCTCCCCATCACCCGCATTACTGCCTGAACCATCGCTCACATTACCACCTGAACCATTCCTTCCCCTCCCCCCGACCCCGCCGGGTCTGTGGGAAAATTGTTCTTCCATGAAACCGGTCCCCGGTGCCAAAAAGGTTGGGGACAGCTGCTGTACAAAACAATACATCTATCTGTGTCACCATATTCCATGAATGTGTAATAGTAATACGTTGTTACAGTAAAAAAGGTTTCAATTCAGCTAACCTTTGGAATGCAGACTGCAGCTGCTCCAATGACAAAATTATCTTAGAGCAAACTTTTGTCTTTTATTGCAAAAGGTCATTTGTAAATCCGATGTCTAGAATTCAGAATTCTTCCCTACAGAAATATGTCCCATAACTACTGGTAAGATTTTCATGCTGGTCTACAAAGACTGATTTAACCTAAAAACCTAGTGTATAATTTTAACAGTGATAATAAACATGTTATCTTTTTAATAACCATGTTATTAATAGTGCAGTCGTTAAGGTTTGAAACCCAGCTCTGATTCTTACTAGTTGTGCCACCATGAATTAAATACCTGACCCAGTGAGACTCCCAAACAAACCAGTAATAAACTGACTATGAATGAATCACTCGGGGTGTCTGTTAGATATACAGGTTAGGCTCTACCCTGAAATTTTGATTTGGCAGCCCAGGTAGGGCCTTGGGATATATACATTTGCTTGTTTTAATTTTCCAGGTCATTCTGATTGATACCTAGATTTCTGAATGACTAACAATTTCTCTAAATTTCAGTTTACACACAAGTCAGTCACTGGTAATAATAATAGCTCAGCAGGTTACTTTAAGGGTTAAATGAAAAAGTATATAATACGCACAGTTTGCCTGATGCAGAGAAAGCACTCAGTAAGTTTTAGCTATTATCATTATTACTACTGACACCCAAAAAGCAATTGCCAGGTATCACAATATTCCTAAGAGGAAAATTCTTCATTGTACTTTCAGGTTTTATATTTTTAATTACTCTGACAAAAATAATATGTGCCCCTGGCAACAAGTCAAACAACAGAGATATATAACAGAAATACTATAATTAATCCTCTACCTGCTCCAATCATACTCCCCTGAGATAAGCAATGTTAACAGTTTAATGTGTGTACTTTCACACACTTCACAGTCTATACATATCATATGCCTATGCACATACATACCCACATTCCTCTGCACCTTGCATGATAAATGTCAGAGCCATCCTTCCGGATCCTTTTAAAGGTGCATTAGAGGACTTCTGTTACCTTCTCCTGCTCAGAATCCATTTTTCCTCATTCTGATATCGGCAATCCAATTTCCCTTTGGGAAACCCTGCTCCCATCCCCCCACCCCTTTTAGTTCACGCAGTTCAAGCTGGCTTCACCACTGAGCTCCAGGGATGGGCACATAATTCGGGCGTAGACAACCAAGAAATTCCATTCCCCTTGCCATAGTGAAAGCCTCAGAAATTGGCAGGTGACTCAAGGCCAATGAGACCAGTACTTTTGCTGTTACTACTGGGAAAGAAGTGTTCTTCCACTGGGTTGTTAAGCTGGGAGAACACAAACCATCACTGGCTATAGTTTAGGAAGAGCTGCCTGGGAATGAAATCAACACAAAGAAACTAGAGTCAAGACACAGAGAAGACAGATGTTCTCCAGATGACACCGTTCAAAGCTCTGCATGTAGTCATGCAAGAAGCCAGTCCATCTCTTGATCTTCTTGGGTACATGTGGCAACTGATATCTTTTCTGGTTTACACAAGTTTAAATTTCATTTCTATCACTTGTAACAAGCAAACTAGACTTAACACATTGCATATTATTCCATAATAGAGATGTATCATTATTTATTCAACAATTTCCTTTTGATACACAGTTTTTTGCCACTATAAACAATGCTGCAACAACTGTCCTTATATTTATGGTACTTTAAATATTACAGGCTAGGAGCAAAAGTGTACGGGAGGGAACAGCAGGAAAAGATTAGAAACTAAATTAGGTCAAAATTATGGAGCACCCAGCATGCCTTACTTTATATGAACCTGGACTTTATATAGGGACTCCATTTAACAAATGGAGAGAGACAAGATTAGATCTGAACTGGAAACTGCCTCCAGAAGCAACGTTCAGATGACGTGGAAGTAGCCTGTCAATGCAGGGGACACGGGTTCAAGCCCTGGCCTGGGAAGATCCCACATGGCACGGAGCAACTAAGCCCGTGTACCACAACTACTGAGCCTGGGCTCTAGAGCCCGCGAGCCACAACTACCGAACCCCGCGTGCCACAACTACTGAAGCCTGTGCACCTAGAGCCCGTGCTCTGCAACGAGAAGCCACTGCAGTGAGAAGCCCGCGCACTGCAATGAAGAGTAGCCCCCGCTTGCTGCAACTAGAGAAAGCCCGTGCGCAGCAACGAAGACCCAATGCAACCATAAATGAATGAATGAATGAATGAATAAATAAATAAATAAATAAATGACCTGGAAGTAGTTATGTGGGGTTTAGGGAGTAGGAGAATAATGCTGCATTAGTACAGGTTAAAGCTAATAAGAGACTCTCACTAATGGCAGTGGGGGGGGGGGGAATGAATTCAAAAGACATTTCCAAAGTACCGAAAAGTAATATTAAACCATTAAGACTCAATTCAAAAAAAATTAAGACACAGGACAGCCCCTGATAAAGGAACAGCACTAGGAGGTTATTCTCAATCACATGACTGCTAGGCTAGGAACACGCACTTGACGTAGGGGCAGCCAGAAATCTAGTGGCCGGCCAGCATACAGCATTAAGGGCTTTGCCAGACAGGTACTTCTAGCGGAACCATGTCCTCCTTCTGGAATCTGAAGTGTGCAATGTTAAGGTAATGAAGGACCGACTAGCTGGGGCTAAAACTGAAGAAATACAGACAGAGGAAAATAATGAGGTAGAGCTGAACGTGAAGCCAAGAGAGAATTAGCGCAAGCCAGTGCCAGGACTGACAGGCATCTAAGTTCTGTCTACATCTGGGCAGGCCCTGCTCTAATTCATGTTTTTCCTGAGGCCTATCTTCTTGAGAAAGTAAGAATGACTTCTTCGTAATAACAGGGCCCTGACTAAAACCGCCTAATTGATGTGCCTAGATCACACAACTAAAATCAGATGTGGTGACTGATACTGAGGAGGGTAAAAGAAAGAAGGAAGAATTTTAAATGATTAGGGTTTCTAGAGTGAGAAGGGATGGTGATGCTACTGAGAAAGAGAATGTGGTGTGAAGAAGAAGTTGATTTGAATATACACTGAATTAAGTTTTGGACATTTCAAGTGCGAAATGTCTGTGGAGTATCTGTAAGGAGACTGGAATCCACAGCTCAAAAGACATAAACTAATACATGGTAGTCTAAGCCACAAAAACAAAGGAATATCAAAAAGTCAAATCTAAGTGTTCTCTGACAAAGTTGGCTGAGTTACTCCCTTCTCCTGCTTTTGTATACAGTGGAGGAACTGGGCCTTTCTCTACTCTGAGCTATTACGTGCTCATCTGTCCTGGACCTGAGGCTTCACACCAGGTGACAATGGAGGCCAGGAGGCACTCTCATAGGTCTAAGTAAGAAACTGAAACATCTTAAAGTCTGAAATTAGCAAAGTCATATCCCAAAACAAAAACAACAAAAAAAGAAAACCTCAAATATGCTCTGTACAGAACTTTATAGGTCACAAAATACTTTATGGGAGAGGTAGGCAGGATAGTTTTTATAAGCATCTCCCCCTCTTTAACATATGAAGAAACAGATTCGTAAAAATTAACTTTTATCTAAGAAGCAGCAGAGCTGGGAATCCTTAGCACTCTCAAAGTCACCATATTGTACAGGTTTCTTGGAAATCCCACTGATTTAATACCACAGAGGGTGTCTGCATCAGGCCCATGCTACTTTCCTTTTGGCCTGCATAGTACAGACCACTGCAGAGAACGAACACAATCTTATACTCTGATCCTGAAGAAAAAACTCAGCTTTGAGGTTTTCCAGAAATCTTTCTGACTTGTAAACTAACAAGAATTTAAAGGGGGGAGGGGGGGGAAGACACATGTCTATCTACCTCTCTTACCAATGTCTCACTTTTAATTACTTCGACAAAATAGGGAAAATCAAAATACACTGGTGGTGTTAAAGATTGGGGATGGAATACAAATATGGTTCATCTCAAATGCAAAAGAAAATTAAAATCATCTTAGGCAATTTAGAAGCAGCATCTGAGATAAAAGGTAGAGAGAAGACTTTCATGGGAAGGTGAAGAGATGTTACTCAGAGTTGTTAAAGAGGAGGGCTAAGGATAAATGCAAGTTTCTATGCCCTCTTGATTCCCTAACAGCCCAGTTCTTAGGACTTCTTGGTGTTAACGTTATCTGAATTATCCAATTAACTGAGTTTCCCACCTCCCACCTTCCTTTTTTCACTCCTCTGCCACTACTTCTCAACCTCCGTTTATTTCCCATACACTGCCAATTTTTTGCCATTCATGACCATTAAGTCTACTAACATAATTCCTCAATTTATGTTAAATTGAGGTAATTCAGAAAGATTAATTCCTAGAGCCTAGTGGAACAGCAGAACTAAGAGTAAACATAGTCCTTGAGATTCCAAAGCCAGTGGTCTCTCTATTATATCACACTGTCCCTAAGGTTCAATTACCATGAGTTTATGTCACACTAAATGGGAAGAAGTAAAACTGACTAACGTCACAGACGAGTTCTCAAAAGGAAGGCAGAATGAGGCAAGAAAGAAAAGACAATGGCAGGGAAAGCAATGCAAGCATTATACCTATTGTGAAGGAGGAGCACTGCCAGAAAGGTTTTCTAGGAACTAGCCTTGACTGAAAGACAGCATGAACAAATACAATCAATTTTTCAGGCTGTCACCCGTGCCATATCTTTATAGAAATTTCCCATAGTGTCTCTGAATTATTTGTTAAATCACCCTGATGTTGTATTACACAGCATATTACTAAAAGTTCTCAGACTCTTAAAGTTTTATTTCCGTTTAAAAAAAAGTTTCTGAGTATCATGTTGTGGATAGTATTTAATCAGAATACACCAGAAAATAAAAAATTGTGATTTTTTTACTCTTGGTAATTAATTCATTGTAACGTGGTATAAAAAAACTGATGTAACAAAGAGAAGCCAATACGAAACAGGTAGTCTGAAAAGCAATTTCTAATGTACTGAGCATCATTTGGGGACAAGACGGCTATTTACCCAGCTACATTCTCCCAGAAAAACTTGTCTTCAATTCTAGTAAAATCAAATGGGAAAAACCAAACTTCCTGTCTCTCTACATTTGATATCATTTTAAAAGCTCTGGTAAGATAAAACATAGTGTTTCTTACCTCCGTGCAACATAATAAAATATAGGATTCCCGGCTTTGGAAGTCCCAGCTTGGTAGAAAATACTTAAAGTTTTCAAAGCTTTGAACTCTTCTTTTTCATGTACTTGATGTCTGAAAGAAAAAAAAGAATAGAGTAACTCATAGGCTTTACATTGTCCACTGAATATCTATAAAAATCCACAACTGCACCAATGATAAAATATACAAAATGACAAAATATTTTAAAAGCTTTCTGAAGGGCAATGTGGTTAACATGTGCCAAAAAATTCAAGGTGTTGTTCTTTGAACCACAAACAGTGGTTCTTAGGAAAATGCTAAGAAAACTACTGGACAGGGATATTAACCATAGAATTGTTTTTAATCATTTTTCTTTCTAGACAGAAATTTTTGAGTTTTTACTTGTTTGTTTTTTAAGAGTTCAGTTTATCAACCTTTTCTTTCCTGGCTTACTGATTCTGAATGAGTGAGAAAGGCCCACATGTTCTTCTTTATGGGAATTTATCCTCACAAATAGCGTTATCTTTTTCCAGATGGTTACTTACTGGTACAGTTGTACCAACACAATTTATTAAAAGTCCATTCTAATCTTCCTGATTCTGAATATCACTTTTATAATTATACTCTTATATATATTTAAATATACTTCCAAAAAAGGCATGGTTTAATTTTTATATATTCTGCTCAATACTCAGTGTGTGTCTTTAACAACCTGAAGATTTATGTCATTCAACAACCCTGGAAAATTCTCATTTGTTGTCTTTCATATATTACCTCTTCACTATTCTCTTTAAGCTCTATTTATTAGACATGCTGGACCTTCTCATTCTATCACTTGTATCTCTTAAACGCTTTCATATTTTCCATTTCTTTATCTCTCTGTACTGACTGTATACTAGGTAATTTGCTCCAAAATTCTCTTCCAGCTATGTATGCATTTATTATTTTTTAAAATATCTTTATTGGAGTATAATTGCTTTACAATGTTGTGTTAGTTTCTCCTGTACAACAAAGTGAATCAGCTATAATATATATATACATATATCCTCATATCCCCCTCCCTCTTGAGCCTCCCTCCCACCCTCCCTATCCCACCCCTCTAGGTCGTCACAAAGCAACGAGCTGATCTCCCTGTGCTACTTTATTTTTAAAATACATTTTCTTTTATCTAGTATTTCTATGTGTCTTGGGGGTGGGAGGAAAGGTTGTATTATCTCAGTTCATCATATTGCTTGTACCAGGTCAGCATTTGTTTAATATTAATGGAAACAACATAGATATCATTTGATAAGGAAAATAGGTGCACACGTGTATAGGTAAATGACTGGGAGGCTATCTGCCCAATGTTAACTGAATTATCTCTAAGGGATGAAATAACTGAAAATTTTTTACTTTCTTTTTTAGATTTCTATGTTTTGAATAACTTAACAATTTTTATTTTTATGGTTGACAATATTATAAAGCTATTTCTATTTTTTTTAAAGAAAAATGA
The DNA here is from genome assembly GCF_949987535.1 of Balaenoptera acutorostrata. Taxonomy (NCBI): domain Eukaryota; kingdom Metazoa; phylum Chordata; class Mammalia; order Artiodactyla; family Balaenopteridae; genus Balaenoptera; species Balaenoptera acutorostrata. The sequence goes on along the minus strand of NC_080083.1, from coordinate 17,866,263 downwards.
GTCTCAGAGAGCATCAGTGGGAACTTAGAACAAAAATATCACCTAATATTTATTAAACACTTTATATATACACCAGACATTGTTCTAAGTATCTTACACATATTAAATCATTTAGTGTTCAAAAGGACAGAAGGCTGTTTTGTAAGGAAGGTAGGGTCTTAGATAGAAGGACTAATAAAGAGGTTTTCTCTGAAAAATGGAAAAACGGCAAGGACATCCTTAGTAATGTTGAATAAAAAATAGTTTTATATTTTTGGACTGCACAATATTCAACTAGGTAACATGAAAATTTTGTACGGAAAATATTCCTTTAATTACATAGGAATAAACATTTGTTACACAGAAAAATGTAACAGAGCTAAAGATAAAAATTAAGTTTGAAAGGTGACTGTTATACATTCATACATTCTTTTAACAGTATCAAAATATGGGAGTCATGTGTACAAAACTATGGCCTGTATGTAATATGATTAATAACAGGCACTTACAATGCCTGGGACATTATGCGCAAATCGTTAATGTGAATTAACTTCAGAATGTCATATTCTGCTTTTTTCTTTCTGCCTCTGGCACACACCATGAACAAAGCACTTAACCCACACTCACTATGAAACACTAAGTGACTAAGTGTAAAGTAGTATGAAAGGTACTTTATAAAGACTAAAGAATTCAGCAAACTATCTTCACTGTAACATCATAGCGGTGAATGTCTAACAATGAGGATCCAAACTAAATCCATCTAAATGAGATTCAAAACAAATGTCTACAGAAATTTTATAGCAATATTAAAGTATACTATATTTTCTGAGCCTCAATCTAAAAGAAGCTAGTATCATTAACTTTCAGGAGGGTTCTAAAAAATGTTACAGTGTAGTAGAAAGAGTTCAGCACTTAGAACCAAAGGACCTATGAATCAGGTATGGAATCTTAGGCAAATTAATTATTCACTTTGAACTCTGTTTTCGCTAATTATAATATGAAAATAATGTTATCTACCCTCCCTTTTAACTATTAAATGCAAAAACACCTCAAAACAATATGACAAAGTACTATTCAATAAGATGCTATTATTTTTATAAGAAAATCAACTATGAAACACAGCATATTTCAACAATACACAGGGTAAGAGAAAAGTGGGATTCCAAAACATGGCAATGTGGTCATTAAGCACATCCTTCCTAAGAATTCTCTATCAAATATACAAGCATAGCTAACAAGTGGCCTGGTGGTAAACCTTGCATCTCATTGAAAAAGAAAGCAATCATCATTTCAAGGTGGTACTTTACCTAGTCATAAATTCCTCAAACTTTGAACTGGTAAGGTTAAGGCTGGACCAGTGTGTATCTGCCACAGGTTTGTGCTCTGGAGGACCCAGGTATGCAAGAAGTGTTGCCATCTTATCAAAAGGTCGTCTTCCAACAGCTTTGTGATCCCTAGATATAGCAAGAAAAAAGTAGCAGTTCACATTTAGCAGAACACATTTCTTTAGATTGTCACTGGCTGCTTTTCTTTTTACTGTCAGCTGGTGGTTCCTGCTAATTTGTAAACAGCATCCAAAAGAGCTCAGGGGTTTTAAGTTTACACTGAGACGTCTTAGAAATATGACCACTCCCCAAACTACAAAATTCACATAAAAATTCATTTTGTTCTAGTATTAATCCATTACCATTAAATGGGCAATCAGTAAGTAAATATAACATTCTGATCCACTTTTTAGGAAGTGGACATACTGTCCCTGATATCAGATTTCTGCTTAACCAGGGTAAATATGAATTTTCAACAACTATTAAACATTTAAAACTAAAGATAACGATATTATTTCACAAACATCAAACTGGCAAAAAATTATGAAGTCTGCTAATGCCAATTTTGATGAGGATGTGTATAAAGAGGTACTCTCACACAGTGCTGTCAAAGTGTAAATAAGCATGTACACTGTGAAAAGTAATGTGGCAACATCTAGTAAAGTTGAGGTTGTGTATACCCCAGAACTTGGCAATTACACATTAGGTAATACACAAGGAGACAAACATGAAGAATATTTATTACATCACTATTTAAAATAATAAAAAACAGGAAACCCTAAATATCCATCATTTAGGAAGTGCAAAAATAAACTGTGATATAGTCATTCAATGAAATACTAAGTTAAATAAATGATAAATCTCAAATAGAATATTGTGTGAAGAGACTATACTCAGTGTATCATTGCTGTAAAATTTTAAACCACACAAAACTATATTATATGTACCTATGTTATACCTGTAATTTCCTTTTTCTTGTCAGTTACACAAGAGAGAAGTAATACCTTTTTTTCCCCAAGAAATAAAATGTTATAAAGATCTGAAGTAATTACAGCAAAATAAATAATGTTAAAGCTAGGTGGTAGACATGGGTCTCTGTTACATTATGGTCTATACTTCTTTGTATGTTTGCAATGTGTCTTTTTTTAAAAAACCAAATTGAAGAAAAACTCTCTAGTATTAAACTACATGAATATGATTGTAAGTTATATAAGAGTTTGCACTTAAAAAATGCATTTAAAAGAACGTTTGCATTTAACAGTTCCACAGTTTAAGTGTCACACAGATATAGAAAGCATCTTCCTCTTTCTATCTTAGGCACATATTAGTCATACCCATGTCTACTTCAATCCATTAACAACTCTTAAAGGATTAAAATGCTCTCTCTTTTAAACTTCCATTTCCTAATTAGTTGCTAGCCTTAGCTTTATGGTCTTCTATTTTACCCATGAATGAGCAAACCATTTTTATTGCCATTTAAAAGTAATCTAGACTCATTTTACCTATGTAAGAGAACTCATACATAGGAGTTTGGGCCCTTTATAAACATACATAACTAGAAAGGACAGCAAATGATTCAGGCTACAAGAGACTTTAACTAAAAACAGCGAATGAAACAATTCCCAAATTAATAATTTTCAATTATTAAGTATTGTCTATATAAAGCTATTTGCATATACTTAGAGTATCACAAATGGGATTATTATAGGATTGCAATAGAATAGCAATGTTTTAATTATTAAATTCCTAAGAATTAAGCTGCTCTTCAGATTCAGATGCCAATACTCATTTGAACTTCTAGTATATTTAAACTTCTCTATGTCTTGTTGTACATTATGTTTGCAAACCAGAAAAAAACCCAAAAGGCTAATTTGTGAATTCTCAGCTTAATTTTTTTTTTTTTGGCTGTGCCGCACGGCTTGTAGGATTCTTAGTTCCCCCACCAAGGATCAAACCCAGTGAAAGCGCCAAGTCCTAACCACTGGACCACCAGAGGATTAATTCCCTCTTAGCTTAATATTTTTAAAAAAGTCTGTAGCACTGATGTAGGTTGGTTGATCATTTAATATGACTTAACCTGTTGCCTATATACTTTTAAAAAGAGTCTACATTTCTCTTTCCAAATCATAATTCTTATCTAAGAAGATGCAAAGTAAAAAGCATTGTTCATGACCAATAATTTTATTAGTATAAATTTAAACTGGGCCTTCCCTGGTGATCCAGTGGGTAAGACTCCACATGCCCAGTGCAGGGGGCCCGGATTCGATCCCTGGTCAGGGAACTAGACCCCACATGCATGCCACAACTAAGAAGTCCGCATGCCACAAATAAAGATCCCGCATGCCTCAACGAAGATCCCACGTGCTGCAACTAACACCCAGCGCAGCCAAAAAATAAATTATAAATAAATAAATACTAAAAAAAAAAAAAAATTTAAGCTGAGACTTTTCAATATCCCCATGACAGGGAAATTTTACCTGTTGCTGGAAAGATACTGGCCAATTTTCTCTTGATTGTTCCAGAGTAGACGATGTAAAGCAAGCACATTGCCATCACTGATGAAGGAAAGACTATGATTTACTGCATCACTTGTAGGACAATCGGACGCTATATCAAGGAAAAACCTTCAAAAATGCAAAGTTATTAGAATTTCAAAAACCAGACATACTCATATCTATGTTTGAATTAAATCTATGTGAAGTAACTTTGTGAAATTACTGCTATTACAAATATGGAGGTTTTATTCACACATGTGACTATCATTAAACGAAACAAGAAGAGACAAGGAGATAGTTGGTCTTCCATTTCTGATACCTGGCTACAGCTTCAGAGTAGGCTCTGAAGTCAGACAACGAAATTTAAACAGATGAGACTTTGTATAGAAGCCAGTACTTTACAGATAAGGAAACAGAGGCCCAGACAAGACAAAAGACCTCCCCAAAGTTATACAGCCTCTTAGGTCAAAGCCAGGATCAGAACCTTTGTTCTTTTAACTTTCTATGGGTAGTCAATCTGCCAGAATATAAATCCTATGCTGACATTCACTTTCTTTCCAATGTGATTTGCAGTCCAACAGTACACCTTTTAAACTCCAATTAGAGAGAAGTTCGCAGGAACTATAATGAAAAATTGGAAGAGAGTGTTGTACAGGTATAGCTTAGACTGTGAGCCAAAACAATTAGATTCACACTGTATGAAAAGTAGAATTCTTGACGTTAACTTACATTTACAGAGCACTTTGTCATAAGTTATGTCATTTGCTTCTCTAAAATCAACTCACAGGCAAACATAGTGTTATACCTACTTTACAGATAAACCAACAACTCAGAGAGATAAGGAGAAGCAACTAGTTAGTTATGGGAACCTAGCAGAACTCAAGTTTTCTAAAATCATAAAACTTCAACAGTTGTCCAGTTACTCATGAACAAAATCTTATGCATTTGCATCACGTGGTTTAAAGAGTAAATTTTTAGTTTACATACATATCCAAATTAAAGTATCAAAAATATTCTAACGTCAAAAAAACCTGTGATTATACACTATAATGCATCATCTGTACCAGTTTGGTTTAGTTTTTACTGAAAGAAATCTTTTTCCTTCTTCCTCTCCTCCATATTGTGGCAAACTCAAATCCTTTATTTTAGTAGATATGTCAAAAATCCCTCCTGGTTTTTAAATATGGAAATCACTACCAGATTATAAAGAATATCATTTTATTTCATTACTGTCTTTTACAGTGAAATAAAATAAGATTATGTTCTTGACCAAGAGAGAAAAAAGAAAAAAAACCTACACAGGAGCTTCATGTAGATCAAGTACATAGACGTGAGTGAAAGTGAAAATATTTGATCCAAACAGAGCAACTGGCTAAGTAGCAGGCTGCTCACCTTCGTGCTGCGTCAAAGTTGCTTTTCACAAAATCATTAAAAGGCCGCATGTGCTCTTCTTTTGTGAAAAGGACATGATTGGCAATACTCTGAAGTATCTAAACAATAAAATAGGGTTATAAAGGATCTGATTATTTATTTATGAAAGCTACACATTCATATATTCTTTAAAAAATATTAATTTTCTCACTGATACAATTTCTACTGGTAGTTAAAATCAATTATTGCTCATTCAATAAATACTAGGTTTTGTTTCTATGCTTTCCCAAATATGAATATAATTATATAAACACGTATATATTTACATATACAAAATACAAATTAAAATTTTAATGTATTTTTTAATTTAAAAATCATATAGTATACATTTTGGTTTCCATTTCAGAATTTCCATAATGATTACATAGAAAACCATCTTCAGAAGACATTTGCTAAAATATTTTCAAATGATAATAAGGTCCATCGGTATCAGTCTAATGAATTTCTTTGTAATATAAACAAATAAAAATAAAACAAAAGCATATAAGTGAAAACCACAGGGCATTTCAAAAATTAAGAGAAAGTACAGTGAATATGAAAAACTGAAAATTTATGGAAGAGAAATTCTGAATAGTTATATTATCAAAATGATTCTTCACCTTTGACATTAACTTCAAGCCTCTTTCGATTCTAGGTGGTGGCTTTTTATCTAAAATCCCTGCTTCGTATGGTGAGACAATGGCAGGATTGATAAATCTGAGAAACATGGCACTTCCCACTGCACCGATGCTGTTCTGAGGGAAACGCTGGCTAACCACCTAAAAACAAGGAGTTGAGAATTCAGTATATGGTTTGAATTAAAACAAGGAAATGGGAAGAAAGGGCTCGAAAGTCAAACTTTGCACAAAAACGCTGAATAGACCAATCCTTGTGAACAACACACACCTAATTTTTCCTACTCCCAAAACATCAGTAAACAAAAATTTATCCTCAATTCTTGCCCTCTATCATTCAAAAGCACAACAAAGGCATCTAAGAAAAAAAGAGAAGTCTCATAGATGAGTTGTGTAGACGAGATCTGAAAAAAGATCTTAATTTTATCATCACTGTTTATAGTGCAGGTTTGATGAGCAACAAAAGCAGAACAAATTTTCACACAAGGATTATCGTATTTTACTAAGATCACAAGACATGAGAGTGTGGTCAACTCTTGTAAGGCAAAGCTAAATAAGTTTTCAACAGCATACCCCTGAAACATCCAATACCTAATGGTAAATACTTACATTTTGCTGTATACCAGGTACAATTAAATTTCTTGAGCAAAACGCTTGCCATATACAAAACAAAACTTAGTTTTCTTTGATTCCTATCGAGAGAAAAAACTTACTTACAAGTAACATTATTGCCAGTTCTTTTTCTTCATCAGAATGCTTTATAATATAAGGACCTACTTATTATTTAAACCATGGAGGAATGGGAATTCTTGGGGACCTAAAAGAAAAACGGATCCCACCAGCAAAAGAGAGAACCTCTATGTGTACCTCAATTTGTAATTCTGCCAAATAAAAAAAGTTAAAGATACAAGAAATCGTTGCCCACACTGAAAAACAATGTGAGCCCAACATTTTAAATGGATTTATTTTCTCTTTTTCTCTTTATAGAACATTCCACTTTGAAGGTAAATTAGACTGGGAAAGTGTTATGAAGCTGGCTCAGCTCCCATCTTTTCCTAGCGTGTCTTGCTTTAAATTAAAACATGAAAATTATAGTATTCTGAAATTTACATTTGTTACAGATAACACACACATATTTATTTTTAAAGAACACTCATATAACATTTAAATCTCGACAACTATTCATGCTTAGCGTGGCTAACTGCTGCTTAAAGCAGTGTTGCCTAACGGCAAGGCGCAGTACTCCACTCAATATTCTGGGATTCCAAGGATATACCTGCATTTCAAAGGCTATTGGGGGAAAATGAGAAAACAAGATTTATATGCAGAATCTCACATAGCTCTAGTTTTCTTCACAATGCCTCAAAAAAGTAATACTTCTTGTCATGAATTCTCATGGCTGACTGACTCAAGATTAACTCTGGAAAGAATAAGAATCATTTCACTTCATTCTATTTCCTTCAGTGCTTCATGTGGTATACATTTTAAATGTGTTCTTATTCACTGCCTAAAATCTCAAAATAATTTTCAACTATATATGATACGAAGTTAGTAAAAATAAGACTTTAGAGAATGACTTTTTAAGCTGAGAAAATCTTCGTGAGAGGTGATAACAGGGGTGAGTTATAACTAATACATTTTCACCTTCATGTATACTGCATAGCTCAGGAAGCTTTCTTGGTGTTATAGTACTTGGAGTGCTATCGCATGAAGGACAACCTTACACCTCAGTAAAAGGAAACTGGTGAAGGTGGCTAAACACAGCAGTCTTAGAAGAATGGCTTTAAAACCTAAATACTGTTTTAGTTATTTTTAGCTGAAATACAGTTTTGGAAACAGAATTAAGAAGAAAACACAAGTGCTTTTACTACTCTAGTACAGTGTTTAACCTTTCGGGGAGTAGGAACAGAAAAATGAACGTTTACTTTCGCACAGACAAAACTCTTCATAAATTTTAGAATGTTCACAGACCACCATTACTATTGACTGTTTCTTTTAGAACTCACAAATTTTAATCTTAAAAGATAAGAAACACCTCAACAAACCTACAAATTTTTAAAGCCTTTAAGGAGTGAGTTAGCAAGAAGGAACGGGATTAAAAACTGCTTTATATTTATAATTGCAAATAGGTTGTTTTAAAAGAATCGCATGTATTCAGTTTAATCCATTAAAATCCTGAAATGGTTTTTAAAGAAGTAAAAGTTAAGAGTTTGGTTTCCAAAGAACTGGTTAATTATAAAATACTAATCTGCTGGGAAAGTGTCTCAAAAAAATCAATTACTTATATGCACACAGAGAACTCTTTTAAAATGCATTTTTAGAGTAGCTATTTCCTGGCTTTCTCTAGGACAGAAAAGCTCTTAAAGTGTGACACACATTTATACCTGATCTAAACTCAATATTACGCAGTCTCAGAATTTAATGAATATCTGAGTGAATTATTTCCCTAATGGAATACTGTAAAAATTATGAAAGGTACTACACCTTCACTAACTTCCACATCTTCAAAAATAATTCATGTCAAAACTCAAAAGTATCCACACTACAAGAACACATTGTTTCATGTATCATAAAATTATGTATCTCACCAATGACAGTATATTTTTGGAACTAAAACCTGATAAAATAATCAATATCCATAAAAATGCTCAACAACAAATTTTATGAGTTAATTTACTAAAATACTTCTTTTCCTTTCACCACAAATTAACATCAGTGTAATTTTACCTCATAATATACACATACTCAAGTTGTTTTTATTTTTAATCTGCAAAAATCTAATTTGTATCCAAAAGACATTCTGCATAAAAGGTCAAAGTAGGGCCAGTCTGAATGCTGAAACCAATTATCAGTCAAATGTCCCCTTTACTTACCTCCCCGCCCCACCCCCCATAAAAGCTGAACTACAGGTTACAAATAAAGGCAGTCATACACTGTACATCATCAAGAGAATCACAACCCATCTATCCTTAATTACCTGAGTTAGGTTGACAACTTCTCAAAGGAAATCTAATTTACAGTATATGTTTGAGTATGATAAAGAGAATTATCTATAATATGATTACACAGCTATATACCAGAAGCCAGAACCTTCTCTCCATATCTTATACATTACAATCGATGGTACATACACCCCAAAAGAAAGTTAACTTGCTTTTTAGATCATTAGATTCTGTTAAGCCAACAACTCCATAAACCAACATTTTAAATTTATAATAACTATACTGTCTTCATACTTCGGAATGTGTTCTAAAATATCTCAAATTGCCAATTAGATTTCCTTTGTTTCCACAAGGACCTCATATCACTTGTGCTGAGAAATACATTCCAAAACTTAGTGTTACCCAGAAACATTTTTTTTTAAATCTGAAAATAACACTAGTAGAAAAAAACATTTCAAGGAACAATTTTAGACAAAATCTTAATAAATAAAGCAATGTTAGGAAGGCTAAAAAACATGCTCTAGAGAAACAGAGAAAGCCTGAATTTTAATTTATGTGATATACTACACAATGGTATTAGTAAAACACCAAACAAGAGTGTTAGAAATAGTAAATTAATTTCAACAGTGATGGTGTATATTATGTTAAATCCACATATGCTGAGAATTAGAAGGCTGAAGCATTAGAAAGAAATGTTTTTATTAAGATGGCCATCCAATCCAATCCATTTGCTCACAGCTGACCAAATTTACTTAACATACCCAAAAAAGAATCTCTTGAATGGACATAAAAGCATGTCTCTAAATTTTAATTTAGTTCTGAATTTAAAATAGAAATTTATTATATGTAAAGCTCAGACGAGAAATGAAAGATGAAACCAGATGAATACTATACACTAAATTTCACCTTTTAAAGTAAACTACCTACATGACTCCTAAAGGTTTTCTTTACATCTTTCTCTAAATTCATTTGGATTGTATGAACAAAGGTAGTACTGAGCCTGATAAAGATCAGTCATACTGACAGATAATGGCAAATTTAAAATGAATGCACGTTAATATTTTGGACAACTATCACTCACAGGAAGAAAATAACTATGACTATCATAATTTTCTTCCTTTTAAATTAGGGCAAGTGCATAGAAGCAGGTAAGTATATGCATATCATGTTTGCAAATAAGGTGTTTCTCTATAAATATGGACTCACTGTTTTCCTTTATTTCAAAAGTACTATATTCTCAGTCCCAATAGTTTAATAATGATTTTCTCTAAAGTAAAAGTGGTTTTCTTTTACCATTAGAATTTTTATAATCTAAGCACAATTATCTAAATCCTGGCCGAGACTGTCTAGATAAAAATATAAGAAGCAAAAAATAAACCTTAGCTACTTTTAGGTAAGATTTAGAAAGTGACACTTTCCTTCCATGTACTTCTAACAATTAAGAAAAACTTTCATCTCTAGGAAAAGAAATCACTCACATTACCTGCAAACAAGAAGCAAGAATGAAGAGAGTCAGCATTTCCTAAGGCCTTGAAATTAAGTTTCTTTTGCATTCATTTATAATTTAAAAAATAAATAATAAAATTAGACCAGGGATATCCAATGCAACAAATGCCCCCAAAATGCCTTTGGGATAAATCAAACCAAAGGAACACAGAGAATGTTTCAATGTAACTTAATTCCAGGGTTAATTGAAATGAAAGCTATTTTGTGCCAGAATTAGTAGAATGATTTTACAGTGAAGGTCAAATAGGCTGAAGTGAAGATGTTCTTAACAAACAGCAAAAGATTTTTGTTTTGCTTTGAAAGAAACAGCTAAAAAAAAGTTCTCCAAACTTACTGATTTTTTGTTTTCCTTTTTTTCTTTTACTGTAGCTTTATTCAGTAGGGAGTGGCAAGTTGCCTACAGAACAGAGATGAGCACAAACAAGTCACAGCACCAACTACATACAGCAACAAAAACAATGTTGGCTTGTACATAAAATTACATGATCAAAATGTAACACAAAAGGAATCAACAAAAAATTAGGAATCAACTTAATTTTGAGGGATGAATTTTATCTCTGGATTTTAATTTTTATTACATTTTTAAGCCAAAGCACTAAATAAATAGCAAGAAATGTTGAGACAATCATATCTACTATTTCTGGCTATAAATCGCAGAAAAGCTCTCCTCAAGTGAATGTGAGGATATTTAATATTTACATTTCAGTTAAATCCTAGCTTTTGATAAATTTTATATAAAATGTTCATTACAAATAGATCATACTCTAAAAACACTTCTATGCGTCTACATAATTTTTTCTTGATACATATATTTATATATACTTCTCTGTGTATCCTTCAATTGACTTAAAAAGTTCTTTTTTCAATAGCTGGCATTGAATTCCTATCCTACTGATTAAAAAAATAAACATTAAATGGCTAAATATAATAGAAAAATACACTTTAGAGATTCTGAGCTAAAAGTCTCTCTCTCTTTAAGAAAGATTACTCTTACAATTTCACTTATTTTTCTTTGCAGGCTACTTCCTGAAAAACTTCTAATCAGAGGAGGTTAAAAGCTCTGCAACATTTGGGAAAAGAATGTTATCAGCTCAACTAGAAATAAGCATTAATATTAAAGTGAAGAAACTGCAGAGAAAACTACAGAATAAAACTGTAAGCCTGCTTAAAATTTTTCACAGATTTGACCATTTATCAGAATGTCTCCAAAAAAAAACCAAAACACACAAAAAACCCCAAAAAACCCCCAAAACCCACAGAGACATATTGGTTTCATCTCTCAGAGCTCCTCCTAGGCCAAAGAGCTCTGTTAAAATTAAAAGACTCCTGATTGGACTAGACTAGGCACAATAATTATTTTTTAAATATTTTGAAAACAAATTAGAATTCTTTAATCCACCATACATGGCATTTTATTCTAGGAATTCTGTGCATTCAACACCATAACCCATAATAACTTGGCATTAGTTTGATATTTGTTCATCCATCCGTCCATCCATTCATCCAAGTACTTACAGTGCACCTACTTGCTAGATACCATTCTAAGCACTGGAAGAAAGCAATAAAACAAGAAGACACAGTCCTTTTCTCAAGGAGCTTTGATTCAAACTTTAGACTATATACAAAAGCACTAGTAACCCAATTTATCCCAAAAATGCAGTTTTATACACTTTTTATTTTCAATTATGGTATATAACCATCAATTATAGCCTTAAAATTTTTGTGTAAACTACTTCTGTTTGGAGAAGCACATTTGCTAGGAAAAGACGACATTTATTTAGAATCATATTTAGCTCTTTCTCAGAATTCTCTCACCACAACTTAGGAGAATATCCACTCTGGGAATTAGTTTCTCATTATTCCAAAACTATCAGGAGGAAAAGTGGAAATAACTACATGAGAAAATGTCTCAGTTATAAATCTAACATATGTTCACAGTTGACTATTCCTATATAATCTTAACCCAGTCCACTAAGTAAGGAGGCATATAAAATGAAAGACCTGGTTAAACCATGATTTTAAAAGGGCTTAACAGTCAAAAATACTAACTCAAGTAAAAAGACCTAAAGCTCAGAGAAATTTATTAGCTAGCAATATACTCAGCTTTCAAATTTTCCCCAGTAGGTCCCAAAGCAGGAGACATATTTACTAGAGGGAAAAAAACAATCGACTACTATCCCTCCCAGCAGAACATAAAAGTACAAATGGACCATTATGTTATTGCCAAAGTCAAAAGGGCAAGGAAAAGCCAGAAGAGGGAAGATGAATAAAAATAAAAGAGCAAACTAAGGGAAAAACTACATTTGGAAGGAGACTCAATGAAAGAATATCTTGAGATCAAAGTTTATTTTTTTTTCATTTTTAATTAGTAAATGTAAAATTTCCTGTTATCAGTCACTTATTAAAAAACAAACTCTTATTTATAAATAACATAGCATATATTTCCTCTATAGTATTGTACATTCCAACAATAAGTTTATCCAATACGTCCCCAAAATGCACTAGCATTTAAATAATATTATTAAAGGGAATAATTGTATGTGAAATTTTAATACAATAATTCAGGTCTGTTGTAATATGGGATATTGTATTATGGAATGTTTTAAAAAGCACAACACACAGTGGTTAATAAGCCACCAATTATCAACTAGCTTTATTTTCTGCATTATTTTCACTACCTCCCTCCCTTCCTAACTATGAAAGCTGGCAAGAATCTTGTTTACTTGGGTGGGAGGAATGGGGTTATTTATTCCTTCATTAAATATTTTCTAAGTACTTACTAATAAGTGCCAAGCACTTAGTTCCTTTTTCCTTATCAAATGGGACTCCAAGTTTGCTGATGATACAAAAATTGTTTTCTTTCAGGGAGACAACCACATGAAGAATTTCTACTAAAATCTACTAGACCATATATGTAACCAGGTAGTACCCAAAGCCACTGCCACTTGAGAAATTCATTTGCTCTCTGAAAACAGTTACTATTAGGCCAACCAAGAAGTTGGTCCAGACTATTTTTAATATGTGCTCACCATTTCTTATCTGCCTAGTTTTATAAACAGAAGAAGGACTGAATTGGATTTAAAGAGAAACCTGAATAATGCCCAAACTTAAGCTATTACTTACTGTACTAGATTTCATATTATAACTAAACCACCCTCTGGCCTCAGATTTAACTAGATGAAAAAATTATGTGGGGCTCTCCTAAGCTTCCTTGAGCTATTTTGAAAAGGCAGGAAAAGTCATGATAAATTAAATTAAGAGAGTTTTAATGCTAAGTATGCTTCATCATCTACAAACATGATGAAACATTTTTTTATAGATACAGCAGATACATCTTTATAAATAGCAATGGGGGAAAAATTCACACAGAGCAGCCTGAAACAGCTTTTTTAAATGACAATTTCACTGATCTTGCTAACGTCTCTAAGCAACCGAAGCCCTGTGCTAAAAAACAAATGGTTGGGGATAACTCTGCAAAGAAAAAGACACAAAAGGCATGGGTTTTGATAAATGCATAAATTTTTTCCCCTATACCTGCCCCTGTCCCAAACTCCAGACCCACTAATGTTTCTTCCAGAATCACAGTTTTAACAGGCTTATGTGGATTTGCACTAATCTCCCTTGGAGTGATTAAATCATTTCTGAAACTGCATATGCTGATCAAAAACACAGTGGAAGCCATAAAAGAACACAGATGCAATTTCCTTAGCAAGGAGGGGATGACTGTGGACATCTGAACTCAGAAGCATTACTTGCAGTTCTAGTGTTGGAAAGTCTAATAATTTGACGTGAATGATGATGCAATATATTTTATAAGTAGCATTCTACATAAAATAAACATCAGCCTGTCCTGGCAAAACCTGACACAAACACAAGAGAGCTTAATGAAAAAATCAAAATTATGGATCAAGCATTTCACAACACAAAAAGCAAGGAGTAGACCAGCCTCATATGTGAAAGACCCTATGAGTAATTTAGGTACAAGATAAAAACAACAACAAAAATTCCATAATATATCTCATTTCAATCACATCTATTATACCCAGTAGATCTGGTGCATTTTAAGCTTGTTCTCAACGCAAGGAAAATTTATTATTTTTAAAGTACCCCCTTAAACTACTTCATATTTTTAAAGCCAATTTAAACAATTCTTAATGCATTATTCATCCAAATTGATTCAGTATTATCAACCACCCACTATTAGCAGCTAAATCCCTCTTTGGTAAAGCATTCTTTGAAATTTAGCTGTGGATTAATAATGGTAATCTCTAACCTTAAGCATACCTGGTACAAACAGTGGCACACACTTCGTAGCTGAGGGGGAAATTCGGAGGAGGAACTGATGATGGCATGGAAGAACTTTTCGGTCATCTGAAGGAGGTTCCGCTGGTTTTCCTCAAGGCTCTCTGACTGTTCTAACCTATCGAGAGGAAAAAGAAAAAAAGCAAAACCAATTAAAAACAAACAAACAAACAAACAGACATACTCCTTAAAAGAGACTCCTTAAGAGACATTCAGCCAAATGCAACGTTTGGACTTTGCTGGGAACCTGATTTAAACAAACCAACTATAAAAAAGGCAATTTTCAGAACTGTGTATAAAAATTCTGCTCCCCCTATATTTTCACAAATTTAGTATATGATTTTTATTCCTTTGTCCATCTAGTAGGTAGGAGAGTGCATCTCACATTTTTAACTTTTATTTCCATGACTTCAGTAAAGTTAGACATGCTTTCAATATTTTGTGGCCATTCAGGCCCTATTTTCAACTGCCCTTCATATCCAGTTTAATATCTCTAACTGCTAGGTGTCCCTCTTGCCAGTACCTAAAACTCAGTTTGTTCAAAATCAGCTGATTTTTTTCCTCCTGCTTGTATGTCTCATCCTGTGTTCCCCATGTTGTCAATGGCACCATTACTGCTTCAATCATGTCATTCAGGTGACCTCTGATGTCGTCTTTGCCCGCAGTATTCCATTATTCCCCACATTCAATTACTGTTGCTAATTCGTCTGTATGATTCTTTTTTTTTAAAGGTATTTATTTATTTATTTGGCCGTGTTGCACAGCATGCAGGATCTTAGTTCCCTGACCAGGGATTGAACCTGTGCCCCCTGCAGTAGAAGCACGGAGTCTTAACCACTGGACCGCCAGGGAAGCCCCTCTTCTGTATGATTCTAAAGTCTTGGTGCTGTGATTAAAGGCAGATATTCAGAAGGCAGACTCACTAGGTTTAAATTTCAGCTTTACCACTTATTGACCATTATGACCTTGGTCAAGATACTTAACTTCTCTGAGCCTCATTTTTTCCATCAATAAGACAGGAATAATTACAATGCCTCCTTTATGGGGTTTAAATTTTACCCAGTGGCTCTCAAACCCACAAACCTTTACTTGAGCTGCCCAATCGAACTCTCAAAACACATTCCCTATGAAAGTCACTACTTAACTACTTGTTATACGTCTTATCTCCCCTACTAAACTGTAAGATCCTTGAAGGATGTAGTCATCTTTGACCCCTTAAAAACTAGCATAGTACCTTACTAAAACAATTATTGAATAAATACTTGTTTTCAATCTCTTAACTAGTAATTTTCTTTCTATACTAATTTACATATTACATAAAAGCTGGGGACACTCCAGATTCCTTGCAGCTCACCATGTGGTACAGCATATGGATACAGTAAGAGTTTGGAAATTAATGTAGATGACAAGCAGGAAAGATTTCATGGACTAGGTGAGTTCTAAAGGAGGGAAAGAATCTGCATAGGCAAAAAGAAGTAAGGACATTTCAGAAAGAAGAAGGCAGGACAAGCACACAATTCAATCCGATAAACATTTATCACGCGTCTACTATTTGCCATCTTAATGCCAGGTGCTGAGGATTCAACAATAATTGGCCTTTGAACTTCTCAAAGAGGGGAGACAAGTACACACTAAGCAATGAGTACAATTATTCAAGGATATAAAACACAAAATAGCAAACCAGAGATAGACACGATTAATTCACATGGCAACTGGTTGCCGAGAAGTCAGAGGCAGAAGATGAACTTGGGATATATGGGGAACTAAAAAGAGACTGGTCTCAAAATGGGGGCTTTATGCAGGGAGATCACTTAAGAAGCTACAATAGTAACTCAAATCTGAGATATGGAGGGCATAGAAGCTTTGCCTATGAAAGAAAAGATTAACAATATATTTAACAGGGCTAGAAGAGATTCCTAGAAACCTTGACAGTTCTTGTCTACTTTGTGGGAACTTTTTCTTAATGAGTCAACACAGCAGCAGGTGTGCTGCCGGTCTGTTTCAGATGTCCCTCTAAAACATCTATCCCTCCTGCCTCCCACATGCCAATGATAACTTATTGGCTATTCCATTAATTCTGATCTATAATGAAGCTTTGTGTTCAATTAAGTGTTTGTGTGTACAAAAATTCTTCCCTTTGATTTTCAATCAGCTTTTGTTTTTTGTTTTTTTATCCTATTGTTTTTGTTTTTAATTTCATTGATTTCTAATTTTTATTTCTTTCCTTCTGCTTGCTTTAGGTTTATACTGAACTTTCTCTAATTTTCTAAGGTGAAAGTTTAGGCCCTTCATTTTAGATCGTTCTTCTTTTCTAATATATGCATTTAATGCTGTAAATACTACATTTCACTACATTCCACACATTCTGATAAGATGTACTTTCATTTCCATTTAGTTTTTCTTTTTCTTTGCATTTCAGTTTTGGAAATTTCTATTGGCATATCTTCAAGTTCACTAATTCTTTTCCCATTTGTGTCCAGTCTACTGATAAGCCCATCCAAAGGCATTTTTCCTTTCTGTTACAATGTTTTTGATTTCTAGCATTTCCTTTTGATTCTTTCTTAGAGTTTCTATCTCTGTTTAAATCACCCACCGGTTCTTGCATGTTGTCCACTTTTTTTCCATAGAGCCCTTAACATATTAATTATAGTTATTTTAATCCTTGTCTGATTAATTCCAAAATCTGTCACATCTGAGTCTAGTTCTGATGCTTGCTTTGTCTCTTGAGACTGTGATTTTTATTGCTTTTTAGCATGCTTTGTAGTTTTTTTGTTGAAAGACCTAAGACATAATGGGTAGCAGGAACAGAAACAAAGAAGTCTTTAGCGTAAGGTTATATGTTAATCTGGCTAGGACTTAGGTTGTGTTTAATGTTTTCTGTAGCTATAGGTGTCAATTTCTTCCAGTGTCCTTGTTTTTGTCTACCTAGTTGTCTGGGATTCCCTAGTTTTCCCTAGGAATTTCTTCTTAGAGTCTCTGTGTTGAAGGTCTCGGTTGTAACCCACTTTTAATACACTGGAGTCCTGTTGATGTAGTAGTGAGGTACTGGGGAGGGGAAGCAGTCTATAATCTTATGCTTATATCTCCATTGTTTTATTGGGCCAGAGTGGCTGGGCTGTGACCTTCAGAAGAATTTCTTAGCCTTTTTTCTCCCCTTATGTGAGTCAGGAAGGCTAGAGGAGGCTGAAGTTGGGTAACTGCCCATCCTCCAGGTCAGATAAGGCTCTGGTAGTTTCCCTTAAAGGCAGGCCTTTGTAAGGGAGAACAGAACACTATGCGCATATTACAAAATGGTTACTTTTCCCCTTCCCCTGCCCAGAGCACAAGGGGACTTTTCTTCCATCTTCACCATGAGAACCTGGTAGGGTTTCTAGAGGTCAGACTCACAGAAGTGTGGGGGTCCCCCTGACACAGGGCCCCCAGGAGCTTTCATTCTCAAGCTAATCCACACTCAGCCTCCAGCAAGTTGTCAATTACAGCCTAAGTGTTCCTACCAGTTACTGACTCCAGCAGCTGTTTCTCCCTGTGAGCTGGGATTCTCTGAATTTGGCTGTCACGCCAGTTTTTCCCCTTTTTTTGGGGGGGGGGGGTGCCCTTCAATTCTCTGATGAATCTAAGAAGAGTTGCTGATTTTCTGTTTTCAGCTTTTTCTTGTTGTGAACATAGCAGTGTCAACTTTCAAGCCCTCTACATGTCAGAAAAGATGTCAACTTGATTTTAAGTAACCTGAATATAGGAAGTTTGTCATCTAGTTTCCTTCTCTGTACCAAAGTACTTAGTACAGTAGATTTCTTTCAGGCAGTAGTTCACTCTCTAAGTAATTTTTACCCTTTAGAAAGTGAAATTGCTAAATGGTAACAAAATACAAGATGACATTAAAAGAATGTTGCTTTTAAGTTTTAAACTACAACTTTTTAACCATTTTAACAATAACTGGTTAATTTAGGTGCCAGAGAACCATTTTAACAATAACTGGTTAATTTAGGTGCCAGAGTTCTTATTAGATATTACAGTTGATACTTCAGCGAAGGCAGAGCCAAAAATATCAACTGATACAAAGTTGCCAAATAAAATTATTTAGGAAGAGAAACCATCAAGAAGCTCTGAACTTGAAAATAAAAAATAAAATAATGTTAAGGTCCTAACTGAAAGACAAGAGATGTGGCTTAGAAAAAGCAAGCATAAGTGTTCAAAATTTCATTCAACAAATATTTATGAAATGCCAACTATAAGCCAGATACCATGGGGACAGGTAGAAAGCTTCATGCAGATGGTGGTTTTTAAAATGCACCTTATATTACCCCTTGGCCTCGTTCCCTTCTCCTAAGTCAATCCTCATTATAGGAGGAAGAGCGAGATAGATTAAAAAAAAAACAGAGTCAAGCATGCTCAGTTCAGTGCCATCCTCTCCATTCTAGATATGTCTGCCTGCAGAAAAGACATAATCTGGTCTTCTCTCCCCTTGTGATAAAAAGCTTGCCAGCCCCTGTGATGGAAGCCTGTAGTTTACCCAGTTGTGCAAGGGATGGGGAAGATGATTCCAATTCAAGGTGATGTATTAGCAAACCTATACTATATGCCCACAGGATCTAAAGCCCCACTCTTTAATCATTTTTATCAGAAATAAAGGAGATAGCTGATTCCTGCGTGCTTCGCTCCCATCCCTCCCTCCCTCTGACCTTTTGGTTTTGAACTTGGTGGGGGGAAAATGGGTATTACTTGTTAGGCAACTCTAATCCCAATGAACCCCATGTTGTCAAGCCACTTTAGAAATGTACAACATGTGCATATTTCACTGGAGTTAAAGTACAGAGATCACATGAAAGAATGACAAGTAGTGATGTGGATTACAGTCAGATGAGTTTTTTTCTTGCAGTCAATGGGGAACAACTGATGGTTTCTAAGAAAAAAAGTGACAAAAAATTTTAGGTTTCAGAATAATTCCTGCAGTAAATGATCTACAAATAAAAAGATAATGCTAGGACAATAATTAGAAAGTTACTACAAAAGTCAACGGATTGGGACTTCCCAGGTGGCACGGTGATTAAGAATCTGCCTGCCAATGCAGGGGACACGGGTTCAAGCCCTGGTCCTGGAAGATCCCGCATGCCGCGGAGCAACTAAGCCCACGTGCCGCAACCACTGAAGCCTGCGCGCCTAGAGCCCATGTGCCGCAACGAAGAGTAGCCCCCGCTCGCCACAGCTAGAGAAAGCCCGCACGCAGCAGCAAAGACCCAATGCAGCCAAATATTAATTAATTAATTAATTGAAAAGTCAATGGGATCGATATGGCATTGGCTAAATAAATTATGATATTGCCAAACCACAAAATATTATGCAGCAGTTAAAAAGAATCAGATTCGTTATCTTTCTATACTGACAAAGAATGATCTAAGACACAGGGTTATGTTAAAAAAAAAAAAAGTTGCAAAAACATGTATATATTGATAATATCTTACCATTTATATTAAGTGCCCACATTATAATATAGTTTCTACCACTAGAAATATGTATATGCAAATGGATTGAAAAAAGGACAGAAGAACAGCCTAACTAGTAACAGTGCTATGTCTCTAGAGGTGACAGTCAAAGACACCTTTAATGTTATTTGTAATTTTCTTTAAGAAAAATGTATTTGAGGGACTTCCCTCGTTGTGCAGTGGTTGGGACTCCGTGCTCCCAGTGCCGGGGGCCCGGGTTTGATCCCTGGTCAGGGAACTAGATCCCACATGCATGCCACAACTAAGGAGTCCGCAAGCCCCAACTAGGGAGCCTGCCTGCTGCAACTAAGACCCAGCGCAACCAAATAAATAAATATTAAAAAAAAAAAAGAAAAATGTATTTGTGTGTAACTTTTATAATTAAAGACTAATCTTAAGAATCAAGGGGAGAAATTATGAGGGCCTTGCCTCATGTAGTGGAAATGAAAAAATGGAGAGCTGTTGCAGATGAGAGGATGACACACCTGGTAGGATCTACTTCAAAGCTAACATGCTGCCAATCAGAGGATGTGATCACAACCCGTAATAAAGGATCCAGGAGTTTCTGTAGGTAGGTAGCACCATATACCTAAAGAAATACACAAGTAGGAATTTATTATGCCTGCTCCAAATATCTTGCATTAAAGAAGACATTCTGCTCTGTACAGTCTGTACATAATCACTGTTTGGCATACCTCTGGCACCAAAAAAAAAAAAAAAAAGATAAATGGATACAAACCTTGAAACAGAAGGTCATTATTTTACTGGCCAAGCTGTTGCCTCGGAAAAGAGTCTGCATGGAGTCTGCCAATTCTACTTCCTTAGAAAACATGTTCCAGAGCAGTTGGTAGAGTAAATGCCGAGAGTCAAATAGAGTCACTAGAACTCGAGCTAGTTCATCCTGGGAACAAAATAAAATTGTGTCAGTGTAAACAGTTCCATTTTTCCTTAAGCAGGAAACTGAAAGGCAAATCCAAAGCTGACAACCACCTGCTGAACTGAGGTATATGGTGACTGATTAAGTTTTCCCCTGGGATTTATCTGTGTATATCTGTCTATGACAGATGACTATTTCTATACACCTACAGTAGCTGCTAACTGTAAGGATTAAATGATAAAAGGTAAGAGAGGCCAAGGCTTTACCAGAAGACAAAAAACATCCAGGATTCAGTTCAAATTCTATGACAAAATAAAAGAAAACAGAAATAGAAGATGATGGCAAAGAATTTGATATGCACAGATCATTTTCTTAGAAAATCAATGAGGGCGAATAAGACTTCGGTGACCACAGAGCTCTACTCTCTTCTCATATGGTCAGGGAAACTCAGTGAACACTGAACACGGGCTAGGCAAGAAACAACAAAAATGGAAAAACTACAGGATTTTCAGCAAGTCAGGAAAAAGACCTAGGCTGTGCATTCAGAACCAAAAGATAAGCCAGATTTACATACAAAGTGGGGATGGGTGGCTAATTTGCATCTAGTTCCTAAATGATAAGCCTCATAATTCCCCACAGTAAAGTATCTTTTGGTACACTCAAGAAAAATGAATGTGATAGTAAATCACTGTTTAACCATGCATGTTGGGAAGAGATTTAGAGAGAACAGGGGTAACCATAATAAGATGGCCCAAACTTCAATCAGTGACAACAAAGCCAGGATCATGGCCTGTAGCTCCTCTAATTCTTGTCTGGTCCCAGGATTATTATAATCTGTTATTCGAGTAAAGGAAAAAATTTAACAATCCTAACCACAGATAACTGAAGCCAAATATGACCCAATACTCTGCTATACTTCCTACAGTTACACAATACATAATTGACTAGATATAAAAATTCTATCCTCCACTTTAAAGCCAAGTATAATTAAGAGAGATAATTCAGTTACAAAATAAAACTATTTTTAGACTGCTGTGCTAGTTTTTTCCACTCTAATCCCTCCCCTGCAAAATTCTGAAAACTTTAAGCACCAGAATTTATTTATTTATTTTTTATAGTATTTTAATTTATTTAAGAATAACAATAAAAATAACATCATAAATCCATAATATGTTAGCATAAACAATATTTTTTGGAAAAATAATTATATTTTCCAAAACAACAACAAAAATCTGTGAAGAGTAGTGTTGTTTTGTATTTTTGCATTTTTTAAAAGTGTCTGGCTTTATAAATGATAGTTGAATTTTCATATAAGCACCAGAATTTAAATTTACAAAATAGACTTAAAATTTTTAAAGTTATCTTGTATTTTGTTTAGATACAGTTCGAATAGATCTGGCCTAATATAAAAGTCCTTCTCTAAAAAAAAGGTCAGTTAGTATAAAACACATAAGAAATGATTTACTGAAAGAAAACAAAATGATTAAAGCCTCTTGGACTTAACTAATTCTATTTTATTGAAAAAATTACTGATAATTTTTAGCGCTAATTATAGGTAGGTGCTAAAAGGTAACTCAGAATATCCATTTTCAAAATATATGAAGATTCGTGAACTAATGTTAGGCTTCAAGAGGATTTCAACAATTTCCTTTTTCTAACTCCCTAGCTACAAGCAGTATTCCATCTTCATTCATTAAACAATACTTACTGAGTCATTGTTATATGCCAGGCTGTACTTCAAGACCTGGAACTACAGCAGTAAACAACATAGACACAGTCTGCTCTCATGTAGCTCACATTGTGGTGGAATGAGATCAAGCAATCAAATAAACAAGATAATTTCACATAGTAAATAACTGCTGCAAAGAAAATATAACAAGGAATGGAATAAAATGACTGGGGGTGTGGTTTTGATTGGATGGCCAGAAAAGACCTCACTAGGAAAGTGATATCTGACTTGAAACGTGAATAACAAGAGACCAGGGAATAAGTATTCTAGGCAGCAGCAGCAGCAAGGGTGCTCAGGGGTAGAAATAAGCCTAACATGTTTGATGGCCAGTGTGGTTTCAGTCTGGTGAACAAGAAGGAAAATGGCATAAGATGATGTCAGAGATGAGGCAGGGCCCAGGCTGGGTAGAGCCTTGTAGACCAGGGTAAAGAGTTTGAGTTTCACTGTAAGTATGAAGAATAAGATCCTACAGCTTTTAAGCAGAAACACATCTACAGGCAACAACAGATTAGATATAATTAGATATAATTATAGATATAATTATAAATTAGATATAATTTACTAAAATGAAATGAAATGAAATCATTTTCTGTACAGTATAAACTAAACAGCTTTTTAACATGGAAAGGGACAACCTTTCTCAAATGTTTAGCATATGTTACCAAAAACGATATGGTTCTAGGAAATTTTTTATTAAGAGATGCCAAATAGCCATATTATGTCTTCTGTATTTAAAACAAGCAATGTCACAATTTCAAATGCAAATAAGAGTGGTTAAATTTTTTAAAAATTGTATAACGCATTACAGAAAAAAAGAGTTGTGAAATAGAGATATATCAATAGTAAACAGGCATAAGCCTTGAATTCTAGTTCTAGCATTACTAAACAACTAAATATGAGATTTAACCCTAATTATCTCATTTAATATATGAAGACACCAGACCAGATCAGGGGTTTTAATTTTCTTTTGATGAGTGTTCAAATGGAATTTTTCAGTGGGTCAGGTAAGGAGTTTGAGTTTTACTTTAAATATGTGAAATAAGATCCTCATATTTAAGAAATCTAGTGAGGGCTAGAAGAGCCAACCACTTTCCACAGCTGCAAATCACTCAAATAATATCTGAAGTTTCTTCCAGCTCTAAAAGTTTTAGCAATTAATTCAATTCATTGATACACACTACTATATAGAAAATAGATAAACAAGGACCTACTGTATAGCACAGGGAACTATATCCAGTATCTTTTAATAACCTATAATGGAAAAGAATCTGAAAAAGAATATATATATATATGACTCAATCACTTTGCTGTACACCTGAAACACTGTCAATCAACTATACTTCAATTTAAAAACATTCATTGAATGAATGAATTTTGAAGCATCTGCTATGTGCCAGGCACTGCTCTTCTGCTCTTACTCAATGAACTTACCCACTGAGAACAAGGGACCACATTGGCCAGAGCCATAGCTATTGGGAGCTCTCCTTGATCACCCATCATTGTGACCAACTCCACCAGTCTCTCAAAACGATCTGCCAACACCGTTTCTGCAAGTGTGTCAAATTCTGTGCCTTGTTGAAGGATTTTTGTCAGAACTTCCATAAATGTAGCTCTTGTCTGGAGATCTTTGTGATAACCTAAACCTGATATGGACAGACAGATGCAAATTTACTAACATGGTCTTTCTGAAGTAATTCCACTTGTCTTACATGCCAGTTCTCTAGGTTTTAAATTTCTAAATGAAGCTTTCATTTTATCTCACCTATGGAGTGCATGAGGCCACTGTCCACGTTAGCATTGAGTAAGTTTGACATTGCCAGGACTGTACAGTGCCTCAGTGATGCCAGCCTCCGAGACATGCCACGTTTCCTGCCACCTGTTTGTGCATTTTCATCTTCAACTTCACTACAGTCATTCAAAAGGTTCATAAACAATGTGAAATACCTGAGAAATAAAAAGACTGACCCTTACCCAGTGAAGGCCGCATCAACCAGACAGCTAATCAGACATTCTGAAACCATCACATCTGCATCACATGAGTGGCTCTGGGTATCTGCTTCTCTCCAGTCTTGGGGTAATCAGCCAGCATGGCTCATTATGAAGTGTTTTGTGTTGAATATGATTTTATCCTGACAAAGCTCAGTACATATTTCATAATATAAACACCAAATAGATGCAGTGTTTCCTGGTAAATGCATCACTTTTAATGTTTAGAATATAAAAATTAGTGGTCCAAACAGTTTAGACAATGACGTTTTAAATGACTTAAGGAGGTGATCTGGGTTTTACTGTCAATAAAAATTCACCAGTCGGACTTCCCTGGTGGCGCTGTGGTTAAGAATCCGCCTGCCAATGCAGGGGACACAGGTTCGAGCCCTGGTCCGGGAAGATCCCACATACCGCAGAGCAACTAAGCCTGTGCGCCACAACTACTGAGCCTGCACTCTAGAGCCTGCGAGCCACAACTACTGAGCCCACGTGCCACAACTACTGAAGCCCACATGCCTACAGCCCATGCTCCACAACAAGAGAAGCCACCACAACGAGAAGCCCGCACACTGCAATGAAGAGTAGTCCCCACTCGCCACAACTAGAAAAAGCCCACGCCCAGCAATGAAGACCCAATGCAGCCAAAAATAAATAAATAAATAAATTTTTAAAAATTCACCAATCAAATTATTTTCTTTAAAAACCACAAAACACTGGATTACTGGACTGAATGTCAATATTATGACATAGTATGAGTGTGTTTCGTGTTTGGTAATTGCAATCATTGTTGCTTTTGTTGTGGTCATCCATTTACAATGCTTGGTGTCAGTTTATTTATCTCTTGTAAAAATAAAATACAGTGTGTGTGTGTGTGGGAATAAAAATACAGAGTGTTCAGTAGAAAAGAAAAAACAAACAAACCACAAAACACATGTGCATCCCATGAGTGGCTCTGGTATAGGACTTCCTATACCAGCCCTATCATGGATAATACTGCTTCAAGCACATGTTATATTTTGTGAGACAGCGGCCGATGGCCATAAAAACAAAGCAATTGAAGTCCATTTTCTAAATATAATCAATTGCTACTTTGGTTACACTTTGTTTTGTTGTGTGTGGGGCTTTGCTTTTTCCTTTGTATTTTTGGTGACTGAAATTTACTTAAGAAATAACTGTGATTTGGCTTCCATCAATTCCACACCATCTCCTTCCTCAGGCTGCAGCGGAAGACCAGCCAGGAGTGAAACTACTGCTTCCATGCTTGCCTGGTCCAAATCTCTGAAGAAAAAAAAAGTTTAAAGACCACAAATCTTTCAGGTTCTTCCACTCCACCTTCCCCTCAAATAAACTTCTTCCTAACAGACACAAACTTTAATAACTACCTATTTCATTAAACAAATTACTACGAAAACCTAAATAATCTGAGTTAATATGCAGAGCCCAGAATGCCAAGACATTTCAAGTTGGGGAGAGGGCGATAATAACTTTCTACAAAGTAATCTTGGCAAAATGACTACCTTAAATTAAAAGCACATACTATGGAACCAAGGCTGGCCAAAGAAATATATGTGAATGGTTTTTGTGTAATTCATAATGTTTAAATACTTCTGACACATTGCAGTAAGTGTTTATCATTAGAGCAAACTTAAGCAATTACATTTTAGAAAGACTCAAAACGACTAAGTTCCTCAAATAATATCTTTATCCAATCAAAAAATAAAAACAATCTAAGGTTTTATATACCTTATTTTCCAACTGTAGACCATCCTCCCTAAACAGACAACACAAACTTTCCAAACATAACACTCTCTCACATTTGTTTTTACTGAAAGTCTTTTAGTTAAAAAGAAAAAGAAATAATAAAGATTAGTATCTTTATATAATTCAAATGCAAAAGCTTGATACCCCAAAAAACAATTTCAAAACACATAAAATATATGTATACAAACTATAATGAAGTAGTACTAACACCTAGAGTAAACCTGCTAATACTTAGT
Organism: Balaenoptera acutorostrata; assembly: GCF_949987535.1. Classification (NCBI taxonomy): domain Eukaryota; kingdom Metazoa; phylum Chordata; class Mammalia; order Artiodactyla; family Balaenopteridae; genus Balaenoptera; species Balaenoptera acutorostrata. The sequence goes on along the minus strand of NC_080083.1, from coordinate 17,839,597 downwards.
TAAAGGTCTTTTTTTGTTTTTTACCTTGTAAGACATTTTACATCATCATCTGCCGCTTGGTTTGATGTTCCCATAACCCAATCTGTCAGGTATTCTACCATCTTATTCCTATAGAATGGCAGAGAAAAAGAAAAGAGGACACAGCTTTTTTAAAGTCACACATACACTTTTAGTCATATAAGAATTTTTAATAGTTCAAGTAATTTTCCAAATCACCCAAGCAACATGACAATTTCATAAAAGAGATACTGCTATTACAAATTTAACAGTGAGAAGGGCACAAACATAAGCTACCTGGGTACTGATCCACCACATCAGCCCTTAGCTATGGTATCCATTTGGATACAAAATCAAATCCTTGGCTCAAGTGTAGTATAATTTTAGAAAAAGGGAGCACTGTCATGGGCACAAAGGTTTGGGAAATTTGAAAAGATATGAAGAGAAAAACACACACACACACACACACATAAAATGCTCCTTTTTCACCTTCCCCACTTCCCATGATAACCAGGTGCCCACTATTTTTCTGTACTTCACTCAACATAATAAGATTTACAAGACTTAACTTTGCTTTTTTGAGAACTCACCTAAATTTCATCTCTTGACAAAATGAGAGGTCGTCTCTCCTTGCCATCATTACCTCCACTAACTGACACAGTTTCGTTTTTATTTGAATTGCATGGACCATATTCCCAAGCACACGAACATATCTAGACACAGAAGCATTAAAAAAAAAATGATCCGATATAAACAAAAGAGAAGATTTTCTAAATGCTTTCATCTCTAAGTAAAATGATTAAATGTAACCATAAGAACTATAAGATTTTCATTTTGTTTATATGAGAACATATATAACTTCTAATTACCTTATTATTACACCCTAATTTGGGTGCAACAGAGAAAAGGATGGCAAATTATTTCACTACTAACTACCGATACCAGTGTGTGTCTGCTACACTTCAGTAGAATGCTTACCTGACCAGATTTAACATCATTGTTTCAATGCTAGCTTGCCCCAGATGTTCAGAGCTGCCTTCAGTATGATTATCTAGTAAGTTCTTCATTATAGCTATGGTTTGCTCCACGAACTGAGTATTGGTGTCAGTCAATAAAACCTACACGAAGAACAAAACATTGGGAATTGATTTGGGAATCAATGCACAGCAGACAGACCACAGAGAGATGAAGCTGCCTAATCTAAATGTCATACACATGCAGAAATTCAACTATGGGCACATATCCAAACATGCACATAGATACACAGACACCCATATCCATACCCAAGACACTGTTAACCCCAGGCACGCCCATGCACTAGAGTCCCTAAAAAGCAAATTGATTCCTACATTAGACGATTCTTCTTTTTGCAATGTTTTCATCTATTTTTTTAAAATTATAAGTGAAAGTTCATGCCAGTATTGAAATTAAATAATCTAAAAGGAAAAGGCTTCATTATTTCAAATGAGTCACTCTATTCACAGGGAAGGGTGAAAAATAAAACAGAGAACACTTTACCTGTCCTTGGGAGTCAAAAAACTTGCTGATGGTATTCTTCAGTTTGTTAAAGAGCATTGGATAAAGAGCAGGACTCAATTCTAGACCCACCAGATCCTTAACATTGGTCCGTATTTGAAGTCCCACTTTCTCATGGTTACAGACCATTAAGGATAGCAGCCGATCCATAAATTTGCTGACAGGTGTATCTGTGTTTCCCTCTGAGGACATCACTGAAATCATGGAACCCTTGCGTTCACTGACTGGGCCCATGGGTGGACTATAGGTTGCCAGGCCAGAATTGCTTCTCTGCTGCAGGCATACTCCCCCAAGGGCACAAAGGAAGCCAGTCATGTTGATCCATTCTTGTAGGGAGTCCGTGTCAGACAAATCTATGGATCCTCCTCCACTCACATGAGACATTCGCCTCTTAACAATGGTCTTGTGAAGGCTTTCAGCAGCCTAAACACAAAATTGTTATGGAAAGCATGAGTTCAACCTAAACTGGTTGAGAGATTTGACAAATTACTTTTTATCCAACATTTCTTCCATGACAAAAGAACATTTTTTACATTTAAAAAATCCAAGTCTTCACTCTGTAATTTCTAGTCACATCAAGGTATCTTACTGCTTGAGGATGGATGAGTCTTAAGTTACAGAATTGAAGGTAGTGATACACGTATATCCAGTATCAGATACAGAAGGTGGTAATGGACTGCAGTTCAGGAAGGAACATACTTTCGAAACATTTGCTTATATCAATTCCTGGACACAGAGGCCATATCTGTGCTGCTTCAAGGAATATAAGCATTTGGAGATTTTTAACCAAGTAGTGTGTGCACTTAATAACTTAGTGATTGCTGAAGTTCAAGTGCTCTGGGATCAGCTTTGTAAACATTGTACTACTATTAACATATTGGGCTGGCCAAAAAGTTCATTCGGATTTTTCCATACGCTCTTACAGAAGATCTTACAGATTCCCACATGGCAAGATGAGAGTAACCAAGTGGAAGAACCACTGAATATAGAAAAGAGTGTAATGAAGGAGTATAGAAAGATAAAAAGTCAATAGAAAAAAATAATACTCTAAAAGAATTTGTAACCTGACAGAGGAGGAACCTTCCAGGAGTTCTGGCTCTTTTAGTTTATGGAACAGAGATGAGAAAGAAAAACTTACTATGTGTAGCAAAAATTTTTCAGATTCAATTTCCCAACTGCTTGCAAGCATAATACTCACCTTAACTATAGAGGATATATCAACCTAAGAAAGCAACATATTAGGGATAATCTGTGACATGGATGATGTAGAAGTACCACTGCATTTGTTTCATTAGGTATGTCTGTTTTATGGGGAAAATGACCTCTCATGAATGACTGCTTTGAATATGGGACTCTTAAAACTTTACCATTTCTTACAGCACATGGATTTACTACAGTTGTATCTAGTATTAGAATATGGCTACATATCTCTGCTGTCATGTAGCACATTACCTCTTTTAGGACCTACATCATCAGGTATTTATGCAAGTTCCCTGATCAGGAGTTAAGACAGAGTGGGGCTCACAATATGGATGACTTAATGTGTAGCACAGTGAAAGAACCATTGGATACAACGCTATGCTTTGATAAAGTAAGCCTAGATCTTGCATTTAAGTACTTTACGTGATCTATTTTGACTAAGAGGTTGACTAGGCTCAGTCAGATAATGAATCAACTTCACACCTTCAACGATATATGCAATAATGAGTCACTAGCATCAGCCATAGAAAGTCCATTGCAAAAGAACTTGCAGACTGGCTTATAAGCAACAATGTTGTAGAGCATATATATGGACTGAATTTCATACTGAGATTATCAAACACTGTCAGTGACTGAATTTTTTTTAGCAGCGGAAGGATGACTGAGTACTTAGCATATTGACTACGTTTGGGCTGCAGCACAGCTGAAAACACTGTAGTTGGTATATGCTGATTTATTTCCTTTATTCATCAAGAATTTGGATCCAGTACCACTTAGACATCTTCTTAATCTGGTTTCAGCTCTTCAGCCAAGTGTTCGTACTGAACAGACATTATACTTGGCATTGATGTTAATTAACGCATTATAGAATAATGTATTAGCCGCTAAGGCTCAGCTACCTAAACAGTTCTTTGGCATCTTTATTAATCTTCCCATTGAAAATAAGAAAGAGGAAGAAGAGCTCAGAAGACCAGCTCCATCACCTTGGTCACCTGTAGTTAGTCCTCAAAGCAGCAATAACAGTGAAACTCATCAGAATGGAGGCAGTGATATTGAAATGGATGAGCAACTTACACACAGAACGAAACAGATGCAACAGCAACTTTCAGACACAAAGAAATCCAAGCAAGGAAGTTCTGGCAAAACTGCCAACAGTGGTGAAGATGGAAGCAGTGGTCCTGGAAGCAATAGTAATGGATCTAGCAATGAGGTGAATTCTAGTAATGCAAGCCAGTCAGCTGAGCGCTCTGGCAATGAGGTACAGTCAGAAGACACTGCAGACTTGAAGCCCTTCAAGAAGATGAAGATCATGGTCATAATCCTCTTAAAAGTAGTTGTGGTACGGATCTTTGGAACAGAAAGTTAGAAAGTCAAGCAGGCATTTGCTTAGGGGATTCCCAAGGCCCATCAGCAAGCAATGGAACAGGAAAGGACCTGTTTTTTAACACTGAGCCAATGCCATCAGTAGATAATCAAATACAAATGCTGGATGCCTGTTCACACGCTGAAGACCCAGAACATATTTCAGAGGAAATGAATGCTGCTCATATAGCACAAGCATCTCAGGAATCTTGCAGTATTACACGCACTGGGGACTTTCTTGGGAGACGATTGGAAATGAATTATTTGCTTGTCGGCAATTTAGCATCACTAAATTCAGCATCACTACCACCACCACCACATCGTCATCACTACCATGATGGGCATATGGCTGATGATAAACTAAGTACAGATGATGTCAGTTGCAGTAGCTCCCAGGTCAGTGCAAAATCAGAAAAAAATATGGCTGATTTTGATAGTGAAGAATCTGGGTGTGAAGAGGAACTAGTTCAGATTCATTTCATAGGCAGAGCTACCATCTCATCTCTAACAACATCTTGCCAATGTAGCATCTATTTACCATGAACATCTTAATCAAGGACCTATAATTCATAAACATCAATTCAACAGTAATTCTGTGAAAGACATTAATTTGGATACTGTTTGCAAGAAAGGAAACACCTTGTGGTGGGATACAGTCCAAGATGATGATACAGTTAATCTTTCTGAAGGATTAATAAATGAAGCAGAGAAACTTCTCTGTTGCTTAGTATGTTGGTTTACAGATAGATCTGAATGAGATTCATTGAAGGTTGCCTTGAAAATTTAGGAAACAACAGGTAAATAGGAATTAAAAATTTTTTTATGCAGTAGTCAAAGTTCATTTTGTGTATTCTTATCAACTAGGTGTGGTGAATTCATAGCATTTAACGTACCATTATCAACCTATTTTTTAGTAATTGTGGTTTTCATATTAGGTTTAAAGACTTCCCTTACAGGGTTCATACTGGGCTGGTCAAAAAGTTCGTTCGGTTAATGAATATGTTGTTCAATAAAGTTCTTGGTGAAAATGAAAAATGTCCTTAAAACCCAACGAACTTTTTGGCCAACCCAATATTTTATCACTGTCTTGCTTTTATCAGTACTTTTCGGCACTTTTCTTGATTAGATCATCTCCAACAGAAACAAAGGAGTAATAGTAATACTTATTCTCTTCTTGACTCTGGGAACATAGTGGTGATTACTCTGGTTTCAAATTACAGTTAAATGTTCTTAAACTGTGTCACAGTGTATATAAAAGAAGCTAAATAAGTGACGTTAAACTGAAGCTGAAATATAAACATTTTGATTATGACACTGTTCTTTCATCTGGGGAATCTTTTGTGTTTTGACTTTTATAGTGCATAAAGAATTAGATTGGTGTTTCTTCTCTAGTTTGAATTCTGCTATATATTTATATACTTCTTATCGGGGCTCAAATGATTACCACAAGTTTCTTGATTTTCAGTTCTGTTCCACTGGTACAATTTCAGGTTTCCCTTGTCTTATACTGTTTTGATAATGTTGTCCCATTCTCTGACATAGAGAATTCAGTTATTAACTGAATATATTATATTACATCATATTGTACCATATTATATATTTTCAGCTTAGCTCTGCCCAGGCCTGATATAAATGTCTAATTTTATTGAATATTTAAGTGCTTCAAAATATTTATCTAGTTGAATTAGAAAAAGTATGTACAATATTTTATTTCCTACTTTTGGTCTTTAAAGGGTTATAATTTGAACAATCCCAATAGAAAAATTGCTTGTTCGTGCAGGTATAAGAAACCACTAATAACAGACCCCTGTTAGTGGATCAATTGCCTCATTTTGTATATACTCTTTAAAAGGAATGCTTTTCATGGCTGGATGATATTTGATCATTTACACAGATATCATGGCAGTTCATTTTAAAATGTTAGTTATCTTTTAAAAGTTTGTGTGAAACTGTCAAACAGTTTTTTAATGTGATTATATCCATTTATATTCCCCATATGTGCATCTGCATACCCTGTGACCCAGCAATTCCACTGTTAAGTGTGTGCCTTACAGAAATACATCTATAAGGTCAGCAAAAGACACATTCAAGAATGTTCATAGCAGCACTATTCAAAATAACTAGTCATTGTATAAACTATCCAATGCCAAAAAAGAATAGAAAAGAAAAATTAAATTGAGGACTGTTAAGCAAAATAATATATTGCAATAATAATAAATGAACTACAACTGCACGAAATAGTGTGGCTGAATCTCACAAACATTATGTTAAGTGAAAGAAGCCAGATATTAGAGTATACTTCTACTGCTCTGTTTATATAAGTTTAACAACAGGAAAATGATTGTATTCAATCAGGATAATGGTTACTCTTGGTCATTAGTGACTGGAAGGGGCACAATGAAAGCTTCTGGGATGCTGGTAATGATTTCTTTCTTGATGTGGGTGCTGGTTGCACAGGTATGTTCACCTCCTAATATTTTGCACTGTCACTTTGATTTACACATATTTTTGAATGTATACTTCAATTTTAAAAAAATATGCGAAAGATGCAAAAAAATTTTTTTAAGTGAAAAAACCCAAACTTAAGATTATCATATACATTTTTAAAGAGCCACTAAAATATTTTTATCATGGACTAATATAATCAACACAGGATATCAAATTTCTTTTAAAAAGCTTTGATTTACATGAATGAACCTTGCAAACATTATGCCAAGTGAAAGAAACCAGTCACTAGAGACCACATGTTGCGTGATTCCATTTATATGAAATGTCCAGAATTGGCAAGTCTACTCAGACAGAAAGTAGCTTAGTGGTTGCCTAGGGCTGAGGGCTGGCGGCAGAGGTGCCGGGGAAGGTTAGGGAATGATAGCTAACGGGTGTGGGTTTTTATTAAATTGCGGTGGTGGCTGCACAACTCTGCATATACTAAAAACCACTGAATCATACATTTTAAACAGGTGAGTTTTATGGTATGTGAATTATATCTCAACAAAACAGCTACCAAAAAAAAAAAAAGCTTTCAGTTTAAAGCCACGTGTCCCTCTCCCAATAATGATACTAGGTACAGATTTTTGCTTCACAAAAACATAACTTTTTTTCTTGTTCTAATTAAGCATGACAAGAAAAAAAACAATGGGAGATTAGTGAGTTTTTCTAAAACACCTAATAATGAGAACAATATGGCCATTACAAATCAAACATACAGAAATATCAATTGTAAATGTCCAGGGTAACAGATGATTACAGCTGATGAATGAAATGCCCAAATTTTAAAACTTCATTTAACCTATGGTTCAATCTTCTGGCCACCAGATCCCTTAATTAGAATACCTAATAAAATAGTAAAATGTATCGTTTCAATTTTAATTTATTTTTCTCTATCTTTGTCGCTCCTTTCCTGAAAATTCTGTGAAATACTCTGATGGAGAAAGAGAAAGAAAAGAGGGGAAAGAAATGGTCCTACCATAAATCATCTCTAGCTCAGAGCTGTCCAATATTTCTGCAATGATGGAAACATTTAATATCTACGCTGTCCAATAGAGTAGTCAACTTCCACATGTGGCTATTGAATGACAGAGAAACTGAATTTTAATTGTTTTTAATTTTAAGTTAAACTTTAATTTGACTAGTGGCTAGTGGCTACCATATTAGTGCAGGTTTAGATTAACCACAACTAAATATCAGTCTTAAGACATCTACATACTTATTATATTAAGAGGTCACTCACAAAAGATGAAGTAAAGTACATATGTTTAGGAGATCAATCAATAGACAAAATCAACTTCACAAACTCACCTGGCCATCTTCCATTTTGGCTTTTGGGTAGTTGAGGATTAGTTTTGTAGCTTGTTCCCACTTTGCATGTGTATCTTCCCAAGCCTGAAATGAAGGTAATTACCACTTGAAAGCAACTTTAAACCTAGAGCTAAAAATCAATCAGTAATAGGCAAGTCTCAAACCTGGTGCATATTATAATATCCTACTTGTAACATGTGCATATCTTAGATTTGCTTCAAAAGCTATTCCTGGTCACATACGCATAACACAAGGCTTCTAAAATTGAGGGTGGGGGCCTGAGAGGGATATTTCTGTTGCCAAGGGCATACCTCAGTGTTTCCTGCAGTGGGATGCTCAATTCGCCGCAGTAATGCCATAACTCTTTTCTGAAGTGCTGCTCTTCCTAAGCAAAGACAACAACAAGTCAACCTACTGCACTTAGAGCCCTGCTTGCCAACGGAGAACCTGGCAAGCCCAACCCAAAGGCAGAATAGGAGGAGTGGAATGAATACTTCAAATGATAAAGGTGAACACTTCCTTTTACCAGCCTCACAGGAAAGGGGCACTTAACTGGGACCCCACAATGTCCACAGCCTAAAATAGCTACTCCCACCTAAACTTACTCATAACATGTGCCAATGTTTTTAAAACTTCACTACATACAGTTCCGGCAGAGTAAATTATATAATCTATAACTGAAAGCAATTTATACTGCCAGTTTTTAAACAAATGTATATGGCATATTAAAAACTCAGTGAGAAATTAACAACTTATCTCAGATACTATTTACTTTCACCTTATCTTGTGCAGAAAAGGATTTCAGGTAAGCTATCTGAATTAGCCCTGTAAACTTACAAAGTAGTAATCTTAAATACATTCCTATGTTCCTAGAGCAATCAGACGTCACGTGATTCAAGGCAGACTGAGTGAAAAAACATTACCCATGATTTACCTGTTGACATCATATTGCTGACAGAGGCAAACTCCATGAATGTGTTATAGTTGGGCAAGAAGTTGTGCACTGACACTTCATCCACCCCACAACGGATATCCGCTTCCTCACAGAGGTGACGAAAACAGGACATGGCAACCAGAACAGCTTCAGTGTCAGGGCTCCACAGAAACATGTACAGGGCCACTTCTAGTTTGGTCTGGGCTTGTCGGCATATTGGCGGGGTTCCGCTGTACCCTGCTGCACTATCCTGGGAGTCAGGAGTGGGAGGAAAATATTTGCAACTTACATAATTTTACTTACAAAACCCAATAATACAACAAGCTGTGTACCAGATACGTCTGCATACAATAACTCACAAGAGCTTTTCCCCTTTAACCATGATAGGATTTTCAAACCTCAAAATATCTCACCTAAATGGGAACTCAGATTATTTGGACCAACACAATACTACTATCTGTTCAATTTCAACTAGAATAGGTATCCTTTCCAGATCCCAGAAATGTAGATTAAGTCTAATATGAACACAAATAAAACAGGCACAACATAAATCTACTCAATGAAAAATATAATACACTTCTCAGTCAATCATAAACGACAAAGGAAGAGGAAGCAACATGAAATTCTATCCACCCTGAGGAAAGAAATAAAATAATCATGCTGCAAAACTGACTTAACAAAGGACATGAATAAGAACTGAACATTACTGTAGAAGATACATTGGGCTCTGGATAACATATTCCCATAACACGAAATAGAGAAATCCTCATTTACAAAATGAATGCAAATTCTGCAGGTTAGACAAGAGTAAATACCACACTGCTTAGTAGTTGTTTTTTTTTCCTTCAACTGAAGATTATGTTGTAAATTATGGATTAAAAAAAAGCTTTGGTCTGAAAAAGAAACTCTAATCATTTGATATTTTCACTTGTATTATGATTTATTTTTAAAGGGAATTATGGACACAGAAGTCATGAAAACACTTACGCATAACATCAAGCAACATGCTTTTTTTTCCCCAGTAAATCTGTACTCTTTTTAGTTGACAGAACTTTTAAACTTCTGGGGTATGAATGGTCTTTCTTATGGGATAGAGTTATAATAATTATAGGTATCAGTTAAAGCTTAAAAGTGTCAAAAAATCAAGTGCTGTTTACACATAATCTCATTTAATCCTCACAACAATTCTGGGGCAGAAATTATTATTATCCCCATTTTAAAGTCAAGGAACTGAATCACAGAGATGTTAGGAACTTGCCTGAGGGTCCACAAAGAGCAGTAACAGAACTACAAGCTAAGCAGTTCTTCACTATGCTATATTACCTAGTTGAAATTTACCCAAGTTCATTCGGAAAAAAATACAGAGCACAGATGATGATACAAGAAAACTACAAAAGAAACTCCTTACCATGGATGAATTTCCTTTTCCCTTTCGGAGAGAGGTTCCAGGAGTACAAGTACGTAGTAATTCTTCATGATCCATGGACACCTGACTGGGATTTCCACTTGAAGGAACATCACATCCTACTCCATAAAGGAAGAGAAAGTGACAGGAACTTCTATCTGCTTGCTAGAAAGAAAAAATAAGCTTTTTCAAAGTACTGATAACCAAGAGAAATAAATATTTAATATAAGTTGTCTTTCTGTTTGAGACTATCCTGGAAAACCTCTCCAACTCCTGTTCCCCTCACATTGAAGAACATTCACTAGAAACCCAGTAGTACAAATAATGTTTCCTCGATATCTCTGAAACTCCTCTCAGTTTTCCACTCTTCAAATCATCAGAATCAACAGATTCTAGAAATGTAAATTAACGTTTCTAGGTTTAACAGAGACACAAGTAAAACATCAACAACATAAAGCTACCACATGAAAAATATAATGTACTTCTTGGTCAATTAAAAACGACTAAGATTGCCTCCCGTAAGATTTATAACCTGTGCTATGGTCAGGATAACTGGAAGTTGACTCTTTTGAGATTAAGTTCCTCTGGACCAGAATTAACACTGGTATATAAGCCATATATAAGAGTGACCTCACTGACCAGAAGACTACAGATTCATTACTGGATTACTAATGCTTGTACTCCAGAGAATTATACCACAGGCAAGGGCATGAAACATGAAACATCTTGTTCCTTATCTTTGGAATAATGCCAAATTCCACTATATTAACACACTAAGATAAGCCAGATATAAATAAATCCAACTTACCATTAGCCCATTTCTAAATAAAGAAAATTTAACAAGTTGCATGGTACACTGAAAAGCATACGCATTTGATACATTTAAGATTTCTCATAGATTTTATCCATTCTAGAAATGGATAAAAATTCACTGAATCAAGTACTCCTAAAACTATGCTGTAATAGAAGAACTTTTTAATTGACTAATTATAGAAACTTTATGTTAAAAAAAAATTAAGGCTCTTCTCTAGCCCCCAAAACCTTGTCACCATACTTCAATAGCTCAGGATCAAAACTTTTCACTCAACCCCAAGGAAGAAGATGCCTGATATTTTCAAGAGGTAAAAGCTTTCTCGCAGAAATATAAATAAACCTAGATTGAGGGCCCTCAATCTCTTCCCTTCAGTTTCTTTACATATACAGATAGATAACATTCTCTGGACTAGCCTAGCCATAGGATTCAAGTCTTATGTATGAACTTGAGAGGAGAGATAGACTATGTTGTTACTCAATCTTCTTTGGTTATAGCAGCCCCCACTCCTCCTAGCACTGCCCCACAGAGTCCTGATTAACTCAGCTAGACTTTATCAGGATTGTGGCTTTAAGGCTAAAGGCTCAGAATAATTTTTGAAGAGTTGATTTGTCAGCCATTGTCTTCTGCACAAAATTTCCCTTGAAGACTGTAGGAGAGAGGAGCTGAATTAGGACTTAATTTGGCTAATAAACATTTCCTTAATCTCTTCTCATTACCATTCCAAATATTCTTCCATTATGAAAGATGTCATTTTGCTTACCTTATTTTTAAGAAGAAATTTATTCCTGCAGATCAAAATTTCCCGCAACCATTTGAGAATTTCTGTGCTACTAAGCATTTGATGGCTAGTTAATTTCTTGCAGATGTAAAAAAGCATTTGTGAGCTGCAGAAACAAAGTTCACTGTTACCAGCATTGTCAACAAACAACGTAATGCAGATAAAATCAGTCCATAAGAATGGCATTCTCTAATAATGGACAAAGTCTAGAGAAGCTTATTTTCCTTTCCAGGATTTGTTTTAGAGAAATGGTTATCAAAATGTTAATAGCATGATCATCAAAGGATGTAAGTATATGGATTACGTTAAAAAAAAAAAAAAAAAAAAAGCAAGTACTTCTAAGCCCCCTACTCTCCCAACTCCCAGCTGTTTCATCCATGCATCTCATCCTTGCAGAGGACTCAAGAAAAAATTATAGAGCACAGACTGTATGTGAACCTAATGCTCTAGAGCAGGGGTCTGCAAATGACTGCCTGCAGGCCAAATCCAGTCCATCATTTGCCTTCGTAAATAAAGTTTTAGTGGAACATGGTCACACCCCACTCATTCATTTACATATGGTCTATGGCTGCTTTCATGTCCCACCAGCAGAACTGAATAGTTATAAAAGACACTACCTGGCTCACAAAGCCTAAAATATTGACTACCTGGCCCTTTAGAGAAAAAGTTTCCTTATTCCTACTCTAGAGCTGCACTGTCCAACACAATAGCCACTAGCCAGCCACATGTGGCTACTGAGCACTTGAAATATGGCTTGTCTAAATTAAGACGTCCTGTAAGTATGAAACATAATAAATTTTGAAGACTTTGTTAAAAAAAGAATGTAAAATATCTTATTAATAACTTTTATATTAATTACATGTTGAAAAATATTATATATATACTGGGTTAAAAAATATACTATTAAAATAAATTTTACCTGTTTCTTTTTACTTTTGAACGTGGCAACTAGAAAATTTTAAATTACATATGTGGTTCACATTACATTACTATCAAAAAGCATTGCTTCAGACTCTAGGATTTAACTCAGATGCCAAGTGACTTGGTGTACCCACTTCTATTATAAGAAAATGACAAAACCTGAGGCTTACACACTTACATTTTCCTCAATGTGTTACCTCTGTGCTCACTGAAAGGTAATAATTTATATAACCAAGGAAATAAATTATAAAATTTATATATATTTTGCCTTCTAAGCAGATATTCAGTATTAATTCATCCACCAAAAACACTGGTATTATCGGAAATGTATGAAAGATCACAGTTTAGAAAACTGAAATAAACTATTAACATTACAAAATTTTAATACTCTAAGCTTATAACTGTAAAAATCAATTTAAAACACAGTTGTAACCACATAAAATCCGAAATAGAAGAGAACATGCCAAATAACAGTACTTATGTTTAGATAATGAAATTTAGCACAATTTTTAAAAATTTATTTTCTAAACTGCTGTGACAATGTTCTTACAGTTAAAACAAGAAATAATCTAATAATTTCAAGTCAAATAAAATACAAACTCATAAAACCTCTGGAGGTATAAATGAATAAAGTTTTATAATAAACTAAGTACTACAGAGTTAATATTCAAAGACAAAAAATACAAAATAAAATTTTAAATTGAATTAAAAAATAACAGTGCATATACCTGATTTCCCAAAATGTTTCTACAGGAGCATCAGGATTCCACAAATCAATGCTATCTAACTGATGAAGAACCAACAGAGCCTGAATTTTTAAAAAAGAGAAAGAGAAGACTTATTCAAAAGAGTTTTGGTAAACATAACACTGGAGTATTTATTTTACAAATGCTAACAAATTGAGCTACTTAATTGTATCCTCAACACACAGTATAGGGCACAACAGAAAAACTCTGAAGAACCAAAATCTCTAGGGGATTATATGTATTATATATATATAATGTATATATATAAAAAATGAAGTTACTTTATTCCTATCAGTCTTACTTTAAATGGCATATACACATAAGTTATATACTGATGAATTCAGAAGAGCAATATACATGTGTAAAAACTTCTTTAAGACACAAACAAAATAATTTCAATAAGTATCAAAGAACTCTATGGAAAGCAAAAATAATCCCCAAATAAGGAGATCTCTCCAAAACTAATACACACAAAAATATTTTACCTCAAGACAATATGGTACTGGCACAAAAACAGAAATATAGATCAATGGAACAGGATAGAAAGCCCAGAGATAAACCCACACACCTATGGTCACCTAATCTATGACAAAGGAGGCAAGGATATACGATGGAGAAAAGACAGTCTTTTCAATAAGTGGTGGTGGGAAAACTGGACAGCTACATGTAAAAGAATGAAATTAGAACACTCCCTAACACCATACACAGAAACTCAAAATGGATTCGAGACCTAAATGTAAGACCGGACACTATAAATCTCTTAGAGGAAAACATAGGAAGAACACTCTTTGACCTAAATCACAGCAAGATCTTTTTTGATCCACCTCCTAGAGTAATGGAAATAAAAACAAAAATAAACAAATGAGACCTAATGAAACTTAAAACCTTTTGCAAAGCAAAGGAAACTACAAACAAGACGAAATGACAACCCACAGAATGGGAGAAAATATTTGCAAACAAATCAATGGACAAAGGATTAATCTCCAAAATATATAAACAGCTCATGCAGCTCAGTATTAAAAAAACAATCAACCCAATCCAAAAATGGGCAGAAGACCTAAATAGACATTTCTCCAAAGAAGACGTACAGATGGCCAAGAAGCACATGAAAAGCTGCTCAACATCACTAATTATTAGAGAAATGAAAATCAAAACTACAATGAAGGGGGCTTCCCTGGTGGCGCAGTGGTTGAGAATCTGCCTGCCAATGCAGGGGACACAGGTTCGAGCCCTGGTCTGGGAAGATCCCACATGCCGCGGAGCAACTGGGCCCGTGAGCCACAGCTACTGAGCCTGCGCGTCTGGAGCCCGTGCTCCGCAATAGGAAAGGCCGCGATAGTGAGGGGTCCGCGCACCGCGATGAAGAGTGGCCCCCGCTTGCCGCAACTAGAGAAAGCCCTCGCACAGAAACGAAGATCCAACACAGCCAAAAATAAATAAATAAATAAATAAATAAATAAATAAATAAATATTAAAAAAAAAAAAAACTACAATGAAGTACCACCTCACACCAGTTAGAATGGGCATCATCAGAAAATCTACAAACAACAAATGCTGGAGAGGGTGTGGAGAAAAGGAAACCCTTTTGCACTGTTGGTGGGAATGTAAATTGATACAGCCACTATGGAGAACAGTATGGAGGTTCCTTAAAAAAGTAAAAATAGAATTACCATATGACCCAGCAATCCCACTACTGGGCATATACCCAGAGAAAAGCATAATTTAAAAAGACACACGCACCCCAATGTTCACTGCAGCACTATTTACAACAGCCAGGTCATGGAAGCAACCTAAATGCCCATCAACAGATGAATGGATAAAGAAGATGTGGTACATATATACAATGGAATATCACTCAGCCATAAAAAGGAACGAAATTGGGTGATTTGTAGAGACGTGGATGCATCTAGAGACTGTCATACAGAGTGAAGTAAGTCAGAAAGAGAAAAACAAATATCATATATTAATGCATATATGTGGAACCTAGAAAATGGTACATATGAACCGGCTTGCAGAGCAGAAATTGAGACACAGAAGTAGAGAACAAACGTATGGACGCCAAGGGGGGAAAGCGGAGTGGGGTGCGGGTTGTGGTGTGATGAATTGGCTGACTGGGATTGACATGTATACACTAATGTGTGTAAAATGGTTGACTAATAAGAAAAAAAAATAATTAAAAAATAAAAAAATAAAAAATAAAGTCAGGCCATAAAGTTTGAAAAAAAAAATTTTACTTCTAGGCCATAAGATAAAGTAGAAGTTATCTTATTTGCCACAAATTCTTTTGGAACAGACAGGACAAATTATTTTTCAAAAAGGAGAGAGGGGGAGGAAAATAGATTTTGTATTTCATAGCAGATTATTCATCCTAAAATACCTCAATTGACCACAGAATTGAAATTGGATTTGGCTCACAGAACATTAACAGGAATATACAACTAATATACAAAAACACTACTATTAAATAAATTAATGCCATCAAGGGTATAAAGAGTAAAACTAGACTCTTCCTTCAAACCAGCCCTATCCTAACTCCAGCTCCACAACGTTTCCCCCAGACGCACACTGTTGAGCTCTGCACATTCTTCTCAGTCCTTGGTCAGCACATTTGGAGATTCTTTACTCCCCTTTAAAGCCTTTTATTAAAATTCCAATGAAACACTGTTTGGAACACATAATGAGATCTGATTTCTTCTCTTAAAACCAAATTAAATGCATAAACTGCAAATACAGCTGCAATGATAACCTGCCTCACATTAGGAAAAATAAGTAAATTTCTAACCTTGTTCAACTTTGTAACTCCATAAGTTATAAATTATATAAACACCAGACCTATATTTTCTTATTTCAAATACTTTCACTGTAATTATTTTGAGATGTTTAGTGAAAACTGCAATTCGTTGTGAGAATCTTCAAGAATTATATAGGTTATACCTCTCATATTAAGGAAAAACAGCACAAATTAACATTCAATTTTGTTACTATTGTGCAAAAATTTAGTACAATTTACTGACACTTTAAAGTGGCAAATTCTGTAACATTTTTGTTTGACAAAACATTTTTTTGAAATATTCAAAGAAAATGTGTTAGCCTTTTCTCTGCCTTAATATGAATGTTTTCCTTTTCATGTTCCTTTCCATTTTAAAATTTTCCACATATATTTTAACAAAACTGTAAACACAGTATACTCATTTGACATTTCATAAATATTTTTCCATATTGCTATGTGATCTGCATGGTTTAATGGATTTTTTTGAATTTTTGAATTTTATTTTATTTTTTTATACAGCAAGTTCTTATTAGTTATCCATTTTATACATATTAGTGTATATATGTCAATCAGTTCACCAAATTGAAATATCATTCTCTTGTTATTGAATATTAACACATTCTCTTACTAGTGAATATTTAAAATTCTCCTAATGTTCTATTACAAATAAGAGCAATAAGCATATATGTGTGCAGCTTTTTCCTTTTAACCTACATTCACAGGATTAAAAAACTACAGGATTGGAATTATTTGGACAGAAAAATGGACATCTGTATAGCTCCTGCTAAATACTGTCAAATAGCCTTCCAAAAAGAATGTAAAGTATATACTGTTTTATAGAACCAACAGCAATGTACACAAATACAAGCAATGAGTGTAACAATGAGTGCTGAAACACTTTTGGTAAAATAAAGCATAAATAATGAAGTAGCAAATCTTAAATATATAGTTCAATGAAGTTTCACAAATGAATATACCTCATATAACCATTACCCAGATCAACATTATTAACACTCAGAAGCCTTTTTCACATTCCCTTCCGGTCATCAGCTCTTGACAAAGGTAGCCACTGTTCTGACTTCTATCACCATAGGTATTTTTGCCTGTTTCTGAACTTTATATAAATAAAGGGAATCATACAGCATGTTCTCTTTTGTGTTTGGCTGTTTTCACTCAATATTATGTCTGTGAGATTCAACCATGCTTTGTACTTAGTGGTAGCTTGTTCTTTTTGCATTGCTTTAATAAGTGGAATGATAATGTTGATACATTTGAGTTGTTTCCAGCGTTTCTGCCTACTACAAATTATGCTGCTATTAATATTTTTGTACGTGTCTTCTGGTAAACATACATATACATTTCTGTTGGATACATACCTAGGAGGAGAATTGCTAAGTCATATGTTTAGCTTTTGTAGATATATTACAAAACAATTTTTAATGATGGCTGTACTAATTTACTTTCTTACGAGCAGGATATGAGTAAAAACAAAGCACAGTTTGATCCTTGAACAATGAGGTTAGGGGTGCTGACCCCCCCATGCAGTAAAAAATGCACATATAACTTTTGACTCTCTAAAAACTTAACTACTAATAGCCTACTGTTGACTGGAAGCCTTACCAATACCATAGTCGATTAACACAAATTTTGGATGTCATATATATTATATACTATATTCTTACAATAAAGCTAGTAAAAAGAAAATGTTGTTAAAAAATCATAAAGAAAAAACATCTATAGTACTGTACTGTATTTATCGATACTGTAAGTTTACGTCATGTTTACAAGATGAATCAGCTTTTTCTGTAACAATGATGGCATCTTCGATAATGTAATCCTTCCAGACTTTCATGATGTTCTCTCTATTTGGGTTCTCTTCCATAGCGTTGACAATCCTTTTCACAGAGTACCGAGTGTAACGAGCCTTAAAGGTCCTTATGAACCTTTGATCTAGAGGCTGAATTAGAGACATGTTTGGGGCAATCAGGCCACTTCGACACCTTCAGTGTTAAACTCACGGAGTTCCAGGTGGCCAGGGGCATAGTCCAGTATCAAAAGAACTTTAAAAGGTAGCCCCGTACTGGCAAGGTACTTCCTCATTTCAGTGACAAAGCATTGATGGAACTAATCCAGAAAAAGGGTTCTCACTGTGCAGGCTTTCTAGCTGTACAACCAAAAGAATAGCAACTGGTATCTATCTTTTCCCTTCAAGGCTTGGAAGTTAGAAGCTTTATAAGTAAGGGCAGTTCTGATCATAAACCCAACTGCATTTGCACAAATCCTGGTGCTTGCTTCTCTTCCTTACTAATAAATGTCCTTTGTGGCATTTTTTTCTAGAGTAGGGCACTTTCATCTGCATTATAAACCTGTTCAGGCTTACATTCCTTCTCCTCAATGATTTTCTTAATGGCGTCTGGGAACTCATCTGCTGCCTCTTGGTCAGCAGAAGCTGCTTCTCCTTTACCTTGACATTTTTAAAGCCAAACCTCTTTCTAAAATTATCAAATGATCCTTTGCTGGCATTAAATTCTCCAGCTTTTAGATCCTTCACTTTCCCTTTTGCTTCAAATTGTCAGATAAAGACTTCACTTTTTCTCGAATCATACTGAAGTCAATAGGTATACCTTTCTTATAGCAATCCTGCACCCACATTAAAGCTGCCTTTTCAATACAAGATAAAAAGATATTTCACAAAAAGTGCAAGGTTTCATGCCACCTGGAGTATCTGCAGCAACAGCTTCATGAATTTCCATTCCCCCCTCCAACCAATAGTCCTTACGCTGGATTCATTTATCTTGAAATGGCAGACAACCACAGCTGTCTACAATCTACAGCACGTATCAAACAATTCAACTTCTTGTAATGTCATGACTTCTTTCTGCGTTCATCACTAGTGGCACTTCATATGGGTCACATGGTGTTATTCAAAGTATGTTACTGCACTAAGAATGATGAAAAATACACGAGAACCTCAAGAGATCGCTTTTTACTGATACACAATTTACTGGAGAGATAAACTGCTCATGCAGAGACTATGAGCCTCACATAGCATTTTAAGAGGATACTCATGACACTTGAGCTCACCAAAATAGTAACAAAATGCAGTTATGAAATTATTACAGTAGTACAGTATGTACTAGTTGATTTTATGCAGTTATGATTTAATACTGCATCTGTACATTTGTTTATATTTCTTTTGACTGTGAAAGATGCCATGTACAGTCTGTAAGTGTGTGTGTAAGTTTTGATAAATTTTAACTTTTTATAATAGATTTATAAATGATAATATATGGATAAACAAGGTCTTCTGTATAGCACAGGGAGCTACATTCAATATTCTGTGATTAAAACGTAACAGAAAAGAACATTAAAAAAAAAGAATGTATATATATGTATAACTGAATCACCTTGCTGTACAGTAGAAATTAACACAACATTGTAAATCAACTATATTTCAATTAAAAAAAGTAAAAAAGTGTAATAAAATAAATGACCCAAAAAATGATAATACAGACTGGTATCCATATATATTTTATGTCATGACATACCTTTTTCTTAATTTTTTTGGTATTTCTAGGTTAGTAATTCATCGGCAAGTTTTTTCAAATGGTCGCAAATACTCAAAAGGTTTTCCAACATATTTTTTGAAAATCTGCGTACAACTGGACCTGCACAGTTCAAACCCATGTTGTTCAAGCGTCAACTGTATAGTCATTTGATCTTTCATAAACCTTTTTGTTATCTGCTATCTAGCTTAATTTCAATGTAGTCATAAAAAAAATTGGGGGTAATTTCAATCCTTCAAAATTTGTTGAGACTTGCATTATGCTCAAGATATACTAAATGTTCCACATGTACTTGAAAAGAAAATGCATTTATTGAATGCAGTGCTCTCTAAGTGTCAAATAGGTCAAATCTGATAACCATGTTGTTCAGATCTTCTACCCTTACTATTTGTTTGCTTGCTTATTCTGTCAGATACTGAGAAAAGTATGCTCAAGTATCCCACTATAACTGTATTTGTCTATCTCTCCTTTTACTTTACATGTCTTTATATATTTAGAAATTTTATATTTTTGCTTTATATATTTTAAATCTTTGTTATTAGACTCATATAAAGTTTTATCTTCTGGATGGATTAGAACCTCTGCAATAATGAGATGTCTCTCTTTATCATCCAACATAGGACCACCTAAATACATAAAGCAAATATTAACAGACATAAAGGGAGAAACTGACAATAACATAATAATAGTAGGTGATTTTAACACACCATTTACATCAACGGACAGATCATCCAGACGGAAAACCAATAACGAAACACTGGCCTTAAACAACACATTAGTTGATATCAACTAACAGATATGTAGAAAACATTCCATCCAAAAGCGGCAGAATACACACTCTTTTCCAAGTGTACATAGAACATTCTCCAGGATAGATCACATGTTAGGCCACAAAACAAGTCTCAGTAAACTTAAGAAAACTGAAATCATATCAAGCATCTTTTCCAACCACAACACTATGAGACTAGACACCAACTACAAGAAACAAACTACAAAAAACACAAACATATGGAGGCTAAACAATATGCTACTAAACAACCAATGGGTTACTGAAGAAATCAAAGAGGAAACAAAGATACCTGCAGACAAATGAAAATGAAAACACGACGATCCACGAAAATCTATGAGATGCAGCAAAAGCAGTTCTAAGAGAGAAGATTACCTCAGTTCTAAGAGGAAGCCTAGCACAGGAAATAAGAAAAATCTGAAATAAGCAAGTTAAACTTACACCTAAAGGGACGAGAAAAAGAAGAACAAACAAAACCCAAAGTTAGTAGAAGAAAAATCATAAAGATCAGAGCAGAAGTAAGTGAAACAGAGACTAAAAAAGCAATAGAAAAGATCAATGAAACTAAGAGCAGTTCTTTGAAAAGATAAACAAAATTGATAAACCTTTAGCCAGCCTCATCAAGAAAAAAACGGGAGAGGGCCTAAAAGAATAAAATCAGAAATGAAAAAGGAAAAGTTACAACTGATACCACAGAAATACAAATGATCATAAGAGATTACTATGAACAATTATATGCCAATAAAATGGACACCTGAGAAAAAAACAAATCCCTAGAAATGTAGTCTCCAAGACTAAATCAAGAAGATATAGAAAATATGAACAGACCAATTACCAGTAATGAAACTGAATCAAAATAAAAAAAATTCTCAACAAACAAAAGTTCAGGACCAGATGGCTTCACAGGTGAATTTTACCATTTAGTGAAGAGTTAACACCTATCCTTCTCAAACTATTGCAAAACATTGCACAGGAAGGAATGCTTCCTCACTCATTCTACGAGGTCACCATCACCCTGATACCAAAATGAGACAAAGCTATGACAAAAAAGAAAATTACAGGCCAATATCATTGGTGAACACAGATGTAAAAATTCTCAACCAAATATTAGCAAAATGAATTCAACAATACATTAAAAGATCACAGGGCTTCCCTGGTGGCGCAGTGGTTGAGAATCTGCCTGCCAATGCAGGGGACACGAGTTCGAGCCCTGGTCTGGGAAGATCCCACATGCTGTGGAGCGACTAGGCCCATGAGCCACAATTGCTGAGCCCACACGTCTGGAGCCTGTGCTCCGCAAGAAGAGAGGCCACGATAGTGAGAGGCCCGTGCACCGCGATGAAGAGTGGCCCCTGCTCGCCGCAACTAGAGAAAGCCCTCGCACAGAAATGAAGACCCAACACAGCCATAAATAAATAATTAAAAGAAAAAAAAAAAAAAGATCACACACCATGATCAAATGGGATTTATCCCAAGGATGCAAGAATGTTTTTTTTATATCCACAAATCAATCAATGTAATACACGCCACATTAACAAAACTGAAGAATAAAAATTATATGATCATCTCAATAGATGCAGAAAAGGCTTTTGATAAAATTCAACATCCATTTATGATAATAACTCTCAGGAAAGTGGGCACAGAAGGAGCATACCTCGACATAATAAAGGCCATATGCAACAAACCCACAGCTAACATCATACTCGATGGTGAAAAGCTGAAAGCATTTACTTGTAAGATCAGGAACAAGACAAGGATGTCCACTCTTGCCACTTTTATTTGACATAGTTTTGGAAATCCTAGCCACAGCAATCAGAGAAGAAAAAGAACTAAAAGAAATCCAAATTGGAAAGGAAGAAGTAAAACTGTCACTGTTTGCAGATGACGTGACGCTATACATAGAAAATCCTAAAGACACTACCAAAAAACTATTAGAGCTCATCAATGAATTCAGTAAAGTTGCAGGATGCAAAATTAATATACAGAAATCTGTTGCATGTCTATACACTAAATACGAACTATCAGAATGAGAAATTAAGGAAACAATTCCCATTTACCATTGCATCAAAAAAATAAAATAAAATAAAATACCCTGGAATAAACCTACTTAAGGAGGCAAAAGACCTATACTCTGAAAACTATAAGACACTGATCAAAGAAACTGAAGACAACACACAGATGGAAAGATACACCGTGTTCTTGGATTGGAAGAATCAATACTGTTAAAATGACCATACTGGCCTTCCCTGGTGGCGCAGTGGTTAAGAATCCGCCTGCCAATGCAGGGGACATAGGTTCGAGCCCTGGTCCAGGAAGACCCCACATGCTGGGGAGCAACTAAGCCCGTGCACCACAACTACTGAGCCTGCGCTCTAGAGCCCGTGAGCCACAACTACTGAGCCCATGTGCCACAACTACCGAAGCCCGTGTGCCTAGAGCCCGTGCTCCGCAACAAGAAAAGCCACCACAATGAGAAGCCCGGGCACCGCAATGAAGAGTAGCCCCAGCTCGCCGCAACTAGAGAAAAGCCCGCGCGCAGCAACGAAGACCCAATGCAGCCAAAAATAAGTTAATTAATTAATTAAAAAAAAAAAACAATGGAAGAAAATAAGTGGTGCTGGGAAAACTGGACAGCTACATGTCAAAGAATGAAATTAGAACACTCTCTAACACCATATACAAAAATAAACTCAAAATGGATTAAAGACCTAAATATATAAGGCCAGAAACCATAAATCTTCTAGAGGAAAACATAAGCAGAACACTCTTTGATATAAATGGTAGCAGTATTTTTTTAGATCTGTCTCCTAAAGCAAAGGAAATAAAAGCAAAAATAAACAAATGGGACCTAATTAAACTTAAAAGCTTTTGCACAACAAAGGAAACCATTGACAAAATGCAAAAACAGCCTACTGAATGGGAGAAAATATTTGCAAACTATATGACTGATAAGAGATTAATATTCAACATATATAAACAGCTCATACAACACAACGTCAAAAAAACAAACAACCCGATTTTAAAAATGGGCAAAAGAACTGAATACATATTTTTCCAAAGAAACATACAGATGGCCAACAGGCATATGAAAAGATACTCAATATCAGTAATCATCAGGGAAATGCAAATCAAAACCACAGTGAGATATCACCTCACATCTGTCAGAATGAACCAAAAGAACACAAATAACAAATGTTGATGAGGATATGGAGAAAAGGGATCCCTTATACATTGTTGGTGGGGATGTAAACTCGTGCAGCCACTGTGGAAAACAGTTTTTTTCTCAAAAAATTAAAAATAGAACTACCATATGACCAGCAATTCCACTCCTGGGTACATATCGGAAAGAAAAAAAATACTAATTAGAAAAGATACATACACCCCAATGTTTATAGTAGCATAACTTACAACTGCCAAGATATGGAAACAACCTAAGTGTCCATTCATCCAACAGATGAATAGATAAAGAAGATGTGGTAATGAATACATATACATACAACAGAATACTACTCAGCCATAAAAAGGAAAGAAATTTTGCCATTTGCAGCAACATGGATGGACTTAGCAGGCATTATGCTAAGTGAAATAAGTCAGACAGAGAAAGACAAATACTTTATGATATCACTTATATGTGGAATCTAAAAAATCCAACAAACTAGTCAATATAACAAAAAAGAAGCAGACTCACAGATACAGAGCCCAAACTAGTGGTTACCAATGGGAGGGAGTTTGGGGGGCAGGCAATACAGGGGCTGGGGAGTGGAAGGTACAAACTATTGGGTGTAAGATAGGCTCAAGAATGTATTGCACAACATGGGGAATATAGGTAATATTTTGTAGTAAATGGAAAGTAACCTTTAAAAATTGGATAAAAAAAATTTTAAACAAAATTAAAATTAAAGAAAAAATTTAAAAGGAATAGATTAAAAAAAGGAATGTACGTAGTTACAACTTTACCTTCAAGAGCCTAGAATTCATTTTCCCCTTACCTCCATTGCTTCCTGAGCAATCTCTGGCATGTGTGACTGAGGAACCAGTTGGACGAGCCCTGTAATTAATTCTGCGGTACTGCCTTGAGTTTCAGGCCCCTGTTTTCTTGGATTCTGCAAAGAAAAAAGCAAATTTCAATTAAAAAAAAAAAATCGCTGGACACAGGTTGAAGGGTGGAGGGAATGGAGGCTGACTGCTAATGGGTTCTAGGTTTATTTTTGAGGTGATGAAAATGTTCTAGATGTTCTAGAACTAGATAGTGGTGATGGCTACACAGCCTTGTAAATATACCAAAACCAGTGAATTGTATACTTTAAACAGGTAAAAACTTCATGGTATGTGAATTTTACCTCAAAAATAATAATAATTGTGGGATTTAAAAAAAAAAATCAAAACTGCTTTTGTTAAGAATTCTCTTAATCTACATCTATACTTGTTCATTAATGTGAATAATATCCAGAGAAAATCCTAATTAAAAGAAAACAAAAACTAGGTATTAGCTTTTTAGTTAAGAAATTACATCAATAATGGAAGTAAATAATTTTTTTTCAGCAGCACTACATTGGCTAAATAATATACCTCTGATTTGGAACTTCTGGTTTGGGATCTTAAAATTGTTGTGATGAAAGGCAGAGAATGTGCATGCTTGATGAGGACTACACGATTATCCTGTGTAGCCCTCTTTTCCAGTACAAGGACCTACCCAAATCCACACAGGGCTAGAATCCACACCTCCAGATACCCATACTTCAGGCTTTTTCATTGTGGAAAGACATTGTATACAAAACAAAGCGGTATATAAATGTGAGTGTCTACCTACTTAAAGAGACTAAAATGCTTCCTGTAACTTGGAAGAATCTATTTACAGTTCAAGCATATATGGTTCATTTAAGTGAGGCCAATACAATTAGTGCCCGTATTTTATTTTGTTAACTACACACTCTTTCCCATTACAACAATTAAGGTAAGCCCTTACCCCAGTGTATCTATAATTCAAAAACTGTTTGCCTATTTTTCTGACATTTGTATTCATTCATTAATAACCCAATAACATTTACTGAACACCAAAGACACAACAAGTAAAAAAGACATGTTTCCTACCCTCTTGGAACATGTAGTCTGGTGGGAAAGACAAACATCAATAAAATAATTAGATCAACAAGTTTAAATTGCAAATGAGAAAGAACCATGAAGTTACATGCTGCTATGAGCACCTGTAACAGGGAAATGCGGTATAGGCAGGGATGCTTCCTTAGGGCAGTGATAACAGCTCAGAACTAGGAATTACTATGTCAAGAGGATAGGGAAGCATTCTGTAGGCAGAGGAACTGCAAGTGCATGGATAAGCATGAAGGAATGTAGTAAGAGGGAGTGAAAGGCCGTCATGACTAGAGTAAAAAAGACAAATATAATGCTAGATGTTGCAGAGATGGTAGGTGGGAGTCAAACGCTGCAAAACCATGTAGGTCTATTTGGAGTTTGCTTTATTCCCAAAGCAACCTCAACTAAAAGGTTTTAAGCTGGGCAGGAAGCATAAGATTTGTTTTTTGAAGATATCACTGTAACTTCAGTGCAGAGAAATGATTAAAAGCAACAGATGATGCAAGCTGAGCAATTAGGAGGCTTGAAAAATTGAGAGTAGTATGAATTAGGATAGAGAGGTAGAGATAGAAGACAATAAAATCACATTACTTTAAAAAACCATGACTGAAATCACTTAATAGTTATTCCTATATTTATCCTATTTACTAAGATTTAGATTTTTATAGGTAAAATATAAAATAAATATTTACAATGAATCTTTCACTATTTTAACTTACCTTTGATTACTCTGAGAAAAGTTGTTTAACCACTAGATGGCAGCAAAGAAAATAATTTCTATTTTAAATGCTCTTTTTCTGCTTGCTAAATTTTAAACGTGGAAAACAGCACTTTTTGCTTAAATTCTTGTTCCTTGACAATAAAATATTTAACACAAAAGGCACTGGTGACTTTGATGTATTCTCTGATTCTGAATTATAGCTATGCAAACAGAGTGGTGCTAATATATGACAATGAAGGGAAAAAGTTATTTCATTCCGTTTATAAAGTCTTAATGATAGATTTTAGGACTTTTTCCACACCAAAGTTGTAACAATTTATTCTATTAGACTCCCAAATTTGGATGGGCTTTTCAAAGAGCTCAAAACAACATAGGCCTTTTTTTTTGGGGGGGGGGGGCGGTCACTAATCCTTTTGGGAATTCTTTCTCTCTCTCATCTCTTTTCTCTCCAGAAAAAATATTTACATAAATACTTTTTTTAATTCAGAGGACTCAAAGAACTCTTGAAACTATGGACATCAAGTTATGAACTCCTATAGTATAGTAATTTGAAAAATATACCATCAAAATTAAAAGTACCCTTAGCACTTAGAAAGCCTGTTGCTGAACAAACCAATAGGAAATTTTTCTGGATGTTGCGCTCCAAGGACTGAAGAAATTCCACAGGAGTTAAATATGTTATCCTATGAGCTTCATGATATATTTCTGTTATGTTTGGGGCATTAATAATATTAGTGTTAATGTTAACTGTATTTTATTAATAGTAATAATACGTAACATTTATTTAGTGCTCATTATGCATTTATTTTGCATTGTTCCTAAAAGCATGACATGTACTATCTCAGTCTGCTTAACAAGCTAAGGTAGGAACTATTATTATCATCACAATATTTCAGATAAGAAAACTAGACACAGAGAGGTTAAGTCACCCAAATCACATAGCTAATATGTCTCCAGAACCCACGTTTTTCATCCTTTCATATAACTGTCACTCATTTTCACTTGTTAGTTCCTAATTATCTTGTGTACTACAGTGATGCTTTCAGGAATCTAATACCATCTGAGGCTGTTAAGAGCAGAGTTACCACAATAACTGAGTGCTAACCATACCCATTTTTAACTCCTTTTCCTCCCAATACAGTATACACAGGCAAAGCCAGTGATATTAAAAGGCTGATGACAGGAAGAAAGGGGGATGGAAAAACTCAATTTTTTGGCAATAGCAATTGGAGACTTAAAAAACCAACTGTGTAGATATAGGAAGCACTCAATTTATGGTTGCTTCATTACATCTAAACCCCATTCCAGGATTATGCCCTGAATAATATATAATCTGGTAGCCGGGTATGGACAGAAGATCTCACCAAAGTATGTTAGTTTAATGATAAGAAAAATTAAGACAAAAGGTTAAGAAATCTGATCTAATTATATTAGTATTCTCTGTAAGTTCGTTTTCTTAGGGATCTCTTAGGTTTCATGTATGATCAGGAAGGTCAGTAAGTGTTCTTGAGCTAACAATCACCTTCAAGGTTTTGGCTTTTCAGCTAAACCAAACTAAGTTAGTATGATAATTTCAAGGCATTTTATAAAAAATACTTACACAAAGCAAGAGCTTTGGATCTGCATGAATTAGTTTCACCATGGACAAGAGAAGATACTTATAGCTTCTTGTCTCCAGGTCTGTAGGTTTTTCTTTAAATTTAAGGCTTGTTACTTTTTCTTTAAATGTAAGACTCTAAAAACAAAAACATGACATTCACCTTGTAAGAATCAGACATCAGAATCAGGATAATAGCTATTCAACTTTTTCCAAGTAAATCTATTTATAAAAAGCTTCGAAAAATAAAGGGACATATTTTACACCACCAAATGTGTAGTATTAGTAGAAACATTCAATAGAAAGTATAAGATTAATATAAGTAAGCTTGAAAAGCAAATAAAAATTATTTTTGCAACATTTATATTATTCTTATATAATAAAGTTTAAGTGAAAATCTGCTAAGATACTAAAAGCTTTAATATAAGGTTGACTCCTATGCTAAAAACAATTTTCCAAATGTGAAAATATTAGAGATAAAATATTTATTCTATAGCTCTCACAGATACATACAGTGAGCAACTCATTTAACAAAACATCTCATACAGGTATACACAAATATTTCATAGAATCAATGACGTTATCAACTGTAAGATGCATCATCATTTTATGTACCACAAGGAATGAAAACTCACTGTCAACTGTAAGACATCATACAAATAAGATGAACCCCAATTTCAGAAATGTTAAATAGGTACTTCTTAGAATTGATGAAATATGCTATACAGGCAATCTCTGTATTTAACAGTTTAACTGTAAGATTTTCTTTTTCCTTTAATTGTATTCCATCTCTCTCAAGCTACAGAATGCATGTATTTTGCCTGAAGAACATTGATAAAACAGAGAAAGAATTCTTTGAGAAAAATTAAATCATGGAAAATGTGTTTCAATTACAGAGATACTATGGTAGATGCTGTGTTAATACTATAATTATGGATGTTATTCAACCGGAAATCCAACAATTATACTCTGGATCCAATACCACCTTTCTATCTGTTCTTACAAAACATTTCCCCTTTTCCTTTAAAAGGAAACAAAAATGTATGCTTTTGACATGTATGTTTTTATATGCAAATACACAGATAGGAGAATATCCAGCATCTAAGGACTCATAATAAAAATGTCCTTGTTGGGCTTCCCTGGTGGCGCAGTGGTTGGGAGTCTGCCTGCCAGTGCGGGGGACACGGGTTCGAGCCCTGGTCTGGGAGGACCCCATGTGCCGCGGAGCAGCTAGGCCCGTGAGCCACAATTACTGAGCCTGCGCATCTGGAGCCTGTGCTCCGCAACAAGAGAGGCCACGATAGTGAGAGGCCCGCGCACCGCGATGAAGAGTGGCCCCCACTTGCCACAACTAGAGAAAGCCCTCGCACAGAAACGAAGACCCAACACAAGCCATAAATAAATAAAAAATAAATAAATAAAAAAATTTTTTAAAGTCCTTGTAAAAGGCTGAACTTCAAAGGCAAAAAGTAGAGATACATATCTATAACATACAGCAATTATTGTCAATGTTTACGTGTGAGAAATGCATTTGTTATTATGCCCAAGAACACAGAAGGTTTTTGTCCTCAGTGTGGAAGAAAAACTATCTAATGTACTACAGGAATGTCACTACAGAAAATAAATAGCAAAACTTACAAATACAAGTTGCTTTTATATTTATAATCGCACAACAAACATCTTACCAAATATATTTAATAAATTCTGTTTTTACTGTTTGCTCCCGTTAAACTTCTTTTCATTCTAAGTCGAAGTAACACCGTAGATCAAGGTAAAACTTTCATTAAACAAATTTATTTATTAAAGTGTCACTAAGTGTAACTGTTCTTCCATGATGCAGCCATCGCACAGGAAAACGGAGCAGAGAACAATTAGCAGATATAAAAATTATCTATTTATTAACCATTTCCAAAAAGTAAATAATAGTTTGATTATATCATATCAATCTCAGATAGCAGCATACAAATTTTTTTCCAGCATGGCTGCCTAATACAAAATGTAAAACTTGAAAAATTCTACACCACTCACAATTATTAACTTGAAATAGACTAAAGACTTAAATGACTGGAAACCATAAAACTTCCAGAAGAAAACAGAAAAAAAAAACTCCTTGACATGAGTCTTGGCAATGATTTTTTTGTATATGACACCTAAAGCACAAACAACAAAACAACAAGTGGGGTGTTGTTTTTCAAACTAAAGAGCTTCTGCACAGGAGAAGAAATGATTAACAAAATGAAAAGACAACCTAGGGAATGGAAAAAAATTTGCAAATCATAAATTGATAAGTGGTTAATATCCAAGATACGTAAAGAATTCATGTATCTCAACAGCAAAAACCAAATACTGCAATTTTAAAAGGGGCAAAGGACACAAACATTTTTCCAAAGAAGACATACAAACAGCCAACAGACACATGAAAAGGTACTCAAATCACTAACCATCAGGGAAATGAAAATAAAGCCACAATGAGCTATCACCTCACACCTGTGACAATGACTATCATCAAAAAGACAAAAGATAACAAATGCTGGTGAAGATGTGGAGAAAAGGGAACCCTTGTGCGCTACTGGTGGGATTTAACTGGTACAGCCACTAGGGAAAGCAGTATGGTGGTTCCTCAAAAAATTAAAAATAGAATTACCATAAGATCCAGCAATTCTACTTTTGGGTATTTGTCTAAAGAAAATGAAAACACTATGTCAAAGATATATCTGCATCCCTATGTTCACTGCAGCATTACTTACAATAGCCAAGACATGGAAACAAGTGTCATGAAACTGTGGTACACACACACACACACACACACACACACACACACACATAATGGATTATTATTCAACCATAAAAAAGAAGGAAATCCTGCCATTTGGACAACATAAGTGGACCTGGAGGGCATTATGCTAAGTGAAATGAGTCAGACTGAGAAAGACAAATACTGTATGATCTCACTTATATGTGGTATCTTAAAAACAAAACAAAACAGAAAACAAACTCATAGAAAAAGAGCTCAGATTTCTGGTTACCAGACACAGGGAGTAGAGGTTGGGAGAACTGGATGAAAATGGTCAAAAGGTACAAACTTTCAGTTATAAGGTAAATAAGTACTGGGGATGTACAACATGATGACTACAGTTAACACTCATGTATGGAAAGTTAAGAAAGTAGATCCTGAGTTTCCATCACAAGGAAAAAGCCTTTTTTTCTTTTTTTTTTCGTATGTGTATGAAATGATGGATGTTAACTAAACATACTGTGGTAATCATTTCACAGTATATGAAACTTAAGTTATTATGCAGTACATCTTAAACTCATAGAGTGCTGTGGGTCAATTATATCTCAATAAAACCGGGGGAAAATTCATAGAGTGCTGTGGGTCAATTATATCTCAATAAAACTGGGGGAAAAGACTTGAAAAATTTGAATAAATTTTTCAATTCAAATACCTTTTAATTAGTGACCATTAGTGGGTTACATAAAGTAAGAAATAACATGCTAAAGAAGAAAGACATTTCTTGGCTAGAAATGTAAGAAAAATAAACCACCCATTAGTTTATTAATTAATCTTCCACATTGCAAATAATAGTAGGAATCCAACTTGGTATATACACACTGGCCAAAGAGGAGAGGCAGTCACGCCCAGGAAAAAATTCATGAATCAGAGTACTCAGGTGCTTACAAAGGGCCAAAACCATCTGTTAAGTTAATTAAGGCCATGACTGAATTATAGGCATGTAAGAAGCATATGCTGAGCCAGGATCCCCTTTAAGAAGGAAAATTTTCGTGCAGAATTTACACATATTATTAACAGGCTATCTTATTTTTAAAACATAAATGATTAGTGCTGAGATAAATATCTCAAATTTTAAAAAATACTACAAAAGTACAAAATGGAGAAGCTATGGCTCAATGTTCATCTGAAAAAGGCTAAAGAGTTTAAATGATTAAAAGCGTAATCTAAACTAATGCAATCTCTGACTGTATTAGTAGAAACATCATACGCAGACACAGCAGGTTAACAGTTTTCATCAATTATTATACCACATCTAGAACACTAAACTCAGAGCTTCATATATCATTTTCATTGAAAAAAAGCAATGAAGATTCTTTCCAGAAGAGAAGCATACCAGATGGAGGAGGGTTTTGAAAGCAGGTCAAGTAAGAAATTCAACAAATATGTACTAGATGCCTATGACATGCCAGATACTGTTCTAGGGACCAGGATCTGGGTGCTGGACAAGCCAGACAAGGCTCCTGCTTTCATCAAGCTACAACAAGGGTAGGGGAAGACAGCTGAAGAACTGGAAAGACACTGCACTGAATGTTGACTATTTACTAACCATGTGATGACATGTCATTCATTTAACAGTACTTGTGCCTCAGTTTCCTTAGCTGTAAAAACAGAGGAAACAAAGCGCATACCTACACACACTTTTGAAGAACCCTTAGCAGTACAGTATAACTTTATTCAAATATCTGCAGTGCTGTCTTTGTGTGCGTGTGCATGTGTATGGATCTTGTTTTCTTTATTTGATCTCCTGTGCCACTTCTTTTTTTTTTTTTAATTGGAGTATAGTTGCTTTATAATACTGTGTTAGTTTATACTGTACAGCAAAGTGAATCAGCTATACATATACATATATCCCCTCTTTTTTGGAGTTCCTTCTCATTTAGGTCACCACAGAGCACTGAGTAGAGTTCCCTGTGCTATACAGTAGGTTCTCATTAGTTATCTATTTTATACATAGTATCGATAGTGTATATATGTCAATCCCAACCTCCCAATTAATCCCACCCCCCCTGCAGTGCTGTCTTATGGAAGAATCAGAAGGGTTCTATAGAGCTCCAGAAAAAGAGAGAGGATCATGATAGCTGGGAGTGATAGGGACATGAGTTGATCTTGGTTGGAGAAAAATTTTTAAATACTTGGCTCTTTACAGAAAGAAATTTATCCATATCCAAAATACAGAGTAGTTGTAAAGCCTAGAAACACATATTATTTTAACTTGACACAATGAACTCCTGGATTACTTCTGCAGCAAACTGAAAGCTAAGGTTTATCAGAGCCACAAATTATCTGAGGCAATGCAAATAAGGACAACCCACTGAACATATCATGTCATACAGTGGTTCTCAACTGGGGGCAATTTTGTTCCCCAGGGAATATCTGAAAAATGTCTATAGACATTTTTGTTTTTCATGACTGGCTGGGGGGCAAGAGATGCTACTGGTGTCTAGTCGGTAGACGCTAAAGATGCTGTTAAGCATCCCACAATGCACAGGACAGTCCCCTACAACAAATTAACCATGCCAAAATGTCAGTAGTGCCAAAGTTGGGAAAACCTGATGTAAAGTATCTCTAAACCATTCATTATGTATATTTAACTGTTTCCAGACTTTATGGGCACTGTAGTTGGCTCTTCATTAGAAGTTTTCAAGCAAAACCTACAAGACTGGCATCTCTGTGTCTGTTTAGCTCATCATGCTTCCCTGGCATTAACAATGTGTTTGGCAGCTAGTGCAAATTCGATACTTCCTATATTTGTTGTCAGACTGTTCACTCACCAGGCTTAAGAGGGGTAAGATTCACCTTAAGGATCATCCAAATTGAAGCATTTTCTTATCCTAAAAAATTATTTCATAGTAGATTTGATGATTATTTTCCCTGATAAGAGTATCAGCCAGAGCTTGGATGGGAGGGGAGTTTGGGGGAGAATGGATACATGTATATGTATGGCTGAGTTGCTTTGTTGTACACCTGAAACTATCACAACATTGTCAATCAGCTATACTCCCATATAAAATAAAAAGTTAAAAAAAAAAAAAAAAGAGTATCAGCCAGGAAGCTGTCCCTTGGCCATTATGTACAAATACACATACATATAAAATTTCACAGACTTCCCTGGTGGCACAGTTGTTAAGAATCCACCTGCTGGGCTTCCCTGGTGGCACAGTGGTTAAGAATCTGCCTGCCAATGCAGGGGACATAGGTTCGAGCCCTGGCCCGGGAAGATCCCACATGCCGTGGAGCAACTAAGCCCATGCACCACAACTACTGAGCCTGAGTTCTAGAGCCCGCAAACCACAACTACTGAGCCCACATGCCACAACTACTGAAGCCTGTGCGCCTAGAGCCCAGGCTGTGCAACAAGAGAAGCCACTGCAATGAGAAGCACACCCACTGCAACGAAGAGTAGCCCCCACTCACAGCAACTAGAGAAAGGCCGCGCACAGCAACGAAGACCCAACACAGCCAAAAATTAATTAATTAATTAATTAATTAATTTAAAAAAAAAAGAATCTGCCTGTCAATGCAGGGGACACGGGTTCAATCCCTGGTCCAGGAAGATCTCACATGCCGCGGAGCAACTAAGCCCGTGAGCCACAACTACTGAGCCCACACGCCTAGAGCCCGTGCTCCACAACAGGAGAAGCCACCGCAAAGAGAAGCCCGCACACCACAACGAAGAGTAGCTCCCACTTGCCACAACTAGAGAAAGCCTGCGCGCAGCAACGAAGACCCAATGCAACCATAAATAAATAGATTTATTAAAACAAAAAATGCCTTAAAAAAATTTCACACACATGTATACATATAAATACACAGATATAAACAGCTTAAGAAAGATTTTTGAAAACTATATATATACTTATACTTTCAGAGAATAATTAGAAATAAAAACTAAATTCTTATCACAGGTGTCCTGGGACCAAAGTAAGTCTAGTTATGGCTTTTATGAAATACTTATCATAAATAGTGTGTATAGTATGTAGCTCCTAGAATCAGCTAATAACTAGGGCTAAGAAGTAAAATAACTTCTAAATGCAGGGAACATTTTCAGACTACCAATAAAGTTTTGTTTTTGTTCAAAAAAATAATTTAGCTTCATTTTCTTTCATTTTTCTTACAGACAGCTGGTAAACTAGACACTGAAGTCAAACTGGAAATGAATATCAACTTTCCACCAATTCCTGTTACTGGTGGCCATTAATTTTCTACTGAAAGAGGCAGAAAACTTAAAACAAAAGTCAAAGCTCTGGGACTTCCCTGGTGGCGCAGTGGTTAAGAATCCACCTGCCAACGCAGGGGACACGGGTTCGAGCCCTGGTACGGGAAGATCCCACATGCCGCAGAGCAACTAAGCCCATGCACCACAACTACTCTGAGTCTGCACTCTAGAGCCTGCAAGCCACAACTACTGAGCCCACCTGCCACAACTACTGAAGCCCGCGCACCTAGAGCCCATACTCCGCAACAAGAGAAGCCACCGCAATGAGAAGCCCGCGCACCGCAACAAAGAGTAGCCCCCGCTCTCCACAACTAGAGAAAGCCCGTGCGCAGCAACGAAGACCCAACACAGCCAATCAATAAATAAATAAAATAAAATAAAATAAAATAAAAAAGTCAAAGTTCTAACTTCCCAGAGGATATTTGGAATGAATAAATAGGTCAATAAATAATTTTTAAACAGTTGAAGTCATTTTCTAAAACTTTTTAAAAATGAATGTCAAGTTAATAACATTTAAGTAGCTATTATTTATGTTTATCTCCAATTAATTTATACTTGGATTGAAATTTTCATTTTTTTAAAAAATTAAGTACTTGGCATTACAAAAACTAAAGATAACTTTGCATTTTATTTACTAAAACATGACTGCCATGCTCTTTTGGCTATAATTTTTTGGGGTAAATAATCCCAAAATATATGGTGTAGCAAACTTCTCTATTTGAACATCAAAGATAAACAATCCTCAGAAACAATGGCTGACAACTGGATCAGAGTGAACTAGAACTGTATAAAACCAAAATATTTTACTGACTGAGGGAACTTGGAAAAAGAGATGTATGCCAGGAAGAAAGCTGTTTAAATTATCTTTTTAAGTGTGAAGTGGCTAATTTACTATTAAAACCAATAGGTGACAACATGCCACATTTTCATGTGAAATGACATGATATGACTATAATGTTAACTATACACAGAAAAGTCAAAGGAACCAAGGACTTTTCTGAGGTAGTTACAATGGTCATACATACAGCCACAGAAGCCCACTGCCATGCAAAACAGTGACTGGTTGGCATCTGATCATATGAGCGACAGCAGCCAAAAAGAATAGAAAATAAGAAGCAGGGCTTCCCTGGTGGCGCAGTGGTTGAGAATCTGCCTGCCAATGCAGGGGACACGGGTTCGAGCCCTGGTCTGGGAAGATCCCACATGCCGCGGAGCAACTGGGCCCGTGAGCCACAACTACTGAGCCTGCACGTCTGGAGCCTGTTCGCAACAACAGAGGCCGCGATAGTGAGAGGCCCGTGCACCTCGATGAAGAGTGGCCCCCGCTCGCCACAACTAGAGAAAGCCCTCGCACAGAAACGAAGACCCAACACAGCAAAAATAAATAAATAAATAAATTTATAAAGTTCCTACCAAAATTCTTAAAAAAAAAAAAAAGAAAATAAGAAGCAGAAGACAAAGCACTACCAATCAATGTCAAGAGTTGCCATGTATAATACTCCTGCTGTACATGAATACCAAGAAATGACTTCTACCATCTTCTAATTGTCTTTTTAAATTGGTTCTATATGAGCCAAATTAAGAGTATTAATCTGTGAGAATGCTTATTTGAAAATATCTACTTTTATTAAGTTTAAACAAAGTCAAACTTTAATATCAAAGTGCCTATCATTTTAAATGTTCAAAGCATGTTTAATGAAATATGAAATATTATTTTGAATATAAACTTTAAATTTTATTTGTAATTTCCTGTGTGTAATATTCAGCATCCAATGGGCAAAACTGTGCATTAGTAGGAACATTCACTCTAACCCAGGAGTCAGCTTCCCTTACTCACCCCCAAAAGATGAGGAGCTAATCAAAATATTTTGATTCATAAGGAAAAATTAAAGGAAAAAGAAACTAAGAAAAGAAAGAAAAAGTGATATTCATTAAGATTTTAACAGCATTTTGTTAGAAAATATCTCTAAGAAAAGTAAGTTAAACTCACTGAAATAGTGGAAAACATACATCATTAACTAGTATTGCAACAATATTGCAGTATTCAACATACCACAATACTTACTGAAAAGAAAGGTCTCATTTGATTTTCTAGAAAAATCAAAACAGCAAGAATGGGATAAAGACACTGAAAACGCAATTGCAAGAAGGTGGAATTCAAAATTCTTGATTAATCTTACCGGTGCCATTCGTATCGCTGGGTGCGCTCCACAACCCTGGATTGCTTTATGAAGTGTTTCACCAAACATATTTCGAAGTTCAACTGAGTGACAATATACGGCATCAATCTTAGGCCACCAATCCAATGCAGACTGGAGAAAAACAGAGACCATAAGAAAGGAAAAGTCCAAATTTGCATGAGTTATATGCTCTGGTAATCACTGTAGTTTTATGGTTTATCACTTTGTGAGAAACTTCCTAAGACCATGCAAACACACACTATGATTTCCAAAGTCTTCAAGTAATGTCTTTAATTCAAACACCAAACCATACATCTATTTTAAAATATCATAATGAACATGAAACAAATCGCTCACTACATAAGCGTGAGCATTTGAGACTGTCTTTTCTCACTGATAATCTAGTGAATCTGAAAAACAAAGTTTTTAGAGAGCTAATTCTGTAGGCAATCTTTTTCTTTTTTATAAGTTTAATGTTTTACACATTTCAGAAACATATGCATATATAGTATATATTTTCCCAAGGCAAGAATGCTATTATCAGTTTTAAAAGAGATTAGTGGTTCAACACAGTGTTGAAGGAATATGTGATAAACCATTACTTATATGCCTACAGACAAACAACAATGATAATTACAACATGAAATTAGTAAATGAGATAAAGCTATTAGTAAACCTATAATCTTAAATTGATATGCAATGATGGCACAATACATGAGAAGACTAATGATCACCACAAAGACAAAATGATCATAGCTAAATATTTTTTAGAAGTAATTATTTTATGTAAATATTTTTCTACAGTTTAACCTGTTTATTTAGCTTTGATTCTAGTTTTTAGTGCCTATTTTTTTTAAATTAATTTATTTATTTAGTTTTGGCTGTGTTGGGTCTTCGTTTCTGTGCGAGGGCTTTCTCTAGTTGCGGCAAGCGGGGGCCAATCTTCATCGCGGTGCACGGGCCTCTCACTATCGCAGCCTCTCTTGTTGCGGAGCACAGGCTCCAGACGCGCAGGCTCAGTAGTTGTGGCTCACGGGCCTAGTTGCTCTGCGGCATGTGGGATCTTCCCAGACCAGGGCTCGAACCCGTGTCCCCTGCACTGGCAGGCAGATTCTCAACCACTGCAACACCAGGGAAGCCCTTTAGTGCCTATTTTATTTGAAAGTGTATCTTTTACTTTTACTTTTAAATGAATTAATTACTATATTATGAAAAATGACAATTATGAAAATCACTAAAACTATTAAGTTTGTCTATCAGTGAATACAAAAATGACTGGATGAATTTTCACTACATATAGAGAGCATGCAAGGAATAGGATGACTTAAAATACAGGCTTCCAATTTATAATACTCCTGCTATAAAAAATACCTGAAAGAACAATTTGAAACACTAGATAAGGGGATGTGATAGCTTCACATCTTATTCCCACGTTCCCTCTAATTTGAAACTAAGCTAATTAAATTCTCAACATTTAATTTTTTTAGCCATAACTCTCAGAATATTTAGAGTAGCATCAGGTTATATTACCTAAACCCCCAATTTTGGATTACAAACTCTATTTACTGGATAGTATACTATAAAACCAATTTATAAAATACAATCAATACTGAACTCCATTTATGAAAAAACTCCTAAGTTATGAGGGAAGAAATACTTTTATTTGGATAGTATGATTGTTTCTATTTTTCTCTCAAACTCTTACTTTATTTACTTCCCAACAAATGATCAAGTTTTATTAGTTTCATTATATAATGAATTCCTTAAATGTTAGTCAATTTGGTCACCTGACTTGCACAGAGCAATCAATACACCTTGATTTCCATATATCTACTAATTTATACAGCTTGTGTTAATCAGCTTAAAGTAACAAAGACTGAATAATCACAAAATGCTTTGAGATAAGGGTCTTCCTCACTCTACTGACCCTATAATATCTTGTCAGAAACTGCTGAACTAAAGACATATGCATCCCATGTAACATCCTATCCAAACTACTATGTCATTTTGATAGCTGTTGGAATTGTATCATGGTACCAGGTATATCCTATTAAATAACTTGATTTTAACTTAAGATTTAGTTATTTTCAAAATTTCTATTTTTCATAATATATAAAATCATTCATTTTAAAGTAAAATTTAAAGATACACTTTCAAGTAAAATAGGCACTAAAACCTAGACATCATGTAGTTGGTAAAAATTTTAGTGTTTCAAGCAGTTATTAAATGTGTCCTTTCTGAAACTAGTCAATTAAGGTAGACTTATTCTTTCTTGTCCTTGAAAATTCTAAGTTCATTGCCAAACAAATGGCAATACTTTCATAATATAAGCAAACCATGTGGCAATTCTTCAAGATTATTTCAATAAATTTCACATGCCTTGGAAATAATTTCTTCAACCAAACCCTCTCAATAGAATGAGATCATCTCATTCTCAATATGTGAACTATCCATAAGTAAACTACAGTAAACTGCCATAAGGAAAAAACAATACTAAGTACTATACCAGCTATAGCATGTTCCACTGATGGGAGAGATATTTGGTTCATATATGTATATATTATTTCTTTAATTGCCCAATTATAACAACATATCTAATCTAACCTAAAGGAAGCGTATAAAGATTAAGCACATAACACAGATCTTTTAACTACAATTGATCTCTTATGGCATTCCGTAATAAAAAAGGTGATGGTACTACACGTACCATTTTAGAAACTGATGAAAGCTTAAATTATAATCAAATTCAAATAGTGACTGGATTTTCAGATTTCTTAAGAAGAAACAGTGGACTCTTTTAGACCTAAACACAGTACTTATGAACTGAATATGAGTATGTTTCACGAAAGCAAAACAAAACTGCAAACATCATTACTGCTTCTACATACACCCCCAAAACCACATCAGTAAAACATTTATCTAATTTGAGAATGTGGTAATTTTAAAAAAATCTGTGAGCTGGCTGAAAAAGCAAGGAAGAAGAAAACTTATGAGGTGTATTGAACCAAGAATCATTTAAAAGGAAATCTTATACTACAAATAAATTTAAGATTAGGAGTCCAAATATCTAAGAAAAATTTTATGTGACTTCAAGACAGAATATTTCCATAATATCTGCATTAAGTGAGATTCTATAATAGTCAATTCCATAAATTTGCATATTTACTTTACACATAGTCCTTTTCAATCAGAAATTACTTCAGATTCAATATCTCTTAGCCTCAAACCAAAGGAAAGAAAAACCCTAACAAGAAACAATTTATCAAACAATCTATTATAATAAAGAATCATTATCTAAGGTCCAACTATAAAAGATATTTTATAGACTCAAATTTATGTTCCTTTTCAAGCTAGTCATTAAAAGGTTACTAACACTTAATATTTTAAAAGTTAGTCAATACAGGTTTTTCTTTATAAAAATAGATTTCGTATTTATGTGGCCTCTGATACAGACACACTCCACCTTCACACATGCAGTACTCATTAGAGTACAGAAGGATGCACAACCACTTCACCATATACATTGAGGCATGCATGAAGTACCACTCCAGGCATGCTTTAAACCCACAAAGGAGCAGCTCAGCCACTTACAGCAGTGCCAAGTCCATGCTTGAAAGTGCTCTATATATTCAATTGTAGACAAAAATATTTCACAATTAAAGTAACTAGCCACAGAGTAACAAAAAAGTATACACTTGGGTTTATTAAATACAAGCTTTAAGCATTTATGTAAACCATCCACTCTAATAAATAGAATGTTTTTAGTATTATAAACCAAAGGAGAAAAAAGTAATAATATTTTATTTCTGAACTACACATAAACATGAAGGGTAAAAATCATTGCTTTTTTAAACTAATGGCCTTGAAAGTAAACCTTAAGGGTACAGTGTCTTAGCTCATTACACTGGCAAAAGCAAAATAAAAATTTTTCTAAGTTTTTAATACAAACATACCTTATCTGCAGTATCAGATTCATTAAACTTTACCTTTCGCAAGAAACTGTAGTTAATGTTACTTCTACCTATAACTGATCCTCAACTGAGAGAGGAATCATTCCCTCAGGCATTTTTAGTTATTCATAGTGTCTGGGGGCAGAGTGGGAGAGGAGGGAAGTGGCACAAATGGTATTTAATGAAATGAGGACCAAGGATGCTAAATGTCCTACAATGCACAAGGCAGTCCTGCATTGTAAAGATTGTCCTGACCAAAAATGTTACTAGCACCCCACTGAGAAAAACCAAATGTGTCACTACATAGCTTTATTAATAGTTATTATTCCTCTGCAGGAATGGATAAAAGAAAATGTGGCAGAATTTGATATAGTTCAATACATCCAAGGCAAATGAAGGTGAGAAGGATATTTTTAACTCACTAGAGACACTCCTTTAAAATGAAATTTGATTATAAAGAGGACAAATATACCTAAGTTATCAATGATTAAAGTCCTTTTTAAGGGAGGAAAACAGGAAAAAGTTGAACAATTTACACTTATGTGTGAATATCTAAAAATGGATAAAAGTGGAGCTATGGTAAATAACGCTTGAAAACCTTCAAAATATGATCAGAAGAACAGAATTTTTAAAATCCACGGTCCAAATCTAATACGGTTACTATCTTTCTACTTGATGCACGCACATCAGAGTCGAAGGTTTCACAAGTACCTTTTAATGAGTTTGCTTATTTTGTCTGATATGCTTTTATATCATGTAAACACCTCTAAGTGTTCATGTTTCATTTGTTTAAGGAAGACTAAAAAGTGCAATCAAATATGGTCCCACCATTTTTTTAATATACATAATGGGCTACAACATAAATACTGCTACTTTTAACTTAAACAGTAAGGTGACAAGTCAGAATGTATCAAATGCTGGGAAAGGGCTAAGAGTATTAAAATAATATGTGAAGAGCTTTGGGATGAAAATGTTAAATTGTATTTTCAGTGGCACTGTTCTCAAGGGCTTCTGATCCAAATACCTTTTAAGTTTAATCTTTCCAAAGGATCCTATTAACTCCACCTTCCTCAATAAGGGCCCTGAGGTCAAGATTAAATATGAAAAATACAATTGTATATCAGTTATTAGATAGAATCATGTGTGACAAATCTTCCTATATCATACATCTAAATTCAAAATCTTTTGTAAACCAAAAACGTCTTTCTTAAAAAGAAATAAAAAAGGAGTAAAGAAAAAAAAATTTTAAGTAATTTAGCAATACCTTTTGGACTTACATTGGTGATGATTCGATGGAGTGAATTTACCAGCACATAGTGAAATGTAGAAGGGGAATTCTGAGCCAGGCAGATCTAAAGAGGCAAGAAAAAAAGTGATTATTACTTCTATGAGAAAAATACATAGTAATATATATGAGGACAAAAGGAACAACAAAAAGAAAGTTTTTTTAAAAATAGAATAGATCTTTAAGGTCTTGAAATTAACATATAATAACGAGCAATACTGATAAAGGTGTAATCTATTCATTTTTCTACTCTTTTCACATTTAAAAGGATCAACAGCATCAGTAAACACAATTGGATCAAAACCAATGCTCTCACCTTAAAGTGTTGGTTGTTGTGAGGGCTTATACGAAAGCAAGAAACAAGGCAGTCAATCATTAGATCCACATCTGCAGGCTGACTGCCTCTTGAGAATGGTTTACTTGGATTAAAAAGCAGGTTCTATGAAAATCCCAATAGAAAACAAAAGCCTTTAAACAGTCATGCAGTATTTTTTCTACTAGTATTTAATAATAACACATCATCCACACAGATGGCAGTAACATTTAGTTCCCAGACAAAACACAAAACACTAATATTGTGGTTCATCAGTCTGACAAAATTCTTACTATACCATATATGGTTCCTTTCAGGCCCAAATTTCTACATTATTTTAAACCCAAGTCTGAATATTTATGCTAATTTAAGAAAACAGATTCATTCTGTGTTTTCTTCATATTCTAAGCCACTTTATGTAGCCGGGGGAACAGTAACAAAAGCAGGTCCTAAGAACTTAATAAAAGAAGACTCAGAACTTCTGTGTTGCAATGATCTTTGACAGTGATCTAGTATACTATTTATACTACAAGTTTATTCTTCATTTAACGTTTTTTAAGTTTGTATAAGAGAAACAATAAGCATGTTACCTTAAGATCAACCACCATGGACTGAACTAGTAAGAAGATGACAGAGTTATCTTCCCAATTGATGTAAGTACTTGCTTTACACAGTTTGACACAGGCGACTGCAGCGCTTTCAGTCAGCTGCCTGCTTCCTCCGTGGCCGGCAAGTGCTTTTCGTAGACTGTCCAGAAACAACTTCTACAAAATTCAAATACAGCAATTAGATAATATGTGAAGTTTCTTAGATTTCAGACTTACTTAATAAAGTAGCAAATTAGCCTCTAAAAATTATACTCTAGAAATATATAATTGATATATTGATATTTGTGGTTTTAAATTTCATAATTTAAGTAGCTGTCATCATTTAAATGTTTGTTGAATCCAAAAAAAGGAACCTGTTCTTCCCTTTCTTCGTTGAATTATTAAAGGAACATGAGAAACCATCCTTCCCGAACAATGTAGTTGACTTCCCAACCCTGAATTTAGCTGATCAAATTCTCTTTTTTATATTATCTTTAATTTCTAAATATTATACTTCCTCGGTTATTGTCTATCTCAAATTGTTCCATCTTTATCTAAAACTCCAGGCTATATTCAAGCTTCAGCCTTCTAACTAAGGATATATCTAAGGCTGTTCTATTGTTCTAAATTCCATTCCTCATAGAAAGTTATGCATTCTTGTGATCTCAAGCCCTCTCTACAGCTCATTAACAAATTTCTCCCTTTGGCCTTACTCCTAACTGAAAATAATACATCTATACTTACACACATTCTCAAATATAACATGCCAAAAGCTAAACTCACGCAACAACAGCAGAATATACATTCTTCTCAAACACACAAGCAACAATTTCCAGGATGGACCATATGTTAGGCCACAAGTCTTAATAAATTTAAAGAGATTAAAATAATATATATAATATTTCTGATCACAATGAAATGAAACTAGAAATTAACAGCAGAAGGGAAACTGGAAAATTCACAAATGTGTAAAAATTAAACAACACCCTTGGGTCAAAGAAAAAAATCACAAAGAAAATTAGAAAATATCTTGAGACAAATCAAAGTAAAAATACAACATACTAAAAATTAAAGAAAACAGTGCTAAGTGGAAAACTTATAGCTGGAAACTCTTACATTAAAAAAGAAGAAAATTCTCAAATCAATATGAAATAGAGAATAGAAAAACAGGGGAAAAATGAACAAAATCAGAAGTTGGTTCTTTGCAAAGGTCAAGAAATTTACAAACCTTTAGCTAGATTAAGAAAAAAAGAAGACTCAAATTACTAAAATCAGAATTGAAAATGAGGACATTACTGTTTTTACAGAAATAAAGATTATTAAACTATGAAAAATTATACACCAACAAACAGGATAATCCAGACAAATGGGCAAATTCCTAGAAACACACAATCTACCAAAACTGACTCATTAAGAAACAGAAAATCTAAATAGACCTATAACTAGCAAGGAGATGAAATCAGTAATAAAAAACCTCCCTAAAAAGAAAAAGCCCAGGATCAGACGGCTTCACTGGTGAACACTCTATCAAGTATTTAAC
The DNA here is from genome assembly GCF_949987535.1 of Balaenoptera acutorostrata. Lineage (NCBI taxonomy): Eukaryota > Metazoa > Chordata > Mammalia > Artiodactyla > Balaenopteridae > Balaenoptera > Balaenoptera acutorostrata. Next base: position 17,794,709 of record NC_080083.1, on the reverse strand, counting down.
GAAGAATTAACACCAGTCCTTCTCAAACACTTCCAGAAAATTATAGGAGAAGGAACACTTCCTAATTCATCCCATGAGGTTATCAATACTCTAATATGAAGGCCAGACAAAAACAGTGCAAGAAAACTATGGACGAACTTCCCTTAAGAATATCTATGAAAGAATCCTCAACATGAATTAGCAAACCAAATCCAGCAGTATAGTAAAAGGATTATATACCATGACCAAGTAGGATTTATTCCTAGAGGACATGAGTGGTTCAACAACAAAATCAATCAACGTAATACATCACATGAATAAAATGAAGGGAAAAAATCATCACCATTGATGCAGAAAAAGCATTTGGCAAAATTCAACACCCTCCCATGACAGAAACACTGAATAAGCTTCCTCAACATGATAAAAGCTATATATGAACAACCCATAGCTAACATCATACTTAATGGTGAACAACTGAAAGCTATTGGTCTAATATTAGGAACAAGATATGGACACCTGCTTTTGCCACTTCTATTAAACATACTAGTGGAAGTTCTACGCAGAACAATTAGAAAAAGAAAAGGAAATGAGAAAAGAAAAAGAAATAAAAGTCATCCAAACTGGAAAGGAAGAAGTTATCTCTGTTCTCAGATGACATGATCTATATGTGGAAAACCTTGAAGATAACACATAAACACACAAAAAGCCTGTTAGAGCTAATAAACAAATTCAGCAAAGTTGCAGGATACAAAATCAACACACAAAAGTCTACTGCATTTCTATACACCAGCAATGAACAATTTAAAAAGGAAATTAAGAAAACAATTCCACTTATGAAAGCATCAAAAAGAATAAAATACTTAGGAATTAATTTAACCAAAGAGATGAAAGACTTGTACAATGAAAGCTATAAAACAGTGCTGAAAGAAATCAAAGAAGATATAAACAGAAGCACATCCCATGTTCATGGATTGGAAACTTAACACTGTTAAGATGGCAATACTATCCAAAGCACTCTACAGATTCAATGTAGTCCTTATCAAAACCCCAATAGTGTTTTTTGCAGAAATAGAAAAACCCACCCAAAAATTCATATGGTATTTCAAAGGAAGCCAAAAAGCCAAAACAATCTTGAAAAAGAAGAACAAAGTTGGAAGACTCAAACTTCCTGATTTCAAAACTTACTACAAAGCTACAGTAATCAAAACTCTGTGATACTGGTATAAAGACAGACATATAGACCACTGGAATAGAACAGAAAGTGCAGAAAGATATCCTCGAATATATGATCAAATTCAGTGGAGAAAGTACAGTTTTTTTCGACAAAGAGAGCTGGAAAAACTGGATGTCCACATGCAAAAGAATGAAGTCAGATCCTTCCCTTACTCTATATACAAGAATGAACTCAAAATGGATCAAAGATCTAAACAACTAAAGGTATAAAATCCTGTAAGAGAACATACAAGACAATCTTTACAACACTGAATTTGGCAATGATTTCTTGATATGATACCAGAAAAAGCACAAGCAACAAAAAATAAACTGAACTTCATCAAAATTAAAAAAACTTTTGTGTATCAAAGGACATTATTGAGAAGGTGAAATGACAATCCACAGAATGAAAGAAAATATCTGCAAATCATATATCTGAAAAGGGATTAATATCCACAATATTTAAAGAACTCCTACAACTCAACAACACCACAAAAACACTGTGAGTGTACTCAACACCACTGAACTGTACACTTAAAAACAGTTAAAAGGGTAAATTTTTTGCTACTTCACCACAACATAAATAAGTAAATAAAAATTTAAAAGCTAAACTCTTATTTCCTCTGAACCAACTCCCACTTTGGACTTCTCTTTGATCACTCTCAAACACTATTCTGCATATCTCACCTCTAACCCTTATCTTTAGACTTTTCCTAATTGCCTAAAGAATAAAGTTTAAACCCAAACTGGCTCACAATGTCTTCCAGATTACTCACATCTGCTCTTCATCTTCACTTCCTGTAACTGCCTGTGTGAACCTTCCACTCTCTAGCTAACTTTTCTGAACATACCTTCAACATTTTTATATCCATTTTCTTGATTACCCTGGCTTGAACAACACTCACTTTCTCTAATCTAAATTCCTTTCTTATTTCAAGTTCAGCTAAGTTCCACACCTCTTCCATAAAACTTTCCTAACTATCCAAGCTTCATCTGAATTCTTACAGCACATATAGCCTGTATTATTATCCTAGTAAACAGGTACTCTTGATAAATAATTTTTTATCCATAAAGGAATAACGGGGACTTCCCTGGTGGCGCAGTGGTTAAGAATCCGCCTGCCAATGCAGGGGACATGGGTTCGATCCCTGGTCCGGGAAGATCTCACATGCCGCGGAGCAACTAAGCCTGTGAGCCACAACTACTGAGCCCACATGCGCCTAGAGCCAGTGCTCCACAACAAGAGAAGCCACCGCAATGAGAACCCCGTGCGCCGCAATGAAGAGCAGCCCCCACTCGCTGCAACTAGAGAAAGCCTGCACGCAGCAAGAAAGACCCAACACAGCCAAATATATATATATATTAATTAATTAATTAATTATTTTTTTAAAAGAGAAATAACTGGGAATTCTAGGGAGACAGCAGTCTTAAGCCATCCTTGACTGCCGATCTCTCCTCTAGCTCCTTTATTCCTTGGTTCCCATGTTCACCTCTTGTTCCTGGAGATATAGCCATATTTCTCAGCCTCTCTTGCAGTTAAATGTGGCTATATGACTGAGTTCACCTAATGAAATGTGAATGAAAGAGATGCATGCTATTTAAGGGCCTGATCCATAAAAATCCTCAGCATGCTTTTTTTCTATGTTATCATTTTCCCTCTGGCTCGCATAATGGAAACAACTCCCATAGAAGCCACATATGGAAAATGGCAGTCGTTGCTGGCCAAGGTCCTAAGAAACCACAAAGAGGAGGACTGTCCTGCAGAGCTACTCAGTTCGGCTGCTCAATACTATTTCATTAAGTATAATAAAGTTCTATTTAGTTGAGCTGTTATACTACCTACCCTAATACAGTAAGATAGTAATACAAATAAAAATAATAATAAAATTTAGAAACTGAAAAATAGAACTGCTTTCCATACATAGTCTGCAGTCTAGGATTGGTGTAAATGAAAGCCTGATCCGATCTGTTTAGGGTTCTATTTGTTTGTTGTTTGTTGCCTTGCTTGCTTTATAATAAAGCGCTACGTATGATTACCAAAGCCTGGAAGGAGTTCTGCCACACTGCCAAAGTCAATTGGCTACCTGTGGGAGCCCAGCCAGCTAAACCAAGCATTTCTCACAGCATACTATCTCAAGCCACCTACAGGGTACTTCTAAGAGTGGCATTAAAGATTTGCATTAAATTCTGTGTCTTACTAAAATTATACACATTCTACTCGGATGACCATGAAACACTTTTTTAAACAAATATGTACCACAATTAAACTTTTTTAAATCACAAAAAACTAACAATTTGGAAACCAAAAACATTCCTCTAAGTCGAATATGGCATCATCAAGTAAGAGAAATTAGAAATTGGAAATCACTAAAATTGAGGAAACTTCATCTGAAAACCAAGACTGCTGCTGAAAAGTAAAATCCAAAGCCTTACAGATACTTCTACAATTTTTTTTTTTTACAATTTCTTAAAAAATTGAAAATAGATGAACTAAACCATTACCTCAAAAAATAAATGTTAGAAAATATAAAGTCAAAATGCCAGGTTTTGGGCTTCTCTGGTGGTGCAGTGGTTAAGAATCTGCCTGCCAATGCAGGGAACATGGGTTTGAGCCCTGGTCCAGGAAGATCCCACACGCCACGGAGCAACTAAGCCCTTGTGCCACAACTACTGAAGCCCGTGCACCTAGAGCCCATGCTCCGCAAAAAGAGAAGCCACTGCAATGAGAAGCCCGTGCATCACAACAAAGAGTAGCCCCCGCTCACCACAACCAGAGAAGGCCCACGCACAGCAACGAAGACCCAATGCAGCCAAAAAAAAAAAAAAAAAAAAAAAAAAAGCCAGGTTTTAAAGACCAATAGAATAGATAAACCCTAGTAAACATGAATGAGGAAACATGAGACATATTAGAAATGAAGAAACAGTTATAAACATGGATATTGAGGAAAATAATTAGAAGAGAATATATAAATATTATAAATAAACATTCTGTCTATATATTTCTATATTGTAAATAACATATGTAGATATAGATATACGTAACTCCTTGTTGATGAAACTGAAAAATATATTTCCTAGCAAAGAATAAACTGTCAAAAGTAACCTTAAAAGAGACAAAACTTCCTCAAAAAATTAAAAATAGAATATACATACAATCCAACCATACCACTTCTGTGTATATATACAAAAGAATTGAAAGCAGGGTCTCAAAGAGATATCTGTATACCCATGTTCACAGCAGTATTATTTGTAATAGCTAAAAGGTGGAAGCAACCCAAAAGTCCAGGGACAAATGAAATTGGATAAACAAAATATAGTACATATATTCAAGGGAATATTACTCAGCCTTAAAGAAAGGAAATTCTGACACATGTTACAAGGTGGATGAACCTTGAGGACATTATGCTAAGTGAAATAAGCCAGCCACAAAAAGACAAACACTCTACATTTCCACTTATATGAGGTATCTAGAGTAGTCAAATTCATTGAGACAGAAAGTAGAATGGTGGCTGTTAGGGGCTAGCGGGAGGGGAATATGGGGAGTTACTGTTTCATAACAAAATGAACAATGGTTCTTAAACTTTAGTGTGCGCCACAATCACTTAGAGGGTTTGCTAAAACAGGTTGCTAGCCGTGCCCCACCCCGAGAGCTTCTGTTTCAGCAGACCTAGAGTGGGGATCTAACAATTTGCATTTCTAACAAGTTTCCAGGTGATGCTGATGCTGCTGCTCTTAAGACCACACTCTGAGAAGCACTGAACTAGATCTTGATCTCAATCTCTCTGTCTCATAAAAATTTTAAAAAGTAGACTAGAAGGATGTATACCAACCCCTGACAGTGGCTGTTCCCAGGGAAAAATGAAAGAATATGGAATTAGTGGAATCAAAGGGGACTTGAGCTTTATCTGGAATTAAAGAATTTATGCAACTATTATTTGTTCAATTTTCAAAATCATATGTAAATAGAAAAAAGATAAGCAATATATCATACTGTTAATATGAGTATGGGTCATTGTTATATTCGTTGTATACTTCAAATATTTCTGCTAAAAAAGATAATATAGTCAAAAGAAATAATGGTCTGGAAAAAATATTTACAACCAACTGAAAATAATGGATTACTGCTCCTAAAAAACAAAAAGTCCCATTAAGCTCTACCCACCACCAGTCCCTCCCAACAGGAAACTTACACAAGCCTCTTAGATAGCCTCATCCACCAGAGGGCAGACAGCAGAAGCAAGAAGAACTACAGTCCTGCAGCCTGTGGAACAAAAACCACATTCACAGAAAGACAGACAAGATGAAAAGGCAGAGGGCTATGTACCAGATGAAGGAACAAGATAAAACCCCAGAAAAACAACTAAATGAAGTGGAGATAGGCAACCTTCCAGAAAAAGAATTCAGAATAATCATAGTGAAGATGATCCAGGACCTCGGAAAAAGAATGGAGGCACAGATCGAGAAGATGCAAGAAATGTTTAACAAAGACCTAGAAGAATTAAAGAACAAACAAACAGAGATGAACAATACAATAACTGAAATAAAAAATACACTAGAAAGAATCAGTAGCAGAATAACTGAGGCAGAAGAACGGATAAGTGACCTGGAAGACAGAATGGTGGAATTCACTGCTGCAAAACAGAATAAAGAAAAAAGAATGAAAAGAAGTGAAGATAGCCTAAGAGACCTCTGGGACAACATTAAACGCAACAACATTCGCATTATAGGGGCCCCAGAAGGAGAAGAGAGAGAGAAAGGACCCGAGAAAATATTTGAAGAGATTATAGTCAAAAACTTCCCTAACATGGGAAAGGAAATAGCCACCCAAGTCCAGGAAGCACAGCGGGTCCCATACAGGATAAACCCAAGGAGAAACACACAGAGACACATAGTAATCAAATTGGCAAAAATTAAAGACAAAGAAAAAATTATTGAAAGCAGCAAGGGAAAAACGACAAATAACATACAAGGGAACTCCCATAAGGTTAACAGCTGATTTCTCAGCAGAAACTCTACAAGCCAGAAGGGAGTGACATGACGTATTTAAAGTGATGAAAGGGAAGAATCTACAACCAAGATTACTCTACCCGGCAAGGATCTCATTCAGATTCGATGGAGAAATCAAAAGCTTGACAGACAAGCAAAAGCTAAGAGAATTCAGCACCACCAAACCACCTATACAACAAATGCTAAAGGAACTTCTCTAAGGGGGAAACATAAGAGGAGAAAAGGACCTACAAAAACAAACCCAAAACAATTAAGAAAATGGTCATAGGAACATACATATCGATAATTATCTTAAACGTGAATGGATTAAATGCTCCAACCAAAAGACACAGGCTTGCTCAATGGATACAAAAACAAGATCCACATATATGCTGTCTATAAGACACCCACTTCAGACCTAGGGACACATACAGACTGAAAATGAGGGGATGGAAAAAGATATTCCATGCAAATGGAAATCAAAAGAAAGCTGGAGTAGCAATACTCATATCAGACAAAATAGATTTTAAAATAAATAATGTTACAAGAGACAAGGAAGGACACTACATAATGATCAAGGGATCAATCCAAGAAGAAGATATAACAATTATAAATATATATGCACCCAACATAGGAGCACCTCAATACATAAGGCAACTGCTAACAGCTATAAAAGAGGAAAATCGACAGTAACACAATAATAGTGGAGGACTTTAACACCTCACTTACACCAATGGACAGATCATCCAAACAGAAAATTAATAAGGAAACACAAGCTTAAATGACACAATAGACCAGATAGATTTAATTTATATTTACAGGACATTCCATCCAAAAACAGCAGATTACACTTTCTTCTCAAGTGCGCACGGAACATTCTCCAGGATAGATCACATCTTGGGTCACAAATCAAGCCCCAGTAAACTTAAGAAAACTGAAAACATAGCAAGCATCTTTTCTGACCACAACGCTATGAGATTAGAAATGAATTACAGGGAAAAAAACGTAAAAAACACAAACACGTGGAGGCTAAACAATACGTTACTAAATAACCAAGAGATCACTGAAGAAATCAAAGAGGACATCAAAAAATACCTAGAGAAAAATGACAATGAATACACGACGATCCAAAACCCATGGGATGCAGCAAAAGCAGTTCTAAGAGGGAAGTTTATAGCTATACAAGCCTACCTCAAGAAACAAGAAAAATCTCAAATAAACAATCTAATCTTACACCTAAAGGAACTAGAGAAAGAAGAACAAAACAAAACCCAAAGTTAGCAGAAGGAATGAAATCATAAAGATCAGAGCAGAAATAAGTGAAATAGAAACAAAGAAAACGATAGCAAAGATCAATAAAACTAAAAGCTGGTTCTTTGAGAAGATTAACTAGATTGATAAACTATTAGCCAGACTCATCAAGAAAAAGAGGGAGAGGACTCAAATCAATAAAATTAGAAATGAAAAAGGAGAAGTTACAACAGACACCGCAGAAATACAAAGCATCCTAAGAGACTACTACAAGCAACTCTATGCCAATAAAATAGACAACCTGGAAGAAATGGACAAATTCTTAGAAAGGTATAACCTTCCAAGACTGAACCAGGAAGAGGTAGAAAATATGAACAGACCAGTCACAAGTAATGAAATTGAAACTGTGATTAAAAATCTTCCAACAAACAAAAGTCCAGGACCAGATGGCTTCACAGGTGAATTCTATCAAACATTTAGAGAAGAGCTAACACCCATCCTTCTCAAACTCTTCCAAAAAATTGCAGAGGAAGGAACACTGCCAAACTCATTCTATGAGGCCACCATCACCCTGATATCAAAACCAGACAAAGACATCACAAAAAAAGAAAATTACAGACCAATATCACTGATGAATATAGATGCAAAAATCCGCAACAAAATACTAGAAAACAGAATCCAACGACACATTAAAAGGATCATACACCATGATCAAGTGGGATTTATCCCAGGGATGCAAAGATTCTTCAATATACGCAAGAAGAAAAAGGAGAAAAACTGTATGATCATCTCAATAGATGCAGAGAAAGCTTTCGACAAAATTCAACACCATTTATGACAAAAACCCTCCAGAAAGTAGGCATATAGGGAACTTACCTCAACATAATAAAGGCCATATATGACAAACCCACAGCCAACATCGTCCTCAATGGTGAAAAACTGAAACCATTTCCACTAAGATCAGGAACAAGACAAGGTTGCCCACTCTCACCACTATTATTCAACATAGTTTTGGAAGTTTTACCCACAGCAATCAGAGAAGAAAAAGAAATAAAAAAAGGAATCCAAATTGGAAAAGTAGAAGTAAAGCTGTCACTGTTTGCAGATGACATGATACTATACCTACAGAATCCTAAAGATGCTACTAGAAAACTACTGGAGCTAATCAATGAATTTGGTAAAGTAGCAGGATACAAAATTAATGCACAGAAATCTCTTGCACTCCTATACACTAATGATGAAAAATCTGAACGTGAAATTAAGAAAACACTCCCATTTACCACTGCAACCAAAAGAATAAAATATCTAGGAATAAACCTACCTAAGGAGACAAAGACCTGTATGCAGAAAATTATAAGACACTGATGAAAGAAATTAAAGATGATACAAACAGATGGAGAGATATACCATGTTCTTGGATTGGAAGAATCAACATTGTGAAAATGACTCTACTACCCAAAGCAATCTACAGATTCAATGCAATCCCTATCAAACTACCACTGGCATTTTTCACAGAACTAGAAGAAAAAATTTCACAATTTGTACAGAAACACAAAAAACCCCAAATAGCCAAAGCAATCTTGAGAAAAAAAATGGAGCTGGAGGAATCAGGCTCCCTGACTTCAGACTATACTACAAAGCTACAGTAATCAACACAGTATGGTACTGGCACAAAAACAGAAATATAGATCAATGGAACAGGATAGAAAGCCCAGAGATAAACCCACGCACCTATGGTCACCTTATCTTCGATAAAGGAGGCAAGAATATACAGTGGAGAAAAGACAGCCTCTTCAATAAGTGCTGCTGGGAAAACTGGACAGCTACATGTAAAAGAATGAAATTAGAACACTCCCTAACACCATACACAAAAATAAACTCAAAATGGATTAAAAACCTAAATGTAAGGCCAGACACTATCAAACTCTTAGAGGAAAACATAGGCAGAACACACTATGACATAAATCACAGCAAGATCCTTTTTGATCCACCTCTTAGAGAAATGGAAATAAAAACAAAAATAAACAAATGGGACCTAATGAAACTTAAAAGCTTTTGCACAGCAAAGGAAACCATAAACAAGACGAAAAGACAACCCTCAGAATGGGAGAAAATATTTGCAAATGAAGCAACTGACAAAGGATGAATCTCCAAAATTTACAAGCAGCTCATGCAGCTCAATATCAAAAAAACAAACAACCCAATCCAAAAATGGGCAGAAGACCTAAATAGACATTTCTCCAAAGAACATATACAGATTGTCAACAAACACATGAAAGAATGCTCAACATCATTAATCATGAGAGAAATACAAATCAAAACTACAATGAGATATCACCTCACACCGGTCAGAAAGGCCATCATCAAAAAATCTACAAACAATAAATGCTGGAGAGGGTGTGGAGAAAAGGGAACCCTCTTGCACTGTTGGTGGGAATGTAAATTGATACAGCCACTATGGAGAACAGTACGGAGGTTCCTTAAAACACTAAAAATAGAACTACCATATGACCCAGCGATCCCACTACTGGGCATATACCCTGAGAAAACCATAATTCAAAAAGAGTCATGTACCACAATGTTCACTGCAGCTCTATTTCCAATAGCCAGGACATGGAAGCAAGCTAAGTGTCCATCAAGAGATGAATGGATAAAGAAGGTGTGGCACATATATACAATGGAATATTACTCAGCCATAAAAAAAAGCAAAATTGAGTTATTTGTAGTGAGGTGGATGGACCTAGAGTCTGACATACAGAGTCAACTAAGTCAGAAAGAGAAAAACAAATACCATATACTAACACATATATATGGACTCTAAAAAGCAAAAAAAAATGGTCATGAAGAACCTAGGGGCAAGACGGGAATAAAGACAGACCTACTAGAGAATGGACTTGAGGATATGGGGAGGGGGAAGGGTAAGCTGTGACAAAGTGAGAGAGTGGCATGGACATATATACACTACCAAATGTAAACTAGATAGCTAGTGGGAAGCAGCCGCATAGCACAGGGAGATCAGCTCGGTGCTTTGTGACCACCTAGAGGGGTGGGATAGGGAGGGGGTGAGGGAGGGAGACGCAAGAGGGAAGAGATGTGGAGATACATGTATATGTATAACTGATTCACTTTGTTATAAAGCAGAAACTAACACACCACTGTAAAGCAATTATATTCCAATAAAGATGTTAACAAACAAATAAACAAACAAACAAAAACTATGCTTAGGGACTCCCCTGGTGGCGCAGTGGCTAAGAATCTGCCTGACAATGCAGGGAACACAGGTTCGAGCCCTGGTCCGGGAAGATCCCACATGCCGCGGAGCAACTAAGCCCGTGCACCACAACTATTGAGCCTGTGCTCTAGAGCCCGCGAGCCACAACTACTGAGCCTGCATGCCGCAACTACTGAAGCCCTTGCACCTAGAGCCCATGTTCCACAACAAGAGAAGCCATCGCAATGAGAAGCCCACACACCGCAACGAAGAGTAGCTCCCACTCACCGCAACTAGAGAAAGCCCGCGTGCAGGAACGAAGACCCAACGCAGCCAAATAAATAAATTAAATAAATAAATAAATTTATAAAAAAACTATGTTTAATACTGTCCTTTCTGGTAAAAGAATGCAACTACAGGATTATTTTAAATCTTCAATCAATGAGTGTTATCACTGATATCATATTTTTCCTCCAACTAAATCTATGTCCAAGTATGTCTCTGCTAAGGACAGGAAACAAAAAAACCTACAATGATGCAACTAGAAATGGTCACCTGAAATATCATGCTTACAGAATGCTAAGCTTAAAGTAATATACACCTTGAGTAAAATAAATTGCTTCATGGGAATTCCCTGGCGGTCCAGTAGTTAGGACTTGGTGCTTTCACTGCCGGGCCTGGATTCGATCCCTGGTCGGGGAACTAAGATCCTGCAAGCCGCACGGTGTGGCCAAATTAAAAAAAAACAAAAAACAAAAACTGCTTCACATCTGGACACGACGGAAACAACTTTGCCCTCCTCACCTTATTCATGTTGTTTTCATCAACCACATCCTTGGATATATCCTGGATTATTTCTGGACACAAGATAAGGAGAATGATTTGTAGTGGCCAAACTGCTGCTTTACGTTTGGTGCTTTCAGCAAAACCATCCACTAGGTCAAACAGTTTTTCTGCACACTCTATGTGAAAAATGTAAATATTAAATGATATAATTAGATGAGAAGAAAATCTCTGGCATTAAATTAAAAGCTGGTGCTATCCAAAAACCCAAAGGCCACATTTTTAAAAGATAAACTTGGAAGTTCACGTAACTCAGCAAATTCTTTCAATTCAAGCAATGTTATATGGTCTATGTATTAGAAGAGGTTATATTGTCTATGTATTATAACAGCTATCTTGATCCATCCTAGAAAAGCCCAAATTTTAGAATGGCCAGACTTGTATTTAGTCTCAATGTGCAGGGCCTTATGCAAAGTGTGATGTATCCAAGAAACGAAGACTGAATAGCTTCTCAAAGGGAATTACCAAAGCTCTCCAGGAGTCTATTCTCCTTCTTGCAGTTGTGTCTTGAGAATTCCAAGTGGGGATATTCCTACTTTACACACATCTCTCTAAATACAAACTAAAGCCTCAGAGCACACACAGAAAAAAAGTGCTTCTCTAAAACAAAGAGCCATCAGTATCCAATCTACAACTCTAATTAAAGATCAGAGCTTCATTTCAAACTTCCTTATCCATTTGCTCAAAGGAAAAGGGTTGAGGCTAATTTAGAAATATAAGAAAAAAGTAATATTTCCTATTTGACATAAGTTGAAAAGATTAGAAGTACCATAATAACAAAAATAACTTGGAAAATGATAGGTTTTTACCTCATAAGAGTTTAAAAGACAAAAACAAACAAACAAACAAACAAAACCAATCTTATCCTTACCAGCCATATCAGTCTGTGGAATCTGGTATAACTTTGTAAATTCATCTGGATAATTTTCTACCCAGTTCCAAAATGCCTACAAATAACAAAACATATGTTTTTATGTCATATTTTCTTAATATAGTAAATAAAATAACATATGCCTCCAATTATATCACAATATTCTAATTTCCTTTGGAAGAATATTGCAATGCAGTCTTCCTAAAAATTAATGTGAAATTATCACTCAAGTCATAACTCCTTGATTCAAAATACTGAAGACAGCAACACTTATAACCAAAAATTAACAAAACTTTAATATTAAAGAGGTTATTACTTACTTTTTCCAGGCTATTTATAACTGCTAACTGTGCAACTTTCTTTAGGGCTTTAAATTTAAATGCTGTTTCTGGAGAAAAAAAAAGTTTTACAATTAACTCTAGTTTAATTAGTTAACACAAATACAATTCAGAGCTACTGGTAAAAATAACTTTCCTTTTATATATAAACTTTTGTTCCAGTATTATTTATAAGCAATATAAAGGTAAAGGTAATTAGTATAAGCCAAAACCTCACTGGTTATGTCCACTAAAGACCAAACTGAACCTTGGACTTCAAAGGTTGTTGTGAATTTTTTCCTTTGTTTTGTTTCTAATAATAACTACATTTTTAAAAGATGGATAAAATACACGGTCATTGTAGAAAATTCAAAAAATACACAGCAATCTAAGGGAAATTTAAAACATTATCTATGATTCTACCATTCAGAGACAATCACAGTTAACAGTTGGGTGAATTTTCTCCCTTCCCTTTTCCTATGCATGTATAAGACAAATACATTTACCATAACTGAACAAAACCTGTTCATATCAAACCTGTTCTTTACATTTCACATCATATCCCCCACTTTTTCCATATCACTAAAAATTCCTCATACATATATTTGATGGTTCTATATACAATAATAACTATTACTTGAACAATTACAACATGCCAGGTATTTTCAATCCAATATATTTAATTCTTTCAAAATCTTAATGCTTTCAGGTATTACAGATGAGCCAACTGTGTTTCTGAGGTTACAGATCTAATAAATGATTGAATTGGGCTTCAAAGCCATAGTCTTTTCAGTATGCTTTGATGTCTTTCAGAATATTTAAGTCACTGTATTAAGTCACTGGTTATTTAAATATTTTCCAATTGTTGGATATTTAAGATATTTCCAATACTGCACTATTATAAGTAACATTAATACTTTTATATCCAAGTCTTTTCCACATTCTGATTATTTCTTTAAGGCACATAAATACCTAGAAAAAGAACTGTCCAAAGAGATGAATATTTTTAAGGCTCCTGATAAATACTGCCAACCTGATTTTCAGAAGGGTTGGGCCAAAGGCCACTCCCACCAAGCAGCATATGAAAGTGCCCTTATCACATCCTTGCCATCATTAAATGTGTTCATTTCTTTTATTCTGCTAATTTGATTGTTCAAAGAAGTAGAATGCATTTTTAAAATAAGACTAAACATTTCTCCATATAAATATATTAGATATTTTAATTTCCTCTTCTATAAATGTATTGTCCACATTTATAAAAAGATTTATATCTGGAAAAGATGACCCTTCTATAAACTATATTACTGATAACAGTCTCTTGGCAGAGAACTCCCCATATGGACTTTTAATGAAGGGATGCACGTACTTACTACAATTACATAAATATCTTTATAAGACAGAGATGAGTCTACAAGTTATAAAATTGTCTAAATAATCCTTTAAAAGTCACTTTTTTTCCTGGACTTGGAAATGAGCAACTTGCTCTCCAAGTCAGTTTTAAAACATACCCTTCCAACCTTCTTTGCTCTTGCTCTCCTTTGACTTCCAAACAATAGCATTACACTTCACAGTGCTCTTGAGTCTTTTTGCCTTCCTATACTCATCAACTTTACCTTTATGACACTTTAAATGTGTTATACACAGTAGTCTATTCTCAATTCCAATGTATAAATATTTTAATACTCCAGTTCTACAAGTTTCTGACTGGGTACCCTACCAATACCTCAAACTCAATAGATCTAAAACTGAATTTATCATTTTCCTGGCCACCTTCTTCTCTGCTTTAACCAGGTTGCTCTGTAACACTTGGTGATACTTCCCTTTAACGTCACATTCCTAAATTAATCACCAAAAGCTATGCAATGTATTCTACTTCCTAAATACCATATCAAATTGGTCCCCACCCTACCCCATTCCATCCAGACCTCCACTATCCTTATTTCTACCTCACGTCACTATACAACCAAGTCCCAGAAGTTCATGTAACTTTCTAGCAAATCATCCTGCAAATTTCAAGCAAAGTGGCATATCTAAAATAAAATACTGATCAAGGTAATTCCCACCCAAAAGCCTCTGCATCACTTCCCATGGCCACTAAAATAAAGCCTAATAACCCATAAGCAAAACAGTATAGCAGTTAGGTACTTTGGTTCTAGAGACAGACAGATGTGACCCTGCCACTCAATAGCTGTATGACCTTGTAAATGTTACTTAAGCCTCAGTTTCCTCATCCATACAGGGGATGATAATAATAATATCTGTTTCACAGGGTTACTGTGAGTATTGATGAAAAAAGCATGTGAACTGCATAGCGTGACATGTGGCACATACTGAAAATGCAACAAATGTTACTATGTTTTTATTAATATGATCTGACCTACTCTTGTACCTCTCTATATCTTGCTCTTTTCCTCTTAACATCTCCCACCCCCAAACCCATAGATACTTATTCTCTCACTTTATGCTCACTCTATTTAGCTTTGACACACTGCTTTGCAAATAATCTGATAATATATTTGCCTGATAAACCAGGCCATGAGCGCCAAAGGGAGAGATTCAATACTTTGTTAATCTTTGTAAGCCCAGCCCTTAGCATGGTTCCTTACATACAGTTTCCCAACAAAAGCTGCTGAATCGAATTTAAAACACATTACTACTTCTACTAATCCATATTACAGGAAGTTTCCATTCCTTTCACCATTATCATGTAGAACCATCTTTTGCTGGTCTATTTAATATTAGCTTTATACTTAACATTTATCAGCATAAACTCTAAATTTATGATCATAAGGAAGCTGCATTCAATGGGGATAACTTACCACAATAAAAAGAAAGTAATTTATCCACACACTTAGTTTCTCTCATTTGTGCATGGAGAACAATCTCAATTAATTGT
Source organism: Balaenoptera acutorostrata (assembly GCF_949987535.1). Classification (NCBI taxonomy): domain Eukaryota; kingdom Metazoa; phylum Chordata; class Mammalia; order Artiodactyla; family Balaenopteridae; genus Balaenoptera; species Balaenoptera acutorostrata. The sequence continues at coordinate 17,779,143 of NC_080083.1, read as the reverse complement.
TATGGATTAAACATTTCTACGAAAACTGATCTTTTAAACAAACACCTATCCACAGGCACCCTGGACTAGATTTCCCAAATGTCACTGAACAGTTATGAAAAAAAAATCACAAAACCCCACTTAATTTCTTAAATTTTATACAAAGATTAAATCTCTAAATATTACCATTCACTTCCTTAACTTTTCAATGTTTAATGATAAATACTAAAATCTTGAAATTTCAACTGAATTGAGTGGTGGTTTATAATAATCTAAAATAAGTGCTGCCCACTTGTCCGTATCTTGACATAATAGCTAAAATGATCCATTTTTCCTTTATTAAAGTTACTGAAAAGTGATTTAATTGTTGCTTGGTTTTATAATGGTAACGATCTAAAATCACAAATTCTGAACAAGGTAATATAGCTGGAACACAGCCTTATAGGATTCATCTATATAGATACAGCCTTTTTACATCTCTGGTGAATAGTTGTTGAGTTTAAAGCAAATGTTAAGAAAACTAAACGTGGTATTTTGAAAATTACACACTGTAGAACTGTTGAGGTTTTCAAAGTTAGTATAACTAAATCTCCTTTTAGGTCAGACATTAAAAAACATTAGTGACAATTCCTATATCAATATACAAAGTAAAATAAAAATGAGTGTGAATCATATACTATAAGGTTCCACATTTAAATTAGCCAGGATCCAATATTACATAAAATTAAAACACAATTTTTGTGAAATGAATTTAGGTATTTATACTCAGTTTATTAATAATACTCAATGATATTTGATTTATATTAACACATTCCTGCTTACCACAAAAATTCTCTCAGTTCCTTCTGATAGTTTATTTCAATCAACATAATCATAGAAAGCACTTTCCAAAGTTTTAAAAACACACATTTTAGGCATTATAATATTCCCATGTGTGACTACTATTGACATGTTCTACAAGGAAGCAAAACTAACTTTTACTGAAAGAGTAAAAGACTTTGTAATGCTATAAAGTCAGTCAGTAAGTCAATAACAGAATTGAGAACAGAATGTCAGAAATGAGATTCCTGACTCAATTTCTCCTCTCATTGTAAGAGCACAATCTTCTGGTTCCACCTGCAATGAAACTTCTATATCCTGCTAAGCTATCTGCTTTTAGCACTACCAATAGCTAAACAAATAACTTCTATAACCTACTAGCTACCCTCAAGAGGTGAAATTCTAGAAAAATTAAATAACAGCATCCTCACATTCTCTTTATTAAAAGCAAAAATTGTAGTTGAACAAAACTTTCCATTGCCAAGACTTAAGATACTCATTTTCGCTAATGTATTGTTTTCAAAGGTTCAAAAATTACTGAACCATAAAGTATTACTGTCCATTTCTCAAGGACATTTATTTGCACTATGAAATCCACTTTGATGTTCTAGCTCAACACAATTAGTATAATTAGTACATTCAACATACTGGTTTTTCACCCACAGTGATTAATTTCAGATATATCATACATTTAAACTTACCTTTCAGGAGTCGTTTTAATTTTGCACAATCCACATTGATATACTGTAACAATTCTATATCATGAACATCAACATTGTCTTCTGAACAAACAGTCAATTCCTGTAACCTGAAAAGTAAAAACCGAAAATAATTTATCAACTGAAGTCTTAGGATAGTCCGAAATTCTGAATTCAACAGACTCTTCTCACCCTAATGATGAGTTTATAAGAGAAAATACACATATAAAAATAAGAGAATAAATTTTTTAATGAAAATCTAAAGGAACATAACTAATTCAGGGGCTGTGATAAAAGAAACCGTGATAATCCAGTAAACTTCACAATGTACATCAAATCACCATGTTGTACAATATACAGAATTTAATATACAGAATTTTTATTAAAAAAAAGGGATCACAGCATGCTGATAACTGCTGAAGCACAGTAAGAGATACTTGGGTATCTGAAATACTTTCTCTCTGCTATGTGTATTTTAAAATTTTTTCTATAATATAAAATTCAAATTTCAAATTATAAGTTAAAAAAAAGATAAATTTTATTAACCTCTATTCACATCAACTAGACTTCAGAAACATGAATGACATTTTATCTACACTCACAGGATACATTTACTTTGTATCAAAAAAATGAGTAAGCCTTTATTCACTGCGCTTTTCAGTCTGTACGTGTGCTTACGTGATTATTTAATTAGTGTCCCTCTCTCACAGAACTTAAGCTTGTAATGACAAAAATCTTTCTAAACCCCAAATTTCCCTCTTATTAAATATGAAGTTACCAAAAATGTAGAAAAATTTAGCACTTAACAAAAATATAGATGTTTAAACTGATAAGAAATTCACTTAAGCCTAATAAATAAAAGAGGTTAAAGTTTTCTTCCTTTTTTTCACTAACAACCACAGAGGTCAGCTTTTCAAATGTTGGTACTGCTAATCTATTGTTGTGTGCTTCCTAATGAAGCTTGCTTATTTCAATTAATAGATATCAAAAATGTAAGCAACAGAATGAAATTACTAACTTTCATAAATGCAGAGAGAGATGTGTGAAAAAGCACAAATAGTACAGGACCTTATTCAAAATATTAGCTCAAAGTATAACCATTTCAGTATAATTTAAAATTGACATTAATCATCACACTAAACCTTCAGTTGCTAAAAATGAAATCAATGCTATTTCTTCCTTCTCAAATTCCTCTTTCACTCACTTTAGCCCATAGATGTATAGCTAACATTAAAATTATTCTAAGCACTTACACTAATGTTCTTCTTATCATCAGGGTGAGAAAAGCTTAGCAGTTCACACTGGGAATGAGAAGGTCCTCAAAACTGATTTACATGCTACAAATTCCACAGCTGCTGCAAAGAGCCTAAAAATATGGAATATGACTCCTTAGGAAACACAACTTAATAAATCAGCAACACCAACTTTTGAAAAGCTAACTCTTGTGGTTGTTTGTAAGAAATGGAAGAAAAGTTTAATTCCTTTTATAGTCCAGTTTTTACCACAGGGAAGAAACATTTTGTGAATTTATAAGGCAGAGAAATCAAATAAAGGGTAGTCTTTCAAAAGAAATGAAGTGGAAAACCTATCACTAAAACATCTAGAAAAACTAGGTAAACTGAACAACAACAAAAAGATATTTTAAATGTATAGAAATAAAGCAAAACAAACACTATTTACCCACCCAAGTCCAGAAATGGAAAGGAAACTGAAAACCAGAGATGGTTTTGAAGGCATGATCTAGCCAACAAAAGAAGGGTGAGAGTCGGTTAGATTTTTTTTCTCTCCTTAACCTAGGGGTCTGGGGCTAAAAACATCCACATGGGACTGGATACAAAGTCCTGTACCCTCATAATGCAGAGAGTAGAACCAGGGACCTGCATAAAACATGGCCAGAAAGAGTTATGCACTTCCTTAAAAAAAGAAAGAGACACTGAAAGAGAGACAGAGACATAGAGAAAAGAGAGGGAGGGGGGAAATCTACCAGCACAAGAAGTCTGTCTGCTCTGCCTAAGATTTGGGTAGGGGAAAAAGTAACCCAGGGCTGTCACCTTACAAGGGTTTGAGGCCCACATTTGTACTACCCATACAATCTGGGGCTGAGAAATTAACAAAAATATAGGTCCAGAACTGGGCACTTGGCAAAAGCAAATGCAAAACCATCACTAGGATACTCCCACACTCCCAGGCTACAAGAGATTCCCAAAGAAAATACAGACTGCACTAAAGATAAATTTGCAATCAAAGTTTACAAAACAGAGAGAAAAAATTCACTGTGAATGACAGTTGGCACATACAAACAAATGAGATTATTTAACAATCTTAAAGAGAATATATAAGTATGTTTTAAATAATTAGACATATAAGAAGAAATTTTAAACTTTTAAAAACAATAAGAAACCATTTTAAAAAAACAGCAGATTTGTAAAAGAATCAAATAGAACTTTCAAAGTCACTGAGTCTTCTGCTTCTGGTATATGTCAAATTAGATATTTTTCAGGACCCTCCAACTACAAAACAATTAGATCCAGTGCATTGTATAATAATTCTGTGGAGAAAGCAGCTAATGCTCTACAAAAAAGAGTACTATGAGCCGCAGAACATGGTATACTTCAGCAGAATAAAAAAGTTATCTTATGATCTGTAACTCATATTATTCCCTTAAAGAAAAGCAAAGGACAGAAATATCAAAAGCTAATGTTAATCCTAAAAGAGAAACATCCATAGACAGGTAGAATGGTCAAGCACAACAAATTTTCATGATACTGATTCATCTAGTACATACGAAGTATAAATTCAATCTTCAGAAAGAACTGCCATTCCAGTTCCTTGCATATTTTGTCACCTAATGCTACGACAGCAGTGTCACAGGATAACCCCATCTAAATTAAACCATCATAATGGTCTTTTAGGTAAGTGACCCTCTAATAAGATCAGCTCCTATTTCTGGCACCAACTAAATGAAACAGCAAATGCAGTTGTCTGAAACATGAATTTCATAGATCCCATTTCTGAGCAGTCTGTCCCCTGAAAGCTAAAGAAACTGGCTTATTCTGGAGACATTTAACTTCTACTCTGCAAACAGTGAACTAGATTCAGGAAATAACCAAAAGTTGTCTATTTTTACACGTGCCAATGCTGCAAAATAAAACCTTTGGTGACTAGAAGATTTTTAGAGTTTTCAGAGGTGGCACATTTGCTGTGTTTTATTAAAGCAATTCATGTTTGGATAGACTAAAAAACATTTTACCCTTTTGATCATTTTCTACCTTCAGTGTAAGATTATTTCAAACAGTAAGACTGGTCTAGTAGCCACCTAAACAAAGAAGGGGTTTGGTTTTGTTTTTTATCATTTTAATGCGTCCTACTACCTAGGTGTTTGCTACCTTGCTGCTTCAACCAGTGTACTATTTACTCAGAATATGAGATGTTAACACTCAAGAGATTTCATGAAGACATCGTTCTATTGTATAACTATTACCCTACATTATCAGTCATATTGTAACATTAGATAAAATTTTAATTTTCTTTGCACCACAATTCTGATGAGAGGTTGGAAGAATACTGTTGCCCAGCATCACAATCAAAGAAATGCCATTTTTTATTAAAAAGACTGCAGGATTTTGAAGTTAGCCAATTCCGCCTAAAAACCACAGCACAAATTCTCAAACTATGATGTATGTTCTCATTCACATCTGTTGGAAAACAACATAAGAATGAACTAAGCTAATGGACGTCCACTGCTCACACAACAGACAAATCAAAGATGCAGGTGCCATTAAGCAAAGGAAATTGTTTTTCTTTATTCTGCGTTAGTCTCTGATCCACTGAATCACTAGGTGGCGTTAGTCTCTGATCCACTGAATCACTAGGTGATTTACGTTATACTTCCTACTTGGTCTTAATTAGGGACCCATTTGACTCTACTTGCATGAGAAAGGCAAATCGTCCGCATGAAATTAAGATACAGAGTTACCTGCTACCATCAGCTACAGTTCTATACCCATTTCTCCATCTCTAGCATTATCACAATGAATGATCACATGATGATTTCTAAGCATCAATAAAAGCTTAAATTATACTTATCATACAATTTTAAAGCACAGCAGTGGATATGATAAAAAGGATTTCATCAAAATGCGGCTAAAATAGCGGTACCAGGAAGCAGCCGGGCACAACAAAACAGACAGACTCTGAAGCCAGCCAGACTTCAAAGTTTTGGGTCCTCCGTCACTTGGCACAGCACCTTGATAACTTCTTTACTATTAGTTTGCTTACCTATAAAATGGGGTATCACCTACATTTCAGGGATACTGTGAAGATCAAACAGCATAGCACATGCTGTAAACGCTCAACAAATGGGAGATTTCACAGTTCATACACTTACTAGAATTACTTTCTAGAATTACTCATTTCCTTGTGCTTCCACACTGCTGGTTTGGTTTTTTGTTTTGTTTTGTTTTTTGATAACTTAGGAGCTTGTGATAAGGATCAGAGCATTAAGATCATTAGAATTCTGACTACTCATCTATTATTCTGATTGACTAATTTCATTACAAGGAATAATACGTTAAAAAGCCAAACCCAGGGGCTTCCCTGGTGGCGCAGTGGTTGAGAATCTGCCTGCCAATGCAGGGGACACGGGTTCGAGCCCTGGTCTGGGAAGATCCCACATGCCGCGGAGCAACTGGGCCCGTGAGCCACAACTACTGAGCCTGAGCGTCTGGAGCCTCTGCTCCGCAACAAGAGAGGCCGCGATAGTGACAGGCCCGCGCACCGCGATGAAGAGTGGCCCCCACTCGCTGCAACTGGAGAAAGCCCTCACACAAAAACGAAGACCCAACACAGCCAAAAATAAACATAATAAATAAATAATAAATAAAAAATAAATAAAAAAAAAAAAGCCAAACCCAAAATTTATACCTATCAATAGTATTTAAAAAAAAAAAAAAAGCCCGGTCATGGGTGACATTTTTTTCCTAAAATTTAGACTTTCAAGTTTATCGTAGTACTCGCATTTAACTGTACCCACCAATAACACAACATTACAAAATAAAAATTTCAAAGAAATCAATGCATAAAATTTCAACAGAAGCCCAGGTTAAACTCATTTCTGTCAACTTTTTACTTTTATGTAGACAAATTTTACATTACTTACAACATTCCTATGTAAATTTACACACTAACCTGGTAGAAATTCGACTAAAGACTGCATTGAAGTTGTTGCAGCTGAGAGAAAATAAAACCCCAGAGGCAGAATTCCGAAGTTCAGCTGCATGTTGGTTTCCCTCACGACAAGTGTGAAGAAAATGGCAGATTTCTGGCAGCAACTGTTTGACCAGCATCGTTTCATCTAACCTCATCGTGTCCTTTGGTTGCTAAAACAGAAATAATCACATAATTCTAAAACTTTCTTAAACTTACTTGTAAATATTTTCTATTATGGAAAATTTCAAACATACATAAGAGATGAAACAGAGTAACAAACACCCATATACTCATCACCTAGATTCCACAGTTGTTAATATTTCATCATGTTTGCTTTATCTACAATTCGTTTAATAAAGAGGGTGGTTCCATCTTTCACTTCTTAATCACAAGAAAAGTCCAGGTACCCCCATCCATCCTCCTCAGCACCCCAATTTCTGCTTGTTCCCCTGTTCATCAAATCCCTTCCTAAGCCCTTCCCTTCCTGGGAATCCCTAGCTTATTGTGAGTCCTAAATAAACTTTACTCATATTCACTGGTGAGTGCACTGCGTCATCTGTCTCAACGTCCAAATTAATTCCTGGGTGAGCAATCACATCTACTTTTGGGCAGACTGACCAAAACAGATAGATATTACTTATTACAAATAATCTTGTTTTGGTTTAACCACTTCAAAGTAAATTACAAACATCATTACTTCATTACTAACTTACTTCGGCATCTCTAAAATATAAGAAAATTCTCCAATATAACTTCAATGCAATCATCACACCAAGGAGAAATAAAAAATTCCCTTAGATCAGCTAATACCCAAACCGTATCCAAATTTCCCCAACTGCCCCCTAAATGTCTTTCATAGCTGTTCTTGTTTTATTCAACCAGGATCCAAAAAAGGTTCACAGATTGCAGCATGATTGTAACATTCCTTTAGTCTCTTTATCCTAAAACTATTTCCCCCTTACACACCATATAGATCATTTTTATTTTCCGTAACATTGACTTTTTTTAAGAAAATAGACCAGTTGCCTTACAAAATGTTGTATATTATTGACCTGATTATGTCTTAGTGGTGAAACTTGTTCTCCTAGTTGTTATATTTTCTGTTAAGCTGGAATCTAAATATAACAGTCTGATTAGATTCAAGTTAAACACTAGGTAAAATTCACTACAGTTCGTATTACATCACATCCGAAGTACATAATGCCAGGTGGTCTCTCTGTTAATGACACCAAGTTTGATAACTTTGGTGTTAACACTGAGGTTTCTACTTTGTAAAATAAATCTCTACAATTAACAAAACAGCCAATGGATAAGCTACCCTTAGTTGAAAATAGACTGTTCCACATCAGTATTTTACCTAACGGCTTTAGTATCCTTATATGAATGACAATTTTGATAATACCAAGCATGATGACAAAGAACAAATTTTTGTAAGTGTGCTATGATCAAATCTGTAATTGCATTCCAAAAGCTTTCAGATGCAAATACATTGAAATATTTGGACAGTAAATAAACAGATATCACAAAAACCTGCAAAATTTGAGTTACAATGCTCTTTCTTATTTATAGGCTAACCAGACAATACAGGTGTTGAAACCAACTCCAATTAATATACAAATAAAAATTATAGAAGTGTTCAATCTTTTGAATAATGGTCATATATACAGGATCTATAATACTTAAGATTCCTCAAATTCTACAAAATTTTACTCACAAAATTTTGGTTTTAATCATGATATTGTAAGTATTTGTTCACTTTCATTTAGCTAGTTCAACTACTAATATGATAAATATGTACTATAGGCCTCAGTTCTTAAACTGTCTCAACTTACTTTGATCTAAAAAGGAAAATCAATAACCAGCAAGGACCTACTGTAAAAAAAAATTTTTTAATAAAAAATAAAATAAATAAATAAGTAAAAAGGAAAATCAGGACACAACCATAAAGTCATTGAAGGCAATCCAGAAAAACACAGCTGTTCAATAATATGAATAGTATTATTTTTAATTATAAATTTAATTTAAAAATTTATACATTTTCAATAGAGCAGAGCAAGCTAATATATATTTTATGTATTATAAAAGCTGTACCATGCCCACTTAGTAGGGCTTCAATTAGGCTATCTCCAAAGAGTATCAAATTAAACAGGGATCAATGATATCAGTGATCATTATCCAAAATACCTTTACCACTGCCTCTCAATTATAAATGTTAATGGAGAAAAGATGTAGAACTGAAGAGGCAATAAACCAGCCTACCCCCATTCAAACACAGGTGTCACTGATATATTGGCATCTACAATCAAAGTAATAAGACCACTACAAAGAATTGATTCAAGAGAAGTTGAAAAATTGTCCACCTTCAAAATTCCATCATTCTATTTAACAGCTTTTTTGCTCTTTCACTCTATTTTACAAATGAACAGCCCATCACAAATTAATACATAGCACAAAGCTAAAACAGAACTAGCTCGTCCTCAATTTAAGAAGAAAATTTATAAGCACTGTCGCACAATTTTGGAATGTGGACAAGGGTCAATAAAAGAATTTAAAACATTATGCTTAGGTTTTGTGGCCTATAGTCTTAAATATTATACTTCTCTTCCCTAAGGATACATCATTGTGTGAATGTAATTATTTTTTCCAATTCCCCACCCTACCCCTTTTCCAACTCCCGACGCTACCCCTTCTTTAAACACTTTGACTGTTCTCTCTGTTCTCAATTGATCAGTCCTCATATGTCAGAGTCCCTTCCCATCTAGTTTTACTAAAAAGAACAATTATAACGTATGTGGAAGAGAGAAGCAATTCTGAATAAAAGCAAAAGATGGGTCAAAGGAAGAGAGATTATAATCTCAGAAGAAATAAGTTAACTCCAATACATATTGAATAGACAGATCTTTAAAATGGAGGTATTAAATTTATATATTTATGTAAACTCCTACCATTTTCCAGGAAGAATTAAAGCTACTGAAGTATAGAAGCACTATGCTTTATACAACAGAAACATTCTTGGGGACTTCCCTGGTGGTCCAGTGGTTAAGAATCCATCTTCCAATGCAGGAGATGCAGGTTCAATCCCCGGTCAGGGAACTAAGATCCCACATGCTGAAGGGCAACTAAGCTGATGCACCACAAATACTGAGCCTGCACGCCGCAACTACTGAGACCGCGCACACTGGAGCCCACGCACCACAACTAGAGAGAAGCCTGTGTGCAACAACCAGAGAGAAGCCCGCCTGCGACAACTAGAGAAGGCTGCACGCCGCAATGAAGAGCCCGCGCACTGCAACGAAAGATCCCGCATGCTGCAACTAAGACCCGATGCAGCCAAATAAATAAGTAACCAGAAACATTCTTGAAAAATTTCTAATTAAGTCATGGTTGAAAACTCTGAGGTAACTATTTAGAGGAAACATGAGAAACAATTGTTTTGTACTCAACTACTCCTCCACATATCTATTTTATGTGTTCATATTTACATAACAAGTGTTCTTAAGGTAGGATCTATCACAGGAATTGTAACAGTTTTAATTTTTTAAGTTCTCTTTTACATAGATTTGAAAAGTAAAATATAAAATCAGATTCACACAGGGGGAAACAAGATTCTCTTGGTCTTTAACATCACATTCCTTGACAGCTAAGCAATGCCACAGGCCTAACCAACTGGAGAAATTAGTTAAATGAAATAGTAACTTTTCCACAAAATTTTTTCTAGAAAACCTGAGAGAGAGAGAGATGTAACTCAAGCTTAACACTTTATAAGTAATCTTAATATCTATTTAATTTACAAAAGATGAGAATATAATTTTTTCTTGAAAACTTCTCTATGCTACCCAGTCAGCTCTGTTAACAAAATTCATTTTCGTACGTCTTAGACAGAAAGTCCATGCCTCTTCTTGTCCACACCTGTGCTTCAGTACATCAGATCATTCTCAAAACTGAAGGCACAAAACCTGCCTATTCAAGAATAGATTTACTCACCCCAGCAAGACATTTTTCCAGTGTATCCAATATAATCAACTGAGACAGATATAAATTTTTTTCAGCAGCTTCTCCAAATATTCTCTAAAAGAAAAGATATTCAGAACACTAAAAGTTGGTTATTACTCTCCACTACAAATCAGCACACATCTGAAAAGTGAGGGACTAAGGATCAAGAAAATCAATAGATAAATCATTGTATCTCCCAGATCATAGTATAATTAAATCTATTATTTCTGATTTTATCCTAATGCTCACACAAAATAAATTCTCAGGCAAACAATCTGCCATCAGCCTGCCACAGTAAAAGATACTCTGGTTTATACTTTAAAAATATGTAGTAAATGTACTTTGAAACAAACAGCATTAAAGAGATGGTAACATTAGGAAAATCCCATGTTCTGTTATTTTTTAAGTAAAATTTAGATTTGAACAATATAGAAAAAAATATGTAGGATTTAGATACACATATAGATCTTTACCAGAATCTTGAACTGAACATTTAACCACACTTTGATGCCACAAAATAATCAAAGCCTAACTCTTACAGCAACAAAATGCTGTAACACCAATTAAAGCGAGTTTTAAGCATTCGCTATCTTTAAATCAAATACTACACTATTAACAGCAGACTATGGTTTCCACAATTCAGTTTACTCAATAAGCACTAAATGAATGCCAATATCTCAATACTGTTTTTGTTTTTAAAAGAAGGGTCCAAATACTAAAACATTTTCAATCTGAGAATATGGCCACTTATCTATAAAAGTAAAATCCTATCAGTATGACCCACACACTATGCAACAGAAGAGTTCCATAAAATCTTAAATGTATTTCTGTAAGTTACTTTACATATTTATAAAAGGTCCTTTTTTCAGAAAATCTTAATTTTTTTCCATAAAGAGAAAATATGATTGCCCACTCCTCCAGTTTACCAATTTTGTAAGCCCGGGGTATCTTCCAATCAACTTTTTAAAAAGAAAACACACCAAAGATGATGTGACTATGAAAATGGTACTGATTTTCACAATCTACAACCAGAAATCAGTTTCACTGCTCAATGCAAACAGTATAAATTGTGGTTGTAAGTGCTCAAAACAAGCAGAGCAGTTTGGAGTTAATCAAGAAATATCCAGATCAGTTGTTCTGAACTGAGTATGAAGGAGATTTTAGATAGAAATTGACACAGAGGAAAGAATCACCTGACAGCAAGAGGAGAAATAATATGTTCAAAGGTACAGAGAGAAAATAGTTGGAGTACCTTTAAGTCTAGGAAATGTAAACAGATTTTATAAAACAGGAAAAAAAGAGGCAATTATGAGCTTTTGACAGTGGAAATACTTGATGAAATAGGTATTTGAGGAAAACTGTTTCAACACAGGTTCTCTACCATGGAATCTGTCATAGGTTACAGGACGAAGGAAATAAAACAGCATCTTCACAAAAGCAATCTCACATTTTAGGACTACAAAGTCATATTTTATTTACCATCTACTTAGGACTGGGACAATCTGATATGTAAACATTCAAATGAGAAGCTAAGGAAAAGATTTTAATAGATTACTATGGTCAATTTAAATATGACAAAATCTGTATGAAATCGTAATTCCAGAAAAATGGAACAGTAGATAGGGTCACAAATAAGACAAGTATCTAAGAAAAAGAATTAAAATCTAAAAAGAAAGTTAAAAGGTTACCTGTGCTCATCCATAAATTAAGATGAATGTTTATGTCCAGAGTCCACAGAAAATGACTTTACATACTTCAAAATATGCTGTTCCAAATTTTAAAATCAAAAACAAACCAAATTCTCCCGTAAAACAGTAATGCAAACACTCACCATATTGTTAACATTCTTTAAGATAGTGGTGAGGCCGCTTATAACCAAAGAAAACTTGTATTTGGAAATATTGATAAGACATTCCTTGTTGTGTTCGGTACTGACTTTGGTATGTGTGTTCTGCTGTCCTGTTTTTATTGGAAGCTGAGGAAAAAAAAAAAAAATGTTAGCTTACATTTTAAAATGACTACCAAGAACTCTATTTCTCATTGAAAATCATGAGATATTAGGAAAATTTTATCAACCACAATTACCTATATTTGTATCTCAAGCTCCAATTTTCAATATATAAAGGAATTTATAGCAAATCTAAAATTCTTTAGAAATTTCAACTTTTTGCAGCTTTCTTTCTAGAAGTCATAAATCTCTATCTACAAAACTAAATCTTTACCCAGCACTATGTAAGACAGAATGATGACTCAGAAATAGAGCTACTTCCTTGTAGCTAAAAATTATTTCAGAGAAAAATGTCTGCAATAAAATGCAATCTTTTCCTTTATATATTGAACTCAAGCATTAAAAGAACAACAGACCAAGAAAATCTATGCCTTAGACCTCTAGTCAATAATGGCAAATAACGGCAGACTGTGCAGAAAAGAAAACAAGCTGTAAAGCCTGGAATATACATAGTAAGACTGATTCAGGTAAGATAATCACCCTCAGGTACACAGCTGAGGGAGTAACAGAACAACAAAGAGATAAATCTCATGGAAAAAAATATCTTTTAAGGGAGATATTATATTTATATTTACCTATATTTATCTGAGAATGAACTAAGTCGCACTACCAGGAAGTTCATCTCTACCCTGTTCAAGAGCAGCATTCTGTACTGAAAGCATCATGAATATATTTACTGTTTAAATATTAGATCCTGCTAACACGAACAGAGAACACTGATGAGGTTCCTCCGTGAAGAAACACACCTGAGTCCAGCGTCCTCATTTTTAAAACGGTGCAACAAAAGGTGGAAAGAGACCAAGCAGCATGCCCAAGTTTGCTTAGTCAGTTAATAATGTGACTAATTTGATGGTAAAGAAATACTAAATAAAAGAGGAGAAGCATGTTTAGGGTTTAGAAGATAGGGCAGAACAGAAGCTACAGAATTACATAATGTTACAAGATTATGGAGAGAAAAAAATCTGAAAGACCAAAAAAAGAGGATTGTAGATGGCAGTGGCTGCACCAAGAGGAAACTGTAATGTAAACTGTGGACTTTGGGTGATTATGACACGTCAATGTGGCTTCATCAATTGTAACCAGTGTACCACTCTAGTGGGAGGTGCTGATAATAAGGGAGTCTGTGCATGTGTGGAGGCACAGGGCGTATGGGAAAACTCTTCACCTTCCACTCAATTTTTCTGTGACCCTAAAACTGCTCTAAAATAATAAACTGTTAAAAATGCAAATAAATACCCATAAGATCTTTTACATTTGATATGAAGAAAATTAAGAATTGTTAATATTCTTAAAAAGAGAGAGAGAGAGAAGATGGCAGTGGCTGCAATGTAGCTTGTGAATCTCCCCAAATCCCTCTGTGAGGGTTCATTTTACATGTCAACTTGATTGGATCATAGAGCACACAGATATTTGGCTAAACACTATCTCTGGGTGTGTCTCTGAGGGTGTTTCCACATGAAATTAGCATTTGAATAGGTGGACTCTGTAAAGCAGTTTGTACCCCCTCCAATGTGGGTGGCCATCAGCCAATCCACTGAGGGCCTGAATAGAATAAAAAAGGCAGAAGGAGGAAGAATTGGTCCCTTTTGCTTAACTACTTAAGCTGAGACATTGATCTCCTGCCCCTAGTGTTCCTAGTTCTCAGGCCTTCAGACCTTTCTATCTCCCCTGTATTGGTTCTGTTTCTTTAGAGAACCCTGACTAATACACCCCCTCATAAAATAGCAAAGAAGCTAGAATCGCAAAACCCATGGACCATATCTACATCAAAATTAGGGGACAAGGCACCCCACAATAACCAAAATACAAGCAGCAAATAAGAACAAACCACTTACAGCTACAAAACTGGTGTGGTATAAGCATCTGTGCAAGAGAGAGCAGAGGGAAGCAGAATGTTTGATGGATCTGACAAGGAAAATCCCCAAACTGCATTACATCCTCAATGAAAATTACAGCAGGACAAGTTTAGAAGCTTAGCTAAAATACATGGGTTTTTGTACACATGGCAATTGGCACATGTGTGCAAAAGGTCTACAATAAAGTCTGAAAAGAAGAAAGCACACTTTAAACCATCACTGTCTAACAGAACTTTCTGTGGTTAGGATATTATACTATATCAACAGTGTTTATTACAGTAGCCACTAGCCATATATGGCTATTAAGCACTTGTTATGTGGCTAATGCAAATGATGAATCAAATGTTTAATTTTATTTTAATTTATTTTACTTAAATTTAAGTAGACATTGTACCCACTGGACAGCACAGTTCTAAACTAACCAGCTAAAGAAACACTCCCTTCAAGGATGAAGCCCATGCTGAGAAGAAATTGCTGAGATTCACTCCAGACTGAAACAAGAACAACAGGGCAAAAGAAAAAGATCCAGATAAAGGTGGAAAAGAGGAAGGAAGCCAAGAGAGCTCACGAAGAATGAGATGACATATTCATTTAATTTCATGAAAGCAACAGAAGAGCTCCAGAGCCATGAAGATAGAAATTATCCTGGCCCACATTTCTCTCCTACCAATTCAGGAAAACTAATTTCACATAAAAATGAGCAACAGAAAACACTGTAGTCAAATCATATGTGAAGTTATTTTGAGAAAAAAGAAGAGACAGAATAACATTGCAACAGAAAATGAAAACACGCCAAAAAGATATGTTCACCAACAGATGAAACTGTAAATTATTAATTCAAAATGAGCCAAGAGAAATTTTTTAAATGACTAAAGATATGAAATAACAAATTAGAATTACAAATAGAAATAAGTTGACAAAACTCAGGAAAGAATTAGAAAAAAAAAGAAAAATCATTTCAGAAGTGAAGACTAACCAGAAGATATTAAAGAGTGAATAAAACAAAATATAGGGTTTCCCTGGTGGCATAGTGGTTAAGAATCTACCTGCCAATGCAGGGGACATGGGTTCAAGTCCTGGTCCGGGAAGATCTCACATGCCGCGGATCAACTAAGCCCGTGCGCCACAACTACTGAGCCTGCGCTCTAGAGCCCGAGAGCCACAACTACTGAGCCCACGTGCCACAACTACTGAAGCCTGCACACCTAGAACCCATGCTCTGCAACAAGAGAAGCCACCACAATGAGAAGCCCGTGCACTGCAGCGAAGAATAGCCCCCGCTTGCCTGCAACTAGAGAAAGCCCGCGCACAGCAATGAAGACCCAATGCAGCCAGAAATAAATAAATAAAATAAATTTATTAACAAAATATATATATATATATATATATATAATGCTTTAAGAGAAAAAGAAGGTAAATAGGAGGAAAATTCTAATATAAAAAAAAAAAAGAAAAGAAAAGAAAAATGAGATGGGATTTGCAATGAAGTGACAGACAGGCAAACAAGATCCAACATATGTATAATAGGAGTCCTCAAAGAAGGAAATTAAATCAATGGAGTAGAATGAATATTAGAAACTAGAATTCAAGAAAACGTTGCTGAAATTTTTCAAAAGCACTTGAAACTATATATATAAAGGGCATACCGCATACCTGGAAAAACTGACCCAGAATGACCAATACCAGGGCATATTTTAGTACAACTATTGACCTTCTGTGAACAAGAAAAAAAAAAAATCCTTTGAACATTCAGGCAGAAAGAGAAAGACACTTACACAAAAAAACAAAAATTAGACTGTCATCAGACTTTGACAATACTATATGCTAATAGAAAATGAAATAACATTTTAATATTCTCAAGAGAAGATAAAGTAAACCAAGGATTTTATATGCAGGCAAACTGACTCCCAAGTACAATGGTGACAATCAAACTGTTCTGAACTGCAAGAACCCAGGAAATATTGTTCCCGTAAGCCTTTCCTGAGGAATCTACTAGAGAATATACTTCAGTCAAGCAAAATAACAGGAGACACATCCACATTACGAAGGACCATTAAATACACATTTATTAAAAGAACTGAGAATAAATGACGATAGTAAGAGAAAAAACACACTATGTAATTGCTATGTGTAATGACAGTATAGATACAGTACACTTATCAAAAATGGGGAGAGGGTAGTGAGAGTATACAAAAAGTAGGATGTTTCCTGATTACCTTATGGTACTAAGAGTAAAAGGGTATTATTTTAAACCAAATGCTGGCTGAGGAGATGAGAATAAGTTACTAGCTGTTTCAGTATTGCTTACAGAAGAAAACCACTATATAACAACTTCCCCTCCCAAGAAAGGGAGGAAAGTAGAGTACTATACAAAGGCATCAATATAAAAGTAACCAACAGAACAAAAATACAAACTGCTGGTTTGTGCTGGGTGAGCAGTGGCACAAGCCCACCACCAGATGCTTAGGTGAAAACCTCTACAGAGGGGGTAACTAAACACAGCAAGAGTTTCCCACATGGCTCTCTTTAAGCTTCTCCTTCACAGTCCCACTTCAGTGGCTGGACATAGTTGGCTTCTCAGATTTCCCTAAAAGCTCCAACTTGTCTACCCGTTGCCACTGATTTAGAGGATCTGACTAGTGACTCCTTCTCTGATCCTCCAATTCCCCCTTCTAGATCTTCACCCCGTGAGTCCTCTCAAAATTGTATATGGTCTAATTTCCATAATAAGTCCTTTCCCACATTACACAATCAGCTTCCCTGACTGAACCCTAATACAAAAACCTTCTGAAATACCAAAAAATATGCTGGGAGAGCAAATAACACAGACCACACAATTAAAAATGACTTAAATAAAAGACTTGTATAAATATAAATGTAACATAAAAAATATGACAGAAATGAGTCCAAATTCATCAAACTATGGAACAGTCTCCAGGATATATCTTTAAGTTAAAAAAACAGGGTGAAGAAAAGAGTATACAGTATGCTACCATTCATCTAAGAAGTGGGAGGAGAAATAAACACACACACACACACACACCTCTTCACACATACAAAAACAGAAGGATGAAACTTAAAAACTTTTAAGTGGTTACCTTTAGGAAGTGAAAGAAAATAAAGGAGAGGTGTCGAGGATAGAATCTATATTCCCTGTTTTTTATAGATTTTATTTTGAAATTATGTAATTTATGTAAATATAAAATTAAAATTCTAAAAAATAAAATAGAAATCAAAAATAAACAAATGAACTGAAATTTGTATCCAAATTTTTAATGGCATAGTCACAAAGAGAAGAACTATTCTCAGTTATTTTAAATCATATTAGGTTCACTTCCTAATGGAATATACTCTAGGGACAAAAATATGAAGATAAATCTTGATCCTGTATGTATTGTGGGATCATGGAAATGAGTGATTCGGTGATATTTTAATTCTGTCACTACTGGTGTCATTAAAAACTGCGACTCTCAGTACAGGAGAGGAACAGTAAAGTAAAAACCCTGTAGTCTTGAATTGGAACTGGAAGTATCTATATCAATTCTTAATGTAGTTTTATCTTGTATGAAGAAAATAAAATATATTTTTCCCCCTTTGTTTGCTGAAAATGCCTAGAAACAATGACCAACCCTGCAGTAATGATCTTGAGATTCCATTTCCTGGTAAAAGGAATTGGGACGTCTTCAGAAAATGGCTGATTCCACATCTGAGGCAAAAAGGTACCTGATGAACCTGGAACACTTTGTCATACCAGATAGCAAGAAAGCTGCCAAAGAAAGCTATCAAAGGGTCGAGTCAAAAAGACTCAGGAATAAATTTTGAGGAGGCTCCCACTGACCAGAAATGGAATAATTTGAACACTGTTAAGGACAACAATTTTAATTTATCGAAACATCAAATATGTTTTAATCTATACTTCTGCTTCCAAGGTAGAGTAATTCACAGCAAAACAACACCTCCCTCCCCCAAATTCACACACACAAAAAAAAGAAAAAATACAAAAATCAACTGTTTAAAGATTTTAGAGAGCTACTGAAGGAATGAGGACTAGAGAGGCTAAGTTTCCAAAAAAGGGTGAACTATGGAGAAGCAAGGTGATCTTCTGCAGTTGTTTCCTCCCGCCCTGGGGCATTTGCAGAATCTGGGCCCCCCCTACACACAAAAAAAAAGTCTTTTTTTTTGCCTTTCCCAAGCAAAGTACCTCTGTTGAGGGAAAGAGGAACCATCAGAGATTCTGGTTGTCACTGAGAGCTGGAGTGACACAATTGAAGACATGAGGGAGTCTCAAATGCATAGTTGGATGGAAAATGGTAAAAAAGCTAAGCCAAAAACTTCTGAAAAGCAGAACAGAATTTCAAAATCTCACAGCCGCAGAAGACAAAGATTAGAGTACAGAACCTGCTAAAGAGAGAGGGACCCTAGTAAATACACCCAGTTCTTAATTGTACAGCCTGGAGGGTAACATCCTAAATAAACAGGGGCAAATCAGAGCAAATGGAACTTTTGTACATTACAAGTAGGAGTGTAAATCAGTAATTACTTTGGAAGACTGACATTATCTGCTAAAATAGAACATATACATACAGTCATCCCTCCAAATCTGCAGGACATTGGTTCCAGGAGCCCAGAGGATACCAAAATTTGTGACACTCAAGTCCCTTATATAAAATGGCATAATATTTGCACATAACCTACGCACATACTTACATATACTTTAAATCATCTCTAGATTACTTATAATACCTAATACGATATAAATGCCATGAATAGTTTTAAATACAATGTAAATGCTACGTAAATAGTTGCCAGTTGCTTGGCAAATTCAAATTTTGCTTTTTGGAACTTACTGGAATTTTTTTTCCCCAAATATTTTTTATATGCATTGGTTGAATCCACAGGTGTGGAACCCACGGATACAGAGGGCCAACTGTACTTAGCAACTTCACTAAGTATATACCCAAGAGAAATGTGTACATATGTTCACCAAAAGATATGTTCAGCTATGTTTATAGCAGTGCTTTCGTAATTTCCAAAAACTGGAAACACTCCAAATGTCTATCAACAGCAGAAATGGTTTTTAAAAATGGTATATTCAAACAAAGAAAAACTCTACAGCAATGGGAATAAATGACTTACAGCTATAAACTTAATTTCATAAATATAATACTGAGTGAAAGAAGTCAGAACAAAAGATCCCTTACTGTATGATTGTTACACAAATTTCAAAAACATGTTAAATTCAAGTCAGGATAGCAGAGACCCTTGGGAAGAGCAAGTAATGACCAGAAGGAAAAGGAAGGGAAAGAGGAACTCCTGGATTGCTAGCATTGTTCTATTTCCTGATCTCTGTACGGGTTACACTTCTGTGTTTACTTGGCAAACATTTATTGAGCTGTATATTTACATACATTTGTGCATCTTTCCATACTTATAAGTCAATGGCAAGTTTGCTAAATATATACATATTTAAATCCATGAGTTAATGAAACTAAAAAAACAAAAACAAACTGGTCGCTCCTAGTGGATACAGGGGAATTTTGGTAGACACTGAGGCACTGCTCAGCTCCCCCTTCACGTAAGGACTTAACTGCCGGAGAGCTGTCAGTCAGCACCTTAGGGATCGCCTCACCTGCAGAGAATGATCCTGCCCAGGTGAAACCCTTCCTGGGCAGCCCACATCCAATGACCAATTGATATGGCAATATAAAGGCCGGAATACCTCAGCCCAATTCTGGGAAACTCAAAAGGGCCATTCTAGCTCCAGAGCTCCCCAAAGGGGTTGGCCAAACCTGATTCTGGGCCTGCATTGTACCATGAATTCTGCATCTGCAATCCTCCCTTCTCTCAGGTGTGCATCCCAAGGGAACACCTTAATGAACATCCTGCACTAGGCTCTCAGGGCAGACGGGGCAGGTGCTAAGATGTGAATTTAAAGCTGGCAATGAAGGAGAAACAGTAACCTCAAAAACAATTGAATTTGAAGAATATTACTAAACTATTTGAGCTCTGTGAAAAAAGATAACAGAAAGCTGACTGCCAATTAGAAGCTAAGTATGAAAGCCAGAAGGCCTCTCTGGAAGCACACAAAGATGCTCTCCTCTCCTCCAGCAGGAAGGCAAAGAAACCTAAGGACAAGAACCAGAATTATCAGAGTTGCTAGGCTCCAAAAATTAAACTCCCAAACAAGGCAGGTCTGCTACGCCAAGATCAGAGAGCTGTGGTTCACAAAGAATAGTAAGACTCTGACACATGTAATGGAAACATCTGGATTGGTGCTCCCCAAAATCTTTTATCTCCAAATTGCCCTGAACTGTCAAAGTCTACAGAAGTGGCCCATTACTGTTACTAAGAGCAAGCATTCCCCACGCCTGTGTGAAGACAATTCAGAGGCCTCTCCCCTGCAAGACAACAGATGTCCCCTCAGGATTTGCCACCACCTCCCCTCCTGGCCAAAGGGGTACGAGGGAATTTTGGGGGTAATGAAACTTCTTATATCTTGATCATGGTGAGGATTACATGAATGTGTGTATTTGTCAAAACTCAGACTTAAGCAGTATAAATTCAAGTGAGAGTGTTGTAACATTAGGGCATTCAATGTAATCCCTCTGGTAACCACAAAGAAAATAGCTGTAGAATATACAAAAAGGAAATGAGAAAGGAATTTAAACATTCCACTACAAAAAGTAAACACAAAAGAAGACAGTAATGTAGGAAATGAGGGACCAAAAAAAGTTATAGGGCATATAGAAAACAAATAGCATGATGACAGCAGTAAATCCCCTCTTATCAGTAATTACTTAAAATGTAATTAGATTAAACCCTCCAATCAAAAGACAGATTTGGCAGAATGGATAAAAACACATGACCCAACTATAAGTTGCCTACAGGAGACTCACTCGACATCCAAAGACACAAACAGGTTAAAGAAGAAGGAATGGAAAAAAATATTCTATGCAAACAGTAATCAAGAGAGTAGGCTATACTAATATAAGACAAAATAGACTTTAAATCAAAAAAAGTTATGAGACAAAGGAGGACATCATAAATTAATACAAGGTTCAATACAGCAAGAAGATAGATTATAAACATTTACATAGCTAATTACAGACCATCAAAATACATGAAGCAGGGACTTCCCTGGTGGCACAGTGGTTAAGAATCTGCTTGCTAATGCAGGGGACACAGGTTTGAGCCCTGGTCTAGGAGGATCCCACATGCCACAGAGGAAATAAGCCCATGTGCCACAACTACTGAGACTGCACTCGAGCGCCTGCGAGCCACAACTACTGAAGCCCACATGCCACAACTACTGAAGCGCGTGTGCGTAGAGCCCATGCTCCGCGACAAGAGAAGCCACCGCAATGAGAAGCCCACACACCACAACGAAGAGTAGCCCCTGCTCACCACAACTAGAAAAAGCCTGCGTGCAGCAACAAAGACCCAACACAGCCAAAAATTAATTAATTTTTTTTTAAAACTTCATGTGACATGGTCACAATTTAAAAAAAAAAAACACATGAAGCAAAAACTGACAGAATTGAAGGGAGAAACAGAGAGTTCTACAATAATAGTTGGAGACTTCAACATTCCACTCACAATAACAGAGAAAACAACCAGACAGAAGATAAGTCAGGAAACAGAGGACTCAAACAACACAATAAAACAATTTGACCTAATATACATGTACAAAATACTCCATCCAACAATAGAATATACAATCTTCTCAAGTGTACATGGGACATTTTACAGGTTAAACCATAGGTAAGAACACAAATAACATCTCAATAGATTTTAAAAGATAGATATGCAAAGTATCTTCTCTGACCACAATGGAATGAAGTTGGAAATCAGTAACAAAAGTAAAACTGGAAAATTCACAAAACTGTGGAAATTAAACATTATACTTTTAAACAACCAATGTTTCAAAGAAGAACTCACAAGGGACATTAGAAAATACTTAGAGACGAATGAAAATGAAAACACAACAAATCAAAGCTTATGGGATGCAGTGAAAGCAGTGCTAAGGGGGAAATTTATAGCCATAAATGCTTACATTAAAAACAAGGAAATTAAAAAAAAAAAAACACAGAAACTTTCAACTCAACAACCTAACTTTACAACTTAAGGAACTAGAAAAAGAAGAACAAAGGAAACCCAAATCTAGGAGAAGGAAAGAAATAAAGATGAGAGCAGAGATAAACAAAATAGTAATAGAAAAACAATAGAGGAAAATCAATGAAATCAAGAGTTGGTTCCTCAAAAAGATCAACAAAATTGACAAACCTTTAGCTCAATGGACCAAGAAAAAAGAGAGAACACTCAAAGCACTAAAATCAGAAATGGAAGTAGGGACATTACTATCAATTCTACAGAACTAAAAAGGATTTAAAGAGAGTACTATGAACAACTGTATGCCAAAAAGACTGGAAAATCTAGATAAAATGGAAAAATTCCTAGAAACACAAAACTTACCAAGACTAAATCACAAAAAAAATAGAAAACCTGAACAGACCTATAACTACTAAGGAGATTGAATCAGTAATCAAAAAATCTCGCAAAAAAGAAAAGTCCTGTACTTGATCACTTCACTAGTGAATTCTACCAAACACTTAAAGAAAAACTAATACCAACCCTTCCAAAGCTTTCCCCCAAAATTAAAAGAACACTTCTAACTCACTCTATAAGGCCAGCATAACCCTGATACCAAAGCCAAAGACACTACAAGAAAATTATAGACGAATACCCCTGATAAACATTGATGCAAAAATTCTCAACAAAATACTAACAGAATTCTGCATCACATTAAAAGCATTGATTATACACCATGACCAAGTGGGATTTGTTCCTGGAATGCAAGAATGGTTCAACATATGAAAACTGATCAATGTGACACACCACAGCAACAAAATGAAGGGAAAAAAAACCCACATGATTATCTCAGTTGTCAATACTACATACACAAAATGATCTACAGAGTCAATGCACTCTCTATCAAAAATCCTAAAGACATTATTTGCAAAAATAGAAAAACCCATTCTAAAATTCATAGGTATCTCAAGGGACCCTGAATAGCCAAAACAATATTGAAAAAGATGAACAATCTTGGAAGATTCACACTTCTTGATTTCAAAACTTATTAGAAAGTTACAGTCATCAAAACACCATGGTACTGGCATGAAGACAGACATGTAGACCAATGGAACAGAACAGACAGCCCAGAAATAAACCCTCTTGTATATCATCAAATGATTTTTGACAAGGGTGCCAAGACCAATTAAAGGAGAAAGGACAGTCTTTTCAACAAATGGTACTGGGAAAACTGGGTATCCACATGCTAAGGAATGAAGGTAGACCCTTACCTAACACCATATACAAAAAGGAACCCAAAGTGGATCAAGGACCTAAATGTTAGACCTAAAACAATTAAACTCTTACAAGAAAACATAGTACACTTCATGACCCTGAATTTGTTAATGATATCTTGGATATGACAACAAAGGTACAGGTTACAAAGGAAAAAATAAACAAACTGGACTTCAAGAAAACTTTAAAATTTTGTGCATCAAAAGACACTATCCAGGGACTTCCCTGGCAGTCCAGTGGTTAAGACTCCATGCTTCCACTGCAGGGAGCATGGGGTTCGATACCTGCTTGGGGAACTAAAGATCTTGCATGCCACACGGTGAGGCCGAAAAAAAAAAAAAAAAAGGCACTATCCACAGAGCAAAACGGTAAACCACAGAATGGGAGAAAATATTTGCAAATCATGTATCTGGTAAGAGATTAATACCCAGACTATATAGAGAGCTCCTAAAACTCAACAATAACAAAAACAACCTGATTCAAAAATGGACAAAGGACTTGAATAGTTATTTCTCCAGAGAAGATAAACAAATGGCCAATAAGCACATGAAAAGATGCTCAACATCACTAATCATTAGGGAAATGCAAATCAAAACCCATTAGGATGGCTAATATCAAAACACACACACACACACACACACACACACACACACACACAGAAAACCAACAAGTGTTGGTGAGGATGTGGAGAAAATGGAACCTCTGTGCGTTGCTGATGGGAATATAAAATGGTACAGCCACTGTGGAAAATAGTATGAAATTTTCTCTAAAAAATTAAAAATAGAATTACCATATGATCCAGCAATTCCACTTCTGGGTATACACTCAAAAGGAGTGAAAGTAGGATTCAAAGAGATATGTGTATACCTATGTTCATGGCAGTATTATTCATAACAGCTAAAACATGGAAGGAACCCAAGTGTCCACTGACAGATGAAAGGATAAGCAAAATGTGGTATATACATACAATGGAATATTATTCAGCCTTAAAATGGAAAGGAATTCTCCAGAATGCTACAACATGAACGAATCTTGAAGACATTATGCTAAATGAACTAAACCAGTCACAAAAAAGACAAATACTGTATAATTCCACTTATACAAGATACTTAAGGTAGTCAAAATCAAAAGTCAGAAAGTATAATGGTGGTTGACAGGAGCTAAAGGGAGGGGAGAATGTGGAATTACTGATTAATAGGTACAGAGTTTCAGTTTTATAAGATGAAAAATTATGGGGATGGATAGTAGTAATGGCTGCACAACAATGTGAATGTATTTAATACCACCGAACTGTACATTTAAAAATGATTAAGATGGTAAATTTTATGTGTATTTTACCACACACAAGAAAAGAAAAAAGACTATATACATAAAAGGACACATAATATAAATTTATACATTAATTTTTCAAAATCTGAAATCAGGGAAGAATTCTAACAAACATTTATTGAATATCCGCTATGTACCAGATAGCAATGTAGGTGCTACAAACACAAAGATGAATAAATGTACCCTCAAGGTACCAATAATTCTGAAATTATCCCCTAATCTCTCTTCTGTTCTCCCTTTCTCTTGGGCAATCTTGTGTATTCACTGACTATCCTACTGATTACTACTATGATGACTGCTAATGACTAAGCCCCAAGAGTCTCATTCCTTGGTGGACACACCCTGTATAACTCTCTTCCTTAAGAGTGAGAAGGACTTGCAACTATGAAGGGATATCCCTTTCATGACTGTTACATTATATGACAAAAGGGACTTTGAGGACGCAGTTAAGGTCCCTAATCAGTTGACTTAAAAGGGAGATTATCTCAAATGAGTCTGTCCTAACCAGGGAAGCCATAAAAGAGATCTGAAACAGCAAAAATACTTTCTGTTGGCCTTGAAGAAGCAAACTACCATGCTGTGGGGAAGGCCACATGGCAGGGAACAGCAAGAGGCCTCTCAGAGCTGAAGGCCTCAGTCCTACAACTGTAAGGACCTAAATTCTATCAACAACCAGTGAGCTTGGAAGAGGACCCCAAGCCTCAGATGAGATCATAGCCCTGACCAATACCTTGATTTCATCCTGGTGAGAACCTGAGCAGAGAAGCCAGCTAACCAGTGCCCAGATTCCTGACCCACAGAAACTGTGAGATAATAATTTTGTATTGTTTTAAGCCACTATGTTTCTGGTAGTTTGTTACATAGCAATAGAAAACTAATACAACTACCAAATCCGTATGTTCAAATGTGTCATCCAAATGCCTATTTGGTATCTCCACATGGGTATCTTAAGGCACTTCAAAGTCAGTGTTTCTAAAATTTAATTTATAATCTTCCTACCATGTTTCCTATCTTAGTAAATAGTACCACAATCCATCAAGTTTCTCAGATCTGAGAGTCATCTCTGACACTTCCATGATTCCCCTCCTTTCATCCTCCTTTAGTCAGTCAGATTGATAAAAATGAGAATAATAAATGGGTACACACAACTCAGCTCTACCCTTCTTTACTTGGGAACAGGCTTGTTACAGAGTACAAGAATTTTCCTCTATATCAACATTCCAAGAGTTGATCAGGGGACTCACCCTGCAGAAGGGAGTAACCAACACTGCCTGAGACTAGGTGGGTAAGTCTGCCTAATTCTGAGATTTAGATAGCAGGCCCACTGGGTCTCCAACTTCACAACTTCACACTGAACACACACATACATACATATACACACAAATATTTATATATTTCATATATATTTTGGTCTCTACCTTTGATCTTCTGTTTCTCAACTTGTTCAGAAAACAAAGAGGGAAGAAAAGTATACGCAGGCCCCCCAGGCTCTCATACCAGCCCTAAAATCTATGTAGAAAAAAAAGCAAGATTAGGGGTACTAAGTGACCAAGATTCTATCAGATAAGGTGGTCAGGAAGAGCTGACATTTGAGCAGAGACCTAAATGAAGAGAATGGGAAGACCCATGCAAAGGTCTAAAGAAGAACATTCAAGGCAGCAGAGGCAGGTAAAATACATCTGACGCTGGAATGAGTGTGGCACATTCAAAGCCTAGCAAAGAGGCCACTGTGGCTAAACTAAAGGGAACAAAAGAAGAAAATACAGGGGATGAGGTCAGAGAGAGAAGCAGGGATGGGTCAGATCATGAAAAGCCTTGTGGGTCATTTTAAAAGCTCTGAATTTATTTTGAGTTTGATGGTGTGGCAGATTATATTTTTCAAATACAGTCATGGTATCTCTCAACCCACATGCTCTCCTGTAATAAGATCTTGCCATTCCCACATCAAAAAGTGGAGTCTATTTTTCCATTTTCTTGCAACTAGGCAGGTTCTGTGACTGTTCTGACCAATAAAATATGGCAGAAGGGACACTGTGCCAGTTCTAGGCACAGCCCTTAATTGGTCTGACAGTTTTTCTTTCCCTCCTCCTTGGAAGCCAGCTGCACGTAAAAAGTGTGATTATTCTGAGACCACCATGCTGTGAAAAGTCCACGCCACACGGAGAGATTGTGAAGAATGAGATGCCATGTGGAGACAGAGGTCAAGAAGCACTGAGGTGCCAGACATGTGACTGAAGAAGTACTGGGAGGGATTCTCCTGCCCCAGCCACCCCAGCCAACACCTTGTGGCACACTGTTGAACCTGTCATGAATTCCTGACTCCCAAAACTGTGAGCAAAATAAACAGGCCATTTTAAGCTATAAAGCTCTGGAGTACTTTGTTATGCAGCAATAGGTAATGAAAAAGAGAGGGGAAGAAGATATTGAAGGGATGTAAACAAGGGAGCAACATGATCAGATTCACGTTTTTTAAGAGTCTTCTTGGGACTTCCCTGGCAGTCCAGTGGTTAAGACTTCCCCTTCCAATGCACAGGGTGCGGGTTCGATCCCTGGTTGGGGAGCTAAGATCCCACATGCCTCGCGGCCAAAAACCCAAAACATAAAACAGAAGCAATATTGTAACAGAATTCAATAAAGACTTCAAAAATGGTCCATATCAAAAAAAAAAAAATCTTAAAAAAAAAATTGTTAAAAGAGTCTTCTTGCTGCTGTATGTTAGAAGATAGTCTAGGCAAGAGAAAAATGGTAGCTTAAATTACGCTAATAAAAGTAGAGGTGGGACTTCTCTGCTGTCGCAGTGGTTAAGAATCCGCCTGCCAATGCAGGGGACACGGGTTCGAGCCCTGGTCCGGGAAGATACCACATGCTGCGGAGCAACTAAGCCCATGCGCCACAACTACTGAGCCTGCGCTCTAGAGCCCGCAAGCCACAACTACTGAGCCCATGTGCCACAACTACTGAAGTCCATGCACCTAGAGCCCACGCTCTGCAACAAGAGAAGCCACTGCCATGAGAAGCCCGCACACCACAACGAAGAGCAGCCCCTGCTTGCTGCAACTAGAGAAAGCCCACGTGCAGCAATGAAGACCCAACGCAGCCAAAAACAAATTAATTTTTTTTTAAAAATATGTCCTTAAAAAAAAAAAAAGTAGAGGAGAAGTAGTGAGAAGATATTATAATGGATTTGGAAGATGGGGGGCTTATTTAAAATGGCAAATTGATTCTGAAGTTCACTTGAAAGGACAAATTTGTGAGAATACCAAATAACTTTCTGAAAAACAAGAACCAGAGGAAACTTGCATTATCAGGTACTTAAACATTCTATTCAATATTAAGCTTTTATAACAAAACCAATATATTATAAGGATAAACTAATTATAGTCATAGAGCAGATATTAGTATGTACATAGAAAGTAAACATGATAAAGTTAATATTTCAAATCAGAGGTAAAAGAATGATTCGTCAACAGAACATTTTAAAATACGTGTGTGTGTGTGAGAGAGAGAGAGAGAGATTAAGAACC
Source organism: Balaenoptera acutorostrata (assembly GCF_949987535.1). Classification (NCBI taxonomy): domain Eukaryota; kingdom Metazoa; phylum Chordata; class Mammalia; order Artiodactyla; family Balaenopteridae; genus Balaenoptera; species Balaenoptera acutorostrata. The sequence continues at coordinate 17,750,366 of NC_080083.1, read as the reverse complement.
TAATGTAAAAAAAGAAAAACAGTCATAAAACTATTAGAAAAAATACTGAAGAATAATCTCATAATATTTGGGTAGGACAGATTTTCCTAAACAAGACAAAATCCAGAAGCCATTAACAAAAAAACACCAATATATTTACTTACATAAAAACGTTTTAATCCTGCTTTAAAAAAACAAGACACTACTGACAAAGAAAAAGACAAGTAACAGGAAGTAAAAGAATGTGCAACAACTAGCAGCCAAAAGGTTTACATACTAATATAGTATAAGGTTATACTATATTTATTTATGTTTATTTATTTATTTATGGCTGTGTTGGGTCTTTGTTACTGCACGCGGGCTCCCTCTAGTTGCAGTAAGTGGGGGGCTACTCTTCACTGCGATGCGCGGGCTTCTCATTTTGGTGGCTTCTCCTGTTGAGGAGCATGGGTTCTAGTCGCAGGGACTTCAGTAGTTGTGGCACGTGGGCTCTGTAGTTGTGGCTCACGGGCTCTAGAGCACAGGCTCAGTAGTTGTGGCGCACAGGCCCAGCTGCTCCGCAGCACGTGGGATCCTCCAGGACCAGGGCTCAAACCCGTGTCCCCTGCATTGGCAGGCAGATTCTCAACCACTGTGCCACCAGGGAAGTCCCAGGTTATACTGTACATTAATAAGACTATTTAATGCAAAAACTGAAGAAATACGAAGCAATTCACAGAAGATGAATAGTCAATAAATATATGAAAATGTGTTCATTTCACTAATAATTTTAAAAGTGAAAAATAAAATGAAACCATTTTTGTGACTCTACAGTTTTCCAAAATAAAGTTAAATCCTATTGGAACTCATAATAAAGAAATGACTATGCCTGGAGTGGGCATATTTAAAAAAAAAATTTTTTTTTTTAAGATAAATTATATTTGAGAGGTAAAAATGAGTTAATTTTTTTCCTCTCTTTTACTTTTATGAATTTCTCTTACTGTCAATTGGCATGTATTACTTTCCCAATTGGGAAAAAAACTCCTTTTTGAACACTTCATGCTACTTTATATAAAACTTTGGGTATTACTGCAGAAATGTAAAGGGCCTAAACTACAGGAAGAAAAATAACCTTTTAATATGATCTGTATTAAACTGTTAGCTACTTAAGATAGAAGATTTCAACAAGTAAGAGGATTTAGCAAGAGAAGGCATAACATTGAGCAAAGCACTGTGAACAATGGATAATTTGTTCCTAGTTGCACTCAGAAAATTCTTGAAAAGGTCATAGGCTAAAATCTTTGCCTCTGTGTACATTTTAACCAATTTCTAAAAAGCCCTCAGACCATGATGGGGTTGGGAATGACATTAAAATTCACTTAATATAAGTCTTCATCTAAATGAGAAAAAAAGCAAAGAAAAAAATCATACTGGGGGAAAAGACACCTAGAAAAAATCATGCTACCAAAAAAAAAAAAAAAAAAGACAAATAGGCTCTAGATACCAAGTAACAAACACAAATCAGGAAAATGTATCAAATATTTATACTGGTTATATTAACACATTTCCCAAAGTGGACTCTGCACCAGTGGGTTGACTTTATATGGCACCTAATGAACTTTAAAAAATTTAAGTTTTACATTCATTTTAACATGTGATACAAAAAAAAATATAATTAGCACTATGATTACAAAGATACTATTCCTTTGACAAGGCTAAGTGAAAAAGGTAAGCCAACTTAAAGTTAAGCTAAGTAAAGGACACAGGATATGGCTAAACTAATAGCACATAAATGATTAAAGGTAGGAAACTACTGCAATAACATTCTGAAATTTAATACCGAGCTCATAAAACAGGTTATTAAATAATTAACTGTTGTTTTTTTTTTAATGGATACTGTAAGACGATATGGACACTTGTAGGCAAGGAGATTAACAGAGAGCCAAACCAATTTTATCAAGAAGTGAATTCCAACATCATCCTTCCCTAAACACTTCTTGCTTTTAGTTTATTCCCTTCCTACTATTCTGAACTTACCAACTACCCAAGTTTTTCCGTACATAGAAGTCTCTGATTCACAAATAAAGAACCTATTTATACCAGTAGTCCCAAATACTAATGAAGTTCCAAAAGCAGATTCCCAAATGCCCTTTCCATTGTCTCCAGATATCTACCACGGCAGGGGAAGATTTGTTTCTGTCAAACATAAACTTGGATCACACTGTTCCCATAAAATATGTTGGCTCTTCCTTTCCCTTCCTCTCCCTTCCCTTCAGTAAATAATTCAGTACAAAAGCCATTAAGAGGGGTAGAGCAAGGTAGGCATCTGTGTGTGTTTCGGGGAGGAGATGTAGGAGTCGGAGCAGGATGAGTAAGGCATTTGTGTAGAAGAAATGGAGCATGAACAGGGCGAAGAGGGTGTCCACATGTGGAAGGCAGCCCAGCAAAGGGTGTCAGAGCATGAATGGAGTAAGGAAAGACTCCCATTGAGAGGGTAGCCAGGCATGGGGTATTAGAATCTAAGCAGGGTGAGAAGGGTATCTACATGGGAGAGCAGGCCACATAGGGTGTCAGAGCTGAAATGGGATAAGGAGGGTGTCCATAAGGAGGATAGCCCAAAGCTGGGTTTCACAGCCTGAGTGAGACTAAGAGACAAGAGAGTGGGGCCCAGCCAGGGGAGTTGGGCTGTGTTGGGCGTTTGCATGACGAGGGAGAGGGTGTTCTGGCACAGAACAGGGTGAGAGGGATGTCCACATAGGGAAGCAGCACAGGGTAAGGAATACGAGCTTGAGCAAGGCAAGGAGGGCACCCACATAAGGTGGGGGTGGCGGTTCAAAAATCAGGGGCGTTGGAGCCCAAGCAGAGTGAGGAGGGCATCTGCACTTGGGAGCAAGTGGTGACAGGGAATGACAGTGATGGGAGATTGGTTACATGAAGGGAGAATAATCAAAGAAGTATATATGTTAAGAATAATGACAGCCAGGTTTCTTACTGTCAGAGAAAGAAGCTACAAATAAAGAAAGGGAGAAAACTACAAAGGACCCTCGTGTTGAAATAAAATTAGAGGCAGTGTAAACACAGAGCTTTCAATATATAGATATGGAAATTAATATTGATATAAATATGTATACACACACACATACCTGGAATGTGTGGATAGGACTACGTCTATTCCCTAACTCTGTCCACTAAGAAGACTTAGAAACAAGGACAACTCAGTAGTAATGAGTCTACCTAGCCCCTATATCTTGGTTTTTAAAAACCATTCTCCTCTGAAAGGAACCAGGGCTCCTTAGAGAAACAGCGGATGATTCCAGCTCCGAAACACAAGGAAGATCCAGAGAAGTCTGGAACATTTTGTTATGTCAGAAAAAAAGGAAATGCTCAAAGAATGACGGAGACATGTCAAAAGGACACAGAAGCCAGACTAAGGGGGCTCTCACTGGCCAAATCTGGAATAATTTGAGCATAAAAATAAATAATAATAAAACATATCATCCATTGAATAACAGAAACAATTAGTCTGTACTCTTAGGAATCGCTGAATAAACTAAAAGCTTGATGAAGACTGAGATATTGGGATTCCCTGGTGGCGCAGTGGTTGAGAATCCGCCTGCCAATGCAGGGGACATGGGTTCAAGCCCTGGTCTGGGAAGATCCCACATACCATGGAGCAACTAAGCCTGTGTGCCACAACTACTGAGCCTGAGCTCTAGAGCCCACGAGCCACAACTACTGAGCCCGCATGCCGCAACTACTGAAGCCCGTGTGCCTAGAGCCCGTGCTCTGCAACAAGAGAAGCCACCGCAATGAGAAGCCCGCGCACCACAGCGAAGAGTAGCCCCCGCTCACCGCAACTAGAGAGAGCCCACGTGCAGCAACGAAGACCCAACACAGCTAAAAATAAATAAATAAAATAAAATTTTTTTAAAAAAGAATCCATTTAGAAAAGAGACTGAGATATTTACACAGTTTCTAAGCATGCCCATACAATGTAAAGAGTAATTCTATAATGAAGAAGTTTGGCTCATCCTCTTAATGAAGTTATCAAAGTTAGCATCATCAATAGCTGGACAGTCTAAATTGTGTCACCTGATGGGATATAATAAGGACACAGCACTGCATCTGAGATATTCCTATCAAATATGTATAACATAAACCTAACCATGAGGAAATGTTAACAAATCCAAATTGAGGAACAGTCTACAAAATAACCAGATGATACAGTCTTCCAAAGTGTCCAAGTCATTAAAGTCAAAGAAATACTGTTCCAGAATGAAAGGGACAAAAAAGACGTAAGAACTAAATATAACATGATTCTGGACTTCATCTTTCTGATATGAAGGACATTATTGGACAAATATAAAACCTGAATGGGGCCTGAGAATTAGGTGGTAGTAATAAGGCATCAATGTTAACTTCCTGATTTTAATAGGTGTATTATGGGTAATACAGTAACATTTTAATTTGTAGAAAAGGCAGTGAAGTATTCAGGGGTGATAGGGCATCATATCATCAACTTAAGACTAAAATGGTTCGGGATTAAAATTCTTTGTGCTTTACTCGTAGCTTTTCTGTAAGTTTATGATTGCTTTAAGATTTTTAAAAAAGATTTAAAAATTCTGATTGAGCTCTGATTCAATACAGGCTAAACTTCAGGTTTTAGAGGGGGAGGAGTTTAGAGGGTAGGAAGAGAACCTAATACTATTTAAAACAGCATCTCCATAGGGATCAAGTATCTGAATTCCACATAGACTTACAAGTGAAGTGTCAGCATATAACCTATTCACAGGCTGAGGGCTGTAGTGCCCTCAGTAATAATTCAGCTTTCTGAAATCTGATGCTCAAACTCATGATTTAGGAAGGAAAAGTACCTCTGAAAGCTACAAAATAATTTTGTTCCTAAACTCAAACAAAAATCTCCTGGCTCTTAATTTATAGAGAAGGCCCATGTTCTCTATCTGTAAGTGCTAAAGCCCAGCAATCATTTATTTTTTAATAAAACGTATAATAACCACATACAAGTAAAATCAAATATGCCTACAAATAATACCTTTTATTTACTTTATTCACTTCTCCTTGAAGACTTAAAACCACAAAATTAGCATTATTATACACATAAGGAAAATCATAAATTTCTCTACAGCAGGACACCAAACTAAGTCAGAATTGAATCACACACGAACATGCCCCAACCCACCCCCATTTGTGATGGGCCTTTCCCAATGTGCAATGTGTATCTGCATTACACATTAACCAGACCTCCTCTAGGCAGGAGGATATAATCAACCTTGGAGAAAAATGGTGCCTTTCTTCTGATACCAACATTGTAATTTTAAGATTAATATTTCTTTCTCGTCCTATATAGGGGGTCACACTGACCTAAAGGCTCGCTCTGAACATGCATACCTGACCAAAACATCTCTGATGAACTTTACTTATAGTATGATCCATAATTGTCTCAAAAATGCATAACACTGCATCTCTAGCTCCTAACTGGTAGAACCTCAGACAGCTTGAGAGTCTGTCTCCTGGGTTATAATTCTCAGTTTGGCTTGAATAAAATTATCTTTTTTTTCTTCTTAGCTTGATTGTTAATTGAACTTTTATCTACATTCATTATTGTAAGAGACTGAAATTTATAATCTAACAGGATCTACAAGCTATAAGTATCTAACCCAATTTTCTCTAGTACCCCCAACGTTAAGTTGAAAGTAGGAAACAATGAACAATTTTCTGAATAAATCTGAGAAATATAAAAAGGACAAGGAGGGCTTCCCTGGTGGCGCAGTGGTTGAGAATCTGCCTGCCAATGCAGGGGACACGGGTTCGAGCCCTGGTCTGGGAAGATCCCACATGCCGCAGAGCAACTAGGCCCGTGAGCCACAACTACTGAGCCTGCGTGTCTGGAGCCTGTGCTCCGCAACAAGAGAGGCCGAGACAGTGAGAGGCCCGCGCATCGCGATGAAGAGTGGCCCCCGCTTGCCGCAACTAGAGAAAGCCCTCGCACAGAAACGAAGACCCAACACAGCCAAAAATAAATAGTAAATAAATAATAAAACAAACAAAAAAAACAGTACAAATAATTTGTTTAAAAAAAAAAAAATGGACAAGGAAGGGAAAGTGGGAAAAGCCAAAAAAAGAGAGAGTAGCAAAAATGCCAAACTAAAAAGCTCAGAAATGTGGGAACTCTCAATTTACAACAGAAACAATGTACAAATATTAATCAAGTTCTAGTTTAATTAACCTATACGTCTAAATATATTTGATACACTGGGCTGGAAGAAGTTGATCCCACTGATTGAGTGTGGGGCAGTCAGTCTCTGAGATGGCTCCCAATGAGCCACACCTCCTGATATTCACACCTCCCACACTGCACCAGGGTTGGTCATTCTAATCGCTAGACTACAACAGATGTGATGATGTCTGTCTTCCGATATTAGGTTATCAAAGACGGAGGATTTCATCTCCAACTGGCTTGTTTTCTCCGCCCCTCCACCCCCCTATCCCTGCCTCTTCCTCATCACTCGCTCTAGAGAAAGCCAAGAGCCATGTCATGAGGACACTCAGGCAGCCTATGGAGAGGTCCACATGGCAAAGAACTAAGGCTTCCTGCCAACAATCAGAGAAGTGAACTTAGAAGCACATCCTCCCACCAATCTTTCAGATACCTGCAACCCCAGCCAACAGCTTGACTGCAACCTCAAGTGAGACACTGAACCAGAGGCAAACAGCTAAGCCACTCTCATATTCCTGACCCACAGAAACTGTGAGATAATAAATGTCTGTTGTTTTTTGAGGTAATTTGTTTTGCAGCAATAGATAACTAATACATTGTAGGTCTGAGTGCTGGAGGGCTAAAGAGCACCAATTACACTCCCCCAAGAGAAGAAAAGTACTTTGTCCTTAACAGATCCTTGCTGGCTACAGAAAAGGTATTGAATATATATGAAAAGGATAATATTTAAATTCTAATCAAAAGGCCACTTGCAATTCCCTTGAAGGAACACGACCAAACAAATGCCTTAGTAAGGAAAAAAGTAAAGTATTTCTTGTATCTGAAATCACATATCCTTCCCAGCTTCTAGGTTACCCGGAATTTCTAGTACTCATTTCGGATTCTTTTTTTTAAATAAATTTATTTATTTATTTATATTTAACTGCATTGGGTCTTCATTGCTGTGCGCGGGCTTTCTCTAGTTGTGGCGAGCAGGGGCTCCTTTTCATTGCGGTGTCCGGGCTTCTCATTGCGGTGGCTTCTCTTGTTGCAAGGCATGGGCTCTAGAGCGCAGGCTCAGTAGTTGTGGCGCATGGACTTAGCTGCTCCACGGCATGTGGGATCTTCCCGAACCAGGGCTCGAACCCGTGTCCCGTGCATTGGCAGGCAGATTCTTAACCACTGCACCACCAGGGAAGTCCCCCAAAGTGCTTAGTCTTAAAAAAAAGAATCTGAGGGACTTCCCTGGTGGCACAGTCGCTAAGAATCCGCCTGCCAATGCACGGGACACGGGTTCGAGCTCTGGTTCGGGAAGATCCCACATGCCGTGGAGCAGCTAAGTCCGTGCGCCACAACTACTGAACCCTGCACACATAGAGCCCATGCTCCCCAACAAGAGAAGCCACAGCAATGAGAAGCCCATGCATTGCAACGAAGAGTAGCCCCCACTTGCCCACGCGCAGCAATGAAGACACAATGCAGACAAAAATAAATTAAAAAAAAAAAAAAAAAAAAAGACTGAGCACTTTGTATGTGTCAGACACTATGCTGGGTGCTGGAGATATAACTGTTAAGAAGTTAAGCACAATCTCTGCTCTGAAACACCAAAATTTCTATACAACAAAGGATTTTTTTAGTAATAAATGATTCTATGAATATATTGTTTTATTGTACTGTTAACACAAAACTTTTATTTTTATAAATTAAATGCTAAAAATCAAATGTCTTCTATTTGATCATCCAATATAATAATATTCCTACAAATAATATAATTACTAGTTAACACTTATTGAGCACAAGTACCAGGCACTAAACACATTCTACACCTCATTTAATCTCACAATTATTATTATCCTGAATAAGATCTTTAGTCTCATTCTTTGCCACTCTCTTCTCATTTTCCCACCACTTTCCTGATTCATACTTTCAGAGATGCCATCCCTGAACCCAAGAGCAGGTCTCCTATATATGAATGCTCTGTGAGCCTCCAACAACTGTAATTAAATAACCAGATGATAAATTGTTTAATGTCCATCCTTATGCAAAAATGCAAGTCCCACGGGAGCAGGGAAGTATCTTTCTTGTAACCTACTTTATTCCCTGAGGTCAGGGGTTTTAAAAGGTAGTTAATAAATGCTTGCTGAATAAAAGAATGAGCTAGTGTGTCACACCGACTCTTATCTCCCTTAACAACAGCCTCTTTATTAGCTAATGCAGTGTTCCTCAAACTACATCCAGAAACAACAGATGGTCCTTGCTAGTCTATCACCCAGTCTACAGATAGTTAGGGGACTTAAGGGGAAGAAACCCAATTAACCATTTCCTTCAACTATATTTTACAAATGTGAACCATAAAATAGTATTTCCACAATAATCCTATTACTTCCTAGTTGAATGAAAACCTCCACACCATAAACCACCAGCCCCCATTCATGTGGCTCTCAGAATCCTGGAACTAGACATATATCTTCCCAGGTAAGCAACTGGGTAGTATTTTCCTGGAGAAACTGAATGCCCAAAGAAAATATCTGCATTTGGAGGGCTTCCAACAGTGAAGCTAGCTCACCACCAACTCACCCTATAGTCAAGCCGATGTGCATAAGCTTCCAATTGTCTCACATTTAAGAATAAATATTTAAAGTGAGAACAGACAGCCTAGAATCACCAGGCACAAAAAAGGCTTGTTAGCATGAAAGAAAGGGAACCAAGTAAACACACACAAATTAATTTTTAGGAAAAAAAAAAAAATGCGGGAATGAGAAGAAAATTTCACACATTAAAAAAAGTTAATTACTAACATCCTAAAAGACATTAGGAAAGATTTTAAAGGATGCTATTTTTAAAAGAGAGAGCAGGGGCTTCCCTGGTGGCACAGTGGTTGAGAATCTGCCTGCCGGTGCAGGGGACACAGGTTCAAGCCCTGGTCTGGGAGGATCCCACATGCCATGGAGCAACTAGGCCCATGAGCCACAATTACTGAGCCTGCGCGTCTGGAGCCTGTGCTCCGCAACAAGAGAGGTCGCGATAGTGAGAGGCCCACGCACCGCGATGAAGAGTGGCCCCCACTTGCCGCAACTAGAGAAAGCCCTCGCACAGAAACGAAGACCCAACACAGCCATAAATAAATAAATAAATAAATAAATAAAACAAAAAGTTAAGGATGTACCTCACATATCTTATTTAAAAAAAAAAAAAAAAGAGAGAGCAAGTGAGAATAAAAAATAAAGAACATTGGGAACGTTAAATATGACAGTGTGTCATGAGCCCCGAAGACCACCCCCAGGTTCAGTAGTGTGCTAGAAGGACTCACAGGACTTGACATACAGTCACATTCACAGCTGTGATTTATTAGAGCAAAAGGATACACGGCAAAATCAGCAAAAGGAAAAGGTACAAAGTCCAGAGGAAACTAGACGCAAGCTTCCAAGGGTCTTCTGCTTCCAAGGGAGTCAGATGGGGGATGCTAAATTCCTCCAGCAATGGGTTGTGACAACATATGTGAAATATTGTCTACCAGGTAAGTTCATTAGAGACCCAATGCTCAGGTTGGTTTTTTTTTTTTAAGATTTATTTATTTATTTATTTTATTTATTTTTGTCTGCGTCGGGTCTTAGTTGTGGCACACAGGATCTTTTGTCGGGGCTCTTTGTTGCGGTGCGCGGGCTTCTCTCTAGTTGTGGCGTGCAGGCTCCAGGGTGCATGGTCTCTGCAGTTGTGGCACGTGGGCTCTAGAGCATGGGGGCTCTGTAGTCTGCAGCACGCAAGCTCTCTAGTTGAGGCACAAGAGCTCAGTAGTTGTGGCGCGTGAGCTTAGTTGCCCTGCGGCTTGTGGGATCTTAGTTCCCTGACCAGGGATGCCCTGCACTGTAAGGCGGATTCCTTACCACTGGACCACCAAGGAAGTCCCTGCTCAGGGTTTTTATTGGAGGTACCTTCTGCCTAGCCATACCAAAGTTACAGACACCCAGATGGAAAGCAGGTGTTCAGCATAAATCATGTTTGAACAGTTTAAGCACAGTGAACCACTCTTACTGAGGAATGGTGGGAACCCTTCCAAAATCCAAGGTCCCAGACACCAGCCAAGGGCCAACCTTGCAAGCAGACCTTTCTAAGGGTAACAGTCTCAGGCCTGCTATGTTAACTCTGCACAAATGGATAAAATAAAAAATTAAAGAGTTGGGAGATAAAGTCAAGACCCTCTCCTGGAAAAAGAACAAAAGAAAACACTATGAGAGGAATATGGTTTTAAAAATCACAGGATGAATCAATTCCAAAATGTGAAAAAAAAAAAAAAAAAGGCAGAGGAAAAAAGAACATGGAAGGAAGAAATTACCAAAGAAATAATACAAGAAATATCTCAGATCTGAAGAATATGAGTCTCCAAACTGAAAAAGACCCATTAAATACCCAAGTATGTTATTACTCAGGGGTCCCCAACGCCCAGGCCGCAGACTGGTACGGGTCCGAGGCCTGTTAGGAACCGGGCCACACAGCAGGAGGTGAGCAGCGGGCAAGCGAGCGAAGCTTCATCTGCTGCTCCCCATTGCTCACATTACCGCCTGAACCATCCTCTCACCACTGTCCGAGGAAAAACTGTCGTCCACGAAACTGGTCCCTGGTGCCAAAAAGGTTGGGGACCACTGTTATTACTGAACTGCACAATAGCAAGGACCAAGGAAAAAGTCCCAAGGGCTTCTACAAAAGAAAAAGTTTAAAAAGAAGCTGCTCACAACATTATAGGAACCAGAATGTCATTAGATTTAGCAACAATTTCAGTGATAAACTAGAAGACAATGAAGAAATGCTTTCAAAATTCTGAGAAAAATTTTCTTTCTAGAGCTTAATACCCAGACAAATTATCAAATAACAAAAAGGTAGAATAAAAATATTCTCAAACATTCTGGGTCTCAAAATTTATCTCTTCTGCACATTTTTGTTCAGCAAGCTGTGGAGGATGTGCTACAAACTAATGGGATCCAAAAAACAGAGAAATCAACACAGGACACAAGCAATGGGAATTTCCAAAATGACAATGAAGGGACAACCTCAGGCTGATAGCTACACACCTGGCCTAACAAGGAGCCATCTTTAAACAGGAGAACGGGAGGAAGTCTTCTGGTAAAACAATTTCAATGGATAGATTAATAGGCTTGACCCTGTGTGAAAAACAGTACTGAAAGCATGTTAATAATATGAACAATTAACAACAGGTAAACCAAAAACAAAGCAAATGGAAAAAAAAATGAGGCAGTTACCAACTTGAAGAGGCACAAAACATTGTACAAGAAATTAAACTTAATCACAGTACACTAGCTGGCTCAGCCTCAAACAACATTATAAACATATAACAGTAGTCCCAGAAGGAGATGAATAGAGATAATAGGTAAGAAGCAATATTTGAAAAGGTGATGACTTACCATATGATCCAGCAATCATGCTCCTTGGTATTTACCCAAAGGAGTTGAAAACATATGTCCACACAAAAATCTGCCATGGAGGTTCACAGCAGCTATGTTCGTAACTGCTAAACTTGGAAGCAACCAATATGTCCTTCAGTAGGTGAATGGATTAATAAACTATGGTTACCTCAAGACGATGGAATGTTAATCAGCACTAAGAAGAAATGAACTATCGAGCCATGAAAAGACAAGGAAACTTAAAGGTATGATGTTAAGTGAAAGAAGCTAATCTGAAAAGGCTACATACTGTATGAGTCCAACTCTAGGACATTCTGAAAAAAGCAAAACTATGAGACAATAAAAAGATCAGTGGTTGCCAGGGTGGAGTTGGGGAAATGAATAGGCAGAGCAGAGGATTTCTGGGACAGAGAAAATACCCTGTGTGATATTATAATAATGGAGATGTCCTTACAGATTGGTCTAAACCCATAGAACATACAACACCAAGAGCAAACCCTAAGGTAAAGTTTGGACTTTAGGTGATTATGATGTACTGACGTGGATTCATCGTTGGTAAAAAATGTACCATTCTGGGACTTCCCTGGTGGCGAAGTGGTTAAGAATCCACCTGCCAATGCAGCGGACACGGGTTCAAGCTCTGGTCCAGAAGATCTCACATGCCACAGAGCAACTAAGCCCATGCGCTGCAACTACTGAGCCTGCATGCCACAACTAGTGAAGCCCGCATGCCTAGAGCCCGTGATCCGCAATGAGAAGCCCACGCGCCGCAACTAGAGAAAGCCCGCACGCAGCAATGAAGACCCAACGCAGCCAAAAATTAATTAATTAATTAATTAATTTAAAAAGATGTGCCATTCTAGTGAGTGATGCTGATAATGGGGGAGATTATGCGTGTACTGGGAAAGCAGGTATATGGGAAGTCTCTGTATCTTTCTCTCAACTTTGCTATAAACCTAACACTGCTCTAAAAAAATAAAGAAGGCCAAGGTCAACTGCAGTGGGGGGGAAAAGTTAATGGCTTAAATTTTTTAGAACTTTAGACAATGACAATCCTTAGCTCCAGAAGTCCAAAACTCCAAACCATAATAAATAAAAAGAAATCCATACATCTACAAACATTTCAGTGAAACTGCAGAGCAACAAAGAACAAAGCTAAAAAACAGCCAGAGAGAAAATATCACCCATAAGGTAATGACAATTATGCCTAATTCTCAACAGCAATGGTAGAGCTCAAAAAGATAGTTAAATGGTATCTTTAACATACTGAGAGAAAAACAAATCCCTACAATTCTATCTTCCCAGTAAAACTACCATTCATGAATAAGGAGGAATAAAGACACTGACATTGAAAGACACAGAATGAAAGGAAAATAGCAATTACCACAACAGATTCCCATCAAAGGAAATTCTAAAAAATATGCTTCAAGCAGAAGAGAAATGAACCCAGAAAGAAAGTCTGAGATTCAGGAAAAGAAAAAAAAAAAGAAAAAGTTGTACAAATAAAAGGCATATAATAAAATGTCAGAAACGAACCCAAATATATAGGTAATCACAATGAATATCAATGGGCCAAACTCCACTTACAAGGAAAAGAATTCAGACTGGTTACGTATGTGTTGTTTATAAGAGATGGACTAACATAAGGGAACAGAAAGATTACTGGTCAAAGAATGGAAAAAGATCTACCAACCAAATATAAAACAAAAGAAAACTAGAGCAAATGAAAGCAAAAACCACTGGAAATAAAGAGGATCACTACATAATGACACAAGACTCAAACCATCTGGAAGATACCATTTTTAATCTCTACTTAAAAAAAATAATTAGGGGCTTCCCTGGTGGTGCAGTGGTTGAGAATCTGCCTGCCAATGCAGGGGACACGGGTTCGAGCCCTGGTCTGGGAAGATCCCACATGCCGCGGAGCAACTAGGCCCCTTGAGCCACAGTTACTGAGCCTGCGCGTCTGGAGCCTGTGCTCCGCAACAAGAGAGACCGCGATAGTGAGAGGCCCGCGCACCGCGATGAAGAGTGGCCCCCACTTGCCGCAACTAGAGAAAGCCCTCGCACAGAAATGAAGACCCAACACAGCCATAAATAAATAAAATAAATAGATACATGAAATTGCTAAAATTATAAAAAATAATAATAAAAATTAACACACACACACACACACACACACACACACACACACACACACACACCTGACGCATCTACAAGTAAGTTACAAAGAGACCCTCTGCAAAACAACCAGCTAGCACAGAAGCAAGAAGAACTACAATCCTGCAGCCTGCGGAACAAAAACCACATTCACAGAAAGATAGACAAGATGAAAAGGCAGAGGGCTACGTACCACATGAAGGAACAAGATAAAACCCCAGAAAAACAACTAAATGAAGTGGAGATAGGCAACCTTCCAGAAAAAGAATTCAGAATAATGATAGTGAAGATGATCCAGGACCTCAGAAAAAGAATGGAGGCACAGATCGAGAAGATGCAAGAAATGTTTAACAAAGACCTAGAAGAATTAAAGAACAAACAAACAGAGATGAACAATACAATAACTGAAATAAAAAATACACTAGAAGGAATCAATAGCAGAATAACTGAGGCAGAAGAACAGATAAGTGACCTGGAAGACAGAATGGTGGAATTCACTGCTGCAGAACAGAATAAAGAGAAAAGAATGAAAAGAAATGAAGATAGCCTAAGAGACCTCTGGAACAACATTAAACGCAACAACATTCGCATTATAGGGGTCCCAGAAGGAGAAGAGAGACAGAAAGGACCCGAGAAAATATTTGAAGAGATTATAGTCAAAAACTTCCCTAACATGGCAAAGGAAATAGCCACCCAAGTCCAGGAAGCACACAGAGCCCCATACAGGATAAACCCAAGGAGAAACACACCAAGACACATAGTAATCAAATTGGCAAAAATTAAAAACAAAGAAAATTTATTGAAAGTAGCAAGGGAAAAACAACAAATAACATACAAGGGAACTCCCATAAGGTTAACAGCTGATTTCTCAGCTGAAACTCTACAAGCCAGAAGGGAGTGACATGACATATTTAAAGTGATGACAGGGAAGAACCTACAACCAAGATTACTCTACCTGGCAAGGATCTCATTCAGATTTGATGGAGAAATCAAAAGCTTGACAGACAAGCAAAAGCTAAGAGAATTCAGCACCACCAAACCAGCACCACCAAACAACAAATGCTAAAGGAACTTCTCTAAGTGGGAAACACGAGAAGAAAAGGACCTACAAAAACAAACCCAAAACAATTAAGAAAATGGTCATAGGAACATACATATCGATAATTACCTTAAACGTGAATGGATTAAATGCTCCAACCAAAAGACACAGGCTCACTGAATGGATACAAAAACAAGACCCACATATATGCTGTCTGCAAGAGACCCACTTCAGACCTAGGGACACATACAGACTGAAAGTGAGGGGATGGAAAAAGATATTCCATGCAAATGGAAATCAAAAGAAAGCTGGAGTAGCAATACTTATATCAGATAAAATAGACTTTAAAATAAAGAATGTTACAGAGACAATGACACTACATAATGATCAAGGGATCAATCCAGGAAGAAGATATGACAATTATATATGCACCCAACATAGGAGCACCTCAATACATAAGGCAACTGCTAACAGCTATAAAAGAGGAAATGGACAGTAACACAATAATAGTGGGGGACTTTAACACCTCACTTACACCAATGGACAGATCATCCAAAATGAAAATTAATAAGGAAACACAAGCTTTAAATGACACAATAGACCAGATAGATTTAATTGATATTTACAGGACTTTCCATCCAAAAACAGCAGATTACACTTTCTTCTCAAGTGCGCATGGAACATTCTCCAGGGTAGATCACATCTTGGGTCACAAATCAAGCCCCAGTAAATTTAAGAAAATTGAAATCATATCAAGCATCTTTTCTGACCACAATGCCATGAGATTAGAAATCAATTACAGGGAAAAAAACATAAAAAACACTAACACATGGAGGCTAAACAATATGTTACTAAATAACCAAGAGATCACTGAAGAAATCAAAGAGGACATCAAAAAATACTTAGAGACAAGTGACAATGAAAACATGACGATCCAAAACCTATGGGATGCAGCAAAAGCAGTTCTAAGAGGGAAGTTTATAGCTATACAAGCCTACCTCAAGAAACAAGAAAAATCTCAAATAAACAATCTAATCTTACACCTAAAGGAACTAGAGAAAGAAGAACAAAACAAAACCCAAAGTTAGCAGAAGGAAAGAAATCATAAAGATCAGAGCAGAAATAAGTGAAATAGAAACAAAGAAAACAATAGCAAATATCAATAAAACTAAAAGCTGGTTCTTTGAGAAGATAAACAAAATTGATAAACCATTAGCCAGACTCATCAAGAAAAAGTGGGAGAGGACTCAAATCAGTAAAATTAGAAATGAAAAAGGAGAGGTTACAACAGACACCACAGAAATACAAAGCATCCTAAGAGACTACTACAAGCAACTCTATGCCAATAAAATGGACAACCTGGAAGAAATGGACAAATTCTTAGAAAGGTATAACCTTCCAAGACTGAACCAGGAAGAAGTAGAAAATATGAACAGACCAGTCACAAGTAATGAAATTGAAACTGTGATTAAAAATCTTCCAACAAACAAAAGTCCAGGACCAGATGGCTTCACAGGTGAATTCTATCAAACATTTAGAGAAGAGCTAACACCCATCCTTCTCAAACTCTTCCAAAAAATTGCAGAGGAAGGAACACTCCCAAATTCATTCTCTGAGGCCACCATCACCCTGATACCAAAACCAGACAAAGATACTACAAAAAAAGAAAATTACAGACCAATATCACTGATGAATATAGATGCAAAAATCCTCAGCAAAATACTAGCAAACAGAATCCAACAACACATTAAAAGGATCATACACCATGATCAAGTGGGATTTATCCCAGGGATGCAAGGATTCTTCAGTATACGCAAATCAATCAATGAGATACACCATATTAACAAACTGAAGAATAAAAACTATATGATCATCTCAATAGATGCAGAAAAAGCTTTTGACAAAATTTAACACCCATTTATGATAAAAACTCTCCATAAAGTGGGTATAGAGGGAACCTACCTCAACATAATAAAGGCCATATACGACAAACACACAGCAAACATCATTCTCAATGGTGAAAAACTAAAAGCATTTCCTCTAAGATCAGGAACAAGCCAAGGATGTCCACTCTCACCACTATTATTCAACATAGTTTTGGAAGTCCTAGCCACGGCAATCAGAGAAGATAAAGAAATAAAAGGAATACAAACTGGAAAATAAAAAGTAAAACTGTCACTGTTTGCAGATGACATGATACTATACACAGAGAATCCTAAAAATGCCACCAGAAAACTACTAGAGCTAATCAATGAATTTGGTAAAGTTGCAGGATACAAAATTAATGCACAGAATTCTCTTGCATTCCTATACACTAATGATGAAAAATCTGAAAGAGAAATTAAGGAAACACTCCCATTTACCATTGCAACAAAAAGAATAAAATACCTAGGAATAAACCTACCTAGGGAGACAAAGACCTGTATGCAGAAAACTATAAGACACTGATGAAAGAAATTAAAGATGATACCAACAGATGGAGAGATATACCATGTTCTTGGATTAGAAGAATCAATCTTGTGAAAATGACTATACTACCCAAAGCAATCTACAGATTCAATGCAATCCCTATCAAATTACCAATGGCATTTTTTACAGAACTAGAACAAAAAATGTTAAAATTTGTATGGAGACACAAAAGACCCCGAATAGCCAAAGCAGTCTTGAGGGAAAAAAACGGAGCGGGAGGAATCAAACTCCTTGACTTCAGACTATACTACAAAACTACAGTAATCAAGACAATATGGTACTGGCACAAAAACAGAAACATAGATCAATGGAACAAGATAGAAAGCCCAGGGATAAACCCACGCACCTATGGTCAACTAATCTATGACAAAGGAGGCAAGGATATATAATGGAGAAAAGACAGTCTCTTCAATAAGTGGTGCTGGGAAAACTGGACAGCTACATGTAAAAGAATGAAATTAGAACACTCCCTAACACCATACACAAAAATAAACTCAAAATGGATTCGAGACCTAAATGTAAGACCGGACACTATAAAACTCTTAGAGGAAAACATAGGAAGAACACTCTTTGAGATAAGTCACAGCAAGATCTTTTTTGATCCACCTCCTAGAGTAACGGAAATAAAAACAAAAATAGGGCTTCCCTGGTGGCGCACTGGTTGAGAATCTGCCTGCCAATGCAGGGGACACGGGTTCGAGCCCTGGCCTGGGAGGATCCCACATGCCGCGGAGCAACTAGGCCCGTGAGCCACAATTACTGAGCCTGCGCGTCTGGAGCCTGTGCTCTGCAACAAGAGAGGCCGCGATAGTGATAGGCCCGCGCACCGCGATGAAGAGTGGCCCCCGCTTGCCACAAGTAGAGGAAGCCCTCACACAGAAAACGAAGACCCAACATAGCAATCAATCAACAGATCAATAAATAAATCTAAAAAAATAAAATAAAATAAAATAAACAAAAATAAACAAATGGGACCTAATGAAATTTTAAAAATTTTGCACAGCAAAGGAAACCATAAACAAGACGAAAAGACAACCCTCAGAATGGGAGAAAATATTTGCAAATGAATCAACGGACAAAGGATTAATCTCCAAAATATATAAACAGCTCATGCAGCTCAATATTAAAGAAACAAACAACCCAATCCAAAAATGGGCAGAAGACCTAAATAGACATTTCTCCAAGAAGACATACAGATGGCCAAGAAGCACATGAAAAGCTGCTCAACATCACTAATTATTAGAGAAATGCAAATCAAAACTACAATGAGGTATCACCTCACACCAGTTAGAATGGGCATCATCAGAAAATCTACAAACAACAAATGCTGGAGAGGGTGTGGAGAAAAGGGAACCCTCTTGCACTGTTGGTGGGAATGTAAATTGATACAGCCACTATGGAGAACAGTATGGAGGTTCCTTAAAAAACTAAAAGTAGAATTACCATATGATCCAGCAATCCCACTACTGGGCATATACCCTGAGAAAACCATAATTCAAAAAGACACATGCACCCCAATGTTCGTTGCAGCACTATTTGCAATAGCCAGGTCATGGAAGCAACCTAAATGCCCATCGACAGATGAATGGATAAAGACGTTGTGGTACACATATACAATGGAATACTACTCAGCCATAAAAAGGAACGAAATTGGGTCATTTGTTGAGACGTGGATGGATCTAGAGACTGTCATAAAGAATGAAGTTAAGTCAGAAAGAGAAAAACAGATATCATATATTAACGCATGTATGTGGAACCTAGAAAAATGGCACAGATGAACCGGTTTGCAGGGCAGAAGTTGAGACACAGATGTAGAGAACAAATGTATGGACACCAAGGGGGGAAAGCCGCTGGGGGGTGGGGATGGTGGTGTGCTGAATTGGGCGACTGGGATTGACATGTATACGCTGATGTGTATAAAATGGATGACTAATAAGAACCTGCTGTATAAAAAAATAAATTAAATAAAATTTAAAAATTAAAAAAAAAAACTAACACTAAACTTTCTTTGGGTTATTTGTATGGAAATATGTTAACATAAATGTTTCAGACATTACATGAAATTCCTAAAAACCTTATATGTTCTTGTATAATAAGTCATAATTCTAGTTATTATTACTTTAAAATGTATATCTAAGAAATAACTAAATTTCCTTGTCAATTGCATTCTTATGAACTTTCATCAAATCTTTAACCATGGGGCTTCCCTGGTGGTGCAATGGTTGAGAATCTGCCTGCCAATGCAGGGGACACGGGTTCGAGCCCTGGTCTGGGAAGATCCCACATGCCGCGGAGCAACTGGGACCGTGAGCCACAACTACTGAGCCTGTGCGTCTGGAGCCTGTGCTCCACAACAAGAGAGGCCGCGACAGTGAGAGGCCCGCACACCGCGATGAAGAGTGGCGCCCGCTTGCCGCAACTAGAGAAAGCCCTCGCACAGAAACGAAGACCCAACACAGCCAAAAATAAATAAATTAATTTAAAAAAAAAATCATTAACCGCGGTCATTTTTAAGTCTTTTGCCATTTACAGACAGTTCTGGGTGTACTCTGATGCTTTTGCAAAAATGTTCCTATAAAAGGGTTTCATCTTCAAGGAATTCATGGAAAAGACTCTGACAAGTACAGGTTTCTGGTAACTGACTATACTGCTGAACTGAATGAATAAGCATTTTCAGAACTCTAATGGAAAACTGATGAATTCATAAAAGTGCTAACAAAAGATCAAGATGAAAAAAAATTAATTACATGGGTCTGAGTGAACTGATGAGGATGATTATAATTTCTGTGACTTTCTGTTTGAATTTTTTTTAAAAAAGTGTCAAAAATAAAAAAGCAGCTAGCAAAAAACTGAGGCCTCCAGCCAACAGCTGTGTAAATGATCAGGTTGGAATTAAATCTTCCAGGCCCAGTCAAGCCTTCAGATGACTGCAGCCCAGACAAGAGCTTGACTGGAACCTCATGAAAGACTGTGAGCCAGAAACACCTAGCTAAGCTGCTACTGGATTTCTAACACACAGAAATGTTATGAGATAATAAATGTTTCTGGTCTAATATTGCTACATTTGGGGGAATTTGTTACATAGCAATAAATAACTAATACAATGTTCAAGCTCATAAAGCTAACTTCAAATTTGAAAATACTGGTATCATACAAACCATATTCACTGGCCACAGAACACTTAAGATAGAAATTACCAACCAGAAGAAAACCAGGAAAACGTCTGAAAATCAAGAAACACTCTGGGTGAGTGAGCTATAACTAAAACAGCATTTAATAAATAATTACTATGCTTTATTTTTATTTTTAAATTGTGATTTTTTTTCCTCAAATTATTGCTCAAGGAGCTTCAAACGTTAATTTTTTTGTTTTAAATAGCCAAGTGCCTAGGCTTCAGTAGCCTAATCTTAACGGGAGATACCTCCTCTACCTCAAGCAAATTTGGTCTGATTCTTATTCTCAATTATTGGGAGGTAAATTACTTCTTTGATGTCTCATGCTTTATCTTAAAAAGAGATGCAAATTCTGCATTCTATTCCATAATAGCCATATTTGTTTAAATTTTCAAAATTTTTCAAAAAAATTTAAATAAAATCATCTTCCAAAAAGACTACCCAAAATATGCTTAAGAGTTGGAGCCTAGCATACCTACTTGGACTTAACGTTACATATGCCTAAGAATGAAAAACACAGTATGCAATTTCTGTAGAGTTTACAGTACTGAATATTAATTAATCTCACATCTGAAACCCAAAGGTGAAAGAAGAAAAAAAAATACCACTTCAAAAATCAGGAAACACAGGAAACTGGTAAAAACAAAATAGATTTTTAAAGTATGTGAATTATTTGGGAATTTGCTACTGACAAACTTCGAGTATGGACCGTGTATTAAAGAGAACAGTATTGTTATCAAAGTTAAATTTCCTGACTTCAGTAATTGTACTGTAGCTAAGTAAGAGAAGTCCTTACTTATCAAGACATACTGAAGTATTCAGGAATTAAGGAACATGATGCCTACAACTTACTGTCAAATGCCTCCTCCACAGGCAACAAATGCATATATGTGTGTGTGTTTATATTATATACACACTCATGCACAGACACATGGACAGAGAGAAAGAGAGAATAAATAATAAAACGTAAAACAAAGAGCAAAATATAAACAGCTAGTAAATCTGGGTAAAGAATATATGGGACGTTTTATACTACTGCTGCAACTTTTCTGTAAGTTTTAAATTATTCAAAATTCTAAAAGTACACAGGTAGCATTGGCAGCCCCAGAATTCCAATGTAGTGTTTACCTACCAAAACAATCTGCCTCCAGGTGATCATTTTATCTAGTATTTAAATTATGTTCAATTGTGAAAATTATTTTTCTAATACAGTTTTTTTTAAAGCCATCAACCAAACTTCCGAATCATCCTGTTTTTCTAGTTATGTGAAGAAATAATGCAGTTGATGTTAAAAATGAAAACGGACATCCAAATAGTAGAGAACAAATATGCACACTAAATGTTTACGGTGTTTACCTCTGGCATTCAAATTTTTAAGAACAACATGTTAACAAAATATTCTCATACAATTCACAAATTGTAAATTTTAATAAATTTAAAATTGCAGAAGAAAAGTCAGAACGGTCAGTGAAGAGTCCAAACCGGGCTTCACCTCTTTCCTGAGGCTGAGAAAAGATTTTTTGAATGGCAAAAATTCTGTTTGCTGGTTGTAACATGACATTTAAAACGATCCTAAGGACTTCCCTGGTGGCGCAGTGGTTAAGAATCCACCTGCCAATGCAGGGGACATGGGTTCGAGCCCTGGTCCAGGAAGATCCCACATGCCACGGAGCAACTAAGCCCATGCACCACAACTACTGAGCCTATGCTCTAGAGCCTGCGAGCCACAACTACTGAGCCTGCGTGCCACAACTACTGAAGCCTGCGTGCCTAGAGCCCATGTTCCACAGCAAGAGAAGCCAGCACAATAAGAAGCCCGTGCACTGCCACGAAGAGTGGCCCCCACTCGCTGCAACTAGAGAAAGCCCGCGCAGCAACGAAGACCCAACACAGCTATAAATGAATGAATGAATGAATGAATAAATAAATAAATAAATAAAAAAGATCCTAAACTCATTCCAGGGAAGGAGAGGCTTTTCAAATAACAGAGCTCAAGAACCGGCCACTGTGCTTAGCTTACTACTTAGTTCAAGCCAGAAGCCCAAGCTTCTGTACTAATGGCCATTTGTTACTATCAGGCTGAATGAAAGAGAATTTCATTCATAAAAAAAGAAAGCTAACGATCAAAATAAACTTGGAATCATCATGAAGAGGCAAAGAAGAGGGTCATTCTACTAGCTGTTGTAATTCATCTGGGTTACCTAGGAGATAAAGGACTACTGCTACATTAGGACAGGTGAGGACTCTGCCTGGAACCCCAAGGATTCTCTGAAATAATCTCTTATACGTGTGTAATAGTAAAAGTTAATGGAAAATACACACACACAAAGCAATGTGTGAAGAATACATGAGGATGTTGTGAAGAATATGTGAGGACACATATTCTTCACTAATGAAGGTTTGGGTTACCCCACCAGCTGAGGCCCTGAATGAGGGCAAAGGAAACATGGAATGAGCAGTAGAAGACAGTAGTTTTAAGGATGAATTTACAATCACTCAACTAGTTAACAAAAGCAAAGACTACAGCAGTTACACATATATTCTTCTTTGCTTACTACAGAAGATTTTGCGTGAATGTATAAACCAATTTCTTCTCTCTTCTCCTTCTCAATATGTTATACAAATTTTATTAGTAAAGGTTAACTTTACAACTTAGTCTTTAGGTAGCATGATATTCAGATGGGACTATGAATTTGAGACATAATTAACATAGCTTAAAAATGGATAGTGTGAATGCCACCCAAATATGGATACAATGAGTATTGGGACTTGCTTCCCATTTTGGGAAGAAGGTAAGGACATCTTCAATTTTTTTTTAACTTATTTATTTTATTTTATTTATTTTTGGCTGAGTAGGGTCTTTGTTGCTGCACACGGGCTTTCTCTCGTTGCAGCGAGTGGGGGCTACTCTTCATTGTGGTGCGCGGGCCTCTCATTGCGGTGGCTTCTCTTGTTGCTGAGCATGGGCTCTAGGTGTGTGGGCTTCAGTAGTTGTGGCTCAGGGGCTCAAGAGCACAGGCTCAGTAGTTGTGGTGCACGGGCTTAGCTGCTCCGCGGCATGTGGGATCTTCCCAGACCAGGGATCAAACCTGTGTCCCCTGAATTGGCAGGCAGACTCTTAACCACTGTGCCACCAGGGAAGTCCCAGGACATCTTCATTTTTATAAAGAAGACTTCCATCTTCTTAGGCAAAAGCATAGTGTTTGTCTTCTGTACACAAGATCAAATATCTGTATAAAGGCACGCATGGCTGCTGAGTAGCCAAAGGAGTGGACTGTGCCAATTGCTAAGTTGCTGCCTCTCATCTTCACACCTATCCTTCTCTACCTTGTTTTCTGATGGCTGGGCTACTGCGCAAACTACATTTCCCTTTGCTAGCTGGCTCCTTGTTAAGGCTCTACCAAGGGGACACTAAAGAAATCCTGTCAAGACTGGAGGAGGTGGGACTTCCCTGGTGGTCCAGGGGTTAAGACTCCGAGCTCCCAAGGCAAAGGGCCCAGATTCGATCCCTGGTCGGGGAACTAGATCCCGCATGCCACAACTAAGAGCCCACATGCTGCAACTAAAAGATCCCGCATGCCACAGCTAAGACCCAGTGCTGCCAAATAAATAAATAAATAAATAAATAAATAAATAAATACTTTTTAAAAAAAGACTGTAGGAAGGACAAAGGACTTGATTCTTCCTCTATGCAAAATATCTACACTAACTTAATCTTGAGAAAGAACAAACTTGAAGTATTTACAATACCTGATTTCAAATGACTATAAAGCTACAATAATCAAGACCGTCGACTGGCAAGACAAAATAGGCATATAGAAGCTCACTGAGTACAAAAATTAACTAAAAATGAGTCATAGACCTAAGTGTAAAATCTAAAACAAGATTTCTAGAAGAAAACATAGCAGAAAAATCTTTGTGACCTTGTGTTAGACAAAGATTTCTTAGATATACCATCAATAACATGATCCTCTTATTTTTTTTTTTAGAAAATCTGATAATTTGAACTTCAGCAAAATTAAGAACATCTGCTTTCAAGACTTTGAGAAGAAAACAAAATCAAAAAAAACAAAACAAGCCAGAAACTGGGAGAAAATATTTGCAAATCACATATCTTGTAAAAGACTTGTATTCAGCATATATTACAAGCTCTCAAAAATTCAATAATAAAAAATCCCAATTTTTAAAAAATGGGCAAAAGATTCAAATATACACTTCATCAAAGAAAATATTCAGATGGTAAATTAAGTGCATGAAAAGATGCTCATTAGTCACTAGGGAAATGCAAATCAAAACCAGAATGATATACCATTTCCCACCCACTGGATGGCTATAATTTAAAAAATTTTTAGTCAAAAAAAATTTTTGTAAGCAAATAAATGTTGGCAAGGATGTGGAACAACTGGAATCCTCATATACTCCTGTAAAATAACATAATCACTTTGGAAAACAATGATTGGCAGCTTCTTAAAAAGTTAAATATACACCCACCATATGACCCAGCCATTCTACTCCTTTGTATTTACTCAAGAGAAATGAATGTATACGTCCACACAAAGTCATATACATGAATCTTCAGGACAACTTCATTTGCAGTAGCTAAAAACTGGAGCAACCCAAGTGTCTACCAACAGGTGAATGAATAAATATTGAGAAAAACAGCTCAGCAGGTGCCCAGAAATGGGATGGAGGTACAGAATGGATTATGGGGGCTGGAGGAAACTTTTGCAGGTGATATATATATTCATTATCTTGATTGTGGTGTTAACACAGGCTTAAAAATACAGGAAAAGTCATCAAATTGTACATTTTAAATATATGCAGTTTATTTATTTATCGTATGGCAAGTTTGCCTTAATAAAACTGTAGAATTTCTATCATTCTAGAAACTGTAGAAATCCTAGTCTAGAATTTCTATAATAATAAAAAATGAAATTCCTAAAATAAAGTTCCTAAAAAGTTCCAAAGAACATGGGGGGGGGGGAAAGGCACTGTTTTTGTATATTTATTCATATTGGGTGTATATTTACTCATTTTACACCCAATTGGGTGCTCTTCATTATTTCCTATAGTTTTATCCTTCCACTTGACATGTTTCCCCTCTGCCTAAAGAACTTCCTTTAGTAAGTCTTACAGAGCAGGTCTGCTGGTGATTAATTCTCTCAGCTTTTGTTTGTCTAAAAATGTCTTTATTTTACCCTTATTTCTGAAGGATACTTCTGCTGGGATCAGAATTCTAATTTGACAGGTTTTTTTTGTTCAACACTTAAAAAATGTCATTCCATTACTTCCCAGTTTCCACTGTTGTGTTCAAAATGCAGCCATCAGTTATATTAGTTTCTTTGAAAGTAACATGTTTTATTTTTTTTCCATCTGGTTGCTTTTAAGAGTTTGTCTCTAGTTTTCAACAGATCAATTAAGATATGTCTGAGTGTATTTAGAAAGTGTAATTTTCTTTGTATTTATCTTGCTTGGGGTTTGCTAAACTACTTGAATCTATGGGTTGATACCCTTCAGCAGTTTTGGAAAATGTCTTACCATTATCTCTTCAAATATTTGCTCCCACACTAAGTTCCCTTCTCTACTTCTGGGTTTCCAATTACACATTACTCAACTTTTTTTTTTTCTTTTTTGGGGGGGGCCACGCTGAGTGGCATGTGGGATCTTAGTTCCCCAACCAGGGATCCAACGCCGCACCCCCTGCATTGGGAGCACGGTGTCTTAACCACTGGACCGCCAGGGAAGTCCCACACATTATTCAACTTTTTACTAGAGTTGCACATATCTCTTTTGTTCTGTCCTACTTTTTCCATTGTTTTTTCCTTCCTGTGCTTCAAACTGGATTATTTTCTATTAACTTGTCTACAAGTTCTGTACTCTTGTCTTTTATTGGTATAGTCTATTAAATCCACCCAACGAATAATTAATTTCAGATACTGTGGGCTTCTTGTTGTTGCATGTTTTTTGTTTTATTTTTAATGTGCCAGGCACTAAGCCCTAGGAACACAGCAGTGAAAAGACAGACACAGCCCCTGCTCTCATAAAACTTAAATGGTATATATTCGATTGACCTGTTTTCCCATTTTTTTAGATAAATGAAGACTAAGGCAAGGGGTGGAGTGAGATCCTAGAGTCCTGCACCAAAGTTTTCTCAGTAACATATAAATGACAGACCTTAAGCTACTGACATGTTTTTGATTCTTAGAATATCCATTTAATTCCTTTTCATGAATTCCAATTCTCTATAGAAATTCTCCACCTTTCCATTTTGTCCACGTTTTCCTATATTTTCTTTATCATATCATAGTTATTTTAAAGTCCCTGTCTGATCATTTCAATTACCTGTAGGTCTACTTCTACCGCTTATTTTTCTTCTTGATTAAGGATCACAGTTTTCCACCTTCTCAAATTTTTAGAAATTGTTCATTGTACACTGGATACTGGAAATGAAAGAGCCTCAGAGACCCCAGAATATATCTTCCCAGTGAGCATTCTCTATCTACTCTATTAGGCAAAAGGGATGAGAGAGGCTCATCATTTCAATCCATTCATGAATTGAAATGTGTCAGTGCTATGCTGCAGTTTTAGTAAGACTCAGTTCACCTCTGGTTCATTCTTTTTCTTCAGTCTGTGTCCAGAATCAGCAAATGTCAGCAATCCTCTTCTCACCTACAAAGGGCTCTTCTGTATCTGGAATTTTAATTAATCTAGTCGTGATTACTTCTACAGGCCTCCAATATTTTTTAAAATATGATTTTAAAAGTTCATTCAGTTTTTTACTACTCATTGCAGTGATACAGATGACTGTACTATGTACTATATAGATGACTATACTACCCAGAAGCTGAAGTCTCCCTGCATATCATACAGTGATTCCCAAACCCAGCTTTACATCAAAGTGACCTGGGGAGAGTTTTTAAACTACAACTCATTGTCCATACCTCTAGAACTCATAGATGTTCAGTGGGGCCAGGAAATCTGTACTTTTAACAAGAGTCTTAAGTGATCTGGTAAAGCTGACATTTCTAAAGAAACTAACGTGGGAGTTCCCTGGTGGCCTAGTGGTTAGGATTCCGGGCTGTCACTGCCGTGGCCCAGGTTCAATCCCTGGTCCGGTAACTGAGATCCCGCAAGCTGCTCGGCGGGGCCAAAAAAAAAAGAAAGAAAGAAACTAATGTGCCTGTTCCTCCTGTCCCCCATCCCCAGCTCAGTATTGATAAGGCCATTAGAGAAAGAACACACACTACATACAACAGATAAACTGATACATGAATATAAAAAGTTAAAAGTTCAGAATCACTAAAGACTTTAACGATAAGATGTTAAAATAAATATGTAAAGCCTTCAAAAAATATATTACGATCAAGAAGAGGAGGAAGGAAAGGCAAGAATCACTAGTTAGAGTCCATGGTATAACACCTATAGGAGACTGAAAGTAGAACTATTCAATTCAATTTTATTTCTAATTGTTTTAGCAGAAAACAAAGTTATCTTCAAATGTGAAAAAGAGCATTGTTGACAGCCATCAGAACACTTAGATAATGCATAAAGACCCCACCTACCTGCTTATCTGAATTCAAGTCTATATGAATTAATCCAAGGGGACAGATGAAAATTTTGAAATGTGACAAAGGAAACGCTGTCTGTGAACTCTGAGAACTCACAAAAAACAGAAAGGCGCCAGACTGGGAACGAGAAAACAACGGTGCCTCAAAATGCAGGCCGGCTAAAGGTGAAAAGGTCATCTTAGGACTATGGACTTAATTTAATGTCAACACCCAAATAATTCTAGGACTGATCATCATGCAGATGACTTTTAAGCACTTACAGAAGGAAGCATTATTTACTAACAATAATGAAATCTTACCTGTGTAAAGCAAGTTTACAAACTACCTTCACATACATTCCCTTGCATCTTTGATTTGTGAAAAAGGGCAGGTAGCATATGTCTCCTCCCCAACCCTCATATACACTCTTCAAAATACTCAGATAGCTTGACTTGCCCAGGTTAACTCATTCCTCAGTAGACAATTAGGACTCAAACTCAAGTCTTCCCCATTGAGTACTGTATTTATATCACACAGCTCTTAAGGTCAGCATGAGTTAAGAATAAGTCACACGGAAATGATAACTGGGATTGCTTCAAAATAATGAAAACGCACAGAGCAGGAAAGGGGTAGGACTATTGATGAAATAAAACTAAGTAGAAGCTGGGTAATGGGTACATGGGGGTTCATTTATAATCATCTCTCTATTTTTGTATATGTTAAAATTTTTCATAATAAAACTTAAAAAAAAAAATACACATGCACACACATGCTCTTTGATAGGTTAACTGTACTGGTAATCAGATGAATACCAAAAATACAGAGTACCTGAAGCTCAGCATTTTGTAAGCCTTTTTTTTAAGTCTCACATAACACCTTCATATACAAAAATACTTAGAAAAGGGATGACAAATGATATGTCTGAATACTGACCACCACTTCACCAAGAGAAAAAACAACCATGATAGTGAAATATCTTAACAATTTATACTATAAATAATTGAATGAATAATATATTTCGGGGTGGGGGAGACAACCCTGAGGAATACTTAAGATCTGTCTTCCAATATTTTTAAAGTAAAAAAGACAAACATTCTGAAGAGTTATAGAGAATAGAATTAGGAACAATGAATAGAAGACTCCAGGAGGCCAGGTTCCAAACTTTTCTACTCTTCCCACTCTTCCTTGAGGCTCATGACTCATGTGCTACTCACTAACAAACCTTGTCACAGTCACCTACCAATTTTCTAGATATTTTCCCCATCATCAAAACAATTTGACTCCTGGCTCAGTTTTTCCTCTACCTCACATCCATTACCATCTAGGTGAGTGTTGCCTGATAAAGTACAGGACTCCCAATTAAATTTGAATTTCAGATAAACATAAGTAATATTTTTAGTGTAACTATATCCCATGCAATAATTGGGAAATACTTATACTAAACGTTTACTGTTTATCTGAAATTCACATTTAACTGGGCATCCTATATTTCCATTTGTTAAATCTGGCAACCCTAATCTAGGTGACTTCAATGTCAAGGTGGACCACCTATCCAACAACTGGTCCTCAACACTCCTTGATCCCTTCAATTCTAGTGACTATGACCATAACAAAGACACTGTCTCCAAATTCAGCTGAGTCCTTAATACTGCCCAATATTGCTAAGTGCCCTTAAACTGCACTCTCTCATTTACCCCAACAGTTATTATAGACCAAACCCATTCTTTCCTTCTCTACCATCTCAGTCTCTAAATCCACCACCTGAATTTAGATCCCTATCTTCTTCTACCTCCTATGGCACTGCATTCCACATTTCCCTTTATTATATTTTTCAACCTCTCCCACTAAAGCATAAGCCATTAGATGAAATTACATTCACCCAAAATCTTCAAATGAGAGCTTAAACATTTTAGTATGGCATATAAGAACCTACAAGATTCACAACTTAGTTCAGGCTTCACTTTCTGTCAAGCTCTCCCTGACTGCCCAGTCTAAATTAAGTGCTCCTCTCACACACTCTCATAGACTTTAGGTTCCTTGAGACCAAGAGCATGTCTTGTCTTTATTTCCGCAGCATTTACCACAGTGCTCAGCATCTACCACAAATAATAGGAACTTGAATGTTTAGTGATCAAATAAGACAGAGGAGGCTCCATTTAAGGGACAGTTTCCAACAATTACAATTCTACTAACGGAATGTGTTACCTTGAGATGTAGTACCCCTGGCTGCCCAAAGGGCAAAATAAGATTGCATATCATAGTACCATTTATAACAGACAGGAAAAAAAGGATTTATCCTATTGTCTTTAGAGGAACTGGTCAAATTTTGTGAGGTACAACCATACAACCAATCCTTGAAAACTCTGAAATCAACAGACCTGTCAAGAAGGCTTCTCTTGTGGGCAGGTCATGATCCCCTCTCACCTGGACAGCTGAAGGCACTGTAACAAGTTCTTGTACTTTAATAATTTTATTATAGTCACCTCATTCTGATCCTACTGTTATGTTAACCTTACGCTGCTAAAAATTGAGATTTTTTTTTTTACATTAATACATTCCAGTTACATTTTATAAAGTAACATTTATTTGCTTTGTTACCGATTGTTTTTCTGATTATAAAAATACATATTCAGTGTAGAAAATTCAAAATTTATTTTTAAAATATTAAGAAAAAATAATTACATATAATACCTTAAATTTTTAAATAATGTAAAAGAAAGTATAATCATATGGGCAAATGCTCACGTTATATTATGTTAAAAGAGCAGATTATAAGACAATGTATCTCATTCAATCCCAACAACCTAATAAAAGCAACAGTATCTAACATTTATTGCCAGAAACTATGCCACATGCTCTACATGTATTTCCTAATATAAATCTCACATCAATCTCTGTGAAGTAAGTACTATTATTGACCCCTTTTTACAAGTGAAGAAACTGAAGCCTGAAGCTAAATAACCTGGCCAAGGACTAGTAAGCAATGGCAGAGCCCAAGCACAAGAATTCAAACCCAAGGGGTCTAATTTCAGAATTTTAACTGTGGTTCTCCTCTGAGTTGTGCTATTATAAATGGCCTTTATTTTTTTTATTGTGATTTTGTTACATTTCATATTCCTACAATGAATATGAATTACCACTCTTTTTTTTTTTTTTTAAATAAATGTCCAAGTAGAGGTTGAACAATTATCTGTCAGGGCTATTGCAGAAGTGGATTTAAGTAAGCTCAGATTCCTTCTAACTAAGGATCTGTCACTAATCAATTAGTGACTGGAATTATTTTCTTACTCAAAAGGACTGGCTCTAAAAAAATGAAACAAACATCAACCCATTTTAAGAATTATAAAAGTTTTGGACTGTCAGATTATATTTTTCCTGTTTAACATACAGTAAATGAAATAGCTCAGAATTGAGGAGATTTACATAATATAGCAAAGGTAGTTTGTGTTAGGGCAGAAACCAGAGCACAGGTCTTTACTGATCTTTGTTACCAACATTTAACCAAAACAATACTTTCTATCTCTCCCATTCCCTACTGTAAATTCAGTTATCAGAGACCAAAAACTGAAACATAACAGGAAATACAAATGCTTCTTTTCTTTCCCCCTTAGTCCATTACCCAAAAGGAAGAAGACCTGCCTGGAGCATAAAGTTAAAACATCTTCCCAGCCCTGAGCTGGGACAGAAGTGAAAGGCACTGATAAAGACAGGAGATTTGGAAAGATACTCTAAGAGACAAGATGAATGATTCGAAAGTTGTTATTGGGGATGGGGACGGGAAGGAGCTGAAAAAGTAGACAAAGGAAGGAAACAAGGAAGGAAAGCAGACGGGCACAGACAAAAAGAAACACCCAGAAATCCAACAGAACAAGGCACTCAAACACTACCAAAGTTTAAAAGGTTGTCTCAAATTTAATCAAATCCTAAATGGAATGTTCTTAGAGTATGAAAAGCAACTTTACAAAACTTGACTGTGAAATGCCAGATAAAAGAATGAAATAAAAACATAATCTCATATTTATAATTATACATTCCTGTTGGTACTCTCACAAATTCTACTCTCTCACCTTCAGAATTCAACTCTCCTCACCTAAAAATCTGCAGTGAGTTATAAAATGTTATAAAACTAAATAAAAGGGGAACAATGTTACAACTTCTAACAGCCAAGAGGAGCTTTGATAAGGTGAAAAGAAGTATGATAAACAATGAAATCAGTATATAATTCTTAAAACTTGTCTAACACATAACCAATTGAAAAAGATTTCCAGATACTCTCTTATGAACATAAAAGGTAAAACGTAACATGTCATTTTTGAGTGAAGAAGCAGTAATACTTTCCTCACTCTACATATTTGTGCTATCTGTTCACAAAATTTAGGCCCTTTTTATAAAGCTCTATTTATTGAAAGTTACTGCTCTAAGGATTAAGACACCCACACTCTAGTTTAAACTCAATTAATTACATGTCATATGACTGTGAACAAGTTGCTTTGCCTCTCTAGTTTTTTTTTCATGCATTATAGAAATAATAATAATCACCAAACTATCGATATAAAGAAAAGACAGAAAAAATACTGCACAGGATAATAATCATGGCAATACACTTTTATGATTATTTACAGCTTCCTTTCACATAGAAGAGTCACACCTAAGACACTTAACAAGCCCATGACATAAGTAAGGCAGATATTATCCCCATTTTACAGATGAAAACAGAAAACTGAAGTTCAGAGAGGTTGACTTACCCAAGGTCACTCTGAAAACTGCACAGTCAAAAGCTCTTTCTCTTACTACATAGTATACTGCCATCACAAATTTGAGGCAGTAAGAGTGGTTTTCTCATGCCCAAATGACTATGAGGACTATCCAAGGAAAGCTGTCAACAATTAAACAGAAAAGGGTCGCTTGAGATTGTTATAGCCATAATTACCCACAAGGCCATTATCTGGATATAAAACTATGATTTAAAATAAGTTAAATAGGGCTTCCCTGGTGGCACAGTGGTTAAGAATCTGCCTACCAATGCAGGGGACACGGGTTCGATCCCTGGCCCAGGAAGATCGCACATGTCACGGAGCAACTAATCCCATGCACCACAACTACTGAGCCTGTGCTCTAGAGCCCGTAAGCCACAACTATTGAGCCCACGTGCCACAACTACTGAAGCCTGCACACCTAGAGCCCGTGCTCTGCAACAAGAGAAGCCACGACAATGAGAGGCCGCACACCGCAATGAAGAGTAGCCCCCACTCGCTGCAACTAGAGAAAGCCTGCGTGCAGCAACGAAGACCCAACACAGACAAAAATAAAAACAAATAAATAAATTTATTAAAAAAAAAAAAGTTAAATAAAAGTCCTTTAAAGTAAATTTCTAAAAGTCCTGCTATTTACTAACTTAACTTCATGCCTCTTACACTAGACACAACACCCTACTTTGGGGGATGTGAAATGGAGGGGATAAGGATTTCACCAGAAAAAGTTAAGTATGTTCTCTGAAATCCAACAGGATAAGACACTCCAAACTATAAAATATGAATGGGGGCAGGCAACAGCTTGTAGACTGTAGTGGCAACCCTAAGCCAAACCAGAAGAGTGCCAGGCTGTGGTTTAAAGAAAATATGCAATCTGTAAGTCTGCACCTCAAGTTATTGCTACAGCAAAGTGATTAGTACCATTTATAGCAAAAATATGTAAAGTTTAGAGGATAATTCCAATTTTTCATTATAACAGGATGGGATTCCATATGAGCTTGGGGCTTTCTTGTCTTAACAGAAGCCCTTCTGATGACATAATCAATGGCTCAAAAGCCACTCAGAGAACCAAAGAAGGTAACTACATATCTCAGGCATATAACATTTGAAGTGGTCAAATATGCCATCGACAGCAGGCACCTGGAGAGAGTTTATTGGAGGCACTATCAATTCCAGTTATTTATATTCTACAACATTAAAATTTTCTTCAGCACAACCTCTGAGTGTGCTGCTTTCCTGAAGGCTCTACCACACAGTATGAAACAGAAATTTACAAATTGCTGAAACCTTAAACTTAATTCAGTCACCACAATGTAAAAATACCTTTTCTATTCTTCAAGGTCAAAACAAACTTTGTCTCATCCTTCCCTCTCCACACCCAAGAAAATGGGGTATTCTAAAAGATGTCAGATGGAATAAGCCAATGCTTTTCATAAATCCAAGTCAATCCTCAGCAAAGAAAGGGCTTAAGATGCCCATATTCTACTTCAGTATTGATTCTAAGCCTTTTAACAGTTCAAGCTGACCACAAATCTCCCCTTCTACTTCTTCTATAGTACATTCTCCTTAAACTTCCTTTAAAAAATGAGTCTTCCTATAACTCCCGTCCCTTGTCTTATATACATACAGACACACACAAAACCCCCAACGAAGAGTAGACTGAGGCCTAGTGAACACATGTGCAAAACACATTTTTAATACACTGCTCACCCTGAAAAGTATGTTGTTATAATGCAACAACAGACAGTCTATATGGAACCCCATAACAACAAATATGAAAATAAAACAAAAATGCCCCACAGCAGTCTGAGTAATTTAAAGAACAAAGATGCAAAAATAAGGCATGCTTACTATTATAGTATATCTCTAACCTTTTCTTTAAGGACAAAATTCTCCATGCTAAATACATCCAAAAAAAAAGAAAGGAGATTTAAGATTCTAATTTCCTATTGGCCAAAAATGTCAAAAACTGTAGCAATATTTAAAATCTAATATAACAATATTGCTGGCCCAAGTCACACACACCTTATGACATTTTTCTATTACACTTCCCAAACTTGAAGAGCTGTATATTATGTATGCCACAAATTAGATGATAAACAAGAAAACAGATCGATTACAGTCATCCTAAGGACCCTCTCAGTACCCTAAGTATTCGTCAGTGAATGCTAAAGTATATATTGGCCAAGGTACATACAGGGGCATATCCAGAGACTAGTCAATCTCCTTTATTTAGTGAAAACATAAGAATCAGTCAGCAGTGAAGAAAATGTATAAATTTTACATTTGAATAATTTTAGTCTTTTCAAAGTGTTTCACATTCATTATCCTATCAGACCACTGCAAAAAATTTCCTTATGTAGAGACTTGCCACTAAAAGTAAATAACAAATTCAAGATCACAAAGGTAGTTAACTGGATCTGAAACTTGATTTAAAAATGTTAGCTCTGTTGGAGGAAATATAAATATATACAAGTTCCTCCTTAAAGCTCTCTTTTCTTAAAAACCTATTCCTAGTTAAAATATCACTTAACTTAATAAGACCGAGGCTACCATAAACACTAAATTAAAATTCAGTTATTTATATTTAAAACAAAGCCAAAATTACCACTCTTTTTAGTCAGTCTACCTTTGAACGAGGAATCATATGAAAAACATTCCATCAATGACTCACTGTGTGCTTCTAACTGTGCTGGGCCCTGGGGTGACTATTAGGAGAATTCTAACAGCGGCTTCTTGCTTTTGATAAAGTTTATACTCTATCTGATAAAGAGATAAAAGAAAACAATGCTAAACTATGTTCAACCTACCCTCCCAAAGGGAGACATGTTAAAGGGGGGTTCTGTAGAACCCCAGGTGACAAGCACACCAAGAAGTGAGGCTGCAGTGAGTTTAGTCTAAAAAGACTTCATGGGAAAAATGAAGCTTGAGCTGCCCATTTAAGTGTGGACAGGAATTAAAAAAAGATAAAGGAGGAATTAAAGCATTTAGGCAGGGGCTGGTGTAAACAAAGGCTGAGAAGCAGGAATAAGCTTGACATACACAGAAGAGACTAAGCCAGCTTGCCTGGAACATAGGTGCACACTGCGGCATAATGAGAAAACGTTAAGTAAATTAAGTGGGGTCAGCTCCCAATAGACTGTTGTGGCATAGGTAGATGCTGTTAAAGTATTAAAATCACCGAATATTTAAACTAGAAAGAAATCTTACAGATTTTCTAGTCAATTCCAACAGATGAGGAAATCTAGGATCCACAGAGATCTAATGGCTAGCATAAGGACTGAGGCTGTAAATAGCAGAACAAAACTCAGACCCTCATTTAGGAACCGCAGTTCAACAATGGGCAGCATGGTATGATAGAGAAAGCACAAGGATTGATGAGAATATCAACATATAAGGATCTGCAAGTGTACATACAAGACAGTATCGTGTCTTGGGAATTCGAGGAGACTGATTTCCAGGGGTAATGGAACACCACAGAGGCATTACAGTTGATCAGAAAACCACTGTTTTGCCAGAAGGAATCACTTTCTGGAAAGAAGCAATCCAGAAGGAAAGCAGAGGCAAAAGCTAGTTTTCAGAGAGTTATGAAGGATATAGGTGGATAAACAGTAGAGGTAGCAGGTATCTGGCAACAAAGGAAGAAAAAGATTGATCTATACACAGAAAGCTACAGGACCAAGTAAATGTTTAAAAGAAAAAAAATCAAGTAAGTTTGAAGGTGAAAAGGAAGGCGCTCACATAAAGAAAGACTGAATTAGATGCTAGATAAGGTGGGGGGAGTGAGGGAACACAGAGAACTAACTGAAGACCAGTTGGAAATTGTTTTTAAAAGATGAATTCCAGAATAAAGAATAAGCATTTTTTTCTCACTCACCATAACATACCCCTTGTCAAAAGAATATTCATTTTCAACTACTTACAAGGCCTTACAAAGGCAGACCAGGCTTTAAGAACAAGGCTAAGGAGATTTTTTTTTAAATCCAAAACAACTTCAAAGTTTTACAAATGTATCTGGCCAATTAACAGGTAGCTTCTAACTTCAAAGACACTTGCCAATCATTTTATAATGTGAGTTTTTTTACCACATATTCGAAGGACATTCCAATTAGCATTCAATTTACAACAACAAATATGCTATTATTAAAAATAAAAAATCAGGGTTTACTCTCTAATATGTTCTTTAAAATGTTATTTTTTGGCTTTTTATATACCATTTTTACTTGACCAGATATGGAAAATATAAGTGCTTAAGTGAACATATTTACAACACATCATTTGGTGATATCTTTTCTCAATTTCTTAAAACAAAAACCTTCATATGACCAGTTTTCCTATACTCCTTTTCAGGAACAAAGTCCTACAGAGACCGGTGGGGCATATGGAGCTAGGTGAGGCATGTAAGAAGGTTCTCCCTCTCATTTAAGTAACCTGGATAATGAGCCACAAATTAAAGCTGCACACCTAAAATTTGCCAATTTCAATTTAGAAACTTACCACTCAGCACCATAAAGGCAGGTTAAGAAGAAGCAGAAGATATAACATCCATTCAGCTTTCTAGCTGTCCACCTTCACAACTCCCATGCCTAATCAAGGAAGTACTTACTTTTTGTTTGTTTTTGTTTTAGCCGAGCTGTGCATGCGGGATCTTCCCTAACCAGGGATCAAACCCGCATGCCCTGCAGTGGAAGCACGGAGTCTTAACCACTGGACTGCCAGGGAAGTCCAGTACTTATTTTTCAAATTGTTAAGAATTGTTCAACTCAGGCCATAAATATTAGGTTTAGTTGCAATACCAGCAGGTTACAGGAATTTTACTTTACCCACTTGGAAACAAGGACTTGAGCTCAAAATGTCAAGACGGAACACTACCACTTGCTTAAACTGGGTCTACTGCACCAAGTTGCTGAGCAATACCCATCAGAGTACAATACGTAATCAACAGCGGCTAGTAATGCATTTCTACTTTAATCACCACAAATATTAGAAGTCCAACCAAAACATCAATTCAATCATAAATAGAGCTGCCATCTTTAGAGATGCACATGCTCTCTGCCTCAACACATGTCTTAGCTATAATAAAAGGAAGCAGCCCACCTCCCCCTGGACCCAGTGAAACAAAGTACAGTCAATATATCCAAAATTTAAAACTTTTAGACATAGTTGAAATGCTTAAGACTCCCATACAAATATCTCTCACTACATGCAGGTTGTTTTCCCCCCTCAATAAAAAGGTAAATTCTTCTCTCCTAACTATACTTTTGGATTATTAAAACAAATCCTATGGGATACTTATCAAAAAAAATATTCCTGATTGTCCAGCATTCAATGCTTTTCATACTGAGGCTCTTATTATTAGGTCTGCTATGTGACCTTGGAAAGTCATTTAACCACTATGAGGCTTAGTTTTCTTGCTTTCCAACCTCAAGGTAAACTCTAATTTGAATTAAACATGTATTACTTCTATAATAAGTTAATGTATATAAATGCCTTATGTTAAACACCGAAACCCTTATACTTTTACATCTCGAAGTCAGTGGGCTTTAACCTTGTAAGAGAAAAATGTGAGGAATAATTTGTCCTATGGCTCTTTCTCTTAATTACAACCTAAGGAATATATTTTTTTAATGTTTCTGTTTAAAATTCTTACATCCTTATTTTTTAACAGATGGTGGTGAGTTTGATTCCACAATATTCATAACAAAGCAAACAACAAAGCCTAAGGTCTTTTAACTCTGGGGACAAAAAGAAGGAAAAACTTACTTGCATTACTGGGCATATAATCAAAATCATTCCTCTTTTAAAATATAGAAAACTATGTTTGTCATATGTGGCAGATAAGCCTAAAGATCAACAGGTAAGAAGTGAAGAAATAAAGTTTAAAAACTGGGAACAATTTTTAACTAAAAAAAACCTGGAAACTACAGTCGTGGTGTGAATCCATCAAATTCCCGCATCCAGATTAAACTGTCCACACAGATGAGCTTTGGGGTTCTTCTGTGTGCCTTTTAAATCCTTTTTTTAAATTACACAGAGAAAGTCTTTTCTTCAAGTTTTAAATCTAAGGCTCTATCAATAATACAATCCAATATATGCAGTAACATTTCACTTCCTCAAACAGATTAGTAGCACAGTCATTTAGATACTTTTTGGTCTGGAAGCATAAGGATATGTGAAAGAACTTCAAGTCTCTGACAGCTTCATAATTCTATTTTATCTAAGTAGTTTCTTCTCAAATTTCTTCTCAATTCCTCTGCCTATTCCCAAACATCTTTCAGATAGGTCAGAAACACTATGAGTCCCATAAGAAAATGTTTATGGATCAAATAAAAGTGGAGCCCTTCTCCCCCCTCCATTCAGCTCCCATAATCAGTTTTATGATTATATCCAGTAAACAAAATAGATTGACTCAATCTCAAACAGTTCCCTCATCACAAGAAGCCCATGGTAGAACTGCAGCTGCAAAACGCATCCCTTTAAACGATCCCCAACTACCTACAGCAACACAAAGTTAAACTAAATCCTACTGACAAAAGGCTCCGGGTGCATTCATTCAGATCAGCCCCAGGATTCAGAGTCTGAAGCTCAGGGAATAAAAAGGCACCTCTCCAAGCTATGAAACTTTTTTTTTCCATCTCAAATATTCTCAATGAAAGTTCTCTTGTCAGCTAAGAGGTGAGAGTTTAAAAAAACAACAAAACACTAGCAGAATTAACGGCTTCAGGACCACTTCCCAGCTGTCTTTGCTCTCTGTTGTCAGTAGCTCAGATGCAGTTTCCCACTTTCCTTTCACTCTTCTCCCCTTAATCCCCAAGATTCCCACTATAGAAAGCAATATTCACATTCTCAGATCGCTGGCAAAAAATAAAGGGGGAAACTGCAACTACCAAGGAAGGGGGAAAAAAAAAAAAAGGAAAAATATTTCAGAAGCAGGAGGGAACCAGAACCATGGTTTCCACTGCAAACGGCAATGTAAAAGCCAGTCTTGTCTTATCAGGGTATGGGGGGACGCCCGTATGGGGGGACGCCCGTGTGGGGCATCAAAAAGACGTGCAGTGTGTGTGCACTTGGAGCTCTCGGGGCGGGCTGAGACGACGGAGCAGAAAGTAACAAAACCTGTGCTTTCCCTGCTTTCTTCTACTCTTCCCCCTCCAAGAGAGGAAGCTGAAGAAACTGGGGGAGGGGCGGGATGTTATCGTTCTCCCATTGGGGGTACACAAGACGGGCCTTGGGGGTTCCTTCAGTTACTCACCGCCAGTTAGGAGATCCACTGAGGCAAGAGGAAACCCCTAAATGTTACCCACCTCCGTTCACAAAAAAATAGTAAGGGGGGGATGATTAAATCCACATGGAGAGCCCCTGAAAGCGTCCCCAGGTCACTCATCCCTATTAGCAAGCGGAAGGGCTGGGATAAAGGGGATGGAGGGTCGGAGGGGTGGTCAGGGAAAAGGCCCCACCCCCGACTTAGGAGGGAAGGGGAGCTCGAGCCACCAGCTGTCCCCTCCTTGCCGCACCTCCCCCCTAGGCCACCCCCAATTATCCCCCCAGTCTTTCCTCTAGAGCCCGAGGCGGCCGCGGGGGAGGCGGCCGCTCCTTCCTCCCCTCACCCACTCCGTCCCCACCCCCGCTCCGCTCCCACCTCCCGCCGGCCAAGGGCCCGTTACCTGCTCGTCGAAGCGGCTGACCACGGCCTGGACCCATTCCACCGGCCTGTGCGCGGCCATGTCCTCCCCGCGGCCGGGGGGCGGCGGAGGGACCGGGCGGCCGGCGCCCAGAGCCGGGAAGAGGGCGGGGAGCGGGGGCTGAGGTGAGGGGAGAGGCGAGGAGAGGGTCTGAGGAGTGCAGGCGCCGAACGTTCCCACGGGGGTGGGGATGGGTGGCCAGCGCCCGGCCGGGAGGGGGAGAGGGGAAGGGGGCGTTGGCGTGGAGGCTGGGGGGAGGGGGACGGGGAAGGGGGACTCGGGGAGGGGAGGGGGCCTCTTGGTCGCTCTCCCCACTAGCGCCGTCTCCCCACAGCCATCACGGTCCGAGACGCCGCCATGACACCCCACCGGAAGTGGGATCTTTTCCACGGCCCGGGGAGAGGGAGAGCGAGCGAGCTCGAGATTGAGAGCGCGGCTGGGAAAGGGGAGGGGGAAGCGAGAGGAAAGGGGGCCTGCCGCGCATGCGCCCGCTCCGGCCGGTTTCATTAATGAAAAAGCGAGTCCTCCTGGAGGTGACGTCACCTAACTCCTCCGGGCCCCGAGGCGCGCGTCCCTCATCGCCGCCGGGCTCACCTCGACTCGGGCTCTGGTTGTAGCCGGAGGGAGTCCGAGCCGACCCGGGAGCATCCGCTCTCATCCCACCACCACCTCAGACTCCCCGTCCCCCGCCAGCCTCCGAGTTTGGATTGCTCCCCGGGTTGGAAGTTAGGGCGCCCTGGGGCTAGCATTTCTCCCTGCACACAGATCTCTGCCGCTGATTCCTGGGGAGCTCTGCTCTGCCTTAAGCTCTCTCAAAAAATAAGGCACACAACCTCAGGTTTCCAGGTTCTTCGTAGCTACTATAGTCTGCTGAGTAACAGGAAAAAGTAAGGCCAAGGGCCAAGGGAGATTCGGTGATTTTTTTTTTTAAACGTTCTCTTAAATCCCAATGCTAGACCCAATGGCAAAGTACTCAGACTTCGGAATCCCAGTCGACTTCCTCTGCTGAACTGATAGGCACCCGAGTTAATAAAACTTTTGCGCAGTTGATAATAGAAAGATTCAAGTTTCACCATCCTCAAAAAGCCTTTAAGGGCTTGGCATACATTATTAATTCAACACATTCATCCTCTCATTTAACTCTTTCAACGAGGCTTTCCAATAGGTATCATTACCCTCACGTAATGAGGCTGGGTCACAAAGGTTCTGTGACTTGGCTGAAGTCATAGAGTTGGTTGGTAGGTGTCAGAGTCAGGATGCAAACCCAGGTGGTTTGACCCTAAAGACAACAGAGACAGATTGTGGCTCTTCTGAAACAAAGGCGTTCCCTGTGCCCCCAATACCAGAGTTGAAATGGTTTCGTATGGAATTGGGTTATGATGGTTTTCCAGGTTTACATCCAAAACAATGGATGATCTATCTATATCTAACACGAACTTTGGAATGAGTTATTTTTAATTTCATCTTCCTCAATACACTTTACTTAGGCTAATGTTAAAGTGAGTTTACACATTCTAAGCACATACTAATTAAGAGCCAGTGAGGCTACATAGCAGGATACTAACTGGGTGACAAGGTAGAACGAAACCAGAATTTTAATTTTACCACAGAAAACCCACAAAGCCGATAGCACTTATACAGAGAGATATATCTGTGAGAGAAGTTTCCAGTCTCTGCCGGCTGGTGATTGTCCAAAATACGTATTAAGTTAATTAATATTTCATTCCAATAGAACAAGAGGACAGAGTCTGGATGGTTCTTTTGTCCATTCTTTAAGGATGCAACATGAATACTGACTAATTTCTTTTAGATGATGTCAGAAATGATGCTGACAGTGTTGAAGAAAAGGATGAGTATTAAACCAATGCCCATCTATGCCTTCCCCAATTAGGACCCCCCAAAAGGCTCTCATTCATACACCCACAAAGTATCCCAGGGCCTCTACTTCAGGGCCAAACTTCCAGACCCACAATCTATCTTTCCTTTTCTCATACTTCCTCTGAAAGTCCCTAATTACTTTCCTGTTGGCATGGCTTTTTGCCTGTCCATTCCTCTCATCTTTGCTAGACTGGATGTAACTGCCCAAACTCTTGGCTCCCTTGCCTCCAATGACATTTCACTGCCAAGGTCCCTCTGTGCTTCCCTTTCCTCTCCTTCTCTGGTTCCCCTAATTCCCCATTCCTCTCTAACTCTATGGTAAGACACTCAAACTTCAGGCCTTTGCCCTCTGCTCATCTTGCTTTACGCAGGCTCCAGCCAAAATGTCATTAATTTATCCTAA
This sequence comes from Balaenoptera acutorostrata, assembly GCF_949987535.1. Classification (NCBI taxonomy): domain Eukaryota; kingdom Metazoa; phylum Chordata; class Mammalia; order Artiodactyla; family Balaenopteridae; genus Balaenoptera; species Balaenoptera acutorostrata. The sequence goes on along the minus strand of NC_080083.1, from coordinate 17,707,672 downwards.
TCAGCACTTGTTGTCCCGGGGCCTCCCCTGAGTGCCAAGCCATTCATTACAATTGGAGGTCTAGACTTCACTCCAAACTTCCTCTCCAATCAAATTCATTCAATTCCACTGAACCAATATTAAGTGCCCAAACACCTATTATATATATCACGCACAGTATAGCAGGAATTCTAAACAAAAATGCCAAAGAAGTTCAGAAATTCACACATAGAGACAGGTGAACTATGGAGCACAGCCCCTCATGTAAAGGAGCAGCTGTCACTCAACTCCAGTCAATTCCTGCCCTGCAGGAATGTTGACACAGTGTTGCTAGATCTTCCATTACTCAAGACAAGCAGGAGCTCTGAACTTACATATAAACTCTTCCAATTTTTACATAGTGGCAGCCAATTCACATTTTTTTAAACACTGTGCAGCCAAACAAAATACGTCTGCTATCTGAATTTAGCCCATGGAGCACCAGTTTGACTAGCTCTGGTCTAGTAGGAAGACATGGCCTTCAGAGTAGAACAGAATTAGATTTGTGTCCTAACATCCCCCATTCTGCACCGTCCCACACAAGAGGGTTTAGGGGAACTACTAGTGTTTGGTATAGTTTTAAATGCATCTCTTTCATTCATCTTCTGTTTCTTGGTCAGGCAACAATCTGCCAATTTTTTTCTTCAAGCTCTTCAAGAGGAGCATCATTCCCTCTATTCTCCTCTCTCTCCCACCTCCAGCATGCCAAGGAGCAAGCAACTTCTTAGGACCGAGGCGCCCATTTCCCCAGCCCTGGAAGTGTTGGTGGCCAACAGCTCTCAACAGAATCCCTTTCCGGGAATTGCCCTCATTAAAACAACTACCTGGAGCAGGTCACACCATTGCCCAGGAGAGCCCGCACAAATGACCAGCAGATGCAGCCTCAGGGTGAGACCACCCTGGAGGGCCCTTCCCACTCCAGAGTCCCCTTAAGGGATCAGCTCCCAAGGGGTCAGCTGAGGCCTCAGCTGTGACTGCACTTAGTCCAGCTTCTCTTTCTACTGAATCCTACCCCTTTCACTCTTTAAAATATGGGGGAAATAGCAATTTAAGAACTACGGGATTGGATAGCTATCGATGGAGTAAATCTAAGCTTCAGGAAAAGACAATGCAAAGTTGAGGGTGATTAATCACCAACTAAAGGCTAAGGATGAAAGCTAGAGTGTCTCCTTAGCAGCATATAAATGAGGTGGGGGAGGGGGAGGAGGCAGAAAAAGCGGGGGATCAGGCCCAGGACTGAATTAGCAGAGTAGTAGAACTCCCAAAAGGTTGACTTCTCAGCTCTGGGAAGTCTGCTATGCCAAGATCAGGGCTGTAGCCAGGAAGCAGAGGGGTCCTGACACTTCGGACGGGGTATCTGGGTAAAGGCACTGAGACACCTTAAAACCCCACATCACCCTGAGCACTGGGTTTGTAGAAGTGCCCTGCCCCCTGCTTGAAACTGAAGTATCTACCCTGCAAGGCTCTCAGGATCTACCTGTACATTTCCTACCAGACCAATAACTAAAGCCAAGTCACAAAGTAACCCCACTGAGGAAATGCTGGACCTGCCAAAGGAGGAGAGGTACTATGCAACCGGAAAGAGCTAAAGGACCTAGCTAACATATATATACTTGCAGAAGCTGGGAGTATATGTGTGGGATCAAGTCCCCAGGGTGCTGAATGGGGGAGGGAAGAGGACAGCATAACACCAGACAAAGCAGAGTTTACAGACATGAGCATATTCCTGTTCTACAGTATTTACATCCTGGCAAGGACTCCAGGAGATAGTGCTAACAGGTTGCTAGGATGGTTCTAGGAAGCTTGGAGAAAGCAGTGGTCCACCTTAGGTGAAATAGAAAGGCTGGAGCTGTCATGGCAGACAATAGAAGAAGGGAGCAAAAGACGCAGTGAAGTGGGCAGGCTAGAGGGATATACTGTGTACATCCCACCAACTGACTACGTTCTGCCACTTAGCACAAGCCAACAAGGAATGCACTAGGGGAAGGGACATCAGCCCCACTGCTACACTCCTCTCTGCAGGCCTGGGCTGATGACAGAAGATACTGTTACAGAGCTAGACTTCCTGATAACAACAGGCCTGATAGGATCTTGAAGAAATAGAGACCAAGTGGCAGCGCTTAAGCAACAGAATTAAGTGGCATTGTTATGAGTGGCAACCAAGGGGACATGAGCCACAGAGAGCTATGGAGATAGTTAATAGAACACTGTGTACCTAGAGGAAACTGAGATGGGCAGCCAACCAGGGTTCATTGTGTACACTTTTTTTTTTTGAAGTATAGTTGATTTACAATATTGTGTTAGTTTCAGGTATACAGCAAAGGTGATACAGTTACATATATTTTTTTTCAAATTACTTTCTGTTATAGGTTATTACAAGATATTGAATATCGTTCCCTGTGTTATTCAGTAAATGCCTATTGTTTATTTTATACATAATGGTGTATATCTGTTAATCCCATACTCCTAATTTATCCTTCCCCCAGCCCTTTCCCCTTTGGTAACCATAAGTTTGTTTTCTTTTTTTGTGTGTGATTGCATTGGGTCTTCATTGCTGCACGTGGGCTTTCTCTAGTTGAGGCGAGCAGGGACTACTCTTCGTTGCGGTGCGTGGGCTTCTCACTGCGGTGGCTTCTCTTGTTGCAGAGCACGGGCTCTAGGTGTTCAGCCTTAGTAGTTGTGGCACACGGGCTTAGTTGCTCCACGGCATGTGGGATCTTCCCGGACCAGGGATTGAACCCTTGTCCCCTGCACTGGCAGGCAGATTCTTAACCACTGTGCCACCAGGGAAGTCCCTAAATTTGTTTTCTATGTCTGTGAGTCTGTTTCTGTTTTGTAAATAGATTCATTTGTATTATTTTTTAGATTCCAAATATAAGTGGTTATAATATTTGTCTTTGTCTGACTTACTTCACTTAGTATGATATTCTCTAGGTCCATCCATGTTGCTGCAAATGGCAATATTTCATTCTTTTTTATGGCTTAGTAGTATTCCATTTGTGTGTGTGTTTGTGTGTGTGTGTTTATTTATTTATACTACATCTTCTTTATCCATTCATCTGTCAATGGACATTTAGGTTGCTTCCATATCTTGGCTATTGTAAATAGTGCTGCTATGAACACTCAAATTAGAGTTTTCATCTTTTCCGGGTATATGCCCAGGAGCGGGATTGCTGGATCACATGGTAGCTCTATTTTTAGCTTTTTAAGGAACCTACATACTGTTTTGCATAGTGGCTGCCCCAATTTTGTGTACACCTTTTAAAACTCATGGATGAATGAGGAGGAGGCTGAGGGAAGCTGCCCCAATAAAAAGTCACAATCCTCTGCCTGGTTTCTGGACCTCAGCCAATGTTCAGATCCAGAACCTAATGACTAAAGAAGACTGGATTTCCAGTAAGTACATTTAGTAATGAGTCCTCTGATCCTCCCTGAATGTATAATTAGAATAGACATACTTGGTAGTTAGCAGAAGCCCCACATTAGTTCCTTGGCCTGTGGGATGAGTAGTTATAGTGGGGAAAGCCAAGTGGAAGCTTCTGAAACTGCCCCGCACCAACCTAGCCAAGATTCTCAATTAAAAAAAACAAAAACAAAAACCCTGCATCCCCTGGGGGAGTGGCAGAGATTGGAGTGCACTTAGAGAGTAGCCACAGTGGTGGAGGTGGAGACTATGCACGGGTCCGACGGCATGGGCTCCTGCTCACCAAGGCTGACTGAGCTACTGATGCCTCCAAGTGCCCAACCTGCCAGCAACAGAGACCAAACCTGAGGCCCCACTATGGCACCATCCCTCAAAGGAAACCAACCAGCCAGCTGATGGCAAGTTGACTTCCTGCAGCCGAGAAGGAACAGTAGTTTATCTTGACTAGAATAGATACACATTCTGGGTATGGGTTTGCTTTTCCTGCCCTCAGGTTGGTTGGTTGGTTCCTTTATTTTTAGCCAGCACCACCGTCTAAGGGTCTACAGAATATTTGATCCACTGACACAGGATCCTACATAACATAGCATTGGACCAAAGAAACCTTCCTACAATAAAAGCGGTGTGTAAAGCGGTGGATACATGACCATATACCTATTGGTCCTATGACATACCCCACTAGCCAGAAACTGCCAGTCCAACAGAGTAATGGAACGGCCATTTGAAGGCACAACTGAGGTCCAGATTAGAGATGATACACTGAGAGGACGGGGCACCATCCTCCAGGACAAATAATGCACCCTAATCAAAGACCATTATGTAGTGCTATGTCCCCAATAGGTAGGATTCATGGATCTGAGAGCTGAGGGGTGGAAGGAGTGGCCCTGCGTCACATCAACCCCAGTGATCCATTTGGGGGGTTTGTGTTTCCGATCCCCACGACTCTGGGCTCTGTAGGACTAGAGATCCTTGTTCCCAAAGGGAGAACACTTCCACCAGGGGACACAGCAGTAGTCCCATTAAACTTCAAGCTATGACTGCCTCCCAGTCACTTTGGGCTGTTCGTACTAAGACACTAGCCGGCAAGGAAAGAAGTCACCATCATCAGGGATAATTGACCCTGATCATCAGGAAGAGGTAGAGCTGCTATTACACAACAGGGGGCAGAGTAGAAGATGTCTGGCAATCTACAGGGACATCTCTTGGTATTCCCTTGTTCAGGTATGATGGCAAATAGACAACTACAGCAGCCACATCTGAAAAGGATGTGGTGACTAGGGGCTCAGAGCCTCTCAGGGATGTGTGTTTGGATCATCCTACCATGAAAGCCACTGAGAGTAGCATAGACGCTACCTTAAGGTCAGTGGGCTCCAGAAAGGCAAGGGAAGGGAGATGATCAGTGTGGTCTTAAGACCAGTGACAGTGGTGAGGGCTATAATTCATCCTACTAACTATACTCTTGTAAATTTCCCCCAGAAAAGAGACCAACCAGAATCTGTAGGAACTATTCCCAGAACTTATATGAAGAAAGTGGATTTGAATAGTGCAAGGGTTTGACAATAGTGGACGCCATGGTATCCACTTCAGGACTGAAGCCCTCATTCCCCACCCCTACCCCTGCTGCTGGGAGGGTTAGTAGCTGATGGCTGTCTGAGACCCTATAGAGAAATTACCATCAGTTGAAGAGAACTACCTTGCCCAAGGTCAAACCCCCTCCCTATGAGAACCCACTTCCAGTTTAGGGGACCCCACTTCTAAAGGCCTGGCCCTTGAGAACTTTGCCTCCAGGTGGGACTACACTGATGGGCCTTCTCAACTCCAAAGCTCCTCATGGGATTGGCCAAACCCTTTGTTGCAACTATGTCTTAGCTTCACTTCTTCTGGCCAATCCTGCTTTCTTGCTCCCCGACAGGTATTAATCCTGAAGGCACTTTACAATGAACTTCCTGTCTACAAATTTCCATCTCAAAGTCAGTTTCTACCTGAGACATCAGAGTTCAAATGACAGCACTACCTCTTACTCTCTAACTAACTACGTGACCTTGGCAAGTTAATTCATCACTCTGAGCGTCACTTTCCACATCTATACATGGGATGATAATAAAAGTACCTGCTTTGTAGGCTGTAATGAGAGTTAAATAAAATAATACTTATAAAGGGCTTGGCACAGTGCCTGTCATCCAGTAGGTATTTCCCAGTTGAGGAGAGGAGCCCCCAAAAAGCTGGAATAAAAAAAGATCCAGTTTGACTCCTGAAAGAAAGAAGAGAATAGCAGTGGAAAGAGAGGGGGAGACGAGAGGGGAGTTTATATGTGTACCTGTGTGTTAGCAGAGGTTCAGGGAGCACTTCGGTGGAGAGAAATACAGCACACACCGCCAACTGCCTAACCATCATTCTTTCCTTTCTCCCCCATTTTTGTTCTTAGGGGGCAATGTGCCCACCTTAAAAAAACAAACAAACAAAAATCCTTACCTTTCCAGACTCTCTTTCTGCTAAGGATGGCCAATTGACCCAATACTCCCAATGAGATATAAGCAGAAATCCAAGGGGTAGAGTTTCTAAAAAACTATTATTTTCCTGAATTTAAAGAAAAAAGAAAAATAGGAAGACAGACTCAGCTGGCATGCATGAAGCTTTTGTCATTTGCTTTTCATTCCTCTCCTTCTTCCTGCTGAGAACACAGATTCAAAGCCTTGAGGTGAAGCACCCATTTTGCAAAAGATGAAAACTAAAGGGAACTGTGGTCCTGGACACTTCCTCAAGCAGTGATACCAGCCGTGAAATGCTTACCCCTGGAATTCTGGTTACATACGGACAATAAAACCTCCATTTAGTTACACAGGTGTGTACAGGTGTCATTACATGAAGCTGAATGCAACCCCAACTGACACCAGTGGGTATTAAGAAATGGAAAGAGGGGCTTCCCTGGTGGCGCAGTGGTTAAGAATCCACCTGCCAATGCAGGGGACACGGGTTCGAGCCCTGGTCCGGGAAGATCCCACATGCCGTGGAGCAACTAAGCCCATGCACCACAACTACTGAGCCCGCATTCTAGAGCCCGCGAGCCACAGCTACTGAAGCCCCAGCACCTAAAGCCCATGCTCGGCAACAAGAGAAGCCACCGCAGTGAGAAGCCGACGCATGCCAACGAAGAGCAGCCCCAGTTCACAGCAACTAGAGAAAGCCCAAGCGCAGCAACGAAGACCCAACGCAGCCAAATATAAACTAATTAATTAATTTACAAAAAAAAAAAAAAGAAAGAAATGGAAAGAGAGAGGGCTTAGCAGCTGCTGATTGGAGACCAGGGGAATTGACAGAGAGTGACTTTCTCAAGTGTTACTTTGAGTTGTAAATTGAAGAAAGTACATAGGAATTACCTTTCACTTTTGGTTTCTGGATTCTTTTTCTGAATACAGTACCACCCCAACACTGGGCCATGTGAAGCCTAGGACTTATTTGAGTTATTTATTGATCAATAAATATGACATCAGGAGTAGCAGTAGTATCATTAGAACTATTTAAACACTGTAATAGGAACAGCAGGGGCTGGGGGAGAGCCCACAAAGGGAAACGAGAGATAGAAATTGACTCTATTATGCCTTCACTCGTTTTATCTGGGCCTGAAATAATTTTTCTTCTGTTTATCCTTCAAAACCCACCTGAGCCAGACAGAGAAAGACAAATACTGTATGGTATCACTTACATGTGGAATCTAAAAAAAAAAGTCAAACTCATAGAAACAGAGAGTAAACTGATGGTTGCCAGGGGCTGGGGAGTCGGGGAAGAGGGGAGATGGTGGTCAAAGGGCACAAACTTTCAGTTATAAGATGAATATGCTCTGAGGATCTAATGTACAGCATGGTGACTGTCATTAATAATACTGTATTGTATATTTGAAATTGCTAAGAGAGTAGATCTTAAGCATTCTCACCAAAAACAAAAACAAAAAAGACCAAAAATGGTGAGTTGATGGATGAGTTAATTAACTTGATTGTGGTAATCATTTCACAATGTATAAGTATCGCAAATTATCACATTGTATACTTTAAATATATTGCAATTTTATTTGTCAATTATACCTCAATAAAGCTGGAGGGGGAGGGGGAGGGGGAAACCTACCTTATGCCCCCATGGCTGAACGTTCCCTGGCCACGCCAGTCCTTACTCCCTTGACCTTTAAAGCACTCGTAGTCATCTTGTCTTCATCTCAGGTTGTGCTAGGCTTCTAGCTCCTAGCAATACCAAACCACAGGAGAACCATAATACATTTGTTTTGAATGATGAATCAAAGGGGAGCAGATGGAAACAATTAATTACTGGCTAATTGTTATCAACTGTCTAGGTAACAAAAGCTACTATGAATACTCATCTTATATGAGTGTTCTGGCCTAGTCATTAAAAGATGAGTTATAGACAACCAAGAAAGAAATGTTTTTCCTTCAGTCTTTGGTGCTATACTTAGTCTCCCAAACTTTCATTTCAGAGAATTCTGCTTCTATCATTCATTTCTTCATTCATTCATGAATGTCTATGGCAGCTAAGTGTTAATAGTACTTGTAATAGATGACTCAACCCTTGCCTGAGGAAGTGTAGTTGTGAAAGATGACAGCTCTCTAAACAATTATCCTAACTTTCTATTATCATGTAATAATAGAAGCTTCCTTTCAAGAAGTGATTACAAGATGTCAGGTACTATGCACTTATATATAATACTAGACACTTATATACAGTATCATTTTAAAAGTTTATACATGCATATGAGGTGCTATTCCTAGCCCCATTTCACAGGTAAGGAAACAGAAGGTCAAAAAGATTTAGTAACATGTTCAGGGCACCCAGCTAGTGTGTGATGAGGCTGGTAGTTAAATCCAGCTCTGACTGCCATGCAGGGCCACTCTCTTAACCATCATACAGCATTGTCCACAGAAGGTTTCTTAGAATACTCATCTCTCCGTATGTTCCATGACTAGAGGAGTTTGAGAAATGCTATGCACTATGGCTCCTTAAGGTCAATTCACAGGGTCATTTTGCTTTATAATGTAATAGTTTAGGCCCATGGTACTCAAACTTTTTTGAAGGCGTATTTCTATCACTAAAAAAATTTAAGCACTCATGCCCAGTATAGGTTTATTTATTTACTTAAACATTCTACACATATTCTAAACTATTCTGTGTTTTATTTAATAATATATTACTTTTTGTTCTCACTAAAATGTCTAATAGTAGCAATATTATTAATGATATTTAATATATTGTTATAATATATTATAAAACATAAAATATTATGAATGTTGTTTATCATAATATTTTTACCGAGAGCATTGTGATGGGACTTTTTTCATTATTTTTCAGCATCTTGATTTATTGATCTTTTCAAAGTTCTGGCTCTAAAGTTCAGTTTATTTTGTTACTTCTTTAATGGCTACCCTAACTTACAAGTTTCCTCTAATGATATTAGTTTTTCAGCCCTAGTCACTAACTCTGCAAGGGTGCTGCTACTCTTGTAATGCAGTTAGTGTATTTCCATTTTCCCTGAGGTCAGTCAGTTGTTTTTCTAAACTAACAAATGGATTCAAAATCCCCTGAAACATGTCCTTCTTACCTTAAATTAGAAATTTTGACTTCCAAATTTAAAAGTGTGCAGCTATAAGCATTTTTGTGAGTGCACACTTATGTTTTTTAGGAACAAACCACATAACTACAAAATATTTAAAGATCTGTTTTCAAAACGCCCTCTCCATAGCATGTTTCTTTAGGAAAGGAGTTAGTCTCTCTCTCCATCATTGTCAGATAACACCTTTATCTTGTGTGAGTGCGTGTGTGTGTGTGTGTGTGTGTGTTGGGTGTGTGTGTGTGTGTGTGTGTGTGTCTGTTTTTTAATACTTAGAGTGCTACTGACAGCCTCTGGCCTTCACAGGAAAGCTCCTTATAGCCCCAATGTACAAAAGATTGTTGTTACCCAAGTACAAAGACGTACTTATGTCCCTAGCCTTGGATCTCAGAAGAGAGTACATTCTTTATCATCTGTGGAAGTCTAAGATAAGGGTTTATCTTCACCTCTACCTATGTAATTCCAAATGCAGGAATAATTTCGTACTCGTCAGGTTCCTGGTTGCACACATCAGAAGCAGCCTGCAGTTTCCCTGAACAGAAAGAGAGAGTACTGGAAAGATATTGGTGGGTCATAGAATGGGTGGGGAGGCTGAGTGACAGGCCCCAGAAAACAAGCAGGAACCAATGGAAGTGAGTCAGCAGGAAACCCAGCCAAAGACGTGACACAGGAATATTACTCACGGCCACAGGCACTGCTGTGAGTGCTCTCTAAGGGCTCCTGTGTCTGCATCACCATCCCTCCATAGCCATCTTTCCCTGCTGGAGCATCCCGTTGGCTGAGCCAGGAAGCAGGACTGGGACTATCTGACCTCTTTGAGCTTCTGCTGCAGGCAGGGACCCTCCCTTCAAGACCTTCCAAAAATGGAATTCCAACTAAAAGGGAATGAGATTTAGGTGCTGCATAGGCCAAAAAAAAAAAAAAAAAAAAAAAATCACTATTTGGAAATATCTGAAAAAAGGACTATTCTTTGACCTTTTTCCAGCTTTAATTGAGAGACCTGGTAGGTTTTTCAGGACGTATTTGACACCCAGACTATTCAATTTGTCTTATGCTTAGTACTTTGGAGGGCAGTATAGGAGAGGGGGTTAAGTATGTGGCTTGAACTCAGACCAGATCTGGGTTTGAAGGCCAGGTCTGCTGTTTCTGAGCTGTGTGGCCACGGGCAAGCAAATCAGCCTCTCTGAGCCTATGCTCATCTGTAAAACAAGGTCACTATACTACCTGCCTCACAGCTTTGGACTTTGAGGTTTAAGTGAGCTAATGCTCATGAAGATCTTACCAGTGCTTGGCACCTGGGAAACACTCATAAGTATCAGCTATGATCATTGAGTGACCTGTCCTAAGGTATGAGAAATTCACATGGTCCCTTTGGGCCACACACCTTGGAGGCTCTGGCCTGACTTTAAGTCTAGGCAGGCAGAGCCACACAAGGGTAGAGGGGTATCCAGGTGTTCACTTACATATACTTGTATTTCCCCCTCATTCCTTTTATTGTTTAAGGCCAAGGGCTTTGGTGCTAGAGATTTTGATTTGAATCCAGACCTGCCAGATAATTGCTGGTCACCTCAGGTGAGCTACTTAACTTTCTGTAACCCTCCGTTTTTTCACTGAATAATGCTATCTCCCACATAGCAGCGCTGTGAGAAGTAACTGAGATAACTCACATAGGGTGCTTAGCACAGTGCCTCATAGATGAGGGGTCCTCATTGTTGGTTCTTATGGGCTAGGAGAGAAGCAACACCTCCCAAAAGGATTCAGTTCCTTCTGTAACACTCATCACATGTAAATTCCCCTCTTTGATGTGAAAGTCACCTGGCAGGGATTCTTTGAGCTTCTACAGAAAATATTTTTTAATAGTCCTTCCCCCCAACCCCCAGTTTTATTGAGATACAATTGACATACACACAACATAGTAATAAATACAGCTCTGTTCAGAATCTACTATATTATAAATTTGACCTAACAGTAATATGTAAGCTGTAGTAAACATTCAATTAAAGGTAATTTTGTATGTCCCCTTAGACTTTAAAAAACTTTTAGGATGATTGAACAGACCAGCTGTGTTTTAAAGGCTTCCCAAAGAAATTTTATAATTTGCCTTCTTTTTTTCCTCAGTGCCTTCTATTTTTCTCATTACATTTAAAATTATATCATTTGGTTCAGAGCCACACTTGACACTCTGTTGACAGCCATCAGAGTCCTTCATACTCCTCTGGGAAGCTATACAAGTAAAAAGAAGCATGAGGAGATTCCTCAGAGAACTGCTTAGGCAGACAGACGGGCAGAGATCTGCATCCTAACTATGGCACATGTGTGTGTGTGTGTGCATGCATGTGCGTGCATGGTTTGTGTGTGCATATATATGAGTATTGTGTGCATGCATGTGTATTTGTACGTGCATGTACAGGTGCATGCATGTAAGCACATGATTTGTGCACATATATGTGAGTATATCTGCGTGTGTGTGTGTGTGCGTGCTTGTTCACGTGTGCATGTCCTGGGGGACAAAGAATGACTTGAGATACTGCTTCCTGAAAGGTGGGAGGGGTTTGGGGTAACACAAATTTTTAACCCCTGTTTAAGTCAATCCTTTCCAGTGAGTCCCTAGAGAGAGGAAGAATTGCAGAAACCTTTCAAAGAAATAAAAGGGCGACATAAAGATTGGGCACTATTAACTCTTACAAAGATGAATGAAAATGTAAATAAAATGCTCAGCTGAGCATTAATTCCATCAGGATGCTAAGAAGGAACAGGCCTGGCTCTATTAAATTACCCTGAAATCAGGGAGCACTATTTCTTTTAACATTTAAGGTGTTTTTCTTTTTTTAAAGTTTTTTCTAGGTTGGGTTTCCCAGAACCAAAGCTTGAGGTGAGGAACTGTGTGCACATGATTTATTAAGGAAGGGCTCCCAGGAGAAATCAGTAAAGGAGTGGACAAAGGGGAAAGGGAAGAAACCAGCAAGGCTGCCATTCGGCCTGATGCTGCAGGAGACTCTGGAATGCGAGTCACACCTGTGTCTCTTCCAAACGAAGGCAAGGCATTCGTACTCCCCACCGGTGGTCATCTGTTAAGGACCAGCCCAGGAGGATGAAAACTCAGCACTTCCAAAACCTTGCCCTTGAGGGAAGAGGGGCTCCCGAAGAGTCACAGGTTAGGCTGTTGTAAGCAAAAGCACACCTGAAGCTGGGGAGAAATGACCAAAATGATAAAAAAAGATCTGGGAGGATTTCGGCAGAGACCCAGTATCCTGCCCTCTCTAATGGTCGTTTACTGAGACCCGGGCCTTGGGGGATATGCAGACGGCACTACGATGAAGAGGGAATCAACAGCCCAGCAGCACAAACCATGAAGGAATGTTGTAAGAGGCATTTGAAAGTCTTGGAGGACCATAAAGAATTAAGATGTATCTGCTAATTGCAAACTGCAAACTGTAATACTATGTATAAAACAGATAACAAGGCCCTACTGCATAGCACAGGGAACTATATTCAATATCTTGTAATAACTATAATGGAAGAGAATCTGAAAAGGAATATATATGTAAAACTGAATCACTTTGCTGTACACCAGACACTAACACAAGATTATAAATCAACTATATTTCAATTAAAAAAAAAAAAGAATTAAGATGACTTCCAACTTTGACCTTCTCTTGTTACTTTTTGTTAACGCTTTTCTTTTGGGAAGCATCAGCATGTGGTGGCTAAGAGGCGCCCACCAACTGGAGCTACACAATCTTGGTTTTGAATATAAAATCTGTCATTTATTTGTTAAGAGACCCTTTGGCAAGTTTCCTAACCTCTCCGTGCCTCAGTTTCCTCATCTACAAAACAAAGATAATGATAGTACCTACCTCATAGGGTCATTATAAGGAATCAATGAGTTACTCATTGTAAAGCACTTAGAGTGGTGTTTGGTAATAAGGTAAGCACTCTATTAGTGATTGTTAAATAAAAATGATTGTCATGTCCCCTCCATTGTTACTAGCAAAAAAAAAAACACAAAAAACTTTTGGAAATCTCCAAGGGGTTCTCTGCTCTTTCCCCAGGAGCAGCAAAATGGGGGTTGGGTGGAGAGAGAGGAAAAAGTTGTGTTCAAGTCAGTCATGGGTCTGGGAAAAGGGAAACTAAGTGAGGGCAGGAGCAGGAATGTAATTGTGGATCAGACAGTAGGTAGGCCCAGCACTGGGGTACAGAAGGAAAGTGAATATGAACAAGGGATCTAGCCTGAGAACCCAGAGTGCTTTCAGAACATGAGGAACTCCACTGCAAGTGGCTGGTGAGCCCACACACAGGTGAACCCTCACAGCAAAGACTGTACAGGGACATAGAAATCACCCATGATTTAGCCAAAAGCAGCATGCTTGGACCATGGCTGCCAAACAACTAGATGAATGGGTAGAGTCTTTGAAAGTTGGCTCATGGATGCTGGGTAACTGGAAATGTGCAGGGCAGCTGTATGTGAAGTTGAAATAAGTGGGATTACGTGGATGGTTATATTGCTGGAGATCTCCAACCCCCAGGATACTGGCCTTCAGACTAGGGCACCTCACTCTCTCCTCCCAGGGGCAAAACCAGCAATACAGGTGAAGGGTTTGGATTCACACTGCCTGGGTTATATCCTGACCAGAAACAAACTGGGTGACCTAAGCCAAGTGCATAACCTCTCTGAGCCTCAGCGTTCTCATCTATAAAATGGAGTTAATTATACAACCTACCTCATGGTGGTGGTTTGGTTTTGTTTTCAATTTTGTTTTGTCAAAACAAAACAAAATCTATAGCACAGTGCCTGGTATATACTATGAGATCTATAGCACAGTGCCTGGTATATACTATGTGATCAAAACATGTTATCTGTTATTATTTGGCCAAAATTCCTGAAACAAGCCTCACTCTTGTTGAGCTTATTTAAATATCATTAGCTTTTTGGTTAGTTATGGTTTATAAAAGCAAAATATAAAAATATTATATTTTCAGGCTGAGAGGAACACTTTCAGACTTTTTTAAAATCAGTGAAACCCTGTTTTCAAACCAATTTCTATTAGAAGCCTGATAAGTAAAACTAATGAAAGCTGTTCTGGGGGCTGGAGCCTAGACAGCTGGCCTCATCCTTCTTCCTCAGCCAGCCCCTCAGACATCTTGGGGAGCCCTGGGCTCCTGGAACAAGAACAGCCCCACTTTCCAACATTTCCCCTAATATCCCCTCTTATTTTACAACCTGAAGTTTACCAGAGGAAGTGACTTGCTCACGATCTCCCCAGCTGGGTGGGGGAGTGGGAGGTACAAACTACCGGGTGTAAGATAGGCTACGAGGATGTGTTGTACAACAAGGCGAATATAGCCAATATCTTGTAATAACTGTAAATGGAGTATATTTTTAAATTGTGTTAAAAAATAAAAATTAAAACAAGGTCTCCCCAGTTGGACATAACAGACTAGGTGCCGGAATCCAGTCACCCTCCCCTTTGACAGTTTCCCACATTTCTATCACCTGAGCAATTTGCAGTTTTGCTGACTAAAGTAGCATTTGATTGGTTTATTTAACAACTACTTGGTTAATATATGTACTTCTTGCAGTGATTCCTCCTTTTTAAATTTTTTATTTATTTATTTACTTATTTATTTTTGGCTGCGTTGGGTCTTCGTTGCTGCGAGCAGGGGCTGCTCTTCTTTGCAGTGCACGGGCTTCTCATTGCGGTGGCTTCTCTTGCTGTGGAGCACGGACTCTCGGCGCGCGGGCTTCAGTAGTTGTGGCTTGCGGGCTCTAGAGCGCAGGCTCAGTAGTCGTGGCGCAAGGGCTTAGTTGCTTTGCGGCATGTGGGATCTTCCCAGACCAGGGCTCAAACCCGTGTCCCCTGCATTGGCAGGCGGATTCTTAACCACTGTGCCACCAGGGAAGTCTCTCCTTTTTTTAAACTCTTAGCCGTGTTATAAGCAATCATATCCATGAATCTCATATTTGATATTATATATTTTTCTCAATATACATTTAAACTAAAACATGTGAAAATTAAAAAATACTTGTTCATAAACCACTTAAAGTTCATGTATGTACACACCCCCTGACCCCTCCAGTGATTTCCACAGTACATTTTGGAAAATACTGCTCTGTGTGCAAAAGAGAAAATACCTTAGCTTTAAGGAAGCCAGTTCAGGGGAGGAACCGTGTCTTTACCAGAGACCAGGAGGTCCAGGGATTTACTGGGCCCTGTTCCCTGTGGGCCTCTATTCAACAGGATGACACAAGTTTAGAATGAGATTAAAGGATGATTCCAGTGGAGTTGGTTTGAGTCTTAGTTTTTTGTTTTGTTTTGTTTTAACTTAGAAACAAGAGGTGGGAATGCACTGAACCGCAAGCTCTTTAGAAACTGTCTCCTGTTCTGTGATTAAACGGGTTCTAAGCACTATGCAATGTTTGGGTTTATAACTTTTAAGAACTTTTCTGTATATCTTTACCGTGTACACTTTACCTTAAGAAAGTTGCAGTTAGTCCAGCCTTTGTAATCACAATAAGATGCTTCAGGGCTTCATATGGTGAGGAAATAATTCACACCTTGGAATGTTAATTGCATTTGCTCCTCAGCCTGGAGGCTCAAAATACAGCAGGATTTTGTGCAACAGTATACGCCCTGTCTTGTCTGGCTGGCTCTGGCTTTCAAAATGAAGAAAGAGAAGAAAATCATTTAAGTTTTGCCTAGAGTTAAGGTTAGTCTTTTTAAGGGTTCCCCCCACTTTAAATAAAGCAACCTATATAGGTTGTACAGGATATAGAATTGTCATGCTTTTTCCTTCCTCTTCAAAGGTCAATTTGTTTAGCTGACTTTTTCCATTTAGTGCATCTCTTATCATGGGCTGGTCACCTTAGATCTGACACAAAGGTGATATAATCCAGGACTGGTCAGATGTACCCCTTCTTTGGATTTCACATTCAGAAGATCTAATATTTTTTTCCAGTTACACAAGTATTAGAGTCCCAGTGTTTGCAAAAGTCTTCTAGAAACTTGGGAAACACAGATTAGCTAGTCAAGCTGGCCCTCACAGATGGACTAAAAAAAATGGTAAAAAATAAAGCATCATCACTACACTAGCTGAAAGCACAGACTCGTTTTAGACAGACCTGAGTTTGAATCTTGACTCTACTGACTGCAAGACTTGGGGCAAGTTCATTAACTCTTTGTGCTTCTATGTCTTCACTTCTAATGCAAGGGTACAAATAGTACCAACCTCATAGCTTTTCTTTGAGGATTAAATGAGATAATGTACATAAAATATTTACCACAGTGCTGGACACACAGAAAGCACTCCAGAAAATGCTAGCTATTATTTTTATTGTGACCCTCATGATTACCACCATTCTGTCACACAAATTACCTGAAGTAGATATGGTCATTGTGACAGATTCCATGGATTGGCTTGTGCAACATCCACTCTGACCCTTTCTAATACTCACAGCACCTGAACTCTTTTGTAATTAGGGTTCTGCATATGACCCAGGTTCTGCTAAGTAGATGCACGTGTGACCCCGGAAGGTGAAAGTGATTCAAATGGAGTGGCAGTTGCACATGGGTGGGATCCATCTTTTTGCAAGCACGACGGTGGAGAAGCTTTGGTAAAAGTTCCAGTGTCCAGGACTTCCCTGGCGGTCCAGTGGTTAAGATTCCGTGCTTCCACTGCAGGGGGCTTGGGTTGGATCCCTGGTTCAGGGAACTAAGATACTGCATGCCGCGCGGCCAAAAAAAAAAAAAAAAAGTTCCATTGTCCAACCCCTAGTATCACAGGTACTGAGTGGTGAGCAGCCACAATGGGGTTTCCATGAGAACAGTCCTGTTTATGGTTGGGCATTTCTCCTGGGACTGTTCTGGCTCTGTGTGGTATCCTAGTCTGTTTCCCTGGCACTGCTGGAAATCCTCTAATCTACCTAGTACTCTGCTCCAATCCTGTTCTGTTAAAACAAGCTAGAGTGGATTCTGTTGCCTGCAACTAAGGACACAGTAGTTATCAAACGATCAGTACAGTAATTATCAGAATAATAAATACAGTAATTATCAGAATAATAAATACAGTAATTATCAGAATAATCCTAATGACCACTGTCAGAAAGTTTTCTTTATTAAGTATATTGTCTCCTAAAGGGATCAAGAACAGCATGTATAAAAAAACCTTGTCCTTGCCTTCAAAATGCATTCATCCTAAAAGATACCACATGTATGGAAACTTGTTTTGTTGTTGTTGTTTTTAAGGCTCAATTTTCTTCAGCAGCAGAAAGCCTTTTGTGAACAACTAGCAGAAGGAACTGATTAAACTTGAAGCTTTCCAGAAGAGAATTCTCGTTTGGGTCTTTATGGAGGATGACAGGTGAACCTAACTGGCTGAGTGTTCTCCGTAAATTATAACGGGAGAGCAGAAAGGAGTCCTGGAAAGCTAGTGAATGTGTATTCGTACTTGGCTCAGTGTGTTGTAGATGGTCATTAACGTCCTCCCCTCTAGGATGGCACCCAATTACAATGATGAGAATGCCTTGAAAGACATTAACAAGGGCACTGAGATCTATCTCCAGACAGATTCTGAATTAATGAAAAATGACAGTGTGATGGGTATAGTCCTGGGTGAAGTGTGGTTTCAGTTTTACTGGGCTTCTCATCTGTTTTTGATCTTGTTGTCTTAAAAGCATAACGTAAAATTCTTTCCCCCTACAAATACTGCTCTTAAGGGCATCTTCTCTGAGTGACTGTGGCCACGCTGACAATTCTCTTGTCATTTAATACCTAATTTCCCATTTTTTCCCTTTATATCCTCCTGGCAAAATGAAATGACCTCTTTGGAGCAGATCAGGGAACGTCCCACAATACTGAACTAATAGGCAAAACTGCCAAGTGCTTAAGTTACTTGTTTTATGTCTTTCTCAAAAAAAGCACAAAAATGCTGGATCCCTGGCTTAGTCAGTCAGGTGGTGTATTTGTTTCCTATTGCTGCTGTAATAAATTGTCACAAACTTGGTGACTTAAAACAACACAGATTTATTGATATTATCTTATAGTTCTGGACATCAGAAGTCTGAAGTCAGTTTCACTGGGATTTAGCCAAATATCCTGAGGACTGGCTCCTTCTGGAAGTTTCAGGAGAGAATATACTTCCTTGCTTTTTTTCAGCTTTTCCAGGGTGCCTGCATTCTTTGCCTCCTGGCCCCTTCCTCACATCACTTCAACCTCTTGTTTCCATGGTCACAACCCCTACTACTGACTCTGACCCTCCTGCTTCCTTCTTATGTGGACACTTGGGATTACACCGAGCCCAACAGGAAAATCCAGGACAGTTTGTCCATCTCAAAATCTTTCATCACATCTTCAAAGTCCTTTTTGCCCTATAAAGTAACATTCACAGGTGCTGGGGGTCAGGATATGGACATACGGGGTGGGGGCCAGAAACAGAGTTCTAATCATGTTTCCTCAGTCTGGGGGCTTACTATAAAGTTACATGGAGAAGTGGGAGAATAGGAGATAAGAAAACCAACTGGCATTTGGGATACAACACAGATACCTGGTTATCATGCTGGCCTCTCAACAACAGGTGTCTTTTGCTTGCGACTCTAGACTTCCACCGATATCATGACTGTCTCTCCTTCCTCTTTTTTCTTACTAATTACCTCAGCACGTCTCACAGTCTGAGTCAGCCAGATACCATCCTGCAGAAGTTCCTCCTTTTCTGCCAAGCTCTTGTATCAGGACATCTCATTGGCTGCTGTCTAGTCTATAAAGGACAACTTTTGAATCACATGCCAATCCTTGGTCCAATCAGCTTTGGCCAAGGAAGCGTGGCCACAGGACCCAAAACATAGCCCCCAGTGCATAGGAATGACAAACATTTTTCTCTGAAAGGGGCTGAGAGGTGGCAGGCTTTCAGAGATTGTCATAGACTTCTCTCCAAAAACAATCAATGACCTCAGAGCTTGGGCAATAATTTTTTACCTCCTGATTTTAAAAGCCGGTACGTTTATAGGTGCTTGTTACAAATGGGTTTTAGTTACTATTTACAAAGCATTAAGAGAAAAAAAAATTATAAAATGTCCAAAAATAAATAAAGAAGGAGTTCTCCAGGAAGTTACAGGCTTGTCATGATGGCCTGTAGTCTAATCATTGGCAAGGATGTGCAAATCATTAAAAGGAAGTCTTCAAGGTCAAAGGCATTTATGGTACTTCAAATTATATAAATCAACATACTGGAGTTCCCAGACCTTGAGCCATCCAAGAAAAATAGCCCTTATAGCTTCCAGGACACTGAGTTTAATTCAGAAACCATCTGATAAACATTTACTCTTTCATAGAGAGAAGAGATAGGAAAGGAGAGAAGTCATCTGGAATGTAGCACTAACTGACTTCTCTTTAATGGGAGGAAAAGAGTGTGTTACACTTATATTCTTGGATTATGTCAGATAATCACAGGTTCAGCCACTGGATTAGTCATATCATGAATTTCATAATCACTGTGTAATTGACACAGACCTTTAAACAGTCCTTTCTCCCTGGAGCCAGTTTATTGCTGGAATTAAATGAACTGTTACTCTCTGGGGAAAATGGAACCAACTTTTCACTTGGCTCTCCTTGGCTGTGAGTATGAGCTTTCCAGGAGTTCGTTCTCTTCCTCATCAGGCTGTCCAAGTGGAAACAAGTAGATTGTCCTTAAGGATGCAAAGATTCTCTAAGTGGGAGCCTGGAGGAAAGGTAAAGGAGAAAGTATTTAATGCCCAGACTGTTAGAAGTAATTAACTGACTGTGCTGTGTGTGTGTTTCCACTGTATAAACACCAGCATTTAATTAAGCCTCCATGCAACCCAGGCGCATCCACTCTAGCCTGGACTCTGGAGCCAGAGGACAGTTCCAATCCCAGCTTGGCCACTTGCCAGCCATGTGACCTTTGGCAGATGGGACCAACAGGGGTGCATGTTCCACAGGACTCTTGTGATGATTAAAAGCAGGTAAAATAAAATAAAATAAAAGTAAAATAAAATAGTAAAGTAAAAGCAGGTAAACTGCATGTCACACTCTGTGTGAGTAGCAGCCCTCAATGTACCTTATTTACTTTTGTTATCCATCAACCACTCTCACCACCTCAGATCTTGAAGTCCTGTCTAGAGTAACGTCGCACTCCTCGAATCACCAAGCTATTTCTCCCTTCTTTGATACTCAGTCCTTTGGGCTCTCCAACCACCCAGGAACACTTTCTAACACCTAAACATAGTCTGGGTACCGTTTGTAAGTACTCCATTTGGGTTTTGACGGCTTCTTCTCCTTCCCTACGTTCTTAAGCAACTTTCTGTTATGTAAGAGCCTCCTCTCTTTCTATCCCTCCAATTCTTCATTCCTGGTCTTCTCTTTCCCTAATCTTGTCCCTCCAGAGGTCAAAGTCTAGACTGGATAGGAAACTTTCATCAGTTTAGAACATGTAAAATGTGGTCAGCTTGGGAGAAGAAGGAAGGGAAGGAATCGTGCCTGTTCCTTTATTTCTTTCCCACATAAATTCAGCCCCTTGTAAATTACTCCTATCCTTAGGCAGCTTCTCAACCTTCTTTTAATCCCCTTAGAACAATATAAATATCTCCTTCCACACCCCACCCCAACTGTATTCAAAATTTCAAAATAAATGGATCATAACTAAAAAACATTAAAACAATGGTCATCTTAGAATATTCTTATTCAAAGTACACAAGCATCCACAGAGATCTGAAATCTCTTCCCTGGTCCCATCTCCCTTCCCCGGCAATTGACAATCTCTGCCTGGGTTTAACAGTTTTCTTCAACAGAATGTGCCATATTTGTGAGTTTCCGGGCCAGAGCTGGCTTTTTGAGTGTAAACTCCCAAATCTGGTAACCATCTCTATCTAATTCTGTTAGTGCTTCATCCAGAATAGTACAGTGTACAAACAAGCACTTCAGTCTGCCTCTTGATAAAGATTTATCGGCAAGTATTATGTATGGTCAAGAGAGCAGATTTTGCAGTCACATTGCACACAGGCAACTGCATTTCCTGGCCTCCATGACAGCCAGATTAGGACAGGGTTCTAGCCAGTTGAATGAGGGCAGATGTGATGTATGCCACTTACAAACCTGGCCCCAAAACACCTCACACAATCTTCCATACTCTTTTTCTTCACTAGTTGGGTGGTTGTATAGAAAGGATCTAAAGAAGAATTTTAAGGCTGCCCTGGGGGGTTATAGAGCTATAAGATGGAAGGGGCCTGGATCCCTGAGTCACCACTTGGAGGAGATTGCCCAGGAGAGCTGCCCAACCCACTGTGAGCTGAGGAAGAAATGAATCTTTGTTGTGCTAAACCACAGAGATTTGCGACTTCTGTGCTATAGCAGCTAGTGTTAATTAACCTTATTAATACATTTTAAAAGTTCCTACAATATATTAAGGGCTTAATAATTGTTAGTTTTTATTAACATCATTATTTTATTCAACCAGCTCATATTTATTGAAAACTACAGGTATTTTCTCATATGTTTCCCCAACCACTCAGGAGGTAGATACCTAGGCCTTGCTCCCTCCCATTGCAGGACCTTCATCTGTGTTCTTTCTGCCTAACCTGCTCCTTCCTTCCTCCCTCACTTTGACCACTACACATCCTTAAGATCATAGCTCAAATGGGATCTTACCCATTAAAATCTTCCCCAACATCTAGGCTTGGTCAGTGCCCCCTATCACATGACCTCATAGGTCCCTACATTTTTCCTACAGAGAACTTATCACAATTTGCCATAGCATGACTATTTATGTAGTTCTTTGGTGAATATCTCCCTTCCCCACCACAGAGTAAGCACCAAGAGAACAGGGGCCATCCTCTTTCATTTGCAGTTGCATTTCCTGTGTGCCTCACCCAGTGGCTGGCATACAGGACATGCTCAAAAAATATTTGGGTTGTGCATGTCTCTGCACAGAGTAGGTCACACAGGCTGTCTGCTTCTTAGTGGGGTCAAATGTCAGTGGTGGATCGGGGCTTTCATCTTTGCAAGTTTAGAAACTTAATTTTTCATGGAAGCCCAGAATCTGGGAAATGATTCACAATAACCAGACTTACAGGATATCTACTTCCTGGCCTTAAAGTCCCTGGAAAAGTAAACTAGTTAATATTCAGAGGTGCATTTGAAAGAGGATGGTTTTGAGAGGAATTTACTTCTTCTAGGCTGGAGAATTAACCTGGCTCTCTTAAAGAGTGTGTGTTTTTTCCAAATATAGCTTTATTCCTCCATTGAAGCCATGCTTAGTGAAGCCCATGGCACATAATAGGAGCTCAATAAAGACCTGAATAACTATCTCTGAATCTTATCGGTTAAATGACTGACTAATGTACTTACGCCTCTCTATTTTCTAGACCCCATGCAGATAATTACGTTTTGTCGTGACAGTATCTGTCCCTGTATCTCTACCATGGAAGTTTGGGAAGAACTAGTGACTATGAGCCAGACTCAAGACTACAAATTCCTTGAAGTTAAGTATCATCATCGGGACTTCGCTGGTGGCGCAGTGGTTAAGAATCCGCCTGCCAATGCAGGGAACACAGGTTCTATCCCTGGTCTGGGAAGATTCCCACATGCCACGGAGAAACTAAGCCCGTGCACCACAACTACTGAGCCTGCGCTCTAGAGCCCGCGAGCCACAACTACTGAAGCCCGCGCGCCTAGAGCCTGTGCTCCGCAACAAGAGAAGCCACCGCAATGAGAAGCCCACGCACCGCAATGAAGAGTAGCCCCAACTAGAGAAAGCCCGCGCGCAGCAACGAAGACCCAATGGAGCCAAAAATAAAAATTAATTAATTAATTAATTAAACAAACAAACAAAAAGAATCATCATCATCCCCACCCCCACCCCATGCCAAAAAAAAAAGGTCATCATCAGAGCCAACATTTATCATGTACTTTTCCATACCAGGCACTATGCTGAGCCCTTTACCACTCTTATTTTATTTAATCCTCATAACAACCTTGTGAGCAGCAGCCTCATTTTATAGGTGAAGAAATGATGCCAGGAGAAGATAAGGAACCCATGTGGAAGATGACCCAACTAGTAAGCAACAGAGCCAAGACTGGAACTCAAGCCTGTGTCATATAGACAGAGCCTGTGTTCTCATTCACTGCTTGCAGCATGTTCCAGCCTGTAGTCATCTCAGTATCCCTACAACACCTGGAAATGGACTTGGGACTGGGCATTCAAAACATGTGTGCAGGGCTTCCCTGGTGGCGCAGTGGTTGAGAATCTGCCTGCCAATGCAGGGGACACGGGTTCGAGCCCTGGTCTGGGAAGATCCCACATGCCGTGGAGCAACTAGGCCCGTGAGCCACAATTACTGAGCCTGCGCGTTTGGAGCCTGTGCTCCACAACAAGAGAGGCCGCAATAGTGAGAGGCCTGTGCACCGCGATGAAGAGTGGCCCCCGCTTGCCACAACTAGAGAAAGCCCTCGCACAGAAACGAAGACCCAACACAGCCATAAATAAATAAATAAATAAATAAATAAATAAATAAATAAAAGAAAAACTCTTACTTAAAAAAAAAAAGTGTGTATAGTCAATTCTTGGTTGTGAGCAGCAGAAAACAACTCTGGTTATTGTAAACAGAAAAGAGATTGCAGGGCTACAAAGAACTTACAAGAAGCTGGAGACTAGACAAAAATTGAGGTAGGGACAGGGCCTAAGGAGCAGAATACAGGATACTCATCTTTTAGCAGGAACAATCCAACCAGAATGCCTCAGACCAGTCCTTCCAACGCACATGTATCCTAACTTTCCATTCATCTTTGCTTCGTTTATTCACAATTTAAAGTTTAGGGTGAGAGCATCTGATTGGCTATCCTAGGTCATTTGCCCTTATTCGAAGAGCACGTGGGGGAAGAGATTAGTCTCTAGACCTTTCTACTTCCCTGGGGGGCATGAGGCTTACTTTGACTCACGCACTGGGAAGTTCCCCCAAACAGAGGGAGGGCTTGGATGATAGACAGTCACAAACATTGGCAAATGCCCTCCACACCATGGGTGAATTAACTCAGACCCATTGCAACGACTGAATCACAATTTATGTTATATTTTAGTCCCCTTGCTGATATTATTTTTTTTTCCTTTTTTTGGCCGCGCTGTGCAGCATGCGGGATCTTAGTATCCCAACCAGGGATTGAACCCGTGCCGCCTGCAGTGGAAGCACGGAACCTTAACCACTGGACCGCCAGGGAAGTCCCCCCTTGCTGATATTAGAGAAATGTCAGAAACACATTTATATGTCACCATTAGCATACTTTATACACATGATTCAAAATTCACTTTGGTTTTAGAAGGTGATATTCTCTGATTGACATGGGAATGCTGCCTAATCAGGAGCCTGCAGCCTCTTGCACCTGATTAAAGGAGCCCATTCATGAAGCTGCCCAGGCTTTAAGTTGAAGAGGACCATTCCCACCTGGGTGGGGCTTCGGGGTGGGGTGTCCAGAGCCAGTGGTAAGAATTGCCTCTTGATTGTTGTTAGGTAAACTATCATCGTAATATCGCACAGCATGGACACTTCCTGCCTCTATGAAATCTCGGTGCACCTGGCCTTCCTGCTGCTCACCTGCCACATCTGTGTTTACTTTATGCCTAAATCATGGGAAGGCCCAAAGGGGTGATGTCAGTGCAGCTGGGCCAGCTGTATGGGAACAGTGGTAGCTCCATGTTTTGAGGGCAAATGGAGGCCGTAGCGGTCTGGGGGTCGGGGAGGAAGAGAGGACCCTGGCTGTCATAGGCTCCCCGGCATGGATCTGGATGTAGAAGTAGGGGCCGACTAGCAGCCCTATGTGATGAAAAAGGACATCACCCCCTCCCCAGAGCCTGCTCCCAACACCCTCATTGGACTGTCTTTGTTTCTTTTTTTAATAAAATCGTTTGAGGCCTCAGAAAAACTTGAAAATGGCTGTAATGAGACACCTACATTACAGCTGTCCCGACTCTCTGAAATATATGACCAAGCTTAAAAAGACACTCAAGGTCCAAAGACACCACAGACTTGGCAACACCGTCTTGGGTTCACGTGCCCTGAGACTGGCTCCTGAAAGTGACACGGGCACTTTTCTAAAACACTTGCTACCGGTTCTGAGCACACTGTAATGGAACCTCCTCGTCAGAATTATACGCAGGTGAACGTCACTCTAGACCTGTTTATAATGGATATCCATCACCATGGAATAGAACAGAATATATATGGGGAATTCCCTGGCGGTCCAGTGGTTGGGACTCCGCGCTTTTACTGCCGAGGGTGAGGGTTCAGTCCCTGGTCGGGGAACTGGAATCCCGCAGGCCACATGGCATAGCCAAAACCAAACCAAAACAAAACAAAAAACCAAAAATCAAAAACCAAACAAACAGGGCTTCCCTGGTGGCGCAGTGGTTGAGAATCTGCCTGCCAATGCAGGGGACACGGGTTCGAGCCCTGGTCTGGGAAGATCCCACATGCCGCGGAGCAACTAGGCCCGTGAGCCACAATTACTGAGCTTGCGCGTCTGGAGCCTGTGCTCCGCAACAAGAGAGGCCGCGATAGTGAGAGGCCCGCGCACCGTGATGAAGAGTGGCCCCCACTTGCCACAACTAGAGAAAGCCCTCGCACAGAAACGAAGACCCAACACAGCCATAAATAAATAAATCAATAAATTTATTAAACAAACAAACAAACAAACAAAAAGTCTATTAAGTCTACCGAGAACCAAATTTAAGAAGTCTATTCATAAGCATGTTTGCATGTCTTTGTATTAGTAGTTTTCAAACTTGAGAATGTATCAGAATTACCTGGAGGACTTAAAACAGATTGCCAGGCTGCAGCACAGTTTCAGCTTTGGCAGGTCTGAGGTAGGAAGCCAGGGGTTGTGACAAGGTCCCAGGTGATGCTAATGCTGCTGGTCAGAGGCCCACCTGTGACAACCTCTGCCTTATGTAATAAAACGGGTCACGTTTTCCTTTCTTTCCTGGGTCTGATGTGAGGCCCGCCTGTTTCACACTGCACACTCCTGGGAAATACCAGGAGAAAGAAGACCACACAGAAGTGGGTGAAATGATATTTATTAATTAGAAATTTCTTCATTTGAAATTCTGTATTTCAACCTAAGTTGAAAATTTATTGTGCCATTGCCCCCCATTCCTCATGGGTCTGGAGCAAGGACAGGCAGCAGGTAAGGTGGGTGGGGAGGTGCTGAAAGGAGTAGGGTTGGGTTAGTTTCAGAGCAAGTGAGGTGTCTCTGTCCCCCTCCCCAACATGGGGCAATCCTCCTCCTCCAGGCAGTCTTCAGTCTATTATATCATTGTAAAAGATTGGCTTAAATAAGATTTTGTAAAAGCCACTTATCATGAAAGGTGTCAAACATATTGAAAAACTGGAAGAAGAGTACAATGAACATCCATATACCTGCCACCAAAATCCAATTGTTGTTCTTTTTTTTTAATACTTAGTTATTATTAATGATACTCCATTTTTTTTTAATATTAATTAATTTATTTATTTAGGCTGTGTTGGGTCTTCGTTTCTGTGCGAGGGCTTTCTCTAGTTGTGGCAAGTGGGGGCCACTCCTTCATCACGGTGCGCGGGCCTCTCACTATAGCGGCCTCTCTTGTTGCGGAGCACAGGGAAGCCCTGTTGTTCTATTTTTATATATATACACATATGTATGTATATATATATGTGTGTGTGTATATATATATATAGTGTACTTTTTGCCAAAGCCATCTCCAAAATATAAGGACATCTTCTACATAACTACAATACCATTATCACCTAAAGAGTAACAATATTCCCCAATATCATCTTATACCTTTTTTTTTTTTTTTGGTTTATTCCCCAGAAGTTTTATAGATGCTGGTTTTTCTGAACTAGGATCCAGTCAAGGGACACATGTGCTCTTAAGCAGGACAGGGGCTAGGATGAGGTGAGTGAAAGGGACACTGGAAAACTCAGTACTCAAGGGAAGTGATATTTCAATGCAATATTAAAAAAAATCAAATTGGTGAATTACAGACTGCAGGCCAGCTGTCTGTTTTTGTAAATAAAGTCTTTGTTGTTGTTGTCATTATGGTTGTCCAAGGTTTATTGAAAATATTACAGCACAGCAGAAAGATTCAAACGCCTCCATCTGGTGTTTTGAAATTCATGAACCTGGGACCACATGCAGCCTATGAACTGGAAAGTTTGTGTGGCCAACAGCTCAGAAGGGAACTAGACGCATCCACGTCACCTCTGGCAGAGAGTTCCACTGCTCTGTGAGAAGGAAGAATTGGGTCCCTCACCATATACAAGGCCCCAGGAGCTCTCTCAAGATGCTAATAGCTAGTTCCAATAGCAATCACAGGAGGTGCAAAGGAGCTGCCCGTCTTCAAGGAGTTCCTTAGCCCCTGACACGGCTACATTGCAGAGCCAGTTTCCCAAATCTAGGTTGCTTTCTCTATTTCTGTAAAGGAAGATTCTTCTGCCTGTATATCCTTCCCATGCATAATGCATCATTAAGAGCAGGGCCATCCCTGGAGTTGTGCAGTGTACAACATGCACAGCTATACACAGCAGCCCTGGGTTAAAGAATGAGCTCCAGAGTCAGAGAAATCTGAGTCTAAATCTCACTTCTGCTATTTATTCTTTGTAAAACCGTGAGCAAATTGACCTTTCTAAACCTCACTTTCCTCATTCATAAAGCTGGAATAATTACAGTAGCAACCTCTTAGTGGTGTTGCAAGGATTAACATAAAATAATATATAGGTAAAGATTTTAACACAGTGCTTGGCACAGAGAAGATGCTTAACAAAAGCTATGATAATAATGATTATTCTCCATGGCTAACTTTAACTCTACCTTTAAGATCAGCCTATGTCAGCCTGGATAGGAGGGGAGTTTGGGGGAGAATGGATACATGTATATGTATGGCTGAGTCCCTTTGCTGTGCACCTGAAACTATCACAACATTGTCAATTGGCTATACTCCAATATAAAATAAAAAGTTAAAAAAAAAAAAGATCAGCTTATGTGTCTCCTCTCCTGGAAGACTTTTCTAATTCCTCCCAAGCTGGCTCAAATGCTTCTACCATGTGCTCTCACCTCCTCTGGTTTGCTGCTAACACTACTGAGATTCCTTCCAGAACTGTGACCTTTTGATGCCAGGGGCTGTGTCTTTCACGTTAGGATTGCCAGCACCCAGAACAATGCCTGGCACATAGTAGGTACTCAATAAACACTAGTTGAATGAATGAATGATTATATGTTGCCTTGATGGGACAAAAGGGGAAGCTTGCTCTTCTTATTTTCTCTTAGAAGCCGGTGATAGAGGAAAGAGGCAGAGAAATGGAGAAGGAGAACATGGATTGGACACTTGCCAAAGGCAGGTCAGCCCCTTCCTGTGGTTGTTTTTTGGGCAGAAGAAAAACTGAGTGAAAACCTTGTACCAAACTGGGCCTAAGAAGATAAACAAGCCAAGCGTTCCACCTAGACAATGGCCCGATTCTCCCTGACTGGGGAAGGTGGGAACCGTGGGGAACCAGACAAACATCCCCTTCCAATTCCCTTCCTTCTGTAAAGCATCACAGCCCATACCCCACCCCCCCATGGCCTTTCCCTCATCGAAGTCATCTCCAAATCCAAGACAGCCTCTTATCCGGTGAGATCTTTGAAGCTGGTTGGAGTTGCAGTCAGTCTGAATCACCCCTAACCACAATGGCCTTAGAATGACAGAAGGTTTCTGTTTCCAGGGCGTGTTCTAAAGTGAGTTTTTGTGGTCCAGTTTGCTTCCATGTGGCCCCTGCCAACCAGAAGCTGAGATTAGCAGTTTGCATAGATCAAATTATCAAACTTCAAAATACCCAGGAAAAATTGTAAAAACAAGACAACAGCAGAAGTACAAAGCTGAGTGAGATGTGGTTTAACAGGAGCACGTGTGAAAAGGGACTTAGCAGTCCAGACGCCTGTAGGCCCATCATGAGTCAGCAGGAGGATGTGGGTGCCAGGAAAACCTCAGGCAGCTCTGGACCCAGTGGAACTTCCAGAAAAAGAAAGGGAATGGCTGAATTTACTCCACACTGGTCAGACCACCCTGGAGGAGGTTTGGCTCTGTCTGGATGCCCCATCATGTGAGAGGAAAGGGTGTGTCCTGAGTGGAATTACTCAGATTGGGGGTGGGGATGGGGCAGTGGAGGGACTCAAAACTGCGCCAAAAGTTGGACAAGAGGAGGAGATGAGCGCCCTGGAGGAGAAAGGGCTTAGGTGGAGGGGTGAAGGTGTGGGGTCTGCTGCCTGTAACTTCTGCTTGGAAAGCCTTCGCCTTCATCTGCCTGGAGAACTCCTATTCATCCCTTAGGCCTCAGCTCCTGCCACTTCTTCTGAGAAGCCTTCCTTCACTTCTCTAAGTAGAACCAGCCATGCCTCAATTGGGACTTCCTCCTCCTGCACCTGGGAGCCAAGTCCCTTCATTCACAAGGAGGGATGTTGGCTGAGCAGAATCCCTGTCCTACTCTTCTTTGCAACCCTACTGCCTGGCACAAGGACTGTTCTTCAGCTAAGGTCTGATTAATTAAACTGTGGGCATGAAGACAGTCACTGAACATTTTGACCATGAGGAAGAAAGATGATATTCTTTCTATGTGGCTTGAAAAAAAAAAAAACGGAACTGGAAGAAAGGGTGGAGATTATGAGAAGATGGATTTCGGCTTAAAATTAGGAAGTGCTTTATAATAATAATGACGATAGATTTGTTGGGTGTTTTGCTCATCTATTGCTGCATAACAAGTTACTCCAAAACATAGCGGCCTAAAAGGATAAACATTTGTTAATTCATGCATGTCATGTGAGTCAGGAATTTAGGAGTGGCTTAGAGGAGTGGTTCTGGCGTGGGATCTCTCCCGAGGTTGTAAAGATCCCAGCGGGGGCCGCGGTAATCTGAAGGCTTAATTGGGGCTGGCGGATGTGCTTCGAGATGGTTCCCTGACCTGGCTGCTGGCAGGAGGCCTCAGTTCCCCCACTGAGGGCCTCTTCATGGAGTACCTGAGTTTCGACCTCATAATATAGTAACTGGCTTCCACCACAGCAAGTGATTTGAGAAAGAGAGCAAGGAGGAAGGGGCAATGTCTTTTCCAACCTAGCCTCAGACATCCCACTCTGTTATTTCTGTAATTGTCTCTGTGGGAAGAGACTACACGTAGGGATGAATACTAGGTGGTGAGAATCTTTGGGGTCATCTTGAAGGTTGGCTACCACTAGCAATGTACCAGCATTATGCTAAGTGTTTTATACTGGTTCTCTCCTGTAACCCTCACAACCACCTTAAGAGGTTATCTCCATTTTATTTTATTTATTTAAAAAATTTTGGCTTTCAAATTACTTTAATCTTTTTTTTTCAAGAATACATTTTATTTATTTTCTTTTTTTTTTTTGGCTGCATCGGGTCTTTGTTGCGGCACACGGGATCTTTCATTGCAGGGTGCGGGCTTTTCGTTGTGGCATGGGCTTCTCTTTAGTTGTGGAGTGCGGGTTTTCTCTCTCTAGTTGTGGCCTGCAGGCTCAAGAGCACCTGGGCTCTGTAGTTTGCGGCATGTGGGCTCTCTCATTGAGGTGTGCGAGCTCAGTAGTTGTGGCATGCACGCTTAGCTGCCCCGTGGCATGTGGGATCTTAGTTCTCCCACCAGGGATCGAACCCTGTGTCCCCTGCATTGTAAGGTGGATTCTTTACCACTGGACCACCAGGGAAGTCCCGCAAATTACATTAATCTTGATCACAGAAACAATATATGTACAGATTGTAAAGATGATAAATAGATAGATAGGTGGATAGACAGATAGATAGATAAGAAATTGTATAAGCAATTTCCTATGCATTTTCAAATTTACTTAATGGAAGTGTGGATGTCCACGTATATTCTGCAATTAGATCTGATGGTGTATTTTCAAATTCCCATTTTATAGATATGGAAACTGAAGCACAGAAATATTAATTTGTCCATGATCATATACCTAGAAAATCTCTGAGCTTTGGTTTGAACCTAAAAATCCAAAGTCATCATATTTTGTGCTGAATTCCAGGGCACGATGGTGCCTCTTGGGTATCCACTAGTCAGGATGCTGGAGCAGTGATGCTTAGTCCTGGCTGCACATACACTCAGCTGGGAAGCTTTTACACATTCCTGATGCCTGAGCCCAACCTGCAGGTATTCTGATCTAATTGCTCTGGGGTTTCATTCTATTATGCAGGGCTGAGAAACTGTCAGCACTGGTTGGGGGTCAGATCATACCTGCCCTGAAGTCCCTTCCAAATATTACATGTTATCACCTGGGTGAAATGAAACATATTTTTATTACCAAGCAGGTAGGGACTCAAATATAATGTGTAGATGAGTTTCTAATTGTTATCTCAGGCCCCATGGAGGTAACATCTGAGCTGTAGGCAAGTAGATGTTGAATAGACTGAGAAGAAAGTGTTCCAGCTAGAGGGAAATACTCAGGAGACACCTAATGCCAGGGTAGAGTTTCAGGAATATAAATTATGAACAAGAGGGTTTTTACAGAAGTCCTCCTTCAGATTCTCTAACTGCCAGCCTAACTCCTTGCCTCCTTTGTCGATGGCCCCAACTCCTATTCACTGTCGACTTTGGTCAGAGACAACTTTCTTGAAGCAGATACAGAGAATAAACAGAAAAGGAACATAGGGGAAGGAGTTGCTGGAATAATAAACCCCTGTGGAGGAGGGGGAGAGGGGGAGAAAATTTCTTTTAAATTAATTCTTGTCCTCTGCTTCTTGAATGTGACATTGACTTTGAACCAGGGGGCCATAATTTCAATTGGTCATTATAAACATTGGAAGAATAGTTAAGGCTTCTATGTGGCTTTCTTGTTAAATCACACCACACCTGCCTACCCTGCTCACTGGTGTAAGCACACACTGCCAATAACACTAATCCTGGAGGCAGAATGGTATAACATTCATTCATCCAGCAACTGCTGACTGAAGGACTGGGCTGGAGACTGATCTAGGCATTAAACATGAAGCCGTGAACAAAACAGAGGTCTCGTTTTCATGGAGCTATCCAGAGAGAAAAGCAGATCATCTCTAATGGGACAAGAAGTAGGCTGATGTCAGAATCCTCAATAGGATGCAAGAGGACACTAGAGAGATGTTTCTGAAATGTTGAAAGAAAGGAATTTTGACCCTAGAATTTTATATCAAGCTTAGCTGTCTTTTAAGTGAAGGAATGAATTGAAGATGGTGTCAGGTGCTCTAGGAGACCCTCAGAAGATTTCCCACACAAAGACCTCATTTGAAGACATTGTTGGAGGGAGTTCTCCAGCAAGGAGAAAAATAAAGCCAGAGAATGTTTTGAAATATATGGCATGGAAACAAATTAGTCAAGTTCTTTGCTAGCTGAATAAATGATGACAAAAAAAAAAAGAAAAAGAATATAATAAGCCATAACCCAATCTCCAGACAATACCAAGAGCAGAAATAAAAAAGACCAGAGCTAGTGAAAAGTACCTGGGACACGTCTCTTTGGGAGAAAACAAATAGTTCTTGATAAGATTAAGAAGTTAAATGGAGGTGACTACACATATTAATGTGTGAGAAGTAAATCCTAGAGGAATAAAAATAGAATGTACAACTTTTTCAAACAGAAGCTAGGAAATCTTTGCCTACTGCAAGATCACAAATCTTTTCTCCTATGGTTTCTTCTAGAAATGTTAGTGTTTTAGGTTTTTTTTTTTTTTTTAGTTATTTCTGAGATATACATTTTAAAGTAATAACTAGGATTATGACTTATAACATTATACCAGAACATATAAGATTTTTAGAAATTTCATGTAATGTCTGAAACATTTATATTAACATATTTCCATACAAATAACCCAATGAAAGTTTAATATTAGTTGTAGTGTTTTAGGTTTTACATTAGGTCTATGATACGTTTGAGTTAATTTTTGTATATGTTGTGAGATAGGAATCAAAATTCTTTTTTTTGCATATGGATATCTAAATTGTCCTAGAACCATTTCTTGAAAAGACTATCTTTTTCCCACTGAGTTGTCTTTTCACTTTTATTAAAAATCAGTTGTTCATGTATGTGCAGGTCTGTTTCTGGACTCCATTCTATTCCATTGATCTATTGGTCTCATATCAATGTTCTTGGCCTCCACATTAAGGGTATAGAAAAAGAAGAGCAAATTAAACCCAAAGTAATCAGAAAAGAAGGAAATAATAAAGACTAGAGTGAAGATCAGTGAACTAGAAAAAAGAAACACAATAGAAAAAAATCAGTGAAACCAAAAGCTGGTTCTCTGAAAAGATCAATAAAATTGAAAAACCTTTAGCCACACTAGTCAGCAAAAAAAGAGAAGACAGAAGTGAGAAAACAGGGATGAGAGAGCTGACATCCCTAAAGATTCTATAGATATTAAAGAGATAATAAGGTAATTCAACTTTATGCCAATGAATCTGACAACTTAGATGAAATGGACAAATTTCTTTTTCTTTTTCTTTTTTTTTTTTTGGCCACGCTGCACAGCTTCCGGGGATCTCAGTTCTCCTACCAGGGACGGAACCCAGGCCACAGCGGTGAAAGCCAGGGATCCTAACAACTAGGTTACCAGGGAACTCCCTGGACAAATTTCTTGAAAGACACAAACCACCAAAGCTCACTCAAGAAGAAATAGATAACCTGAATAGCCCTATATCTGTTAAAGAAATAGAATCTGAAGTTAAAAATCATCCCACAGAGGGCTTCCCTGGTGGCGCAGTGGTTGAGAATCTGCCTGCCAATGCAGGGGACATGGGTTCGAGCCCTGGTCTGGGAGGATCCCACGTGCCATGGAGCAGCTGGGCCCGTGAGCCACAACTACTGAGCCTGCGCGTGTGGAGCCTGTGCTCCGCAACAAGAGAGGCCACAATAGTGAGAGGCCCGTGCACCGCAATGAAGAGTGGCCCCCACTTGCCACAACTAGAGAAAGCCCTTGCACAGAAACAAAGACCCAACACAGCCAAAAATAAATAAATAAGTAAGTAAATTTAAAAACAAAACAAAACAAAAAAACCCGATAACAATAAAGAGGCTTTGCGATCACAATTGGTTCTCTTCCATCTTGTCAATATGTAAATGGTTTACCACATTTAAAAAAAAAAAAAAAAAAAATCATCCCACAGAGAAAACTTCAGGCCCAGGTAGCTTCACTGGTAAATTCTCACGTGTTTAAGGAAGATATAATACCAATTCTTGACAAACTCTTCCAGAAAAATGAAAAGGAGTGAATACTCCCCAACCCATTCCACGAGGCCAGCATTACCCAGATGCTAAATTCAGACACTGCAAGAAAAACAGCAACAACAAAAACAAAAAAAAAAACCACAGACTTTAATCCCTCGTGACAAATATCCCTCTTAATAAGATTTTAGCAACATGGTCATGGATAAGATGACTTAGCAATTCTAAGTTGTCAGTTCTCTCCCAAATTAATCTATAAATTTATGTAATTCCATTAAAAATGCCAGCAGGATTTTTTAAAGTCAAATTTTATTGAAGTGTCACATATATATATAGAAAACCACACCAATCACAAGTATATAACACAACGAATTTTTGCAAAGTGAGTAACTCTATATAACCATGACACAGATAAAAAACTAAAGCATTACCACCACCTCAGGAACACCAGTGGTCCCCCCAACCCTGGCAACTAGAGGACAGCTTTGCCTGTTTTGAACTTTATATAAAAGGAGTGGGGATAGGGCATAAAAGGAAAACTGTAATTGAACAAAATAAGAGCAATTCCTTGAAGAAGAAGGTGATGGTGGCGTCCCATGAATTAAGGGGTACGATTAACTCAACTCTCTCTACCTGAGGTCTCCAAAAACCTACAAAACCAGCTTCCAGAAAACTAAGGCTCTGGTGAGCCTAATTTACCAAGTCCAGACATGTGCGAATTCCAGTGGTAGACACAATCCAGGGTAAGACTGCTTCCAGCCCCACCAGCTCCAAACAGAACCAAGTCCCTGTTGGGACTAAAAATACCTTTGGCTAGGTGTCGGACTCCCAGTTCTTATAAGCTGGACTCTTCTCCTCACCTCTCAAGTTTCTTCATCTGCTAAATAGGTTTACTTGTCCCATCTAACTCACAAGGATTTGAAGAGGAAGCTCAAAATATGGTGAGGGGGCTTCCCTGGTGGCGCAGTGGTTGAGAGTCTGCCTGCCAATGCAGGGGACACGGGTTCGAGCCCTGGTCTGGGAAGATCCCACATGCCGCGGAGCGGCTGGGCCCGTGAGCCACAACTACTGAGCCTGCGGGTCTGGAGCCTGTGCTCCGCAACAAGAGAGGCCGCGATAGTGAGAGGCCCGCGCACCGTGATGAAGAGTGGCCCCCGCTTGCCGCAACTAGAGAAAGCCCTCGCACAGAAATGAAGACCCAACACAGCTAAAAATAAATAAATAAATTAATTTAAAAAAAAAAAAAGGTGAGGTATATGAAAACAACTTGTAAAGTATTATTAAAATAAAAGCCATCATAATGATTATTTTAAAGGAAAAATTTTCCAAGTGATTCCAGCCTAGATTTTTTTTAAAAATCTTTATTATTTTTAACGTGAAATATTTAGTAAGATGTAAGAAGTATTTTGATTTGTGGGAAAAAGAGGAGCCCCAAATTGTACTCTTTAAATGCCATGGTTTGTGTATATTATTTATTTATGTGTTAAACTTGAGATTATGTGTAATAAACTATCTGTGGTGCAGAGCTATTGATTTTCCTGCATTAGCAGCTGAATTAAATGTGCATTATTCTGGGGTTGGTCACCATGGGGGAAGCTTAAAAAGTTTTGAGGGAGAGTAAGTGAAGCCCATTAAGGCTCTCGAGGCCCCATCTCCCGTTGATCCCTGTCACCTTAGGGAAGTTTTACTGCAATTCGGTTGCATGTACATCCTTGTCTTAATGCTTCCTCTAATGGTGCCTAATAGCAGCCATGGCTACATCACTTGCTTTATAAAGAAACAGCTGCCCTCCCCAACCATGTCTCAGATGTGTTCTAAAAAAGACTGGTGCTTTTGAGTACATCCCGTGTAAAATACAGAATTCCCTGGTGAGCCTTCTTTTATTTCCTGTTTTTATTAGCTCATTCACTCATTTATTTAACCAACTAACATTTATTGAATATTTACATGGTTCTGGACATTTAGCCAGTTGTAGTCTTTATCCTCAAGTTTAATACTTATCTCTGTGATCAAGTGCCTGGAAATGAATTACTACCCCCTTGTTGTCCATGGAGAATATTAAGATATTAGAAGAAGTAAAGAGGTGGAGCTCTGGATTGAATACCCACCTCCATCACCTTCCAGCTGGGCCACCTTGGTCAAGTTACTTTTCAGAAACAACTGAGCTTTTCCTTGTAGTCCAGTAGATGATCAATTTATATAAATGTAATATATGTGTTTGAAGCAAATGATATTTGGTGTGTATAGGGTAAAAAGTTTGGGATAGAGTCATTAAATCAATGCAATAAATTATTTATTAGAATTTTCTATATTCTTATAGATTTTTTTCTTTATCTTTCATATTAAAAATATGACGAGAGTGCATTTAGGTCTTGTTTAAATTAATTTCACCTCACACTCTTTGACCTTTTGAACTTCAGTTTCACTATTTTCAGCTCTTGAATGTTTACCCACCCCCTTGATTCTTTGAATGCTTCTCCTATTTTATCAGTTCTGTGCTCTTTTTTTGAGATTCCTATTATAGTTGCCTTTAGCCAGAATTCCAAAATCTTAAAAGTCTCTGAAAACCAAAAATTTTCTCAGGAGCTGGCAACACTTATTTGGCAGTAAATCCTGACCAGGCATGATATGAGACTATTTATTGTCTTTATTTATTTCCCTCAGTGTTTTACTGCAGAAATGTAATATTTTTGATTGCAGAGTGCTGACCTAGACCCCATGAGGGATGTATATATTATCCGTGGATACACTACGTCACCTCTCTAAAACCCCCCAAATGCCGACTCCAGAAGCGCATCTGACTCCAGGGGTTTTGAATAAAGAACTGTTAGCCTGTATGTCTACCTTGGATCTCCTGAATAAGACCTCCACGTCACTTTTGGTTTTGTAATTTTCACACGTACCCTGAGTTCTAGGTGAATTTCTTAAGTTTGTCTTCTTCACTAAATTAATTTTTGGCAGCTCTGCCTCCAAGAAGTTTTTCATTTGGCATTTGTTGTTTCCTTCTCCGTGAAAATGTTTCCTGATCTCAGAGGGATCCCTCCTTATGACTTCTTGCTCTGTATTGGCCAATGTTCCCTTCAATTTGGCTGGATAAGGACATGAAGCAGAAGCTCTGTGAGCCAGGGCCCTTTCACATGCAAGAAACAGAAACCCAGCTGGAAGTGGCTTGAGGGAAATGGGGACTTTATTGGAAAGACACTGGGGAAGCTGACAGAACGAAGGCAGAGTCTCAGAAACCAGGATGTCTCCAGGGACCTCAGAGAGGGAGTGAAACCAGGGTCTTCACGCTGCCGGCTCTCTCTCTCTCTCTCTCTCCCCTTCCTTAGCCTTACTGGCTTCATTTTCTCCTACTGCAGTTGGATTTTTTCCCTCTGGTTAGAAACATGAACACTAGTAACACCAAATTCATACCCTTTCAGCTCTGTAACACAAGAGGCGATAGATTTCCTCTCTTCTGGCTTCACGAAATATTTTGGGGATAGGCTTATTGGTCTAGCCTGGGTCTCATTCCCAGACCTGTGTCCATTGGATGAAGCCAATTGTCAAAAGAGGTGGGGGAAGGATGCTGAGCAGATTAAACAATAACATCCGCTTCATACATTTTCTAAAATGTTGCGTAAACTTACTTCAAATTGGAGAATTCCTCCTTATTCTCCAGGGTGGTCCTCTTCTTTGGATTTGCAGCATCTTTTCATAGATACAGTGATGTCTCCCCGTTTGTTTGTTTTGGGGGAAAGCCCCACTGGATGCAGGTACTGCCTGGTGCAGCTGTCTGCTTGGAGAGAAAGCCCTGCTGTGCAGGCTTCCGTCCTGCTGTGTCTGCCTGTTCTCACCCTCCACTGTCAGAATTAGCCTAGCACCAAGTCCAGAAGCATTTCAATGGCATCCTTTATAGTGTTGTGTCTGTTAGGGTTCTGTTTGTTACAAGTAACTCAAACCCCACTCAAACTGGCTTTTAAAAAAAAGAGGATTTATTGGGTCCCATAACTGGAAAAGTTCATCACTAGGGGTGGTTGGATATGATACAACCAGGGCTTCAGCTTTTTTTTTTTTTTTTTAATTTTTATTTATTATTTATTTTTGGCTGTGTTGGGTCTTCGTTTCTGTGTGAGGGCTTTCTCTAGTTGCGGCAAGTGGGGGCCACTCTTCATCGCGGTGCGCGGGCCTCTCACTGTCGTGGCCTCTCTTGTTGTGGAGCACAGGCTCCAGACGCACAGGCTCAGTAGTTGTGGCTCACGGGCCCAGTTGCTCCGCGGCATGTGGGATCTTCCCAGACCAGGGCTCGAACCCGTGTCCCCTGCATTGGCAGGCGGATTCTCAACCACTGCGCCACCAGGGAAGCCCAGGGCTTCAGCTTTGGTTTTTGGGATTCTCCTGAGTTGGATTTGTCTTGCACTAGTAGCAGGATGGCTGCCACAATTCTGAGCCTCACCCGACCACATCCAGAGGAAGACAAATGGCCTCTTCTGGTAGGTATCTCTCAGGAAGGAGGATGTAACTTTTTCAGAAGCTTACAGCAAACTTCTCTTTACACCTTATTGGCTCCATCTGGTTACCAACCCCTTTGTGAACTTGTTCCCATGTTCAGAGAATCAGTGTGTGTTAATTGACTGGGTTCTTGAACCAATAAATGGCAGGGGGATAAAAGTCCTCTCAGGCCAAGCAGGCCAACTCATGCAGGCTGGGCATGAGGTCAGTTCTTTTTTTTTTTTTTTAATTTATTTATTTATGGCTGTGTTGGGTCTTCGTTTCTGTGCAAAGGCTTTCTCTAGTTGTGGCAAGCGGGGGCCACTCTTCATTGTGGTGCGTGGGCCTCTCACTATCGCGGCCTCTCTTGTTGCCGAGCACAGGCTCCAGACGCACAGGCTCAGTAGCTGTGGCTCACGGGCCCAGTTGCTCCGCGGCGTGTGGGATCTTCCCAGACCAGGGCTCGAACCCGTGTCCCCTACATTGGCAGGCAGATTCTCAACCACTGCGCCACCAGGGAAGCCCGAGGTCAGTTCTTCTGGAAGCACACAGCTATGTGAGGGAAGATGGGAACCTGAATAAAAGCTGGAGTGCTGCTGGGAAGGAGGGAATGGGGGCTGGGTAGGATACCCATAAATAGCACTCTACCTGGTTTCCACGACTGAAGCAAGTTCTCACCATTTAAAACTCTGTTGGAAATTCCCCATGAGAATCTGGGAGGGGACAAATTCAGTGTTTATACTCACCTTCCTATTTTACCCCCAAGCCGTTAGAGACCACCCAACTCAAGCCCCTCACCTTACAAATAAGGACACCGAAACCCAAAGAGGAAAGTGGCTGCCCAAGGTCAACTGTGCCTACAGCTGGCTGTAAAGTCCTTTAAACCTTCCCAGCTCCTTTTCTGAGGTGTGTGATGGTCAATTTCATGTGTCAACTTGGTTAGGTCATGGTACCCAGATATTGGTCAAACATTCTAGATGTTTCTGTGAAGGTATTTTTAGGAAGAGATTAACATTTAAAGTAGTAGACTTCGAATAAAGCAGATGACCATGATGTGGGTGGGCCTCATCCAACCAGTTGAAGCCCTTGATAGAAAAAAGACCAACTCGGGCTTCCCTCGTGGCACACTGGTTAAGAATCCACCTGCCAATGCAGGGGACACGGGTTTGAGCACTGGTCTGGGAAGATCCCATGTGCCGCAGAGCAACAAAGCCCGTGCGCCACAACTACTGAGCCTGCGCTCTAGAGCCCGCGAGCCACAACTACTGAAGCCCGTGCACCTAGAGACTGTGCTCCGCAACAAGAGAAGCCACCCTAATGAGAAGCCTGCGCTCCGCAACGAAGAGTAGCCCCCACTCGCCACTACTAGAGAAAGCCCGCGCGCAGTAAGGATGACCCAACACAGCCAAAAATAAATAAAAATAAAATTAATTAATTTTTTTAAAAAAAGAAAGAACAAAGACCAACTTCTCCAGAAGAAGAGGAAATTCTGCCAGCAGACCATATTGGGCTCAAGCTGCAATGCTTCCCTGGGTCTCCAGCCTCCCGCCTACGCTGCAGATTTTGAACTCACCAGCCTCCACAATCAAGTGCGCCAGTTCCTGAAAATACATCCCTCTCTCCATATACAGCATACGTTGTTTTATTGTACTTCACCTTATGGGGCCTCGCAGATATTGCCACTTTTTACAAATTGAAGGTTTGTAGCAACGCATTCCACAAGGAGTAATGAGTATGCTGCTCTGCAGCTGAGTGTAAGGAAACTGATTTCTTGAGATGGAATCTACTCCTGGTGAAGATGCTGTGAAGATTGTTGACATGACAACAAAGGATTTAGAATACTACGTAAAATTTGTAAGCAGCAGCAGGATTTGAGAGGACTGACTCCAATTCTGAAAGAAGTTCTATGGTGGGTAAAATGCTATCAAATTGCATTTCATGTTACTGAGAAATCGTTCATGAAAGGAAGAGTCAATCCATAGAGCAAACTTCATTGTTGTCTTATTTTAAGAAATTGCTACAGCCACCAATATCAAGGCAAGACCCTCCACCAGCAAAAAGATTACAATTCGCTGGAATATATACATATACACATGTATATATGTTTATGTATACATATAAATGAATCACTTTGCTATACACTTGAAACATTGTAAATCAACTATACTTCAATAAAAAAGCAGAACAAGACAAACAAAGGACTACGACTTGCTGAAGCCTCAGAGGATGGTTCGCATGTTTTAGCAATAAAGTATTTTTATTTTTAAAAAAATATTTATTTGTTTATTTGGCTGCACCAGGTCTTAGTTGTGGCACGCAGGATCTTTAGTTGCAGCATGCGGGCTCTAGTTGCCTGACCAGGGATTAAACCAGGGTCCCCCGCTTTGGGAGCACGGAGTCTTAACCACTGGACCACCAGGAAAGTCCCAATAAAGTATTTTTTAATAAGATTTTTAAAAATTAATTAATTATTTATTTATTAAAAAAAATTTTTGGCTGCGTTGGGTCTTCGTTGC
This sequence comes from Balaenoptera acutorostrata, assembly GCF_949987535.1. Classification (NCBI taxonomy): domain Eukaryota; kingdom Metazoa; phylum Chordata; class Mammalia; order Artiodactyla; family Balaenopteridae; genus Balaenoptera; species Balaenoptera acutorostrata. Next base: position 17,666,408 of record NC_080083.1, on the reverse strand, counting down.
TGTGCGCTGGCTTTCTCTAGTTGCAGCGAGCGGCAGCTACTCTTCATGTGGTGTGCGGGCTTCTCATTGCGGTGGCTTCTCCTGTTGCAGAGCATGGGATCTAGGCGTATGAGCTTCAGTAGTTGCAGCGCATGGGCTCAGTAGTTGTGGCACACAGGCTTAGTTGCTCTGCGGCATGTGGGATCTTCCCCAGCCAGGGCTCGAACCCGTGTCCCCTGCATCGGCAGGTGAATTCTTGACCACTGCACCACCAGGGAAGCCCCTAATAAAGTAATAAGTTAAGGTCTCTACATCGCTTTTTTTAAGACATAATGCTATAGCACACTTAATAGACTACAGTACAGTGTAAACATAACTTTTATATGCACTGGGAAACCAAAAAATTCATGTGACTCACTTTATTGCAATATTTGCTTTATTTTGGTGGTCTAGAACAGAACTCTCAAAATCTCTGAGGTCTGCCTGTATATACACAACCTACTGGTTTTGTTTCTCTGGACTGATAGACCATCATTACTTCCCTAAAGACCCGACCAGCTCTTTATCCTAACCTTGGATGTAGACCTACATTTTAAGAAATAATTTTCTAAAAGAGCCATTGTTCAGCAATGGGTACAGGATTATTAAATAACTAGTTTCATGTCGGTGATAAGTTGGTGGAGTTTTCCCAACTGTACCAAGGATGTAACGGCAGGAAAGAGGCTCACCCTGGGAAAGGTCAGAGTCAGGTTAAACATCAACAAGGATCCTTTCCTCCCTGCTGTGTCACTTCCTGTTTGGCGCAATTTATCCATGTGGTCAGAATCCGCTGTATGCCACCAGGCTCCCCGTGGTTGCCCCATGGGCTGCCCACATCCATTCCCACTAAACCGTATCCAAAATTTCCTTCTGGGGCATTTTCCCTCCCTGATTGTGCATGGGTCATTGTGGTGCTACTCTCCTATGGGAACTCAAGGGGCCAGATCTGCCTCTCCTGGCTCAAGTTCAGCTGCAGCAAGAATGCATGGCTTCAGCCCAGTCAACCAGGTACTTTCTCCGAGGACTCTGAATCTTGAGCAAATGACATGATACTGGGCTTCCCTGGTGGCACAGTGGTTAAGAATCTGCCTGCCAATGCAGGGGACATGGGTTCGAGCCCTGGTCTGGGAAGATCCCACATGCCACGGAGCAACTAAGTCTGTGCACCACAACTACTGAGCCTGCGCTCTAGAGCCCGTGAGCCACAACTACTGAGCCCCCGTGCTGCAACTAATGAAGCTCATGAGTCTAGAGCCCGTGCTCCGCAACAAGAGAAGCCACCACAATGAGAAGCCCGCTCACCTCAACGAAGAGTAGCCCCCGCACCGCAAGTAGATAAAGCCCGCACGGAGCAACAAAGACCCAACACAGCCAAAAAATAATAATAATAATAAAATAAAATAAAAATTTTTAAAAATGACATGATAGAAAGAAAGGTGGGCGCCATCCATTGCAGTCAAGGCGGAAGAGGCATCAATATTTTGAACAGGCTCCCCTGGTTATGAAACAATTTCTGGACTTTCTGTGAACACTGTCCAGCTTCTTGGCCCTCCAGAGGGCTCTTGGTTGCCGATATTTCCAAGTCTGACTCTCAGAGTCTCATGAATTCTGACAGCCCCTGTGAGCCTTTGCTTGAGCTATCCAGAATTGGCTTCTATAATGGACAACCATGACCTCTGACCAATACACATCCTGGGCACTATTTTTGGCTCTATTTCTAACTTAGTGGTAAGTCATTTCACTTCCACGAGCCTCAGTTTCCTCATGTGTAAAATTAGGAAATGGGACTAGATCTGTGTTCTATTGTTCAAATATTTTTCAGCCACAAGAAAAAAAAAAAATTTGTGCGTAAACAAAATCTTCCTGAGGGGAGCAGATAAATCACAAAACTGATCAATGCAGCACTGCTCTGGCTAAAGAATTTCAAAACTCCAGAATCCTGTCCCCTTAGCTCTTTCTCAGTAGCACCCCACTGTGACTTCTGCTCTAATATAATGGGAAAGGATTACACTTCCGGTCTCTCATTGCAACAAAAGACAGGCTGGGTTGACTTCATTAACTCAGGGAGGCATCATGCCTTCAGTTTCTCATTGACAAAGATTTGTTTCCTCTTGAAGAAATGTGCTAAGCACATGCTTATGAAATGTTTAAACACACACACTCACACACACACACACACACACACACACACACATACACAGTCAGTCAATTTAACTGCCAAGTTTTAAGAGCACTCTTTATTGTGGAGAAGACACAACAAAATCACAAAAAGCAAACAGCAAAAAAGTATTAGAGTGGGGATATCGTACTACTCTTTTGAAAGCCTTTGTGAACATAAGTCTTGTCCATTTTAGATGATTTTATTAGGTCTTTGAGGGATAGAATTGAAACTTCCTTCATGATAAATGCATAAATTAGTAGTTTTGTGGGTATAACAAAACGAGTATAACTTTCACCATTAAGATCTTCTGTATTTACAATGGAAAAAAGACAGTCTCTTCAGCAAGTAGTGCTGGGAAAGCTGGACTGCCGTATGTAAATCAATGAAGTTAGAATACACCCTCATACCATACACAAAAATAAATGCAAAATGGCTTAAAGACTTAAAGACATGATACCATAAATCTCCTAGAAGAGAACATAGGCAAAACATTCTCTGACATAAATTGTACCAATGTTTTCTTAGGTCAGTCTCCTAAGGCAATAGAAATAAAAGCAAAAATAAACAAAAGAGACCTGATCAAATGTACAAGCTTTTGTACAGCAAAGGAAATCATAAACAAAATGAAAAGGCAAACTACGGACTGGGAGAAAAATATTTGCAAATGATGTGACTGACAAGGGCTTAATTTCCAAAATATACAAACAGCTCATACAACTCAACAACAAAAAAACAAACAACCCAATCGAAAAAAATGGGCAGAATGGGAATTCCCTGGCAGTCCAGTGGTTAGGACTGCACACTTCCACTGCAGAAGACACAGGTTCAATCCCTGGTCAGGGAACTAAGATCCCACATGCCATGTGGTGCTGGAAAAAAAAGAAAAGAAAAGAAAAATGGGCAGAAGACCTAACAGACATTTATCTAAAGAAAACATACAGATGGCCAATGGGCACATGAAAAAATGCTCACATCACTAATTAATTATTAGAGAAATGCAAATCAAAACTGCAGTGAGGTACCACCTCACACTAGTCAGAAGGGCCATCGTTAAAAAGTCTACAATACTGGAGAGGGTGTGGAGAAAAGGGAACCCTTCTACACTGTTGGTGGGAATGTAAGTTGGTGCAGTCACTATGGAGAACAGTATGGAGGTTCCTCAAAAAGCTAAAAATAGAATGATCCAGCAGTCCCATTCCTGGGCATATATCCCAACAAAACTATAATTTGAAAAGATACGTGCACCCCAGTGTTCACAGCAGCACTATTTACAACAGCCAAGACATGGAAGCAACCTAAATGCCTACTGACAGATGAATGGATAAAGAAGATGTGGTACAGGGACTTCCCTGTGGGTCCAGTGGGTAAGACTCCGAGCTCCCAATGCAGGGGGCCCGGGTTCGATCCCTGGTCGGGGAACTAGAGCCCCTAAGTTGCATGCCACAACTAAGAGTCCACATGCCACAACTAAGAAGTCTGCGTGCCACAACTAAGAGTCTGCAAGCTGCAGCTAAGACCCAGAGCAGCCTAACTAACTAAACAAATAAATACTTAAAAAAAAAAGATGTGGTACATATATACAATGGAATACTACTCAGCCATAAAAAATAATGAAATAATGCCATTTACAGCAACATTGATGGACCTAGAGAATATCATACTAAATGAAGTCAGTCAGAAAAAGGCAAATACCATATGAAATCACTTATATGTGGAATCTAAAATATGACACATGAGACTTCCTGGTGGTCCAGTGGGTAAGACTCTGCGCTCCCAATACAGGAGGCCCGGGTTCTATCCCTGGTCGGGGAACTAGATCCTGCATGCATGCCGCAACTAAGAGTTCACATGCTGCAACTAAGACCTGGTGCAGCCAAAATAAGTAAATAAATAAATAAATATTTAAAATATGACACAAATGAACTTATCTATGAAACAGAAACAGACTCGCAGATATAGAGAACAGACTTGTGGTTGCCAAGGGTGGGGGAGGGATAGATTGGGAGGTTGGGATTAGCAGATGCAAACTATTATATATAGAATGGATAAACAGTAAGATCCTACTGTATAGCGCAGGGAACTATATTCAATATCCTGTGATAAACCATAATGGAGGACTTCCCTGGTGGCACAGTGGTTAAGAATCCGCCTGCCAATGCAGGGGACAGGGGTTCGAGCCCTGGGCCGGGAAGATCCCACATGCCGTGGAGCAACTAAGCCTGTGCGCCACAACTACTGAGCCTGCGCTCTAGAGCCCGCGAGCCACAACTACTGAGCCTGAGAGCCACACCTACTGAAGCCCACGTGCATAGAGCCCATGCTCTGCAACAAGGGAAGCCATCGCAATGAGAAGCCCACGTACTGCAACGAAGACCCAATGCAGCCAAAAATAAATAAATAAATAAATTTATAAAAAACAAAAACCATAATGGAAAAGAATATGAAAAAGAATGTATGTATGTGTATAACTGATTCACTTTGCTGTACAACAGAAATTAACACAACATTGTAAATCAACTATACTTCAATAAAATAAAATTTAAAAAATATTTGGTGTATTTAGGATCATGTGAGAAACTCAACACTATCCCTCCCCTTGGCCTGTTGTACCAGGTTGTGTACTAAGAATTTGCACACACAGTCCGGTTTACTCTCAAACAACTCTCTGGGGAGGTACCATTTCTGAGTCTTATTTTATAGCTGAGGACACTGAGGCTCAGAGAGGTTAACTAATCTACCTAAGCTCACACAGCTAGTAAGTAGCCACTAACTGCATGGCTCCAAAGCTTTTATTGTTTCAAATATGATATTCTACTCATCTAGATAATGCTATGCATCTGGCTCTTTTAAAATGTGGAATAAGTTGACTCTATATTTGTGGTCATTCAGCTTTCTAATCCAGATATGCCTCAAAGGGGAGACCTGGAACTCATGGCCGAAGAAGCACCAGAAACCTCTGGACACCTCTTTTGGGTCCCAAATGCCTTTGCAGGGACACTAGCAGAGTCATTTCTTAAAAAGAGCAATCCTTTTAACCCTGGGCAGTTTTCTTTCCCTATAGTCAGTTAAAATTTCCTCTGGGAAAGCAAACTAATTTTAATAAACCATAATCAAGAAGAGGAATTTGCAACTAAAAAGAGCTTTTTGTGAAAATGAATTCTCTGAATCCTTCTCTGTTACTCTACATATATCATCAAATAGTAACTGAAGATAATTGTGGGATTATAGGATATGGGACATGACCTTCCTCAAACAATTATGACCTTCCTCAAACAATCGCAATTTAAATAAATATTTATTTATCTATTTATTATTTTGGCTGCACCAGGTCTTAGTTGCAGCATGCAGGATCTCTGCTGTGGCATGCGGACTTCTTAGTTGTGGCATGCATGCGGGATCTAGTTCCCCGACCAGGAATCAAACCCAGGCACCCTGCACTGGGAGCGCAGAGTCTTACCCACTGGTCCACCAAGGAAGTCCCAACAATCCTAATTTTTAATTCTTGGTTATCAGCCACTTTGTCTATGCTGGTTGTTCCCATTTCTAGTAATGATGGTTCTCTGTAGATAATCTAAAGAGTATTCATCCCAATGGAGTTCACCACTATTTGCACATCAGTGTTTTATCATTAAATGAGATAATACATATCTAGGTGCTGGTCCTGCATATGCCACCATGTAACTGAATGACCTTGGATAAGTCACATAAACTCATTGGGCCTTACCTTTTTTTAAAAAATTAACTAATTAATTAATTAATTAATTTTTGGCTGCGTTGGGCCTTCATTGTTGCACGTAGGCTTTCTCTAGTTATGGCGAGCAGGGGCTACTCTTCATTGTGGTGTGCAGGCTTCTCATTGCGGTGGCTTCTCTTGTTGCGGAGCACGGGCTCTAGGCTTGCAGGCTTCAGTAGTTGTGGTGCACGGGCTCAGTAGTTGCGGCTCGCGGGCTCTAGAGCTCAGGCTCAGTAGTTGTAGCACACAGGCTTAGTTGTTCCGTGGCATGTAGGATCTTCCCGGACCAGGGCTCAAACCCGTGTCCCCTGCATTGGCAGATGGATTCTTAACCACTGCACCAACAGGGAAGTCCCTCCTTACTTTCTTTATCTCAAAAAATGAGGGATTTAGATGAAACACTTTATACTTCAACTCTAATTCTAATTTTGCTGGTTGCTTTAAAGGACCTGAGAGCCATGCAATCCCAAATGTGTCCAGGAGAGGTCAGAAGAAGTCACTAAAAGCTCTGAGGTCTACATTAATCCTAGTTACCAGTGTAAATACAGTTTTACAGAGTCCCTATTCTGTTATTTACCTGATTTTTAAGGTTGGGCCAGACATAAAGGCAGGTATTTTTCTTAAAGGATTAAAGCAGAGATGCATTGTCTGCTTTGGGCCTCTTTATCAAATGTAAAACCATTTCCCAAAGGGTGAGCAAAGGTAAATTGCCTGACAGAGGTGATACAAAGGTATACTTAGAGTTAATATAAATAGTAAGCTTGCTACAGAAAATTCCATTCATCAAAAATCTTTCTTTATAACAAAGGATTCCTAACCCTACTTAATGACCTATTTACTTTGAAAAATTTTTACCTCAGTAAAACTCTTCCTTTTTTTTTTGTTTTTTTTGGCCACGCAGTTTGTGGGATATTAGTTCCACCACCAGGGATCCAACCCGCGACCTCAGCAGTGAAAGCGCTGCATCCTAACTACTGGACCGCCAGGGAATTCCCAAAAATTCTTTTCTTCTCCAGCTTTATTGAGATATAATTGACAGATAACATTGTGTAAGTTTAAGATGTACCACTTAATGAACTGATATATGTATATTGTGAGAAATGATCACCACAATAAGATTAGTTAATGCAACCATCACCTCTCATAGTTAAAATCTGAAAAATTCTCACAGTGAGGTTGGACCCCATCAGAAAAATTATTCGGGAAATACACCATTACAGAGATGGAGACTTCTAATAAATATTTAAATATGATAAGCATTGCTTTTTTAGGTAGAAACTGGAGGACTGGTTTAAATGTGAATTGAGGCGAAGGAGTTGGGAGTTAAAGAAAGCCCTGTGGCCAGGTCAAACCCATCCCAGCTGTTTAAAGAAAATGCCTATACTTAGGCAGAATTAGGTGGTTAAAGATTTGAGCTCTGGGTAAAACAGATCTACGTTTGAACCTTGTTAAAGTTACTTAACCTCCCTAGAGATAAACTCCTCAGTAGACTTATCTGTAAAGTGAAGATAGTGATAAAGCCTCCTAAGATTGTTCCGAGGATTAAATGAGATAATACATGTGAAGAATTTAGCAAAGCATCTGCCACCTACCACGTGATCACTAGGAGAGAGCTATTGCCATCATATGTTATTGGTGAGGAGTTACTGTTTTTAGTAAAAAACAAACAAGGAAGAAAATCACATGCCTTTTTCTTTTCTTGTTTTTTTTTTTTTTAATGTGTTTTCATTTTTCTTTTTCTTTTTTTTAACCATGTCTTTTTCTAAACCTTTTATCTTGACTATCCCAGACCAGGTTCAATGTCTGCTGTGTGATGCAGCCATCGCAGCTGACAGACCCTGACCTGGCCACCTGGCCTGTCGACTGGTACCACCACCCCCGTCTTGGGCACCTCTGAAGTCCAGCAGAGGCAACTGGATGCCCAATGCCCATCACACCTCCTGCCAGCCCATCAGCAACAGTCGGAGACCTTCTCCCTATGGACAGGGACATTTCCCCCTCCCAAACCTCACCTGCAAGGGCGACGTTTGCGATGGGCCTCCAGCTCTCGGCTCAGCGGCAAGCTCTTCCTCCCGATTCTCCACCTTTGGCCTCTGGGCCTTTATTTTTTATCTAATGCAGCACTTAGTTTTTCCTTAATGCAGCACTCAGTTTGCTGATTGTCATTACTATTTTTCTCCTGCTATGCCAGGCTTTTCCAGGGTGAGGCCTGTGCCCGTCTCTCCCACCGTCATAGACCCGTGGGCCAGCCACGGAGGATGCACTGCGTTACGAGGAGAGCCAAGAGCAGGGGCCCAAGAAGAGCAGGGAGCCCAGGGTATGTCCCGAGGAGAGAGAAGCTGTGTCGTGCCGTGCTTCTAGGGTGAAGTGTACAAACAGTGCAGTGAGCAGGGCCAGGGCAGGGTGTGGGTTCCTGAGAAGTTGAGAGGGGGTGAGCAGGGGGCGTGATTACACAGAACCCTCCAGACCAGATATGGTGTGGGTGTGCAACGCCTGGCAGAGACAGGGGTCAAACAGGGATGGGCAGAGACAGAACCTGCTACAATCTGCCCACATTCCAGAGACCATTCCAAGGACCAGTAGCCGAGGGACCTCCCAGTGACTCAGGTTCAAAACTGAAGATTAAAAGCAAGACAGTTGCTTCCTTACGTTGACCGTAGCTCAGAACTCCTTGGAAAGGGTTTTAAATCTTAGGGTTTCTGTTTGCTCAAAATGAAAAGAAAGTGGGAGGAAGTACTGATTCAAAGAGAAATGTTCTGCTTCCGTCTGAAGGTAACTGAATCCTGACCCTGACTCTGGCAACTGTCTTGCTGAGACCCAGCCAAGCTCTATGCTCCTCTGGCCTTGCTTTTGGTGCCTGTACCAGAGCTCCGGAGTAACGATGGCAAGCCCCCGCCTTGAGGAATGGGGGAAGCAGTGAGAGTAATTTGTGATTGCTGGTATGTGATGCCCACGTACCTCAAACACAGCATGGGAGACACGCAGTTGTCATGTGATTTAAAATGTTTTTATAAAACTAAGAAAAGATACTTCACACCCAGTAGGATGTGAACTATCCAAAAAATCCCAGAAAATAACAAGTGTTGGTGAGGATGTGGAGAAATTGGACCCCTTGTGCACTTTTGGTGGGACTGTAAAAGGGTGCAGATGTTGCAGAAAACAGTAGGGAGGTTCCTCAAAAAATTAAAAATAGAACTACCATATGATCTGGCAATTCCTCTTGGGGGTATATACTTGAAAGAATTGAAAACAGGGTCTTGAAGAGATATTTGTACATCCACGTTCACAGCAGCATGCTTCACAATAGCCAAAGTGTGCTCATCTATGGATGAATAATAAACAAAATGTGGTATAGACATACAATGGAATATTATTCAGCCTTGAAAAGGAGGGAAATTCTGACACATGCTACAACATGGATGAAATTGGAGGACATTATGCTAAGTGAAATAAGCCAGGGACTTCCTTGGTGGTCCAGTGGTTAAGACACTGCGCTTCCATTGCTGGGGGGCACGGGTTCCATCCCTGGTCAGGGAACTAAGATCCCACATGCCTTGTGGCTTGGCCAAAAAAAAAAAAAAGTGTAATAAGCCAGTCATGAAAGGACAAATACCATATAATTCCATTTATATGAGATACTTAGGGTAGTTAAATTCATAGAGATCGAAAGTAGAATGGTAGTAGCCAGGGGCTGGGAGGAGGGGGGTATATAGAGTTACAGTTTAATGGATGGAGAGTTTCAGTTTTACAAGATGACGGTAGTTGTGGGGGTGGATGGTGGTGATGGCTGCCCAACACGTGAATATACTCCTGAACTGCAAATTTAAAAGTGGTTAAGATGGTCAATTTTATGTTATGTATATTTTTCTACAATTAAAAAAAAATTGGATAACTAATAAGAACATGCTGGGACTTCCCTGGTGGTGCAGTGGTTGAGAATCCGCCTGCCAATGCAGAGGACACGGGTTCGAGCCCTGGTCCGGGAAGATCCCACATGCCGCGGAGCAACTAAACCCGCGCGCCGCAACTACTGAGCCTGCACTCTAGAGCCCGCGAGCCACAACTACTGAGCCTGTGCTCTAGAGCCCGCGAGCCACAACTACTGAGGCCGTGTGCCACAACTACTGAACCCCACATGCCTAGAGCCCATGCTCCACAACAAGAGAAGCCACTGCAATGAGAAGCCCACGCACTGCAATGAAGAGTAGCCCCCACTCACCACAACCAGAGAAAGCCTGCACGCAGCAATGAAGACCCAACGCAGCCAAGAATTAAATTAAATCTTTAAAAAAAGATACATTGAAGTAAATGAAAATAAAACATACCAAAAATTTTTTTAAAAAAAGAACCTGCTGTATAAAATAAATAAATAAAATAAAATTCAAATTTAAAAAATTGGCAAAAAGAAAAAAATTTAGCATATGTTGTTGGAAAAATCTCTTTGGGAAAATGTTAAAGTAAATAATGAACATGTACACATTGTACTTATAATAAAAGTATGTGGAATGAAACTGAGCAGGACCCTGTGGGGCCTTCCCGGGGACAGACCTTCCCCCCTCCCCTTGTCCCCCGCCTCTTGCTGATGGAAAAGATTTAGCCTCCTAGGCCTTCTCCAAGTTCTAAAGGGCAAATTTAATCAGAGAAGTCAGAACATGCAGAATCAAAGGAAAACAGTCAAGCAAGACAAAATAATAATAGTTTAGCCATAAAAACAAAGTCAACGACCTTTGCTTCCTCCTCAAAGGCTATAGATAATAATCTGAGCCACGTCCTTGAGTTGTCTTGAAGATACTGAACCCCCCCCATCAAGTGGAGGAAGTTAACTGTATGCTGGCCACCAGAATGTAGACCCCAGACCAGAAGGCTGACAATAGAGATTCCTGAAACATCACCCTGTTACCTCACCATCAACCAATCAGAGAACTGTCCACGAGCTGATCACGCATCCTGTGACGCATTCTGTCACACTGTCTTTAAAACCCCTTCCCTGAAAGCCACTGGGGAGTTCGGGTCTTTTGAACATCGTTCTCTTTGCTTGGCGCCACGCAATAAACACTGTACTTTTCTTCACCACAGCCCAGTGTCAGTGCATTGGCTTTGCTGCGCTTCGGGCAAGCAGACCCAAGTATGGTTCAGTAACAGGAACACCATAAGGGCAATAACACTGTTCCTTCCATTTTATAGACAAGGAGAATGAGCCATAGAGAGAATCAGGCAATTTGCCTAATTGTAGACAGCTACTAAATAGCAGGTCCCAGGCATGCATGACTGCAAAGCTGGTGCTCTTAAACTCCTTCTGGGCCTCTTCTCTTACAAGGAATTCCCTGCTTTCCTCATCCTGTTTCAGCAGCACTGGCAACCTTGGGGTTCCCCCCGCAGTCGGGCCTCAGGACATTTGCAGGTGCTGCTCTCTCCACCTGGGATGTGATTCCCCCAGATATCTATCTACACGGCTCCTTCCTCCATCACTCCTTCAGGTCTCTGCCCACCTGTCACCTTATTACAGAGGAGGCCTTCCCCCAACACAGTAAACTAGTATACCTCCTCTCCCTCTCCCTTTCCCCCTCTCTTTCTTGCTGCTCTTTATCCCTTACTGGTTTGATTGTTCTTCACCTGTCTCCCCACTGGGACAGAAGTCCATAAGGTCAGAGGTTTTCTTTTGCCCATGGCTGTATCTTCTGCCTCAATGAATGAGTGAATGAATGGGTGGCTACTGCGATTAGCGTGGCTGATGGGCGGAGCAGAGCCGTAGGGCTCTAGATGCCAAGATTTGAGGGAAAGCCACCTCCAAGCCCACTGATTTAACTGTACAGCAGGGCCCAGTTCCAGAAGCAGTTCAACAGCCAGTAATGACACCCGCCTCCCTCCCTCTTCCCCATTCCACTCTTTATCAGAAGACTGACTCACTCTTCCCCCCACCCCACCCTCAGTAAACACTTTCCCCTTTGGACCTTTTCTGCTCATTGTCTGGATCACAAAGTACTAAAAGTTAGTCTAACTGGGGATGGAAGTGAAGATTCTGGGGTTGGGTGCGGGGTGAAGGTGGGAGAAGAAAAGTCTGTAAACACCACCTGTTTTATCCCTGAACTCCCCATGTGATCCCTCTGGGGGAAGAGAAAACTTCCTTTTGGCTGGTCAACTAGAGCTGACTTTTCAAGACTGGCTCAGACCTCCTTGCCTGCACCCCACCCCCTGCCCCTATTCTATTCCAGGTTAATGCCCCTCCTTGATGGCCCCAGTGTTGTGTTGTCACAGCTCTTTGCTTACTTATTTTTTATTTTTTTGGCTGCGTTGGGCTTTCTCTTGTTGCAGAGCACGGGCTCTAGGAATGCAGGCTTCAGTAGTTGCAGCACACAGGCTCAGTAGTTGCAGCACGTGGGCTTAGTTGCTCTGAGGCATGTGGAATCTTCCTGGACCAGGGATAGAACCCCTGTCCCCTGCATTGGCAGGCAGATTCTTAACCACTGCGCCACCAGGGAAGTCTGTTTTGCTTATTTATTTATCACACCTTTATTGTCTCCTCTGCTCCAAACTGAAGGGCTTGCCTTTCTTCCTGGGGCCTCAGGGCCGTCACAGCCTCTTGCAGATGGCAAGTTCTCAAAGGATTGTTTGTTGATGAAATAAAAGGGGAGATGGGAAGGTGACCGACTTCACATTTTGAGGGCCAGCACTACACATTATAAATTGGTGCTGTGGTTTTCTCCTATGTCTTCTCTAGCTACCAATACCAGTGCCAGCCCAGAGTCCCAGAGGTCACTGAGATTTATTTGGGATATATATCTAACTCAAGACAAATGGTGCTTTACCTGCAAAACCAGTGTTGCTGATAGCAGGTTAATTCCGAATTAGCCCAGGGGGTAAAGCACCAGCATCTGGGTCCTCTCCCTCCTTCCTTCCCTCCAGCCCAGTGGTTATTGTTGAACCATCTTCCCCAGGCTAACTCCGCAGTGGGGGAGGTGAGGAGTTAGAGTTTAAAGAGGGAGGGGTGGTGGGGAAGCCCTGAGGGTGGGTGAGCCCCACTGGAAACCCCAGCCAGAGACTGATGACTCATCTTTCTGCCAGTTCCCTCTGGCTCCCTGGGAAGGAGGGCCCCTGGCTGGGACAGTTCAGGAATGGTCTCAGTCACATTCAGAAAGAACTTGAATAACTCTCTGTTGCTGTTTTCCAGGTTTTGTTTTCACCCCACCTGCAGAACTGGTCCACCTTCATTCCTGGCCCCGCCAAACTGACAGGAGAGCAGTGACTCAGTGACCATCCCCTCATCAAGCAGCTTCCTCACCAGACGGACTGCCATTCTGATGCCTTGTGTGTGTGTGTAGGGCGGGGAGGTGGGGGGGGGGGTGGCGATGGGGGGCTGCTGTGGGTGGCTTTAGGCAGCACCTACACTTTGAAACCCCTGGTCGAGACTGGAGCCAGCTTTGCCAAACTTGCCGGGCATCCCCTGGAGGTTCTGATTAGGTAGATCTGGGGATGCCCTGAAATCTACATTGGAAGCCCTCAGATGATTTCATAACCTCAGATGATTTTCATAATGAAAATCAAACTCATTAGCATCTGGCCCCTTCCTACCTGCTGGGCCTAATTTCCTGAGCCTGGCCCTGTGCTATCTGTGGTTAGCTCTGCCTACGACACCCTCAGCATCCATGTGGGGAGCTCTCCATCCATCGAGTCAACCGAGGCTGGGTTTCCAGCCTCAGAAGTCTTTTTCTATCACCCTTATCACCTTTGCAGAGTTAGGTGTGTTCTCTTCTGCTCCCACAGCTCTGTGTGTGTTTCCCACTTGGAGCCTATGGTGGACACTCTGTAGGTTGGACCCAAAGCCCTTCCAACTTTCTCTTTCCTTGGTTTACTCCTTCATTGAAAACACACCTTCTCACCTCCCTTGCACTTGAAAGCTACAAGACATCTCTGGCCAGTGTTGAATAAGCATAGGTCCACTAGGGTTTCTGGAAAGCTTCAGCTTTCATGGTCCCAGGACTGCACCTTTCTTCTTCCGACGTGGCTGCAGTGGCTGGATCTGTCATCTTGGCACTTGGAGTGAAAGGCCAAGGGAATCAGAGCCTTCCACCCTTGCACTCTGGGGCCGCTGGGCCACCAGCAACACCCCACTTCCAGACTGCTTACGGGGGTGGGGCGTGGTCAACCCTTATTTATGAATAAACCAACCTCTATTGATGAATAAAGTAATAGTTGGCCTTTCTTTGGTTCTAAGTAGAATTGTTACCAAGGCTGTAGCCCCAGAGTCCTACCCCTGCCGTGTCCTCAAATGGAAACCAACAGCTCTTATCTAAGTTTCAGGAGGAAGCTGCAAAGATTAAAAAACAAGAACCAAAAAAAAAAAAAAAAAAAACAAGAACCAGTTATAACCATCTAGGCCCAAGGTGGCACAAGATTTGACTTCCAGTAGACCTTGAGCCTCATTATAAGCTCATTGTAATACATTAACTAAATGACACACCCACCAGTGCCATGACAGTTGACAATTGCCATGACAACAATCAGAAAAGCCCAAACAAGGACTGAAGGGAGTGTTGCATCAATTCCAGGTCCAAACCACACCACTGTTTTCGGATGTCATGAATAATCCTCCCACTCTTTCCAATTCCCTCCCTTTTACCTCAACCCTCCTATATATTTGGTGTCTCTGCCTGAATTGGGTTGGGAAGTTTTGATTTGCAAACAAGCCTCCCTCTTCTCCGTTCTTTGACCATTGAATAAAGCTTGTGCTGCTCCAATAAAGCTTGTGCTGTTCCAGTCTCAGCACGGGTTTTGTTATTGGCTGCGCGAATCCACTTTGGAAAGAGAACCTCCCTGGTCGAGACAAGGAGTCTTGGCCCAGGCTAGGACCCCGGGGCAGGTCCAGTCAACCAATTTGGTAACAGAATGAGTTCACTAAGTGATACACAGCGAAGGTGCCTGCTTTCCCTGGGACAGCCTCAGTTCATACCTGTTTTCAGGATGAAATTACTAAATTGCACCCCTTTCACTCTCGAAAGTGTTCTGGCTTGAATTGTAAATTACCCTTTGCATTTTTCTTTTTGCATTAGATGTATTTCATTCCAACTTTTATTAAACTAAATGCAAAACTTCGTAAGTATTAATTAATCTACCCAGACTCCCTCAAATGAAAATAAGGGCCATGGTCATGGTGTTGCAGCTAAAGCCTGGGAAAATGAGATGCAACTTATAGCTCAGGAAATGTTGGCCATCACTGGTGAGACCCATGTTAGCCCCAGAGAAAACAGGTAAAATCCTTAACATATAAAAAAATCTTGGCTTGAACTTGATATACAAATGTTTTCTTCTCTGTTCTCACTTTAATATCAGAGTTCAACAGTAAAACTTCCTGTTTTAAATTATCCCATTTATCTCATATCCTCTTGTATTTTGCTAGACTGACCTCACAGAGGGCAGGGATATTTGCTTGTCAGGTTTCATGCTGCCATAGACTCAGTGCTCAGAGAACATTTGTACGAAGAACTGGATCCCTCCGACAATGTCTCAGAATCTGAGCTTCTAAGATTACACAGGTGGTCTTTAACTTATTTCAAGGCATTTAGGATCAGAAAAAGGTTTTCATGTTAAACATGTCTGCAGAAGCCCAAGTGCTCCTCAGAAATACTTGGATTTGTAACTGAATTGGATTCCTAAGTTTTCCCCATCACTAAAAATCTGATTCCATGAAATCCCCCGTGAACATCACCCCAGATATCATCTAGGACAGTAACACTGACCTTTTAAAGACCCTCTGCCTCTAAATAGCAGAGACACTGACAGTCCCACAAAAAGTAGTATAACCTGATGTTCTGGTGAGGGTCCCATGATCACACCATTAGTCTGAGGGTCCTAGGAGATGAGAATCCAGCTGTCTTACCAACAAGCCATGGGAACTGCTCATAATCTGAGTTGCTGATTTATACAGTTGATCAGTATCACTTACCAATCTAAAATACTTTCAGTGGCTTCTCACTGTGTCTGGGATAAAGTCCAGGGATTCAAGTTTCCAGGATGCTTCAGGAGCCTTAAATGACCTATCCCATCCCTTCAGGCTGATGTCCACCAATTCCACCTTCCTTGCATTTTCTCACAAGCCCCACACCTTATTAATTGTCCCTCTACTTGGAATGCCTTCCCTCACCTGACTAGCTCCTACTCATCCGTCAGAAGCCACCTCCTCTGGGAGGCCTTCCCAGGTTGAAGAGAGGTGAGCGACAACCCCTAACCAGACAGAGAAATCAGAATGCCCCCAAATGGGGGGTTGAACAAATACACTATTGTGTAAAATGAAATAAAAATGGAGATGTGAGTTTTCTTATTTCTCTATTAAGCAGTTTAAAAATACTGTAACTACATTATGTTCATGGTCAAATACTCAAAGAGTGTACAGTGAAGACTTAATCTCTCACTTCCTCCTGGCTCCAGTCTTCCCTGAGGCCCCCACTGCTGTCAGTTTCTTGGGTGGTCTTCCAGAGATGTTCCACATATACATAGGTATATAAAAGTCGAAGTGAGAGAGGTAAGAGGGGACATGAAATCCATTTAAGACATGGTTCCTGCTCCTGAGAAACTCACAGCCTTCTTGGGACGGTAAGTCAGTCCCAACCCATTAGCTGGCAGCATGGAGCAGTATGTGGGAACCTGTATGGTCCTCACTCAAGGCCACTCAGAGCCAGGATTCAAGCCCCAAGCCCGGGCTGATTTCATAAACCATCACCATCCGTAAGTAAAGACAATGCCCCCCATAAGTAGAATGAAGACACGCTTCCCAGACCCAGTCCCTATAAATAGCTTGAATACACATATTTTAATCCTTGTTTTGTAGAGTTCCAGCTCTTGGGCTTTTAAAGCTGGGATACAGCTGAGTCTGGGGTTGGAAACCAGGACTGGCATGGGGCGATAAAATTAACCATGCGTCAAGATTTTTGCTTGAACTATAATTACAAGTTATTACAGGAAAAACAAAAATACTCTATTAAGTGGAGCCACTGTGATGAAACTTAGGCTCCAAGAACAGGAACCATGTGGAAATGTGGCATCTTTTGACCTGCATCTTCACTTAGACCATCTGATAAATGAGGAAACCCATGGAAGGAAAATGACTTGCCTAAGGTCACCGGGTTAGTTTTGACAAAATGAAGACTAAAGCATGTGGTTCCAACTCTGGGTTGAGTGCAGTTTCCACAGCACGGCCTCCCCCAACACAAAAGAACAATGTGAGTACGTTGATATCCTTCCCTGACACGCAGTCTGGGTCCCTTCTCTTACTTCAAGTGGGAACTGATGAGAAAGTCAGGCTTGGAAGGTCAGGTCAGGGACTCAACTACTACCGACTGTCATGGTTCCCAGCTGGAATCCATAGAAATGGAATGACTGAATTAAGCAGAAAATGTCTCAAAAGGTTAATGCGCAGTTCACAGAACCATCCAGATGCTTGAGAACCAGGCTCCAAGCTACACAGTCAGAAACATCACCCCAGATAGAAGCTTCATGTGTGCCATGCCCCCGCAGCACCAGGAATCCAGATCTGCTACACTCTCCCCCACTGAAACATAGGAAGTGCTAGGGGCCAAAAAAAAAAGGAGAGAGAGAGAGAGAGAGAGAGGGAGAGAGAAATGTCCTTCAGCTACTTGAGCTGGTGCACAAGGAAGACAGGCCCTGGAGCTGGCGGCTGGGGAGAGGAGAGCCCTCGGCAGGGACAGGGGGCAGGTGGGTCTAGCCAAAAAGTGCAATTTGACTTCGTGGTACAGAAACGTGGTGTGAGAGGCATAACTCCACCGTCCCCAACACCCCAGGACAGGAGTTGCCAAATGCAAGTCACATGCTGGGGGAAATTGCAAACACAGGAAGGGAAATTGAGCAATCCCAAGGAGAAATGAAGTCCAGAATATGTTCCGGGAGGAAGGGAAGGTTCATTTCTCCCAACCTTGGTTGAGAGATCATTTGATGGGGGAGGAGGAGGAAGAGGCTAAATGCATGACAAACACTCGCTTTCTTTGAATGCCAGGCAGGAGCTGGACTGTAGTTGACAAATCTCCTGTAATATGGAGAAGAGTATCAACCTCTAGGAAGAAAGGGAAATGGTACAACCTTGATAAGGGGTCGGGGAAAGATTCCTTTCCACTTGTCACACCCTCCTGGCTTCTCTCCCTCTCACAAACCTCTCTTAGAAGGAGGAGGTGGCAGGCCGTGGAGGGCTGCCTAAGCCCCGCCTCCTGCTTTCCTTCCAGTGGAGTCTCCCGCCAGCTGGCCAGCTGCAAGCACAGCTGTAAAGGAGCCAGCCCTGGAGCGAGGCTCAGGGCTTTCAGCATTTCTGACCAGGTGCCGGGGTGGGGGTGGGGGATGCAGTGGGGTGGGTGGTGGTCTAATTCTGGGGATGGTATTAGCAAGTTGGTCATTGCCTAGTTCACCTAAATCTACATCACTAAATCAAGATACCTCGATTTTAGACTTGGTCAGTTCTCTGGAATTCAATTTATACAGAGTCACAGAAATTCACTGATAGCGTTGAAAGAAGTCTTTAAATTTGTTTCTCATTCTGGACCACACTGCCAGCAAGGCACTTCAAATTAAATATTTAAAATATAAATTTCTAATTGTCTTCCAAGCGTGGCACAATTATAGCTCATTTTCTGTATACCTGTATCAGTATAGAGAGTTAAAATAATTTGGTAAATGGCAACATTAAAAATAGGCTGCAGGGCTTCCCTGGTGGCACAGTGGTTAGGAATCCGCCTGCCAGTGCAGGGGATACGGGTTCGAGTCCTGGTCCAGGAAGATCCCACACGCCACGGAGCGACTAAGCCCACGTGCTGCAACTACTGAGCCCGCACGCCACAACTACTGAAACCTGCATGCGTACAGGCCATGCTCTGCAGCAAGAGAAGCCACCGCAATAAGAAGCCCGCTCACCGCAACAAAGAGTAGCCCCCGCTCGCAGCAACTAGAGAAAGCCTGCGTGCAGCAACGAAGACCCAATGCAGCCAAAAATAAATAAAATTAAAAAAAAAAATAGGCTGCAATTTTTGTAAGCCAAGGCATCAGGCCCTGCAGGTTGACTAATCTAATACCAATTCCCAATTCCCTTCTCCTTGGCCTCTTCCATCATGTAGTCTGGGTGGGGAAATACTCTCTTTCCCAGACCTTCTTGCAGCTGAGAGTGCTACGTGACATAGTTCTGGCCAGTAAAGTAGAAGCTGAAGAACCCTGAGAGCTTCTGGGAAAACTTTTGCTTCCTTGACAAATGGGACCAAAGCTGCTGGTGCTACCCCCATTCACCCTCATTCTTACCTTGAATGAGGCCATGATGCTTGGAACTATAGTGACCATCTTAGGGGTAGGAGGTGGTACATAGGTCCCAAAGCTAGCTTGTTAGAGATGATGAATGAGAAAGACAGAAATTGCTTGGGGTCCAGTGGAACCAATACCAACATCATCTCCGGACTTCTTACTATGCCAGGAAACAAACTCATTTCTTGAACAATAAATCAGGTTTTAGGTAATTGGTAGCCTAAAGCATTTCTGTCTGACACTCCCTGTTTTGGCACTTCTTCATTTTTGAATGTAGAAGAGCTGTCAAATAGTGGAAATGGCTGGACTTCCCTGGTGGCGCAGTGGTTAAGAATCTGCCTGCCAATGCAGGGGACACGGGTTCGAGCCCTGGTCCGGGAAGATCCCACATGCCGCGGAGCAACTAAGCCCATGTGGCACAACTACTGAGCCTGCGCTCTAGAGTGCGTGAGCCACAACTACTGAGCCCTCATGCCACAACTACTGAAGCCTGTGCACCTAGAGCCCGTGCTCTGCAACAAGAGAAGCCACCGCAATGAGAAGCACGCCCACTGCAACGAAGAGTAGCCCCCGCTTACAGCAACTAGAGGAAAGCCCGCGTGCAGCAACAAAGACCCAACACAGCCAAAAAATAAATTAATTAATTAAAAATAAAAATAAGTTAAAAAAAATAATAATAATAAAATAAGTTTAACTAATGTCCAGTCAGTATGCCTTATGAATGCTATAGTTCCCTGGGTATTCTCATCTTCCTGTGCTTAGTATAAAGGAAACAGCTTATCTACACAGAAATCATATCACCATACTTACCATACTTATTACACCATACTTATTTTCCCAATCAAGAAACATTCTTAATGATAAAAAAAAGGACATTTACATACCCAGTTAAATATCTGTCTAATTAGACAAGAAGCCGAAAAACCTGACACTCCAGGTCAATACCAGACACCAGATAAACCCAATCAGATGGCAGTTGCCATATAAGCATAGTTGAATTTAATGTTCAATTGTTAATCCTTTTAGGGTGTTATTGCTCTACCTCAGGGTTTCCCCACATACCTAAGCTCTGCCTCCCCATCCAGGTAAGATCTTTATCTGGCTGGCAGCTAGCTTTGACCCACTCATTGGAGCCCACACTGGCAGTATCTTGGCTGAAACTGGTGGTGAGCTGAATCCTGCGCCCAGGTGTGTTTTGTTGAGTCTGTACTGCCTTTTAGGAAAATGTGAGCTATGTCCAGTTAAACAGAGCAGATGGATTGTAAGAGATTTTCTTATCTTCTTACAGAGACACAACTTAAACATTAGTAAAGGAATTAAAAAAAAAAAAAAGGACTTCCCTGGTGGTCCAGTGGGTAAGACTCCGAGCTCCCAAAGCAGGGGGCCCGGGTTCGATCCCTGGTCAGGGAACTAGATCCCGCATGCCACAACTAAGTCCTGGAGCAGCCTAAATAAATATGTAAATAAATTTTTAAAAAAAAGCCTTAAGCATTAAAAAAAAAAAGCCTAAGAGGTCAAGGCTACAAGGTACAGTACAGGGAAGGTCTGGCTGAGAGTGAAGACAGGGGAATTAACGCAAAATCTGTTAAGACCACCCCCATCCCCAAAATGTAGACTAAATTAATTTAAAGGGCTCCAGGAAGAGGAGAGGGCAAGGACGGAAGCATAGGACTGAACACAGGGGGATCAAATGCTTGACAAACGGTTGGACCCTCAGCTTCCCCTTCTTCCCCATTCTTGTCTGCTCCCAGAACGCCTGTAACTAGGTTGTTACATCTTAGGTAGTATATTAGGGATTTTCCTCTGGGAAACCAAAAAACCCCAGAGAAAAACCCTTTATATGAGGATATTAGGGAGCTTGGTCAGAAAAAAATCATCTCCTTCCCCATCAGGCTAAGGAGCCACCTTCAGTGAACAAAGCCTGTTCCCACATGTAGTTTCCAGTGAGACTTTTAAAGCCTCATTTTTAAATATAAGCAGGGAACCAGTGCGCACCAGACGTTTTTAGACACCTCAAGCTGTAAAGGAGAAAAGGCAAACAAAATGAAGGGGAAAAAAGAGAAAAAAGGATCTCTGAAGAACAGAGACAACATAGAAAAGAGACCAATAATTAAAAGTTTTAATTAATATCTCAGCTAGGTAAGGGAAGATCTTATAATCATACAATGAGATTAGGAAACTCCAAAAAAGGAACAGAGAACAGGTAAAAGTCCTTGAAAATTGACCATATGATGGAGAAATAAAACAGTCCAAAGAATAATTTGAAGTGAAATCAAGAAAATCTTCCAGAAGGTAGAACAACAACAACAAAAAAGAGATGAAAAAGAGGAAAGAAAAGACATTTAAGGAACAAATCCAAATATCCCAAAGCTCCCTCCATCCCCTGAAGTACACCGGGAGAACACTGACCATGGACTTTGGGGACAGGGACACTTGGACCTTTCTAGTCCTCCTCAAAATGGGACCATTCAGAGCTGTGGTGGCCTGTGCATCATAGTAGGGAGAGGGGCAGCAGTGACCAGAGATCCTAGAAGTCACCTTCAATTATGGAGATCACATTCTAAGCCTCATTTTAAAAATTATTATTTAAATATTATCAGTTTATTTTTTTATATAGGTACTACATTAAATATTCAAAAGGTTCAAAGTGAAAAGTCTCTTTCCCACTCCCATCCCCTAGCCCTCCAGTCCCCTAACTGGATTCCATATCCCCCAGTTTCCAGGAACATTTTCCTATAAGTCCATATTTTCTCCAAATACCACTGGGTTTGTATAAATAGTCTTGTTCAAGGTATCTTGAGCTTTCACAAACTCTCCCCTCAAAGTACTGCCAGCTTCTGCCCACTGCCCTGTTCCAAAGCACTTCCACATTTTTAGATATTTGTTATAGCAGCCCCCAAATCTATATTAGTTATCTAATGCTGCATAACAAATTAACCCAAAACTTAGCAGTTAAAAAAAAAACAGTAAATATTTATTAGTTCATGTACTTTCAGTGGGTCAGGAATTTGGGCACATCTTAGCTGCTGGTTCTGTCTCTGGGTCTCTCATGAAGCCATAGTCAAATGTCAGCTGGGGCTGCAGTCATCTGAAAGCCTAACTGGAGCTGGAGGATCCTCTTCCAAGATGGGTCACTCCCATGGTTGTTGGCAGGAGGCCTCAGTTCTTCTCTACCTGGGCCTCTCCATAGGGCAGCTTGAGTATCCTTATGACATGTCAATGAATTATCCAAGAGAGAAGACGACAGAATCCACAATGTCTTATGCCCTAGTCTTGGAAGTCACACACCATCATAACTGTGATGTCCTATTGGTGTGACTAACAAGTCAGCCCAAAATAGCCCATACAGGATGTGACTACCAGAAGGCTAGAAGCCGGGGGGGATCTTGGAGTCTGACAATCATACCTTCCCCAGAAGCAAACAATGTCACTAGCCTCTTATATGCCCTTTCAGAGTTATTTTATTCAGAAACAAGCAATTAAAAATATATGTATCTTTTCTTCCCTCCTTTAGACAAATGGTAGAATACTACATATACCATTCTGTACCTTGCTTTTCTCACTTAAAAATACATCATGGTGATCATTCCATATTATTATTTAATGCATGCTTACTTCTTTTTTTTTATAAATGTATTTATTTTTATTTTTATTTATTTTTGGCTGCGTTGAATCTTTGTTGCTGAGCGCAGGCTTTCTCTAGTTGTGGCGAGGGGGGCTACTCTTCGTTGCGGTGCGTGGGCTTCTCATTGCGGTGGCTTCTCTTGTTGCGGAGCATGGGATCTAGGTGCGCGGGCTTCGGTAGTTGTGGCACTTGGGCTCAGTAGTTGTGGCTTGCGGGCTCTAGAGCATAGGCTCAGTAGTTGTGGCGCACGGCCTTAGTTGCTCCGCGGCATGTGGGATCTTCCTGGACCAGGGTTCGAACCTGTGTTCCCTGCATTGGCAGGCGGATTCTTAACCACTACGCCACCAGGGAAGCCCGCAAGCCTACTTCTTTTTCACATCTGTATAGTGTCCCACTGTATAAATGAAGGATAATTAATTAAACCAGTCCACTACTGTGGGATGTATAAGCTAGTTGGAATGTTTTTTTTTTTTTTTTAAGAGCAGAACCTGGCTCACATACTTCTAGTCATACAACTTTAGTCAAGTTACTTAACCTCTTTGAACTTGAGTTCCGTCATTTGTAAAACAGGAATTGAAAAAGTCCCTCCTTCACACCTCACAGGGTCAGTGGAAGAATTAAATGAGATCAGTAGGTAGAGCAAATAGCACAGAGTCTTCACTGGGCAGCGCTTGGTCGTGTGTGTTGTCTTCCTTTTCACTGTAATGAGCCCCCAGAGCCTGTCCCTGCCCTGGGGAAGTGCTTTCCTATTTCCAGTCCCACACACTGGTATCTGGCTTCATTCACCTCCTGGTTCAGCAACAGCAGGTTCAACTGGAAGAAAGGACTCCAGCGTGCTCTCCAAGGGAGCCTGTAGGGGGCTCTCTGACTGCTTCTCACGCCCTTGTATTGTCACACGTTTGCCGCAGGGCCAGCCCCGGCTGTTTGCCTCCCCAACACTGACCTAGCTGGCAAGGACTGCAGAGAGAAGTCGGGCCCGAGGCCTGGCACATCCTACGGATGTTACCGCAGAGCAAACACGAGTTTGCTGGCTGGGTGGATCCCAGTCAACAGGGAGATAAACGGATTAAAGACAAACAGGTGAGAACTCCCTGCCAAGGAAGCAGGAAGAAGGCGGGCTGCTGCCTCTGTCTGGGGTTGGTTTATCACCTATCTATCTATCTATCTATCTATCTATCTAATAAATAAAACAGCTTTAATGACATATTCATATGCCATGCAATTCACCCATTTGAAGTGTACAACTCAGTGGTTTTTACTATATTCAAGAATTGTGGGGAATTCCCTGGCGGTCCAGTGCTTAGGGCTACGTGCTTTCACTGCTGAAGGCCTGGTTTCGATCCCTGGTCAGGGAACTAAGATCCTGCAAGCTTCGAAGCATGGCCAAAAAAAAAAAAAAAAAAAAAAAAAATTGTGCAACCACTGTAACAATGTCATCATCCAAAAAAGAAACACGATGCCCACCAGCAGTCACTCCCCCCTTCCCATCCCCACCCCTCCACTCCCAGGCAACTGCTAATGTACTTCCTGTCTCTATGAATTTGCCTATTCTGAAAAATCTCATATAAATAGAATCCTATAATATGCAGTTTCATGATGTTTTCAAGGTTCATCCATATTGTAGCATGAATCACTGCTTTATTCCTTGTTATTGCCAAATAATATTCCTTTCTATGCAGGTACTACATTTTGTTTATCCGTTCATCAGTTGATGGGCTTTGGGGCTGTTTCTACTTTTTGGCTATTATGAATAATGCTGCTATGAACATTCATGTACAAGTTTTTGTGTGGACATATGTTTTCCTTTCTCTTGGGTATATATCTAGGAGTGGAATTGCTGGTTCATATGGTAACTCTATGTTTAACTTTTGGAGGAATTCCAAACTATTTTCCAAAGTGGCTGTACCATTTTACATTCCCACCAATAGTATATGAGTGCTCCAATTTCTCCACATCCTCACCAACACTTGTTATTATCTGTTTTTTCTATTATAGCCCTCCTAGTGAGTATGAAATAGTATCTCATTGTAGTTTTGATTTGGATTTCCTTGATGAATAATAATGTTGAGCAGCTTTTCATGCACTTATTAGCCATTTGTATATCTTTTTTGGAGAAATGTCTATTCAGAGCCTTTATCCACTTTTAACTGGGTATTTTTTTTTTAAATTGTAGATTGTTAGAGTTCTTTACATATTCTAGTGGGGGGCTCTTATTTTAATCTTTTTGAAATTACTGTTTTCTCAGTCATATGCATACTTACACTAGAGCCATAACGTGTTTGAATCCAAAGAATACAAATAGATTGGTTTATCAGGATGTTAAAGTGTTTGCAATCTGGTGCAACATTATGGGAGCCCTAGAGACCCCTGGAATCCAGGAGATCCAACTAGCAACTTTAAAAGAATCTGTTCAATCTCAGTAAAGATATTTCCTTTGTGTGTTTCTGTGCCTTCCTTGAATGGAAGGAAACAGAACTGTTCTACTACCTCAAGTCCACATCCCCAAGGGGAAATGACTCTGCAGGCAACAGCAGAATAGAGGCTATGGGACATTCCACCGTGCAACGGACATCATGATCTAGAAAAACTTTCATTATTTCAGGCCTTCTCATTTCATTTCAATAAACATTTAATGAGGATTTCTTATATGTCACAAATGGAGATACAAAGATGAATAAGTCATGGAGGGAGAAATGGACACAAAGAAAAGATTTTTCAATACTGAGTGAACAGACATTGTCCAAAGCATGCTGGGAGTGTGGAGGAAGGGGCAATTCCCTTTGTCAAGAAGGGGTACTGGTGAGAAGGGAGATTGGGAATTATGGTAGCTTCGCGGAGGAGATGATGTTCAAGCTGGTCTTGAAGAGTGAGTATGAGCTTGTCGGGTGAACAAGGAGAGTTAATAGCATGTGCAAGATCATAGAGGCATAACAGAGCATGGTGAACTCCTCCTGTGCCTTTATAATGAATGGCTTTTGGATGAATCCATGAATTCCTATAGGGGAGTTTGATTCCAGCCCACCTTTAGGTTCAGAGTGGACGTGTTGAACAGAAGGATAGGGCTAGGGAAGAGAGTTCACCCCAGTGCAGGATGGGGCTGTCTGAGAGTTCAGCCTGATTCCTTAGTTTTTAAGGTCCCCGCTGGGTTGGATCCAGCCCATACACAAACTCTCAGATGGAGCACCATTCTATCGCCTGTGAAAAAGTCAGGGAGAGGCGCCTCTAACCGCAGAGAGGGGTGGGTATGGTACCACAAAGGGGATTGGTGAGTGTGGAAGGGAGGGGACTCAGAAGACACACTGTTTGTTCCACACCTCTGTTTGTCCTTACATATAACCTAGTGTCTACAGACTTATAATGAGTAACTAAATCAATGACGTCAAAGCTGGACTCTTGGTGTAAAACAGGTACTTTTCTTCAGTCTTAAGTGCCAAAACACATTCCATTGCCCCTGGACCCTTGTCCTCAGGAAGCTGGTAGGAGGCCAATCACAGTTTTCCAAGAAGCTCCAGGTGAGCTGCCAGCTGGTTGTGAATTTAGTCCCTGCTGCCCTGGTCTGGATTTGACCTGCTGCCCTAGGTGTGTGTTGCAGTGTGACAACCTGGGGTGTCGGTCAGGAAGCTTCCTGATGTAAGCCACTGAAAGCTCAACTCAAAATGGCTTCAACAATAATGAAAAGTATATTCACAGAACAAGAATTCTGGAAGTCAGGTGATTTCAGAGTTGGTGAGCTTACCAGTCAAATTGGGTCATCAAGGACTTAAGTTCTTGCCATTTCATCTTCAGTGTACTGGCCTGTCCCCTTCAATGTCATAGGTCAGCTCCCCTCATGGTCCTAAGATGGCTGCTGCAGCTCCATGCTTCACACTGCAGATATCAATGCCTAGCATTAGAAAACATCTAATTCTCGCCATTCACCTCTCTTTAGGAGCAAAGTCCTCTTTTTCAGGACTTTCCCAAAAGTCCCCAGCAGACTTTCTCTCACATCTTAATGCCTATAATGACTTCACATACCCTTGCCTATCAATGACAGGCAAAGGGAGCAGACTGTGATTTGCTTAGAGTCTGAACAATCAGGATTCAGCCCCTGGGGCTTGAGAGGAGGCCAACCTCCCTTGAAGCTACCACCACTTGATACCCAATTAAAGCTGAAGTCTGTTGGGTAAGCAATTAACAATGCTTGCCACACACAGGTCTCTGGTGGGCATTGCACATACTTTATAGGCTTTTTGAGGAGGACAAATTCTTCCACTGGAGATTTTATCTGCATAAAGTAAATCTATTTTACTTCTACGAGTTCTGTTTTGTTCATTTTCAACAGCTCTTGCTCCTTACTCAGACTTTTAAGTGTCCCATTTTGAATGTCCCAGCTCTGATAATGTCAATATCAGGTGTTTTCACGAGTCTGATTCTGCATTTGTGCCCTGTAGGCTACCATTTGTGATGCCTTGTTTCCTTATGTGTTTATTGATTTTTCCCAATTTTCTTCTAATTTATCTATAGAAATTCTTTGAGCCCAAACCTAAAATGGGTTCTTTCAGAAAGAATCTGTGCTTGTTTCTATCAGGCACCGGAGAACACTGCCAAAGACCTCAGTTCGAGGTTTTAAAGTTCAGGGTGCATCCCTGGGTGAGAACCAGCTTGGGTTTCAGATTTCTTGTGGGTGGGCTTAGGGAAGGAGTTCCCCACTGTTCTCAGTGCCAAGATTTAAGACAGGCTATGTTCCTTGTAGACTGCTGGGGGCGGGGTGGCATTTTTAATTCATCTTTACCATGAGGGTGTGGACCTTTGGGACCCCGTATTTGTGAGGGGCTCCCTTACTAAAATCCTCACATTCTGCAGGCTCCAGAGCCTCGCTAGGTCATGAAGTCAGTCAAGTTCACCAGATCTGGCAAAGCCCTCAGGGTCAAAGCTGCCTTCAGTGCTCTTCTCTGCTCCTAGCCTGAGGATTTCTAGCTTTCTGGACAGTTCACAGATACTTTCCAGACGATACTGTTACTATTTCATTGTGGTAATTGACTGCTCAGTGGGAGAGTCAGTAGTTAGCTAGTCTGCCATATTACCAGACATGCAAGCTATTTTTCTAATTCTAAACACATATTCATCAGTTAACGAAAACTGTGATAGAAAGATTTAAGGTGAAGGAGCCCTTTGGAAAACTCCATTTTCTCTTTTTAAAAATGTGTATTTTTAACAGGCAATTGGTCCGCATAGTACAACACTCAAAAGGTACCATAGGACATTTAGTCTATTTGGACATTAAAGTTTCCTTCCCACCATCCCCTTCCCCAGCAGCCCCTCATTTCCCTCATCTTCCAGAGACAGTCTGTACACATATAGAAATTACACATATTCTTCCCCTACTCCATCCCCTTTTTTTAAAAAAACACAAATGATGGCAGGTTATTTTTCACCTAACAATATATCTTGGAAATTGTTCCCAACTACTACATAAAGAGCTTTTTCATCCTTTTGTATGGCTTCATAATATTCTGTTATATGGATAGTATAACCTCCTTAAGCTGTCCTCTATTTTTGGACATTTAGGTTGTTCCCAGGCTTCTAAACAGCATGACAATGAATAACCTGGGGCATATATAATTTTATGCTGCATGAATATATCTGTAGGATAAAATCATGAAGGGGAATTGCTGAGTCAAAGGGCAGGTGCATTGGTAATTTTGATAGAGATTACCATATCACTCTCCATAATGGCTGTAACAATTTGTACTTAATTCCAACATCAACATATAACGTGTGCTATTGATCTTTGTCAAGCTGATAGGTTAAACACAGTATCTAATAAACAAGAAACAAGCTTCTTGGCATCCTAGAGAAGTAACTAGTAGGCAGGAGGCCTGAGAAAATACTGTGACCCCTGTTGACCCAGAAAGCAACTCCATCCAATCAACTCCTGGGATCTCCAAATAGACAATAGACTGGATTAAAAATTGGAAGTATTGGGGACTTCCCTGGCAGTCCAGTGGTTAAGACTCCACGCTTCCACTGCAGCGGGTGCGCGTACAACCCCTGGTCAGGGGAACTAAGATCCTGCATGCCTCACAACGCAGCACGTCCAAAAAAAAAAAAAAGAAAGAAAAGGAAGTAGCAAAGAATCTTGGCAAAGAATTCTCTCTGACTTAGTCAGATAGAAGATTAAAAAAAAAAAAAAAATTCTAGTCTTCCTTCCTAAAACAAGTTCTGATAAAAACCCCTAAACATCCAAAGTCAACTAAGTACAGAAAGTTTAAGGCAAAGGAATTTCCCTGTGTCCCGCCAGGAAGAGGAATGTTTATAATCTCTGCTCTGGCTAACATAGTTACCCAAAGAATTAGCTTCCTTTGTTTTAATTTCTAATAGGTGGGAGAGCATAAGGGATTTTCTAGACCACGGCTATCCCAGTAGAATTTTCTGTGATGCTGGAAATGTTTCATATCTAAACCATCAATACGGAAGCCACTAGCCATGTCTGGCTATTGAGTCCTTGAAATGTGGCTGGTGTGACTGAGGCATTGAATTTTTAATTTTATTAAATTTTACTTAATTTAAATGTAAATAGCCACGTGTGGTTAGCGGCTACCATCTTGGACTACACAGTTCTGGGGAGACAAGTTTAGAGTTTTCTTTTTTTTTTTTTTTTTTTTTTTAATTTTATAGCTACTTTATTTATTTATTTATTTATTTTTGGCTGTGTTGGGTCTTCGGTTCGTGCGAGGGCTTTCTCTAGTTGCGGCAAGTGGGGGCCACTCTTCATCGCGGTGCGGGGACCGCTCTTCATCGCGGTGCGCGGGCCTTTCACTATTGCGGCCCCTCCCGTTGCGGGGCACAGGCTCCAGACGCGCAGGCTCAGTAGTTGTGGCTCACGGGCCCAGCTGCTCCGTGGCATGTGGGATCTTCCCAGACCAGGGCTCGAACCCGTGTCCCCTGCATTAGCAGGCAGATTCTCAACCACTGCGCCACCAGGGAAGCCCTAGAGTTTTCTTTTGCTAAGAGAGATGCCCGTTTCTTACTGGGTCAGGATGCTCCAGACTGAAACGTCTGGACATAAATGGGGTTGTCTTCTAAACTTTACTCCAGATTTCTCTTCTCTGCTCAGGGCCTACTTTCTCCTCAACTTGTTGAACTTCTAGCCCTTCTCCTCAGACTCTCCCCACATCATGCCCCTTCTGATCTGCTCCAACCCCTCCCAAATCAGGTTCATTTTCTTCTCTCTCCATCTTCTTGTTCACCAGCCATCTTGGCTTTGCCTAGAAGGCTTCCTCTTCAAAGCCAGTCATGCTCTGCAAGATATGTTCTTGAACAAAGACATTTCACTCCCTGTGAGAAATTATGTATTCAGCGCATAAAGGAATATTTCGTTCTCTTCAGCACACTACACTTCACCTTACTCAACAGCGTGGTTTTCCTATGCTATGTTCCTATGTGCTATGTTCCCTTCCCTTTATGATACAAGAGGTTTTCATGGTTCCCATTTTGGTTTTTTTCTACCTTTTGACCCTTGAAAATTGAGAGATTTATCTAAACGTCCTATAAGGCCCTGAAATGAGTAAAGTGATTCTCTTGGGATCCCATCACTATCTCCCCCCTCCTCCCCACCTCTCCCAGATGCAGCTTTGAGGCTCTTCTTAATTTGAAAGCCTCTTTGATCCTCAGCCTAAAGGTAGAAGGAAGGGCTCCAGGGCTATAAACTGATGGGCAGAGATTTTGATTCTAGGTGTTTGATGATGCACCTCTGCCAGCTTTCTCTGATGGGTGTGTGACTAGCGTGGGGGCCCCAGGCCCCAGGTAGAATCTAGCCTATTGTTGTGGCCATCAACTCAGGAAGGCACTCCCTCCACCTTCTTTATGAGGTAGTCACTTGTAACCTTGGGCCTCACACACAACTGTTTTTTAAAGGTAAAAGAGATTGCAACTGGAGTGATGACATAGGCCAATTTTTACCTTTCATTTTCTGTTCCTTCTAGTTAGGAGAGTCAGTGGGATCCAGGATCTCCAATTATTGCAGAACTCTGCTTCCTGAAGGGAAAAAGAGTCAAGGTCAAGGTGTTTTTCCTTCAATGCAGACTATCTGCTGTAGTCCAAAATTCTTCAGTGATATCCTTTTCTAGCTCTGGTACTGGTGCTCTTTTACTTGTGTTTTATTCCTTTCTTTCAGGAACTGGGGTTGCAAGGTGGTATGGAATTAGATGTTAGCCTTCAAAGTCACCATCTTATCCAAAAGTACTAATAATTTCTTTCTTTTTTTCTCTAATTCATAGAAAAGCTCTTTAAGTTTAAATCAGATACTCAGAACATTTTGAGTTTTGACCATGTCTGGAGAAAGGGCCTACTCAAATAAACATACTATCAAAACCTAACTGCTGGGGCTTCCCTGGTGGCGCAGTGGTTGAGAATCTGCCTGCTAATGCAGGGGACACGGGTTCGAGCCCTGGTCTGGGAAGATCCCACATGCCACGGAGCGACTGGGCCCGTGAGCCACAATTGCTGAGCCTGCGCGTCTGGAGCCTGTGCCCCGCAGCGGGAGGGGCCGCGGTGGAGAGAGGCCCGCGCACCGCGATGAAGAGCGGTCCCCGCACCGCGATGAAGAGTGGCCCCCGCTTGCCGCAACTGGAGAAAGCCCTCGCACGAACCGAAGACCCAATACAGACAAAAATAATAAACAAATAAATAAATAAATTAAAAAAAAAAAAAAAAAAAAAACCTAACTGCTATAGCACACAGGGAGACAGAGTAGCATTGCCTCTATTTTCAAGATAATCTTTGGATTTCTTTAATCCTGTTCCGTTAGGGGGGAAAAAAATGGGTTTAGAGAAATCTGAACAGTTCCCAAAAATAATACCCAGTTGAAAATTCCTTTTGCTACAGTTTTCTCAGGAAGCCGAGCAAGCCTTTCCATTTCCTAGCGGGTCCCTCGAAGGTCAAAAGAACAGGGAATGTTTGCAAAGGCATCTTGTTTGTTTTTGTTCCCACCAGCCCTTAGATTCCCTGGGAACACCAGACTCTAATAAGCAAAATAATCTAAGGAGAGGAAGAAATAGCAGGCACGTTTTAGATGGGATGCACTGCAGCCAGAACATCGACCTGGGGATGGCTTTGCACCACGTTGGTATTTTGAACTTGGAAAAGTTCCATCTGTTTGGTAAATGCATAGATTTTTTTTCATTTTACCTATTGACCCCCTTCATTTAAAAAATAAAAATAGTTAACAAGATTTAACTAAAATTTCAAAACCCAATACACATTTTGGCTTTATGTAAGTAATTTCCATTTAAAATTCGATATTTATTAAATATAATTGTATTGCCTTTTAATTCTAATAGCTAACATTAAGTATTTTAGAAGTAAAATAAGGGACTTCCCTGGTGGTGCAGTGGTTAAGAATCCACCTGCCAGTGCCCAGGACATGGGTTCGAGCCCTGGTCCAGGAAGATCCCACATGCCATGGAGCAACTGAGCCCGTATGCCACGACTACTGAGTCCACGTGCCACAACTACTGAAGCCCGTGTGCCTAGAGCCCACGCTCTGCAACAAGAGAAGCCACTGCAATGAGAAGCCCACACACCTCAATGAAGACCCAACGCAGCCAAAAATAAATAAATAAATAAATAAGAAGTAAAATAAGTACTTTGAAAGTTTATGAAAAGTAATTATTTTGATTTTATACCTTATCTATTTATTTTTATTTTTTATTTTTGGCCACGCCACACAGCATGTGAGATCTTAATTCCCTGACCAGGGATCGAACCAGTGCCCCCTGCAGTGGAAGCACACAGAGCCCTAACCACTGGACTGCCAGGGAAGTCCCCTTAATTTATATTTTGATAAACTATATTCTAATTTTTTACACTTTGGATACAATAAGAACACATTTTTTAAATCCTTTAGGTCATTACTGTCAACAGAACACAACTATGTGAAAAATGTTGACTATCACAATTTTGTTATAATTTTGCTGAAATGAAGGTACAAAGTACAAAAAATAAATTTCATGAAATAAATATAGAATAACTTACAAAGTATGCTTGCTTTATTTTATTACTCTCCCAAACATCCCTGACCCATCAACTGAACAGCAAGACAAGAGTTCCAACAGTTATTCTTGGTCAACTTTGATAATTTACTGATTTGGGCATATAAAACTATAGCTTTACATGTATTTTTAAATATTGCCATTTCAAAGATACAGTTGTCAAGACTGGAGAGTGGAACACATTTTATTTAGCAGTGTGTTCAACTGATCTATGATTTGTAACATTTAGGCATAGTGTGTGTGGGCCTCTGTGAGTGCATTAGTCCCAGGGCCTGCAAATGTCAGGGGTGACTCTAATCAGAGCTTCCCCAGGGATCATGGTGCGATCTTCTGCACTCAGCTTATCTCTTGAGGAGGAGTTCTTCTAGAATTCTAAGAAATACAATTTCTTCCACCACCTTACACCTAAAAGATGATTTATTTCAAGTCTTTTGACCATCAGGTTCTAGCTGTCACATAATTTGCCTTTTCAGTGTGATGCTCTCCTACTGAACCAGGGCTGGGGCCTTTCAAACAACAAATTAAGAACAAAACCCAGTAAGAACTAAAGAGCTGGAAACAGGCTGAGTTCTACGGCACCTTGCTATTTCAAGTGAGGTCCTGGGAGCAGAAGCATTGGTGCTCCCTGGAAGCTTGTTTGAAATGCAAAATCTCAGGTCCCACCCCAGACTGACTGAATAAGAATATGCATTTTAATCCCCAGTTCACGGGTATGCCCATTAGGGTGTGAGAAGCACTTCTCTAACTCTGGACTGAGACAATTAGAGGAAAGGTGAGGAAGAGGGGGAGGATGGTGACTCCGGATCAGCTAGATGCTTGGGGAGGGACACCCATGGGAGTACTTTGTCCTGGGTTTCACTGACAGCAAGGGCACTCGGGTAGCAGCATAGGAACCCAATGTGATGACTGGGCCACTGCGCCCCAGAGTGGGGAGGATGTATCAAAAGACATTCTAGGATGTCTGCACACGCACTCTCTCTTCTGGGGGACTGCTGTCCCTAGATCCAGTTGCACTGGAGTGATCACGTCATAAGCCGTGTGACCCTGAGCCCCCTGGTTATAACCCATATAATCAGAGATACATCTCAGGTCCAAAGGCAGCTCATTCATGGTCTGGTCAGTGACCTGACTTGTGGCCTAGCTGGAATATATAAGCTGGGCCATCAGATTCCTCTCTGGGGGGTTTAGGTTGGTTAAGGGTGGGGAGGTATGGCGTTCTGGCAAGTTATAAAGAATTAAGGTTGGGTGGCCCTAACAGGCGATGTGCAGGCCTAAAGTATGAGGCAATGGAGACACTGACTAAGCAGAGGAAGTTGGCCAGAAAAGAAAGTGGGAGAGGAATGGAGGAGATACACACACGCGCAAGGGGGAGGGGGGGCAGCTGAGAAAGAGAAGGAGGTGAGAGAGCAGCCTCAGTTGCTGCTCTTCCTCTAACCCATGTTTAGTTTTTCCAGGTATAAGTCTTTGATTCTAGCAACCCACAGACCCTTGACTAGAAGAGTAGATGAATTAATTCCTAATAGTCTAAACCTGAGTAAGCTGAGGCTATTGAACTATAATCCATCTACTGGAGTTGGCTCCGAAATTGGAAAGAGTGAAAAGAGTGAACTTTGGTGGGAAGAGATTGACCTCTGAGGACTGACATCTGGGTGTTTGGGCACTCAGTTTAGTACTCATGTGTAGCCTAGAGATTACGACAGTGTGTCTTATTTGTCGTTACTTGGTTTGTCTCTCTGCTTTTCAAAATTGGAGGAAAATGTTCAGAAGTCCAACAGAAAGCTCAGATTAGGGATATTGCCGGTTAAGTACTTATTTCAAGCTTGGATTATCCAAATCATTTTTGTTAATAAGGTCTTAATATTTGAACATGTTAGAGGAGATTAATTAGGGAGATTTAAAATAATACTTCTGTAGCAGTCTTGGCTTGAACCTAACTGTGTCCACCACTGGGCTATTTAAACATATGTGGCCATGGGGGTGGGATAGTACAAGTAAGGGCTCCGAAGGAGTCTGTTCTTGGGGCTCCATTTGTACAGAGCTGTTGAAGAAGGAGCATGACCTTTGCCCATGCCAGCAGAGCGGGTCTTGGGAGGGGAGTCAACACTGCCCTCTGAGCGCTAGGGAGAGCGGGGCTTCCAAAGATGCTGAAAGAGCTGTTGTCCCTAAGAAATCTGAAACATCAGGGCACAAACCTCATTGTTTTGATGTCTGGGTGACATTGAAATGTGACAAAAAATGGA
Organism: Balaenoptera acutorostrata; assembly: GCF_949987535.1. Classification (NCBI taxonomy): domain Eukaryota; kingdom Metazoa; phylum Chordata; class Mammalia; order Artiodactyla; family Balaenopteridae; genus Balaenoptera; species Balaenoptera acutorostrata. The sequence goes on along the minus strand of NC_080083.1, from coordinate 17,631,313 downwards.
GGAGGGGTTCCCCCACTTCAGCAGCAGAGCCTCACGTGGGCCTCTGGGCACTGAGGGCAGCAGTATGACTCAGACACCCCAAGCCTGCTGGGCGACCTACATTCTGTTTTAAGTTGGCTCTTACATGTCACATGACCTTGCTTTGTTCATAGTCTACACCAGGGGTCCCAAACCCCCAGGCCACGGACCGGTACCGGTCCGCGGCCTGTTAGGAACCGGGTCACACAGCAGGAGGTGAGCAGCAGGTAAGCAAGCAAAGCTTCATCTGCCGCTCCCCATGGCTCCCCATAGCTCGCATTACCGCCTGAACCATCCCCCCTCCCCCTCCGTCCAGAGAAAAATTGTCTTCCACGAAACTGGTCCCTGGTGCCAAAAAGGTTGGGGACCACTGGTCTACACATTTAAACTCTTGCCCAACACCTGTTTTTTGTTGTTGTTGTTGTTGTTTTTTTCAACTCCTGATGTCATGCATATCCCAAATCTTTACTTGTCTACTTGTGTCCAACAGGACTTACTATTGTGATCTCTTATTTGGTCTCCCTACTGCCATTTTTGCTCTCCTACATTCCATGTTCAGCAGAATAGCCAGCAGGAACTTTTACAAATGGAAACTTTCTCTTAATATTGCAATGTCTTCCCGTCATCCTTAGCATAAACCAAGCCCCTCACCCGTGTAGTCTGGCCCCTCCCCATCAGACATCACCTGCTTCTGCTCTCCTTGCTGGTTTCACTCCACCCCTGTGGACTTTCTCAAACACCTTTGAGCTCCTCAGGGCATTTGTGGAAACTGGTCCTGCTGCTTGGGGCTCCTCCTTCTGTCAACTCAAATGCTACCTCTATTGCTAAGCCTTTCTTGACCCCTCTGTCTAAGATGGCTAGCTCTCTGCTGAAGCCACTTTCTATTACCTCCTTGTGTTTATGTTTTCATTGAATGTGTCACTATCTAGAATTTCCATGTGTCTGTTTCTTGTTTGTTTATTGCCTTGCTCCCTCCAGTGCAATGAAAGCTTCATGATAGCAGAGCCCTCATCTGCCTCATCCGCTGCTATATTGCCAGCACCTAGAACGGTTTCGGGGACACAGCTGGTGCTCAGTAAATAGGCATGGAAAGCACAATTTAACTCCCTCCTATGTCTGATCTCCCACTGGTTGCTTAGATCACATGCCTACATTTGCTCCTCTGGCTGTGGAGGTTCCCCTTTTATACCTGCTTATACCACTTATACCTGCTTCTGGCAATTCTGATAAACTACTCAGATCAAGCCTCATCCCTGGAATTTTCTCTAGTCCTGGAAGAGGAAAGCTAATGGATGGTTGACTCTGTACGTTTAGAGTTTTGGTGTTTGAAATTATTCCTATTGCACACCCACTTGACTGCAGAGAAATCCTTTCTACCAGTACTTTGCTCTGCCTTGCACTTCTCTGCATGTTGACTCTGTTTTCTAAGATAGCAGACCTGCTTACTGGCGGCACCTGGGCCTCACATCCGAAGAGGTCCCCTCCAGCCAGATGCTGGTTCTCTCTCCTAAGTTCCCATTTGAAAACTCCTGGGGGAGGACTAGCCTGACTTGTGTCATGTGTCCACCCTGCATCAGCCAGCTGTGACAGGTGGACTGGGTCCCACAGCCCAGGCATGACCACTGGGGTCCATTCCTGAGTCTCAGGGCTATTTTTGGAGAAGGGAGGCTTGTGAGCTGGGAATCTACCCCAATCTCTGTCTCTTACAGTGGCCCTCCAGCCTTGGCTGATAGGACTCACAGTGGATATCTGACACAAACTGAGCCAGTAAGAATCCCTCTCAGAATTTTGAATAATAAATTAGTGTAGGGTAAATCAGCTTTGTTGAGGCATAATTTACGTACAATAAAACACACCCAACTTAAATTCAAAGAGTTTTGACAAGTGTACACGCCCATGAAATTACCACCATAATCAAGATATAGAATATTTAAATTATCCCTCAAAGTTCCCTCATGCCCCTTTGTAATCAACTCCTTCAAACCATACCTAGGCAAACACTCATCTATTTTCTGCCGCTACAGATGAGTTGGGCCTTTCCTAGAATTTGGTACAAATGGGATCACACAGCATGTATTCCTCTGCGCCTGGGTTCTATCATTTGGCACAATGCCTGTGAGATTTCTGCATGTTGCCGCATCTGTCGGTAATTTGTAGAACACCCAGTTTTGGTCACAAAGTAACAACCGATCAACAGACAGAGAGGAAAGAAGCCAAGATACGGAGGGAAGTAGAGATGGAAGGCCACAGGGTCTAGAAGGGCTAGAGAGTAAACTCAGAGCCTGGTTCTAAAACAAAAACTTTAAAAACCACCACCACTACCCAGGAAAGTACAATACTACCCCATTTATCAAAACAAAGGGGAGGAAAAACAAGCCCATATATGAGTGTATTTGTCTAGGCAAAGGCTGGAAAGATACATACAAAGGGGTTAATTGTGGTTATCTCTGGGTGGTGGGATTATAGGTCTTTAAAAATATTATTTTTGCTTATCTAAATTTTAAAGTTTCTACAATCAACAAGGGTTATTTTTACTTTAAGGGGAAAAAGTATCTTTATTTTCAAACGTGCAGCTTTTAAAATCAGGCCGGGAAACTTCTCAAATGCTTGACATTTTTAAATGATGCAAAATGTTCCTAGTTACATTTCAAACCTCTGATGTGGCAGTTACAGCTCTGCTGCAGTTGTTTAAAAGCAAAACTTCTGAAATAGGATCATTTCTGACTAATTATTCACTAAGCTCGGTTATGTTGAAGGCCCTCTTAAGTCCTCTCAAATTCTAACTGTTCTATTTGTGGGCTAAAACCTTAACCCAGCTGTCCTTGTGATCCCCGAGCCTGCGGTCAGTGGAAAGGATTGTACTTCCATCATTCTCAGAATGTGGGCCAGCAGAATCACTTGGGGTGGTTATAAAAATGCAGATTCCTGAACTGCACCCCAACATACTGACCCACAGTCTTTGGGAGTGGAGTTCAAAGGGTGACTTTTAACAACCCAATTAGGCTATTCTGAGACACACTCAACTTTGAGAGTCAGTGTGTTCATTTCTGACCAAATAAGCTTAGTTCCTTCCCTTAAACAGGCTTCCTAGGACTCCCACATCTAACCAGCTGATCTTCACCTCAGCTCTGCCTCTGCCCCCAGGACTAGTCATAACCTCAGGCAGAAGAGAACAGAACTGGTATTGATTCTGTTTTGTTTCAAAGAACTGTGTCCTTTGCTTTCGTGTGTTTACTCTCTCTTGGGAATACAAGCGCCACCACCCCTACTCCTGAATCTTGGGCCTTTGTGGCGTTCTTGCTGTCTGGGGACCCCTTAGTGTCTAACTGGTTTGTTGCCTGCCTTCATGGACATCCTGTTATGTCCCAGCCAGGGGTTCTATTGTTTTGCATTACCTGTCTCCCGGGAGACCCTGATAATTTGATGACTGCCCTCCAGACTGACCCTTCTCTATTTGCGCTCATATAGAGAAAGTTCAGTCCTCCTCCCCACCCATCCACTCCTACTCCTGGTCTTTGTTCTGTACTGGTGACTGTGCTTATTTCTAGGTGCAAGTCCCATTCTGCTGACTGGATCCTAAAAGATGACAAGAAGGAGATTGGCTATAATAACTTAGATTTCTCTTGGGCTCATCGTTCCAAGTTCAACAATGGATGTTGAGCGTATTGAGTCTTATTGGGTCTTAGTCAAGTTGTCTCTAATTATTCTTAGAAGATTTTCTGGGTGCTGCTTTATCTGTACTTACCTTGCCCTCATTTCTTTTTTTTAAATTGTATAGCTACTTTATTTATTTATTTATTTATTTTTGGCTGTGTTGGGTCTTCGGTTCGTGCGAGGGCTTTCTCTAGTTGCGGCAAGTGGGGGCCACTCTTCATCGCGGTGCGGGGACCGCTCTTCATCGCGGTGCGCGGGCCTTTCACTATCGCGGCCCCTCCCGTTGCGGGGCACAGGCTCCAGACGCGCAGGCTCAGTAGTTGTGGCTCACGGGCCCAGCTGCTCCGTGGCATGTGGGATCTTCCCAGACCAGGGCTCGAACCCGTGTCCCCTGCATTAGCAGGCAGATTCTCAACCACTGCGCCACCAGGGAAGCCCCTCATTTCTTTTTTTAAGTTTTAATGATGGCATGCATTGAATTTGTCCTCAAGAATAGAAATAGTTGGACTTCCCTGGTGGCACAGTGGTTGAGAATCCACCTGCCAATGTAGGGGACACGGGTTTGATCCCTGCTCTGGGAAGATCCCACTTGCCATGGAGCAGCTAAGCCCGCGAGCCACAACTACTGAGGCCGTGTGCCACAACTACCGAAGCCCACGCACCTAGAGCCCGTGCTCCGCAACAAGAGAAGCCACCACAATGAGAAGCCCGCGCACCGCAACGAAGAGTAGCCCCCGCTCGACACAACTAGAGAAAGCCGGTGCACAGCAATGAAGACCCAATGCAGCCAAAAAAAAAAAAAAAAAAAAAAAAAGAATAGAAATAGTCAGTAGAACACCAATGATCTATTACTATAATGTCTATATCACAGTTAAAATCCAAATAGTGTTGTTTTTTGTTTTTTAAGTCAACTTGATCAAAGTCCACTACTTCAAAATCAATAGCTTCTTTGAAATCATAGTAATATTTAAATATGGTTAAAACTCAAATTCAGAAGTTTGATTAGTTGAAAAGCTTAATCAATTTCCAACTTGTCCAAATAGAATTACCAAGAGCAAAATTTAGGGTTTTTCTTACAGAAATACAGTGCACTAGAATCACTAATACTAGACAGTTGTTAGAAAATTTGGAGTCCTGAGATGCAGAAGATTGTGTTTTTCAAAGATGGCTACACAATATCTCCCACCTCACATGCTCCTCTCCCCTCAGGAGGCATTCTTGAATTCCTCTCCCCTTAAATCTGGGCTGGGCTTCATGACTTCTTAAACAATAGAATTTGGCAGAAGTAAAGTTCTGGGATTTTCAAGGACAGGTCATAAGAAGCTTTTCACTTCTCTTGAAATGCTTGCTCTGGGGCAAGTCAGCCACCGTGTAAGAAATCCAGCTCTCCTGAAACAGCTACGTTGTGAGCAAGCCCAAGCGAGGCATGTGGAGAGAGACAGTCATGTTGCCCAGCGTCTAGCTGCTGTAGCCAGGCCAGCCCGTTGCCATCTTGAGCATGAGGTAACAAGGAATCCAGGCCTATTTCAGACAGCTTTCTTGTTGTTCTTCTGCCTAGTTAGAGGTTTGTGTCAAATTATACCACCATTGGCCATTGTGGCCTTAACGAGAGTCCTAAGTCTCCACGCATGGCAAGGGTGTCCATTTAAGTGTTTTGAGATGCTTTTTGCCCCTTCAAGAGCTTCTGTGTTGAGGGATTCCTGGTTGACTGGGCAGCAGCCATTCCCACATATCCATGGCTGGCTGTCAGGGATTTTCAGATGTTGATGAACATAATGGACCGGAAACTGCTAGGCAGCTTTTTGCAACAGGAATCCACCTTTCCTTGGCCCTCCTGGGATTCTTCTCTGCTTTACCATCAGCCATATGGAATTCTGCTGAAGCTCAAACCACAAAGCAAAGGGCCAGTTGCACACAGAAGAGATCGCATTGCACTAAGAAGATTTCTGATACTCTCATTGAGGTCATACGGAAGCTGTCCTACAAAATGTAGCTGATCTAGGGCCGCCTCCTGAAGGACAGCTTTGAAAAGCATTTCTTTCAGCTCTATCTGGCTTTAACCCTTGAGGCTACAGCTTGAGGATTCACTATGGCCACAAAATAAACACAAATGCCTATTTCCTAAATCAGAAATAACTACAGAGGGATTACCTGTTGGTCTAACACAGATTACTTTGCAAAATAACACAGCCAACTTTGCAGTTGGTTGAGGAGGTTGGATGGTTAAATTTGCAGGGGAGAGGGTGTTGTGAATCCTGTTAGTATCTTCATCCTTTCCTTTCTTTTGTTATATTCTTTAGTAACTTTTTGAGGCAGTGGATGGGGTTAGCTAGTAGTAGAAGGGGTTAGCTCAGGGTTACTTTTTGCTTCAGTGTGGGCTATTGTTGAAAGACCATCCGTACCCGTTGAATGCTATGCCAGGGCAGCAGAGAACATACAAGAAAGCTTTTATTAAGCTTTGTTCCTAGCTCCCACCAGTATTTACTGGGAAGACTGTGGCAACAGAGGGAATCTCTAGCCAACGTTTCTTAGCTTCGGAATTCAGATGTTTTCAAAATAATGCAATAATGGAGGAGAAAAAGAGGGTCTCGTTTTACAACTATCTAAATAATTTACTTAAAATTGACACCCAAATTTGCTCACCTTTGTATCTATGCCTTGCTCTATACGTTGAAACTTTTGTTCATCATAACAAGGGAATACTAGTGAGAACCACAGTGGTGTTGTCTTGGTTTTCCAAGCCTTCACCCACAAAGGCCCTAAAGACAGCACCACATTTTAAAGGTGCCAGTGCAAATATTTAAACGTGATTACACAGCATGTTCCCCTTGAGAAGCACATCTTGCATTAGAAAAGTCAGCTCAGGAAGTCTCAAGCTTCAGAGCAGAGAAAGATGTTGCTTGTATCATGGCGAAACATGGTCAGTGTATAAGGCACTGCTTATGTCAAAGCAACTGAGTAATACCACAAATTAAAAAGAAAACGATTTGCTGATTCACTGCATCCTGGATCAGAATTGCAAACAGAGTTGGTTTTAGTGAGCACAATGAACCAATGGAGAAACATATGGAGAAAGTGTTTGCTACTCTTTTGTCTTTCTTTTTTTTTTTTCCAAGTAGGGATAAATGGAAATTCTGGCTATGGTAGAATTTGTAGGTTTTCCCTGAGTGCTTCCCTACTCTCCCTCCCTCCCCTGAAGCCCAACTAAATGAGACTATCATTTTGGCTTTTATTGTCTGAAGAAAGCAGGGCAGGCCAGCTGCCTAGGAGTCCAGCTCCGGGTGTTAATCCCCTAGGTGACCTTGACATCTTGCTACTGAGACCCCACCTGCAAACTGCTCTGATCTTTGAGAGCCTGGATGTCATGGAGAGACGTGCTAAGCTTCTGTAGGATATTTGTAAGATTATAGGTCAATATTTCTGGGATATTCAGAAATTTTATTGGTGGTATGTTTTCTAGTTCACAGTGAAATTATAGCATCCTTTGCTATTTAATAATGCAACCAATTTGCTTATTAAATTTGGCTTTTAAAAACTCATATGGGGGCTTCCCTGGTGGTGCAGTGGTTGAGAATCCGCCTGCCAATTCAGGGAACACGGGTTCGAGCCCTGGTCTGGGAGGATCCCACATGCCGCAGAGCAACTGGGCCCGTGAGCCACAACTACTGAGCCTGCGCATCTGGAGCCTGTGCTCCGCAACAAGAGAGGCCGCGATAGTGAGAGGCCTGCGCACCGCGATGAAGAGTGGCCCCCGCTCGCCGCAACTAGAGAAAGCCCTTGCACAGAAACGAAGACCCAACACAGCCAAAAATAAATAAATACATAAATAAATTTAAAACAAACAAACAAACAAAAAAACTCATATGCACTCTTTGAGGCATTGCGAAATAAAAAAAAATCACAGAAACACTTCTAATTTTCAACCACTTTTAACATAACAAATAGGGGCACATACAGTGCCTTTGGAAGGTGAGCTCATTAAATCTATGCGTCTATAGAAATCTTTGCAGTTAATGGGCCTCATACTCCATCAGGTGTACAGTACATGGATAAATGAAGACATTGGTTCTTATGACAATCTTGCTGAATCTAGAAAACCCATATAGTAAAAAAATGGTGGAGGAAATCTCCACCACCCCCGCCCCATCCCCGCAACCAAAGACGAATGCCCTATGGTATTCATTGTAAAAAGTAGAAACACTCTCAGAGATGTGAGGTCTGCAGAATGACTGAGGCATAGAATGATTGAGGCAATACCCATAACACAGAAAGATGAGCTCACTGAGAAACTGAGCCATGCGGCTGAGCTCTGCTAGAACCCCCCAAAAACCAGGAAGGCAAGAAAAATGGGGCATACCTTAGGATCCAGAGAAAAGAAGTCTGTGAAAGGGGTTTGATAACTCCTATTTGTCTGAAGCAGAAACACTTAAAAATTATTTTTAAAACTTCCTGTAATTTAAACATCTTACCTCTACCTTTGTGACACAATCACTGTAATTCTTCAAGATATCCAATTTTTATACAAAGTATTGGACTGGTTGAATGCCATTTTATAAGTTAGATTGATTTCCTTTATATGGTTTACAATTTTGCTTGCTTTTTGTGTTTGATATGATCAACTTCTACTAAGTTCATTTTTATAAAGACATAATTTATGGGGCTTCCCTGGTGGCTCAGTGGTTAAGAATCCGCCTGCCAATGCAGGGGACACAGGTTCGAACCCTGGTCCGGGAAGATCCAATATGCCGCGAAACAACTAAGCCCATGCGCCACAACTACTGAGCCTGTGCTCTAGAGCCCGCAATCCAGAACTACTGAAGCCTGCAAGCCACAACTACTGAAAGCCCGCCGCCTAGAGCCTGTGCTCCGCAACAAGAGAAGCCACTGCACTGAGAAGCCCACGCACCACAAAGAAGAGTAGCCCCCGCTCGCCGCAACTAGAGGAAGCCCGCGCACAGCAACGAAGACCCAACGCAGCCAAAAATAATAAATAAATAAATAATAAATAAATTTATTTTAAAAAGACATAATTTATTTTGGATGTAGTGGAGATTTTTATGACTATTTTTTGTTTCCTAACTTTTGTTGACATGGAGAAAGCTGGGGAGAAACAGATACAATGGTTTTTGTTTTGGGGGGCTTTTTCTGTTCTGTTGCTTATATCCCATGTCGTACAGTAGAAAGAATGATGAACTTCATCTATGAATAGCTTAGGAGAAAAAAGGGAGACCTAAACTTAATTTATAATTAAAATTTTAAATTTAGGTATAGTCCTTCCTTTTATATGACTTTCCCTGAAAAAAAAAAAAAAGAGAGAGAGTTATTCTAAATGGAAACAGTTTGTTCATCTAAAAACATTAACTTTCTTGGCTCCACCATAGCACTTTTCTTAATACTCAAAATTTAATACGTGTCCAGCTTCACCTACCCTCTACTGAACAGTATGCATTGTTCTTGGTTGTTAAACAGTGTAAACAGCAATTCTTAAATTCCACTGTGATAACAGAGAAACTTAAGCCTACCTACTTTAAAAAAAAGTGAAACCACAATTCACCTAAATGCCAAGAGGTAAGAAAATAAATCAGATTACTACAGAGATGATTTGGAGGCCTTTTGTTTGTTTTCTTTTAAATAAGGTGGTGATTGAAAATGAAAAGGCTCTGAAGTAAAAGCCTAGCTTTGCTATCTTTTATTAAAAAGTTAGGGAATACAATATTAGAAACCTCAGTTTATCCAGCAGTTATCTTAATTTGGGCAGTAGAAAAGGAGCTGGGCAAATATCCCTGATGATGGACTTCTAGGTAATTTCCAGGAATGAAATACCACTATTCTTCTTTTTTTCCTCTTACAAGTCATTTTTCCCAAAGTACACATGGTCCCAGGATTGTTAGATGACTTTTCCATTGTTCTCTTGGTAAGGGGGCAGGATGCATACTTGAATCCTGAACTATTTATTTATTATGATAATAATAATTACTCAAAATTCCCTCCCTGTATGTTTCTGGCTAGGGTGAACTACAAGAGACATTTTTACACAGATCTGGGGTTTGGAAGCAAAGAAGCAACCACTTTTTTTCTTTATAAATTTTATTTATTTATTTATTTATTTTTGCCTGCGTTGGGTCTTCGTTGCTGTGTGCGGGCTTTCTCTAGTTGCGGTGAGCGGGGGCAACTCCTTGTTGTGGCGCACAGGCTTCTCATTGTAGTGGCCTCTCTTGTTGCGGAGTATGGGCTCTAAGGCGCACAGGCTTCAGTAGTTGTGGTGCATGGGCTTAGTTGCTCCGCAGCATGTGGGATCTTCCCAGACCAGGGCTCGAACCCGTGTCCCCTGCACTGGCAGGTGGATTCCTAACCACTGTGCCACAAGGGAAGCCCCAAGAAGCAACCACTTTGTAGGTCATATTATTGCTTATCTGCTGGCTTACCTTGTTGGCATGGGACAGTGGCTGGACCTACAACTGCTCCACCTTCCCCTGAATCATTCTCCAGCTTTTTCAACTCCTGGGCTAGATATATAATGAAGGGGACAGCTTCTCCCACAGGCTATCTATACCATCAAGGTAAGAGGCAGTGAGAAGTGACATGGTTTCAGTCTGTCCTCCTGGGGTTTTAGCTCATGCTTGTAGGTTCCAGGTTGTACTTGCTTTTCCCTACTTTATATCTATCTTCCCTTCCAGGCTGTCTTTGCTGAAGTCTTCAAGCTCCAGGATTAGGTGTGATCACAACAGCTTTACAGAGACTGCTTAAACAGGCCCCACAATTGCATAAGATTAGATATGATTTACATGATACACACACACACACACACACACACACACACAGCTCCTAGTGCATTCTGCTCCTTCTGTTCCTGTGGGTTCTGAGTCTCCGATTGAATCCTGGCTGATTGTATTTCATTGATTTTATAGTTGGGGAAATGCATTATCTTCTTTCGGTTTGCACTTCCAAAAACTTTATCATTCAGAATAGTGTACTGCAGGTTGGTTATGTACATTTTGTACTTTGAAGACGAATTAAACTCAATGCCTGAATTTTGAAGAACAATAAACTTGATCAAATAAACAGCTTGTTCACATCTTTAAGCTTTTCACAATTGCCTAACTTATAAAAATTGCCCTGGGACAAAATTAAAAAAGATAATATACACATTCTTCTTAGAAATATGGAGGTAGACATCAGAAGAGAACAATTTAACCAGTTGACCAGTTGCCTCTGGGTGGCAGGAAGTGATGATGAGCGAGAGCCAAGGGCATCAGGAGATGTTGCTTTTGGTAGAAGACTTTTTAAGCATCATTTGACTCCCTAAACTAGTTGAATGGAATATTTTGATAAAAATAAGCATTGTTGGGACTTCCCTGGTGGCGCAGTGGTTAAGAATCCGCCTGCCAATTCAGGGGACACAGGTTCGAGCCCTGGTCCGGGAGGATCCCACATGCCGTGGAGCAACTAAGCCCGTGCGCCACAACTACTGAAGCCCGTGCTCCGCAACAAGAGAACCCACCACAATGAGAAGCCCGTGCACCACAACGAAGAGTAGCCCCCGCTCACCACAACTAGAGAAAGCCAGTGCACAGCAACGAAAACCCAGAGCAGCCAAAAATAAATAAGTTAATTAATTAAAAAAAATAGCATTGTTACAAGAAAGTTTTAATAAAAAGCCAAGTTCTGTGCCACTTATTTGTAATAGGGCAGGCAAAAAGAAAGGAAATAGTGGACTTCCCTGGTGGTCCAGTGGTTAAGCCTCTGTGCTCCCAATGCAGGGAGACTGTGTTCAATCCCTAGTTAGGGAAATAGATCCTGCGTGCCACAACTAAGAGTTCACATGCCGCAACTAAAGATCCCACACATTGCAACAAAGATCCTGTGTGCCACAACTAAGACCCAGCACAGCCAAATAAATAAATTAATTAAAAAAAAAAGAAGAAGAAGAAGAAGAAAGGAAATAGGAAAGGTTATCGTTTGAATTGGACAGTAGAATTTAGTTCTGGAGAGGTTCCAATACAAGTTGAAAGGAAGGTCAAGTTTGGGGAGGAATATGAAACAGTAAGATTTCAAGGGATAAGAGAATGAGCTCTTCCTTCTTTAAGACTCATTTGCTACAAAAAGAAAATCTTGGCAACAAGTGTCTCTCCTCCCCAGCTCTCTGCCTTCTCTTATCTGTATCTTGGGAGCTAAATGCATGAAAATTTAAGTAGTTATTGAAACAAGATAATACACTGAAGCAGCTCCTTTCAGAGCCATGTTTCATGGACTTGAGGAGCCTTGAGTTCTGGGACTGGTATAGTGACAGCCATAAACAATAATTTTCACTTAAGAAAAAACTTTAATTCCTCTCACGGCTTAATTATATTTTAGCCTCATTTATTTCCTTTTCATGACTCAAGCCCTTGGATTTCAACTTCTTGCCAATTCTTCCACATCCTCAATTTGACCTTTCCCTTAGCATTTATTATTTTCCACCCAAGTTCACATATAGAAACATAATTTGGGAATATTAGGACTAATTTAAGTCAAGGCATTGGTGAAAAAAGTTAGGTAGTTAACCCCTTAACAATACCCTCCCCCAAAGGAGTAAATGCATGAGAGTTTTTTTTTAAAAGAGAAAAAAGATAAGGTTGGGAGGAAAACAACAAGAAAGACATAAAGAAAAGTTCATGGAAAATGGTTCTACTCTGGCAGAAGAAAAACAAATTGTATATTCGGCAGCTTCACTAGTCCTATTTCAAAGCAATAAAATAGTTAGGTTTTATCTTACTAATTCACTTGTATCCATTTTAGAACTGCCTGCTCCTCCATAGTTCAGAGCTTATTCCTTAAATCATTTGGTAATTCCAGCTACATAAATTTCTAATGAGTCCAATGAAGCCTGAGAGCTGAATGAAAAGTATTACATTACTCTCCTGCCTTTATACATAGTTTTTCCTTCTAGAGACATAAAGCTTTTCACACATACTTTCTCTTTTATTCAGCAGGCATTTCTAAGAGTGGAACAGCAGGCTGCATACCCTAAGTCATGTGAATTGTCAGCAAGAGAGACTCAAATTCCAGACTTCAAGTTCGGGACTTTTCCCACTGAACTCTGGCCCCACTCTAGATCCAAATGATGTACTTTCCAGACTATGGTTCCTTCTGATTGATGACTGTTCATCTTCCTGATTCCTAATTCCCCAAGTGATCCCTCCTAGAGACCTTTCTCTAGGTCAATTTCATTCTGTTATCAACCCCTCTGGGTAAAAATCCTCCACTAGTTACAAATTCGGTGAATGTCTGTTCTTCCTGACTTCTTATCAAAGAGTTTCTACCCTGGCCTCACGGTCACATTTGCAGGTTCTTTCCTGGGATGGGTATTGTCTGGGCCTGAAGACAAGCTCTTTTATGAGACTACCTACACTCTTAATTCCTTCTCACCTACCTCAAGTTTTAATTCCCTTTGAGAGACGTTTGTTTGAAATCACTTTTGGTTTGAAATCACTTTTTCCAAGAGAAGAAATCAAGAGCTTGGCAAACAATGAGAGATTTTGTCTGTTGGCTTATTCACTGACTCAAGGACTTTCACTATTCCCTGCTCTGCGACTCTGAAAATAATTTCTTTGTGCTTTCAAATTGCCTGTCAATAAATTGGAATCTCTCCGGTGATAATGACTAGTTTAAAAATATTTTAAAGCATTGATTATCAGAGGGGGGTCCCAACTTCTAAAACGCCATTTACTACCCACAATCCTTACATTTATTGACAAAGAAAATGATTAGAATTTGTGTGTGTGTGTGTGTATGTGTGTGTGTGTGTGTGTGTGTAATAGGCTGTGTTGGGGGTGAAATGGTAAATGAATTATCCAAAATTAGTGATGTTATCAGACAAGCCATTGAGAAGAAGGATATGTCACTCGCTAGCTCCTCATGTGATATGGGTCCATTAACTTTTGGCTATATTTCAATAAATAAAATTGGAAGACAGAACACTTATTTCCCCATTTGAAGGTATTCCCCAGATATTTTACAAAACTTATGCATTAAAATATATGATACAATGGACCATGGAGATGGCAGCGCCTTGGCTGAGGCAGTGTGAGAACTGTAGGGTGGGGCGCCCATGGAAGTTGAAGGAGGAAGTGTTTATGAATGACCTGCTGAAATGTGAAATGAAGATGATATTCTCCAAGGCATCAGGCCACTGGAGGACCTGCTGCCCAAAGGGAGCAAAAAGGAGTGCTAGGTCTCTACCTTCTACTTGGCTGAGGGCACTGCCAGCTCAAGGAATGGGAAAAGACCCTAAGATATACACAGGGGCTGCTGCAGGCAGAGCAGTCAGGCTAAGGAGCTGAAGAGAAGAAAACTGTCTCTCTCTCTCCTCCCTCGTTGTCTCCTGTCCCCCCACTCCCCGCCATCCCTCTCTCTATCCCCCCCACGCTTTGCTCCTCATCCCAAGTCCCTCTGAATTCCTGCTTATTAAGATTCCTGCCCCCTCCCCTCACTTTAGGCCCTTTCAATCTCCCTGTTAATGGTCTCCCTCCAAGCAGGTCCCCCTCAGACTCTGCTCACCTCCCCACCCCCTCACCAAAGGCCTTCCTGATAAGATTTAGGAGCTAGCCAAGTCGATTTATAAATTACCTCTCAGCATGGATTATTTCTAAATCTGAAAAAAAATTAGTCTAGTTTATGTTGATTCTTAGCAGCATTAATTTGGGAATTTCAATTTTTTAAACCAGTTTCTCAAACTTTGCCATTGCTCTAATCATGTCACAGTATGATGCAAAATAAAATAAGGGCAGAATGGTACTTATGCAGGGAAGAGAGATGGAACGAGGGGCCTACAACGCGAATCCACGTGTGTCCCTTTGTGAGGCGATGAGAAAACTAAGGAAACCCATGACTGGGCAAAGCAGGCAGAGACAGTAATGGCTCAGGATCCTTTGATTTTCTGAACGGTGGCAAAATCAAACTAGAACCCAGGTCTCCAAATGTATAATTTCACGGTGTCAGTGAAGCACATGAGCTTAAGAAGTAGGAAGGGGAGTTCACATTCTGGCTCTGCCTCTTAGGAGTGTGAGAATTGGGGAAAGTTACTTAGCCTCTTTGAAACTCTTTCTCCTTCTGTGAAATGGGATACATTTGCTGCAGGATTAAATGAGCTAACCTGGCAAGGGCCAAACTGAGTTTAAAAGTCAGCCTTTGCCCCAGCCTCAGCCCTTTGCTTGACAGCTGGAGCAAGCCACAAGGATTGCACAACTCCTAGATTCCCAGGTCACATCAAGGGAAGGAAGGTGGCCAAATCCTTATCAGGAATTTAAGCCTGGCTTGTTTGCCCCTGGCTCAAACTTATCACTGTGCTGGGATAATTCTCCAACCCTCTCTGGAACTCAGTTCATTCCTCTGTGGGATGAAGAAATAACAATCTATGCCTTTAAGACACAGGTTAGATAAGAACCAATTAATGTTTATAAAATACAGTGTTACCCAAGGATGAGAGTACAGGGTCAAAATGCATTTCCAATACATGCTATTATAGGTCAGGGTAGTGTTTCCCAAATTGTGGAGTTTGAATTGCTGGTGGTATACAAAACATTTTTTGGCTGCCGCATAAAATGACAAAAAATATGTAGAGAGAAAGTGACTCCCTTTCAATTGTCTTTAATTACATCAAGAAGTAATTCTCATTTGGAGTCTCTAATACTTGTTTCTCTCTTTAAAAAGAGAGTAAATCTTGGGAGCCATGCCTTCAGCAAGAGGCAATTCTTAAGCAGAATTTAGAAATATTTCCCAAGTTTTAATTTTTATGTTTGTCTTCTAGTTATAGCAAATAACACTGGTTTCCCATTTATAATAATGGCAACCTTTTTTCTTAGGAGTAAATGGAAGTTTTTTTAAAAAATAAATTTATTTTTGGCTGTGTTGGGTCTTTGTTGCTACGCGGGCTTTCTCTAGTTGTGGCGAGCGGGGGCTACTTTTCGTTGCAGTGCGCAGGCTCCTTATTGCGGTGGCTTCTCTTGTTGTGGAGCACGGTCTCTAGGTGCACAGGCTTCAGTAGTTGTGGCTCGCGGGCTCTAGAGCACAGGCTCAGTAGTTGTAGCACACGGGCTTAGTTGCTCCACGGAATGTGGGATCTTCCCGGACCAGAGCTCAAACCCATGTCCCCTGCATTGGCAGGCGGATTCTTAACCACTGTGCCACCAGGGAAGCCCAGAAGTTTTAAAATACATTACATATTAGAAAATTTTTAATTTTAAAAATAGGGAATTCCCTGGTGGCCCAGAGGTTAGGACTCTGCACTGTCATTGCTGAGGGCCCGGGTTCAATCCTGGGTTGGGGAACTAAGATCCCACAAGTGGCAAGGCATGGCCAAAAAAACAAAATAAAACAAAACAAAAAAACTTGATTCAAATAAAAATATTAAGTAAATACTAACACAAATGATATTTGGATTTGGACAAATTGAAAAGGTAGTTTTCAAATGACTGAAGTTTGGGAAACACTGGCCTCATGGATGAGGAGTCCAGGGACCTGGATTCTAGCCCTGCCTCTGGTAGAAACCTACCATGTGACTTGGGTGAAACTGAGCCTCAGCATCTTCATCTGGAACTAACAGGGCTTGCTCAGTTGGTCCCTAAGGAAACTTCCAGCTCTAACATCCTATCATTTGAAGCAGATGATTAAGACATTTTCTGTTTTTTGGGTAAGAATCAGTTGTCCTGTTTTCTCTCCATAACCCCCTTCAGGCATTTGATATCTAATCAAAAAGAAGTATGGATCTCCGTTTTATTAACACTCATAAGTTTAACTAATGCATATGTTGTTCCAAAAATGCAAAAGAAAGGAAGGAATTATTTGTAATGGAAAGAATACTGGATTTTGAGGGAGATGACATTCATTCTGGTCCTCAAATTTGCCATTTACTGAAAATGTGATCTTAGGTAACCTTAAGTTCCCTTTAGCACTAAAATTCTATGAAATGCAAACAAGTCTATAAAAAGGAAATAGATCAGCTGAGAATTCACTGCCTTTCCTTTCTAATTGAGATATTTAATACCCTACAGTAATATTTTAATATAGACTGAGAGCTGAAAGGAGATCTTCATTTTTTCTTTTCCCACTCCCCAAGATCTTCATTTTAACTCTCATTTTGATACTAGCATTGTACTTGGTACATAGTAGGTAATCAATAAATATTTAATGAATAAATAAAAAGTGGCTTCTCATGAACATGAGGCCAAGAAGAAACACATTTCATCAGGTAAGAATTTAATTAATTCAAAGGGAGTTAATTGAGCACCTACCGTTTGGTGGCCATATTTGCCAAGCATTATACCTTTTATCTTCCATAAATAGCAAGATGAAAAAGACATGGCTTCTGTCTTCTATTAACCAATGACACTTTGAGGGGAGATGGCATGTATACAAATAACCACAGTATGGTAAAAGAACTACAGTGCAATGTGAAAAGCGCCAGGCTCCTCATGAGCAGAACTGTGCCCCATCTTCATTCTTTTACTAACTAGTCACATGAATGTGAGAAACTCATTTGTAGAATCAACTATCAGTTTCATCACCTGTAAAATAAGGTTACACTGTATGATCTCTAAGGTCCCTTCCAGCTATGAATCTGAAAATGATTCTATGCCTCTGAGAAATTAGTTTAAATGCTAGTCTCGAAGACTCCTAACTATACACTGGAGATGATTTCTTCAATACACTTATTTTTCCAGGTAAAAGTAATAAGCAAAATCACACAATTTTTTTTTTTATTGGCTTCAATCACAATTGCCTTAATCTTTGAACTCTCCTACTAGCAAACTTTCCAATTTGATTTCTCTTGATTTTTGTAAAGACAGTAATAGGAACACTTGCTTTCTCAATTTACCTCAAATACCCTAGTGGGAAGTCAGATGAAAGATTCAATTCAATTCCATTCAACGAACATCTACTGAATATCAATTATGTGCAAAATCTAAAAATGACTCCAAGATAAAGAAAGGTCATGGCCCTCAAGGAAGCTAAAACCAAGTAGAGAAAATGAAACATTTTCATTATACCAAGAGAATGCATTTCATAGAAAGGAAAAAACAAATTCAGAAAGTAAAACAATATGGAAGATTAAAAAAGAACTTAAAAAGAAATGATATGGAGGAGGGTTGGAAATCAGTCAGAAATTCCTCAGCCTAAAAGAAACGATGACCCGTATGTTAGCAAGTAAAGGTATCAGTTGGAAGATCTTGCATTCAAATCCATTCCACCAGGGCAAGACTGGCTGGGGCCGGCAGCTCGAGTAGAGATAGCTTGTGAGCTGTCCGCGGGACTCTCTGGGTCCCCGGAGAAGGACTCAAATTCCAGTCAATGCTGGCACCCTCAACAGAAGGGAGAAAGAAACAGCTGACTTAAGAAGTTGCCCCCAAAGTCAGGCAACTGAAGTTGAGAAGAGTACAGAAGCATTTCCCAAACAAAGAATAGAGGGGAGGACAAGGAAGAGAAACCCTTGCCTTTCATGCCGTCGGTGAAAGATAATTTTCTTCCCCCTCATAATCTCTACAGATGGTCACAGGCAGGAACATTCAGAAAAATGAAAATGCGAAGCTCTGTCAGAGGAAGAGAAAAATGATTGCTATGAGGAAAATCTCCGTCACTGCATGGAATATTCCATTTTATACAGATTTCTCCTGAAGGTCCAGGACTGAGCTAAAGGGCTGAGCCTGCGTGTAAGTGCCCCGAGTTTGGGGGTAAGGAGAGGAGAAGGGGATGGAGCTGAGTCAGCTCAGCAACAAGCTCTGGGAATCCTACAGAACACTGGAGACAGGGTCTCCACTTACCCTTTTAGATATAATACGATAACTTCCTATAGGCTGCCAGGAGTGTTCTGGCTCAGACATAGATGTAGAAACATCTAGACTGGCTACACCATTTTCCACACTTTGAGCCATTCTGGGTATAGTTGTAAACTAAGATCAAATTATACATCTTTGAAAACCTGATACTAACGTTCTGCTCATACCACACTGTCAAACACCCCACAAAAAATGCGAAATCAGGAAGAAAAGTGAAAAATAAGACAGCAGGGTAAAAGCAGGGGCATTTCTAGACACTTCATCCCCAGTAAGGCTACCACAGCCAAAAGGAGTTGCCTCCAGAATTGTCCTCTGGGCTCTATTATTTTCCCTGTATGTTCTATAACTATCAAGGTATCTACTACAGTTTATTAATGCACATGTTTGTGTGTATAAATTATGCTTGTCCAGCTAGATTCTGAGCAAATTCCACACTCTTCAATCCAGGATCCCAGATTTAACTCCACAAATCCCAAGATCCGAAACTCCTGCCCTAGGACCCAAGCACTGAATAACTTTGGGTGAATTCCTAGGCTTAGCCTGGGGGAGCTGTAGCAACAATAGCAAAAAGGTCCAAAAAGCAAAACAAACAGGCACACAAGCAACTTTCCTATTGCTTAAACAATGAGGCTGTTCTTACCTTTTTTTTGTTTGGTCTCAGTCAATAGTGAGTCAAAAGACTATGGCAATCTTTTTCATCTTTGAGATTTAACCACACTAGGGGACGATAAAATATTTGGGATTTTGGATGTTGGTTTGTTGTTCTGTTTTGTTTTTGTTTTGTTTTTCTGGTGGTGGTAGGCTTCAAACTCCTGTTGTACAATTATTAGTGGGTTTCTTTTTTTAAAGTCATGTTTGATTGTTATTTTAAGTAAACATTGCTTCCCTTTAGTTATAGGAAGGGAACACTTTCTACTCTCACCAGGATATACATTCAGAAACAAGATCCTGCAAGAATCCTTCCCAATTTAAAGCTAATTTAGAGGTTTGTCTGTAACTTCAGAGACAACCCACTTGAATTGTTCTAACTTTTGGTGAATATGGAGTCTCCCAAAACAGGCCACAATTTTGAATTGGATACATTCATAACATCACGGGGAATATACCTACACTGTCCATATGAGTAATGAGAGTTTAATTACAGCAGAAGCCCACCTTTCTGCACTATTAAATATTATGTATTCTGAAGAAGGAAAGGAAAAAACTCCCCTCCAAATAAAGTTAAAATTACCTACAATGATGTGGTGAAAAGTTTATCTACATAGGAAAATATTATTTTATCGTGAGAAAGAAAAAAAGCAAGACACAAAATTTTATATTGTATTCTACTCCAAAATTCTAATTATTTACATATAAAATGGTTATATTTATTCTCCTTGAACAAAAGAATGTAATAAGTTTTGCTTCCCCTCTCTAATGCTTATGTACTTCCCTGTCAGTATAAGAAAACGGTGTAGAAAAATACATCCTTAAGAGATATAACTACATGAAAATGCCAAATTGTGTTTTTGTTGTTGTTTCTTTTTGGCCAAGCTGCGTGGCTTGCTGGATCTTAGTTCCCCGACCAGGGATTGAATCCACACCCTCAGCAGTGAGAGCATGGAATCCTAACCACTGGACCCCCAGGGAATTCCCAATGCCAAACTGTTAATACAACATTTTGCTGAGATATGAGAAAATGGAATAAGACAGGATGTAAATTTTTTTTAAATTATATTTCAAGATAGTAAATGTTGATTCAAAAATTTCAAAAGAAATGATATCCACATAAAAAAATCATGACTAAATCACCCTTAGTAGATAACCACACAGCAGCAATGTTTTCTGAATAACTCAAGAATGAGATTCAAGAGAACGGGTTTCTAGTGGTTGGATCAGCTTTGTTTTGGAAGTGAATGCTTTCCAGAACTTTTACTTATGATTTTGATTATACATATACTTGATGTTATTTTTATGGCTCTTTGCCAATCCCTTGTATTTTATGAGATTTTGATCTTTCACTTTTGCAGTTAGCTGGGATTATTATGTAGAAAAATAGTATCTAACACTTATATCTTACTCTTAGTATCTGACACTCTGTTGCCAGACCCTGTTCTAAATGTTTTTCTCATATTAACTCACTTAATTCTCAAAACTGTGAAGTAGGTAATATTACCATCTCCATTTTACAGATGAGAAGATTGAGGCATAGGGAGGTTAACAAATTTGCCCAAGGACACACAGCTAGTAAAACTTTAAAAGCCTAGGAGGAAATGCACCAAGGTATTGATGGCGGTTTCTTAGGGTGTGGGGTTATAAAGGAGTGTTAAGAGAGATGACATGACAAGCTCTTGAATTAAGACAGTGGCAGCTGTTTTGGAACAGAGAAGACAGACTCCAGAACGTTTAAGAGAAAATACTGGCAGGGCTTGTGGACTGATTCATGCCACATGGGGTTGGGGGAGAGTGGCCTGAGTCTAAAAACACTCCAGCTTCTGGCTTGGGTGACTGGATGGACGTGCTCACTAGGCCAGGGAATATAACAGATGGAGCAGCTTTGGGAGAGAAGACTATGTTCTCAGTTGTGACATGTCAGGCTTTACTCTAAGTATCTGAATATGTAAATCTGAAGCTCAAGAGAGAAGGCAGGTCTGAACTTGAGAGTCTTCACATAGAGCTGGTAATTAAACCCCAAAGAGAGGTTGTCATAACGCAGGGAGAGTGTGGAAGAAGAAAAACAGCTGTGGAACAAGAATAAAACTCTGGAGAATCTCAGCTTTATGGGATATGCAGGTGATAAGACAGCCATTCGGATTTGACATTAACATAGCAAATATAAATATGAAATGCCACGTACATATTTGCTTCTCATGGTAGGGTTCATTTATGAGAGACAAGGTAGCATGGAAGCAGGGCAGGGCAGGAGACAAGTTTGGGTTCAAATCTAGCACTTTATCACTTCGGAGCTCTGTAACTATCGTCAAGTTACTAACTGTTGGTAAGATATAAATGATTAATACACTGCTCATACTGCTGTGGGTATTAAATGGGTTAATCCACAAAAGCACTTATATGGCACGGTGCCTGACGTGTAGCATGGACCCAATAAACAGCAGATAGTATCACTAATGAGTACGCAAATCATACAATTATTTTTCATTCCATTGTCATACTTTGTCAGTTGAGGAAATGGTCTGGAAGTCTGTTGACTAGCAGTAATAAACTAGAGTGGAATTAAACAACTGTACGAAAAAGTCACCAAAACAATTCACAGACACTCAAGAACTGGTATTTTCCATGAATTTGTTTGGTACAGTACATGTAAACAGAGGTAATAGCAGTTGGTTAGAAGAATTAGCAGGGACTGACAAAAATATTGGTATCTGAGCTACAAGACTGCATTAAAATTTTTCTTTTGTTCTACTATAAATATTCAACAACTAGCCCCAGTATCTGGCACAGAGCAAGCCTCAATAAATATGTTGACTGAATGTAACAAAATGATTTTTTTTTTAAAAAGGAGGGGGGATGATTTCTTGTACCTGGTATTAAACATCTCACCATTGGAAGAATTATCCTTATGCAAAGAAAAAGATGAAGTAGCCATGCCTAGGTGCTGTCACTTGAGATCTCTCAAAAGAGTCTGGCTATGCAACTCCTCTCCCATCAGCATCTGCTGCATATTTGAAATTCCCAGCCTTAGTTGTCCTCCTTTGGAACTAGGTTTAGAAGAGCCAATTAAAATGCAAATATGTCATCTGTATACGGGAACCAACTTGGCTTCTGGCAGACACTGACACGTTTATCAGCTCTGCTGTGTGAATGGTTAGCTGCCTCCCAGAGGCCTAGACCTTGGGTGCGGGAAGGGCTGCTTCTCAGCAGACACGGTGGGGTCTGCCTTGGCCAGTGGCAGGGACACTGCTGACCGCCAGCCTCGCTGCAGCCCCGAGGCAGGCCCAGCTGCAGGAAGCAGCCAGGACAAAGACAGCCCCTGCAGGTCTCATGGTACGGCGGGACGCCATCATGCTCGGGTCTCCCTGTTCCTGAATTCGGGTCACCTCGGCCCTTCCAAAAACCGGCTGGCTCTCGTCAGAACGTTCGCGGCCGGACATGTGGGTGCATAGCGATGTTCATTGTCTTCTCACTGTTTTCATCACTGCAACCTCCAGTTCCCCAGCACATGAGGGCCGGGGAGGTGGCCAAACCGAGTTAAAACCTGAAACGTCTTTTTTGTTCTTTACAGTTCAGTCAGTTTAAGTTCCATGCAATCTTTACGCTGTGAGCTAATATGTATTATACAATTCTGTGTTTGCGTTTTCAAACGTTCTTCAACTTACAAATACCATGCTGGGCTCCCGGCCGGGAAAATGAGACAGAATTAAAACGCACAGTCGGTAAGTTCCAACCCAGCGTTTGGGGCTGGGCTGGTGCTGCAGCCTCCCCTTCCTCCTCCGCCCCGGCGCTCTTCCGGCTCCCCCTTCGCGTCCCCAGGACAACGCCCGCTCGCACCCGGAGAGAAGGCGGGGCGCTGAGCCGAGGCCGTCACGTCCCGAACGTCGGGAGGCTGGCCATCGCTCTGTGACGTCACGAGGCCCCGCCCCCGCTCCGCTGCTATCCCCCGCGACACGCGCCATTTTGTCTCCAGTGTCTCGTTTGCAGTCGGTTGTGTAGAGGGAAGCGTCTTGGTCCGTAGGCGTGAGGAAGGGAACAGCATCTATTGTCTGTGTTTGACTCCGTAGTTTGGTCCGAGGCCTCCCGGAGTTTTCCCGGGGCAGTCGGCAGAAGCCGCCGCGACCGCCCCGCCCCTCCCCTCCGTCCCCGGGACCGGGAGGGACCCAGCCCGCGTCACGCCCCTCGGCGCTCGCCTTTCCCTTCTCTGTCGTTGCGTCCGCATCGCGCCCCCGGAATCAGACGGTGCCCCATAGATGGCCAGCTTTCCCCCGAGGGTCAACGAGAAAGAGATCGGTGAGGAATGGGACGATGGGTGAGGGTTGCTGGTGAGCGCGCGGGGGCTGCGGAGAGGCAGAGGCTCGGGAGGAAGCGTCTCTGAGTCTGAGGAAGAACAGTGAGCCGGGGCCAAGCCCTGGAGCGAAGAGAAAGGAAGCGGCCCTGCGGGTGGGTGTCGCCGAGGGTAAATGGGATCTGCATTGATGCGGCGCCTGCTGTGCGCCTGGCACGGAGGGACGCGGTGCGCGGATATTAGAGGCAAAGAGAACCTGGGCGCCGAGTGGCGAGGGTTGCAGTGATTGTGTGGCCGGAGATGGACACGCTTCCCCGGGGACCACCCCCCCCCACCCCCAGTTTTCTCATCGGCGGTCCGCGCAGGGCCATTCTTCTGGATTTCTTCTGGCTAAGGGGCTGGGGCGTCGAGTGGGCAGGGGAGGGCTGGGCAAGTCTCCAGGACTCTTAAAAAAGTTTCTGGTGGGGAAAAGTAAACTTGTGTGATCTGAACTGTTATGAAAGGATGGGTCTCCGTGTATACCAACAATTATAAGGAGAAATGCAGCCGAAGAGGTGCCATCAGCCTGGAAAAAGCAGTATTTAAAAAAATGGCATGGCGTTAAGAAAGGCAGCGGCTCTGGGGAGGAGACTCAGTTATCTCTCACACTCAGAGGAGCAGGGAGGAGCAGGGTGGTTGGGTGGAGTGACCGGAGAAAAGCTGATCTACAGAAGAGCAGACTCTTGAAAAGGCTGCCTAGAAACTGGCTTACTGGCCAGCCCTGCCAAGCAGAAGACAGGCCAATAGATGTTGAAGGTCCTGCGTCAGGACCTACCCACTGACTCAGTAGAAAGCACCTCACATTATTTAAATTCTCTCTCAAGGTAATGTAACTGGAACAACTTTGGGGCGAGTTGCGGGTGCTGTGCATTGATTGTTAGGCTTGTAAACCCTGAACTTATCAAGTGATGTTATACACCTTATTTAAATACATACAGTTTTTGGGACTTCCCTGGCGGTGCAGTGGTGAGGACTGGGTGCTTTCACTGCGGGTGCCCGGGTTGGATCCCTGGTCGGGGAACTAAGGTCCCGCAAGCTGCGCGGCATGGACAAAAAAATATAGATAGGTAGATAGATAGACAGTTTTTATTTAAAAAAAAATAAAATAGATTTAGCATCTCCTCATCCCTCCCCAGAGCCCAATACTGTGTGTTAATTAAATGAAACTTGGAGGGAGCTACTGAGCAGAGAGCCTTTGCATTTTCTTGTTCTTCAACTAAACGTGTGCCTTTATTGAATCCTTGGAGGAGGTTTTCTAGAGAAAGGGAGAAGCTGAAGTATCCAAAAGGCCCTGTATCCTGTATGTGGGTGAATTTTTATATCTAGAGACAGCTATCTTAGAGTTCTGGACTTTTGTTCTCTTAGAGATAAGGTTGAATGGCAGGTTAGGAGGGGACTTTAACCCTGGTTTTAATGACTATTTTAAACATACAGAGAAAAAATTCATGTCCAATTTTTATTTTAACTGTGGAACATAGAACTCAGAAGTTCCTATTCTCAATTCAGTGCTATTTTTTTTTTCCTACTCACAGCAGTATTGCAGATGAGTGATCTGCCTTTCATTTATCTGTATTTTATTTCATCTTGATGAATCATTTTGAAAACTTTCCAGTCCTCTCTTCTAAGGGATGGATAGAGGTTCTTAGCATACCTGCATAAGGTAGAACCATGCACTAAATAGCTTTTTTAATTAAAAATAAATTTTTTTTTTTTTGTGTATGTGTCTCAGTGTTATTTCCTGGATATAATATGAAGTTACTATATAACTATATAAAGTTACTATATAGTATAAAGTTGCTATATTTAAAAGAACTTTGGCCTTTTGTAAGTTTTTGTTTTAAACTCCAGGTTTTTGTTTCTTTGTTTCATTTTTTAAAATATCATTTGAATACAAAGTTAAACACTAATACCTCTGCGTTGCTTTGTATCTATCAGTAAGGACTAACATTTTTTCTTGGGTATTAATTATAGCTGTTTGGTTTCTCAAGTAAGTACTGAAAGAGGAGGCAAGATTCCATGAATGATTAAAGAAGTCTCTGTGACAGGGAGTTACTGCCTAGAGCTACTGCCCTCTTTCACAAGGTTCTGCCACAGATCCTCCCTTTCTAGTTATGAAATTGCAGGGAGGAATGTGAAGAAGGAGCTGAATCTGGTTTGCTTGGTTGAGCAGTGACTCAGATGATGTGTTACTACTGTGTGGATATTAATAATATTAATAACTTGTATCTAATGGCCAAGTTCCCACGGCAGGCAGCTTTTCCCTTATACAAGGTCA
Source organism: Balaenoptera acutorostrata (assembly GCF_949987535.1). Taxonomy (NCBI): domain Eukaryota; kingdom Metazoa; phylum Chordata; class Mammalia; order Artiodactyla; family Balaenopteridae; genus Balaenoptera; species Balaenoptera acutorostrata. Next base: position 17,605,575 of record NC_080083.1, on the reverse strand, counting down.
TTAAATCATAGTATCTTAGGATACTAACATTCAATAGTTGCAGGTAGTATATAAAGGTTTAATTAAAATTTTTTCTTCATTATAAACCTTGTGCTAGTTTATAATAGTGTACCAGTAAGTATTTAAATGAGTGTTTAAATTATTTGATTAAAATGAAGTGATCATTTTATATGCCTGTTAACAAGCAAAGAAACACAAGGTAATTATTAATTCAGTACTTGTTTGTATTTATTTGGCAGTATTTTTTTAGGGTGGCCCTATTTCTTGAAAAAAAAAATATATTCGAGAGTAGATTAGCTTATTATTTCGTGGTCTTTGTTATCTGAACCAGTTTTTTAGTTAATTTATTACCACCCTTTACACAAGAGGAGTTTTGTGATTGTGGTCAAGGTGAAAGAAGAAAAACAGAGTGATCCTAAAATACAGATTTAAAAAAATGAGTCTTCTGTAGGAAAGTTAGTCTTGCTTATGCTTGCTAAAGGAGAAATGAGTTCTAGTCTAATTTACCAGATGTTTTTGAAGTTGAATGCAAGGGCCAGTCCTCTATTTTTTGAGATGGAAGTTATATAAGTATACTCATCTAGTTTAATCAGGGGCTTTCTCTTTTTAAGATAATGCTTGCATTTTTCAGTAGAATTTTAAAACTTGCTTCCCTTATTTGTGAACTTTGATTTTCTTTTTCTCCTAAAATTTGTGGATTTTAAAAGATAGATGTGGTTATAGAAACCCATGTTTAAAAAAAAAAAGATTTAGGCAGGGGTTGCAAATTCAGGGGTGAGGCACGTAAATGAAAGACTGTGGGCTTGGAGGAGTATAGGGGACATGGAGCAGCAAGCCCTTTCAAAAATCATTTGTATGTGAGTGTTTTGTTTTTGGTTTTTTTTGGCCGCGCTGTGCGGCTTGTGGGATCCTAGTTCCCCAACCAGGGATTGAACCCAGGCCCTCGGTAGTGAAAGCCCAGAATCCTAACCACCAGGCCACCAGGGAACTCCCTCATTTGTATATTTAAAAAATCATTCTACAGGCATAAGAGTGTCACCGGTTTGTGAATTTTGTATTAAAGTCATGTGATACAAGTGGGGCAGGGGTAGGTGGGGGGTTCTGCTTTGATTAAACCACGCTTGAAGTATTGTGTTTGGTTGAAAAAGTTCCACTTTTTTGAGGGCCGTTACTAACTGGAGTTTATCCAGAAAAGTATGAAGGTGTAGGTGGAGAATGGACTTGAAACCATGTAATCTAAGGGATGATTGAAAACTCTCCAGATTTTATCCTGATGAAAAGATTTAGTTGCTGATGTCATGGCCGTCTTCAATATATGAATGTCACGTGAGAGCAGGATCAGGCTTATTCTTTTAGATCAGACCCAGTACTGAGTGGTTGGAGTGTCACGGGGGAAGATTTTGAGTCATCAAAAGGAAATTTTCTAATAATTTCAGCTGTGCCAAAATAGATGCATATTTATATTTATGAATATCATAGGAAAACAGATTTCAGTTTTCCTTTGTTTCACTTTTTAAACCATAATCGCATTGTTAATGTATCAAAGAACTGGGCAAGGAAATATTTATTTATTTATTAATTATTGTTTTTAATATTTATTTATTTGATTGCACCAGGTCTTAGTTGCAGCAGGCAGGCTCCTTAGTTGCGGCTCACCAGCTCCTTAGTTGTGGCATGCGAACTCTTAGTTGCAGCATGCGTGTGGGATCTAGTTCCCTGACCAAGGATCGAACCCAGGCCCCCTGCATTGGGAGCACAGAGTCTTATGCACTGCGCCACCAGGGAAGTCCCAAGGAAATATTTAAATCGTTTAAGAATGGGAGCTTATACATGTGCTTTCATATTCGTCCAATAAATATTTTCTGAGCCCCTGTCACATGCCAGGTGCTACAATCCCTGTTGGTGGAGCACACGTGGAGACTGGAAGTGTCACTGAATGAATACATTTTTGTGGTTTGTGTATATATATCTGCTCTTGCAATAGGAGTATATGTGGTTCTCATTTGAACTGCAGTATGTAGAATATATTGAAGTTTAGTTGTTGGAAACTTTAAGCCCAAAACATAAAAGTAGACCATAGAGTTGAACACGCAACAGATCACAAAATAGATAATAGGGAAACTAAACCGAAGGTGATTTATAACTAAAAAGGAAGAGTAGCGAAATTTGAAATCAAGACAGACCCAAGACAGCAGTGGTGATAGACTGATTAAGATCCTTTCCCTGGTGGCGCAGTGGTTAAGAATCTGCCTGCCAATGCAGGGGACACCGGTTCGAGCCCTGGTCCTGGAAGATTCCACATGCCGCGGAGAAACTAAGCCCGCCCGTGAGCCACAACTACCGAGTCTGCGCTGTAGGGCCCGCGAGCCACAACTACTGAAGCGCACGCGCCTAGAGCCTGTGCTCTGCAACAAGAGAAGCCACCACAAGGAGAAGCCCGTGCACCACATCGAAGAGTAGCCCCTGCTTGCCGCAACTAGAGAAAGCCCAATGCGCAGCAACGAAGACCCAACGCAGCCAAAAAAAAAAAAAAAGATCCTTTTCCAGAATTGAGGAAATAGCAGCCGCATTTGCATCTGCACATGTACAATAGGAACTTGTTGATTATCCTTCTTGTTAAAGGCAGAAGAAGAATTCTCTGTACACTCTAATATGCCAGTTTAATTATTTTATTTTATTTTAAAAGTATATTTATTTATTTTTGGCTGCTACTCTTTGTTGCAGTGCGCGGGCTTCTTCATTGCATTGGCTTCTGTTGTTGCAGAGCACGGGCTCTAGGCACGCGGGCTTCAGTAGCTGTGGCTCGCAGGCTCTAGAGCGCAGGCTCAGTAGTTGTGGCACACGGGCTCAGTAGCTGTGGCTCGTGGGCTCTAGAGCACAGGCTCAGTAGTTGTGGCGCATGGGCTTAGTTGCTCCGCTGCATATGGGAATCTTCCCAGACCAGGGATTGAACCCCTGTCCCCCCCATTGGCAGGCGGATTCTTAACCACTGCGCCACCAGGGAAGTCCCTATAGTGCTTCCTTTGAGTAATGATATAAAACTTTATTTTATAGTGGTTTATGGTTTTTGAAAGCTACAAACTTTTTGGAAGATACTTTTCCTGCAGAGCAACTTCAGTTTCTTGCATTTTAAATGTTAGTAATTTGAGGAAAACATAAGGCAGTGCAAAAGTCAGGACTTCAGTAATTGCTAGCCCTGATTGATCATTACATTATTGTTATTTGACCAGTTTTTTTTTTTTTTTGAAACTTTCTTAAAAAGCTCTTGATTTGGGAAATTTTAGGAAAATCACTTTATCAAAACTTAAAGATGTTTATTCTCATTACGGGGTCTTCACACCACACATCTCCCCTCAAAGGGTAGAATGCAGAACTCATTGTACCTTGTCTACATAGAAAAAGGAAAAACTCAGTGGAGCTGAGTGGATCCCAAAGTAATATGGATGCAGTCTCAAATTCATTGTTGGTTATATATGATATCCTATATTTTTTATTTTTCCTTTTAGTGAGATCACGTACTATAGGTGAACTTTTAGCTCCTGCGGCTCCTTTTGACAAGAAATGTGGTCGTGAAAATTGGACTGTTGCTTTTGCTCCAGATGGTTCATACTTTGCTTGGTCACAAGGACATCGTGCAGTAAAGCTTGTTCCGTGGTCCCAGTGCCTTAAGAACTTGTAAGACTGTTTTCTTTTTTGTATTTTGTATCTATCTGTTTGTAGAATTTATTTTTTTCTCTGTGTGGAATAATAAGATTATTTTGCTATTTAAGTTTTTTCCTTTGGAGACTGTTGTAAATGCATTTTACTCATAAGCTGAATATATTTGTTGGAAAATTTGTGGGAAGAATTGTCTGGCCTTATATATCATAGAATACTTTCTCAGATACTTCGGTGTCTTTAAATTTTTCTTTTCCATATATCAAAAGGCAGGTTAATTGTGCCTTGGTAGTGCAATTTCTAAAATGTATCTACTAAATTTAATCTTTCCCTGCTTTTTGTGTTTAGTTCACCTTTATGGTTTTTGTCATTAATGTCCTTATTACGTATTACTTTAGGTCTAGAACGTATGGGAAACTACTGATTATTATGGGGTTTAAGATAGTTTTCTGGTGTCAGCTTCACAATATCTTAATGTTCTCAGAATTTTTTGTTTTTGTTTTTGTTTTTTGCTTGTTTATACTTTTGGGTTAATTAAAGGAGTCCTAATTGAGATAGGATTTCTATATCAATAAGGATATATTAAAACAAATTTGAAAATTTGAAATGAATAAATTATAAATTGCTTTATTGTTGAACTTTTTCTCAGACACTGAGGATTTCTTTTAGTCTGAATTTATTTGGTCATGCCCATGTAGCTTGTAGCAACTTTTCCTCTTCCCATCTATAAGGATTCTGTTGTTATTCAGTATCACTATAATAATATTGAAGTTATTTTAACAAACACATCATTATTTAGTATTCACATGAATCCAGAGTAAATAATAACTAGATTTCAATCTGACCTTTTTTTCTACCCAGTCTCTTGCATGGCACCAAGAATATCACCAATTCAAGCAGTTTAAGATTGTCAAGACAAAACAGTGATGGTGGTCAAAAAAATAAGCCTCGTGAACATATTATAGACTGTGGCGATATAGTCTGGAGTCTTGCTTTTGGATCTTCAGTTCCAGAAAAACAGAGTCGCTGTGTAAACATAGAATGGCATCGATTCAGATTTGGACAAGATCAGCTACTCCTTGCCACAGGGTTAAACAATGGGCGTATCAAAATATGGGATGTATATACAGGTATGGAGTCATAGTTTTGAAAGCAAACCTGATTATCTTGTGATGCAAGCATAGCTCATAGGCACTGGAAGAATACATAATTTGAGGAGTTTAACTCACAGAGAAGCAAGAATTGATGCTATGAATGTATCTTTATATTTGGTCTAAATAGCATCTTCAGCTCATAGTTTTAATTTAGGAAAATAGAGTTCATATTGCTTGATCACTCTTCAGAGAATATTATAGTAGGAAGGGCACGTCTAAGGAATGTTTAGTTAATTATCACTTATAAACTGGTAATTTAGTTTATGACTCAAATCGCAAGGTGTTTTCTTATATACTTTTTCAATGATTGATAGCTCAGAGGCTTTCAAGGTAAATCTGGTTTTCAACAATCATTATCTAACCTCTGGAAAGTTTTAATGACATTTTATCTAAAGTTTAACCAGATAGGTTGAGAAGTTAAATTCTTTGGGCAATTAAAAGTAAATGTGTTGTGGGAATTCGCTGGCGGTCCAGTGGTTAGGACTGCAGGGGACATGGGTTCGATCCCCGGTCAGGAAACTAAGATCCCGCAAGCCATGCGGCACGGCCAAAATAAAATAAATTTTAAAAAAGTAAATGTGTTATTCACTACCTAAAATAGTTTCTGGCTGATAGTATGTACTCCAAAATTTAAAAGATTTTTTTAAATGAGCATTAAAATTATGTACATTAGAATACAGCAAGTGATACTAACACTGAGTGGGGATAATGAGTCAGTAAATTTGATTGAATTCTGGGAAAACATTTAAGGTAAGCACATTGCTTTTCATAGAAAAACAAAACTATAATATAAGATGAATAAAGTACCTTTTTTTCATCGAGATTATGTTTAAAAATTTAGGCTGTTCTGGATAACGTGTATCTTTGGGGGAATTTGACAGTCCATTCGTAGTCTAGGCCAAGTAAAAGAAAAGGAAAATTTTGATTTTGTATTTTAAAATCATACTATACAAAGATTTTTAAATGATGTAGATTTTCTTGATATTAAATTGACTTGATCCAGGAGTTTGTTCACATTTCAGGAATTCCCTTTTAATTTTTCTAATTTAGGCTTTGGTATCTTGGAAATAATCCATTTTAAAACAATGTAAATAGTGAATCTTTAAAGATAATAGTAAAGGCACTAGTAAATAAGTCATTTTACACTTGGTAAACTAAGGAGGTACCCAGATATTTCTATTCTTTTTTTTTTTTTTAATGGTGATCTCAACCCTATTTTTTTTTTTTTTTTTTTTTGTAAATTTTTATTTATTTATTTATTTATGGCTGTGTTAGGTCTTCGTTTCTGTACGAGGGCTTTTCTCTAGTTGCGGCAAGCGGGGGCCACTCTTCATCGCGGTGCGCCGGCCTCTCACTATCCCGGCCTCTCTTGTTGCGGAGCACAGGCTCCAGACGCGCAGGCTCAGTAATTGTGGCTCACGGGCCTAGTTGCTCCACGGCATGTGGGATCTTCCCAGACGAGGGCTTGAACCCGTGTTGCCTGCATTGGCAGGCAGATTCTCAACCACTGCGCCACCAGGGAAGCCCTCAACCCTATTTTTTTAATATGGAAGCTGATTAAAATTATTAACATTGTCTCTTTCCCACCTTCCATTGCATTTAGGAAAACTCCTCCTTAACTTGGTAGATCATACTGAAGTGGTCAGAGATTTAACTTTTGCTCCAGATGGGAGCTTGATCCTGGTGTCAGCTTCAAGAGACAAAACTCTGAGAGTGTGGGACCTGAAAGATGATGGTATGTCTTTCTTTCTAGGCTGTGGAAAAGAATTAGTTTCTGGATATTACTACTGAGAGGTATTACGAACACTTGGGGCATTTGACATTAAAAGTGATATGATCAAAGTTTCCTTTTCTCTGCTTAGTCCTTTGGTCCCTTTCCCTGTACAGATCAAACAAAATCATAAATGTGACCCAGAATAGGAGCCAGCAGTTACTCTAAGTAAACAATCTGATATTACTCAGAAACTAACTACACATATCTGTATCAACTATTTGAGGACAGAATCTGGATCAGTCTTAGGGTTTTATTTGAACTGGTCTGTGTTTTATTTCCTTTATATTGGAGAGGATTTAACTTCCTTCATTTGCTTAGTGAAAATTTAAGTAGATCTTGACCTAACAAAAGATATAACTTAGTAATTAATAAAATGTAAATTCAAACATGATTTATACACCAGAATTTATAGGATGTAAATACTAATCATAATAATAAGTTGGATAGTTTAAGTAAGAATTATAAAAAGTAAGAGATTTGCCCTCCAATATAGTAAAAGGAATATCAGTGTCAAGTTTTAGCTTTTTCGGAAACACTGATAATTGTGATCCTTTTACAAAGTTTTGGAGAGTCTACCTTGTTTGAGAAGACCTGAGATGAGCATCTCTTCCCCCTTCTTAGCCTCTGATGAAAGAGTTTACAGTTTTAACTAAAACCATATATTTAATTAAGATCTGCTAGTGCTCTACCAGCCTCAAGCTGGAAGTTGACAGGCTTGTTTGGGGAAATATAGCTTATATTGAATGTAGTAGAAAACAAACCCCTCAGATTTGGAGACTTGTTTCAGCTTATGGGTAATAACCATTGCCTGATAGAATAATACACTAATATTATTACCAAACTATGTGGCACCTCTTCTGCCTTGATCAATTCCCTGATTGCTCAGCTGTTGAGGGGTGAAGGGATCCCAATAGTTAAAACATTTGAAAATTAAATTTTATTTTCTTTCTCATATCATATGGAATTTGCTCTCTCAACATACTTTCAGTTGTAAGTCAGCCGACCTTTTCTTAAAGGGCCAGATGGTGAATATTTTAGGCTTGCGGACCATGCTATCTCTGCAGTAGTTGCTCCCCTCTGCTGTCACAACAATGGGCATGCTTGTGTTCCAGTAAAACTTAGGTACAAAAATAAGCAACTGTTGTATATTGGCAACCCCTGTAATAGATTAATCACTGCCTCTGTAGAAGTTTGTGATTCTGTGATTCTGCCATTTTTGAAATGCTACTTATTTGAAGTAGATTCTAGGGTTAACCCAGGTATTTTCCTTTTGTTCAGGAAACATGATGAAAGTATTGAGGGGCCATCAGAACTGGGTGTACAGCTGTGCATTCTCTCCTGACTCTTCTATGCTGTGTTCAGTGGGAGCCAGTAAAGCAGTATGTGTCAAAGTTCTTGTATACTTACTGTGAATTGGATTATAATAATATGTGCATAATCATTTTAAATCTAAGTAACCTATTAAGTCTGTGCTCGGTGTCTTGATTATCTTAAATGTGTTATTTCATGATGGGGGAGAATTTGCATGAGGGAAATTAAATAAGTATAGTTATTGATTGTAAAGTGAGAAATTGGATTGTTTTAGTTAGAGATGATATTCATAAAATGAGGGGTATGTCAATTTTATATTTTCTCAGATCTAGGAGAGTTTATGTGCTATAGAAGAGATCTAGTCCAAATGTTAAGACATTCCCTTGCTAATTATTTTCTTCTCTGTTGTTCTATTTTTTTTTTTTTTTTTTGGTCCAGTTTGCTGTTTAAAAAGTTTTAAGTCCCAGCTGGTCCTGGACATTTAACTGAAAAAAAGTAACTTAAAAATCTAATAAGACTAAAAATAACAGTCATGTATGTCCTGGAGTAAATTTCATCTAAATTTGATATGATCTGTCTCGCATAGCATACCGGTAGACAGATTAAGTATAAAGTGACTCTTAAGAGGGTTATGCTTATTGATGAACCCTCCTTTAGTTAGTTGTCTACCAGCTCTGAGTTAGTATAGTTAAAGAGATCTTATTAGCTTCAGGTATTTATGAAAATGGTTGAAGTCCAAATACATGTGATGATCACAATACACTTTGAATTAATGGGGGGTGGGAGGCTGGTTAAAATGCATTTTATTTAGCCAAGGAGTGTGTTAAAATGATAGTTGCAAATGTTGGCAGTTTAGAAAAAAATATTCAGTTCTTTAAAAATCATAAGAAGAGCAAAGCTAGATGTTGACATTGCTATTTTAGGCTGTGTGTTTTCCATATGCTTCTTGCTTTCCCTGTCACAGGTGGTGGCAGCAATATTGGTGTGATTGAGGTTATGCTGGCACCACTCGCACACAGGCGCACATGGTGTTAGCTGGGCAGAAAGAGTGGCATCTCTGGCTACCGGGCTGGGGGCGACCTTTACCATAGGATGAAGTAACCTTGCATTCGGCTGCAAGGTGTACTGTACGTACACAGGTGCTGGTCGATGTCCACTTTCTGCTTTTCTTTCTTTCTTTTTTTCTTTTTAAAAATAATTTTCCCCACAGTGAAACCAACTGACTCCTCCGATGTAATTGATCTCCCAGTCTGGTGGAATTGGGAGTCTAACATGTGAAACCAATTTAATGTAATGTAGTTGGCTTTCAAATGGTTTCTCTGTGCTATTTTTTGGAATTCTTTGAGATACTAGAGATACCTTAAGTCTTTGATCCAATTTAAAATTTCTATTTATTTTTCTTTGGAAATAATATATTGTGTCTGTGCAGAAAAACGTAGCAAAAAGGATTGCTTTACTCCAAGAGGAGGAGAGTTTGTCTTACTAGGATTGTAATAAACCTCCAAGCTCACGTTTAATATAACAGATTGAAGTAAACATTAGAATCCTGTTTAGAGCTATTCTGCACAGTATAACTACTGATCTTTAGAATCTAAAACTATGTGTGAACTTGTACTAAAGTGATTTCAATGTTTTATACTTAAAATGACTAATGATTGTGGTTGGTTTGGGAAAAATAAGATTGGCAAATCTTGATTCACAGAAATGTTGTTAATTGTATTATTTTCGTAAATTAGCATTTTCATTTTATAATGTGGTTTAACATCCTTGTTGTTTGCCAAAGAAATTTCATTTGGCTGTGAAAAATTCTCTTTGCTTGCAGTATCTGTTTCTCTTCCTAGGCTCACGTTGGTGACCCAAGCCTATTGTAAACAAGTGATTATCTCAAAGGGAGATGCCAATGGAGTAACAATTTGTTAACCTTATATTTTCTGTCTGTATATTTTTTAAAAATTTGGTAGTTTCTGGAAAAAAAAAAAAGAAGGGGGTTTGTAGTACTTAACCCTATTTATTTCCGTATATTTTAGTTAATTAGTTTTTGGAATAAATGGATGTCAGTATAACTTTGTGGTTAAATTGCATTGCCTTTTTTGTGTTTAGGCTTATTTTTAAATTAACATTTAACAGAAACATTTGAAATAGAATTTGCATGTTTACTTTAATTAACTTAAAAACTGATTTTAATCTTTGACACTGAGCATATTCTTTCATAATTATTCATAATTTATAATGTTTAATTTAATGTAATCTTAACTAAATTTAGCAGTTTTAGTTTACGATGTGCCATTTTGCCCTCTGCATGTCTGAATGAAGCCATAACATTTGCCTTTTTCGCAGGTTTTCCTTTGGAATATGGATAAATATACCATGATACGGAAACTAGAAGGACATCACCATGATGTTGTAGCTTGTGACTTTTCTCCTGATGGAGCATTACTGGCTACGGCATCTTATGATACTCGAGTTTATATCTGGGATCCACACACTGGAGACATTCTGATGGAATTTGGGTGGGTACAGCATGAATTATTTTAGTCTGTAATTCATCTCTACTATCAGTGTAGCTTTTAAGAAGTCATGGGGATGATTAGAATCATTAACATGTGAAGTCTAAAATTACAGTCTGTCATAATTTAAAATTTCGGTATCATTTAGGCCCTTTAATAATGCGTCTAAATTCTACAAATAAATTTGACTTTCTTGATACAGATCTTGTTATTGTTACTTAACAGTACATGACTCTGTAGAAGTGGTAGTTATATTTAGAGTTTCGTGTTGGGGAAACATAGTTAAAACTAAAGTTGGACTTACTCTTAAACCACTCTGTAAGAAGGAGATTAGTAATTAGGTTTAACCGCTTCATTTAAAGTGGATAGACTAGCTCTGCTCAGTCTTCTCAGTTGTGTTTGTTAAGGCCACTTTAAACATTATTCCAAAGACTGATGTACTTTGTACCTGGGTAGTTTTGTTTCTTGAAGTGACTCTCATTTCCACTGAAAACATGTCTTTGACCTCAGGCACCTGTTTCCCCCACCCACTCCAATATTTGCTGGAGGAGCAAATGACCGATGGGTACGATCTGTCTCGTTTAGTCATGACGGACTGCATGTTGCAAGCCTTGCTGATGATAAGTAAGTGTGTGAACTACATCTTGACCTATTTATTATTGTAAAGATTTCCTTTCATTCTTCTACTTAATAAAAAACATTCTTAAGGATGAAAAATATGGCCTTTCTGCAGTTGGGTTTTAATGGCCCTTTTTCTAGACAAGACCTTGGGAGATGTTTATGTGTCTTAAAGAATATTGGCCTGAACAGTATTTATGTAAACTAAAGATAATGCGTGCCTTTCCCTGTGTTCTTTGTTTGTTAACTGGTTCAGGCAAACTGGGTGCATTTTTAATTAACTTTTTAGCTCAGCTGACAGATTTTCTTAGTAATATCTTATAAAGGTTGAAACAGAAGGACATTTTCAAAGTGAAATAAATGATTAAAACAGAGTCATTTGTATCCACTGAAACTGAGACTATAAAGATGAAGTGTCACATCAGTGAGATGTGCTGCTTATTGGTAAGGAGAAACTAGATGTAGCCATTCCATTTTCTCATACTTTTATCAATGTACGTGGATATAGCATTAAGCAATTCGGTCACATCAGTTCAGAAAGTGACTCATTACCATCTTTCTAGAATGTTAGCAAACGTATGGGGAGAGTTCTTTGTTTGCCAGCAGTCATTGTTTTCCTGTTTGTTCAGCTAGTTTCTGACTATCAGTTATCTGCTATTCCTAGACACACTCTACCTAGGTGAAAAGTTTCATAAACTTCTTGAAAAGAGTTAAACAGATCAGATACCGATTATATTTTAAGTGTAAGGAAGTAAGGAGAAAGTTTCCGGTTGTGGGCATTACAGATCAGAACACTGGGAAGTGAAGGCAGCCATGCTTTATAGTCTCTCAGTGTGAATTAATCCAAATTACCAATTGGTATAAACTATAAAATCTTTCATAAAGCAAGTTCCAGTCATTGCTGCAGTGATTTGTGTGTGTGTGTGTGTTTGTGTGTATATTTTGTGACTCAGCACAGGGTGGCATTTCTTTCTGAATTTTAAAAGTTGCTTTTACCTTAAATTTCCTACTAGATAATCACTGGACGATTTATTTCCTTTCCAGAATGGTGAGGTTCTGGAGAATTGATGAGGATTATCCAGTGCAAGTTGCACCTTTGAGCAATGGTCTTTGCTGTGCCTTTTCTACTGATGGCAGTGTTTTAGCTGCTGGGTAAGTGATTTTTCTGTTTTCTTTTAAGAGGCAATTTAAGGAGGCTTTTAGTCAAAGCAGCCTGTATTTTATTGTCAGTAAATCTTCCATAAGGGCTCTTTATAATATTATTACTTTGTCATAGAGGGAGATCACTGGGCAGGTCTCCTTAATTAGGTTTTAATGTGCAGTTTGTGGCTCTAATTCACAGCCTCGGTGGTAGTTGTTTGAGCTGTGGGATGATGAAATACATGGATTTGTGTGACTGAGCTTGTGATTTGTTTGTTTCTGTCTAGGACACATGATGGAAGTGTGTATTTTTGGGCCACTCCAAGGCAAGTCCCTAGCCTCCAACATTTATGTCGCATGTCAATCCGGAGAGTGATGCCCACCCAAGAAGTCCAGGAGCTGCCGATTCCTTCCAAAGTTTTAGAGTTCCTCTCCTACCGTGTGTAGAGGATGCTGCCTTCCCTAGTGTTAGGGACTGACAACACACTTTACACAAACCTCAAGCTTTGCTGACTTCAAGGTTTAGGAGATTTATTTAATTTGATACATTCTTGTATTGCATTTTGATCAGTTGAGCTTTTAAATATTATTTATAGACCTTAGGAGAAATATTTCTGAACATATCAAATGTAAATTTTTTTCTAAAATGTAACTGTGAAAACATATACATACATGTATATATTTCGATATAAGCTGCTGTGTTTTGAATGGACCCTTCTGCTTTTCTAATTTTTAGTTCCAACATGTATATATTGCTTCAGTAGAGCCACACTATGTATCTTTGCTGTAAAGTGGAAGGAATTTTTTTTATTCTGGGACACTGAGTTAGATGGTAAATACTGACTTAAGAAAGCTGAATGCCTCATAACAAAATGTGTATTTGGTTGGGGGGTGGTCAGACAACTGACCTTCAAGTAAAACAGCTTTTGTCTAGGGAAGGATTTTGTTTTCCTTAGGAGTGGCATCTGAGAGGTAGAATTTGAATGTCACATTATTAAATGAAAAATAGCCAGGATATAACCAGGAAAAAAGGGTGTCTTTTTTTTTTTTTCCTAACTACTGCTGTGGGCCTTAATTTTGGAAAGCAGCTTGCTACTTTAACCCCTGTGGTATAAATAAAGTATTATAATAAATTTTAGTCAATTTGAAAAATCCATCTACTGCATTATTGCTAAATATTTTGTTGTTTGTACTAAGGGACAATTATTTTAAGACCGTGGTGGGCTTATTTGCTTTTTGTTTATTTTTTACACATATCCTATGTTTCTGCAGGGGATAATATTGGTGACTTGCCAAAGAGAAGCAATACAATTAGTATATCTGCTTTTGCCTTCTGTTATTTATCTTACCTGCAGATATTAAGAATGTATGCATTATGTAAAATGCTTGATTATATATTTTTGTTGAGTTTTTTAATTAAAGACTTGTAAAAAAAACAAACAAACCACTATCTCAAATGTTTTTTAAATATGTTGGAAGCACCACAGGCAAATTAAATAAGAAGGGTAATGAAGAAACAGCACAACTGTAGAGCACTGCTTGAGAGTTAACGCTCCATGAATGCAACCGCTTTTACTTGGTTTGTTCTTGGAGGGCTGCTGCAGAAATGCTCACTTTAAAATAACTACTGAGCAAAAGAAAATTATGATCTTTTAGGGGACCTAATAGGCTTATAGTAAACCTTTCTGGCTAAAGTAACCATAAGAAAAAAATCTAGTGGTGTGGGCCCTTTGAGGAGGCAAAATGAGGAAAACTTTTATTAGCTATGCGTACCCTTGAAGACTTGTCTCCACTGAGAAACTGTTTTGAAGTTCTTACAAGTTGCTCTTTTCGGGGTGTATATAGTTGTAGGTTATAAAGTTAAAAGCCAGTGGAAAATCTACCCAAGTTCTTGAGAATCACCTGTATTTTACAAAAGCATCTTATCTTTAAACCTGTTGTGATTTTTTTTTTTCATTTTACTTTAATACATCTACTTTATAAAGCAGTAAGATACCAATACCCTTCACATCATTAAATTATTTACTCTCCAACCAACATATCCAATTAGGTAAAAATAGCATTTTGGGAAGATATGTTCTCTGAGAAAGCCAGAATTGCTTGCCATCTCCCCATGAAAACCATAGTGCAAGATGAAAGGAAGATTGCAGAATATAAATAGAAACACGCTTACATTTTCTGTATGTCTATCAGGAAGAAGTAATAGCAGGATGGTAATGCTTTAGACTGAGTGACCAAAGGAAGGTAGGGAAGACATGATTGGGATACTAACAGATTCTAGCTACATGATTTTAAAATGGTACTGCCGCTTTCTCTCATGTCATTTGGAGAACTGACAAGAGAGCCTTTATGTTCAGATTTCATTTCCTGTTTTAGGACCCCGTAGGGGTGCCTGTGAACATAGGAAAATGCCTCTCACCCTCAGTAGCCAAGCAATCTTTTCACAACTTCAAGTGACTTTTATGACCTGTAACTTGATCTGAGGTTGGCAAATCTTAAACTTACGGTCCTTGAAATTCCCTGCCTGCTTGCAATTGAGGTAAATTTGGATTCGATTGGTTTGCCCTGCCTTCAGGGCAGCAAGACCAAAAAAGGCTGACTGCAACTGTAGCATGCTTACGGGTTGAAGCAGCATCTGACTGGTGCAGAGGACTTGGCTGTTGGCCAGCCAGTGCGAGGCTAAGAAAATACACAGAATGAGAAGTAAAACATTGTCTCATAAGCCAGAAGTCAGAGAGATGGTGAATCCAATCTCCAGATTAACCGGAATGGTTTGTGGGTGACAAACATTTTGTCCAAGTAATTCTGACCAAGGTCTGGCCTAAGAATGCATTTTAACTATAGAATGTTTAGATAAAACACAAGCAATATCGACAGTAGAGGGACTTCCCTGGTTTCTCAGTGGTTAAGAATCTACCTGCCAGGGCTTTCCTGGTGGCGCAGTGGTTGAGAATCTGCCTGCCAATGCAGGGGACACGGGTCCGAGCCCTGGTCTGGGAAGATCCCACATGCGGCGGAGCAACTAGGCCCGTGAGCCACAACTACTGAGCCTGCGCGTCTGGAGCCTGTGCTCCGCAACAAGAGAGGCCGCGATAGTGAGAGGCCCGCGCACTGCGATGAAGAGTGGCCCCCGCTTGCCGCAACTAGAGAAAGCCCTTGCACAGAAACGAAGACCCAACACAGCCAAAAATTAATTAATTAATTAATTAATTAAAAAAAAAAAAAAAAGAATCCACCTGCCAATGCAGGGAACACGAATTCGAGCCCTGGTCTGGGGAGATCCCACATGCCACAGAGCAACTAAGCCCATGTGCCACAACTACTGAGCTTGCACTCCAGAGCCTGCAAGCCACAACTACTGAAGCCCGTGCGCCTAGAGCCCGTGCTCCACAAGAGAAGCCACTGCAGTGAGAAGCCTGCACACCGCAATGAAGAGGAAAAAAAAAAAATACAACCCTAGACTGTCCAAAAAAAAATCTACAGTAGAGTGATATTTGGGTTTACCATTGTATGTTGGTTTCAAAATCATAGATAAAGCATCAGTTGGAGTACTGGTTTTTTTGGTGGTCCAGTGGTGAAGAATCCGCCTTCCAATGCAGGGCACGCGGGTTCAATCCCTGGTGGGGGAACTAAGATCCCACCTGCCGCCAGGGCGCGCTCTGGAGCCTGTGCACCACAACTAGCGCGCCGCAACTAAGACCTGACTAAGCCAAAAATAAATATTTAAAACATTATAAATCCTTTGCCCTGAGAAATGAGAGCTGTTGGTAGTGACAGTAAAGTGCAGCCAGGAGAAAGGTCATCATTACCACGGCTTATGTTTATGGTAAAATGTTTGGGAGGAATGAAGATCAGTTAGCAATCTCAACGTGCTCTTTCCTCTGTAAAGCTTGCCTTTAGCCAAAAGCAAAATGTCTGGTCTGAATCAAGTATAAAATGACCTATTTATATTACAGATGTTTGGGTAGCTTTGTGTGGTTATGATACGGCATTCTTAAAGGTTTAACAGTTGAGAAATCAGAAAATAAAAAAAAAGATTGAATGAGGCTAGGATTGGGGAAGGAAAAATTATTTAATTCAATTTTGATGAACTCCAGCATTATTTTCCTTTTTAGAGACTGCAACTATGATTATCGTTGTGGTTTCTCTTTTAGAGATACGATAGAAATCGAGGAACTTTCTCTACCTGTAATACCACAGAGAAGTTGCTCTTCTGGTCTCTAAATAAACCCTAAACTTTGTTTAGGAAAATCTATAATACAGTGATGATGGTGATTTTTGTTGTTTTGTTTTAAATGAGGCTGAAGCACTAATGGCTCTTTTTAAAAATTGTTCTCCAAAAACAAAGTGTGGACCATAGAAATCAAGTGTGGGTCAGGAATAAGATGAATGACCTGCAACGAAGATAGATGAAGTGGCGACTCCAATAAGTTTTGTGTATAAGTTTCGCAATTTTTGATTAATAATGAAATGTTCTTACAGAAAAAAAAAAATAAGGATGATGAATATTCAAAGACACCTGAGAAAGATAATGATACGAAATAGAGCCAGGAACGAGGCTAGTATAAAATGGAAACCATAAAGACACATTTGCACTAGGTGAACATACAGATACCCATTTCTTTGTATTCCTCAACCATCTCCTTGCCTCTAAGACCCCCCTGCTAAGATGATTTGGCAGGAATTCTGTAGGTTTCGAGCTCCCTCTTCAGTGATACCAGTTGAGCTTAGAAACGGGAACTGTGGGCCAACTGTGCTGCAAGAGTCAGCAGCCCCCAATTCAAAGGCATCCCCACCACCCCCTATTTTATGACACGAGCCTATTTCACTCAATTTCACGACATGCCCAAATCTTGTAGGTATGTGAGTTTATGACCTAGACGGTCTCTCTTTGGTGGTCACAGACAAGCTACCCCAGCCCAGAGTGGTCTTGCCCCTTTCTTTCTTGAATTCCATCCATCTTAATTTCCACAACATTTGCTTGGCCTTTCAGACATGCCCTGTTGCTGGTTACTTCTTCTTAGGGGTTGGTGCCCCATTTAGAAATGTCTCACACTTAGCGCGGGCTCTCAGCGTTCTCCCACAGGGCTCTGCCCCTGGCTGGCATTTGGGTCACAGTGGCAGGTTGTTTGTGCCTTGGAAAGGAGAGACTGGCCCCTGATCAGCAGGCATGGAAGTACCCCTGGGTTGGGGAGTTAGGATGGGAGGCATAGCGCCAGCCCATCCAGCCTATGCTGCGTGGAGAGAGCAGTTCTCTCAGACTGGGTCATGATGTTCAACACATGGCGAAGACCCAGCCCTTCTAGGCTTGGCTGCATCTGGCCTCAGATCAGGAGGATGTTCGTATGGTAGGTTGGCCCAGTTTCTCACCCCACGGCCAGCTGCCCAGAGGACTTTGCAGAAGTGCGGGCTAAGGTGGTATCTCAAGAAAGACTTGGGTGATTGCTGGCTTGACTGCTTAATAGCATGTAGCTTCCGGAGTTTTGATATTTAAAAAATGCTGTAATAGTGCCTCTCCTCCATGAGTGGTGTTTAGCTTTATTTTCTGCACAGTGTCAGGTATGCGGTAAGCATTCACCATGTGTTACTACCATTTGTTGAGCGTTGGCTGTGTGCTCATTGCTATTCTTGGTGCTTCCCAATGACTCTGAAGTACTATTATCCCCGTTTTATAGCTATGGAGGTTCAGAGAGACCAACTCACTCCCCAAGGTCATACAGCTAAGAAATGAGATCCAGGATTTATTTATTTTATTTTAATAAATTTATTTATTTTATTTATTTTTGGCTGGGTTGGGTCTTCGTTGCTGCGTGCAGGCTTTCTCTAGTTGTGGAGAGCAGGGGCTACTCTTCGTTGCAGTGCGCGGGCTTCTCATTGCAGTGGCTTCTCTTGTTGCGGAGCACGGGCTCTAGGCGCACGGGTTTCAGTAGCTGTGGCATACGGGCTTAGTAGTTGTGGCTCACGGGCTCTAGAGCGCAGGCTCAGTAGTTGTGGTGCACGGGCTTAGTTGCTCCATGGCATGTGGGATCTTCCGGGACCAGGGCTCGAACCTGGGTGCCCTGCATTGGCAGGCAGATTCTTAACCACTGCACCACCAGGGAAGCCCAACATCTAGGATTTAAATTCCAGTTACTCTGCCTCCAGAGCCCTGTCTCTCTCCAAACTGGCCATGAACAGACGCTAGACTTTAGGGAAGGCGCTTACTCAGTCAACCTCAGACTCCTAAGTTAGTCCCTGCCTGTGCAGCCACCCCCCGGGGTTAGCGCAGAGGTCAGGCTTAACCTCTCCAACACACTTCTCCTTTCCCTGGATCATGGAAAAAATGAACTAGAAGGAACGACTCTAAATATAATTTGGTGATTGAAACCCATGCAGACAAGAAAAATGATTGCTGAGCCCTGTGCTTTGCCCACTGCCTGGGGAAATTACACTGGACATTGGTTAGTTTTTCTCCCCACACTGTTCTCCTTATGAACTTATCTCAAACAAGTAATTTTTATTGCCCACGGGAACAGTCCAACTCAGGCCAAAGCAGGAAGCAGTAAAGCAGTCACTAAAGGTGAGCAAGTCAGCTGACCTTGGGACTTCCCTGGTGGCGCACTGGTTAAGAATCCACCTGCCAATGCAAGGACACGGGTTCGAGCCCTGGTCCCGGAAGACCCCACATGCCATGGAGCAACTAAGCCCGTGCACCACAACTACTGAGCCTGCGCTCTAGAGCCCGCGTGCCACAACTACTGAAGCCCAAGCGCCTAGAGCCCGTGGTCCGCAACAAGAGAAGCCACTGCAACGAGAAGCCCGCGCACTGCAACGAAGAGTAGCCCCCGCTCGCCGCAACTAGAGAAAGCCTGCACGCAGCAACGAAGACCCAATGCAGCCAAAAATAAAAATAATAAATAAATAAATTTATATATATACAAAAAAAGTCAGCTGACCTTAAAACTACTGGCTTTAAAGATCAATACCAGGTCAGGTTACAAATTACCACATCCAGGGGAAACCTGAGCCCCTCGCACCAGCTGTGTGCACAAGGTTAGACACGCTTGCCTGGAGTTGACCCAGTGGGAATACCAGCCACGAGGGTGGCGTTGGGCCATGTGGAAGCGTTATCCAGGTCAACTGACACAGATGCGATGGAAGGAGCAACGACAGTTCACAGCCAGGGAGGGCCCAAGTCAGGAATAAAGGATCAGATCATTCTTACCATTCATGGATTGTACTTTTATCCCTCCACATTTGAACATCTCTGAAATTGGGATGTATTTTAAAATCGATCTTGTCTTTAAATTTTTTTCTTTCTTAAGTGGTACACACTGATGGTACAGATTATAATCAGTGGCATCTAGGATTTGATGAAATACAAGTCAGTGGTATTTACATACAAGTAAAACATCCGTGAGATGTTATAGATAATGTCAGGATTAGAAGACACCAGAAGCAGATGGTAAATGAAATGTGAGACTCGATGAGGCAAGTGAAGGGAGATCCATTAGCCCTTCCTGAAAAATGGCTTGACAATGAAATCCAGCTAACAAAAATATATGAAAATCACAAAATAGCTAACATTTATAGACATTTACTATGATCTAGGCACTGTCCTAAGTGCTTAACCTGCATAATTTGATCCTTGCAACAACCCAATGAAGCAGATTTTCTTACCCCCATTTTATAAATGAAGAAACTGAGGCATAGAGGGGTTAACTAGCTTGCCAAAAAGCCACCTGATAGTAAATGGTGGAGCCAGTATTCAAACCCAGGCTTTCTGACTCCAGGTCCTGGAAAAAAGAAGGTAAAACACTCAATGTGCAAATTGAGCACAAAGTTCAACTTCGAGCTTCCTGGCAGGCAGAGCAAAATAGGATCTAAAAGTAAATATATGCTCAATAGAAATAAATCTCCACATGTACTTTTAAAGTAATGTCTTCATAACTTCATTGTTTTTTTTTAATAAACATTTTGAATGTCATTTGGTTTTCTTATTATTCTTTTTTTTTTTTAATAATTATTTTTGGCTGTGTTGGGTCTTCGTTTCTGTGTGAGGGCTTTCTCTAGTTGCGGCAAGTGGGGGCCACTCTTCATTGCAGTGCGCAGGCCTCTCACTATCGTGGCCTCTCTTGTTGCGGAGCACAGGCTCCAGACGCGCAGGCTCAGTAATTGTGGCTCACGGGCCTAGTTGCTCCGCGGCATGTGGGATCTTCCCAGACCAGGGCTCGAACCCGTGTCCCCTGCATTGGCAGGCGGATTCTCAACCACTGAGCCACCAGGGAAGCCCCCAACTTCACTGTTTTGAAAGACAAATGCTCGTGATTTCTTCACGTCAAGCTACATGGAAAACTACAAAGTTGACAAAAACTGCATACTATTTCTTCTCCTAGAAATGACATAAGAGATCCCATGCCTGGTATCTCATTTTGCATTGGATTGGCCAAAAGGTTCGTTCGGGTTTTTCCATAAGATCGAACGAACTTTTTGGCCAGTCCAATAATTGGGGGGGCGGGGGTCAGAGAGAGAGAGATGTGGAGCGTCCATCTGGAACTTTTCTGTAGAAAGTGGGTCACTTTGGCCTGTTTTCTAGGCACTAAATAATTACTGAAAGGCCATTGACACATCCTCAGACAAGGCCAAGGCAGAGTGTGGTTATACACCTATGAGATCATAAGCTTCAAAGTCAAGAGATAACTTGGTTTAAAATCTTTGCTCTAACTATTGATACTTCGTAATTGTGTGGCTTTGGGCAAGTCCCTTGACCTCTCTGAACTTCCTCTTCCTCACCTGTGAAATCATCCTGGTACCTAAAACCCAGGGTTGTCAGGATTATACGAGAGCAAGCCCCAAAACCCCAAAAGCATTTAGCATGAGGCCTAGCCTAAGACAGGGAACTGTTATTATGCCTAAAAGAGTCCACAGAAGCAGGGGCCTTAGGTGTTTTTGATTATCCCCTTCCCCCAGGCAAATTTGAGGCAAATCAAATTTTTTTTTAGCGTGTTGAGCCATTGTTTTTAGTTTTTTTAGTTGTTTTTTTTTTTCCTGAAAGAAATGCCAAAGGCCCTAAAAGCAGCCACACCCCACTCCAGGCCTCATGTGACCAGTCAGATGATCAGGGAGGGCTGGGAGGCAGAGAAGTGGAGCTTGGCTGCCTGTCCCCAAGACACAAGCCCTGGAACCCAGGGAGGAGCCTCCTTCCACTTGGGGAGAAGGCAGAGCCTGGGCGTGGGGGTGGAGGGCGGTGGGGAGGCTGCAGCCCCAAGAGGCGGAGGGTTTTGCTGGAACCAGTACTTGGGCTGTGAGCAGAGACTGTCAGAGGACATTGTTTAGCTGCCTTGGGTATGGACTGATCAGGGCACAGAACCACCCTCTTGGGCCTGATTCCTGCCTCTGCCCAGGCAGTGGCTGTCCTACCCTGGCTTCTTTGACATCCTGGGCCTCCTTCTATCCCCGCACCTGTCATTCACAAACTCATTCATTCATTCTTGTCTTCCTTCCTTCCTTCCTTCATTTATTCACTCAGCATATCCTGAGCACTTGCCATATGCCTGACCATGCTGGTGCCGGGGATACCAAGACAGTTCCTGCCCTCCACGAATCCCAGTCTCGAAAGCAGATGAAAACAAATCTGCAAAACTAAACAGCTAAGGAAAAAAACCTCATAATTGCTTTAATGGGCCATAGGCAGGATCACTATTCACGGCTTTATTCAGTGGGTTTATCACCGGAAGCAACAGAAAGAGCTGGTTGACAGGAGAGTCTGCAGCCAAACTGCCCGGGTAGGCACCCCAGCTCTCTACTAACTAGCTGTGGGACCTCGGGCAGGAACTGAGATTCTCTGTGCCTCTGTTTGGCTGTCAAATGGGGATAATAGTAGTTATGAAACCGTGTATCTCAGACTGGGACTTGAACCAGCCAAAACCCAGATTGGGACTTGAACCCAGGGTCTTTTAACTGAGATCACACACCTGGTCTCAGGACTTAATGGAGCTCAGGTTCTTGATGTCTCATGTCAGGAAGAATTCAGCGAGAGACAAAGGGACAGGTAAGAAGTGGATTTATTTAGAGAGATACACGCTCCACAGAGTGTGGGCCATCTCACAGGCAAGAGCGGCCCCGTGGTATGGGGTTGTCAGTTTTTACAGGGGTGGGTACTTTCATAGGCTAATGAATGGGAGGAATATTCCAGCTACTTTGGGGAAGGGGTGGGGATTTCCAGGCATTGGGCCACCGCCCACTTTTTGACCTTTATGGTCAGCCTTGGAACTGTCATGGCGCCGGCCGTTGTGTCATTTAGCTTTGCTGATGTGTCACGATGAGCATATACTGAGGCTCAAGGTCTAGTGGAAGCCGACTAGTCCGCCATCTTGGACCTATTTTGTTCTAATCAGTTTATGTCATGTCCTCGGGCTATGTCATTCTTTTAAAGCCTGTCCCCTGCCCCCTTCCCTCCTGTTTCAGTTACATCCTCATAGGGTTGTCATGAGGATTAAAGGATTTAGGACTGGAATAGGGGCTGCTCTCTCCTTCTGACGTGGCCCACACTCTGCCTGTGGAGTGTGGTTTCTCTCTAAATAAATCCACTTCTTACCTAAAAAAAAAAAAAAAAAAAGACTGGAATAGGGCCTGACACATAGCAGTGTAAGTCTTTCAGTTGATTTTCTTTACGACGCTGCAAGTTTTTCGTATAGCAATGGGGTTCTACACCCACCCCACCCAAGCTCACAGTGAGCGTGCCCCATGGCCCTCCCCAGAAAATGAATGAGCTACGTTGACCATAAGAGTTACTTGTGGAATTTTGGAAAAAGTACCTGCCAGGCCCCTTCCCTGGACATTCTGAGTTGGAACCACAACCCAGGTGTCAATGAAAAAATGTTGCCTGCCGTATCAGTAAACAAAGGATGCTGCAGCTACCAAACTATCACATTACAGCCGCCCGGATGGTGAGCCCTGAAGGAACTCAGAATAGAAACAGGATGACCGCCAATCTAGCAGTCAGCCACTGCAGCCACCCCGATGGTGCACCCTGAGGAGACTCAGGATGAGAAAGCACAGGCTACTGGCCCTAGAGAGCTAAGGTGCATATCAAAGGAATGATTTCAGCGAGCCCAGACTCTTGCCTCTCCCCATACATAGAAAAGTGCTAAATTCCTTAACTTGAGATACTGGTTTTCTTTAATTAACAGTAATTTTTTTAAGTTCTGACTACCTGGTCTTTGTTGCAAAAACTCCCATATATCCTAGCTTCCCCGTTACCTCTTCGGAGCGTGATCTGAGAGTCCTGTCTCCTGGGCTTGAAGTCCACGGTATGTCTGCCGAATAAGACACAACTGTCAACTTTTAGGTTGTGCCTTTTTTTTCAGTCAACACAGGCCACATAGAAGTACGTTCCCAGTTGAAAACCACTGATCTGGCTCAAACCCCTTAATTTTACTGAAGTCAATCAACTCCATCAAGACAAGGTGAAGTCAGCAGCAGAGCCCAGACCGGGAAAGTGAGGGGTTGTTTCCTTTCACTCCTGTTGTTGGAACCATGGCCCCAGCGGTCCTCACAGCAAATGGGACCTTCAAAAGGCGGGGCCATGGGGGAGAGCGCCAGCAACCAGAGAGGATGCTGGGAAGCCAGAGAGGATGCTGGGAAACCAGAGAGGATGCTGGGAAACCAGGAAGGATGCTGGGAAACCAAGAGGACGCTGGGAAACCACGTGGGGTGGTGCTGCTATCCTTCCCATGGCCTCCTTACCTGGCTGCCTCTTCTAGTTTAAAGCACACTCTCTGGCCCCCTTCTGTAGGGCTCCTTCCTTAGGCAGCAGTAGTGCCTGCTCGTGGGCAGAGCAAGGCCTTGGGACAGCAGCCTTCCAATGGCTGAAGGATGGAAGGGAGAGATCAAGGGGCCAGAAAGGCTGTGAAGGCACAGCTCTTCCTCGACTTAACGATGGGGTTACCTCCCAATAAACACATCATAAATTGAAAATATCCTAAGTAAAAAATGCATTTAATACACTTAAACTATCAATATCACAGCTGAACCTAGCCCACCTTAAATGTACTCAAAACACATATTAGCCTACAGTCGGGCAAAATCATCTAACACAGCCTGTTTTATAATAAAGTGTCGAATATCTCAGGTAATTTATTGAGAACTGTACTTAAGGTGAAACACAGAATGGTTGTCTGGATCCAGAACGATTGTAAGTGCATCTTCGTGATCGCGTGGCTGCCCTGCCCAGCATCATAAGAGAGCATCAGACCACATATTGCTAGCCTGGGAAAAGGTCAACATTCAAAGTTCCAAGTATGGTTTCTACTGAATTTGTATTGCTTTCACACCATCATCAAGTTGAACCATGTAAGTCAGAGACCATCTGTATTTGTGTGCATGGCTGGAGACCCAGACTAGGAGCGCAGGCAGAACCAGTCGCCTGTTCATCTCTCCATCCAATTGTTATGATTCAGAAAGTGTCAGGCGTTTCAAAGAAGGAAGGCTCTAGATGCAATGCAAAGTTTGGAGGATGAGTCAGCATTCACCAGGTTGGGTGAGGGGGGTGGTAAAGATAATAGAGGTGTGAAGCAGCTTCTAGGCATTTTAGGAGAAGTGAAGCAGTAAAAGCCCAGCAGTGCAGTTACAGGGTTATTCTGCTTGTCATCTATGTGACAGCTGAGGAAGCAGGTACCAGAGAGGCAAGGCAAGAGGCAGGGAGAACGGAGAGGAGCTGATGACATCATTAACATTTTTTCCACTTTGCTACATAGAATTATTTATTATCATTTATAATCACTACATGATATTTCAGAATGTTTTGGCTTATTCAGTGATAATAATAATAGAATATTTACGCTCACTTATACTTCACATATTTTACCATCTTTAATTCTTTTGTTGTTGATGTTTTATTTTTATTTTTTTAATTCTTTGCGCCACATGGCTTGCAGGATCTTAGTTCCCCAACCAGGGATTGAACCCGGGCCCTGGCAGTGGAAGTGCAGAATCCTAACCACTGGACCACCAGGGAATTCCCTTGGTTTTTTAATTTTTAGATTTTTCTTTATTTTTATTTTTTCTTATTTTAAAAATTATTTTCTTAAAAAATTTTTTTTACCTTTCTTTAATTCTTACAATAATCCTGTGGGAATGGCCCAACTCTAATCATCATCCTCATTTTACATAAGAGGAAACTGAGGCATGGAGAAGGGACATAACTTTCTCTAGGTCACACAGCTAGTTAGTGGCAGAGCTGGGACTTGAATCGGGCAGGCTGGCTCTTGAAGCTGTACCTCTAACCACTATGCTGCATCTCTTGGCTCCACTGGCCCTCAAACTTTTCCAGAGGGCCCTCTTTGAACCTGGGCTTCACGCATAGGAGGAAGTCCCTGTATCAAAGGAGCTTTCAGTCTAACGAACAATTTCCCTCTGGTTAGACATTTAAGCTTGCTCCCTCTTTTCTCCTATTAAAAATAGCTCCCAGAAAAACAAAGCTTTGATAATCCCGAAAATGGACTAGTGGGTCAAAAGTTTTACTTTGCAGCTCTTTTGCATGCTGCCAGCTTGCTTTCCAAAAGTGTAGATTCCATTTAAACCACAGCAACAGCATGTGTGTGGGTATGACGACTTCACTGCAACCTCACCAGCACTGGGCGTTATCTTGTCCAAAAAATGTTTGGTACCCAGCATGTTCAACAGGCAACTGCTTCCTCCTGCGGTCCGCATTCCCAAAGCATCCCTGAATGAAAGGAAAAACTCATGAAAGATTATTAGCCTATGGAGAAGACAGAGGACCGGTGCAGACCTGTGAAGAGAGCCAGACTCATGGGGGATTTTGCCTTTAGGCTGCGAATGTTACTATCTTTTCCTTTGTCTAATATAAAAATGTGTCCTTGAGGCAATAATGGGATTTCAAGAGCAAGAGGTACAGGCAGAGAACATATAGCCTCGAGCAAAAATGTGTAAGTGAAAAAGGAAAGAAGGTGGATGGACAGATATCACATTCCCCCCAAAACATTCCACCACGAGTAAATATTCCCCTTCATTTAATGGTACCAACCTCCCTCCTACCCATGCCTCCTCTTGCATCTATCTCGTTGTATTGTGATTGTTTCTGCTCCTGTCTTGTGACCAGACTGTGAGGCTAGACCTAAGGGCAGGGACATTTTCCCACCTAGTTTCTGGGAGTAGACAGTGATACCCAGTGAGTGGCTCAAGGGACCCCAAAAGAAGGTTCTCTGAGAATGCTCTGTAAACTGTTCTGAGCACCCTGCTTCCACTCCCCACCACCATAGATGACACTGATTGCTAACACTCATGGTATAGTCATTCTTTTTTTTTTTTTAATTTATTTTTGGCTGCGTTGGGTCTTTGTTGCTGCGCGCAGGCTTTCTCTAGTTGCAGCGAGCAGGGGCTACTTTTCGTGGCGATGCGCGGGCTTCTCATTGCAGTGGCTTCTTTTGTTGCGGAGCACGGGCTCTAGGCACGCGGGCTTCAGTAGTTGTGGTGCGTGGGCTCAGTAGTTGCGGCTCGCGGGCTCTAGAGCACAGGCTCAGTAGCTGTGGCGCGTGGGCTTAGCTGCTCCGCGGCATGTGGGATCTTCCTGGACCAGGGATCGAACCCGTCTCCTGCATTGGCAGGTGGATTCTTAACCACTGAGAAACCAGGGAAGTCCCGGTATAGTCATTGTGAGAAAGAAGAATCACCTGCACTCATTTTTGTTGGGGAGGGGGATGGGCAGGAGGGAGGCAAATCTCTTTAAAGCCATGCTGTGCTGTGACAGGATCTGGGGAACACACAGTACTGGGGAGAGAGTGGACCCAGGTTCATGTTCTCTATTTTTCTTTTCTCACCCCCAGTGCTTGGCCCAGAGCTGAGTGGGCTCCATGAAGCCCTGCGGCTTGACTAGCTCACATCAGTCACTCAAAGCTACCTGAGTGCACTGTGGACCGTGCATTCAGACAATAAGCAGACACACTCCCAGCAGAGCCCTGCGGCAGTGGGGAGGGTTTGATTTGCATTTGGAGACAAACTGTTTCTCTATCTTTGTCTCTTCCTTAAAAGGAGGAAAATGGAAATGTGTTACCAAAGCTAGTAGGCAGGGCCACTAGGCTGCAAAAGGGAGGCTTTGTGAGTCCCTGGTGGCCCCCCACGGTGGGACAGTTGTCAGTTCTGATGGCCAGAGGGAGGTGTTTGATGGGAAATAAGAAATTTGGGGGAGGAGGTCAGGTGTGCCAGAAGGACCCCAGGGTCTGTGCACAAAGGCAGAAACTTTAGACCGGGCTGCTTCCTGGCTGGAGGGTGAGGGGCAGGCCAGGGAGCTGGGGAGGCTGACATCTGGAACTGCTCCGTGAGGTGGCTCAGCGCAGCCTGCCCTGCGCCTGTCAGCCCTTTGCCATCACAAGCTTTTAGAGAGAGTAGCAGAAGCATGCACTTCCTTTGCTATCACGGTTCCACTTTTAGAAAGTTATTCCCTGCAGGTGTGCCGCAGTAAACCACAGATGTGTACTGTAAAGGTAAAACCAGGAGACTCCCTAACTGTCCATCTGAGAAGGCCGGGTTTACCATCTGTGGGATGTTAGGAGCCTGTACAAAAGGAGATAAAACTGTAGGAAGAGAACAGAGCAAGTTCTAGAATGGTATGCTCAATTTATAGTTGAAAAATCTTGGCAGGATTTACGCCAAGCTGTTAACAGTGAGATGTCAGTTGGGGGAGAATTGGACTTTCATTCAGATTCTATTTTATATACTTCTGTCTTGTTTGGACATTTTACAGCAAACATTTTTAAAAAGTCAATTTAGGACTTCCCTGGTGGCGCAGTGGTTGAGAATCCGCCTGCCAATTCAGGGGACACGGGTTCCAGCCCTGGTCCGGGAAGATCCCACATGCTGCGGAGCAACTAAGCCCATGCGCCACAACTACTGAGCCTGGGCTCTAGAGTCCACGAGCCACAACTACTGAGCCAG
The DNA here is from genome assembly GCF_949987535.1 of Balaenoptera acutorostrata. Lineage (NCBI taxonomy): Eukaryota > Metazoa > Chordata > Mammalia > Artiodactyla > Balaenopteridae > Balaenoptera > Balaenoptera acutorostrata. Next base: position 17,577,481 of record NC_080083.1, on the reverse strand, counting down.
CATGCCACAACTACTGAAGCCCACATGCCTAGAACCTGTGCTCCACAACAAGAGAAGCCACCACAACAAGAAGCCCACGCACCACAGTGAAGAGTAGCCCCTGCTCAACGCAACTAGAGAAAGCCCACGCACAGCAACAAAGACCCAACGCAGCCAAAAAAAAAAAAAAAAGTCAATTTAGGGAATTCCCTGGTGGTCCAGTGGTTAGGACTCCAAGCTTTCACTGCGGAGGGTCTGGATTCGATCCCTGGTCCGGGAACTAAGATCCCACAAGCCGCACAGCATGGCCTAAATTAATAAGTACATAAATAGTCAATTTAAAAAATGCTAAAGACAAATTTCTGCCTTCAATTCTATGAACAGGTCATCCCAGCAAGGTCGCAGAGCACCAACCTGCTTTCCCCTTTATTCTGGCCACATTCTCTACAGTGCGGAGCATGCGGGGCTTGGGAGCTAAGCCCTTCTGCCACTCTGCCGTGTTTCCTGGCACATAATTTAGCCCTTCTGTGCCTCACTGTGTCCACACATAATGCAGACAGAGGTGACACTGTGTTAGCAAAACTCAGTGTAAGAGAGGCCTTGCAGCAGCCTGACTTCACGGTTAGGGCAATGTGGGTTCAGAGTCAGACTCAAGCTCAAGGCGGGGAAGGAGGGAGGAAAGAGAGAAGGAGAGAGAGGAGAGGAAGAGTTCGTTTCTTCTGGACTCAGACCCTCCTCCACCTGACTCTCTCGCTGACCTCCCTGCTGACATGGGAGGTCTTCGTGTCACTTGGGCCCAGAGCTTCCTTCCCTGACGTTGCCCCCAACTTCTCCCAGGTCCCGTCTTCCTGGGTCTCTCCAGCCATCTCCAGCTAAACAGACCTGGGCTGTACAGGCTGCTTCTAGCTTCCCTAAGACTGTGTAGCTCACACCTTTGGACCAAGTGACAAAAGTGTCCTCCTTATCAGCAAAAAGTGAGAATTTTGGAGAGACAAGAAATGCAGGCTGCAGACATCCCACAGCAGTTTCAGAAGCATAGGAAAGACTGGATGGGCTTGAGTGGGCATGGGAGACCGGTGGCCACGGCAGCCTGGGATACAAACACAGACCCCAATGGGTAGGATGAGGAGTGTGTGTGGGATGGGGGGGGTGGTGACAGAGTGAGAGGGGGTGTCAGAGCCAGTCAGAGAGGTGGATCCCAAGGGAATCCAATGCCAGGATGAGGTGTCCCAAATCCGGCAGCTGAACTTGAGATGCGAAGGGGAGACCAGTGATTTGGGGACCCACCCAGGCAAGCCCAGCCTCCAGGGTCTGAGATCACACATTCTGAACTCCTGGGGCTGTGGCTTTAGAAGTTCCCTAGGAGCTGCCTGTCAGAGTGTCTCCTGACCTACCTGGCATTAGGGACTCCTCAGATATCTGTCACATGAGTGCACCAGGAAGGAAATGGAGATGCCCTTCCCACTCACATCCTGCCACTGGGCCACTGATGTTCAACAGCAAACAAGGCCACCGGCCTGACCCAGTTTCCCCGCTGTGCCAGCCAAGCCCGACGAGCCGAAGATGAGGCCAGAGCAGGAGTCCAGGGTGACTCCGAGGCGCCGCCCTGCGGCCCCGCTGCCCTCCTCTCCCATCGCCATGGACGGGCGGCGTTTCTGGCTTTGGCCCCGGCCGTGACTCCTGTGACTCATCTCCGGGTGAAGAAAGGGGCCTTTGTGGTCCCCGAGCTGGCCCGAGGCTGGCGCGTCCCTTGGGCAGCACCGCCCCCCGGTGGCCGCGGCGCCCCGGGGGCGTAGCCCAGCTCCTGCCCTGCTGGCCCTGCGATCGGGAGCCCGGTCCGCCCCCGTGAAAAGGGAGGAGGATCACCACCTTCCTGAGGGTGTGGGCTGCGTTCTGGGTGAAGCCTCAACAAAGGATGGAATTGTTCGTCCAGCGCTCGGGGAAAGGGCAAGCTCCGGCATCCCGGACCCCCCTCGTGGGGAGCCCTTCTACAGAGCGGGGCGGGGTCACTGCCCTTTTCTGGTGAAAGCCTGGTTTGGTTCCTGCTTTCCGCATCCCCGAAATCACGTGGCTGCTGCATTTTAAAAATAGATGCGAACATCTGCAGTTCCCCTTTTGTGAGTGGCCTATTCATATCTCTTGTCCATTTTTTCTATTTTTTTTTTCTCGTATTGACTTTTAGAAGTTCTCCGACATGTTGTCTGTCACGTGCTGCAAATATTTTTCTAAGCTTAGAGTTTACCTCGATTTTGTTTTTAGAGATTTTTGACACATACACGTTACATTTTTATGAGGACCTTTTGATGTTTTGCTTTATTCTTTCCCCCTTTGCTTTCTGCGTATAGGACTGTTTCCATCTGAGTATCAGACAAAAGATTTCCCTAATTTTCTTCTAGAGCTCGATTTTTTTTTCTTTTCTCCCCCTCCCCACCTTCCTCCTTTTTTTCCTGCTCCTCCTTCTCCTTCTTCATTAGCTTTTTTTTTTTTTTTTTTTTTTTTTTAATATTTATTTATCTGGCTGCGCCGGGTCTTAGTTGCAGCATGCGGGATCTAGTTCCCTGATCAGGGATTAAACCTGGGCCCGCTGCATTGGAAGTGTGGAGTCTTAACCACTGGACCACCAGAGAAGTCCCTTCATTTGCTTTTAAATCCTGGAATTTATTTTGCTATAAGGGTGAAGTAAAGATCTAAGCTTATTTTTTCCCAAATAGTTAGCTAACTTCCTAAATACCATTATTCAGTCTTTCTCCTTTACTAGAATATTTCCTTACTGATTTGAAATACCATCTCGATTATAGAATAAATGCTTGGGCCTGTTTCTGGCCAGGACCCCGACCCTTATACACAAGTCAAAGGGTATAGACTGATTAAAAAAAAAAAAAAGTATTAGACCACTTCTCATGGATTTAGGACATATTCACATTCTTTAAGATCCAGATAAAAATGCAGTCCTGAGTGAGACATCTGCACATGAAAACTGGATGGGAAATATTTCATTTAAAAGGACAAGAACATTTTGGGAAATTCCTTGGCAGGCCAGTGGTTAGGACTCCGTGCTTTCTCTGCCGAGTGTGTGCCCAAATTAAACAAACGAACAACAACAACAAAAGTACAAGAACATTTAAAAGTCTTATAATACAAAATGCCAAGCCTTCCTCCAGAATGGCTAGACTAATTTATATTCCACCAGAAGAGTATGAGAATGCCCTTTCCCTATACTCATGCCAAGGTTGAGTATTATTTGTAAAAAACGGGTCCCAATTTGAAAGACAAAAAAATACCACTTCATTGTTCTGTCTTAATTTACCGTTCTTGGCTGCTGGGGAAACCCTTTCAGCAGGACCACCTGGGCAGGGATGGCAACTGACCTGTTTCCTCACCTGAGGTTCACCTGAGACCTGCCTTTGCCTCCTCTCTCTACTCCTTATGGATAGCTGACCATATTTTTTAAAATTGAAGTGAAATCCACCTAACATTAAATTAACCATTTAAGTGAACAGTTCATTGGCATTTAGTACATTCACAGTGTTGTGCAACCATCACCTCCATCTAGTTCCAAAATATTTTCATCACCCCCAGAGCTGACCCATATTCATTAAGCAATCACTGTCCATTCCTCTCTCCCCACAGCCTGGTAACCATGAACCTGCTTTCTGTCTCTGTGGATTTAACTATTGTGGATATTTTATATAAATGGAATCATACATTATGTGACCTTTTGTGTCTGGCTTCTTTCTTTTAGTGAAATGTTTTTGAGGCTCACCCATGTTGTAGCGTGTATCAGTACTTTGCTCCTTTTTATGGCTGAATAATATTCCATTGTATGGCTATACCATAATTTGCTTATCCATTCCTCCATGGATGGACTTTTGGGTTGCCTCCATTTTTTGACTCTTGTGAATAGTGCTATGTGCATTCGTAGAGACGATGATTTTTATGAAGTAATAATTGGGGAGTGATCTGGCAAAGCAAGTTTTCTAATCTGTGACTTTTTTTTTTTTTTTTTTTAATTTTATTATTTGGCTGCGTTGGGTCTTAGTTGCGGCACACGGGCTCAGCTGCCCCGCAGCACGTGGGATCCTAGTTCCCCGACCAGGGATCGAACCCACATCCCCTGCACTGGAAGGCAGACTCCCAACCACTGGACCACCAGGGAAGTCCCTGTGACTTTTTTAATACGAAAATTTCATGGTGTTGTAAAAGTAAATCACATTTTGACATACATTTAATGATATCAATTTTATTGATTTCCAGGAATGTCTGGGTAAAAAAGAAAAAAAAACCCCAAACCTGTAGAGAGTAGGGAAGTGAATGAAAAAAAAACAAAACCTGTAGAGAGTAGGGAAGTGAATGAGCATTTGTTGAGCATGGATGTGCTGGGTCTAACACTGTGCCGGTAGCAGAAGCTGCCCCTGGGCCACCTGGAGTCACCTGCAGATAGTAGCTTTAGGAAGGTAGCTTTGGCATCTCTGCCTCAGGACATACCCCGGATATGGAGCCCACAGGGGCAGCTCAGAAGTACCAAGGAATTGCCAATACCCCAGTTGTGACCCTCAACCAACGAGGAGCATCTTAACCCCTCTGCCATATCCTGATGTGTGTTCTATGCAGCCCCTCAGAGGGTCCCGGTGGGAGTGACCCCAGTTGCCCACAGTGGTCACTTCCTCATGAGTGCAGACTTCAGGGGCCTTTCTCCCTTCCCTGTCTCCCCTCCCCTCCTTCACCTCATGTTGGATTTGCGACTCCTCCACTTGTTTTTTGTGTGTTTGTTTTTTGTTTTGTCTTTTACCTGGAGCAAATTACTCAAACCCTGTGCCTTAGGGACCTCATTTATAACATAGGGCTAGTCCTAGTACCTGCCAGGATGAGGACAAAATGAACTAACACGTGTGAAGTGTGTAGATAGTGCCTGGCACAGAGTATGTGCTCAAAATGTCAATCATGATAATATAAATAGGACCAGCATGGGCTGTGGGAAATAAAACACACCTGGCTTCAGTTTCCTCATCTGCAATGTGGATTAAAATGCCTCTTTTGGAAGATGAGGGTGAGGAGTACATGGAACAACATAACCTATGTGAAAAAGCACAGGGCCTGGCCCTAGGTGAGGACCAATGCTGGGCAGTCCAACCGCACTATCTTTATCTCCTGGCTGTGCCATCGTGAGAGAGTGACCCCCACCAAGCTGGAGGAGCCAGTGCTGGTGCACAGGCGAGATGGTTTCAGAATCCCTGGCCACTTCCTCCTTTATCTCTGGAGAATGGTGTGACCTCAGGCGGGTTATGTCCCTGAGGCCCTGGTTTCCACATGCCCTAAAAGAAGTGAATTTAGGGGATGGCTAAATGCCCTACTGGCTCTAAAGATCCAGAGAGTGTCCTGTCCTGGGATGGACACACACACACACACACACACACACACACACACACACACACACACACGGCAGAGAGGAAGCATCTGCATGTCTGCTGGGCCACTTGAGTCACCTCCTGGAGCTGTAGGCCCCAGGCTCTGTTGGCCTTGAAAATCACCCCAGAGAAGAATAATGAGTCTGGAAAACTTTTCCAGGCATTTTCATGTGTGAAAGCTGTTTTCTTCTTAGGCCCCTCCTTCCCTTTTGTCACTTTGCAAATGTATGTGGTTGTCTTGCCAAGTCTTGGAATCGGGCCACATCTCCCTGTTGACAACTGTGCTGACGGCTTGGGGGGAGCCTCGAAAGATCAGCCTGCCCCTTCCTTTCTCACTGCCCTCTCCCCAGCTCCTGCAAGAATCTAAGTAACTCAGAGGAAGAAGTAAACAGCTCACAGTGTTTTACAGGGGTCATAAAACGTGGCTCCACCCTCCAGAGAAAGTCAAGATTGGGAAGTAACCACAGAACAGATGGGGCCTGGGGAGGGGGCAGCACCAAGTGCAGAGACTTAGAGGAAAGTGGCGGGAGGGACTGAGAGAGCATGCGCAGTCCATCCTCTGGGCTCCAGACTTCAGATCCACAGGCTGGGTTTTCTCTCAGTGGCCAGGCATCTCAAGGGGTGGGGAGGAGACATAGAAGTTTCTTTATTTTCTACAAGTGTGCCTCATTTCTGAGTCCCTTTTCCATCAGGCTGGTGGGGGAAAATATACCACTTCTTCCAGGAGTTATATCCTAGTTCTGAGATCTTAATGCAATAACGTATGGTAGGAGGATGGCGTTTTGGTTCTCGTGAAACAATTCCCAAGTCACTTCTGAGGTTCTCCTGCCCCGATGTTTTCCTGTTACTTCCTCAGGGTCACTGTCACAGCCCAAGGGCATCCCCAAACCATTCCTCCCAGGCTGCCACTGCCTCCTGGGGCCTCTGTCATTCTCCTTCAGGCCATGGGACCCTCCTCCTGGTTCTGGACCAGGGCCCTCTCCCCACTGCTCTGGCCGAGGTGTCCCGAACACTTGCATGAGCCACATACGTTAATATATACATCCTGTTTAATCTCACCACAATCTCCTGATACTATCCTCATTTTATGGATGAGGAAACTAAGGCTTAATAAGGTCACGTAAGTAATAAGTGTCCCTTCCACCTGTATACCCAAACCACCTTCTGAAAAGGGGTGCACTAGTTGAGCGAACAAAAGCCTAAACTTTGTTGTTGTTGTTACACAGACGAACTCTTTATGCAAACAGAACTTCCATGGGAAACCTGAACGTGTGTTTCTGCTCTGGTTGAAGGTGACTGTCCGAGTCTCCATGTGCAGCCTCCTCCTCCCCCTCTCCCCTGGGGGGGCACCTGGGGCATTTTAGTGATGTCCCAGGCCCAGGAGCCGTCTGGTCTGTATGGCCTCCAGGCCGGCTCTACAGTCAGCCCCCCAGACCTGGATGGGGACATTTCTTGGTGCCCAGCTCAGTGGATTTCCTTGGAAGACATCACCTTCATGCCACACGCAATCGTGACTTCCCTCTTTGTTCTTCCTTTGAGACTGCCGGGCCCCAAGCCTGGACACCAGATCTATGGGCTTCTGAGAGGGTTTGGAGGCTGGCCCACCCCCACTGCCCAGCCTCTCCAATGCGTCCACTGCAATCAGCCAAGGCTGCACGGGGCCAAGTGCTTTAAATAAACGTTAATCCTGCCCAGAGCTAGATTGACAGGGCCTTTGGGAAGGGCCAGAAGGAACAGGGCTATAATTCATCCCCTGAGACTGTTTCTGTTTTTGTTTTTTCTTTTTGGCAAATCTCTTCTTTGAGGCTGCTGCTATCTCATCCCATTTTATTCATAAAATGGATGTTTCAAGAAACACTAATAGCTCTTGGGCTTCCACAGCTGGTCATTTCATCCATTCCCTCACTGCATAAACATTAGGTGAGCACCTACTGAGTAGCAGGTGCTGTGCTAAGCACGGGGGATGCAAAGGCAAGGAAGATGCACCTCCTTCACAGTCCACAGGTCATAGGTCACAGGTCACAGTTCATGGCTCTGTGCTTTTCTAGCCCTGGGAAATTGTAGTGGACATTTGCTGGCCCTTGGCCACTCAGTATTCATTTCCCCTAACAGCTCTCTGGTTTCCTTTCCCATGACCTGCCCCCCACAAGCACAGCCTTGCTGAGACAATGGATCAGGGGAAACTTGCCCTCCCCTCGTGGAAATCAAAGGGGTGTCTGGAGGTTTTCTCAGCCACGGCTGTTCCTCTCTCTGCCCCAATGAGACCAAAGCCTGGAGACACGGCCCAAGGCCTGCTAGTCAGACCCCTTTCCAGGACTTTGAAACAAGGTTGGGAGAGACAGTTGGTATATTCACCCCAGCAGCATAACCTAACTGCCAAGGATCTTCTCTTCCGCTTCCTATGCTTCTTCCAAGCCTAGTTCTCCAGCCTTCTTATGGATTTTGAGGACCTCCCAAGTTTTCTTTTCTTTTCTTTAAGACAGCCAGAGTTGGTTTCTGTTGCTTGCAATCGAAGAACCCTGACCAGTACCCCAGGTTCCAGCTGCTATCTCAATTGCATCTAACTTGCTTGCCACATCTGCTGCTGAGCACCTGTTCTGGGCCAGGGATTGTGTATACATCGATCTGGAGGAAGATTGATAAGCAAACAGCTAGTGTTTAAACTATGAGAAGTGTCCTGGAAGCTCAGGGAACAAGGGAGGAAGAGGTCAGCTCCACCTGAGGGCCGGAGGAAGCCAAGAAAGGAGGTCATCCAAACGGAGTTCCCCGCTCTTGCCCTCTCTCTCCTCCCCTTCCTCAACCTTCTCAACACAGCAGCTGGAGGGATCTTTTACAAATCAGATCAAGTCACTGTGAGCTCAAAACCCTCACTCAGAGTACAAGCCAAGTCCTACGATGGCCTACAGACCCTGTGTAACCTGGCTCCTCAGCAAAGGACTGTGTCTCTTAATCCTGTGCAGTGGGGCAGGGCCACAGGGTCAAGCTCTCTGCAACCAGAAGGAGAGAGGCTGCCACAGAGACTGTTTATTTAATTTTAATTACGGTAAAATACACATAACCTAAAATTTATGAATTTAACCATTTTCAAGTGTACAGTTCAGTGGCACTAAGTACACTCACATTGTTGTGCAGCTATCACCACCATCCATCCACAGAACTCTTCAACTTGTAAAACTGAAACTCTATACCCATTAAACAATAACTGCATTCCCCCCACCCCACTCCGTCCCTGGCAATTTTTTTTTTTTTTAAAGATTGATTGATTGATTGATTGATTGATTGCTATGTTGGGTCTTCGTTTCTGTGCTAGGGCTTTCTCTAGTCGCGGCAAGTGGGGGCCACTCTTCATCGCAGTGCGTGGGCCTCTCACTATCGTGGCCTCTCTTATTGCGGAGCACAGGCTCCAGATGCGCAGGCTCAGTAGTTGTGGCTCACGGGCCCAGTTGCTCCGCGTCATGTGGGATCTTTCCAGACCAGGGCTCGAACCTGTGTCCCCTGCATTAGCAGGCAGACTCTCAACCACTGTGCCACGAGGGAAGCCCCCTGGCAATTTTTCTATCTCTGAGAATTTGACTGCTCTAGGTACCTCATATAAGTGGAATCTTATAGTATTTGTCCTCTGGTGACTGGCTTATTTCACTTAGCAGAATGTCTTCAGGGTTCATCCATGTTGTAGTGTGTGTCAGAATTTCTTGCCTTTTTAAGGCTGAATAATATTCCATTGTATGTATATATCACATTTTGTTATTCATTCACCTGTAGATGGACACTTGGATTGCTTCCACCTTTTAGCTATTGTGAATAATGCTGCTATGGGACTTCCCTGGTGGCACAGTGGTTAAGAATCTGCCTGCCAATGCAGGGGACACGGGTTCAAACCCTGGTCTGGGAAGATCTCACATGCCGTGGAGCAACTAAGCCCGTGCACCACAACTACTGAGCCTGCGCTCTAGAGCCCGCGAGCCACAGCTACTGAAGCCCCAGCACCTAGAGCCCGTGCTCCGCAACAAGAGAAGCCACCGCAGTGAGAAGCCTGCGCACACCAGCGAAGAGTAGCCTATGCTCGCCTCAACTAGAGAAAGCCCATGCGCGGCAACGAAGACCCAACGCAGCCAAAAATAAATAAATAAATAAATTTATTAAAAAAAGAATAATGCTGCTATGAACATGGGGGTACAAATATCTCTTTGAGTATCTGCTTTCAGTTCTTTCTGGCGGACACCCAGATCCAACGAGGAAGCACCATACTGTTTTTGTTTGTTTTGTTTTGTTTTTGGCTGCACCACACAGCTTGCAGGATCTCAGTTCCTTGACCAGGGATTGAACCCGGGCCCGGCGAGTGAAAGTGCCCAGTCCTAACCACTGGAGCGCCAGGGAAGTCCCGACCGCCATACTGTTTTTGACGGCAGCCACAGCGTTTTGCATCCCCACCAACAGTGCCCAAGCGTTCCAGTTTCTCCACATCCTTTTCAACGCTTCTTGTTTTTTGTTTTTTGATAATAGCCATCCTAATGGGTGAAGTGGTATCCCATTGTGGTTTTGATTTGCATTTCTTTTATGATTAGTGATATTGAATATGTTTTCTTGTGCTTTTTTTTTTTTTTTTAATTTATTTTTGGCTGTATTGCGTCTTCGTTTCTGTGCCAGGGCTTTCTCTAGTTGCAGCGAGCGGGGGCCACTCTTCATCGCGGTGCGCGGACCTCTCACTATCGCGGCCTCTCTTGTTGCGGAGCACAGGCTCCAGACACGCAGGCTCAGTAATTGTGGCTCACGGGCCCAGTTGCTCTGCGGCATGTGGGATCTTCCCAGACCAGGGCTCGAATCCGTGTCCCCTGTATTGGCAGGCGGAGTCTCAACCACTGCACCACCAGGGAAGCCCTCTTGTGCTTATTAACCAGTCCTATATCTTCTTTGGAGAAATGTCTATTTAAGTCCTTTGTCCATTTAAAAATCGTATTGTGTGTTGTTTGGTTGTTGATTCATAGGAGTTCTTTATATAGTCTGGATATCAACCCCTTATCATGTATAGAGTTTGCAAATATTTTCTCCTGTTCTGTGGGCTACCTTTCCACTGTGTTACTTGTGCCCTTTGACGTACACCATGGAGAAGATTTTAAAGGGTTGATGGAAGTCAGCCAGTTTGGGCAGCAGTGGAGTGAGAGGAAGTTGTTTCCGTCAAAGGAAACAGCCTGTGTAAACACAAAGAGGAAAGAAACAGCAAAAAGTAAGTAGTTGAGTTTTGCTAGAACATCTGTGCGGGGGGTAGGAAGTGGGGAGAGGTGAGGCTGGAGGAACAATAGGCCAGCTAAGTGGCTTGGAGTCTATTCTAAGATGGAGCTACTCAAGGAGTGGTCCCAGGACCCCTGCCTCAGCATTACCTACTAGGAGTTTGTGAAAAATGCACTCCTATTGCTCCAGCTCTGACCTACACTGGGCTGGGGCCCCGGGATCTGGGTTTTAACAAGCCCCTGGGATTATCCTCACGTTCAGTCAAATTTGAGCACTGTTCCAAGGGTAATGAGGAGCCACCGAGGGGTCCGGCTAGGCTGATGGAAAGATGACTTGGTCTGTTCTTCAGGTTGGGGCACCCCGGGCATGGCTCTGTCCCCTACGTCCTCCAGCCACCCCACGTCCACCCTACCCGGCCACCTCCATCCGTCCCTCCACCCCCTCCCGCCGCCAGCCACCCCCCACCCAGCACCGTATCACCCCCTCTCCCCCTAGTCGCCTGACCCTCTGCAGGGTCCGGGGTCAGAGGCGGAGGGGGCCCCCGCTGCCGAAGCCAGGCCCACATTCCTCTCACTTCCTGCCATTGTCCCGGGTTCCTGTGGCCGCGACTCTGCACTCGCCCGGGGCCTCCTCACGGCCCCAGGGAGCGATGACTCATTTCCTTTCTCCCCAGTGACATAGTCCTGCGCCCAGTTTAGCCGGCCCGGGCGGCGGCCCGGCACCCTCCCCGCCGGCCTCGATCGCCGGCACTGCGAGGCGCTTCTCGGCCCGCAGGGGGTGCCCGAGCCCGCAGCGCCTTCCCCGGGCGCCGGAGCCGAGCCGGCTTCCCTCGGCTGCCAGGACTCACCTCCCCCGGCCGGCGAGGAGCGGGAGAAGCCGAGCAAGGCCTCTGACCCTGCTCTTCCCCGCCCTCTGCCCGGAATCAGACCCCTGACGGTCAAGGATGGGGAAACTGGGACCTGGGGGAGGGGGTGTGCCTTGACTAAGGCCGCGCAGCCCATCCTGGGAAGCGGGGGACTGGAATTCAGCACTCTCGCCCCACAGACAGGCATTAATTTTACCCTCCTCCCCCCTCCCCCCCACCCCATGGTGTTTCCCGTGCAAAGTTTGCAGACAATAATATTTCCCAGAGTCTGATCATTTGTGGGCCCTGAAACAAGGCCACCCCGGGAAGCAGCAGGAGCTGAGAGCAGCTGGGGCTCCACTTGGGAAGCAAGTTGATCAGTGGTGGCTTTAGGACAGTGTGGTGGCTTCATATCTCCTGTGGACACTGAAGATTTGTTTTTTAAAAAGTCAGCTTTTTTTTTTTTTTTTTTTGGCTGCACCGAGGACATGCGGGATCTTAGTTCCCCAAGGAGGGATGGAACCCGCGCCCCCTGCACTGGAAGGGCGGATTCTTAACCACTGGACTGCCAGGGAAGTCCCCAAAAGTCAGCATTTTTAAAGCGGGTGCTTGAGTTCCGGGAAGCATACCTCCAAAGGCGGAGCACCTGTGAGACACCTGCAGGGCATTCCCAGAAGGTGCGCAGGAGCTGCTGGGGACAGAGCCAGAGAAAGCCGATTCCTGTTATGTGTGGCCCTATTTCTATCAATGGACTGATGGGGGCTTGGAGGGCTTGCGCTAACACAGCTAGTGGGGAGTGGGCTTGCTGTCCCTGGAAGTGTTCAAGCAGGTGCCGGACTAGCACCCTGGGTGGGTGGCATAATGGGGGTTTACTTCAGAATGGGAACCTGGGCGAGGTGGATCTCAGGTTGTTGCTCTGAGGCATAAACAGCAACGCAAAGGGCATCTCTGAGACCGCCCATTCCTGGCCCTGCAGCCATGACGCCTTGAGAGCAGAGGCTCAGGGGAATGGAGTTTGTGCCCGAGCCTTCTGGGGAGTTGTTCCTGGCTGGTCTGCACGTCCTCCTGAGGGGCGGGAGAGCTCTGGCCTAACCCTGCTGTCCCACCTGGTGGCCTGGTTACCCTCTGGTGAGACAGTGAGTGGCAGCGGAAGGAGCCTCGCAGGCTCTGGAGTCAACCAGATGTGAGTTCAGATCCCACCTCCACCACTTCCTCAGCAAATCCTCTTACTTCTCTGAAACTCAAGTTCTTCAGCTATAAAAGGAGAATGAAAATATTAGAGTTGTTGCAAGATGATGTGTGTACACTGCCTGGTGCAGAGTAAGAGCTGAAAGAACATCCCTTCTCTCTGACTCGCTTTAGTTCAGGGGCCAGGCTGTGCCCTCTTGGGAAGAGATGAGAACATTCCTGAAAAGAATGCTGAATGTTGAAAGGGTCTACAGATGACTTTAATAAAAAGCCTTTCACTTTTCCCCTGCCCATCTGAAAACTTTTTAACAGTGTATGCAGCTGGAACACAACTGTCCCTGGGCAACTCCCTTGACTTCTCCAGTCCCAGTTTATTCCCTTTTAATATGAAGACAGTGGGAAAGGGATTCTCAAACACCTGCTAGCAGCTCCTGTCAACATTCTTCGATGTGGAGGAACTTTGTAAACCATCTCAGCTTTAGTTCTCCAAACTAGCTGAATCTTTCCACCCGGGCAGCTTCCACCCTGCCTGGATTTCTAACATGTCAGGAGTGGTGGGAGGATGTGGGTTTTGGCATCTCACAAAACTCAGAATCCTAGCTTCCCCATTTGCTTGCTTTGTTTGCTAACCTCAGAATGAGGGCAATAACAGCTCCTTTGCAGGGTTGCTGGGAGAGTTGAATGGGAACGCATGTGCCAGGTGCTCACACTTATATACTAGGTGCTTAATAAATGGTAATCAATATTTGCATAAAGTGCTTAGAATGCTGTCTGGCACATAGTTAAGTGCTGTATAAATGTTTACTAAATAGCTAGAAATGGGGCTTCCCTGGTGGCGCAGTGGTTGAGAACCTGCCTGCCAATGCAGGGGACACGAGTTCGAGCCCTGGTCTGGGAAGATCTCACATGCCGCGGAGCAACTAGGCCCGTCATCCACAACTACTGAGCCTGCGCGTCTGGAGCCTGTGCTCCGCAACAAGAGAGGCTGCGATAGTGAGAGGCCCGTGCACCGTGATGAAGAGTGGCCCCCACTTGCCGCAACTAGAGAAAGCCCTCGCACAGAAACGAAGACCCAACACAGCCAAAAATAAATAAATAAATAAAATTTTTAAAAAAGCGCTAGAAATGTAGATAGATTAAAACAGACATATATAAATAGATATGTGCATAAATAGATATAGAGATAGCAGCTAGATCAAGCTCTTCCCTTCTATACCTCCCGGACTTCTTCTGAAAATTTGTCCACCAACCTCCTCCCCTCCCAGTTCTGACCCCAAATTCCTCTGGCCGCGCCAGTGAAATTCAAGGTTTGAGGACTGTAAAAGATGGTTCTTACAAAGAAGCTGCAGATACTGAAAGAGAGGTCCTTCCGGCTCAAACCACTCATCCAACTGCCATCATTGGAGACCCCTCCTTTGTGATAGCATCTTTTAAGACATTTACTCACATAAACTCTTATTTGTGTTCCCCCAACAGCCCCAGGAGGGGTGGTAAGGATAAAGATTAGGCACTTGATATCACCAAAAGGAACTGGAGGGACGTGAAAAGTGCTGGGTTTTCCCCATCCAAGCCCCAACCAGCCGGCCTTGAGCCATGAGGTCAAAGCATAATAATCACCACTATTTAATGGATGGTCAACCCAGCTTATCTAATGTTGATAATCCCATTAAGTCAGCATTAAATACCCATTTTACAGCTGAGGAAACTGAGGTTCGATGAGTAAAGTGACTCAGAGTCATTTAGCCAGTAACTGCCAAGTAGGGATTCTAGACCCAGGTCTGAGGACTCCAAACCCATTGCCACTGGACTCTGGCATCCTGACACTCTGCTGTGGGATGGGGGAGAGAGGTCTGGTGCTTCTTCTGGGTGGAGCTCAGACCAGATACCAGGACAAGAATATGAACAAGGCCCACTTGGGCCCATGCGCTCACCTTCCCCAAATCTGAATTCTGCCTCTGTGCCCTCAGAGGCTTGAAGGGCTGTGTCAGAGCAGCAGAACCACCTTTAGCTCTGTAAAGGGATTTGTTATGGCCTTTGATATTACATAACTAATTGCGTCAACAGTCTCTGTAAAGCTGCTCTCTTCGTGTCTGATGATGGAGCTTTATGTCCATAGGGCAGGCATTTGGGAAGAGAAGACAGATGTAAAGTGGGGGAGGGTGAGGATAAGCTGGAACCTGAGAGGATGGACTGAGGCCCCTGCTAGTTCTTCTTGCCTCTGACCTTGATGATGAAGGTTTCCTACAGGAGAAGCTGACACTCTTTGTGGAGATGCTAAGCACAAATCTGACCCAGGAGTCTCAGAAGCCACAGGATGGTCTTGGGACAGCTGGGCAGTGGCAGGCTGGGCAGCTGCCTCGCTCATCAGGGTCAGCCAGCAGATAAGTAATAACTTGGGTAAGTTACAAAAGTGCCTGCCTTGCCCTTCTGGGCATTAAAAAAATTTTTTTTTTGTATTAGTTATCTATTGCTATGTAACAGATTACCCCAAAACCTAGCAGGTTAAAACAATCTAAGGTCATTATCTTACACAGTTTCTGTGGGTCAGGAATCTGGCAGCACCTTAGCTGGGTGGTTCTGTCTCAGGATCCCTCATGAGGTTACAGTCAAGCTATCAGCCAGGCCTGCAGTCAACTGAAGTCAACTGAAGTGGGACTGGAGGACCCACTTCTAAGATGGGTCATTCTCATGGCTGTTGGCAGGAGGCCTCAGTTCCTTGCCATATGGACCTCTCCATAGGCATGCTTGAGTGTCCTCCTGACATGTCAGCTTACTTCCCCAGAGCAAGGGACCCAAGAGAAAGCAAAGCAGAAACCATGATTTCTTTTATGACCTAGTCTTGGTCATCACAAACCATCACTTCTGCCATCTCTTATTTGTTACAGTTCAGCCCTATTCTGTGTGGGAGGAGAATGTGTAAGAGCGTGAACACCAGGAAGTGGGGACCACTGGGGCCATCTTGGAGGCCACTATGAGGGACATCAGAGTGTCCTGATGTCAGGGTGTTGCTGGAATCAAGAGGCCCTGGGGAGGTTCACCAGAGTGTCCGGCCTTCCCAACTATCTGGAGAGTGCTTTAAGTTCATGGACATCCTCCCATGTCCTGACTCCTCCCCTTAGTCCCCAGCACCATGCTGCCTCAGTATCTCCACTTGGAAATCCAGGAGGTATCTCAAACTAACATGCCCAACACTGAACTTCTGACTTTCCCCCAAACCATCTCCTCTCATACTTTTTCTAGTTGCGGTGAGCGGGGGCTACTCTTCGTTGCGGTGCACAGGCTTCTCATTGCGGTGGCTTCTCTTGTTGCGGAGCACGGGCTCCAGGCACGCGGGCTTCAGTAGTTGCAGCACACAGGCCCTAGAGCATGCGGGAATCAGTAGTTGTGGCTCGTGGGCTCTAGAGTGCAGGCTCAGTAGTTGTGGCGCACAGGCTTAGTTGCTCCGCGGCACGTGGGATCCTCCCAGACCAGAGATCGAACCCGTGTCCCCTGGATTGGCAGGCGGATTCTTAACCACTGCACCACCAGGGAAGTCCCTCGGCCCAAAACTTTGATATCATCATTGCCCTGTCTCATTTGCCATGTCCAATCCATCAGCAAATCCTGTTAGCTCTACTTTCAAAATATGTCTGGGATCCACCTACTTCTCTGCACCTCTGCTGCTGCCACCCTGAGTGAGCCCCGTCTTTTTTTTTTTTTTTTTTAAAGTATAGTGTCTGGACTGGGTCCTATCTGTAGACATTCAGATTTAATTGCTGCGGGGTGCAGCTCAGTCATTGGTACATTGTTGTTGTTTTTTTTTTTAATTAATTAATTTATTTATTTATTTTTGGCTGTGTTGGGTCTTCGTTTCTGTGTGAGGGCTTTCTTCAGTTGTGGCAAGCGGGGACCACTCTTCATCGCGGTGCACGGGCCTCTCACTATCGCGGCCTCTCTTGTTGCGGGGCACAGGCTCCAGACGCGCAGGCTCAGTAATTGTGGCTCACGGGCCCAGTTGCTCCGCGGCACGTGGGATCTTCCCAGACCAGGGCTCGAACCCGTGTCTCCTGTATTGGCAGGCAGATTCTCAACCACTGTGCCACCAGGGAAGCCCTTTTTTTTTTTTTTAAATTTTATTTTTTATTTATTTTTGGCTGCGCTGAGTCTTCGTTGCTGCGCATGGGCCTTCTCTAGTTGTGGTGAGTGGGTGAGTCCGGTCTTCTCTTGCCTGGGTCAGTGTGAGGCCTCCTGACTGGCCCCCCTGCTCCTGTTCTGTAGCGTCTGTCTCCACACACCAGGTGAGATGAAAAGCAGGTGAGGGAAGGCCCCACTGAGAAGGTGACCTTTGAGATAAAACCCAAGGAAGTGAGGACGTGAGCCCTGGCTTAATAAGTGAGTCCTATTAAACCCAGCAACCCTCACACCTCCTACACACCCTGCCTATCTTCCCTGATTTACTTTCTTCCACTGTATTCCCCATCTCTCACCTGACTTACTTCAGGATACGTTCACTGTTTCCCTTCTGGAATGTAAACTCAGCCAGGGCTGGGATTATTGTCTGTTGTGTTCCCTGTTGTGTCCCCAGAGCCTAGAGTAGTGTCAGGGAGGTGCTCAGAAAGTACTTGTTGAATGAATAGCAGACCCTCAAGAAAAATTTTTGAAAGAATAAATGGAGCATGATAATAATGTACTACCTTGCCAGCTGTGTGGCGTTAAATGAGTCACTTCCCCTCTCTGAGCCTTGGACTAGACACAGGCTCATCCTCACAGATGTGGTTGTCTTAGAGTGGGCTCGGGGCTGTTTGCAGTTCTAGCTGCAATGGCTCTGCTGCTTGTCATGGTGAGACCTTGGGCAGGTCACTGAACCTCTCTGCCCCTCTGTTAAATGAGGATAATCATAATACACAGCCTAAGACATTGTTATAAAGATGACATGGGCTTAGGGACCAGCCCAATAATTGGCACAAAATAGGTCTTCCCAGAGAGGAAGATGACTTGTCCCACAAATTCCAAAATTCTTCCTGCTCTGGTCATGGGACAACTGTGCATCCAAGGCTCTTGGCCTCTGGAATTTTCCAGAACCTGGATCAAGATCTGTTATGATTGCCAGTATTTTTCCACAGTTAAAAACCAGTCCCTCTGGGGACTTCCCTGGTGGCACAGTGGATAAGACGCCGCACTCCCAATTCAGGGGGCCTGGGTTCGATCCCTGGTCGGGGAACTAGATCCCACGTGCACAAAGAGTTCGCATGCCACAACTAAGGAGCTGGCGAGCTGCAACTAAGGAGCCCACCTGCTGCAACTAAGACCCGGTGCAACCAAATACATAAATAAATATTAAAAACAAACCAACTAACCTATCCCTCTGAGTTCTGCCCCTGACAGTCAGGGAAAGATGCACAAAGGCTCCCAGGTGGCCCTGTCTACTGAGAGACTCTGTCAGGAGACGAAGAAATTCAGAGGATGCTTTACCTTGTGTGACTGCATTACCCACACAAGAAATTACTAAAATCACTCTTTAAATCCGGAGGCACTTTGGAAATAAGTTTGTCCAGAGGCTGCAAACTGGCAGCCACACGCTGGATGGGACTCAGGGACCTGATTGTTCCGTTCGTCCTATACCTCATTTTGAAAACAACAGAATCTGAATGCTTGTGGATAGTTCGGAAGAGTCAAGATCCGCAGACCCCACCACACCCTAAGGCCTCACACCCAGCCAGATGAGCATCTTTGCTTTGTTTTCGTGAACCCCTGAGTAGGCCATCTGTGTGCTTCACAGGTGCAAATGCAAGAAGATGACTTTTTGGAAAATCATCTCAGCCTCTTGCTACCAAGATCATTTTGGGTTCCTATCCAGCCAGCGGTTAAGAACACAGTAGCCTGTATCATCTACTACCATGGAGTTATCCCCGGGCCCCTTCTCTATGGTTCTTGACCTGCCCCCCAATTTTTCATACTCACCTCCTGCTCATGTCCACTTCGGTGTAACAGGAGGGGAACCAGGCTGGCTCTTTCCTCTGCCAGGAGCATCCTCTCTCTGTAGCCTGCTTAACGCCCCTGGTTCTGTACCACCTCCTTTGAGAAGCCTTCCCTAACTGTCCCCCTGCCCTTCCCTGGTCCCCAATCAGCTTGATCTGGCCATGCTGTTGCCTGGACAGATGCTTATCAGGACCCCTTTCCCTCTAGATTGTACTGATTTCTTTATGGATCTGCTTCCCGCATCGGACTGTGAGCTTTGTGATGACAAGGGCTGTATATTACTTAGCTTGTGTACCTAGGGTGTAGCTGATGTGGTTACTCAATAAATGGGTCCTGAGATTGTAATAAAAGAGTGAATTAATAAATGAAGGAAGGAAGGAGGGAGAGAAGGAAAAAAGGAAGAGGTCTATTAGTTAATTTGCCCTTTTCCTTCCACACATTTGCCTGGAAGGGTCCCACCGCTGTCAGCGTCCGCCCCCTCTGCTGGGAGTGTGTCAGTCCTCACATATGAGGATCTGGGCCTGGACTGGCTGTAATTGACATTCATCTCACCCCATCCCTGAACATAGCATTATACCCAGTTTCTGCTTGTTCTAGTTTTTCATTGGTTTTGTTGTAAATTTCATGATATAACCTACATGCCCCAAAATGCAAATAATCAGCGTACAGTTAGGCAAATTTTCAAAGTGAACACACCCATGTCAGTAGTATCCAGATCGAGAAAGAGAAGGTAAGCAGCCCTCCTTGTGCCCTCTTCCAGGCACTGCTCCCCCCCAAGGGTCACCATTATTCTGGCTTTCTTCACCATTAATTTTCCTGCCTTGTATTTTATATAAATATGATAATATATTATATAGTTTTTTGAGTCTGGTTTCTTTTACTTAGTACTGTATTTATGAGATTTATTCATGTTGTGGTTTAGTTATCCTTATTGCTATATAATATTTTGTGGCACAAATATGCCATAATTTATTCATTCTGCTGTTGATGGACATTTGGGTTGTTTCCAGTTGGGGGCTATTCAGACTAGTGCTTTCATGAGCATTCTTGTACATGTCTTGGGGAGCATGTGTGCACCTTCATGTTGGGTATCTACCTAGGTGTTGAGTAGCTGGGTCATAGGCAAGGTGTATGCTCTATCGTAGTAGAGACTTGCCATTTTCCAAAGTGGTAGTGACAAAAGTCACTACCACCAGCAAGATTTGAGAGTCTCAGTTGCTCCACATTCTCACCAATGCTTGGCATTGCCTGTCTTTCTTTGTCCAGATATTCTGGTGGGTGGGTTATTTCATTTTTTTTTTTTTTTTTTTTTTTTTTTTAATGAGGATCTTGAATCAGATGCGTATGTTTTGATTGATTGATTGATTGATTGATTTTGGCTGTGTTGGGTCTTCGTTTCTGTGCGAGGGCTTTCTCCAGTTGTGGCAAGCGGGGGCCACTCTTCATCGCGATGCGCGGGCCTCTCTCGTTGCGGAGCACAGGCTCCAGACGCGCAGGCTCAGCAGTTGTGGCTCACGGGCCCAGCCGCTCTGCGGCATGTGGGATCTTCCCAGGCCAGGGCTCGAACCCGTGTCCCCTGCATTAGCAGGCAGATTCTCAACCACTGCGCCACCAGGGAAGCCCGGGTTATTTCATTTTGACCACAGGCTCAATCTCACTGGCAGTCTGCTCCAGCTCTCTCAGTTTGGGATGGATTCTGGAGAACGAGCTTCTCCAGTCCTCCACGCTCGTCCTGCAGTTTTGATCTATAGCTCGTGTCTACCCCTGCAGATCTATACCAGGCTTCTCAGCTGTGTTCCAGGACTCTCTTCCATGAGGAGGACTCCATCCTCAGATGACATCACCCCATAGAGTGTGGACCACCAGGGATGAGGATGGGAAGGCAGAGGAAAGGCACAAGGAAACTTTTCTTCAAATCCTGCATGGGTCCTTCCCAAGTAAGCATGGCCGCAGCTTACTTGGTTGGCCACCTGTGGATCCTTCTTAGGTGTTATATTTAAAACACTGAGTAGGCATAAAAATAATTAAATATAAGAGCCAAAACTATAACACTCCTAGAAGAAAACATGGGGTAAATCATGACCTTGGATTTGGCAATGGTTAGACATGACACCCAAAGCACGAGACCAAAGGAAAAAAATAGATAAACTGGACTTCATTAAGGTTAAAGCTTTTGTGTTTCAATGGATACTATTGAGAGAGTGAAAGACAACCCATAGAATGGGAGGAAAATATTTGCAAATCATTTATCTGATAAGGGGCTTGTATCTAGAATACATGAAGAACATTTAGAACTCAATAATAAAAAGATAAGTAACCCAGTTAAGAAATGGGAAATGGACCGAAAGAAACATTTTTCCAAGGACACTATACAAATGGCCAAGAAGAACATAAAAAGATGCTCAACTGCATTAGTCATCAGGGAAATGCAAATCAAAACTACAATGAGGTACCACTTCACAGCCACTAGGATGACTGTAATGGAAAACACAGATAATAACAAGTGTTAGTGAGAACATGGAGAAATCAGAACCCTCATATACTTCTAGTGGGAATGTAAAATGGTGCAGCCATTTTGGGAATCAATGTGGCAGTTCATCGAAAAGTTGAGCACAGCGTTCCCATTTGATCCAGCAATTCCATTCCTAAGTATATACCCAAGAGAAATGTAAACATATGTCCATACAGCAACTTGTACATGACTATTCATTGCAGCATTATTCATAATAGCCAAAAGGTAGAAACAACTCAAATGTCTATCATTGAATGGATGAGCAATGTCCATCGTTGCAAGGATGTCCATGATGAATGGATAAGCAAAATACGGTCTATCCATACAATGGAAAATTATTTGCCTGTATGAAATACTAAAACATGCCACTATGTGGATGAATCTTGCAAACATTATGCTTAAGTGAAAGTAACCAGTCACAAAAAACACATATGATTCCATTTATATGAAATGTCCAGAATAGGCAAATCCTAGAGACAGAAAATAGAATAGTGGTTTCCTAGGGCTGTGGGAGATGGGGAGATGGAGGGTGACAACTAAAAGGAAATAAACCATTTGGGGGATGGTGAAAATGTTCTTAAATTGTGGTGTCCATTGAACAATTCTGTGAATGTACTAAAAACCATTGAATTGTACACTTTAAATGTGTTGAATTGTATGTTATGTGAATTATATCTCAATAAAGCTGATACAAAAAATAATAAAAAAGTGATTTGAAACCTTCATTGTTGTTCCTTGAGAAAAGACTAGAAGGGAAAAGAGTGGGTTAAATGGTGGCCCTCCCATATGATATGTCCACATCCTAACCCCTGGAACCTGTGAATGTGACCTGATTTGGGAAAAGGGTCTTTGCAGATGTAATTAAGCATCTGAAGATGAGATCATCCTGGATTATCCAGGTGGGCCCTAAATCCAAGACAAGTATCCTAATAAGAGACACACAGAGGAGAGATAGGTAGAGAGAAGAGAAGGCCATGAAGATGGAGGCAGAGATTGGAATGACGCAGCCCAGGAACATCTGGGGCCACCAGAAACTGGAAGGAGTAAGGAAGGATTCTCCCCTAGAGACTTCGGAGGGAACATAACCCCAGCAACACCTTGATTTGTCTTCTTGCCTCTAACACTATGAGAGGATAAATTTCCGTTGTTTTGGGCCATCAGACTTGTGGCAATTTGTTATGGCAGCCCCTGGGAAACCAATTCAGGGAATTACTGTGATAATGCAGCAGAACTTTTAAAAGCTCGTTTCCCCAGCTGTCTCTCTCTATCTCTGTCCTTCTGAACGTGCCTCTCTACGTCTCTCTCTTTTTGTTCCTGCATGTGTGGCAGCGGCTGCCAGTCCCCTCCCTCCCAACCTCAGCTTTTCCCATGGAAACCTAGCTGGGGCCACAATAGTTCCCCTGCTTCTCCCTAAAGCCCAGGATGGATATGGGCTGAGCCAGAGCTGTCCTTGGCAGTAGAAGGAATCGGCAATCATGAAAGGCCATCCTTGTTTCTCCTGTCCAGATCTTTCTCAGGAAACAGCCACGTGGTTCTCCCAACTGCCTTTTGAGTCTTCCCTTTCCCTCTTTCCCAACATCCTCTCCATCACTTCCAAACAACTGTGGAATCAGCCCAATTCTCTCCACCCTTTGCTTCTCCCTGGGTTCAGGCCACCAGCATCTCCCGCGGACCACTGCACCACCTTGGGTGTACTGCCCGGACAACCCATCCGTCTCAGTCCATTCCGGCAGCTGTAACAAAATACCAGAGACTGGGTGTCTTGTAAACAACAGAAATTCATTTCTCACCGTTCTGGAGTCTGGGAAGTCCAGAATCAAGGCGTTGGCAGATTCAGTGCCTGGTAAGGGTCCGCTTCCTGGTTCATGGACGACCATATTCTGTGTACTCACATGGTAGAAGGGGCGAGGGAGCTCTCTGGGATCTGTTCTATAAGGGCACTAATCCCTTTGATGAGGGCTCTGCCCTTGTGAACTAGTCACCTGCCAAAGACCCCACCTCCTGATACCATCACATTGGGGGTTAGGATTTCAATATATGAATTGGGGGGAGGGGGGACACAAACATGTGGTCTTTTTTTTTTTTTTGACCATGCCGCACGCAGCATGAGGGACCTTAGTTCCCCGACCAGGGATGGAACCCATGCCCCTGCTGTGGAAGTGTGGAGTCCTAACCACTGGACAGACAGGGAATTCCCAGCATTTGGTCTTTAACACCATCCTTTACACTTCAGCCAAGCAGTGTTCCAACACTGCAAGTCTGAACATGCTCCACCCCACCTCTTACCCCTTCAGTGCCTTCCTTCTGCTCTAAGACTATATCCAAAGTCTTTAGTATGGTTTGTGGGAGCCCCTCCTCCATCCTTCCAGGCTCATCCCTCTCAAACCAGGCTGACCCGAGTTCCTCTAATACCTCCTCGCTTCTGCACTGCTGGTTCCTCTCCCCTGAGCACTCTCCCAC
This sequence comes from Balaenoptera acutorostrata, assembly GCF_949987535.1. Lineage (NCBI taxonomy): Eukaryota > Metazoa > Chordata > Mammalia > Artiodactyla > Balaenopteridae > Balaenoptera > Balaenoptera acutorostrata. The sequence continues at coordinate 17,553,906 of NC_080083.1, read as the reverse complement.
CCCACCCCAGTTACCATAGTAACCCCTCCTCAGCCTTCAGCCCCCAACAACACTTCCTCTGAGAAGCCTTGTCTAATCCTCCAAGTCAGGGTTAGCTGCCCCTGCTCTGTGTCCCCCGGGCACTTAAATTTATCTCTATGGTAACCTTGTCATACACAATTTATAGTTGCTGGGACTTCACAAGACCAGTTTCTATGTGTCATTTTTGTTCATCACCGGACTTTTACTGGCCAACCCTGGAACATACTAGGCCATCAACAGATATTGCTAACTTAATTATTTAATTATTTGGAGGAGCCAATTAATTCTTGGCAGAGAATATGGTCATTTTTCATATTGCCATAGACGTAGGGCGATAGGAACAAGAAAAGATGATGAAATTAACTTTGCTGGGATAATAATATTAACTAACATTTATTAAGAATCTTATAAGCTTTTAGGGACGTTTAAGCACATTTATTCATCCCACAAACATCTGAGCATCTGCTATGGGTCAGCTACTAGGAACACACATATGGATATGACAGTTTGTCCTCAAAAAGCTCATAATCTGAGGATCTAATTCTGTTGAATCGTACAGTAACCTGCTGAAATGAATATTATTAATCTAAGTTGATTAGGATGTTTTTGTTCCAAGTGACACGGGACCCAACTCGAGGCTTGAGCAAAAGAGGGAACGTACTGGGTTACGTGACTGAAGGGTTAAGGGGGGCATATCTGGCTTCAGGCATGGCTGGATCTAGATTCAGCAATGCCTCCTGGACCACACTGCCCTGGCTCTTGTTGTTTCTTCTCACCTTGAGGTTGGCACCATATTGTCACCCCAGCATCCCTGTGGGTCCTCTCACAGTCACCATCTGGCTGCAGGTTCAGATCCCTAGAGCTCTAAGGCCAGTGGGAGAGCAGAAACCTCTTTTGGGGAGCTCCTGCGAAAGCCCAGCCACCCACCCCAAAAACCAGCTCAGGTCACTGGTATGTCCTTGAGCCCGTCACTCTAACCAGAGGAGGGTGACGTCCCAATGGTTGAGGTTCTTAACAAAAGCTCCAAGCCCATCCAAATGTACCACTGAAATGAGGTGTGGTGCCCTCCCTAACCTCATGGACGAGAGCAGGGGAGGGGTGGACCTTCTAAGTGAAAATCAAGGGGTGTTGCTCTAAGATGGGGGCACAGAAGCCAGAGAGGCAGACAAAAAAGGTTTTCAAGCCACTCTGTTTCAGATGTAAGGGCATAAGGTACATAGAGAGGTAACTGACACGCCAGGTCACACTGCTGGTACCTGGCAGAGTTAAGGCTTGAATCCTGGTCTGCCTGGCTTCAAGTGGCTCCTAGCACAAAGCCACCTTGCCCCAGGGACAGCCTTACACACAGGAAGGACCATGCAGTCCCTACTCAGAGGCCCTTCTTTGGTTTTTTTTAGCTTTTTTTTAAAAAAAAGTATTTATTTATTTTTGGCTGCGTCAGGTCTTAGTTACGGTGCGCAGGCTCTCTAGTTGTGGTGTTTGGGCTTAGTTGCCCCGTGACATGTGGGATCTTAGTTCCCTGACCAGGGCTCAAACCTGTGTCCCCTGCATTGGAAGGTGGATTCTTAACCACTGGGCCAACAAGGAAGTCCCCAGAGGCCCTTCTTTTAAATCATAACGTGTGGGTCTGTCCTTCTTATGAACTGGGATTTGGTCGGTGACTCTGTAAAAGGAAAACACTGCATTCTTTGCCCTGGGAGTCTTCCTCTATCTCTCTTCTTTTTTTTTTTTTTTTTTAAAGGATTTTCTTATTTATTTATTTATTTATTTATTTATTTTTGGCTGTGTTGGGTCTTCGGTTCGTGCGAGGGCTTTCTCCAGTTGCGGCAAGCGGGGGCCACTCTTCATCGCGGTGCGGGGACCGCTCTTCATCGCGGTGCGCGGGCCTCTCTCTATCGCGGCCCCTCCCGTCGCGGGGCACAGGCTCCAGACGCGCAGGCTCAGCAATTGTGGCTCACGGGCCCAGCTGCTCCGCGGCATGTGGGATCTTCCCAGACCAGGGCTCGAACCCGTGTCCCCTGCATCAGCAGGCAGATTCTCAACCACTGCGCCACCAGGGAAGCCCCTATCTCTCTTCTTTTAAGAAAAATTCCTCAGGAGAGATAAATTAGGAATTTGGGATTAACATATACACACTACTATATATAAAATAGATAATCAACAACAAAGACCTACTGTATAGCACAGGGATCTCTATTCAATATTCTGTAATAACCTATATGGGAAAAGAACCTGAAAAAGAATAGATATATATATATATGTATAACTGAACCACTTTGCTGTATACCTGAAACTAACACAACATTGTAAATCAACTATACCCCGATATAAAATAAAAATTAAATTAAAAAAATAAAATCTGATACCAAAAAAGAAAAAAAAGAAAGAAAAAGAAAAATTCCCCTCCCTCCCAGTCCTCCCAGCTCTTGCCAAGGATCCTTTGGCTCTAGACTGAGCTGCTGCTTTACCGATGAGGTCAATTCGGCAGCAGCTACAACCCGGAGTGTCTTTCTGAGCAACGCTGTGACCTGCACAGGGTTCCTTGCAAATGATCCGGACAGGCCCAGGAGCTGCTGGCCTCCCCTCCTGGGCTTCCTCTTCTGCCTGCATCGCCATCCCTCCTACCAGCTGGAGGACAGACAGACGGAGCAGCCGGGAAAAGCACAAGACAGTCTGGTGACCGAGCACAAACCAGGCTCCCGTCTCTGAGCCCGGGGCAGTTGGGCCTTCTCCATGGGGCCCTGTCCAGCCCTCCATCACCCCCTGAGCATGGACAGCTTACTCCCCAGGCACGGCAATTTCTGTTCAGCTTCCTCTGCTGAACTGCTTTCTACCACATTTGGTGGTAGAGGGGTTGAATAGTGTACCCCCAAAAGATATGTCCAAGTCCTAACCCCTGGTACCTGTGAATGTGACTTTATTTGGAAGTAAGATCTTTGCTGATATAATCAAATTAAGATGAGGTTACACTGGATTAGATTGGATCTTAAATCCAGTGACTGGTATCCTTATGAGAAGAAGGGATTTGAGTGCAGAGACATACACAGAGGCAAGAACAATGTGGAAACACAGACACATAGGGAGGAGGCCATGTGAGGACGGAGACAGGGATTGGAGTGACGCATCTACAAGCCAAGGAATGCCGAGGGTTGCTGACAACCACCAGAAGCTAGGAAGAGGCTGGAAAGACCCTCTACCAGGGACTTCAGAGAGAGCAGGGCCCTGCCAACACCTTGATTTTGGACGTCTAGCCTCTGGAGCTATGAGAGAATAAATTTCTGTGGTTTTAAGCCACTCAGTTTGTGGTAATTTGTTATGGCAGCCACAGGAAACTAATATGGGGTAGAGAGAGAGTTAACAAAAAGGTACTGGTAGCTTAGAACCACAGAGAGACCTAGACAATCATGGGTTCAGAGAAATGGTTGTTTACGTCTTAGCTGTGTGAACTTGGGAAGGTTACTTCACCTCTCTGGGCCTGGACTTCTACATAGTGATTGTCAGTAAAGTTTAGGAGCTTGCTAGAGCTCTTGGCTGGGAGAAGAGAAGACAGGGGTGGGGAGGGGAGGGGACGGTGAATACAGTCTTTAAACATTTGAAGGCTGTCATGAGGACAAGGCACTCATCTGTTCTGTGTGACAGGACCCTCAGGGGAGAAGTGAAACTGAGGAAGAGCAGGACTGAGGCAGGGAAGAACCTTCTATCAAGGAGATTGGCCCAGTAGTGGCAGGGGCTGATGGGAGAGGTAATGAGCTCCCCATGACTAGAGGAGATGATGAAGAGGCCAAAGGACCGACTGTCAGTGAGAAAGCCGCCCATCACCCAGAGTGACCCTCTGCTACGACACAGCCAGGATTTAACCCTGAGCTACCTGACTTCAAAGCGCATTTTCTTTAGCTATTAACCTCAGCTTTCTTACCTATTAAATGGTGGAGACATCATAAAAAGTCACTGTTTGAGGCCCTTTCTAGCCCTGAAGTTTTCTTTTTCTTGTAAAACTCTTCAGGTTTTTTTTTTTTTTAATTTACAGGGGAATTTTATTTGATTTTATTTTTTATTGAAGTATAGTTGATTTACAGTATTATATTAGTTTCAGGTGTACAATGTAGTGATTCAGTATTTTTATAGATTATGCTCCATCTAAAGTTATTACAAAATAATGGTTATATTTCCCTGGGCTGTACAATACATCCTTCTCACTTATTTATTTTATACACAGTAGTTTGTAGCTCCTAATCCCCTTCCCTCTCTTGCTGCTTCCCCCAACCCTCCCCCCACTGGTAACTACTAGTTTGTTCTCCATGTCAATGAGTTTGTTTCTGTTTTGTTATATCCATTTGTTTGTTTTTTATTTTATTTTATTTTATTTATTTATTTAGTTTTGGCCACACTGCAGTGGCTTGTGGGATCTTAGTTCCTCCACCAGGGATTGAACCTGGGCCCATGGCAGTGAGAGCGCAAAGTGCTAACCACTGGACCACCAGGGAATTCCCTGTTTTGTTTTTTAGATTCTACATATAAGTGATAACATGGAGTATTTGCCTTTCTCTGTCTGACATTTCACAAAGCATTATACGTTTAGGTCCATCCACATCGTTGCAAATGGCAGAATTTCACTCTTTTTTATGGCTGAGTAATATCCCACTATATATATATACATATATTATATATATATGTGTATATATATATGTGTGTATATATATATACACATATATATATAAAACTTAATCGGGATTGTATTAAATCTGTAGATTGCTTTAGGTAGTATGGACATTTTAACAATATTAATTCTTCCAATCCAAGAGCATGGGATATCTTTCCATTTCTTTGAATCATCTTCAATTTCCTTCATTAACGTTTTATAGTTTTCAGAGTATAGGTCTTTCACCTCCTTGGTTAACTTTATTCCTAGGTATTTTATTCTTTTTGATGCAATTTTAAATGGAATTGTTTTCTTGTTTAAACTCTTCATGTTTTAACATCTTCTAGTTTCTTCCACAGGTCATGGGAATGTTTCTTATAGTAGAAACTTAGATTATTGATTTTAAATCTTTTCTTTTTGTACTACATGTATTCAATGCTATAAATTTCCCTTAAAGCACTGCTTTTGCTGTGTCCAATAAATTTTGGCATTTTGTACTTTCATTTTCATATAGTTCAAAATATTTTAAAATTTCTCCTAAGGCTTCCTCTTTGACCTATGTGTTGTTTAGAAGTATGTTGTTTAATCTCCAAATACTTTGGGATTTTCCAGCTATCTTCCTGTTTTTGATTTCTAGTTTAATTCCACTGTGGTCTGAGAACATAACTATAAAGGAACAGGATTGTATGTTGGACATTGTGTATGTTTCATTGTAGGGGCTCTGGATTCTGTTATATTCTCAAAATGTGTTGATATTTTGTTTTATTAGGCAATTAACTTCAAACTCTGCTCTTTGGATGGCAGCCCAAATCTCAGTTCAGGTTTTTTCCCCCCCCTCAGCTGAAGTCACTTCCATGCATGTGTGGTTCAGGGATCAACTGCAGGTTTGAACCAAGTTTATGCACAGGACCTAAGGCTCTCCCTCTTTGGCTAAGGCTGCCGCCTTCACTTTCTGGTACCTGTGGTTGATATGAAATTTGTCCTTTGGTTCTTCAAGCCAGAAAGACTGCAGATTTTCTATCTGTGCTGTGCTGGCTATGGTCTGCTCTCAAGTTCAAAGCCATAAAAAACGGTTAACTTCTCCCTTGTTGTTCCCTTTTTCCAGAGTCTACTTGCTTTTATTCACTCTCCAATGCCTTGAGTGTGTGTGTGTGTGCGTGTGTGTTTTGTCAACAGTTGTTATCTGTGGGAGGGTCAGTTCAGTAAGATCTCATTTGGTTACACTGGAAGAGAAAACCCTAAAACCAAATCGTAGAGAGGTATCATCCCCAGCTCAAGGCCACCCAACCAGCAAATTGAAGAACCAGCATTCAGACCCTGGGCTAACCCGCTCCAGTCCCTGTATGCACTTTTTATCATACGGATCTGTTTTCCACCCCTTATTTGCCAACCGAGTCCCAGAACTTCTTAATGTTCAGGTGACAATGGTGGGGCTTTCCAGCGTCTCTGACTTTTCCTTTGCATAAAATCGATTCCAGTTAAGAAGGGGATTTTATTTATATGGGTTTGGGTTTTTTTGTTTTTGTTTCTGGGTTTGTACATTTTCTGTCCAGAGAAAGAATTGTGATCAAAGTGTGTCAGCTTTGAAGTTAGAGCTGCCTCCCAGTCCCACCACTGACTTTCATGTGACCTTGGGCAATCCCTTCAGTGTCCTCAGCTGTAAAATGGGGGGAAACAAAAGGTTGTGGTGAAGGTTAAATGAGATACTACATATAAATGTCAAAGCTCAGTGCCTGAGAGACAGTGAGCACTCATCTGTGAGACTCGCTAGAGTTTTCTCCTACCCTGAGTTAGTGGTGGCCACAGTGGGATGCTACAGGAGGTGTTTTCCCAGGAGATGGTGCAATAAGGGTCTGGGCCCCTGAGAGGACGCTGCTGACCTCCCTGGTCGGGCAGGGCTTCTGTCACCTCAGCCTCAGTGGCACAGGAGCCTGGAGTGGGGTGATTGTGGCCATGTTTGTGGGAAAAGACACCCAAACCCAGGAAGATTTCACCGCCACCTGAGATCGTAGCAGACCTGGGAGGTCAGGCCAGCTCCCTGAGCTCCGCTCCCTAAATCAGTGATGTGTCCACTCTGGTGAGGTGCCCACTCCCCTCTCAGGCTGAGCCTCATGAGCAGGGGCTGGGTGCATGGGTGGGAGGGCTTCTTGGAGTCCAGGGGCCCAAGAAGAGGGGGCTGAGAGCGCTGTCACAATAGGAGAATCTGAGGAAGAAGTTTCCGTTGTAGTCTTTTCCAGCGAGGGGGCTGGAGCCATGTCTAGAAGGGACACAAAGAGAGGCGGGGAAATTGCTGCAGGAAGAAGGAAAGGCACGGATGGGGGAGTGGGGGCTGGTGAGTGGGAAGGGAAGGGAGGCAGGAAGAAAGCAAGCAGCTGTACCTGGGGCTGGTTTGGGCCTGGACACAGGCCGGCAGGCAGCAGCCGGAGCAACGGTTGCCAGCCCCTCCTGGGGAGCTGGCACTGCATTGCAACAGGAAGAGAGAGCAGGGAAGGGTGCTGGGTGGTGGGAGGAGGCTCTGCCCACCCATCCCTGCTTTGCCAGGGCAATGCCCGTGCACGGAGCCCTGAACACGCTATGCTGCTTTATCCATCAAATTTACTTAATTTTCAAAAAACCTCTGCCCAGACAGCTACTTGGGGTCTCTTTTTTGTAGATGTGGATCACGAGGCTCGGAGAGGTTAAATGAGGAGCCTGAGGCGCCACCCAGCACTTCCGTATAGAGCTGGGATGCTCCTGCCCTCCACCAGCTGCCTCGACCATCCTGAGCTGTGGCTCGGCTGGGTGTGGGGAGGGATGGGCACCACAGACCAAGGCCTTCTTGGTCTTGTTCCTCTGCCCACACCTAGCAGGCTCTTCCTTTTTTTTTTTTTTTTTTTTAATACATTTATTTATTTATTTTTGGCTGCGTTGGGTCTTTGTTGCTGCGTGCGGGCTTTCTCTAGTTGCGGCGAGCGAGGGCTACTCTTCGTTGCGGTGCGCGGGCTTCTCATTGCGGTGGCTTCTCTTGTCGCAGAGCACGGGCTCTAGGCGCGAGGGCTTCAGTAGCTGTGGCTCACGGGCTCTAGAGCGCAGGCTCAGTAGGTGTGGCACACGGGCTTAGTTGCTCCACGGCATGTGGGATCTTCCCGGACCAGGGCTCGAACCCGTGTCCCTTGCACTGGCAGGCGGATTCTTTGCCACCAGGGAAGTCTTGGCAGCTTTTCCTGAAAACCAGTCTCTCACATCATTTACTCATCCATTCATCATTCTTGAGTTCTAGGCTGTGCACTGGACCCTGGGGAGACCACACTGAGCAAGCTAGAGGTGGTCCTTCCCTCCCAGAGCTCGCAGGCTTGTGCAGTCCCTGAGGAGACTCAGAGTGATCTGGAGTAAATTTTAAATCCAGTCTCCCCAGTCCCAACTTACACACACACACGTGCACGCACTCACACACAGAGTCCATCTGTTCTTTGAGCGTCATGGGATATTAACCTACTTTAGCTCTCAGCCTGGGCCAAGCATCTCTCCCCAGCCACCAGGGGGCGCTATAAGGGCCGTGAGCAGGGTTCTGGGGATGGAGCCTAGGGTGATGGCAGGCCCTCCAGCTCTGTGCGCCCTGCCCCTCAGGGATTTTGGGGATTTCTTCCCATGTGAGCCTCACGTTAGCCTCTCGGGCCACCACGTCTCTCCCCTCCTGCTTCAGCCCTGTAGGGAGAACCTATCTGCCTTCACGATGCCGGGTCTTGATGTTGTCACAAAGCCACCCAGAGGCTCTTGGATAAGGCCTGAGCCCCAACTCTCAGCTGAGGTCGCGTTTTTCTCCCACGAGCCTCCAGAGTTCCTCATGCAGACACCCTCTCCCCCTTCCATCCCTCCTCCCTCCCAGGCCCGAGTGTCTGTGGTCACTCAGGCTCAAGCTAGAGCAGCTGCTGTCCTCAACCAACAGGCCAGCTTCAAATCAGGCAGTTTAGATGGGGAGACCCCAGTCAGCGGAAGCTGAGTCCAAGGCTCTCTTCTTCAAGCTGATGCCCTTTTCAGTTGCAAACCTTAGAAACCATGAGGTGCAATGGATTCAGCTCTTCTAGCCTTCATTGGTCCAGGGAATCTGTGTTTGAGGGGAAGTAAAAGGAAGACAGACCTGGCAACTGCATGCCAGACGCTGTGCTGTGGGAGCTCCTCAAAGATTTTCTCAGTCCTGATAGTGACTCTGTCGTGGGATTATCTTTATATTTCACAGGGTAAGAAATGGAGATTCAGAGAGGTTGAGTAACTTGTCCAAGGGCACACAGCTAAGAAGTAGCAGATCTGGGATTCCAGCACCTGTGCTCCTGCCCCTTCACCACATTGCAGGGGCTTCTGGTGCCCCCACCCTGCTCCCTGGCACTGTAGACAGCACGGTGCCCTCCTCCTATCCCAACCCCCCAAGCTATTAGATGTTGCTTCTCATCTTCTCCTCCACTTCCCAGCAGGCAGTCAGGGCCGCCTTCCTCCTTGGTGCTAGGGAGGCTTTGAAAGGGAAGCACAGCGCCTTCAGGCCACAAACAGGCCAGGACCCCCTGGCCCAGGTGACTCCAAAGTAGAGTTACAGGAGGGGCTGAAATGACCTCTTCTTGAACCAAATCACCCAAGTTACAGAGATGCTGGACCAGAGCCAGGGAAGGAGAAAGAAAGCTAAAGAGATGGCTTGGAAAATGAAATGCTCTGATGGGTGCCAGGGGCCTCTGGGGCTGCGCACGTGATGGGAAGCCAGATTTCTCACTACCCATTCAGCCCCAGCCATGGCTGCTCTAAGCCTGGGTTATAAATAGCTGGGAATATAAATGTTGGGCAGGGAGAGCGGAGTCCAGCTCACTCCTGGGCTGAGAAACATGGAGTGGGGGTGGGGGACAGTGGCTGGTCTGGAAGCAGACTTGAGGTTTGCTGGAAAGATCTGTGTCCTCCAGCAACAGCTGTGAGAGAGATCTGGGTCCTGAGTGGCCCTAGGATGGAGGCCTCCACAGGACCCTGGGATTCAGGTGCACCCTGCTTTGGGTACCCAAAGGTGCTTAACTCCATCCTAGATGACCACGGACGCTTCACCAGGGTGAGGATGCCCCAAGGTCCCTGCTGATGAGAAGGAAACTCACACACATTGAGTACCTGCTAGGTGTTGGGCACTGGCATATCATGATGCCATCGCCGAAATGAATGCATTAATAACAACCGCTTCTAGAGTAGCTGCCACATCAGGAAGTATGTTAAGCACTGTACATACAATGATATTATTGTGTCATGATTGTTAATGTCAACAGTAACACAAGAACAGAAACTACAGTCTCTTGCGCACCTTTTATGCTTCAGGATCTGGCTTAGGTTTTACGGAGTATTTACACTACCACAGCCAGCAGCATCACCAGGCTGCCACTGTGGTCTAAGTACAGCTGCTGTGTTCAGCGTTTATTAAAGACTGTTGTCTGTCTAGTTTAACTTAATTCTTACAACTACCTTATGAGGTAGATAGTCTTACCCCCATTTTGCAAATGAGGAAACTGAGGCACACAGAGATTAAACGACTTGCCCAAAGTCACATGGCTGGTAAGTGGTAGGTGGAGATTTGAATTTGGGTCTCTGACTCCAAATCCTTAGCTCTCCGCATGACACGTCCCTTTCCAAGGGAACAGATGCTGAGAAATGCTTTTTGGATGAATAAATGAATGAATGAATGAGCAAAGGAACATGTGTCTGTCTGCCAGAGGTGATGGGTGGCATTTCCAAGCCCTGAGAGGTTAAGCAGGTTCGAGGTCACAGAGCCAGACAGCAGCAGAGTGGGTAACGGGGTCTGGCTCTGGGCTCTTGGTGTCAGTTTCCCTCACAAACCTTCTTGCTACTCCTAGCAGAAGCAGCCTCTTTTTGGCAACCCCTGTGTCCTTACTCATGCCTAGGGTAACGGGGGGATTCTGATTTCCAGACTCCATTCCCACCCTTCAGGGAGCCTGGCAGGAGGCCCAGGGCTGGGCCCGCCCCTCCCCACTCAAGCAATCAAGGGCAACCGGCCAACCAGTCACGGGAGAGTTGTTTCATTATCTCTCCCTTTTCTCGAGGCGCTTTAAGCTGGAAGGATCAGCGTTCCTGCTGAGTGGGGAGGTGTTCCCTGGGGCCTCCAGACTGGCTGGGCACCCCCTTCCCACCCACGCCTTCCGGGGTGTCTGCCACTGAGGGTCTGTGCAGTGGTGTGGGGACAGCTTTGTGGCTTTGGGCAAACCAGAGACCCTTCTCCGGGTCTTAGCTTCGACTCATCCCCCCAGAAGGGGGGGATCGGGGGAGACCTTGATGAATGGTCAGCAGCTCCCCTAGCCTCACTCTTGCTTGGAAGTAGAGGGGCAGGGAAAGAGTCGGGGCCTCCTGCCAGGCCCCCTGAAGGGTGGGAAATGAGTCGGCCAGGAAATTAGAATTTGCTGTTAATCCAAGCGTGAGTAAGGGCAAAACGGCTGCCAAAAAGAGGCTCTTTCTGCTCCAAGTAGCAAGAAGGTTTGCGAGGGAAGCTTGTGCTGAGAGGCCGAAGACAGGCCGCCTTACCTGTCGGTAAGCAGGGCTCTGCTGCCCGCCGCCCGCTCCGGCTCCCGTTTCCTAGGGAACGGACCCCTCCTTCTCCCCTCTCTCAGTCATGCTTTTCCAAAGGGTGTCTACACACCCTGGCTTCACATCCTCATCATTTGCCCTTTCACCTCTTGCCATAGAGTTCTTGACCCTTCTCTCCTGTCCCCTGTCTCTGGTTTCATCCCCTGTGACCTCTGTGGTGGTTGGCCTTTCTGACCACGTCATCACTATTGTAACTCTCCACCCTCCTGTCTTCCTCAGATCTCGGATCTCGCTGGCTGCATTCTCTCCATCCCTTCCCAAGTACTCACCCTTTTTTCTTTTTCTTTTTGCCGCACCTCGGGGCTTGCGGGATCTTAATTCCCCAACCAGGGATTGAACCTGGGCCCTGGCAATGAAAGCTCCGAGTCCTAACCACTGGACCGCCAGGGAATTCCCCCCAAGTACTCACTCTTAAATACTAGTGTTCTCCACTTTGTGACCACCTAGAGGAGCGGGATGGGGAGGGTGGGAGGGAGACACAGAGGGAGGGGATATGGGGATATATATATATATATATATATATATATATATATATGTATAGCTGATTCACTTTGTTATAAAGCAGAAACTAACACACCACTGTAAAGCAATTATACTCCAATAAAGATGCTAGAAAAAAAAATACTAGTGTTCTCCAAGACTGTGTTCTCACCTTTCTTTCCCAGCACTTCCCACCCTCCCCAAGTCTCTCATTCACTCCCAAGCCTTAACAAGACCCCTAAGACTCAGCATTCAGCCCAACATCTCTCTTCTGAGCCCTGGACCAAGGAAAATTCCAACCTCCCCACATTTTCTGAGGATGGCCCACAGCCCCTCAGATTCAAGATGTCACAGCTTGAACTCATCCTCTTCCTCCCCAATCCTGACTGCTTTCTGAAGGCACCGTTGTCCACCTGGTTGCTAAGGCAGAAACATGAGATGTTCTAGGTCCTTTCTCTGCCCCCCACTGCTTCCCAGACCCCTCACCCATAGTCAGAAATGCTTGAAAGCCTCTGCTCTAGCCCCATAGTTGCTCAAACTGTGTATGTTTAATGACCAAAGGAGCAAATGAATGGACTGGCCTGGCAAGGTCTCCCAGTTTGCTGGATATCTCAGGGTTCATGGCATTTCAGCTCAGAGAACAGTCCCTCCAGTGGTAGTAGCAGGAGGAGCTGGAATGCTTTCTATCGCCCACTTCCTTTCAGTTGAGATTTCAGGTTGGCAGCTCCTCTTCAGTCTGGTCTCTGTCTTCCCAAGTATATACCTTGACACATCAATCCCTGGGATTTCTCTGTGTGAAGGACTGTGAAGAAAGTCTGGTTACACCAGGTCAAGTAAAGGTGAACAGTTGCCTTTATTGCAGGACTTCTCAGAGCCTTTAATATGCTAAGGGACACTGTGAATCTCGAAGAGGGACATAGAGCTGGTATCACTCTCTAATTTGTTTGAACACCAGACCTTTCCTCAATCATATTGGCCAAAAGGTGGGAATAACTCAAATGTCCTCCAGCTGATGAATACATCATCAAAATGTGGGATACCCATACAATGGAATATTATTCAGGCGTAAAAAGGAATGAAGTACCAACACATGCTACAACATGCTGGACTCTGCAAATATTATGCCAGGTTAGAGAAGCCAAACACAAAATACCACATATTATATGACTCTGTTTATGTAAAATGCCCAGAATAGGAAAACCTATAGGGACAGAAAGTAGAATAGTGGATGCCTGGAGCTTGGGAACATGGGGAATTAGAGGGTGATAGTCGCAGGGCGGAGTTTCTTTTAGAAGTGATGAAAATGTTCAAAAATTGATTGTGGCAATGGTTGCACAACTTTGGATATACTAAAAATCATTGAATTGTACAGTTTAAATGTGTGAATTATATGGTATATGAATTACATCTTAATAAAGCTGTTCCAAAACACAAAAACCAAAAAAGCCTTTCCTCAAGGAGCTTTTTGAAGGACTGGTGTTCTAAGGAACTTACTTGGGAGAAAGAGATCTAAGTCAGGCCACCTGGGTCCCCCTGGTGGCCTGGAGGACAAGGTTCACCTGTGGATCTTTTTTTTTTTTTTTTTTTGGCTGCGTTGGTTCTTTGTTGCTGCACGTGGGCTTTCTCTAGTTGTGGTGAGCGGGGGCTACTCTTCGTTGTGGTGCACGGGGCTTCTCATTGCGGTGGCTTCTCTTGCCGCAGAGCACGGACTCTAGGCGCGTGGGCTCAGTAGTTGTGGCTCGGGGCTTAGTTGCTGCACGGCAAGTGGGATTTTCTCAGATCAGGGATGGAACCTGTGTCCCCTGCATTGGCAGGCGGATTCTTAACCACTGCACCGCCAGGGAAGTCCTCACCTGTGGATCTTGGAACTTCCCCAAAGGAAGTCTACATGGTTTTCTTTGTGAAGAGAGCCAGAGTCAGAATAAGTGCCCTGCATCCTTTCATTCCCTCCTGAGGGTGCAGGGACAGAGCCAGGGTTGATCCCCCTTTGGGACCTGGGCAGAGAGGACTGGCCCTTCGGTGCTCGTTTACCAGCCTCACCTGGGAGCCGGCAGGCAGGGCCATGTTGTCCCATAGGCAACCTCTGTCCCGGTGGGGAAGCCAACCCAAAATAGCGCAGGCTAGGACACCATTTGGGAAACCAGATGGGAAAGTCTGGGGCTTGGGAAGAAGCAGATGTGGGTTTTGTTCCCAATTCTGCTGCCTTCCTGTGTGACCTTGGGTGCAGTGTTCAGTCTGGGTCTGAACTTTCCCACTTTGGAAAAGAAGAAATGAATTTCTGCTCTTCTCTCTCAACAAGTCTTCTGGGGGAATCCAAGCCGAAGACTGTTAAGGTTGGAAGGGACTTTGACGCTTGAATCTGCTCTCTCCTCCCCCCACCAAGCAGACCTGCTTGAAGCCTTCCAGTGCTAGGGAGCTCACTACCTCCCGTTTCATTGTTCAGTAGCTGTGAAAGGTCATTGGGCCCTCAGACCTCCCTTGGTGCCAGGAGGCCACTCCCCACTCAGGGCAAACTTGCCCATTCCTGCTTGTTCAGGACAAATGTCCTGCTCCATTCCAGCCGCTAGCCTGTCCCTTACCTCCCTGGTCTGGGCCACCTGTCCCAGCCTCCTATCACCTCTCAGGTGATGCTGTGTGATGCCTTGGCAGCTCCCCTTCCCAGCTGTAACTTCTACATGCTGCTCAGGTGAACACTCCTCCTGACCTCCACAAGGAACCCTCAGCGCCCACCTGGCCCCAGGAGGTCCCTCCCCACCCCACTGAGCCTGTGGCTGGCATTCCTGCCAGGTGTCCCAGCCTCTGCAGAGGGAGTATGACCTCCTGGACAGCCCACCAACTCTTTGGAGATCGTGACCATGCCCGTTTGTCTCTGTGTTCCCATCCAGTGGCAAACCCCAAGTCCACCCACCCCCTCCTAACTGCCCACCCTCCCCGGGAGTGCAGCACTTTGAGCTGAGCACAGGCCTCCAGCACAGCCTAACCAGGGCAGCCTGGCCACAGCAGGGCCAGGCAGGGCAGAGGAGCATTACCTGTCTACCTTCTAGAATCCACCTTCTATTGATGCTTAGATGTGTAAGGTCACAGGGAGCAGAATACCCTTGGCATCTAGGAATGCCATCCTCCTTAGATGTACCCATGTGGCACCACTGTCTCCCTTGTTCAGTGCCCTGATGGGTGTGAAGTCCTATCAGATGACGCCCCCAGGACGGCTCCCTGTCTCACTGTGTGACCTCACCGGGTCCTCCCCTTCACTGCCTAGACCCCCAGGCCTTCATTTGCTCTTCTGTGCATTGATAAGTTGGGTTCTGCCACTGGCAAGCCTCTTTGGCTCTTTAGGGCAGCCCGGTGCCCAGGCCGTCCTCCCCCCTACATTGGACATCCTTGCTGTGTTGGGGGTCTAGCCCACCATGTCCCTTGTCTGGCTGGCTAGAAGCAGCCAAATCCCGCACCCGGCTGCTATCTCTTGAGTCACTGCACCACAGCGTGTTTATTAGGACGGTGGGAGCTCATTTTGCCAACTTGGAACCACAGGAGCTGGCTAAGTTTAGAACAAGGCTTGAGCGTGAGGACGACCTGTTCCTTTTCCTTCTGGCAAAACACGAGACTTGAGCTATTCTTTTCTTCTTCATTCTCCCAGACAAGTCCTTAGCTTCATTTACTACTAGATCTGCCTTCTCCCAACACAAACTCCTCTGTAATTAAGTGGCGGGAAACACCCCCGATCATCCTAAGGTTGAAAAGCAGCAGATCATTGGAATGTTTCAAGGGATATAACACAGGCTCTGAAAAATAGATGCTTTTATACTTCAAGCAGATGTACCTAACCCAGTTCCTGTGGATGGGCTTCACGGAGCACAGGACTCCCTGAATTCTTGGGTGAATGCACTTTTCCCTGGGGAAATGGCTCACAGGTTTTATCAGATTCCCAAAGGGGTTCGTGACTCTTGCTAAAAATCACACATCTCAGATTTAGGAAAAGATGACCGTCCTGTGCTTGCATTGCAGAGTCCTCCCTAGCTTTGGGGTTTCCATTATTAAATATTAGATGTCCTCTCGAGATCAGCACCGGGAGTGAAATCCCCAGAACCTGGGTCAGGCTCGGTTTGAAGAAACTGCACTGTTGGAGGAGAGAGGTCTGGAGCATTCGATCTGGTGGGTAGTGAAGTCACCAGTGAACTTGGGGAGTAGGTCAGATGGGCCAAGGCGAGTGATTCCGAATTAAGAGGGTAATAAAAGGAAGTGAGAGGCTAGATGGGATGTGCTACCAGCTAAATCAGACCCTGAGATGGGTCCAATATTAGCACTTACAGGGCCAAGTAATGTTGGTCTGTTAACTTTCACTTATTCCACTCACAGTGATTTGCTGGTTTCCGTTCTGGAGAGCGTGTACTTTAGACTTGATGGCACACATTTATTCTCCTGTCGGCTGCCTTAAATCAACTGAGCTCTTTCGTGCCCCTTAATCCCACTGCCCTAAACTCAAATGTTCTGCAAACATGGAGTACATGGCCTTGACCTGAAAATTCATGTGAATGTAACTGAGATCTTACCTAATTGGGAAGGTAAGCCTGCTGTCAAAAGAAAATAAGTGATTAAGTGATATATTCAGGTGTCAAATGCCTGTGACCTTTCGCTTATCTGCAGCACCACCAGGCCTCCTTCCTCCTCCAAGAAGTTAATAGAGAGTTACATGTATCCTGCCAAAGTCTCCAGGGTGTGAAACTGGAGGAGGGGGAGAGTTACCTAGCTAGTATCCATTAGTGGGCAGCAAATTAGTCCATGTGCTAATACCTCTGCCTTCCATTGTGTAATCTGGCCATTTAACTGATGGCTGCTGTCTGCATTAAGGCCTAAACTCCAAACTGAGAGCTGCCATTTGCAGTGACCTCGGGAAATCACTAAACCATACAGAACTTGATTTTCCTAACTTAAAAAATGGGGAAGGGGCTTCCCTGGTGGCGCAGTGGTTAATAATCCGCCTGCCAATGCAGGGGACACAGGTTCGAGCCCCGGTCCGGGAAGATCCCACATGCCGCGGAGCAACCAAGCCCGTGCACCACAACCACTGAGCCTGTGCTCCGCAACAAGAGAAGCCACCTCAATGAGAAGCTCGTGCACTGCAACGAAGAGTAGCCCCCGCTCTCCGCAACTAGAGAAAGCCTGCGCGCAGCAACGAAGACACAATGCAGCCAAAAATAAATAAAAAAATAAAAAAATAAAATTTTTTTTAAAAATAGGGAAGATGATGAATCCTTGCCTATACACCCTAGAGAAGAATTTGAGAGGTAAAAGAACTCAGACTTATTGACAATCTACTGTATGTCAGGCCTTCTGCTTACAATTATTATCCTTTTTTAAACTTTACAATCTTTAAAAAAATCTCCCAGGATTGCTATAAGTGCCCGCTAAGACCAAATACTCAACAGATGTGAAGTGAGCACTTTATTCCAGGTCCTGAGGATACAGCAGTGAGCAAGACAAAGCCCCTGCCTCGTGGAGCTGATATTCTAGCAGCGGAGATAGACAATAAGCAAGTAAATGTGTACAATGTCAGGGGGTGATAAAGGTAATGAAGAAAAATGAAGCAGAGGGGAAAGAGAGAAAGGAGGATGTGTGTGCTGTTCCCTGACAGGGGAGTATTTGAGCAGAGAACTGAGGAAGTGAAGGAGCAAGCTGGACTCTGGGAGGAGAGAATCCCAGACAGAGAGACCAGCAAGTGAGAAGGCCCTGAGATGGGGATGTGCCCGGCCTCTTTGAGGAACTAGTGGTCAGTGGGGCTGGAGCAGAGCGATTCGGGGGTGAACGTTATGGGGGAAAATTGGTGAGAAAATAGAGACCCCAGTCAGGACTTCGAATACTGGGACCATGGATACGGAAATGCACAGTTGACCCTTGAACCACGCAGGGGTTAGGGGCGCCAACACCCCTCTCCCCGCTGCCGCACGCACCTGAAAAATCCTCGTGCTGCTATCTCTGTCTCAAAAACAAAGGGATTGATAAATGATTCACTCAAAGGCGAGAAGCTGAAACAGTTTGGACATCTTCAGGTCTCAAACTCTAGTTCTTTTGACTCCACCTATTGTGATCTCTAATCAAACACAAACTTTTCCCTACATTTAGTTAACTTAAAGATCTGTAAAATGGGGACTTTCCTGGTGGCACAGTGGTTAAGAATCCGCCTGCCAACGCAGGGGTCATGGGTTCGATCCCTGGTCCGGGAAGATCCCATATGCTGCAGAGCGACTAAGCCCGTGCACCGCAACTACTGAGCCTGCGCTCTAGAGCCCGCGAGCCACAACTACTGAGCTTGCGTGCCACAACTACTGAAGCCTGCACACCTAGAGCCCGTGCTCCACAACAAGAGAAGCCACCACAATGAGAAGCCCATGCACTGCAATGAAGAGTAGCCCCTGCTCGCCGCAACTAGAGGAAGCCTGCCTGCAGCAACAAAGACCCAACGCAGCCATAAATAAATAAATTATTAAAAAATAATAATAAAAGAAAAAAAGGCTTTAAAAAAAAGATCTGTAAAATGAAAATACAGCTACTATATTTATTGGAAAAAAATCCTCATATAAGTGGACCCATGCAGTTCAAACCTGTGTTGTTCACGGGTCAATTGTACTGCAAATAGTTAAACACTGTGCATAATAGATGCATCTCTCCATTTATCTGTCTTAGGAGTCTTTCAAACTTTTCAAACTTTTGTATATTTTTGAAGAGGTATATCTTTCATACAGTAAAAAACTATAGATTTTTTTTTTTTTTAGAGGGAAGGATTTTTAATTAATTAATTAATTTATTTTTGGCCGTGTTGGGTCTTCGTTTCGTGTGAGGGCTTTCTCTAGTTGCGGCAAGCGGGGGCCACTCTTCATTGCGGTGCGCGGGCCTTTCACTATCGCGGCCTCTCTTGTTGTGGAGCACAGGCTCCAGACGCGCAGGCTCAGTAGTTGTGGCTCACGGGCCTAGTTGCTCCGCGGCATGTGGGATATTCCCAGACCAGGGCTCGAACCCGTGTCCCCTGCATTGGCAGGCAGATTCTCAACCACTGCGCCACCAGGGAAGCCCCCAAAACTATAGATTTTTAAAGTACCATCCAATGTAACCATCATGCAAATCAAGGTAAGAACATTTCCATCACCCCAGAAAGTTCCCTGGTGCCCTTTTTTCAGTGAATATCCTACTCCCCAGAGGCAACCATTGTTCTGATTTCTATCACTAAGAGATAAATTTTCCCGGTTCCTGAACTTCATATAAACGGAGTGGATTCATACAGAGTGTGCTCTTGCGTGAGGCTTCTCTTACTCAGCATAAAATGTTTGGGAGATTCATCTATGTTGTCACAAGTATCTGTAAGTCATTCCTTTTTATGGTTGAGTAATAGTCCATTTCCCAACACCTGGAATTGTTGGTCTTTTTACTTTGAGTCATTCTCAAGGATATGAAGTGGTAACTCATCGTGGTTTTAATTGCAGTTCCCTAATGATGAAAGATGCCAGCACCCTTTTTATTTGCTTACTGGACATTCGTATGGTTTTTTTTTGAGAAATATCTGTTTAACTCTTGTGTTTATCTTTTTTAAAAAGTTGATTTAGTAAGAGTTCTTTATATGTTCTAAATATGAGTCCTGTGTCAGATTTATCTGTTGTGAATATTTTCTCCCAGTCTGTGGTGTGCTTTTTTACTTCCCTAAGTGTGTCTTTTGGTGTTTTTAATTTTGATCATGACAAGTTTACCAATTTTTTAAAATACTTAATCCTTTAGTGTCTTGCCTAAAGAAATCCCAAGGTCAAGAAGATATCCTCCTATGTTTTCTTCCAGAAGCTTTATAGTTTTATCCTTTACATGTCGGTATGTGATCCGTCTTGAATTAATTTCTGTATGTGATGTGAGGTAGGGGGAAAGTTTTTTTCCCCTATGGATATTAATTTGTAGAACATGGAAATCTATTTGATGGAGTCTCACACATAAATTGTCCTGGGTAAGTTATGCTTGTCATACACTCTGTCTCCCAAATTTGATTATCCAGCTTCCTGTAAAGCCCCGGCTTGGAAGATAAAATGATGACAGTGAAAGAAACAAATCCCTAGTTAGAGAACAGAAACATCAGAAAAAATACCAATTGCCCATCTGTAATTTTGTCCAGCCTTTAGCTTCCCTCATTGTCCAAGCTGTGTTTGCCTTCCCGTGGCCAGAGCCAATGAGGGCAGAGGTGAAGGGGAAGACAAACTTGGAGCTGGATGATAGGAAACACCGGAGCAGTGGCTGAGAAAGTCCCACAGAGCTGAGCCAGGCTTGCTTGGAAGCTGGCTGGTTCTTTGGGGCCCTTAGCAGGAATGCTAACTGCCCATCCTCTCTATGTCTCTCTCCTGTGATTTGCGGAGGCCGGGAATATGAAATCTCACAGGTGCAATGCAGATGACTGGGTCTGTGGGCCAACCCCTCCTCCTACAAGGCCAGAATATCCTCTGCAGCATTGCAACCTGTGATCTGGAAACAAGGTGGGTGGGAGGACCCAGTGCTAGTTGAGCATTGACTATGCAGCAGTTATCTTCATCCTAGGGGCTTGTGTATGTTATCTCATTCATTCATTCATTCTTTTGTTTCGTTTGCCCTACCACCTTACGAGAAAGGTTCCTCCTAATTTTACAGATGAGGAAGCTGAGGTTCCAAGAGGTTAAGTATGTTTCCCAGGATTTCTCCACTCCTAAGTGGGGGAGTTAAGATTCTCTTTTCCACTGTCCCCTCCACTGCAGCACATTTCCACTGTGCTCCAGCCCTTCCCAACCACTTGCTGCAAAGAAATCAGACCACTGCATGGCCACAGTCTTTCATCCTGAGGAACTTGCAAACAAGCAAAAAGAAATGCATATGGTGTATTCCCCATTGACGTTTACCCCCAAATAACCCCGGTTTCTTTTTTTTTTTTTTTTTAACTTTTTGGGTTTATTTTTATTTATTTTATTTATTTATGTATTTATGGCTGTGTTGGGTCTTCATTTCTGTGTGAGGGCTTTCTCTAGGTGCGGCAAGCGGGGGCCACTCTTCATCGCGGTGCGCGGGCCTCTCATTATCGCGGCCTCTCTTGTTGCGGAGCACAGGCTCCAGACGCGCAGGCTCAGCAATTATGGCTCACGGGCCTAGTTGCTCCGTGGCATGTGGGATCTTCCCAGACCAGGGCTCGAACCCGTGTCCCCTGCATTGGCAGGCAGACTCTCAACCACTGCACCACCAGGGAAGCCCCAACCCCGGTTTCTTATGGCACCAAGAGCCTTTCAGGTCCAACGCAGGGATTTTGTTGTATCCAATAAAATCTAATATAAAATTATTTTGGACATTCCTTTGGACTTAATTGACTCAACCAACCCTCTTGAGATGGTGCTGAAGAATCAGCAAGCTCTTTGCACACTGCCATACGTCTTGGTCCATCCGGGCTGCTATAACAAAAAGACCATGGATTGGGTGGCTTAAACAGCAAACATTTAGGGAAGCCCCCATCTGTGCACATTCGCTCCAGAATAAGATCTGGTGTAACCCCTGGTCAGCCAAGGCCCATAGAAGTGTTTCTTCCAAAAACAAGAGGGGCTGGTGCCCCAAAGTCTAATTTAAGACATTTCCTTCCCCAACACAGAGAACAAAGAAACTTTGATGTTTATATTTCTTTTCCCCTAAGAAAAAGTTTCAAAAGTCTCAGATAAATGTTTTAGACAAGGCTCAAGGGTAAAGCACCGGGCTTCGGGCCCCCTTCCCCTCCTTTCCCCTCTAGGGATCTCTGCACGTGGAAAGTTGTCCACAAGCCCAGCGCCCTTGGGGGGGAGGCAGAGGGGTAGGAGAGACTGCCCCCTCTCTGGGGCAAACCCCAGGGTGTAAGGTTTAAGTTCTTCTATTAGTCATTTTCCTGTTATACCCACTTCTGTGCCAGGCTTGGTAAAGGATTGTACTGCTTCTCAGATGACAATGGAGGCTCAGAAGGAAGTAATGCAGGGTCACACAGTTAGTGACAGGCTGAGCTGGGATTCCAACGCAGGCTGGCCGGCCCCAGAGCTTCGAGCTTTTATGTTGAACCAGCAGCCTTTCCTGTCTTAACTCTTTTCATCCAGCCAGCCCAGGGCTCCCTCACTCTTGCCCTGAAGGAAGCTTCCTCTTGTCTACCCTGAGTCTCTCTTGCTGCCCCTCTTGCTTTGCTTCCTCTGCCTTAGGCGGAGACGCTCACTGCTCTGGCAGTCCCGGGCACTCCTGACCACAGCCATCTCTCAGCTTCTCTCTCCTTCCCCAAGCAAGAACTCCATCCTCAAGGCCAGCAGTTACAGATAAACCCTTCATTCCAAGCCTCTCCCTGCTATCACTTTGTGTTTCAACACTGGCTTCCCTCCACCTCCTCCCAGAGTCCTCCTTGGCCCTGATTGGGTGCCGCCGTGCCCCCTACAATCTGTGTGGCTTTTTCCTCCATCTTAGCAATTACACAGGCTTCATCATCTAATGCTTTCAGTCCTACTTATGGAAGTCATATAATTCAACCTGTTCTTTCCAACTGCTCTGTTCTAGTTCCCGGAGGCCCTGCATGGGCATGTCCTATAGAGGTGATATTTTCTCTCTGGCTAGGGTAATGGCAAGAATGCAAGTTCTCAGGCCTGAAAGATGGGCATTGAATTCTGCTTTGGCCACTTACCAACTCTGTGGCTTTGAGGGAGTTTCTGACCCTCTTGGAGGGTCAGTTTCCTTGTCTCTAACTCTCTTCTCCTTGGACTCTTATGAGGAGTAATTGGTATGTATAAGTGTTTCATTCATTCCAAAAATATTTCCATTTTGAGCGAGTGACATGCATTGAGTATCAAGCACTGTGTCCCCACCTTCAGTTTAGTAGCTTACAAGTAAGCAGATAAGGTACCTCCTGGCTGTGTCTGACACGCACTAGGGACTTAGAAAATGTGTGGTCCCTCCTCCCTCTCCGGACCCGGAAAGGTCTCTTTACATTTATTTCACTGGAAAATTTCCCATCTCTCTGCAGTTTCCCAGGAACAAGCCATCTCTGGTGTGGTTTTGCAAATTAGTACATCCCTCTGCAGATGGCAGGCCTGAGATCAGAGAAGTACACCCCGGCTACGATGTCACATGGCAGGCTGCTGGGTGGGTGTCAGGGATGGCACCAAATTGAGTTGGAAGACTCTGTGTCCCCTCCCCTCCCTGTCCCTCTCCGTCCTGCTTGGATAGTTCCAGGCCTTGCTGAGTTCCTGGTCTACCCTCTCATCTTCTCCGTCCTGGTGTGCCTACTTTTCTCCAGCCTTAGTGAAAAAGAGAATTGATTAATTTGTGTATCTGGGAAGCCCAAGGGCAGGGCAGGCAAGGCTCAAACAAGGTCTTAGGGCACTCTCTGTCTTTTCTGCTGCCCTTCTACAGTCGCCAGCTGACCTTCATGTAGCAAGAAAGATGTTCCATGGCAGCCCCAATTCTGTTTCCTACTCACTTAACACCTCTGTGGGAAAGACCACCTTTCCCAGAAGATTCAGCACAAAACTCCAACGACGGCCTCTGACTGCTCCATTTCAGCCTCCATAAGATGGGACTAATCGCTGCAGATCTGTAAATAAGTGTAAGGACTAGTATCTTTCGGTAGCCCCCTCCCCTCTTAGGCACTCACCCCCTCACCTGCCTCACTCTAGTACCATCTAGGGGAATAAGAATGTCAGTAGAGGACTCCCCTGGTGGTGCAGTGGTTAAGAATCTGCCTGCCAATGCCAGGGACATGGGTTCGAGCCCTGGTCCGGGAAGATCCCACATGCCGCGGAGCAACTAAGCCCGCGCGCCGCAACTACTGAACCTGCGCTCTAGAGTCCACGAGCCTCAACTGCTGAAGCCTGTGCACCTAGATCTCGTGCTCCACAACAAGAGAAGCCACCGCAATGAGAAGCCCGTGCACTGCAACGAGAGTAGCCCCCGCTCGCCACAACTAGAGAAAGCCCACGCACAGCAACGAAGACCCAACGCAGCCATAAAATAAATAAATAAATAAATAAATAAATAAATAAATAAATAAATAAATTTATATTAAAAAAAAAGCATGTCAGTAGAAAAAGACAATAAACTCTTCTCAAATGGTGGCATTTCAGGGCCCACGGTAATCAGGGTGGGGGGTGTGCTTATGGGATGGAGGTGGCACAAGGGAACCTTTTCAAGTCTTTGCCTTCTGCCTGGGACTAGGTCAGTGTTGTCTCTACTTCCGATAAAGCAAGTCCTCCCGGGATATTAAATCCAGCTTGAGAAAGATCTGTCTATTAATTAAATGGGCTCATTTAATTCAACAAAGAATCACACACCTTGGGAGCACTGGGCTGTGAGGCCAGTCCAGTGCAGGAGGCAGATGAGGGAGCGAAGAGCTTCAAGGCAGGGATGTCTTAAGATGCCAGGGGCAAGTTCTGAGGACTTTAGCAGCTTGGAAGAAGTGAGCTGGACCAGGGAGGAGGTGAGGGAGGGCTTCTCGGAGGAGGTGGCACCCAAGTCCTGAGTGGTGAGTTGGATCTCATGAATAAAGGTGAGTTGGTTGGCCTCTGGGCAAAGGGTAATTTGAAGGTCGTTTGGCTTGTGATTTGATAGGTCCAGGGACTGAGGCTACATTTCTGGTTATTCTGTGAATGTGTGGGTGACCCCTGACAGTCACCTAATTTCTCTGGTTTTAAACCCATGGAGCTACTAACCACATCTGGGAAATGTGCAGTTCAAGCAAACTAACATAGGTCAAAGAACTCTGAAGAGTTCAAGAATGATGGGACAATAGAGACGCAATGCATTCTCATTACCATTAATTATATTAGAGGTGGGGGAAGTAGCTCTTGGCCCTCAGATCCTAGGAATTTTTGAACCTGGAATCAGATGTGTGCTTGGTTACCTGGAAGCAGGCAACACAGCAGGGGCTCTGGAAAAAGAAAGAGTTTGGCTTCAATGAATTTATCTAGAATTATGCAATCAGAAAATCTAGAAAGAAGCTGTTTTCATTTTAGCATACATCCAGATTTTGTGTTTTATGGTTTTGATTTTGATTTTGATTCATGTTTGTGGGAATGGGTACCATCATCTTTTTCAATGCTTTGACCCTGGAAAGGATAGTACAATATCTTAAATTTCTAGTCAGTTCCCACCCCTTTCCAAACAACCTTCCAGAAACAGCTCAACCTCAACTCAACTCCCTAACTATGTTCATCACTCCCTTTTGCAGGCTGTGATCATTGGGAAGCTTCTGGAGTCAAAAAATCATATCATAGCTCTGGAAATTATTGATACTAAACAGTGTCATGTGCCAGGCTCAGAGGTTAAATGTTCTCTATGCGTTGTCCCCTTAATCCCTTTGACAGCCCTACCCGGGCAGTTTACTCAGGAAAACCTTGAGCCTCAGAGAGACCAAGTGACTTGATTGAGGTCACATTGTGAATGAGGGTTAGAAATGGAATTTAAACCCGGTCTGCCTCACTCCACAGCGCTGGCCCTTGACCATTCCTAATGCTAGCCTCCTGGAGGCTAGAACCGGAGGGGGCAGAGAGATGATCTCATTCTGAGTCTTCACTTAACAAAATTACCTGACATTAACATGGGACCTCATTTACTTCCAAATCCCTATGGCCAGATTCTCTGCTCATATGTGATATATGTGAGTATAAATTTGATAGGAAAGGAGGTTTCTTTCAAATGACCCAGTAGAACATTTAAGTGCCTATCAAGAAATTGTCTTGCAAAAACAAAACAGTGTTCTTAAATTACTGACTTTATCTTGCTCTGTGACATTTGCAAGTTTCCTGACCATTCATTCAATAACGATTTATTTAGCGCCTGCTGAAACTGTGCAACTCAGACTGGGACTTGAACCCATGGGCTGGGACCTGAACTCGGCCAGAACCCAGACTGGGACTTGAACCCATGGTCTTTTAACTGAGACCACACATCTGATCTCAGGACTTAATGAAGCTCAGATTCTTGATGTCTCATCACAGAAAGAATTCAGTGAGAGACAAAGTGATAGGTAAGAAGTGGATTTATTTAGAGAGAAACACACTCCATAGACAGAGTGTGGGCCATATCAGAAGGCAAGAGGCTCTGAAATATGGGGTGGTTAATTTTTATGGGCTGGGTAATTTCATAGGCTAATGAGTGGGAGGATTATTCCAACTATTTCAGGGAAGGGGCAGGGATTTCCAGGAATTGGGCCACTGCGTGCTTTTGGCCTTTTATGGTTAGCCTCAGAACTCTCATGGCACTGGTAGGTGTGTCATTTAGTATGTTAGTGTATTACAATGAGCATAAAATGAGGCTCAAGGTCTACTGGAAGTTGAATCTTCCGCCATCTTGGATCTAGTTAGTTCTAACCAGTTTTTTTCATGTCCTATGGCTATGTCATTCTTTTAAATGTTGTGCCCTGCCCCCTTCCCTCCTGTTTTACTACTATATACCATGCAGTAAGTCCTAGGGATATAGGAACGGGCAAGGCTTCCGGATAACAAGTGCCTATATAAACAAGGAGACAAATCCCTAAATCAACCAGGTTGACAAATGGTGATAAAGTTGATGAAAGAAGCAAACAGGGCAGCATGACACAGTGACAAGGCAGGGAGTGGCTGCTCTGGAGAGTTTGGTCAAGGAAAGAAAGCCTCTCTGGGGAGGCGGCATCTGAGCTGGGAGCTGAAGGATGAGAAGGTCCTGTGCATCTGGTCAACCAGAGAGCAGACACAAAGGTGACGGTCCACATGAGAAGAGGGAAAGGCTCAGGGCTGGGCTCTGGATCGAGCCAATGCAGAGGATGAGGGGACCGCAAGCAAGAGTAAGAAAGAGCAGCCTGAGGGGAGGAGGAAAACCAGAAGCAGCAGGGGCCAGGAAGCCAAGAGAACGGTTCCAACAAGGAGGGTGTGGCAGCTGTGCCGGAGAGGCTGTCTCTCAGATTTGGGAACGTGGAGGCCACTGGTGACCTTGAGAAGAGGAATTTCAGTGGAAAGTTTGTCAGGCTGAACAATGGAGACAAAAGCTGGACTAGGGAGTTGGAGAAAGCATGTGAAGTGAAGACAGCTCTTTGGTTTTGCTGTGAAGGTTGGCAGAGAAATGGGGCAGAAGCTGGAAGGGCGTTTGGGGTCAAGGGAGGGTGTGCTGGCCAAGCTCCCATCCAAGATCCCTTCTCTGCCTGTGTTCTGCTCTGGGTTCTGGGAGGACGACCCTTCTGTACTGCATCACCTGGGCTCTCCTGTTAGAATGTGCCCGGGTGGGGTCAGCCCAGGGGAGGCAAAGGCAGGAGAGCCGAAGGCTGGAAGAAAGGGAGGTCTGTGTTCTGCCCCTCCCCCCAACCCCCTTGCTGCTTCCGCACCTGGTCTCCGGGCAGGAGTTGTGTCCCCTGTGCCTGCAGGTCCTTCTGGGCTGCCCCTCCCCCATGGCTCTCAGAACACTATTTCTTCCCTTGGTCCTTTCTGAGCTAGGAGTTACCACCCCTACCGAGCTTGGCTTGTCTCTGGGTACCCAATATCCTTGTTTCTTCCCTTAACTTTGTAAGTAGCCCTTTCTTTGAGATCGGTTGAATCATCTACGTGAATTCTGTTTCCCTGCTAGAACCCTAACTGAAGCAGAGGTGTGCTTTCCCTCCCTCTCTTCCTCCCTCCCTCCCCCCACCTCCCTCCCCCTCCCTCCCCCTCCCTCCCTCCCTTCCTTCCTACCTTCCTTCCTTCCTTTCTTCCCTACCTCTCTCTCCCTCCCTCTCCCACTCTCTCTGTCTTTCATGAAGTAAGCGACTAGAACATATCTGTGTACAAAAGAGAATAACAGGGCAGAAAGGGAGAAGATGCTGGTGCAGAGGAAAGCAGGATACTTCCTGGAGTGGAGGCCACAGGCCTGCTGGGGGGGTGGATCCAGAGTCCAAGCAGATGGTGGTTGGCCTTAGACTGGTTACAGGAGGAGAGGCAGGGAGCAGAGGCACAGGGCAGAGGGGCTGGTAGATTTGGTCTGATGGCTTCTAGCTTCTCAAGGAAGGATGAACCAAGTACATCCACCGAGGAGTGCAGGGTGGTTTGTGGACACAGAGGAAAGCATAGAAGAGCCATCTCTGAGAACAGGAAAATGAACTTTCTAGGAAAGGTTGGTAGGCTTGCCAGGCATGAAGAGTGCCAATTTGAGGTTTGTGGTCATGAATTTAAAGCGCACCCGTCAGCTGCTCTGGCACGGGCCTGGAGAAAGTGGAGCGTGGGGTTTTACGAGGGCTGGGACTTGGCCAGGTGCGTGTGGTGGGAAGGGGAGGGCAGTTTATGCAGGGGGTTCGCTGGGAAGCAATAGTCGTGGTGGAGTGTGAGATCTGTGTGGCGTGAGGAGGGAAGGAAGGCCATGAGCACGTGATAGTGGAAAAGGTGATCATGGAAGTGGACGGGGGTTATGCTGAAGCACAGGGGCGGAGAGGAAGCTGGGGCCCACAGCGGAAGACCTGAAGTGATGGGGAGATTTTGGTTCAAGAAACCACAGGGTGGGGGAGCACACGGTGGACACTGATGGCTTCAGAAGGACAAGGATTGGAAGCGGAGGAGGATAAATGACTTGGACAAGGTAACTGAGAGCCAGGAGGGCACCCACATCACCTTGGGGCCTTCCCTGGACTGGTTCCTCCCTGCATCTCCAGGAACAGCCCTCTCCTGCCAGGTGGCCTGAAAAGCCCATGACAACTTGGGTGTCTTCAGTTTCAGGGCTGAGAAGGCCATTTGTCAGCTTGGCTTCTTCCTGTGACCTGACCCAGAGCTGGTTCTGACCACACGGCGCAGGTGGTGGTGGTGTATCCTAGAACGAGCACCTAAGGCCACAGGGGTCAGTATCCCTGAACAGAGGCCCTGGTTTCTTCACCTGTAAAGTGCAATCCATCCTTTGTTTATTCAAACACATATTAAGCACCGCTGTGTGCCAGGCCTATCTGCTTTATTTCGTCTACCCCTCTCAGCCACCCTGGAGGGAGAGATTATTATCCTCATTTTTGCAGAAGAGGAAATAAAAGCTCAGGGAGATGAAAAACTCGCCCAAGGTCATATAAAGTCTATTTGAGCCCAAGAAGGCTCACTATCCAGTCAGGGAAACAGGCAGAGAAAGAACCAAAGATATGTGAAGTTGCAAAGTTCGGTGGGAATACGGAAGTCAGAAAGATTGCTCCTACTGTGGGAGAGGGGTGGCGGGGCATGTGAGCTAGATCTACACGATGAACAGAAATGTATCTGGGGAGATGGAGAGAAAGGACTGTGGGCACAAGTGACAGCCTGAGCAAAGGCACGGTGACATGACTCTCCACGGTGTGACCCAAGATTGTTGAGTAAAGGCAGCAAGTATCAGCAGTTGAGCAGGGTTCCTAACCTCGTCTGCAGCCCAGGGGTTCAAGGATATGCTTAGGGGGACCCACAAACCTCCTGAAGTTGTATCACAATTGTGAGTAGACGTGTTACTCTTTTTTTAAAAAAATTATTTATTTATTTATTTATTTATTTATTTATATTTTTGGCTGCTTCGGGTCTTAGTTGCAAGGGATCTTTGTTGTGGCATGCTGGATCTTTTGTTGTGGCACGCTGGCTTCTCTCTAGTTGTGGTGCATGGGCTCTGTAGTTGTGGCGTGCAGGCTTAGTTGCCCTGCGGCATGTGGGATCTTAGTTCCCTCACCAGGGATCGAACCCACGTCCCCTGCATTGGAAGGTGGATTCTTTACCATTGGACCACCAGGGAAGTCCCCTTGTATTACTCTTTTCTGGAGAGACAATTTTATTTTCATTAGATTCTTAAGTTGGGGGACATTGACTCAAAAAAGCCTTGGGTAGCAGATGGGCTTGGAGAGGTCTGTAGGGCCTGGGAATAAAGGACCTCATAGGCCTTCTTTCAGGAATTCATACTTTGCTCTGAGGTCATCAGCGGCCCATGGGGAGCAACATGGGACGGGCCTCAGGAAGACAACACAGGCTACTATGAGCTCAAATCAAAGTCCTTTTATAAACGATAAAGGGATGTACTGTTTATTGCTCTATTCGCAGAGTCTGGCACAGTGCTGAACACATATTGGGGGCTCAGTAAGTATCTGCTGAATGAATGAATGAATACGAGCACAGGAGTATGTAATAACAGAGTGCATCTCTCCAGGGCAACTCCACAAATGCCCTGGACAATTTGACTGAAGGTGAAATCCAGGAATCCAAAGTTCCCCCTGCACTGTTCTAGGTTCTAAGACAATACTGCCTGAGTCCTGAGCTATGGGCAGAGGTGGGAAGGGGGGGTGGGCGTGGCACATGAGGGTGTGGCTGGACCTGACTGAAGGGTAGGGCTCCTCCCACCCTTCAGTGCCCCGGAGTATCTTTGGAGGAGCAGGGGATGGCCAGGACGGCCGAAATGATTTCTTTCCTCCTTCCACATTCAGCCCATCGGCTTGTGCTGTTGACTCTGTCTCCAAAACGTGTCCTCCATCCCCCCTCCTCCCCCTGCACCTCACCTGGGCCACTGCAGCAGTCTCAAATCTGGCATCTCTGCTTCTGACCCTGCCTCTTTACCATATCCACTCTCCTTGTGGTGGCCAGAGGAATCTTTTATTTCTTTTGGCCGCGGGCTTGCGGGATCTCAGTTCCCCAACCAGGGATTAAACCCGGGCCACGGCAGGGAAATCCCGGAATCCCAATCACTAGGCCACTAGGGAACTCCCCAGAGGAATCTTTTAAAACACTTCGCAAGGAACGTGGTTTTCTTTCCATGTACTTAGAGAGCTATGCTTCCAAAAATTTAAAATACATTCAAGTTATGTGGAGATCTTGCTAAAATCCAGGTTGTGATTCAGTTGATATGGGGTGGGGCTTGAGACTGCATTTCTAACAAGCTCCCGGGCGATGCAGTAATCTTGGACTACATTAGGACTAACAAAGACTTAGAGAAAAATCCAAACTTCCTGTCCACGTCCTAATTTATCTGGCCTCTGCCCAGCATTCCCACGTCATCTCCAACCCCTGTTTTTCTCTTGCATCATGCTGTAGCAACACCAGCTGGCCTTCATTCTGTTCCTGGAGTGTGCCAACTTGCTCCTGCCTCAGGGCCTTTGCACGTGGTGTTCCCATTGCCTAGAATGCCCCTTTCCGAGAGCTCCAGACGGCTGGCTCCTTTTCTTTATTTAGATCTTAGTTCAATGATCAGTTAGACAGTACTTATTTGACCACTTCATCTAATGAAGCACCTCATCCCCTGCGAATTTGCTATCACTATTTGCTTTTTTCCCCCTTCATAGCACTTATCATTCTGTGAATTTATTTTGGCAGTATATTTGTATTGTTAGTTACCTGTTAACTTGTTAGTTACCTGTCTTCATTCTCACATTTGTTTCACGCGAATAAAAACTTGGTTTGTCATGTTTGTGGGTCTATTCATGAATGTGCTTGTATGGCTGCTGGGGTGTTGAGATGCAGGTAGGGGAGTCCAAGCTGGGGAAACTTAGAGTGATGCTAACAGAGATGCCTGAAGCAGAGGGGAGGGAGGAAGGAAGAGGAGAACTTTCTGTACTGAGGGTGTCACAGAAAAAGTCTCAAGAGCTGAAGCCAAACCTAAGAATCATCACCTGATAGACGAATTCATCTCACTAGAGGACACTCACTCTGGAAGGTGGGGAAGGAATTTATTATGAATTTATTTATTGAATAAATAAAAATAAATATGTGGAACCCTTACTTTGTGACCATCATTTGCATAACTATCTCTGTTCATCCTCACAACATATAACCTCCATCTTGCAGATGAGGACCAGGGCTATGAGTTAGGAGACTTGCCCAAGGTCATACAGTGATTCAGAGACCACGCTGAGAACCCCAGTCTCTAAAACAGCTCTGAAACGTCACACTCCCTGTCCCCTTGCAGGCTTTATGCTGTGCACAGCACCTGTTACCCCCTAACCCACTGTGCATTCTCTTTATTTATTTTCTGTCTTCTCACACCAGAATATAAATTCCTGGAGGGTAAAGGATCTTTGTTTTGTTCACTACTGTTTCCCAGAGCCCAAAACAGGGCCTGCCACATAGGTAGACACTTAATGAATACTTATGGAATGTTAAAAGGATGAATGAAGGGATTATCTTAAAATCCTTGCTTTCTGTATCTCTAAGAGGCAGTTCTGTGAACGGGTGGCCGAGAGGACACCCAAACCCAGTTGAGAAGGCTGGAGTGTGTCTGAGATGAAGCGGGAAGGCAAGCTGTGGCTTACTGAATGCTCTCCACCAACCAGAAGGAAGACTGTGTCCACAGAAGAGGGACCGGCTGCATGGCCTGGCGGGAGAGTAGCCAGGGATCTGGGGCTTGTCCAGTCTCCAGCCCTGACACCATTGCCATAACGGCATGGGTAGGTGTGGATGCCACAGGCTGGCAGTGGCCCTTCGCAGGATATGGCTTCCACGTAAAGTGGCCCTGCAGAAAAATGTGTTGACCAGGCCCCAGTTACAAGCTTGCTGTAACTGCATAGTAGGCATTTATCAGGAAATCTCTTGTGAATTGAGTTAGAGTGAGCCAGTCACTCTAGCCTGGCAGCTCTGGCTGCTGAACAAACAGAGGTTCTGAACCAACCAGGCTGCAGCCTGGTTATGGATCGTCCCTTGAGATAGTTCTCCTGTTCTGTGACCTTTCTCTGTGCCAAAGATTCTCAAAGTTCAGCCCCCAGACCAGCAGCATCAGCATCACCTGAGAACCTGTTAGAATGCAAATTCTCCAGCCTCATCCTCAACCTACTGAGTGGGAGGGAACCTCTGTGAGTGGGGTTCATCATTCTGTGGATTAACAAGCCCTCCAGGAGATTTTGATCCACTCTCAAGTTTGAGAGCCACTGTTACACAGTTTCTCTTTCAGGGCATAGGGCCTGTCTTAAGAACTCGTGAATTGGATTGCACAGCTTTCTGGAGCCCCTGCTGTGTGTCATGCTCTGTATTTGGCTCTGTGAAGAGGATACCAAGATAAATTAGCCAGCCGCTTCTGCAGCCAAGGAGCTTAGGAGAGAGGTTTCTTCTGGTTGGCAGATGTTGGAAGTATGGATGTGTGGGACCTTTGATCAGAGTCTTGTCTATTCAGTTTAGGCAGATAATTGAGCTCAGGGGAAGTGGTAGGAGGTGGGAGAGGAGGGTGAGGGATGGGGTGGGTATTTTGCCCATGCCCACTGCTCACGTGTGGAGGCATGCTTAGGAGATCCGAGGCTGAACAGTAACAACTGCTAACATTTTATCTAGTGCCTACACGTGGCAGTAATCAATCTAGGTGCTGTACACACATTAACTCATTCTTCACATGAACCCTATCAGATAGGTACTGTTATCACCCCATTTTGACTGATGGGGAAACTCAGACACTCAGAGGTGAGCCAACTTTGCCTAAAGTCACAGCTAGGCAGTGGTAGAAACTGTTTGAACCCGGACCGTCGGTTTGCTCTAGAGTGCTCCCAAACACACGACAAATCAAGGTGTCACCCCAAGCGTCTGGGCTGGCATGCTGGGTTGAGGTGGCGGAGGGATGGGACCCTTACATTGGTGGGTAAATAGCATCTAGAAGAAAGCCCTACGTCTTTCCAAGCCCGAGCTTTTCCTCTGGCGTAGACAATCGGGAGTCCAGTACTTTGCGAACCACCTACAGGACAAGTACCTTAGGCCCCTTCCCACTAGATGGCGGCCCCTAAACCCACACAGAAATTCTGAAACCTCCACTGTCCCCGTCTTCCAGGGTTCCGCTGCGGTCAAGGAATTGCAGGATGCGAACCTTCCTCCCGTCCAAAGGGCCGCCGGCTCCTACCTCGCCCCATCCGGGGGGTCGCGGGAAGTCCCCAGCCGGGCGGAGGGATGGGGAGGAGGCGAGGGGGTGGGGCGGGGAGATGAGGCTCCCCAGGCTTCGGGCGCCGGGGGAGGAGCTGGCGCGAAGCAGCCACTCCCGGGGCGCAGAGGCGGGGCGCTCCCGCACGGCCTGTGCCCACAGCGGAAGGGAAGGCCGGGACCTAGGGGCGCGGGCGCCGGCTGGGTCCCCGAGGGCGGGGGCGGCGGCAGGTGCGCGGCGCGGACTACAAGTCCCAGCATGCCCAGCTGCTCTGACCCGGCCCCCGCTGCCACTTAAAGGCTCCGGGAGCCTCAGCCGTCGGGTCGCCGCGGCTTTCGCTTTGGCGCCGCGGCTGGGCGGGAGGGAGTGGCGGGCTCGGCGGCTGGCGGGCTCGCGTGCTGGCTCCGGCAGCGTCGAGGGGCGCTCCTCGGCCAGCCCTCCCGGCTCAGGGCTTCCCTTCCGAGGCGTCCGCGCCCCCGGGCTCCCCGCCTCGGCCACCCCGCGGCCCCGATGCCGAGGCATGGATAGAGCGGCGCTGCGCGCGGCGGCGATGGGGGAGAAGAAGGAGGGCGGCGGCGGGGGGGACGCGGCGGCCGCGGATGGGGGCGCCGGGGCCGCGGCCAGCCGGGCGCTGCAGCAGTGCGGGCAGCTCCAGAAGCTCATCGACATCTCTATCGGCAGCCTGCGCGGGCTGCGCACCAAGTGCGCCGTGTCCAACGACCTCACCCAGCAGGAGATTCGGACCCTGGAGGTAAGGGGCCGCGGCGCCGGAGAAACGGGGGCCCGCGCTGGGTCTGAGGAGGCAGGGGTCGGCGGCCCGGGAAGCGCCCCAGCGCCTCCCTCGCTGCTCCAGGTCACTCCTTCCCCAGTTGCATCCTTGAGCCCGGTCACCTCCTTTGCGTCGGCCGGAGGACCCGGGACCAGCCCCTCACCTTGGGCGGGATTTGGGGGGAGGGGCGTAGTGGGACCTCGGAGGGAGGCTGGAGGAGCCCGCCGGCGGGATGAGCGGCGTACGGACATGCCCTGTCGCCCCCCTCCGCCCCCACCCCATTTCCAGCTCGCCCGGCTGCAGGACTCATTCTCCCACTGAGTCACGTGCTGGACTTTTCCCTGGGTGACTGAGCCCAGCAGCTGTGGACCGGGGTGACTGGGCGGGAGGAGGTCCCCCTGAAGTGTGAGCGCAGGCCCGTTGTTCTCTGCCTTCCCCTCACGCCCCAGACTTTGTCTTGTCTCTTCCTTTGCTCTCCTCCAGGTTCTTGTCTGCCGCTTATCAGTGTTCGATGAAACTGCATTTTTGCCTTTCAGACGTTGGGTGCTTCTCTTTCGCACTGCCACAGCATTTCACTGCTCTACCCACCGACACCCCCTCGCCCCCCCCCCTTTGGACTTTGGTTTAGGAACAATTGTGCTGAGGACCAAAGGCTTTGATGGGAAGACGACACTATTTAAGGGGTTTTCTGGTGGAGACAGCCTCCAGCGTAAAGAAGAAATAAGATATGCGGGCCCTACTGTCTCAAATTATAGCTGGGAAGTGCAGTATTAAAAGGATTTGAAAGAATCAGCCGAAAGGGTTGTTGGGTTCTCCGAAGGGGGAGTCTCCCCCTCCCTCATACATAATAGAGGGAAACTAGTGCATTCCCAACTTGCTTTTGTCCAGAGGCTGGGAAGACTGTGAAATTCCAGGCAGCACTTAGTAGCTGCTCTGCCTCTTTCCACCTTGCACTGTCACATCTGGCCTGCTGCAGATCTGGAGATGTTTTGTTTTATTAGAACCTTAACTCTTCATCCTAAACCCTCCACACCCTCTTATTGCTGATTGCCTCTGCTAGCCATCATAGGGCCAGCGGATGATTTGTGGCAGTTATTACAAGACCCAGTCCTCTGTGCACACCACACGCCTGAATCCCTGTTTGATCCAAAATGCTCGGGAGTGACTTCTTCTTTTTTATTAATTTATTTACTTTTGGCTGTGTTGGGTCCTCGTTGCTGCGCGCGGGCTTTCTCTAGTTGTGGCGAGCGGGGGCTACTCTTCGGGCTTCGCATTGCAGTAGCTTCTCTTGTTGGGGAGCACGGGCTCTAGGCGCACGGGCTTCAGTAGTTGTGACTCGCGGGCTCTAGAGCGCAGGCTCAGTAGTTCTGACACACGGGCTTAGTTACTCTGCGGGATGTGGGATGTGGGATCTTCCTGGACCAGGTCTCGAACCCATGTCCCCTGCATTGGCAGGTGGATTCTTAGCCACTGCGCCATCAGGGAAGTCCCCTTGGGAGTGACTTCTGTCCTTCAGTTTTATTTTCTTAAAAGCTACAAAACCAGGGACATGGGAAGCATCTAATCAGTGCTGGCTATTATTATTTTTGTTACAGTCACTATAGCAGTTTCGACCAGGGTTTTACTTAAAAAACAAACCAACCAGCAACCCCCCCACCCCGCCCCAGCCCCTCCTGCATGCATGCTGCTGTTTTCCAAGTGGCTAGAGAAACTGGTTTCTTGAACACAGCCGGGTGTGTTTGCCCAGCAAAGTTCAGTTTTTAAACTGACACAATAGGGGGCCTGTGTGGCTTCGTTCTGGGAGGAGGGTTCGTTGTCCGGCAGCATGTGTCTTGTTGGACCGCTGTGTTGTTGGGATGAGAGAACGTTCTCTGTTGGCCTCTCTTGGATTGTACCCATGTCGCTCTGAAGTGCTCTTGGCTTGCAGATGGGACCCAGGAGAAAAAGTGTGGCTCTTTCTCTGGAAATGGCGCCTTGCCTTCTCCGTACGCCGCCTTCCAAAGTCTCTCATTTTTACCAAGGTGTGGCATCAGGACACTACAGAGCATCCCCTTATTTAGGTCTCTGACCTGGTTTATTTGGTGGCCTCCCTTCTGAGTGTTTTATTGGATGATCGGCTCTGGCAGCCAGAAACCCATCCAAAGGTCCAAAGGGGATTTGCAGTGGGAAGGGGAACAAGTACCCAGCTCCCTGTCCTCTCCACTATGCTGTAGGTTCAAGTCCACCCTACTCCCTGAAAAGGCAGGACCTGGGCTGTTTGGGGGAATGGGACTTTATACCCCAGGATCTAGTTCCCTAGGCCTCAGCCTCCTTACTTGAACAGGGGGGTTGGAGTGGGTCTCTGCGGGCTCTCGTGGCTCTAAATTCTGTGGTTTAGTGAAGGGGCCTCAGTTGGGTTGAATCAAATGTTTGTTATACACACCTCTGTGTAAGAGTATCCATGATTAAGAATTGTTCTAAAATCCAGATTTACCAGACTGATAAAATAGGGGGAAAGTTTATTACTCGAAGAATCCTGACCTTTGGGGCAGTGTGGCAGGCGGAAAGCCCATGGCTTGGAAATCTGGTCCTGGTTCTATCTGTCTGACCTTGGTCAAGTCCCATGACTTCTGAATCTCAGGCTTCCCCATCTGTAAAATGGGCATGAGACTACTTAAGCCCGCAACCTTGTCGTGAGTCTGTAAGTCCACATGCTTGCTACCAAGAGATTCTGCCCGTGAACTTTCCTAGTGAGGGTCCAATGCATTCATGCCACAGGCCACATTTAGGGGAAGGCACTTTGACAACTTGCTCTTATTTCCTAGAGGTGGGTGAGACAGGCCAGGAAACAATCCCAGAAGCCTGTGCTGAGGTCAGGCAGGGTAGTGGTGATGTCCATTCTAGCTTTCTTTCCTGTTCTGCAGGCTCCTCTCACATTCCAGGCCAGGGCCCCCAGAGACAAGACTTGCAACATTGGATTCCTGGCTTTTGAAGAAGGGGCTGACCAGAGGGCTTGGCTTACGCAAGCCCGCCAGACTTACAGAATCTGAGGAACCCCAGCCCACCCTGGTCCTCATTGAGTAAGCACTCAGTGAGGTGCCTCGGGAAGTCCCTGACCTCCGGCCCCACTGCTGGTGCCTGATTGTAGGTCGGATGATGTCTGGGGGTCAGCGTGTCCGGCTGCCCTTCCCTCCTCCACGCAGTGGTCCAGCTTGGATCCAAAAGAGTGGAAGGAGCCAGGGCCTAATGTCTGCCTCCTACCTGCCAGTCAGTGTGCTGGACCCTTCTCAGTCTCCGAAGGTTTCCTGGAAATCCGCCAACCTTCATCACACGTGTATTTTTTTCTCTCGACATGAGAAGCGGAGGGGGATAAAATCTGAACCCAGAGTCTGAATATGTAAACAGAAGTTGGGAGGCCACTCCATCCCAGCAGAACCTGCTGCCCTATCTCCATCAGGCCCTGAGAACTCCACCGAGGCAAGGTGGAATGTTCTCGTTCCCCAGATGTGCTCACACAGGGATACCCCGGCTGGCCTCACAGCTGGGCCTGGAGCCCCACGCCAGTTCATTCCCTCATTTGTGCATCCTCTTTGGGCTGACTCTGTGCCGGGCAGTGGGGAGATAGTGGTGCCTCACGAAGATGCACGTTTTGTGGGCACTGTAACGTTGCCTTATCCTGCCAGCCTCCTGGTACTTTCCAGAGACAGGCCTTGCCACACCGAGTCTTCCCATCTGGTGCTCTTATGGAGAAAAGTCCCTCCTAAGCAAGCTGACCTAGAGAAAGGGGTCCCCAAAGGGCCTTGACCTTCGCTCAGCTCTGCTGTGGCAGAGGTCAGAACCCTGTGGTGTGGAGGGCCTGAGCTCTGCCTGTGGTCCCCGCCCCTGCCCCTTGGAGCACCTGGATGGTGGAAGTGCTGGGAAAGGAGAGGGGTGCGGTGGGTCCTCACAGAGCAAGTACTTGGGGCGTGCATGGACGTGCATTCCCTCTACAAACCTGCAGTTATTACTGATTTGCCTGATGAGCTGCCCACTGCCACCCCCCTGGCAAGGATTCTGAGGCAGGTAGGATGCTTTCAGTCTAATGGGGGAGGGAGGCGGGCGAACAGTAGTGACTCCAGTACCATGGCCTGCTGAGAGCAGTTTGGAATTGGGAATATTACCGGATGGTTGTCCAGTCCAACTCCTGCTTTTCTGGGAAATATTCCCAGAGTCTTGGTGGCGACTTGTCCCACATCACACGCCCCTGGCAGAAATGAGAGTGAAGCCTGGGTTCCCTCTCCCCACCCAGCCCCTGCCTCGGAGTGGGGCTTTTCTCTGCTTTTGCTCTACCCCGTAGTTTTAACCTCCTGCTGGAGGCTTTCACTCCAGCTGTCCCCGGAGGGAGCCAGAGCTGGGGCACTGTTTCCCTTGGTGTCTGCTTTCGCCTTGGCAATTTTTTTCCTGGTGAAACTTGCCACCGGCGATCCTCGGAGGCAGTCTGGAGAGGGACCTGTAGTTCCCAAGACTGGGGAGGCCTGCGGGGCGCTGGAGGGAGGCCTTATCAGATCTGCAGCCCAGGTTAGCCTGAGTGCCAGGAGGCCTCTGGTTTGCTGCCTGGGGACAGTGAAGGGAATGCCTCCTTCCCCGCCAGGTTAGCTGAAAATCCAGGAAAGCCGCATTCTCCACCTGAAGTGTTCAGGACCTGCCTGGCCGCTGTGGTCCCGAGAGGGACTGCAAAGGCCCTGGTCCTTGGTGGCCGTGTCTGCAGTGGTTGTGCTGGTGGTGGGAAGTAACAATGCCTGTGGCCAAGTCTCTCTCAGCTATGCTTTTTAAAAAGGACATCCTTTCAGAAAAGGCTGATTGGAATCTTTTTCTACGTTCAGTTCAAAGGGAAAACTGCGTAGAGGTGCATTCGGGGTCATGGGAAGGCCCTTCGAGCATAGTGAGGGCAGACGTGGAAAGAGAAACCCTCTCGGTCACCTGTTCTGTACTAGGCTTTTGGCATATGTTCCTCAGTTAACGCTCACATGGACCCTGTGAGGTTTTCTCCCCATTCTGCGGATAAGGACGTTGCGGCTCAGAGGGACTGAGAGACTGAATTAGTAGGTGGTAGAACCTGGGTTGACCGGTCTTTGGTACTCATGTTCAGAACTTCGCAACAGCTTCTAGAAACCATAGTGGAGGGGACAGTTTCTGGTCAGGGTTGTGACGGCTGAGCCCAAGGAAGTGGCCGGTAACAAAAAGGGCTGGCCCAGGGCCACTTGGTGGCTCAGTTCCAGGTGAGCGGGCCTTCTGGTGGCCACGCCAGGCTGTGCAGCCTCTGCGCTCGGGCTGGGGGCCGCTTCCCTAAAGTGCAGGCCAGCACGTCCTCAAAGATGCGTCCCTGTCAGCGAACCGTGATGCAATCGCTCTGGGTTGGTCTCATTCTGAGAAATGAGAAGCTGCCTAGAGATCATCTTACTCATAATTGTTTTAATGGATACCTGCCTATTCTCTATGCGTAATTCCTCTGGTAAGCACTACATTCTTTAACTTTCCAGTTGCATTAAAATATTTTAAAATACACATAATGATATGTGCTCACTATTAAAAAGAAAATTCAGTTGAATAAAAGAATAAAAACCACCCATAATGCCACCTCTCAGAGTTAATTCTTGTTAACATTTGGCTATATAAATTCTTCTAGTGTTTTTGTCCTCTGCATTTGCATACAAATGTAGATGGATGGGGAACTTCCGTGGTGGTCTAGTGGAGAAGACTTCATGCTCCCAATGCAGGGGAACCAGCTTCCATCCCTGGTCAGGGAACTAGATCCCACATGCATGCTGCAACTAAAGAGCCTGCATGCCGCAGCTAAGACCCGGCACAGCCAAATTAAAAAAAAAAAAGTACACGAACGTATTCGTGGAGCTCACTGTGCTCATTGCCTTGTAAATGTCTTCTGTCTGCACCAGTACCCACAGATATGCACCATCACTGGTCGTGGCTGCATCGTGTGGTCATATCATAAATTCATTGAACCTGTCCCCACTTGTCAGCCATTCAGGCTGTTTCCATGTCTTGCTGTTATAAACCTTGCTGCAGTGAGTGCATGAGTGCGTTCCTAGAAGTGGAATTTGCTGGGTCGAAGTGTATTAACACATTTAACAGCAGCCCTATTCTTCGAAATCTTTAGGGCCTGATATGTTTCCCCCACCCCGCTCCCCAGCAGGAGTGCCAGGATTTACAAAGTGGCAGCCTTCATGCGTTTACCCCTTTGCCATTGGATCTGTGTCCACCTTGAGGGCGAGGAGTGTGAACAGGAGACAGGACGTGGGCCCTGTGGCTGAGGTTCTGGGTTCTGGGTCAAGGATTATGGATTCTAGTTTTGTGGTTACCCGTAGCAAGGGGGGTGGCCGTGGACTGACCATCTAGAAAAGGGATCTTTCCTTGCTCCCATGCAGCAAAATGGGGGCTGGATGTCAGGGCTCTGTGTCCAGGGACTGGTCACCTCTGGGCAGTGCACAGCCATATGGTGAAGTTTTCATCACTTGAGGGTCATGAAAGGCATCTCAGTGAACTGTAAGCTCGGTTTCATCACCAGCCACAAATATTGATCAGAGCGCTATTTGGGGTGCCTTGGCTTTGGGGTTGATTTAATAGAGTCATGGGTTCCTAAGGTAAGTGGGCTACTAAGGTCTTGGAATTCTCATCTGGTCCAGCCCTCTCATCTGCAGGTGAGGAAACAGCGCCCAAAGGGGAAGTGACTTGCCAGGAACACATATTAGGTTATTAACCTGAACAAAACAAAGAGTGGAGGAGAGACAGGTGCTTATAAAGGAGCACTGAGTGGGGAGTCAGACCTGAGAGCTCACGCCCTGGAGTGAGACATTATACCACCTTGACCAACGGCAAAACAACAGCCTGCTATCCCACCCTGCTATGTTGGGGGAAGGGGGAGGGGGTCCTCAGCCTCAAGGCATTTCCTGCAGGAGGAAGCAAATGGATTTGTTTTCCCAGCCCCATCTCAGTGTCTTAGGGACCCTGGGGACTGGAGAGATTCTTGGGGAGTAGTCTGGGGTGTCCAGTGGGTGGGGCCTTTTTTGAAAGCCAGCTTGCCCAGTGGGCTGGCTCAGCCCAGGTGGCCTGTCCGAGTCTTTGAACCTGATCTGACCGTACTTTCAAGGGCTTCTCATCCTTCCAGTGAAAGATCCTCTGGGACTTGGGTGGGTGAACATTTTCTCCTATAAGGGTTGGGTTTATGTCCTAAATTTGTGCAGATTTTACATTCAATACCATGATACATTATACAGTGTTTACCATTTTGCTTCCAGAAGATACAGCCTTTTAATCCATTGCCTTTGTGTCCATATGACATTCTCCCCTGTTCCAGACCCCAGGTGGGGATGCAGAACCATACCCTGGGGACAGATGTTGGGATCAAAAATGCTTTGTCATTTATTCCCAGTTAACGATTGTTTCTCATCTGCATTGAAGAGGTTTTAATTCAAACTGCCACCACATACAAAACCTATATATTTATATATATCTGTATTTCTCTGTCATCCTGGCCTTGGTGGGAAACTGTGTGTTTTAACTGGGCGGATTGCCTTTGAAAATAATGGAGCTGAGGTCATCCTGTTTGCTTGCCGTTTTTCTCCCCCCTTTCATTTTTCCGCCTTCAGAATAATTGCAAGAATGAATTAAGAGTTGTGCTTAAAATTTAAAACAGGGCCAAGGGAGAAAACATAATGCATTATGTGGAATAGATCAGCCATGGTTAGGAAAAATAACTTTTCATACAGCATAAACTGTAGACATGAATCTGCAATATATTGATCATGAGGGTTTTGCTTTCTGCAAAGTTGATGAGATAAGCTGCTTAGAGTGGTGGAGCTTTTCTTTGACAAGGCACCTGGAGGTATTGAGTCCCAATTGAGCCCATTCACTTGGGTTGGGTTTTGTTATGGATTAGCAGAACCAGCTTCATTCATGGTACGCAGAGTTTTGCTGGCCAGAAAAAGAAAGTTACAGGTCGTATTTAAAAAGTGACCTGAGTGTTCTCATGCATGGGGCATGATTCCCCCCTCCCAGTCTGGGAC
Source organism: Balaenoptera acutorostrata (assembly GCF_949987535.1). Taxonomy (NCBI): domain Eukaryota; kingdom Metazoa; phylum Chordata; class Mammalia; order Artiodactyla; family Balaenopteridae; genus Balaenoptera; species Balaenoptera acutorostrata. Next base: position 17,511,569 of record NC_080083.1, on the reverse strand, counting down.
CCTTGAAAGGGCTTAATGCAGCCTTTCTTATACTGTATTCTGTGAGATGCTCTTGTGAAAGAAAGCTTCAGGTAGCTGAATCAGCTATTTCCCTCCTGGTGATTCCTGAAGATGAAGATTAGTGTTTTAAAGGCTCTGAGAAGTCCTGTAGCAAGGATTCCCAAACTTACTTGTCCGGGGCATCGTCTCTCCTCTGAACATAGTTGGGAAAACATGAACGGGGAAGAGACAAGAAATGGTAGGTGTAGTTTCAACTACTGTTGTTTTTATGATACTGAGGTTCCAGTTGAGGTTCCAGTTAAAATCGGGTAGGTTGAGGAGAGGCTAGTGACCCCATACACTTATCTAACTGTGCAAAGTTGCCTTTTGTCAAGGGAGGTACTTTCCAAAGGGAGACAGATTGTGTTCTGGGTACCACACTACCCACTTAGAGACAGATTTCACTTAATCCTCCCAACAAGATGAGGCAGACGTACCCAGAGAGGTTTATATGTCTGGGGTCCTCGCGTCCTACCTCTTCCTGGCCCCGCTGGCCAGTTAGCCCGGTGCCAAGGGCACACTCACTCAGGGTCTGCCAGGAACCTCCTGACCCCATGGTGGGCAGCAAACAATCCAGGAGAAATGCAAATGTCTGTGGGTGTGTTTGAGGCTGGGGCTGCGGAGGGCAGGGGAAGGGCTGGGCTGCAGACGAGGAATGCTTTTTGAAACAAAAAAGGAAATACTGGCTCAGAATGGAAAGGAAAGGAAGCAGCTTCCTGTTTCTGGTGCTGGCTTTTGAAAGGAGGAGCTCTCTCTAGCTCCTCGGCCAGTGGAGGCCTGGGCTGGCTGGGACCACTCCGGGTGCACTAGACAGACATGCGGCTCCCACACTGCTGCCCGAGGGCTCAGAAATAGGGGCTGGGTCCACCCCTTTTCATTTTCCCCAGGTAACTGATCAAATGGATGTGTGGTTTTCAAAATGAATATCTATACATGTTATTAAGTAGATGTGTCGCAATACCTGACCTTTCCCGAGAGCTTACTCCGTGCCTGGCCCCCTTCTTAGGAGTTTTATGTGACATTTACTCCTTGCAACGACCTTGTGAGGAAGGTTCTACTGTTATTCCCATTTTACAGGTGAAGAAACTGAGGGTGCAGAGAGGTTGACTTGCCCAGAGTCATACAGCCAAGGAGAGACTAAGCTGTGACTTGAGCCCAGACCATTTTAATTACCCACTGGCATGGCCTGACTTGCATTTACAAACTCCTCATCCACCTAGAAAATCTGTTTGCACAGAATAATTTTTTTTAAAGACCCGTGGCTTTTGTCTGGCTCCAGAGGGCAAGCCCCAAAGCCTGGGTCAGACCCTTGGTGATTCTTAGGTGAAATGCCTGCGTCTGAGTTTTCATCTTTAAAAAAAACTTTATTATGGAAACGTTCAAACATGTACATTGTTGAGCCACAACTACTAAGCCTGTGCTCTAGAACCCACGAGCCGCAACTACTGAATCCCGTGCACCTAGAGCCCGTGCTCTGCAACAAGAGAAGCCACCTCAGTGAGAAGCCCGCGCACTGCAACGAAGAGTAGCCCCCGCTCGCCGCAACTAGAGAGAAAGCCCGTGCGCAGCAACGAAGACCCAACGCAGACAAAAATAAATTAAAATAAATTAAAAAGATTAAAAACTAAAAAAAAAAAAAATTCCCCTGAAGCTTACTGTGGCTTCTGGCAGCCCACACATTACAGGAAGGTCATCTGGTTCTGTAAGCTGACGCTCCCGCTGCACCGAAAGCTGTTCTCAGGTGGCAGAGTCAGGGAATGTCCATGGCCTTGCTTATTCCCACAGCCCCGCCTGAGACCGACCCTACAGAGTCACACTGCGACAGTCCTGACCTCCAGCCCACTCTTCTCCATATTCTAGTATCTCCTCTTCTACTTTTCTTTCTTTTTTTTTTTAATATAAATTTATTTATAATTGTTTATTTTGGGCTGTGTTGGGTCTTCGTTGCTGCGAGCGGGCTTTCTCTAGCCGTGGCGAGCGGGAGCTACTCTTTGCTGTGGAGCACAGGCTGTAGGTGCGTGGGCTTCAGTAGTTGTGGCATGCAGGCTCAGTAGTTGTGGCTCACGGGCTCTAGAGCGCAGGCTCAGTAGTTGTGGCGCACTGGCTTAGTTGCTCCACGGCATGTGGGATCTTCCTGGACCAGGGCTCGAACCCGTGTCCCCTGCATTGGCAGGCGGATTCTTAACCACTGTACCACCAGGGAAGCGCCTCCTCTTCTACTTTTCCTCGTTGCTTTATCCACACGTCATGAGATGAGTGTATTTCAGCTAACATTTACCAAGCGCCACTGTGTGTGAGCCCTGGGAGGAGAGTCGGCGAGCACAGGCAGACCCTGTCTCCAAGGAGCTCCTGGCAAACCCTCATCTCTGAGATTCTGGCCTAAAAATGAGGTCCAGTACCCACGAAGGGGCTTCCTTGCCCTTCATGGTTCTTCTCACGGTTCTGCTCCGTCCTCCTGAAGCCTGGTCTTGCCCGCCACTCTTAACATTTCTTTCTTCTGTGGTCTCTTGCCCCCAGCAGGCACGGTTTTCTTTGTTGCTTTCTGTTTGTTTCATTTTGTTTTGTTTGGGCTGTATTCTCCCAAGTGTTTCTCAGCATGTTGCTTTTGGCCAGCTGCTTCAGATCTTTGAATTCGGCCTCTCAAACACAGTCATGATGTCATTATGGGAAAGGATGGTCTTGGGCACTTAGTAGGACATTGAGGGCTGCATCAGGACTTCAGGGTGTACCTGGTTTCTGGGGGGAGAAGGTCACAGTCACCTCCTGACTCTATTCCTTGCTAGCTCTGTGACCTGGGGCAAGTTCCTTAGCTCTCTGAACCTCAGTTTTCTTGTTCGTTAAAAGGGGATAAGAATAGGTTTATTTTAGACTCTTGTAGGAGTTACTGAGATACAGAAAGTGTGCTGGATGGTACTTAGAAGGGATTCAGTATTTTTTTTAACCTCCTTTCACTTAGTATTATTCTAGAACACTTGTCCATGTTTCTCTGTTATCTTCCTTTTGGCCCTTTTAATCGCTGCATGATATCTCATCCAGTGGGTATGCTGTAATTTGCCAAAACATTTCCCCTGTTATTGGACATTTCGGTTGTTTCCAGATTTTTGCTGTTATAAACAATGTGACTGGAATCATCTTTGTACAGGCACCTCTTTATTTTTGTTCCTATTCTGAATTCATTTCCTTGGGATAATTCCCAGGAATGGAATTACGGGGTCAAAGAGCATGGATATTTTTTGTGATGGGAGTTGCAAAACTATCCTCCATTTTCTGTTTTTTGAATGATAGCTCTCTTAAAATTTGTACTCCTGGTTGACTAGCTCATTTTTTTCTTTGTAATCCTTTTTGGTCTCTGTGCCTTTCCTCTCCTACCTGGCCTTTTTTGGGGGGCCTTGTTAAATCATTTCCCATCTTCCTTTTTTAAAAAAAAACATCTTTATTGAGTTATAATTGCCAAATAAAATTGTAAGACATTTAAAGTGTGCAAATCATTCCCCATCTTGAATTTGCTATTTATTTCTATCTTCTGCCCATTCATTTATTGACTGTTTATTGAGCATGTACTGTGCGCCTGGTTTTAAGTACTGGGAAAAGAGCAGTGAAGAAGACAGAGCGGTTCCTTTAATGGAAAGAGAAGGATAAAAAACCAGCCAATAGATAGAGAAAAGTGGCCTGAGCAAAAGAACACTGCAATTGGGTTAGTGATGGGGTGGGGAGAAGGCTGCTGCTTTAGATTGGGTCGTCAGGAAAGCTTCCTTCCGAGAGAAGGTTTGAGCTGAGTCTTAAAAGATGAGAGGGCAGTAGTAGCATTGTGAAAACCCGGATGAAGAGTATTCCAGGCAGAGGGACCAGCATGTACAAGAGCCCTGAGGCAGAAATGAACTTGTTGTGTTCGAGGACCAGAAAGGAGGCCAGTATGCCTGGAACACAGTGGGAAGTGGTGGTCCATGAGGGCTGTGGTCCGCCATGGCCTCAGGGAGGTTGCCTGGGGCTATGTCCCTCAAGTTGGGCCTCAAGAATTAATGCACTAATTCAACAAATAGTTGTTGCACCCCCCCAGTTAAGTGCCAGGAACTATTGTGGGATATGAGAGTGAATGAGAAAGTCAGCTCAGCGGGGGCGTTTGTAGATGAGTGAACTCTTGGAAGGCGCCGGTGAGGTGTGAATGGAGGCCCACTGTGCCGCCCGGCGGGCTCATCTCTGCATCCTGAGATGTGCGGGGACTCGGGAAATATTTCTTGATTTGAACCAAGCTGTGCTCTGCGCTGCCAGCCTTCACCGTGGCAACTGAAACTCAGTTGTCTGCTGTTAGGTCTGGCAGTCTCAGCCTGCCAGGGAAGGGGCCCCAAGAACAGAGGTTGCCAGCTCAGAAGTGGGGCTGCCGATATCAGGTATGAGTATCTAGGCACCCTTTATGGGAAACTGAGCCTGCGAAATAGACGTGGGAAAGCCCCTGTTTACCATGCTGCTCTGCCCTGCCCCAATCTTCCCTGAAGGGGGGACTGATTTGTGACTCTCGTTGGAAATGTAGACTTGGGGACTTTGTGCTTGTCATCATTTTCTTCTCTTAGGGTGGGGCAAAGAGAGGGGGTTCCCAAACTTTGGGACAGCCTATACACCTAGTGAGCTGTGACCATGTGGCAGTTCCAGGAAATGGACCTGGTGGAAGACGTTGGCTGCCATTTTGTTTGGAGGTGACTCATGAGGACAGGTGCTCTGATGCCATTGAATTGGGGCCAACTTTAACCAGGCTCAACCTGCTCCTTGGGCTTCTTGCATGTGAACTTGTGGCCAGATGGGGAGGGAAGGCTGGATCCTAGGAATATAATAACTCGGGCTCCCCACGCCCTCCTCTCCCAGTCACGGCAAATCTGAGATAGACTCGCCCAATTTTTATAGGAGATTTCTCAGTTGGCTGCTCGGTAACAGCAACCTTATTAGCCCACTCTGGCTGGGGAAGTAAGACCCAAGGTCACAGTAATATGTGGAGCTGGGGTTCAGATCTAGAATCGTCTGATTTGACACTTGCGTTCATTTCATTGCATCCCCTCAGAAACCCGCTTGACCTTGGGTCTTGTCTGGAGCAGAGAGAGGTCAGCTTTGGTAACGCTCAGCATTTTGGAAGAAATAATGCTATGTGGAAAAGGGTCTGAAAATCTCTCCATGTGCACGCCATTTGGACAGGATTACCTCAAAGTTGTAAAGAGGACGAGATGACCACAGCGTCAGAGTCCAGATTAGCAGGTGACCATTTGCAGAGGTGGACGCTCCTGATTGAGGAGGAAGATGGAGAGAAAAGCATCCTGGGTGGGGAGGAGGGGGAGGCAGGTTCAGAGCGAAGGCTCTTCCCCGATTCCATCTCAGAGAACTTGGCTTCTGTTTTGAAGCGCTCTGGTTAGAAAGGATAACGTAGTTGTTAGCACTGGGCAGCACTGGGGCCTGAGGGACAGGACGTGCAGGCATGGTTGTCTTTTAAATGCTGGCGAATCTTAGGAGAAAGAAGGTGACGAGTCCCTGGGGAGATTCCCCCTGGTGGCCGTGACTCATCCTGGCCGAGGGGACCGAACAGAGCAAGGAAGAATCCATCAGTGAATGGAAACTTGTCTTTTTGGGGGACTGGAAACCTTTTCTGTTGTGGTTGGCCTGGTGGTTTATGAGGAGAGGTGAGCATTTGAGACAGAGCGCTGGGCCACTCTTGCAGCTGCATCTTTGACAATTTTGAGAGTTTTAGGAAGTAGTTCTAAAAAAAAAAAAAAAAAAAGAAAAGAAAAGAAACCAAAAGCTAAAGACATCGTTACTCGCAATACCTGTGTGCAGACTGCCATGTGGGCTGTGAGTTGCCATGTGATTAATGGAAACTGGCTCATTGGCACCAGTTCATTTGTACCCTCCCCCACCTTTTGTGGCCCCTGAGCTGGAGGGGGCTTCTGACTATTCTCAGAAAAAGACTTAGGTGGCCTCAAATGACCAGACCTTGTCTCGGGCATCTAACAGCTAAAACTAAACTTCCTCTCTGGCCCTGTTTGCTTTAAGCAGTTTCCTGGCCTGGCAGGATTTGTTTTCTTAGCACCCGTCTCGTCAAAGTCCCAATCCCACTTGTCACAGCAAACTGGCCCCAGTCACCCTGTGGCTGCCAGACGAGGCAGTCAGACACGCTGTTCCCCTGGGGGAATGGAGCTGAAGCGGCCTACTGGGGTCCACTGTCTGGGCTCGCCGCTCCTGTCTTCTCTTCCCCATTTTGATCACAGGATGGGCGCTTGGCCTTATTCTAGAAAGCTCTGCTGGTTCATGGGCTGCTTCTATTTGGAGGAAAGGCCAGGTGGTTTAGCAGCACCTGGTAGTAGTAGGTGAGGGGACAGGTTCTGGTGCTTGATGACCTGAGTTCAAACTCTGCTCCCTTCCTGGCTAAGCTTGTGTGTCTTTGGGCAAATTGCTTGACCTGTCTGAGCAACAGTTTTCTCATCTGTAAAATGGAGATTATAATAGAATTGCTCATAGTAAGTGAGATGAGCCATGTAAGGCACAATGCCTGGTACAGAGTAAAAATCTTTTTATATATTATATTACTGTTTTTGTTTTTTCAACAATTATTTACTTAGCATCCACTCTGAGTTGGACACCCACTGTGGGGTGGCCACTCTTCTAAACGGGGAAGTAACTGAACAAAGTTGACAAAAATGTCAGCTCTGTGGAACTTGGGTTTTGGTGTTCGGAGGAGACGTTCAGACAATAAGTCAATGAGTGAAATATATTGTTTGTTAAATGGTGAATGTGCTATGGAAAAAAATGAAAGCAGGAAGAGGACCGAGGCGAGGAGTGGTTTGATTTTAAATGAGGGGTCAGGATGGCTTTGCAGAAAAGGTAATGTTTGACTAAAGATCTCAGCAGGGTGAGAGGGACTCCCTGGGGATGTATTTGGGGAAGAGTTTTGGGAACTGAGGTCCAAAAAGTGCAGAGGTGGAGGGAGTTGCCTGCGGTGCTGGGGCCGGGTGAGGCCGAGAGTTGCCCCGGGTGAAACACCTAAGCGGTGCAGCCCTCAGGTGACCTTGAGCCAGGCATCTAGGAGCAACGGGGAAAGGGTGATGAGAACAGAAGGTTGTGAAAGGTACCAGGGCTACATGTGGGCTCCTCAATGGGCCCAGCCTCCATCCAGTAGAATCCAAAGGGATTTTGAAACTCAACCCTCATTTCTTATTAAAAAATGGCGTTCAGGGGTTGCTACTCGCTCACCTGCTACCAAAAGCCCTGTCGCTGACTTACTGAAGGTGCACTGCTTCTGACCACATGGGCGGGTGGCAGGGCCCTGGCTGGGGCCCCCTGTGGCCCTGCCACCCATTAAGGACATCATCACGCAGGCGAGCTGCTTTCATTCATTTCACAGCATTTGCTGAGCAGCCATGGTGGTGGATCACGCCTGTACCTCCTGGTATTACCTTGCTCATTTGTAACCCCAGGACGACAGCTACTCCTGGAGTCAGTCCATCCTTCAAGGGAGCTTTCTTAAGGCAATCACAGCCATTAATTATGAAGACTGGGTAGAAACATGACCATATTTATATTACATTAAGTGAAAACATAAAGAGTGCAGAACTACAAATGCAGCCTTTGTAGTTATGTAAATATGTAAAACTATGTCTGCAGATGGAAAAAACTAGAAGAGAAAAGAGTTGTGTGTGTGTGGAACTGTTTTTGGAAAAATTCCATTATTATCGTTATTATTTTCTCTTTTTTAAAAAAATATTTATTTATTTATTTTATTTTATTTTATTTTATTTTATTTTTGGCTGCGTTGGGTCTTCGTTGCTGTGCGCAGGCTTTCTCTAGTTTCGGAGAGTGGGGTTACTCTTCGTTGTGGTGCGCGGGCTTCTCGTTGAGGTGGCTTCTCTTGTTGCAGAGCATGGGCCCTAGAACGCAGGCTCAGTAGTTGTGGCTCACGGGCTTAGTTGCTCCACAGCATGTGGGATCTTCCCGGACCAGGGCTCGAACCCGTGTCCCCTGCATTGGCAAGCAGATTCTCAACCACAAGTGCCTGCCACACTGGAGGCACTGACCTGGTGCTCATATACCAGAGACCCCTGTCCCCAAGGTCACAGTCTGATGGCTCGGCCCCCTCCCTTCTCGGCGGTCAGGATCAAAAGCTAGCCACGTGCTGTGATGCAAAACTCACACCTTCTGGAATAAAAATGAGACTTGGTCCTGCAGCTTCTCCCCCAGGGCCTTTGTGCAGCTAGTGTTGGAGTTGGCTGAGAAGTAGAGAAGTTTCCAGAGCTGCCATGCCTCCTGAGGGAAGAAGTGCTATTTCTAGCAAGCAGTCCTTGTGGGAGCAGAGCCTGCCTGGTACCCGGCGGGCTCCCCACATCTTGGCTGCCTGACTTGATCCCAAGTCGAGATCCAGCCTTCGAGGGAGCACCCAGTCCTGGCTGCGAGGCCCTCTGGGTGAGGGACCATCCCAGAAAGGAGAACCCCTGCTGTGGGCTTTATCTTCTGGGTGCCACACGCTCACAGCACAAACACGGCCTGTGAAGCTGCCCGGGAAGCCGGTGGTTGGCTCAGAGAGACCCGGGTGGCGATGTTGACAACCACTGACGACCTCACCGCCCGCACGCTGAGAAAAGTCCTCTGGGTGTCTGGAGGATCATGGTGGTGGTGAGGGGGACATTTGTGACCGGAGCAAACATTTACTGAGCGCTGTCTGTTCTGGGCTCTCAGACAGCACCGAGCATGCCGTATCCACCAGTCCTTGCAGGGCCCCCAGGGTTGGTGTAGGTCTCACCTCCGCTGCATGGGGGGGAACTGAGGCCCAGAGAGGTGGGTAGAGGTGTGTGAGCCTCCTGAGGTCACACCCATGGGTTCAGAGGTCTAGCTGGTTACAGAGCCCAGGCCTTGGCGTTTTCTGTGTCACCGCACACTCATCTGGGGAGAAGTGCCAAATCTGACTACGCGGTGAAAAATGCCACCAGCGCAGTGGTTAAGAATCCGCCTGCCAGTGCGGAGGACACGGGTTCAGTCCCTGGTCCCGTGGGAAGATCCCACATACCGCGGATCAACTAAGGCTGTGCGCCACAACTACTGAAGCCTGTGCGCCTAGGGCCCGTGCTCCGCGACGAGAAGCCACCGCAATGAGAAGCCCGCGCACCGCAACGAAGAGTAGCCCCTGCTTGCCGCAACCAGAGAAAGCCCACGCGCAGCAACAAAGACCCAACACAGCGAAAGATAAATAAATAAATAAATCAATTTATATATAAAAAGAAATGCCACCAGGACACCCCTCCGCCTCCCCCTCCCCCTCCCTGCCCATCCCTCCCGGAATGCCCACCTCTCTGCCAGGCAGCCCCTCCGCTTGCCACACCAAATGCTCTGGGACAGCCTCCAGTTCTGCAAGAAGGGTGACTAGCGCGCTTTTGCTTTAAAGGAAGGATTTCCTGTCTCTTTAAGGACAAAGACTGTGTGACCTCTTTTTCCAGAAGCTTCGGGACCTCATACAGTGCTTGGCACAGAGTAAGTGCTGAGGAATTAATGAGGGTGTATTGTGATCGGCGCTAAATTAACCTCACAACATTCCTAGAGAAATAATGTGAATCAATGGAAAAGGCCGTCTAGTGCAGGAGATGGGAATATGGCCTCTGGGGTCAGACAGCCTGGGTTTGAATGCCTGTGCCATGGACTGTTTCTAACTGTGGGCGAGTTATTTTGCTTTTCTGGGTGTCAGTGTCCCCACCCGTTCCGTGGGGACAATCAGAAGACCCTGTGAGGGCTGCTGCGAGGATTAAATGAATCGTCACGTAAAGTGCGTGGAGCGGAGCTTTGCCCACAGTAAGCGCTTGATAAAAGCGAGCCATCGTTGTTGCCTGCTCTTATGTTATTGTCATGCATGAGAGTAAGGAGAGCCCCCCAGCTGGGGGTTTGGGTTCTTACCCTTCTCTGTGGCTTCAGGGTCCAGACTGAAGGCCACCAACCTCCCCGCCCTTCTCTGCCCCATCATGGGGCTCCGCTGGTAGCGTGGATGGGGGTTATCTCTCCAGGGAGATTAGGTGCATGGGGGGGCGGGAGAGTCTTGGGAGAGCCAGACCCGAGTCCCGGCTGTGTTGTCACTCTGTGACCCTGAACGGGTCCCCTCACCTTCAGGGAGCCATTTCCTAACGTGGGAGATGAGAACGTTATGGGGTCATTCCCAGGGTGACGAGAGTGAGATCAATGCCGTAAGACGCGGGGCACCGCAGGCGCTCAGCAGACGTCCCTCCCCCATCCTGGAGGGCAAGGGCCCCTCACACTGGCCTGAGTTCCCCAGAGCCTGCATCCATGGGGACAGGATGAGTGGATGGCTGGTTTCTCTCTGCCCGATCCACCCACCTCTCTGTGCTCTGTCTCCGCCCCTCCTGAGGCAGGTGTGGCGAGGTCGGAACGGGTCTGAGTGCCGGTGACAGAGATGGCTGCTCTGAGCCGCGCTGGTCCTCACCCGGCTTTCCCTGTTCAGACCCCCTCCTTTCCCTCACAAACGCCCTGTCCTCGGGCTTCCCTGCAAAGGGGGTCGCCCCAGGCCTCTGCTGGGGCTTCTCCTGCTGGGTTCCGCTCGGAAGGAGGAAGGGCTTCAGGGGGACGTGAGCTGCAAGCCCGGGAGAGAATGGCAACCCTGGTTTCCGAGGCCTCTGCAAGCGCAGGTGCGGTGAGAGCCCCGTGCAGTCGGGGTGTGAGGGTCACTGTGTGACGGAGGGGGCAGCCGCACGGCGCAGCCAGCCGCCTGATGTGCGGGGCAACTGCCGGCGTTTGGGGTGAGCTGTGCCGCTGGGAGCTTCAGGGTCCAGCGACATTCTCTGTAGGACACTGGCCGTGCAGGCAGGCTTGGAGGGTGTCGCGGAGAGGCGTCCAGAGACTGGGAGCCTCTTTGCCTTCCTTGGTGTGCGTGTGTGTGTGTGTGTGTGCGTGCGTGCATGCGTGCACACGTGTGCACCTGTGTGTGGGTAGGTCTCAACATAAATAAGACCTTGGTGTGAAGTTCAGGGAGAGATTTAATGATAAAAGATTCCTTTGAAAGATGTTTAAGTCAGCTCTTGTCAGCCGTCTGCTGAGAACCCTCCAGAGACTGTCCCCTTCTACTTGGTGTAAAAGCCAAAGTCAAGGTCCTGGTTTCTATCCTTCTTCCCATCGCTCTCTCTGCCCCAGCCCCATTGGCCTCCTTTGTGTTCCTTGAACACGCTAGGCACATCCAGCGTTGCCCTGCAGCCTTTGTCCCTCTTGGAATGCTCTTCCTCAGTTGCCCATAGGGCACGCTTCCCCCCGCCCCCCAGAGTGAGTGAGGTCTTCTCTGACCACCCTCCCATCTGTCTGTCCCCTGCCCAATTTCATTTTCCCCATCCACACACACTCTGTGGTTTTACCTGTTGATTGCTGTCTCCCCTGTCTAGAACGAAAGTTCCAGAAGAGTAGGGACTTTTATCTGCTTTATTCACTGATGTATCCTAATACCTAAATAAAGTAGACTGGAATCATAGTATTCAAATGAATGAAAGAAAGAACAAAGTAAGTTATAAAGAAAACTGCCAAAGCCTAGTGCAGTTCGGCCATCAGAGCCCAATAGGATCCCTTGAGTAATTTTCCAGTTTTGGAAAATTGGAGTCATTGTACCACCAGTCAAGGACTCGAATCATCTCTTAGTGTGTGTGTGTGTGTGTGTGTGTGTGTGTGTGTGTGTGTGTGTGTGTGTTCTTCTTTTGTGTCTACCAGGTTAATGCTGGGTGTGCCCCAGGCTTCTGTGATTACATTTGTGTTAATCCTCTGATGTCGATTTACAAAACAAAACAAGCTTTGAAACAGTTTTCATCACCTCTTTAGCTGTTGTTGCAGACATAATATCTCTTGGCTTTTTTGTTTTGTTTTATTTTGGTCAAATATACCAGAGGTATTGGACTGAATCCTTGACCAAAGTCCTGTAGATTAGACACTCAGTTTTGTTTAAAATCCAAGTAGGTTTTTTCTTAAACTAGATATTTTCTTTTGAGGTCTTTAATGGAATTCTCACACATTTTGTGTTCAATGTGCTGCTGTGAGTTACTTCTTGGACCACTGAGCTGGGAGGCTGGAGACCTGGGTCTGCCATTACTGGCTTTGTGATCTAGCATCCTTGAGACTCAGTTTCTTCATGTGTGCGACTGAGGGACTTGGACTGGCTGATTTCCTCTGAGATCCCTTTCAACTCTAATGCTATGTCTCATGGACCAAACTAATAGAGATTATAATGTAAGTTCATAGCACATATGCAGCTTATGTTAGCCAATGAAAGCACGCTGCACTTGGTATACATGATACTACCTATGTCCTGGGGCCCCTCAATCTTGGATCAGCCTCGTGCTTTGCTGTCCACGTGGTTGGGGCCTGTGTGGCCACCATCCTCCTGCCTGGCTCCCTGGTAACCGGCAGCATGATGTACTGAGGCCATGAGCATTTGCAAGGCTGGTGTACCCCGTCCCACCCTAACTCACCCATGTGTGAGGGTTTACCTTCAGCCTCCTGCTTCATCCAAACTGTAGATTTTATCGCCAAAGCTGATTTGGTTTGGATCCTGAGTGCTGCCTGTGTGCATTGATTGAATTCCTTATGTTGAACCTCAGTTTTCTCGTCTGTCAAATGGGGTCAGTAATTTCTCTCAGAATGGTTTTGAGGGTTCAGTGTGACAATACAGGTCAACTGCATAGTTGAAGGTGTAAATATCACTGATGGTGATGATGATAAAGAAGAACTACTCTGATGTGGGAGTAAAGACTATCTGCAAAGGCGGAAAAGATAACAGAAGCTTGGGAAATCTGTAATCTACAAAACTAATTTTTTGAGTCAGAGCTGAGTTAATGCTACTTGGCTATAAAGCAGGTCAAAAGTCAGATGGGATGCCAAGGAAACCTGGGGAAAGCCAGGATTCATTTGTGTACGCAGGTGCCTCAGGGTACATGTGGGTAGCAGGCGGGAAGACACTGGCCTGGGGTGGTGTGGCCCCTCAGCCCCTCCTGGGTTTGCAGGAGGAGGTCCTGCTGCCATACACCAGCAAAGAGAAGGCTCATCTGTCTCTCTGGGTTGCTGAGGCCGAGAGGGGCCGGGCACTTCCGTCTGGGCTGGTTGCTCTAGGCTGCAGGCACAAGGAACCTGTTATTTAGGTTTCTCAGATGCAAGTTCAGTAAAGTTCTGTGAGTGTAGGCACAGGGATTTGGGGTTAAGGACCAATGAGGATTTTAAAAGACTTTGGCCCCAAGGATGTTAATTGCAACATTATATATACTGATGAAGAATTACAAATAACTTAAAACATCCATCATCCTAAACATACAATCTCGGGATATTGTGTAAGTGAAACCAGAGTACATTTAGTTAGATCTGTTGGCCTTTAATAACACTGAAAACTTGCTGTGAGGAATTACTGCTTGAAAAAGCATTCACAATATACCATTAACAGAAAAAAACAGGTTACTAAACAATATGACTCAAATTAATTATTAAGAATGAAATACGTGAAGGAAAGAGAAGGCTGTGCACATGCTTGTTAATGGTGGGTGGCTTCTCTCTGAATAGTGGGATAATAATTAACCTAATTTCTTCCTGGTGCTTTTCTTTTCTTTCCCATCTTTTTTTTTTTTCAGTAAACATGCATTTCTCATGTATGGGGGAGGGGAAATCATGTTACAAATATAAAAATGTTTTAGTTGGATTTTCATGTACTTTTAAATGTGACAAAAATTTCTCATGTTTTATTTTTACGCCCACTGTAAAGTTTTAACCATTTGGTTACCCAGACCTTGTCCCCAACTTAATACAAATATCTGCTCAGATGATGTGGCTTGAGCCTACAGATCAAGAAATAGTTTTTTTTTTTTTCAAATGTGTGAACTAGGAGCTTGAGAATGATGAGGGATAAATGGAAAAGTTCACAGAGCAGCTCGTTGATGGGTTCTTTGAAGTGAAATGATGGGTTCTTAAAAATAATCTAAAACCAGGAAAGAGAACGTTAGATCCTATCAGCTCAGTTATGAGTGACATAAAAATAACAGACAAGTGCTTTTCCCCTGTGAGTTTACGTGTCATTTCATTCTGAAATCATTGGAATGATCTGGTTTAGGCGAAATTCTTCTCAAGGGAACCATTTTCGAAGGTTGAGATGCATCAAAAAGGCTGAGTTGCCCACCCCCACCCCCGCAGAGCTCACTCCCGCATCCCAGTGGTCACGAGTGATGGCTGCTGATGGCGTATGGTCCGGTTCCTCCCCAGGAATTGCCTTCAGCCGAAGGGAGCGTCCTCTCTCAGGGTACCGCCGCCCATCCAAAGACGTGCTACAGAGGCTGGCCCCTTGCCTCCATCTGGGACAATTCCGATGGTTCAGCTCCAGAGTTCCCGAGTTCCCCACGGGTCTGGCTGGGGCCTCTGTTGCAGCCGAGTCATACAGAGCCCAACTGCCCCGGCCTGCCTCCCTGCAGGCAGACCTCCATTTCCGAGTCTGCTTCTCGAGACACCCTACCTCAGAGCCCTGATTTTACAGTGAGTAGGTCGTGGAGAAGGAAGTAGGATGCTCCTCCCAAGCGCTCCTGGCTGGCATTGCCTCTCAGGATTGTAGTCTGGTATCTCCTTGCCCTCTTGCCCCGTTTAGAGCAAGTGGCTTAGATTCTCGGGGTCCCCAGTGAAAACTGAAGGCTGCAGACATGGGTGGGGGCTGGGGAATCTGCTCACCTCTCCCGGTGCGCCTCCACCCACATCTACCTCCTGGGCCTGTTGACAGTGGCTGCTCCCAGAGGCTGGGACAAGCTGCCCGGCTCCCCCTCCAAGGGCTTGTGGGTCTGGACCTGAAGGGCGTCCCCCTGTGCCCGGAGCAGATCTGTGCTTCTGCTGAGGCCAGAATCTTTGGCAGCTCCTTGCCTGGGGCTGCCCAAGCACCAACCTTTCCTGCTGCATAGATCTCAAAATGTTACCAAATCAAGTGGCCTTCTCTTGATAAGCAGACGAACAAAAGGAGGACTGTTGCTTCCTTAGCATTTGGTTGGGGGCCACTCCTCCTTCCTGCAGGACCCAGTCCCACCTCTTCAGCATGGCATTGCCTGCCTCTTGAGCCTCCTGTCTCTTCCCTGTCCCCACCCCTGGAATCGTAGTGCACACTGACCTGGGATCTCCCTGAGTGCCTCACTGTTTCATGCCTTTCAGCCTCTTCTCCCTGGAATGCCCGGAATTCCCCTTGTCTCTGATGGCCCCTCTCATCTGTTTCCTCTTTCCTGTCCTATCTTCCCCAACAGGGAATGTGCTGGGCCCTGAGCAGCTCCTTTTCGAGACTTCCCCTGTCTTTGTTGCTTCGTGGCCCCCTGCCCTAGGAATGCTGGAAACTTCTCTCCTGCCCTTTCCTTGCTGTATTGGCATGGCCCATTTCCTGGCTGGATCTCTGGTCTCCAGACTTGCTCTGGCATACGTACCAGGAAAGAAATATTGATCATGGGTTCCCAACATAGGTATTTTCACGTACAAACTATATGCACATACTCTGTGCTATTATAGCATGTCTATTACAATAATACATCTACAAAAATAGACAATTGAAAGGATGAGATACAGAAAGTTCTGTTTACTTCATGCAGCCCCCTCTGGGGGCCTCTGGCCTGGAATTCTAGATTGAGAACTCCTTGGTTGGCGGAGGGAGGGTCAAGGATTGTGTCTTTCCTGCATCCCCAGTGCTTGGTACAGATGGGGCGGACTTTACTTCACGGAGAGGAAGTAGTCTTTGGGTATAAGCAGACAGTGCAGGGAGGTTTGGACCTTCTGATGGTCCTGGTCGGTCCCAGTGTTGGAGGTCTTTGTGGGGAGCCACCGCCCCTCCCCCGCCCCTGAGGGTTCTATCCTGTTCACAGATTCCAGAGGGTGATAATAACAATACTGATACCTCTCATTTATTTGGTAAACATTTATTGAGCACCTAATGTATGCCAGACGGTCTAGTTATTTCTCCTGCTGTACTGGGAGTAGTTCCTCGCATGTGTAAACTGTGTCTCGTGTTCTCAAGATTTTTCAAGAAGTTTATGTGACGAAGTCCCTTTAATAATACTCCCCTCCCTGTGGGATTTAGGGGTTTACCCCACTTTGACAGATGTGCAGACATCCCAGAGAGGATAGAGAATTTCCCAAAGAGGGCTAGTGGCAGAGCCTAGATTAGAACCTGCTTTCCATGGCCAGCCCACTTTCCTAGCCCCATAGCACCGCCCCTGCCTGCTGGAAGGGCTGGCTTGGCCTCCACAGCAAGGTGAGGGGGGAGAGGGTCCACGGCTCCTCTGGGCCCTTGAGGAGCTGGCTCTCCATCAGTGGGGGTGAGTGTGCCGAGTCCCTTCTTGCGTGAATCCTCCTGGCCCAGGCTGTCACCCTGGCTTGGTGTCAGCATGTGGGTCACCGGGGCCCTTGGTCTGGAGCTGAAGCAGAGAGGGAAACTTCTTGGGTGGATCCTGGGCTCTTGATTTATTTGGAGCTCCTGGGGAGATTCTCCCCCTTCTGAGGTGGGGAGGGAGCAGGAAGTAACAGGCCTGATTGCCCCCTTACAGGAAGAGGAGATTTAGAGGAAAAGCCCAGATACCCCCATCCCTACCCCACCCCCACCTGCTCTAGGGGTCGCTCCTGTGGACAGGGCTGTGTCTCCCTCAGTGCGTGGTGAATGGGCTTTGGAGCCTCCAGACCTCAGTTTGCCATTTGCTAGCTCTGAGACCTTGGACAAGTTACTCCCCCCCAAAGCCTTGACTTCCTCCTCAGTAAAATGGGCTAACAACAGACTCTCCTACAGAACCTCTATGAGGGCTAAATGAGGTCCTGTGTGCAAAGAGTTTAGCAGCATGCCGGGTATGTACATTAAGCTATGGAGTAAACGTGCTCGGGTTGTTAGCTGTTCTAATTACCTTCCGTGCTCCCAGCGTGCCTGGCTCGCGGTGGGGAACTATTTGTGGAACAGAATATGTGAACTCAGGTTTGTTAGCATTTGTTAAATAAGGAAGTATTAAAGTTTGGTTGGAGTTGTTTCTGGCCTTCAATAAGTGAAGCAGGCATGGTGGATTTTAGGATCCAGTTTTCTTAACTCCCCCTGGCTCTGAGGTTTTATGATTCTTCCGCACAGCCCTTAAGATTTCCTTCAATGTAAACACACTGACAAGGGTGGTATTTTTACAACCGGCGTCTGGTTTGGCTCCTGGTGTCCACCGCTGGCTTGGGTCTGGGATCTAAGGCTGTTGAGCTGGTCGGTCTGGTGCCTGGCTGCTGGCATGAAGACATCAGGGTAAGTGCTTTTTCCCTCCAGATGCGGTTATGACTGCGAAGTGGCCAGAATGTGGAACTCCCCCAGCGGCGTTGCTGGGGGGTGGTTTTCCAGGAGGTTGACTGCTGAAGACACGGGAGAGGCCATGCAGCTGACAGTGCCTGGAGTGTCAGGACGGGGGATGGGAGCCTGGAAGCCTGCCCGTCTGTGTGCCCACAGGCTGCAGGCAGCGGCCTAGGGGACACGGGGTCGGGAGGCTCCAGAGCTGGAGGCTCCCACCCTGACTGTGTCCATCGCTCCCATCCCGGGCCCCTCCCCTGATCCTCCCTGCCCTGTCTGTGACTGAGGTGGGGAAGGGGCTGCAGGAGGGTGTGACCAGGCCAGGCAGGTGGTCCTTGGGTTGGAGCAGCCTGGGAGCCCCTGGCTGAGAGAGCAGGGGTGGAGAACACTGACCTGCACCTGGAGACTTGGCTTGGCTTCCTGAGTCTGCCACTCCCATGCTGTGTGACCGTGGGCCGGAGCTCTGAGCTTCTGAGTTGCAGCTTCTTCAGCTGTAAAATGGGGAAACTGGCCCCTTGGGTACTTTCCCGATCTGTGATGCTGAAACACCCTGGAGAATTGCCAGTGACTGGTATGGGTTTTTTTTGTTTTTTTTTGATAGGCAATTCATGCCTGTGGTAAAAGATACTGAAAAGTTATAGAAGGATAGAGAGTCAAAGTAAACCTCCCTTGTGCCCTACCCCACTGGCTCCCTCGCCCCCAGTTTCCCTTCTCAGAGGCATTCACTTTGAAGTTTTTAGAGATTTTCTGTGCATATGCACCCATAAGTGTACACACATGTTCCCACCTTTAAAATTTTTAGTTTTGAAACAGCATACATCCAAAAACATGTACACAATGTATGTACGGTCTCAAGAATGAACGAACACCTGTGTACCCACCACTCAGGTTGAGAAATAGAGCATTCCCAGTGCCTTAGGTGGGAATCACTCCATTTACTGTGTTCCTCATCCCATTCACTCAAATGAGCGTGCTATTTATGTTCTTCTGTACCTTTTTTTTTTTTACTTATTTTATCTGGGGTATTGCTGGACCACCAGGGAAGTCCCTATCTTCTTCTTTTTAATAGCTGTATAACATTCCTTCTATATGGATGTGCTATTATTTTATTTTATTTGTTTAACAATCCCTCTTGATGGATATTCAGGGTGTTTCCAATCTTTTGCCATTACCAACAATGCTGCAATAATTCTTCCGGCTTCCAGGAACTGACATTAATCAAAATATGCTGTAAGAGGTCCCATTGCGTCAGCCTCCCTGACCTGTCACTCGTTTACAAAACAACATGGAAATACTCAAAGCAGGGAAGCTCTGCGTGGATGGCTCTGGTCTCCTCACACCTGGATGGCCCGTGCCCCTCTCCCTGCGCCTTCCAGGAGCCAGCGTTGCCTGTCTGCTGCCACGCTTTCCCGGAAGCGCCTCGGGGCCGGGTCTCTGGGAGAGCACGGGACCCCCCCCCCCCCCCGCCGCTGGCGGCTGCCACGGGCGCTGGAGAAGTGTGCTGATGAGAACTCATCTGCAGGCTTCTCCCCAAGCAGAAAAGTTCCTTTTCTTTTGATTAGGCAAAGTCGCTGCGAGGGGCCAGGGTCTGCGCTTCTGCTTTTCTCCATCTTTCTGCAGATGGGAATGAAGCAGGGGAGCTGGTTTGGGGGTTCAAGGCCAGGCCACTTGTGTTTTTGAGGCGATCCTTTGCCCTTTCCTGCTCCATCTGCCTCTCCCTCCTTTCTTCTTTCCCATTTCGCTCTCCCTTTTTGCTCTTTTTCCTTTTTCTGCATCCCCACACCTCCCCCTTTGGACCAAAATTCCTGGTAAGTGAGCGTGTGCCGCCATCCACACGTGCAAACGTTCTGGCTCTCCTTTCCTTTCTCTCCCAGTTCTGAATGTGGACGGGCCACAGCGTAGAAATTGAGGGGTAGTAGATGCTAAGGTCAGAGGTCACTGAATTGGGGGTAGCAGGCTTTGGCTCCTTTCTGCTGCTTCTCTCTCCTGTTGAGCGGATCTTCTGCCCCTGGTCTCTTTACTTCCTCCTTCTTCAGGGTGTGTGGCCGTGAAACAGGGAGGGCAGACCTGCCCAGGAGGAGGCCCCAGAGAGTCAGGAATATGGATGATGATGGCCTTTGGGTTTGGGGGGCGAGGGGCTGGGAGGTGGCAGTGTCCTCAGGGAGAAGAGGAGGTGCAGATACCTTCTCAGTGACACCGTTCCCTGGGCAGAAAGGTGACGACCCAGAAGCTTCTCAAATAAAGTTGGTTCAAAGAGGCCAATAGGCCTAGTTCTGGAAGCACATTTGTATTTGTGGGTCCTTGTGCGTCTGTGTGTTCAGTCCCCTCTCTGGAAGGTAGTAAAAGTGCTGATCAGGTGTGTGGATTCCAGAATCCGGTCACCTAGGTCTGTCCAGGCTCCACCTCTTGTCAGCACACTGGAGGGACCTTATAAAAATCTTTTCCTCAGTTTCCACGTCCATAAAATGGGGCTGTTGAAGCCTTAAATGAGGTTTTCCTTGTAAAGCATTCAGCACATAGTAAATGCTGCATCAGTGTTAGCAATTATGAATATCTTTTAGGTGGTTTTCAAACATTTCAGGCAAAGCAATCCTCCTTTCTTTCCCTAGTGAAATCTTCTGTGGAAAGCCAATTTATAAAGAAAATGGAACGGAGTGGTAGTGGTTGAACGGGTGGGATGGGGGTGGTGGAAGGTGGACAGCAGAGGCCCCGGAGTCTTTCTTCTGGGCCCCTGAGCCTCTTTCCTGTGATCCAGGGAGCAGCTTGCAACTCTTGCACATAATCAAGTTGTGCAAATTGGTACTACCTTTTTGGATGGTACTTTGACAGTACTTATTAAAACTGAAAATTCCTCAGGATTCAGCAATCCAAGTCCTGGGAATCTGACACCTATAGAAACCATGGCTTGTACACATACAGGTATATGCACAAGGCTGTTCAAAGTAGCACTGTGATTACAAATAAAAGTTTAGAGACGCCTAAGTCTAGTAGTAAGGGAAAAAGTGAATCAATTATGAAATCGTATATAACTGTAAAATAGACTGTCTCGGAAAGAGTTTCATGACATATTAAGTATAAAAAACATCAGATGCAGAATGATATATCTGGTGTATTCCTATTTTTTAAAAGCATGTGTGTATGTATTTATACCTCTAGCTGTAGATACACACAGGTGCACGAGAACCCCATCATTCACTGGTATAGGAGCCAACTGGGAAGGGTACCCACCAAACTGTGAACCTGACATTCAGGGGATGAAGGGGAGGCTGGTATTTCTTACTTTATGGAGCTCTTCCCGGTCCCCCAGAAGACTAGTACTTTGGGTAAGTTTGCTTTGTAGTTGGTGTCTTCCTCAGAATTAAAAAGAGGTCACCTTGGAGGTAAGAAAACAGCTCCATGCTAGGTGGTGGGTTTGCCCAGCATCACACAGGTCTTTGCAGGAGGAGCTGGGCTGCAGGTGCGGGCTCTGATGCTACGAAAGCTGGCCTGCTGAACGTGGGCCCCTGGCTCCTGCTTGTTTTTCCCCTCGGCAGGCTGGCTCTGTGGGCTGCGTTCCTGATGCACTCTGCTTGCCATCTGTTGAGGAAGCAGTTGTGAAGCTGCTGGCATTGCCTCCCCACCATGCCTAATTTAACAAGCCACCCTTCTCTCAGTAGGCCTCGCCCAGGCTAAGGGATCACCTTCAATTATTCACGGGGGTCAGCCACCTGATGAAACTCCTTTGCTGGAGACAGATGGTACAGACAAGCAGATGCGTGGTAGTTGGGAGGAGAGGAGAGACTCCTCGCGTGCAACAGCAAGGAGGGGGTGGCCTCAAAAGAGAATTTCATGAAGCATCTAGGAAGGTAATTTTAAACACTGATAATCTTGAGGCCGTGGTTCAGGGGTGAACCAAGCTGAAGACAGCCGGCCTAGCACACGGCAGACGCGCTTTGCTTTCCTGTTAGTCTGAGGAGGGAGGGGTCAGTTTAGCTCACCTTTGCATTGCTCCGAGATCTGTTCAGAGCTACGCCTGCTTGTTCCTGGTGCCGGCTTACTACCCTAGGAACCATCTGGGTAGGAACCATCTGGCATCCATTGGCCAGCTCCTTCTCCAGAGTCACTGGACCTGAAGCCGAACACTGGCCCTTCCTCTGACCCATCATGTAACCTTGGACAAGCCACTTCTCCTCCCTTGGGCTGAATTTCTAACACTCCTATGATCTCTCATAGCTCTAGAACATTCAGCGAGTAATGTGCTGTACATGTCGTTTGCAGGGAGAGTGTCATGATCTGGACAAAAGGCCCTGAAGTTGAGGCACCGCGCTTTAGTGGATCTGCCAGGCGGATCCTGAGCGGCCACGTCTGTACTGAGACTGGCCTGGAATCGGGAGGAGGTGGGACACGTTTTGAGCCTGAGTTCCCCACCTGAAAGATAGAGCTAACAGTACTTGCCTTGCAGGATGATGAGGATTTGTGAAAATATGGTCAAATTCCTGGCACGTGGTGGGTGCTCATTAAATGGTATTATGCACTTAGTACTTGGCATTCTCAACCCTGCTTTTTCTCTTAGCTGGAAAATATATTCCATGGGGGGTGGGGTGGGCGTTGTCTTGCTTTATAGATGCCACTTCATAGAAAGCATTGGCCTCACTAACCTTTCCCAAAGCAACGTGTGTTCCTCCATCACTCTGATTATGGCTCCCATTGGGCAGCTACTGTGTGCAATGCACATGGCGACTCTGATCGCCTGTAATCTTCGTGAAACCCTATGAAGTAATAGGGAATATTATCCCCATTTTGTAAATAAACAAATGGACGCTCTGGGAAGGTAACTGATGTACCCAAGGTCACAGTCAGTAAAATGGTGAGGCTGGGAATGGAGCCATATCTTGCAGATCTTAGAGTCCTCGTCCTTAACCGTTACGTGTGCTTTTCAGAACAGGGGGTGCATTAGGGGATCAAGAAAAAGCTCTTGGACTGTCAGACGGGAAGTCATGCCCTTGAATCCCTTAAGGTGGTAGATTTTCTTTCTTTCTTGCTTGCTTGCTTGCTTGCTTGCTGTGTTAGGTCTTCGTTTCTGTGCGTGGGCTTTCTCCAGTTGCGGCAAGCGGGGGCCACTCTTCATCGCGGTGCGCAGGCCTCTCACTATCACGGCCTCTCTTGTTGCGGAGCACAGGCTCCAGACGCGCAGGCTCAGCAGTTGTGGCTCACGGGCCTAGTCGCTCCGCGGCATGTGGGATCTTCCCAGACCAGGGCTCGAACCCGTGTCCCCTGCATTGGCAGGCAGATTCTCAACCACTGCGCCACCAGGGAAGCCCGGTGGTAGACTTTCTAATCACAGACGTTAACGATCAGCTCCACGCAGTGCTTCTGGCTTGTCAGACCCTGCGGTGGTGGAGCCCGTGTCCCACATGGGCCAGATGATTCAGTTTTGTCTTGTTTATTTGCAAGTGACCTTGAATTCCCTAAACCCCAGAGAAATGTGTTCTTAATTTGCCCTGTTCACAATGCTGTTTTTTTCCCCCTCTAACTCAGATTTAAATAACCCTTCCTTCTGTGTTGTCATGCACTTAAAAAGCAGCATCATAAAAAATCGCAACCCTCAACTCTCTGTAATTATGGGGTACAGTGGTGAGGGAGGGGCACTGAATAGGAAATAATGGGATCTCCAGAGCATTGTAAGTTGCACTGGGTGTATTCAGTAGCAGGGTTGAAGACTTTTGCCTGCTGCTGGGACAGTTAAAAAGCAAAGCAGCCCCTGCTTCAGCCAAGATTGTTGCCTGTTGAATTTTCGCCCTTTAATTTGGGGCACCTGAGGGTCCCATTCTGGGTACCACGGACGGGGGCACTCATTGCCTCTTCTGCTGCCTGGCCGAGGCGAAACTTGGGGTTCTTGGGGAGGTTTGGTTTTGTCCCCACCATTCGAGGCGGCTGCTGTCAGTCTCAGCCTTTGATGTCTGCCAGGGTTTGGAGCAGCGGCCCGGAAGCACTCATGGGTCTCTGTGGCGTGGAAGCCACGCTCCCTTTCCCCCTCCTCTGTCTGACTGTGCGGTGGGGTACAAAGAGCTACCCCGAACAAGTAGGGATTTTTTTTTAAGGCCCTCAAACAAAGACCTAAATTTTGAGAGTGAAATTGCCACAGGGGGTTATGTGGGGAGTATACAGAATCATTCCTGGGGAGGTGGGCTGGTGGGGATGAGGGATGTAGACAGCACATTTGCCTGGCTGTCCAGGTACGTAGGCCTGTGGGAAGGGAGGAAGGGAAGGCAAAGGCAGGTGGCAGTAATTTGGACGCCCGCCTCTGAGTGAGGTTAACAGAACGCATCTATCCCGAGTGTTAAAAAAATGAGTGAGAGGGATGGGTTTCACCTGCCTGGGGTCGCTGTGCCTGGTCAGCGGCCTTAACTGGACCTGGGATTGCCACGTGTCCAGCCGGCCTCGACTCTACAGGGTTAATGTTTTCTTAGAGACCTGTTCAGGGACCAATAGATTAGATTCCGGAGTGCTTTTGATTTACATTTAAAAGCAATCAAGAGCGGGAAGGAGATTTCTGGCATTTGCGTGCTGTTTAAAAGCTGAATGGATAACAAATCCTGATGGAGCTGTTCTCTCTCGAGGTCGATGGCCTTGTTATGGAGACTGCCCTGCGTGCACCAGTGGGCGGTGTCCCTTCCAGGTCATCCAGGAAGCCAATTTTGGACCCTGGCTGCTGACTCAGTGTGGCCTGCTGGGTGGCTCCCTGCTCCTGGGAGACGGCCCTGGCAGTGACCCTGGGCCCAGCCCATGAGCAGGTGCCCCAGGTGATCCTGCCCAGACACGGCAGCAGGAGGGACAGAGGGAAGGAGCTCCGGGCAGAGCGGGACCGAGGAGGGCGCCGCGGGTAAGCGGGGGGCCGGAAGGGAGTGAGCGGCACAGTTGTGAGTTGTCTCCAAGTGGGGGAGGCCTAGTTGTTTTCTTTATCTGTGGGGCAGGGAAAGAAGTTGGAAAAGCTGAGCTTGGTTTTGGAGAAGGTGTCTGCCGGGAGCTTGGTCTCAGCAGAGCAGAAGCTTCTGGCCTTTTGAAAAGAATGCGCAGCTTAGAGGCGGAGAGGATGGGGTGTAATCAGGAGCCGATCCTCCTACTTACCCCCGCCGACCTGCCCCCGCCCAGGTCTTTTACTCCCCTGGCCTTATCCAGTGTCTCGTTGGTAG
The DNA here is from genome assembly GCF_949987535.1 of Balaenoptera acutorostrata. NCBI lineage: Eukaryota > Metazoa > Chordata > Mammalia > Artiodactyla > Balaenopteridae > Balaenoptera > Balaenoptera acutorostrata. The sequence continues at coordinate 17,487,053 of NC_080083.1, read as the reverse complement.
AAAAACAGTCTATATGTGTCTGTGTATCTAACTCAGGAGGCCAGGGAGCCCCTCACACAGAGTGGGTGAGGTGCAGCAGTCAGCCTGGACCAGGAGTTCGAGGATGTGGGGCCTTGTGTCTACCTGGATGATGACTTAGGCCTGGTTCCTTGGTCTCCCTGGGACACAGCCCCCTTCTCTGCCCTCAAGGGTAGAGATGGGCAATGAGAGGGCGGCTTGGTGATTCTTTCTTTCTTTTTTTTTTTTATTAATAAATGTATTTAATGTTTGGCTGCGTTGGGTCTTCGTTGCTGCGCACGGGCTTTCTCTAGTTGCGGCGAGCAGGGGCTACTCTTCGTTGCGGCGCGTGGGCTTCTCATCGCGGTGGCTTCTCTTGTTGCGGAGCACGGGCTCTAGGTGCGCGGGCTTCAGTAGTTGTGGCTTACGGGCTCTAGAGCACAGGCTCACTAGTTGTGGCGCACGGGCTTAGTTGCTCCGCAGCATGTGGGATCTTTAGGGACCAGGGCTCGAACCCGTGTCCCCTGCATTGGCAGGCGGATTCTTAACCACTGCGCCACCAGGGAAGTCCCTTGGTGATTATTTCTAACGACTCTTCTAGCTCTGAAATCCTATGAACAATGCTGTCCAGTAAGACTGCCTCCACCAGGGAACACATGACTGCCAAGTGGGTATTTTAATCAGTGTGACTTCAGAATAACAGGGCCAGTTCTCACAGAGCGTTCATTGCTTCGTCGATCATGCGATCCCCGTGGAACCTGAGTTGATGGCAGGGCTGCAGTCGGTTCGGTTTTCTTGGAGCTGTCTGACACCGATCAGGCACAGACATTCTCTTCAAAGCCTAGAATCATCTTATTTATTTATTTATTTATTTTTTATACTTTTTTTGGCCGCACCGCACGGCATGTGGGATCTTAGTTCCCCTACCAGGGATTGAATCGGCACCCCTTGCATTGGAAACGTGGAGTCTTAACCACTGGACCGCCAGGGAAGTCCCTAGAATCATCTTATTTTTTCAGGTGGGCTCATATTCGCCCGTTATGGTTGGTGAAATTTTGTTTCCCTGTGTTGCCCCTGGAAGCCCAGAGGGAAGAGTTTGGAAAAATGTGTCCTTTTTGGAATGGGATACCGTTGCCTGTAAGGCTAACTTATGGCTGGGTCTTATGTGGGCAGATAGTAAATGTTTCTGGAACCTTCTGGGCTCTGCCCACTGTCCTGTGAGGAGCCCCAAGCTCTGGCTTACGGGGACCTCATGGACCAGTGGTCAGGCTTTGCATTTTGCTCTCAGGGTGGGCCTGTCTCTCCTTTAGGAACTGTAGCATGAACAAGTCTTATCCTGAGCAAGAGACTGAGGCCCAAGGGTGGTGTTTTAGGTTTGTCCAAGGGGATGCCTCATCTCTAACCACCCAGATATGACTGGAAAGAGACAGCCATGATGCTTTTGTTTGTCTCCAATTCTGTTTAATAAGATGTGGGGGGGGAGAAGGATACATATAAGAGATACTTCTGGTTAATGAAACCCCAATTTCTCCCCAAATAAGAAAACCTGATGCCTTCTTTCTCTGTTTTGTCGAGGCTTGTGGCTGATACTGCTGGATTTAAATCTGTCACAGCCAGATTTCCTGGTCCTCCTTCCTTGTTCCCCTGGATGGAGGGGAGGGCCCCAGCATGGTTTGGGTGCTGCCCAGCTGGGCCTCTGGCTGACAGGGCCCGAGAGCAGGAATTCAGGTGGAGACCTTGTGGGTGCCATGGTAACCAGCACGCGAGGCTTGGGGGACCTGAGATTAATGATTAAGCCCTTCATGCTATTTCAGATGAGTCAGTGGCCCTCAGCATTCCCAACCCCCAGCCAAACTTGGGTACCTTTTACTTTTGATAGCCTTTCCCACTGAGTGAAGATGAAAAATGTCTTAGAGGAATACTGAGGGGCTAGCAGGGTGGAGGTCGGGAGCGTGGCTGGCAATGGGGCTGGTGAGTGTGCTGGTAGCCACAGGCACGCCGGGTCATCTTCTAAAGGTTGAGAACGCTGGATGCGGCCACCCAGGCCTGCCCTGAATTTCAGCTTCTGTTCAGAAAGTTTTAAAAGCCCAGGTGTGTTTTCATTTTTCTGTAAGCAGGAAGCATCAGATGCTGACTGATCTGGTATTTTCTAGGGGGGGGCAGTAATTTTTTTAAAAGTGAATAGATTTAATAAAAGAAAATCAAATAAATAATAGCACTGGTGGTATATGCCAAAAGTGAACAACATTTGAGAAACCCTGCTTGACTATAGCAGCATTTATGCCAGGAGGAAACTCAGTGACCAAGAGGGAAGTACACCTTTCTGGAAAGTCAGGCACAATCAACGCATGCATACACACAAGACTGTCAGGGTGGCAGTTTCTTTCAGGGATGGGCAGACAAGTTTGTACAGGTTTTGCTGCAAGAAAAGGGGAGTGTGTGTGTGTATGTGTATGTGCTGTTTTCCCCTTCATCAGTGGTATTACTTTGCCCTCAAAGATGCCTCCTGACCGGCAGGCTCTACTTACACGCAGCTTGGTGTGACAGTTCTGTCTGGGTGATTTTTAACCACAGGGAAGCAGCCCGGGAGTTTCCAAGGAAAAAGCCCAGTTGGCCAAACCCCATTTTTAAACTGTGTCTGATGTCCAGTTTTCCAGACAGTCTGGTGGTTCTCAAATTTTAGTCATTACCAGTGTCACTTGGAGACCTTGGTGGGAGACAAAGGCTCTGGACCTGCCCTACCCACCCAGCGGGGTCTCTGTGTGCCCCAAGTAATCCCAATACACACTAGTGTCTGAGCTCGTGGTCCGGTCACAGGCTGCGGGTCCCAGCTCTGGCTGCCTGTGAGAGTCACCTGGAGAGCTCTTGAAGATTTGAGGCCTGGACCCCACCCCAGAGAAGCCCAACCAGAATCTGTGGGGCTGGGGCCTGGCATTAGGATTTTTTAAATGCTTCCCAGGTGCTTCTGCTGTGTGGACCGGTGGAGTCCCACTGGCCTCAGTAGAGACTTTGGGGGCAACTTTTTTGTTGTTTTTTGTAATTAATTAATTTATTTTTGGCTGCGTTGGGTCTTCATTGCGGTGCGCGGGCTTCTCACTGCAGTGGCTTCTCTTGCTGCGGAGCACGGGCTCTAGGCACGTGGGCTTCCACAGTTGTGGTACGTGGGCTTCAGCAGCTGTGGCTCACGGGCTTAGTTGCTCCGCGGCATGTGGGATCTTCCTGGACCAGGGCTCGAACCCGTGTCCCCTGCATTGGCAGGCGGATTCTTAACCACTGCTCCACCAGGGAAGTCCTGGGGGCCACTTTTAAACCATACCTGGGAATGCTCATGATGAGGAAGCAAAGGGCTGCATGAAGCCTTTACAGAAATTAGTGTGTCTGCAGAGAAAACCCACAGGTCTGAGTTCAGGTTTTGGAGGACTTCTGCGAAAAAATGGAGATAGGAGGCCAGTAACCCAGGGTGAGAGGGAACGCACATCAACCTGTTAGAACTGGGTCAGGGGGGCTAACAGCTTCAAAAAATGGGACAGGCATCGAAAGGGCTCTTGAGGATTTGTTCAGAGCGAGAAGAGCAAGGGCACGGTAAGCTGCAGCTCGGCCAAGGCAATGCAGCGGGGAGCCCCGGGGGTGGAGGGGAGCAGGGCGCCGGCTCACGTGGCCTCTCTGTTCTGTTAGGTCCCTGGGCAGCAAGGGTGCCCCAACCAGGAGTAAGAGAACTGAGGCAGAGATTGGAGTGGAGATGGCCAGAGAGCACCGGCTGCTTTCTTTTTTTTTCTTTTGGCCACACCTTGCGGCCCGCGGGATCTTAATTCCTGGACCAGGGATTGAACTGTGAACCCGTGCCCCCTGCAGTGGAAGCCCAGGGTCCCAGCCGCTGGACAGCCAGGGAAGACACCCCTCTTTTTTTTTTTTCCCAGCTGCTTTCAATGAGGCTACCCCGTCTCATCCTGGGCACTTGGGGACCTGGTCATCCATCATTGTTGGTCAATTTAAGGAGCTTTAAAGGGAGAGCCAGGCTCCTAAAGACTGGGCTGGGGGTTGGGGAGATTGTCCCTGCTTTTAAGAAGTTAGGAAAAAGTGAATTCTAGAAACCATAGTCTGGTGAGCTTGGGCTCCATTTCCAAGAAACTTTCCAAAAGCATGACTAAGCAGCTGTTTTGTGAGCACGTATAGAGCCCAGTCTGGGTCAAGGTGATAGACACTTTTTTTTTGTCAGAACAAGACATGCCAGGCTGGCCTTTCCTGTTCTGGTAGGTAGCCGACTGCCAGGTCGGGGAGCGCCTGAGGCCTCTCGACAAAGCATTTGGCCAAGCACTGGTGATACCTTCTTCATGGGCTGCCGGCGTCTAATGCATCAGTGAAAATCCTCGTGGAGATATGCGGAAATAGGAACTGGAGGGGATACAGCTGTATGTATGGCTTCAGAGTCAGTTCATCAGCCACCGCTCAAAGCAGAGGGGGCCCCTGAAATTCGATGTAGAAGGGGTCTGGTGAGGCTTTCTCCTTGGAAGGGGGGGCAAGGGGGATTTGAGAGTGTGACAAGCATCCAGTTCATTTAAGTTACCTGTTATTTGAGGGTAGTCTGGGAGGGTTGGTGGAGATGGAAGAGGCTGAAGTCATCTGTCGTGTCTGTACCTCCTCTGCCCTCATCTTGCTGGTGGATCTGGGTCAGTCTGGAGGAAGGCACGTTCTGCATCTTTGCAGCACTTGAATAAAGGCATGATTCCTAAAGGCCCCAGGCGGGGAGCAATGAGCCAGCATGGGTGACCATCCAGCTTATAAGGAGTACAGTGGGCCATCCATAGATGTGGGTTCCATGTCCATGGATTCAACCAACCACAGATGGTGTCCTGTGTTTTCCATCCCCGGTTGGTTGAATCCATAGATGCGGAAGCTGCGGATTCGGAGGGCTGAGTCTGGTACTTGAGCGTCCATGGATTTTGGTACCCACAGTGGGTTCTGGAGCCAATCCCCCGTGGATACTGAGGGACGACTGTATAGGGTCAGTAGGCTGACCTGCCTGAAGGAGGTTTCCTGTAGTGCTGTGGGTGTAAAGCTTTGCACTGTGTCAGAAGGCTCCTAGAAATGGTACCCTTGAAGCCTGCCCTTTAGCATGAGAGTCAGAAGTGGCCCTGGTGATCTTGGAGATGATGAAAGTTGAGGCTGGAGAGGTTAAGTGACATTCCCAAGGCCACCCAGCCAGTAAGTGACAGCTGTGCAAGTGCACATGGAACAGTCTAGGTTTGACAGTGTGAACAAGACGGATTTCAGTTGCCGTTGTGCTCCAGAGGCGAGGAGTGCCTGCCTGCCAGCAAAGCAAAGGTGGGGGGGGCTTGGGCCACGCCAATCAAGGTTTGATGTTCAGACATCATCGAAGCTCCATCCACCTCGACCAGCTAGGCCTCATCTGACATTCATGTTCTATTTTGGGTACCACACTTTAATTTATTTGGTTCCAAGTTAGAAATTGTTTTTAAAAGAATATTGTAAAGTTATAGTAGTAACATTGTAACAACTGAAAAGTTAGGAAAAATTGGGAGCTACATTTTGGAAGGATGTTGACAGACTGGATGATTAGGGTTATGGAGGTATGAGAAACGGGAAGAAAAGGCCTAGATTGTCCTTCTGCAAGGAGGAGGGGAAAGGGGGCTGCTGGGTCGTGGTTCTGACCCTGCCAGGTCTTGGCACCAGCCTCTTCACGTGGCTTGACTCTGAATCCCTGACACGACCTTACTGAGAGATCACACTTAATGAACCTCCAGGATGCAGAATTCAAACCAGAGGGTATACATGTTATGTAATAATAGTCGCTGACATTTTTTTGAGTCCTTCCTATGTGCCAGGCATTGTGCTAAGATTACAACTTGTGTGAGCTCCAAGATGCAGAATTCAGACCAAAGGCTGTGCAAGTCTGTAATAATCATTGCTGATGTTTGCAGAGCCATTCCTATTATGCTAAGCAACTCTTGTACATTATCTCATTTAATCCTCATCGCAGCCCCACAAGGCAGCATTTAGGTTTGTTCTGGTTGCTTTGGAGGCAGGGCATTGACCAAGGCTATAAAGTACATCACCATCATCATTGGGAATTATTGTAATTTTCATGCAGTGATCACTGAGCACTCTCTATGTGCCAGGCACTGCAAAACACTTTGCATCATTGTCATTAATCCGCATAATAACTCTATGGAGATTAGGGGATTATTATCCCCATCTCAAAGTGGAGGAACTGAGTATCAGGTTGGCCCCTATGGCATTTCCATGCTAATTTCATGCAGATTACTAAAAGGTGTCCCTCAAGTGGACCAGGCCAGGGCGCCTGGTTTGGTGAGGATACGTGGGCTGGTTTCCTCCCACCAGCCTGCCTCCTGGTCTGGTGCCTTTAGTGCAGGGCTCAGACTGCACAGCTGTAGGCAAGGGCCCTGAGGATGGCCAAGGCTGAGGAGCTGGTTAAAGCCACATAGGAGGAAATGGCAGAGCTGGAATCCCAGGCCAGGTCTGCTGATTCTGGAGCTCATGCCCTTAACCAGTGCCGAGGAGAGAGACCCTTGTGCTCATCAGAGACTTCCAGTGTGGATGGGACCATCCTTGGACTGGTCCTTGGAAGTGATCCCAAGAGACAGGTGGCCATCTGTCAGGATGGAGGATGGCGGCCTCAGTGACTACGAAGGGCCCCTCTGCCAATTCTGAGAGCCTGTGATCCAAGTAGGGCATTCGTGTAAGCTTAACGTCTTCAAATCTGCCATTTCTCCTCCATGTTCCCTTCTTTTCCTTTTGCTTAAAATCAACTCCACCCTCTCCTCCCCTCCCCCCACCACCACCCTCCAGCCTGGGGTGAAAAGGCTACCTGACTCTCGTGGGGGCCGGGTTGGGGATGCTGGCGGGGGTGGGGGTGGGGGGCGGAGGGGGTGTGGCTCGAGCTGTGTGCAGCCTCACAGTTGGTCAGTGTAGCCCGCAGGTGACCGCGTCGCTGGCCGTAGCCCTTCTCCAGGAAGACCCTCATTTATCATCTCTCAGTGCTTGCCCACACTTGAGCGTCAGCACATTCTACCTACACCATCTGGCATAATCATGACACAGATGTTGTTTGACTTTAGGCATTGGGGGCTGGAGTGCAAATGGCAGGAATTCTGCAGCAGCCTCCCAGCCTAGTCTTGGACTCCTGCCACCGGGGAGGCAGGAATGACCTTGGGCCGAGCGACTGAGTGACTCCCTGCTTTCTTGGGAAGAAATCTATGCCTGGCTGTTCCCGTGTCTTCTCTTGGGCTGTGACGCTAGCAGCAGCGCTGGTGGTGATGGTCACACAGTGAGTCTCTTCCACTCATAGGCAACATCGCTGCCGGCTGACCCTTCCCATGTGCCAGGCCCCGTGCTGAGGGCTTTACGAGCACTTGCTGGTTTAATCCTCACAATGACCCTTTGAGGTGAGTACAATGATTATTCCTAGCAAACAAGAAACCTGTCTCTTAAGTTAGTTCCGATTAGTATATCTTATGGGAAGAGGATGTTATTTTCTCTTGAAGAGAGAGTATGCTTCTTGTAAGTCTGAAGCAGAGGTTTTCAACTGGGGGCCACTTGCTTTCTAGGGGACATTTGGCAATATCTGGAGACATTGTTGGTTGTCGGTTTGGGTAAGGGTTTGGTATTGGCATCTCACGGGTAGAGGCCAGGAATGTTGCTAAGCATCCTATAATGCACAGGACAGTCCCCACCACAAAGAATTATTCATCTCCAGTGTCATTAGTGGGAGGTTAAGAAATTCGGATCTAAAGAGAATAAGAGGGACTTCCCTGGCGGTCTAGTGGTTAAGACTCCACGCTTCCACTGCAGGGGGTGCGGGTTCCATCCCTGGTTGGGGAACTAAGATCCCACACGCCATGTGGTGCGGCCAAAAAAAAAAAGAAAAAAGAGAATAAGAAACAGTTTTCATTCTTTCACCCAGTTTGAGATCATTAACTCCTGCTCAAACCCCAAACCCTGCTTGTGGTCATTGGTGCAGTTCACCGCCTTTTTCTGGTTTTCCCACTGATCACGTGGGAGGGTTGCACTTTCCTACCTTCTCTTAGGTGGAGATGTGACTTGCGTTGGCCAAAGAACTGTCAGCAGGAAATACGACGGTACTTTGATGTTGAAACCTTCAAGAGCTCAGGTGCCGTTTGCCACATTTCTTCCCCCTTACGATGGCAACCGTCAATGCTCCCAGCTTGTAGAGACTCCATCAGCCTGTGTCCTGGAGTCAGGAGGCCCTGGGGAGAGCTCCTGGTCGACTCACATGGACGTGCAGGATGAATGAGAAATGATCTTTGTTATTTAAACCACTGAGATTTGGGGGTTGTTTTATTACCGTGGCATAGCCTATCTGATCCTGACTGATGTATTCTAAATAGAACAAAAATAAGGAGAGGTTAGGATTTGAATCGGGCAGGTGGTATGTGTTTTTGTTTCTATCTGGATACTGGTGCTGGCTGCTCAAGCATCAGGTGTTTATGGATTGCTTACTCTAGTGAAGATACTGTGTTCAGCCCTGTGGGAGATTTAGAGATGCTGGCAGGTTGATTGCTTCATAGAAGGAATGGGAGGGAGTTTAGAAGATCTGTCTGGCCCATCTAGACCTCTTTGATGTCTAAAGAGGTTAAGTGACTTACCCAATCATCTGAGTCTCCTACTGGGATCCAGAAACCCTACCCAGACTGTGGCTCTGTGAAGCTGTGCTCACCCAACTCAGTGAGTGGTTTCCAATCAGTTACTGGTCTCTGAATGCTTGGAGGACAAAGTCCATCTATACTTGCCTAGGGCCTCGTGAAACATCTAGCACAGTGATGTTTTTGAGTGAGTTGGGTTGGGTGGGGGGGGGTGGATAGGGTAGGAAGTGAGCAGTGCCATGATGGGGCACAACTTGGAGGGCTCTGAGAGCTCCGGGGGAAGAGATGACCTGAAGTGGCCGGCGGGGACACAGAGCCTGCTTTCTGGGGCGGGTACCAAGTAGGATGGGGCCTGAGTAGAGAGGAGGGAAGAGCTGGGCGTTTCTTACTTTTCTCTGGGTTTCAGATATGCAAGAAGCACCCCAATCCTGGGGTCACCATGAAGAAGGAATACTTTAGGGTGGGGTGTCCTCCTTTAGCTGGTCCCGGAGAAGGCTTCTGGTCTCCCCGGCATTGCCTGGGCAGCTATCGCCTTACCTGCGCAGCACGTGCCCGGGGAGGGGGTGTCACCTCCAGGAATTGCTCTGAAGGCTCACGAGTTGTGCTCGTCTCCCTCAGAGGCTTGGGGAATGATCATTTAGTGCCAGGAGCCGGCTTATCCTGGCGCAGAGCCAGAGCCCTTCCCAGCAGCTCAAAACAAAGTCAGCTGGACTCCCGCTCCCAGACACCTCAGCGTTCCCGTCCACAAAAGGGGCATCGTCGGGAGAGCTCACCCGATCTGCCTTTTGCGGAGGTTGTCGTATTGGAGGGTTCTGCCCCGTCAAGCCAGTGAAATGCCCTTACGGTGAGAAAGGGGGGAATGACAGATTAGTCTCTTGCCACTCAATTCAGATCTGCCAGGCACTCGAGCCTGGAGGGGGATGGGACAGGAGCCTTGGGACAGCTCTGACAGCCCCTGCGGGCTGCGCTGACACTTGTCGGTGGGAGTGGTTGCTCTGGGTGCTGGCCGGAGGGGTCTGTCCTGCCTGCGGCAGACCTAGCCTCTCCACTCTGGGTGCTCCCGGCCACACAGGTCGATCCTAACTCGTGTGGCTTCCACAGCGCGGCCCCCTTGCCTGGCAAGACTGCCTTTCCCGCAGTGCCTGCAGGCGCACGGGTGTGTTTCCTGTAAGTCCGTCCCCTCCCCCTTCCACTGCCCTCATTAATCCGGGAGGGATTGGATCTTAATCTGCGAAGGTGCCAGCAGTCTCCACCTCAGCTGTGTGATTCACGCAGATTCAGGCAGCCAGGGGGTTATTATTATTGTTATAAGAGAGTCAATACAGCATAGAGGCTGAGAGTCCTGCTTGGAGCCAGACTGCCTGGGCTTGAATCCCAGCCTCGCCACTCCCTAGCTGTGCCGTCTTGAGCAAGTTATTCATTTCCCTGAGACTCAGTTGCCTTATCAGTATAACTGGGTGATCACTGCACCTAGCTCAGCTGGGTTGTTGCGGGTTTTGGATGAGCAAGTCTGTTTAGTATATGTGCAAAATGCTCCCAACAGGGCCAGGACACCATAAACGTGCTAGCTGTCGATATTTTTGTGCCAGGTATTGGTGTCACCAAGGGGTTGCCGTCAACCATGCCTCCGCCCAGTTCTTTGATGTAAACAATTGTGTTTACAGTCTTACTGGAAGCACCATGCAAATGTAGTTCAAGCCTCAGCCCCACCTACCACGGGGGTGTGGGACTCCAGACCTGGGGGTGACCAGGACAGCCACCTGCATGGTTTTCTTGGTACTTCTCTCATTTTTTTCCTCTTTCCCAGAAGGTAGCTGCCTTTAAAAGAAAAAATGCTGCATTGCACAAACAGCATAATAATGTTAAAACAAATAATTGCCTTACTGCCCCTGACCTAACTTGAACTGTTTTCATATCTCCAAGTCTCCTCCTGTCCTTGTCTGTAGCAGATATGCATCTAGTAATAGTTAATGGACTTAAAGAGCAGAGACACTTTTTGATGATGTTACACCCCGCACCCCCCAAAATAAAACACACCGGGAGGCAGTAGAATAGTAATACATTTGGGGCCTGGGGTCTGGTGGGCTTTGGCTAGCGTGGCCTTGGCCCTTGCTGGCTGGGCCATCTCGGGCAAGTTAATTTGACTCTGGGGAGCCGTGCTCTCTCTGTCCTGTAGCAGGAGAGTAATGCTAACCCAATGGACTTTGCCACAGTCATGGAAAGAAGCGGTATAGGTAAAAGTTCTAGCTTTGTGTGGTGGTTTAACAAAGCATCTTTTTTGTTAGAAAAGCTGTGCATGTTTAGAGTTTTAATGGCTGCCTGACGTTTGGTCATCTAGTTAGAGCCGGATTTGTCCCCTCTGGAGGCAGCAATGTTGGGGGCTGGCAGCTGGGAGACCCTGGAGTCAGACCTCCCCCTTTGTAGTCGGTAACTTGGTGTTTGTTCAGCTAAGACGCGGCCCAGAGCCCTGCCGAGGGTCAGCCTTTATCAGCTGTCTCCCCTCCATGTCCCCCAACCTCTAGGCTGGATCTTTCTCTTCTGTGGGTCTGGGTGTTGGTTCAGCTCCCTGGGGGATGGTGTTTTGGGTTCTGCAGGTGTCATGGAAACCCCCAAGCCCGAGGAAGAAGGAGGGGAAAACTTTTTCATAGGCAGACAAACAGGTATTTCCTGTCAGCCCCCAGCTGTCTGAGAAATCAGCCCCCTTGGTAATTCAGAAAAAGGAGCCCCACCCAGGCCACTCCCCAGCCCTGAGGGCCTGCAACTCCCAGGATTTAATGAAGGAGGACAGCTTCACTGTCCAGTAGAACTTTCTGCGGTAATGGAAACGTTCACTCTGCTCTTTCCAATATGGCAGCCGTTAGCCACACATGACTGTTGAGCCCTAAAAATGGCCTTAGTCCAAATTGGCATGTGTTCTAACTAAAAATACGTGGCAGACTTAGAAGACAGCACAAACAAAAGATCTGACAGCAGCTCATTCATTTTTATTATTGATTTTGTGTGTTTTATATTTTATGTGTTGAAGTGATGTGTTGGGTATGTTTGGTTCAATAAAATACTGTATCGTTAAAATTGATGCCATCTTTCTCTTTTTTCACGTGGCTACTAGAAAGTATAAAATTCTGTAGGGACTCGCGTTGTACTTTGGTTGGACAGTACTGTTCTAGAGTGTAGACTGGCAGCTGCCGTCCTGCCTGACGAAAGGCTGACTTGGCTTAGAGAGGGCAGAAGTGAAACCCACCTGGGCACCCACCTAGGCACCCACCTAGTCCCCCATGTGCCCAGTGCCTCCTGCTCCTGGACCTGCCAGGTGGGTGAGAAGGAGCAAGTGCCCTGGGGCAGAGAGTCCACTGTGGCAGCCACCCTGGTAACACCTCTGGGGTCTTGGCGCAGGAAGTCAGGTCACTGAGGGAACTTCTCAGTGGGGCTGAGTGGCTGGCTTAGGGTGGACCTTGGGAGGTGTGGACATGGGCTCCAGGGTGTCATACTGGACATGACGTCATGAGCCCTGGTTGGAATCCTGGTTCTGGGCAGTGAGAATAATGGCTACCATTGACTGGTTGCCTGTGATGTGGCAAGCCCTGTGCTGGGCACTCTGCCATCCCACTGAATCCTCAGTGGTGGCCCATTTTGCAGATGAGGATCACTGAGGACCTAAGTAGTAACACTGGGCCAGAGTCCTGCTGTTTGCTAAGTGCCAGAGCTTATAGTGACTCAGTGTCTTGCTCTTTGCCCCACACCACTGCTCTCTGGACTTGGTCCCTCTGTTTCCTCTGACCCTCAGTTTCATGACGAAGACAAAGGGGCAGATGCTTCCTCACAGGAGGTGCAGGAAGGGCAGGGGTAGACCTTCAATTCAGGGTGCCCATCCTGGGAGAGGACATGTGTGCTTGTGTCCACTGGGCCCTTCTTTCCTGTGTTAACTGAGTTTGGGCCTGAACTTTGAACAGACCCATCAGACAACCCAGGTTCCCAGAGGCTGGGCAGCCAGACCTGAGGCCCCAACACATCTTCTGCAGAGCGAAGGGGGAAGGCCCAGGTTTCTGTGTTCCAGGCCCTTGGGTACAGCCCTGCTTCCTAGTCAAGTACCTTTTAAACACTGAATAAATATTGGCTTAAGAGGCCAGAGCCCTCTATTAGGTGTGTGTTGGGGAGAAGGGGCAAACCCCAGCCTTGGCCTCCACCCCCCTGGTCCAGGGGCCGGGAGTAGGGGTCATCATATAATCTGAGCTTGGGGGCCTGAGGAGGCCAGCACCTCCCCCATCTTCCTCCTGGCAGCCAGGGAATTGGGCAGTCTGTCTCCACAAAAGTCCACCTGGGCCACTTCCTCACTGCCTGCTCCACCCTGACCAGAGATAACCTTTGTGGTTTTTCCTCTTTCCATGGACTTGCTGTCCTTCCTTCTGAGGGCCGTGAGTCGTGGCAGAACCAACAGTCTGGGAAGACCACCCCTGAGTAGCCTGTGAAGGTGGCAGAGGCTGCCCTCCTTGATCTCAGTGACCTTGTACAAGTCACTTCACCTCCCTGAGCCTCACTTTCCTCATCTGTAAAATGGGAATGTTGGTGGTGATGAAACACACCCCAGAGAGTTGTAAGGATTAAGTGAGAACATGTAAGAGGGCATGGTGAAGAATGAGAGAACCATGTGAGGGGTCATTTTGTATAGTTTTATGGACACCTGCCAGACAAAATGGAACTGGAAAGAAAGAACATGGGAGCCTAGAGTAAATCTGAGCCCTAACACTGAACAGCTGAGTGGCCTTAGCTTAACATGACCTCCCCTCAGGCCTCAGTGTTCTGGTCTGTAATATGGGGTTGTTGAAGAAGGTTTGAATGTGACTCTGTGTGCCTGGCGTGTGCACGGTGGATGCTCAGTAGCCTCTCCATTCTCCCTGATGCTTGGGCAGTGCTGTGATCTGCTTAGCTGAAGGCTGTCAAGAGAATGCTTGCTTAGCTTCTTTTTAAAGTGTACAAATACTGTTCTCTGCCTGGCTCATTTCTTTGCAGCAGATGAGTTTTAATCCTTTGAGCATCCCGCAGTGCCTCCCCGGCACACTCCTGGACCAGTGTTATCTCTGTATTGACAGCTGTTCTGTCCCAGTAACAACATGGCATCTTAATAAATGACGGAGCGCCTTCACGTCCCTGATCTTCACAGCTGTCCTGACAGTGGGCAGGACTGCCATTGTCCCATCTTAGAAGACAGGGTCTCAGAAGGTGGGGGTGATCATACCTGTGTACACACAGCCCTTGGAAAAATAATCTAGAAGCTCTTAAAAGAAACCAAAAACCTTGCCATCAGCTTCTTTGCTGTTGGTTTCTTTCTTAGAAAAAGAGTGAGAAAGGAGGGATAGAGATTTTAGTACATCTTGCCGGTTCAGAATGGTTGGCTGTGAAGAGGTGGGCAAGAAGCATGATGCGGGGACGGCTGGCTGGGGCTGGAAACTTGTCATCAATAGACCACCTTTAGGGCAGATACTTTAGGGTAGGTACTATTGAGGGTAGATGCCATCATGACGACTCAGCCCCAGGAAGGGTCTCTGCTTTTATTTCCCTCCCAGTCTGAGTGCTTTGAGGACTCTGGGGTGCTGGCAGGTAAGCACGTGGGAGTGGCTTTGCTGCGGGAAGGGGGTGGGGTGGGGAGTGGGGGGCAGTGGAGGGTGTGTGGGGGACCGCAGGCTGCCTGTACTCTGCTGGGAAGAAGCTTAACGCCCATCAATGGGTGGAGGTGTCAGGACGCACTTGGAGACTAGAACTCAGGAAGGAAAGTCAACAGCCTGCCCCCTGGAGCTCTCAGAGTCCACTCATCAGGCGCCTGTGGAGAGCTGGGCAAAGTCTCCGGCAGGACCCCACGGCGGGGTGGGGAGTAGTCCCTAGGCCAGCAGGGCTTGGCTGTGGCTCGGTTGAGGTATCTCAGTAGAGACAATGTATGATTTAAAGATGGCTTGGTCATCCATGGAAGCTTAAGAAAGGGGAGGAGTCCTGAGTCAACCTTGGCAGTGCCCAACAAAGTTGCCCAGGGGAGAGGGCACCCCGGCCTTTAGACTTCTGTGCATTCCATCGCTGTGCTGCTTAGCTGCAAGCATCCTTCCCCCCCACCCTTTTTTTCCCCTCGATGCCGCTAAATATGGCAGTTCTCAAACTAGGTGCTAGGTAAGGACAATTCACCTAGGAGACATTTGCTTAAGTGTGTAAGCCTGCTCACCCAAGGGGAGAATACACTGATTTATGCAGACTTTCTAGGATAGTAGAACCAGAGGTGGCAATTTCTTACTATAAAACAATAAAGTGGCTTTATGCAGGGTATAACAATCTTGTGTGTATTCAGTTAGCTTGGGCCCCCTCTCAGGGCTGGGAGTGAGCCAGACCCTGGACCCCAGTCTCCTTGTTGAGGTGCTGACCACGGACTGGGCTGTAGCCTTTGCTCTGATGACCCAGCCACATGTCCATCTCCTCCTCCTGTAGTGACTTTTCTAGTACTTCCTTGTTTAGATAGCCATTGCTAATCTGTGGGTAAATGTGTGTCCCAAACTGTTTCCTTCCTCCAAGGAGCTTACAGTTCTGGTTTGGGGAGATAGAGATGAATATGCTGGAGACATCCAGGGAAGGATGAAATGCTGTATCTTTGTCACAGCACTGATAGGGGCACCCCTCCGTCTCTGAAGAGAAGACTGGGTTTGTTATCTAGACATCATTCCTTTTCACTTTTTAAACTGTTTCTATTGCACAGTATAACAGAGACTTAGAAAAGTACACAAAACATAAATGCACAGCTCGATGAATTATCACGAGGTGAACACCCTGGTAACCACTGTCCAAATCAAGAAAGGAAACCCTGCCAGTGTCCTAGAAGTCTCCTGACCCTAACCCCTTCCTTTACTACCAACTGTCACACTGGCCTGACTTTTTTTTTTTTTCCAAAACAAACAACATTTTATTGAAGTATAGTTGATTTACAATGTTACATTAATTTTTACTGTACAGCAAAGTGATCCAGTTATACATATATATTCTTTTTCAGTTTCTTTTCCATTATAGATTATTACAAGATATTGAGTAGAGTTCCCTGTGCTATACAGTACGTCCTTGTTGTTAATCTATTTTATATATAGTAGTGTGTAACTGTTAATCCCAAACTCCTAATTTATCCCCCCATTTAGGTTGCTTCTGTGTCTTGCCAACTGTAAATAGTGCTGCTATGAACATAGGGCTGCATGTATATTTTCTTTTTTTTTTTTGTTAAAAATTTATTTATTTGGCTGTGTTGGGTCTTAGTTTCAGCACGCAGGATCTTCTTTGTGGCACGCGGGCTCTTTGTTGTGGCACACGGGCTTCTTTCCAGTTGTGGTGCGGAGGCTCCAGAGTGCGGGCTCAGTAGTTGCGGCGCACGGGCTTAGTTGCCCTGCGGCATGTGGGATCTTACTTCCCCGACTAGGGATAGAACCCGTGTCCCCTACATTGGAAGGCAGATTCTTAACCACTGGACCACCAGGGAAATCCCCTGCATGTATATTTTCGAATTAGAGTTTTCTTCTTTTCTGGATATATGCCCAGGAGTGGATTGCTGGATCATATGGTAGCTCTATTTTTAGTTTTTTAAGGAACCTCCATACTGTTTTCCATAGTGGCTGCATCAGTTTACTCTCCCACCAACAGTGTAGGGGGGTTCCCTTTTCTCCACACCCTCTCCAGCATTTGTTATTTGTAGACTTTCAGATGATGGCCATTCTGACTGGTGTGAGGTGGTACCTCATTGTAGTTTTGATTTGCATTTCTCTAATAATTAGCGATGTTGAGTATCTTTTCATGTGCCTGTTGGGCCTGACTTTTATAGTAGTCACTTTCTTGCTTCTTAACATAATGACCTGAGCACTAAAACATACCGCTAAGCACTGTGATTTAGTTTTGCCTGTTTTTTGAACTTTCAATAAGGAGAATCGTTATGCAGTCTTTGGTTCCTGGCTTCTTTTGCACAGCACTATGTTTGTGAAATTCATGCATTTTTGCATGCAGCTGTCATTTATTCATGTCCATTGCTATGTATCACTCCACTGAATGATTTGCACAATTTTTGTATCCATTTTATTGATGCACATTTGACTTGTTTACCGTTTGGGAATGTCACCCAAAAATGCTTCTGTGGTCACGTGTGGTTGGACGTGTCTCTTGGTAAGCCTGCGTGTGTGCGCGTCTGCATGCTTTCTGGCGGTGGAATCACAGCATCTCGTTCTGTCCGCACTTCGGCCTTGTCAGTGTATGGGGAGGGTTGGCTGAGCTCAGCAGTAGGGAAGCTTTGTTCACTGTCCTGCCTCTGTGCCCCTTGGATTGCCTCTGGGCTTCTACTGGGGCCACGTCACCTTTCCAGGCGTTGTGGGATCAGAGCACTAAAGCTCGTGTGTGCTGCACATGGGTAACTCCACCGGTGGCCTGTGCGAGTGGCGTGTAGCAGCCTGGTCTGGGGGGCGTGCAGGCAGTGTGTGGGCACAGCCTGTCCATCACAGTCCTCCAGGTGGACCTGAATGCCCAGCCCTGTAAGCTTTGGTGTCTGCAGGCCACGCTTCCTCCGGAGTGGCTTGGGCGCCCTTCCAGCGTATTGAGTGGAGAACAGTCAGGGAGGCTGAGGCCTCAGCCGAGTCTCCTGGCTGCTGCTTGCAGTGCAGCTAAGCTCTTAATGTTTTTTCATAATCAAAGCAGAAAGGTCCCATTGTGGCACTAACCCCTTTGCCATAAAGCGCTTTTTGTTTCCTAACAAAATTCCAAGTTGCAAAAGCAAGTCAGCTTAGCAAAGACACAATACCAATTAATGGCCACTTGCCACTTGCAGCAGCTCGGCAAGCTCCTAGTAAGTAATGGTCAGCCAGCCTGTGTTTTATTGGGGCACCCCAACGACACAAAAACACTTTTTGGGCTTCTTGGAGGAACACAGTAAGGTATTAGGAGTCATATTATCAACCTGGGATTATAATCTGATATTAATGTGTCACTTAGGGTTCACTTGGCTCCATGTTTAGAAAATCTAAATAACACTGGGTTGAACAAGGAAGGGAATTATTTTTCTCATGACACAAGAAATCCAGAGACAGGCAGTCCTAGGGCTCCACGTTGACTCCTTACATCCTTTTGCTCTATCATCCTCAGCACATGACATTTTCCCTCATGGTCTCAAAATGGCTGTTGTATCTCTAGGCGTCACATCTGCATTCCAGGCAAGAAGAAAGGGAGAGGGAAGCTGACTCTTACCCATTTTAATGAGGGAAACTAACTTCCTGGAAGTACCAAGCAATAGGCTTCCCCTTACATTTCATTGGCTAGAACTGGGTCTTGTGGCAACTGCTGGTTGCAAGGGTGTCTGGGAGCTGAGCACATTGTTACTCTGAACAAAATCAGGGATCCCCACAGTTCAGGAAGAACAGGGAGAATGGACATGGGAAGGCAGCTAACAGCAGGTGCCACAATTTCATAGATGCCGTAGGAAACAAGTTTCACATAAAGTAAAACTTTCCTTGGTTACAAACTTATTCCTGTGAGCACCAAAGTGTATTTTCATCATTTTAAATGGTTCAAGAAGGCACACACATTTTCTTCAAAGCAGTCTAATGACATTTTTTCCCCGTGTGGCTGGGAGTCTAAGCACCTCTGTTGAGGTGTGGTTTGACAGGCTGCTTTGCCCCTCATATAATGGTCCCAGAAAATTATGCTTTTTAAATCTTGGGTCTGCTTTGTAGTTTTTTTCCATTTCTTCTGTTATTGCTATCATGTCTTGTGGTCTCTGTGCATTTACCTCTAGATACCATGGTTCTCACCTTTACATTTTCTGCTTTCTATATTCTGTGAATACACACCTGGTTACACCAGGTAACCAAACATGATAGAAGTACCCAGGGATGGAGGGAGGCAGCTCTGGATGAGAGCATGAAAGACTCTGGGTTAGGTAGGCTATGGAGTCTATTTTATCAGCTCAGAGGCATTTGATCTCTTCTGGCCTACCAGATAAGAGAATTAATTTTTATTTATTTATTTATTTTCTTTTTTTACTTTTTTTTTGGGCTGCGTCAGGTCTTAGTTGAAGCACGCGGGGTCTTCGTTGAGGCATGCGGGATCTTTCATTGCGGTGTGGGCTCTTCGTTGTGGCGCTCGGGCTTCTCTCTAGTTGTGGTGTGCGGGCTCCAGGGTACGTGGGCTCTGTAGTTTGCAGCACGTGGGCTCTAGTTGAGGCGTGCGAGCTCAGTAGTTGTGGTGCATGGGCTTAGTTGTCCCGCAGCATGTGGGATCTTAGTTCCCTGACCAGGGATCGAACCCAAGTCCTCTGCATTGGAAGGCAGGTTCTTTACCACTGGACCACCAAGGAAGTCCTGAGAATTAATTCTTATACTTAAAAAAACAACGACAACAAAGGGGCATTTCCAATCATATCCTCCGGTCAAGGTGATATTGGACAGTTGGTTTTATGCGGCTGACTTAATGCTAATTTTCCCATCACTACTCAAAGTAACTCCCTCCTTGCCTCACCTGTCCCTGGGAATGTAAAGCCCCATTTTACAAGCACAACATCTATAAAACCTGGTTTTATCTAACTAAGAGACCTGTCACATCCAGGCAGAAACCAAAGGAGAAAATCAAGGAAAGGTGGCTGTGTGACTTTGGGTAAGTTACCTAACCTCTCTGTGTCTATTTCCTCATCTGTAAAAGGAGGATAATAATATCTGCCTTGGAGTCATTGTACGAGTCAATTAGAATGAGTTAAAAAATGGACTAGTGCCTAACACACAGTAAATGCTCAATAAAAAGTAGTATTGTTAATATTGTCATGATCATCCTAGCTGGGTTATATTCAGTATGGGGTTGGGCCACCTGGGAAAGTGTTTGGAAGGACACCAGTCTGAGCCATATTTACCTGATGACAGAGATAATTCTATTGTTTGGACAACACGGGGAACCAAGAACAGACATCTTGATGTGTCTTCCTGTTGTTCCCTTTCCACGACAGTGCAGAGTGCAGTTTCTTTCTTTTTCTTCCTTCCTTCCAATAATTATTTTTTATATCTGATTATAAAACTACTATGTGTTCATTGTGGAAAATTTGAGAAACATAAAAGAAAATTTTTAAATCACTCTTACACATTTATGTGTGTGTGTGCCCATGTGTGTGTGTAGACAGAGAGAGAGGGACATTTTTAAAAGGTGGGGGGCTTCCCTGGTGGTGCAGTGGTTAAGAATCCGCCTGCCAATGCAGGGGACACGGGTTCGAGCCCTGGTCCTGGAAGATCCCACATGCCGCGGAGCAACTAAGCTTGTTCGCCACAACTACTGAGCCCGCACTCTAGAGCCCGCGAGCCGCAACTACTGAGCCCGCGCACCACAGCTACTGAAGCCCGCGTGCCTAGAGCCCATGCTCCGCAACGAGAAGCCACCGCAGTTGGAAACCTGTGCACTGCAACGAAGAGTAGCCCCTGCTCGCCGCAACTAGAGAAAGACTGTGCGCAGCAACGAAAACCCAACACAGCCCAAAATAAATAAATAAATAAATAAATTTATTTTTTAAAAAAAGAGAAGTAAACAAGACAGGGCCTGGGGCCCTCGAGGAACTTCCAGTCTCAGAGTCAGACTGGTCTCTGGGGGAAGACTTAGAAAATCAATTGTTAGCGACGCTCTCAAGGATGGGGAGGAGGTTGGTCTTGCTTAGGGGTGGGAGGGTGGGCTGGATATGAAGCCACAGAGGCTCTGTAGGGGGAGGGGCATTCCAGGTGAGGGGGCCTTGGGAGCAAGGCCCTGGTGGTGTGAAACAGCTTGGCTGGATTAAGTCAGCAGCAAGATGAAGCAATAGCTACACCTTTTCATTTCTCAAGCCATTTAATGCTGGGTGGGGAAGTTCCACTTGTGAAATTTGGCGTGAACTTTAATATTCTTAAAGTGAAAAGAAAAGGCCGAAGGTACTTGTTTTGAAAGCACCTGAAGGTTTTCTTTCTGTACTTTCTCTGGGAAGCAGCAGAACATCAGAGAAGCCGTGTCTAGTAATTCTGGTGTTTGCAATCCACCCGCGCACCCATCCACCCATCACCCAAGCGCCTGGTCTCTACTAGGCCTTGTGCTGGGCACCCAGAGCCCGCCCTTGTTGGGCCCCCATAGTGTGTGGGGAGAGGTGGACGTCTAGGTGAACAGTTGACATTCTGGGCTAAGTTCTGCAGGAGAGTGGAGGTGGGGCAAGAATTCTGTCATCAGGAGTGGGGCAAGCTCAAAGGTGTGATGCTCAAGGGCGAGGAGAAGTGTATTGGGACCTCCTTTCCCCCAAAAAAGCATAGTCTTAGCAGTGCTGGGGAGTTTCCACATCCCTTAGCTGTGCAGCCCTTTGAGGGAGCTGCCATTCCTTGGAAGCAGCCCTGGCTGGGGACTGTGGTGGGACACATGTATCATTCACCCTGCATAGCATTTCAGAGCCAGGACATCGGGGCTCAGGTGTGGGGTGGTTTGTTCAGGGTCACGTTGCCTAGAAGTGGCGGGACTGGCATTTCCTCCAGGCTTACTTGACCCTGAAGCCTTGGGCTGCAGATCTCGCTTCTGGGACCTGCAAGCTGCTGCTGGGGGTGGGGATGGGGGTGGTGAGAGTAATGGCCGACTAGGGGCCTGCCCCCAGTAGTAGCTTGTGATGGTCAGCAAGTGGAAACCGGCCGGGTTTCCGCTGCAGAGGGCAGTCCTGATGACTTGGACATGAGGTTTTTGTTTAATCAAAATCATAACTTACCTGAACAGCCCCCCACCCCTTAACAATCCCCAGTATCCCCCCACCCTTCAGTGGTGGGAATGCGGAGCCTCTGCCCTCCTCCGTGCCCTGGTTTCCCACTCGCCAAACGCGGGTCCAGGCCTGCCCTGTGGCTCAAGCGTGAGGCAACGCTCGGGTTGAATCAACCACTCCCTTAGGGCTCCCAGAAGCAGGAAGACAGGAAATCCCTTCAAGGTTGTTTCGTTCAGCCCCCGTCCTCCCCACGCCCATCTTACAGCCGAGGAAACTGAGGCTCTTTTAACCCCAAGCGTTCGGCGCCTCTGTGGTGTCAGCACGATTTCCTCTCTGGCTTCCTGGCCCAGGCAGGTGTGATGCCAGGAATGAGTAACTGGGATGGTGATAGTCTGGGCCACACGGAAAGCACAGCCCTGCTTTGGACACCCGACCCAGGCAGGGACTGAGGTTCCTGCCCCGTGGGTCCCGCAGTGGGAGCGGCCAGGTTGTGGGGGAATTTTTGACATGGTTCAAACCAAACCAAACTGAACAAAAAAGCAGGAGTGCTACTGAGCTTTAGGATTGTTTAAACCCTAGGCCTGGGTGGGGGATGAGGACAGAGGGGAGGGACTCAGCGCAAGGCCCACAGGAACCTCTGTGGTACAGGTTTTGAATCTGGGCTCCACCGCCTCGGGAGAAGTTCTTTCTCCAGGGCAGCCTCAGTTTCCCCATCTGGAAATGGGGATAGTAACTCAGCTTCACAGGGCTGCCATGAGATAAAGGGAATGAGGTCCAGTGATGATGGCGATGGTGCTTTGCAGGTGGGAGAAGGGAAGAACCCTCAGCTGATGTTAGGCCCTTTGCCGAGCTTGTCATATGCAGTTAATCCATTTCACCCTCACACCTCCTCTGAGGTCGGCGGCACTGTTCCCACAGTACAGACACGGAAGCCAGGTTCCGAGAAGTTACGATACTTGCCCGAGTTCACACAGCAAGTGGAGTTTGACTCCCCAGTCCTTTCCACCTTGCCACGACAAAATTTCCATTCCTACGGAAGATGGCCCTGCATTATGGCAGCAGAGGAATTTAGGTCACACCCTGGGACACAGTCCTGGATCCAAGTGGTATCTGTATCTCGTCGCGGGCCAGGCAGTGGCAGAATGCAGGAGGTAAATATTATCCTTGGATGGTTCGTGTACCTGTGGAGGAGGGAGAATGAGACTTTTCCCCCTTCCCTGGACATTGCGTTTGGAAAGCTTGAACCTCTGAATCTGTGGCCAACAGTGTGATCAGAAACTAAATAGGTTAATATTTGGAAGGGCTTTGGGCTGTGCCTGGCACATACTAAGTGTTTGTTAGAAAAAATTAAGGTAAATAAATAAATAAGTAAAATGCTAATGCCACCTCCGTTGGCCCCCAAGTCTCCCTGTCTCGGCTGGCTTTTGCATCAGAACGTGCACAGTGAAGCTTTGTTCTCGTGCCCCTTTGTCTGAAAGCAGCCTCTGGCTGACTCACAGGCAGGAGGCTGTGCTGTGCTGGCCCAAGTTTCCCAGGCTCCAGGCTGTCTCCAGCTCCTGCTGTTTTCCACCACGGGCTCCCTGAGGGGGAGGTGACCCCCTATTCAGTGGACGGGAGGGGATGCCACCCGCGCCCTGGGAAGGCGACCTGTTTCTCCTAACCCGCCCCCGGGAGGGGGCATCCTTAGCTGGCTGAGAGCAGGTAGAGAGAGGGAGAGCTTTGGAAATAGTGGATTTCCCATTTGCCTGTCTTCCTAACTGGACTCTTAGAGAATTCTGCCTTAAATCATTACATCCCTGTGAGAAGAGAACAGGCACTTAGGGGCTACGTGGCCTCTGTCTGCTCCCTGACTTGGGCAAGTTCTGGGTCATACTGTGAAATGGGATACCCGGCCCCCAAGCACCACCACCAGAACAGCGTTGACCACAGTGGTTCTTAATCCTGTCTGCACATTTGAATCACCTAGGATGCTTTTAAAACTTATGGATGTTGGGGGCACGACCCCAGACCAGTTGACTTAATATCTCTGGGGTGGGTCCTGGGCATCTGTTCCTATTTTTCCTTCTGGTGAGGGAACCCACAGAGAGGGTTGAGAGCTTCGGCTTAGAACATGAGAAATGAACAGACTGTTCCGAGTCACTCATCACCCACAAGAAGGATGAATGAGTTGGCAAAGACAGCTCCAGTTGAGGCAGATTGGGTTAGAACCAGGTCTTCTGTTGTGGAACTCAGGGCTCTCCTCAAACACTGACTGCTCTGTGGTTACTCCTCATGTTCATGGTTATGGGAAAGGAAGGCAGTGGTTGGGATTATGATAACTGATAATAAGATATCTGCTCATCACCCAAGCTGGTTGGGAGACCAACTTAACGTCACCCCTTCCAGGAAGGCTTGCCAGAATTTCCCAGCTTGCGTTTTATCTTCCCCTCCTCCGTACTTCTTTTATCTCACACGCTGCAGTCAGCCTTCCGTGTCCACGGGTTCAGCATCCGACTGAACCACATCATTTTATATAAGGGACTTGAGCATCCTCGGATTTTGGTATCTGGGGGTGGAGGGTGTCCTGGAACCAATCCTCCACAGGTACCGAGGGACGACTGTATTTACTATCGCCATCTTTTCACATGACATCACAATTGTTTATTTGCTGGGCTGTGAGCTTCCTGGGGCAGGCTCTGCGTGATAGCCATCATTCTAAACCGGTGAATGGACAGAACAGGTGCTCAGTAGGTATTTGTGGAGCAGGAGGGTGGATTCCCACCTAGGAGCCTTCTGTCACCCTTCGTGAGCCCCTGGGTTAAGTGAGTCGAAGCAACTGCTTTCTGTGTTTGAGGCAAGTCCAGATAAAAAATGCACGGCCAGGCAGAGCTGGGAAAAACAAGACTGGGAGGGGGCGGGGGCTGTGTACTTGATCCCGACTTACCTAAAAATAAACAGCCGCGGCTTGTCCTGTGCAGCCCCAGTTCTCCCTCCCCGCCGGCCCTCCCGCCCAGGTCCCTTTCGCAGTGGGCAGATCCAGTGTGTATGTCACAGCTGGAATCTGGCTTATGTTTGGAAATAAACAAGTTGGCCCCTCTCTCTGCCTGGAACTTTCCTTTATCAGGAGATACAAGCCACCACCCGAGAGATGAGAGGTTTCCTTCCAGCAGCTGGAGAACTCTGGGGAAAAGAGGGAGGGCTCAGAGTGGACCAGGCACCTCTAAATTGTTGTCTTCTGTCTTCATGTTGGTATTTGGGGAAGGCTTGAGTGAGTGGGCTTGATATGAAATGGTTTTAGCGGGGAGGTGGATGCGGTGGACTTCCCCTACCCCAAATGCTGCAGGAGGGAAGAGTCTGATTTCATCTTGCGGGGAGATGTGATACAGGGAGAGTAATGTATGCACCCACTCTGAATGTTGGCTGCCCAGCTAGATCCTTTTTGCAGGGTGACCCATCCTCACATAGCAGCCAGGCAGCCTTTTGGGAAGAGGAGCTCAGGCTGAGGGTCCTCCTGTGTTTCTGCTGTAACTCACTGAGAGTATTAGGATGCAGGCAGGCGAGGGCGAGGGGGTGGGGTGGGGGGATCGTTATGAATGAGAATGGGAATGAAAGTGTTCCCTGCCACTGTCGTGTAAGGTAGGAATCAGTGGTTCAGGGATAAATATGGCATGGCTGGGGGGAAAGACCCCACTCTCACACAGGGCCAGGGGGAGCATGAATTGGTACAGCTACTCTCAAAAGAAAGTTGACTATATGGTAAAGTTAAGGATGCCCATGTCCTACAACCAGAAATTTTACTTCTAGTGTCTGCATTAGAAAAACTATCACACAGATGCTCAAGAAGAAAAAGATAGGGATGTATACTTCAGCAGTTTTTATTATGAAAAGCTGGGAGCCTCCTCAAGGTCTATCAGGAGGGAAATATATCAACAAATGATGGTGTATTTACATAATGTATAGCAATGCAGAGGTTAAATCTAACATGAGTCAGCCTGGTTACATTTAAGAGAAGGATTGGTGGAAAGTCAAGTTACAGAATGTGTGTAGTCATCATAACCATTTCTGTAAGTTAAAACAATCAAAACGATGTACCAAAACTATAAAATCCTAAACAGGAAGAATACCCACCAGCTTCACCATAGTGGCTGCCTGTAAGGGTAGGAGAGAAGTTAAAAGGCTCTAGGAGGGAGTGTAAGGGGAATTTTAACCTCATTTATAATGTTTTGTTTCTGACTAAAAATGTCTGAAGCAAATGTGATAAAATGTTAACATTTGTTAAATCTGGTAGTGAATGTATATTATGTTGCCCTCTAGTTTTTTTGGGTGTTTGAAATATTTTATTTAAAAAGTGAGAGACACGTTCCTGTCATTTAGTTGCTTATAATCTAGTGGGGAAAATTGACAAATAAGCAGATATGAATGTTGATATTATTGATCGAGACTGCTTTGGAGGGAATATTAGTTAAAATTAAGTTCGGCTTCATTCACAACAACATCAGCCAAGTAAAATAATCATGACTCAAACAAGTGTTTCTTATACACAAAAGAAGTCTGGAGGTAGGTGGCCCAGGGTTGGTGTTGTGGATCCATAAAGTCATAAGGAAGTCAGACTCCGTCCAGCCTACCCCTCTGCCACTCCTTGTCCTCATGATCCAAGATAGCTGCTAGAACTCCAGCTGTCACGTCAACTTTCCAGGCAGTAGGTTGGATTGAAGGGCTGGAGGAAGGATGTGTTCTTTAAATATGCTTTTTGAAATTACCACATGACTCTTTCATTTACATGTCATTGGCCAGACATTAGTCATACACCTACACCTAACTGTGAAGGAGGATGCAAATGGGCCAACTAAACCTCAGCACTCTGTTAGGAAGAATGGAGAATGGGAAGTGAGAGGCAACTAGATGATGAAAGGCAAGAGGGAATGAGAGTGGCTCAGACCTGCCTCTGGTTCAGGAGTTTCTGCTTCGGGAGGCGTCAGTGTGTACGTGGCGGTGGGAGTCCTGGGAAGGAGGCTGTTGAGCCATCAGAGGTAGAAGGACACCTGGGAAGCCAGAGGCAGGTGTCTGGGAAGAGGAAGGCCTCCCTGTGCCAGATGCCCTCGTGAGGTCGAGCAGGGTGAGCATGAAAATAAGAAGGCTGAGTCTGAGGGCTTCTGCAAGAGCAGTTTCAGTGCAGTGGGGACACTGAGCCAGATGGAGGGGTGAGAGAATGTTTCAAGGCCTTTGGGCCTGAAGGGAAGTGTTTTCTTAAGGCCAGAAAGACTTGAATGAAGTTTGGGGGCTGAAGGACAGCAAGACCCCCATCCCCAAACCCACAACTGCCTTCTTCAGGGGGAAGGAGGTGACCATGGGAGGTGATGAGTTCCAAGGGGGAGGAGAAGCAGGTTGAGGGAGTTCAGGCCGGGGCCCTCCACTGTCTCTGCATAGCGGCTTGTAGCACGTGAAACTAGTGAGACCCAAAGAGCAAGCAGTTAGGCAGGAGCAAGAACAGGAATTCTAAGCCATAGGAAGGAGGTTAAAACCCCAAACTTTGAATGGCCTCAACTCCCTTGCACGTTCAGTTTTCTTCAGTAGTAGCTATAGAAGCAGAGGAAGATGAATTACCCAGGATCGGGAGGCAAAGGCTGGGTCTCAGGAAAAGGCAGGAGGCTGGAGGGTCCCTGGGCAGGAAGTAGGGGTGATAGTGTGGAGTTCACTCGAGGTTAAATTATATTTGGGGCACTCCGTCCTAAACAGCAGAGAAGCATGGGACACATTGTAGGAATATTCCCATTAGCAAAGGTGAAAAAGCTAAAAAGCCTTGGCCCGTAAAGTTGTAAATCTCTTAGCATTTTCCCACCATTGCTGACCAGCTGATCATCCAAGACACACAGAATTGGGTGCTCTCAGTCACCCAAATCTGTGCTTCTGAATATCTTGTTTTGCATTTGGCAGGCCCTTTATTTAATATCAAACAATACCCACTTGTTACTTCGGGGCCAGGGGAGCTGGGTTCAAATCTCAGCTCTGCCTCTCACTAGCTGCATGACTTTTGATGAGGCAGCATAGAGTCACGCAGGTTGTGCACTGCACAAGAAGATGAGAGGATGCTGAAATCCAGACTTTCCCCAGCTGCTGGGCACGTACCCTGTGCAGGGCTGTGCTCTATCTCTCCAGAGGATGGGGCACCCTCTTCCAACTTGCACAAAGGCCCTATATGGGCTAGTTCTGGCCCTGACCTTGGGCGAGTTACTTAACCTCTGTATGCATGTCTCTTCTTCCGTTGTGAGGATAAATGAGTTACTGCATGTAAGGTGCTTGGAACTGTGCCTGGCACGTGGTAACCACTGTGTAAGGATTAGCTGCTGTGATTATACATGATTGGGAAGTGAGCTGAGCCTCCTGGGTCTCTTTCTCTGAAGGTGTATCTTGTTGAGTTTGCCAAAGCCTGGCATTTGGGAGGGGTTGGGGCTCTGGATTGTTTATAGTTTGGTCACCGAGCTTACATTTCTTTCCAAAGGATTCTTTCCAAATCTTAAGCTTTTCCAGGCAGCTGACCTTGGCATTCTGGTGCCTTCTTCATCTGAAAGAAGTTGGGGTATTCCGGGCCAGGGATACCCCAAGTAGGCTGACAAGAGAATTTTGCCTAAATTCTCTCCTTCATTGTTGAACTGGAGAAATATAGACGGGTTCCAGAGAGAATGGGAGCGGTGCTCTCCAATCCAGAACTGTTTCTGTGGAAGGTGGGGTCCTTACACCTGCTGCACACAGGTCTGCTTTGGAACTGGGATCTGACTTTCTTGTCCATTTCCTCATTTTGGACACAAATCAGACCATTTAAGCAGCATGAGAACAGCATTAATGCTTTAGCTATGACCAAAGTCTTCATCCTGGTCATCACCATCTTTAGAAGAGAGACATTTTCATATTTTCTTTATTTTAGGACAGATATTTTTTCATAGTTTACTGTTTCTGAAATTGGGATGCATTATACACTGGCTTTAATATAACACTTGTCTGTATTCCCCAAATGCTCTTATTACATAGATGACGTATCTTATAAATGAGCATTCCTATCTCACCTGTGTGCGTCCAAAATGGATTTTGTTTCCTAGTTGGTAGAAAGGGCTGTAAATTTATAAACTTCTGAGAGAGAGTTGATGGGGGCCCCTGGCCAGGGTATTAAGTAGGTGCTTTGTATAAGGTAACTCAGTTCATCTTGGGACTTCCCTGGCTGTCCAGTGATTAAGACTCCGTGCTCCCAATGCAGGGGGTACCGGGTTCAATCCCTGGTTGGGGAACTAAGATTTTGCATGCCGCACAGCATGGCCCAAAAGAAAAACAAACAAACAACAACAAAAACAGTTAACTCAGTTCGTCTTTGAAGGAGACTGAAGCTCAGAGGGGGTTCAGAACTTTGTTGAAAGTCACACAACTAGAAAATAATGGATCCAGGATTTAAACTGAGCTCTATCTCTAAAGTCCAGCTATTTTTCCTACACAGACAGACCTGTATTTCTTTACTTTTGACTTCTGCTATTTTCTAAGTCTGTGATGCCCCCTTCTCCTCCCAGTGAAATCCCACCTAACATCTAGTGTCATTATTTCATTTGGAATAACATTATAAAAATGTCACATGTTCTTTGTAGCAAATACAAAAAAGTAAAAACATCAGAGTAAGAGCCTATGTTTCCAGTGTTAAAGTTTTGATATATTTATTTTGCTACAAAATATAAATTGACCTCAGTAAAGCTGAAAAAGCGACTTCCTTGGTGGTCCAGTGGTTAGGACTCTGCGCTTCCAATGTAGGGGGCACGGGTTTGATCCCTGGTTGGGGAAGTTCCACGTGCCGCGGGGGTGCAGCCAACCCCCCCCCCCACAAAAAAAGAAAAACAGTAAAGCTGAAAAAAGAAAAATAACGCTTTAAAATTAAAAAAAGATAAATTGGGGTATTATACTGAAAATAGGTTTTCTTGAGTTGTTAACTTGCTATATCATGGACATTGCCTGTGTCCTTAAATGTTCTTTGAAAATGGGATTTTTTTTTTAGTTGCTGCATAGTTTTTTTTGCTATATAAACATATCAGAATTTAGTTACCCACTTCCCCATGGTTGGCTATTTTAAGTTACACTTTCCTGAATAGCCTTCTGTTCAAGCTTAATTGTTTCTTTAGGATAAATTCCTAGAAGTGGCCTTGCTGGCTCAAAGCATGTATATGCCTGTTTGCAAAGCTGCTGCCGCAGTGTCGTATTTCTCGGCTGCCCTCCAGGAAGGCTGTACTGCTCAGAGCTCCCACTGCAGCCCAGCCATGGGGCCTTTTGGAGTCACTCTGCCAGCATCGCCAAAACCCCGTTTGTTTTCATTTTGTACTTCCTTGCTTATTATTAAGGTGGAGAGGTTTGTTATGATTGCCTGCATCTGTACCTTTCTTTTGAGATAAGCATATATATTTCCTTGGCTTATCTTCCTGACCCTTTTCTGGACTCCCACTCATTCTCCAAGATCCAATTCAAAGTCCACTTTGGCCATGAACCCTTGCCTGCTACCTGTCGTTTCTCTGAAGCTTGGAATTATTTTTATTTTCTCACCCCCAAATTCTCACAGCAGCTCGTATCTTAGAACAACTTGTCAAATACCCCTTTGCGTTGTAACTTAGTATCTTTGGCCCCTATTAGAATCTAGTCTTTAGGGTGGGAAATGGGTCTTACTCATTTCTGCATTACCTGTAGGGCTTGGCATAGTGCTGGATAACCAGTGGGTACTCAATATTCTTAAATGGATGGATGGACACACACTGTTTTTTTTCTTTAATTCTTATTGGAGTATAGTTGATTTACAATGTTGTGTTAGTTTCAGGTGTACAGCAAAGTGAATCAGTTATACTGTACATATACATATATACACTCTTTTTTTTAGATTCTTTTCCCATATAGGCCATTACAGAGTATTGAGTAGAGTTCCCCGTGCTATACAGCAGGTTCTTATTAGTTATCTATTTTATATAGAGTAGTGTGTATATGTCAATCCCAATCTCCCAGTTTATCCCTCCCCCAGCCATGCCCTGGTGACCATAAGTTTGTTTTCTACGTTTGTGACTCTACTTCTGTTTTGTAAGTAAGTTCATTTGTACCCTTTTTTTTTTTTTAGAGTCTACGTATAAGTGATATTATATGATATTTGTCTTTCTGTGTCTGACTTACTTCACTCAATATGACAATCTCTAGGTCCATCCATGTTGCTGCATATGACATTATTTTGTTCTTTTTTATGGTTGAGTAATATTCCATTGTATATATGTACACATCGTCTTTATCCATTCCTCTGTTGATGGACATTTCGGTTGCTTCCATGTCCTGCACACACTGTTCTTAAAAATTAAATTAAAAATTTCGGTGAAATGAATTTAATGCCATCTCATCAAATTGTTTTCTTCCCTTCCTCCTCTTTCCCTTTGGAATCAGTGAGGTTTTGCTCCATCTGAGAGCCATCAGGGCAGGTGGAGTAACCAGCCATGCCAGCCTTTGTGGGAAGGCTGGGTGTGGCAGCCCTGAGCGGGGTTCTGTTTCAGATAGGACATCAACGTTGGCTACCTACCCAGACTTTTTCCTTTTGCTGGAAGAGAATCACCACCCGCCCCCTCCATTTTCCTCTTTTGACAATTTAAAATGTATTATTATTATCAATCGCCTTATAAAATCGGTACCTGGTAATTATAAAGAACATTTGGAAAACAGAAAAGTAGGAGAAAATGATTCCCTGTAGCCTCCCCACTCACACTCAACTCATTTGGCGGTTGACGTTTCTTTTAGATGCGTTTTCTAGGCAAAAATGTTTTGTGTTTTTTCCCCCTACATCTATCATGCAGTTCTTTTTGTACTGCCTTTGTCACTCAATAGAATAACCCAAAAAACTTCCCATGTTTCTTGTAAACTTGTTCAATGGTTTTGTAATACTTTAAGTGGTTTTACCATAACCTACTCAACCATGCTTCTGTTGTTAAGTCTTTGGGTTGTTCCCCTCGTGTCACTCTTGTGAACAGGGATGGACAAGATCAGCCACAGTGTCTCCCCGTGTTTCTTTAGGGTGCCCCCAGGCTCGCTGACCTATACCAGCCCCTCCCCCTTAGTCTCCTCCCTTTGGGGCTAGTGCCCCGTTTGCCTCTTGGTTTGTGTTTCTCAGTATCCGTGTGTAGCAACCTAATTGAGAAATGGCTTCCTTTTTCAGGAAGAAAACTCAAGTGCTTGAGCCTCGGGGAGACCGCACAAGAGCGCCGAGTCATGCCCAGTGGGGGTCAGGGCCTGGGCGCTGCGCGGCAGCCCTTCCTCTCCTCCTAGGCCCGGGGTTGCAGAGGGTGCAGGGGAGGGGAGGCTGAACCTTTCGAGGGGCCACTGGCCTCAGACCTGGCCAAGCTGCTCTCCCTGACTGTAAGTTCTGGTCCCCGCTCTCCAGGCCCCCTACAAGTTAATAGTAAACAACTGGGTCCGTTCTCGGGCTGGTCCCAGACTTGCATCCTGCGTGGCAGATCTGCTTGCTGCATTCCCTGGGCCAGTCCAGGGGGGCTGCCGGGATGGGAACCGCCCGGGAGTCATCTTTGGGGCCCTGCTCCTCTGAAAAGCAACTGTCCTAAAGCAAGCTGTCCCTGCAAGGGGCTGCAGTCACAAAGGTGGCGTGGGCCAACGGTCCAGGACCTGGACGCGGAGTAACACTGCCCGGGTTCACGTTCTGCCCCTGACAGTTACTTTATCTCTGTGTATTACTTTCATCCCCACGTGGGGATAGGAATAACATCTCCCTCCTCCCATGAAATGAGTTAGCATGTATAAATTTCTTTAAATAGTCCCTGATTTGCTAAATAAAGAGACTGGAGGCCCAGCCAAGCTTGCTCATACAGCAGGTTGAACCCAGGCCTTCTATTGTCCAGTAAGTGGGCAAGAGCCCTGCACGGGAGCCCGGGGGCCTGGGTTCTGTCCTGGCACTGCCTTCTAACTTTCTGTGTGACTTCCGCCAAGTCACTGCCCCTACCTGGACCTCAGTTTTTCTGGTCAGGTATCCATCTGTATGTGTGAGATGATCTTGAAGGCCCTCCTCATCGTGGAACATTCTTGGATTTTGTGGTTTAAAAGGATTTGCGGTATCTCAAGAAGGGTCCGGTCCTGCCGGTAGCCCCTCCTGCTTGCTCCTCAGCCGGGCCTGGCTGCAAAGACTGGTGGGCAGAAGATCCAGAGCCCTTTAGGATTCTCCCAGAGTTCTCTCTGTGCAGGTGAGCTCTGCTCCATCTGGACGGGGAATGAGAATATCTGGGTCACCTGGAAACGGGCCATGGGAGAACCAGCCTCCTCGGGAACGTGAGCCGTGTGCCACCTGCCTGGCATTGTGTCTGCCTCTGCCTCTGCTCTGTCGGGCTCCAGCACAGCCTGGCCCTCAGGGCTCACCCCTTGCCCCCCCAGTTCTGTGTGTGAACAAAATCGGGCCTTAGGCAAGAGTCTGTGTGTACCGCTCTGCCTTGAGTGGTTACATCAGAAGGCCAGATACGCAGAGCTTCTGCGATCAGGGACCCAGCAGTAGGCTCTTGCTCTGGTTCTTTCTGTGCACAGGTAGGAAGGAGTAGGATATGGTGGGCCGGGCCCCTGAGGAGGGAGCTGTGTGCTGAGGAAGGGGGTTGAGGCTGTTGGATTCTCTCCTGGGTTCTGCTGGTTCCCCAGGCCTGCAGGCCAGGTGGCAGAGCCTCGCCTGGGTTGGTGTGTGGTGTGTCAGTGATGTGTCTCTCTGCACAGTGGGAAGGGTCCTTGTCTGAACTGTGGGTTTGGGCTGGGGTGTTCTACTGTAAAGTCAAGCCCAGCGTGGGGCATCGGGACCCCCTCCCGGGTTTAAGTTGGCTCTGGCATGACCAGCTCGGCGACTTTGGGTTGGCTCCCTGAGCATCTGGGTCCTTGTGTAAATGAGAATCCTCCTACCAGGATGGCCGGCATTGGCCTGGCTCACAGTAGGTGCCCCAAACACCTCAGTCACTCGTGGAGGTAACGTAGCCAGGGGGCAGGGTGTGGACTCAGCAGCTGAAGTACCTGGCTTCACATCCTCGCTCTGCCACCTCCTAACTGTGTGACTTGGGACTGCTCCTTGCCCTCAGTTTACCCCCCTGTAAGATGGGGACAGTGTTAGGGCCTCTCTCGTCGGTTTTTTGCTGTTGTTAATGTATTGAAGTATAGTTGATTTCCAATGTTGTGTTAATGTCTGCTGTACAGCAAAGTGATTCAGTTACACACATATATATACTCTTTTTCATATTCTTTTCCATGATGGTTTATCACAGGATATTGAATATAGTTCCCTGTGCTATACAGTAGGACCTTGTTGTTTGTCCATCCTATATCTCACCAATGTTTTTATGAGGATTAAGTGGCTTAATGTATATCTAAAGCACTTAAAGCAATGCCTGGCACACGATAAACCCCTTGTCAGTGTTAGCTATTATTATCTGATTTCTTCAATAAGTTGTGGTCAGTTGATTTCTTGGGCGGTTGGCAGCCCCCCTGCTCTGTTTATTTTGAAATGGGGCCCCTCTTTGTTCAGCCATAGCTTGTCCAGGGTGGCAGGTGTGCATGTGTGTGTGTCTTTGATCTGTGTCGCCCCTGCCCCTGGCCTGGAGGACAGCTCCCATGACAGCCCGCGTGCCAAGCCCGGTGGCCGCCATGCCTGCCCCTCCCAGGCCCTCCCGGGCTTGCTGCCTCAGGTTGCACGCATCTCAACAGTTGTCCTGGTTTGCTTCACTCTGCTGTTCCGTCTGCTCACTGGGGTTCCTGTCACCTGGGCCCGCTTGTGTGTTACCTGCTCTTGACCTCTCAGGAATAGAACAAGGATCAGGAAGGCCAGCCGCTGGGGTGAGGTTGTCCCAGCCTCACCTGACCTCGTCTGCATTTGCCCCTTTTTGGGGAACACATGAGTGTAGCTTGGGATTTGCCATGTAAATGGACTCACTCAGGAACACGAGCAAGAATCTTAAAGGAATCAACAAGTCAGAACTTAACTACTTTCAAAGATAACAAGACACATTTTGTGATAAAAATGGCTGACCATGAGTATTAACAATCTACCAGGCCCCGTGCTAAGCACTTTACATCTCCCACCCATGTAGGTAGTACTGTTATTCCCCCATTTTACAGATAAGGAAACTAAAGCATAGAATGGCTGAGGAACTTAAGGCAACTGGACAGCAATAGAGCTGGGATTTGAACCCAGGTCTGACCATCCCTCTCCCTACCGCCTCTGGCCGGCATTCCTGGGATAGCTCAACAGTGACATTCTGCTATATGAGCCCTTTCTCACTCTCCACCAATGATAGTGTCGGTGATGTCAGCCCAGTTACAGCTGAGGGGACTGCACAGGGCTTAGGGGCAGAGATCCTGTATCTTTGGGCCTTTGTGTGCTGGAGAGGGTGGTCCCAGAGCTGCCGTCACCTCAACCCCACTGCAATTCCATTCCCGGGTTCCAGGTCTGATTTCTTTCTTATGTCATCTAAACCCCACATTTCCTTATCTTCCTCTGCCCAGATAAAATGGTCTCTTAAGAAAAGTGCTGGGAAGATTTTATAACAGAGAAGGCTGTGGGTAGTCGAATGGCCTTGGCAGATCCCTGGTGAAAAGAGGCGTGAATGCCCTTGCCAAGCGCCTCCCAGCCTTCCTTTCCCGACAGGCATCTGAGGGGTCCCAGCTGGGAGTGGCCCCAGTGGGACTCAGTGTTTCAGGAGTGCTTGGTTTTAATCTGTTAACTTAAAATAATTTTGTCCGCTCTGGGGGCGTTGGGGGAGGGGTGGGAGCACTGACAATTGGACTCGAAAAGCCCGGGCGTGAAGCTGGTGCCTTAACAGAGTAAACATCCTGCGGCCTGAGGCATGTCACTTCACCTCTGAGCCTTGGTTTCTCATCTCTGTAAATGGAGGCGAGGATGGTCCTCATGGGTCTGTGGCGGGGGGGGGTCGGATGGGATGAGGTCTGTAAACTGTGACGTGCCGTGACCAGGTGTGGGGCATCCGCACAAGTACCCATAAGCTACCAGGTCATGTCACTGGTGCCCTTCAAGCTAGAACGGACAGTCGTGTCACTGGTGGGGCATGCTGGTCTCACCTGAAACTCAGCTTGGTAATTCAGTGTCAGAGGTGTTGCTTAGACCTTGATAGTACAGAATGGATTGTAAAAGCGGGGGTAGTGCTGACCCGCCCTCTCGCTCAGAACTGTTTGTTTCTACAGTCGGTTCTTAGCCCTGTTCCGTGGGAAGCCTGCAGACACGTCAGCAGATCAGTAATCGACCCCTGCCTTTGGACACTCGCGTTTTGAGGTATCCCCCAATCCCCTGTCCCGGGCTCCCTGTCAGCCATCAAAGCCACGGCCTTACCCACGATTAAGGCCCCAGAGAAAGGAGATGGGAACAGATATTTGCTGGGTGCCTGCGGCACGCCAGCTGCTGAGCATGTCTTATCGTTTTGTCTTGACAGTGATCTTTGGAGGCCGATCTTCCCCCTCATTTACAATAGAGGAAATAAAGGCTCAGAGATATTGTCAATGGCCCACAGTCCCTTAGCTGGTAGGAGGTGGGGGTGAGGTTTGAACTTCAGTCTGTCTGACTCTCCATCCCCATGACCTTTCCAAGAAAGATAGGGGAGACCTCGCTCTTTCTGTGGCAGGAACATCTGGGCCTGCTCTCCTTTAAGGGGTGGCAGCTTCCTGCTCTGCATGCGGGCCGGAGGGGGCTGGCTGGAGAAGCTCCTCCTGGGCCTGGCCGCTCTGGCAAGTGCTGCCTCTTTCTATCTGACCCCCTTCTGGGGGCTTTGGGA
This sequence comes from Balaenoptera acutorostrata, assembly GCF_949987535.1. Classification (NCBI taxonomy): domain Eukaryota; kingdom Metazoa; phylum Chordata; class Mammalia; order Artiodactyla; family Balaenopteridae; genus Balaenoptera; species Balaenoptera acutorostrata. Next base: position 17,450,898 of record NC_080083.1, on the reverse strand, counting down.
GGAGCTGGAACTGGAGCAGCTGGGGCAGTGACTTTTGCTCCTGGCAGGTGCAGGGCACCCCTCTGCCTGGGAGGTGGGGAAGGGGCAGAGCTCAAGCCGGGAGACACCTGGGCTGAGGTGCCTTTTCCAAGTCGGACCTTTGGGCCCGAAGGCTTCTGACAGGTAGCTGGCCCCTCCCCCATGAAGCACCAAGTTCAACTAAGTCAAACACATGTTGACTCATTTGCTGGAGAAACTCAGCTCTCAGGCTTCCTGCATTCCAGGGTGCTGGTATGCCAGAAATTCCCCAGACAAGCAAGCAGGGAAGTCTTATCTTTATAGTAAAAATGCTAATAAAACATCTCTAGAATCTGCTCCTTCCTTTCCACCCACACTGCCACAGACTAAATTACCTTTTGTTCGCATTTGCTGAATTGCATTGGCTCCTGAATTGACTTTCCTGTCTCTGGTTTCTCCACACCCACTTCAATCTGTCCTCTACATGGTTTCCAGAATGATCATTCAAAAATCCAAATCTGACTACATTTCTTCCTTTGCATTCCTCCCCACGCCTGCAAGATTGATTGCAGATGCCTTAGTGTGGCCTTCCAGGACCTTCCAGAATCTTCTGGGACCTGCATGAGCTGGCCCTGCCCTCTGGCTGACTTTGCCCTCCCACCCTTCCCCATCCCTTCTAGTCTCTAGCTACTTGCTATATAGATCCGTCTTTTTAAAAGGTTCTCTTGTGACTCTGGCCCTTGCTCATGCTATGTCCCCCACCTGGGTACCATCCCTGCCCCTTACCCTCTGTTCGTGTGCCACACCCCATGCCCCACCCTAACCTGTTGAACTCATCTCAGGGATTATTTCCTCTTTGATGCTGCCCCACCCCACAGACCCAGTCCCCTTGGGATCCCACAAACCTCTGTGGCAGCACCCAGTGGCTGTCCTGGTCTGGAGGGCCCGAGGAAGCCCCGCCCGCACACCCGGACCTTGGTGAGGTTGGCTGGGCTCTGCCGGCACACCCTCCTCTCCATGCGGGCTTGGGGCCTCTCCACAGGGTCTCTCCATCAGCATGGTCAGGGCTGCAGGAGACCCGTCCTCTGTTCTGTCCGTCAAAGCACCACAGTCCTGCCCAGATTCAAGGGGAGAGGACGCAGATCTTGGGAGGAACAGGAACTTCTTGGCCATCTTTAATCCACTGTGGTGGTCTGCACTTGCCTCCTGGCCTCAAGTGATCCTGTGACTGTCAAACGGGGAGGAACAGCTCTCACCACGCCCGGCCAGAAGCAGGGCTTCTCCAGCCATTCTTTTTCTCTACAAATGCAAGACGTTGCACATCCTGCTTCACCCCACCCCCACAGTGTGCACCCCTGGAAATTGGATCGTCTTGTATCTTCTAGGGGCGGGGGGTGCAGCTGGGGGTTGTATTCCCAGGCACTCAGCATCCACTACCTCAGGCAGGTGATTAGAACAAAGATTCTTCATCTCTCTACCTCTCCCGTCAGGTTAAATGTCCATCGTTACTTCAGGTCCTGTGTAATGGATGTGAAGGTACGATAAGGTATCACATCGGGGGGAATAGTACACTAGGTTCCTTTTTCAAGTATAGGTAACTGTCTAAGCCTCAGTTTTCTCATTTGTAAAATGAGATTAATAATAGTACCAGAGGATTAATGTGGCTATTAGATGAGACACGACCCATGAGGTGCATGGCAGAGTGCCTCGCACATAGGAATATCCAATTAAAAACACCAGTAGACAGTTGTGGTGAAAACGGTCCTGGAATACAAAAATTACCTCAAAGTCATTCATAGGCCTAAACCAAAAAAAAAAAGAAGGGATAAAACTTCTAGAACATAGAAGAACATCTTTGTGAAAGTGGGCTCGGCAAGGATATTTTTTAGCTAGGAAGTAAAAAGTACAAACCAAAAAAGAAAAAAAATTGATAAATTGGACTTAATAAAAATGTAGTTGCTCTTTAAAATTTGGAAAGACTTTTTAAAAATTTTATAAATTTATTTATTTATTTTTAATTTTGGCTGCGTTAGGTCTTTGTTGCTGCGCACGGGCTTTTCTCTAGTCGCGGCGAGTGGGGGCTACTCTTCGTTGCGGTGTGTGGGCTTCTCATTGGGTGGCTTCTCTTGTTGCAGAGCACGGGCTCTAGGCACACTGGCTTCAGTAGTTGTGGCACGAGGGCTTCAGTACTTGTGGCTCGCGGGCTCTAGAGCGCAGGCTCAGTAGTTGTGGCGCACGGGCTTAGTTGCTCTGCGGCATGTGGGTTCTTCCCGGAGCAGGGCTCGAACCCGTGTCCCCTGCAATGGCAAGCAGATTCTTAACCACTGCACCACCAGGGAAGCCCTGGAAAGACTTTTGGAGGAATGCTTCCGGATGGCACATGGTCCCAAGAAGAATGGCGAGATACCTTCTTTTTCTTTTTGTAGATTTTCTGGAAGCAGACAGGAAGCCTTAGAAGGTTTAGAAGGAGGTTTGAGACAGTGCAGGCTTAATAAACGTTAGCAGAAAGGACTGCTTTCGGTGGCAAGTAACAGAAGGTGTGACTTCCACAAGCAGGCCCTTATGTCTCTCCTACTATGAGAAGTTTGGAGTAAGGTGGCTCATGTGTTTATCAGCTGAACAGTGGTGTCTGTGTGGTTCTCTGGATAACTCTTGGCAGTTCTAATCTTCAAAGCAGGAAGGGGGGCTATGGGAAGCCCCAGAGACCATCCCACTTGTGAGGAAAGCAAACACTTTGCCAGCATTTCCAGCAGACACGCCCTTGTGTCTCGTTGACCAGAACTGTTATACATAGCTAATTTCAAAGGAAGCTGGAAGTGGGGCCCAGATCATCACAAGAGCCGTGCTGGGACCCCATCCTAGGTCGATTACATGGACGTAAAGTGAGGGTTGAGAACCGCTGACTCAGACCAGTTCATCCCCGGGCACAGTGCTGCCGCAAACAGAGTGGGCCTGTGAGTGCGGAAGAAGTCGGGCATGGGCATCAGATAGGTAACGAGCAGCACCTAACGCAGCACCCGTCATGCCGGGGGAGTTCGCCATCACATTAGTCCACCCCTGGTATTCGAGGAGCTCACCTGTCCTTGCCCCTTACCCCTTGCGTAGTCCTCTATCCTTTTCCGTGATGGTCTCAGTTGCTAGGCAAACAGTCATGTTCCTGGAAAAGAAGACCTATCTCCTCCTACTCATAGCAGGTGCTTTCAGAGTTTGAAGTGTCTCACCTCCCCCCATCCCTCCCTACAGGAGTAGGCCCATAGGCAGAAACCTACCTTTGTCATTAGGTGCAGCCTCTGCCTTTTTTCCAGGCCTCTGCTTGATAATTCACACCCAGGCCCCCTATGGTGTGCGGTGTCAGGAATTCTCTGGGATTACATCTTATAATTGAGGGGTTGAGAGCTAAGCCATGCTCTGTGGGCTGCTGAACTTCAGACAGGCACATGGAGTAAGTGTTTGAACTGGGACAAAGGCTGTGTCTAGTTTGTGGGGGACACCACCCCTGTGTCTCCTGACACCTGCTCTCACCCCGGTTTCCCAGCAGACACACCGAGTGTTGGGGCCATCAGGGATGCTCAGAGGGTGGGCATACTTGTTCCCCTTCGTTACCTCCCTCGGTCCGGTCAGATCTCTCTGTGGACACGTCTCTCACCCCCACTCGTGTGAGTTCCTCAAGCTTATGCACTAGGTTGCTTATGGCCATGGCACAGTGCCTCTCGTTGCCAGGCGACGGGAACAGCTTTCCCAACGACGTGTTGAATGAGTAGATGAGGCACAGAGGCTCTCCTTCCTTCCCGCGTGCCATCGCTTCAGGCCCAGGGCAGTCAAGGGTTTAAAGCGAGTGTCTGGCTTTCTAGTGATTTAGTCCAGTTTGTCCCCACAGCCCCTAAGGACCGCTAGTTCTAAAAAACCCATGGGGATACTGGGGGCTCATAGGGTTGAACTGAGGCAGGAAGCAAACCTGCAAAGGCAGCCCTGAGACGGTTCCTTGACTGGCTTTTGAAAGCCAAGGTTGCTTTCTGAAGAGCACATTCATTTGGCCCACCCTTGGCTTTTCAGGTGGGAGCTGTCTTAGGATATTTAGGTCAGGGGAATGCCTTCCTCTTGAAAACCTTTCCTGCTGAGTCTCAAGACCTCAGTGGAGCATGAGACGGGATGGCAGGTGTTGCCGAGGAAACTTGGGTCCTTGGCTGTCCACCCTGGCCGGGCTCAAGCTCCATCTTTCCCCAGAAGCCTGTTGAGTGCTTCTAGGCCACATCAGTCCCTCCTTTCCTGCCTACTCATAGTTAGCCCCAGAGCAATTAGAATGGGGGATGCTATCTAATGGGAATGCTAATTGCACAGAGGAAATTAACAAACTCGTCAGTGCCTCTGGGCAGGGTCTCCTGCACCCACTGCTGTGCTGGCCCCTGGTACTGACACCCACCAGTGAGGCCAAAGTCTGATCCTGTTTTGTCTCGGCCTGGGTTTGAAGCTCCCATCTGCAGCTGGTTGTCAGGCTCCAGAGTCTGCAGCCCCAGTGGAGCTGACGAAGGGGGCGGGAGGCCCTGAGTTCCCAGCTGTGGCCCTCTCACCCCCGGCCTCCTCGGGAATGGCTCCACTTGTGGTCTGGGGCGGACTTGTTTGTTTGTGTTTGAAGTTCCCCGACTCTGAGTTTAACGTCAGGGCAGGGTTGCCGGTGGGATGCTTGGCGGGGAGATGGTCTCTGCACAAATGCACACGTGTGGCGGCTTTCCCGGGAGGGCATGGGCGCGGGACAGAGGGCGAGAAGGATGGCTGGTTGCGAAATGCCCGGCTTGGGAATTGAGGTCACTTTCTCCTCTGCTCCCCCGACTTCCCCTGGCATGCTCGCTCGCTCTGCCCCTTGCCCACTAATGGCAGCCCCACTGGGTACCCTCGAGACCTCTGCGAGGCTCGGCGGTGCCAGGGCCGAGGGCTGCCGCTGACACTCTTGGAGCTGAGCGCCTGGCCTGGCCTGTGCGGGGAGCCATGAGCTGCGTCATGACCTCCAGAGGCCTCCTTACAATCTCACAAATCATTTTGCAACACGTTGGCCGTGGCAGCCAGACCAGACTGCTTAGCTGGCTGGGTTGGCAGGAGGTCCCCAGAAGCTCACTCCAGCTTTGGGGAGGAGGTAAGAGAAGTAAGGGGAACAGCCCGAGGCCTGGGCAGAGCTGATCGGTGCCGGGGAAGGAGGAGCAGCTTCAGGGACCGTACAGGGCAGGCTGGAGTAAGTCCCGAGAGCTTTGGCGACTTCCTGAAGTTTCGGATGGGTTAGACAGGGACCTGGCCCTCGCAAGGACTGCTGTGGACGTCCTCTTAAGAATATATAGTGTGGCCCACCTGGGAAGAGGGATCAGGGTCCCATAGGTGTAGGTGAGCTGGAAGCTGGTCCAGAAACTGTGCCTGCTGCCTGGAGGGCTGAGTGAGCCGAGGGGAAGAGGGTGGACGTGTGGAGGGCCCATCCAGGTGCGTCTCCTCATTCTGCAAAGCATGCCGGGGTCTCCTCGAAAGGGGCGGCCCCTGGTGGCGGTCAGGGTGGTGGCTAGTTTTAAGGAATTCAGAGCTGGTTTGGAGCCAGGGATTGGGTGTAGCCCAAAGGGTGGATACTTGCACAACAGGACCAGAGGTGGCGGCCCATGATGGCTGGATAACTTTGGAGAGTATAGGGCAGTCTGTGACTTTTATTCAGAGGACTCACTGCCTGGAACAGTCTGGACGTGGCTGGATCTGGGGCTTGGGGCCACAGGAGAGGCAGACCCTGCCCACTGCCATCCTGCTCATGCCGGTCAGGACAGCTTAGATGAGCAGCGGGGCCAGGGAGTCGTTATTTGGGGAGATGGTGTGGAATATAGCAACAGGGCATTGGGTTGAGGTCTGAGTCCCTTCATGATTCAAAAAAGTTACAGAGTTCTCAGAGCCTCGGTTTCCTCACCTGTAAGATGAGAATAATAAAATACACCTTTAAGTCTCATGGGTTCATTAGCACGTGTGGTTTGACTATTGGTGAGTGACCCTGAGTGACAAGCTGCACGTGTCATCGTGCTGAGGCTGGACTCAGAATTGCCTGCTGCTGTTTGTAGGCTGGGCGGGCGGGTGTCCCTCAGCCGGTGAGTGAGCCAGGAAGGCTGCCCAGCGCCCACATCTCGACATAGTTCTTTTCTCCCATCAAGAGTCTGGAAAGATCTGTGACTTTTTTGGTTACACCGAACTATTTTGTGGGAAAGATGATATGCTTAGGAGCTTTGGGGTTGTGTGAAGGTTGGGACACCACTCTTGTACTGCAGTGCTTACCTCCTGGAATTTTCATTGAGAATCCAGGGAGAGAAGGGGATAAGGTATAGACATAAATAGAAGAGATTATCATCACTACCAGGGTTGATAATGAAGTGTTGATGTGATTTCCATAATTGAGAGAGCCCACTGCTGTACCTGGGAGTCTGGTGTCCATCTCCGCCTGTGCCTGGGATTCATTGCCCATTTATATTTCACCATCTGTCACCTCTGACCCGCCTGCCCTGCTTGAGATGGGAAGTCCTGGAACCCTGAGAAGGCAGTGATCTGCTCAGGGTCCTGCAGCAGCCAGCGGGGTTAGGGTGACAACCGTCTTGGCATCTGGTCACTTCTATAGCCTGGATCACAGATCACCCATAGAAGAGACCTCCCCATCCCAGTCCCTGTGTTTTAGGGTACAGCTGGCTTTGTTTGCAAAACCAGTTGTCTGGAAAGACGTGTTTTCTGCAAAGGTGCAAAACCCTGGGTGAGAAATCATCCACGCACACAGCCGTCGCGTAAGGCCTCTCATGTTCCTGCGACCTTACAGCTCTGGGAGCTGCTTCCTTTTCCCGGGGGAGTTTTTCTCTGTCAGTGGCATGTGCTTCAGGAGATCTGACTGCTGTCTGCTCTTCAGGGGTGTCTGACTGGCCTCATCTCCACGGAAGGGAGGCTCAGGGCAGCCTCCGTTTGGGAGGCCTGTTTGGGAGTCACGCCAGCGCAGCCAGGGCTGGCAGATGATATTTGAAGTTGATCGGGGTGCCAGGCTGGGGTACAGGTGCTTGTCTGGGCAGGCGGCATCCCCAGAGTCGATGCAGCTCCACTCCGGCCACGTCATTTGGTGCTAATGGTGGAGGTGTGAGCGCTCCAAGGAGAAGGGGGGCTCAGGTTTCTTGGAGTCAACCTGGGAGCGGGGTCTTGGCCCTCAGACCTTAAAAGAAACATCCCGGCTCTGTGAGTATCACCAGCGTTGTCCTGGAGGCCATCGCCAGCGTCTGGGTCTTCTTTAGCCCCATCTCTGAAATGGGCATGACCTCACCTGCGTTCTCCCTATCACCCAAGAAGGTTGTAAGAGAACCTGAAGACTTAACTGGATGAGGACATCACCCACCCAGGCTTCCACTGAGCATGTGTTTCCTTGTGCCGGGCATTTTCTGAACATTTTACATCCATATTTTCTCATGTAAGTCTTCACAATAGCCCTTGGTGAGAGATCAACCCCATTTTAGAGGTGGGGAAACTGAGGCCGACACGTTAAATCTGTGTTCACCTGCTGAGGGAGGGTGGTGGCGAGGGGCTTTGAGGCCAGGTCCCTCTGTCCCAAGAGCCGGAGTTTTTCCTCAGAGCTACACTGAGTCTTGGATGTGCTTGGTGTAACCAAGGGTAATGTTCTGGCCCTGTATTTTTGTCGGTGTTGTTCCAAGCACTTTCATATATATTTGGACCCCAACTTCCATAAAAATGTTACCCTTTTTATAGAGAGATTGAAGCTGAGCTAAGGGGGATTTCCCCAAGAGCCTTGACCATAAATATTAGAGCTGGGACCAGAACCTACATCTTTCAGCCTTGGACACTTAGTGAGCGCCTGCTGTGTACCGTGTCTCGGTGATACCCACTGACCATTTGCAGGCTGACATGATGCTCTTCTGCTCCTTCTTTAAATCAGGCTGAGTGTCAGGGCAGGGACGGGACGCACACCCATGAAGCAAAAGAGTATCAGGGGTGGAGGAAGACTTTCGTTCCAGCCCCAGGTCCTCGCCTGTGGCCAGAGTGCTGATGACTCTTTCCCTCTTGCTGCTGGTCCCATCGCTGAAACCCCCAGGTGCTCTTCTTTCTGAAGAATTTATATCTTGCGGTTTTGTGGTTAAGAGAAAATGACGCTACCCATGAAAAGCCCTCACGGAGGCCCCTGGTGCTGGGCCGGCAGGCCCTGCTACGGCTTGCCTGGGAAAGTAGCCCCTGGGTGTTTCTGCAACTGCAACCAACTTTCTAAAAAGTGAGAGCAGCCTTATTTTTGCTCAGGTGGGAGCTGCTGCATGCCAGGCACCTCCTTAAGCAGAACCCAAATCTGCAGGCGTCGTTTCTTCTTCACGAGCTCTAGGACACTGGTCCCGTGGGCAGTTGGGTCGCAGTGCACCCCGACTCATCCCCTTTCCTGGTCCCCGCCCAAGTGGCCAGGCTTATGGGTTGTCAACTACGTGCAGTGAGGAATCCCTTTAAATTCTGCATAGTCCTACCTAGGGGCCCCCTCTGGGTTGCCTAGTGGGGATCTCTAACAGCCTTTGAAAAAAGAAACCGCTTGCTCCGCTTTGGGGGAACTCCCCCTGGTTTTTGAGACTCTCAAGCTCCTGAGCCATCACTTGCCTGATTGGCATTTGTTTTCCACTGTCACTTTAATAAACATGTGTGCCCGTCGGGGCTCCAAAACGTATTGTGTGTTCATTTGTCCATTCATTCAACTAAGGTTTTACAATAGCAGACCACATGCCAGGTGCTGTGCTGGCTCCTGGGGGTCTAGTGGTGATCAGGTGATCAAGAACATAGACCAGACCCCTGGCTTCAGGGAGTTTCCCATCTAAAGAAGGAAGCAGACAAATAAAATACTAGAACTGTGCTGTGTGATCTGATGGAGGAGAAGGGCTGGGGCTGTGAAGAACAGGGCTGAAGGGCTTGGTGAAGTCTTCCTGGAGGAATGGATATCTAAGCTGAGTTGTGGAGGCTGAGAGGTCATTGGGATGAGCCTTCCTGGTAGAGGGCCAAGGGCTGCGGGCCTTGAGGCTGAAAAGGGCGGGACATGTTGGCGGGGCTGAATGCAATAAAGCCCCCAGATACTGGCTCGTTGTCAAGGCCAGGCTGGCTGATCTTGATGTTGACCTGGGATGGCCAAAGTCTTAGCAGAATGGATGGGTTATTAATTGGCTCCTAGGGGTGCAGCCCTCGAAACACTTGGGCTGGTGACGGTTGGCCCTCTTTGCTGCTGATGTTAGTGCCAGCAGCCTGAGCTCTTTGGTTCATGCAGAAAAGAATGGTTTTGACTTCACACAGTTATTTGATTTATCGCCTTGTCTTTGGTCAGCAATTTGACGCTGTGGTTTGAGAGCAGTTTGGAGTGGAAGGAAGCCCTGGCTGTGAGAAACCTTTCAACGTGGGGATAAGGCCCCTGTGTTTTCTTCCCTCCTTCCTTCCTCAGGCATCTTTGAGCACATGTTACGTGCCAGATGCAGTAATAGGCATGTGGGGACAGTCAAATGAGGTGGGCACGGTCCCTGCCCTGATGTAGAATAATGGGGGACTAACCTATTCTTTGGGGATGGTTTCCATACTATAATTCAATCCTCCCAACCAACTGCAAGCTGGTATCATCCTTGCTGTTGTACAGATGAGACAACCGAGACTCAGAGATGTTAATGCACTTCCCCGAGGTCACACGGCTGTTAAATGGCAGAAACTAGATTTGAACCCAGATTCTGTTCAACTCTGAAGCCTGTGCTGTGTCCACTGCCCTGGGAGCTCACATCTATTGGGGGAGACCCAGTCAGAAGCTCGAACATGAACCCCTCTGTGATAGGCGCTACCAGAGAGGTGTAGACAGTGCACTCGGAAGGGGAGATGAGGGATTCTAATTAGCCCGGGAGGTCTTGCCCAGGCCAAGGACATTGTGGCTGGAGGAGGGAAGGATTTCCTGCCAAAGCAGTTTGAGCAGAGGCCTGGGAGTAGGGAAGTACAGAAGGTATTTATGGAATCTCTGGAGCACCCAGGTTGGGTGGAGTGAAGGTGAGCCTGGAAAAGAAAGTTGAAGCCCTGAACTTGGAATTGGCCTCTGGTCACATTGGGAGAGATGGGTCAGAGTGGGACATGAGTGCCTCTACTTAGCCCCGTAGAATGAAAGCAGCACTTGTATCTTCACATTTGTTAGCTTCATGCTGTAATGCTCCCAGGGGCCTAGGTTCCAGAATAGGACAGCACATAGTACACTTCTTGTGTGGCAACCTGGAGTTGCCAGCCTCAGCAGAGAGCATTCCATTAGCAATGTCTGCTCAGAGGTAGAAAGCCTCAGCAGAGAATGTTCAATTAGCAATGTCTGCTCTGGGTACCTGAAGGGTATGTGGTGCAGGAATGCCACTGGGTTTGCCTTTGTCTAAGTTTCACTAAACATCAAAACTGTACAATGAGTGGAATTATTTTTGTTCTGACTTACTGTTTCCTCTCTAGCAATTGTCCCCACTTGCCGTTGAGCTCTGTAGATAGCAGGACTTAACAGAGCTCAGGGCTGCAGGAGAGGGCCCGTGCCCCTGAGTCTAGCAGATTGTGAGCCTGGGACCAGATACATTTCTGGGGGAAACTTCAGAAAGACTGATGTAGAAACAATGGTTTTGTTGTCGTTATGGGTCTCATTTCACACCTCATATCCCTCTAGCCATAAGGGTTCTTTACCTGGGGTCTGTGGATAGAATTCAGGGGGTCCATGAATTTGGAGGGGAAAAGAATTGTACCTTCATTTTTTTTCATTAACCTTATCTGAAATTTAGTATGTTCAATTTGAATGGAGGCAACAAGGCACAGCCATCTTAGCAAATATGTGCGGCTTGGTCACCAGTAGAAATCACAGCTGTTTTCATATCACATGACAGTTGTGGGGCTATCTGAAAAAGCAGTTTATACTTGTCACAACTTCAAAGGTATGAGACCCGTTGCTAGATATTGCTTGATGCTTTAATAAAGAAGCTTATAGTACTCTATCACAATTTTAAGTAATATTTTGGTAAGTATATTTAAATATAATAGATTTCATTTGTAATCCCAAGCGTTCTGTTTTATGGATTTAAAAGCATTATTCTTAGAAAGGGGTCAGGGACCTCCCCAGACTGCCAAAGGGGTCCATGGTCCAAAAATGGTCAAGAGCTCCTGTTTGGAAATTGCGAGGCTTTCTAAATATTTGAAATTTTAAATTATTAAGTATCAGTAATTATTTTTTAGCATTGCAACTGTGCTAACAAAAAGAATCCTTACTCTATAGAGAAAATATACTGAGATATTTACAGATGAAAGAAAAAGGAATGAATTAACAAGGGCAAAAACCCTGAAGGGGGCAGCAGGTCCTGGGAAGTGGCTCCAATGGCAGGGTTCCTTCGTCCAAGACTTTGAAGGTGGTGCTTGCCTTTGGGGGAAGCTCTCAACGGGTGCCTGGGTCGCTGGGTTTCAGCGGAGCCTGGACCTCTTTGGGTTGTGCGCTTATTTTCCATCTGTTCAAGTCCATTCCTCCTTCTCAATCAGCCCCCGCTGCGCCCGCGCTGCAGGTCTTGCCCCTCTGCATCCGTCAGCACCCGGTTGGTCGGGGCCCAGCGTTTGTCAAAGAGAATACTAGTCTGACTTTAATTTACCCTTATTTTTTTGAAGTTTTAGCCTTCTGAAAGTCTTTTGAAAGCTGTGGACACGCTTCCCTGGAAAATGCACAGATTCACATGTCTGAAATTTGCATACATTTCAGGGATGGGTCTTGGTGGACCCAAGTCAGAGACCTTTGCCAGCCATGCCACAGCCCACAGGCCTGGCCAGCACTCACGGTGTGTGTGCTATGTGCCAGGCACACACTGAGTGCTTCATTTCTTCTTTGCCCCCCAAGAGAGGGAGGTTCTATTATTACCCCCATTTTCTGGAGAAGGAAACTGAGACTTTCCTGGGGGCGGGGTGTTAAGTAGCTTGTCCAAGGTCACAGGGCTAGGGTGTGTCTGAGCCCCCGGATCCCAGCTCAGGCAATCTGATTCTAGGCTGGAAGCAGCCTAAGTGGAAGGTTACTCATCCTCCCCAAAACCCCATGTCTTCCGCATCGTCAATCACTGTCGCGCCCCTCCTCCTCCCCTTGCCCCAAGCAGGAAGCCCTTCTTCCATTTAACCCGGTTCTGTCTTCTGCCCAGTCTCGACAATTACTCTCTGAAGAACGTGGTCCTGAGAGGGGAGGCCGTGCCAGCCAGCCTTGGGTGGGGTAAGGGGTGGTTCTCTAGGGTTTCCTGCTTCACCCTGTTTGAATGGCAGCAGAGGGGGCACCTGGCAGGACCCTGTCCTTATCACACGGCTCGTGTTTGCCAGAGCTCCCCATATCATGCTTGGGGCTGCCACGTACACGTGCCCCGAATGAACCCACTTTTCTTTTCCTGGACTTCCTGCAGGCAAAGCTGGTCCGGTACATCTGCAAGCAGCGGCAGTGCAAGCTGAGCGTGGCTCCCAGCGAGAGGACCCCGGAGCTCAACAGCTACCCTCGCTTCAGCGACTGGCTGTGCACCTTTAACGTGAGGCCGGAGGTGGTACAGGTACGTGGGCCAGGCTGTGGGGATTGGGGTCTGGGGGTGGGGCATGGGGGGGTAGTCAAGCAAAGGGACCACGCACAAACCCGAGGACCAGCTCCACTGTGGCTAGTGCTCTATACTCAGGAAAGGGATGTGGGGAGATGGCAGCAACAGGAGGGACTCAGGGTACATGTGGCTCTAGTATGTGTCCTGGGTGCCATCGCTTAACGAGCCAGACAGCCTGACCACACCACTCATAGGTTCGCCGTGAGGATGGCAGCCGACATTTCTGGAAACGTCGGCTGTGCAACAGACACTGTGTTAAACACTCTGTACAGAGAATCTCACTTCATTCTCACAAAACCCTGTGAAGGAGTTACTATCATTATTGCCATTTTATACTTGAGAAGATTAAAGCACAGAAGGGTCAAATAACTTGTTTAAAATCGTACAGCTAGTAAATGATAGCTTTGGAATTTGGAAGCAAGGGTCTGAGTTTAGTTTTCTCCTGTAACTGCAGTAATATATTATTTTCCTTCCTTTGTTCTCTCTTGCCATCCATCCAACCTACCCACCCACCTACCCACTAACTAATCAACCAGCTTGCATGGAAAGAGTCAGGGGTCCAGGACAGCTCTCACGGGACATCAATAAATCAGTGCTTGGCAGGTGTGATTCACCCAGCCAGGTCTTTTAAATTCTTTATTTCTCTTCTAAAATTAAAAAGATGGACTCTTGCTATTGTTTTAAAAGTAATCTGAATTCATTTTATACTTTATTCATTTACACTTTGGAAAACACAAAAGGGAGGGGGAAAATCACATACATATTCCCACTACTCAGAGAAAAATCTGTGATCATTAAGATTTTGATTTTTCCTTCTAGTCTTTTTTTTTTACCCTAATAGTTAAGTCTTTAAAAAATCTCTAGTGGATTAGACCTGTGCTATCTAGTAAGTTAGCTAATATTGTGACTTGGAATGTGGCAAGTCCACACTGAGATGTGTTATGATTTCAAAGATACAAATTCAAAGATGTGCTGAATGAAGACTTGATACAGAAAAAAGAAAAGGAAATATTAACAACTTTACAATTTTAATCTGTTGAGATGACACTATTTTGGATATATTAAGCTAAATAAAATGTGATTAAAATTAATTTCATAGATATTTACTTTTTAAAATGTGGCTGCTCAAAAATTAAAATTTAAGTATGTGGCTTGCATTATATTTCTCTAGGGCAACACTGGTTTAAACCATCCTGAATAAACAATTTTATATTTTGCTCTTATCATTTGACCTGCTAACCAGCCTGTTTTTCCCGTATTTTCACACTTAGTAACCCCCAGCCTTTTTTTAAGTGGACGCATAATGTTGAAGTGTATGTGCTGTAGTGTACCAGGCAGAGATAAATTCCAGTTGTTGACTATTATATATAATATGGTGGTTAATATTATTTGGGAAGCTATTTGTGTATTTAAGAATTTTCCCTAGGAGAGATTCCAGGACAGGAGGTGACATGAACATAACAGGTTTTGGGAAGGGGGTGGAAGAAGATGGGAATGAATGGGGGGGACCCACAGGGGCGCTCTCAGCACCTTACATGCTCCCGGCCCTGGCCCCGGCCCCAGTGGCCCTCATATTTGTGGCATATGCCAGCTTTTAAGAAACTGGCAGAAAAGAGTTGGTCCATGTGAAGGTTGAGGGAAACTGTTTTGTGAGCTGGAGGTACCTTGGGCATTATTAACAGTTCCGCGTACGTGTAACGCATAATATGTATAATGTATATGTATAATAACACATAATATGTAATATGAACTTCACCTCTCTACATCTCTCCATCTCTCTCCCCACCCACCCGTCCCCACCTGCCCAACAGTTTTCTGCCATACAGGAAGGAGATCCAAACATATAATGGTTAATCCATGGTGACAGATTTAAAATCATGGGCTTGGAGACTAGGAAGAACTGAATGGTCCCTCCAGCTCCCCAGGCCAACCCCTAAAATTTCTCTAGGGGCTCCCCACCCCTCCCTAAAATCTCAGGATGAAGCCGTTTCCCCTCACACTCATGTCTGTAGCTTAAGCTGGAGATACTGGAGCCCCACGAGGGCAGTGACTTGCCCAGCATCTCATCAGTGTTATCCCTACTTGGCTGTGAGGACCACCAGGTTCAGAGTGGCCGAGGGGCTCTATGAGGGTCCCAGAGCTAGTAACAGGGACACACTTGAGGTTCAGACCTGGGCCTGCTGGACTCCGAACTGTGCCTTCTAACTTCCTTTCTTGGGCCTGAGACATCTCTGGCAGATGGCTTTGCTCCTCAAGGGGTTTCCCTCAGATCTCCAGAGATGCGAAGTGTGCAGGAGACCCAGCCCCACCCATGTCAGTCTTTGAGACAGGAGCCAGCTGTGCCCAGGGCAGAAGCCAGTACCACGAAGGCTGGCTACAGAGGCTTTTTTGGCCTCTGGGGAGCACTCTGGTGGCAGCCGGTACAGGGGTCTCCCAGCCGGGCCCAGAGGTAAAGCAGATCCTGAGTCAGGTGATGTTTGAATCACAAAGTCATGCGTGATAGTCAGAGCTGGGTGGTAAATGAGGGGCGAGCTCCTTTGTGCTCAGTGGTCAGGCAGGCAGGAGAGCCCAAGAGCCAGGTGTATTTGGGAGCCAGGATGCTAGCTGGCGTGGAGCACTGGGGCAGAGTCTGAGCAGAGAGCTGTGTGGGGATGGTGGGCTCAGGGTGAGACGGCACGAGCGTCTCCAGATGCTCAGTGACTCTTGCCCCAAGACATACTGCAGACCCGTCCACCTCCCTCCATGTCTCCCTTCCCCCGCCACCATGGTCCAGGCCCCCATCCTCTCTCGCCCAGACTCCTGCAGCAACCCTGGAACTGTCTCCCTGCTTTATCATTCACCTGCTTCATTGCATTTTCCACACAGCAGCCAGAGTGTCCGCGAAGAAACGTAAATTGGATCACGTCACTTTCCAGTGCTTCCCACTTCTTTCCGAATAAACACCAGATGCCTCACACACTTTGACCTCTGCCCGCCTCTCTCTGGCCTCATCTCGCTCCCCCTCCCCTTCGCTCCCTCTGGTTTGACCTTTGCACCCACTCTCCTGCTCCCTGGAGTGCTCTTTCCTAGGCTCAGCCCGTGGACATCATTCTAGTGTGTCAGGTCTATTGTCACTTCCTCCAAGCAGTCTTCCCTGATGATGTGGCCTAAAGGTCACGCCTATCTTTCATTTTCTACCAATGCACCTTGGCTGATGTTCTCAAGGACACCAATCACTTTCTGGAGTTTCTGTAACTTATTTGTTGCTCGTGGTGTGTCTCCTCTCCCACTGGAGTACAAGCTCCGTGAGACAGGGACCTGCCTGCTCTGGTTGTTGGTCACAGAATCCCCTTTGAGTATGGGGCCTGATGTGATGACTGTTTGAGAAGAAGGGAGGAAGGGTGGATCTCATCATGACATGGTGGATGTCCCCTGAGTCAAGGGTTTGGTCCTGAGTGGGTGGTGACACGGGTTATTCCAGGGTCTGGCTTTTCAAGCCTGTAAGATAGGCCACCGTTGGGACTATAGCCCCATATAGTCATGCCCAGCTGCCCATGAGTCAGCCTCTGGAAAGACCCCTGGGAGAGTTGGTGCTCCCAGGGGAGGGGGCCTTCTCCAGGAAGGCCAGAGCCCCAGGGAGCCCTTCTGACATACGGACCACCTTTCATTTATTAAGGGGTTGTGCTTCCAAAGGCCTGACCAGTCTCTTGCTGGGAGGCCTCTGTAGTCTGATTATGGGTCTGCACCATGACTAAGGGGCTCCTGGGACCCCTGAGGGTCTCCTGCTCATTTTGCCTCAAAGCTGACATATAGAGAGCACACCTGGCGTGTAGTACAAGTGCTGTGTATGCACTGAGTCCTCGCTGTCTGCCACGTCTCTCTCCTGCCTCTTAGAAATGCCTGGGTTCTTGGCCTGGCTCTGGGAACCTGGCCAAACCCTTAACCTCCCTAAGCCTCAGTTTCCTTCTCTGTAAAATGGGGGAGTAACCCATGTGCCATGTGTTTGCTGAGGCAGTTGTGAGGGTCAAGCACTTCGAGGCACTGCGGTGTTTGCTGGGGTGGAAGAGGGAAAATTAAGGCAGTTTCCTCACCTCATCCTCAGCTGCCATTATTCCTGAGTGAGAATCGGACCCAACAGAGACTGTTGGAGGTTTGTACACCAGGCAGCTGTAAATAGCCATCAGGGGAGTGGATGGAAACAGGGGCTGGCTGGGGGGCAGTTTTCTGAATCAAGAGGCAGTGGGAGTTGGCCGAGAGCTTAAGACAGAAGGCAGCACATGGGACCAACTGGAGCCGGGCCGAGTGTCCGCCTCCCACCTCCTGCTGCTCCCAAGGGCCACACATGGGCATCCTTACCACCACTGGCATCCTCACCGCCATCGTCACCATCACCGGTGGGCTGGAGGAAATGAGGCCAGAGGGGCTGGGGAGCAGGAGGAGGGCAGGCCAGACTGCCTGGGTTTTAAGGACCACAAGGAAACACTGGCCGGGTATCACTCCATCTTCCTCCAGACTCCCCAGACCCTTCTTCTCAAGATTAGTCTTTTTCTTCCCCCCAGATCTCATGTCAGTTCTTGGGCTATGGGCCAGAGTGTCCTGAAGGTTGGAAAGAGGGCTGTTTCCTTTAGAAATCCCAGCCCCTTCTGACCGGGGAGGAGCTGCCTTCACTCGCTGTGCTCCTTAGTTTCTCCTTGCCATGGGGGGTGGGGGCAGAGTTAGAGTAGCTCCGGACCTGGCCTCAAGGCCAGCCCTGGGGCGTTGGCCTGTCTTGTTCTGTTTCTTAACCCGGGCAGTTGTATGGACTCTGGCACCCACCCCACCCTGCCAGGCCTTGATGCATCCTGTGTACTTTCAGCCAGAATTGGTTCTAGAATAGGTGCAAATTTCAGAAACCAAAGTTCCAAACAGCACGAAAGCCCCATGCCTTTCCAAAGTTGACCTCGGAGACAGAATCCTTTGACTTCCGAATGTCATTGAAATCATTGTTTATTTTCTTAAATAAATGTTTTCTTTTGGAATAGTTTTAGATTTACGGAAAAGTTGCAGAGAGAGTGCAGAGTTCCCGTATGTACCCCTTACCCAGCTTCCCCCATCATTAACATCATACGTTACCAGGGTGCATTCGTGGAAACTCAGAACATGGCATTGGTACATGACGATTAATTAAACTCCAGACTCTATTTGGGTTTCACCAGTTTTTCCATTACTGTCCTCTTCCTGTTCTAGGTTCCAATCCAGGGTACCACATTGTTTTTATTCACATCCAAATTTCCTTTTTTTTTTTTTAGGTGCTGAAATGGGATCATAGAATATATATCATCCTGTGGGTTTTTAGTCTGAATCTCATCTCTGTGTTAGTCCATGCAAACCCACCTCATTCTTCTTTAGCAATAGAGTAGGAAGAGGTTGCATTTCTCTGTGGTATCTTAGGAATGGCTGTGTTGGAGGGGTGCCCACCTGTGCACATAGAGGCCCACACAGAAGGCATCAGCTCATGCCCAGAAGAAGCCAGGTGCCCAGCAGCATGGCACCTGGCATATGGGAAGCCCTGGCAGATATTTGCTGGTGAAAAGTGACTGAGGAATGAGCGAAAGTCACAGTAGGATGGAGGCTGGGAGTGCCAGACTTGAAAACGGGGTCTCTACCTGTCCTTTTTCTGTCTGGCTTTTTGGGGAAGGGATCAAAATCCATGATGTCTGGCAATTTCCTTGTGCTGAGCTATGGGGGTGCATTGGTGCAGTCAATACCCCCAAGATGATTTGACCCAGGGCTGCTCCCCGAGGCCTCTGGGGATGGTCTTTGTGTGATGGGACTTGTCTCTTCAGCCTCTTTGACTTCTCTGCTGATCTTGAGGCTTCATGGCTTCGTGACCGGGGCTCTAATTTTTCCCACAGGAAAATACCTGCATCATACGTGTGTGTAGCCATGTATCCATGTATAACCTCCTCCTTCCTTTTCAAAATCGCCTTCCCAGGATCTGGGCCTCTAGGGTTATCTAAAGAGTATTTCAGCTTTGTCCTTAGATTGTGGTCACCAGTTTGTGGCCATACCGTTTCCAGGAAAGAATGCCCTCCTGCTGGATGAAGAGAGGGGACGGACGTGGAAGTGGCCGCGGGGCAGTGTGGCACTTCTGGGTTTCTGGTGTGGACGAAGGGACTCTGCACTCTTCCTCCTCTTCCCACCGGGGACACATCTCAGCCCTCGGCGTCTCCAGAGCCTGCTGCAGGCACTCTGACCTGTGTGACCACTGACTCCTCTTCTCCCTCCTCTGTGGATGCTGGAGACGGGCAGCTCTGGAGATGCCTTCCTCTATTCACCCAACCATCAGTCCTTTGTCTAGACTGACACTGTCCAATAGAACTTTCTGTGATGCTAGAAACATTCTCTTCTGCCCTTTGCGTGTGGTAGCCACCAGCCACATGTGGCCCGGCGGGGGACACTTGAAATATGTGTAGTGCGACGGAGGAAGTGAAATTAAAATTTGTTTCTATCATACGGAATTTTAATTTAAATAGCCATTTGGCAGTTGCTGCGATTGGGCAGCACAGGTCTGGAGCCCGTGCTGGTGGGGCCGTGTGCTGAGAGCCGGGATGCTAAACACGCTCTCCCCAGTGCCAGGAGCTCTCAGGCTGGGGGGAGATGCACGATCAACAGCTGGCACCGAGTGCCCGGACAGAAGCCAGCCTGGGGTCTGTGGAAGCAAGCGGGCAAACTCACCGTGGGTGCTAGTGGGGGGCTAGCCTGGCGGGAAGGGGAAGGACACACTAGGTGGAGGGAGGGAACAGTAACTGCAGAGACCCCGGGGTCTGGGTCTCAGAAAGTTGGTGCCGTCCTCACAGGAAGTGTTTGCAAAGGGCTGGTCCGGGAGGAGATCGGTGAGGAAACAGGGTTGGTTCGTGGATCTCTCCATGAGTGGAGCGTAGGGGTTGGGGTTTTATCTGGGAGATCATGGAAGGGTGTGTGCATGAGAGAGGAAGACAGAGAACATTAGGATTGTTTGAAGGAAAGTAGAACTCCTCCTAGTGAGAAGGCTGGATTCATCGGGGCTGGGGTTGGGGGGGGGGTGGGTGGAAGGGGAGACAGTGCCCCTGGCTGGTGAGGAGTGGGGAGCAGGTCTGGAGGGTTGGGGGGCCTTCGGGATGAGGGAGTGAGCAGGAGACTGAGTTTAGAGGCAGGGCCCCTTCCCGGGGCATCTAGAGTCACACTCTGTGACTATTTCCATCCCCTTCCCCATCTATAGGTTAAAAACTTAAAATCACAGCTTCATGTTCTGGCTGCAGCTGGGGAAATGATTTCAGAGCCTGCTGGCATGGAGCCATGTTTTTTTCTTCAGCAATTTCCCTCTTGGTAGTTGTTAAAGGAAGTGGCAAGCGCTGGCTGGGATCAGTGCTAGGAGGGAGCCTGGGTGATGCGGAGGCTGGATTCCACGGGCCGCAGGGTCCCCGAATAAGGTCTCGCTGGTGGCGTGTTTTGAACTGAAGATGCAGGCGGGTCCGGTAAGGGGTTTTTGTGGTGGCCCCGACTAGGCAGGTTTCTCTTTCCCCTTTCCTCTGTCCGTGCATTCCCATGTGTAAAAGTCAGGCCTTCTCTTGGGGATGGGGAAGAAAGCTGCCTGACCTCTGCCACCATCTTGGTTTCCCATTGGCTGGGAGTGGATCTGGCTCTGTGGGCCCCGGGATGTAGGCCTTGTGGAGCGGGAGGCTGTGTAAGATTAGACCAGAAGAGTGAACAGGTATTTGGCTCCCGGGTTCAGCTTTGATAGACATGAATCCTGCCACCCTCGCGCCTAGCGTCTCCTCACATCCCTCTTCCCGTCCCCACCCTCTCCCTTTGGGAGCCAGAGGCCCCGCCATCCTGACAGCCTGGCTCTTTGGCATCTGGAAGCCTCCTCGGAATGCAGCACACACCCTCACCCAGCCACATGCAGGGATCCAGGCCAACAATCGGCCCCACCGGCCTGGGGCTGCCGCCAAACTGAGGAACTGAGATCTTGGGCGCTGATCTCGGTACCAGCCCAGTGTGGCTGGGCGGTGGAGGCCTGGGTGGTGCACTGCCATGTGGGCATCACCCAACCAGTCGGGAGAAGACCTAAAGTCGGGATATGGGAGGAAGAGGGCAAACTACAAGGCAGCATTTTACAGATACCATCCTCTTTAATCCTTATACCTTGGGTGGGGGGTGGGGGCCGTGGGAGAAACACTATGATCCCCACTTTATAGCTGAGCAAACTGAGGCTCAGAGATGTTGAGTGACATGTTAGCGTCACACAGCAAGCGGATAGGCAGGTCAGGATTCAAACTCACGTTCTTGTGACTCCAAACCCAGGCTTCCTTCCCCTGACAGATTTTGTCATCTGACGTCTTACCCAGAATAGCTCAGCCTGGGGCTATTGTATGTAGTTGTGTAATTGAATTGATCTTTATTTCTTCCAATCTTCCTCCCTCTCCGCTCCCCCTCCTGCTCCCCCACCCTCTCCCTCTCTCTCAATCTTTTTCTTTCTTTTCTTTTCTCCTGCCTTTCTCCCCTCCCCCATTTTTCCTTTCTCTTCCTCCCTCCCTCTATCCTTCCTCCTTTCCTCAATCCCTTCCTTCTTTCTTTCCTTTCCATCCATTTATTCTACATCCAATGATCACTTACCTCGTGCCAGGTACCCAGATTAATTACCACAGGGGATTCATTGATGAGCAGAGCGCAGTCTGCCCCGGAGGGCTTACAGGGTGGTGGGATGTACACGTTTCCAAATAACCACGGGGCAAAGCAGACTGACGGGTCCCGAGGGAGGAAAGGATGAAACGTGGGGGGGGGGGGGGACACAGAGCTGAGGGCGTGCTCATGTTTTCTCCTATTTGTCCAATCATGCGTTCGCCCAGTGAACGTGCACTTACCTCCTGTTCTGTGCCAGGTGCTGCTCTAGGCATTGCCTGTGAGCTCCTGTCCTTACAGGACTTGCAGACATCACTCCCTCCCATTGATGAAGTGATTTATTTTTCTGATCGTGAACCAAAGTGCCCTCTTTTAAGCTTTGAGCGAGGAGGTGCGCCTGATTCCTGGAAATCTGAAAAATCATGAGATGACGGCTCTGCTTAGCCCGCACTGGTTGGCATTTTTGAATGGTGAGCCCATCTCCTCAATCCTTTCGATTTCTGGGCTGCCAAGCCCAGCGAAAACTAACGAGACCGAAAGTCCCATGTGGGCAGGGACCTGGCTGTCTTGTTCACTGCTCTATCGCCAGTGCCTGGCGTGTAATAGATGTTCTTGTTGAATGACTGAATCTAAATAAGATTATCCAAAGAGTTTTGGTCTCTTAGGTCTCAGGAACTCTCTCATCTGAGCTAGTGAAGGTTGAATTGCAAGGGTCTCTGGGGAGGATTTTGGGGGCTGCCGATGGCCTGCTGTAGCCTGGGGTTCCTGAGCTGCCTCTGGTTTCCACTGGCAACGGGCTGGACTTGAGCAAGACTGTGTGCCTGTAGCCTCCTCTGGGGCCACTAGCTCCTGGGTTGTCAGCTGTCCACCTTCTCCAGGGACTGCCTCAAACGCAAAATTGCTCTAGAACAGATCTGCCCAGCTAGATATTGGGTAATTCTCGTGTCAACACCACGCTGTTTTAATTATCCTAAAGCAAAAAGTCTCTTCTGTCATTACTCTTCTTTTTTTAAAAAAAATCAGCATATAAATTTCAGTGGTCCTTGCTTCCAGCTATATGCCTTTGGGCAGGCAGCAAGATTAAAAAGAAAGATCGCTTAAGAGCGTGACCTCTGGAATTAGACAGCCCAGACCCTGCTGTTGGGAGGCGGACATAAGCTTAACTCTGCCACTTGCCAGTGGTGTGACCTTGGATAAGTCCCTTACCTCTCTGAGCCTGTTAACTCATCTGTCAGCTGCTCTAGCTAGAAACTGAGGAGTCATTTCTGATTCCTTCTGCTTGCTCCACCTCGACATTCAGTTGACTAGCAAATCCCACCAGCTCTATTTCCAAATATATATCCCCAATCCATCTATGTTTCTTTTTCACCACTGCCACCTCCCTAGTCCTAGCTACTGCATGGACTTGTGCAGTAGCACCTACATCACTCTTTGTATCACTCTTGCCCTTCCCTCCATTTCATTGTTCATGAGCCAAGAGTGATTCTTCTTAAAACCCCAGTCCAACCACCTCACTTTCCTGAGTACAGTCCTTCACTGTTGTCTTGTTGCACTCAGCATACAATCCAGACTCCTCACCATTACCTTCAAGGCTCTGGAATATCCGGTATCTGCCTCCTTCTGTGTCGCCTCCTGCCCCTCCTCACTCTTCCCCTCATGTTAGGACAGGTCAGGTTGTTTCCTGTCATAGCCCAGGGCCTTTGTGTGTTCTGTTTCCTCTGCCTGGAAATTTCTATACTCTCATGGCTAGCACCTTCTCGTCCTCTGACAGGAGCTTAAGAGTCACCTTTTCAGAGAAGCCATCCTGTCTAAAATTAGATGCCCCCCCCGCCGCCCCCCAGCCATACCCACCACTTTGTCTCAGTATGCTGTTTCCTTTTAGCACTTATTCACAAAGCTCAATTATGTATTTTAGTTACTTTTGAATTTGTTTTTTATTGTTTCCTAATAGGATATAAGCTCCCTAAGGAAAGAGACTATATATATATATTTTTTTTTTTTTTTTAATTTACTTATTTATTTATTTATTTTTGGCTGTGTTGGGTCTTCGTTTCTGTGCGAGGGCTTTCTCTAGTTGTGGTGAGCGGGGGCCACTCCTCATCGCGGTGCGCGGGCCTCTCACTATCATGGCCTCTCCTGTTGGGAGCACAGGCTCCAGACACGCAGGCTCAGCAGTTGTGGCTCACGGGCCCAGCCGCTCCGCGGCATGTGGGATCCTCCCAGACCAGGGCTCGAACCCGTGTCCGCTGCACTGGCAGGCAGATTCCCAACCACTGCACCACCAGGGAAGCCCAAGAGACTATATTTTTTGTTCACTCCTGTATCCCCTGTGCTGAGTAAGGTGCCTGGCCCACCCTTGCTATTCAGTAGCTGTCTATTGATTGGGTGGATGGATGGATGGGTGGATAAATAGGTAGAGGATGACATGGTACCAGGGCACTTAGTAAGCACTTACTAAGTAAAAGCTATTATGTTCTCCTACTTCTAGTTAGAACTCTTCTGTAACAAGTTCCAATATAAACTGGCTTAAAGAAAACAGGCTTTTATCAGCTTAGGTAATAAAAGTCCAGGGAAGTCTGGATGCAGGGGCTCAGATGATGCTATTAGAGCTCACTTCTCGGACAGGCCCACTCCACATGGCAGTCATGAAGGGCACAAGCAGCTAAGCTTCACTTTCTTTCAGCATAGTAGTGGTGTTTCCTATTGAGAGCTTCTTACCCTAGAACTGTAGCTGAAAAATCCCAGAGAAGGCTCTGATTGGCTTGGCTTTGGTCATGTGCTCATATCAGAACCAATCACAGAGCTAACAAGACAGAGAACTCCAGTTGGCCCAAACTAGGTCATAGGTTCAGCCCTTTGGCAGAAAGGTGGCGAGCCTGAAGGGTCAGGGCCACCTACACTTGGGAATTGGGTCTTGGAGGAAAGAGAGCCCCGCTGACAGAAGAAGGACGCACAGACACACACTCTCACTCCCTTAGATAACAATAACTGTTGCTACTGTAGCTCCCCATCCCCCACCCTCACCAGGGGCTCTCCATGTGGATGGGTCACCTTGCTTTCCCCTGGGGGGGACCTTGCGGTGACCATTGTGCCCGCCTTTCCCAACAGTGAGCAGAACTCCTCTGTCTGTGTAGGAGGCAAAGGGCCTCAGGCTCAGAGGTGGTTTGTCAAAGGCCCAGACCCTGGCAGGGGTTCTGCAGAGATCATGTTTCTAGGATATAATAGGTGAGTCTATTCTTCAGTTTTTGTTTTTAATAACACTTCTCATTTTCTTCACTATGATAGTAATAAATATTTATTTTAGAAAGTATAGGAAAGCAAAGAAAATAGGTCATCTGTAATCCTGCACAGAGGTAATGATTGCTTCTTGGCTTTTCAGGGTGTTTTTTTTTTTTTTTTTCTTAATATCCAGTAATTTATATGTATGTTCCTTTTCAAAATGTGAAAAGTGTAGAAATTAAAGAAAACAATACTACTGTTTATTGATGGTTTACCTCATAATCTTACTACTAAGAGGAAATGATGGAAACATTGTGGTGCATTTCCTTCCAGTTGGCCTTTGTTGGTTGATTTTTCTTTTCTTTTTCTTTTTTTTTAAATGTCATTTATTCGTGAATTTATGCTGTGATTCTTTAGTGAGTGTTCCCAATGTGCCTGGGACTGAGCTGTGAGCTTTACGTGGAGCATCTCGTTCAGTCCTCCCGATAACCTTCTGGGGAGATGTCTTACTCCATTCCATTCTGGCTGCTGTAACAGAAATACCGTAGAATGGGCTAGGTAGCTTAAAAACAACAGAAATTTATTTCTCACCGTTCTGGCAACTGAGAAAGAAGTCCAAGATCAAGGTGCCAGCAGATTCAGTGTTTGGTGAAGATCCACTTCCTGGTTCATAGATGACCGTCTTTCTGCTGTCTCTTCACATGGCAGAAGGGACTGGGCAGCTCTCTGGTGTCTCTTTTATAATCAGGGCACTAATCCCATCCTAAGGGCTCCACACTCATGACATCCCAAAGGCCCCACTAATATCATCACATTAGGATTAGGTTTCAACGTACTAATTTTGGGGAGAACACAAGTGTTTAGTCTGCAGCAGGAGGCAATGCTTTTATCCCCAGTATAGGATAGAGATAGAGAAACTGACAGTGTCACTTACCCGAGGTCACCTAGATGGTAAGTGGGGGAGCCAGGATTCATACCCAGGAAGTCTAGCTCCAAAGTTGGGGTCACAACACACACACTTTAAATTCGCGTGGATGGGACCATGTTGTATGTTGCCTCTGTGATGCCTGAGCATCTTTTTTAAAATTTCATCGAAAGTAACATTTTCTAAAGCTAATTACAAGTGTTCATTGTAGGAAAATTTGAAAATGTAGAAAAGCTCAAAAAAGAAAATAAACCCCCCCACAACCCCACCAGCCACTGCTAGCCAGCCATATAACTTTGTACATTTCTTTTCTCCAACTACACGTAGTCAAGTTCACTGTTTCTGGTATACAGTTCTATGAGTTTTTGTTTTTTAAGTATATATTTTTTAATTTATTTATTTTATTTTTGGCTGCGTTGGGTCTTTGTTGCTGCGCGCGGGCTTTCTCTAGTCGCAGAGAGCGGGGGCTGCTCTTTGTTGCAGTGCGCAGGCTTCTCATTGCAGTGGCTTCTCTTGTTGTGGAGCACGGGCTCTAGGCACGCGGGCTCAGTAGTTGTGGCTCGCGGGCTTCAGTAGTTGTGGCTCGCGGGTTCAGCAGTTGTGGCGCACAGGCTTAGTTGCTCCGCGGCATGTGGGATCTTCCCGGACCAGGGCCCGAACCCGTGTCGCCTGCATTGGTAGGCAGAGTCCCAACCACTGTGCAGCCAGTGAAGTCCCTTCTATGTGTTTTGATAGCTGGTAGTTTGTACGGCTCTTCCTTTGGGTGTCTAAACCACCCAGCCCCAAATCTGTGAGAGCAGCAGGGGCGTTGGAAGCAGTTGGAGTTCATGCGGGGGTGGGGTTTCCCCAGATGATTCACCGGGAGGAGGGAGATGATCGTGCTCCTCGTTGACTCAGGTCAGACGCTTTGGAGGGGGGCAGTGAGGCAGGGAACACCTCTCTGTCTGCAGCCTGGTATCCCAGATACCCTGGGTGCCTGGCCCCTGCCCCACACCCGGCCCCCTGCAGTGAGGCCCGCTGGAGTCTCCGTGTCTTACACCCAGCACCTGCTCCGGGAGGTATGTGCTGACTCCCCAGCTCCCCGGCACAGACTATTTTTGGCTGCAGTGACTGTTCACTACAGTCATGAAAACAGAAACTCCTCTCCCTACCTCCTTCCCTGGGACACTGCACCAGGGACCAGGACAGCTAGGGACCCTGGACTTGGGCCCCTCGTCATGCATTGCCTGTGGAGCTGGGTGATGGCCAAGGCTACAAGGAGCACAGGGACCCCACCACCCGTGGTGCTGCGCGAAGCACAAAGCCTAGACCAGCGCGGGCTGGAGGGTTGCGAGGTAGGCACTGGGGGCTGGGATCAGGTGGACTTTGCATGAGAGCCTGGAAGGAGTGTGTTTGGCTGGGCTCCGGGTCCTTGCTTTGCTGTCTATAGAACACATCTGGAGAAATCAGCATATTGGGGTAGCACATGCCTTCCACTTCATTATTTCATTCCCTTTCTTTTTTGCAGTTAGGTGGCTGGTGGGGACCCGTCGGAATCTTACTGAAATAGATCTTTCCCTTCTAGTGAATGGTTTTGGGCCCGTTTGTGCTTTTGGTCTGAACAGGGCACACACTTGTTTTGAGCCTACTTCTTCTGCCAGGAGCTTAAGAAACCAGCGTTGTATGGGCAGGCCCAGCCCTGTCTCAGTGCTTCTGGTCAACCAGATAAGGGGGGCCAAGCCCTATAGAGGCTATGAGTGCTAGCTTTGGAGGTACATGGACCAGGGTCCAATCTAGCCTCCATCGCTCACTTGCTGTGTCTTAGGTGAGTAACCTAATCTCTCTGAACCTCAATTCCCTTAGCAACTAAGCAGTTGTGCCCAGGCCACTTCACAAATGGCCGTAGTACCAGGAGTTGTTCACTTATGATTAGATTGGTTGTGAAAAGAGGAAGCATGTCAAGAAGCTGAGTGAGAATCAATGTGCCACAGCCCCGGGTGGGTCTTAACGCTCAGCTCAGAACCTGGGTGTTTGGGTGTAGCTGGTGATGTGCGATTTGCTTCTTCTTTACAAAAATAAGAAAGATGTGTCACTGAAGTGGGCATGGGTCGGGGTGGGCAAGAACGTGGAGCCGAGGATTTCTGCCCACCCACCATCTTTTGAGTCACCAAGACATTAGGGACTTGCCAGGCTCCAGGTGAGGCCATGAGCCCAGGACCCCACTGCTTCCAGATTCCAGAGGGCTCGGGACCCATGAGGTGAGCACCTGGCATGGTGTCCCTTAGGCCAGCACCTTTGGAAAAGATCTTCAGGGCAGATCTCAGGGAAGTCTTCCCTTTGGCTCACCTCTTAGAGCAGCTCAGAAAACCTGTAAAGGAATGACATCTTTACATCTGGGTAAGGAATGCCCACCGTGGAAAATGGTGAGCTCTCCCAGGGATCGGTATATCCTGGTGTTGGTCCCCGGTGTTGGTCAATGTCACCAGGGCCTTGGTCCTGGTGCTGTTGTTCTGGGTGACCCAGGCAGGTCCCCTCCCCTCTCTGGGCCTCGGTTTCCTCCTTTATAAAATGAGTGTTGGACTAGAATGTCTCTAAGGGTCCTTTGAATTCTGCCATTGACCTTGGCAGAGAAAGGGTTTTTCTCCTTCTTTCTTCACCAGCCTCATGAATACCCATTGGCCCCTTCATACCCTCAGCTCCTGGTGGCTCTGGTGATGGCCTCCTTGGCTTGAGTCCTGGCTCTGTTGCTGCTCTGGGGCAGGAGTTGTTTACAGGGTTTCTGGAAAACTACAGAGAGGGGCTGCCTCCCTCCAGGGTCTCCCGAGAGATCTCAGTCTCCCGCTTGGCCATTGTGGGACAGCTCTGAAACAATGGGCCCCTGTCCTCAGCCAAGTAGCCTGCCTCTCAGGTGTCCAGCTCTGGGCTCATGTCCCGCAGCCTGGCTCATCCCCCCTCCCCGCCCTGGACAGACAGACTGATAAACAGCCCCAAAGGACAGACAGTGTGCTGAACACTGGGACGTGCCCCTCTGGTGGAGGGGTCTGTGATTTGTCTCCTGGCCCTGCAGGAGGGCCCACCAGACCACCGCTGGGGCCAGGCATGTGCCAGGGCCCTGAGCGAAGTCGCTGTGCCCTGAGGCCCGTTTGCCAGTCTGGGTGCTCTGCCGTGGGGCTGGGCAGGGCGCCCTGGCTGGCTGCACTCAGAGCTCTCATGCTGCGGACGCGGAGGAGACAGAGTAGACTTTCTGGGAATCCTCACTTGACTGGTATGTTTGTCCAGGGGAGACCTGGGAGCGGGAGACAGCAACAAAGCCGGCCGCAGACGTGGTCACACCTGAGAGCCCCTGTTTATTTCTGTCGGTGCCTTTACCGCCAGGAGAGCTGGGGAGGTGCCCTGCTCCCTGCACCCTCTGCAGAGGATCACTGGGCATCCCAGTTCGCCAGGGCTGTCGTCCCGGGCAGTTCCTCACAGCGCTCCCGCTTCCCGTCTCAAAAGTGTCCCTGTTGGGATGGCCCATTGCACGCTCACCACCGCCCTCCGGAGGCCCTCCTCTTCACCCAGCTGCCGGCCCACTGCCACCCTGCTCGTGCATCTGCTGTATCAACAAGGGACGCCACGAGGGCCTGCATGTGTGGGGAAGCTGCTGCCCTGGAGCAGGGCTGAGGTGGTGACAGGCCCCTGACCCCTGCAGCTTCCCCCGCTCTGGCCCCTCCGCACTGCCCTGCTCCTACGGGGAGGGACTCCCCACCTGCCTGTTCCCTAGGAGCCACGTGTCACCCAAGGGCTAGTGTAGCTCTTTGGCTGCCGTCAAACCCTCCCCCTTCCTACCCGGACCCCAGTCTTACGTTTGAATGTTCTCTTGTTTGTTTGTTTTAGAGTATTCCATTTTTGGTTTGAGTTTTACTGTGGAGTCTAGTGGAGAGTCTAGTGGGTTCTTTCCCACAGTGAGCAAGCATCCTGGGGGTAGAGAACCCCCTGCTACAGAAGCCCACCCATCTCCTCTGTCCATTTTGGGAGTAGCGTGTATTGGGGGAAGCACACAGCCCCACACCTAGGGGGGGGTGTGTGTGTGTGTCTGGTGTGTGTATGTTTCTCTAATCCTGGTCATCTGGCCATTTTCAAACAGCATCCAGGAGGAGCAGTTTTGGAAATGTGTGTTGATGACACAGAGAAAGGTGACAAAATGTAGGCTGCCTAGACGGCAGATGTGGGCCTGCCTTGCCTCTCCACTGTGTTCCCCTTCTGCTGATTGTGTGCTGGGATTGGATGGGGAGAAGACACGTCAGCACGGGGGGAGGCAGGAAGAAAGGAGCAGTGAGACCCAGGGCCACCAGGGAATGGAGCCCAACATAGTTAATGTGTGTTTGTTGAGTGGCTGAATGACCCACGAGGTCAGGGGTTGCTAAATTACAGCCTGTGGGCCAAATCCAGCCCACCACTGGTTTTTACACAGCCTTTCGAAGTAAAAAATGGTTTTCACATTTTCAACTGGTAGGAAAAACAAAACAAAGCAAAACAAGGCTATTTTGTGACATGTGAAAATTACATGAAATTCAAGGTTCTGCGTGCATACTTACGGTTTTATTGGCACATAGCCACAACCATTTGTTTCCATATTGTCTATGGCTGTTTTGGTGCCCTGATGGCAGAACTGAGTCGTTGTGACAGAGACCATATGGCCTGCAAAGCTGAAAATACTCCCTCTCTGGCCTGTTCAGAAAAAGTGTGCCAATTCCTGCACTAGGTACCTCGGGATTTATGGGAGGAAGAATGAGACCTGGGAGGCAGCCACAAGACAGGCTTTCCCGGAGGGTGGGCCCAGCCCCCTGGGGTGACGGTGGCGGCTGTGGTGAGAGCAGATGCCGCCAGAAGCTGGAGACCTGGTCCCAAGCAGAGTTGGAGAGCACCCGCCTCCTCAAGAGGGCAGGAGGGGGGCTGAGGGGGCCTGGCAGGCCCGCTGAGGGGATTGAAAAGGAATGTAGAGAGAAGACCCACTGGGAGGCCTCTTGCAGCTGCTTTTAACCCCGCAGCTGGAGCGCATCCCAGCTGGGCATAGGAATAGGGCACAGCGTGGAGTCTGGAAAGCCAGATATGACCTATGATGCCAGGTAGACTCTGGCCTGGGAAAAAGATCTCACTTTATAGAGCAAAGAAGTGGGCACCAGTGCAGGCAGAGCCAGCTGGCTGTGAAGAGGCAGAGGTGGCCGTGCCTCAGCCTCATCAATCAGGCTGTGTGGCCTTGAGCAAGTTACCCACCCTCTCTGAGCCTTACCATCCATCTCAGGCTGTTATGAGGACTGCATGTGCTGACCTCTATAGTTCATCTGACAGAGTGCCTGGCACCCAGGAGATGAGTAATAAATGCTCATCACTCACCCTTTCTTGATCCCCTTCTCCTGCATCCCTCCACCTCCGCACCACTTTCTGAGGCTTTTAAGCCCAGACATACTAATGCGTAGGCCAGAGACAGCCACTCCCTGAAGGGTCCACCGGGCTCCCCACTCTGTGAGCCCCTACCCTGCCTAGGAGGGAGGGAGGCACCAGTGTACAGGAGAGCATATCTCCTGGGACATCTATGAGCGTGAGCTAGGCTAGGGTTGGGTTGAAGGAGTGTGGGTCTCATGAGAGGACAGGTCTGCCTTCTCAGACCCTTTCTGCCCTGGGCTACTTTAGCCAGACTTAAGGCCCTGCAGCCTTTTTGCCCGCATGGTCCTCACCCCCAGAAATTTTGATTTGATTGGTCAGAGGTGGGGCCTGGGCATCAGGATCATTTTTTAAAGCCTCCCAGGTAATTCCAGGGTGCCACCAGGGTCAAAAGCCACTGATCTGATCTAGCCAAACCCACTCATTTTATAAATGATGCAACTGAAGCCCAGAGAAGGGGCAGGAACTGGCCCAAGGTCAAGAGGGTTCCAAGGACCAAATCTGATCCTTCTTTTGCTGTACTGGTCAGCTAGCTGGGAGGTGGTAGAGAGAAGCCCTCCCGGAAGGGGCTGACTTCTCCCAGGAGGGGCTTTTTCTCATTTTCTAGGGCTGGGATAGTGACTAGGTCCAGAACTGATCCACCGACAAAGCCAGTATCCCCAAGCTGTCCGCTGATCTCCATGGAAACCCCAGGAGGCGCCTGACCCAGGCACCTACTGCCATAGCCCCTCCTGTGCCTCCCAGAATATCCAACTATTATTATCCAAGTCTCAGCCCTTCCTCTCCCTCAGCGCCAGCGGTGGTGCTCCACTGGTCCTGCCCTCTAATTATTATCAGAAAGAATAACATAATGTCACCTGCCGGAGACGTAAGTCGTGGCTCGAGGGAACGGGCAGAGGCGGGGAGCCAGTGTGCCTGTCCTGTGGCCCCGCTGCCCGCCTCCACGCTCACATGCTGACCCGAGGCTGGGTGGACCCAGAGCATCTCCCGTAGCAGGCTGGGCAGCCATGTCTTCCCTTCCTGGTTTCCAGTTCACATTTTCTTCTTTAGACAGAGAAGGCAGGAAGGAACCTCCGTCAGGTTCTCCTTTGCCAACTGGAGGCATGGGGGCTCCCGGCCTGGGCTGCCATAGGAACCCCTAGCTATTCTGCCTCTTCTGTCCTAGCCCTCCCACTGAGCCCTGGCCGCAGAGGGGTGTACAGGGTCCCACGTCACCATCCACACGGTTCTGGGGGTCCACCTCTGGCCTCTCTGGTGGGACCAGTTCCCAGGCAAGCATCTGTGGGGAAGGATCCTGGCCCTTGAATTAAGCCCCAGCCAGGGAAGCTGGCGGACACCTCTGCTCATGCACCAGAAATCCAGGTTCGGCCGATGGACCTTGCGTGCTGGCCGCACTGATTGAGACAGTTACTGCCGTGACTGATCCGTGCTGTGCTCTAGGACTAGACAGAATGCTAGACGGAGACACCAAGTGTGGGCTTGCGTCTCTGTCTTCCTTCAGCCCGGGCCTTCACCCGAGTTCCGTCCTGAGCTGCCACAGCTTCTTGCAGCACGCGGTCCACACACAGGCTGTGAAGCCCGTGGCATTTCCACGGCCCGCCTGACCGGCCACGGCTAGGGGGACGGCCTTCAGTGTCAGCCAGCACAGGTTGCTAAGTATAGACTCCAGGCAGCCCCGTGGCTGCTGGTAAGTCCTGGGACACCATTTGATACCCAGCCTGGCCTGTGACACCAGTTGCCGTCAGCAGCTGGGGTGGGTGGGGAAGGGCGCAGCGTGTTTGGCCCAGCCCGTCCCCACCTTCTGCTGCAGAGAACAGAAGCAGCAGTCTCGTGATCACAGCTTGGGAGTCATCTCCATGCTCCACTGGTCCTGCCCTCTAATTATTATCAGAAAGAATAACATAATGTCACCTGCCGGAGACGTAAGTCGTGGCTCGAGGGAACGGGCAGAGGCGGGGAGCCAGTGTGCCTGTCCTGTGGCCCCGCTGCCCGCCTCCACGCTCACATGCTGACCCGAGGCTGGGTGGACACAGAGCATCTCCCGTAGCAGGCTGGGCAGCCATGTCTTCCCTTCCTGGCTTCCAGTTCACATTTTCTTCTTTAGACAGAAGCTGGGGTGGGGTGGGCAATAATTCTCCCTGAAGCAGTGTGGACGCTCAGCCTTGGTCCCGTCTCCAGAATTCCAGGGTCTGGACGCCTGGCTTTGAGACAACTTGACATCTTCGTGTGACTCCAGGCAGGTGGAGGCCCTCCCACAGCCTTGGGGCCTCTCAGACCTGAGAGCATTTCAAGGCGGCTTCGCCTGCTGGGTTGTCGACAGGCCCGTGAGTTCACCGTCAGCAGGCGGTGAGGCTCATTCCCTAATTTGCTTTCTTTTTTAAAAAAATACTTATTTATTTGGCCGCATCGGATCTTCTTTGTGGCATGTGGGATCTTTATTGCAGTGCTCGTTGGGGGGTGCGTGGGCTTCTCTCTAGTTGTGGCATGCAGGTTTTCTCTTCTCTAGTTGTGGCCTGTGGGCTCCAGGGCGCATGGGCTCTGTAGTTTGTGGCACCTGGGCTCTCTCGTTGAGGCGCTCGGGCTCAGTAGTTGTGGCGCACGGGCTTAGTTGCCCCAAGGCATGTGGGATCTTAGTTCCCCGACCAGGGATCGAACCCGCGTACCCTGCATTGGAAGGTGGATTCTTTACCTCTGGACCACCAGGGAAGTCCCCCTAACTTGCTTTAGGTTTAGAGATTATCCAGAACAATTGTACCTGGATTTCTCTGGTCTGAAATAACTTCCTAAGTCCGACTTGGCTGTGCCTGTGACTGGGAGGGGGAGAATCGCATCCACGTGTGAGGTCTGGTGGAGTTCACAGGAGGGAGGGGAAAGCAGTCCCTGCTGCCTTATTCCCATGGGGTGGACTGATGCCTGAGGTCTCAGGGGAGTGAGAGAAACTTGCCAGCTCATTCGAAGCTGTAAGGAAATACCTTTTTTTTCCTTTTTTTTAAAAGGGAATGGATTTGAACATATTCTTTCTCTCTGCTTGCTAAAGACAAAGGACTTCCATTTTACAGTATATGTATATGTATATATATATTTTTTTTTCCAGAAAGCAGGTAGAAATTAATTCCTTTAATTCACTTTGAAAAAAATCATTTTCCCCAAGATAGCTGCTGCATCCCAAGGCTTCGCCCAAGTTCACGAGTGACAGTGGGGAACAGTTGAAGGAGCTTTGGGACCCAGCACACCGGGGTTTCAGTTGTGGCCTCGCCACTTATCAAGTTGCACTGCGTGAGGTCACTGAGCCTCAATAAAATGGGCTTAACAGCATCTCCTTGCTGAATTGTTTTGAGTGGAGACAGTATACAAAGCCCTGAACGTATTGTAAAGTACTAGCAAATAGTTTGTAATAGGGGCTTCCCTGGTGGTGCAGTGGTTGAGAATCCGCCTGCCGATGCAGGGGACACGGGATCGAGCCCTGGTCTGGGAAGATCCCACATGCCGCGGAGCAACTAGGCCCTTGAGCCACAATTGCTGAGCCTGCGTGTCTGGAGCCTGTGCTCCGCAACAAGAGAGGCCGCGATAGTGAGAGGCCTGCGCATTGCGATGAAGAGTGGCCCCCACTTGCCGCAACTAGAGAAAGCCCTCGCACAGAAACGAAGACACAACACAGCCAAAAATAAATAAATAAATAAATAAAATTAAAAAAAAAAAGTTTGTAATAATAAATGTAGTTATTATGCTTGAGAAACTGAAACTTGGTGTGGGCAGGGAGGAAAGGAATATAAAAGAAAAAAAAATCTGAATTTGCATTGTAGTTAGATTGGGGATTGGGTTCCTAGGCTTGTCTTTGTGGTCATCAATCCACTTCCACCCCCAAATCAAGCAGATACTGGAATCTCCACTTTCCGGAGAACTGCTGAGTCATCACAGCCTTGGGGAAATGCACAAGTGTGGGTGAGAACTGAGGGCACCCCAGGGAAAGGTGGAGGGTTGTATTGTGAAGGTCAACATCACTTCCATTTGCTCTCCCTTGACAATATTGCCAAATAGCTTTTCATAGTGAAATGAGGGCAAAAGATGTCAAAATTGCATTTCAGTGAAGAGTGTTATTGAAGACAATAGAGGAAGACACATTGATTGAACAAAAGCTTCTGCCCTGGGACCATTATCTAATCAGCCTGCTCTCTGTGTTGTTCTTATCAACGGTTTCCAGTTCTCATTTTATCGTCTGGAAGGATTTCTGACAACCAGGGGTTTGTCCAAACCAATGATGAGCTTCTTGGTGCTTTGGGGTATCTGTTTATTTCTAATTTTTGGTGTGAGTCATTCTAAACAGCCATGAGATTCTTTCCCACAACTCTGGAGATTGAAGAATATACATACAAGACACAAAGGTGGGGAGAGGGGACACGGCCAGACACCGGGGGCCACATGCCAGGCCTCAGATGTGGCCCCACCCCCCAGGCATCACAAAGCCCCCAAACCATTGCCCTAATGACTCACAGCCGGTATCTTCATCAGGTTCAGTTTTGACACTTGAGTTTAAGATTTATAGCACCATGGATTGACTGGCCATAACATTGCTCTCGTAAAATTAGGCACAGCTTGCTAATAAAATCAATGAAAATCAGCTTAGATCAAAAACTGCAAGCTTATATGAAGCATTTGATGTGGGATGTTTGGCCTTCCCTGTTATAGAAAATCTGGAAACTCCAGAAAGGGGACAACACCCGCCGCCCCACCCCCACCCCCTCAAGCTCACCACTGGTCCCGTAAGCTCTTTGAGCTTTCCTTCTGCTGGGCCATATCTTATTGCATTGCAATAACTTATTTTCATGTCAGTCACTCCACAAGCCACTTGAGGCCAGGGACGTGTCCCATTGTTCTGAGCTCCAGGCTCCGTATCACATGTGGCTCAAAGTAATCAGAGCCGGAGGGGTTTCCCCACTCCTTGATGTGTGGAAAGAGCATACGCTTTGGAGTTACGCCTTGACTCAGATATTCGCTCTCTGTATTCGTTTTCTTTGCTGTGTAACAAATTACCATGAACTTAGCTGCTTAAACCATCCGTCATGTGTTAGCTCACAGTCCTGCAGGAGGAAGACTGGATGGAGAGGTCCCCACGGGCTTGGCCAGCTTCCCTGCTTAGCATCCTGCCCGGCCAAAGTCGGCGTGTCAGCCAGGCTGGCCTCTTACCTGGAAGCTTTGGGAAGAAGTCACATCCACGTGCGTTCAGGTCTTTGACAGAATCCACTTCCTTGTGGCCTCAGGCCTGAGGTTCCCTTCTTGCTGGTCAGCCAGGGGCCACTCTGTGTCCTCGAGGCCACCTCGTTCCTTCTGTGTGGCCCCTCCATCCTCAGAGTCCGCACCAGTCCTTTCCATGCTTCGGGCATCTCACTTAATATCCGCTACCTTGAAACCTTGGAAGGGTCCGACTGAGAATCAGATAAAGCCGGGTAGTAAGGACCTACACAGTGCTTGGCGAGGGTTAATTCTTTGTAATCCTTCTCTCCATAAGCCAGTTTTATTTGAAACCGATTTTGTCTGATTCAGAGATAGCAAAATTGTAAAGGGCTATCTTTATCTGAAGTACTTGTCATTCTAAAAAGTCGTGGTGATTCGTCATTCTCCTATGCGGAAGAATAAATAAAAAGAGACGAGAAGGGAACGCGCTCTCATCGGAACTTTTCTGGTATTTTTCTTCCTTTCCCCCCAACCCCAAGTTTTGGCATCTCTGCTTCAGCTGCTGTCTCAGAGCGCTGGGGGCGGGGGCCAGGGTTGACTGCTGGTGGCCTCAGACAAGTGGTGACTCCGGGTCAGAGGCCAGCCCGCCAGCAGCTGGCCCCTGCCACTCAGCGGGAGGCTGGCCCCGGCTGGGAGGAGGATGACCACTCACCCGGCTCTCCGCCTGTCCTGTGCTTCCTCAGGAGATCCTCTGCGAGCTCACGCTGGATGCCCTGCTGGACATGAACGAGGCTAAGGTGAAGGAGACGCTGCGGCGCTGCGGGGCCAGTGCCGAGGAGTGTGGCCGCCTGCAGTATGCCCTCACCTGCCTGCGGAAGGTGACAGGCCTGGGTAGGTAGGACCAGCCCCATCGTCTCCCTCTCCCTCTCCCTTGGCCTGGACACTGGACTTCTCTCCCAGGCTTGGCCTGGTTCCCTGGGTGCCAGGGCTTTTGCTGGGATGGATGACGGGGTGGGGCCAGTGTGATCAGGGTCTCTGGGCCAGCTTGGAACGGCCAGGGTCCACGCTCAGAAAGCGTGTGATGGACCTGACCCGAGGCAGAGGGCTCTCCCTGAGACAGAAGGCTCCCAGATCCCAACTGGGCTGGCCAGTATGAAGCTTTAGCCATTGTTAGGAACCCCGGGCTGGTCTGCTGGGCAGGGCCGCGTGATTTGCTCCCTGTGGAGCACCTCTGTCGGGCTCTGTGACTCTAATGCAGTTTCCTGCAGTCCAGCCCCCTCCCTCCCCTCTCCCTGCCCTCTCCCTCCCCTCCCCCTCCTCTCTCCATCCCCGCCGGCCAGCCGGCTGGGCTGTGTGCTCAGAAGGCACACGCTGGTGTGGGCTCAGCCTGAACCAAGCCTGAGGAGAGAAACTGTACCTCGTTTCAGCTGTGAGTGTGGACATGGCTGCCTCAGGCGAAGTGTATAATCCTGGCATTATGAATAATGTTCCTTGGGAACTATTTGCAGGCTTTCTAAATCTTGCCCTGGAAACAGCTTCAAATGCCCTTACTTAACGCTCCCAATACTACCCAGATAAGCCTTTAAAATGAGCCTAATGAATGGAATTTGCTCCATTTTTTAATGCTCTGAGCCACTTGTCTTATCTCTGGCTGCCTGAAGCTTAAGGAAGGCGCTGAGGTTTATATTCTACTTGATTTTTTTTTTCCCAGAGAGGACTGTGCTTAATTTCTTCCCTGGCCTCATTGTACCAAGTCTTCCTCTGAACACAGAGCCCAGAGCTTCACTCAGTTCAGAAAACCTCAACACATCTGGCCTCTGACAAGTGCCATGGAGTAAACAGGACAGGGACATGGTTAGCAGTCTTGTCCCCACATTTTACAGAGAAGGAGACTGAGCCCAGAGAGGGTAAGGGGCTTCACCAAGGACACACAGCAGTGGGTGGCAGAACTGTGATTTGAGCCTCAGCCTTTGCCACCTGTGCACATTTCACTGTCTTTTTTCTTTATGTCAAGAGAAAAGATATTTCTGATGGATTAATTTAGCCATTGCTGTCAGTCACCTTCAGACAACAGTCAGAAAAAAAAAAAAAAAGAAAAAAAAGTACTTGCCACCCAAGCTGGGAATCTGGGGGATCTTGTCAGCCCTCCCGCTCTATGCCTGCCTTGTAAACAGTTGTAGAGGAGCCAGCCATTGGGTGGTGGTGACCCCCGTGTGTTAAGGCTGCTGTCTGTCCATCCTGGGTGCCAAGATAGGAAGATCACTGATTTACGAAGCACTTCTTATGTGCCAGGCACTTGACACACATGTGGCAACATCCTTTTAAGAGGTGGTGGTGAGCTCCTTTTGTAGCTAGAGCACTGGAGGCCCCGGATGAGTTGTCTGGGGTCCCGCACCTGACACGTGGCAGAGCTGGGCTTTGCACCCAGTTTTCTTCCTCAGAGGGTGCTTTTTCCATTATGTCCCCGAGGAGGTCCTGGGCAGAGAGTCTATTCCAGGTGCTTCTTTCTCATTCCATCTTGGCTTGTGATACCCCTACATCCCCAAGAGGGACCTGCCACCCCCCAGTCCAGGACACAGGCAGGCAGATGGGTCTGCCCAGCAGTGGCTGCACTTCGAGTGCACCTGCTGGGGGCTGGGTGGGTACCTGTGACCACCCTGTCTCTCAGGTCATGCGGTCAGAGTCTTCATGGCACCTGGCAGGGCCAGGTGAGAGCAGTCTGGCTGCAGTAAAGATAGACTGTGGAATTCGACTGCCTGGGCCTAGCACTCTGCTCAGCCGCTTAGAACCCACGGGACCCTGGCCAGTTACTTAACCTCGCTGTGCCTCATTTTCCTTATGAGTAAAATGGACATAACAACAACACTTCCTCTCATAGAATTGTTGTGAGGATTAAATGAGTTAAGGATAAGTACTTAGTCTAGAGCCTGGTGCATAGTAGATGCTCTTTTCAGTATTAGGCCTCTGGGGTCATGGAAAATGTGGATGTCTCTGGTCTTAAGAAAGGTGATGAAGGATGTTTCTTTATGCCAGTGGCTGGTGAACAGGAGAAGATCATGCTTGCTGATACTCTCCGTCCTTCATCCATGGCAGACATCACTAATCAATCCCTGAGCTCCTCCTACTTAGTGACTCCAGAGTCATTCTCAAGCAGCCACTGCCAGTTGACTGGTGTTGGCATGCACAACAAGAGCCATTTGCCATCCATGAGCTGGCTCAAAGCAGTGGTGATTAAATAGACAATTTGAAGAACTGAGGGCTTGTTTCCTTTGGTGGCAGACTTGCCCATGGATCCATGGAACTCATTCTTTCATCCCCTCAACAAGAGTGTGTTCAGTGCCTCCTATAGGCCAGTTTATAAATTAAAGTGTAGGTCTTGGCCACAGTTCTAAAAGAGCAAGCATAAAGGAATACACAGACTAACTCATTCTCCAAGTTGATCCATGAATAGAAAGTCAACCATGCAGTGAGGTAGGAGGAAGGGCATTTGAGGAGGGGATGGAATGGACAAACCCTAAGAATTGCAAAGGATAATCCCTCTCCACCATCTCTAATAGATGGCTCTGTGGGCTAGGCTTGACCACCTCTGATGACAGAGAGCTCATTACCTCCAAAGGCTGTGCCGTTATAGGTTGTTCAGCATTGGTAGCCTTGGGGGAGGAGGCCCAGTGCTGTGGTTGAGATCGAGAGCTCGGTTCCCATCCCACTGCTTACTTAGCTGTGTGGCATTGGCAGTGTACACAGCCTCTCTGAATCTCAGCAACCTCACTGTGCTGGGCGGATTTAGGAAGACAGGGTACGACTCGCAAAGTAGAAGGATTAGAGGGTGAAAGTTCATTTTGCCTTGAGTCAAAATCTGCCCTCCTATACTTTCCAGTCATTGATAAATATGAGGAGGGAGGTGTCTTCTTCCCCACAACAGAGTGTCTGCAGATGGGGGTCCTTTCTTCTTGCCCCTACCCCTTTACTATCTCCCCATTTCCTGTAAGGTCAAACCTCAAGCCCTTGGCAAGACATCCAAGGCCCCTCCGGAGCTGGCCCCAGGTGGGCTGACCCTCCAACTTCATCTCTTGCCTCTCCCTGGCTTTGTCCTGACCTCTCAAGTCATGTGGCACTCAGAGTCGCTGCCGGAAAGTGCTGTGTGCTCCCTGCCTTTGCATGCACTGTTCCCTCTGCCTGGTACACCTTCTCCACTTCTTCTCTAGCTGGCCCAGCCCAGTTGCCACGTCCGCTGGGAAGCCCCCTGACCCCCAAGCTATTTAGGGTCCTCCTCCTCTGTACCCTCTCAGTCCCCATGCGTCTCTGCGTCAGCACACAGCACGCCGTGTTAAGTGTCCGTCACTCTTACTGGACTCCTCAGGCACCACGGATGTGTCTTTTTTTAATGCCTTGACACCCGGCGTATACTCGAATGAATGGACAGGCCGTGTCATTGAGTTGGAACCCCTAGAGCCTCAAGGCCTCAGGGGCCTCAGGCAGGGAGTCACCACGAGGACAGCCAAAAGTCACTCACAGGCTCCTCTCAAAAGGAAGTGGCTGTTGATCTCTTTCTAGCTGGATCTCTTTTCTAGCAAATTCCCAGGGCAATTTGCTGGCGGAAGGTCGGTGCAGCCTCTTTTCCCGATGATTGAATTTTCTTGGAGGGGAGTTATCCCTTCACACAGCCCAGCTTCCCTTCCCTAACTCTTAGAGGTCAGTCACCGCTTCCCTCTCTGAGGTCACCCACTTTGGGGGTGGGTTTCCTCGCCCACTCCCCACAGACCTGCCAGCAGGAGCCCTGCGCATTCCCTCCCTGGTCCTCATTTTCCTCTCTGTAAACTGGGGACAGTGATATCTACGCTGGCGCCCCCGCAGTCAGCTGGATAGTGTGGAAGATAGTGTGTGTGCACCAGCGGCCTTAAACAGGCGAAGGCTGGCAGTCGGAGCCTCCGCTAAGGAACTGTGCTCCTGGGCCCTGGCCACCTCACCTGTGAATCCCTCCAGCCCCGACCACCTGTGACTCGACTTCTTGGCCCGCAGGCGGGGAGCACAAAGAGGACTCGGGCTGGAGTTCGTCGGACGGCCGACGGGAAAGTGGCTCTGGGCCTCCCGCGGACACCCTCTCGTCAGCCAGCCTGCCCTGGCCCCCGGGGAGCTCCCTGCTGGGCAGAGTGGGCATCGGTGCCCAGGGCCCACGCTCCGTCTCCGTGTCCGCTCTGCCCACCTCGGACTCCCCAAACCCCGGCCCCGGCGAGGGCCTTGCGGACCCCTGTATCTCCCTGCACACCAGCGGCCGGCTGACGCCCCGCGCGCTGCCCAGCTTCGTCACTCCGCCGACCACGCCCCAGCTCCGACGGCACACCAAGCTGAAGCCGCCCAGGACGCCGCCCCCGCCCAGCCGCAAGGTCTTCCAGCTGCTGCCCAGCTTCCCCACGCTCACCCGGAGCAAGTCCCACGAGTCTCAGCTGGGAAACCGCATCGACGAGGTCTCCCCGATGAGGTAAGAGTTCCTGCCAGGTAGGTGCTGAGTTTGCCGTCTACTGAAAGTTCTGACTATGGTTTTCTCATTGTAAAGGTAACACAGGCTCGGTTTAAAACGGATAAAAAACATAGAAGATGCAACATGAAAAGTGAAAGATGCTCCCATCTCTCAGTCCGTTCCCCAGACTACCTTATCAGTTTGGGCCGAATCCTACTAGATTTCTTCTTGAACACACACACACACACACACACATGCAAAATGATACCATGTGTCAGCCAGGTTAGATTGGGTTATGCTGCAATAACAAATACCCCCAGA
Organism: Balaenoptera acutorostrata; assembly: GCF_949987535.1. NCBI lineage: Eukaryota > Metazoa > Chordata > Mammalia > Artiodactyla > Balaenopteridae > Balaenoptera > Balaenoptera acutorostrata. The sequence goes on along the minus strand of NC_080083.1, from coordinate 17,409,164 downwards.
TCTTTGGGTCTTAAAATAACAAAGATTTATTTCTTGGTCTTGCTGCCTGTCCATCACGGTCAGCCTCATTTCAGATCCCCAGGCTGGAACATTGTCTAGAACATCCCACTGTGGCAGAGGAAAAAAGAACTTTAGATGTTACAACCGAGTAATTAAATGCTCTTTCCTGAAAGTTCCACTCACCATTTACCCAAACAATGGAACCAAGAGATGTCATCCTCCCACGTGTGCAGAAGGGGGAATTAGAATATCATGCTGAAACCACTAATGATTATCAAATACTATGTACTCTGTTCTATACCCTATTTTTTTCAACTTACCTTTATTTCTGAGAACTTCATATCAGTACATCTTGAAATACCTTACTCTCTTATTTATTTATAAAAAATTTTTAATCTGTTTATTTTATAGGTAGTAACAGTCACATAGTCCAGTATCCAAAAGCTTTGTAGCTTGCGTAGAGCTTTGTAGAGTATAAAGTCACCCCCTACCATTTTTCCTTTTCCTTTCAGGAGCCAACCAGGTTATCAGTTTTGTATATATCTATAATTATTCAAACTACCTCATCTTTTTAACTTTTTTTTTTTACCTCTTTCCAGTGTATAGTTTAACTAATTCCTCCCCTCTTGATGGACATTTAGGTCTTTGTCCTTTTGCTATTACAAAAATCGCCCTTGTCAATATACCCTTGTGGGCAGGGCAGAAGGGAAGGAGGGAGTTTTCTTTGGGTGCCTCTTACCTTCTTGTACTTCTGAGGGTTGGAGACCTGGCCACTCTCCTGACATGGTCTTTTTTGGTCTTGCGTGGGCTTGTTCCCCCATCCCAGTGCAGGCTATCTTGGGTCCCTTATGGGATGGACCCTGGACATCTCTGATGGTTTTGAGTGTATGTCACCCAAGGAGAGAAATCTACCTGTGACCTACCTGCCACTCTCGATCAGGCTGTCCTGCTGGGGCCTGGATCCTCCCTCCTCCCCCCACCCCCCAAAAGGGCTGAGCCTTCCTCCCCCTCTGGATCTTCTTCTCTCAGGGAGCACAGTGATAATGACCATGTGGGCACATGGACATGGGTCCCTCAGAGGGCATCTCAGTGGGCAAAACCCAGTGCATCTCTTTCCTCATTTTTTTTCCTTAAAAGAGTGTTAGGAGGGCTCTGGTCTCATCCCCAGCTCTGGGTGGAGAACAGAGCCTCGGGCAGATGACACCACTTCCTCAGATCCCACCGTTGGTGAGCTGGGCCTTGGGCCCTGAGATTCTGTGTCAGGTCCCCACAAAGCCACCAAAACTGGCACTGACATGGGTGCTCAGGCCGCCCTGCTGCCCTGGATGAGCCCTGAGGGTGTACTGAGTGGCCTGGGTTCCCAGCTCTCTTCGTCCCTGGGACAGCGGCACCCCCGGGAGGCATCGCTCAGGGCACGTCCTGGCCTGGCCCTGCTTGGGGGCTGCCTCTCTGCTCTCACGACTGTCCTCCTCACCTCCTGCCCCAGCCACTTCCTCTCTGGCTGCCTGAGCCCCTCCTCCTGCCTGGGCCGAGCACCCCTCCTCCCAGGGCTCTGGGCAGGGCTCCCACACCTACAGGCACATGACCTTGGGAGACTGTGAGCCTGTTTCCTCAGCTGTGAAATGGAGTGAACTCTAATTACCATGCAGGTGGCTGGCGAGGCTTAGAAAAGCTGATGTATTAAAGTGCCGGGTGTAGCTCCATTGTCCACCGGTGGGGGGCCGGGAGAGCCACCTCTAGCCCTTCTCATTGAGGAAGCGTTCCCCGGTCACTCAGCCAGCCTGGCCCCGTGCCCCAGGGGCTCAAAGTCCTCATCTGAGAGCCTTGCCTGCCCCCGCCCAAGGGCTGATGTTCTGGGGAACACCAGGCCAGTGCGGTGACATAATCCTACTTTCTGTCTTTTTTGTCTCCTGCAGGTTTGGTAAGAGCGATTCATTTTCATCCCCTCTGCCACCCAGGAGTCCTGTTTGTGTCGCCGTCCCCATCAGGGGTGGATTTCTTCGACCCTTTCTTAGTCTGCTGGCCTTTCCATGGTCCAGAAGCAGAGATGCCGGGCAGGAAAATAGCTCTAGGACAGGGAACCTTCAGATGACGGGGTGGCGCAGCCCAGCCAGCAGCTGCTCTGAGAAGCTGAGCCCTTGAGAACGTCACAGTCCGCGGACAGCCCTATGGGGGGGCCCCACTTGCACCTTGCTGCCCCCCCCCGGTGACCTCTGGCAGGGAGTGTTTACCGGCTGGGCTGCCATGGTGATGCCTCGCTCCCGGGAGAGAGGCACTGTCCGTCCGGTGTAGGTGGACGGTAGCCATCCGCAGAGCCTAGCTGACGTCCTGGGACCCCTCTGTTCAGGAGAGGAACTTCCCTGGAGGCAGGAACGTGGTCGGCTCTGAATGAGGCCCTGAGAGATCGGAGGGTGCGCATATCCCCTTGGGAGGGGATGAGGCTGCCTAGGCAACCTCTGAGTCCCTTTTCTACCTCTGGGCTGAGAGCTGGTTCTTGCACGTGGCTGTGCTGTGGGGCATCCCTCTCCAGAGTCAAAGCAGAGGGAAGCGACCTCTGGGGTCTGCTTTTGATGGTCTCAGTGGAAATGCAGAGACGTCTGGCTTTTGCCTGAGCAAAATAGCAGCTTATTTTTGTACTGTCCTGAGCTGGCTAAGCAGAGTGATGAGGCTGTCAGCAGGGTCTTAGACATGCGGAGGGGCAGTGACTTTGCCACAGTGGATCTGACTGCAGGACCACCAGGGTGAGGAAGGAGGGAGGGGGCACTTCCCTGTCCCCAGGGCACAGGCAGAAACTCCCAGGGCCCTTCACAGAGGCTTGGAGGAGAATCCAGCACTTGCATCCCTAGGACAGCCTGGCCCTGCCATCTTCCCAGTTGCTATAGTAATGCAGGGACCATAGCAGTGAGGCTGCTTCCCCAGTTTTCCAGGAAGGCAGGACGAGGCCTTCAGGACCAGTATTTCATCTCCATCAGGGACAGCCTCCTCTCACATGCCTCTTATCCCAGGCCTGTGGCAGACATTACAAATCAATCGTAGGTTGCATTCAGAGATCGATGGTTAAAATCTCATTTTCCCATAGTCTGTTTCTCCTAGACTGGCAACCTAACCCCTTTTAGACCCATGTGCTTTGATGGCTTTGGCTACTGACTGGGGTAGGGTGGCCCCCACCCCCAGGACGGAGTTGGGAAGAGGCAGCCCCGTGGCAGATGTGCTGGCGAGATTGTGGTTTCAACTATCAGGGGGTGGCAGAGGCCTTTTGCTTCCGATCAGACTCCCCTTGGTGTAGGAGGAAAAGTCAGTACCTCCATCACGCCCTTCTCCTGTGGCTGGGCGTGTGGTACTTGGCCTTGAGTGGGCCATCACTTATTGAGCACCAGCTGTGTGCCAGGCCAGCATGGGGTGGAAGGCTGACTCAGAGGGTGTGAGATGACCACAGATCACTGGAGCACTGTGTTCCTGACCTTTCTGGGTCACAGATCTATTTGATAATTGGATAAAAGTGTAGACTCTCTTTCTAGGGGAAAGCCCACATCATTCCGCTTACCAGTCCAGAGGGTTCCCATCCATGGGCTCAGTTAAGAACCCCTGCTCTAGGAGGAGATAGGCAGTGTTGAGTATGGGCAGAAGGGAGGGTGGGGAGGAGGGGGGGTGCCCTGGTGGAGGAGGGGAGATGGGGTTAGACATGTGGGCTGCTGGTGGGTGGACAGATTGCTTCCAGCTGCTCCTCTACTGCCTGACCTATTATACCACGAACACCAGGGATGCCTGTTCTTAGGAGGAAGCCAGGATTGGAGCGAGAGGCCAGGGTGCCCTCTAGGAAGGCAGGCAAAGCTCGTGGCCTGAGACTTCCCCAGAGGCTCAGACTGAGTGCCCGGCTGGGGTTGGACCACGTGGGAGCAGGTAAAGCTTCACCTCGTCTTCCCTCTACCTGCCGGGCTCTGGCAGTGGTGGCTCTCAGAGCAAAATTCCCAAGGTGCTTGTGACTGGAAAGCTAGGTAGGTATGCCACATGGCTGACCAGCCTCAAACCGTCTGCCAAGGGTCAGGCAGCTTCTACTCGCTTACCAAGAAGCAACCAGAATTGGTGGCCTGTGGGTGCATCCACAAGGAAGTGCAAGAGACAGGGGGGAGTGGAGCTGCTGTCCTCACCTTGGCTTTGCCTTCCGCCAATGCTAGAAACCTCACGGGGACCATTTCCGAACCGTCTGCGGAGGCTAAGTGGTACCGTTTGTTTGCAGGGGGGCCCAAGTGTGAGGGTGACCACACTGGCCCCCCTTGGTCTCACCTGGCTGTCTCTGTCTTGATTAGATGCAGGTTCAGGGAACTGTCCCTCTGCCACATGGTGGGTCTCCATACCGCCCTAGCCTGTGATGTCTGAGACAGAAGGTCACAGGCACACGCCGTCCCCAGCAGGGCCCCCTCAGCCTGCCTGACCTGGCCCCTTTCCCCGCAGATCTCCCGCACGGATCCCCACAGATGGTACGAAGGGACATCGGACTCTCGGTGACACACAGGTAGGCCCAGCTGGGCTGGGGCGGGGAGGGGGGCACAGAGCTGGGCTGGGACCCATATAAGCCGAGCCTCCACCAGGGGGTCGCTCTTCATTGCATGGGGAGGGGCTGTCCTGACCCCCGTCTCTCAGGGCTCTTTGCCTCTGGTCTGTCTGTCCATGCCTCTGTGGACACGGCCCCGCATCCACCTGGAGCCCCTGCCTGTCACGAGCAGCCTTTGGGACTTGCTGGGCCCTTTCCTGCCCCTCCGTCTGCGGAGGGAAAACACAGGTCCCAGGAGACACAGGGTCAAAGGCCCCGGGAGGAGGAGCCGAGAGCGTCCTCTGGGTCCAGCACGACCTCAGTTACGTGGACATAACTGGCCACACATCAGAGCCCCGTGGGACTTGCTGAAACCCCAGACCCCATCCCTAAGGTTCTCGGGTTGCCAGTCTGGATTCCAGCAACTTCCGGTGACTCTGGCACTCACGCAGCTGGCGTGGCTGATGTGGACCCGTAACGTGGACAGCCCAGAGGCCTCGGCCTCCGCGCTCGTGAGGCTGGCGCATGCTGCCAACAGCAGCTCCGGGCGGCGTCCCGTTCCACCCCCCGCTGTCCCCCCCTGCCGATGGCCAGCAGGATGGTCCCTTGGGATGCCTGGTGCTCTGGCCACCCCATTAAAGGATGCTGTGAATACAACAGGGCCCACTCATTTCCCCCCAGAGCGTGAGCTGCACTCCAGCCTGTGCGGGAGGCCGGCCTCGGATCCTCACCCAGCGGTGCAGACTCGGCTCGCAGGGCTTGAGTAGTTTGCCCGAGGTCACGCGGCCACCGAGACGCTGCTTGAGCCCCGTGGCTGGTGCCCAGGCACCTCTGTTGAGAGCCTCGGCAGGGCCGGGATGCCTGTCCCCCAGAGGCTCGGGGAGGAGAGACTCCGGCACCAGGGGAAGCTGTCTGAGTGCCTCCCTCTGTCACACCCGGTGTCCAGTGCGATCTTCTCAGCCGTGAGAGAGCAGGACCTCTCCTGTTCCCCCTCTGGTTGGGACACCCCCTCGCCCCTCGGCAGGAATCCCTCCCAGCCTCAGTTTCCCCCTCTGCGGTTGGGACTTGCTCTCAGTCCTGTCGTGAGGATAAAGTGGGGTGAGGTGCATGGGAGCCTCATGCGTCCAGCCCTGGGGAGCGCTGGGTATTTAACCTCTGGCTCCAGCCGGAGAGAGGCCGGCTTCTCCGAGGGACACCAGGATCAGTTTTGTTTCATTTTTGCCTTGGCTGCCCCTGGTTGCACAGAGGATTTGCCAGCTGGACCCCGAGTGTTTCCCAGGCTGCTGCTCCCTTCCACCCGGGCAGCCGTACCCCTCTTGTCTGGCACGGCCAGGCTGCCCTTCCTGCCTGGGTTCCGGGCGTGGGTATGGGACATCAGGGTCATACCCTCTTGGTTCTTCTAAATTCATGATCCGGGCCTCTCTCGACAAGAAGCTCTGAAGGTTTTTGGTCTAATCGTGAGGGGAGAAAACTATTCCATGACGCTCACCCCACCCCATCCACCTCCCTGGCACCTGCCCCTTCTCCGGCCGAGCCCCGACTCTCATTTCAACCTGCTTTCAGGATCTCCTAGCGGAGATCATCTCACGTACCACTGAGCTGCTCCCCTTCCCCCTATGTTGACATGAGAGGAGATTAAAGACCAGAGAGAAGGAGAGTGTGGATCCCAGGGTGGCCGGATCAGGGCTCCTTAAAAAGCGTTCCAAGGGGGTGGGCGTCTTTGTCCTTGCCCCACAAGCTCCCATCTTGGCTGAGTAGAAACAGTGACATTGATGCCCACAGTCCAGGCTCTGCACATTTATGCAGCACGCGAGCGATCCTCCCCAGATCCCTGTGAGGGGAGAGTGTTGGCCTCATCTGCAAAGGCTTTGACCCATCCCACAGCCAGTAGTTGGCAGGATTCAAAGCCGGTGTGGTCGGACCCCAGAGCCCACGCTTTTCCCCTCATTTTCTGGCCCAGGGGTCTCTTGTAGCGCCGTGCTCTGGTTCAGAGACCTGGGGTCTCGGGTCACACAGGGACTGTGTGACCTCGGGAAAGTCACCTAACCTCTCTGAGCTGGTTTCCTTGCCTGTGTACTAAGAATCCCAGACCTGCCTAACTCCCAGGGGTGGTCACTCCCAGGAGTAAGCTAATGTTCATGGACGCGTTACAAACTGTTCCCCAAATACTGTTGCTGTTTGTTCTGTTGTTACTATGATATACAATGCTTTTAAAAATCTAGTCCTCCAAAAATGTGAGTTCTTTCTGCCCTTAGGCCTCCCCACCCTATGAATAGACCTTGGACTTTTTCTCTGGAGGATACCACCCACTCTATCCCCATCCTCCTTTCCAATATATCTTTTGTGGTTTTTTAAAAATTGATTTAGTTTGGATTGAAGTACATTTATAATTCAAACCTCAAGAGATCTAGAAGGGTACATATGTGACAAAAGCCCTCCAGCTGCTGTCACCAGTCCCCAGGTCCCCCTATAGGCAGATCTTGCCAGTTTCTTTTTATAATTTTTTTTAAAAATTTTTATTTATTTATATTTATTTTTGGCTGTGTTGGGTGTTCGTTTCTGTACGAGGGCCTTCTCTAGTTGCGGCAAGCGGGGGCCACTCTTCATCGCGGTGCGCGGGCCTCTCACTGTCGCGGCCTCTCTTGTTGCGAAGCACAAGCTCCAGACACGCAGGCTCAGTACTTGTGGCTCACGGGCCTAGTTGCTCCGCGGCATGTGGGATCTTCCCAGACCAGGGCTCGAACCCGTGTCCCCTGCATTGGCAGGCAGACTCTCAACCGCTGCGCCACCAGGGAAGCCCTTGGCAGTTTCTTGTGTGTCCTTCTGGAGATATTTTTACATAAGCAAAGACATATGTATATTCTTCTGCCTCCTTTTTTGTTTTCACACAAATATTGCATATATTATACACACTGTTCTATCCTTTGCTTTTTTTCTTTTTAAAATCGAGGCATAATTTATATAGAGCTAAGTACACAAATAAATTCTTACATATGTATACACCCACGCATACCACCCAGAGGAAGATTCAGAGAATCCACATCCCAGAAAGTTTTCTTTGGCTCTTCCCAGTCCGTAGTGCTACCACCCAGAGGTACTTTTCACTTCTGTCATCATAGGTTAGTTTTTCCTGTACTTGAACTTCATATAAGTGGAGTTGTGTTGCATTGTACCTTACTTTTTTCACTGACAACATAATTTAATTATCATTCCCTATTTGTGCAAAAAGAGCTTCCTTATTTTATTTTCCGGCTGCGTGGTATTCGGTTGTGTGCATGGATCATACTTTATGCAGTCAGTCACCTGTACACCTAAATGACACAGCTTGTTTCTCGTCTTTTCTGCCGCAAACATGCTGCAGTGAGTAACCTTTTCAGTACATCGTTTGACACCCGTGGGAGTATCTGTTGGATGAATTCCTGGGACTGGAATCGCTCTGTGTGCGCACTTATGATTTTGATTGCTTTTGCCAAATTGCCTGCCAGAGAGCTGGCATCGGTGACCACACCAGCTTTGGGGCTTTGGCAGTGAAGACTTTGTGATTAAGAAATCTGAATGCCTGGGGGAAGCAGTGGCCCCTGGGTGTCCCTGCCCTGCACGCAAGAGGGTGCCTGGGGCTCTGGGATGGAACCAAGTCTCCTGGTCTCTCTGCGGCTTTGTGGACCCTTCTCCATCCTGGCCCCTCTGAGCAGTTCTGTGGGTCCACCCCCTGCAGGTTCTCCACCAAGTCCTGGCTGTCGCAGGTCTGCCACGTGTGCCAGAAGAGCATGATGTTCGGAGTGAAGTGCAAGCATTGCAGGTGATGGGCGGGGCGGGGCAGGGGTGGCAGAGGGGAGCAGGCTCCATACTTTTAGTTTAGTAATAGTCTTGCTACTTGATTCTTGGCCTTAGGTCAAGTCGGAGTTCAAAGGAACTCCTTTGAGAGTTCCTAAACCTATTCATAATCTCAGCACACCAGGGAGTGATCAGCCCTCTCTAGGAAGATTAAGGGAGCATCAGGCACAGCACTCTTAGGAGAAGGGAATATTTGAGGTGGGCTCTGAAGGATGAATAGAAGTTTACCAGGTAGACTAAGGAGGAAAGAGAATTCCAGGCCAAGAGAGCATCTTGTACAAAGGCAGAGAGGAATGGCAGGACTGTTCTGGAAACTGTAAGGAGTTCTGAAGTTTAGCCTTACGTGTTAGCACGCAAGGAATGGGGAAATGGGGACAGGGGAATGGTAGAAACAGAGAAGTGGCTCATGGTACTTACAGAAGAGAGTGAGGGGAGAATGTAGATTCTATACGAATTCAACCTTTTTTCCTACCATTGTGGTTTCTGGTAGGAAAGAAAGGCAGGGATAGTGAACAATGTAGGGTGAGCAGAGTCTGTCCCCTGCTGTCTGGCTACCCTCACCTTATAGAGGATGGACCTGGAGTCTCCTCCCAGTCTACTTTGCCCCTGTGTTGCTGTGTGACCTGGGGCAAGGTGCTTGCCCTTTCTGGGCCTCATTTTTGTCAGGTATACATCTGGGAAGATGATTCCAGGTCTCTCTGTCCATCAGGATTGCTCCAAGAATCTGAGCTAGTGTGTATAGTTAAAGCATTTGGGCTCCTGCCAGACTGTAGGTGATGGGTCTCATGTGTGTCAGTTGGATAAATTGTGGTTAGGAGAGTCATCAGGAAAACGCAAAGGAGATGCCAGACTGTTCTCAACAGTCTAGGTCTTTTGTGGCTCCTGGCCGTTTGGCTTTAAATTGGGGACCTCCAGCTAGCTCCCTTTCAAGTAATACCTTTCATGCGGAGAGCACAGGATAACCTCTGAGCCCCAGGCTGTCCTGCAACTGCAGTGAAGTTGGTAGAGCCCCAGCCATCAGCCCATTTGATCAACGAGAACCCCAAGAGGGGGTTCAGCAGGCAGAACCAAACCAAGAATCCAGCTCTTTCCACTCCTGCCACTCTGGTCCTCAGACCACGTGGCCTGTGTAGGAACGTAGCAGGAGGGGCTGCCCCTGGCTTCCCTGGGACCCTTTGGTAATGGAAACATTTTCCTTCTCATTCATCACTTTTAAGTTCAGACTTGTCTCAAGCTTTCTGAACACGGGTAGAGGGTCTCCTTTTGTTTAGAAAAGAGAAATCGCTGTGTGACCCACAGCAAGTTAAAATGCGTGTAAACAAACCTGCTTTGACGTGAAGATTGGGCAGGTGATAGCAGGAACATGGCCGTACTCAACAGGTAGTAGCTGCTAGTACTGTTAACGTCAGATGTTCTACACGCTTAAGCTAATGTTTGTTGAGACATTTGTGGGAATTGAGGCAGTCACGGTTGAGTGTTGCACAAAACTTCCAGGCGGTGCTTCTGAGCCCCTGTGTGTGTCCCGGGGTCCTGTGTGGCTTTTCGTGCACTGACCCTGCCTTCTTTACCAGGTTGAAGTGTCATAACAAGTGTACAAAAGAAGCCCCCGCCTGTAGAATATCCTTCCTTCCACGTGAGTGTTCTACCCTTCCCCCTTCTGGATTTGGGGTGCATCTTTCTTGAACCTGTTTCCTGCTGATGGTTACAACGCCCCTCTTTTTAAACAGTACCCAGGCTTCGGAGGACAGAATCTGTCCCCTCGGACATCAACAATCCGGTGGACAGAGCAGCTGAACCCCATTTCGGAACCCTCCCCAAAGCACTGACAAAAAAGGTATGATGTAAGGCGAACCCTCACCCAGCGTTCCTTTCTGTGAAGCACCCCCAATATGGAGGTCCAGCAGGGGAGCATGATACTGCAATCCGGGGTGTGTGGCCAGAGGGTGGCCTTTAGGGATCCCATATTTAGCCATTTTGTAGATTTCACAGTTGTGTCCAAATCTTAGTTATGTGCCCCTACCCCCCCTCCCCTATTTTGAGCTACCATTTCCTGAGTACTTACACTGAGTCGGGAGCTTTTTCCATTGATATCTCATTGGACCCCCACAATAGTTCTAAAAGTCACGTGCTGATATCACCTCCATTGTTTTCTTTCTATGGCTTACGGGATCTTAGTTCCCCGATCAGGGATCGAACCTGCGCCCTCGACAGTGAAAGCGCAGAGTCCTAACCACCGGACCGCCAGGGAATTTGATATCACCTCCATTTTACAGATGAGGAGACTGAGCACGGGGTCCCCCGTGAATGAGAGGCAGGCCCGTGGGGTTGTGCCCCCGTCGGGCCCCTGACGCCTGCCTTGGCGGCTGGCACACAACAGGCAGCGAGGAAACGTTTGTACTGAATGCTGAGCGAATAAACAACCCCGTGAGGCAGCAGCTGATGCCCCTGCTGTATAGACAGTGCACCGTGTGGCTCAGAAGGGTGGGGTGATTCGTCCAGGGTCACACAGCTGCTGAGTCAGGGCTGGGATTCAAGCTGCCTCGAGCTAGCCCCCTGCCCTGGCTGGCCTGGCCTGACCGGGATGGAGGGTCCGGCCTTGACGTGTGAGAGGACAGACTGAGGGCCAGTGGATGCAGCCCCCTCCCCCCTTTAGCTTGGCAATAGGCAGTGTGGGTGGTCGCTGGACGGTGAGGCCCACTGCGTGGCTTTGGTGGGTTCCAGAGTCCACCGTGCATCCCAGAGCCTTGAGGGCCTGTACAGGAGAAACCGGTTGAGCTTAGCATTTAACCCAACTTGGCCCCAACTTTTTTGACCAGGAATCCCTCCCCAACCCCCTGAGGAATTGGTGTGTGGTCTGGGAAACACTGGTCAGGCCCAGGGTCCCCCCCTGATGTAGACTCAGTTCCCCCAGTAGCCCTCCCTCAGGTGGTCCTCTGGCCTTGCTAGGGCCCACGCCACTGAATGTCCTAGCCGGCAGGTCCCCCTGCTGAGTGGAGGGAACACTTATTAGGCACCCACTGTTACCACCCACTAAATAGAGGCTTGTTGGAGGCTGAATTTAATTCGTTAAAAGACCCTACTCTGTAGCCAGCCCAGAGCCAGGCCCTGGGTGTATGACGAGCAGGTGTGGTCCTTGCTCTCCTGGGACACACACAGCCTGGTGGAGAGAGAGTCTTCAGAAAACCGCCCAAGACGCCTGCAGCTGACAAACCGTAGTTCAAGTGCCCTGATGAAAAGTGCTGGGAGCCATGGGAGGATAAAGGGGAGGAGCACGCCCCAGCCAGGACTGGGGAAGGACTTCGGGGAGGAAAGGACGTTTGAGCTGAAATAAGAAAGATGAGGGGAGCCCTCCAGGGGATGGACGTTGAGGTGCGCGTCTCCCTGTCCCGTTCTTCCCTCAAATATTAGACCCATAAAGCGCCAGGACGCCCTGGCTGACCTCCTCCTTTTTAGGTGGGGAGGGGTGGGGGGCGGGCGGGGCTGGGCGGTCCCTGCCACTGCCTGTGTCTCTGGTCCTGCAGGAGCATCCTCTGGCCATGAACCACCTGGACTCCAGCAGCAACCCGTCCTCCACCACGTCCTCCACGCCCTCCTCGCCAGCGCCCTTCCCGACGTCGTCCAACCCACCCAGTGCCACCACGCCCCCCAACCCCTCGCCCGGCCAGAGGGACGGCAGGTTCAACTTCCCAGGTACCACACCTTGGGGCTTTCTCGGGCCTCAGGGGTGGGGTTGCATGTCCCTTCTCTGCACACCCCGGCAGGCTCAAGGTCAAACACTGCCGCCACTAAGAGCACTTGCTGGGAGCCAGGCTCTGTGCTGAGCTCAAGAGCTTCACCATATTTAAACTTGCTGTGATTGCACCCATTTTACAGATGGGGACACAGGTTCAGAGGGAGCAAGTGGCTTGCCCTGAGCTGTACAGCATGTAAGCTGCAGAGGTGGGATCAAAGCCAAGGCTGATGTAAAGCCTGCGTTTTTTTCTTTTTTAAATTTATTTAATTTATTTATTTTTGGCTGCGTTGGGTCTTTGTTGCTGTGCGCAGGCTTCCTCTAGTGGCGGCGCTACTCTTTGTTGCGGTGCGCCGGCTTCTCATTGTGGTGGCTTCTCTTGGTGCGGAGCGTGGGCTCCAGACGCGCAGGCTCAGTAGTTGTGGCGCATGGGCTTAGTTGCTCCACGGCATGTGGGATCTTCCCAGACCAGGGCTCGAACCCGTGACCCCTGCACTGGCAGGCGGATTCTTAACCACTGCGCCACCAGGGAAGTCCCAAGCCTGGGTTCTTGACCTGATCCCAACACTGCGCTCCCATGCATGGGGTGGCTTCTCCTGGGCGTTGTTCACTCACTCGGGGCTTCTGAGCTCCCAGGAAGCAGGACAGGCCGCACGGGGAGCTGGGGCAGGCCCAGAAGGCTGGGGCGAGGGAATCTGGGGCTCTGTGGCTTACCTGCTCTGTGATCTGGACAAGCTGCTTAGAGGGGCGCTTTTGTTCCCTTTTCCATAAAACAAGAGACCATGTGAGGCTGGAGTTAGGTTATCCCCCTTGTATGGATGAGGCCATGGAGTCCACCGGGGAGTGCATGCCAGAGCAGAGCTGACCTCTGACCGTGGCCCCGGCTGCCCCGGGTCTATAGGGACAGGGACCCCGCCACTCGGCCAGGCCCGGGGTGTCCCACCTCCCCAAGGAGCAGAGCAAAGCCCACTCACCCATTCAGGACTGAACTCCGGCCCTGGCCTCCCAGGAGGCTCCCTGCAGTTGGTCTTGGCCCTCGGTGTGTTTCAGGTGGCAGCCCGGGGGAGGAGGGCGGCTGGGATATTCTAGTTTGCTCCGGACCCAGCCAGGCCCACTGCCAGCTTCAGCCTGTGGAGTGCCAGGCCAGGCCCCACCTGTCACTGGCCCCTGGGGCTCCAGGCTGAGGAGGACAGAGGCACAGCTCTCCCTGTGCCAGGGGAGCCCTGGCTGGGGCTGCTTGCAGCTGGCAGGAGGCCAGGCAGCCTCTCTGGGCCCATCTCCCTAGGGTCCCAGGGACTTCTTTTGGGGGATGGTGAGATTTTTAAGAACCTTTCTTCTTTTTTCCCTGCCCCTTCACCTTAACACGCATGTGGCTGGACATCTCCCAACATTAGTGTGTTGTCCCGAGCCCACCTCTCCCTCCCCGGAGACCCAGCGATGGCCCCGCGCGATCACCCTCCTCTCCTGTTCTGCTCTGTCATTGTTATGCTCTGAAACCGGGCCTTTTGCTGAACGTCCTAGTTTGGGTTTTTCTGAAAGGAAGGGCCTGTTTGAAAAACAACAGCCAGTGAAAAAGTCCTTTGTGTGATGTCAGCCAGAGCTTCTCAGCTTTCCCTGATGTCCCCAGGCTGGCCTCACATTGTCCCCTGCACAGAGCCCTCTCTCTCCAGGATCTGCTCTCTCTCTGGTCCTGGGCTGGGCTGGTCCGGCTGTTAAGGTGGGATGGGACCTCCTCCTACCGTCCACCCACTCTATTGTGGGGAGCATTTCTGTGTATCTCCGAGGCTAGCCCTGGGGCAAGGTTATTGTTTTGGATGGTGACTTAGAGTGACTGAAGCCTCGGCACCTCCAGGTGTGAATGCGGGCCGGGGGATGTTTCCCTTCTTCTGCACACAGCACCATTCAATATTTTCAGAATCTCAGTTTTTCTCCCCGTTGTATTTTGCCCTCCTGGGCTCATGCGCAGTTCACAGAGGAGAAGGGGGCCTGGGAGGTGAATGGAATTGGCCAGGGCTCTGCAGCAGGGTGTTTCCTGGGACTGGGTCTCCAAACCCCAGCCCTCCGGTGCAAGTTCCTTTACTCCTGGGGGCTCCTCCTAATAACCGCTTTCTCCCAGCTCTTTTCCTCCCTCCTGCATGGAAGCTGGGGCAGGGCAGGTGGGGAAGGGCTGCCCCAGCCCTATGACCAGCCCCTCTCCCCCAAGCCCGTGCCTCCGTCCCCTCTCCTGCTGCTGCATTTGCTGTTCTGTGTGTGACTTACCTGCTCTTCTGTTTAAAGCTGCCTACTATATTCATCATAGACAGCAGTTTATCTTCCCAGGTGAGTCCTTTGCATGGTTCCACTAACTGCCCCTTGACGTGACCCCCTCTGTCCAGCCCTCTCCCTGAGTGCCTTGGAGGTACCTGAGTCTCACACCCACCCATTTTGAGAGCTGCCTGTCTGTTGAGGCTGGGCAAGGGGGCAGAGGGAGTGGCCTTGAGGCTGGCCCTTCACAGGAGCAGTGCCTTACTGGGAGGACCCTTGGCACCCATCCAGTCCTTCGTCTTGCACAGACACTTCAGGCAACTTGTCCAGGGTCACACAGCTAGGAGGTGGCAGAAACCCAGTCTGCAGAATAAGGGGAGAGGATCTTTTGCTGATGTCTTATGAGCATCTGACCAGATATCTTCCTCTATATAATGGCAGGGAAACTACTACCCTATCTTAAAGAAGGGGACGCCAGTTTGGGAAGGTCTGCAGCCTTCACTTACTCGGTGGGCCTCACCTTCCAGAGCCTTGTCACACAGCGCTATCTGCTGGCAATTGTTGGAAATGCCTCCAGTGCAGAAAGCTTAAAGAAGAAAACTTTCACTAAGACATTCTCATTGATTCCCTTCCACAGAAATTGTTTTGTACACCTTCTGTGTGCCAACCTTTGCATTTGACCATATTCCTTCCCCTAAGGAGGTTTTACAATTAGTACTTATTTCTCTAGCTGGAGGTGACAAGCAATAGTACACGTAATCTGCAACTTTATTCTGAATTCAGCCATACGAAGGTTCTGTGTGTTTTAGACAAAGACTGTAGCTAATTTTTTTTTTTTTTTTCCTGGATTAAACAGGTCTGTCTTGAAGTCCTGGTATTTTGGTTATTCCAGGCTTTCCTGTTCCCCAGCCCAGCTCCATTAGGGGAGTGGCTCGGAGCATCTGTTAGTTCTTACAGGCCCACCCCAGTGGTTTTGCAGGCTGTGCAGGCTGGCCGGGGTCAGGGCCAGGCTCCCTGAGCTGCTCTGTGGCTTCACACCCATTTTTTCTGTGGTTCCCCTCCAAGAGCCTCCCTGGCTACTGCTCTAGGGTGACGTACAGGGGAGCACCCTTGAAAGCATGGGGAAAACGTGGCTCTTCTCCCAGAAGGGTCCATCTTGCTCTGAAGATACGTCAGGGGGGAGAGAAGGGAAATATAGTTCTATTAAAACAAATGTGGACATATTTGGAGCAGAATGCAAAATGCACTCTTAATGTTTAAGGAAAAGTATGAAGCTTCAGAGACATTTTGCCTCCCCCCAACTTGGGGTGCGGTTTCTCCCCAGACCCCCCACCTCCCCATGTTCCCCCATCCCCGTGCATGTGTTTATCTTCTGTGGAAACATTTGAGCAGCGTTGGGTGGGTGGAAACATCAGGCTGCCCTTGACAGTCTGCAGACACAGTGTAGTGGTGTCTGGAAGAGCCTTAGAAGAGGCTTCCGGGTCTAGGATTCCCCAGAAATTGTACACAGGATGTTGGGAACATGTGTGCATTTCCCTGATAGGAAGGCCCACGACCTCTATCAGACTCTCCAAGTATGATCGAGATGTTGAGAAAGCTACAGGGGTAGCCTTGGAGAAAGCCCAGAGGGAGGTGAGGGAGGTTTGCTGGCTGATGGGGAGGCTCTTTGTCCTAGAGGACAGGGAGAGGCCCTGATTAGTTCAAGCCACTGCCACCTCCAGTCTCTTCTTTTGCTAAAAAGGGGAACAAGGGGCCCACCCAGCCCTGGGGCTGCCAGCCTCCCCGAGTGCGATTAGAAGGGACCAGAGAGAACAGAAAGAAGCCAGCAGCAGAAGCAGCCGTAGGGCATTTGGCCTGTAGCATGTTGGCTCCACACTGGGGTGACCATCTGTCCTGTGTTCCCTGGACGTGGGGCTTTCAGTGCTGAAACTGGGAAAGCCCCAGGCTCAGGGGTCAGTGCCAGCTGCCCAATCCTGGGGCCCCCGGCGTGTGGACCGTGCATTTCTCTCTGCCCAGAGGCTGCTCCACCAGCCACCCAAACCCTGAAGCTGAGGGCATGGGGCCCCTGGTTCCCACCAGCAGTCCCCGGCGGCTGTGCCAGGCACCAGGTGACACTAATGAGCCACCTGCGAGTCCGGCCTTTGGCCTCGGCTGGCCCGAGAGTCTCCCCACTCTCCAGGGGTGTTGAAACCAGCCCCTGCCTCGGAGCCGAGGAGGAGGGTCTGGCCCACACATCTGGGAAAGAGCAGCCCTGTTGCTTTTACCACATGCTTGCCTGGGGCGGTTTGGCCACGGGGCGATGGTGGTGACTGAGAAGTCTCAGCCTCCTGCCCCACCGGAGTCCCTCCCCAGGGCAGAGCTGTGTGGGCAAAGCCGAGGGCCGTGGAGGCTGCGTCCGCGTTCTGCTTTAGGGAAAGCCCAGGGGAAGTGGCCCCGGAGCACGTGTGCAGCCCAGCGAGGGGCTGCTGGCGGAGCACGCTCGGCCCTGCGGGTACTGGCTTTGCAAACACTGTGTCTTCCGGGGGAGTGGAAGGGGGTCTCATGCCTCATATTTGTTTTCTGTTTCCTCCAGACATCTCGGCATTTCCTCCGCCAGTCCCACTCACCGAGGCGGACAGTTCCCGGTAGGCAGCCCTGCGCGTTCTCCTCCTTGGGGACTTGTTAAAGCTGGACGCACGTCCCTGACCGCCTCCCACCTCCACCTTTAAATCTCTGACCCTCCCATTCGAGACCCTGCCATGTACTTGGGCAGCCAGATGGGACACTGCTTGGGCTAATTCACCCTGTGATCCAGTGAACTCAGTCACAGGGTTTTAGTTGCCTCCTGTTGGTGCGGTCAGCATTGGGTGGGGCAGTCTGTGAGGCAGGAGCAGTCTTGTGACCCAGGAAGGCCGGGCAAAGGGCACTCAGCGTTAGAGAAACCTAATTATATGGCTCCTGTTTGTGGAGCCCTTTCTGTGTCAGGCCATGCTGAGTACTTGTCTCACATTTTTTTGTATAGTTCTCAGCCAGGTGTAAAGTAGGTGTCATCCTCAACATACAGATGAGGAAGCCAGCTCAGAGAAGTTAAGAAATTGCATCCAGTCACACAGCTTAGGGAGCAACAGAACCAGTTCTCAAGTAGAATTCCAAGTCCTGTGCGTGTGCTCAGAACCCCATACTGGTTGTCAGATTCGAAAGGGCCTTGATGGTCACTGCCCACCCGTCGGCCCCTACCACCCTCAGATTAAGTCTGGAGAAGGCCAAGGCCAGAGAAGGGAAACGGGGTCTGGTCCTCGGCCTCCTGTGTGTTTCCACAGCATCCTGACTGCCTTTCCCATGGCCAAGTGGGTCAAAGTAAGGATCCAGGCCTGGTGCCCCTTTCTCAGACCTCACATGGGGAGTCCCCTGCCCAGCTGGGAGCAGAATGGCCCGGCCTCGGGGTCTCTTTGACAAACGCTGTTTCACTCTTAGGCTTGAGAACCAGCCAAAAGCAGATGTGTCGGAGGATCACGAAGTGGAGGTGAGTGATGGTGACCCGCAAGCTGTCGACGGTGCATCTCTCTCCTCTCTCCCCGGCTCAGCACGTGGAGGGGTCTGGGGAGCATGTGGGCACCGGGCCCTGCTGAGGGCCATCTCAGGTGCCCACCCGCTGCGGCAGACTCGAGCAGTGCACATGGCAGGGAGAGCAATGAGGGAATGCCACGAAGCAAGCTTCCTTCTGCTTTTCCGTTTTTTGAGGCTCAAGTAAACTCTTCATTCCCATGGTTTTCACCCCCAGCCAGGAGGCCTGGGCCCCAGCCCGGGAGGCTCTCCTTTTGTCTGTCCGGGGTGGGGCCGGGTGTGTGGACTTATCAAAGATCCCCAGGTGATTCTGACTCTAGCTGGGGCCAAGAATTGCTACCTTGACCCTTGAACCAGTGTCAACTGAACAGTGCAGTGGCTTAAAGATCCTGAGCAGACAGCAGACTGATTTATTCCTGTACAGAGGAGAGTCAGAAACTGTGTGTTTAAACAAAAGCATAGCCAGAAAGGGTGAACACGGTCCAGTTCTTCATGCCAGGGGATGTTAATGCTCTTCCCCAGCGATTAGATGTCACTCATAGGTGGGTCTTGGAACATTAGCGGGAAAAAGGGCCAAGTGCCGTAGTCTGTGGATTAGGACAGTGAGGCTGTGTGGTGCGAAGTGACCTGCCCACTATCCACAGCAAGCCCCGCAGAGCTGCGGCTAGAGCCCAGGCTTCCTGACCCCAGGCCCCTCTGCTCCCCGCCTGCCCCCCGGTCTCCCGCCCCCTCTATCCCCTCCTCCTCTCCTTCCAGGCTGAGGAGCCCGAGGCCGGCAAGTCAGAGGTCGAAGACGACGAGGACGAGGTGGATGACTTGCCGAGCTCCCGCCGGCCCTGGCGAGGCCCCATCTCTCGCAAGGCCAGCCAGACCAGCGTGTACCTGCAGGAGTGGGACATCCCCTTCGAGCAGGTGGAGCTGGGCGAGCCCATCGGGCAGGGCCGCTGGGGCCGGGTGCACCGCGGCCGCTGGCACGGCGAGGTGGCCATCCGCCTGCTGGAGATGGATGGCCACAACCAGGACCACCTGAAGCTGTTCAAAAAGGAGGTGATGAACTACCGGCAGACGCGGCACGAGAACGTGGTGCTCTTCATGGGGGCCTGCATGAACCCGCCGCACCTGGCCATCATCACCAGGTAACCCGGTCCCACTCTCCCTGGGGTGGCCTCCTCCTCTTCCCCTTTCCCTGGGGGCCCTGTTATTTGTGTGGACACCCCGGAGGGCATGGAAGTTTTCATTCAGAGAGGTACAGAGAAGAAAACCAAAACTGAGGTGTAATTTCTCCATCGTATAACCCCATTGACATTAAATAAATAAATCAGTAAAACAATACCTAAGGATAGAGAAAATTCAAATGTTCCAGAAAAGTATAAAGTGAAAACCAGCCTCTTCCCACCCCACCCGGGTGCTTCTCCCCAAAGGTGGGTACTGTGAACAGTTCCTTATCACGCCTTCCATTAAAATAAAAAAAATTGTATACACTCATGTTTTTAAACTGTTTATCTATTTGATTTGTAACTATTTATGTGTTTGTAAAAATACACACCAAAGAGCCTACTGGTTACCTTGCCTTCTTCACTGGAGTGCAGGTCTGAGGTCTGCTCTAATCTTCTTAATACCTGCATAGTGTTCCCGCCACGTCACGTAGCAGAACCTCCAGTGGTGTGCTGGTAGATGTTTAACAACAACCAGCTCTTGGGTGGTGGCGAGGGAAGCTCTAGTATTGATACCTGGCATCTGTCAATTCCTGTGGTGTAAACACTCACCACAGTTGATTTCAAGTTACCAATATGGTGTCACTGAAAGTGGAGTGGAATTGGGTCGAGTCCCACAACTGGGCTCTGGGTTCTCTCTGGAACCCGATCGCTGGTCCTCCCCTAATTTATTTAACCAGCCCTCTTTTGCTGGACACTTTGTCATCATGAACATCTCTGTTTCCATATCTTGGTGAACTTCTGGCAGTACGTGTGCGGGGCTGGGTCAGAGTGCACGTATGTCACGTTTTGATGTACGTTGTCCGTTTCTACTCCAGAAAGTGTCCACCAGTTTCCCCTCCCACCATCAGTGGATGAGTGACCATTCCCCCCCCGAGCACCAAAGGGGTGTGAAACTGAAACATTTTTGCCCATGGCATTGAAAAAGTTGTTGTTGGGTCTTTACTTCTAAAATCAGGAAAACCAATATGAGGTTAGTGACGAATCTTTGGAATATACGTGGTGTCAAGAAAAAAACTAAAAACCACTTTAATCCCATCAGCCAAAAGAATCCTCCTTAATAGTCTGATGACATTCTCTATAGTTGGACCCTGTGCTTTGAAAAAACACCTTCTCCTCAAACAAACTGTATTTGTTTACTAAGTAAAATATGATTTCCATCTTGCTTGCATATCAGAGATATAAGTAACTACCCACTAGAACTCCCGAGCAGTGTAAGATCATCAGGTCACCCCGTGGACCTGGTGGGGTGGGGACAAAATTCCAGCCCAAGCATGACACCATGATGCTTCAGGGAGCCTTGCTGTGTTTACACCAGCTCAGCATCCCCCGGATCCCAGCCTCAGTGCCGTCCATCATTCATCCTCCCATCTCTCTCTCATCCACCCGGTCCCATGAGAGACCTGAGTCTCCTTAAAGGGAATACATATAGCAAAAGAATAAAAGAACATTAACAAAAAAGTTAACGTGTTTTAGAATCTGCTGAGGGGGCTGGAACACAGAAAAGCAACCATCAGCCGATATTCCAGACCTTGAGGGTCCAAGAATCTTATCTCCTTGGAGATGATTCCTAAAAACTAGCCCCTTCCTCAGATGGCTTAAGTCAGCTTCTCCCTGGAGCAGGGGAATGAAGCTACACATTCTGTCTGGGTCCTTCCTCACTCCGGGTTTTAGGAGTCGGTACGGGTGGGGACCACGACATACAAGCCCCTTATCTAATAATCACTCTGACGTGCCTGACAGCCACCCCTCCCCTCCTGCACACTCTGCATTGTAATAAAATCCCTGTGATCAGAAAATAACACGATCATGAAAATCATTACGGTGAGCCCGGAGCCCTGATGCTGCCTGGTAATAGCCTGAAAAGGCCAGATTCTTCCCTGGCTGCTGAGTTTGCGTGCGCGTGTTCCTGCCTCGAACTTCCACAAAGGTGGGCTGCTCTGAATTGCCAGGAGGCTTGGTGAACTGAGTTTCCTGTTCTATGGTGGGCAGGCCCTAGGCCTCGGGGAGCCGGTGTTCTTGCCCACTCAGGCCAGGCCCCAGCAGGAATGGGCATCAGGCTGGTTAAGAACAAGGATTCGGACACCCAGGGTCTAGGGGACGGAGAGAGCCCTCCCGAGGCTGGTGGGCACAGCCCTGCCCCTGCTTCTCCCCGGCTCCAGAAGGGCTTGGGTTGGGCTGCACAGGCCCCAGATCTCTGCCTGACCCACCACTCCTCACAGCTTCTGCAAGGGACGGACGTTGCACTCGTTTGTGAGGGACCCCAAGACATCTGTGGACATCAACAAGACCAGGCAGATCGCCCAGGAGATCATTAAGGTGAAGGGGCATCCAGCTGGTTCCAGAGTTCCTGGCTGTCCCCCAGTCTGTCTGACCATGTCAGGGTAGTGGTGGTGGCTTCTCTGTCTTTCCCTTTAGGTGGGGCGCCTCAAGGGTGGGACCCCCATCTCCTTCCCTCTGTCCCTGTCTTGTCTGCTGGGAGCTGGACACCCTGGAGAAACTCGGTGGGTTTTAAAGACAGATGGCTTGAGTTTGAATCTTGGTCACACCAGCTGTGTGACTTCGGGCAGGTCGATTAGCCTCTCTGAGCCTTGGCTTCCTCCCCTGTGAAATGGAGATGCCAGTGTCACCTCCTTCATTGGATTGGTGCAAAGGTAAACTGGGATAATCCATGGAGAGAGCGTTGGGTCCAGGGCCAGCGCTTGGTGAGAGTCTGTTAGAATTGATTAAGGTTTGGGACAGGGGTTCTGCCTTAAAGTTTCCAAATCCAAGTTTCATGAGGACAGGCCTTCAGGCTCAACTCAGGCAGCCTTTTTTTTTTTTTTTTTTTTTTTAATTAATTAATTTTTGGCTGCGTTGGGGCTTCATTGCTGCACACGGGCTTTCTCTAGTTGCGGCGAGCGGGGGCTACTCTTCGTTGCAGTGCACGGGATTCTCATTGCAGTGGCTTCTCTTGTTGCGGAGCACGGGCTCTAGGAGTGCGGGCTTCAGTAATTGTGGCACGTGGGCTCAGTAGTTGTGGCTCACGGGCTCTAGAGCGCGGGCTCAGTAGTTGCGGCGCACAAGCTTAGTTGCTCCGCGGCATGTGGGATCTTCCAGGACCAGGGCTCGAACCCGTGTCCCCTGCATTGGCAGGCGGACTCTCAACCACTGCGCCACCAGGGAAGCCCCTCCTTTCATCTTTTTAAAGTAATTAAACAAAAATGAAAGAAAAACTTATTTGTTGCTTTATTTAGCAACAGACAGGCCCAGAGAAAAACTAGATTAGTGCTGGAGAGGGCTTCCTCTTTCCTGGTTCTTGTTTTTGTGGAAAAGCTTTCTCTTTCCAGCTCCCACCAAGTTTTTGTCCCTTTCCTGTTGTTAGTCTTGCCTTCTTTTCTTTTTTCTCCCTCCTTACATCCATTGTGTGTGTGTGTGTGTCATTGGAAAGGAAAAGATAAAAATCTCAGTGACATTTATGAACACCAAGATTTCCACGTGACATTTCCATGTGGCTAAACTAATGCATTAAACTTTTGCAGCCCCCAAAACACAAATATCACACTTACGCCTTCATTTGTAGTCTGTCTCATTGCAGAGAAGTTGGAGGGAGCTGCAGAGTGTCACACCTACTCTATGTTGGCCCCAAACCTGCTGGGCCCTGCTCCACACTCTGCCGGATTCTGCCCTCCTCCCCCAAACTGTTCTCTCTCCTTATCGTCAGGACACTGTGGGAGTCTGGTTGCTGAGTTAGGTTGAATGAACCATCTGGAAGATTCCAGGGCAGAAGAGAAAAGTTCAAAGGTTTTGGAGCTGCAGAGCCGGAAGCTTCCTCTCTGCTGGCTTATTTATTTTCCCCATCCCCCTTCTTCTGAGAACTTCTAAGCCACTTCCTTTTGTACTCATCTCTGATATTTTGAGGCTCAAAATATAATAACAGGGGCTTGACCTTTGGTTAGAGGGCTTGGGGGCCACTCTAGAGGCATTGTGAAATTATGGGAAGGAAGGAGGGTTTGTGTTCCAGACCTGGGCACTTTCTATCTTGTCTCTGGCCATTTGAGGCTGTGACACCTATTTTATAAACAAGGCTCGGAGAGGTACAGGCACTTATCCTCAGTCACACAGCTGGTCCCTGTTCAACCCAAGATGGGGTCTTGGCTCTCTCTGATCACTGGGGAAGGCTGTGCCTTGGTTTGGTTTGGGAAATGGGCAGACATTTTAAGAAGGATCGTTTTACATTCAGGATGGCGTTTTGGGAAAGAGCAAGTCACTCTTTCCTGGAACTCCCTGCTTCCGGTGCAGGATGGCAGCTCTCAGCAGGCCTGAGGGAAGTGGCCACGGTGGACCCCGAGCCCTCCCATCTCTTGCAGGAGAGCATCTGCCTTGTGTACATTCTTCTCTGACGCGCTCCAGCCCCACTTGGTCTGAGCTCTGGGCTCGGCTGAGTTCTGTCTGCTTCTGCCTCACAGCTCATTCTTCTATTTCCTAAATGTGGCTTGCTGTTTACCTCTCCCCTCCTCACGCCAAGATACCTTTAAAGTCAGGCGGAGTTCTCACGTATGAAGCACCCTTGATGTGGGAGATTGGGAGATGGGTTTACACATGCCTCTTTCTGACCCGGCAGGGATGCCCATTTCAGTTATGCGTCTTGTACAGCTCCCCCCTTCTCCCTCCCCGCTCCCCTTTCCCAAGAGCATCAGCGTACCTGGGAGTCCTGAGTTTGGCCTTGGATGAGATCATGCCTGCGTCAGGTCACCCACATCCCACGCACCTGGCAGTGTTCAGTCCAAATAGAGCGTTGGTTAGAAATCACCCAGCCCTGACCTGTCACTTGGCAGGTTGAGGAAACTGAGGCTTCGAAGTCGAGTCCAAGGCCCCACAGTGAATTAGAATCTGGGCTGGATTTCAGTCTTAGTCCAGGACTTCTACCACAGCACAGGCAGTGGGACCACCTGAGCTCAGGGGCTCCCTCTGTGGGAATTCCTCTCTGTTCCCCAACCCTAGCCCTTGCCCAGCCTGAGGGGAGAGGCCAGCAAAGCCTGAGAGAGACCCCAGATCACTCGGGTCTCTTATGACTTAACACGGAGAGTAGCGTCACAGTGAACCTTTGTATACTTCCTGACCCCCACCCCTCACCCA
The DNA here is from genome assembly GCF_949987535.1 of Balaenoptera acutorostrata. Lineage (NCBI taxonomy): Eukaryota > Metazoa > Chordata > Mammalia > Artiodactyla > Balaenopteridae > Balaenoptera > Balaenoptera acutorostrata. Next base: position 17,384,950 of record NC_080083.1, on the reverse strand, counting down.
TCACCCTTTCCACACCTCATCTGAGTATAAGGTGGATGTTGGGCAGCGCGCTGACACAGCAGGAGCGCAAACTGGCCCGGCACCAGATCTCAGCAATGCTGCTTAACTGCAGTGTGGCCTGAGGCAGGTGACTTCCCATCTCTGAGGCTGGCTTTCCTCCTCTGTAAAAAGGAGACAGTTACACTGCACAGGGTTGTGAAGATGAAATGAGGGGGTGGGGTAGGGCGTCCCGCTCAGGGCCCGGCCCAGAGAAGGAGCTAAGTCATTTGTCATTCATCTTCCCTCCGCCCCTGACATGAGGCTCGCTGTCTTCCAGGGAATGGGATATCTCCACGCCAAGGGCATCGTGCACAAAGATCTCAAATCCAAGAATGTCTTCTACGACAATGGCAAAGTGGTCATCACAGACTTCGGGCTGTTCGGGATCTCGGGCGTGGTCCGAGAGGGACGGTCAGTTGGCCTTGGGCATCTGGACAGACTAGGGAGGAACTGGGCGGTGCTGGTGGGCCTGAGGTCCAGCCGAGGTCTGGGCACTCGCTGTCTGTTACTGAGGGGCAGCCCTCCCTGCAGGAAAGGCCAGGTCTGCTCTGGTCCTGCTCTTGTGTTTCTGGTCCAGAATCAGGTTTGGGTGACACTTAGGTCACTCGTAGTGCTGAATTCTCAGGCTGGCCCCCGTGGTGGTTGGGTCCCCTCACTCACATTTTCCCTGTATGCTCACCGACTCGGGCAGGGGACCGGGGTTCACGTCCCCATTATGAGGAAGAGCGTCAGGCTCTAGTTCCACAAATCTTGAAGCGGGGGTGGGGATGGGGAGAAAGGCTCCTTCCCAAGCATCTGGACCCCCAGGAGGGAGAGCGGAAGCCGGGCTGGAGAGCCAGCCCCAGGCCAAGTTGTAAGGCCCACAGGCAGATCTGATCTCCTGCTTGGAGATGCCCTCCACACTCCCAGGGCAGAGAATCAGCACCCTCAAGTGCAACTCGCTGCCGATGCCTGTTCTTGGCCTGCTTTTCTGGAAAAGCCTGGTTATCACTCCTCTGTAACATTCCCCCAAAGCGCAGGTGCCTTGGCAAGTGCATGACGGCGTGCTGCTTTTCTGGGCCACGGTGGGTGGTGTGCTAGCCCTGGGGCAGATGTTTGCCCTGCGGGCCTCTTTGCTGCTGACTGACGGCCATGTCCTTGCCCTGGTTTCTTGGCCTCCAGGCGTGAGAACCAGCTGAAGCTGTCACATGACTGGCTGTGCTACCTGGCCCCCGAGATTGTGAGGGAGATGACCCCCGGGAAGGACGAGGACCAGCTGCCCTTCTCCAAAGCGGCTGACGTCTATGCATTTGGGTGAGGAGGCCCCTGGCATCTCTCCGCCTGGGGCTCTGAGGCCAAGTGTGGCTCAAAGAGAGGGTCCTACTGGCCACGGGGGGCAGGGGGAGGTGTGCTTTGAGTCTGGATCAGCCACTTGTTTGGGCCAGTGACCACGTCCTTGACCTTCTGTTTCCCCACCTGTAAAATGGGAAGAATAAAGTACCTCCCTGGTAGAGCTGTTAAATGAGGACTAAATTAGCTAATTGTATAGAATGCTTAACTCTGGGTGTCATTCCCACCTGCTGCCCCATGAGGACACTCACCAGAGCTAATCAAGGACTGTCCCTCTGAGAGAACAGGGAGTCCTGCCAGCTGTGCCCCACAAAGAGCTGGGGTGCTGACCGATAGAAACATAGAAATATAGAAACGTAATATGAGCCAGATGTGTAACGTCTTCTCTTAGCCACATTAAAAAAGAAAAAGGGAATTCCCTGGCGGTCCAGTGGTTAGGACTCCACGCTTCCACTGCAGGGGGCCTGGTTCGATCCCTGGTCAGGGAACTAAGATCCTGCATGCAGTGTGGCACGGCCAAAAAAAAAAAGAAACCGGTGAAATCAGTTTCAATAGATATTTAACTCAATATAGCCAAAATATTATCATTTCAACGTGTAATCAAAATAAGAAATTAAAATTTTACCCCACAAAGCTTTCAAAAGCTGGTGTGTGTTTTACACCTCAGTTCCCCTCCCCACATTTCGGTTACTCAGTAGCCCCACGTGGCCGCCAGGTTGGACAGGGTGTGTCTAACGGAGAAGGTCCCATCCAGGTAAGTCGAGAAGCGCAAGGGGACTTGGAGGGTCTGAGTGACGGCCTCATCCCGTAATCTCTCGGGGGATCCTTCCCTCGCGGGTGGTCTCTTCCTGGCCTGACCTTTAACTATCATTTCCTGAGCACCTGCGTGTGCCAGGCCCAGGGCTGGGCATTCCTGTCACTCCTCAGACAACCTTGGCCATGGGCAGCTACCCTACGGAGGTTGAACGGTTGTACCGGGATCTCTGTCCAGAGCCTGTGCTGTCTGAGACCTCCTGCCACAATGGGAGCGCAGGGCCCCGGGAGGAGTCAAGGCGTTCCCGGAAGCCTGGCGGGTGAGGAAGGCAGGAGGGGGATGCTGGGTCCTCCTGCCGGGCTCCCGGCATCAGGGCAGCAGGCACCTCCGGGGTGTGAGCTGAGCTGAGCTGAGCCGTGCCGCCAGGGAGCTCAGGCCACGTGGGTGGGTGGTCTCCACAGGACCGTTTGGTATGAGCTGCAAGCCAGAGACTGGCCCTTGAAGAACCAAGCTGCGGAGGCCCTGATCTGGCAGATTGGAAGCGGAGAGGGAATGAAGCGAGTCCTGGCCTCCGTCAGCCTGGGGAAGGAAGTCACCGTAAGTAGCCCCCCAAGCCCCTGCACTGGGAGAGGAAGGTGGGGTAGAGGGCAGGCGGCTGGTTGCCCTTTCTTCACTCACCGGAGACGTGGGACCCGGAGGCGGATGGGTGGCAGGCAGGCCTCTCTGCCGCCTCTTTCACCACGCCACTGCTAACCTTTAAAAAGGAAAATTATCTTTTAAAAAAAAGGACAGGAAGGAAATAAAGATAATGGTTTTGATTGAACTACGAGATAAGCTAATAAAGCCTGTATGTTACTTACTAGAAAGAAGATAATAACAAATTTCACTGCATAAAGTACAAACAGTAGGGTCGTTGTCGTGTCAGATCTTTCTCCTTAATGTTGTTCTCGACCGTTCGAGAACAAATCAAGGTTTCCACAGCAGATCTGTTTTCAAGATGCCAAATCATAATACGGTCGCTGCCCTCACATGACTGAATATCATTAATGGTGTCTCTGCACTGCAGTCTGTACGTTCCCCCGCCTGGCACAGTGATACATGAACGAGCCTGGGGGGGGGACGGTGTTCTCAGCGCCGTCAGTGTTTACCACGTGCTCATGAGTCAGATAGGCCTGGAGCAGACAGATGCCAGCCAGGATGTTGATAAGTAGCCCCAGTAGGTACCTGGGCAGCATAGCATTGGAAACGTCTTGGGGGACCACCCGGCACTCATCCAGGTGAAGCACGAAGTAGGCTGTGAGTTTCCCGGCGGGGTCACCATCTGCCCTGTTGCATGAGCACCTTCTGTCTGGTCGTGCGTGCAGGCCTGTCTTCTGAATCGAAAGGCCGAGGGGTGTGCTGTGTGCACACGTGGATCCGGAGAGTAGGCAGCAGAAGGCCAGAGCGAGGAGGGCTTTGCCCCGACTCGGGGCTGTCAGGACAGCTGTTCCGTCGACTCTCGCTGCTGCCCTGTACTCAGTCCTTCTTGACCCTCGCAGCCTCCATTCCTGTGACGCCCCCAGGCTCCTCCTCCATCGCAGCCTGGCCAGCCCTGCACACCTTCCAAGCATCTTGCGTTTCACCTGTCAACACGCTGCCTCCGCTTTCCATTCCAAACATCCGTGACCCCGTTTCTGATCTCTTTCCTATGACCTTTCATTCATCTTTGTAACTGTTATTCCAGGGAGGTCGAGGAAGGAAGGAGGGGAGGGAGGCCCATGCCCTTCATTTTAACTGGAAGTGTGAGAGCTCTTCTCAAATTCAGTTATTTTGCGGCCCCGCTCCAGCCATGGCCAGTCACCTCAGTGTCGGCAGGAGAGTGAGGCGACCACCAGCCGGGGGGCGCTCGGGAACACGGAAGGGACCCGGGGCAGAGTGCCCCGGCCGCGCCCCGCTCGCTCCCCGCCAGCTCTCACATCCTCCAATGCCGGCTCGCTTTGCAGGAGATCCTGTCCAACTGCTGGGCCTTCGACCTGCAGGAGAGGCCCAGCTTCCCGCTGCTGATGGACATGCTGGAGAAGCTGCCCAAGCTGAACCGGAGGCTCTCGCACCCCGGGCACTTCTGGAAGTCTGCCGAGTAAGTACCCCTCGGAGCCAAACCTGCAGCCAGGCGTCTTGGAGGGCACTGTCTGCTCTGTCTGCCCGAGCTTTTGATCCAGGGAACCCCCAGAGCTGGTTAGCCAGAGGTCACTAGTCCCCTCGCCCAAGGGATGTCGGCGTTCCGCTCATCACGTTTATTTAGGAGACTCTTTCATAGGCCAGTGTCTCCTGTTCTCCTCCGTGGAAACCACATCACTGTTACCAGCCCAGTGCTGACGCTGGGCCCAGGCTAGGCCCTGACAAGAAGGTTCTGCCTGCTGTACAGCCCCGCGTTAGCCTGGGTTCATAACAGCTGATTCATTTTGCTGTGCAGTAGAAACTAACACCACATTGTAACGCAACTATACTCCAATAAAAATTAATTTAAAAAAATAAATAAAATTTCTGGGTTAAAAGTTTAAAAAAAAAAAAAAAAAAAAGAAGGTTCTGCCTGGGAGGGGGCCAGACAGAGCTTCACCAAAACCAGCCGAGCAGCTGTTGCTTAAAATGGCGCAGAGCTTTCTAGCCCCCAGATTAGCCACCTGTCACAGGGACCGCACCGCCCGGGTTTATGTGCTGCTTTGACACTGGGAGCCCGTCTCCTTTCTGTGTAATCACATAATCCTTTGCAGCCCTCCGTGCTGGGGTGGTCTCCACTCCTCTCTTCTGAGTTCTGCCTCATTCCCTTTTTTCTTTGTCCCTCTGGCTCTCTCTTCCAGAACACTCAAAAACAGACCTCTGCCCTGCCTCTGCGGGAATCTGGGCAAGTCCTTCCTTGCTCCCAGCCTCAGCTTCCACAGCTTTATAGAGTGGGAGGGTGGGCAAACTTGTCAAGGGCCACGTGGGAAATAGTTTAGCTTTGCAGGCCGAGAGGGAACCTCGAGTGATGGCTCCTTGTCACTGGGATTTGCAGGGTGCCCAGCAGCGTGCAAAGCGACGACACCACCACGTACAGTCTCTGTCACGACGACCCAGCTCTGCTCGTTGGTTCAGGAGCAGCCGCAGACCCACAAACTTGCGGGCTGGCTGGTTCTAGTAAAACATTACTTATGGATGCTGAAACTTGAATTTCATGTAATTTTCACAGGTCATGAAATAGTCTTCTTTTGATTCCACCCTCCCCCCCCAATCATTTAGAAAGGTAAAAAACATTCTTAGTTTGTGGATCGTACAGAAACAAGAGGCAGGTCACACGTGGCTGGCCTCCTGGACAAGATGCATGGCTTTGAACTTTAAGGTGTAAGGCACTTTCTAGAAGTGTCGTCTCCCACAGGCCCAGGACATAGAACAGATAAAGTGGGGCTTCTCTTGGTGGGAGTCGGGCAGTGGCAGGGGGCGAGAGCCTGTCTAACCCCTACACCCAGCGTAGCCCCCGGAGAAGCTGCACCCAGATCTCACACCTGCCCAAGTGTGTGGTGGCAGTGGCACTCCTCTTGTTCTAGAAAGAGCCAGATAGTAAGTATTTTAGGCTTGCAGGTCATATGGTCTCTGTCACACGTTCTTTGTTTTGGTTTTTTATTTTTTTTGACACAACTTTTTTGTAGCCAGATTTGACTTACACCTAGTTTGCCAGCTCATTTGGAAAGTAAACCAGACCAAGCTTCGAGCTGCAGGTGAGGAGAGGCCCGGGCTGGGTCAGCCCAGCAGAGGGTGCAAGGAGGAGAACTTGAAGAAATACAGCAAAGTTGGCAACTTAGGCCAGTTGGAGGGACAGTCTGAGGAATGACAATTTGGGGTGAGGGAATGCTCTACCTTATAATGTGAGATTAGATTCAGTATTTTGCACTTAAGATGGGTCAGAGTCTAATACAAATAGGGAGTAACAGGTGTTGCCATCAGAGGCGTGGGTTTTACCCAACCGTTGCTGACAGCTGTGCCACACCTGAGGCGACAGGCCGGGGCCGGGCCTCCACCAGCACGGAGTTGATAGTTTAATTAGGATAAAGACAAGCAGATGTACACTGTAAGCCCTCGGAGCAGGACACTGCCTTATCACCTCTGTATTCTCAGCTCTAAGCACACTCCCAGGATGTAGTAATTGCTCAATGAGTATTTGATGGGTGATGGGGATGAAGGAGGGGTTGATGACAATATGCTGAGTGCCAGGCAGAAACTCAGCTTCTGTGGGCACACTGCCCACCAGGGAGCTGGAGGAAGGGTCTCCAGAAGAGAGGGGTCATGGGAGCTGGGTTTTGGGTGGGAGTCCGGGCATCTCCTGGACTCTCAAGAAGTTCAAGGATCTGGTTTGTCAGACCTTGGGCAACTCGTTTAGCACACCAGGCCCTGGTTTTCTCCTCCACAAAAGCGAAGGCTGAACTGGGGACGGGGCATGGAGTAGGGGCTGAGGAGTGGTGCGGGTATTCAGGAGAAGATGATTCCGGATTCCCGAAAGGCCCCAGAGCCCCACCTTCCCATTCCACACGTGGGACACTGAGTCAGACATGGGGGTTGTTTCCTGCCCAAAGTGATCAGTTTTAGCCCCTTCTAGGAAGGAATGCCAGCATACCTCAGTGAGTCTGTATCAAAGCTTCCTGTTCATGATTTTTACTTCTACACACTCAAGCCTCTAATTCTCATTTTCTCTTTTCTTTTCCATCGGTCTTGTTGCTTTTTTTTTTTTATTTTCGGGGGGGGGGGGCGGTGGCGGATCCGCTGGCCTGTCCTGTCGTCTTCCCCCTCTCCCGCCACCCTGATTCCTGTGGCCCTTCCTCCACCCGTCCACACTGGGTGCCCACCTCCATCACCTGCCGGACCGTGCTCCTCCCACGCCTGGCAAAATGGTTGCGGGTGCTCCCAGGCGCTGGCGGAGCCGCTACTACGGGAAAGGACGTTACGGTCACCCTGACTTTAAGAACAACTGTCCAGTCCTGGAGGAATAGTGTGTCTTCTGCTGTTTCCCTGATTCTCTGCCTGTTTGCGGTTAACCCTTTGCACCTCCTGCCTCCTGTTCTGTCTCTGCATCCAGCTTCCCCTTCTTGGCATGTTGTATCGCCATAAACGAAAGTGAAACTCTGGCAGCTCACATGGCCACTGTCAAGGGCCCTGCAAGCTCATGTTTCTCTCACTGGGCTGAGAGCAGACCCACGGCATGTGGCAGGGCCTCTGTCCACACACTGGCAGACGATGGCTTATCCGTGGTGGGGAGAGAACTCAGATCACTGGTCTGAGTCCCCAGGATCCCCTCTGGCCAGACTTTAAAGAAGAGAATGCAGGGAGCAGAAATAGTAAACTCCGAGACATCGATTTTGATGGTCAGGGGCTGAGGGACAGTGGGCCTGCTGGTCGACCTCTGTACAGAATTCTGTGGCCATGTCCCAGGGCGAGCTTGGGGGAGGGTCTTTGTGCCAGGCTCCCTTCCAAGCTTGCTCTGCTGCCAAAGCCTGGAATGGAGTGGGGATGTCCCTTTCTCTGTCTGCAGGGAAAGAGGGGTCCCTGCCCTGTGCCCTGGCCAGGCCTCGGCCGCTCCCCTGCCCCCTCCCCGAGGGCTCGGGTTCTGACGCTGCTCTCCCCTCTTCTCTTTCCTTCTGTAGGTTGTAGGCCTGGCTGCCTTGCATGTACCGGGGCTTTCTTCCTCCTAATCCACGCTCGGCACCGTGACTTCTACTCGAGCTCAAACAGCAATGCGGGCACTAACCCAGGGGATGCGGTCGCTGCCACTCTGGCCTTCTCTGCTGAGACTTCTTCTTTTGCTTTGTTTGTTAAAACTGGCCCTCGCCCCGCTCCGCGGCCTGCGTGTGCCTGAGTAACTGCTCTCCATGGAGGGTCCCCCTAACAGCACCCCCAGAACCGCCTTCCTGGACTCAACTTCATCTCTCTCTAGCGCTTCTTCTGTGGGGTGGCCCTGTCTCCCTACTAACAGCTCAGTGAGAGAGATCCCCCCTCTCCCTGGTCCCCCAGCACACCGGCCCCCTGTGGGGTGTGTCCACAGGACAGGGGTCGGGGTTTTGCTTGGCTTTTAACCCGCGGGGATCTTGTCCAACACGGAGTGGAATGATTTCAGAGCTGCCGGGTGGTCCCCTCTGGAGGGCTACGGTTGTGACACCACAGGTTCTGTTGCCGTGAAAGACACGAGCTCGGAAGGGCTGTGTCCTCGGCCACACACCGGAGAAAGCTGTCCTGAAGCAAGGGGGTGGGACCTGTCTCCAAACAGTTTCACTAGTGAAAACGTTTCTGCCCTCTCCCCCCTGCAGCATTACTCCCCTTCCATCTGCCCAGTGCAGACGGAAAGTACCAGACCCCGAGCCAGCGTTCGGCAAGAGTGTGGCTGACAGGTCACCCACAGGTCCTCCACTGCTTACCAAACGCAGATTCCTGGGTCTCCCCAAGACCTGAATCCGGGTGTCTGGAGGCAGATGCTGAGAACCCGCATCTCAGCCTGCTTCCCAGATGGCCCTGACGCACCCCAGCATTTGGGGACTGTTTCTGGAAGGAGACTGCAATGCCACTCTTAGTACTGGCGGCTGGGTTTCTCTTCCCTCCCAGTTCCACTCGGAGCAAGAGCTTTCCCGGCTGCCAGTGAGAATGAGCCCACAGCGGTTACTGGGCGTGCGGGGTGCTCGGGGTTCCAAGACGAACAGGCCCCTGCCCTCCAGGAGGGAGTGCAGCCGAGGCTTAGCCCCCGGCCAGGTGGGACCAGGAGCAGCTCTGCCAAGGCCATTGGCCTGTATCATCATTCCCACTTCTTGGTGGGGCTGGATCCTCTGCTGAGCTTCTGGAACTGGCCCACTCATTAGCTAATGCTGCCCAAATTCCGATCAAGACCAGTGGGGCTATAACTCTTGTTTTTGTTCCTCTTTGCAGTATTAACAGCAACAAAGTTGTACCCCGGTTTGAAAGGTTTGGCTTGGGCGTCCTGGAGTCCAGTAATCCAAAGATGTAGCCAGCTCTGCCGTTTTTCTGACATTGTATTCCTTTCTTAAATGGGTTTCTAAAACATCCGAACAACCACCACAACAAAAAAACAACACTGTTCAAAACGCCAGCCACCCTCCTAAGTGCTGCGAACCAGGAGCACGAGTCCTCGGTTTAGACTGTTCCTCCATAAAAACACTTGGGTCCCGGAGGTGGAGCCGCGCCTGCTGTTTCTTAACATGACGTCACCAACAACCAGACCTGTCCCGACAGACGGCAAATGTTTACATGTATGTTTCTGCAGAGTTGGACTCGTTGTACAATAGGTGATAATAAAAACCGTCTGTGCAGAGGTCACTGGCACCAAGGGCAGAAGTGGCCGTCCCCTCTGGAGGACCCTGTAGGAGTGAGGCACCCACACTGGTTCAGAGGAAGAAAAGCATCGTGTTTGTGGCTGTTCCCCAGGCAGGACGGTGGGGGGGACCACAAGGTTTGACCCGGCCTCTGCGTTGGCCCTAAATCCCATCTCCCCTCGTCCTACTGAAGGGCCGCTGTCCCTTCCTCCTCTTGCAGAGGACACCCTGACCAGGAGCCGAGCTGGATTATGAGGGTCGGGAGTTCATAGAGAGCTTGGGTTCACCTTTGACCCCTGTAATCCAGTCCATACCTGCTGGAAAAAGCAGAGACATAAAATCCAAATAACATCTGGACTGATCCAGTGGTTCCCAGCCAGGGTTTCCAGTGCCTGGGAAGACGTTTCTTTCGTGAAGCCTGCAGGGGAGGCACCAGAAGAAGGGACTAAGGGCTTCGGCTGTTTAGAAATATCCCAGTCCCTGACTGACATTTGACCCCAGAGCTAAGGCCTAGCCCAGCAGCTTGCGTGCACCATGAAGGCTTGATCCATGAGAACAGGGAAAGTAGGGGGAGGGAGAAGTGGCAAGCAGAGGGTCCCTGAGCCCACCCTCCTAGCCACAGGGTGCCCTGGCCCATCATCAGTCTTGCCAAGGTTCTGGAACTGCCCACCTCTTCCAGCCCTCAGTCCTGTTGAAACCCCTTAGCCCACTGCTGACTCCTCCACTGCCCGTGTTCAGAGCTCTCAGCCAAGGTGGGAACCACATGCCCCTCCCCGCTTTCACTTAGACCCAGCTAGCAAGCTCCCGACCTTCAGAGTCTTCCCAAGCGCCAAGTCAGGCCTCCTACTTGTGTCCCTTTGAACCAGAGGAGGGGCCGGGTTTGGGAAAGTCCAGGATGTGACAGTGTCCTGCCTGTCCTCATTAGAAGCTGACACCTAAAGAGAAAAGTTTCAAATGGCAAAGAAGCCCTTCAGTGAAGGTTACATCATCGTATCCAGCTCCAAAGCCAGAAATGATCGAGGGTGATGAAAGTGGAGAGGAGGTTGTCTTCAGACCCAGAACCCACGTCCACGCTCAGAGCCGCCGAGACGGGGAGGCACGTGGCCCTCCTATCCCATTTACGTAGACCCGTCGAGCCAGGCTCCCAGCCTGGAGTCTGGCGAAACATCATACAAGATGGGCCGCTTTGCCTGGAGGCTGTGGGGCTGCCTTCCTGGCTCTGGGCCAGGCACCCCTCGGCAGCCCTGCCAAGAGGGCACAGCCCGGCAGCCGTACAGGGTACCCGGGCCTCCACGGCCATCAGCACCTCAGCCCTTCCCGCTCAGGGTGTGGGGAGGAAGACGAAGGGGCTGTAAACCAACTGGGCTCAGCTCTGTGGGTCTTTTCTCCTCTGTGGGACTCTTCGCGTCTCCCCATCATTCCTCTGGCCTCTGGGTCAGCCGCTCCTGTGATCGCCCCACCCAAAGCCACGTGGGGTGTGACTCCGCCTCTGGTTGTCAGGCTCCTCCCCCCTCCCCGACATTGGCGCCTTCCCGGAGGTCACAATTCATGCCTCTCACCTTTCCCCTCTGAACCCTTGGACGTGCAGGTGGACCAAGGGGTGGAATGGCAGCTAAGCAAGTCAGGCTCACCTCACGGCCCACTGAAAGTCAGTCTGGGTTTTGTTTTTTTTCCTCGGGGCTCTCACACTCTTGGGTCAGTTTAGAAAGCTTTCATGGAGCACCTACTGTGTGCAAGTGCGGGGGGCCCGGGATGGGAGCAGTCACAGTGCCTGCCCTTAGGGGACTCATGATCTGCCAGGAACCCTGAGGGTGGGACTGGGGCCACCCCCTTCCTCTCCCGGGCCCCGGGATGCCTTCCCACGCTCGGCCTGAGCCTCTGCATTGCCTGTCAGTTAAGAGAAGCACCTGAGGACCCCTCCTAGGTGGCCCCCCCCTCCCTGTCTCTACTTAAGTGACTGTGAATTGAGGTTAGGAAGGCATGCCGCCCTTCCGTGTGCTCCTCCCCATGCCCGTCTGCCTTGGAAACACATGAAGGACAGCAGATAACTGTGAATTCAGCCCTCACAGCCAACTGTGAAAGGGATGGAGAAAGCCGGGAGGCCTCCTGGGCAAGAGCTCAGGGGCTGTGGAGGTCCCCACGGGGTCTGAGAGTGGAGCCCAAGCTTCAACCCTTCAGCTCCCCGCCCCCCCGCCACTTCCCAACCTCACCTCCAAAACCCTGGGATCTGTCCCTGCTGCCTTTGAACACAAGAGCCACAACCCCTGCCTCTCCGTGCACCTCGAGGTCCTGAACCCTGAGTTCCCCACCAGCTGCGAGTGGCGTGTAGCTGACCGCTCCGTGTCACCAAACTGAAGATGTGTGCGGGGCCTGGAATCCCTCTGCCTTCTCATGGCATTTCTTTCTGTGATCGCCGAGGGGCGTGGCATGCCCTGTAAGCCCCTGGTGGTGTTGATCTGGGTGCCAGGTGGAGACAAATGTGAAGCTGGTTTGAGAGCTTGTGCGATGCTGCCCGGTCAGCCAGGATTTCATCCGTGTGTGCAAACCCAGCATCTTCTGTGGCCACGAGGCACATACTTGCTTTTTTGAATGTGATGTAAAATTTGTACAGTAAAAGTTTTTATATTTTCTATCAACTGCATTTGCCTTCCAGAAATGCTATTAATTTAAATTAAAACGGTTAGTATTAACGGACGTGCGCTATCAGTTTTTTTGCCACTGGCAAGAACACTGTGCCAGGCCCAGCCTGGGTGTCTGGAGTCTACGAATAAAACTGTACCAAGGTGGGGCTTCCCTGGTGGCGCAGTGGTTAAGAATCTGCCTGCCCATCTAGGAGATACGGGTTCGAGCCCTGGTCCAGGAAGATCCCACGTGCTGCGGAGCAATTAAGCCCGTGCGCCACAACTACTGAGCCCACGAGCCACAACTACTGAAGCCCACGCGCCTAGAGCCCGTGTCTGCAACAAGAGAAGCCACTGCGATGAGAAGCCCGCGCACCGCAACGAAGAGTAGCCCCCGCTCGCTGCAACTAGAGAAAGACTGCGCACAGCAACAAAGACCCAACACGGCCAAAAATAAATAAATTAATTAATTTTAAAAAAATACTTGTGCCAAGGTATCTGGGGCTTGTGTCTGCTTGGGTCGGTTCCAGATGACCGTGTGGGGCGGGGGGGGGGGGTGTGCGGGGAACCGCTCAGATGGATGGCATGAGAGAGCAGGAGGGGAGGGGGCAGGGTGTTCAGACCCGCTCTGGGAGCTCCTTCCAAGGAGAGAAGTTGTGCCTGCAACTCAAAGGCAGATACCTCTAAACAGATGGAGGAACGGAGACAGAAGAGCATCAAAGCCCATGTCGCACGGAGGAAGGTCTTCCAGTCCCCAACAGTGACAGCCCATGAGCACACTCAGACCAGTCGCTGTCTCCTCTGCTCCAAGGGCCTTTGCGTTATGGAAGCCTTGGGGGGTGGGGAGTGGTCATTTATCTAAATCTTATTTCTAGGAGCCTCTCCTTGCCAGTTATAAAGAGAGACAGGTAAGCAGGAGGTCAGGGTAAGCAAAACAGATGGAGACGAAGGGGGACCAACATCCTCTGAGCCAGGGAGGCGCTTTCTACACATCATCTGACCTTAATCCTGTCCTCACAGCAGCACCATGGGGTAGGAACTGTTGCGATGTTTCAGCTGAGGAGGGTGAGGCACAGAGAAGTTAAGATATTTCCCCAAGTTGACACAGCTGGTGGGGGGCTAGTCCGGGACTTGGGCCATGGCTTGACTCCAGAACTTCCTTCTCATAAGAAGTTGGGGAACTTATTGGCCAGACATTTATTGAGCACCTACTGTGTTCAAAAGATGGTGCAAAGTGCTGGGACACAGATAAAAAGTAGAGACCTTGCCTTCAGCCAGTGAGTGGCTCAAGGAAGGGGTCCCTGAGTCTGCCTGGCAGGCTTCATGGAGGAGGTGACCTTGGAGCTGACTTGAAGGGTAACATGCCTGGTGCATATAAGCAGGAGGAGACCATTTTACTTTGAGCAGAGGCTTAGAGGTCTGGGAATACAGGGTGTGCTTGGGAAATGAGGAGTATTTTGGCTGTTCGTTGTGAAATGGAACCTGGGGAGTAGAAGGAATCTGGAGAGGATCCTGTAAATGCCGAGCCAAGGAGTTTAGGCTTTAACATGGCAGCCCTGGGGAGCTATCGAAAATTCTTGAGCAGGGGAGGGCCGTAATCAGATTTATGTTTTAGGTATATAGGATGGATAGAGGCAGGAGAGAGAACGAACAGAACGTTGATCAGATGAGTGGGAGAGGTGAGCTTTTAGGGTAATGTCCCAGATGTCTGCCTTTGCGGGTGATGGAGTCATTCACTGAGAAGGCGAGCCTGTGGGCGGGCAGCCAGGTTGTGCTCGGAGGGCATCCAGGTGAGATCTGAGCGGGCAGAGGGAAGCCAGGAGATAGTCCCTGGGACTGCTGGCTCTCACTGAAGCCCACGTGTCTTTTCTTCCAGCTTCTGTTCTTGGAAACAGGTGGACCCACTTCCCAGCCTCCCTTGCAGTTGGGTGGGAACGTGGGACTGAATCCTACCCAATGGAAAGTGAGTGCCTGGCCCATAAAAACCCCCACAAGCACCTCTCATCCTCTTTCCCTCTTGGTTGGCAGAGCGGAGACCTCCCGGGGCAACTTGGGAAGCCACGTGTTAGTGGATGGCAGCACCCCAGCAGTCTGGGTGTTTGCATGACTATGGAAGAGGCCACCTGCCACCTGCCATACCTGTCCGGGACTGGAATGTGAGCAAGAAGAAAACGACTGGGGTTGAGCCACAGTACATTTTGGGGTCTGTTGTAGTTGGGTTACACTAAAATTATATTCTTTGGTAAAAGTAATTGCAAGCAAGTACTGAGACAATTCTGGACATTGCGCTTATCATAAGACACGTATCCGATTTAATCCTCATAATAACTCTAGGAGGTAGGTACTCTTATTAACCCATTTTATAGTTGAAGGGACAGGCCCATAGAGGTTATATCACATGCCCAAGTTAGTAAGTGGCAGAGGCAGGATTCAAACCCAGACTTACCTGATTAATACCTGGAATCTTAAAAAAAAAATGTGTATTTGTTAGATGTCTTTATATTAGAAAAGTCACTCAGACCCATTGCAATGTCAAACATTACTGAAATGACAGGGAAAATGTTAAACCTTCATTCCCTACCACCTCCCCACACCCCCCAACGCCTCGTTCTAATCCCTATCCTGAGATGAGCAGTGTTAAACTTGGAGTCTTTTTTTCCTCTCTGCTGCATATAAACATGGTTTGGGGCTTGTGGTGGTTTTATTAAACAACGACATCACATACATGATATATATGACATATATATATTGGGTTGGCCAAAAAGTTCCTTTGGTTTTTAAGTACAAATAAAAGACACATTTTTCATTTTCACCAAGAACTTTATTGAACAACATATTCACCCTTTTGTTCCACTACCTTCTGCCATTTTTCAGGCCACCTCATAATTCCATCTTCCCAAAACTTTTTATCTTTTTGAGCAAAGAACTATTCCAGGTGCCTTTTACAGTCTTCCAGGGAATTGAAATTTTTTCCATTAAGGGAATTTTGTAAAGACCTAAATAAATGGAAGTCCAAAGGTGCCATGTCTGGTGAATACGATGAATGAATCAGAACTTCCCAGCCAAGCTGTAACAGTTTTTGCCTGGTCATCAAAGAAACATTTGGTCTCGCATTATCCTGATGGAAGATTTTGTGTTTTCTGTTGACTAATTCCGGACACTTTTCATCGAGTGTCACTTTCAGCTGGTCTAACTGGGAGCAGTACTTGTTGGAATTAATCGTTTGGTTTTCCAGAAGGAGCTCGTAATACAAGACTCCCTTCCAATCCCACCATATACACAACATCACCTTCTTTGGATAAAGTCCGGGCTTTGATGTGGTTGGTGGTGGGTCATTTCACTTGCCCCACGATCTCTTCCGTTCCACATTATTGTACAATATCCACTTTTCATCGCCCATCACAATTTGTTTTAAAAACAGAACGTTTTCATTACGTTTAAGTAGAGAATCGCATGCGGAAATACGGTCAAGAAGGTTTTTTTCGCTTAACTTACTTGGAACCCAAACATCAAAGCGATGAACATAACCAAGCTGGTGCAAATGATTTTCAGCGCTTGATTTGGATATTCTGAGTATGTCGGCTATCTCCCGAGTGGTATAACATTGATTGTTCTCAATTAATGTCTCAATTTGATCGCCGTCAACTTCAACTGGTCTACCCGACTGTGGAGCATCGTCCAGCGAGAAATCTCCAGCACGAAACCTTGCAAACCACTTTTGACACGTTCGATCAGTCACAGCCCCTTCTCCATACACTGCACAAATATTTTTTGTGTGTTTCAGTTGCGTTTTTACCTTTCTTGAAATAATGAAGCGTATATGCCAAAAATGTTGCTTTTTTCCTTCCATCTTCAATATTAAAATGGCTACACAAAAATTCACCAGCTGTCACACACAATCTAACAAAATTATTTTGAATGAAGTTAAAGACAACTAAGCGCTACTAGAGCCATCTTACGGAAAAAACTGAACGAACTCTTTGGCCAACCCAATACATAAATCTCATGTGATATACAGTGTCACATAAATATATTTTTCCCTGAAACTTATTTGTGAATAGATCAGGGGCAGCCCTCCCAGTTCACGCATGTAGATCTAACTTAGTCTTTTAATAGCTGCATGATAGCCCACAGCACACATAGCCCATGGTTTATGTAACTAGTCCCTTCTGAGAACCACTTTTCATTGAGATCATCTACTTAACTGCTGTTCCCATTAACCTGGTTTCCTCCCCGTGCCTCTAGCCTGCCTTCTCTCTCTTCGGTACACATACACCCAATATACCCAGGCCCAGGAAGGCTGAGGCCGGGCAGCTGGTGTTTCCTCCACGTGGTTGGACTCTGCCCTCGGGCTTCATGAGTTTTCTTCATAAAGTTTCTGGAGCCCGAGCATACTCTAGGTACAGTGGCTTCCCCAATTTTAACTATTTCATGGACATCTCAAGAGACCCAAACCTTGCCTGGGTTCCAAGGAGTCATCCCAGGAGGTAGGAGGGATGAGGGACAGGAGACCCATGGGGGGCAGAAGCCCTGAGGCACAGAGGATATGGGGCCACGGGGGTGCTCCCGGAGGCCTTCCCTTGCCCCCTACCTAGTAAAGCTCCCTCCCCCCATGCCCTCTCCCTCCCCTGCTCTGCAACCTGCCCAAAGTCTCTGGGAAACATGGCAAAGGGGACAGTGTCAACCAGCATTTACATGGCGCTTTTCAATTTATGTGGCACTTTGATGCACACTATCTCATCCTATCCATTCAAGAGCCCCATGACTCGAGAATTGTCCTCTCTGTTTCCAGATGAGGGGACTGAACTTGGAAGGTGTTAGGACATTCAGCCTTCACTTCTCACAACTCAGAGGACTCCACCTGCAGGTGTATTTTGTTTGACCTGCAGAGTTTAAGAAATATGTTTCTAAATCAGTTGCTAGCATTTAAAAACAGGAAACATTCACAGAAAAATCTGAAGTTCTGCCTTCTTTGGGCAATACTGGGCTGGTCTTCTCAGAGGCAGCCATCAGCTGCGGCTGAGCACAGCTGCCCCCCACGGGGCTGGACAGCCTCTGTCCTGCTTAGCTCCTGCTCCTGCCGATTGCTGGGGCCTGTGTTTCATTGCCTAGAGCAAAGAGGACAGGGACACATTTCCTGTACCTATCAAAAGTGAGAAGGTGACATGCTAGACTGAGGGGCCCAGGCATTTCATCCAGCCCAGGTATACCCATTACTTCCCTGGTCCCTGTAGGCAAATGAGATATTCAAAATACGTAGACACCCACCAATCAGAGGCGACGCTGGTCGAAAATGACCGGGAAGTCCACAGGTGCGAACTGGTAGAATATCAGCCCTCTTCTGAAGGCCAGTGGTCCTCCAAGTGGGGTCTCAGGACCAGCAGCATAGCATCCCTTGGGAACTTGTTTGAAAGAGAAATTCTCTGCCCTCAACCAGCTATACAGCGTCAGGAACTTCGGGGGTGGAGCCCAGCGATGCGTTTTAAGTGTTTGTGACCCTGATCCTGGTCTGAGTGCAAGAGAGGGATTTTGGTTGATTTTGTTTTGCTTTGTTCATTTTAATATAAACTTCTGTTAAGTCAGGCTGGAGATACACCTCCACCTGCTCTTTGTTCTTTTATACTCCCAGGGACACAGATGCTAAAATGGCAGGAGGGCAGGGGACAGACTTTGGTAGTGTAGGGGAGGAATATCTTTACCCTCCTAGGTTCTTTTGGCTGGTCTAATAATTAAATCAATGTAAGACAAATTAACAGGAGAAAAGTTTAATCTCGTATTTATGGGAGCCTCACTTAGACACAAGAGGCTCAAAGACAGTTGGTCAGTTGGGGCTTATATGCATCCTGAGGTGGGAGAAGCGGGTAGGGGTCTGGAGCGTCAGAGGGAATTCACTGGAAGATGGGAAGAACGTTCACCACGCCGCGCAGAGACAATGGGACCCCACCCATCTCCCCAGCTTCCCACTCCCAGCCCATCCTCTGCAGTTCTCTCTGTTGAGAGCTCTCTTCCTGGACCAGGCTTTCTGTCTAAATTCTTTTAGGCAGTTGAGCAGGAGGTGAAAAGGTCTTCCTGAGTCGTTTTTGGCCTTGATTATCTTCAGCTCAAAATAATCCATATGCCAAAGTGGCTGCCTGCCCTGAACCCCGTCAGTACCTCTAGCATCTTGGGGGGAAAACGCAGAGTTGGACACAAATAAGGCAGGCCAGGCCAGGGCTGGGGCAGGAGGGCCAGCCAGACGCCATGGCCCCCATGACAGCCTTGAACCTGCTGGGTCATGCTCAGCCTGGGTCCTTGGATACTGTCTTCTTCTTTTTTTTTTTTTTTTTTTGGCCACACCATGCTGCTTGTGGGATCCTAGTTCCCCAACCAGGGATTGAACCCACACCCTCAGTAGTGAAAGCATGGAGTCCCAACTACTGGACCGCCAGGGAATTCCTGGATACTGTCTTCTTTTCAAGTAAATTTCTGGGTTATTTTATCCAAAATGCTACTTAAGGCCTGTTTTGGGGTAGAGCTGGGAGGTGTTAAGACCCTGACTCTCTTATGCTGAGCCATGAGCACAAAGGGGGAAGGGGAAGGTAATCCAGTGGTTACCATGGTTACCATGATTACCAAGAGCACAGCCAGGGTGAGAGGGGAGAGACACACTTGCTCTCCTGGCAGTAGTGGAGGGCTGTGTGGGGGAACAGGGAGAGACTTGTGAGAGGCAGAGGGGCTGGGAGGAAGGACAGAGGAGAGAGGATGAGTGAGGCTGGGTTGGGTGGGGAGAAAGAGGCTACAGGGTAAAGGGCAAAGGCAAAGGACAGGGTCTAAGGCCTGGTCCCCTGCTTCCCCACCCCCACCCCCAGCCCAGTGAGGACTGCCCACCTTAAGCAGAGACAGGATGCCGTGGTCAGCCTCCATGTGCCCTACGACGCTCAGTGAGGCCGAACAAACAGAAACATCAGAGTTTGGAACAGAAAAAGGTTTATTGCAGGACCAAGCAAGGAGAACAGGTGGCTTGTGCTCAAAACCCCCAACCTCCCGGGTGGCCTTTAAGGAAGAGTTTTTAAAGGCAACATTGGGGGTGAGGGCTGCAGGGGGCGTGACTTTCTCCTGATTGGTTGGTGGTGAGGTAATGGTAGTGTTCCAGGAATCTCATTCATCAACCTTCTGGTTCCAACCAGTCTGGGGTCTGAGCATGTTACCATCCCCCTCCTGGGTAGGGGTCTTAATTCCTGCAGAACAACTCAAAGATGGTATCAGATTGTTATGTATATCCCTTGAGGAGGAACTAGGATGCTGTATTATTGCTGAACTGTTGCAGGAAGGGGGACCCCTTCCAGGGCCTAAGAGTGGGCTCTTGTCTAACACTTGGAAATGAATTTTCCGAGGAGATACACGTGCTGACAAAGCAAGAGACTTTATTGGGAAGGGGAGTCCTGGCGGAGAGCAGCAGGGTAAGGGAAGCCAGGAGGATTGCTCTGCAGGGTAAGGGAAGCCAGGAGGATTGCTCTGCCACGTGGTGGTTCGCAGTTTCGGGTTTTATGGTGATGAGATTAGTTTCCGGGTTTTCTCTGGCCAATCCTTCTGACTCAGGGTCCTTCCTGGTGGCAAGTGCATTGCTCAGCCAAGATGGACTCCAGGCAGGAGGATTCTGGGAGGTTGGTAGGATATATGAACTGGCGTCTGGTCTCTCCTTTTGACATTGCCCAAATTCTTCCTGTTGGTGGTGGCTTTTTAGTTTCGTGTTCCTTATCAGGACTTCCTGTCTCAAGATAACTCATGCAAATGGTTACTGTGGTGTCTGGCCAGGGTGGGTGGTTTCAGTCAGTGGCTTCCCTAACAGAACTATTGTTTCTTTTGGCCGTGGCACACAGCTTGCAGGATCTTAGTTCCCAGACTAGGGATCAAACCCGTGCCCCCTGCAATGGAAGTGTGGAGTCCTAACCATTGGATTGCCAGGGAATTCCATGAACTATTGTTTTTTGATTGCTTTTCCTTTGTTTCTGCATTCCCTCACTTCCCTACTTAGTAACTGTTGAGTCTGCTCTTTGGAACCAAGGGAAAGCCTAGGAGACTAAAGTCTTTTTTTACAAACAAGAAACGGGATCAGTTTTTATGATGTAAATAAAATCAAGTGGTTGTTTAGAAAATTAAAAAAATTAAAAAAAAAAAAAAGAAAGAAAGAAACAGGAGTCACAGAGGGGCTTTTGTACCCAGGAGGGCCCCACAGAGTCCTGAACAGTTTCAGCGGGAGGTGCAGCCAGCTCAGGTGACACTGCCACGAGAAGCTGCCCCCAGGTAGAGCCAGAACGCAGGTTTCCAAAGTTTTCACCAGCAACAAAGACGCAAAAGGCTTGTTATCAATTTATCTTTCGAATTTGTTAAAGGTTTCCACCTGCAAGATTTAGAATATCTCAAAGGGAAGGAGTGGTTTATCTGGGTGTGTCTGTTGCATTTCTCACTTGCCAGGTAGGAGGTGAAACTCAGGCCAGGGAAGCTGTCATCACCACCCAGGCAGGTGGAGAAGAAACTGACCACGAGGAGCAAACGTGAGGAAGAGGGGCATGTCCCCGCCCCAAACAGAGCTGGATTGTTCAGCTGCGAAGGTCAGTGGCGGTCTGTGCCCCAGTGCCAGGATTATCTGCGTGGCAGAGGCTAGTGAGTTTGTAAGCATTGCCTGGCTGCACACCTTCAAGATGTGTTTGCTCTAGAAATGAATGAGCAAGGGTGGGAACTAGGAAATTTAATCATCAACACTGGACATGCAAATCGTGCTTTGATTCCATTCTCACAGGACACGTTCCTCCACGCGGATGAAGGCTGGATTTGGCAAATTTAACTCAGATGAGAAGAAAATGTATTGCTGAATCTAACTATTTTGTGGGACTTAAAATGTTTAGGGGTTACTGTGGACAGATGTAGCGTTTGCAAAGATTTGTACGTTTTCCCTTAAGCTGCAGTGGGATGAACTAAGGTGAATCATTACCTTCTCACTGTAGTCTGTGCTTTCTGCTTCTGTGTCCGTGGTTTTGTGACCTCCAGGTTCCCCAGTTATGGGGACTTGGGGTGGGGGGTGGCTTGTTTATAACTGTGACATTCAGGATATTTTCCCTAATGATTTTTGATATGACATCTGGCTGCGGGACTTTTTGCCTTTCTTGATAGGCCATTTTTATCTTTTGAGGAAGTGCTAACCAGAGGCAATGGAAATCTGCTTACCCAGGGCCTGAGTGAAGGTGGGGGAAGTCAAAGATTAACCAGGGCAACTTGAGATCCTGGTGGGAGTCCCTCTGTCCTCCTGTTCATCGCTCATCGAAGCTTCCACGCTGACTCGAAAGCAGTAAGGGGAAGGAGCATTTTGCAAACAATGGCTGTGTCTTCAGCCCACTGTTTCATATCTGAAATCTCCTAATTATCTCTGTGCCCTGAAACCGCGTCTTTAAATGCTACTCCATTCAAGCAGGTGCATGGCCTCTGCAGGAGTAGATGTTTCCAGAGTTGGGCACCAGAGAGAGGACTTACCTGGGGTATCCTGGCAAGTGCTGGCAGGTGTTATAGGCTGGTTTGTGGAGAAGAAGGGAGACAGGGAACTGCAAGCTGCCAAGACGAAAATGACAGCTGTTAGAAAACCGAAATTCCACTGAGTAAAATTGAAGATCTAATTGGCTTTATTCAATGATTCATGAATCAGGCAGCATCCTCTGTTGTAAATAGAAAGAAACCAATGGGTTGTTAAAATAAATAAATAAATAAATAAATAAATAAATAAATAAATAAATAAATAAATAAATAAAAGGAAGGCTTTTATAGGCAGAAGGAGTGTGGGGCAAGGGAGCTATTAACAAAAGCTAAGAAAAGACTGTTTCACACCCAGTCACATTCTTTTGGGAGCAGGGCAAGGGTCACTCATGCGGACTGCTTCCTCCTCCCAAGATGGAGAGGGCCCAGGAGACAGATTACCTCCTGGGTACTGACCAGAAAATTCCAGACTGGCTGATTAAGACTACATTCCTGGGGAAGGTCAAAACTACAGGTAGGTCAGGTATTACATCTAGGTTTGGTATCATGGGCTTTAGCAAAAGTGATGCCATTTTGAGCCTGTGGTTTTCTCTTTAACTATTCACCACTTTTGAGCAAACTCTCAGCCTAACCAAGAGATGAAATCAGAATTTAAGACATTATCATCACTCTCAGCTACCGATCTATAGTCCCCACGGCTTTGTTGACCCTTGGTGTGGTATCCAGAGGGCATGGCGTCTTTGCTTAATCCTCATGACATTTGTAACTGAACGGGACCCTAGGGGGCTTCTGGGGACAGCTGCAACCACCTCATGTCTGTAGTAAAACTTTAGCCTCCTAGGCCTTCCCCAAGTTCCAAGGAATAAATTTAACCAGAGAAATGAGAAAAGGCAGAAACAAAGGAAAACAGTCAAGCAAGACAAAATAATAATAGTTTAGCCATTACACACAGTCAAGGACTTTTAATTCCTCCTCAAGGGCTATAGAGAATATTCTGAGCCATATCCTTTGAGCTGTTCTGCAGATATTGAAACCTGCACGAGGTGGAAGAAGTTAACTGTATGCTGCCCACAAGCATGTAGACCCCAGACTGGTTGGAACCAGAAGGTTGATGATGTTGACTCCTGATTACCTCACCACCAGCCAATCAGAAGATGTCCATGAGCTGATCACACACCCTGCAACCCTCTCCCTTATCCTGTCTTTAAAAACCTTTCCCTAAAAGCCATTGGGGAGTTTGAGTTTTTTAAGCACCAGCTGCCTGGTCTCCTTGCTTGGTGCCCTGTAGTAAACACTTTCTTTCACCACAACCCGGTGTCAGTAGATTGGCTTTACTGCAGGTAGACAAGCTCTTAGTGAAGGCAAATCTGATCTAGATAGTTATAGATAGATTGGAAACTTTGGTGATAAATTCAATTGAAAGATTACCTTCCTTAGCAGTGGCTTGGGGGATACAGATGAGGGCATTATCTTTCCAGGTCAATGCCAGAAGAAAGGAATGGAAAAGAAGGAGAAAGGGTTTCATGCTTAGTTAAAGTATGAAGTCTTGATCCATCATCTCAGGCAGAAGCAGTCTTCCTGAATGTCAGCGACTTCTCTTCCTCATCAGTTTGATTTGCAGGTCTCCAGCCCTTGTACAGGACCGGGTGTTAGGTGGGTCTTCTTCAGCTGTGAGAGGTATATCCAAGGTTCAAGTCCCTGGGGCTTGACTGCCATCTGCATAGTTGGGAGGACCTGGTACAGTCCCTTCCTAGGAGATTTAAGGGCAGTCTTTGCTCTTAGTGATTCCAAATCAGATGGTGGAAGACCACTGGGAATGTTAATTTGTTGAGTCATAGCCAGCTGTTTGAAGAAACTAGAAGAAGTCAGGACCCAGTCCAGTTTACAGGTATATGACAAAACCTCAAAGACAGTTAACAGCACTAGAATCTAATGTCTACAGAGGTGCAAATAAAATAATTCCATGAATAATCCAGTTTTTCCCAGCTGTCCCAGCTTAGAAGTGGCTTCTGGAACACTCTTGCCCATTGTGCCAACTCACCTGGGTCCAGTACAAAGATGCAGGGTCTGAGGTGTGTCACAAAGGAATTTGTCCCACGTTGCCTGGGACCCAAAGTGGAGAAGAGCAGGTCATTGGAAAGACAGAATGATCTTTCTACATTGTCTGTAGAAAACATGTCAAATCTTCATCGCATGAAGAAGCAGAGTATGAGAGTAAGCGGCCCAAAAGTCAGAAAGTATTATAGTGCCAGGGTATTAATTAATAAAAATATTATTTTCCTGGATTTTGTGATGTTTGGGGTATTTGTCAACTGCTACGTTTTGAATATGGTGCCCCCCACAAAATTCACATGACCACCGTCACCCATTTCGGCCACCAGTAGTTTTTATTTATGGAAGTGGTAATGGTTTTCATTTATGATCATAACATAAAGTTTGCTTTTTAAATAAATGTCTATAAGTTTGTTTAAAGGAAATTGGGAAGTAAGGCTGGTCCCAGGCTAGTCACACAAAGACTGAAAGCAAAAGCAGCTGTGTGTTTGGTTAATCAGCTGATACAACACTGATCCTTTGCACGTCTGGTGCTAAATGTTTGCTCACATGGCTTCCCCAAGGAGGGAGTGTGACCAAACAGTGACTTTGAGTGCGCTGCATTCCGTGGGGCTGCAAGTTCTTCTATTCCTTACCCCTGCCACCCGTGGAAGGGATACCACCGACCCTTCACAACCCAGCACAAGGGCCACCTCCTCTCTGAATTCTCTCAGGGCCTCACCACACGCAGGTCAGATACGCGAGGACACAGATGGAATCTATAGAGCGCTCATTGTGCGCCAGGCATTGACTAAGTGCCTTACAAGCCTTAGCTCATTCAATGCTCACAACAACCATGTAAAATAAGTTCTCTTATCAGCTACATCTCACAGATGAGGAAACACTGAAGCTTAGAGAGTGCTGAGGGGCAATATTTGCCACCCCAAATGTGTCACTTTGGCATGAGGATTCATTTAGGCTGATTCTTTTTAAGAAACATAAGACGCGAAGTTTTTGTTACCGCCCCTCAGCTGCCGCAAAGTTTGTAGAAAAAGGGCCTGTTCCAGGAAAAGAGCCGTGACCAGTGATATCTGCAGAAGAACGCGGACTAGGTGGGGTGAGGGAAACCCGGCAGGGCCTAGAGAACAGAGTCCACTCTGCGCCCAGCAAGCATTTATTTACCAAGCAGTCACCCTCAACATCCTCTTCTGTCTTTAGCTGAAGGTGGTATTTAAGGTGAGAGCTTTGACCATTACGGTGAGTTAGTTCTCCTGGGTCTCCCCATGTATACGTGTTGTTAAACTTTTGTTAGATTTTTCTCCTGTTAGTCTGTCTCATCTCAATTTAATTCTTAGACCAGCCAGAAGAACCTAGAAGGATAGAGGAAAATTTCTTCCTTCCTCAACATCCATGCTGTAACCTGTGTCAGAATTTCCTTCCACTTTAAGGCTGAATAATATTGCATTGTATGTAGAGACCACATATTGTTTACCTAGTCGTGCATCGATGGACACTTGGGTTGCTTCTATCTCTTGGCTGTTGTAAATAATACCATGACCACGGGTGTACAAATATCTCTTCAAGTCCCTGCTTTCAATTCTTTAGGATATATACCCAGAAGTGGAATTGCGGGATCATACAGTAATTCTATGTTTAGTTTTTGAAGGAACCTCCATACTGTTTTGCGGTGTCGGTCTCAGCCGACGTAGTAATGCTGTTTGGGAACACCTGGGGGCACACACGTGGGCCTTTACCTCTCATGTGAGCCCCACAGGCCTTTCCCCAGCTGCAGCCAATGCTGTGGCCGCACATGCCCTTCTGCTTCTTGTTGCGACTGCAAGACCCAGCTCAGCAACAACTATCAGGGAGCTTTGAAAAAACAAGGATTATTACTCTCAGGTCCTGAGGGCCACACAGCGAGATCAGCCAGTGGGGAGGAGTGGGTGATAGTGGAGACCTGGGGGTCCACCTTTATTGTGGTCCAAGGGTAGGGTGGTTAAGCAGGAACTAGGGGGCAGGAAGAGAAATGTGGGGTCACTCACACAGTTATCTAGGTTCCCCAAGGCTTTCTACGAAGGGGAACTTCATGGGTGCGGCCGGCCTGGGTGCTTACCTAGAAGCTGTCATACAGCTGGCGATGTGTTTATTCAAGATGGGTGTTTGAGGGCTTCCCTGGCGGCGCAGTGGTTAAGAATCCGCCTGCCAATGCAGGGGACACGGGTTCGATCCCTGGTCTGGGAAGATCCTACATGCCACGAAGCAACTAAGCCCGTGCGCCACAACTACTGAGTCTGTACTCTAGAGCCCATGAGCCACAACTACTGAAGTCCGCGTGCCACAATTACTGAAGCCCGCACACCTAGAGCCCGTGCTCCACAAGAGAAGTCACCGCAATGAGAAGCCCGCTCACCGCAACAAAGAGTAGCCCCTGCTCGCCACAACTAGAGAAAGCCTGCGCGCAGCAACGAAGACCCAGGGCAGCCAAAAATAAATAAATAAATAAATAAATAAATAAATTAGTTAATTAATTTAAAAAAAAGATGGGTGTTTGAAATGGATGCTTTGGCAATCAGAAGCTTAACGCCAGGCACTTAGGATCAGGCATGTACACTATGTTTCCCATCGCAGCCTCACCATTTTACTTTCCCACCAACAGCGCAAAAGGGCTCCTTTCTCCACATCCTCATCAACACTTGTCGTTTTCTGGTTTTTTGATAGTGTGAGGTAGCCGACTCATTTTGAACAGATCCTATGGTCTACAGTGCAGAGAATAGAGAGTCTCAGACAAGTGTCTGGGACTTTGACACTTAAGACCTTAACACCAGAGCCAGGCCCTGGGAACGGGTCGCGGTGACGGCACAGTGATGCCAGGCTGCTGAGGTCAACAGTGCCAGGCACTGGCTCTTGAAGACACCTCCCTACTGTCTCCATTCGTCTGAAAACGCATTGGCCTTAGGGTTTGGCTGTTGCCTCTCCCTGCAGGGCAGGAGCAGAGGGCCCTGGGCCCTCCTCTTTGGGCTGGATTCACTGTGACTTACTTCCAAGGCGCGTGGCGATGCCAAAGTGTGTGTTTGCTGGAACTCTAGCTGTCCCTGTGTCTCCCTGGGCTCTGGGAGTTTGGGAGGGGTTATTTTTATTTTCTAATTAATTAATTAATTAATTAATTAATTAATTGGCCGAGCAGGTCTTAGTTGTGGCATGCGGGATCTTCATTGCGGCACTCGGGACCTCTAGTTGCGGCATGTGGGCTCTTAGTTGCAGTATGTAGGATCTAGTTCCCTGACCAGGGATCGAACCCAGGTACCCTGCATTGGGAGCGGGGAGTGTTAACCACTGGACCATCAGGGAAGTCCCTTGGGTTTTTTTTTCAAAAAAAAACAGTACTTTATTCACGTAAACACACAGATCCTAGTCTGCTGGATGAGTTTTTACATTGTAAACAGCTGTGTGACCACCATCCAGATCAAGATCCAGGACGTTTCCAGCACCCAGAAGACTCCTTCGGGACCCTCCCAGTTGGTGCCCCCCACGGGTCATCACTATTCTGACCTGTTGTTGGATTTTATGTAATCAGAATGCTCCCAGCCTGTGCTCACTTGTGTCTGGCTCCTCTGCTCAAATGTGAGGTTCATTGATGACCTTGCCTGTATCTGTGGTCCCTTTTTATCGCCGAGGTCTGGTCCATTGTAGGCATATCACCATTCATCTTTCCTTTCTCCTGCTGGTGAACATTTGTGTTTTTTCCAGTGCGGGGTTATGATGAGCAAAGCTGTTGTGCACACTTGCATGTATTCTCGCGTCTCTTGGGTAAATATCTAGGAGCAGAAAAGCTGGGACACAGGAGGGATAGATGTTTGACTTTACTATGTATGATCTGCCAAGTTTCCAACGCTGTAGTATTTTACACTCCCACCTGCAATGAATGAGAGTTCCAGTTGCTCCCTATCCCACTCAATGAGGAAACGGTCCCCATGTCCCTGGTGTCAAAGAGGATTGCAAAGAATTTCCCCTTCTTTTCCTCCTTTCTGCTCCAACTGTGCCATCTGTCCCTTAAATCCGGTCAAATTCTGGTTGATCCAGGCATCTAACAGGGATGGAGGGTAGACAGAGGAGGCATGTGGCCTCAGTCTATGGGAACATCTCAAAGAAGTCAGTCTTTGCAAATTCTGGGGCACTCAGGCAAGCACAAGAAGGGAGAGAGGTGCAGACACGTGCACGGCCCCGGGGCATCTGCTACCCGCGTGGCGCCTGTAGGACCCTTAGCTGCTCATCCAGGCTTGACCGCGGGGCCCTGTCTCTAGCGCATGGTGAGGACCTGCTTGACTTCAGGTAAGTCTATTGTCACTATGTCTTTCCTCCCTGCCCCCCTCCCCGACCCAGCTGATCCTGAGTCTCTGTTTCAGTCAATCATTTCCTTTAATAAGGTGCTGGAGCCAATTAAAGGCAGTTTATTCAATATATTGCCCCCACCTCCACGTCACTTGGAATGTTCTGTTATGTCCAAGACTTCTCCACTGCCCATTCTAAAGCCCAGAATCAAGGGAGAGAAGAGAAGAGAGAAATTCATAGAGAGGAGGGATCAGAAGCTCCCAGGACATCATTATACACAAGAATAAGGTAACTCCATTACGAGGTTTTCTATTTGCAAAACATTTCTTTCTACGTGATTATGATTATTTTTTAAAGATATATTTATTTATTTATTGGCTGCACCGTTTCTTAGTTGCGGTACACAGGATCTTTTAGTTGCAGCTTGCGAACTCTTAGCTGTGGCATGCATGCAGGATCTAGTTGCCTGACCAGGGATTGAACCCAGGTCCCCTGCATTGGGAGCGTGGAGTCTTACCCACTGGACCACCAGGGAAGTCCCGATTTTTTTTTTTTTTTTTTCTGTGCCGGCGGCATGCAGGATCTTCATTCCCCGACCAGGGATCGAACCCATGCCCCCTGCAGTGGAAGAGCAGAGTCCTAACCACTGGACCACCAGGGAAGTCCCTACATGATTATGTTTTTATATGAGGAATAGAATTTTAAAGGGGAAGAATACCTTTTTGAGAACCTAAGTAGCCTCATATGGCTCAGGATGCCACTAGTGAGCTGTGTGACCTTGGGCATGACCCTTAAGACTCTGAGCCTCAGTTTCCCTGTCTGGAAAATGGGTATAACCAGGCCTTCCCAGCTCCACCGCCAACCTGTGCACAGGCAGCGCCATTGTTGTGTGGACACTCATGACACAGCCACACGCTCACGAGCAGTGTCGTCTAGTAGCTTGCTGCAGTGTGAATGTGGTCAGGATCTCTGAGCCTGCATGAACCTCTGTGAACTATTCGGTCATGGGTGGAGCGCAGGAGGAGAGTGGAGGGAAAAGGCAGTGGGTGAGGAGCACCCACTTCCCTCTCCCAAGTATCATCCTCCACCATCCTCCCTCTGCAACCTACCTCTCTCCCTTTCTCTAAACCCATTTCCTCTTGCTCCTGGCTCCTCCCCCATTGAATAACCGCCAAATTGCTTTGGTTTCTATTTCTTTGTTAAGTCCTCCCCAGTGCAGAGGACTGCCCTGTCAGTGTGCAAAGTGGCAGCGGCCACAGAGGCGGTGGAGAGATGGCCTTCGGCGGCGCCCAGCCTCCCTACCTGAGCCCAGTGAGTTCCGGGGCTGTGGGTAGCCTCAGCCAGGGGGAAACAGCTGTGGGGCTCTGAGGAAGCAGCTCTTGCAGGTGGAGGGGGGAGGCATCCCAAAGAGAACACCACAAGGGCAGAAAGGCCAGCTGGGGCAGCCCTGACACAACTTCTGCTCCGTGCCCGTCTCCCTGGTGCTGTTCAGGGCTGGAGGGGGTGAGCATCCCAGGATTTGTGCGTCTGACAATCGTTTACTGAGCTCTTCCGGGTGCCTCTCCTGTTCTAGGTGCTCAGTGGGGGAAAGAAGGGCCTAAGTAACAACTAGAAAAGTGATGGCTTTTTTTGCTTGAAGGGAGTAGTAAACAGGGCTTCTGGGGAGATTAACAACCCAGCACGGCAGTGAAGGGCATTTACTTTGAAGATGGCCTCTCTGGGGTCAGCCATTTACTAGCTGGGTGACCTCAAGCAAGTTACTTTACCTCTCTGGGCCTCCATTTCTGCATCTGTATAATGGGGATAATCCTTAAGTCACTGCCGAGGTGGGGGTAAGGATTAAGTGACGCAGCACGTCAGGAGAGCTTGAATGGTGTCTGGCCCACTGTGGGCGCTCTGGAAGTGTTTAGAATTGTTACGAGTCTGGGGGCAGCAGGGAAGGGCTCCCAAGGAGGTGTCTGCTCCCTGAGGGGTGAGTGAACAAGGCAGCGTGGGTCAAGGGTGTCTGAGAGGGACCATCTCAGGAGTTAGCGGGGGAGCGGGGCTGCCCCTGATTTGTGGGGCGCAAAGGGCTGCCTTCTGTGCCTTTTTGCCTTCTCTGGGGAGCCCCTGTAGCTGGCGGCCTTTTTAAACCCTCATCATCCCCATGCCACACATGGAAAACTGAGGCTCAGAGAGGTGGAAGCCATTTGTCAAATGTCCCCAGATGGTAAGTGGCCGAGGAGGGAGGTGTCTTGATTTCCCCCCTGCCCCAGAGGAAGGAGGTGGTCCAGGGAGAACACTGGGGGAGGACGTAGGCCGGCAGGCGGCAGCCCAGGCCCAGGAGGTTTCTGTGGTCGCTGTGTCCTGGGCAGGGCCCTGCAGTAGGAGCCTCTCCGGCCTCCGCTTCCCAAGAGGCCAGCAGGTGGGCTGACGGAGCCCTTCGTGGGGAGCGGGGGTGGGCGGAAATAGGTGTGGGGAGCTGCTGGGGGGCAAACAGGCCGAACCCACCTCTGCAGGGGCCCCGGCGTGGCCTGTTTGCTCTGGGCAGTGTCCAGTGCCCCTCCGTCCACCTCGTGAGGGCTCCCAGGGTGGGGCTGGAGGAAGCTGGGCCGCCCGGTGGGTGCCTCCACCGCGGCCTCGGGGTCAGAACGTGTCACCTGGGTCTCTTGCTCCATCAGATGGGCGACCCACAGCCCCTTCCAGGCCCTGACGTTTTATTATTCTGGTGACGTGTTGTTACTTTTTAATCCTTGGATTCAAAAGGCAAAGATTTCAAATCAGAAGGAAACTCCTTCTATGGCAGCAGAGAGTCAAAACAGGGGCTTGGAAGTCCAGACCGGAAAGAGGCTGGGTGCAGCCCTCACAGGCACCCGGATAGCCGTCCAGCCCGCGTAGCCACCCTCTCCCAGGCCACCCATTGACCTGAGTACCTGGGACCTCACTTCCTCCGAAGTGCAGTGGGAAGGTCATCTGCCTGGCCTGTCTGCTGAGGAGGCCACGCCTCCAGGACCTGCCTCTGGAGCCCCCCCCATTCCGCGCCCACGCCCCGCCGGCCTCATCTGGCCCAGCCCCCAGAGGGCCAGGAGGGCAGCTGGTGTCACAGTCAGGACAGGACTCGCTGTTTGGCCCAGGGGAGCACTCGGTAAGCCAGGAGCGAGGGTGCTCTGGGCTTCATCGTGAGAAGCAGACCGTGTGGTGGTTAAAAGCATGGGTGCTGGGGTTCAAGCCCGGCTGTGTGGCTTTGGGCAAGTTATGCAGCCTTCCTGTGCCTGTTTCCTCATCTGTAAATGTGGCACTAATAATGACCGGGGTTGTTGTGAGGATAAGAAGATAACACAGACGGGCAAGGTTGGCCACCAGAAGGGCAGCAGTGCCCTTTGGCTAAAAGCTGCCCGCTCTGGGTGACCCCCTGTGCCAGCTGTGGCTGGTGGCCTCTGTGACACTGGGCCTCCAGAAGAGGGCTGCCCACCCTCTGGCCTGTAGGGCCTGACTCTGCTTTCCGGACTGGATAGGAAGAGGAGGAAAAAATCCTCAGCCTCCAGGCACAGCCCAGAGCTGAGAGCGAGTTCTGACCCAGCAGAAAGTTTAAGTCATCCTCATGCAGACAGCTGCCATTGTCAAGGCCTTCCAGCCAAGGGCTTTCCACTTAGCCTTTCACCTAATCCTCTTAAGCACACTGCCAGGCTGGCAATGCTATTGTCTCACTGTTCTGAGGAGGGAATTGGGGTGCAGGCAGGTCAAATGACTTGTTCAACATCAGAGCTGCCAGCACAAGGAGCTGGGAGGCGAGCCCAAGCTGTGGGACCATAAATCCAGCATAAAAATCCATCCTCCTAAGTCATACAAAGCAAAAGCAGGTGCTGCTGTTTCCTGCTAAGGTCACACACACACACATACACACATACATGCACGGAGGGGTCCTTGGCCAGCCAGGCTTAAAACAATACAAATTTATTCTCTTACAGTTCTGGAGGTCAGAACTCTAAAATCAAAGTGTCAGCAAGGCTATTTCCTTCTGGAGGCTTCAGGGGAGAATGTTTCCTTTTTATTTTTTTTCTGCAAATGTTGAATCTCAAATATTTTCTTTTTTTTTTTTTTTTTAGTGGTTGTTCCATTTTATTTTTTATTTTCTACTTTTTATTTTTTTGGCTGCATTGGGTCTTTGTTGCTGCGCGTGGGCTTTCTCTAGTTGCTGTGAGCTGGGGGCTACTCTTCGTTGCAGTGCATGGGCTTCTCATTGCAGTGGCTTCTCTTGTTGTGGAGCACAGGCCCTAGAGCACGCAGGCTTCAGTAGTTGTGGCACGTGGGCTCAGTAGTTGCGGCGCACGGGCTTAGTTGCTCCGCAGCATGTGGGATCTTCCCAGACCAGGGATGGAACCCATGTCCCCTGCATTGGCTGGCGGATTCTTAACCACTGCGCCACCAGGGATGTCCGAGAATGTTTCCTTGCCTTTTCCAGCTTCCAGAGGCTGCCTGCTTGTGTTGGCTTGTGGCCCCTTCCTCCTCCTTTAAAGCCAGCAGCTTCTTGCTTCTGTTGTCACATCTCCTACTACCAATTCTCCTCTTCTGCCTCCCTCTTTGAGGACCCTGTGACTACACTGGGCCCACCGGGATAATCCAGGATAACCTCTACATCTCAAGATCCTCAACCTAATCACATATGCAAAATCCCTTTTGCCGTGTAAAGCAACATATTCACAACTTCCAGGGATTAGAATGTAGACATTTTTGGTGGGGCAGAGGGGAGGGTGGTAATCATTCAGTCTACCATACCCTCCTTGGAGTCAACCAGTGTTAGCAGTTTCTTTGAATCCTTCCAGAAATGTTTTGTTCATGGTAAGTAAATATATGTATATAGCCTCCCCAACCCATTTTAAAAATAATATGTGTGGCATCATTCCGTATCAGTTCTCAAAGAGTCCCCTTCTTCCTCTTCTCTTCTTGTTAAGCCGCCATAGAATCCACTGTATGGAAATAACATAATTAATTTCACCATTTTCTTCTTGGTGGACTTTTGGGCTCTTTCCAATTTTTTGCAATTATAATGCGGCAGTGGATAATCTTGCCTTTAGTATTCTACTCAATTTGAAATAATCTTGTGTTTCAGAATTTGAGGGCACCATTTAAGACAACAAAATCTCACAAAACTTTTTTTGGGGAAATCCTTCCTTAAGATTAACCTGTACTGCCCGCCCCCATTATCTACACATGGCTTCCTCCATCCTGCCTTCCTTCTGTGCCCTGATGACCCCATCCCAACACACTCTGCTTTCAGTTCTTTATACCTTAGTGTGAATATGCTTAAGGTAAGGGCCCATACTTGCCAGGAGTATGCATTTTAAGCCCTGTCTGTCATGATGGTGTGAAAGGCTCTTAAGAGAATTTCAGGCTTCAACAAACAAATGAGGGGATTCTTTTTCCAGGAAGTATGGCCTGCTGGTCTATAACTGTGTCAGGCTGATTCTACTTCTTCAAAATCACTGGCACGGACAGAAACAACAGAAAGATCTCAGAGATGTAGAGAAGCCATGATGTGCTTAAGGTCACCAAAGTATTTAATGGCAGAGTTCAGACCTAACCTGAGGTGCCGCAAAAGACACCTTTCCCAAAGGTCCATGGAGAGCAGAGTCTGTCTGAACGGGATCCTGGCGTTACAGGTTATCTCCCAGGGCGAGCTGTGCACGTGAGTTAGGAGGGGTTTCTCTGGATTCTGAGTGGCTGTACAGCTCAAGGACATAGGCTAGGACTGAACTGGGCTGGTGGGTGTTTTTTGTTTGCTTGTAGAGTGTTTATTTTAACTCATTGCTAAAGAAAATTTTTAAATTTAGAGAGAATAGTATCATAAACAACACATACCCGTCATTCAGTTTCAACTCACGACCTGTCTTGCTTCCTCTCTACCCAGCTCTACTTCCCTTTGCACTCCTGGATGATTTTGAAGCAAATCTAGATATATCATTTCATTGCAAATATTTCATTATATGTCTCTATAACAAAGGAACTCTTCTACAATCCTTTTTAAAGGATTTTTCCCCCGGAAATTAGAAAGTTTTACAGAAAAAAAATTCCAGATTTTGGTCTTCTCCTAAAGACTTGGAAGCTCTGCCAACACTGGACCTGGATGGTAATCACTGGTTACAGCTGAGTGGACACTGCCTCTTTAGATAAGGAAGATGATGTCTACTTTGCCTCAGTCCCTACCAATCCCTATTGTACCCTACCTGGCAGCTCACCTATACACATCACCTGCCTGGCTCCTGTACTCATTTAAAATTTTTTTTTTTAACATCTTTATTGGAGTATAATTGCTTTACAATGGTGTGTTAGTTTCTGCTTTATAACAAAGTGAATCCGTTATACTTATACATATGTCCCCATATCTCTTCCCACACATTTAATTTTTGTAAGGAATTGACTTAAAGGAAAAGGTAGAAAAGACTTGAACAACTTGAAAAATGTGAAAATTGACTAGGAGATAGAACTGTGTTTAAGGCAGTTTGTAGAACCACATTAGATAAAAGGCATTCAGGAACGAAGCTTTGAAAGCTGAGACATAAGCAATTTAGGAATTTTGATTAGAGAGACCCAGGTGGAAGGAAGCAGAGGGGCAGTAGAGAGATAACCTACCATGTACCAGTCTCTTCCACAGACTTTTTGTCACTCAATCATCAATCTCACTCAGAAGGTGGGATTTATCCCTGTTTCACAGATGAGGAAATTGAGGCAAAGAGAAGTTAAATAAACTTCCCAAGGCTGCTAAGGTAACAAGCAGCCAAATTAGGATTTAAATCTGGAGTATGCCTGGCTCTAAAATGAGGCATCCCTCACCATAACCATGGATCCTTTAAAGAGGCTCAGGAAAGAGAACGTGACAAGGTGATGGGGCCCAGGAGGGGTGGAGATGTCACATTAGGACTTTGGAGGATGCCAAGGACCTGGGGGAAGGAATGGGAGCCCAGGAGCAGGAGTAGAAGAGGGGCTGCCCCGCGGCTGCAGAGAGCGCCTGGGAAGAGGCACTTTCTGAGGCGGTGGAGGGCAAAGGTCATGGTCACCGTTGTTCTCGGGGTGGGATGGGCAGGAGAGGGGAGGATGCCTTCTTCTTGGCCTGCTCAGGTGAGCAGAGGGTTTATCCTCGAGAACAGGTTGGTGGGTCTCTTTGGTCCCTTGGGCCCCCTGAGTCCCCAGCCGGGGGACTTTGCTAAGAACCTGGCCTGGGGTCCAGCAGCCCCCTCCTCACTCCCCTGGTTCCTTCCCATCTCAGGGCTGTGGACATGCCACTTCTTCCTCTTGGCAGCTGCCACACTGTCCCTGACACATCCTCTCAGAGCCAGAGGGATCTCCTTCTCACAACCTCAGAATGTCTGTGTAACTTCCTCACTGCAGGCCTGGAAGGCCCGTGGGGCGGAGCCTCTCTCTGTCCTGTTCACAGCTGCACCTGGCCCCTAGCCCAGTGCCCGACACCCAGGCCAGCCCCCAGCAAGTGCTGAAGGGGATGGAGAGAAGCAGGCCAGCCCACTGACCACCGTCTCCTCCCTGCAGGCCATTCCGTTCACTGGGATAATCCAAGGGGGTCTCCAGGACGGACTTCAGATCACCATCAATGGGACCGTTATATATTCCAACGGAAACAGGTACCTGGAATCGTTGTTTCTCTCAGCCTCGCCCCTGAGCAAGCCAGGGCGCTCTCAGCTCAGGTTGGTCCACCCAGCATCCTCCGAGCTGCCCGCACCTGGCTCAGGGGATGAGAAGGGCCCGGCCCCTGCCAACAATGCACGGCTCTCCTGCCATCTGCCAGTAGCACCCAGGGCACCATTAACCAGACTCCCCAAAGACGGGGGAGGGGATAATGGGAGCTCCCAGTCTAAGGAGGGAAGCAGGCCAGCCTAGAGGCAGAAGTTCCAGGACTGAACACTGTATGCTGTGACCCAGAGTTGCAGAAACATCACCTTCCTTCATTTCCTGTAGCTGCCCTCATCTACTTCGGAGCCCTCCCTTGGTCTGACGTGGAAATAGTTAAACTTGCCATCAAAGTTGTAATTTGGTCTCTTTCGGTTTCAAGCTCTTTCCCGGAAAATGCTAAGTCAATTCAAAAAATAAATATCTTAGCGCTGTTTCCAGCGCTCCTCCTAGTTCCCGAGGGGGCTTCCCAGGAGAAGAGCCTGCACGTATTCTCAGAGGCAAGAGGGTCCTCGGATGCTCACGCAGCCCTGACCTCTGCTGAGGTCCGGGTGGCTCGGAGGCCTGGGACCCGTGCCCAGTTTCGGTGGGGTCCACGTGGGCTGCACCCTGAGGTCCACAGTGCCCACGGAGGCCCCTCTGGACACGTGGCCCTCTCTCAGAAGCCTCTCTGTCCCAATCCCAGCTGGCTTCTGCCCCTACGTTTCCTCTCATCACTTTGCATGGGGCCCGGGGACCTTCTGGATTCCTTTAGGCCCCTCCCAGGCCCAGCCCTACCCCTGCATCTAGATTCTAGATGACTTCCTCTGCCATTGCTTCCCCTCCAGGTGGACACGGACACACTGACCATGGGACTTTGAGAGCCCTGAGTGCCCCCAGGGGACTCGGAGGGAAGTGAGGCACCCAGATCCCCCAAAACTCTGCCAGCATGGGAGTCCCAGACCTCGACTCTGAACTTCCATTGCTTTCTCTCTCCCCCTTCCTCTGCCTACCCTTTCTCCCAGCGCAGGAGGGCTTTCTACTCCCACCCTGTCTAATAGAATCTCTCCCTACCTCCGAGGGTCCCCCTTCCGATGGGAGCTTTTGCTCTCTCCCTTCCCTGGGGCAGGAATTTTCAAAGGAACACAGGAATGAAGCTGGAGGACCGCAAAGGGAAAACTACACCCAGAGGTATTTCAGAAACACTATTCTCCACTTTAAGAGGAATAGAGACTTAGATTTTCTCATTCCAGAGTCACTTGGAGCTTCCTTTCCCTTCGGTATTCCCAGAGCGAGGGCGGCTGGGCTCAGGCCCACGCCAGTTTCCCGCAGGCCCCGCTGGCTGAGGGTTCACAGAGAGCTCCGATGTTGAGGACGGCGTCCAGAACCCACCCCCCTTAACCGAGAAAGAGAACAGGCTCTGGGGGCTGCCCTGGCGGTCCAGTGGTCAGAACTCCACACTTCCACTGCAGGGGGCACAGGCTTGATCCCTGGTTGGGGAACTAAGATCCTGCAAGCTGCTGTGCGGCCAAAAAAAAAAAAAAAAGTGGCGGGGCTCTGCAGGTAGGGGCTCTGTCCATCGAGGGCCACGCTTGGGTGCAGGGCAGTGCCTGGCTCTGTGGGGCATGACGTGGGAGCGAGGCATGCTCTCTGACTGCTGTGTGTTTGTTGGGGAGACCAAAGTGACCCCGAGAGGCAGGCTGCAAACCTCACTGGTGCTGAATTCAGGGAAGGCGGACCCTCAGAACCTCAGACTGGAACTTGGTTTAGGGACACGAGCGAGCTCCGTCTGGGAAGAGGCAGAACAAACATTTATTGCGCCCACTTTGTGAGCCAGGTCCCTCGGAAGATTCTTTTGTTTCTGTCCTCACCTTACAGTCAAGGCTGTACCCAAAGGAAGTTGGGATGGCGAGGGGCTTCCTCCGAGGAGAGATGGGAACAAAGAGTTGCTTGCTTGGGGGCTTCCCCTGGCCGCCTTGTTAATCATCCTCGAAGGAAGGCAGTCACCCCCTTTCCCGGATGCGGCAGCTTGAGGGTAGCGAGGTGCGGGGTCATTGCAAATGACAAACAGTGCAGAGCTGGGGTCTGGGTCCAGGCCTGCTGACCTCACTCAGGTCAGGTGGACACACGCCAACCTCTACAGGGGGACAGACGCGCACACTGAGGTCCCCACGCCCGGAGGGCTAGTGTTTATTCTATGCCTCCCCTTTAGACACCGTCTCTGTAGGTGTCCCATCAATGTCACGTGTTCTTTCCGTTTGTCCTCTTCTCTCTCAAGTGAGCAGATGTGGGCTGGCCTCCAACGAGCGACCACTTGGCACAAAAGGTTCTCACTCCTAGGCACATTTCTCAGCTTCCGTCTTGGATACAAATTTCTTTACCCATTTTCTACTTATTTTTAGAAAATCACACTGTAAGGGCAAAATGTGGTAACTGCACAAAAACATACTAAGTGCAAATTAGGTGAGCAAAAAAGATGGCAACAACTAAGGATGGGTACAAACCAGCCACGCAGGTTGTAGGCAGGATCCCAGATGGATGTCAGTCAAAGGCGTGAGACCCTCCTGTTCCCACCCTTGGCAGTAAACCAGGATACCGAGAGCCCTGTCTGATTTCCCTCGGCCTAGGTTTGCTGTGAACTTTCAGAGCGGCTACAGTG
This sequence comes from Balaenoptera acutorostrata, assembly GCF_949987535.1. Classification (NCBI taxonomy): domain Eukaryota; kingdom Metazoa; phylum Chordata; class Mammalia; order Artiodactyla; family Balaenopteridae; genus Balaenoptera; species Balaenoptera acutorostrata. The sequence continues at coordinate 17,346,724 of NC_080083.1, read as the reverse complement.
ACAATGACATTGCCTTCCACTTCAACCCTCGCTTTGAAGACGGCGGGTATGTGGTCTGCAACACGAAGCAGAAAGGAAGCTGGGGGCCTGAGGAAAGGAAGATGCAAATGCCCTTCCAGAGAGGGTGTCCCTTTGAGCTCTGCTTCCTGGTACAGAGCTCGGAGTTCAAGGTGAGCAGGAACTCTCCTCTCTTCCCTTCGGCTGTCTGTCCCCCAGCCTGATCAGGCACGGTGAATAGCATTTAAATAGTCACGTGAGCAACACCTTTGTACAGAGAAGAGGACCATTTCCTTGTAAGGATGCAGTCTCCTTACACACCTTCACCTGCATCTACAAGTGCACTTGTTGCTTCTTTGACTCCGGAAATAAGCACTAGATAAGTCACCATGGTGCTTTTTGGCCTCCTGGGTCTTTAAAGTCCAAATTATTTCTGTTCCTCTGCCGGTCTTCCACTCCAGGTCCCTGGTAGCATTTGTTTTTGTTACATTGTTGCAGGCTTTATCCAGGTGTTATTAATGGCTTAGTTTTGCAGGGCATTGCAAACTGCTTTTGCAAGCAGAGCAGTGTCTCTGGGCTTGGGGAGACGGGGTGGGGGGGTGAGTACATCTGTGTCTGTGCCCCTCTGTGTGAACATGGATGTTCCCAACCCCTCACCATGCAACCTGACGTCACCTCTCCTCTGCTCCCCACGAACCTTTGTATGCATATTTCAGTAACACCCCAGGTGACCTAAGATTAGAAAGACAAACCTACTGCAATAAGCAGACAACCGTAAGAACTAAAAAGCCAACAACCAGAGCCACGTAAGGATTGTGTCCGGATGCACTTTGGATCACAAGCATGTTCCTGTAACTGGCACAGCTCTGAAGGCTGATGCCCCCGACTTACAGGGGATGGATGTGAAAACTAGACACAGGTCTAAACTTCTAGAGCAGGGGTCCCAGAAGCTTGGGTGAGTTCCCACCTGGCCAGGGACCCCCTCCTGCAACATGCACTCATCTCGGCAGGTGATGGTGAATAAGAACCTCTTCACGCAGTACGCACACCGCGTGCCCTTCCACCGTGTCAACGCCATCTGTGTCACGGGCGCTGTGCAGCTGTCCTACATCAGCTTTCAGGTCAGACTGTCCACCCGGCACCCGCCCCCAGGGGCTGGGTGCAGGGCCCGGTCCATTGTGCCCAGGCCCTGCTGCGTGGGCCCAAAATTGCCAGCCAGTCTCCTTTCCAGGTGGCTCTGGGGACACACCTCTGGCTCCCCCGTCCTGTCCTTGTGTCGCTGTCTCTGTCTGGGACACCTGCTTCAGTCTCCCGGGCTCCTTGGCCACTCATCTCTGTCATTCCCACCCTGGTTAGGAGGCCGTGTGGTTCTAGAAAGACCTGAGGCTTGGGAATCAAACTGAAACTAGCTCAAATCTCCAGCTCTGCCATTCTCATCGGCTGGGGGATCTTAGACAAGTGACTTCGCCTCTCCCAGCCTCTGTTTCCTCACCTGTGGAAGGAGCAGGGTCTCTGCCACCCCAGAGGTCCCTGTGTGAGTTCAATGAGGCGATACACATCAGAGGTCACAGAATAGCCTGCATGGGCCACACTTGGGTCTATTTGACCCTCTCTGTGCTTTAAAATTTTTGAATGTGTTACCAGCATCTAAAAGGTCAGCAGAAGTTTTTTGTTTTGTTTTGTTTTGTTTTAATTAATTAAGTAAGTAAGTAAGTAATGGCTGTGTTGGGTCTTTGTTGCTGCGCGTGGGCCTTCTCTAATTGCGTTGAGCGGGGCTCTAGAGCATGGGTGCTAGGCACGCGGGCTTCAGTAGTTGTGGCACATGGGCTTCAGTAGTTGTGGCACGTGGGCTTCAGTAGTTGTGGCACGTGGGCTTCAGTAGTTGTGGCTCGCAGGCTCTAGGGCACAGGCTCAGTAGTTGTGGCGCATGGGCTTAGTTGCTCCACGGCATGTGGGATCTTCCACTTAAAAATAGTTAAGATGGTCAATTTTATGTGCATTTCACCACAGTTTAGAAAAAAAAAAAAAGGTCAGGTGATAGCACACGGTAATCTGGATTTCTGGCTTTTTGTGAAAACTGGAAAGATTGGGGTATGCTGGGCCCACATTCTGCAGGGCCCCAGGCCGCTGGCTGGGAGCTGTCAGCACCACTTTGGTATTTGAGTGTGTACCCTGAGATGGGAAGGCACACAGCAGGCCCTTGATAAATATGAGGCCCTTTCTCTTTGGTCCTCATCTCTCATACTCCTTCCCTCCCGAACTCCCCCTGTGGGGTTGGGGAGAGAGGAGAGAGAGATGGAGGTGGAGAGAGAGACGACCAGCCTGCCGTCACTCCCTGGAGCCTAAGCTTCCCTCTGCCCGTCCTGGACACCCCAGCTCCCCCTGCTTGCCTGTCTGTCTCCCTCTTGCCTGGCCCCTGCTTTTCCCCTCTTCCTTGGCTCCGTTAATGCTTCTCTTCACCCCATGGCACCTTTTGTTTTAACAGAACACTGGCGCAGCTCTCATCCAGCCCGCCTTCTCCACGGTGCAGTGCTCCCAGGCTGCCTGTTTCCCACCCAAGCCCAAGGGGCGCAAACCGAAAGTGAGTTCAGTGGAGGCCTGGGGCGGCTGAGCTGTCAGCAGGAAGGACAGAGCGTCCGAGACGCTGGTCCAGCCAGCAGGCCAGCCAGGGTCTCCAGGCCCTGTCATGCCCAAAGGTTCCCTGCCGCCATCCACACCCCCGGGCCCAGAGCTGGGGAGCTGGGGGTGTCCTTGGCTCTGCCTTCCTCTCATTATCTCTCCAGGGCACCAGTGCCTCTCTTCCCAAAGCCACTGCCGTGGTCCAGGCCATCTGCCCCCTCAACACCCCGACCACGGCCTAGTTCCCCACGGCCCACTCACCCACCACGGTGACCTTCCTATGCACAACTCTGATCACGTCCTCCCCCTGCTTTAAAGTCCTAAAGGCCCCAAGTCCCTCTAGATAAAGTCCAGACAGCAGGACCTGCAGAATCCTCCCCAGTCTTGCCCCAGCCTCCCTCCCGGCCTCATCCCTCACCCAGGAAGTTCACGCAGCCCCCACTGCTCATTTGGGGCTCTCTCAGGCCACCGTGCTTTCTGCACATGCTATCCCAGTGCTGAAAGCACCCTTTGCCACCCACCCCCAGCCAATCCCGAGTGGCCCTTCACAGCTCGGCTAAGTGTCACTCCTCTGGAGCACCGTCCCTGGAGTAGATCACTGGATGCCCTCCTGGGTCACCACAGACTTTGGACATGTCTGTGCTACACCAGTCACCACGTCCTGCTATAACTGTGTTTATGTGTGTCTCCTCATCACTCTCCTCCCTCCTTCCCTACACCCACCGGGCCCTTTGTGGGCTGGGATTGTAGGTGGTTTATTTGTGTATCCCTAGCATTTTGCACAGTGCCTGGCATGCAGTAGGGACTCAGTTAATGAATGTGGAATAGGTTTTCAAGAGGAACAGTCTGCCGGGTGAAGGCAGGGTCCCGGACAGGAAGGGGAGCAGGGCCTGGCCCTTTCTTTGGCCACCTGAGCAGTGGGGACTGGGAGGAGGGCTGTCTCTCTGCCCAGCCTTCCCGGGCCCAGCACGGTGCAGCTGGGGCACCTGCCTCCTGCCATGCGGACACAGGACTGATGGAGCTGCAGGGAGCCTTTGCAGGGCAGCCCGCCTTTGGCCCTGGCCTGGGGAGGACAGGGTGTGGCGGATACAATCAGCAGAACTGGGTACCATTTGGATTTTATCTCTTGTTACCTGGGTGAGCTTGGGCAAGTTGCCTGATCTTTCTGAGACTAGTTGCCTCACCAGCGAAATAGGAGGCAAGGATGCCTCCCTCACTGTAAGGTCTTGAAGCCAGAGCCTGGCACCCAGCAGGCCTTCAGCCAATGCAAGTTTTCACCTTATGGGTGGAATATAGCACCGGGAGTAATGGCTTTGCCTCTGGGAGCTAAGGGGAGCTAAACGGTCTGTATCAGACATATCCACCTCTCCTTCTGAAGGAGCCAATGGGAACGTTCCCCCTCCTCCACCCCAACCCCATTGCATAACCATAGTGTACCCGGCATGGTGGGTGAGAAGATGGGCGCCCAGAAGGCTCAGGAGGGAGGCTGCGTGTGAGGGGGCCTTTCTTGCCACAGCTTCTGCCGCCACGTTACTCTCGTGTGACACCAGTGTTAACCACCATTTTGGTTTCTCATCCCCTTCAGCCTCCAGGGATCTGGCCGGCCAGCTCGGCTCCCATCGTAAGTGTCTTGCTCTCTCTTCGGAATCTCTTCACGCCGGCTTTTCCTGTGGGTTAAAAGGAGGAGGCGGAGCCAAGCATGGAGCCTCTCCCGTTGGAGGCTAGGCCGCCAAGGCCAGACCCTTGGGCCATCTGCCTGGCTGGGGTGGTGATGGTGCGAGGGAGTTCGGGGGAGGGGGGGAGGGGTGGCTGGCCCTGATGAATCGGGAAGGAGCCCCAGTGGCCGCTGGTTTGCTCAAGGCCCTGCCACTCCGTGGGCAGACACAGGACACCAAGGCCCCACGTTCACTTCTTCCTTCTGCAAAGCGAGGCTGTGCTAGAGACATTCCCCTGAGAAGAAAGATGCAGGCCACAAATGCAACCATGTTTCTTCTCCAGAGAAGAAACACCTCTACCTGCCAGTTTCGGGGCGTCTGGTCAGGATGATTGGGCTGGTTACAAGCTCAAGATGACCTCACCTAAGAGGAGGGTGTTAAGTGGTGCCCTCTGGTGGCCGGTGGCCGTCTTCACACCGGTGAGAGCCGGTTAAAATGGGGTTTCTTTCTTCCAGACTCAGACCATCATCCACACCGTGCAGAGCACCCCTGGACAGATGTTCCCTGTAAGTCTGAACGCCCTGGTCAGCTCACAGCCCCACCACGTGCCCCTTTCCCAAGGAGTGAATTCTCTAGGCCCAGAGTCAGGAAGAAAGCAGTTTAGCAAGGAAGGTGGGGACATTTGGGGCTGGGCCCTCTGCTTAGGAGAAACGCACGTAAAACTCTCCGTGGGACAGTAGAGATTCTGGATCAGGCTGGATTTACCCAATGACCCAAGAAATAGGTCCCCTAGGGACCAACAGGAAAACTGGTCCTTCTGTCCCTGAGAGGGGAGTGCAGTGGTCCCGGTATCTATGAGACCCTCCATCCTGAGGACAAGCCCCCAGGATGTCACTGCTGATCACAGGCTTAGGCTGCCTCTCCTCCTCCTCCTGCCAGTGCAAAGCACACGGGGGGCCTGGAGTCAGTGGGGCTGCCCCTGGAGGGGTTGAGGGGCAGGTGACCATGATGGGATCCAGGAACACGGCAGGAGTCCTGCCAAGGCTGACATGGGAAGGAAGGTGACTGGGAGAATCCAAGGCCTGAAGCCCCACGACCTCAGTCTCCCACTGGAGCATCCCCTCTAGAACGTTCGAGGGCGTGTGTGTGTGTGTGTGTGTGTGTGTGCGCGCGCGTGCGCGCATGCGCGCACTCCCGTACTGAATTGCCCGATCTCTTTTCAACAGAATCCCATGATCCCACCCATGGCATATCCCAACCCAACCTATGTAAGTGGTTTCTCTGGGAGGGATGGAGGTCTGCTTTGTGTTGTGCAGGGTTGGGGTAGGGGGAGAGGGGAGGGCAGCTTACAAAATGAAAAGCAGTCCTTTAGTAAACTGAAGTTCTGGAAACTTCCAGGTAACTTAGAAGACTTAGGAAAGGGGCTTTCACCTTGAAAATCGTCCTTTCTCCATGAGCATATTATACGGTCTTCCCTTCTCAGCCCAAGCATCCTTTGCGTCCAACCAAAGCTCTTTTCATGATAGTAAATGCCCATTAATTTGAGGAATGCGGGAAAGTTTTCCTTTGCCATTTACTGAGCCAAGTAAAGATACCATGGAGTTCTTTCTTGAAGATACAGGCACAGTTAAATTGTCGACTGACAGTCCAAACGCACAGAAGTTGACATGAAGTTTCTCTTGCAGCGGCGGCTGCTCTGGCTGCTGCTGTCTGACCTGCCCCCTCCTCCCCACAGCCGATACCTTTCTTCACCTCTATCCCCGGTGGGCTGTACCCCTCCAAGAGCATCACGGTGTCGGGTACCGTCCTGTCCAATGCTCAGAGGTAAGCCAGGGTTCCTGGGGAGAAGAGACACCCCAAGGTCATTCTGGCCATTCCCCCGGCTCGGGGCAGAGAGTCCATGGGAGCGGCCCATCCCCAGGTTCTACATCAACCTGTGCTCCGGGAGAGACATCGCCTTCCACCTGAACCCCCGCTTCGACGAGGATGCCGTGGTCCGCAACACGCAAATCAACAGCTGCTGGGGGTCTGAGGAGCGAAGCCTGTCCCGACAGATGCCCTTCTTCCGAGGCCAGAGCTTCTCGGTGAGATGCTGCAGCCCCGAGCTGGGAGGGGCTCTCAAGGGGCAGGTGGGGCAGCGGGTGGAGGTCATCTGGGGGCACCTTGATCGAGGCAGGAGCTGATGCCTCTGGGGTGAGGACTGGGCCCAGAAGAAGAGAAAGTGTTCACCAAATTACTGCTATTATCATTTTACTGTTGTGTCCCACATAAGGCAGGTGGCAGGTGCTACCTGATGTTACAGATGAGGAGACTCACTCACACGTGCAGGCTACTTGCTAAGGTCACACAGCCCATCAGTGCCCAATCGAACTCAAGAATGAGGTGTCATTCATTCACTCACTCACTCATTCATGCAACAGTCATTTATCAGCTATTTCATCCAGGCCCACTTTGAGCAGCAAGTACCCCAGGTACTGGGGGGACAATTAGGAAACAGACGGTCCAGGTCCTGCCCCCATGGAGTTTACAATCAAGGTGGGGGAGGAACAAGGAAACAAATGTATGGACAGATTGCTGCAGAATAGCAACGGGTACTATGCAGAGGGCAAAGTAGAATAAGAAATAAGTGAGCCCCGGGCAGGGGCCATGCTTCCTTAGGCGGGGGCAGACCTTGGAGGAGGCCCCAGCACAGGCGGGACCTCAGTGGTAGGAGGAGCCCACCTTGCAAAAAATCTAAGGGGCAGCAGAGGGAGCTGATATCATCGCCGAGGCAGAGGGTCATGGTCGTGGCCTGTCTAGGAAGCAGGAGGACCGGGGCTTCTGGGAGAGTGAGGGTGGGGAGGTGGCGGGTGGCACTGCTGGAGGCCTGGATGACACAGAGCTGGGTTCTCGACCCTGACTACATACTCAAATCACCTGAGAGCTTGAAAAAGAAAAAGCAATGCCTGGCTCCACCCCAGGCCCACGAGAGGATGAGCCTGGACACCCGTATTTTTAAATATGCCCTAATACTCCTCACCCAGGGTTGAAAATGACCGACGTAGGGCCTTTTGGGCCATGGATTGTGGATCTTAGTCCAGGGTGTTGGTGTGTTTCAAGCCAGAGAGCAATATACTTTGATAGCTGTGTGACCTTGAGCAAGTGACTTAACAGCTCTGTGCCTCAGTTCCCTTATCTAAAATATGGGACTGCTAGTAATATTGATCTCACAGAGATGGAAGAAGGAAATGAAATCGAGTTTGTGACACGCTTAGGACAGTGCCCGGTGCGCAGTGACTCTGCTGCTGGTGTTAGCTATGTGATGGGGACGATGGTATTTTAACAGCTGTGCTGCCACTGCCCCTGGGAGAATGTCGGGGTGGAAGAGACAAGTTAGGAGGCTGCCGCAGCAGGAGTGCAGGCGCCGAGCACTCCTGTGTGCCGGGTCCTAGGGGCATGGATGACACAGGCCAGCATTTGTGTCCCTAGAGGCTCAGGGTCCAGCTAGAGGGTGAGGATAGGGGTGGGGGACACAGCCTGAGGGGGCGCCTGACTCGGCTAGGAGGGGCTCAGGAGGTGGGGAAAGGCCGGGAAGGCTGGCTGCAGGAGGGTGAGTCCTGAAGGGGGAGTAGCAGTGATCCACGCAGACAAGGTGTGCAGAGCGGGGAGCACGGGGGGAAGGGCATTCTGGGGGGAGGAACAGAATATGTAAAAGCACAGGGAAGGAGAGCATGAGGCGTGTTCGGGGAAGAGTGAATCCTTCGGTGTGGCTCGAATGCAGGTGTGGGTCTTGCTTAACTAATGTTTGAGGAAGGTGGGAAGGAGGGAGGGAGACGTGAGGCTGCCTTCAGCTTTGAGGACAGTCTAGGCGGGGTACAGATGCTGGGGCCTCTCATCCAGGTGTGGATCATGTGTGAAGCCTCCTTCCTCAAGTTGGCTGTGGATGGCCAGCACCTGTGTGAATACTACCACCGCCTGAAGAACCTGCCCGCCATCAACAGCCTGGAGGTGGGGGGCGACATCCAGCTGACCTACGTGCAGACATAGGCCAGCCCTGCCTTGGGCTGCCGTCTGGCTCTGCCCATCACCCCCACCTGCACCGCATCTGGGGCTTTGCTGGAGAGACCACGTCCTTGGCTGGCTCTGCTTCTGGCCACGTCCACCTTGTCCCAAGCCGCTAGCTGTCACTCCACGCGGGAGGCGGTATCCTCGGCCCCTCCCCTTCCTCCAGTCTTTAACCTCTCGTCCTCCCGGAAAGCTAGCCTGATGACGCCCCACTGGTCCCCACCAACGGGCAGGAGCCTTCTCAGCAGGGGTTCTCCCCTTTCCCAGTGTCCTTCGAATAAAGAAAGAACAATGCTTGTCGGCACGTGTGCCTGGGATGATCGTGGTTTATTAACTGAGTGTGGAGACCTTCTGGAGTCTCTGGAATTGGGGAGGTCCAGGCCGAGGGAAGAGGGAGGAGAGAGCACGGGCTCACTTTGATCAGGGGGTGGTTCCTGACATCTGGGCCTGCTCCCCGTGGGTCCTCCACGAACCCCACAAGCGTGTGGGAGAAAGCTCAGGCTTCTTGGACAGGCATGGCTGACGCAGGAAGCTTGGTGACGGAGGTGAACCCAGGAAATGTCCCCATGCTTCTGAGATGGGCCAAGGGCTGGGCTGGGCTCCCGAGAAGCCGACTCGGAAGAGAGGCCTGTTTGTGCGCTTCTGCTGTGGGTCCCCTGGTGTCGGGGGTCAGGGTGTGCGTGGGAGAAAGAGATTCAGTGTGCGAGGTTCTGCCAGTCACTGAGCCAGGGCATGGGGACCACCTCTGTGTCCCCATGATGCCAGCGCATCCTGCTAGCTCCAAGAATCCTGTCCTCGGGAACCAGGGTGGGGATCAGGGCATCCTCAGACCAGCAGTGCCAGCAGCACCTGGGAGCGTGAATCCCGGGCCCTGCCTCGGACCTCCTCAGCGTCTGCGACGTGACAAGATCCCAGGTGGTCTGCTGCACGCCGGAGTGTGAGAGGCACTGGTCTAGGGGACTGTTGTGCAGATGCGTCGCTGGGACACTGAGGTCGCATGCCCCTTTCTCCCCACTACCCCACCCGAGCAGGAGTGGTGGAGGGGAGAAGTGGGCCGGGGAGCCAGTGAGACAGAGGCCCGACCCAAGCTGGGAGCCAGATTTTGCCAAACCCTCACTTAGCCCCTGGCTGAGTTCTTTCCTTGTTCTCACCGGGCTCAGTCCCTTGAGAAGCCTTCCCCGTGAAAGATGTATGTCCTTCCCTCACTGCCACGTCCTTGACGTGCGGCCCAGCCTCACCTGTGCTGTCACCCAGGGCCCAAATCATTACTGGCCACACTTTCACGAAACAGGCAGCCCCAGAGCAAAAGGCGGCGACTGCCTAAGACCGGGCTGTGGTCTAGGCCTTCGCTAAAGACTTGGCAGCCTCGCACCCCTGCCACGCCCCATGTGAGACGCCTCCTGTGTGAGATGCAGCTCATGCCCGCCGGCTGGCCTGTGCTTCCTCATCCCTATCACGGGTCTTCAGATGTGCACAGAACTCCGTGTGCTGTCCCCATACCCGGTGGGCATTTCAGAGGAGCAATGGGGCCAAGCTGATATGTCCCTTTGTGGGGGATTTTTGTCCAGGCTGTGGCACCCCCCAGCCCCCAACTCTGTAGAGCTTAAGGCTGCTTTCCCTACAAAACACCCACACACACATACAATGTGGTTAAAATAAAATGCATTTCGTATAAATATCTCCATCAAGGAGTCATACAAGGAAGGCTCAAGAGGCAGACTGGGGTTTGTTTTTTTACATACAGAGGCATAAATAACTGTACATGGGCAGCTAAATACGGAGTGACGTGACAGCGCCTCCTGGTGGTCACCCAAGTGGTGCAATCAAGGAAGTTCCATCCTTCTCACCCACTGGCCAGGCCTGGCACTGCAGATTTAGTCTCCAAGGGACCAGGGAGGCCCATCTCTCCATCACCCCGGGAAGGGGCTCACTCAGTCCAGGCTGCTACTGGTAGCAGGTCAAGTAAAGGGTTTGAGAGGGAAGGATATGGGGAAATAAGATGTGAGGCTTGGGGATATAATCTCCCTCCAATATCCCCAGTTCTGTGACCTCAGAAAATCGAGAGTTGGCGTCATCCTTAAATTCTATGGTGGCAGCTTTAACTTCTCCTGTGGGCGCTTGGAGCTCTGGTATTGCTGGGCAGCTCCGCTGCCCCATCCGTTTTCACCTCATAGGGAAATACAGCACCAAAGATATCTTCATGATAGCGCTTCTGGCTCTTTAAGGGAAAACAGAGACCAAGGTGTCAGGTCTGTTGGCGTAGCCACCGCTCACTCATCAGGTCCAAGCTGGGACAAGCCCCAGGGGTCCCCCTGCTTCCCCATCACACCTACACACATGAGCCATTTTCCTTCTCAACTGTCATGCTTAGATTATTCTTGAATCTCAGACTATGTAACTCTCATGAACACCTGCTCTGGCGTGGACCACCAAAGCATCTCCCCAAGCTTTATGATGGATGCTAAAGCCTGTCCAGTGCTTGTCCTACAAGGTGCTCCAGGAAATGTGAGCTCTGAGATAAATATGGTTGGGAAATGCCGTGTACTTTCTCCAGTCTTAAAGTGCCACGATGCACAGCAGCCTGTCAGGGGCCCTGAGAGTCTTGTAGAGAAATCAACATGGGGGCTTCCCTGGTGGCGCAGTGGTTGAGAATCTGCCTGCCGATGCAGGGGACACGGGTTCGAGCCCTGGTCTGGGAAGATCCCACAGGCCACGGAGCAACTAAGCCCGTGCGCCACAACTACTGAGCCTGCGCGCCTGGAGCCTGTGCTGCGCAACAAGAGAGGCCACGATAGTGAGAGGCCTGCGCACCGCAGTGAAGAGTGGCCCCCGCTTGCCGCAACTGGAGAAAGCCCTCACACAGAAACGAAGACCCAACATAGCCAAAAATAAATAAATAAATAAATAAATAATTAAAAATGAATATCTGCTTAAAAAAAAAAAAATCAACATGTTTGCCTTTGTTTAGCTGAGCAACCAGACCAGGATGTACAGTTAGGCCTTCTAACAGCCCGACCAGCTCTGACCTCCCGCCACCTCTAGGATTCCTCTGAGCCCAGACTGTTCTGAGCCTGACTCCCCTGGCCCTGGCTCCCTGGCCCGTGTCCTTGACCTGCGGCCCGAGCCCACACAGCAGCGGCCCTACCTTAAGCTGGAAGAAGTAGTCCTCCACCTGCTCCTCAGTTAGGCTCAGCGCGGTGGCCACCAGCTGCTTCAGGGTGCGGGCCACATCCCGGGCCATGCGCACGTCCCCGCAGACATAGAGGTGGCCTCGCTCCTCGTGGAGCACGCGGAGCACCTCGTCCGCCAGCTGCTGCCGCAGGATGTCTTGAACGTAGACCTGAAACCAGAGGAGGTGGTGGGTCCAGGCCCCCACTGCTGGGGGCGAAGGCTGCGGTCAGGCCTGCTGGCCACGGGGAGGTGAGGAGGAGGTACGAGGGGCGGCGGGGTGAGCACCCTCCTGGCCAGGGCCCTGCACGGGGACCAGGCTCGGGATGAGGAGGTGCACTGGTGCCCTGCCCGGCCCAGGCCTGGGCTGGGGCTGGAGAGGCGAACGCTGGCCACAGCCATGCCCTGGAGGAGCTGACTCTCTAGTGGGGCTCCCTGATTTGCTCTGAATTCACCGTGCCTCAAAGAGGCATCAATCAAGCCACTTACCCTGCCCGGAGCTCTGAGGCCCACCTGCCTACACCCCAGAAAAGGGAATCTCTGTCCTTGAGATCCCCCTGTAATTCAGAGCAGGGCTCCCCAGCTACACAGAAGTCCTGGAGTCAAGTGGGGACTCTCTGCTCTTGCTCCACACAAGATGCCCAGTGACCCTGGCACTGGGCACGGAGTACCAGGTCTGGGAGGAGCCCAATGGGATCAGTTCACAAAGGCTGAGCCAACAGTCTTTTCCGACTCCCCGGGCTCATGGGGCAAAGAACTCCCCGGCACAGCAGAGCCGGCCAGCGGGCCGTGCCGGGAGCAGCGGCTGCCCCCCAGCCTTGCTGTGCTCGAGCGTGAAGCCGACCTGGACCACCTCTCCCCCCGACAGCTGTACATGCCGGGGGAGGACCTTCAGCAGGCTGGGCACTGGGGGTTGACCCACATGTGACTCTGACAGCGCTGAACGTCTCAGGGCCCGTCTCTTCTCCTGGAAGAGTGAACATAATCGCTTCACAGCGCCACTCTGGTGACTGTATAATCGCCTCCATTTTAGAGCTGAGGAGGTGAAGGCTCAGAGAAGTGAGGGGCTTGTGGGGAGCCAGGCACCCACCATAGCCTGTGCTTTTAAGGCTCCACCCACTGCACGGGCAGCTGCAGCATTTACCTTGGGCTGGTCAGGCAGGCGAGAATAGGCTGTGTGCACCTCATGCAGCACCCCCTTCCGGGTCATCTCCAACATCTCCTCCCGGTAGATGTGGTCCTCATCTGGGTGGCGGCACCCAAACACCAGGGTCATGCGGCCACTCTGGAGACCTGCAAGACCCAGCAGGCTGCAGTTACCAGGGTGGCCACCAGAGGGCGGGCGGGACATGCTTCAAGGCCTGCAGAGCTGTGCACCCAACTAGAATCCCATTTCATCCCCACCTGCTATCTAGTACTGTCCCCACTTTACAGATGAGGAAACTGAGGCCCAGGGCATTCACATCCTTTGTCCATACAGGCTGAGGCAAACTTGGGAGAGGGGCCAGGAAACATCTGCGGGGTGGCTACAGCTTCAGTTCTACTCCCAGGCAGGTGCTGGGCACCACCTGGTACCCCCTCCGCACCCCCAAAAACCCTCCAGCTGTACCATTGTGCTCGGCATCATGCAGCCGCTGCTGCCAGAAACTGCGGAAGGGGGCGATGCCCGTGCCAGGCCCGATGAGGATGCAAGGGTGGGAGGGGTCCTCGGGGAGCTGGAAGCCGCTGGCACTGAAGGGGACAGAAGGAAAGAGGCCCCGTCCTCAGACACCCTGGGTCGGATGCACACGCAGGACAGGGGCTGGGGAGCTGGGGATGTGGCCAGGGGCGGTAGTGTTGCGGGGTGGAGAAGACAACGAGCTCAAAGTTGATTTCCCACGTCCTGCGGGCTGTTTCATGTCCCCGGTCCAGGAGCACCATCACCTTGCCCTGGGGTCCCTCTGAAAAAGGCTGAGCCTCATTGTCCTCTGGGCCCCAACACCGCTGCCACCTCTGTCCCTGCTAGAGACTTGGCCATGCTCTACCTCAGGGGGTTAGAACAGAGAGGCCCAGTGTGACCCTAGTGCCTTCTTTACGGGCCAAGGGGCCCAGAGTGGCATCTAAACCCCAGATTCCTCCCTTTCAACCCAGTACTCCCCAGGGCCAGTGGTCCCGTGATGGACACAGTGGAGGGGGTGCTTACCTTCGCACAAAGCAGGGCACCAGGTCCTGGGGCTTCAGGTTGCTGAGCCATGTGCTGCAGACGCCGTGGTGCAGGAGACCCTGGCCGTCTGCAAGGACAGCGCACACCTGAATAGCATCGTCCCTCCCACCCCTGCGTGAACCTTCTCAGTGGCTCCTCCCACACTGACGCACCTCCCTGAACTGCCCGCTCAGGCACTCTGCAGGCTTTAATCAAGGGAATGTTTTTCTCCTGGTTCTGAGTTCCACCCTCTATTCGCCCAGAGTTGGCAAAAGCTGAAAGGGACTCAGAGAGTGTGCAAGGCTCTCCTTGTGCCACTGCAGAAACTGAGTCCCAGAGAGGGAAGGTGACTTGTACAAGGTCACTCGGGTAGCAGTAGAATCAGGTCACAGCGCAGCTTCCCTAACTCCTACTCCGATGCTCCTTCCAAGAGTTTCTCCAGGGACCCTCCCAGACCATCACTTAGCTCTGATGACAGTAGCACAAAGTGGCCCCTCAGGGTGACCACAGTCACTTCCTCGCAGTGTCTTCAGGAGTACAGCCCTTGCTGGTAGGAACCCTGGGTGACGGATAAGCTGCTGAGCCTTCCGGTCTGCTCTTCCATCTCTGTCTCCCCCAGTGGCCCCTCCTGGGCTTGTGGAAACCCCAGGTTCCCTTCCCAGTGGCCCAGCATTTGAGGGGACCTTCAACCAACTCGAGAAGTCCCGCTGGTTCTCCTCTGGGTGGAACGTTGCTCTCACAGGATGTGCCTGCCTCCCCTCTCCTGGTCTGAGGGTTGAGACTTGGCCTCTGCAGATGTTCTCTAGCAGAGCAAAGAGAGTCTCTGCCCAGTTTTCAGGAACTGTGTGACTGTGCTTCTCAGAGCACAAAGGGCTCTGAGGTGTGAACCAGCTCCCCAGCTTTGTCAACCCAGGCAATGCTCAGTTACGGAGAGAGGGCAGGGGCATGTTTCATCCAGTGGAGGAGCCAAGCCCAGCTGGACAAGGTTTGGGGCCTCCCCGTGTATGTTAGCCCATCCCCCATCCTCTGCCCTCACAGCACCCTGCACTATCCTTCTTAGCACCTAAACAATGACAACTGTCTATTTCTATGAGTCTCTCTTCATTGTTCCCTCTAGATGGGACGCTCCATGGGGGCAGGGTCTATGTGTGCTGTATTTCCACACCCACCGTGGTGCCAGGCATAAAGGGTATGAAATAAATCATGGCTGAATGAGTGAGTGAATGACTGAACAATGAAGGCAGAATCACCCCTGTATTCAGGCTGGACTATCAGGAAGACTAAGAATCGCTGGGCTCCCACTAAGTACTGGGTACTTCCCACATCTGATCTCATTAAATTGTCCCAACAGGAGTTGGACAGTAGAGAGGAGTATGGCGGTTAAGAACTTGGACTCAGCAGTCAGACTACCTGGGTTTGCATCTCAGTTCTCTACCTGCTACCAGGGTGACTTTGAACCTGTGGCTTAACCTCTTTGTGCCTCAGTTTCCTCGCCCGTGAAATGCACACAGCTCCCGTCTCACATGGTTACCGATCACACGTACACAAAGATGTTAGCTCAGTGCCTGGTTCATGGTAGTCTCTCCCACACTCCTCCTATCGCTGTTAACAACTCTGGAAGGTGGGTGTTTAAGGATGAGGGGACCAAAGCTCAGAGATGTTGAACAGCTGCCCCGTAAGTAGCAGACTTGGGCCACTCCACAGCCTCTGCCCCAGCCTTACCTCGGGTGCGGTACGTGAGCACGGCCACAGTGAGGTGGATCTCCGTGGGTGTGTGGTCCCTGGAGGAGCTGATGGAGTAGTACCGGGGCTTCAGGACAGGCAGCTGGGAGAGCAGGAAGCTGGCAGGCACCCGCAGGGACGGGAACTCCTCCAGCACCTCCAGGAAGGTGGGGCTATTGGTGAACTTCCACGTGTTGTAATTAGATGGCTGAAAGCCAAGGGCAATATGAGTGTCTCAGGGCATTTGCCCCACACAGAGGAAAGAGGCTGTCACAATCCGGTATTCATTCATTCACTCCCAAAGCAAACACTTCAAAGAACCAGGTGCTGTCCACGGTGCTGAGAATACCGAGTTAGAGAGGAAAACGTTCCTGTCCTGGAGGAGCTCAGGCCAATGAGTAGCATTTCTCTAACTTGTCTGCTTAGAACTTTACTGTCAGCAACTTGTGGGCAGGTGTCAAATCTTTATTCTAATCTAATTTGGGGAAGGGCTTCAGAATCATACAGACCTGGGTTCAAATCTTGACCAGATGCCCTTACTATCTGTGGGATCTTGTCCTCATTACTTAACCTTTGTGGAATGAGGATAGCATCACCTACCTCATGGGGATGTTGTGAGAATTAAGTGAGAAAATGTGTGCCAGGTTAGTGCAGAGCAGCCACAGGATAATGGCAGTGGAGGTGGCTGGAATCAAGATAATTAGCGATAATGGTGACGGTAATAATGATATTCAGTGCCTTTTGCAAAGACTTGGGTCTAGAAAGTTGCAGGTGAGTTAATGCACTCTCTCATTCATTTATTAATTCAACTACCCATCTGTTACTATGTCCATTATCCATTCATCCACACCATCCATCCTCCAACACTTCCTAAATTCCAGGCTTGTTCCAGGTGTGGGGAATAAAAGACAGAGTGGCTCTCCTTTTCTAGCTCATTTCTGAGGAAGTGCACTTTGGTTGCATCCTGCAGACATTCAAAAAAATTCAGTTCACTTGACACAACTATGTCCTAGAGATGGGACAGGAGAGGGCGCCTGACTTCCTCCCAGCCTTTGACAAATCGCACTTTGGGAAGCTGGGGTGGATTCCCCTCGGAGGTTAAAGACCAGCTCTAGGCTCAGGATGCCCCCGACTCTGGGACCCTGCTCCTGCCTCACCCACCAGCCCCGACCTTCACCTGGCACAGGGTCTCCAGCCTCTGCCTCTCAGCCTCGTCCGTGGCCAGCTGGGCCAGCTTTTGGAGCAGCAGCTGGGTTGGTGGGGTGGTGATGTCCAGGAAATAGGTGAGAGCCTGGCTGAGTGAGCAGATGGGCAGCCGCTTGTCCCGGACCCAGTAGCTGCCTGGATAGTGAAGAAAGGAGTCAGGATGGAAAAAAGGCCCCATTTAGGTTTCCCAAAGAGTGATGAGGCATCTGGGACAGACACCCTCCACCTTCCAGCTGCAGGGGAGAGAAGACGCTGAAGTTCTGGTTCCAGGAACAGCAAAAGGGTTCATGTGCCCAACTCAAGTGCAGGAAGACGGTGCCCAGAGATAGGGCTGCCAGGAAAGGCTGGTCAGCAGCCCTCCAAAGGGCACCCAAGTTGACACGATCCTGCAAAACTAACTATGTACCAGAGTCCAGTCCCTCTCTGGCCCAGACCTGAACTTTAGCAGGACACACACAGGTGAACTACAGACTCACCATGACTAAATTCACCAAAGACTGATGTACACCCCAGAGGCCAGTTCTTCATTTAGAGAAAAGCCCATAACTTCAGTCTCCAGGGGTGTTAGACCAAGAGGTGCTGGGTGAGCAGCACTCAGCCCAGAGCGAGGTGGCGAGTCTCAAGGAGTGCCAAGAGGCAGTATGCAGGGTGGCCACGGCATGGACACTGGAGCCAGTAGACATGGGTTCAAACTCTGGCTCCCCACTCACTAGTAGGCTGACTGAACCCTCTGAACTTGGGTTCTGTCTCTGTGAAATGGATGTGATAATAAAACCTGTCCTGCTGAGTTTGCATGAGGACTGAATGAAACAGTACACGTATTAGGTAAAAATATTAGTATTACACTATTTCATCTAGACCCAAGGCCTGAGGAACCACGTCTGTCTCCCTACAGTCACAAGGATGTCTCTGTCCCCTTCTCCCTGAGTTTCAGGCTCTCTCACGTTCTCCTGGACAGTGGGGAACAACGTCAGACTTTGCTTCTCAGACTCCTGCTGTCCTACTTTGGCCACTCTCTTTAGGGGGACACACTTTTTGGAGGTATCATGATCGCTGAGGAAGCTAAGGCCAGGGAGCTAGTCCAAAGGGCTGGAAGGCCCATGATTACCGATTGCATTAGTCTCCCTCTCCTAGTGCCTGCCACCCAGCGCTGTGCTCACCACATAGGCTGAGAGCCTCACCTTAGCACACAACCGGGACTCTGAACCCTCCCCAGGATAGCCTCATCTCTCCAGTGAGGATGGCCAGGAAGAGCCGTGCTCTCCTGGTCACCCATGGCCTGGCCCTGCCCACTGCCCACAGAAGGTGGGGATAAATGAGACCCTCGGTGGGGAAGCAGTATGAAATTAGAATGTCATGAAAATGCAGTATAAATTCCAAAACATAAAATTTGGGATCCGAAGAGACTTTCAGGGTGTATTAAACTACCTTCCTCTGATCTTCTGGACAAATGTCGATTAGCCCATGGGAAATGGATATTCCTCCATTCCTGCATTTGTTTGGTGCCAGGAATTGTGGTGAAGGTTGTACATGTTATCTACTCATCTGTTCTTCACCACAGCCCTGCGAGGAAGGCTCTATTATCTCTATTTTAGAGACAAAGAAACAAAGCCTCAGGAGGTTAACTCCTATGCCCAAGGTCACTTTGCTAGTAAGTGATGGATCAGGGACCTGAATCTTCAAAGCTCACCATTTTTATAGTTCCCACATTTCTCTATCATGTCACCAAGCAAACTGCACATGTGTGTCTGTTGTGGGACTAAAGAGACAATGCACGTGTTGATAAAATGCTGGCATCAAGTAACTACCCCAAAAATGGTGGCTGTTACTGTTATTATTATAATAATAATAATGACTATTTTTGCATATCTGCATCCTGTACTAGGTAGTGAGCTTTCTGAGGGCAGACACGGAGTCTCATTCATTTTTGTAGCCCAGGGCCTGCCTGGTATATAGATGTGAGTAGTTAAAATTTTGATGGAAAAATGAATCAGTCAACCAACAAAAGTGGCCGGGTAAGCAAAGAATGAAGGGGAAAGATAGCCCAGCCTCTGGTGTTGGGCAGATAGTCCCAAAGAAGCAGCCCTTCTTGTTGGCCCGGCGGCCGGTCGAGGACTATTTACAAGGCTGCTCTGGCGCGGGCTTCAGGGGCCCACCACTCAGCAGGAAGGACAGGGTTAGCTGCCCGTTCGCAGCGCAGGTCCGGGCCCAGCCCATCAGTGGGGCTGGGGCTTGGTGGGAGGATGCTGGGGCGGCCTCAGCTGAGGCTTTTGTGCGGAGGGCTCACCGTTCTCGCAGAGGGTCTCCAGGCGCATGGGTTGGTCGGGGGCAGGGCCATCCACCACTCGCTCCAGGATGCCTTGGACCAGAGCTGGCTGGTTGCCTGGGAAAACTCCGAGGTGCTCTCCCGGCAGGTAGCTTGGACCTTGGCTGCCCTCATAGGACAGTTCCACCAGGAGGGTGGTACGGCTGCAGAAGGAAAAAGAAGCCTCTGGTTACGCCACCAGGATTTCCTCCAGCACTCCCTGATGGGTGGGCCAGTTTCCCCAGGAAACGTGCCCTCCTTTCATTTTCCTGCCCGGTTCCATGAACACGGGTTGCCGGCATCCCGAGGCTGGGGTGCTCAAGAGGGCCCAGGGCTGACCCAGCCTGTGGCTTCTCCGTGGGGAGAGGGTGGACAGCAATCATCCCCTGCAGCCCTCCCAAGCCCTAGAGAGCGCGACCACAGACTCCGCCTAAAGAAAGCATCGCACTGGGAGGTATGTGGGCATTGAGACAAACTTTTCCTAGTGTCTAGCGCAAATCTGGTTCTTATTAGAACACAGCCCACTTTTGCTAATGAATGTAAGGACAGCACAGAAAAACAAAACCTACAGAGAATCCACACTGCTGGCTGACCCGGCGGGGAAAGGTCCTTCCCTGCCAAAACTTTTCCTGAAAGTTCTTAAGAAAGCCAAATAGTTTGAGTTTTTCTTGCCCTCCCCTTTTGGTGAAATAGTTAAGTCACAAAGGACAGGAAGTGAAGCAGGTGCCTCGTTCCCAAGCTGGAAAACTGGCCCATGGTTAATGGAGACCCAATGTAAAGGTGCTGGTGGCCACAGGGGTTAACAATCAAGCTGCTCCTACCAATGGCATCGTAGCTAATGCCAGTGGACACTTCCCTCCTCTCCTTTCTAAGACTGACTTGCTCTGGTCTTTCCTGGATTAAAATAAAATCTGTGGAACGTCACCCAAGAAGCCCTCTCCTTTGCCCTACCTGGATTTTGGACTCTGTAGATTCTGCCGCGATTTCAGCCTCATGGTGAACACATGCTTGGCGTGCATACTGCTGAGGGCTGTGGGACAGAGAGACAGTGAAGTGGCAACGTGGCTCTTAAGCGTTGGTGGGGCAGCCTCCGCGTGCTGAGTCAATTACACCCAGACGTTACCCTGGGGTGTCTCACTGTGGTGGTGCTGGGGTTTTCCTTCCCTTCCTTTTTTCCCCACTGTGTTTCTGAATCACAAATAAAGACCCTTGGTCTGACAGAGGATGCTTGTGCCGCTGCGAGGTATTGGGAAATGCAATGTAAATGCCCCAATATGGGAATTTCCAGGACATCCCATGGCTTGGGATCCGCAGGAGAGCGTAGTTGAAGCTGGGGATATCCTAAACATGAGGAAACGTGTAGGACCTCTGTAGTCCTGGTATATGAAAAGAGGAAGCACAGAAGCACAGCATCCAGAGGGGCCGTTCAGAGTTCCCAGACTGTAGCCTGGAATTGCCTCTGAAAAATGTTCTTCATAATACCTGGCTGCCATTAGAGCGGGAAGGCTGGGGCCCAGATCCCAACTTGGCCATCTGCTAGCAACTTGCTGCACCTCCCTGAACTTCAGTTTCTCTGTCTGTGCCTTTCTCGCAGGATGAGTGTAAGGGATCACTTAGAGCAGGTGGGCAAAGAGTCCAGCACAGTGCCTGGCACATAGGAGCGTCCTTCTCTCTCCACTGCCCTCCCAGGGTTTCCTCCTAAACCGCCTCTCTCAGAGACGAAGCACGCCCTCAAGTCTCGCATTCCAGCAGGCTCTTGGACCCAACAAGGGAGAGATGCCTGGTAGCCCTAGACTAGCTGCCTCTGTTCAGAGGGTCTTAGTGGTCTCCTTGACCCTAGGCTCAGGACTCAGAGACACCCACCCCGGCAGGAAGGGCAAACAAGCTCCGTGTGGTGCAGGGAAGCAGGTACCTTTGTTGAGGTCCAAAGGCTGTGAGTCTTGCACGAGCCTGTAGTGGTGCAGGTCCCAGGTCACAGTGGCAGTGTAGAGCTTGGGGATCTGAATGTGGTGTTTGCCTCGGACATCGAACGTCTCACAGGCTGCCTGGATGAAGATGGAGCCGACGGGTGTTAATATCATCCGTGTCATCAGCGGCATCACCAATGCTGGGGCTACCATTTTTTAAGCCCTTGCAACTGAGCTGAGAGCTTTGTGTAATTACTAAGCACACTTATCTGGTTGGGCTGTTATGAGAACCCAAAAAATGGCTGGTCCTAGCACATAGTAGCTATTGCTATTATTATGAATATTAATAATGACAGCATCTCGTTTTATCCGCATGCCCACACTATGACACAGGTGTGATTACTCCCATTTTCCTGATGGGGAATCGTGTGGAGGAGACGTGGGCTTGGGAACCATGTGGGACCCACTCAAGGTGGTGCTCATAAGCCCCGCTGCTGGGTGAAACGCTTTGCTTCCATGAGTTCTCTCAGTCAATGGGGTCAAGCCACAGGTGATAAAGACCTACTGAGATATCCCTGTCCCCAAGTTCTCTGTGGCTGGGATACTGAAACAAGACAAGGATGTCAGGAGGTGACCTGGATAATCAGAGGGGGAAAAATCTTAAACCACAGCTTCCCGAGGGCAGGGAGGTGTCAAGTGGAGCTCTTCTGGGGGCTGTGGGAAAGCAGCAGTGACTTGAGCCCTCAGGCCTGCGACCCTGGCCCACACCTGGGACCACGCCTATAGGACCCAGCAGGGGTCATGCCACCCAGGATGCCGGGCACAGGTGTCCTGGGCACGAGTGCACCGCAGCCTCCCTCCCGGTGCCGTGGGGCAGCTCCGGCTGTGAACTGACCTTGAAGGTTTGCACGGCCCAGGCACGGAAGGCCTCCTCCTGCCCGCTGAGCTCGTCCCCTTCCCCTGTTGGGGCAAGCTGAGAAGCCCCCAGCTGGGACAACTTCTGGTCGATGTCATGAGCAAAGGCGCAGAACTGAGGGTACATGCTGGAGCCGAGGCCAAACACGGCATACCTGCCCGAGGAGGACACGCACGGAGCCTGGGTGAGCTGAGCCCGCCCGCAGGCCAGCCTCTGACCCTCCCGCACCAGCTGGGCAAGGACCGCCAGTGCCCACCCCCTTCCTGCCCTCCCTGGCTCCCGAGCCTCGTCTCCAACTCCCACGACCAACCCCATGCCTGGCCTGCAGAAGTGTGAGCGGGACTCGGTGTCCCTGCTTTGACCCACAACACCTCTGAGGACAGGCTGTCTCTGGGCCTGGACATCCCAGGAAGTTCCCACTTATACACACCCAGCTCCGTTCCTGGAACCCAGACTCTGGGAGTGGGGAAGAGATTTACCTGAATTTGTTGGTGAGTTCTTTCAGCATGAAGAGGGACTTCTTCAGTTTCTAGAAAGAGAGAGAACCACAGAGTTCTCAGGACAGGATTAATAAAAGCACTGCTTTTCCCTTTCTTCTGGTGGCTCATTTAAAAACTGGACATATCTGGCAGGAGAAAATTCAAGATCCTCGCAGGGAAGTTGGTTTAGGTGGGGCCGCCTGGCTGCGACTCAGGGACAAGTTCAGCCTTAGCAACTCATGTGGGCCTGACCTTTGGTGTGGGGCGAGGACAGCCCAACCCCCAGCCCATCCAGCCCTGGCAGAGGGGGGCCTGCCTTGTAGCAGGGCATCTCCAGAGGGACTCCTGATGGGACATGAGCCTCTCTTCTTGTCAGAGTGACAACTGGTCCCGTATTCTCTGAAATAACCCTGGTTTCCCAGGAACTCAAGATAACTTTAGGTGGAAAATAGTGTCAAATTACATGGTAAGAAAGTATTCTTTTTTTCTGTAATTTTTTATAGCTATTCCTGTTTCAATTATTTCATTCTTTTGTCCTGAACACTAGGGAGAAAATCTCAGACTGCTGCTAATGGAGACTTAACACTTCTCTCATACTTGCTTATTACTCTTTTTAAAAAACAAAGCAAGCCATGGTTAGGCAACAGTATCCAGCTAAAATTCAATAACTGCTTGGCTTTCATTGGATTTATCTGGGACCAATTTTTGCTGGCTTTCCATTTGTGAGAGTGATATAAAGTTTCCTTTAAACATGAATTTTTGAATTTAAAAAGGCAGGTCAATTTACTGAAATATATTAAGTACGTCACAGGAAAGGCAGCTCATGCATACAGAGGAAATCCCGAAGGAGGCAGGCCAATGGCTGACGTTAGGGCGACCCAGAGTGATCTGAGCTCTCACTCCCGAATGCCCTCCTTAGGACATGCTGAGTCCCCAGATCCTTTCCTTGGTCCTCTTAGGCTCTACCAGACCCCAGACCCCTGGGACTCGGGCCACCCACCTCTCCGTTGCCGGGGGAGTCTCCGTTCCCGAACGTGCTGGTCACCACCAGCAGCAGCTCTTCCTCCTCCAGATGGCTCAGCTTGTATTCGTCCATGCAGAGAACCTGCACGGCACCCAGGGTGGACATCAGCCCTTGTTTCCCAGGCTGGCGCCCTCCACGCCCTCCCCAGACACCCAGCGCTTCCCTCACCCTACTCAGGCCGGGAGTCCCCTTCGTCATCTCGGTCCCCTGGTGCCCGGCACAGAGGAGGTGAGTACTTAACAAATCCCTGTCTACTGAACCTATTTGAACACGGCATCCTCGATTCTTTGATTCTCCCACACTAACACATCAGCAAGCCCTGGAGGGTTTGCCTCCAAAATACCGCGCGTCCCAAATCAGAGCACGTCTCACCGCTTCCATCACTACCTTGAATTCTGAGTGTGTGGACGTATTTTCCACAAAAACGGGATGGGCAGGTTACAAAAATGACAACTCCTCTGGGGACCCAAATGCTTTGCCTGAAGCTAATCTCAGGTGAAATGTGTCACGGCCTCGCGGTTCTACCCAGGCCTACCTGACCCAGGAGGCCTTCAGTGATGGAGGATCAAATCCAACACTGGTGGAAGGAATTAGTCACCCTTGGGAGTTTTGTTTTATTTCTCTGCATCTTACTCATCCTCTGCCCCCTTCACATTTAGCACTGCACCCTGTATAGGAGGTGTTCTGTAAAGGTGAATAAAATCCATCTAGAACAGCTCATGTGTATTGAGACTTAGCATCATTAAGAATGTGTTTCTCAAACTTGTTCCCTGGAACACTATGAAAAGCTTATTTACTAGGTAAGTTTGGGAATCCCTGGACACACCTCTCTCCTTCTATCACAGATTTTCAATGTACATCAGCATGCCCAAGGCTCGGGGACATCCAGGAGCAGAGCAATCATTTTAACTTGCCCCAGACTTCTCCGTGCATAGGCTGAGTTGGCTACCTTAGGGTTGAAGGCGCAGCTGAACAAGGCCCCTAGGTCCTGGGCCAGCGTTTCTGATCTTCCCGTCTCTGTTGCAAAGAGGATCGTGGCTCTGACCCGGGATGCCATTCTCTCACGCATCAGCACTGAGGCAAAGAGCACGGCTCTGTGGGGACAGACATACTCTGTGTGCTGAGTCAGCCTTCCAGAGGAAGATGGGTGCCCAGCATTTAAAGTGCAGCAGATCGAGGAAAAAGAACCCAGGTTTCTCACCAGCTATCAACCCTGACTCACTGCCCTTCTCCTCCCCTCCCCCACTCAACCCACCACTCAGCCCCTTTGGAAAAATGGAGGAGAGAGAAAGCTGGGACAGAGGTGGCGGGTGACCCTGGGAATTGGTGTCTGGATTTCTGGGAGCCAAACCCTTTCTCTCTCTCTTTTTTATAGTTTTAATATACCTTTTAATTAATTAATTAATTAATTTGGCCACACTGTGCAGCATGCGGGATCTTAGTTCCCCAACGGGGGATCGAACCCATGCCCCCTGCAGTGGAAGTGCAGAGTCCTAACCACTGGACTACTAGGGAAGTCCCTCCAAACCCTTTCTCATTGTTCCCTGCCCTTCAAGGCCTAGAAGGAAGGGCTGAGGTTCACATGTCCACACTGGCTGCTTCCACTTACTTGACCAAGACTTTGAATCGAATCTCTCTTCTCCGGGGTCTCCGCCTCTCATCCTGCCAGACGTGGGTTTTCCAGGCCGCCACCTTCAGAGAAGAGGGCAGGTATGTGGGCAAGGTGGGCCCTGGCTTGGCTTGGGCTTGGAGAGACAGAAGGCCCTTCATGGCCTTCGTGAGTTGGGGGGGTGAGCAGGCCCTGTCCCCACCCTTTCACTGAAAGCCCCACAGGGAAGGGCTGCATCTGTCTGTCTCCCTCCAAGTTGTAGCTCATGTCCGGCACAGAACCTGCACACGATCAGTTGATTGTCACTCACTAGTATCCCCCTGGAAGGAAGAGGCTGCACATCTCTTTTCTTTTGGTGTCTGATCACTAGGAAGGCTACACAGATTGTATATAATGCATAGTCTGCCCTGGGATATCTCTGAGAGTAGACGAAGGTGCTATGACCACAGGCGCAAACTATCCCAGGCAGTCAGTCACACTACTTATCACTTTTAGAGTAAGGAAGCTCTTCCCCAAATCTAACCAAAGAGCTTTTTGACAAAAAATGAAATCATTTCACTGGGTAACGGTTCCTGAGTGCACTCTGGGCTGGACACTGGGCTGAGCTGTTACGTGCACCAGCTCACATGATCCACACAACCTCCCCCATCGCGGAGTTGATGACCCTCCTTTTAGAGATGAGAAAGTCAGGGCTTAGATGGGTGAAATGACCCACCCAAGATCATACAGCTAGGAAGTGGGAGAATCGCCCCCGGATGTATCTGACCTGGGAGCCAAGCTCTTCACCGTTATGCCATGTGACTGTCTATAGCCCTCCCGTGCAGGCGGGCACAGTGGTGGTCACCCTCAGGAGCTTAAACTCTGTCAGAGCAACGGGCTACTAAAGGTACCATAAAAGGTATTTCCTTCAGTCTCACTTCTGTAGAAATGGACAAAAGCATCCTTGAGTGAAGCCTGAAAAGCATTAAAAATATGCCTCTGTGTCTCCGATGCTTCCTTGTATGTCCTGCACTAGTGAGCACACATGTGCACAGGCACATGCAAACACACATGCATGCACGCATGTGTACACGCATGCACACACGTGCAGACACACACACTCTCTCCACCCCTGAGCTCCCAAGACAGAAAGGAGAGGAAGGCCCCTCTCTTACCTGGTAGTAGTAGAAAGGGGACAGGATATAATTTAACATCTCCTGGTGGAACACGGGGGTGATGCTTCCAGAAATTGGGGGGACCAGCCAAATCCAGTCAGCTGGGCAGCCCCCTCGGGACCGGTACTCATTCTGCATGTACTTCATGAAGGACTCTGCAGCTGAGTGGTGGTCCGTGATGGTCACATTATGCTTCTAAATCAGAAGGAGGCAAGGAGGGGAGTTGAGGAGAGTGGTCGGTTGGCTGCAGGGCTCCCAGATGGACTACGGAAGGGCCTGGCAATCTGTAAAATGGGAGCGCAATCTCCTCTGGCCCCCTTCTCGCTGCTGAAAATAAATACCCAAATGCAAAGTACTTCCAGAGCCTCTGAGGAACCCAAGCAGTCACCATAGCCATGGTCAGCCCACAGGCCACATGCTGCCCCCGCTTGGCCCTCTGGGGGCGGTGTCCAGCTTCTCAGGCCCACAAGTCTCCCTGAACTCCCACAAATGGCTCTCTGGATGCTGATGAATCAAACCACAGTGGCTTTTTGTCACTTGTTGGTAGAGAGTTCCAGGAGTCACCTCCCCAAGGATGTGGCTGTCTCAGCCAAGGAGGAACTAGGTTCTTTGGAAGAGGACTGAAGCACTGGGGGGAACCACAGTGCATGGAAGACAAATCACCACAATGTCCCACATCCTAAAATTAGAAGCCAAGGGGTCTGAGCCTTCCTGGAATGATCCAACAAGGGCAGCCACGTTGTCTGCAGCAACTCATGTAGTCAAGAGACATTGGTTTCATGGAGTGGTTCAAACCTTGGCCTCTTATTAGCCATGTTACTTTGAGCTATTAGTTCCTTAACCTCAGTTTTCTCATCTGTAAAATGGGGATGGTAATAGTTCCTACATCATGACGTTGTTGAAAGAATGCAATAAAATAATACAAGTAAAGCATAAAATGTGCTCAATGAATGTTAGCTGCTATTATTATTTCTATCTACCGGGTATTGCATACAGAGGTGAAAGACGTGGCCCCTTCTCTGTATTGGATCATACTCTAACTGGGGGAGGCAGAAAGACATCAGCCATTTCACATGGTCTGATAGAAGCTACGATGCAGGTGAGTGCAGGTGCTGACGGAGGGTCGAGGGAGGGCTTAGCTCATACAGGGGCCCAGAGGAGAGATGGGGGATTTTAGAGACAGTTTCTAAGAGGAAGTGAGTTTTGAGAGATGGGTACCAGTTAGGCAGCAGACGGGCAGTCCTGGAGGAGGACACTGCATCAGTCAAGGCCGGTAGGCAGGAGAGGAGCCAGTGGGCTTCAGTAGGACCAGCCATGCCTTCTAAAATTTTATACGTACACACACCGCAACTACTGGGTGCCAGACCAGTTTTAGGCTCAGGAGCTGATGATGAGAGCTGTGAGAATGGTTGTAACAGTAATAAATAATAAAAACAACAAAACTAATGTTTTTTGAGTGATGACTATGGGTCAGGCAGTGCAGCTAAATATTTTGCATTCATTTTCATTTAATTCTTATAGTAACCTAGTGAGGGAGGTACCATTATTATCTCCGTTTTACAGATGAGGAAATGAGGCCAAGTCTTTGAAGCTGACCCTGAAGGAGGGTCATGAGGAAGTCTTGGAGACTCTCAAGCAGTGGAGGGACGTGGTCAGCAATGGTCAGGACACAGTTGAGATCAGCAGTTTCCTGGGACATATCCGCATCCTGCCAATATCAGAGCTGATGGTGGGAGCCTGCAGGAGTCAGGATGTGTGATCCACAGCCAGTGGGGTCTTCCCGAGCTGGGTCAGCCCCAGGGGGCTCTTCCTGTCCTGTCTCGGAGCTGACCCATGCCCCTCCCCACTCCCCAAAATCAGGCACAAGCTTGACATGCCTATAGCGTGACGAGCTCTGGGGAACAGTGTGTGATAATATGTATTTACTGGGTGTTTAATGTCAGTTCCCACTACATTCCACAAGGCCAGGGTTTCTGTCTATTTTGTTCACCACTCATACTCTTGGCCTGGCCTAGGGCCTGACACATGGAAAATGCACAATAAAACTTTGCTGAATGAATGCATGGCTCTCTGCCCTGCGGTCTGGCCTCCAGGGCATCTGCCAACTTTGTGGACATGGTCCCAGCTTCTAAAGTAATAGCTTCACTCGTCCATGGCTCCTTCCCCAAAGGAAGGGGAGTGTTTATATGAATGAGAACAGCAGATGGACCCGAGGGCTCAGTCCCACACCGGAGCCAACCTGCTGTGTTTGGGGGCTGCTGCTGCCCAGATAGGGAAGCAAGGGCAACAACCGCTCAGGGGGACGTGGCCTCTCGTTCATTCATCCCATACATATATTTTTTTAGCATCTGCCACGTGCCAGACACTCTTCTAGGCTCCAGGGGTAGAGCAGTGGACAAGAGAGACAAGGTCCCTGCCCCATGGAGCTTACATTCTAATGGGGGAAACAAAGAAAGAAGTAGATGGACTCCATAATGTCAGGAGCTAATAAGGATTATGGAGGAAAAGAAAGAAAAGGTTAAAGGAATAAGAAAGACAGGATGGAGGTGGGTAAGGATGCCATTGTTTATGGTGTCATCAGGGAGGGCTACTCTGAAGAGGTGACAGTTGAGACCTGGATGAAGGGAAGGAGCCGGTCACGGGATGATTTGTGGCAAGAGTGTTCTGGGCAGAGGAAAAAGCAAGTGCAAAGGCCCTTAGGTGGGAACCATCTTGGTGAGTTTGAACAACAGCCAGAATTCCAGTGTGACTGGCAGAGCTGTGGAGGATAAAAGCCTGACTGGAGTGGCTGGGGGATGAGGACGTGTAATGAGGTCTTTCAATGGTTTTGCCATAAAAGGGAAGCAGAGAAACAAGGTAGTAGCTGGGTAGGGGGAGTATTTGGTTAGCTAGCCATTTATCTCTTTGAGATGGGAATCATTACAGCTTACTGATCACTGATGGGAATGATCCAGTGGATAAGGAGGTATCAATGTTCCGGGGCAGAGGGCGGGGAGGATTTTCAGGAGTAAAGTCCTTGAAAATTGACAGAGGACAGGATTCAGTGCTCAAGCGCAGGAACTGACCAGCCTTGGGAGGTAAGGAGTTGCCTGTTGCTAGAAGCATTCAAGTTTACACTAGCAGACTTGAGAGGGCTTGTCTCTCTATCCCCAGCACCTAGCACTGTGCCTGGCACAAACAGGGTGTTCAACGTTGTTTGATGTGTGAATAAATGAGCAATGCCGTAAGGGGAAAATCAAGCATGACATGGGCGGCTGGACCAGATGACCTTCTAACCAGAAAGCCTTCAGACCCGCAAACACCAGACGTGCCTGGAAACTGTGGAGCACAGCGACGTTGATCTCAATGACAGCCCGGTCTTTCCAGAGTGAGGCCACCTTGTGTGTTTCCAGGCCCATCCTCCTGCCCACTTCCTGCAAAGGCAGAGAAATGGGGGTGAGTCAGTCTCTTGGATCCCAGCTGCAGGCCCGCACCTCCAGCCAGCCCAGCTAGACGGTCTTCGTTACCTCCAGGATGTTGTAGCGCTGGACGTCACAGAAGTCCCGGACTCCGATCTCCGTGCCCATATACCAACCGTTGAAGGGGCACCCGGGGAACTCAAGGCCACCCACCTCGAGCAGCATGTTGGCTACGGCCGGCAGGGCATACCACTTCAGCTCCAGCTCCCGGAACCACTCATACCTGGTAGGGAGGCAGAGCTGGTGGCAATGGGGCCTTCACTTTGGCCCACACTCACCCCCCCCAAAAAAAGCTTCAGAGAAAGAGTGCACCAAGAAAACTCCTTTCCAAGTGCTGATCTCTAAGTTCATCCCACCTGGAGAGGTGAATTGACGCACCACGTGTCATTCGCTAATTATACATTCATTCACGAGTTCATTCACGCAAACATATTAAGCATCAAGTATATGACAGGCCCTGTGCTAAATGCTGAGGACCCAACATAACAAGGCACTTAAGGATTCCAGTGTCAGAAAGCCTGGGTTCAAGTTCTGCCTTACTGATTACTAGCTGTGTAAACTTGGGATATTGTTTAGCCTCTTTGAGCCCTAGCATCCCCACCAACAAAATAGAGATAAGAGCATCAAACTCATGGGATTATTGCGAAAATAATAGTATCCTTTATTAGTATATTCATTCATTCCAGAAATATTTATAATTGAGCACTTACTATGAGCCAGGCACCCCGCTATGTGTTGGGGATATATTGCCGAACAAGAAAGACAACAACCCTAATTCTCAAGGACCTTACAGACTATAAATAGGTAAACAAATAAATAAATAGGAAAATAAAGACAAGGTGATGTGTCAGATGGAGGGTGAGGGTGCTTACTCTAGACTGGGTGTTCAGAAGAGGCTTCTCAGAACAGGTAACATTCAGGAAATACCTCACTGACAAGAAGAAATGAAGTCTGCAAAATTCTGAAGAAAGGGCACGTCAGGCAGAGGGAAGAGCAAGTGCAAAGGCCCTGAGGTAGGAGTAAGTTCAGTATATTCAAGGGACAAAAAGAAGAGCCCAGCCTAATGCCTGCTACATAGTGAGTGTCAATGTATGCAGGTATTTTTGTAATTATTAGAGCTGCCTGGAGGAGGGGCTGAACCAGATGAGCTCTTGAAGTACTGTCATCAGTCAGGAGAGGGAAGGCTAAGAGAGTTGGCAGGAAGGTCAAAGAGGCCTGGGCTGCACAGTGTGAGAATCTCAGAGCCTTTCAAGGATTCCTTTCCTGAGGTCACTTCTTCCCAAGCTGCTAGAGCCTGGTCTGTCTAAGCCATTGCTTTCCTGTCACCATCAGCATCTCATTATAAGTCTGAGGCCCGAAATGCAAGTGCAGAGTTGCTGTACAAGGGCGACAAGGCAGGCCTTGAACGTCGGCCCTTCTGGGTATCACCTGCTGCTGGCCGGGCTTTGGGGGAGGTGCAGGGAGGGCCCTGAGGACTGAGGTCTCATTAAGGAAAGGAGGGGGCATGCATGTGAACTCACACCCCCATCCCCCACAGCCTGCTTACTTGGGATGTTCCATGGGCACCTCAAACACAAGGTCGGGAGGGATTTCGAAGAGCTCAGGGTCCTGGCCATCAGCCTGCAGGACCAGAGGCACCACATCGAAGCGGCCGTACTTGGGCTTCCAGCCCAGGTCGATGCACAGCTGAAAACAAGACAGGCCAAGTGAGTCTGGAGATCCAAGTCCCTTGACCCCTCTGGGCTCCACTCTCACCCACCAAAGCCGGATCTAGTACCTGCGTGAACTCCACGCTGGCGGGGTCCCCTCTGATGGCGCCATCGGGCATCTGGTAGCCGGCGTACTGGATGAGCTGGGCGTTCCAGACCCGGAAGTCATGTTTCCCGTCGCTCCGTTGGGGGAACACGGTGATGGCCAACCTTCCCCAAGGTGAGGACAGGGCTGTTTACCACCCAGCTTCGGTGGGCGCTCCCAGCCATCCCCAACAGGTCCCCTGCCCCCTCCTGTCTTCCCACTCCCCAGCCCTCTGCACCCGAGCTAACTGAACCAAACCCCTGCAGCTCTGAGACATGCCAAGCTCTCGCTGGCCTCTGTGTAACCTGTCCACTTCCTGACATACCCTCTCCTTTCTTCTTCTCCCTCCAGCTCCTACCCTTCCTTCCAGACCGGCCCAGGGACCACCCCCTCCAGGGAACCCTCCCCACCCCTCGGGCGCGGTTAGCTGCTCCAACCCTTTCCCTAGCTGCGCCACAGTTCTCTTTGCCATTGAGTTAGCTGGACACTTGTCTCGTGCAAGGCATAGGTTCAGAGTGGGCTGGAGCCTCGTCTTGGGGTCCTAGTCACTTCCACCCCCATGCCTAGCCCTGTGTTGGGTCCTCATCAGGTGGGCACTGAGTGTTTGCTGAACAGAAAAATGAATGAATGACCGAATGAGTTGACCTTGACCTCCTTGGCTAGGGGAAGGGGAAGGTAAGGCAGGGGTGGCACTGATGGGCAGCCGCTCCCCCACCTCTAAGAAAATCACCACATTGGCTGCAAAACCAACTTCTCATCTCCTCTACAAAGTGGGGAGCCTTAACCTCGAAGAGTGGAGAAGTTGCTTAAGGATCCCCCCATCACCTCCAAATGGCTACAAGTCAGAAAGAAACCAAGGAAATAGGCCACTGACGAGGCACTAAGCTCACGGAGGCCGGCTCACTGCGAGGGCTCCCTGAAGAAGCCGAATCTTTTTCCTTTCTTTCTCCCTGGTCTCTCCTGGAGCCCAGATGCCTCCCCTAAACTCATCTGCATCTCTTGGCTAAGACTTGGGGGCAGGGCGGGCCCCAGCGTAGCCTCGTAGCCTGGGGAAAAGCACACCCACCTGATGTTGCCGCTGTTGGTGGCATAACGCAGGTGTCTGCAGATGTGCTCGAACATCTCCTGGGCCGTGGAACAGCTCCGCGCGTCGAAGACCTGCACGCACACAGCCCACCCAGACCATGAGCGTCAAGGACCGTGAGGACAGAGGCCTTGGAGCTGATCTTAAAAGCTAAGTCACGGGGACTGAGGGAGTGGCCCCAAACCCCACGACCCGAATGCCTCGCCGAGGAGGGCAAACTCCTCTCTGCCCCTTCACCCTTCCTCTGCTCTCCTAGGGGAGCCCAGGCGCCCTCACCTGGAAGACCCTATCAAAACCCAACCCCCAAGAAAACCTGATTCTCAAGCACCTTGAGTCAGGATTCCCACAGCCTAGTTGCTTTATACATGTTACACACGGCCTCCAGAACATTTTATTACAGCCAGAGCTGGTTCCATTGGCATTTCTTATCTCTTTATCTGTCCAAGTACTTTCACTATTATCCAGCAATAAAACGTAAAGACAGCTTAGGAGGCTAGGATAAAGGAAATGTTTTCTAAAAGCCAAGAATTCAGTCGAGGTAAACAACCAGGGCTTCAGCAATAATGAGAGCAAGGTCGTTTGGTTTCACGTTGGCATTTAGTCTCCAAAATTTAATGCAAGAGAGAGAGATCGGCTAGAAATCCTGGTGCTGAGATCGGATTCTAGACTCTGGGGCGGTGGGGGTGGGTGGCCGTGAGCCCCCATCTCAAGCTCAAGCTCTGGGGCGGTGGGGGTGGGTGGCCGTGAGCCCCCATTTCAAGCTCAGGGCCGGGGAGAGAGGACGCAGGGAGCCCCGGGCACAGCTCGGCGGGCTGCTGGGAGCCACTGCTCAGGGCCCGCCGGGCTCCCAGCTTCCTCTCCTGCTCTGTCTAAGGGAGTTCACCTGCAGGTTGGACCACTGGATCCTCCCGATGCAGCGGGGGGCGTTGCGCCAGGCCTGCTTGGTGGCGAAGATGAGCTCATCTCCCGTCAGCTGGTAGGTTCCTGTTGTTTCTATCTCCTTTGTTACCGCTTCCACCCTGGCCAGATGTTCCTCTATTTTTGCCCTGGGGGACGGGAAGACATCAGGAAGATCAACAATGAGATGGCCTTAAATGGAGATGATTCAATCCACAGAAGCAGGAACTGAACTAGGACACCAGGAGGGCAAGATGTCTCTCAGGGAGACCGTCCCCTCCAGAGCCAGCTTCATGGGCATGTGACCAGGGCCCTGAGCTCAGAAGGGCTCCATGCTGGGTTTAATGCTCTGCTGTCTTGAATTCTTAATCATCTGTGAACAGGAAGCCACGTTTTTATTTTCACACTGGCTCCTGCACGTTACATAGCGGGTCCTGGTCCCACCAGCACCCTTGTCGTTTCCAGGAGCTTTTTCTTGAATCATATTCATCTCAGCACGGAGTGCAGCGCTTCTCAGACACTTGGAGGAGCGTCCAGCAAGCCGCAGCCCCATCTTGCCCCTCAGCCAGGGGAGCACCCGTCCACCTTCCCTTGGTTGAGAGATGAATCAGTGCCCCCACAGCAGATCCTGTGTACTGAGTACTCACTGTGAGCCAGGTACTGGGCGAAGCCACCCACAGTCAGGGTCCCTCTGAGTCTGTGAGGGAGGCATTTTTGTGTCTTTTTTTATAGTCGGTGTATCCAGAAGGTTAAGTACTGGCCCGGGAACAGAAGTGTGGTAAAGAACAAACTCAGGACTCAGACTCAGGTTCCCTGATGCCAAGCCCAGGCTCTTAACCTTCTACCTTCCACCCTGGGTGGGAGGGATTGCAAGCCCAGAGATGTGCAGGGCCTGCCCACTCTTCCCTGGTCAGGCCCAGATGGGGACCTGCTCTCAGGACTCAGCCTGCGGGGCCCCAGGGCCGCTCAAGGAGGAGCCCTCCACAGTGTGGTCCAACGTCACAGGCTCTCTACAGCGAGCTTTCTCAACCCCCGTGCCGCTCGGCCAGCTGTCCCGTGTGAGATTTCCAAACTGGCTTCTCCCCTGCCCTTCCAGCCTTCAAAAATGTCCCACAGCCAGGAAGGTTTTGAAACACACACACACACACACACACACACACACACACAACACACACACACACAGAGCAACCTTGAGATTTCCAATCAGCACCAAAGACATTTCAAGTTGCAACAAACAAAACTATTTAAGGAATGAACTCCTGATTAAGGAGAGTGGACAACTCAAGACAAAATGGCCTTTCTGTGGATGAAGAGTGTCTTGACAACTCTTCCCTGATTAAAGAAAGAAAGCTCAAAGACAAAACACTCGGTGCTATTTATCTTCAAGGACACTCCTGGCATAAAGACCTGCTGGGTGAGGTTGAGGCTGCCCCACCATCGGCAGCCCTCCTTCCCCAAACAAAGCTTCTAGCAGCATTCCCTGCTCTGCATCTGAGCATGAAAACAGTAGCGACCACCAGAACACAGATGCTTCCAACATACTTGGTAGTGTTAACATGGGACTATGTACGAAAAGATTATTTTACGTTCTCACCCAATTCCTTTAGCGTTTTACATTTTACCACTGTTTTCAAATAGTCACATTTCTGAGGCACTAAAATGTTATGATGCCTATTAGTTCTGAAAAGAGGGAGTGGCTTTTGGCATGGGTGAACTGGCTTTGGACAGAACATTCAGCAAGTTACAATTTCTAACTATACAATCGTCACTCACGAAAGACTGAACCGGCCCAGCTGTCCGTGCCTTTGGCTGCTAGTGTAATTGTGGGGATGGGCTGCCATCTGTCACTCACACCCCCAGGACCTCTTGGGGGGTCCAAGCCATGGATTTGTGACTGTGAAAAGTGGAACTTTTTCCCCTCTGTGAAAAGCAAATGGGTTTTGAACAGCCAGCAAGAGCAGCCCTGTAGCTTCCTGGGGCTAACACCCACCAGTTGCCTTCCAAACAGCAGCAGGAACCCCCAGGTCCAGCAGGGAGTCAGAACCTTCAAAGTCAAAGAGCTGGATGCTAGAACATTGAGGTTTAAAGCAGGGGCTCTGCCCCAAACTGCTTGGGCTCAAATCCCAGCTCTGGGACTTCAGAACGTGTGACTTTGAGCAAGTTACATCTCCTCCACAGGCTTTGGTTTCCTCGTCTGTACAGTGTGGGGAGGATAATAATGGTACCAGTCCCATAGAGTCATGGTGAGCCTTACATAAGGCAGAGCCCAGAACATACCTAGCGCTCAGTAAATGTCAGCTTCAATATAGTGGTCCAGTGAAGCCCATCAAGAAAATTCCTTGACCCTGAAAAGCTCGTAAGTCAACAACCGAGTTGAAAGCCTAAGGACCTTGGACCTCCTAGTGACAAAGCACTTCTGCAGAGGTTCTATTTATACAGCACACAGAGCAGCAAACCCCTGACAGGGTTCTCAGTCCCGTCGTACATTAGAATTGCCTTGGGAGCTTTTAAAGAACATGGGTATCCGCTCCCTCCACACTTCCCGAGAAGCTGATGCCCCCAGCCCAGGGGACCCTGGCACCAGTATTTTGCAAAGTCCTTAACAGCGACCACTGTGCAGCCAGGTTAGAGGAACGCAGCCCCAGAAGTTAAGGGTCTCCTTCATAGACTCAAGGCCCCTTCCAGCTCAGACACTGCAGGTCAGAGCAGAGGGGACGTGGCATCACCAGGAGCCACTCTTTCTGCCATGGGGAGGGGGTGTCCCAGGTTACTTCTGTGGCTCACTTCGTGCAGTAAAGTGCCACGTGGGGCTGCACCATAAAAGCCAGACTCCCCTCCCAGCCCATAAAACAGCAAATCCATTCCCTTGGCCATTCTGTCTTACAATCCCTTTGTGCATTTTTATTTTAAAAAATAAAAGGACCTAAATTAATAGCCATATATTTTATGAAACTCAGCAATATAGATCCCCACAGAGTACAGTGCAAAGAGATCTCTCCAAGTCAGGTGGCCTGAATTCTAGCTGGGACTGAACTCTAGCTGTCACTGGGCTTCCCGGCTCACACTTGGAGGTGGAGGGCTTGGCTAGGTGGTCTCTGAGGTTCTTTCTGTCTCAAACATTTCATAGTAAAAGGTTTTGTATATCAACTCATTACTTTGTGCCAGGACGCTGTTCCAAACTTATTTAATCCTCGCAACAATCTTATGAGCCAGGTTTTATCATGACCCTGCTTTGACCTGTGAGGAAGTTGAGGCACACAGAGGGTAAATAGATTTCCCAAGGATACAGGACCAGTTACTGGTGGAACAGGATTCAAACTCAAACGTTTAGTTACCCGACCCGCACTTTCAACCATTACTGCCATGCCTCTTTGTCTTATGGTTTTGAGAACCTATCCAGGGTCTTTTCCCTGAAAAACTATGTTTTAGCCCTCGGTCCATTGCAAACCTGGGAAGGAAAGGGGTCTGGGGTCCGAGGGAAAGGGCAGGAGACAGGAGAGCTCAGGGGATGGGGAGGCGGCGATGCTGCGGGAAGCAAGACTTACTCTTTGAAGGAGCCGTAATACTGGTTGACAAATTCAATAGCTTGAGGTAGAAGCTCTTCTGGGAGGGTAGGCTTGTCCCTGGGTCCTATGGTCAAACTTTTGGGGTTCATGATGGCTCCCAGGCAAGACCTGGACTTGCAAGCGAGATCCTGGAAAGAGAGAGGTGGCGGTGAGGCTGGCTGCCTGGCCCCTCAGCGCAGGCGTTGACGGCCATCCTCCTCCAGGGCCAGCTGCCCTGGCCATCTCCTTCCACTCTGGCTGCTCCAGCTCCCTGCCACCCCTCTCCACCTCTGTGGCACCTCCTCCTTGGGGTCCACCAGGCCTTCCCCCGACTCATATCTCCTCTCCTCTACTGGCTGAACCCCAGTGGCTATGGGCTGGGGCTGCTCCCACCACCCTGGGCTCAGTCTCTGGCCCTGCCCCCCAGCCAGCCCCAGACCCAGAGCAAAGTCAGCAGCTCGATCCCTGGGAAGATCTCAACTACCTTCTCATTTAAAGAGGCTGATATGACTCCTGGGGACAAACTATTGCTGTTCAGCCAAAATGAATTGAGAAGGTGCAAATCCCAAAGTCAGGGGATGGCACAGAAAAAAATACTGAAAGAAAATACACCCAAAGGTTAACAGTGGTCATTTCTGGAAGGTGTGGGAAATGACCCTGCTTTCAAGGCCTTGAAATTTTCAATTCTTTCCCACTTTACAATCACAGAATACATTCTAAAGTTAGAATAAGAAACTTAGAAGATAATAAGGAGCTTTAAAGGACACTTAGTCCAACTACTCACTGGATGCTTGAACCCCTTTCCAACCTCCCTATCAAATAGCTCTTGAATCCTTCTAGTGATAGGGTGCTCACTACGGGACTGGACTGGATAGTTCAGTCCAGCTTTGGACAGTTCTGTTAGAAAATTCTCCCGAATACAATGCTGAAATCTGTCTCTCTGAGAAAGAATTAATTTGTTCCTGTAATTGTTTATCTCACCTTCTGGATTATCCATCATCCATTGGGGAGTTAACAGGGAGTCAGCATCATATATGTCCTACTGTAATTTGTGAGAAACAAGCGTCTCTGTTCCCAGTACCCTTTGCCCAAGCTGATGCCTGTCTGGTTTGCCCAAGGGGACATCTGTTTGATCCATTAAGGGCCTTGATGGCTTCGCTGACTTGGGATGAAAGTGGTTCTCCCAGAAGCCCCAGACTTCTCACCCTTTTGGCCTTGTGGTGAAGTGTGTCTTGGAAAGTCATCCCACTGCCCCAGTTTTTGATCCTCACATGCCGTGGGCAGGCCGATGGGGGTGCAGCCGGCTTGACCAGGGATTCTGGAGACTGCTAAGAGGGAGCAAAAAAAACAGGGATTTCCAAATGCCTCCAACCCCAGGACTCCATGGGTCTCTCCCAGGCCCTAGGCCCTGCTTGGGCTCTGGGTGGGTGAGGAGCTGTGGGTGGGTACGCAGGTCCCGGTGTCGGTCCACGTCCCTCCTCCCTTTCCGGCAGCCTGGCCACCTGGGCCAGCGCCTGCTAAGAGCTCCAGGTGCCTGGGCCACTGGCCAGGCTTCTCTCCTCATCCAAGAGCCTGCCAAATGCTCCCTCGGGGGAACCGCAACAGTAGGGACTAAGGTTAGAAGTGACAGAGATTACTGTCACAGCCACTACTCCTGAGAACAGAAATCAGGACAGGGAGAACGTATCACTGCCTTCCATGAAGGCATTTAAGAATATGAAAGCCAGTTCTCTGCCCACCTCTCTGGAACACTAAGGGCCAAAGCACTTAGGGAAGGTGGAACAAGTGGGCTAGGGGCTGGGGCTGGGGCTGGGGCTGGAGGCTCAGCTGCTGAGTTCGGGATTATTTCTGAGCATCTTACTCTGGCTCCATGAGTAGTCTGCCCTCCCCCAGGCCTGCCAGCCCACACAGGCAAGTCACCCAGGTGCCTGCGCACCTGGGGGGCCACCACTCCTGACCACCATGGTTCATCCCGCTCTCCCAAAGCTCTTCCTCGTCCCCACCTGTGTCCCTGGGTCTCTACTCCCTGCCCCAGACTCCAGCTTCCACCAGGCTGCTGTGCCTGGGCGAGGGGGGAAGGGGCTTCCCACACCCGAGTGACTCACTGACCTTTGCTGTCCCCGTGAGGGGCTGGGAAGATTCATTCCGGTGCTTGCCGAGGCTGTGACATTTGGGGTCATCCTGTGTCACTGGACTGCAAAAGGAAACAGCTATCATGAGACGGAGTATCTGAAGGCAGAGAGGGATCTCAGAGTTCCCTCTGCCAGCCCCTCATTGAGGGAGGGGGGGTGAGGTCTAGAGGGTGGGAGTGAACGTCAGCGTTTCCAGTCAACGTGGTGAGGGAGGCAGCTGGCCCATCCAGTCTCTACACCATCACCACCCTCCCTCCTCCTCTTCTTCCCTTGCCTGCCCCCTACAAAGCCAAAAAGTCACGAGGGGAGCCAAACCAAAGCGAACGGCCCAAAGGGTGACCCGCAGAAGCTCTGCAAAGATGCCCCCTTCCAAAGCCGAGTACAAACATGGTATAAGGCTGAGCTGGCAGAGGATGGCTCCTTCAACCCTGTCCTCGCAGGCCAGCAGTACTGTCCACCAGCCACTCCCTCTTTGGGACTTAACGCTTTTTTATTTAAAGCACTTGATTTATCTTGGTTTATCTATTTATTCCAAATTTTTATTATGGAAAATGTTAAACATACACAATTAGAGAGAAGAGTGTAATAAACCCCCATGAGCCTTTCACCCAGATTCAACCCAATTGAACAA
This sequence comes from Balaenoptera acutorostrata, assembly GCF_949987535.1. NCBI lineage: Eukaryota > Metazoa > Chordata > Mammalia > Artiodactyla > Balaenopteridae > Balaenoptera > Balaenoptera acutorostrata. The sequence goes on along the minus strand of NC_080083.1, from coordinate 17,307,196 downwards.
TTATCAACCCACCGTCAATTTTATTTCAACGTTACTCTCCCAGCCCGCACTCTCATTTTAAAGCAAGTCTGAGATCTCACGTCATGCCTAAATATCTCAGTATTTCTGGAAGAGAAGAACGCTTTTTAAAAATATATTGGTCTATTTGCTTCACAACAACAGATTTAAAAGAATCCAGCCTATCCTTTGAAGAAGAAGAAGCCCTAATAGTCTGAAGTCATTCAGAAACCATTGGTTCTGGTTTGGGATTTCAGGTTCGCTCTCCCAGTAAATGCTACGGAGAACGGAAGCCACGTGAGCATCCATCCAAGAGTCACACCCCACACGTGCCTCCTCCTGGGGCATCTCAGTAAGAAAGCATCTTGTGTCCCATGTTCTTTGCAGTATTTTCTGGGGTGTATACATATCCAAAGGGAAAGGCGGTTAGAGAGTACTACAAAGGTCGCTCATTTTCCACCTTACACACACCTGTGATGTCGGAAAATAACAAATGAGTGTGTGTTGCTTTTGTTATTGGAAAAAGTAATGACCATTTATATTCGCATTATATAATAAACTACATACATTATATAGTTGCATTATATGATTTATAACTATAAAGAGATAGTGTCCCTTTAAGAGAAAGTAACTATGTATCAGAAAGTAACTTCTATCTGAATCAAGTGATTCAGTGGCCCTGTAAAGCACCCTCCATGGGACTGGCCATCATCACCCAACTGGTCTGGTCTGGTGTGCCCCACCAGAAAAAAGCCAATATAGGGTCATCTGGACATTCAGAACAGGTAAGCCATGGCTGAGCAGTCATCATGGGGCTGCCTAAAGGGGAAGATGCTTTGAGGCTGGGGTCCTCAGGGAGGCAATGCTCTATTGCCCTTCTCAAGCTTTTACCATCACCCCTCACCCCTAAGCCCCACCATTCTTATTCATGTTTCCTCTCATTTACTTCTGGCCATAGAACTGGAGAATTTGAGAAGCTTACCAGTCCACAGTAACTTTTAGATTGAGAAACAATGTCTTTGTTCACTTAGCATAACTACTGCTCCCAGATATTAAAAAGCTACCTAAAAATCCACTCTACAGACGGACCATAGTGAGCCTGGCCCCACCGCTTAGGGCTGGATATTTAGATTGTGTCCAGTTTCTCCACTATTATAAATAATGCCTCAAACCGTATACGTGGTCTGATGCTGGCTCCGTGCGTGTGTGTGTGTGTGTGTGTGTGTGTGTGTGTGTGTACAAAAGCATAGAAAAACACCTGGGGGAAATGCTAGCAGATATTAACAGTGACTAGCATTAATTGATAAGATCACAGATGATTTGAATTTTCTTTATCCTTGTCTGCATTTTCCAACTTTTTTTCAGTGACCATGAATTCCTTTCATAATTGGGAAATATTTTAAAATTTGAAAAAAATGTATAGAAAGCTATGCACACAGTCCTCTCTCCCCTAGTGATTTCTTTGGGTTAGCTGCTGGAAGATAGGGTGCCCAGAAGCCGGGTGAGCATATTAGGTTTCTGGATACTTATTGCCAAATTATTGCGTCATCCATCCAGACACGTGCAATTTGGCTAAACCCACAGTTGTGCTTGGTCCTGCTTGGTCCTTCACGGCAACAGGGACCCTTAAGGACCTGCCATCAAAAGGAGAGCTGGAGCGTGGCTCTTGCTCAGACCCAGCACTGTCCACAAGCGCTTGAGGGAGAGGACGCTGAGGTCAGCGCTGCAGTCCGCGGCTCGTCCGGGGACTGATTCCCCCGCTGTTCCCACTCCTGCACATGCTCCCACCTCTCCATACACCAAGGGTCGGGGGCAGGGAGGCGCTCTGGAAAATGGATCTTATTTGTAAAACAAGAATCTCTTTGCTCTCTTAAACCTATCTATCCTAAAGGGTGTTGCAGCCCCAGGGCTGAAAAATCCAGAAAGCTCCCAAGTGCTGAAACATCCACAGTTCCTACTCCAGCCCGTACAGACGCCTCTTAGGGGTCCCTGTGGGGCTTCTCTGGGTCTTTGTGGCTACTGAGTTGCAACCCCTTAAGCGTTCTAAACCAGGAAAACCCTTTAAGTAAATCCTCATCGGAATCCTACAGAGCGAACATTCCAATCCTCATATTTTCCCCGGAAACCCGAGGCTCAGAGAGGGGCAGTGCGCGCCGGGGTTCGAGCTGGGGCCCCGCACGGTGCCGCCCGCCTCCCTCCCAGGGCGGATCCCGGCCGGGCGCAGTACCTGGCTCGGCGGGGGCCGCAGGCTGGCTGCGGCCGGAGGATCCTGCGAAGGAGCCGGCAGAGTCGGGGCCGGGCAGCCTCGCACGCCGCGCCCAGCCCCTCGCGCATGGCCCCGGCGTGGGCGCAGCTCGGAGGGCGCCCTGCGCCCTGCCGCGCGGCCCCTTTATCGCCGCCGGACCAAGCAGCCCCCTCCCCGGGGCGGAGCGAGCCGGAGAAGCGGCTTCACCCCGAGCCTGGACCCGGGCCAGAGCGTCCGCTCCGCAGGCGGCCGCCGCGTCCCGCGCCTCCGCTCCAGCTGGCGTCCGCAGGGAAGTCTGCCTTCTGGATGCCACTGGACTTTCTCTGGGCTGAGACCCAGGGGCAGGTATGGCCGGCCTTGGGTTTGTTATTCCCCATGAAAAAACAGTAATGATCATAATAATAACTCCCACTGTACAGTGCTTTATAGTTTACGAAGCAAGCTTTTCTGTCATTTCATCTATCCCTTACTAAATCCAGTCAAGAAGGCACTTCGATATTGTTATCCCCACTTGACCGAGAAGGAAGCCAGACAGAGGTCCAGAGAAGTCAAGGATCTTGCTTAAGACCACACAGCAGCCCCAGGGCCACAGCCCAAGCTCTCTCACCTTACAGGGATGCCCTAGGAAGTGCTATTTCTTTCCTGCATGTTCAGTGCAATTCCAGGAAAGAAGCCCCAAAGAAGGTCGCAGCTGGGGGGGGGGGTGACTTTCAGTGGGAGACCGGGTGGCTGGGCAGTTGGACCAGGAGCCCCCTCAGGTCCCTTCAGGCTCCTGGTCCTTATTACTTGGAAGGCACAGGGCCACTGACCTTGCTCCATCTGTACGTTGCTTCTTACACTGGGAGCAGGATAACTCCCAGGGTCCAGACGGGGACAGGGCAGCAGCCCTGACCCCAGAGTACAAGGAGCCCTCCTGCACATCCTCCAGCATATTTAATCCTAAACCCAAATTAACGTGGAATGAAAGAGTGTACATATTTATTCTGAGCCAACTGCAACCCAGCTTGACTTTGTCCCAAATTCCATTTACCTTCACCTAGCTGTTCCCAACATTTGCCTTTGTCTCTAAAACACAGACACATGCCCCATGTTCACTTCCTAATCATTTGTTTACACAAAATATGGAACCATTACTGCCATATAAAGTTCTTGGTCTTATTACACCTGAACGGATTTTAAAATTACTTTTCAAGATCAAAACATATTAATTGGCTCCCGCTGCTTTCAGGATAAAATCCCCTTTGTGCTGCTGCTTCCTCTTCCAGTAACATCCTCCCCCGCCCCCATCCCACTGTGGGTGCAGTCCAGCTGGGCCTACCTCCTTGCTAAAGCCCTCTCCCCACCCCCGCTCCACCCCCCTACACACACTACAGCCAGGCCAGGCCCCCTCCAGTATCCCCAGAATAGATCCCAGTGCCCCCGAATTCTCCTGTAACCTCCTGTCTACCTCTCTGTCCCACCCCACCCTCACCCCAATTTATAAGGCTCTTTAACATCCCGATTTCTGTGTATTCCTCCCCAAACTAGTGAGGAAGGTATCGTTTCCCCATTCCCTCCCTGACAGCGGGACCTGGGTCTCTTTTCTCTGTGACTTTCTCAGCCCAGCACACAGCAGGCCCTCAGAGAGAGTCCACAGAGTGGAGAGATTATGAGTTTAGACTTGGTTCAAACCTCAGCTCTACCACTTTCCAGATGTCAACCTCGAGTAAGTCACTCAACCTTGTAAAATAAGGCTAATAACAGTTCCTGCCTCATTACTGACACAGTAATAAGAACTTTATAAACATTATCTGTTCTTTTTAGCTGCTTTTTATGCAATGAATAAGTGAATCAATTTATTATTTACTTAACTGATAAACAGAAGGGCTTCACCGACAGCCCCATGACCGCCAGCACAGTGCCAGAGGAGTGGCCCTCAGCAAATCATTGTTAATGGGCTGGAACATGCCTAGGACTAAAAGCAGGGCAGCCAGTATAGCGGTCATCAGTCAGGCTGCCCGGGTTTGACTCCTGGCTCTGTCATTTGCTAACTGTGAGATCTCAAAAATTACTTAAACTTTCTAGCCTTCAGCATCCTCATTGCTACAGTAGGAGGATAACAAAAGTTCCTTCCTCACTGATTGTTGGGAGGACTGTTAAATAAATTGATGTGTGATATTTTCTCTCAGTCACCTCGAATATCTGATTTGAGCACTTCCGCCAGCCCAGCCCAGCTTAAAAATCTGGGGTAAGTCAGCTAGTTTGCCTCAGGTGAACCTACAGCTCAGGTGTCCTGAATGGTCCCAAAACACAAGACAGTGCTAGTAGAGGGTCTAGAATTCAAGGCTGAAGGCTGTAGGCCACCCTGTAAGGGTTAGGGGAGGAGGGGGATTCAGGATGATCTTGAAAGATAGGGGATGGATTGGGTCTGGATGAATCAAAGGAGGACTGGGCCGTGTACAGGCACTGGGAAACAGAGGAAGGCTGGGCTGGGCAGGTGGGATGGACCTTCTGTCTGGGAAGGGTGATCATACAGAACCCTGCAGTCAAGCCTCAGTGTGGTGACAGGCAATGGGGAGCCACTGCAGACTCTAGAGCAGGAGCATGACCTGCTAGAAGTCAAGTTGGGGTGAGAGAGGTCAGAACCAGCGTGGGGGCTGCAGCTGGGGGAGGTCAGTCGACCGGGGCTGCAGTCATGAGGTGAAGAGAAGGAAGGGATGACCAAGAAGAGTCAAAGCAGATTCCTGGGGTTCAGGCCCTCCAGAGACCCCAGGAGGAGCAATGAAACTGCTGTCAGTCTGCAGCATTTGAGTCTGCAGTGCCGGGAGGGCATCTAGAGGCCATCCAACCCTGTGTTCTCATCTCTTGGTCTCTTGGCCACCTTGGCCACCACAGCCCAGACCGCCTGGTTTCAAACGTTCTCTCCTCTAGTTCAACCCACACGCTATACCTGGACAATCTTGCTCAAGAATCTACAATGGCTCCCCATGGCCAAGCAGAGAAAATCCAAATCCCCTGCTCTGCATTCAAGCCCCTACTTCTCCTACAAAGTGCAAGGGGGTGGAAGAAATTCCAACTCTATAATTACCAGTCAGGTGACTTTGGGGGAAGTCACACCACTCTTACTTAAAGCTTCTGTTTCCTTAACTGTAAAATGAGACAATAACTTGTGCTTCACAGAGCCCCAGTGAAGGTCAGTTGAGCAGTAAAACCTGTGAAGTGCCCTAGATGGCCCTGGCCCAGAGTGAGTGTTTGGTTACAATAAACCTTGCGTTTATTGAGCACCTGCTCTGTATGGGCACACTGCTAATTGCTCTACATGCCCACTCTCATTTCATCCTCAAAATGCTACAAGATGGGTCTCATTGGTTCCCCAGACCGCAGATGAGAACATCTGAGGCTCAGAGAGGTTCACCTGCCCTAGGTCACAGAGCCAGTGAAAGACAGCTCAGAGCCAATGAGTGAGGCCCAGCACAGGGCTTGGGTACAGTTTTTCTAACTTCCTGGCACCCTTCACCAGGTTGATATTCAGAATATCTAACCACCAGTGAGGCATGTGCACTGGTGAATCAGAGGGGACGTTGAGGGACTTCCCTGATGGTCCAATGTGCAGGTTTGATCCCTGGTTGGGGAGTTAAGATCCCACATGCCTCACGGCCAAAAAAACCAAAACGTAAAAGAGAAGCAATAAACAAATTCAATAAAGACTTTAAAAAAAAAATGGTCCACATCAAAAAAAAAAAATCTTTAAAAAAAAAAAAGGGACGTTGGCCAGGATACCACCCCGGTCCTAACCACTGGGCTCTACTGCCTTCCATTCTCAAGTCAGATATTCCATATCCCCTTCCTATATTCTCCCCACAGGACTGTGCCATGGCCCCTCCTTCTTCACATAGTGTCAGGTGCAATGAGGTGCCCAATAAACAGTGGCTGCATCCAATTCCAATAGGGATATCCAAGAAGCATCCGGCGAGAACAGACCTCCCGTGAGAAGCCAGGAGCAGAGAGGAATTCTGAGTTGGCAGAGCAGGGAATGGAAACCCAGAGGAGACCAGCAGAAGGTGGCAGCAGGGAAAAGCTTACCTGGAGAGAGGCTGGTGGGCTTTCTCCACATTGTTGTTGATGTCTATTTCCTCAGTCAAGTCAAACTTATAGGATTTGGCCTTGAATAGAAACTGCCAGGGACAGGCCATCTCTGCGGTTTTGCAAAGCACGTCTCTTCTCTGGATTTAAACTCAGAGGTTCTTCTCTGTGGGCTGAGGAAGGAGAAGGAGACGGAGATGGGAGGTTGAGGAAGAGTTTACAGAACTGGGCCTTCTCAATGTGGTTAGTTTACTGCAGAATCAGTACAGAGGCTGATGTAAGTCTTGAGCAGCCACTTCATCAGGGCTTTGAAACCTCTGCTCCTATTTTGGTGTGGCATGTGGGGATCCTATGGACTTTAATTCTACAGAGCCACATAACTACCTAAAGGAAAAACACGTAGCTTAATGAGGACAAAGTACAAACCCTGTGAGCCTCCTGAATGGGACCTGACTGGGAAAACTTCATTGCTGACCCGAGGCAAGGTGGGGAGGAGCCTGCAGGTCATTGAAGTATGGGCACCTCTGCCTGTCCCTGCAGGATCTAATCAGCACCTGTCACTGGGGAAAGCATTCAAGTCATAGCTGCCTGAAATCTTTTCAGATTTTGCAGTTGTTGTCAATGCTGTCATCTGCTCCTTTTTTATTATGGGGGAGGCATAATTATTTGTGGGGAAAAATGCACTTAATTCTCAATACTTGAGATCATCTCCTTTTAAAAAAAAAAAAAGACCAAAAAAGAAGATGTAAGTGGAGGCCCAGGACTGGTCTGGGCTTGTCCCCAGCATGCCTCCTCCATGGAAAAAGGCTTTGTGTTGGGAGGCAGTGTGGTGATGTTGTGGCCCATGTAAGAATCTTAGGGCCTCCCAAATCTGGGTTCAAATCCTAGCTTTACTAGTTACATGACCTGGGTCAAGTTATTTAAAAGATGCATTTCTTCTTCCATAAAAGGGGCTTAATAACAGTTATCTTAACAAAATTTATTTGGGAGGGAAAAGGTGCGTGTATAAGGACTGGACAGTATCATCGATATAAAAATAGAATTCTCAGTAGATTACTCCCCACTCTCCAAAAAGTTTTGCCTTGAAATGTAGCAACTACAGCAAATTTTGCAGAAAAAAAAAAATCTGAACAAGATGCCCTGTTCAAATGGCCAAACCTCATATTGGCATTTCTTAGATTTTCTACCAATTTATCTCTGTAGGCAGAAAAGTCCCACAGTTTTCTGAGCCTTCCCAAACAGGAAGAAGCAAAACCCTCTCAAAACAGCAGCTTCCCCAGAAATGAAGACAACTCACCTTGCAGCTGGCTGTGCTGCCTCTGCAGGGTACTGACAAGCAAACGTGGGGGGACCTTCACCTTGAGAACTTCGGAACCGTCTATAACTGCCCAGTTCCCTCACTAACGGTGGCTGAGAGGTTTTAAACCAGCAATGCTGAATTCCCTGGGGCCAGAGAGCCTCAGTCTTCAACTCGCTGCCAAGTTATTATTATACCGCAGCTAGGAAGTATTTATACCCAACCCATGGCATCCAGGGAGCCGTTTTTGCATTAAAGTCTCTTTTTTTTTGTTTCCGAAGGGAGTGTCCCCAGCTGGGTGTACAATTAGCTAATTTATGACTGGGAATCCTGACCTGTGAGTGACTTGATCCTGCTGTTACATCACTCTGTGTGGTGCATCCTCAGTAAATGCACCACTTCCTGGTCCAGGGTCCAAGGCAGTGGCTCACCAGCAGGATGGTGGGTCCAATAAAGGAGTCATCGTGGAGCCAGGTTTTATTTAGCTAAACCATGTTGCTTCACTTTCAGACTCTGGGGGATTTTTTTTTTTCCTCAGTAGGGAGTGCCCTGGTTAATTTCTGTGCAGACTCTCAATTTTCCAGTTCATGGCAGAAGTCCAGGAAGCTGAGAAATATTGACAATATGGAACACACTGGAAAATGCCCAGGTTACAGAAGGCCAGTGATGCTGGGTCATGTAGTGTTCCCAACAGGTCCCTGAATCATTCAGCTTGAGGTTTGTGGAAGGGAAGGAAAGCCCTTGGCACAGAGAGACCTCTCAGATGTTGGTATCACTAATGTCTCACACTTCAGCTCTGAGTAAACTAGGGGAGCATGGCAGGTAGAGTTATTTTCTACAGGGGAAAAAAAATCCTTTCTTATAACAGAAATTGCATTTTAACTTCTTTATCCTTTCTTATAATCCCATTTATTATAGTGCCTCGAATCCAGTATTCCTATATGGGATGAATTGTTCCATTATAAAAGTAAAATAACAACTATGTTAAGTAAGAGTCAAAAATGCAGGGGAAAAAACCCACCCTTGATCTCACCATCTTAACACATTGCTGTCACAATCCATTCATTTCCTTCCCTCATTTTCCAAATTAAATGCAGAATTATAATCAATTGAATTTGCCTAAGATAGAAAAAACTGAATAAAGACATAAAGAGGAGCTCAAAGATCTCTGTTGAGTGAGTGAATGAATGAATGAAAAATAGGAGTAGACTGCGATGAGTTGCAATATATCAAAGCCATTCTTCATTTAGGCTTCAGCCAGTTCAGTTCAGGGAAACTAATACTGCTTGAGGAGAGATGCAGAGTCCCTGGGTTCAGGAAGGACAAAGCTTAGAGAAAAGAATGGAAAATTATTGTATCAAGTGGTACATGCAGTGTTGGAGGGGTGGCATCCTGAAGAAGCTGAAACTGCATTGCTCAGGGAAGGTTCACAGGGGAGAGGACACCAGGGCAGGGTTTTGAGGGATGACTAGGAGTTTGCCTCACTCTAACCCTATTCCCTGTAACTGCTTCCACATATTCTGACTATACCTGCAGCAAATACATGTATTAACTCCTTTAACTCCTCCACCAATCCTGTGAGATGGGTACTACTACTTGGCATTCATGGACTCCTCTAGAATCCCATCTTCTTGGCCTCAGAACACCTGGTTGGTTTTGCTTCAGAAAATGCAGTTATTCAGTTATTTAATCAATCAGACATATGACAGTTGGGCTTTGGATGCATGGGCAGTGGAATCCCAGGACGTGTCTTGCCCTTCATTTGAGGATGGTGCCCTGGCTCACTCTCTTAGATGCTCCCACCCTGATGAAGAGGACCGCTTCCAAATGCAGTCCCCGGAGAGTGTCCCTATGTACTCATTATCTTGTTGTCAGCTTACCTCTGCAAGGGGCCTCCCTTTACACGACCCCCTGAGGTGTGTCATGCTTATAACCAGCCAGCTGCCTGTGTGTCCACTGTCTTCTTTGATTCCTCCCTCTCTGGACAGGTATGGAAACCAAGGCATCTGGAGTCTCAGGTGAATCTGTGGCAGAGCCAGGCAGGAACCCAGATCTCCTGACTGTCTCCCTACTAAATCACAAGCCCTTGGGAGTAAGGGACCATGCTGTCCCTATCACCCAATATCCCCAACACCTACTGACCGGCACAGAGTGGGCGCTGGAGAAGCATAAGCTGAATGAATCATGAATGAATCACGAGTAGTGCCAGTCAAGGGCCCTCAGAGTAGCTGGCCCAGAGTTAGGGCTCCGAAACCGTTTGTTTCCTTTTCCTTTTCCTCTGCGTTCTGCTCAGGTTACTAGCCTGAGCTTCAAGGCTGCCATCTCACCTCTAATCCAGCATCTACCAAGCATGATGTTCTTGGCTCATGGCAGGGTCTGGGTCAGCAGTGACTGTCCAACCTGAGTAACAGGCTTTGACGACGTGGCTGCAACTTAGCCTGAGAGGTCCTGGGTTCTAGTGACAGCTCTGATACTGAGCTGCCGTGTGACCTCAGAAAAGTCACCTCTCATCGCTGGGCCTGACTTTTCACATAATGGACACCAAGCGGGGAGAGCGGGGTGGGGGGCAGTGGTGGTGGGATGAATTGGGAGATTGGGATTGACATATATACACTAATATGTATAAAATAGATAACTAATAAGAACCTGCTGTATAAAAATAAAATAAAATTAAATTCAAAAAAAAAAAAAGAAACAGTGGCCAAGATAAAGTGAGTAAATGCGATACAAGAACATGCTTTGAGCTGTGGAGCAAAAAGGCAGCCACGCAAGAATTTTGGTCCCTGCTATGGGTCAGAGAGGAAAAATTTACTTTTTGACAAAGAGCAAGCAGGTGACATGACCTGACTTCCAAAGTTCCCTTCTTCACACAGGTCAGCACTCTACTACAAACATTTGCTTTTAAATTCCCAATTCTCTTTCTCTCTGTAACATTACACTCATTTATTTATTTTCTTATTAGGATAAAATGGATATAACATAAAATTCACCATTTTAACTATTTTAAAGTGTACACTGCAGTGGTTTTTATTATATTCACAATGTTGTGTGTAACCATCACCACTATCCCAATACTCTCTTAATTAGCAAATAGCAAAGAGGGGAGTAAGAATAGCAGTAAGGATGGTGACACACAGAGAGGTTAAGAGATTGCCCACAGTCACACAGCAGGCAGTCTCTGATCTGGCACAAACAGTGATGCTCACCCCAGAGCTCTAGTCTGCAGGATCTAGGGCTGGTCCCCATCCTGGAGGTTGTCAGGGATTTCCGTCTCTGCTTGTCCTGTGCTTTCTGGGTCTGCCTCACCTTTGGCCCAGCTTACCCAACAGGCCACATTCCTGGGCCTCTGTTGATGATGGATGTGGCAGGTGAATACTGCAGAGGAGAAATCAAAGAGCACCTTGAAGGGCAGTCAGAGGACATGTGGGCCCCCAGGAGGGTGCAGATGGAGGTTCCAAGGCTGCTGTGGAGAAATATCCTCCCCGCTACCTTTCCAGCGCATCATGGCACGACGCCGATAGCAACCAGCCCTGGAATTTCTCAGCCTCATCATCCTGGGACTGATTTTCCATCAAATAAAGTTGATCTGTCTCTACACCATGTTGTAGAGATGGTTCAGTCCAGTTGGCCAGTGGGAATTAGCAACTTTGAAGCTCTTTCTACAGAAACAATGATCAGGGAGAACGCTTACTAAGCAAGGTGCTTGTATACAGCGACTGTTTAATCCACACAACAGGCTGTGAGGTGAATATTATTACTAGCCCCATTTTATAGGTGGGAAATTGAGGTTCAGCGTGAAGTTAAATGACTTGTCCAAGATCACACAGGCAGGTGGTGGTGAGGCTAAAACCCTGGAGTCCCCCTTTCTACCCCCTCCATCCTGCCACCTCCTGTGAGGGACAGAGCCAGGACACAGCCCTGGGGGAGCAAGGGTCCTGCACCATATCCCACTGCCTTTCTTGAAATGTTTTCTTCCCCACCCTCCTGTAATAATAATTCTCCGTGATAAGAATAATTGCAACTACCGTGGATGGAGCACTTGCTCATAACTATAGCTGGCCCGAGCTTTTCCAGTCCTCATCTCAGCCCATCCTCCAGCAGCCCTCTGCGATGGTACTATTCTTATGTCGATTTCACGAGTAAGGAAACGAGACACAGAAAGGTTGAGAAACCAGCTCCTTGTCACTCAGCTCGTAAGGGGCAGGGCTGAGGCTTGGCCCCGGGTCAGCACTGGGTTCCAGATGACCCCCCACCTTGTGTGCCCCTGTGCGCGTGCCCGTTTTGCTGCAGACGAGCACACCCCGGGAGCAAGGCGAAAAAGTAGCAGGAAGGAGGTGGGAAACAGGCCAAGGTAAGAGCTGAGGATCACCTGGGGTTGAATGTTCTTCTCCCCAACCCCGCCAGCAATACAAGGCTGGCACAGAGCCCCCAGGAAGGAGGAGTCCCTGCCATGTGCCTCTGCTTCACAGAAGCCCCCCTAGAATCCTCTCACCAGCTCTTTGAGGGAGTTACTGTAATCTGTAATTTGCACCCAGAGCTGTCAGACCCCAAAAGTGGGTTCTCCCTGTGCCATGTGTTTATGGGGTGCCTGTTAGGCAGGATTCAGCATGCTGGTGGGCAAAGGGGTGATCCTCAAGACACAGCCCTCATTCTCCTCACTCCCAGGATAAAGGAAGGAGGGCCACCCTACAGCGTACCCTGAATTCCATAAGGACGGGAGAGCTCTGTCACATTTATTGCTGTATTACCTTGGTACACAGTAGGTGCTCAAACATCGATTGCATGGAGGATTTGTGCACGGCACTGTACCCAACCTCTTGACAACCCTGCAATGAAAGTGTCATTGTTCCCATTTTGCAGCAGGGCACTGAGGCTCAGAGAGGTGGCCCACCGGCCCAAGGACCCATGGATCAAAACTGGACAGCCAGAAATGCAGACTTGCCTCCTCCCAGCTCCGAAGCCAGGGAGCTCTACTCGGAGGGGCTTTGTGCTGATTCCAGTACTCTACAAAGTGCTCGGCTGTGCTGCTTAGATGCCGAGGGCACCAGGCCTTCAGGGATAGGGGCTCAAGGAGGCTAAAATTCTTCAGGCGAGGGGGTCACTTGAAGGACAGAAGGACTAGGTGGGGTGAAGGGACAGAGGAGGGCATCTTAGGCCAGGGGAAAAGCCTAAACTTCCATTGATGCTAAATGTCCATTCTCCACAGTGGAGATGCCCTCTGGATCCCTCTGGATCCAGGGAACTCCCTTTCTCGTCCAGGAAGCTCCAGCTCAGCATCCTTGGCACCTGGCGTGTGCTGCCTGCCCTCAGGGTGGCCTGGAGGATTTAGGAGCAGCGCCCCAGCTTCAGCTGGGCCGGGCAGGCTCGGGCAAGCACTGCAACGGTTGATTTGCAAGGCTTGCGACAATCAGGCTTATCTTCACCCCCTGTACACATGGGTCTGTGAGGTCACCATGGGGCTGTGGGCTGTGTCCCAGTCCCAGCTCAGCCAGATGACCTTGGCCAGATCCCTTAACCCCACCCGCAACCTCAGTTCCTTTAGCTGCAAAAAGAGACCAGTAAGAGCTTCTCTGTAGGATTTTCCTGAGGATAAAATGAGATCCTGTCTTCAAAGTGCCAGGCACTCAGTGGATACTAGGAGTTCCTGTCCTGGCAGATGGGGAAACCGAGGCCAAGAGTAGCTCACTCCCAGGTCTCACAGCACTTCGTGCTGGACTGCTTCTTCTAGGCCAGCAGGCCCCTGACCTCCCTTATACCCAGCAGGCCCTTCTCCTCCTCCTTCTCCAGGTTCCCTGGTACCACCCCCTGCCTTTGAGATGGTGACGTGGTTGCTCTCCCCCCGCATATAACCTCAGTGCTCTGCACACTGTAGGCGCTCAGTAGATGCCCTTGCTGACGATGCTAAAGGTCCATATATGCGTGACCTGGGGTCTCTTTTCAGTCAAATGACAGGGTTCCCAAAGTGTGGTCAATCCAGAGGGGATTTGGGGGCGGTACCGGGAATAACATTTTTTTTTTTTTAAAGAAATTCACGTTCTTTTATTTATTTATTTATGACTGTGTTGAGTCTTCGTTTCTGTGCGAGGGCTTTCTCCAGTTGCGGCGAGTGGGGACCACTCTTCATCGCTGTGCGCGGGCCTCTCACTGTCGCGGCCTCTCCCGTTGTGGAGCACAGGCTCCAGACGCGCAGGCTCAGTAATTGTGGCACACGGGCCCAGTTGCTCCGTGGCATGTGGGATCTTCCCAGACCAGGGCTCGAACCCGTGTCCCCTGCATTGGCAGGCAGACTCTCAACCACTGCGCCACCAGGGAAGCCCGAATAACATTTTTTAACTTTAATAATTGAAGTACTTATTAATGTGGTTACTGTCTGTGGCCATTTACTGATGTTCCACTTGCGGGAAATGATAAAAATTGATTTTAGAATTACATTTATTTAAGTTAAAGAAGAGTCAATTTAAGGGGAAAATAAGCAAATAATAATGTAGGTGGTATGCAGGTGTGACAAAAATTATGAAAGTAGGATGCAAATAACTACAAGGGGTGTACACTAGAAGACACGCAAGTTTGGCTCTTTCTCTGCACTTGTGCCTGTGTGTGACCTGTGATGTCACTTGCCCTATCTAGGCTTCATGCCCCTCACCTGTCACAGGAAGGCGTTGGGAAGGGGATTTCTAAGGATCCTCCAGTTCTGATACCCTACATCTCACACAGGACCCCTGTCCCTTAGCCCCATGTCATTGGTTGACTAACCACTGGAGGGCATGAGTCACACAACTTCCAGCAACTGAGTAGCTGAGGTCAATTGGGTTTGTCCTACCTTGAATGACTTGGAGGTGACAGAGCAGAGAGACTTTTGCTGGAAATGCCCCAGTTGTCACCTGAGGTGGACAGATCTACGGTGGACCAGGATATAGACGGCTTTGATGGCTGAGTCCCTGGAACATGATTCACGCTGGCTGGCGCAGGTCTGGCACTTCACTGGCAGGGCGGGCACAGTGCGTGAGGACCTGACCCGCTCTCGGGGTCAGGCCAGCCAGGAATTTTCTTTAAGGGCCTAATTTCTTGTCAGTGCTTCCGAGAAATCCTCCCTTTTCTGCCCTTCCACACTACTTCCTAGGTTGAGGATTAGTACTTGGCATGGCATCGGGGTAAGTCCTGAGGTGTGGTACTTCAAAGGTCAAGGATTCTGGGGCAAGTAGTGTCTTGGGGCCGTACAGGAGACATCAGTAGGGGAGTGAGGAAGGGCAGGAAGCCATGACGTGTGCGCTATTAAGCCAGTTACCGCAACAGGCAACTGGAATTCGACCCCACAGAGAAACCTAGGAAACAGTGTAGAACCCAGACCTCACCCGAGGGGCGAGGCTGCTGGCTGTTTGCCCAGCGGTTCTAGAGTATCACTGTTTGAGGCTGCTCCTGGGAGCAGGGTAGTGAGTTAACTCCCCAAGGCCTACTGTGGGCAGGGTAGCCATCCTTCGCTCTGGAAAAGCTCTCAGGCCCAGAGATGCAGATGCTGGCAGCTGGAGTTCCCAGGGTGCACTGCAACGTAGGATGTGGGCAGAGCACCGGCTACACTGCTACAAGTGGGTTAGGGTTAGGCCAAATGGAGGAGGAAGAGAAGTGTCTGGTCACTTTCTCCCCAACTTCAGCCTCTGAGGATGTTGGATGTTGATCCAAAGAGAAGTTCTAAGTGCCTTCCCACAAGCTAAGCACACCTTCTTGGATCCTTCCCTAAATAGCTGTGCATCTTTGGTTGGGCCATGTGAGCCCTTTGGGCCTCTGTTTTCTCAATTAAGTTTCTCTGGAGCCTTTTTAGCTCTGATATCTGGACTTTCTGAGTCTCTCCAGCTCATGCATGTCTTGTCTCTGGTGCTCTTGGGAGAGTCACCTTGTCGACCAGAGTGCCCGCCAAAAAAGCATGCAGCAATAACCATCACGTGTGACTCCAGGCTCTGGCCACCAAGATGTTTGGGGCATCATTGTGTATAAGACTCAGAAACAACCTAAACGATCATCATTCGAGAAAGGCATGCTGGTCCAGCTTTAGGCTCCAGGGTTATGGTGGACCGTTACACAGTCAAAGAAATGAAGTATTTTAAGAATTTTTTTAAAGACAAGGAATAATGTTTATGTATCAGTAAAAACATCAGATTATAGTGCAGAATAATCCCCATCATGTAAAATAAAGTCATAAAAAACTGTGAGAAAAAATATTAAAATATTAACAGTGGTGGAAATAAGGGTGATAGTTGCTTTCTTGTTTACCCTTCTTTGTATTTTCCTTGTGGGAATTAATTACAGGCGCGGCAGGGGCACAGGCAGTTTGTTTGCTGTGTATGTAAATCAGACCTGGAGGAATGCCCTCAGAGGAGGTTGATGCTTTATTTCCTCTTGCCTGGGGAGCATTCCTCCCACGTTACTGTAGGAGGGAAACTTGGCCTTTAGCATCTGACACCTCTGTCTCTCCTGCCTCATCCTGGTCCCAACCTCAAGGTTCTCCCCTTCTCTGGGAGCTCCCCAGCAAGCCACATCTTTTGCACACATTGTTCTCTCTGCTTGGAATATCTTTCCCAGCAGCTCCCCGTCCCCAACCCTCTAATCCCTCTCAGACTCTGTTCCACTTCATGATACTGTCATCTCTAAAATGTTCCCCTGACCCTTCATCCCCAGGCTTCCCTGGGTTCCCCTCCAGCTCAACACTGATCCTACTCTTTTCATTGTGGGCTCACTCTTCTGTCTCCTTTACTAGATGCAAGCTCCCCAAGGCCAAAGCCACACCTCACACATCTCTGTAGCACCAGCACTGTCTGGCAAATAGTAGATGCTCAATAAAATTTGTAATTGAGATAAAATTCACATACCATAAAATCCACCCTTGAAAAGTGTACAATTCAGTGGGTTTTATATTCACGAGGCTGTGCAACCATCACCAGAATCTAATTCCAGAACATTTCCATTCCTCCCAAAAGAAACCCCACACCCATTAGCAGTCACTCCCCATTTCCTCCTCCCCCTAGCCCTAGGAAACTGCTAATCTGCCCTTTGTCCCTATGGACTTGCCTATTCTATATATTTTATATAAATATTTTATATACATGGAATCATGAAATATGTGGCCTTTGTGTCTGGCTTCTTTCACTTAGCATGTTTTCAAGGTTTTTTCATGTGGTAGCATGTATTAGTACTTCATTCTTTTTATGACCAAATAATATTCTATTGTATGGACATAGCACATTTTGCTTATCCATTCTTCAGTTGCTGGGCATCTGACTTGCCTTCACCATTTGGATATTATGAATAATGCTGCTATGAACATCTGAGTACAGGTTTTGTATGGAAAGATATTTTCAATTCTTTCAATTCTTACAAACAGGAGTGAATTGCTGGGTCATAGGATAACTTTATGTTTAACTTTTTGAGGAACTGCCCTAATGTTTTCCAAAGCAGCTGTTCCATTTTACATTCCACCCAGCAGTGCATGAGGGTTCCGATTTCTCTACATCCTTGTCAACCCTTGCTATTGCCTGTCTTTTTCATTATACAGTAGCTTCCTAATGGGTGTGCAGTAGTCAATGGACTTTTTTTTGTTTTTAACATCTTTATTAGAGTATAATTGCTTTACAATGTTGTGTTAGTTTCTGCTGTATAACAAAGTGAATCAGCTATAAGTATACATATATCCCCATATCCCCTCCCTTTTGCATCTCCCTCCCACCCTCCCTATCCCACCCCTCTAGGTGGTCACAAAGCAACGAGCTGATCTCCCTGTGCGATGCAGCTGCTACCCACTAGATATCTATTTTACACTTGGTAGTGTATATATGTCAATGCTACTCTCTCACTTCGTCCCAGCATACCCTTCCCCCCCGCCAACGTCCTCAACTCCATTCTCTACATCTGCGTCTTTATTCCTGTCCTGCCCCTAGGTTCTTCAGAACCACTTTTTTTTTTTTTTTTAGATTCCATATATATGTGTTAGCATGCGGTATTTGTTTTTCTCTTTCTGACTTACTTCACTCTGTATGACAGACTCTAGGTCCATCCACCTCACTACAAATAACTCAATTTTGTTTCTCTTTATGGCTGAGTAATATTCCATTGTATATATGTGCCACATCTTCTTTATCCATTCATCTGTCGATGGACACTTAGGTGGCTTCCATGTCCTAGCTATTGTAAATAGAGCTGCAATGAACATTGTGGTACACGACTCTTTTTGAATTATGGTTTTCTCAGGGTATATGCCCAGTAGTGGGATTGCTGGGTCATATGGTAGTTCTATTTTTAGTTTAAGGAACCTCCATACTGTTGTCCATAGTGGCTGTATCAATTTACATTCCCACCAACAGTGCAAGAGGGTACCCTTTTCTCCACACCCTCTCCAGCATTTATTGTTTGTAGATTTTTTGATGATGGCCATTCTGACCGGTGTGAGGTGATACCTCATTGTAGTTTTGATTTGTATTTCTCTAATGATTAGTGATACTGAGCATCCTTTCATGTGTTTGTTGGCAATCTGTATATGTTCTTTGGAGAAATGTCTGTTTAGGTCTTCTGCCCATTTTTGGATTGGGTTGTTTGTTTTTTTGATATTGAGCTGCATGAGCTGCTTGTATATTTTGGAGATTAATCCTTTGTCAGTTACTTCATTTGCAAATATTTTCTCCCATTCTAAGGGTTGTCTTTTCGTCTTGTTTATGGTTTCCTTTGCTATGCAAAAGCTTTTAAGTTTCATTAGGTCCCATTTCTTTATTTTTGTTTTTATTTCCATTTCTCTAGGAGGTGGGTCAAAAAGGATCTCGCTGTGATTTATGTCATAGTGTGTTCTGCCTATGTTTTCCTCTAAGAGTTTTATAGTGTCTGGCCTTACATTTAGGTCTTTAATCCATTTTGAGTTTATTTTTGTATATGGTGTTAGGGAGTGTTTTATTTCATTCTTCTACATGTAGCTGTCCAGTTTTCCCAGCACCACTTATTGAAGAGGCTGTCTTTTCTCCATTGTATATTCTTGTCTCCTTTATCAAAGATAAGGTGACCATGTGCGTGGGTTTATTTCTGGGCTTTCTATCCTGTTCCATTGATCTGTATTTCTATTTTTGTGCCAGTACCATAATGTCTTGATTACTGTCGCTTTGTAGTATAGTCCAAAGTCAGGGAGCCTGATTCCTCCAGCTCTGTTTTTCTTTCTCAAGATTGCTTTGGCTATTTGGGGTCTTTTGTGTTTCCACACAAATTGTGAAATTTT
The DNA here is from genome assembly GCF_949987535.1 of Balaenoptera acutorostrata. Classification (NCBI taxonomy): domain Eukaryota; kingdom Metazoa; phylum Chordata; class Mammalia; order Artiodactyla; family Balaenopteridae; genus Balaenoptera; species Balaenoptera acutorostrata. The sequence continues at coordinate 17,288,350 of NC_080083.1, read as the reverse complement.
TAGTTCTAGTTCTATGAAAAATGCCATTGGTAGTTTGATAGGGATTGCATTGAATCTATAGATTGCTTTGGGTAGTATAGTCGTTTTCACAATGTTGATTCTTCCAATCCAAGAACATGGTATATCTCTCCATCTGTTTGTACCGTCTTTAATTTCTTTCATCAGTGTCTTGTAGTTTTCTGCATAGAAAAGGTCTTTTGTCTTCTTAGGTAGGTTTATTCCTAGGTATTTTATTCTTTTTGTTGCAATGGTAAATGCGAGTGTTTCCTTAATTTCTCTTTCAGATTTTTCATCATTAGTATAGGAATGCAAGAGATTTCTGTGCATTAATTTTGTATTCTGCTACTTTACGAAATTCATTGATTAGCTGTAGTAGTTTTCTGGTAGCATCTTTAGGATTCCCTAGGTATAGTATCATGTCATCTGCAAACAGTGACAGTTTTACTCCTTCTTTTCTGATTTGGATTCCTTTTATCTCTTCTTCTTTTCTGATTGCTGTGGCTAAAACTTCCAAAACTATGTTGAATAATAGCAGTGAGAGTGGGCAACCTTGTCTTGTTCCTGATCTTAAAGGAAATGGTTTTAGTTTTTTACCATTGAGGACAATGTTGGCTGTGGGTTTGTCATATATGGCCTTTATTATGTTGAGGTAGGTTCCCTCTATGCCTACTTTCTGGAGAGTTTTTATCATAAATCGGTGTTGAATTTTGTCAAAAGATTTTTCTGCATCTATTGAGATTATCATATGGCTTTTATCATTCAGTTTGTTAATATGGTGTATCACATTGTTGATTTGCATATATTAAAGAATCCTTGCATTCCTGGGATAAACCCCACTTGATCATGGTGTATGATCCTTTTAATGTGCTGTTGGATTCCGTTTGCTAGTATTTTGTTGAGGATTTTGGCATCTATGTTCATCAGTGATATAGGCCTGTAGTTTTCTTTTCTTGTAACATCTTTGTCTGGTTTTGGTATCAGGGTGATGGTGGCCTCGTAGAATGAGTTTGGGAGTGTTCCTCCCTCTGCTATATTTTGGAAGAGTTTGAGAAGGATAGGAGTTAGCTCTTCTCTAAATGTTTAATAGAATTCACCTGTGAAGCCATCTGGTCCTGGGCTTTTGTTTGTTGGAAGATTTTTAATCACAGTTTCAATTGCAGTGCTTGTGATTGGTCTGTTTATATCTTCTATTTCTTCCTGGTTCAGTCTCAGAAGGTTGTGCTTCTCTAAGAATCGGTCCATTTCCTCCAGGTTGTCCATTTTATTGGCATATTGTTGCCTGTAGTAATCTCTCATGATCCTTTGTATTTCTGCAGTGTCAGTTGTTACTTCTCCTTTTTCATTTCTAATTCTGTTGATTTGAGTCTTCTCCCATTTTTTCTTGATGAGTCTGGCTAATGGTTTATCAATTTTGTTTATCTTCTCAAAGAACCAGCTTTTAGTTTTATTGATCTTTGCTATTGTTTCCTTCATTTCTTTTTCATTTATTTCTGATCTGATCGTTATGATTTCCTTCCTTCTGCTAACTTTGGGGTTTTTTTGTTCTTCTTTCTCTAATTGTTTTAGGTGTAAGGTTAGGTTGTTTATTTGAGATGTTTCTTGTTTCTTGAGGTAGGACTGTACTGCTATAAACTTCCCTCTTAGAACTGCGTTTGCTGCATCTCATAGGTTTTGGGTCATTGTGTTTTCATTGTCATTTGTTTCTAGGTATTTTTGATTTCCTCTTTGATTTCTTCAGTGATCTCTTGGTTATTTAGTAGCCTATTGTTTAGCCTCCATGTGTTTGTATTTTTTACAGTTTTTTTCCTGTAATTGATATCTAGTCTCATAGCATTGTGGTCGGAAAAGATACTTGATATGATTTCAATTTTCTTAAATTTACCAAGGCTTGATTTGTGACCCAAGATATGGTCTATCCTGGAGAATGTTCCATGAGCACTTGAGAAGAAAGTGTATTCTGTTGTTTTTGGATGGAATGTCCTATAAATATCAACTAAGTACATCTTGTTTAATGTGTCATTTAAAGCTTGTGTTTCCTTATTTATTTTCATTTTGGATGATCTGTCCATTGGTGAAAGTGGGGTGTTAAAGTCCTCTACTATTATTGTGTTACTGTTGATTTCCCCTTTTATGGCTGTTAGCATTTGCCTTATGTACTGAGGTGCTCCTATGTTGGGTGCATAAATATTCACAATTGTTATATCTTCTTCTTGGTTTGATCCCTTGATCATTATGTAGTGTCCTTCTTTGTCTCTTGTAATAGTCTTTATTTTAAAGTCTATTTTGTCTGATATGAGAATTGCTACTCCAGGTTTCTTTTGATTTCCATTTGCATGGAATATCTTTTTCCATCCCTTCACTTTCAGTCTGTATGTGTCCCTAGATCTGAAGTGGGTCTCTTGTAGACACCATATATACGGGTCTTGTTTTTGTATCCATTCAGCCAGTCTATGTCTTTTGGTTGGAGCATTTAATCCATTTACATTTAAGGTAATTATCGATATGTATGTTCCTATTACCATTTTCTTAATTGTTTTGGGTTTGTTAAGGTAGGTCTTTTCCTTCTCTTGTGTTTCCTGCCTAGAGAAGTTCCTTTAGCATTTGTTGTAGAGCTGGTTTGGTGGTGCTGAATTCTCTTAGCTTTTGCTTCTCTGTAAAGGTTTTAATTTCTCCGTCAAACCTGAATGAGCTCCTTGCTGGGTACAGTAATCTTGGTTGTAGGTGTTTCCCTTTCATCACTTTAAATATGTCCTGCCATTCCCTTCTGGCTTGCAGAGTTTCTGCTGAAAGATCAGCTGTTAGGGACTTCCCTGGTGGTGCAGTGGTTAGGAATTTGCCTGCCATTGCAGGGGACCTGGGTTTGAGCCCTGGTCTGGGAAGATCCCATGTGCTGCGGAGCAACGAAGCCCGTGTGCCACAACTACTGAGCCTGTACTCTAGAGCCTGCGAGCCACAACCATTGAGCCTATGTGCCACAACTACTGAAACCTGCATGCCTGGAGCCTGTGCTCCACAACAAGAGAAGCCACTGCAATGAGAAGCCCTCACACCACAACAAAGAGTAGCTCCCGCTTGTTGCAGCTAGAGAAAGCCCACGCGCAGCAACGAAGATCCAATGCAGCCAAAAATAAATAAACAAGTTAATTAATTTTTTAAAAATCCTTAAGAAAAAAAAAGGTCAGCTGTTAATCTTATGGGGATTCCCTTGTATGTTATTTGTTGCTTTTCCCTTGCTGCTTTTAATATTTTTTCTTTGTATTTAATTTTTGATAGTTTGATTAATATGTGTTTTGGTGTGTTTCTCCTTGGATTTATCCTGTATGGGACTCTCTGTGCGTCCTGGACTTGATTGACTATTTCCTTTCCCATGTTAGGGAAGTTTTCAACTATAATCTCTTCAAATATTTTCTCAGACCCTTTCTTTTTCTCTTCTTATTCTGGGACCCCTATAATTCGAATGTTGGTGCGTTTAATGTTGTCCCAGAGGTCTCTGAGACTGTCCTCAATTTTTTTCATTCTTTTTTCTTTATTCTGCTCTGCGGTAGTTATTTCCACTATTTTATCTTCCAGGTCACTTATCCGTTCTTCTGCCTCAGTTATTCTGCTATTGATTTCTTCTAGGAATTTTAAATTTCATTTATTGTGTTGTTCATCATTGTTTATTTGCTCTTTAGTTCTTCTAGGTCCTTGTTAAACGTTTCTTGTATTTTCTCCATTCTATTTCCAAGATTTTGGATCATCTTTACTATCATTACTCTGAATTCTTTTCCAGGTAGACTGCCTATTTCCTCTTCATTTGTTTGGTCTGGTGGGTTTTTACATTGCTCCTTCATCTGCTGCATATTTCTCTGTCTTCTCATTTTGTTTAACTTACTGTGTTTGGGGTCTCTTTTTCACAGGCTGCAGGTTCATAGGTCCCGTTGTTTTTTGTGTCTGCCCTCAGTGGGTGAGGTTGGTTCAGTGGGTTGTGTAGGCTTCCTGGTGGAGGGGACTGGTGCCTGTGTCCTGGTGTGGGGCTGGATCTTGTCTTTCTTGTGGGCAGGACTGCATCCCGTGGTGTGTTTTGGGGTTTCTGCGAACTTAGTATGATTTTAGGCAGCCTCTCTGCTAATGGGTGGGGTTGTGTTCCTGTCTTGCTAGTTGTTTGGCATGGGGTGTCCAGCACTGGAGTTTGCTGGCTGTTGGGTGCAGCTGGGTCTTAGCATTGAGAGGAGATCTCTGGGAGAGGTCTCGCCAATTGATATTACATGGGGCTGGGAGGTCTCTGGTGGTCCAATGTCCTGAACTCAGCTCTCCCACCTCAGAGGCTCAGGCCTGACACCAGGCCGGAGCACCAAGACCCTGTCAGCCACATGGCTCAGAAGAAAAGGGATAAAGAAAGAAAGAAAAATAAATTTAAAAATAATAAATTTAAAAATTATTAAAATAAAAAATAAAAAAATAATAATTTTTTTAAAAAGAAGAGAGCAACCAAACCAATAAACAAATCCACCAATGATAACAAGCGCTGAAAACTATACTAAGATAAACATAAAAATCAGAAACAAATCAGTCACAGACAGCAAACCCCAAGTCTACAGTTGCTCCCAAAGTCCACCGTCTCAATTTTGGGATGATTCGTTGTCTATTCAGGTATTCCACAGATGCAGGGTACCTCAAGGTGATTGTGGAGATTTAATCCACTGCTCCTGAGGCTGCTGGGAGAGATTTCCCTTTCTCTTCTTTGTTCGCAGAGCTCCCGGGGTTCAGCTTTGGATTTGGCCCCGCCTGTGCATGTAGGTCACCCTCAGGCTTCTGTTCCCACCCAGACAGGACGGGGTTAAAGCAGTGGCTGATTAGGGGGCTCTGGCTCACTCAGGCCAGGGGGAGGGAGGGGTAATGCAGGGCGAGCCTGTGGCGGGAGAGGTTGGTGCGACACTGCAACAGCCTGAGGCGCGCCGTGTGTTCTCCCCCGGGAAGTTGTCCCTGGGTCACAGGACCCTGGCAGTGGTGGGCTGCACAGGCTCCCGGGGGGTGTGGATAGTGACCCATGCTTGCACACAGGATTCTCGGTGGCTGCAGCAGCAATGTTAGCGTTTCATGCCTGTCTCTGTTGTCCGCGGTGATAGCCGCGGCTCGCGCCTGTCTCTGGAGCTCGTTTAGGCAGTGCTCTGCCTTCTTTGGGCAGACAGGGAAGGAATCCCCTCTCCTCATGCACCCCGAAACAATGGTCTCTTGCCTCTAGGGCAGGTCCAGACCTTTTCCCGGACTCCCTCCCAGCTAGCCGTGGCGCACTAGCCCCTTCAGGCTGTGTTCACGCCGCCAACCCCAGTCCTCTCCCTGGGATCTGACCTCGAAGCCCGAGCCTCAGTTCCCAGCCCCCACCCGCCCCGGCAGGTGAGCAGACAAGCCTCTCGGGCTGGTGAGTGCTGCTCGGCACCGATCCTCTGTGCGGGAATCTCTCCGCTTTGCCCTCCGCACCCCTGTGGCTGCACTCTCCTCCGTGGCTCCGAAGCATTCCCCCCGCCCACCCCCTGTCTCCGCCAGTGAAGGGGCTTCCTAGTGTGTGGAAACCTTTCCTCCTTCACAGCTCCCTCCCAGAGGTGCAGGGCCCATTCCTATTCTTTTGTCTCTGTTTTTTCTTTTTTCTTTTGCCCTACCCAGGTACATGGGGAGTTTCTTGCCTTTTGGGAGGTCTGAGGTCTTCTGCCAGCGTTCAGTAGGTGTTCTGTAGGAGTTGTTCCACATGTAGATGTATTTTTGATGTATTTGTGGGGAGGAAGGTGATCTCCACGTCTTACTCCTCCACCATCTTGAAGGTTTCCCAGTCAACGGACTTTTGAAGAATGAATGAGTGACTAGCCAATGGACGGATGGATGGACATGTAGAAGTAGATGTCAGTCCCTGAGCTCCGAGATCTGAATTTGGTGGGAGAGCCTTTTCTCCACTCGCTGGGGGCCTGCACTGAGTGGAGACCCAGCAATCTGCAGTCTGCCCCCAACTATGGTTCCAGACACCAAATCTGCCTCAGTCCTGGGTGGCTTAAAGCATGCAAGTGGCCTGGACTTCCCTAGGCCCATGTTTCTGGATGGGGCTAGCTCTGTAACCCCTCTGGGCCTCAGTTTCCTCTTCTGTGAAATGGAAATAATAAAGCCCAGCCTGTGGGATGACTGTAGGATGAGGGGATGAACATAAATTGTCTGCACAGGGCACAGCACATAATGGGTGTTGCCTTTTTCCAGTCTGTTTTCTCAGTGGTCTGCCCAATATGTGCATAAATGTCACTTCACTAATTAACTACTGGAAAAGAGCTTGAGAAGAGGGGGACAGTGGAAAGGGTGGGGGAAAGGTAGAAAGACAAGCGGTTTACAGATGGCAGGAAGCTACAGCGAGGGCAGCCGCCAGTCATGGAGTAGGTGGGTGGCGCAGACAATCCTGGGAGGATTATCACAGGCCTCCAAAGGGCATTTCCCCCCAGTCATTTGTATACTCAAGCACTCTGACTCTTCAGATCCCTGAGCTTTCTATTTTGGCCCTTGAAGGGCAGTGGCGTGGGAGGGCGGGAGGGGTGCTTGTGGCGGGAAGTATCTGAGCAGTGCTGATTCAAGCCCAACTGCAGGTCTACAGGCAAACCTCACGGAAGGGCAATCCAGATCCCGAGACCAAGGATGGCAAATGGGTTTTATCTGTTGTGCCAAAGTTAGGAGATAAGTAATGATTACTCAGAGCCTCACAGCAAGAAGGAGTTTAAGGTTCTGTACTTCAAGGCTCAGTAGGAAGAAGTAGCTGTATCTGCCCCCGGCACAGGTGTGGGGCGTGGTGAGAGCAATGACCCATGTTTACTGTTCTAGACCAATATAAGGTGAACTCTGTGTCGGACAGTTTCCATGTCACCTAAGTAATTTGTTGGTTGGGGAACTTTAAAAGTCAGGAGAGAAACAGGAGAGATTCAAATAAATTGATGAAGTGTCGAAGGTGGTGGCAGCTACCGCTTCTGACTCATGGCTCTAGCTGCCCCACAGAGGCTCTAGCACACCTCAGAATGGTATGTCTGGCTTACGGGAAACCTGGGCAGAGGCTGTCGCTGCCACACAGAGAGGCCATGAGTGCCTTTAGAGCCAGGCCTGGATCTGGGAGATTCTTGACTCATCTGAGTGACTCCCAGTGAAGCTAGTTCCCTGGTTCTGTGCAACGTGGGATCACGCACCTCACAAGGCTGCTGGTTAAGTTGCCAGATGATCTGATGGACCCTGATCAAGAACGTAAAGGTGCATGTGGGGGAAATATATGTTCTCAGTTTTACCAGAAGAGAAAACTGAAGAATGCAATGGGTGGGAAGAGGTGGAGAAAATGCACAGAAACAGGGGCAGCTTTGTGACTGCAACTTGTTCCAGGTCCTTGTTTTGTCTGTAATTCTGTATTAATTGTTTTGTCATTAATACTTAATTCCCAGCTGGAGAGACTCCTAGAAGCATCAGGACATCTGCCCTGGCCCAGCCACTTCTGAGGAACTTCCTGGGCCTGTTTCCCTGCGGTGTATCACGTGCCCCTCCCAGTCGATTGGACAAGGGTGGGCCCGTCACCCTGGGGCAGCCAGTGGCCTCGGAGGTGGACCCTCTGTCTCCGAGGGTTTGATGTAGGAGCAGCAGTTGATAGCAGGATAGACCTCCAAAAGACCCCCAGAGACAAAGTAGAGCAGGGTAGACCTCCAAAAGACCCCCAGAGACAAAGTAGAGGGTGGGAGCCAGAGGGCAGAGGAAGCCACGAGTAAGCAGGTGCCTGAGGTGGGGAGTGGAGGGCAGATTGCCGGGGGAGGAGCAGGATACCCTGGCCGGGCAGTGGGGAGAAACGCCAGGTGCTGGACACAACCCTCTTCCGGGTCCCGAACTCTCCCCAGGCCATGTGGCCCAGCTTTCCACCTTCCTTATTGCCCAAAATATTCTCCAATAAACTCTTTATTCCCCAAAGGAGCCTTTGTGAGGGCCTTGCATTTTTGCAGCTCCCTAACAGAGCCTAACATGATTACTACTGCTTAATTGAAGAAGTCTCCTATTTCACAGTAAAAATGAAAACAAATTGTTTACCAGGGATTGAGGAAGGAGAGGAGCTAAACATTGATAAGGTGCAATGCTGGAAAGTACCCAGATACTGTTTTATCTGGGGCTCTGGGGTGCAGAGAGCTTTGTCGAAGCTCCTGGCAGAAAGCAATCAACCTTGCACAGCCTACTAGTGACTTTAATGAAGGCCAGTTTTATTATTGCCTGGTGCACCCATCTGTCCCCGCCGGAAAATATGGAGGCTCGGACTTTCTCACTGTGAAGTTGAAGTCAAATGCTTGCCCGAAGTTACATGGCATTTACCACCTGACTTGTTGAAACAGTAAAAAATTAATGAACAGAAACCTCAATTAAACAGAGTCAGGAGGCCAGATGGGGGAGTTCCCATGCCCTGTGCAGCTAGCAGAGACCAACAGGAAGAAGAAAGACTCCTCTTCTTTCCTGGTAAGAACTCAGCCAATGAAAAGCCATGGACACTTAGTTTACACAGCCCTCCCAACTTCCTTTGCCCTCTATAAAAGTGGTCTTCTTCCCTTGCCTTGCAGAGACTTGCACATGGCTCTTGGACCCCAAATTGCAATTCTATGCTGATCCCAAATAAACCCATCTTTGCTGTAGAAATATCTTGCAGCCTGTTGATTTCAAGTCAATAAAACCTACAGTGAGCTTCTCAGCTTCCACTCCACTTTCCACACACTAGATCTGCAGTCTGTCTGAAGATGCTTCTCCTATTGTAACTCAGAGTGATGAATCCAAGTGTCAGGAGAATAAGGGAGGATTCCCAGGACAGGTAATTCCTGAACAGAGCTTTGTTTTTTAATTAACATTGACTTTTTTAATTCTTTTGATGCACAGGTATATGAGTTTTGACACGCGTAAATTCCTGTAACCACCACCATACTCAGGATACAGAACAGTTCCATTGCCTCCTTCCCCCAAACTCTCTCCTGCTGCCCCTTTGTGGTCACACCCTACTCCCAACCCTAACCCCTGGGAACTGTTAAGTTCTCCGTCCCTGTAGTCTTGTCTTTTCTAAACTGTCATATACTGGAATCATAAAGTGTGTAACATTTTGAGACTGATTTCTTTCTTTCACCCAGCATAATGCCTTTGAGCATCATCCGTGTTGTTGGGTATTGAAAGTTTGTTCTGTTTTGTTGCTGAAGAGGAGTCCACTGTTGCTTCCCTGGTGGCGCAGTGGTTGGGAATCTGCCTGCCAGTGCAGATGACACGGGTTCGAGCCCTGGTCTGGGAGAATCCCACATGCCGCGGAGCGACTAAGCCCGTGAGCCACAATTACTGAGCCTGCGCGTCTGGAGCCTGTGCTCCGCAACAAGAGAGGCCGCGACAGTGACAGGCCCGCGCACCGCAATGAAGAGTGGGCCCTGCTCGCCGCAACTAGAGAAAGCCCTCGCACAGAAACGAAGACCCAACACAGCCAAAAAATAAATATAAATAAATAAATAAATTTATAAAAAAAAAATGTATAAAGCAAAAAAGGTGGACAATAAAAAAAAAAAAAAGGAGTCCACTGTATGGATGAACCACAGTTTAACTATTCACGCACTGAAAGATATTGGGTGGTTTCCAGTTTTGGACAATTATTAGGAGAGCTGCAATAAGCCTTTGTGTGTAGCCTCGTATGTGAACATAAGTTTCATTTCTCTAGGTTACACACCTAGAAGTGGGATTACTGGGTCATGTGGTAAGTGTATGAGAAACCACCAAACTGTTTTCCAGAATGGCTATACCGGGAATTCTCTGGTGGTCCAGCAGTTAGGACTCCATGCTTCCACTGCAGGGGACATGTGTTCGACCCCTGGTCGGGGAACTAAGTTCCCACATGCCTCGACATGGCCTAAATAAATAAATAAATGTAAACAGCTTGTCACCTCTTTCTTAAAACAACAAACAAACAAACAAACAAACAGAATGGCTGTACCATATCACATTTTCACCAACAATTATGAGAGTTCCAGTTGCTCCACACACTAGCCAGGATTTGGTATTGTCAGGCTTTTGTTTGTTTAGCCATTCTAACAGGTGTGAGGGAGTATCTCACTGTGGTTTTGCGTTTTGCTAATGACTAATGATGCTGAGCATCTTTTTATGTGCTTATTTGTCATTTGTATATCTTCTTTGGTGAGGTGTCTGTTCAAGTCTTTTGCTCTCTTAAAAAATTTTGTTGTTTGTTTTCTTCCTGCTGAGTTTTGTGAGTTCTTTATATCCTCTGGGTACAAATTATTTGTCAGATATGTAGTTTGCAAATATGTTCTCCCAGTCTTTTCAATTTCTTAAAAGGGCCCTTGCAAAGCAAAAGTGTTATTGATTTTGTTTTTTATGGATCATTAAGCAGGGTTTTGATGAACATGTTCAGTGGACTGATTAGAGGAGAAAGGATTCTAGGCAAAGGAAATAGTGTGTGCAAAGTCATGGAGGCCTGAAAAAGTAGGCTGGGGTTGGGAATTCTAAGCAGTTCGATATGCTGGAGAGGAGCATATGAGGTATGGGGTGGGCGGGAGGGAGTGACCGGATCATAGAAGGACCAGATCCCAAGTCTCTTGGATGCTACGCCGAGGAGTGTAGACTACTCATCCTATAGGTGAGGGAACTACCAAAGGACATGGCGATTGCTTACTTTTATTCTGGCTAACTTTTAAAAATGAGTTATTTATAATTTCTTGTAGAGGGACTTCCCTGGTGGCGCAGTGGTTAACGATCTGCCTGCCAATGCAGGGGACACGGGTTTGAGCCCTGGTCCGGGAAGATCCCACATCCCGCAGAGCAACTAAGCCCATGAGCCACAACTACTGAGCCCGCGTGCCACAACTACTGAAGCCCACACACCTAGAGCCCGTGCTCCACAATAAGAGAAGCCACCGCAATGAGAAGTCCGCACGCCACAACGAAGAGTAGCCCCCGCTTGCCGCAACTAGAGGAAGCCCGCGTGCAGCAACAAAGACCCAACGCAGCCAATAAATAAATAAATAAATTAATTAATTAATTAATTTAAAAAAATTTCTTGTAGAAAAACATAGAGCAACAAAAAGACAGCTAGGGCTTCCCTGGTGGCGCAGTGGTTGAGAATCTGCCTGCTAATGCAGGGGACACGGGTTTGAGCCCTGGTCTGGGAAGATCCCACGTGCCGCGGAGCAACTAGGCCCATGAGCCACAACTACTGAGCCTGCGCGTCTGGAGCCTGTGCTCCGCAACAAGAGAGGCCACGATAGTGAGAGGCCCGCTCACCGCGATGAAGAGTAGCCCCCGCTTGCCGCAACTAGAGAAAGCCCTCGCACAGAAACGAAGACCCAACACAGCCAAAGATAAATAAAAAAAAAAAAAAAAAAAAAAAAAGACATCTAAAACCCTATGTAATCCTATCACCCAGAGGGTGGTTACCCTAATTAACATTTGGGCTGGTTCTTCTATCCATACACACATATACACATAATTTTCTTTTTTACAAAAATGAGATCATGTCATACATACTGTTTTATTACAGGCTATTTGTTTTTGCTTAACAATAATATCTGTGAACACTTTTCCATATCATTATTCTTTTACTGTATCATTTCTTCAGTTAAGATTAACTTTTTTCTTTTGTTATATTTTAATGTAATATTTCATGCATTCAAATTAAAACATGTAGCATTAAAAGCATGATAATATTATGAACTACCATCTGCTAAAGGATAAGAACATAAGCAAGAGGCTCATCTCTGTTGGCTAAATGTATCGAGTTCTTACTATGTGCCAGATGCTGTTCTTTATATGTATTAACTCCTGTTCTCTCCAAACAATCCCCTGAGGTAGTGATATTATCGCCATGTTACAATGCGGAAAGGCACAGAGAGGTTAACCAGCTTACCCAAGGCCACACAGGTAGTGAGTGGCAGAGGTAGGACTGAAACTTTTGGCGATGGAAACAACAGGTCTCGCTGACTGATGGACATGGAGGATGAGGGAGCACAGGTGTCAGGCGTGACTCCCAGGTTTCTAGCTGCTGTGACTGAGGGGCAGAGATGCCACTTACTGAGCCAGGAAAACAGGAGGAGGAGCTGGTCTAGGGGTGGGATAAGGTCAGGAACTCAAGGTTGAAATGCCTATGCAACAGGAAGGTAGAAATGAATGAATGACTGCAAAATGGAAAAAAATGCATGAATGAATGGATGAAGGACCCACCCCAGGCAAGAACATTCACAGCAGAGCAGCAGAAAGCTCTGGCCAGTCATATCAGGGAAGCCATAAAGCTGAAGTGTCAAATTGAAGATGGTCACAACTGCTTATAATAGGCCAGAGCAGGGAGACACATAGACACACAGGGTTTGGGGGCAGGTTGTTTTCAACAGCGTTTAATCAAGTATCCAGGATCCGGCAATTGCTCCAACCACGAGTTACTGCTACTATCTCTACTCTGAACCTGAGAGTGGGGTTCAGGTGGAGACTGCATCCACAACCGGGTCCTGCCATCCCAACACCCTGCTGGGAACAAGGCACATTCCTCAGCAGTCAGGGTGGGAGGGAGGTGGTGGTATGGCAGGGGGGGTGGTTAAATCCTCCTTCTCAGGAGACAAAGGGCTCTTCATGATTTAATTAAAATGCCCATCAAAGGCCTCAGAAGATAGGGGTTAGTTGGAATGAAATAAAAATTGTTGGAGTGAACATATTACAAATTTAATTTCATTCTGGGCGCTTCTATGAGGTTCCAATATTAGAGAGACAATCCATCATTAAATTCCCATCTGTCCTGCCATATTGGGGCCATTTCTGAAGATGTCCAAGTTCTGTTTAAAGAGGCCTGGGGAGCTCTCAGCAACTGAGCACATCTATCCTTTGTTTCTCAGTGAGAGGAGAGCTATAGGGGATGAGAGAGTATCTGGAATACAGCAGGCACTCAATTAATGTGTGTGGAAGGGAGGAAGGGAGGAAGGGAGGGAGGGAGGAAGGAAGAAGGAAGGAAGAGAAGGAGGAAGCTTTGGATTTAGAATTTACCTAATCTGGGGGTGAGTCAAAGCCTTGCACGGACAACTTTTCCTCCAGATAACCCCATGACTCCCTTCCTGCCCTCCTTCAATTCTTTGTTCATATGTCGCTTTTCATTGAGGCCAACCCTGCCACCCCTATTTAAAATTACAGCCCTTCCCCAACCTTGACCTTCCTGATCCCTCTTTTCCTGCTTAATCCATCTCCCCCAGAACTTAACTTCACATCCTATATAATTTACTTATTTGTTTGTTCATTGTCTGTTTTTCCCCACTAGAATGAAGGCCACGTGAGAGCAAGAATTTTTGTCTGTTTTGTTCATTGATGTATATACCCAGTGCCTAGCATCATGCCTGCCTCGAGAAATATTTGTTGGGTGAATGCATCGACTAACATGGCAGAGAATAAGTTATTTGTTAATTGCAATCGCTATCACCTTCCAAGGAGAGTGAATCTCAAGAACAATCCTGGGTTGGTGGAGCCTACTGATCCAAAGGTGCCTTATCCCCAGGTGCAGCTGCACCCGCAGACTCCAGGTTCTCAGGTATAAACCATGAGTCAGGGAATGAAGTACTCTTCCAGCACCAACTCAGGGATCAAAGCCCTCACCCCCATGTCCACTCCCTGGCTCCGTGCTCACCAGCCAGATGCAAATCCCATACACTCTGAAAATGGTGAGAAATAACAAGCACCCTTGTGCCCCTGGCTCAGGGTGTCAGAGTGAAGTATACAACAGCAGCTTTCTTGTCCCTTGCAGATGGCAGAGTGGCTGCTGGGGCTCACGTAGCCAGGGAGAAGGCCCTGGGGAGTGGTCCAGGAAAGCTCTGGACAGTAGTCATCCGTCTGGGAAATATTAGTCCTCAGTCTGATGTTTGCAGAAACTTAGCCCGGGACACTTTCTCTTTCACTTACAGAAATAAACAGTTTGGGTCTCAAAATATGCAGGACTTTCCCTGATTACTGTTGCTGCCAGTACTGGTTTACTTAGTCTTTCACAGTTTAAAGCCTGTTCTCCTCTGGAAGCAAAAATTTGGCCTGGGCAATATGAAGAGTAATGAAAATATTTAAAAATGCAAAGCCGGCTTCTTTTTTCCGAGGGTAATTTCTTGGAAATCTTGTTTGCCAGCAACACCTAAAAAAATCTTGGCCTGGTGCAATGTCCTTCTAAGCATGATGGTGACAGAATTTCACAAGTGGAAATGACCAACCTTTTTTCCCTGTATGTCCTGTCCATTTTAGAGCTGATGGCTCCATACTACTCCAGCACAGAGCATCTAGACTCCCCGCCCCTTCATTTCTTTCTTCTGAGGCGTAGTTCAGAGACCCTCCTCTGATCTGAACACTCTGCAGGTGCCCAGATCCCTTTTAAAGACTAGATCTCCAGATTAAGTGCAGGTCTCCTACTCTGGGTGGAAAGTATGGTCTTTGCACTAACTGGTACTGGAACAGTTGGGTTTCCACATGGAATATAATGAACTTTGACTCCTACCTCATATCAAACACAAAAATTAATTCAAAATGAATTGCAGGCCTATAGGTGAAAAGGTAAAACAATAAAGCTTCTAGAAGAAAACACAGGATGATATCTTCATGACCTTGGGGCAGGCAAAGATTTCTGAAGCAGAACGCAAAAAGCACTAGCTGTAAAAGGAAAAAGTTGATAAATTGGACCTCATTAAAATTTAAAACTTCTGTTCATCAAAAGACATTATTAAGAAAGTAGGGCTTCCCTGGTGGCGCAGTGGTTGAGAATCTGCCTGCCAATGCAGGGGACACGGGTTCGAGCCCTGGTCTGGGAAGATCCCACATGCCGCGGAGCGACTAGGCCCGTGAGCCACAACTACTGAGCCTGCGCGTCTGGAGCCTGTGCTCCGCAACAAGAGAGGCCGCAATAGTGAGAGGCCCGCGCACCACGATGAAGCGTGGCCCTCGCTTGACGCAACTGGAGAAAGCCCTCGCACAGAAACTAAGACCCAGCACAGCCATAAATAAATAAATAAATAAATAAATAAATATTTAAAAAGCAAAAAAAAAAAAAAGTAAAAAGGCTAGCCATAAACTAAAAGAAGATAGTTGCCATACTTATAACTAACAAAGGAGTTGTATCCAAAATATATAACAAACTTCTATAAATCAACAAGAAAAAGACAAATAATTCAATTATTAGAAATAGCAGAAAATTTTTACTTCACAAAAAAGAATATTCACATGGCCAAAAACACCATTTTAAAAGGTGCTCAACATCATTAGTCACCAAGGAAATGTAAATTAAAATCCGCAAGGAGATACCACGACATACCCACCCAAATGGCTGTAACTAAAAAAACCTGACAATATCAAGTGTTACTGAGGATGTAAAGAAACTCTACTGACCGAGTGCAAGTTGGTACAACAATGCTGGAACACTGTTTGGTGATATCCACCAAAGCTACACGGATGCCAGTCCTACGACCTAACAATTCCACTCCTTCCACTCCACAAAATGAGTGCATATGTTCACCAAACGGCAGTGCTAATCATTGTATCCCAAAGTAACCTAAATACCCATAACAGGAGAATGAATAACGAAATAAATTGTGATATATTCATATAATGAAAGTTCACACAGCAAGGCTGGGCAGACTGTGACCCACTGGCCAACCTGTAGCCTGGTGTGTGGTGTGTGTGTGTGTGTTGTCTATGACTGCATTTGAGTCACAATGGTGGAGCTGAGTAGTTGTAAAAGAGACTGTATGGTCTGCATAGCTGAAAATGCTTACTATCTGACCCTTTATAGAAACAGTTTGCTGACCCCTAGTACACAGCAATGAAAAAGACTACTACACACAACAACATGAATGAATCTCACAGACAAAATGTTGAGTAAAAGAAGCCAAACACAAGAGTGCACCCTGTACGATTCTGTTTAGATAAAGCTCAAAAACAGGCAAAATTAATCTCTGGTGATGGAGGTCAATATCGTAGCTACCTCTGGGCAGAAGGGTACAAGGAAGGAAGCAGGAGGGAGCCTGTGCTCTATCTCTTGATGGGGTGGAGGTCCACAGGTGTGTCATTATGCAAAAACCCATCAAGCTGCACCATTCGATTTTGTGCACTTTACTACATATAACTTCTCTTCAATTTTCAAAAGGGAAAAAATGCTGGCCTCTAAGCAGGGTCTACTATGTGCAAAGCACATTGAGGGGGATTTCCTCCTTCATCCCAGAGACTGAATTCACTGTTAGTGCGGCCACACCATGGCCCCTTGCTGACTGGAGCATGCCAGGATAGTGGCCTTTATAGCCACAGGCCACCATGCTTAGTACCACTGGATCTCACCAGCCTGGCTCCAACTACGTGGATCCAACTGATGGTGCCAAAGGCAACCTTCCACATCTAGTCCTCAAACTTTAGGACAACTATCAGTGAGCTGGGAGCTTGCTAGTGATGCCGATTCCTGGCCCCTCTTCCCCCAATTTCTAGTTCTTTCAGGTCCTGGGTGGCATTGTCAACAAGCCCTGCAGGTGAATCTGATACAGAAGATCTGGAGACCACACTTTGAGAAACTTTGCTGTGCAGGCTGAGGTAGGGGGTGTGAAGGTGTAAAGGGAAAGAGACAAATTGCTCTAGAAAGGGAAGAAAGAGAGCCTGAGAGGAAGAGGCAGTGGAAGAGGAACTGAGTGAGATTGTGCAGGAACAGGGAAGAGCGTCGGAAATGGGGTCGGGGACCATTATGAAGCTGGCTGTGTGGCGTGTAGTGGAACACCTGTTCTCCATCTCTCCACCTAAGTGTTGTAAAGAACCCAGTTCTTATTACTAGGCTGTGATTTGCCCACCTCCGAGTTGTGTTGAAGTGCTGAGCTCAGCTTTCCAGGATGAGAAAAGAGGCTGTCTACAGAGATTCGGTCACATCCAGATTTGATAACCACCCAGGAAAATATATATCATCCTCCTTCCAGCACTTGGGGTCAGTCATTCCCCTCAGACCCTCTGGTGTCCTTCAAAAGGTCCAGGTTTGAAGCTGCCTCCCTCCACATTCAGGCAGGTATCTGTGAAGGTGAGCATGCAGACACCTGTGTAGACCCCTACCTGACTACCATGCACAAGGCCAAATAAGCCAGACAATGTGGCCAGACAAATCTACAGTAAATAGATTACATTAAGTAAACTGATGGGGTCCTCAGCAGCTGTTACAAAGAGCAAAAAAAGCAAGATGTAATAGTATCATATGACTTGTGAAAAAACAACGGGGGAGCAATACATCCATACTTTCATGCATTACATATTTTGGGAAGAAACTGGCACAGTGGTTGCCTCTGGGAAGGGAAACTGGGTGTGAGGGAGAATCAGGGTTGGGAGTAAGACTTAATTATTATTCTATATTCTTTGATACTGTTGGGTTTTTTTACCCTGCATGAATTTTGTCTAAAATTAAAAATTAAAAAAAAATTAAATTAAGAAAGGAAGAGAGAGAGGGAAGGACGGAGGGAACAGAGTATTAGACGGGCATTGGTTCTTGAAAAGCCAGTTCAGAGTACAGAGCTGTTCCAGAGCAAGAAGCAAGCACAGGCTCTAGAGGGTTCCTGCTGGCCAGACTGTGGTGCCCACAGGCAGCAAGCCAAGTCTGTTCACCGTGCCTGACGCTCCCTCCTCCATCACTTCTTCCACAGGCTGTGGTGAGAACATGTTGTCTTTAGGTCGTGCCCACACCCTGGGTGGAAATGCAGTGGTGTACCAACATGGGATTTCCAGCAGCTCTTCCAGTACGGTGTAGGAGTTCAGAGAACAAACTCCAAGGCAGAAGCAAGACGTGCAGAAGGGGCAGAAGGTTAGAAAATACACTAAGAGCTGTCAAAGGGCCTCCTGGTCACTGTCAGAGCATAAGAGATGAGAGGCAGGACTGGGCAGTGGTTACCGGTCTGGGCCCAGGCTATCTGGGATCAAATCCTGGTTTTTCCACTTAGAGACTGTGAGACCCTCTAGAGCATGAATTCCCCCATGTACAATGACAGAATCTACCATATAGGATATAGTGAGAATTAAATGAATTAAGGTATTATTGTTTAAGCACAGAACAAACACATAGCAGATGTTAGCTAGTATGGCTCCTGTATCTTATTTGAATTCTAATAGTACTGTGCAAGGCAGGATGTGACTATTGGCCTATTTTACTTTGATACACTAAAGTTTAGATAAATAGACTTTGTAAGGGTTAGACAATGGATTCTCTGATACCAAGCTTAGGGTTTGGTCCATTACATCAGCATTTCCCAAACTCTGTTCCAATGAACAATGTCTCACCAAAATTTTAATAAATGTTCCTCCAACACTGGGTTTTGTGACCAATAAGTTTGAGAAATGCTGATTAAGTGAAATTAAGCAGGTTATTTGCTGCAGGCTTCATCAGAGCCTTTAAAGTGCTAATCCACCCGTGACTCTTAAGATGGAGTAGCATTTCCCAAGTCATTTGACCATTAAACAATTTTGTTTTTCATGGCATACATATTAACACCTAGAGAAACATTAGGGTTCCATGGAAAATAGCTCTGGACATGCTATGCTACATTAAAGGACAGGCATGATTAGAAGAAAGTAGAACTATTCAACATCTGTTTTCATGCCAGTCTCCATCAAAGAGAATGTCTTCAAATCACAAAGTGTAGAACATATTTGGGCATGGTGGTTAAGAGGGAGATAATGAGTTGTGGAAAGAACATGAGCACTGAGGTGAGACTGGGATCTGAATTCAAATCTTTTTCTTTTTTTAATTAATTAATTTTTATTTTTTTAATATTTATTTTTTGGCTGTGTTGGGTCTTCGTTTCTGTGCGAGGGCTTTCTCTAGTTGCAGCGAGCGGGGGCCACTCTTCATCACGGTGCGCGGGCCTCTCACTATCGCGGCCTCTCTTGTTGTGGAGCACAGGCTCCAGACGCACAGGCTCAGTAGTTGTGGCTCACGGGCCTAGTTGCTCCGCAGCATGTGGGATCTTCCCAGACCAGGGCTCGAACCCGTGTCCCCTGCATTGGCAGGCAGATTCTCAACCACTGCGCCACCAGGGAAGCCCTGAATTCAAATCTTGACTCCGCTGGTTCAGCAGGTCATCTGCTCTCTCAGAACCTCAGCTTCCTCATCTATAAGTTGGCAGAGTAGCATCTACTTCATTTGGCTGTTTTAAGATTTAAATTTCAGTGGGTAATATCTCAGGGTTAGTTTCCATTCTTAATCAGTTAGAATGTTTTGAGTTGCAAACAGCAGATAGACAAACTTAAACTGGCTAAAGCAAAAAAGGGGAATTTGCCAAAGTAAGTAAAAATCCAGATAAGGTTTTACTAGAGTTTATGATGTAATTAGAGCAGGTGGTAATTCTCACCACCAGGAAGCTTAATGCCCAACCCTGGAAAAATTCTAAACTGGATATTGAACAGATGATCTATTAGTGCCTTGACCTCTAGGGACCAAAGCAAATTCACTAAGAACAAGTCATTGGAAGAAAGTCCTTTTAATTTTTTCAAAAAAAATTATCCCATCAGGGGACCAATGATTCTCAAGCTGTGTGGGCAGGCACCCCACACAGTTTCCAAAGGGAATTTCCACCAAATCCCCTAGTCTGGTAGAGCTATTTTAAAAACTGGAACAAATAATCATTGCACAGGGCATGGGCAAAATAAAATGTTTGAGAAGCACTATCACAGACATAGAGTGATGGGTTCTCCCAAAGGATGTTTGATAAAACCCCTCTTGACGGCTTCATAGATAAATAAGCTGAGGGAGTGTGGGACAGCTGATAACAATAGCTTCTATTGATGGAAACACGATGTAGTTTTGTGCAAAACACATAAAATCTTGAATTTTCTATTTAAGCAGAAATTTAAATTTTTTATTAAAAATGCATTATAGATGTTTTTAAAAAAATGCATTAGTTATATGTATACTGCTCAATTAATTTTTACATATATATACCTATGTACCTACCACTCAGATCAAGATATAACACATTTCCAGCTCCCCAGAAGGATCCTTCATATCCCTTCCTTGTCAATCCCCTGCTTCAGGAACCACTATTCTGATTAGTTTCACCTGTTCTTGAACTTCATGGAAGTGGAATGATACAGAATATACTCTTGTTTCTGGTGTTCTTGGCTCATTGTTTTATCTATGTGATTCACTGTATTGTTAAATGTAGCAGTAATTCGTTCTTTTTCATCACTATGTAAATTTATTTGATGGGCATTTGGGTTTTGTAGGTACTTTGCTGATATCCTTTATCATAATAGCAACAAAATACTTATTGCTAACATCCAATTTAGTGGTAGAATATTGAACACTTTTCTTCTGAGTTTGAGAACAAGACAGAAATGTTGACTATCACCACTTATATTCAACTCTTTACCAGAGGTCCTAGCCAATGCAATAATTCAAGAAAAAGAAATAAGATTAGAAAGGAAGCCATAAAACTGTCATTTTTCACAGATGGCATAACTTTATACATAGAAAAGTCAAAAAATTCATTACTAAAATTAACAAGTGAATTTAGCAAAGTCACTAGCTAAGATCCGTATAAAACATCAGTTTTATTTCTATATATTAGCAACATTGAAAAATAAGATTTTAAAATTACCATCTACTTGGGGGCTTCCCTGGTGGCGCAGTGGTTAAGAATCCTCCTGCCAATGCAGGGGACCCAGGTTCGAGCCCTGGTCCCGGAAGATCCCACATGCTGCGGAGCAACTAAGCCCGTGTGCCACAACTACTGAGCCTGTGCTCTAGAGCCCATGAGCCACAACTACTGAAGCCCACGTGCCTAGAGCCCATGCTCTGCAACAAGAGAAAAGTACAATCTATGAAAGAAAAAAAATCAATAAAGTGGACTGCATCAAATTTAAAAAAAAAATTACCATCTACCAATAATATGTCTGTGTGTGTGTCAGTGTGTGTGAGAGAGAAAGAGGAGAGGGAATAGTAAAGCAAATGTAGCAAAATGTTAGCATTTAGGGAATCTGGGTGAAAGGTATATAGAATTATTTGTAGTAATTTTTCAACATTTCTTTATGTCTGAAATTATTTTAAAATAAAAAGTTTAAAAATGCCATTTATAATGGTATCAAAAAACATCAGATAACTAGGGATAAATCTATTAAAAGATGCACAAGAGCTACACTAAAACCATAAAACATTGCTAAGAGGAATTAAAGAAGACATAAATAACTGGAGAGAGCCACAATATTCATGTATTGGCAGACTCAGTATTGCAAGATGATACTGACCTAAAGAGTCGGTGCAGTCTCAATCAAAATCCCAGCAGGATTTTTAAAATATAGATATGCAAAGGACCTAGAATAGCCAGGATTAGGGGTTGGAAAACTTTTTCTGTAAAGGGCCAGATAGTACATATTTTAGACTTACAGGTCATTCGGTCTCTGTCACAACTTTTCAATTCTACGTAAAGTAACCAAAGACAATACATAGACAAATGGGCATGGCTGGGTTCCAATAAACTTTTATTTACAAAACAGGCAGTGGGCTAAATTTGCCCTGTGGGTCATAGTTTGCTGACCTCTGGCCAAGATAATCATGAAGAAGAAAAGAAAAATTAGAGACTAATATTACCAGATATCGCCTTATTAAGACTAATTATAAAGCTAAATGTGGCATACAACTAAAGTGGGCTTTGACTCCAGTCAGACTTGAGTTTGTGTGCTATAACCTCTCTCTCTCTCTCTCTCTCGTTTGCATATAATTCCCATTTTTATTCCAAATTCTTATTGACTTAATTTTGTTGTTTGTTTTTTGTTTTTTTATTTGTTTTTTATTGAGGTATAATTGATTTACAATATTATATTAGTTTCAGGTGTACAACATAGCGATTCACAATTTTTAAAGGTTATACTTTAAAGTTTATCATTATTGTTAAATATTGGCTATATTCCCTGTGCTGTACAATTTATCCTTGTAGCTTATTTATTTTATACATAGTAGTTTGTATCTCTTAATCTCCTATCTCTATCTTGCCCTCTCCCTTTCCCTCTCCCCACCGATAACCACTAGTTTGTTCTCTATATCTGTGAGTCTGTTTCTTTTTTATGTTCATTAGTTTGTTTTATTTTTTAGATTCCACATATAAGTGATAACATATAGTATTTGTCTTTCTCTGACTTATTTCACTAAGCGTAATACCCTCCAAGTCTATCCATGTTGTTGCAAATAGCAAAATTTCATTATTTTTTTATAGCTGAGCAGTATTCCATTGTGTATACATATACCACATCCTCTTTATCTATTCACATGTTGATGGACATTTAAGTTGCCTCCATATTTTGGCTATTGTAAATAATGCTGCTAAGAGATATAACCTCTCTTAATGTCAGTTTCTAACATGTCAAAATGTAATAATAATAAAATGTAACTCCCCTTCCCCTTAAGTGGTTAATGTCAACAGAGGGAAAGTTCTCTCTAATGGAAAGCTACACAACTCTGTGTATGGCCTTGCCCTCTTCAATATTTTTAGTAAAGACTCAAGTGAAGATCTAACACCTGCTTATATTGACTCAAACCTGAGAAGAACATCTAATATATTGAGAGAAAACTGAGGTTCATAGAGATTTTGACAAAGATGAAAGAATCAAGTAAAACCAGCCACAAATGAGTTGAATGCTGGGAGACAGTAAAATCTGGTGGATAAATCGTGAAGTCCAATTTATATTCAGAGAGATTAAAAAAGAGTTATGTATCAAGATGTTCACCATGGCATTATTTATACCAGCAGTGAAAACAACTGAAATATCCAACAATAGCGAAATGGTTCATAATTCATATAATAGAATATTAAGGTAAATACACACTAAATGAAGGCATTTTATATAGTCATTATGATCTTATATAGCTTTCTTATAAAGTGAGGTTTTGAAGAATATGTAATGACATAAAATATATGATCTGAATTTTTTTTAAAAAAGTTAAACACACACAAATAGATAAGAAGGTAGAATGAATGATAAACATATTAATGATTGATTTCTTTTTTTTCTTTTTACCTTTCTACATTTCCCCAAAGTCCCGCTCTTTTATAGTCAAGTGGGGAAAATAGCAATAACCATTCTTTTAATATATCATGGGGTGTTTTTGCAGATCATAAGCCCCGTATGAGTCAACAGTGGACAGACACATCTGCCAAAAATACTAACACAACTCTTAGCTTCATGAAGAGAAGCAGAATGTCCTGAAAATAGGAGGTGACAACCTTTGGCCTACAGATGGCTCATCCTCATATTAAACCTTGTGTCCAGTTCAGGAAACCACATTTTTAAGGACATTGGGACACTGGGGCATGTCCAAAGAAGGATGACCAAGATCATTAGGAAAGTTGATACCATGTCATATTTATTCATTAATGAATTCATCAATTCAACCTAGAAAACACCACTTAGGCACTGTGGGTGAAATGGAAGAATTTTATCAAAAGACGGTTGATGCATCTAAGGACCCTTCTGGGGGTCACAATAGCTGTCTACAATATTTTAGGATCTATTGTGTGGAAAGTGGACCAGGGGGTATGAAGGTTCAAGACAGCCCACGGAGGCATATATGGTCAAATGATTTTCAACAAGGATGCCAAGACCATTCAAGGGTTAAAGGACAGTCTCTTCATCAAATGGTGTTGGTAAAACTGGATATCCCCATGCAAAAGAATGAAGTTGGGTCCTTATCTTATACCTCATTTAAAAAATAACTCTAAATGGATCAAAGACCTAAATGTAAGAGCTAAATTTACAAGATTCTTAGGTGAAAACATAGAGGGAGAGCTTCATGACATTGCATTTGGCAATGATTTCTTGGATATGACAGCAAAAGCACAAGCAACAAAAGAAAAAGTAGATAAATTGGAATTCATCAAAGGTTAAAACTTTTGTGTGTCAAAGGACACTATCAACAGAGTGAAAGGAAATCCATGGAATGGGAGAAAATAATTGCAGCAAATCCTATTTCTGATCCTTATGGAATATATATAAATATATATTTATATACAGATCTTCCTCAACTTACAAGGGGTTACATCCTGATAAACCAACTGTAATTTGAAAATATCACAAGTTGAAAATGCATTTAACACACCTAACCTACTGAACATCATAGCTTAGCCCACCTTAAATGTATCCAGAACACTTACATTAACCTACCATCAGGCAAAATCATCTAACACAAAACTTATTTTATAATAAAATGTTGACTGTCTCATGTTACTGATTGAATGCTGTACTGAAAGCAAACAGTGTGGTTGTCTGGGTACAGAGTGGTTGTAAGTGTTATCGGTTGTTTGCCTTCGTGATCGCGTGGCTGACCGGGACCTGTGGCTCGCTGCTGCTGCCAGCACCATGAGAAAGTATTGTCCTACATATTGCTATCCTGGAAAAGATCAAAATTCAAAATTCGAGGTATAGTTTCTACTGAATGTGTATCGCTTTCACACCATCGCAAGTCGAAAAATTAAGTCAAACCATCATAAGTTGGAGACCATCTGACTGTGTGTGTGTGTGTTATGTGGTTACCTGCATTTCTAATCTTTTCTGACTAATGATAAGGGACTAACATATCTTCCATAGCTTAACAACCAAAAAATACACAGCACAATTTAAAAATGGGCAAACGACTTGAATATACATTTCTCCAAAGAAGATTTACAGTGGCCAATAAGAACATGAAAAGATGAGCAATATCACTAATTATTAGAGAAATGCAAATCAATACCACAATGAAATACCACTTCACACCCATTAGGATGACGGCTATTACTAAAAAATAAAACAGAATAAAACAAACAGATAATAACAAGGGTTGGTGAAGATGTGGAAAAATCACAATCCTTGTATATTGCTGGTGGGAATGTAAAAAGGCACAGCCACTGTGGATAAAAGCATGGCAGTTCCTCAAAAAGTTAAACATAGAATTACCATGCGATCTAGCAATTCTACTTCTGGGTATATACCCAAAAGAATTGAAAGCAGGGTCTCAAACAGATATTGTACACCCATGTTCATAGCAGCATTATTCACAAGTATCCACTGACAGATGGATAAACAAATGTAGTATGTACTTACAAGGGAATATTATTCAGCCTTTGAAACGAATTCTGACACATGCTACAACATGGATGAACCTTGAAGACATGATGCTAAGTGAAATAAGCCAGCCGTGAAAGGACAAAAACTGTATGAGTTCACTTATGTGAGGCACCTAGAAGTAGTCAAATTCATAGAAACAGATAGTAGAATGGTGGTTGCTGAGGCTCGGGGGAGGGAGGAATGAGGAGTTAATGTTTAATGGGCACAGAATTTCAGTCTGGGAAAATGAAAAGTTCAGTAGATGGATTGCGGTGATGGTGTGAAAATATGTAAAAGGAGGGTCATACCCACAAGAACAGCTAAAACAAAAGACTAAGAATACCAGGTGTTAGCAAGGACATGGAACGACAAACCCTCATACATTGCTGGAGGGAATGTAAATTGGTACAACTTTGGGAAACTGCCTGGCAGTATCTATAAAGCTAAAAATATGGCCCAGAAATTCCATTCCTATATATTAACCCAAAGAAATAAGTTCAACTGTGAACAAAAATACACAATACAAAAATGTTTATAGGAGCTTTATTCATAGTAGTCAAACACTAGACACAAGCCAAATGCCCATAAACAGGAGAATTAATTAACTAATTATAGGGTAGTCATATAATGGAATACTACTCAGCATAAAAACAAACTTGAGTTTACAAAATGACATAAATGAATCTCACAGATATTATGTTAAATGGAAGAAGCAAGAAACAAAAGAGTACCTGCTATGTGATTCCATTTATATGAAGTTCAAGAACAGGAAAAACTAATTGTTGATGACAGAAGTCAGAATAGTGGTTGCCTCTGTGGGAGGGGATAGACAGGGAAAGGACACAAATGAATCTTATGTTTTATCTTTCCTTTTGGAAATATTATATGTCTTGATCTGAGTGGTGGTTACACAGTTTTGTCCATATATAAAGAATCATTATGTAATATATTTAAGATTAGAGTACTTTATGTACTCTGCTGTTATCATTTTAACAGAATTTTTTTAAAGAAAGAAATATTTTAGAAATCCAATTTAGGATCTCACATTGCATTTGGTTGTGGTATCTCTTTATATTTTTCCAATGTGATTCAGTTCCTCTGTTTTTTGTGACCTTGACACTTTTGAAGAGTACTGGTCAGTTATTTTGTAGAATGTTCTACAATTTTGATTTCTCTGATATTTTCTCATGATTAGATTAAGGTCATGCATTTGGGGCAAGAATAACACAGACATGATACTGTGCTCTTCTCAGTGTCTTTTACCCTCTCCCATTTATACCCTCTCCCATTACAATTATTTAAGTAATTGTCTTAAATAATTCTTCTATATATATTGAGAACCACATCAGACAGTGCTACGATTTTTGATTCAACAATCAAATATAATTTAGAAAACTTAAAAGAAGAAGAAAGCGCTATTGTATTTACCCATAGTTTTACTCCTTCCTTTGTTCTTTCTTCCTTTCTGATGTTCAGAGATTCCTTCTTTAATCATTTCCTTTCTGTTTCTAGAACTTCCGTTAGCCATTTCTTAGGGTAGACAAATTCTGGAGACAAATCCTCTTAGTTTTTCCTTCATCTACAAATGTCTCGATTTATGTTTATCAGTCCTGAAGGATATTTTCTATAACACTGGTTACAGTATTCTGGGTTGACAGTTCTTTTCTTTCAGCACTTAAAAAATGTTATATCACTTCCTTCAGGCATCCATGGTTTCTGTTGAGAAATATACTATCATTTGAATTGTTTACCTCCTATAGGTAAGGTATCATTTCTATTTTGATACTTGCAAGATTTTCTTTTCTTTAATTTTTAGAAGCTTGATTATGTGTCTTGGCATGGATTTCTTTAGGATTATCCTGTCTGGGATTTTCTCAGCTTCTTGAATCAGTGTCTTTTGCCAAGTTTGGGAAGTTTTCATCCATTGTTACTTCAAACACATTTTAAGCTTCAGTCTCTTTCTCCTTTCCTGAGACTCCAATGACACAAATGTTCTTTTGTTATAGTCTCATAGGTCCCTGTGGTTCTATTTTTTTCAGTCTATTTCTCTTTATTGTTCAGATTTGGGGATTTCTATTTTTTTACCTTCAAGTTCCTAATTCTTTCATCTGTCCTCTCTACTCTTCTCTTAAGCCCATTGACTGAGTTTTAAAATTTTGGTTACTGTATTTTTCAGTTCTAAAAATTCTGCTTGATTCTTCTTTATAACTTCTGTTTCTCTGCTGAGGTTTTCTAGTTTTTTATTTGTCTCATGCATGTTTGTCATTGCTTGTTGAAGCATTTTCACGATGACTACTTTAAAATCCTTGCCAGGTAATTCTAACAGCTGTGTCATCTTGGCATTGGTCTGAGAATCCCCTGAAATTTTATACAACTACAGTATGGTGGCCTGAGATGCTGAGAGATAAGAGTGGATAAAAATCTGTTGGTATCTGCACAATGGGGAGATTGACACTTCATTGCCTATTTGATGCCCACAGAGCCACCGGACTGCCCTGATGCTACTGGAGTGGTATAGTCAAGAGAGGGCAAGAACACTCCCTCCAACCCCAAGTTCCTGCCCACAACCAGGACCTGCAGGTGCCGGAGTTGGGGCTGTGGAGGGTAAGATGAGCTGGGAGGCTGCAGGTTTGCTGGAGATGAGGAGGCAAGCTGCACTGGGCACAGAGGCATGAAGAGCAGGTGCTTCTGGCTGGGCGTCAGCCTGAAGATACCGGTCTCAAGGGACTGCCAAGGTCTGGCAAAGTCGCTTGACATCATGGCATACCAAGGGGGTTGGTCTGCTTAGGCGGGAAGAAGTATTTTGTCACTTAGGTTGTTTAGTATTTTCTGGGCATAGTGAGGATAAACGTAGACTGGCTTTTGTCAGTTTTATGATTGCATTTAAATTCTGTATGGACAGTGCCCCCAACACACACATCCCTCAATATGCCACTTGACAGTGATGTTGACATTGAGGCTCTTGCAGCTGGGCCC
Source organism: Balaenoptera acutorostrata (assembly GCF_949987535.1). Lineage (NCBI taxonomy): Eukaryota > Metazoa > Chordata > Mammalia > Artiodactyla > Balaenopteridae > Balaenoptera > Balaenoptera acutorostrata. The sequence continues at coordinate 17,260,279 of NC_080083.1, read as the reverse complement.
TTAGCAGGTGCCTCCTCTGACCTGAACCCAATCAAAGATCAGTGAGGGAGTAACCAAGAAGGATGGAGGGGCTGAGTGAGAGCAGACACACCTCACCCAACACACACACACACACACACACACGCACACACACACACCCCTTAGGCGGAAAGGAGCCTCATGGGCATGGAAGGAGGAGGGAAGTTTGGAAGTGAATACAAGATTGAAGTTTTTAAATGGACAGAACTTAAATAACATTGTTAATATTAAGGCTTAACAACTTAAATGAGACCATTTCCTCCCCCCGCCCCGGCTTTATTGAGGTATAATTGACAAATAAAACTGTACATATGTAAAGTGTACAAAAGACTGTTTTATAAATGCAAATGACTAATGTTATGGGGACAGACCGAGAAGTCCTGCTGGTTGCTCATCAACAGAAGCTTACCTGCAGAAAAGAGGGTAGCACCACGGGCAGCAAATATCCGGAAAAGTGATACTATTCCTTGTTAAACAGTCACTGAGTTGCAATTCCTCAAGTAAAGCGGCTACATTGGAATTTTTTCTATGATAATGCATATGTACATATTTCTAGGAAGAAGGTGTATGCTTTCAACTTATTCTCAGAGGGCTCCTGGATCCAAAGAAGAGTCAAGAGCCTCAGGCCTCACCAGGCTGGCTACAGACCACCCAGACCATTACCTCAAACCACTCTTTCTCATGACACTTTCTTAGTATCCTGTGTTCAGCAGACATTGTCTCACCACTGTGTGACTTTGGATGAGTTACTATACCTCTCTGTTTCCAAAGTTCCTCACCTGTAAATGAGGATAACAACACCACCAAACTCATAGGGCTCTTAAGAGCATCAAATGAGTAAGTGTAAGGGAAGTGCTTAGCACAGAAGCTGGTATATAGTAAGTGCTATATAAGCAATGGCTGTTATTATATTTTTTACTACTGTTACTTTCTAGACCTCTTGGGGAGCCTAGAGGATTTCTTCATGGATGTCTGGCTGCCTTGCAAGTGGCTCAGCTAAGTGATGCCTATTTCTGAGAAGTGTTTTTTCTACTGCAAAGTCAATTCTTAGAGCCAAAAGCCGAGAAAGGGAATTAGCCAAAGAGCTGAATCACTTGTCTCACCCAGACAGGGAAAACCCCACGGCTGCCATGCTCAGAACTAAACTGGGTGCCTCAGAATGCACTAGTTTAATAAACTGGGGAAGTTGGGGAGCTCTCTTCCTGTCCTTTGACTTGACATTGGTTTAATGTCCCTCCCATAAGGGGAGAGCCCCAGCCCCTTGCTTCCCACTGCCTACTCATGCCCTCTGTTGCCCATAAAGCAGCTCGCCGTGCTAGAGAAGACCATTACTCATCACTCCTGCCATTCACTTGGCACCCTGGAAGAAACCTGTGTCTTCCAAAGGGTGCACAGCCAGAAGGAATCCATCCCTGGGCTGTCCCCAAGTGGAAACTTTCTCATTTAGAGGGTTGGAACCAGCAGATGGAATGGCTGCATTCACCTCTGTACCTACTCCCTTGTGAGGCACCTTGGTGATCGATCCAGAGAAGCTGGAAGCGCCCCCCCACCCTGAAATGGCCTACAGGAGCGATAGGGGTCACTCTGGTGCTAATCACTTGCACTTGCAATGCAGACGTTTGCAGATGGTTCCAAAGAACCAGATGTGAGAAGGCAAGAAAACAAACTAATTGAACCTCCTGCAAATGTGTATCAGAAAAGCTGCCTTTGTATACAAAGTCAAACATTGGAACTGGGCCAGTATGGGAAAGCTAATGACCAGGATACTTGCCTTTGGGCAGGGACACTGTTACTACAGAGAGCAGGGTGGGCTTTCTTCCACTGTCCCAGGAAGTCCACACTCTAGGGGGAAATGCCAAAATGTGCACACTGGGAATTTCCAACAGCTGAAGCTCCTCTCAGCGCATGATGTCAGTGCTATTCGTTATGTCTTCTTCGCCCGAAGACTCTCCTGGTTATTTCATTCTCTCTCTTGATAGCATCACACAGGGGTAAATACAGTATAGAGCAACCAGTGGAAAAAGAAGACGTGAGGGTTTTCTGGTGGTTTGTTCAAGCTGACTTGTTTGTATTACCTGTGTTGGCTGTGTCTCTAGAATCCATCTTTCTAGAAGTCAATTCTTTATGAGCAACCACCTCACACCCCTGCACCATAGTTAAAAATAAATGTGACACAGAATTAGGCATAGATGTGGAGCTTAAGTATGAGGTGACTGCTCTCCTCGGAAGAACCATCATTGATTTATGCTTTCATGGTTTCGTGGTAAAACAGGGTCCATTTCTGCTCCTGCGAAACTACAGCTGAAGACATCTCTGAGCAAGTATCTCAAATGCCTTACATGAGAATCTACAAATTTTAATCTTCCAACAAGGTAATGCCAGGTGCATGCTTGCTCCTTCAAACAAAACTAAATGCAGGGGGCTTCCTTGGTGGCGCAGTGGTTGAGAATCTGCCTGCCAATGCAGGGGACACGGGTTCGAGCCCTGGTCTGGGAAGATCCCACATGCCGCGGAGCAACTAGGCCCATGAGCCACAACTACTGAGCCTGCGCGTCTGAAGCCTGTGCTCCGCAACAAGAGAGGCCGCGATAGTGAGAGGCCCGCGCACCACGATGAAGAGTGGCCCCCGCTTGCCACAACTAGAGAAAGCCCTCGCACAGAAACGAAGACCCAACACAGCCATAAATAAATAAATAATTAATTTTTAAAAACGTAGGAAAAAACAAAACAAAACTAAATGCAGCTGCTCAGCTGCTTTCCTTCTCCATCTCCTTCAGATAATGATGATGAAACTCACATGGCCCACCATTTCTGTTTTTGCCTTGGGGGCTAGGAAGCTCAGGGTTAACTTTCATGCTCAAACTATTTAATCCACATTACTGAGAACATTTCCTACTTGGCCATAACCAGCTTCCAGTCCCTTTTAAAATTCTCCATTTTCACTGTATTTAAAATTATAAAACTCCTCATGTCCTTTCTTTATAAAAAGGCAGAATAAAATTAATTAACTAACTAAGCCTGACTTTGGGGTTAAGCACCCATGCTACTTAAAATAGTTGATCACCTAATGTTCAGTGAGGCATTGGCTACAGCTATTGTTCACAAAGAATTGGCTCTGGGTGGGGTTTGGGTTGCTGATTTGAATCTGCTTTCTTGGAGCCGATTTGAATTCATTGGTGAGGCTGAAGGACTGTCACTTCCTACATTCTTTTGTTTGAAAGGATTGTGTTTTGCATCACAGCCCAGGGAGACAGGCAGGTGCAGTGACTCAAAACAACTTTTTCTCCTCTCGGCAAAGCACTTCGCCCAGCTACACTCATCCATGTTCTTATCTTTGAGCCAAACCTTGCTACAACAAATAGCAGCCCTGCAACATTCTCAATAGAACAGAAGTTTCCTAAGCCCTGGGAACTAAAAGAGGTCCACTTATTAGAACAATTGTCAACTAGTAAAGTAGTAGAACAGCTACAATATTTGGAGGGAGCTCAGGGTTGGTTACAGTGAGGTGTGACTGTTTCTGGTTTACAGGATGAGTAAACACGGGACACAAAGTTGCCTTAGGGTTCCATTATTTACAAAACCAATCAACTACAATTCATTAATTAGAGCCCTCAGTTAACTGGAATCTTATCTACCCATCTCGTTCCTAAATGTAGGTGCTCCACCTTTAACATAAAAGGCCAAATTACAAGAAGTTACATGTATGTCTGAGAGGTGACAAAATTACTAATATCCAAAGAATGTCCTTGACTTAGTCCAAGTTCTTATACAGCTGTCTGTACGCAAATTGCAAGCAGCCTTGCTATACTGAGCCCATATGTGCTACAGCATCCTTAGCCACTGAAGGCAAAAGCACTGTCTTTCAATATAATTTTTAAAAGGACACAAAAGTGTGTCAATCAAGATAGAGTGGGTTTCTGTTCAGTTAAACCAGGAAGAGCAAGATATCATAGCAGTCTCTTCCATGAGCACCTTGGCAAAACAAGCTTTGCCCAAATGCGTCTCTTCCAAATGCTTCTTCTTGAGACATTAAAAAATCCCGACACCACCACCCACCCCGTGTGGCCTGAAGGGTTCAAGTCAATTCCTTAAGGAAGTAATTCTGTCCTCAAGCCAACAAAAAGTTACTGAGTGTCTATTCTGTGCTTGGAGGAAGGCAGACTGCATGCGCGTGACCCATCTCCCCACCCTGCGCAAGTCAGATGTGGCTGATGGTCACGGGGCTCCTGCTCAGCACCGGCAGCCACCATTAATCCATGGAGCCTGGAAGACACAGCAGCTCCAACCTCCTACACCCATGTTCACTGGGTACCTACCATGTGCCACGCCAGGCTGGGAAGATAAACATGAATAAGGCACCGTCCTAGCAGAACTCACAAGCTACAGGGAGAGGCAGACATACAGACCGACTCCTAGAAGAGCTCTGACTGAGATGGTGCCTGGTGCTGTGTGAGCACCAATGGTGTGGGCCAGTCATCAGGCCCAGCCTGCGCTGGGGGTCAGGAAGGCCCCCTGGAGGCAGAGGCTCCACATTGAGGCTTAAATACACTGCAGCAAAGAGGTCAGGCACCCAGGCTCTGGAGGCTAGCTAGGCGGGTTCAAACCCTACCGCTATCACTTTCTAACCACGTGACCTCAGGCAAGTTAGCCCAAATTTTCATTTCCTAATCTATAAAATAATAATAGTGTCTATCTCTCAGTGTTGCTAGAGGATGAAATTATAGACTCCAGGAAGGCAGTTAGCACAGGGTCTGGTACATAGTAAGAACTTGTTAAATGTCAGGCAGTCATGCATTTGACAAATATTTGTTAAGGGTTGACTGTGTGCCAGGCACTGTGCTGGGTGCTTGGGATGAATGGTGGGCGAAACACATAAACCCCCCCCTTCCTACTGCTTATATCAGAGCGGAGGACGCAGGTGAAAATGAAACAAAGAAGGAACCACATACTCTATTAGGAGATGGTCGGTCCGTGGAAGAACACAAAGCAGGAAGAGGCTGGGGAGTGTGGAAGGCTGCAGTTTTAAATACGGTGGTCAGGGGAGCTTCCACTGAGCAGGAGACAAGCGAACAAGAGATTGAAGGAGGTGAGTGGGGAGATCGTGCCGCCATCTGGGGCAGGGGGGAGGAGGTCGGCAGGGAGGGTAGAGGACCATGGGAGAGCAGAAGGAAGAGCAAGTGCAAAGGCCCTGTGTGGGGTGGGCCTGGCAAAGTCAGGAAAGAGCAAGGAGGCCAGAAGAGGGGCAGGGAGAGTACTGTCTAGTACTGGTACTAAGAGATGCTGTGAGAGGTCACAGGGCTTTTGGGCCATTTTAAGAACATCAGCTTTTCTCTGAGAGACACAATCTGCCACTGGAGGGCTCTGAGTGGAGGAGCGGCATGATCTGACTTGCACTTTAGAAGAATGAACCTGGCCATTGTGGTCAAGAACAATTTACTAGGGGCGGGGGGCGGGGGACAGGGATCGAGGTGGGGAGACCAGTTAGGAGGCTATTAAAATAATCCAGGGGGGCTTCCCTGGTGGCGCAGTGGTTGAGAGTCTGCTTGCCAATGCAGGGGACGCGGGTTCGAGCCCTGGTCTGGGAAGATCCCACATGCCGCGGAGCAGCAGGGCCCGTGAGCCACAGCTACTGAGCCTGCGCGTCTGGAGCCTGTGCTCCACAACAAGAGAGGCCGCGATAGTGAGAGGCCCGTGCACCGCGATGAGGAGTGGTCCCCGCTTGCCGCAACTAGAGAAAGCCCTCGCACAGAAACGGAGACCCAACACAGCCAAAAATAAATGAATAAATAATAAAAATAAAGGAATTCCTTTTTTAAAAAACAAAAACAAAAAAAAATAATAATAATCCAGGCAAGAGATGATGGTGGCTCGGACCAGGGTGGTGGCAGCAGAGGTGATGAGAAGTGGTCAGATTCTGGGTCTATTTTAAGGTCGAGCTAACAAGATTTGCTAATGGATTTGATGTGGGGTGTGAGGGAAAGAGGGGAGTAAAGTGTGACTGCAAGGGCTCTGGCCTGAGCAGCTGGAAGGGTGAAGGTGCTTTTAGCTAAGAAGGCGTAGATGGCAGGCGGGTCAGGAGTGGGAGGAGGTCAGATGGTGGACGCCTCCCTAGAGGTGAGGAGGAAACTACAAACCAGGAGAGTGTGGTGTCCTTGAAGCCAAGTGAAGAAAGTGTTTGAGGGAGAAGGGAGAGAGGGAGAACTCTGCAAGTGCCACTGACGGGTCAGCTAAGATGGGGACTGAGAGCTGGGCATTGGATTTAGCAACGTGACAGCCATTGGTGACCTTGACAAGTGCACCACTAATTACTGAAGTTCTCAGGCACTGCACCAAGCACGGAACTTCAGGTTCTGGGATGTGGAAGATGCTGGAGGAAAAGTGAGCTCTTAACTCCAGCTTCTGCTGCTGTCTAGGGAGTCACAGCAGCAAGTCACACCCAGACCTGCAACACCGTAGATATTGAGACCAGAAGGCATCATCTTATTGATATCGGCAAGTCCACTTGTGTGAAAACAGACAGGGAGCTGCTGGGAGTTCAAAAGTAGGATTCCAAGTTCCCAGCTAATTCATTGGCTCCTAGAACATACTGAAAACCAACCAACCAATCAACCAACTCAGAAGCAAAGCAAAGCAGTATTGAAAAGGCAGCATTAGTAATATTACAAAAGTATCAGAGATTTAATCTTTGCCACCTCCAAAAAGAAGCAATGAAAATGATCATGCAAGTTCCTTTAGGGCAGGGACTCTGCTTCACTGTTATACCCCATGACTGGCACAGAGTAGATGCTTAATAAATGTTTGCTTGTTGACTGGCTGATTGCTACGCCTCTTACATGTTATCTCATTTAATATTCACAACACTCTGCAATATATATTCAATAGGTGCCAATGGGAGACGTACCGAGAAGACAATTCAAACAAATGGTCAGAATAAGTCTCAGTTAAAGTGGCTAACGCAAGAGGAGAAGGAGAAAAACACATCATCTGATTCGTTCTGAAATTAGTGATGATGGCAAGCAAGGGAAGTGAGAGGTCATTGAGTGATTACAACAGCCATCAAGTGTTGTGCACCTAACGTCTACCAAGTGGTTTATGCAGACTTTAATTCCACCGCGATGCTCTAAGGTGGGTAGTATGATTCCCCATTTTATAGATGAGAAAAAAGAGGCTGAAAAAGCCAAATAATTTGTTCTAGACTAGTGGACTGGACTCTGGCTGTACATCAGAATACTTAGAAAAAAGACAATAAGACAATTAAAGTAGAAGACAAACTATCATGTAGGAGGAAGTAGAATAAAATTAAACCCCTAAGCTAATGCAATTGTCACGGCCAAACACTGTGGGTAGGCAGCAAGGTGCAGCAAATAGAATATAGATTTTGGAGTTGGACAAACGTATTTGAATCCCAGATTCACCAGGTCCTCATTCTAAAGCTCTGGGCAAGTCATTTAACTTTTTTGAGCTTCAATTTCCTTATCCATAAAATAATAATAATAATTACTTTGAGGGTGTTGTATTAAATAAAATGAGATGACTTGCATAATTGTAGATACGCAATAAATGCTATTTCCCCTTTCCTTAACTTATCAGTCAAGGGAACAGGGGAGACAAAGAATTATGCAACTGTTATTATTTCTCTGCTTTGTTTCAATGGTTCTCAGAGTGTTATCCTGGCCAGCAGCATCCCCTGGGAACTTGTTAGGAATGCCAATTCTCAGGCCTCACCTACACCTACTGGCTCAGAGCCTCTGTGGGTAGGGCCCAGCAATCTGTGTTGCCCCAGGTGATTGTATGTGCTCTCAGGTTTGAGAACCACAGCTCTATTTCATTATCGACCCAGTCTGCAATATGGCAGTGGAGGAAACTTGAGTAGCCAGGTAACTTGGCAAGATCACTAAGTTATTCACTGGAGACACCATTCAAATAAGGGTCTCAGGCAGAATAATGCTCTTACTGAGCCTGCGCGTCTGGAGCCTGTACTCCGCAACAAGAGAAGCTGCAATAGTGAGAGGCCCGCGCACCGTGATGAAGAGTGGCCCCCGCTCACCACAACTAGAGAAACCCCTTGCACAGAAACGAAGACCCAACACAGCCATAAATTAATTAATTAATTAATTAATTAATTAAAAAAAAAATAAAGAGTTGTTGATCTTACCGAATAAATTCAAACAAGAAATATTTACTGAGTGCCTACTAGGCACCAGGCACAGTGCTAGGCTCTGGAGCTATAACGGGGAGAAAAACAAACATGGTCCCTGCCCTTATGGAGCTCACAGACCAGCAGGAAAGACCAACATTAATTAAATAATCACAGAAATGAAATGGATAGTAGCTTCTGGGCCTTGAAGAAGAAATACATGGTGCTGGGGAGCTTTAACCTAGTCATAGGGAATTAGTCATGGAGGTGAGGGAAGGGTTCCCAAGAGGCAGTTGTGACCAACCTGAGAAATACGGATTAAAGGTGGTTCACTAGGTGAGGAGACGGGAGAAAGGGCCTTCCAGGTACCTGGCACTTCCTGTACAAACACCCTGAGAGGTTAGGGAGCTTGGCATGTTTGAGGAGCTAAAAAAAGATGGGTGTGCCCAGTGGCAGTGAGTTAGGCAAGGAGAGAGGCAGGCAATGAGGCTGGGGCGCGAGCCAGGAGCTCACAGACCAGGTCACGCCAGCCAAGGAGGGGGCTGCTCTTTACTTTAAGAACAAAGAGAAGCCATTGAAGGTTGGTTCCACCTTTTTAACCACCCAATGTACATGGAACATAATAAACACTCAATAAAACACGCCTGCATGTTGAAATCAGTCCTACATGTTACTGGTGGAAGTGTACATTGATCCAACTTCTATGTAGGGCAATTTCACCACACCGTTCAAAATTACAAATATAAAATATATATACATTTTCACCCAGTAATGCCCTTCTCGGAACATATTCTACTGATATACTTGCCCATGTATGAAATGACATTTGCTCAGGGTTATTCACTGCAGTGTTGTTTCTAACAGCAGAAGAATGGAGACAAACCAGATGTCTCTCAATAGGAGATTACTGAAAAAGTTGTGATGCCTCCATGCAATGGACTAAAATGAACCATAAAAAAGGGATAATGAAGCCTTTAATGCATTTTTAAAAAAGAATTCCAAGACACATTATTAAGTTTTAAAAAATCAAGGTCAGAGCAGAGTTTGTAAATGACTACCATTTGTGTGGGTTAAAAACAAAAAACAAACAAACAAACAAAACCCCAAAACAACAACAACAAAAAAACAGGCACAGGGAAAAGAAATATGTACAGCTTTTCTGTGCTTAGCATATCTCCAGAAGGAGACCTAAGAAACTGGTAATGTTGTTTGCCTCTGGAGAGGGAAACTGGAAGGCTGGGCAGTGGGTTGGAGGGAGACTTTTACAGTGTACCTTCTGAATTTTGAACCATGTGAATATCTTACCTATTCTAAAACTAAATAAATTCACATAACAAGTACTCACTGGTTAAAGGAACTAATGAACTAGAAAACTAATTTATTAAACAAATGGCTTCCATCCAGTACTCCTCTCTGCTATTTAGAGGAAAAGGTTTCAAGGATTCCTAGCTTCTGCCCCTTCCCTAATTCCTGGCACAGTCCCCATGGGGAATCCACCAACAGAGGATCCCTTGCGGCCTTTGGAAAGGCAGGTGGGAGGAAAATATTTATTCCGGTCAATTGGCATAATTTCCAGGAAAGGCCTCCCTCTTTCACCTTGAAACCACGCTTGTCATGCGGCCCCACAGGGACACATCAGTTGGAGGCCTTTGCCAAGCTTGTTTAATTAGGTTCCTTGCTGAAAAGCTGCACCATTGGTCTCTGAGGTGGCAAGTGTCCCCAAAAGATGGAATCACTTCTCCACAGGGAACTCTTATCAGAAAGGCTGATATTTAACGCCTTCCTGCATAAAAACAAGCACCTAAAATTTATTTGCAATATTGAGAAAAGCAAAGTGGTCATGCCAGAATGTCTTGAGCTCCCGAATTGCAACGACCCAAAGAGCTGGTCTGTGAGTTCTGATTAAATTCCAGTGGAAAGGCCAGTGAACAGCACAGGTTCGTGTCTTGGGCGGCTCGGTGTCATCACCTGGGCTTGATAAGGAGGATGAAAGGGAGACCAACAGGCTCACCTTCAGAAGGAGTTCCCTGTTCCTCTGGGACCAGGAGGCGGCTCCAGGTGCTCCAGGTACTAATGAAGGAAAGCAGCTGGGCTCTGCCCTGGAGTCCCCTCCGGAAGGCCTAAGGCTTAGGCAGGCATGCGGGTCTAGGAGGGGCCCAACAACGAAAGGAGCAACAGAAAAGAATGAGAAGGAGGTGAGGAATGGGGATCTTCAACCCTTCGTCTCCGTTTGTGCTATAATGTGATCATATCTATAGCAACCCTATGCAGAAAAGGATTACCGCCCCCTGCCTACCTCATTCTACAGATGAGGAAACAGGCTCAGAAAAATGCAGTAACTTGCCTAAGGTCTCACAACTAGCAAGTTTCCGGCTCAGGGCATGAGCCCAGGGCTCTCTGATACCAGAGCCCATTCACTTTTTTTTTTTTTCGGCCATGCCGCAGCATGTGGGATCTTAGTTCCCTGACTAGGGATCGAACCTGCACCCCCTGAGGTGGAAGTGCAGAGTCTTTACCACTGGACCACCAGGGAAGTCCCTGTTCACTTTTAAGTCAGAAATAAACATTTAGCTGTTAAGAACCTGTGCCATTTTTCTCTTAAATATTGCATCTCAATGTGCTACTTGACATCTGTACATTATTTCTATTCCAAAGACAAAGAAGATGAATTCTTTCTTTTTTCTTTCCTTCTCACCTTGAGTTCATCCATATGAGCTGAACAGGGGATTCTCAAATCCTTTTATCAGTCAAGAAGACAAAGAGAAAATACCCAGGAGGCCCAGGGCAGCCAGAGCCCCTTCCCGGAGGCAGGATCTGGCTGCTCCAGTTACTTGGGTATTCTAGATGCCAAAAGCTTTCCACAGGGACAAGACCAGTATATTTTCCATGCTGGGACTTTCCATAAACTGTGTCTTTTGCCTCTTCTGAAGACAAAACCAGGGAAAACAACCTTATGTTAGCAGTGTGGGCTTGAGTTAGACATAAGAAAGAACTTCCTGACGAATGAACAAGGGATGTTGGATCATAAAATGAGTGACCCAGAAAGGACAGTCTTGAAATAAACTGGTTGGCAGGTGCCATGCACATAATCCAGATTCAGGGGACTGTAGTCGATTTGATTATCCCACTACCTCCTGAGACACCCTGCCATCTAGTCTGCGTCTTGTCACAGCCCCACATATATTTCTACCTCTGAGCCTTTGAATCTTGCTGTTCCCTCCATCTGAAATGCCGTTCCCTCTCCCTGACGGTCCCAATTCTATCTATCAAGGTCTAGCTCAAGTCCCTGGGTCTGCTCAAAGCTTTCTCTGCCCATTCCAGCCCATGTGAATCTATTCCTCTTGGAATTCTCCATAGTCTGGAACTCAGTCATGATCATCTTGTTCCTGCAAAGTCAGGTGGCCAGGTTATTATCAGAGAGAGGGGGAAAGGACGCTGGGAAGCAGAAGCAGCAACTGTCACAGCTGTCTACTCTGCTGGAACCTGCCACACCAACCACGTGACCATTGTCCGCTCTGCCAAGAACCTGCCACATGCAACCATCTGACCCTCATTTGCATTCTGTGGGCCCCTCTTCTGGGAAGAGAATGCCCTGAAGGCACACACAGATATCTGCCAACTATATTTCCCAAATGACACCATATTATGAAGCTGGCATTCTGGAACATGCCAGTTTTTGTTGGTTTGGAGCACAGTTTCCTCAACATACAATCATCCCTGATACAGTGATGTGTTATCATTTGAAAGGTGCTCTTACACATAAGAATTAATTTTATCCTCATAACAATCCCATAAATCCCATTTTATAGATGAGAAAACTGAGACTGGGGCAGGGCAAGTGGTTTGCACCAGCTCACATGGCTAGAAGATAGCAAAACTAGCACTAGAGGCCAACCTCTTCAGACAACGGGCCAGGGTACTTTTCATCATACGATACATGGTTTGAAAAATGTCTGTCCTCTGCTGCATAGCACAGGGAGATCAGCTCGATGCTTTGTGATGACCTAGAGGGGTGGGATAGGGAGGGTGGGAGGGAGGCTCAAGAGGGAGGGGATATGGGGATATATGTATACATATAGCTGATTCACTCTGTTGTACAGCAGAAACTAACACAACATCGTAAAGCAATTATACTCCAATAAAGATGGAAAAAAAAAAAGAAAAAGAAAAATGCCTGTCCCTAAACCCAACCCCACTCCAAACTGCTGAGATGTACACATAGTGGACATTACCCATACTGTCATTGACAGATGACAAGCCTGTCAGTGTTTGTACCAGTTAAAATTCAGACTTTGACCTTAGCATAGAAATACTCCTACTTATTAATGTCTTGGCCTGGCATTTGGATTCTGTTGTCCACCTACATAACCTATACAGGAGCATCTGGGTCACCTCCATTATTTCCTGCAGTTCACACCAAAGGCAGGGGATAGACCAGCCTGGCATACCAGGCTCTGAGTGTGATGCAACTTCTGCCATTTGAGCTGAGTCGAGAAACCCCAAAGCTGTCTGTGCCAGTCACCTGGCTCTCTTGGATTATTCCCAGCCTGCCTCTCTTCAGGCTCATTTCTGCCAGACACTGAGAACTTGACTACAGACCACTCCGCAGGGTTTGCCTCTGTTTTCTGGTTTGACTCTTGACTTTCCCAGATAGACTTTGGCCTCCTGGTACCAGAAAACAGAGGTAGATTATAATGGGTCTTTATGTAAGTTAATTAATGTTTGTAAGGTGCTTAGAACCATGACTGGCACATAGTAAGCACAAAGTAAGTGTTTGTTATTATTGTTATCATTATTATCCCCATCATCATCATCATCACCATCATCTACCACCTGCTTGGTATAATACATCTCAAATACTTAATCCAGCCTTCCCAATCCCTTGGTGTAAAGTCCCAGATCCACAGCATAGCTCTGCCTGGGCTCTTCTAGATCATCTCCTGTGGCTCTCCTCCTTGTGCTCCGAAACACCTGTACCTCCTTTAAGTCCACGGATGTGCCAAGCCCTCTACACCTTTGCCCTGCTGTATTCTCCATTGAAATGCTCTTCATTTCCTGTCTCCCTCACCACCAAACCCCCCCAACCCCACAAATTTCATCCTTCAATTCTCAGCTGGAATCTTACTTCCCCCAGGACATCTTCTCTGTGTCAATTCCCCACCCAACACATCAAGATTAGGTTAGGTCTTCCTGCTACACTTTCTTATAGCATCCTTTAGTGACTATTCTAAATAGGTATATAATTACATCTTTAATGTCTGTCTTCCCACTACACTGTAAGCCTCATAAGAACAGGAGCCACACTTAAAGATTCATTGCTGTATCCTCAATGCCTAACAGGATTTTTAGAATGAGAAGGAGCTTAAAAACACACCGAATTGCACTGAACTGGATCAAGATAAATTGAAAAATGATGTTGGCATTGACGCCAATGAAACAATGACCTTAAAGCTTAATGTGCTATTACTTATTGACTGTATTTGCCATGACCTATTCAAAACCAGAACCTAGAATCTAATCAATAATAAAAGGATAAAGAATGGAAGAAACAGATAATAGAATCAATGTTTCTTTGTGCATCCATAACTATTGCTACCCTGAAAGGAGACATTAATTAAAGCTGAAAGGAAAAGATGAAGGTCATGGGTATCAGGGATCAAAGATCAATGAGCAAGTTACTCATCTCTGACTGGTCAACCCAGAGGATGCTGAACTTTGCCTTGTGCACAAGGATACTGCCCAGTACTATTGGTGATGTCTTTTGAAGACCACTGAAAATGTCTTCGCCAACCCAAACAAAGCTGAAATGACCAACAAAGAAAGTAAAGGGCACCACAGCTACCTGCCTTTTCATAGTGCTGGTTTCTGTGTACCAGGACCTAAGGTTCAATTCACTTCCAGGCAACAAGGACCTGCCCAATCCCTCTCTCTGCCCACAACAGCTCACTGAGTAAGTTCTAATTTCTATGATGAGCACTGGAGGGCTTGCCCCACAAGATCCATCAGGTTCTGACCCATCACTGAGAACTTTTGTTTTTTCCTGTGGATTAAGAGTAAGAAGTTCTCCTGACAACTCACTTAATGGAAGTGAGAACTAAATGAGATAATGATATGTGATAGCTCTTTGAAAAAGTTGAAAATTTTATATTCAAATGTCATGATTTTATTGCTGTTAACAACAGCGATTGTTTCTTGCTTTTCCCAGTTAATTTTTTCTTTCCTGTTCTTAAAAAAAAAAAGAAAGTAATAATTGAGGCATCCTTCTCAGGAGCATGGGAATGCTGTTTAATGAGAGCTTTCTAAACGGCTGTTTATTAATGCCCACAGAATTTCCTCTTTTACACACCTCTGTTGGAATGGAGAGTCCTCTAGGGAATGGATGGCATCATCTACTCTTTATGAAATGCCTCTTGGGTCTCACTCAGTGTGGATGATAAAGTTGGGTGATTAATATGAACGCATAACTTCCCCCAGCTGCATTTCTGCCTTCTGCTTCCCCGACCCAGCCCTCTACCCACAACTTTTCCTTGACTCCATCTGCAGTGCTTGTGAAGGGGTTTTAGCCTCTCCATAATTTCTATCAAGCCACTCTAAAGCTGCCTTACATAAACATGCAGTCCATAAAAAGCAGTATGATTGTTGCCCAAATGCAGCTTCAGACCATTGGAAGGGAAGGAAGCTTCCCTTCCAGACTGTTACTCCAAGCCCCTCCTGTCAGGGGACTGTTGAGAATGCACAGCGACTACCCACTGTAGCAGCAATCACCTGCTGAGTAACCCAATTCAACCCGGCAAAACTTGACGGAATGCTGGAGTCACACAGACCCAGCGTCAATCCTCGTTCTACCATTAATGTCTGTGAGAGCCTGGGCCAGTCCTTCACTTCTCTGAGCCTGTGTCCTCATCAGTGGAAACATGAATGCTTCCTCACATGGTTGCTGCCAGAATTCGAGGTAACATACACCGAGCACCTAGCTCCATATCAAGTGCCCACTAAATACACACGGAATGGGTGGATATTGAGCAAATGCGAGAAACATTCTAGAGACGGTAGAATTCTTAGGGAGAGATCAGGGTTGCCTGTGGATAGAGGTCAAGAAAGACTTTGCAGAGGAGCCTTGTAAGAGCCTTGAAAGAAGGGTGAGGGGTTTGGCAAATGGACTGAGGGGAGGGCACACCGGCCAGGGGAACAGCACGAACAAAGCTGGGACTAGAGCCCAAAGCACTGGGCCCACTGGGGCAGGTAACAGGATGCAGCTGGAGCAGAGTAGGAGTGGGGAGGGAGCCCTGGGACAGGAGGCCAGAGCCAGGAAGAAGCTAGATCACAAGCGCCTTTCAGGGTCATTGTTAAGTTGTAGGGGACATGGTTTGGCCCACAATATAGCAAGATTCTTGTCAGCAAGGGCCATGTCAGAATACATTAATTACAATAGCAACTGGATAATGAAAATTGAATGTCGTATATTAAAACCCCCAAAATGTAAGGGTCTCTGAACGATGGACACGTTTGTATCATCTGAGAAGAGGTTTCCTAATCAGAGAAGATGGCAGAATAATGAGAAGATGGGGAATAATGATGAGACTGGTTTAGGAGAACTGAGTCCTTTGGATGCTTCTCGTATTGGTGCATTAATGATGTTGTGAAATCTAGTTCCTCTCTAGTCCCAGAGGCTTGGATGGCAAGTCAGGTCTCCAAGTCAAGTGACAAGTCCTAAAAAAGCAACCTTGGAGAGTCTTTCTATTTCAACTCTCATTGTGTTCTTACCACACACAGGGCATTGCTTTTGGCTTTGGGGGCACAAAGATGAATGGGACCCAATCTGTCCCATAGGAACTTACAGCACAGCTGGGGAGACACAGACAGGCCTCAGGGCGCACCCCAGACTGGTACCCACAGTGAATGTTCAAAGATGGTCAGAAGCTGGCTGAGGCTGGGTCTGAGGGGTTTTCCTCTGTTATTATATTAGACCCATGCTTCATTTTATCCACGTTGGAGTGGCCATCTTTTTAAAAAATATATATGGGAGGTTTTTTCCATTAAGGAAAATGTGACAAATTCAGAAAGCTAGAAAAAACTACCCATAATTTCACTACCACTCTTCACATTTTGGTGGATCTCTCTCCAATTTCCATTTCTCTACATAGGCAAGTTTGTCTGATGGTGTTTGTTAAATGATCTCACTGTACACACACTTTTGTGTACTACTTTTTCTCAGGAGCTTCATACCATAGGCATTTTTCTTTTCACTAAAGATTATTTTTAATGATCATCTTTTTAAAACCTCATGACATTTGATCACGTGACTATGTGAGTCTACTTGGTCATGTCCCTTATTGCACTGCAGGCTGTGTGGTATCCAGTGGTGGGCACAGGCTTTGGAGTCAGGCAAACCCGCGTCCTCTCCAAATCCCATTCTGACACTTAGCTGTGTGGCTTTGGACAAGTTACTTAATCTCTCTGAGCCTCAGTTTTGTCATCTGTAAAATGAAGATAATCAACCACTTTGCATGGTTTATGAGGATCAGAGCTAACACATGTAAAGCACTAAATAAAGCAAGTTAGAGTCCTAGAAATGAATGATGTTCATCTTAAATTGGAAGATCTCAGAGGCCAGGACCTAAATCTAAGCATTTATATATAGAGCCTAACACAGCCACCGGCACACACAGGCACTTTTGCAGAGAGAGCCCCCAAAACGACCAATAGGACACCCCCTACAGCAGCAGCTATCCAAGGGTAGTGGTACAGGAGGAAGAACACGGGATTTGGAGCTTGACCGTGCTGGCTTGGAATCTCATGTCTACCACTGCGTGCCTCCGCAACTCATGTAACCTCCCTGAGCCTCACTTTTCTCATCAATGGGAATCATAAAACAGGACTTTGCCAAATTTCAATCAAATGAACTATTGCATGGAAAGTGCTTAACACTGCGAACGTAATAGGGGCTTAATACATCTTCCCGCCCCATCCTCACCTCCCCTAGAATCTTTCTGGTTTTCTGGTGATGAGATGATGAACTTGGAGACAGAGCACAGAGATGCTCTCCCTGGATTTGCCATACACTGCCCCATTTCAGGCTTCTTTGTGCCTCAGTTTCCCTCACTATACACTGGGGACAATAACTCCTGCTGCTTCCTTCACACAAGCGATGGGCAGTCAAGAACCGGCGAAAAGGAGAACGTGTTTGGGCCTCTAGAAAGGGCCCAACCTGGGAGATGTGTGTTTTTTTGTTTGTTTTTTTTTAATAAATTTATTTATTTATTTTTGGCTGCATTGGGTCTTCGTTGCTGCACACGGGCTTTCTCTAGTTGTGGCGAGCGGGGGCTACTCTTCGTTGTGGTGCGCGGGCTTCTCACTGTAGTGGCTTCTCTTGTTGCGGAGCACGGGCTCTAGGCGCACGGGCTTCAGCAGTTGCAGCACGCAGGCTCAGTAGTTGTGGCTTGTGGGCTCTAGAGTACAGGCTCAGTAGTTGTGGCGCACGGGTTTAGTTGCTCCACGGCATGTGGGATCTGCCCAGACCAGGGATCAAACCTGTGTCCCCAGCACTGGCAGGCAGATTCTCAACCACTGTGCCACCAGGGAAGCCCGATATGTGTGTTCTTGAGATGTGACCTTGGACGTACGTCTTAGCCTCTCTTGGCTTGTGTCTCTCTGAAGAAAAGTGAGAACTGCCCCAAAGGATTACAAAGCGAGCACAGTGGGTAAAGAAGGCATGAGGATTGGCCCTCATTCCCAGTAGAAAAATTCAGCCTTGGACACCACTGGAGAGAGAATACAATTGTTCCCTTCAAAAGAAACTAATCAAGAAGGAGAGAATTTTCAAGAAATTAATGATAGTTTGGGTGTTACCTTCCAGATGCTTTGGGATTTATTCAGTTTTCTCCTGGCATTTTATTTTATTTTTAGGAGTTTTATTGATATAACTCACATACCACACATTTCACCCATTTAAAGTATACAATTCAGTGGTTTTTAACATATTCACAGAGTTGTACAACCTTCACCATAATCTAATTTTAAAATACTTTCATCACTCCATAAGGAAACCCCACTCCTCCCAACACCAACCCCTCCCAGCCCCTAGGCTAATCTACTTTATGTCTCCATAGATTTGCCTATTATGGATATTTCACATAAATGGAATCATACAATATATCTTTGTGTTTTGTGACTGGCTTCTTTCACTTAGCATAGTGTTTGCAAGGTTCATCCATGTTGCAGGGTGTATCAGTACTTCATTCCTTTTTATTACTGAATTACATACTATTGTATAACTACACTACATCTATTTATCTATTCATCAGTTGATGGATATTTGGGTTGTTTGCTTTTTTTTTTTTTCTTTTTGCTATTATGAATAAAGCCATGAACATCTGTGTACAAGTGTTTTGTGTGGATGTATGTCATTTCCCTTGGGTTATACACAGGAGTAGAATTGCTGAGTCATATGGTAACTAACTCCATGTTTAACATTTTGGGAAACTTCCAAACTGTTTTCCAAAGCAGCTGCACCACTTTACATTCCCACCAGCAGTGTATGAGGGTTCCAAGCTCCTCAAGCAGCAGTTTCTGACACAGCCAATTATGCATAGGGGCCTAGACCAGAGAGAACATGCATCAACTCTGCAGCTAAGATGAAAAAAAGAATGAGAATGTTCATTTACCTACATGCCTAGAGGCTGGATGTTGAGGCTAGACTGACAGTTTGGCGCCTTGGGCAATTCTCCTTATCACTCCAATTCAAGAATTTTAAAGATTTACGGTAATAGTAAGGTGAAAATGTCAGAAAAACATGTTTTCAAAGTCATTCACCATTTCTCAGCCAGACTTGTCAGCAGCAAATGTTATGTGTGTGTGTGTAAATGTGGGCTAATGTCTATAAATAGGAAACTTTCAGGAAAAAAAATATATATATATTTTTTAGTTTGATTAAAAAACTAGATTCCTATGGATAATCATGGGTGCCCAAAATGAAATCTCTCCATACATCTCCAGAAACCATACAGATCAATAAGGAGAGCAATTAAACCACCCATAACACAACCTTAATGAAACTATAGATGGAATTTTTGATACATAAGAGGTGCTCAATGTTGGCTGAATTAATGAATTAATGAATTAAAGGCAAAACAGCAGAGGAAATGAAGTGTGATTAACATGCTAGATCCACAGTCTACTAATTCTGACATGCTGGCCTTATGAGCCAAAATCAATAGGAAAATGTAATTGGGATCCAGGTTAAGGCCTTAAATTTAGGTACCCTACCAACACCTGGCACAGTGCCTCGCACATAGTAGGAGCTTCACATACATTTGCTGAATGAGTTGAAGTCATGATCCTTGCCACTGGAACTCACTATCTTGTGGAACAGAGGGACCTTTAATTCCATAAATACCATCCCGTCTGAGAAGTACAGGGGTCTATATGGGTAGCAGTGGGTCCCAAAGGAGGGGCATGCCCTTGAGTGGGCACTTGGATAGCTTCCTTCAGGATCAGGTTTCTCCAAACCATCAGAATCTCTCTCTCTACCTCCTAACCTTTCATCAGCTGCTGTCAACACCACGGAGACACAGCATCTCTGAAGAGAATGAATCCCTTTCCGTTGACATCTGGGGAGGCACCCGTTCCCTTTCAGCTTTGAGTAATGAATGCACAAGAGCTTCATGAGAACTCTGAAACTGACTAGGGCTCATAACCTTGAGGTTGGCTGAGCCCAAGAGCCCCTATGCCTGTTAATTTCAGCCACTGGCCCAAAGCAGGCCTCTCTAATCACCGGTCTCACCTACTCCTATTCCCAAACTGATGTGGGTTTTCCTACCCCCACTGCTGACCTCCCTCTTGCCGTGTCCATGACGTTCTCTGGCACCCTTGCACCTTGCAAATAAATTCCTCACTCTCCCAGCACCCCAACCTGTTCATGCCATACATATTTGCCCATGCTTCTCTTCCCATCTGCAATGCTCTACTTGCCTCACTTATTCACCTGAAAAAACATTCTTTTCTCTATGAAGACTGAGCTTAAGCATTACTTCTCCTATGAAGGTGTCCTTTGCTTCCCTTAGCATCGTGTCTTCTAAGATTTTTTTCATGTTAACTGCCGAATGCAAACCAATCAGATGACACTGGTTCTTTAAAAAATGAATACAATCTTAGGCCAAATTAACAAAGGCATGGTATCAAGAAGGGAGGTAAAAATCTACTTTGTATTCTGCTTTATTCAGTGTACATATAGAGACAGTGATTTTCAAGTATGGTCCATGGACTCCTGGGAATCCCTGAAATCCTTTCAGGGGATTCTCAAAGTCAAAACTACTTTCATAATCATATTAAGACTTTATTTAAGCATCAGTGATAAGAACACACACACACACACACACACACACACACACACACACACACACACACACACACACACACACACACACACACACACACACACACACACACACACACACACCAGTGCTTGGCCAAGAAATAATCACCACCTTCCAGCCTCCCCCATTATTTTTTTTTTTTTTTTATAGCTACTTTATTTATTTATTTATTTTTTATTTTTGGCTGTGTTGGGTCTTCGGTTCGTGCGAGGGCTTTCTCTGGTTACGGCAAGTGGGGGCCACTCTTCATCGCGGTGCGGGGACCGCTCTTCATCGCGGTGCGCGGGCCTTTCACTATCGCGGCCTCTCCCGTTGCGGGGCACAGGCTCCAGACGCGCAGGCTCAGCAGTTGTGGCTCACGGGCCCAGCTGCTCCGTGGCATGTGGGATCTTCCCAGACCAGGGCTCGAACCCGTGTCCCCTGCATTAGCAGGCAGATTCTCAACCACTGCGCCACCAGGGAAGCCCACCCCCATTATTAAAAAGCAATAAACACGCTAACAAAAGAGAGACATCAGGTTGCCTGGTATTATCATTCTCCCATTCAACAAATGCTTACAGCTCACCACCTGGGCAGCAGGCACACAGCTGGCCCAGAACATTTTGCACTGACCAGCACATGGTCCCTGCCCTCCCGGGGTTCACTCTCAGGTGGGAGACAATTACATAAAGAGATGATTGTAGAACTGTCTCTTCCATCCACAGTGTCTCAACCACACTGAACAGCGTGGGAGTTCCTGAGCAAGTGGTGCTATTTGGAGCCTTTGCTTAAACTGCCCCTCTGCCTGGCATGCCCCTCCACTCCCTCCCCACCCCCAAGTTAGCAACGGCCGCCCACCCGTGCCCCCTTCTCTGACAGCGGGTTTCCCACTGCAGCAGATCCCAACTGGAAGAGGGGAGATACCACCACCTTAATTCAAGTTTTGAAATTTTATTTTTACCTAGGATTGGACATTTCAATTAATGAATTAGGACTCTGAAGAATGATCCCTCCCAGGCAGCTTTCTGTTTGCCTATCTCTAATCCTCAACATCTAGTATGAGAGCACACAGTAGGGAACAACATACACCAGAGCTTTCACAAATTGATGTATTTACTTCATTATCTGCTGATCAACTGAGTGCACGTGGGCGTATCTCAGTCACTTTAAGTCACATGACTGCAAGGACACAAATGTACGCTAGCTCATCCTCTGGTTGAGAGTCCCTGGGGGACACTCACATCCTGGTGTGGCTTCCCTCTGCATCTTCTGGCTGCTCTGCCCACTCCGGCCAGTTACCCCGACATTCCCTGCTGCTCTCCCTCTCTCCTCCCTCCCTCCCTCTCACCCTTCCTTCCCTCTTTCCCGGCTGCTCTCCTTTCCCTCCTAAATCTATAGTATTTGGTACATTCACAGACCTGGCTTAGCAGTTTTGTGACCTTGAAAAGGGGCTCAACCTCTCTGAGCTCCCTTCTCCCTGGCTCCCCAGGCCGGGTTCTGGGTGAAGCACTTGGTGTACATTAGGGCTCATGACTCCTCACTGTGGCCCCGTGAGGTAGGTACGGTCATTACTCCATTCCTCCAGATGGGGAAACCGAAGCTGAAGGAGAGGAGGTAAGTCACCCAAGAGTAACTTGTGTGCAGTTGGGATGTGACCCAGGTCTGCATTCTCCACCGATTTCAGGCTCACGATAACCTCATGACTGCTGGCTTGCTCCTCCCCGCTGTCCTGCTAAGATGGAGTAAAGTAGGCAAGGGCCGGTCAAAACAGATCACAGGTTCACACAGCCTGAATGCGCCGGCGTCTACTGCAGCTGCTCTGGCGTTTTTTGTTTCGCCACTCTGGGACACAATAAACCCCAAGATGGCAAGGACCAGGGTTTCTGCCTCTCTGGGCTGATGTCAGGAAGAGCAGCTGCTGGGCGGACCGCTGGGCACAGTGCAACTGCCGGGGCTCGGGGGCCTGCGGTGACAGGCAGGGACGGGACCAACCCATAAGGAACTAAGACCTGATGTGGAGGGAGCTAGACAGATGTGTGACCGTGGGAGCAGCAGAGGACGGCTTCCTCAGAGGGATGTTTACTGGCCCCACCGCATACCAGGTCCTACGTCAGGCTCTTTGATTTCATCTTATCTAATCCTAATGAAGGAGGAAACTGGACTTGAAGCCAACACCCTTGAAAAGCCGCTGAGCTGAGATTCAAATCCAGATCTGTCTGGTTCTTAAACCCATGCCCTGTCCTCTGAACACGCAGCTCTAGGAGGGCACATCGGCTCTGGGTCTCAAAGAATGATGTCCAGAATAAATGAATCACTTTCAGTGCAAAGTGAGAAAACACATTCTCCCCAAATCTCACATCATAACCAGCTGGAAAAGCAAACATAAAGGAGACACTGGAGACACAAACATGGCAAGAAGATCGTCTGAGCAAATATCAGCTTCTCCTACCCCTGATTTCCTGCTCCCAGCCAACGAGGCTAGTGGATATTCCAAAACTGCTGCTGCTGATTAGTGCCAGGTGAAGTGAGGGCTCTCAATATCACTGTCTCCAAGGCAGCTGCACTCACTACGTCCTGGAGTCTCAGTTTTGTTTTTTATACTGTAAGACAGAGAGATCATTACGAGCGGGTGAGGGAAGCCAGCGGGGGGAGGGAGGACCCGGGAAGTCCTAAGAGCTGTGGTCACTAGGCCTCAGCCGCCTCCTGCAAGGGCTTCTTAGAGGCAGTGGAACCCGCTCAGCAGGCATCAGACAGTCAAGTCTCTAGTTGGTTCCAGTAGAAAAGGAAGCTGATGGGGTTGGGGAGAGAGGGTAAGAAAGACACTGGGAACAGTGGAGTTGAAAACTGTGGTGTGTCCAGTCTTCCCTTCAAGCTGAGTCTCGTTCAGAAGAAAAAAAAATCTCCGGTTATAGAAGCCAACATTCAGAAACCAACTAGTCCGATCACTGAGTTTAAAAAACAAATCCTGGACCCCACCTTTGGAGATCTGGTTCAGAAGGACAGAGTGGCGGGGTGTGCTCCAGCTCTCAAGGCTGTTCTAATACTAAGTGTAAGGACCAGCAAGCCTGTCTGTATTCCTGACTCCCTTCCTGCCTCTACCAAAACAGATACTAGAATGTTTCCTCAGTAACCCTGCCTCATCCAGCTTTCCTCTCTGAGCTGTCACAAGGCTGCTGCCAGCTTCGGCACTATTGCTACCAGGAAGACGGTTCTCTTCCTTCTTCCTGTGGCCCCATCTCAGCTTATTCAGCACCGTGAGGCAGAAGTTTGCCTTTAGGGATTAAGGATGCGCACCCCCTGGCAGAAAACGCAACCAGAAGGGCATCTGCCATCACCTTTGGGCTTCTGGAGGAGGGGAGCGGCTGGTGAGGGGAGGGGGGGGGGGCCTCCACAGCGCTGATCGGTCTCAACTGTGGGGCAGGGGCGACCCCTGGTGGTCACTGAGATTACAGCCCTCAACCCCAACTCGCAGGTGGAAGTCAGAGCCGAGCACTTACTTTGTTCAGGATCCAGTCAGCATCTTCAATGGCTCTTTTAATAATCTGCTGGATCCTCTCAGGGTTGTCTTCATCCGAATGAACTCGGAAACTCTGGAAGTTTCAGCATAGGGAAAGATGACTAGGCAAAAATCACAGGACTGGCAGCTTCAGAGCTGCAGTTGTGGGCCAGGCACACTGTGGGCACTGTACACTCAGCATCGCCCTTACCCCTCCACAGACCGTTATGATGATCCCACCCTGAGATGAGGAAACAGGCTCAGAGACTCTAACTTGCCGTTAAGCAATGGCACCAGCATCTGAATCCTGGACTATCTGACTACACAGCCTGTACTCCTACCAGCAGGGCAGCCGTGAAAAGGAAGACTGGCCCCAAGTTACCCCCAAACCAAGCTGGGCCCAAAGGTTATCGGGTAGCAGAGGCCTAAGGGAAACTTCCATCTCTCTGCTTCGTTTGCTCTTCCCAGGAAGCTGCTTTCACCAGGCTGAGCTCTCTGCATGGCTTCACCACAGAGAAGAGCAGAGTTTCTCCAGACCCATGCTGGAAAGCCATGCAGGGAAGGGAGGGGCAGCGGAGAGGGTGGCTTTGGAAAATCCAGCCAGGCCCAAAGCAGAGCAATGCAGGGCTGCTGTTTGCTTTGACCAGATGTTCGCCTTTGAAAAGCAACATGAGATTCAGGGTCACTGGTGTGGCTCTCATGGCCCTTCAAAAGAACTGGTTACTTCCCTCTGATATGTCACGCTCAACCCCACACGTCCTCCTACTTATCTTTAGGAGCACCTCAAATGCTCACCTCCAGGAAGTCCTCCCAGACTCCCTCAGACAGCTAACTACTCCTTCTCCATGTTTCCACAACCCTCTGTT
This sequence comes from Balaenoptera acutorostrata, assembly GCF_949987535.1. NCBI lineage: Eukaryota > Metazoa > Chordata > Mammalia > Artiodactyla > Balaenopteridae > Balaenoptera > Balaenoptera acutorostrata. The sequence goes on along the minus strand of NC_080083.1, from coordinate 17,235,409 downwards.
GCTACTTCTATTTTTTTACTTTCCATACTATATAAAAATTTTAGCTTCTAACTTTTTATTTGGAAATAGTTTTTAATCTACAGAAAAGCTGCAAGAACATTATGAAAGAATTCCCTACCAGAATCACCAACTGTTACTATTTTGCCACATTTGCTTTATCATTCTCTATATGGGTTTGTATAAAAATTTTTGGAAGCATTTAAAGTTTCAGGTATCATGCCCTTAACCCCTGAATACTTTGGGTGTGTAAGCAAGGGCATTCTCTTACATAACCACAGTAATCAAATTCAGAAACTTGAACACTGATATAATACTACTATCTAATCTACAGTCCATATTCCAGCTTCATGAATTTCCCCAATAATGTCCTTAATAATCATTGCTTTTTTCTGGTCCAGGATCCAATCTGGGATCACTCCTTACACTTAGTTGTCACATCTCTTTAGTCCCCTTTAAACCAGAGCAGTCGTCTGCCTTTGTGCTTCAGGACGTTGACACATTTGATGAGCACAGGCCGGTTGTGTGGTAGACGGTTGCTCCGTTTGGGTTTACCTGATGTTTTCTCATGATTAAATTCAGGTTGTGCATTATTGGCAGGTATGCCTGTCAAAATGATGTTATGTCTCACACTCTATTTTAATCATCTGTTTAGCTGCCTTATTCAAGCGCTGGCACAGAGCTGCTGTGCTGGGTGCATCCTGTTTCCGGAACAGAAACCAGCGAGAGGAGCTGGGCTGGCCAGCACTGCTTTCCGGTGGCTCTTAGGGAACTGCCACCCCCACCCCCGCCACCACCGGAAAAACCATCCCTGCCCACTGCCCCTGGCCCCCAACCCTGTGATAGGCCCCCTATTACAGGAAGCCCCCCACCCCAAGCCCAGTGGACCCTACTCCCACCTGCCTGACAGCATGCTTATAATGCTCCTGGATGCCCTTGGTTGGCAGCTGCCGGCAACAGCGCAGCAGGTATCGGTAGAGCTGCAGCGGCCTCTGGACCAGCTCTGCCCCCGGTAGCGGGGCCATCTGCAAGACCTCTGTCCCTGGAAAACATAGAGCATCACTTCTAGGCATCAATCCAATACTCAGCCCTGGCCCCCAGCTTCCAGCGCTCTGGGAAGCAGACGTATTTGATACAGTGCGGAGCCAGGTCCCCAGGGAACCCAGACCCTGAGCTCAGGCTGGGCATTCGGCCCTGCAGAAGTCTCAGCTCAGAGCAGGCCTGCAAGGACCAAAGGGGAGAGGCACAGCCTCATCCTGTCGTCTTCCTTCTGGAGACCAGCTTCAGGTGGTGGATGAGGAGGTGTCACGCCAGGAGGAATAGGGAGATGAGCAGGAAGATCCTGCGTCACAGTCACTGAGAAACCAGCTGACTTCAGGCAACAGAGGGGAGAGTGCCCAGAGGTCTGAGCCTCGCTACTCAAAGTGTGGTCCTGGACCAGTAGCATCGACATCACCCATGAGCTAATTAGAAACACAATGTCACCCCAGACCTACTGGACAGAACCTGCAATTTAACAAGATGCTCCACAGGATCCTGCCTGGACCTCTACTACAGCATCTTGCCTGGTGTCCTGCCTGAAGCCTGTCACTCCCCAGTCGCCCCCACAGTGATGCCAGAATGAGTTTTGGAACCAGCTTCTCGGCTCACCCCAGAGTCAGACACAAGGAACTTCTCCCAGACCCTTTCAGCCGGCAAGTAGGTCACCTCTTGTGCCTTTGCACACACAGCCCCCTCAGCACGGAGCTCCCTTCCCCGTCTCCTCCATGTGAGGAACTTGTGTTCATCCTTCCAGGACCAGGTCAGTGTCACTTCCTCTGGGAAGCCCTTCATGACTGTCCCTCCCTGGAGGGGGTGGGGGGTGCAGTGCCACGTTCCTGGATCTGTAACAGCGCTTCCCACACTGCTGGGGATTCATCAGCTGCCAGACCTACTGAGCCTGGCCCGGGCCCCAATGCTTCGTGCCCTGTTTGTTGAACTGGACTGAATGGAATCTGTTATCTCCTCTGCACAGATTTCCCCTCTCTGAGAGAGAAGCTCACTGTGTTCCAAATGGAGATGCTAACAGACCAAGATTAAGTGAGGGGCCTTAGTTTTAAAGTAACATAAAAAGAAGACAATCCCCACCCACTCAAAAAAAGAGAACCAGAATACTAAATCTAAATACTAATCTATCTCAAATTAGGAAAGGAAACTTACTAAGGAGCTAGTTTCCGAGGCTCCTTCATTCCATTTCCAGCATATGATCTTCCTGGCAACAATAAATGTCTGTCTCCACAGTTTAAATTTGCCCATTGCTCCTGGTACTATGGCCTTTCACTCTGACACTGGGGTGGGCAGGTGGCCGCCTGCCCCCCCCCCCCAATCCTCCCACCTGGTAACATCCTGGGATGAGCCACTGGGAATCCACCCCTCCAGGTCTCAGCCCACAAGGTCTGGGTGGGGCTCCACTCCAGGCCTGACCAATCAGAGCCCTTTATCCACATGGTCACGAGGACTGGTTCACAGATGGGCACATGACGAACTGGTCCAATCAGAGCAAACCTCAACACCTCTGCAGGAGTGAGTGGAAAGGCTTCATTCTTTCCCTCTAGACTTGATGCTGAGAGGACTTCACCCTCAGGGAAGCCATCTTGCCTCCTCTTGAAGCCTGAGATTGAAGCCACAGAGCAGACGGCAGAGCTGAGACCCTGATTGAAACCAAGTCTAAAGAAGTCACCTGGGGGACTTCCCTGGTGGCGCAGTGGTTAAGAATCCGCCTACCAATGCAGGGGACTCGGGTTCGAGCCCTGGTCTGGGAAGATCCCACATACCGCAGAGCAACTAAGCCCATGCGCCACAACTACTGAGCCTGCACTCTAGAGCCCGTGAGCCACAACTACTGAGCCTGTGTGCCACAACTACTGAAGCCCGCGCACCTAGAGCTCACGCTCCGCAACAAGAGAAGCCACTGCAATGAGAAGCCCATGCACCTCAACGAAAACCCAACGCCTCCAATAAATAAATAAATAAATTTATTAAAAAAAAAAAAAAAAAAAGTCACCTGAGCCCCAAAACCATGCACCTGAAGGCAGTCCCAGATTTGCCTAGGGTCCCAACAAACCGCAGGTTTGGGTTTGTTGTTTTGTCACTTGCAACCAAAAGAGTCCTCACCGATGGACAGATCTAGCCCTCCCAAATTCTGCTTCACCAATGAGCTCTGATGGTTCCAGCTCTAAGGAAGAGTGCAAACAGGGCAGGGCTCTTCAAGGTTCTCTTGCCACGTATATCAACCTGCCCGTCCGACTAGTCCCACTTCAGCACAACAAACAGAGGGGAGCCACATATCGTGGGGACAGAGACCTTCAAGGGCCACCACAGAGGACACAGCACCGAAGACTGATGGGCAGACTCCACTGGCAGGCTTTCCCAAACTATATAAAGTGCTAATCAAATATTGTAAAATGCTAGTCGTGTAACAGATGGTTACCATCTGCAGTCTTTAAAATTAACACTTGGAAAGAACACAACTTTGTTACATTACTTAAAAACCCAAGCAATACTTAGAAACCAACCCAGCAAGTATGGGCGGGAGATTATTTTCAGCTCAATTATAATACTTAGTCATTCTCAGTAATAACTAGAAGAGAATGCCTGTGTGGGTCCACTCAGACGAGTTAAACTAAAAATGTTTTAATTTAATTTAAAGCATGGGTTTGCTATTAAGGCGCAATGAACCTCACAGCATCATTGCTAAATCTGTAGTCAAACCCGGTAGCCCTGGGAACCCTTGCTTTGCATATCCTGCTCTTTGGATTCGACCTTAGCCTCCCCACCTGAGCTCCCTGCCTCTGTAAAGACACCTCTGTCTTCCCAGGCAACCAAACCAAAGCCATCACAGAGACAACCTGCCTCCTCCTCAAACCCCATGCCACTGGTCTCTAAGTCCTATCAAATTCTACCTCTGGATGCCCCTCAAATCTGTCCCCTCCTCTCTATTTCCACTGCACATCCTCAGTTCAGACTCTTATCACAACTCAGGCAGACACCTGCAAGAGTTCCCAGCAATCTATTGTCTGACAATCTATTCTCCACTCAACAGCCAGAGTGAATCTTTCCAAAACATAAATCTCAGCATGTCACGTTCCTGCCTAAAACCCCTCATGTCCATCCCATCCCTATCACTCATGACAACTTTTCCCAGAATGTGGGACAAAGATGAAAATATTTTAAGCAGTGTATGGACCAACATCTTTTTATTGTCATGCTTTTATATTTATTTTCATGTGTAATGAGAAAAAAAAATTCCATAATCTCATAGGTATTATGGCTTACAACAGTTTAAAAAATGAACGGGCAGAAAAGTGATTTTTAAAAATGTATCAAGCAAGTAAGAATGCAGTTGAAATCTGGATATGCCAAGAATCATGAAAGTGGTATTGAACTTTGGAAAAGCACTGGTCTACAGAATAAAATCCATACTGCTTTCTATGGCCTCCAAGACCCCCTCTTGCTCTGGCCCCTGCCCACCACCCCGCATCACATCACCCAACACTGGCTACTGAGTCCAGGCAAACTGAGCTCTGATGGCACACGACAGCCTGTGTCATGTTCGCCTGCTATAGTCTCAGCACCGTGACAGAATGCTTGGCATGTAACAGATGTGTTAAGGTTCTCCAGAGAGGTAGAACCAATCATATATATATACAGAGAGAGAGAGAAAGAAAGAGATTATAAGAGATTGGCTCACGTGACTATTGAGGCTGGAAAGTTCAAAATCTGCAGACCTGATATCCCAGTTTGAGTCAGAAGGCCAGAAGCTGCTGCAGAACCAGGAAGAGCCAATGTCTCAGTACGAAGGCCGCGTCAGGCAGGAGAATTCTCTCTCGGTAGGGAAAGGTCAGTCTATTCAGGCTTTCCAGTGCTTGGATGAGGTCCACCCACATGAGGGAGGGCAATTTACCTTATTCAGTCTCCTGATTTAGATGTTAATCTTATCCAAAAACACCTTCACAGACACACCCAGAATAATGTTTGGCCAAATATCTGGGCACCCCATGACCCAGTCAAGTTGACCCATAAACTTAACCATCACATATGGCTTTCCATCACCTAGTGAATAAAGTCTTAAGCTCTTTAGGCTGATGCCAATTCCTAAGGCATCCTTATCTGCCCAGATTCATCCCTCCTCACTCTCCTACCTGCCAGGCACACTGACAAAAACCACCTATAGTTCCTTTAATGATAATAACAATCATCATCATCATCGACATCATTTACAGTTATTATTACAACTGCCTTGCTGAATACTTATCATGTGATAGGCACTATTCTAAAAATGGACAAGAATTAACTAATTTTAATCTTCTCAGTAACTCTACAACAGGTACCATTATGCTCTCCTTTTACATATAAAGAAACGGAGGCAAAAAGAAGGGAGGAAATTTGTCCAAGGTCACACAGCTGTGAGAGCAGAAGCCAGGCTTTCCATATGGGAAGTCCGGCTCCAGAGCCCACGGTGAGTGCTGCCTGGAACACTAGCCCCTCCCCCAAAAGGACTTTTATTCATCCTGTAATACATTTCTGTGGTTTTTCCTAACAGCTTCCTTCACCCCCAATTTTCTTTTTGAGGGATGACTCCTTCCCATTGAGCGTAGCCTGCTGAGACTGCCACCAGTGGCTGCATCTCTCCCGGCCACAGGGAGAGCATCAGACCCAAACTAGGCGACTTGAGTATCTGCCACCTCTGGAAATAGGTTCCTGAACATGGTGACAAAGAGCCGGCAAATGAGTTTATGGACCCCTGAGAAGTGTGTCCTGATCAGCTTCTTCCTGCTCTGAACTGTCCTTGAAGGTCCTGCTGCCTGGCCTTCCAGAAATGTCTAGATTCCTGCACACTTCTCTAGGCTTCTCCTTTGGTTCTGTGAGCTCCTAACACTCTTCCAATAATTTCTTTTTGGTTAATTCCTCCTATCCCTCTTACCCCCACACAGAACTAGACTCTCTTCTTTATTTGTGCGTCCACAGCCTGTTGCACGTGCAGGAATCACCCTGTGTTTGCCTGTCCACCTCTCCCAGCAGCCCACGAGGGCAAGGACTGTGTCAGATCCTCCGCCTCAGTGCCTAGCACAGTCCTAGCACACAGTGGACTCCTCCACCAATGCCTGCTGACGGAACAACCTCAAAATCCAGCCAACCCCCAAGCTTGAGAAAACAACAGCTCAGCCTCCTCCCTGCCTTCAGGCCCTGGAGGTCCAAATGTGGTCGAGATAGCCTGTGCTCCTGCCCATTATAAAGCGAGGACCGCTGCCCTCTGCAGGGTCCTGCATGCCTCGGTACTCCTGGCCATCCCCTCTGGCAGAAACACCCTCCCTTTCCCACCCAAATACTCCAGGCCTCTTCCAGTCTCCTCAGCCTCCCTCCAGCTCACCAGCAGGAACTCCCGCAGGCCACTGACGCCTCCTACCTCACTCAGTCTGGAGAGGCCGTCAGACAAGAATATCCTCGGCTCCCCACCACCATGAAATTCAGCCTCGCCTGAGAGCCGACTGATGCGTTAGGCATGGTGCAGTTTTATAACTACCCTCTGACAAAAAGCATTATAATCCCCACTTTGCAGATGTGGAAACTGAGGCTGAAAAGTGGGCTGACATGCCCACGGATACACAACCAGGGAGTGGTGGAGCTGGGATGTGGGCTCCGGCTCCAGCTCCAGTGCTCCAACCTCCCTGAGTTCTTGAAGGAAAGGGGGCCCCTCCTTTTCCAAGGACCCGTTAGGCTCTCAGAGACTCTCTCCAGGATTAATCCAACACCCTTCTGAAACGTCGACTCTTCAATCCCTCCCTATGCTCAGCCAGAATGAGCCTCTAAAAACACAAATCTCATCTGTGAGCCCCTTGCTTGACATCCTTTAATGGCACCCACAGAACAAACTCTGGGGTCATTAGTATGTATGCATGGTGATGGAGGGGTGGGGTGTTGAAGACTTTCCCCAATCAACCACCAATCTCTCTCCCATCTGTAACCAAATCCCCACGCACTCTACGTTCTTCCCGGCTCGGTCTCCTCTGTCACTTTGTCACTCCCACAGTGCCTGGCACACAGTGGCCACTAAACAGAGGGGTGTCAGATTGAATCCTCCCTCTCCCCAACAACTTTCAGGCCACTTTTCTGTCCCTGAGTACTGACTGAGTGGAAGAGTGAAGCATGTGGGCCCCAAACCATGGCAAGGCTGATGTGAGGATTAAATAAGAGACATAGACGCCTGGTTCATGGCAGCAGCTCACTGAGTATGAGGTTCCTCTCCCAGGCCCTTCTCTGCCCCTGGAAGAGCAGCAAAAGGGAAAACAATACGTTATGATGCCCTTTTAATGCTTCTACCCGAAATAGGAATGGGCTGCTAAAGGAAGCCTCTGGTGCAGACTGAGGTCAGAAGAGGTTTGTGCATTTCATTGATTCAGTTAGCTCTCTATACATCAGGGAGAAAAAGAAATACATCTTTTTTTACTTTTAAATCAAACTACAGATCACGTGAAACTTATTTAGCTTCTTCCCAAATCAGAACTGAGTTCTGGTTACTCATCCTGCGGCCACCGAAGTAGCAGGCTCTCAGGAAAAGGTGTTAACTTGAATGAATAGAAACAGGGCAAAGTAGGCCACCTCTCAAAAGCAGGATGCCAAAGAACTGAAAGTGACCTTCTCCCACTCGGTGTCAAAGAACTTCTTCTCATTGGCAGGGAGTCACCCACCTTTTCTCCCTCAAAGCGTTCCCTCTAGGCAGGGCGCTGAAAGTCCTTTCGCTTCTGAGCTAAGATCTGCCCTGTAAAATTCTACTCGCTGTTCTGAGCTCTGCCCTTTGGGGCTAAAGTCTCTCTAACCTACCACCAAGTCCAGTCTGTCATTATTCAAAGTCAATCATCCCAGCCCCCCAGTCATATCTTTTCCGAGATAAGCATCCTGAAGGTGCCGTAACCCCCAATGCTTCCCCATCTCACCGCCCTCCTCTTTCTGGACACACACACATCCCTTCATTATCCATCTCACTCTTAAACATATTGCGCAGAGGGAAAAACCATGGTTTGCTTGTGTTCTGACCGGCTCCGTGGGCACTGGCGCTCACATGGCAATGCCACCTCCTTTACTTGGGAATCCAAGGAATGCAGCCCAGACTGCTTTCTCTGCTCTGGCCCTCACATGGCCCTGGCATTCGGCTCAAAGGAAGCTTTTTTCCACGAACTATTCTTAAGTCTGTTTCCCCATCTTGTATTTTATTAGTTCAGTCCAGAGTCACAATCTGCCACAATCTCTGGGATACCTGATCCTGTCTGTTATCCAAGTCAATTCAGCACAACAAAAGCACAGAAACAATCACATACGAGGTACAAAGGCGGTACAAAGAGAGAGAGTAAGCCCAGCAAGCTGTGTCAGTCACCCATGCAAGGCCATTCTGAGCATCTATCCCGTGTGTGACTCTGGACTCAGCCCTAGGACCACAGAGATGAACGGCCTGACGTGTTACATGGCTCTCCTACCCCTGGCCTCTGCAGAGCTGATGGCATGTCTTACTACCTACCATTCAGGGAGTGATTAGCATATGTCAGGGAGGTGTTGACAGCTTTACATGTGTTATCTCAAGTATCCTCACAACAATCTTATGGAGTAGGTATCATTAGCCCCATTTTACAGATGAGGAAACTGAAACTCGAGAGGTTAAGTAACTTGCCAGAGGCCACACAGCTAGTACATGGTCAGATAAGGAATCAAACCTAGGCCTATTTTATTCAAAAGCCCATGCCCTTACCTGCTTCTAACACTACCTATGTCTATATCTGAGCCACTCGCAAATGCTGCCCAAATCAGGGCTAAGGACCCCACTGAGAACTCTCCCCAGGGCTCGTTCAGGGCCAGGTCCAAGCATTCGTGAAAGCACCTGACTATACTATATCCAGTTCTTGGTTTTCAACCTTCTCCATAAACCCTTGTTCCATGCTTTTCAGAAACCCAAGGACCTCATCTATGGCTTCCCCCTGCATACAGATGAAAAAACAAGTCCCAAGACTAATGTCAATTACACAAAGAAAAGGGGCAACTAGAGAAATTCTAAAAAAAAAAGCTCTTAGGAAACCCAAGGAGAATGTGACAGAATAAAGGAAAACAGTGAAAATAAAGTCACAAAGGGAAGTTCCTGGGAGCCAAATGGTATCACCATTACAGATCCTGAGAAACAGGCCTTCGGCCCCATTTAATCCCACTGTCTTTCCCTAACCTGTGCCCTGACATAGGGCACATAAAAATAAATGGAAAAAAAAAAAAAAAGTCATACATTAAAAAAGAAAGAAAAGAATGGAACTACAGAAATTATGCCCCACTGAGCACTGATAAAGCTAAATTAAGCCTGCACAGGACATTGTTTAAATATGCAATTATTCTTCTGGATGGGTCAAGTTGCAATATAGGAACAGAATGGTTCTGCTCCCCCCAACTCCAGGGCTCCAGCGTGAACGCATGTTCTCCTAAGCCAGAAACGGGGAACAATCCTCGCTCCTCCAGTCTCTCTCCCACATGGTCAAGGCTCTCAAGATCCAGCCCCATGGACACTATTTCGGTTCCCAGCTTTGTAACAATGCCTCCTTATCAGCCTCTCTCTTTCCAGTCCAGCCCTCACAGTGCCACCCAAGGACACGTCCTAAAAAACACACCCTTCTCCAAAACCTCTGTGGAATGTTCTTTATCCAAAGCCCTCTGAAGTCTGGTTCCAACTTCTCTCATTAAATTCACCTTCTCTGGCCTTTGGCTTCCTCCTCTGTAAACTGGACAACACAATATGTATGTACCTCATGGGGGGTTTGCAAAGATCACTCAAGCTAACATCAGTACACTGCCTAGCCCAGGGGCTGGCACGTGTTAGGTGCTTGGACGTCTTACCCTTTCCTACTCTACCTGGCTACCTGTGTTCCTTGCTGTTTGTCAGCTTCTGGAAGACAGAGACTATATTAGTCACCCCTCTATAGTCAACAGTGCCCGGTACATAACAGAGGCTCAATAAATGTGTGCTGATGGATTCCCACTTACCAAAGAGGAACTAAAGCCAGGAAGAAGGGGACTGTCCTGAAGTCACAAAGCCAGCAGGTGGCAGAGGCAAGTCTCAAACTCAGATCCTTTGGCTCTGAATCCTCAGCTCTTTCTACCACACCTGCTGTCTCAAAGGATCCTGAACATCACATTTGTCAGCCCAAACCACCCTGGGCCTTGACAGTTTGAAGTGAACCTGGTGAGCTATTCCAGCCAAAGCAAACCAGAAACATCATCCAAAAGCAAACATGCTGGTTGCAGAGTAGAGCAACCAGCAACCTCAACTGAATCTAGTGATATTAGACTGCTTTGTGCCAATGGCCTTGCCCACACAGGCCACAACACACTCTACTCGAGGGCCAAAGACAGGAACTGATGTATTGTACAGCTACCAGGTGTCAGATACTGGGGCTGCGTACTTCAAAGGGCCTAATTAAGCTCCAATCCTGTTACTCCCACTTTACAGAGGAAGAAAACTGAGGCTCAAGGTCACACAGAAGAACCAGCTAAGAGCCACAGCTGGGCTTCTCCCTTCCTAACTCAAGCTCTTTCTACACACACAAAGGGCTTGTCTCCAAGGACCCTTGAGCTGAACGTGCCTGGTTACCCTTTTTCTCTCGTGCTCCTCCTCCCTCTGGCCTCCTTGCTTGTCCTCACATATACCCAACCACTCTTCCAGGCACCCACGTGGCTCACATGCCCATGTATCCAAGTCTCACTTAAGAGACCTTCTCTGACCACACTATAGTCCCTTCTTCTTTTCTTCACGGCATTTTTTTTTTCTTCACAGCATTTTTCACCACGATATATATTTACTTATTTGTTTGTATTCATTCCCCCACTGGAACGTAAGCTCCACGAGAGCAGGAAGTTTATTTTGTTCATGGCTGTATCCCTAGTACCGTACAGAGTCTGACACACAGAAGGCACATGTGTGCTGAAAGAGTCATTGGGCACCAATAAGGTGTTAGCTGCTGGAGTTACAGAACCAAGGCAACCCCTGACCCCACAGAACTTACACAGTAACAGAGGATAATAAAAACCAAGTATTCAATTATAACTAAATACTACAAAGTGGAATTCAGGTCCCTGAGAGACTGGCTCATGGGGCCCCTCACCCAGTCAAGGGTCAGAGAAGGTTTCTTGAGAAAGGAACATTAAATCTGAGGTCTGAAGGACGAGTAGAGTGTGGCTGGGTGGACGTGGACGTGGACGCAGAGAGCGCAGCCTGCGTCCTGCGACTAAACTAAAACACACTGAATTGTGCACTTGAAGTGGGTGAACTGTATGCTGTGTAAAAACAAACAAAAGGAAAGATTAGTCCTAAGGGCTCAGGGGTTTCGGCCACGGAGTGACTTGATCAGTTAGGCAGAAGCGTAAATCACAAGGTGAAGGTGACTCGAGGTAAGCGCGCTCACGAGGTGCTGCGGACACTTGGCCCGTGCAGGGGCTACGACTGCTTTTGAAAATGGGCAAACTGAGGCCGACGGCGGAGACGTGTGCCCGTCAGGAACATTCCACCAGCGGGCCCGGCGCCCGCAGACCCCTGGGCTCCCCGCGGCGCCCCCAACCCCCCGGCGTCCTGGGCCTCCTCCGCCCGAGCCGTCCCCGCAAGGCCTGCGGCGCGTCCAGGAGCCGCGCTCCGGGGCACACGGCTCTCCGGAAGCAAGAGGGTCGGGGAGGGAAAGGCAGCGGCACTGAGTCTTCCACAAGCCGCGCCAGGCCGAGGACGCCCGAGACCTCACATCCCCAGCCAGTCCCCGCCACCCCGGGTGGCTCAGGCCCCCGCGCGCCCGCCCGCGCTCCCGCCCTCCGCCGGCGCCTAGCGGCTCACCGGCCTCCACAGGATCACGTCAGCCTCGGACGCGGCGGACGCGGCGGCCACCAGTGCGCTTGCGCTCCCGGATCGCCGAAGCACCGCCCCCGGATCGCCGAAGCACCGCCCCTGCAGGGCGACTTGAGCCGAGCGCCCTCTATCGGCCGTGCGCGGGACTTGGGGGTCTGTTAATGAGGAAACCCTACTGGGTGCCCTTTCCCTGATCCGAATACAGCCGGTTGAAAAAGAAAGCTGTCCCACTCACAACCTTCTTTACCTTAAACATTCACTCTTCCTTTTGGCTTTTGCTACCTCGGATATAAGCCCTGAAGACAGGCTCTCCCCATTTTCCTGAGTATGGATTGCTGCTAAAATATGAGGGGTGTTCAAGATCCGTGAAAAGGCTTGCAGACGGACTTTTCCTAAACCACTCTTGTTGATGACAGGAATTATATTTGGATGGGAATCTGCGTTTTGAGTCATTTCATCAAATTACAGTCCCATAACACCTGTCAAAAGAATAAATATGAGAGTAATAGGCATGCTTCCTTTCAGACCCATCTATAATTATAATTGAGGAAAAGAATACAGAATTTAAACTCACAGCGACTGCCAGTATCATTCTTTGAAAATGAAATAATGCTGTTTTATTAAATAGGCTCTCCCCGCTTTCTAATGTTTAGAGCTAAAGTGCTTCTCTGAATTGATTTAAATACAAGTTTTATATCCTGAAAGAGATAAAGATGAGTCTTTATCTTAAGACAAACCCCCTGTTCAATGATGCTGCTGATCTTCTCTCAGCTGATGCCTAAAAGGGAGTTAGGTTGTTAGTGGATAATATTGCTTCTGTTCACGTCTCTCTTCTCTAGGGCTTTTTAAACCTATTTGTAATGAAAAGGCCGATTTCCTTACACAGACAGACTCCATGTGTAGCTGATTTAACAAGACAACTTTTTATTTTTCCTTTTTTTTTTTTTTTCCTTTTTCTTTCTTCTTCTTTTTTTTTTTTTTTTTAAGGAAGACATTGCTCCCTGGTGGCACCTGGGGATCTCTTTTTCTCCTTTAAGGTAAGAAAAGCAGGAGCTATTTCTTAACAGAAGTGTTTTTTAAAGTTTTTCTCTTTTTTTCCTAACCTCCTTTAGAGTCTCCTTCCCCACTTCCTCCCTTCCTTCCTTCCCTCCCTCCTTCCTTCCTTCCTTCCTTTCTTTCCTTTCTTTCTTTTTTATCCCTCTTCACCTAACATACTAGCCTTCCTCCAAATCATTTGGGGGTTCCTCCCCTGAAATATTCAGGTAATGACCTCAATCCTTCCATTTATTTTCAATATGTAGACTTGGACCAAATATATCTGAAACATACGATTGTATCCTCATAAATCAGCCCCTTATTTACACACGCATAGTCAAAGGCACATTGTTAGTGTAGATCCAATCGATAAATCATTAAGCTTTTAGAGCCCTTTTAAGGAACAATCTGCAGTCACCAGACAGTCCTGTTTTCAGCCTTAGGATCACTTAATATTTTGAAGAAATATTACAGTCTGTTCTTTGGCCCTAGCTCCCTTTTGTTCCTTGATCGCTGTGTTCCTGCATCAGAAACATTGTTCTAATACCTAGATCTTATACAATATTCAAGATGCAAGCTGTTCACTTTACCTCAGAAAGACTCCACCTTCAGAACCATGGGTGCCTGTTCTGTCCTTACAAACACACGAGATTTTACCTTTCACAAACATTCCTTATAAGGGTCCAAGAAAAAAATAATAATAACACAAAGTAGACTAGGCTTGGATACCAATTTCCAATTGTTTTCCAAATCGTAATGGAAACCTAGATTGTGAACTAATTGGATTATAATACTTTTAACGTGACAGCAACCTTGGGTTCTTACAGCTTCAGTAGTAAAACTGGAGAATTCTTACCAGTCCAAACCTTCACTAAAATGACACCAGGCCCACAATCTAATGAAAACCCAACCATTCTTACCATGTCATTTTCCTTTCCACTGACAGTTTAGCAGATGAACACCCTCGTGTCAGACGGTGCATGATATTTCGAGACGAACACAATTGAAAGACTTTTTACTTGAGAACTTTGTCACCCAAGAGTTGGCTGTCCAGGGGACATGTTCTCCCAGGGGCGTTTATCGACTTTCCTAAGAAATACATCATTCCATTCTCTTGATTTCTGACAATATGTCATTTAACCTGACAACTGCAGGTTTATAACCATATTTGTGGGGAAAGTTACAAGTCCTGAAGTTTCTTCTAGTTTAAACCTGTTTTTAGATTTCAAAGAGACAAGATACATTTGCATCCTCTGATTAAGTCAGGTTATTGTCTCAAAGGCTGACCATGTAAATAATTCAAATTCATTCATCACTGTACAATAGATTTAATAAGCATAATAAACACTTTGAAGAAAACACTTAGGACGCTTGGTCTGCCCTTGTTCTCATTCCCCATTATCTCAGATTTCCTTGTGAACAGATTGAGTGGTACTACAGGGTTCTCTTCTATTCAAAATATGCAAAGTTGCTATTGACCAGTTTACAATTTGCATGTCTCAAATCCTGCCAGAACACAGGGTGAGGGCCATGAGGTGACTGGTGAATGTGCCAAAAGGGGACATCAGGATGAAAATGGAAACCCCAGTGAACAGATCTTCTCCACCCTGGGGTATTGCAAAACATAACCCTCACTGACTACTGAAGATTTCTTTTTTTAAGACAATGAAGATATTGGGTATGAAAGGTTATGTGAAATCTCAGACAACTGGTGTCTTTTTTCTTTAATTGGTGGGTTGAAGAACAGGATGAGCAAGGATTTAAAGATATTTATAAAAAGAGTAAAGAGGGAGAAGGGTACAATTGTGACTGTTTACAACACACACTTGGAGAGTAATTTACCACCTGGGTTTTAGCCTTCCTGGACCTCTCTCTGTCTTGTGTTACTTTCCGCAGCTCCATAAATCTAAACTTGCTGACTGGTATATATCATTCTATATTCTTAGTGTGTTCTGTGGTCATATATTTACAGTGGCCACACGTGAGACCACACTGATGATCAGATGTATGTTATCTCTGAATACTGAGTCTCTACTTTTTCATCTCTTGAAAATATGCTCAATGTCTCATGATTTCAGATTATAAATAACATGCACACAGACATGAAATTTTTTGTATAAATCAGCTTTGGAATGGAATTTTTCCCATAAAAAATATACGTGCCTGCTGGGTGTGTATATGGAGATATTAACAAAGGAGTGAATGTGCTTGGGAATATTTTTCTTTTTTGCATTTTGATGGCATTTGACTAAAGATCCACTTTAAAATCACCGTGTTCACAAAGTGTAATTCTGTTTCCACTGACTACATCTGCAGAGCCTTAAGATGGCCACAGACAAGAATTAAATGCCACAGTTAATAGAAATGGAGACTTTTTGAAATGATCAACTTTATTAAATAGGATTATTTGGAGGAAGATGAGAGACAAAGTATAGAGGGGGAGGTGGGAGAGAGAAGAACGGGACAGAAAAAGGAGAGGAGTGGAGAATGAGAAAAAGTAAAAGGAAGTTATCTTTTTGATCCTTCCCCAAAGAGAAAGGTCTGATAAAGTTAAGTGAAGCAGCCCTGAACAAAAGAGCATCATTAATTAAGAGAAACCATTATTCATTTTGGCCAGGAAGTAAGGTGTTTTGGTCAATCAAATAGGTAGTTAACAGTTACCTTCCACTTCAGCAAACATTTGTTGAGACTCCTCCACGTGCAAAACTCCGTGCAAAGCCCAGAGTCTTAGCAGAAGGCTCTGGGCTCCATCTCTCCCAGTCCCGCTCTCCTGTCCTTCTCCACTTTTTGTTAGAAGCACATCTGATCTTGACACTGTCCTCCTTTAGCCCCTGTAATGGCTTCTCAATGTTCTCTGAATAGATATTCCAGACTCCTTACCACATCCAGCAAGATCCTGCAGGGTCTGCCCTCTTAGGCTTCACTTGGTGTTCCTGGTCCCCTGCTGGGGCCACTGTGGGCTTTCAGACCCTCAAATGCCCCATGTTCCTTCCATCCTGCTCCTCCTTTAGATCAACTTCCCTGATGCCCCTACTCCCACTAGACACTGGGGCAGATAACCCTCTCCTCCCAAACAGTAGCCTGTACTTCTCTCCGAGGCATGCATCACAGTTTATAATTATATAACCTTAGTTTGGGTTCCCCCAGAAGAAGATGACTTTGAAGTGAGGATTCGAGAGCAAGTAATTTATTTAGAAGGTGAGCCTAGAAAATATCCATTAAGGGCAGTGAGACAGGGAAGGGAAGGCAGCCCATAAAGAGAATCTTGCCCAGCAAGTTACCACCAAGGGCAACAAGCTTCATCCTGCTGGGGAACCAACGTGGAACACACACCTCAGTTATCCCACCGGAGGGTCGTGGGAGCCGGGGTACTTATACATCAGTCCCTGTTAGTTACTGGTTGAATGATGCTCTCAGCAGCACTGACCCCCTGATACTTCTGGCTTGCAATGCTCTCAGGCAGAGGTGCAGATGCTGGCAGTTGCAAGTCAGCCAGGTATGCACAATGTAAGGCTCAAGGAATTATGGGTGAGGCACTGACAGTTCTGCTAGTTATATACACATGTACATTCACATTTAATACATACACATATATGTATGTTGTCTTCCCCACTAGAGCCCCATGAGAGCAGGGACTGAGTACCAGTGTTGCAGTGTCCCCCTGCCTGCGCCCCACTTCCTGTGGTCCACCATTAAAATCACGCCCCCTTACCAACACTCTCAACTCCCTGGTTCCTCTTGCCCTCTGTCACACGTGCTCTGGATGACCCTGTCATCCTCCTTCTCCAACCTGCACCCAAGTGGATTAATGTTGGGAAAATGACACAATAGAGCTGATGAGTTTCACTTTATTATTGTTTTAAATATTTATGTATTCATTTATTTATTTTGGCTGTGTCAGGTCTTAGTTGTGGCATGCGGACTCTTAGTTGCGACATGCAGACTTCTTAGTTGTGGCATGCGGACTCTTAGTTGAGGCATGCATGCGGGATCTAGTTCCCCGACCAGGGATGGAACCCAGGCCCCCTGCATTAGGAGCGCAGAGTCTTACGCGCTGGACCGCCAGGGAAGTCCCATGTTTCACTTTAAATTTATGATCCAAACTCAGAGGCATACTGGATGCTGCCTGGAAAGAAAATGACAATTTCTCAGAACTCCCACAGCCCACCTCCACCCTCCCTCTCCGCTGATGACCTCATTGAAAAGTTAGACACCCTCAGTCAAGAACTTCCCTTCTCACCCCTTCTCCTTTTCTCCTGTTACAAGGAGGAAAGTGTCCTTTTGCCTTTGAAAAAACCAAGTCCCCTGCTGGTTCTCTGGATTCTGTCCCCTCTGCCTTCCTGCGGTTTACCCCTCTCTCCCACACCATTAACCTCCTCTTCTCCACCTGTTCATTTTAAGCAACGTACCACCGTGGTCCAGAGGCCTTGCTACTCAAAATGGGATTCATGGACCAGCAGCACGGGCCTCACTTGGGAGCTTGTTAGAAATGTAGAATCTCCCACCCCACACCTACACAATTAGAATCTGCATTTTAACAAGATCCCCAGGCACGTTAAAGTTTGAGAAGCACTGGGCTATTTCTCCAGTCTATTTCTCCACCCCCCACCACAGCCAAATTTTATCCATTCATTCGACATATGTTTAATACCTACAGGTACCAAGCAGTCTTCTAGGTTCTGGGGATACAGAGAAATAAAACATGACAAGATCACTGTGCGTGTGTGGCGTCCTGGTGGCAGAGAACAGCAAGGAAAGAAAGAACACACGATCAGATCATAAATAAGTGTTTTGCAGAGAAATAGCATATAGTCATGTGATAGTCACCAGAGGGCTACTTCAGATCACTCCAAAGAAGTGACATTTAAATAGACATCCAGGGACCTCCCTGGTGGCGCAGTGGATAAGCATCCGCCTGCCAATGCAGGAGACACGGTTCGATCCCTGGCCCGGGAAGATCCCACATGCCGCGGAGCAACTCAGCCCGTGCACCACAACTACTGAAGCCCACACGCCTAGAGCCCGTGCTCCGCAACAAGAGAAGCCACCGCAAGGAGAAGCACACGCACCGCAACGAAGAGTAGCCCCCGCTCCCCATAACTAGAGAAAGCCCGCGTGCAGCAACGAAGACCCAACGCAGCCAACAATAAATTAAATTTTTAAAAAATTAAAAAAATAAACTGATATCTAAGTGAAGAAGCCATCATTAGTTGTCTACACAGGCTGCCTCATTTCTTCACTCATCACCCGTTCACCCTTTGGGGGATACAGTTGGCTTCCATCTTCATGCCACTGAAGCTGCTCTTAACAAGGTTTTCAGTGGCTTCCACGTTGTCATAAGCCATAGCTCATTCTCTGTCCTTAGCTTTCTCTACTTCCCAGCAGCCTTTGCATCAGCTGATGACACCTTCCTTCTTGAAACATTGTCACATTAGGTTAGTTACGTAATTAACATTTTCTTCGCCATATAGTGTTCAACATTAGCTCTTGTTAGAAAAAAAGACTTTTGTGAGTAAGAGAAGAGAGGGCAGAGAAGATAAAGGGGAAGGAGATTAATGAGATATATTTTATTCAAGCATAAACATGTAATTCCAAATCGGACAAAAAAATACATTTTATGTTTTTAAAAACTCCTATGTCGTGTCTGGTGTATCTGGAAGTGAGAGACATAACTGCTTTGATCCAGGTCACAAAGGAAAAGGTTGGTTCAGTGTTCCTTCCAGACCAGCCTCTCTGAGCCCTACATTAGTTTTCAGGGGACCTGGGCAGGAAGGAGAGCTGGAGGGGGCTAGGAGGCTTCCTGCAGGACCACGAGTCTAAACCCCCCTCCCAGTCCTGGAGGGCAGGTTGATGAGGGATGGGGAGATTTCGGAGGAGGAAGATTACTTGCTGGAAACTATAGAATCTTACCCAGGAGATGGAGGGAAGGTATTATTAGCCTGCTGATGTACGGAAAGGCCTAATTCAGCACCAGGAAGTTGGTTTAGGGATGTCAGTGTGTAGTGTACCAAAACGTGGGTTCATAAAAGTAGAGGACAGTCTGTGTATCACATTTACCACACACGGATTGTTAAGGTATTTCTTTTTAATTACCAAATACTGTTAAGCCCAGCGGGAGCACTGCCCTAGTACTCGCATGCTGAAGCTTGGTCCCGGTCCACAGGGCGATAGACCCACAGCCACCGATGCATGCATACACCATCATGGTTGCTTGACACCCTGACTTTGTGGTTCTCTGCCGCCCTGGATCCAAGCTCATCAGCACTTGGCTCTCTGTGGTTATGGGGATATGTTCAAAAGTAAAGAAAAACTCAGAGGTTAGGAGATGGTTACAGCTTCATGCCCCTGCCTACCACAACAGCAGAGGAGAGTAGTAAGCTCAAAAGAATAATATATTGTGACATGTGAAAATTATATGAAATTCACATTTCAGTGTCCATAAGTAAAGTTTTATTGGAACGTAGTGATGCCCATTCAAGTACATGTTGTCTCTGACTGCTTTTGTGCTTTGATGACAGAGCTGAGCCGTTGTGACAGAGACCACGGTTCCCTCGAAGCCCAAAATACTCTCTGGACCTTTAGAAGAAAAAAAAATTGGCCAATCCGTGGTCTGCAAAAAGCGGTGCAGGTGTTTCAGCCTTGGATGCTAAGTTCTGTGCAATGGAGCCCTGACCTACCTTTGCAGCATTCCCTCTAGTGCTTTCCTTCATGTCCCTCCTGAAAAGGCCATGGTAAACATCTTGTTCCTCATTTAAATTTCATGCTGTTCCACCTCTGTGTTTTCTTCTTGCTGTTCCCCTCTTCTAGAAACCACACCCTACACCCTCAGTTTGCTTTTATGCCAATTTGCCCCAACCTTCAAGCAGGCCTTCCTAACTCCCTCAACTATAATTTATTCCTCCACCCTCTTTTTTGGCCATAATTCTTTCTGTACTGTCTCATGACACACCAGTTCTCTACTTTGCATTATAATTATTTATGCACATGTTTTATTTCCCCGCTAGACTATAAACTCCTTGAAGAATGCATTGGCTCATTACAAAATTAGCATTCTGAGAACCCTGATTTGCATCACACATAAGATCTCTTGTCTTCAGCAAAAAGGAGTATACTTATGACACATATAATTGGCACTTATCACACAAATCAGTGATAATGGGGAAGAAGGGCAAGATGGTTAATTAAAACCCACAGCAAATTCCTCCAAAATTCATTTGCCTTCCCCACCATTTTACCAATATGATATGCACTGGTTTGTATTAGACCCCCTTTCCGCACACTTTGTAGATGTGTAACTGCACTGCTCACCATAAAGTGAGTAGGAGCAAAAAGACCAGAAGTGAATAATCCACCAGCTGAAATCATCAAGCCTCCAGTAATGGGAAGCTTTGGGGGCATTCTTTCCGGGGAGGGTTATGAGCCTCTGATCTTTCCATCCCCAGGGCTGCATAAAGATTTGAATTTGTTTGTATGTCATTTGCAACTTAGGCATGGAATAATAATCTTTTGGTATGGCCCTGATACTCAAAAGAATAGGCAAATTTAAAGTTAAAAAAAATAAATCAAACAATCAAGTTCCCTGCACATATGTTTGATAACGAAGGCCAAATATTCTATTGCAAACATTAATTCAACAAGAGATGATAAGGAAATAAAATAAAGATGAAGAATAACTCTGCTTGCCAAAGCACCATATGCGTTTGGGATGATTCTCTGCACCCATGACTAGTGTACACAAATATTGTGTTAAACCTCTCCTCCTAATAGCCTTATTTCTCACATGCTCTTCAGAGGGAAAAATGTGATGCTAATTTAAGATGACTTATCCTGCTAAGCACATAAATAAAAAATAGTTCAGAATCCAGAACATGACAGAACTCCCCTTTCACATCTAATTAAGTACTTTTAATTGGCAATTCAATTGGCAGACTGAATATTTCAGGCTGGAGAGAGGAATGCAGAACAGACCCCTACTAAGATCCAAAAGAGGAGATGTGGGGCATAGACAATTGCTTTATCGTATGAGATGCCGAAATGGGATGCCAGGCGACTATCTGTACATCTGCGAAGGAATTAGCAGTGAACAGGGCAAATGCTAGAGGGTCTGATCATGATTATAAAATGTCATTTAGAAAGATATTTACATTGTTAATTAAGCAATGAAGCTGATAACTGCTACGCTGCAAATTGTGCTAATTACCCCAGTGCCTTGGAAGGTTTTCTAATCAGCCAGATCAATAGGCTCCTGGTTTATGCTAATAATGCAGTGTCATCCTCCGAAGTGCTTTGCTTACAGCAGTCTGAACCCAGTACAGCTCCCGCCCACTGTCCTGTGCTAGAGGCAGCCAGCATTCATCTGTCTGCCCACATCACAGTCGTGAGGCTGATGCCCGCTCACCCCCATGGCCCAGAGCGAGGAAACAAGAATCCCATCATGCACTGCGCCTCCACCAATTGTTTGGGAGAGAGGGCTGAGCCTTTGTGCTCTGTGAGATTTTTACATGGCCACAGCCCTGTTTTCTTCCGACCATTAGAACTATCACATAGTCCTGAGAGATAAGGGCCACGAAGGAAGACCTAGATGCAAGTCTCTGCTCTGCCATTGTCTTTGATGAGATGACCTTCTTTGATGAGATGGTCAAAGAAGGTCAAAGAGGAGACCTTTTTCCGGTCTCCGTTGTAGCCATCTCCAGCCATGTGACTAGGTCCTGAAAATGGGATGTGAAGAGATGGGAGATGTGCTGCTTCCACCTTTAAAAAGGTCATCTCATCAAAGAAGCAGGACACACCAGTTGTTTCCACGAGGCTGAGTGTAGACCAAGTGAGAGGGTCAATTCAGTTCAACTACTGGGTGGACTTTTAGGGTCTTTTGTTTGTTGAATCACTGAATTAAGTGATTGTTAGTATGAACAGACTGGTCTTTGAGCCAGAAGAACCAAACCGCTTCCAACACAACATCAGCCTCTCTGGAGCCCCAGCATGACAATAAGGGATCTGAAATATGTGATAAACGACAGAAACAGTCTAATGCCATGTGCTCTCAGGTGTTCACCTGGCTCTTGGTCATCCACAGGAAGGGGGACAATGTGCATGAAGGAGACCCAGTCCTTTACCTCATCACAATCTATAGTTTTTATCTTTTTCCCCCATTAAAACGCAAACCAAAAATCAGCAGCTGGTAGCCAAGTGGCCTGGTTTGAAGATGAATTTTCTGTTTCTCTCTCCTTCCTTGGTAGGTGTCCTAATGAACAGTCAAGATCCCACTTGGGGGGCTTCCCTGGTGGCGCAGTGGTTGAGAATCTGCCTGCCAATGCAGGGGACACGGGTTCGAGCCCTGGTCTGGGAAGATCCCACATGCCGCAGAGCAACTGGGCCCGTGAGCCACAATTACTGAGCCTGCGCGTCTGGAGCCTGTGCTCCGCAACAAGAGAGGCCGCGACAGTGAGAGGCCCGCGCACCGCGATGAAGAGTGGCCCCCGCTTGCCACAACTAGAGAAAGCCCTCGCACAGAAATGAAGACCCAACACAGCCATAAATAAATAAAAATAAATAAATTTTAAAAAAGATCCCACTTGGAGGGTAAACAGGGCAAAGAAGAGAATTAGCAAAGGGCTTGGGTAACTCACGGGTTGATAATCTGTCACCAAATTACCGAGAGTCAACTACACATGAACTTTAAGCTGCAGCCAAGGGAGAGCTCGGAGGTGGAAAGCCAGGGTGAGAGAGATGCAGAGGCACAATAAGGGTGGGAAACAGCTGGCATCCATTTCTCCTCTTGAGAAACAGAACTCCTTCTGTGTGCCTCTGCATGGGGCTCCCCAGCTTTCATCGCCAGCTCTGGGGCCCCCATGGGCAGAGCCTCTGAGTTCAAGGCCAGCTCCTGCGCTGGGCTTTGGGATGGGGCCAATTTGTTGAGTTGTTTCAGTGCTTTGATGTGTAAACTAATCATCCGTCATTGTGCTCTAATTAAACTTAAGTGGTGCAATGGATTTGCTGTCATAGAGGCCAGGGCCCTTCCTGGACTGAGGGAGGGAGGGGCAGTGTCTGTTGGCCGAAGGCAGCCCTGCCCCAGAAGTGCAGACAGCGAGGAAATGCCAGACAGGAATATGAAAGGAGCTGGAAACGCTGTGTTTTGGGTCCAGGAGGCTGGAGGAAAATGTGACAAATCAGAAACTAGGGCAGGTCTATGAGTCTCTGATTTCCTGGGTGATGTCGCCCTCAGCATGAGTGTCTAGACATAACAAGCTCGGGTCAAGTGGGTAATCACAAGGTGACCTTACTGTTTGCCATGGTAACAGACCTCTCAGGGGCCAGCTGGTCCTGGTATCGCCAAAATGTAACCCAGATGCATAAGGTGGATGAGCTATTTCCACTTCTACAAGCCAAAGCCGCTGATCAAAATGTATAGGGAAGGTAGTATCAGGACTCTTTAGAAACTGTAGATCCTCATGACTATTTACTCACCCCTGCCCCCCTTGGTATTTGTATTCTAACTTAAAAGAAGTGTTTCTAGAATTACGAAGGGGAGAGTGGGTCCTCCTTCTGAAGGAGAGCCAGAGGAAAGGGGGAGAAGATGGTGGTGGTACAGTTGACATCGTGACATGTGTCCTGGGAGTAAAGTCACTGGTCCTAGATCTGACTCTTCCCTGGCTCAAGTGATCACCAAAGGGCAGGGAAGAGGATGTTTATGTCCCTTACTGCTTCCACATTTTGTGAGAACTCCACATGGATGATACTGGTTTATTTGTACTGTTGACTCAATGTAACTGATAAATCCCGTTCCATAGAGACAAGGTAATGGCATAATGACAAAACTCTTCTCTTCTTCACCCATGTATTCATTCAGCAACTATTGATTGAGTATCTAGGTACAAGGCATGCTATACGATCAAGGCTGTACAAGATACAGATGAAAGAATTCATGCTCTCAGAGGACAGACAAGATGACCATACATGATTCAACAATTGCAAGTAATTCAATAGAAAATATACCTTGGCAAGAAAAAAAATAGGTCAAGCATATCATATGGAACTATCTGGACATCTACAATAAGACAGTATAAGAAAAGAGAGTATAACCAACAAGGTCCTACTCTATAGCACAGGGAATTATATTCAATATCCTGTAATAAACCACAATGGAAAAGAATATGAAAAACAATATGTATACACAGGTATAACTGAATCACTTTGCTGTACACAAGAAACAAACACGACATTGTAAATCGACTTTACTTCAATAAAATAAATTTGTAAAAAAAGAAAAGAAAGTGTGGCAGACACTGCTACTTCTGCCCTTCCCCACACCCCCGTATCTGTTCTTTCCTCCTCTAGCAATAGAATTTTAATCTTAGATGGCTGACCAGGTGAAAACTACCTTTTTCCAGTCTCCTTTGTAGCCATCTCCAGCCATGTGACTAGGTCCTGAAAATGGGATATGAAGAGATGGGAGATGTGCTGCTTCCACATTTAAAAAGAAAGTGGTCTGTCTTCCCTCTTTGCCCCTTCCTGCTGCCTGGAACGCAGATGTGGCGGTGAGCCGCCTTCACCCGTGCAAGTAAATGGCGACATACTACAGGTGACAGAGCTACCGGCCAGCAGGATCCTGGGTATCCCACACCATGAAGGCACCTTATCACTGTGGACTGCTTCTACTCTTACTCTTACGTGGAAGCAATACACTCTTGTTTAAATCACAGATGTATCCCAACCAATAAGGAGTGGAACAAACCAATTAAAAGAATGGTGCAGAGGAGAGGAAACTCATCGTGAAAAATATTCAATTCTTCCCAAAATTATTTTTCTTATCAAGAGCTTATTATGTGCCAGGCATTGTTTTGTCTCTGGGGATTCAAAAATATATGAAGTCCCTGACCTCAAGAAGGGAACACAAAACACAATCTTTTTTTTTTAATTTTTAAAAAATTTTTATTGGAGTATAGCTGATTTACAATGTTGTGTTAGTTTCAGGTGTACAGCAAAGTGAATCAGTTATACATATAAATATATCCACTCTTTTTTAGATTCTTTGCTCACAGAGGCCATTACAGAGTACTGAGTAGAGTTCCCTGTTCTATACAGTAGGTCCTTATTAGTTATCTCTTTTATATATAGTAGAAAACACAATCATTTAATATGGAAATAGCAGTGATAGAAATAATCACAGGGTGTCATGAGTGAATGGGAAATGGACAGCTATTTTGGCCTAAAGGCATCAGGCATTCAACCTGGGCCCAGAAATCCAGGATGGATGTTAGTGGGGAAGATGGGAGTGGAGGAAAGCCTGTTAGCAGAGACTGCCATCTTGCCTGGCTTGCATTAGTCCCACGACCTGGTATTGCTGCCTGGGAGGGTCTCCTCTCTCTCCAGGTCCTCGCCATACTCACAAACATGGTGTAAATTGCCACCTTCTCTGGAACATTCTGCTGAGCCTCCCTCGCCCTGACTCTGAAGTAATTTCTCCAATGACACTGGTGTTGGGCTGCACCGTGCAGGCTTGCAAGCCCTGTACTTGCCCAGCCTCAAGACCAAAGAAAGAGCCTGGAGTCAGCGAGAGAGACATCAAATGGTTTCATGGATGGAGGGGCTTACATGTCTAAAGCAAGGTCCTGGAGCAACACCCCACCTTGCAAGGCAGACGGCGGGCAGGACATGGCAGCAGTCTTGCTACCAGGGGAAGAGGGAGGTTACCAGTTAGAGGGGGAATTGACGTCAGGTCGGCTCATCGGTTACCAGGGAAACCAGCAGAGGGGCGCACCTCTCACCGCCCCTTTGATAAAATATCCTACTGGAGATAGTTCTGACCTTAAAGATTAGAACAATCACTAGCTGGGTCGGGGAGCAAGTACATGGGCATTTGCTGATTAGTCTCTATGATTAAGAGGGAAGGTCAGTCAGGTGAACGGGGTGTAGGTGAAGCAGGCACTAGTCAAGGAGGGGGATGTACAGAGAGCAAGAGAGCCATCCGGGGTGGCCTGATCATACAATTGGCATTTAACTAGCAATGCAAGGCCATATGTCAAATAGGTCTGCAAGATTGTCTTCCCTCTCCTTTTGGGTTAAACTCCTCAAGGACTGGAATGATGTTTTCTGAAGTTCTGTGCATCCCGACTCACACATGGCACAGAGCCAGAAACTGGGGAGCCCAGAGCAGTATAAAAAGAACTTGCCCTTTGAACCAAGGCTGATAGAGGTTCAGCTCCCAACCCTTCCATTCGTTGGCTGTGTGGGACTTTGAACAAGGTACACATCCCTCTGAGCCTCAGATTCCTCACCTGTGAAAAGAGGAATAACAGAACCTATCTGGAAAAACTGTTGTAGCAACTGAAGAAGATGATGTTTGTAAAAGTACCTAGCAGAGTGCCTGGCACAAAAGATAATTTCTTCTCCTTTTTTAAAGAAATATTTGCCCAAAAAGAATCCTTAACTCTGCACATGTTATATCATTGATTAGAAACTGCAATGCACAAGCACTCTGCTCATTCAAATTGACTGCATGATGAGGAGTCTGGAAGATCCCAGTAGAGCCTAAATTCAGCTGATTTGTGTCATGATCACCGCTGATACTAAGCAGGGGAAGTGTGTGTTGATTGTGTGAAAGGCAGATAGGAGGAGTTTGCTGGTCATTTCTGCATCTCACTTACAAAGTTGGCTGTTAAGACTTGCCAGATAGGACCTACAAAGTAAAAATTGTTGTTAACAACCCAAGCTGGGAAAATAGATCATCCATGTCCTGGATGCCTCCTAGTAACATTTTTCATAGAAAGGAGATAAGACATGGTATTTGCAGTTGCTTGACCTTGAGTTTTAGACCCCTCCCACACACAGTCCCGTTCCCCCACCCCCACCCCCCAAAAAAGCCCATTCCTGCCCTCGTCTTCCCTTCATCAATAAATGGCACCACCATCACCCAGTTACCAAAGCCAGAAACCCAAGCTTGGGTTTCCTTGATTCCCTTTCCCTTTCATCCACATCTGTCCTTCAGTGTCGATCCTCTCCCAACCTATCTCTTGAATCCATCCTCTTCTATCTATCTCACCACCAACCTAGTCTAAGCCACCATTATCTGTTGCATAGAGCCTTGCCACCCAAAGAATGGTTTGGGCACCAGCAGCATTGGCATCACTCTGGAGCTTCTTACAGATGCAGAGTCTCAGGCCCCCACCTAGACCTGGAGAATCAGAATCTGCATTTCAATAAGATCCCCGGGTGATCCATTTGCACATTAAAGACCAAGAACCCTGCAAAAGAATACAGGAGCCTCCTAACCTGGTCTCCCTGTCCTTGTCCTACCTAATTCCAACCCATTGGTCTGGGCCCAATTTGCTAATTCCCACACCACTCAGAGAGTGTAATTTTTTTTTAATCCACCCTGCCACATGGCACAGGATGGCAGTTCTAATTTTTGACAGAGTATTTCTCCCACCAGACCAAGACAAGATTTCTTGTTTCCTCCCTGAGCTGGTGAGGGAAGGTATTTTAAGCCATTTCATTAGGGATTGGGAGACCCCTTTCAGGGTCCTGCGTTTATGAACGGATTTCAACTCTAAGTCCCCTTTTCAAGCAGGCCCAGCACAGACATGAAAACTCCAGCCCCCATCCATTAGGGTTTGTATTCTGGAACTTTCTCCTGGCCTCACTCCCCTCCCCACTTCCCCAGCAGCCAGAGTCCACTCAGGATCTTCCTGTTCTGTGTTTAACTTCCCTCTTAGTCTCTGATCCAAGATTATTTGCCTTTCTTTCTATCAAACTCAGATACATAGCTCAGTTTAATTTTGTTTAGTTTTGTTTTTTTAAATGAAAGGCATTCCTATGTGTTTGGGGGTGGGGAGGAGAAAAAAAGGATCCCTATTGGCCCAACTTATCCTGTTACTAGGCAGAGCCATCTTTTTAAAACTGAGATCAGACCCCACCACTCCACTGTTTAAAATGGGTCAGTGGTTTCTCCTCTTGTTTAGAACAAAATCCCAAACCCTAAGTAGGCACTCTGGTCCCTGCCTACTCAACTCTTCAGCCATTTGTGCCCAAACACACAGCCATCCTTTCTGCATCTCCCACACCAAGGACTTTCCAGCCTCAGGGTCTTTGCCCCACCACTGGCCTCCCCTGGAAGGCTCTGCCTCCCGCTTCACATGCTGATTCCTTCTGTCCTTAGGTTCTAGCTCGGATGGCCCTTCCCGAGAGAGGGCTCCCCATCCCTTCACCCCCACCTACCACACTCAAATGCCCTCCCAACTCACTCTGAGGTAGCTGCTCATCACAACCAACAATTATTTTGTTTATTTGTATGTTTACTTCTTTACTACATCATCCTCTCTAGAATGTAAATTCCATGAGGTCTCAGACCAGATAGGCACCTCGCAGGCGCTCATATTTGAGGAATGATGTGGTTGAAAAAATTACGTTCTAGGACTATCTCTCTGATGCAGTAGCCACTGGCCACATAGGGCTTCTGAGCGCTTGAAATGTGGCTGGTCCAAACTGAGCTGCGGGGACTTCCCTGATGGTCCAATGGTTAAGACTCCGCGCTCCAAATGCAGGGGGCCTGGGTTTGATCCCTGGTCAGGAGATTAGATCCCATGTGCTGCAACTAAAAGACCCTGCACGCGGCAACAAAGATCTCGCATGCCGCAACTAAGACCCAGCACAGCCAAATAAATAAATAAATATTTAAAAAAAAACAAAACAGAAAACTGAGCTGTGTGCTCAGTGCAAAATACACATTGGATTTCAGGATTTAATGTGAAAAAAATGTGAAATGCCTCATCAATAAAATTTTCTATCGACATGTTGAAATGATCATACTTTGAATTTTTGTGTTAAATAAAATATATTTAAAAAATTAATTCCACCTGAAAAATATGACTACTAAAGAATTTCAAATGTGTGGCCCACATTATATATATATATATATTTTTAACATCTTTATTGGACCATAATTGCTTTACAATGGTGTGTTAGTTTCTGCTGTATAACAAAGTGAATCAGCTACACGAATACATATATCCCCATATCCCCTCCCTCTTGAGCCTCCCTCCTCTCCTCCCTATCCCACCCCTCTAGGTGGACACAAAGCACCGAGCTGATCTCCCTGTGCTATGCGGCTGCTTCCCACTAGCTATCTATTTTACATTTGGTAGTGTATATATGTCCATGCCACTCTCTCACTTCGTCCCAGCTTCCCCTTCCCCCCCACCATGTCCTCAAGTCCATTCTCTACGTCTGTGTCTTTATTCCTGTCCTGCCCCTAGGTTCTTCATAACCATTTTTTTTTAAGATTCCATATATATATGTGTTAGCGTACGGTATTTGTTTTTCTCTTTCTGACTTATTTCACTCTGTATGACAGTCTCAAGGTCCATCCACCTCACTACAAATAACTCAATCTCATTTCTTTTTATGGCTGAGTAATATTCCATTGTATATATGTGCCACATCTTCTTTATCCATTCATCTGTCGATGGACACTTAGGTGGCTTCCATGTCCTGGCTATTGTAAATAGAGCTACAATGAACACTGTGGTACATGACTCTTTTTGAATTATGGTTTTCTCAGGGTATATGCCCAGTAGTGGGATTGCTGGGTCGTATGGTAGTTCTATTTTTAGTTTTTTAAGGAACCTCCGTACTGTTCTCCATAGTGGCTGTATCAATTTACATTCTCACCAACAGTGTGAGACGGTTCCCTTTTCTCCACATCCTCTCCAGCATTTATTGTTTGTAGATTTTTTGATGATGGCCATTCTGACCAGTGTAGTTTTGATTTGCATTTCTCTAATGATTAGTGATGTTGAGCATCCTTTCATGTGTTTGTTGGCAATCTGTATATGTTCTTTGGAGAAATGTCTATTTAGGTCTTCTGCCCGTTTTTGGATTGGGTTGTTTGTTTTTTTGATATTGAGCTGCATGGGCTGCTTGTATATTTTGGAGATTAATCCTTTGTCAGTTGCTTTGTTTGCAAATATTTTCTCCCGTTCTGAGGGTTGTCTTTTTGTCGTTTTTATGGTTTCCTTTGCTGTGCAAAAGCTTTTAAGTTTCATTAGGTCCCATTTGTTTATTTTTGTTTTTATTTCCACTTCTCTAGGAGGTGGGTCAAAAAGGATCTTGCTGTGCTTTACGTCATAGAGTGTTCTGCCTGTGTTTTCCTCTAAGAGTTTTATAGTGTCTGGCCTTACATTTAGGTCTTTAATCCATTTTGAGTTTATTTTTGTTTATGGCGTTAGGGGGCCACATTACATTTTTATTGGATGTCGCTGGTCTAAGAGTGAAGTCCCAGGAACCGGAAGTGGTGGCCAGCATCATTTGAACTCACATCTCGTTTCTGTCTGCTCTGGTCTTACTGGGTGCCTCGGGAAGGTCAGCGATTTGGGAAGCCATTCATGGGGCACCGAGAGCTCATCCCTGACTGTGCTGAGGGATGAGCCCTCTCACAGGGGAAAAACAAACAGCCGCATCGGGCTTTGCTCTTAATGCTCCTCCTAAGTGCTGATGACACCCCTGCTGGGGCCAGCCTCAGGGGAAACAGTGGGGAACTGATTGACAGCCATTAAGAAAATGGAATTGAACGGCTCAGATCAGACATCAAGGCAGAGTCTTTATCAAGCAAGCATCAGACCCTGTCAGCTCTCCAGCTAGGAGGAAGGCTTGCCTGGAGAACCTTAGTTGCTTGTGATTATCTGACAATCTCCTATGCAGCTTAATATTTTAGGATTAGAATTGTAAAGAGACACTAGCGTGTACTGCTTGCCGTTCATTAGCCGTGTGGGCAAGTTAGTTAACTTCCACCTCCCTCGGTTTTCTCACATGTAACGTGGTGATAATAATTGTACCTACCTCAGTGTTGTTATGAAGACAAGAGGAGCATCGAACAATGCACTTAGAACACTGCCTGGCACACAGTTAGTGTTCGGTGGAGACTAGTTGCTATTCTTATTATTGCTATTTATGTTTAATATGAAAACTTTCGTACAAAGAGCCTTTTTCTAGAGCCAAAAATCTTAAGCTAAAGCCTAGAGGTGTGCTCCTTATTACCCCACAAACAGGACAGCTGGGCCTGTTTGTTTGTTTGTTTGTGTGTTTTTTCGATCTTGTTAGTTTATTGAATAAATCAATCCTGGGTAAAGAGAAAACAGAACTAGCTTTGGGGACAGAGGTCGGGGAAGTGAGAGAATCCCCCGGCCCCTGTGGTGTGGGTAGAGGGGTCGCTTGTAAAACTCATGATCCTGTTCGTCCTTCTTGATGACTGTCTTATCCACCGGTGATGGACCCATCCTGAAATATTTTTAAGCTAAGATTCTTTTGCTGCTATAGTGGTCATTTATCATTTTGGCTGTCAAGTATGCATCTCTCTTTTTCCCAGTACCCTGATTTTCTTTTGGGAAATAAAGCTTCCCTCATTTTCTGTGGGTGGTAATTCCTAGCATCCCTCCCGGTATAAGCCCAGGTCCTGCCTCCGGGTCTGGGTACAGACTGGGGCACGCATGACCTAAGCTGCTCAGCTGGACAGATGTCCTCTTGAGCACCTCACTCAGGGAAGAAGGAGCAGGTTCCAGGTTAGTCTCTGCAGCCGCAGTGGGCTCGCCAGGCTGCCCGTGTAGTAAGTCCGTTGCTAGGGCCCCACTGGTCCAGCCTGCACAGCACTTTTTCCTGTGAGCTGTCCCTCAACAATATTCTTCAAATCCTTTCCTTTTTCTGCAACTTGGGGAAAGTCAGTTTCTGTTGCTTGCAACCAAAAACCCCAGTGATGAAATCCTTATCCCTCCCTTTACTTTCTCCCCTCCTCCCGGCCCCAGTCTTTGTTCCAAGTGTCACCAGAATATAGAGCAGACCAGATGGTCAGAGGAATTGGACTTCCATAGGTTCTTTCTTCAGAGTTCGAGGGTAGGAGAACATTCCACTTTCCATTAAACAGCCTGATATCAAACGTCCTCTAACCCGCAGTGTTATGACGGGAGAGGCAGCATCCTATAGTGGAAAGTAAACTTTGTAGTGCGAGGGACCTGGATTCAAATCCTGCCACTTCCTGGCTACGTGACCTTGTGCAATTACTTAATTTCTCTGATCATCAGTTTTCTCATATGTACACACACACGCACACACACACACACACACACACACACTCTCACAATTGTGGGGGCTGGTAAGTCTAAAATCTGTAGGGCAGCCTAGAAAGTCAGGCAGGAGATGATTCCTCAGTCTTTTTTTTTTGGCTGCGTTGGGTCTTCGTTGCTGTGCGCGGGCTTCTCATTGCGGTGGCTCCTCTTGTTATGGAGCACGGGCTCTAGGTGCGTGGGCTTCAGTAGTTGTGGCACACGGGCTCAGTAGCTGTGGCCACGGGCTTAGTTGTTCTGCGGCATGTGGTATCTTCCCGGACCAGGGCTTGAACCTGTGTCCCCTGCGTTGGCAGGTGGATTCTTAACCACTGCGCCACCAGGGAAGTCCCAATTCTGCAGTCTTGAGGCAGAATTTCTTCACCAGGAAACCTCAGGTTTTGTTCTTCGGGCCTTCGACTGATTGGGTGAGGCCCACCCACATTACTGAGGGTCATCTCCTTTACTTAAAGTCAGCTGATTGTAGATGTTAGCTATATGTACAAAATACTTTCACAACGATGCCTAGATGAGTGTTTGAGTAAATAACTAGGTACTATACACTACCAAGTTGACATGTGAAATTATCACAGAGATCATAATACTACTCTGTATCCTTGAGGATTAAACAAGGTAAGTGCCTATATAGTTCTTAGCACAGTGCCTGACATTTACTAGGTACTTAATAGATGGTAGACTCTATTCTTAGAGGCAGAAAGGATAATATCATTCATGCAAGTCCTATGCACTGGACTCTATTCTAAAT
Source organism: Balaenoptera acutorostrata (assembly GCF_949987535.1). Classification (NCBI taxonomy): domain Eukaryota; kingdom Metazoa; phylum Chordata; class Mammalia; order Artiodactyla; family Balaenopteridae; genus Balaenoptera; species Balaenoptera acutorostrata. The sequence continues at coordinate 17,202,627 of NC_080083.1, read as the reverse complement.
ACTTCACAAATATTAACTCATTTAATTTTATCCCCCACCAATCCTAGGAGTTTGGTAGTGTTGTTTAAATGAGAAACTGGAGGGCTTCCCTGGTGGCGCAGTGGTTGAGAATCTGCCTGCCAATGCAGGGGACACGGGTTCGAGCCCTGGTCTGGGAGGATCCCACATGCCGTGGAGCAACTGGGCCCATGAGCCACAATTACTGAGCCTGCACGTCTGGAGCCTGTGCTCCGCAACAAGAGAGGCCGCGATAGTGAGAGGCCCGCGCACCGCGATGAAGAGTGGCCCCCGCTTGCTACAACTAGAGAAAGCCCTCGCACAGAAACGAAGACCCAACACAGCCATAAATAAATAAATAAATTTTAAAAAAAAGAGTCTCTTATTAAAAAAATAAAAAAATAAATGAGAAACTGGAGGTCCAGAGAGGTTAGGTAAATTGCCCAAGGTCACACAGCTAGCATGCAGTAAGCCAGGATACATGTGACTGCCCCTCTGAATCAGGCTGCCCCTGAGTGGTCTCTCCGGCATGTGTAACTCAATTTCAGTTAAAATTCTGAGATGATGCGTGCCCTGCCTTGTCACTTTAAGTAAAACTCCACAAAATCCCACCAACCTGGCCAGATTTAGCTGCTAACATGTTTTAGAAAAATATTTTCGGGTAAAATATCACACCCACACCACACACCCACTGCACTATCACCTGCCACCCATGATGATAAAAAGCCAACACCTTTCCTTTAAGGAAACTTGGCAGAGGTCTTCCCACACATAAAGAGTGGCTCCTTCTACCCGCTTCCACTAGGAACATCACACAACAAATGAATTTTCCAAACAAAGAAATGTTGAGTCAGAAATAAAATCACTCGTTAGTTGTGGTTTTTCTGGAATGGATGACTATATAATATCCTAATCAAAAAGTTGGAATCACATTAGCATTTAGATAAAGGCTTATTAGAAAAGAGATGAGGATAAAACAAGGCTCTGAGACTATGGGTGCTTCCCCAAGGCCAGGCATTACCGACAAGGGCAGACAGCCAGCAAGTCTCAAAGTTGCCAGATTTTGGTCAAGTCCAAGAGGGACTCCAGGGATGCCCTTTCATGTCTAAAAGGTCTCTCTGGGGCCCCCCAAATTCTGCATCCACTATGACCACTAAGGGCATTCAAGCAGCTCCTCTACCGATTTGAAGTCAGCTGGAATCCTCTCTTATAGCAGGTGTTTTTTTGCTTTTCAAGAACGTGCAGGAAATGTAATATTCAGAGTGCCAAAATAAAGATGTTAAGATCAAGGGCCGGCAAGTTCTTAACTATGACTGCTTTTTTGGGACAGAAGACAACTCCATATGGCAGGGGTGGGATAGTAAATACACAGGAAGACATTCCCAGGTGCTACTGCCCTTTTGGAATAAGAAAGATCCCACACAGACCGTGGGCCACGCTTGGGCACAACCGTGAAATACAGACATCTTATCTCTGTAGAGCTTCGCATTTTCTGTCTTCTTATTCCCCCCTGACACCAAGATTTTTTTCTCTCCTCTCCGGAAACTGGACTCTGGGAGCCCCCAGTCTAGAGACTGGGGCTCTCTGGTTGGGCAAATGGCTCCTCCACATGTCAATTCCAGAAGCCTCTCTCCACTTCCATTCCAAGAGGTGGAGATTCATATGCCAGGCCGGCATGATCCTGGATCCCAAGGATGAATTTGGTGGCCCTTGAATAATACTGGTTAAGCCCTGGCGTTTGGCTTCTCTCTTGTCTTTATCTGTCAATGTTAGTGTCAAATTAGGGAGAGAAATGAAATAGGACAAGCCAAGGGCAGCCTTTCTGGGAGTTATGCCAGGTTGGCAAGATGAGGCAATGTGCCGGCAGGAGGTCACGACCGGGTCATATGACAGAGACAGAGGTGTGTGCAGGGACAGAGGGGGCGCTTTGAGTCCAGAGGACTGAGCTGAGGTCAGAGGTTGGGGAGGTAAATGGGAGGCAGCGTTCAGAAATGCAGACTGGGCAGGAAAGGCATGGTCTGAGCTTGAGATCCAGGCCAGTCACAGAGAAAAACAGACTCAAAAGGCAACCTCCTTTCCTGGGCCTGGGGCTAGAGAAGAAATGAGGTTCATGAATCGTAAAGGAGCACATTTCACTGGTCCTCTTCCCTGTCAACAACTTCAGAGCCAAAAGTCCCCTGAAAGACAGTCTTTTGTTTTGTTTTTTCAACATCTTTATTGGAGTATAATTGCTTTACAACGGTGTGCTAGTTTCTGCTGTATAGCAAAGTGAATCAGCTAAACAATATACATATATCCCCATATATCCTCCCTCTTGCGTCTCCCTACCACCCTCCCTATCCCCCCCCCACCCCCCCATCCCCCGCCCCCCCCACCCCGGCTAGGTGGACACAAAACACGGAGCTGATCTCCCTGTGCTATGCGGCTGTTTCCCACTAGCTATCTATTTTACATTTGGTAGTGTATATATGTCCATGCCACTGTCTCACTTTGTTCCAGCTTACCCTTCCCCTCCCTGTGTCCTCAAGTCCATTCTCTACGTGAAAGACATTCTTATTGCACCTTCGAGTCATTTCCAGGAGTCCAGAGGGATTCTCAAGTGGTGGCCGTCAAATAAGTGGCAACCACGAGGCCCTAGTTTTCCCTTTCTAGGCTCCTTTCTGCAAGATTCCCTGTGGGAACCTCCACTGCCCTGACACAGCAAGCTCATGCGTCCATACCATCCACCTCCCGCATGCCCGGATCACTGAAGTACCCTCCGAGGTGCTCATCATCTCTCCTGGGCCTCCCCACTGCAGCCACGCCTGCATCTCCTTGCCTGAGGGCTTTCTGGGGTGGTGGGACCCCGCTCCCCACACAGCAGCACAGGGCAGAGAATGAACACCTCTGCCAGCCACAACAGCAGCTTCCCTCAACCAGTGACTGAGGGAGTTGGTATAAATACCCACCTTCTTCATCCCGAGGACGACATCCCATCCCGAAGGTGGATGTTTTACACTGGCCCGCAGAGCTCCTCGGGAATATTAAGCTCTGGTTTTCCACAGTGGTAACTCACTTAATGCACCTTTCATCGATCCTTTCCCTTCCCTGTCCCACTTCCCTGCGTCTCCACTGTCATTTTCTGGGATCTTCTCCCAAGTAAATTCCTCGTACTTAATGTTTGACCCAGTGCTTCTGGGTGAACCTGATCTAAGACACCTCCCTGTCCTCCCTGTGCTCCTACTGTTGACTCTTCCCATGGCAACCTGAGTGGCCTTTGACAATCCGTCAGAGCAGATCACTGCCCTGCTCAAAATTTCCAATGGCCTCCCATTATGTCTAGAATAAAAATGCACGACTTTTATTATGAACTGTATGTTAGTCCATCTGGGCTGCTATAATAAAATACCATTCATTGGGCAACTCATAAACAACAAACATTTATATCTCATGGTTCTGGAAACTGGGAAGTCGAAGATCATTGTACCATGGGATTCAGTGTCTGGTAAGGCCCACTTTCTGGTTCACAGATGGTGCCTTCTAGCTGTAACCTTACATGGTGTATGGGGCAAGGGAGCTTTCCCAGACCTCTTTTATAAGGGCACTAACCGCTTTTGTGAGGGCTCCTCCCTTATAACCTAATCACCTCCCAAAGGCCCCACCTCAAAATACCATTACCTTGGGCAATAGCTTTTCAACATATGAATTTGGGGGTAACACAAACATTCAATCTATAGCAGACCGCAAGGCCCTGTATGATCTGGCCCCTGCTTTACCTCTCTGTTCAGTCACTCTGCCCCAGACCCAAAGGCAATCTTGCTGTCCCTCAAACACTGAGTTTTTTCCTGTCTTCTGTCTCAAGCATCTGCTTTCCCCTTGCCTGGAGAACTCTGCACCCCGATCTCCATGTGGCTCACTCCTTGTCAGTGTTATTCAGCTCAAAAATCACCTCTTCCAAGAAGTCTTCTTTGACAACCCACTTTCATGTAGCCCTACCCACACACCCAACACCTCAGTCACTCTTCATGATATTGATAACTACCTAAAGCTCTCTCGGGTACGTATTTTTTTACTTGTTAATTTTGTGCCTCCCGCTCTGACCTCAGTGCTTGGAACAGTGCCCAACACTTAGTAGGCACTTGATAAATATTTGTGGAATAAGGAATGATCCAGACAAAAGAAGAGGAGTTGAATCAAGACAATGAAAGTAGCAATGGAGAAGAGGAAGCTTTTGGAAAAATATTTGAGAGGGGGAATCGATGGTATTAGATGACCAGTTAGATGTGGAAGGTGAGGGAAAGGAAGGAGAAGTCCAAGGTGACCCCAAGCTTGGGAGCCTGTGGGAATGGTGGTGCTATTCATCATGACCATGAGTACAGGAAAGGGGAGGGCCTGGTGGGAAAGATGATAAGTTCATGAGGACATATTGAGTGTGAGGAGCCTGTGGGATGTCCAAATGGAGACATCTAGCAAAGGACTAAAAACATGGGTCTGGAACGTCAGAGAGGGTTGGAAACTCAAGATTTGGAGCATGTGGAATTGAAACTATGGAGGAAGATGACATCACTCAAGGAAAACATTAGAGGAGGAGCTGTAAATTCAAATGCTTTCAGAGGCCAGGAAAATAATTTAGATGTGTGAACTAGCTTAGATAAAAACCATAAAGAGTGGTGGTTACTGCAGTGGGAATTAAAGATGATATGTCCTATATCTAAAGACATTCATAGTAAATATTATTAAAACATTGTGGGGACCAATCAAAACACCTTGGGTGGCCCACTAATTTGAGACCCCTAATGTAGAATGAGAAGATGGGTTTTCCTGTGTCACTAGACCCTAGGAACACCAACATTTAAGGGGCAGGCATAGAACTAAGAGAGAGGAAACCCAGGAGAAAGCCACCGTGCAGAAGTCAAAGAAAAAGTAGTCAACATTATCAAGTGCTACAGATAGGTCAGGCGGAAGAGAAGCCAAAAGGGACATTGGATTTAGCCAGTGGGAGTTCACTGATGGCCTGATCAGGAGTAACTTCAATAGGAAGGAGGGCAGTGGGCAGAAGCCAGGCACAATTCAATGAGAAATAAATGGAAAACGAGGATGCGGCAACAGCAAGAGGACAGACCAACCTTTCGAGAAGTTCATCAGTGAAGGACAGAAGATAAAGAGGACCCAGCAATTTCATTCCTGGATATGCAACAGAAAAGAGTGCTTATGTGCATTTAAAAATATAGAAATGTTTATAGTAGTTTTATTAATAATAGCTAGAAACCAGAAAATACCCAAATGTCCGACAATATTAGAACAAATAACTTATGACATGGTCATGCAATGGAATATTACACAGCAATGAAAAAGACCAAATGACTGCTACATGCCCCACATGATGAATCCCACAGATACAATGTTGAATGAAAGAAGCCAGACACAAAAGAATACATACTGAATTATTCTGTTATATGAAGTTCAAGAATAAACAAAACACATCTACAGTGGTCGAGGTTAAAATGGTGGCTACCACTTACAGATGGAGAGAACAAACTAGCTGTTACCAGTGGGGAGAGGGAAGGGGGGAGGGTCAATATAGGGGTAAGGGGAAAAAAAGGGTTATTATGAGATTATATGAAATCATCTGTGTGAAACTTTCAAAAATTGTAAAGCACTATAGAATTTAAAGAATATTTCATTCAATAAAAAATAAAATAAAATAAAATAATAAACTGGAGGCTGCCTTTATGGAAAGTGAATTAACTAATAAGGGGCACAAAGAACTCAGCTAGGGAGTTGGCGATATTCTGTATCTTGGTCTGGGTGGTGGTTATACCGGCATAAACGTGTAAAAATGCATCAAGTTGTATGCTTAAGATTATATACACATAAGATACACATAAATTATACCTCGATTAAAAAGTAAGAAAAAAAGGAGAGAAAGAGGACAATAGACGGAGAAGGAGACTGGGATTTCCTTCTAGAATGAGCTCAGTTCCCAATTTAGACCTAATATCATATCAGAGCTGCTGTAGACATGTTGGCAAAGAAGAAAAAGCTGAAACTAAGAAAGGCTATTTTTGTTATTATTTATTAATTACAAAGGGAAAATGGTAACTGTCTAGTAAAGAAAAACTAAATGACCAAAGTTAACATCACCAATATTGGAACAAACCAGCATCACGTACCCACTGATATGATGTACCAAAAAGAACATGATATTATTTCAGTGATATTTCTGCTGCAAATGTATATAACCTGAATCTAATCGTGCGAAAACACCAGACAAGCACAAATTTAGGTACATTTTGCCACATTACTGGCCTTTAATCTTCAAAAGCGTCAAGGTGAAAAACACAAAGAAGGACTGAGGAACTGTCCCAGATTAAAGAGATCTGATTATTTAACACACTGTGCAATCCTGAAATGGATTATAGACCTGGAAAGATATCTATAAAGGGCATTATTTTGATAATTCCAAGAAATTTGAGTATGAATTATTGATTAGATAATACTCTTGTATCAATATAAAATTTCTTGATTTTGGTAACTACTGTGGTTACGTGGTCGTTCTTAGGAAACATACACTGAAGTATTTAGGAGTAAAAGGGACGTGACGTCTCCAACTTATTTCTTAATGGTTTAGGAAAAAAATGCAGAGAGAGAAAACAAATGGGGCAAAATGTGAATAACTGGTGAATCTAAGTGAAGGTTATACGGGAATTCCTTGTACTATTCTTACAACACTGAAATGATATCAAACCAAAAAGTTATTCCAAAAATATAAAGCAAAGCATGACAATTTAATAAACAAAACAATACCCCATCTGTAAAAATCTTTTTAAAAAAATAAGAGGAATGTGAAGTATCTGTCCCTTTCCTTGTACCTTTGCCATGGAAGCAGAGAGCCAAGGCCAGTTTTGAGAAAAATTAAGGAAAGGGAACATCCTTTTTACCCAGGGTAACATGCCTTTCCTGACTTGAATTAGGAAATGAAAGAGGCGCTCTTGTCCCAGCATATCTGGACAAACAAGCAGAACACACCAGATGGCTAAAAGACTGCAATCCCAGCTATGAGGATTTTCTGGTTAAACTAATAAGACATTACAGAATTTTCTTCAGTTATATAGTTCAAAAACAACCAAACAAAACCCAAAACAAAAAACCCTACAGCAAGGAACTCTCTTGAGACTAAGCTGTGTTCATCCTGGAGTGACAATACATCAGAGCAGGTAAGGTCACAAGCCTTGGAGTTTATTTGTTTTGGGTTCAAATCCTGACTCTACCACCTACCTGATGGATGGCCTTCAGAAAGCCCACATGATCTCTAAGGGCCTCAATTTACTCAGCCTTAACCAAGACTTTCAATAGTACCTATCTCCAAGGGCTGTCGTGAGAAATACACAAGACAATGAATAATCGTACTGGGCCTGGCACATGGAAAGGGCTGAAAAAATGGAAACACAAATGTAAAAACTAATAAAATGATCCTAGGAGTTAGATGTGTTCAGAAAACTGGTTAGGGACTGAAGGGTTTTCTAAGAATAACATCATAATGCTATGGAATATTTACTCCATGCTTGGCCCGTGGAATACTTGAAATTCCAAATACTTGGAATACTTTCACCCATTTTACAACTGAGACTGTAAGACCTAGAATGGTTCATCTATTTACTGACAGTCACTCAGATAACAGGATTTGAATCTACTTTAGAGAGTTAAGGCAACCCAGTTTGGTTCAAAGACAAAGAGGTAGAGGGGTGATGTGAGAAGTCAGGTGACTGTCTTCAAGGTTGTCTGCCCTTCATCTGGTTACCTGGAAGGGTCAGCCCCTTTGGATGGGGATCAAGTAAGTTCCAGGGTCAAGGGACATATAATGACTTTTGAAGGAAGTCAACAAAAGCTATTGCCTACGATACTCCAGCCTTCTCAAGGCTTAGATGACAACCAGCGATGACTCAGAAATGGGTCTGGCTGCAGCAGGAAACAGTACCCTTGGCATAGATATAACAGCTCTCAACACTAGGCATGGCCTCAGCATAGATGCTGGCGGGCATCAGCAGCCATGCATCTTCTGTTGGTATCAGCAGGAAACACCCGTGACAAGCTGGAGCCTTAGAGCAGGAATATGGAGCTGAGGTGGGGAGAATTGGACAAGAGAACCAGACCCAGGGACACATATTAACACCGCTGCCAGGGGCGACCAGCCAGAGGTTGGACCTACCCAGGGGAAGTAGAAGCAGAAAAAGAATATTACTGCTTGATAAGAGGGCTGTATTTTTTATGCCCAGGCTGGAGGATTGATTATAGCTTACATTTCATGAAGAATTCTGATGCTCATATGATGCTAGCCAAATGGTAGACAATACCTAGATGATTTATCTTCTTATATCTTACATTAGTGAAAGTTTTGGGGTTTGTTTGTCTAATAACCGCCTTCATTTAGATCTTTATGAACAGCTTAGAATGAGAAATGTCCTTACCTGTCTGAGAACACACAGAACTCAGAAGCGACTTTCTAAGAATAAGACTCACCCATCAAACTTCAAAGGCACTGACTCCTGTCATTTCCTTGGAAACAGCCTGCACGGAAAATCAGCCTGCACAGACGACATCGTGTGTTTTCTTTTTTTTGGCCTCACTGCGGCAGCACGTGGGTTCCCTGACCAGGGATCAAACCCGCGTCCCCTGCGTTGAAAGTGCGAAGTCTTAACCACTGGACCGCCAGGGAAGTCCCTCCTGTATGTTTTCTGCTGGGTGGTTGGTTTTGGAGACAGTGATATAATGAAGACTATTAGTCAGGAATGAGGCATAGGTCCCAAGTGGGCCCTAGGACACTGGGCTATTAATTTTTCTGGGCTTTAATTTACTTATCTGTAAAATAAAAAGGACCTGAATATATGACCGAGAAGGCCCAATCCAGCTCTGAAATTCTTGATCTATGTCTCCACATCAGTCCTCTCTAGAGATCTAAGATTTTATTTTTTATTTATTTATTTTTAATTAATTTATTTATTTAATATTTATTTTTGGCTGTGTTGGGTCTTTGTTGCTGCGCGTGGGCTTTTCTCTAGTTCCGGCGAGCAGGGGCTACTCTTCCTTGCGGTGCACGGGCTTCTCATTGTGGTGGCTTCTCTTGTTGCAGAGCACTGGCTCTAGGCGTGTGGGCTTCAGTAGTTGTGGCACGTGGGCTCAGTAGTTGTGGCTCACGGGCTCTAGAGCACAGGCTCAGTAGTTGTGGCGCATGGGCTTAGTTGCTCCATGGCATGTGGGATCTTCCCGGACCAGGGCTCGAACCCGTGTCCCCTGCATTGGCAGGCAGATTCTTAACCACTGCGCCACCAGGGAAGTCCCTAAGATTTTATTTAACGTCACATAGATTCTTGGGTTTCTGCCATTCATGTCCGCTTTTTAAATTCTCCCATAAACTTTATAAAAGTCTTTGTAGAATCAATTAAAGATTTGATGAAATAACAGTATCAATTATAAAAGCTCAAGCAACAGGAAAGAAAATGGTGCTTTATAATCTAAGAAATCTGTCCAAATGTTAGAATTTTTTCTCTGAAGCACATCACAGGATGAACAGTGTCTTCTCTCTTGGCCGGAAAGTCAGTGTTCCTTTTATTCCTACCCTATTCACCCCACTTCTAAGTGTCACTTGGCAAACTTCTGAGCAGATGAGATAGACTCACCGCTTGACTTGTGGTTATTTCTCTATATTGGTGGAAGGAGCATTCCAGAACAGTTCTTCCAGCAGCTCTGCCAGACCAGCTGGCATCACCTTCCCACCTGTCACTTTCATAGGGTGACTGATGCCTCCTTGTTTTTGTTGATCACATTTCTGTCTTTCCAAGTATAAGTGGTCAGTTTAATTGCATGCTAATCGTCATGTCTTCTGAGTATAAGGCAGAACCTCAGCTGAGCAGACAGGTGTCCTAGTCAGGCTTTTCCCATAACAGAGCAGTTTCTGGTGCCTAAAATTATACCTTTTGGACCCCATATCAGTTCATGTTCTTAGTTGCATCAGATGCCAACTCTGAGTGATTGAAGCAGAAAATTCATTTATTAAAGGATATTTGTAGTTCGTGGTACCTCTGGAGAGGCTAGGAAACCAGGTTTGAAGGTTATACAGAGAGTGTCCAGATCACACTTGGAACTGGCCTGAGATGACCAGGGAGCTGGTATTTTTAACTTCCAGGGTTAGGTAATGGGCTCTACTTCTTCCAAAACTCATTAGGTGGAAACACTGGAAAGCGGCAGAAGCTGGAAGGCCAAAGAGAATAATAAATGTTCACTATAGTTTCACCTTCTGGTTTTTGTACTATCCCTGAAACATCTTTTTTTTCTCCAGGAGTCTCAAAGTTGCAATGCAGTGCACAGTCAGGTAGAAGGAAACTGGCATTTATCTAACACCAACCTTGTGCCCAGAAGGTTTACTTACAATATCTTAGAACAACTCTGCAACGTGGGTCTCGCTACCAGCATCCTTATTATGTAGTGTATTATTATCCTCCAGGGACAGATTAAGTAATTATTACAGGTTGAATTATGGACCCCTCAAAATTATACGTTAAAGTCCTAGTCCCCAGGATGCGACCTTATTTGGAGATAGGGTCTTTACAGAGGTAATCAAGTTAAAATTATTCATTAGCGTAGACCTTAACCCAAAATGACTGGTGTCTTTATAAAAAAGGGGAAACTTGGAGATCTATGCACCCAAGGGGAATGCCATGTGAAGATGAAGGCAGAGATTGGGTGATGCTTCTACAAGCTAAGGAACACCAAAGATTGCCAGCAAACCACCAGAAAGTAGGGGACAGGCATAAGACAGATTCTCCCTCAAAACCCTCTAAAGGACCAATCCTGGTGACACCTTGATCCAGGACCTCTGGCCTTCAGAAATGTCAGACAATACATTTCCGTTGTTTAAGCCTCCCAGTCTGTAGTATTTTGTTACGGCAGCCCTACTGAAAGAATACAAGATGCAAGAGGGAAGAGATATGGAAACATATTGTATATGTATAACTGATTCACTTTGTTATAAAGCAGAAGCTAACACACCATTGTAAGGCAATTATACTTCAATAAAGATGTTTAAAAAAAAAAAAAAAGAATACAGTAATTCACCCAAACTCTCATAGCCAGTGAGAAGCAGAGCCAGGTTTGAACCCAAGTCTGACCAATTCCAACACCGCAGTTTTCTTCACTATGACTATGTCATAATTCCTCTCTACAAAAAACCCTGGGATGATCTGTAACCTAGGCTTAATGGTGATCAAGTATTTTAAGTTGAAGGACCTAATTTGGGTGGGAAAGATGTCAGCTTGGGTTCGAGGTGCCTGAGGATATCCAGGTGTCCAGTGAACAGCTGGATATATGAATCTGAAGTTCAGGGAGATAGCCAGGCTCAAGAGAGATGGTTGAAGTCATTAATATATATGTGAAAACTGAAATCCTGAGTGTGAATGAGATGAACGAGGAAGAACACACTGGGTAAGAACCAGTGGGCTGGGGATGGAACCCTGGTGCAGTAGAGACTTCTATTTGCTTGCCCTCACCAATATCCATTCTTTCCATCTCCCATAGCAATAGAAACTTTAGCTGAGCACATGACTTACCCAAATAAAGACTGCATTTCACAGGCTCCTTTGCCTCTAGGTGTGGCCATATTCTGGCTAGTGGGATGTCAGATGTCAGCTTCCTGAACACATTCCTAAGAGACAGTTCATGCCCTTTTTACCCTTTTTCTACATCTTTCCCCTATCCTGCTCCCTGGAATTGAATGCTGCCTTGAATCACAAGGATGAAGATCACTCCCAGGGAATTGTAGGCAGTAATTGAAAGAGGACTTCCTGAAATAGAGATGCCACACCAGCTCTGGACTGCAAATTTCTGGACATTTGTATGAGGGTTAGTTAAATTGCTATCTTGTTCAAGTCAATGTTGCTTTTTCTGGTTATACACTGCTATACCGAATCCCAACTAACATACCTGGTGAACACTGGCATTTAGAGGGTAGATATAGGAAGATGAGAAGGAGATCGAAAAGCAATATAATGGACATCTAGCGCTCTACCTGCTCATAGGAGCATCATTCTTCTGGAAATATGTCTTCTAACCAGATGGCTCCATTGGGAACTGCCATCTATTTATAGGTCCTGCCTTCCTGACTACAGTGATTGGTCCAGGGATGGGCACTTGACCCAAGGTAAGTTAAACAGAGGCCTTCCTTGAGATTTTTTACCTTGAGGTCAGGGAAAGCAGTTCTCAGACTCTCTAAGATGTTTGAGGCCAGGAGCCATGTCTCTTATCACATAGAGAGACCTGGTCTGAGAGAATGAAGACACCAGGGAGGAAGGAGAAGCAATGAAGGGTCTGGATAGTCCTACCACCATGGTCCCTGATTCAGTCACTCCTGAGTTCCATCCATACGTCTGTCTTTATCAGAAACCCAACTTGAACTAAGCCAGTTCACGTTGGGTTTCTGTCACCTGTGACCAAAAGAATCCTGAGCAATACAGTCAGGGAGGTAGGAGGAGAACCAAGAAAGTTTACTGTCACAGAAGATGTTAAAGAGGAATCAACAGTGTCAAGGGCAATCAGTTATAGACCAAAAACTGTCTGATGGATTTGTCAATTAAGGTGGTCACCATCATGAGAGCAATTTAGTAGAGTTGGAGCTGGGACTCCAGTGAGTTTCAAAGAGTTCAAGAGTGAACAGAAAGTTAAGAAGAGGCAGGGAGGGGAAGCGGGGGGAGGGATAAATTGGGAGATTGGGATTGACGTATACACACTACTATATATAAAATAGATAACTAATAGGAACCTACTGTATAGCACAGGGAACTCTTCTCAGTACTCTGTGATGACCTATATGGAAAAGAATCTAAAAAAGAGTGAATATATGTATAACTGATTCACTTTCCTGTACAGCAGAAACTAACACAACATTGTAAATCAACTATACTCCAATAAAGATTAATTTTAAAAAAAAAGAGGCAGAGGGTACAGAGACATTTTCCGAGGAACCAGAAGGGAAAAGAAAGGGAGGAAGTTTGAAGGGTGGTTACAAGGGACCTTGGGTTAGGGGGAGTTTTGTTAAAAAGCAAAAATCTTTTTTTTTTAAATATACTTTCATTAAGTTAATTAAAGATGTTTCTTCCACATATTATAAACATTAATGGTTTCTGAAGGCAGGGGAAATAAGTCAGGAAAAGAAAGAGAAAGAGAAAAGAGTCTTTCAGAGAAATTTTAACTATACAATATGCATTTAAAGTATAACTGCAACATATCTAAAATAGAACCTATGCTGTTTTGTCCTACATAGCTTTCAGAATTATTAGAAATTCCAAATAATTCCATGAAATACTAGAATACTTACTTAGTTATCTATGTGACTAATAAAAACTGTGAATCACCGTAATTACTGTTTTTACTGTACAGTCATTAAAAAGGAAAAATCTTGAGCATATTTATAGGCTGAGCAGAAGCGGTTGAAGACATGGGAAGGGGAAGGGTCATAAAAGTTGATGAGGCAAGGCCCAGATTGGAATGGAGGGGATGGAACTGAGGACAAACGGTAGGTGTTGAACTGGAGGAAAGATACCTAATCTTCCGAAGGAAAGGAGGTAAGGATGGGGGTGCAGTGGGCAAAGTTGGAGTCTCTTACCTTTGATGGCCTCAATTTTCTTCTTTTTTTTTTTTTGTTTCCACTTTTTCTTTTTTGAAGTATAGTTGATTTACAATGTTGTGTCAATCTCTGCTGTACAGCAAAGTGACTCAGTTTTATACATATAGACATTCTTTTTTAAATATTCTTTTCCATTATGGTTTATCCCAGAGATCGGTTGTAGTTCCCTGTGCTATACAGATGGACCTTGTTGTTTATCCATTCTAAATGTAAGAGTTTGCATCTACCAACCCCAAATTCCCAGTCCATCCCTCTCCCTCCCCACCCCCCTTGGCAACCACAAGTCTGTTCTCTATGTCTGTGAGTCTCTTTCGTAGATATGTTCATTTGTGTCAATATTTTAGATTCCATATATAAGTGATACCATATGGTATTTGTCTTTCTCTTTCTGACTTACTTCACTTAGTATAATAATCTCTAGTTGCATCCATGTTGCTGCAAATGGCGTTATTTTGTTCTTTTTTATGGCTGAGTAGTACTCTCAATTTTCTCATGAAGAAAGGCAGACTCCCCAGGTAAGATGGAAGAGGGCAAGAGTGAGAAGGAATCTCGAGGCAAGTAGAGAAACTTTCTTCTTTGATTGACGAGGGGAATTGGAGAGGAGGTTGCTCTGGGATAGCCCTGATGGCTGGGCTGGGCCTAGGGCCCAAGAATGGCAGTTCTGAGCCATTCTGCAATTTTCTCCAACAGCGGTCCTCTATCTTGGTCAAGCAATGAGGGAAGCAACAGTTGTGCTATAGTAGGATGGAGTTTGCCAGGCAGATGAAGGCAAGGATTGGAGAACAGAGGTGATGGGGAGAGAGTGTTCTGATGCTATAATACAGGGCCTGTGCTGGGTAAAGGAGAGAAGGAGAGACTGAATGCCTGGCATTGGGAGAAGGGCACAGATGCAGGGGAGATGGAGGACATGGAGACTTATGATGCATGGCCCAGAAAACATAGAGGCATCTCTGTATGAGGAAAAATAATCCACGGACTCTAAATTTTAAAATAGGATTTTGCTGTTTTTAAGACCTGCCTTCGAGAGAGGGAGAAATGGAGTGCTTGCCAGCCAGGCCCTGGGCATCATCATACCAGTTTCTTAACACATTTACTTACATAGAGGCTCTCTGATGCACCTGGGTATACCCAAGACCCAGTCTCACGCACACAAGCTTCCAGGAATTGCTATGTGGTCCACAGGGGAGAGAGGTCACATGCTGGCAAAAAAAAAAAAAAAAAAAAAACTCCAAAAGAGAAAACCAATAACTTGCATTTGCAAATAGGTCAAATATGCATTTGAAAACAAGGGGAGTCAGAGTAGTCCAAAGAAGCCAGGGGGGTATGAGGCTGAAGTTCTGTAAAATGGCCATGACGGTAGATCAGTAGAATAAAACATTAAGGACCATTTCTGTTGATTTAGTTTTTAACTGAATATGTGACATGAGCTTCTGATTTTGAAGAGGTTAGCTTCCTCATCACCTTCCATGATTCTGCACAACCAAGAGTCTGCTTTCAGAGTGACTCCTGGAAGAGATAGGGGTGTAAAATGCAGTCTCCCCTCCCCCAATGACTACAATGCAGATGAAGGCAAACACAGAGCCATTCAGTTAGGGGCAGAGTGATGCAAACGGTGCAGCCCCAGCTCCAGGGATGCAAAGATAAGAACAGCTTTCCACAGACAGGGACTGATAGCAATCCAGTTCTATCAGTCTGAGCATTGAGCAGGTAAAGAACTAAATGCTTGGTTTTAATAATAAAGGTCTACGGGGTAGAGGCACTCTGGGCCCGAGCTCAGGGCAAACCAGTGGGAACCCAGGGAGAGGATCCTGGCTGACCAGGAACTCCTCGTGCAGCCATATCAGGCCACGAGGCCCTTCTTTAGGGAGCGGGGAACTGACTGCAGGAACCACTGTGAGGCTTGATCTTTTATAGCCTATAAATGTGGATCACACTTTACATCTAGGTCTCATTTCAGAGTGTGGACTCACTTACCCTTAACAAATCCTATTGTCACTTTCAAAAAGTCCCTGCTTAGAGAAACCTATAAAGTGGCACCCAGACCCAAGACAGAAACCCAGTTTAAACTGGCTTAACAGGGAATTCCCTGGTGGTCCAGTGGTTAGGACTCCATGCTTCCACTGTAGGGGGCCCAGGTCCGATCCCTGGTCGGGGAACTAAGATCTAGCATGACACACAATACAGCCAATAAATAAATAAATAAATAAATAAACTGGCTTAACAAATAAAGGGATTTTATTAGCTCATGTATCCAACAAATATTTATTGACAGCCTACTATGTATGTGCCATGCAACTAAAAGTTTGGAGACAACTTTAGCTTCAGGCAAAGCCTGATCCAGCAGCTTAAACGTTTTCACCAAGGACTTGATTTGTCTGTCTGTCTGCTCTTCCTTCCACACACTCATTCTTAAGCTCCACGTGGTTGTTCCATTCTCACTACCCCTCATCCAGCAGCTCACCCTCCTCACGTTGCACTGTCACATAGAAGAGACGGACTCCCCAGATAGCTCCCTCAGAATCCCCATGACTCTCCTTCTGGGGCCATGTGCCTGTCCCTTACCAATCAGGGTGGCTGGGTGATGGGATATGCTGATTGGCCCAAACAAATGAAGACCCACCCCCTGGAACTGGGGATGGGGCCACACCCACCCCAACCACCTTGGGGAGAGGTGGATTCACAGAGAGACTAGAGATGCTGTTGACAGAGGAAGGGTGAATGAATGCTAGAGAAACAAGCACCAAATAGTGTTTACTGCATCTGATCATTGCTCCAGCTACTTGGAAACTCCACATAGTGGTTAGAGCACAGACTGCAGTTATCCTACCTGAGTTAGAATCCAAGGACCACGCTTCAGAACTGTGTGATCCTGGACAAACTACTTAACCTCACTGTGCCTCAGTTTCCTGTAAAGTGAGGATAATGATAGTACCTGCCTCACAGGGTTGTGATGAGGATTAACTGAGTTAGCGTTTGTAAAGCAGTTAGAACAAAGATTAGCACTTAACAAGCACTTACAAGCATTTGTTAAATAAACGTGTTCAGAACTAGTGGGGGATTGTGCACATAGCAGAGAGGCCAGTAAATGCTTGCAGACTAAATGGAGTGAGTGACAAAGCTGGGAGCAAGTCCCAGTACTGTCTAGACTTTCCTCCCCAGCCCCTCCATTTCTCAGGGCTGGTCCTCCTGCCCTGGGGTTCGTTGTTTTGAAGCTGTTTTCCGAGGAAGCTGGCAGCTGGGTGGAGATAAGTGCCCCCCCCCCACACACACACAATGATTAAGATGGCACTGCCCTAGAAGGCATCGTTTGAGCAACATCCTTTCCTATGAACTGACAAGAAATCCATAGAATGGATCCTGGGGGCCCATCAAGGCGCTTCTGGAATAAATGATCTACATGTGTCACGATCATCTGTATGATGATTTAGGGCTGGTTTATCCCCAGCCTGTGACTTTTCACGCTTCTCAAGCTGTATAAAAATGAACTGTAATCAAGCTGATCTATAGATAGACAGTTCCTGTCTCTGAGCATGCTGAATGCGATGGGTGTGTTTATACATTTGCATAAAGCTGATGGATGTAGAGGGTTATGGTGTTTTGTTTTGTTAAAGATGGGGATGGGGTCTCCTCCCAGAATCAGAGCCAGAGGAGAAAAGGTGAAAATAAGAAAATAAGGAAGAATCTTAGCTTTTCCAAATGAAAAGTAAGGCGGGACTAAATACAAGGTAAAGTTTCTCAATACTCTGTCTGCAAGGAAAGAATGAGCTGGTTTAAAAAAGAAACTGACCAGCAGGTGAATGTGAAGGACAGGGGAAGGTGTGTGTGATCTGACTTTCCTGTCTACCTCCTCCCTGCCCTTTTCCTGTATACACATTAGGGGAAGATGTAATCGTCTCTGTTTTCTATGTACAGGGATATTTAGATATGCAAATGAGCACAGCTTGTTAATGAGCCAAGGGTGATTACACTGCAGGGAGCTGCCAGCCCCAGCTGAACAATAGGTGAAGGGACGCCAGGTGTCTGCAGAGGGATGGCGCGGGGGAGGATGGATTATTCTAAGCCCCCCTCCCCGCCCCGGCCTCAGTTCCACGGACCTGACTGCAAAATGAAAATGTTGGGCCAGGTTCTTCCTTCTGTTCCTTCTAGGTCCCAGATTCTAAATCTAATGAGTTAAGATGAGAAGTGGGAGACCAGGTAAGACCTGGGTCTCATCAGGGAACTTCCCCAGAGGCTACCGAACTTAGCTGGGGGCAGGAAGGGTGGATGGGTAGCCAGTGAAACATGGGCTTCTTCAGTTGGGAAGGACCAGCTAGCAAGTGCAGTGGAATTGGGGTCGGGGGGAGAAGTGGGACCCTGAGGAGTGGGCAGGTCACTTTGTGCCTCTTTGGGCAGCATTTGTTTGAAAAATGGTGATTGGGAAATCTGCATGCTTTTCAGAACTCAGGACAACGTTTTGCAGTGGGAAACAGGAAATAAAAGAGACTGTGCTTTGGATTTCTAGCAAGAGATGCTCAGTATTATTAAAAAGGGTGGACTTTGTACAGACCTGGGTTTCTTGAGCCAGATTCACCAGACCTGTTTTATCCATGAACCCTGGCTAAGTAGGTGCACAGCTAACTTTCCCCTACTGATAAGATACAGGACTTGGCCTGTCATATATCAATATTATAGCCCTGACAACCACTTGAGGGTTACCTAGCCTAGGAGGAAATTACAGAAGAATCTTATGTTGCCCAGGCAGGTACCCAAGACTGAACACCCTGGGTCAGGAGGAGTGGTCCAAGCCCAGCCATCTTGAACAGGATCTCTAATACACTTTTTGTTTTGTTTTGTTTTGGTTTGGTTTGGTTTTGGCCATGCTGCATAGCATGCAGGATCTTAGTTCCATGACCAGGGATGGAACCTGCACCCCCTGCCGTGGAAGCACAGAGTCTTAACCACTGGACCGCCAGGGAAGTCCTGTAATGCACTTTTTGAACTGCTGTTCTGTGAGCAATAAAATAGGACACTGTCATTTCCTGTCAGTCCCCAGTCTCGGTGACACCCAAATAAAGAAGCATGGGCTTTTCTCCCAAAGTGAGATGTCTCTGCTTGAACTTTCATAGATTCCCACGGAAGGCTTGAAGCTATCTCAAAACAGCCTAGGACTTTGTTAAGTCCCCTCAAATCCCTTACATCTGCTGGGTGCCTGGATTGCTCCCAGATGAAGACATGTCCCTAACCTTCTATTAAGGGCATTTGACTTCGTACCATGTCACTAACAGCATCACTCAACCCTGTCTATTAATATGGATGCTATGCTAACAAGACGTATTGCTAATTTAATGACAGTGAAGTACAGGCTTGTGTGCTGCATACATACACAGCAAATGGTATTGAAAAATGGGAAAAATAATTAGAGTTTAATGAATGATAATTTGTTCCTTGCTGCTGAGTATATCGGAGGTTGGAGAAGGATAAAATAGAGTGGGGCCTTCCAGAAAGTGAAATGGAGATAGCGGGTCTGCCATGACAGCTTTATTTTGATTCTAATATTGCCAAGGATTGAAGTTAATTCTCATTTACCTACAGATCCTCTTCCCTGAAAATACTCCCTGTGGAACATGAATGGAGGAGACAATTAGATCAGAAATATTTATCACTGAGACCAAATTTTAACTAGAGTCACAGAATGTAGAGGCCAGGGCTCCAGAGACAAAGTGGAGCTGAGAATTAAAACAATTATCTGAATCATTCAGGAGAAATAAAATCATCATTTTTGCTTGAATGAGCGTCTGAATTATCTGAATCATTGTTTCCACCCTCTTTTTGGTCTGGTAATGAAGACTTGGCCGATAGATCCAGTAGTAAAGAATGGAAGTTGTACGTGGAGAGAAAGGACAGAAAGGCTGGTTAAGCCTGAACCCCCCTCAACCCACCAGAGACTGGCTCAGTCAGGAGCTGGGGATTCTTTGGAGCTGGTGGCCGGAAAGCAGGCAAAGCTTGAAAAGCACAAGGTCCAAAAAACCAGTAATGCAACCTGAAAGGAACTGGGAAAGATATGTGTGTGAAGCCAGGAAGCTGGAAGATCACGCAAAACAGAATTAAGAGGTGTATGTGTGTGTACAAGTTTAGGGAGGGTAAAATAATTGCCTACACCAGGGATTCCCAAACCTGGCTGCACCTGACATTTACCGGCTGAGAGCTTCTAAACGCGGATTCTTGGGCCCCACCAGTAGACCAAGAGAAGTGGGATTTCCTGGGGCAGTGGTGGCCTGCTGGGGTGCACATGGAAGGTATGGTGTTATTCTCTGGGCCCTGGAAGTCTCTCCTTTACAAAGCCAGGGACTTTACTTAAGTGCCTGAATGATCCATCACTAGAGATTCATTCATTGCCCACTTGTGTGTTCATGTGTCAAACACGGATATCCCTTGGAAGGCAACACAATAGTTTTCAAGCTTGCTATAGAAATGAATAATAGCTAATTGTGGTGGATTTGAAATTCTACAAATTATTTGATACTCTTCCCTTCCAGAGGTGGAACTTAACTCCCCTCTCCTTGAGTATGGGTTGGACTTAGTGACTCACTTCTAACAAATAGAATACAGCGGGGGCTTCCCTGGTGGCGCAGTGGTTGAGAACCTGCCTGCTAATGCAGGAGACGCAGGTTCGGGCCCTGGCCTGGGAAGATCCCACGTGCCGCGGAGCGGCTGGGCCCGTGAGCCACAGTTGCTGAGCCTGCGCGTCTGGAGCCTGTGCTCCGCAGCGGGAGAGGCCGCGATGGTGAGAGGCCTGCGCAGCGCGATGAAGAGTGGCCCCCACTTGCCACAACTAGAGAAAGCCCTCACACAGAAACGAAGACCCAACACAGCCAAAAATAAATAAATTAATTAATTAAAAAAAAAAAAAATAGAATACAGCGGAAGTGATGGTGTGTGACTTAAGACTAGGTCATAAAGGGCGTTGCAGCGTCCGCCTTGTCCTCTCTTTTGGATTGCTCACTTTGGGGGAAGCCAGCTGCCGTGTCACGAGGGCACTCAAGCAGCCTGTGAAGATGTCCATGGTGAGGAGCTCAGGCCTCCTGGTGAGGGACCCATCTTGGAAGCGCTGACAGTTGACTCCTGCCTCACAAGAGACTAAGCCAGAGTCATCCAGCTTAGCCACTCCTGATTCCTAACCCTCAGAAACCAAGTTATTTAATCTTTGTTGTTTAAGCTGCAAAACGGGGGGCTAATTTGTTACTCAGCAATAAAAAAATACACTAATCATAGCTAAGATTTACTGAACATATATATGTGGCAGGCTTCACATATATTCACCTATTTAATCCTCATAGCAATCCTATGAGATAGTTAACTGTTATTGGCTCCACTTTGTAGATGAGGATACTAAACTATACAAAGTAAAGTCTAGCAGACACAGTTAACCCCCTTTCTCAGGTAGGCACACCCATCTTCCAACAGCTGTAAGTGTTGGCTGCTAATGATTCATAGCTGCCCCTCCTCCAGAGAATTGCCCTTGGCGAAATGGGAGTGGTCTCACCTATCGAAGTTACACACTGTTTCTCCCTCCACTGTGGCAGCCCTCAGCCAATAACTGTTTTTTGGGGGGGGGGGTTTAGTTTAATTTTAATTTTAATTTTAATTTTATACTGATTTACAATGTTGTGTTAGTTTCAGGTGTACAGCAAAGTGATTCAGTTATACATACACATATACCCATTCTTTTTCAGACTCTTTTCCCATATAGGTTATTATTGAATATTGAGTAGAGTTCCCTGTGCTATACAGTAGGTCAACTGTTGAAGGATGGGACCCCTGGAAAGCGGGACCAACTCTGTGGTGCAATTCACTCCCCTGCGTTCCCTGTGGGATCAGGTGAAAGACAGATTCTAGCTGGGATTACATCCTTGCTTAGATCCTTCTGCCATCCCTCACTGGCTTCCCTCACCCCTTTTCTCCCAAGAGTACTCCCTCAATAAATCAAGTGCATTGAAATCCTGTCCCAGGATCTGCTTTGAGGGAACTCAGCCCAACTTGGGCATTAAGTAATTTGTCCAAAGTCATACAGCCCAGATTAGCACCCAGGCAGACTTATTCCAAAGTCCGTGCTCTTATCAATGTGCCTGGTAGAGCAACTAATACCAGGAGGTACCAAGTTCGGGACTCCTATTCTGGCATGAGACAAGTGGAGTCTGGTTCAATTGGCTTTTTGGAAGTGCTAGTCATGTCCATATGCCTCACAGCTAATGCCATATAAAAGCCAGTCCCTATCCCCACCTCCAGGGTCTCCATCCCTTACCTCTCACCCTTACCAATCTGAGCCAGATCCTCACGCTTGTCATTAGTTTTAGCCTCCTCCCTTGAAAAGAATTTAAACTTTCCCTCTTGTAGCAGATCGAATTGTGTCCTCCCAAAAAGATATGTCCAAGTCCTAACCCCTGGCACCTGCAAATATCACCTTATTTGGAAATAGAGTCTTTGTGGATATTGTGGTGCTCCAAGGGCAAAGAACGACCCTGCCTGAAAAAGTGTCAGCGTTATACTTGCCCTCTTACTTGCCCTCCCCACCATGTTGCGATGGTTACGAAATTCCTGAGCCCACCTGGGTGACGCCCACCTGGGCAACGGGACCTGTCCCAAATAAGGAAAGGCATCTGCCCTGTCTCACTCCCACCCTATAGAAGGAAGGTATATGTGTCTCGACCAAAATTTTCACCTCGGACCATTCCTTTGTTTTCTGGCTATAAAAACTGATCAATACCACATGCTCGGGCTCGACTCTTCCAGACTACTAGGAAGTCGGGCCGCTGTTCTGGCAGCGACCCTTCCCTCTAATAAGTTCTATCTTCTTTACATTCTGCCTTGTGTCTGGAAATTCTTTTCCAACCCGAGTTTGCGTTCAGACCACGACAGATATGATTAAGAAAACGATCTCATGATACGATCATCCTGGATTTAGGGTGGGCCCTAAAGCCAATGACTGGTGTCCTAATAAGAGAAAGGAGGGAGAGATTTGAGACAAAAGACACAGGGGGACAGCCATGTGAAGACAGAAGCAAACACTGGAGAGATGCTTCTAAAAGCCAAGGAACCGCCAGGACTGTCAGAGCCACAGAAGCTAGGAGAGAGACACGGGACTTGTTCTCCCTCAGAACATCCAAAAGGTACCAGCCCTGGGGACACCTTGATTTTGGACCTCTGGCCTCTAGAACTATGAGAGAATAAGCCTTTGTTGTTTTAAGCCCCCCTCTTTGTGATGGTTTGTTATGGCAGCCACAGGAAACAAACACACCTCCCTTCAGAGGCTCCTGGTTCATCTCAGCCCCGAATCTCAGCAGGAGAGGGAGGATGGAGAATTATAAGAGCCACAAAACTTAGTATAATTCACTAAGCACATCTTTATCTCACTTGGGTCTAGCCACAACCTTGAGATGTGGTGTTGTTTTGTAGTTAAGGTGGTGTTACAATCCCTCCCCCTCCTCCTCCAACTTTTTTTTAACAGCTGAGGAAAAGGGTCCAGTAAGTTTGAGTGATTTGTCCAAGATGCCACAATGGGATAGCCTAGATCCCGGACTCTGGGTCTCTAGATTCCAAATCTGACCTCTTTAGTCCACAGGAGGAGACTGGTGGGAACCCAGGGACACTAGCAAGTCTCCCTGTTCGCTGTCGACAACCCCTCACTTTGAAATGTAGAAACTTGGGGTATGGGGTGGAGGGTCGGGGGAGCAGAGAGGTGGCATCAAGTTACCCTTCTGCTTTGCAGAATTACAGTAGACCTTTGAGAGCAAATACTCTCTCCCATAAACTGCAGCAGCAAAGTCTAACTTAAATATTTAAGTGACCCCTTCAGATCCTTAATGATGCTATAAATGCAATCCTGGTGTGATTTACAAAACTATTAAAAATACATGCTTCCACTAAAATAAACATTGCTACCTCTCAGCGTAAGTTTACTTGCATAATATAAGCACAAATGTACCTGAATCAACGATGAAAAAAAGCGGGGATGAGCGCCATACACAAATGAACTGGGAGTGCACATGCCTCGAGGACCTCTAAGGAGAGGTGGTCTTTTGGCCCTGAAGCCCTCTCCCTGCTCCTCTTTTGGAGAAATGCCTCCATGGCCCGATGTCCAGCTATGTCACTCTGTCCATGAATTGCACATTATGTACAGAAAAGCGCTTCTCAAAATGCTCTCCCAGATCTTTCCCTGGGCTTCAGCTCACATGGAGAGCCCAGCTTGGGTCTTTACCATTTCTCATGTCACAGAAATG
The DNA here is from genome assembly GCF_949987535.1 of Balaenoptera acutorostrata. Classification (NCBI taxonomy): domain Eukaryota; kingdom Metazoa; phylum Chordata; class Mammalia; order Artiodactyla; family Balaenopteridae; genus Balaenoptera; species Balaenoptera acutorostrata. The sequence continues at coordinate 17,178,720 of NC_080083.1, read as the reverse complement.
TCTGCAGGGCCCTGGATCACAGGAGGTTTTGGAGCAAGGGAAGGGCATGATCAGATCTGTTAATCACATCTCTGAAGTATAAGCTTTGGGGGCGAGACGGAAGGAGGCATGAACCCAGGGCCTGAATTTAATTCATCTTCAACGGCACAGCTCTTTGATCTGCTACATTTGTTCATTATGTGAGGGAGAACATTTGAGAAGACACTGAACAGATTTGAGACCCAGGGGTTATAGGACTCAATGAAAGAGCAACAGGAAAGAGTTTGCACCTGTCCACCTTATTCACTGTGACATCCTTAGTGTCTACCTTGGGTACCTGGCACACAGAGTATGTTAGAAATAAGTGTAGAAGGAAAGGAGACAGAGAGGAAAGAAGGAAGAAAAGAAGAGGAATTCTAAATAATCTAGGCCACAAGGGAACCAACTTTAAGTCCTCATTCCACTACATACTAGCTGTGTGATTTTGGAAAATTTTCTTAATTTCTCTGAATCTCCATTTCCTTATTTTGAACTGAGGACAATAATGTCTTCCCATTATGAGTCTTACAACATATAACTCAAATAAAGATATCTAGAAAGTGCGTGGTACAGATTAGGTGCTCCATTCCATAAGTGTTGGAAGGAAGAAAGGGAGGAAGGTGAGAGGGAGGGAGGGAGGAAGGGGGGAAGGAGAGAGGAAAGAAGGCAGGAGGAAGAGAGAGAGAGAGAAAGAAAGAGAAAGAGGGAGGGAGGAAGGAAGGAAAGAAAGGGAGAAAGTCTGGTTGTTCCCCTGGGGATGAATGGCCCTGGAGCTGGGCACATTGAGCATGGCGCATGCGGACAAGGCATGTCAGTGGGACGTCGCCTGCATCCTTATTTATGTGTCAGGTTTTCATCGTTTACCATTCACACTTATGGGATTAATTCTCTGAGAAGTGCAGCCAGTAACACACCAGCTAGTCAGACAACACAGGTTACGGCAGCTAAGGTTGTAATTCCTCCCCCATTGACAGTCCCTCAAAGAAAAGAGGAAGAATGGAGCAACTGAAAGCTTCCATTCAGAGTCGGTAGCAATAAGTTACAAGTGACTGAGAGTGTGCTGGGCAAGTGAGAAGTGGGCAGAAGGGAGGCAGGGAGCGAGCCCCCACTCTTAATGCCAGCCGCCAGCCGTGGAACACAAGATCCAGTCAAGGTGTGCACCATGAACTCGATTAAATTTTAGGCGAAGATTTAGGTTTCCCAATTTAGAAAACAAAAGCTTAAGAGCTTACTTTGTTCTTTTGCACCCAATACCTTTGAAATCTTTATAATTGTATTACTTGGAATGTAGAATATTTCAGTTCCTATGGAAAACAGTTTGCTTCCTCAGAAGGTAAACACAGAATTACCATATGCCTCAGCAATTCCACTCCTAGGTATTTACTCAAAAGAATTGAAATCAGGCAGCATTCCACTGACATGCCTTGCCCCATGCGCCATACTCACTGTGCCCAGCTCTAGGGCCATTCATCCCCAGGGGAACAACCAGACTTTCTCCCTTTCTTTCCTCTTTCTTTCCTTCCTCCCCCGGTCCCTCCCTCTTTCTCAGGACTTCCCTGATGGCTCAGTGGTTAAGAATCCGCCTGCCAATGCAGGGGACACGGGTTCAATCCCTGATCCGGGAAGATCCCACATGCTGCAGAGCAACTAAGCCCGTGCGCCACAACTACTGGGCCTGCACTCTAGGGCCTGCAAGCCACAACTACTGAGCCTGTGTGCTGCAACTACTGAAGCCCGCACACCTAGAGCCTGTGCTCCACAACAAGAGAAGTCACTGCAGTGAGAAGCCCGTGAACCGCAACGAAGAGTAGCCCCGGCTCGCCACAACTAGAGAAAGCCTGTGAGCAGCAATGAGGACCCAATGCAGTCACAAATAAATAAATTAAACAAATAAATTTATTTAAAAAAAAAAAAGATACTCAAACAAATACATGCACATGCAAGTTCATAGCAGCATTATTCACAATAGCCAAAAGGTGGAAATCACGCTCCAGATAAATGGATAAACAGATTGTGGTATATCCATACAGTGGAGTATTATTCAACCATAAAAAGGAAAGTGATGCATGCTACAACGTGGATGAACCTCAAAACCATTATACTAAGTGAAAGAAGCCAGACACAAAAGATGGCATCATGGATGATTCCATTTGTGTGAAATCATATAAAATGAAATGAAATATCCAGAATAGGCAAATCTATAGAGACAGAATAAAGATTGGTTGTTGCCTGGGGTTGGGCGGAGGAGGTAGTGGAGAGAAACTTTTTAATGGTTAAGGGGGCTTATTTGGCATAATGGAAACATTTTGGACAGAGTTACTGGTTGCACAACACTGAAAATGTACTAAATGCCATTGAATTGTTCACTTTAAAATGGCTAATTTTATGTTATGTGAATTTTACCTCAATAAGTTTTTTTAAATTGTATTAATTAATGTAATTATTTTAATGCATGCACAGGATAAAGAAAATTCCCATCCCACAGATGGGTATAAATGAAATGTCTCCCTTCCACACCTGACCTTCAGTTCTCCCCACAGGCAATGACTAGAGGTTTCTGTGTATCCTTTCAGAGATGTTTTAAACCTATGCAAATATATATAAAATAGTAGCACACCATACACACTGTTCTGCAGTGGAGAATGTTTTAAAAATACAATTTTAGGGGGCTTCCCTGGTGGCGCAGTGGTTGAGAATCTGCCTGCTAATGCAGGGGACACGGGTTCGAGCCCTGGTCTGGGAAGATCCCACATGCCACGGAGCAACTAGGCCCGTGAGCCACAACTACTGAGCCTGCGCGTCTGGAGCCTGTGCTCCGCAACAAGAGAGGCCGCGATAGTGAGAGGCCTGCGCACCGCGATGAAGAGCGGCCCCCGCTTGCCGCAACTAGAGAAAGCCCTCGCACAGAAACGAAGACCCAACACAGCCAAAAATTTAAAAAATAAAAATAAAATAAATTAATAAAATTATTTGAAAAAAAAATAATACAATTTTAAGGGCCTCAACCCTCATCCACCCAATCAGAATTTTCAAGGTTGGGCCCAGGAATCGTTTTTACCAAGCTTGCCAGGGACTGTGAATGTGCCGGGGGTTGGTAGGGATGCGGCTGGTCCAGCCTGTGGCTTCCCGGCCATTCCTGAGCACCCAGGCCCCCTGCCTTCAGCTTGGTTGGTCTCCTGGGGTCTTCTCAGAGCTGGGGACTCATAAACTCTTTGGCCCTCAGTTTTCCTCCTAAGACACTCTTCTATGCTCAGACCACTTCCTGCTTCTCTAGGGATCTGGCTCCCAGGGATCCTGACCACTGTGGTCCGCTAGGCCCAAACCTCCTCAAGGCCAAGGCTGGCCCTGCCTGTTGGCTTCTCCCAGGGCATTCCCAAGGGTCAGTAGCTGGGAGTCTAGCTCTCTAGAACCCAGTGGAATTCTCACCTTGACTCTGTTGCTACCCAGTGACTGAGAGACCAACTCACAAAAGGCTGATTAACAAATCAAAAAGTTAATGTGTTTCGAAAATATCTACTATTCATTGAGCCCCTACTGTGTGCCAGGTACTGGGTTAGGCATTTCTTACAATATCTCCTCAGGGTAGATCTTATTAAACACCATTGTATTGTATTGTATTGTATTTATTTTATTTTATTTTATTTTATTTTATTTTATTTTTAAAGCTTTTTTTTTTTTTTTTTGGCCGCACAGTATGCAGGATCTTAGTTCCCTGACCAGGGATCAAACCCGCAACCCCTGCAGTAGAAGCACGGAGTCTTAACCACTAGACTGCCAGGGAAGTCCCTTAAACCCCATTTTACAGATAAGGAAGGAAACTGAAGCTTAGAGAAGAATTTATGGACTAATGAGTGGGGGAGACAGTCTGACTCTAAAATCCTTACTCTTTCCTCTATCCCACACTGCTACGCAGTCCAAGACCTGTCAGTCATTATAAGAAGCGGGCCTTGCCAGGAGGAGGAACAAGTATGTTTGCATCCGGGACACCTCTTCCTGTTAGCAAGATCCCTGGGAACTAAATTATAATCTGAAGATGAGCACAGAACGCAAGTCAAGGGGATGGAGATCTGGAGGCCCACAAAGCTATGACCACACTAACCTTGACCCAGAACAGAACTCTGCTCTCTAGCGACCTAATGTTGACATCTCCACAGCACAGTGGACCCTCTCCTTGCAGAATGCCGGTAAGCCCCGGCAGATTTCTGTTTTGTCTCTGCCCCTTCAAGGTCCTGACCTGCGTAATCAGTGGGGAAAACAGGCTCTGGAATCCACAAACCCAGGTTCAAAACCCAGCTCCTCCGTTCATTAGCCGCATGACCTCAGGCCTCAGACACATCACTTCTGCTCCATCCTCCCAGGGTCTTCACACGTAGTGAATGTATGTAAAACTCACAGCCCGGAGCCAGTTCTGGCTGCTCTCCCTCTCCCTCCTGCAGACGCAGCATTTCTCCAGGCGCTTTTCTTCTGTCACATTCCAGTCCTGAGGGCTGTCTCCGGTCATGTTTATAGGACTTGGGTAATTGTTAATCCTCCCTCCCAGCCCTCTCTCCCTTTTGCCCTCAATCCAAATAGGCATATGATCAGGTCCTGGCCCAGACACAGGGTAGATATATAAAAAGGACATTGTATCTGAAACCGGGAGCCTGGAGCTCCTTGGGGGCGGATTTCTACCTCCCACGGTTCACTAATCAGGCTCAGGGAGTCACATGGGGACCCGTGACCGCCCCTCCCAGCCCAGATGACCTCCCATCACACCTCAGCCTGGACCAACTCCTTGGGACAAAGCGGCTCCCCACTGCCTGGATCCCGGTCAGCCTCACGGCAACATTGCTCTGCTTGACAGTCATCTTCCTAAAAAGTTCGGGAGTATGGGAGTTCATAAATCAAACTCTTCTGACTTCTGATGATTATCATTGTTTCAAAGGATCCTTATCCTTGGCTTATATTCACCAGACTCTGTCTCCTTAAGCTGTGGGGGCAGAACTAATATCTACTGAGTCTTTACAACATGCTAAGTGGATTCTATGTGAATTATTCCATTTCATCCTCATAACAATCCTGGGAGCTGGGTGCTGTTTCTACCCCTGGTCCAAAGACAATAACAATAACGAATATTTATATAGCACCACTTAGCAGGTGGCATTCTCCATGTTCTGCGTTTATTAGCTCATTCTATCATCACTGCAGTCCTACAGTGTAGAGACTCCAGTCGGCTCCCTTTACTGAGACTCAGAGAGGTGGAGCAAGTGGCCCAGGTCACACAGCCAGCAAATGACAGAGGCTGCCATCCAAGTCGGGGGAATCTGGTTTCCGAGGCTCCTGAGCACTTTGCTACACTGCTTCCCGTTTTTCTCAAAGCAGGTTCCACATGTAATTTCAGCAGCCCACAGATACCATTACAAATCGATGGGGTGTGAGCCAGATGAGACCTGGAGCAGCCCCACAGCTTCCCGGGGTGCTGAAGGACAGACCACACTGATTGAGTTCTCGGCTGGGTCTTTAAACATCAGCGTGTGCGTGACCGCCTCAGACCTTGGGCGCAGAAATAAAATGCAGAAGGGAAGGGCGTTCTAACGTGTAGGACGAGAGGTAGGCAGAGCAGAAGAAGAGCAACGGCCCAGAGCAACTGCCTGTGGGCTGGGTCGGCTTCCTGGACAGCAGAGAGGGGCCCCTGTAGGCAGTGGGGGCTGGGAGTGGTGTGGGAGATGTGCCCTTGACCTTGAGCTGCTGGGAGGCCATTTATGGCATGACACCAACCCTGGAGAGCTGGGTCTTAACCTGATTTAACTCCTCTATCTGTATTGATTGGTCACCATTAGGAGCTGTTCACTGAGACCAGCCTGGCCGCCTGAGCGCCGCTCATCATCAGAGAGGTGTGGAGAAGAGCGAAGACAGCTGACCCTCCCTCCCACCCCCCCAGAATTCACCCAGACCCCCTCCTGTCACCAGGCCCCACTGCATGGGCCTCTGGGCCTGCCCAGCTCAATCATTCACCGTTCTAGGAGCTGGGAGGACAGACACACACGTGACAGAGAAGGTCCTACCTACTCTCATGCAGCCTCAAAGGGGAGACTGATAGGACAAGGAAGGAAAGAGGAGACCCAAGATCAGTTTCAGATGTGTTGTGTGAGGTAAAGAAAATAAAATGAGGCGATGTGAGAGAGACTTGTGGGGAGGGAAAGAAAGAGGGGGAAGATTGCCTGAGAGGGCCTCTTCAAAGAAGTAACGTTTGAGCTGAATTCTGAGTGATGGGGAAAGGGACTATTCTGAGATCTGAAGAAAGAGCTCTCAAGGCAGCGGGAACAGCAGAGGCAAAGACCCTGCAGCAGGAGCAGACTTGGCCTTTTGGACCACGAGAAGGCTAGTGCTGTAAGCGGCAGAGAGGTGGGTGGGGAGAGGAGAGAGGAGGGTGGGATCAGATGGACCCCCAAGCCCTGGCGCTTTGTGTGGGTGGGATGGCTGCCCTTCATAAGGTTCACCATCAGGACTTGACATCCCTGGACCTCTTTGTCTCCCTCCCACTCATGTCCCCAAATAATGACTTTGGGTTGGCCCCTTGCCTAAACAGGCTAATAAAAGATTACAGAGAGAAGACTCTTGCCCAACTGTGCCTTAGAAGGAGATCCAGTGTGGGAGGCTAAAGAAAGACCCTGGGGCCCAGGAGACCAGAGGAACTTCCTGATCTTCAGGGACTGCCTAAGCCCACCCCCACCTCCTCTAACCCTAGCTCACACCACATCCCCGCTGACCACTCACCATCCAGATCTGCCCTGGACTCTGTCTCTGGGCCTCTGTTCGTGTTGGTCCAACATTGGCAATGACCTTGCCCACATTCCACTTAGAGAAATCCTTCTCATTTGCCTAGCATAAATGATTCAACTCCATGTAGCCTTTCCAAACTCCCAATCACATTTAATTGCTGGGTTGGATTTTTTTTTAATGTTCCTCTGGTCTCTGCTTGAAGATCTATTTGATCTTTCATGTCTTTTTGCCTTATATTGTAGTTTTCTGAATACCTGTCTCTTTCCTTACATCGCAAAGTCTGTGGAGAGCGGAAATTTAAACGTTGCCTCTGCTGTGTCCTGGTTGTGAGGCTTTTGGCCAGACATTTAAACTTTCCAGATCTCAGCTTCCTTTGAGTCCCACAGAAGCAGATCCTGAAACCAGGATTCAATATAAGAAGTGTATCAGGAGGTGATGCCAGGATTTTCCAGGAGACAAATGGGGAAGTGAGACAGGGAAAGGAAGGAACCCCAAATAGGGTACATTATTAAGCAAGTTACGACACCGGGCACTGGAGTTCAGCCCTGCTGGGCAACTCTGGGACACATGTAGACTGTAGGTTCACAACTTGGCTGAACACTGCAATCACCTGGGAACTTTAAAAAATACATATGGGGACTTCCCTGGTGGCACAGTTGTTAAGAATCCGCCTGCCAATGCAGGGGATACAGGTTCGAGTCCTGGTCTGGGAAGATCCCACAGGCCGCAGAGCAACTAAGCCCGTGCGCCACAACTACCGAGCTTGCGCTTTACAGCCACAGCTACTGAGCCCGTGTGTCACAACTACTGAAGCCCATGCGCCTAGAGCCCGTGCTCCACAACAAGAGACGCCACTGCAATGAGAAGCCCGCTCACTGCAACTAGAGAAAGCCCAGGTGCAGCAACGAAGACCCAACACAGCCAAAAATAAAAACAAATAAATAAATAAATTTATTTTTAAAAAAATACACGTGCCTGAGTCCCCTCCCCCAACAGAGACACGGATTTAATTGGCCTGGGATGTGGCCTGGGCATCAAAATGTTTTTATATTCCGCAGATGATCTAATGTACAGCAAAGTTTGAGTTACTGGTATAGAATACACCCCAGAGCTGTTCCAGCCAAGAGGTGAAAATACTAGGATGTTTATCCACTGTCTTCATCCATCTTTGCGAGAAGATGCTCCCTTGGCCAGAAAAAAAAATGCTCAGGTCTCTTAAGCAGAAAAAACAAACAAACAAAAACTCCCCCCAAAATTCCCCAAACCAAACTCACAGATGTTTATCATAAGCAGCGCTGGTTGTTATGAAGGTGAATTTGAACACTGTGTTGACAGCATCCATGCAGACCTCATCTCTAAAATGGGGATAAAAAATTTGTGAATTTTTGTGAGGATTAGTAAATGTTGTTAAGTGCCAGGCACACAATACGCACTTAATAAATGTTGTTGTTATGATCTTCGCTGTGAGTTACTGGCGTATTCCCTTCAGACCCAGCCAGGGGCTTTGTGCAAAGTGGATGCCCAGTGAGTATCGGTAATTCTCTACATCTCCCCTCTAAGACAGCAACATTGGAAACCTGAATCGATGCGGCTGTTAAGACATATCATTCAATCCTGCGGTCCCTGAGACTCTGAAACAGTGTCTTTCCCTAGACGATCTGATATTTTTAACCTCGGTGGCACACTGGAATTACCTGAGGACTTGACGAGAAAATACACACGCCTGGGTCCCGCCCCCAGGGATTTTTGATTTAATTGGTCTGGGGTGAGGCCTGGGCATGCCGGATTTGTAAGAGCTCCCAGGGAGATTTTAACGTTGCAGACTTGGTGATTAACCAAGGGTGGGGGTCTGGTGGAGGGTTGGGGGAAGAGCAGGGACGGGAGGATAGTCGCCTCATTGCCCTCTCTGTTCCAGCCCAATCCTTTCCTCTGCTGTGTCCCGAGGGTTTCAGGAGAATTCAGTGTCTAGGAAAGAGGCAGCCTCGGGGCCTCGGTGGGCATGAGCGCTGCTGCTTTCCGCTCATAGGGCGGCTGCTCACCGACACAGGTAACTTCTTGCTCATTCTGCCATGTGTCCTCCCCCTGATCCAGCTAACACGGGCCTCAAGCCCACACCAGTTCACGCCGCAGACCCTGCCTGAGTGCCTCCCACCCACCAGGCACTAGGTGGGGTGTGGGCACAGTCCTTATAGTCCTGCTCTCAAGAGGAGACTAACCATCAACACCCACATGTCTGAGGGCCAGGATGGAAGTCTGCATCCTTGCAGGGGTGGCAAGGGGAAGATCACTTCCTCCCGGGGTGGGAGGAGAGTGCTTAGGACAGATTTTCTAGAGGAGCCTTACAGACATCCATCCTCTGAGATAGGTAGGAGATCTATTCAAAAACGAAGAATTTAAGTCATCAGGGAGAGGGATGCGACAAACAGTTTCAGAGCCTTCGTGATGTTCCTTCCAGGCAGGGTACTGGGTCCTCTACACACATCATCAATAAAAGTAACAATAGCTCACATGTATTGTACACCAGGACTCTTCAAAGTGCTCATTTCATCCTCACAACACTCCTCTGAGCAGATATTATTGTTATCGCCATTTCACAGATGAGGAAACTGAGGCTTAGAGATGGGACATGACTTGCCCAAGGTCACACAGTGGTGGAGTCAGGATTGCAACCCAGGAGGCCTGGCTGCTGAGCCTCCTCCCTTAACCATCGCATCAAAGGCCTCCCATCACCCTGTTTCGTTCTCACAAGCCAATGAATGAGGTATCATTTTCTTGCTCTTAATCAAAGACAATGAAGATCAAGGAGGCCACAGTCACACCGTGGGTAAGGAAGGTGTGGCTATAGGTCCAGTCCTAACCTGCCCGACCCAGGAACCCTGCCTGGTCCTTTGCCCCAGCCTGCTCCCAGGGCCCAGCACTCTTTCCACAGCCCCACCCAGTCTGGGCAGGTCCTGGTTCTCTTAAGCATTTCCTCCCCACTGAAGATCAGGCCTCTAAAGCAGGCCCTGCTGGCGGTCTGCTTAGCTTTGCTGGGTTTCGGCCACGGCCAGGGCCTCCTTTCCACAGACCCCTGCAGGAACTCCCACAGTCATCAAGTCGGGCCCACTCAGCACAGAACTGACATCTCGAGCCCCGCAAGGCTGGTGCCTATTGGCAGGCCCCGAGGGTGGCCTGATGTTCCTGCTGGGGTGTCTTGCCACGTCCCCATTTCCAATCATATTTTTAACCAGGGCTGTGGGGGCACTGGGAAGGATGTGTTTTGCTGGTGTGAGCACAGCCCAGTCCGTTTCAGGCACCCACCAGCTCTTTGGTACCCGCTTGGGCAAATAAAGCAGGACTCCGTCCTCCCTCCCTTCCCAGCCTCAGAGCCTTGCTGTCCCTTTGAGAAAGTCCAGGAAGGCTGCGCTCAGAGAAAACACTGTTACCAATCTGAGGGCTTGTAATGAACCAAATTATGCTGAATTAATTGGATGTCGTTAGCAGTGTCAGGGAGGGGGCTGGGGAGCAGCAACAGCCACCAAGCCTGGGAAAGGGAAAGGCGGGGGCAGGACAGCCCACAGTGCAAAATGCTCTGCGCAGCGTGTGCGAGCGAAGAATTCCTTAGTGTCAGCTCTCGCCGAAATAGCCAAGGCACCCACTCTCGCCTCTGACAGCACCTCTATTCTGAAACCCGACTCCCAGCCTCTGGCTTTGAACATTGTGCCACCAGGTGCATCTGTCCGTGTTCACAGGAGCCAGAACACAGCCTTGGTGATAAGAATGAGCCTGTACCAGCCCCCACTCCCCCACTGAGCTTCAGGGTCAAATTACAAAGGAATCAGGAGGCCCCATCTCTTGGCTGTACATCCTACTTCCTGCCTTGATGGGACAGGCAAGCGAGGAGTTGCCAAGCTGGTAATCGCATCTAGTTAAGTATTTGCAGGAAACAGAAGGCGGAGGCTCAGAAGAGCACGTGTGGTCCTCAGCTGGTGCAGAACAGAGGTGGTGCAGAGACCAGAGCACCAGCAAGAGGGACCTGAGCCCAGAGGTCTTATCCTAGCTCTGCTCCAAACGGGCTGGGCTGTGTGACCCTGGACAAGTGACTTCCCTCTCTGAGCCATGGTGTCTTCAACTGAGGGGCGCTGGAAAGAACAGTTAATCTCAATCCCTGGGTCTCAGACACTGGGAGGAGCCAGGGGCCTTGCAGGTATTACTAAGCTTGAGGAACTTTTGTGTGTACCCTACACTGTCTGTTCGTGGGGAAAAGAATAGTTCTCATGCTCACGTGTACTATTGTTTTTCAAATGAATATAGAATCAGCAGTTACTAATAAAATAAAAATTTATTTTAAACCAGTTGCTGAATTCATGGGAATTGGGGTCATTATTTTCTTTTTTAAATGATACTTCATCCTTTTCATTTTTTATTGTGGTAAAATATACATGACATATTTTATAATATGTTATAATATTTATATCATAAAATATACCATCTTAACCATTTATAACTATACAGTTCAGCAGCATTAAGTACATTTATGTCACTGTACAACCATCACCACCATCCATCTCTAGAACTCTTTCATCATCCCAGACTAAAACTCTAGCCATGAAACACTAACTCCCCATTATTCCCCCCACTTCCCAGCCCCTGGTAACCACCGGTTGTTATTTTCTTAATCAAAAGACACTAAAAAGGCAACAACTCTTCTTATGTGGGGTCTATGGAATAAATTGATGTTGAGAAGGAATTCTACTTCCGGGAAAGGTGAGGAGCTCTTGACCTACAGATACCAACCCCCTGCCTGAGCTGACATTTACTGATTTTCTAACGTCAGGAAGAAAACATCAACTTGTTAATTTTTTTCCTAGATCGAAGACGAATTTACCTTTCGATTTTTTTCTTTTCATGCAGGGTGGGAATATGGAGGTAGAGTCTACAGAAGGAATTAGCAAAGATGTCAGAGAAGTGACTTGCAGGGCAGGGAGGAGCCTTGTGGGGGGCAGGAAATGTTCCATATCTTGATCTGCTTGTGGTTACACGGGTGTGGACATACGTAAAAATTCACTGAGCTGTTCAATTAAGATTTATGTGCTTTGCAGTGTATCTATCATACCCTGAATAACATCGTTTTAAAAAGGGCGTGAGGGACTTCCCTGGCGGCCCAGTGGTTAAGACTCCGTGCTTCCACTGCAGGGGGCGCAGTTCCTATCCCTGGTCAGGGAAACTAATCCCACATGCTGCACGGCACGGCCAAGGAAAAAAACAAATTAAAAAAATAAAAAATAAAAAGGGAGTGAGCCATCATTGCAAATGGGTACAAATAACAACATCACAAGCAGTGAAGGGTGACATCTCTCCCCTGCCAGGTAAGTGTCTACCTTCCTTGTACAAGCAGGGCAGGATCTGTTCTATCCTGAAATAACGCTAGGTAATAGATCATTTGTTTATTCATTTGTTAAAGAAAAATGGCACTTCCTTTGAGCCAGGCCCTGTGCAAAGCCCTGGAGAAGGTCGGTGACCTCATGGAGCGGCATCAACCATGGCCGTCTCACTCGTCCAGCTACAACACGCACGGTCAAGTTCTGTTCTACTTCACCTAAATAGCTCCTGCTGCAATCTAGGCTTATTTCCTCTTCTACTTTCTCAGCAGAAGTCATCTTAAAGACTTTCTGAGGGCACATTGCGAAGCCCTGGACAGATGATCCTTAGTAGGGAATAATCCTCTTTGTCAGGCAAAACAATCTCTGTTCCTTTACAGACCTATCCGTCGTCAAACCCTCTGATAAAAGCACTCTGATAAAAGCACTTGTGGGCTTCCCTGGTGGCGCAGTGGTTGAGAATCTGCCTGCCGATGCAGGGGACACGGGTTCGAGCCCTGGTCTGGGAAGATCCCACATGCCGCGGAGCGACTAAGCCCGTGCGCCACAACCACTGAGCCTGCGCGTCTGGAGCCTGTGCTCCGCAACAAGAGAGGCCGCGACAGTGAGAGGCCCGCGCACCGCGATGAAGAGTGGCCCCCGCTCGCCGCAACTAGAGAAAGCCCTCGCACAGAAACGAAGACCCAACACAGCCAAAAAATAAATATAAATAAATAAATTAATTAAAAATAAAAAAAAAAAACACTTGTTAGTGTTGGTTTAACACTAACAAGGTGGTTTTGCAATTTATCTGTTTATGTTTCTCTGACACGAAACTTCTTGAAGTCAGGCACTTGCTATATTCATCTTTGTGTTGATTATATATATTGAGCATCAGATATGTGTGTAGCCCAGTGGCTGGCACATAGCAGGTACTCATGAAGTTAATTGAATGCATAGGTGAGTTAAGGAGTGGATAGATGGATGGAAGAGCGATAAGCCCAGAGTGGTTAAATGACAGGCTGAGGGTCACACAGCAATGACTGGACTGCAAATGACATTTGTCCCTAGAAGTCGGCCCCCCTCTGCCCTTGGCAGGCAACAGCCACACTGTAAAACTTCCTGTCTATCCCTTTGAAGAGGTGGGTCTAATTTACATCAGCCATCACGCAGCAAAAGATAGGGGCCTTCAAACTTTTACTGCCTTTTTATTATTCCTGGTGATGCACAGAAATATCATCCAAAACATTAACAATTACTTCGAAGGTGCGTGTTCCAAAGGTCTGGGGATGGGGGTTTTCTAATTTGATAAGTCAGGGTATTTCTGCCAGGCAGGCCCAGGGGCATCAGCAGGACTGGAGCTGATTCAAATGCAGAATTGATCTTTCAAACCTCATTTTCATTTCCATCAGCACCCTATCAGACACCTTATGCTGGAGCCCGTTCCCATCCATGTATAATTTATACATTTGATTTCAGTAGATCCATCTCTGCCTCATTCACAGGGGGGTGGAACAACGAGAGCTCCCTCTTCTATTTTCCATGCAGTGATCATGTATATCTCCGTAGATTTCATTCTGTTTCTGCCTGGAGAATTATTTTTTTAAAGACTAATGCCAAACTCACTCTCATATTTACTTAGTCTTTAAGAATAGGTGGAATGGTGTGAACATGTGTGGTTATTTCTGTTTCTGCAGGAGGGGGCTTGTCCCAGGCCTACCAGAGAAGAGACCAGCCTATCACCTACCAATGCTGAGGAATAGCCATCTGCTTTGGGGGTGGAACAGGAGAACCAATGCCAGGAGAAGGCTGAAGCTACCTTATCTGGGGCCACAGTCAGTGCCCAGTGACCTCTGACCCCAGTGTAGTTCCCCATCACCTGAGTTCCCAGAGCCTTCTTCAAGTAGCTTAAGTAGGGTCCCCTGGAGGAAGACCAGAACATCACCAGAAAAACATTAGATGTTCTTTCTTTTTTTTTTTTTTTTTAATTTATTTAATTTTATTTATTTATTTTTGGCTGCGTTGGGTCTTCGTTACTGCACGGGGGCTTTTCTCTGGTTGCGGAGAGTGGGGGGGCTACTCTTCGTTGTGGTACGTGGGCTTCTCATTGTGGTGGCTTCTCTTGTTGGGAGCATGGGCTCTAGGTGAGCAGGCTCAGTAGTTGTGTCTCGCGGGCTCTAGAACGCAGGCTCAGTAGCTGTGGCGCACAGGCTTAGTTGCTTCACGGCATGTGGAATCTTCCCGGACCAGGGCTCGAACCCGTGTCTCTTGCATTGGCAGGCGGATTCTTAACCACTGCGCCACCAGGGAAGCCCAGATGTTCTTTCTTAAACCTAACAAATTGCTAATGCCAGGCTGTGTTGTTCCTTCCTTTCTCCATTTTTCTGCTCCATTTCCCTGTGGGAAAATCTAATCCAATTCTGGAATCCTGGAGTTTCAAGAACTATCTTGGTAGTGACTGAACCACCCTCCCCCATCTTATACCCAAAGCCTCTTCTCAAGGGACCTGTGCTTCTCAGTGCACCAGCAACTTCACCCCTGGGAGCCTAGCCACAAGCCTTCCTTCTGAACATCCCTCCTGGTTGGGCAGTGCTGCAGATTGTGTTTCCAAGATGGCTGCAACAAGATCTCCCATCCCACCTCTTCTTGCAATGTGACACTGATCATTCTCCCATTGAGAGACACGGTCTACATTTCCTCCACTCGAATCTAGGCAGACTTGTGACTATGGCAGAAGAAACGTTGTTGTTTCCACCTGGTCCTCTTGGAACTCTCACTCTTGGAACCCAGCTGCCATGCTGTAAGGAAACCCAGACCGCATGGAGAGGCAACATGTAGGTGTCTGGGTGACAGCCCTCACCGAGATTCTAGCCAACAGCCAGCATCAATGCCAGTCATGTGAGTGAGGAAAGCTTTGAAATGACTCCAGCTCCAGCTATGGTCTGACTGCAATGGCCCAAGGGATCCTGAGCGAGAACCGCCTAGCCAAGTCTAGTTAATCTGCAGAACCATGAGAGGTAATAATAAATGACTGTTGTTTTAAGCCACTGCTTTGGGGGATGATTCATTTTTGTAGCAATAGGTAACTGAAACAGGCATGGTTAGTAGAGTAAGTAAAGACAAAAGTGGGCCTCTGGCAGCTCTGCCACCTCCCCAGCTCAAAAGACACCCCATACTTATAAAAAATCACATGTAAATGAGTGCTGGCAGCCTCGGGTCTTCCCTCCCTCAGCAGACATTTGGAAAGGAAGAGAAGGGGTGGGGGGAGAAAGAAAAACAACATTTATTGAGTGCTTGCCGTATACCAGGTAGGTGTCTCCTTACCCATCATACAACTGAAGAAACTGATGTCCAGAGAAGTTAAGTGACTTGACTAAGGCCACACTGCTAGTAACTGTGCTGTTTGTGAAATGAGGCTTATATAAGTAGCCTATGGCCTGAGACACACGTGGAGGAAAGAGGTACTCAATAAATATTAGTGGAATAAGTGAATGAATGAATGAATGAATACACTCCACTTGCCTTCTCTTTGCAGCCTTTTTCTTCCTGGTGGCTCCGAGGGCAAGTTGAACATCTCATGGGACAACCCCCCTGGTTGGTTTTTCCAGGGAGGGCAAGAGAAGGGAGGGAGTGGCTTTGGCCTGAGCCCAGGACCCCGCTGTGGCTGGTCCCCGGGGAACAGGCCGGCCATCCTGTCAGTTGGGAGTCACCATCCCATCCTCCTTCTTTGGTCAGGGCCTCTGGGCTACCTCCTCTGATCTCAACCCTCTTGAAGGTACCCGGGATCCCAGCTGTCCCTGCAGGCCTGCCTCAGCCCCATCCTCCCTGTGTGCAGTCTCTGGTGTCAGGTCCTGGGGCAGAATCCACGCCATGGTGGTTGCGAGCACAGAAAAGCAGCCAGGCAGGGCCAGCAGGCTTCTCTTTGTACTCTCGTCCTCTCCAAGCACGACTGCAATCAGAAATAACTTCCGCCTTTGCCCTAGGCATTTGAGGAGGGCTGCAGGCCCTGCAGCTGCGCTGCCCTTCTCTTGCTCTTCTTTTTTTCACCACAGAGAACCATATTTTTCCAGGAAAGAGGGAGAAGAAAGCAAGTGTGGGGAGGTACTTACACAGACTGAGCGCCTACCATGCCCCAGGCACTGTATAATGTGCATTCATCATCGCATTTAATCCTCATAACAATGCTATGAGTAGTAAATGAACTGTACTTCCATTTAAAAAAAATAATACCATGAGGTGCATATTATTATCGCTATTTTACAGATGAGGATCAGAGACGTTAAATATCCCAAAGTCACACAGTTACTGCAATTTAGAGCTAGATTTCAAGCCCTGCCAAGCCTGTATCACTTTAAAGCCAGTGCTCTTTTCTTCCATCCTGGGAATCAGAATCCTCTTCCCACTGAAGCACCTGGGAGCAGGTGCAGGACCGGGAGATAACCTCATCTCAACCACCCAAATATCATGTATGAAGCTGGGGCGATAAACACTGGCAAAGACCACAAGCAACTTACGCAGTAACACGTCTCTGAGTTGCTTCTGTGGTTATTTGATTCTGTCTATAAGACCGTTGAACTTCAGGTATCCAGTTCTGGCCTGATCTCATTCGTGAGCCAGCTGCCTACCACAACCCTGCCTCCCAGAGCTCAGACCAAGAAAAGTGAGGAGTGCGTACTCTTTGCCACGCATCTCACCTGGCCCATTGCTGGATTCCATTTCTGCTAAATCCCGTGGGAGCACAGCAGTTCAGCACCTAAGCTCTGAAGCTATGTTGTTTGGGTTCAGATCCTGGATCTTAATACTCATATGACCTCTAGCAAGTGACTCAACCTGTCCTTGGCTCAGTTTCTCCATTGGCAAAATGAGGTTAATGAGAAAATCCACCACATAGGATTGTGAGGACTCAGTGAGTTAGTATGTGGAAAGGCTCATAACATGGTAAGTTGGCTAGTGATGCTATCTCTGGTTTGATTTCAGCACTGCCTGACCCACATCCTGCAACCCAGAAAGAACCCCTTCCAGGGCTTGTAGCATGCCACTCTGGAGACCATACTAAACAGCCCTGCCAGTTCCCTCACCTCACCTATTGCCTCTCAGAGAACCAGGCAATGACTGGCCGGGAAGCCTTTCTACATCAAGAAGAATGCTGTTTGAAACGGGCTGGGTGTGGCCTTAATCACTCACAAGCCAGCTGTTCCCCTGTTTCCCCTCATGTGGTACAAGAAGCTTCACCACATTCAGGCTTCACCTGAACCCTCAGATCATTTCCTCATATTGACTGTGCCTGGCCTGGAGGTAACACTACACACAGAGAGGAGGAAAAGCAGTTGCTCATTATCTCCCCCCGCCCCCTGCCATTAGGATGTGAGTCACCTCCGGAGATGGGACTGGACAGCCAGAGGGTGAATGGGTGACCTCACAACTCAGGTCACTAGGTTCCAGGCATCCTAACGTGCCAGTGACCTTTTCTTTCCCTCTCATGAGTTGATGCCAGGCCTCCAGTGGCGGGGACTCCGCCCTCCGCCCCCAGTCCCCAGCCCAGCTGCACAACCACCCTGGCATGTCAAGGGATTCTAGACTCCAAATGGCACAAGTCAGAGTGGACGGCATGTGTTGGTGATTTTCTCCCATCCGTACACTGACCAGTGATAGCAAAGCCAAGCTGAAGCCAGGTCAGCCCAAGCTGCAGAAGCAGAAAGCTAATTCTATTTATATTACACCTCTCTCCTTCCTTCAACTCACTCATCCTGAATGCACCAAGGTAACTCCATCCATCCATCCATCCATCCATCCACCCATCTACTCTGTCCCTGTCCAACTGCCTTCTCTGTACAGCAGTGCACATTTGTTTCCTGGTCCCTTCTGTCAGCTGACATATTTGTTCCTGTATCAGAACTTTTTAAAAGTTGAGCTCCTGATTTTTTTTTTTTGGCCACACCGCACAGCTTGCAGGATCTTAGTTCCCCAAATAGGGATTGAACCCACGCCCTCGGCAGTGAAAGTGCAGAGTTCTAAGCATTGGACCACCAGGGAATTCCTGAGCTCCTGATTTGTAGCTGGTCATATGCTAAGTGATTGACAGGTACTGTTTCATTTATTCATCACAAATACCCTGAGAGGTAGGTACTAATATTAACCCCATTTTATGAATATGAGAACAGGCTCAGAGTGGTTAGGAAACTTGCCTGGATTCCACATCCAATGAAGACTTGAGCCAGGATCTGAATGAGGTCTATCCAACCCTAGAGCCCAGTTTGTTACTGCTACGCCACATTTTTCCCTTTGACTCAGCCTGGCGATATTGACCTTAACCTCCTTGCAGACTCGTCTCCACACTGATTCTGCCCTCTCTACTGTTTAAGGCAGAGGTTATTGCCATGGGCATCCACCACTAACACAGGCGGGCACCTCTTAGCTACTCCTGCTTCACTACCTTAAGTCACTTTCGCGATTCAGAGCAAAGCAGCTTAAGATCTTCAGTCTTGTTTTAATATCAAGAGGTCTGGATTCCTAGGGGACCCTCTCTGACATATTCACTGACTGATATTGCAAGAAATACCAAAGTTAAAGGCCTAGAGTAGCCCCACCAATGGCTGGATTCAAAATCCACCATCCTGGTACCAGGATCTGAGCACCCAGCCTGGTCACATAAACTCAGTATGTGAGGAAAGCGTAGGCAGTGTTTCCCAAAGTATGATCTAGGGAACCCTTCACCCAAGAGATGCTACAAGAGAGTTTCCACAGTCAAATCGGTCTGGGAAACATTTTATACTCTAATCCCTGCCTAAAGGTTTACTACACTCTTCAGCAAATTATAAGTTTGAGCAGTTTTTCAGTAAAGAGATTTGTTTCCCTTTATTTAACTCAGTGTTTCTTCAATTTACATAATCCCAGAACACTTTCATCCTTTTTAGGTTCCATGGAATCAATGTCCAGTGGAATGGACTTTGGGAACTGCTGTTCTGGTACCTCCACCCTCGCCTGAATCAGATCAGGTTCAGCTGCAGATCAGCAGCCTGTCAGCTACAACCATCCACTCCACGGGCAGTGCCAGCAAGGCCAGCAACACGTGGTCTGGGCCCGCGGAGCAGAGCTCACACTCCCGCTGCTGGCAGGACTCTCTGGCCGCCTCTCTGACCCCTGGACTCTGGAACCTGCTGCCAGCCCAGCCCAGAGCTGACCTCCCTTGACTTGATCCCTCGCCTTCAGGCATTTCTGCCTCCCCGGCTCCTGGTGCCAGTGTTGTCAGAACAGCCCTGGCCACCTGCACGCCTGCTCCCTGCCGGAGAGGACACGCTGGAGAGAGAGCCCAGGTGACAAGCCCGGCTGCAAGGGACACGCCTCCTAAGGCAGCACTTGAGCAGAGCCCCGTGCTGGGCAATTGGCCTATGGCGGAGCACCGGCATCCAACAGCTTGCAAAGCGAAGACACAAACAGCCCCCAAGCACAAAACGCCTTCACAAACGCTCGGCGTGAGAAAGAACCCACCTGTCTCTCCACCACCCCACCCACCAGGTGACACCTGCAGCAGCGGCAGCAGCCGCCACCTCCGCCTCCGCGCCAACAGCCAAAGTCATGGGAATGCTGTCAGCCTTTGCCTGTCAGCTCCTAAGAACAGGGCCGGCATAACTGGTACATTCCATCCAGCTCAAAACCCAGGACAAGAGATCAAGAAATAGTAACAACTACCATTGAGCCCCAGAACAGAGTGGGGCGGGGGAGGGGGGGCGGTGGCGTGTATGAAATCAATACAATCATCTACTTCCTCCTGAAATTTGCTTCTTCCAGCCAGGCATCCTCTTTTTAAAGGACCTGGATTAATAATGTCCCTGTCTACAGACCCTGCATGCATCCACGCATCTAAAACAGTGGCCAGCCCAAGGCTTTGTCTAATGGGTCCTCTCGTGTGTATGCTTGGCTGACGGGGACACGTATGTATGTATGAAGGGAATTGAGAGCACAGGAAGAAGCCAAAATGGAAGGAAGGGTTCTGTTAGACAGCACTGTCTTAAAAAGGCACGTATTTCCCGTGATTGATAATTAACCTTGGCATCAATAACTATTTGCCTTTTCCACCTCGACCCCACCCCTACCTAGGTCCCCCCTGCCATGAAATTTACAGCCCGTCTCTTGGAAGGCTACCCTCTACAGTAAGCGTAGGACCAAAACAATAGCTAGAGGCCAAAGCAATTAACCATTTCCCCAGGCTGAAGTTCCAGCCTCTTATTGCCTTGATAATTTACTCTGTAAGGCGGCAGGCACCTTGGCTCAGAGTCCCTTTCCACATCTATTTAAAAGTCCCTGAATTTTGCTGAGTCTGATTTTACTCTGTGTACAAGACCAAAAGCAATAAGGTCTTCAACACCTCATTGTTTGGTGCTAAAAATCACCCCTGATGCTTATCTAAAAGCCTATAGTTATAATACAACTTGGTTTTCCTGCAAAGCTTCCACCCCCTGTTATACTAAGAGACAGAATTAGTGGTTGTATTGTTTTAGCAAGTCTTTGGAGCAGTGGACCAAAAATTATATCGCTGGGTGTCATCCCTTCTCCAGCCAGATCTTCCTATTTCTACGGAGATCTTGGAGCCCTCAGACCCAGTGTCGTGGTTCTCATGGAAAAGTTGTGGAGGTTTCGAGCTTTCAGGGAAAGTACAAGAAATGGGAATGCCAACACCAAAAGGAGCCAAAATTATATCACAGTCTGTCCAATTCTGAACTTGTGATCTCGTCGTCAGCTCTGACCTCTCCTCGCCCCCAACTGCACTTCCTCCTTTTTCCTATTCAGTGAATGGTTCCGCTGTCCACCACTGGCTCAGATCACAAACGTGGGGGTCATCTGGGTCTTGTCCATTTCCCTCACCACCACCCTCATGCCATGTGCAACCAGCCCCCTATGTCCTGCCAGGGCCAGTCTTTCTACTCCAGCCCCACGAGTTCCACCTTTGTTCAGACCACCATCTCTCCTCTAGTTTAACAACAGGCTCCTAAGTGGTCTCCCTGCCTTGCTCCCTTCTGTCTATTCTATCTACAGCCAGAATGAGCTTGCGGAGAAACAAAATAGGATCATGTCACTGCTCTGCTTAAAATCCCTCAGAAACGACCTGTGTTCACCAGGATAGAATTCTAACCCCAACCTTGGTACCCAGTGCCCTTCATGTTGGTGCCCCAGGCCACCTCTGCAATTTCTTTTCTTGCCACTCCCTCTTTACCAAATATTAAACTACCTGTGGTTCCCAGAACACAACATGCCTTCTCATATCTCCAGACTTTGTGCATATTATTTCCACATTCGGGAACAATTTTCCATCTTCCCCCTGGTTAAGTCTTATTCATTCTCTAAGACTCAGTGTATACATACTTTCCTCTGGAAACTTTCTGGAAAGGTAAAAAGCCCATCTTGCCTCCCTACTCTCTCCAAGTGTTCTTTTTATCTTAGTCTTACCCTTCTGCTATGCGGCAGAAAACAATGCAGATCCCTGAGCAAAACCTGACCCACAGCACCTGAGGAACTACCTACCCAGTATCCTTTCTCCCCTTCCTCTTTCCCATCAGAGCCCAAATTTGTTCTGATATCCATGCTGCTCCAAGTAGCTCCACGCCTCAGGGAGACCTGACCACACCCCCTGACCGGGGGTGGACCTGACTGATCCAAGGGTAATTCCATTTCCCTTCACGATGATTAGCTCAAGGATGTCATGTAACCCAGTTCTGGCCAATGAGATGCGCTGCTTCCTGAGAGAAACCCTAGAGAGATGGGAGGAGATGGCCTCACTTCTCCTTCCACATCAGGGATTCTTAAACTTAAAAAAAATATTTTGGGTGCCAGGATCCCTCTAGCAATCAGATGAATTCTATGGACCCCTTTTTAGAATAATATTTTTAAATACATAAAATAAATCACATGCTGCAAACTATTACATTTAGAACGGATAAACAAGGTTCTACTATATAGCACAGGAAACTATATTCAATATCCTGTGATAAACCATAATGGAAAACAATATAAAAAAAGAATGTATATATGTGTATAACTGAGTCACTTTGCTGTACAGCAGAAATTAACACAACATTGTAAATCAGCTATACTTCAATAAAAAAATAAATAAAATAAAAATCACATGCAAACAATTATAATGTAACAGTTATTAAAACATTTATGATATAATAATATGTGATACTTTATTAATACATTCAATATCAAGATCTAGTGTGGGTCTAACAACTGCTATAATTTCAAAGTGGGGTTAAGCATAAACAACATTTTGCAATTTATTCACAATTATAACGTTGTGTGAAAATACATGTGATTTCTATTGACGGCAGAGCCACAGTACACTACTGCTGCTATAGTTTATTGCCTACACTCATAATTGAAGGAAACACCAAATTTCAGGTAGAAACTAATGATGTGATTCCTTTTCCCACTCAGGTTCATGGCTCCCTGAGTTTGTCCATAGAGTCCAGTTCATAAGCCCTGCTCTGGACTTTATACTCTGGCTGTGATAGCTGGAGCCACTGCAGCCATCTTGCTAACAACCTAAAGGTGGACTGATGTGGAGATTGGCATAGCAGAGAGATAAAAAGAACCTCAGTCCTTGATGCGGATGTTGAGCCTCTAAACCAACCAATTCCAAAGCCCGTGGACTTCAGCTACGAAAAATAATAAATTGCTTTTTGTTCAAGCCCATTTGACCCAGGATTTCTGTCACTTCAGCTAATTTACAGGAAAGGAAGAATGTTTAACATTATATCAGAGTCAGTGTCACAGGATAGCACAAATGGGGCATCTACATTGAGCCCCCAATCAAAGCAGAAAGCCCCTCTCCTGACTAAAAGCAATTTAAACTGTGCCCGCTGTGTTCACAGCGCAGGAGAATCATGTAAGCCCTGAGCCCTGGGGTAGAGAAGCTAGAGGAGCACCTGTCCCACAGCACCATTTTACAAAGCATATTGAATGGAGGTGAAGCCTTGCACAGGGACCGATTGATGAGAACTCTTTCCCAAACGCTGAGCTTTGAGCATGCCTGTTACAGAAGTAACAAAGGTGCTGAATTAAAAAGCTGACACTCCATCACCTACAGCATGGGGCAAGAGCAATGTGGGACACACCAAAGAGCCATACTCCTCAAACTATAGTCCTCAGAAAAGAACATCAAATTGAGGATGCATCAGAAACACCTTGAACTTGAATCTGAAACTTCGGAAACAAATAGCAGGCCCTATCCCCAAACATTCTGATTCAGGAGGTTGGCAAGGGCCCCGAAAATTTGCATGTCCAAAATGCTTGGGGTTATGCCAAGGCTGCTGATCTAGAGACTACACTTTGAGAAGCACCGGCCTGGAGGATCTACAGCCACCCAGGATGACCCTTCAGCCATGTGGCTAATAATATCACACAGGAGAGCACAACTGGCCTTGAAAGTTCGTCCGGTATTAGTATGCTGAGCAACTGATCTAGTTCTCTTTACCAAGTGTGGTTTCAGCCAGGAGTGTGATTTGCCACTGTCCTTGGCAGTGGAGTGCCAGAGACAGCTTGTACTGGCTCACAAGAGCCAATTGTTAAGGCTTCAGGAATTTTGCAAGCTGGTTATTAAATACAGCCATTATTAAAAATTAAATTATAGGGGACTTCCCTGGCAGTCCAGTGATTAAGATTCTGCGCTTCCACTGCACTAGGCATGGGTTCAATCCCTGGTCGAGGAACTAAGATCCCGCGTGCTGTGCAGCACAGCCAAAAAAAAAATTAGGGGACTTCCCTGGTGGGCCAGTGGTTAACAATCTGCCTTCCAATGTGGGGGACAGACGCGGGTTGGATCCCTTTTCAGGGAACTAAGATCCCTCAGGCTGCCGGGCAACTAAGCCCACGCGCCACGACTACTGAGCCCGTGCGTCACAACTACTGAACCCATGGGTTGCAACGAAAGATCATGCCGCAATGAAGACCTGACGCAGCCAAAAATTAAAAATAAATAAATAAATAAAATTATACGTGCTGATAGTGAAATAAACTACATTAAAAACAAAGGCAATATATACTCAAAACTCATCACTTTCTAATTATTTTACTACATTTTATTATCATCTATGCTCTTGAGTTTACTCACATCTATTGTGTCTGTTTGGTGGAAATACTATATGTAATGTTTTGCTAGAACCCAACTTTGCATTCAGTGACTTAACGTTGGTAGATTGAAATCAGCCATGGTGGGAGGATTTATACCATGGAAATTGTTGATTGTATAGACTTAAGAAAATGATGGAGAAAATGTTAATAATGGAGATTCAATTTAAACCCGTGTTGTATCTATAATTGTTACATTGTGATGAGTGCAAAAAATTGAGGAAATACTCTTTCAGCATTCAAAAACTGCTACCTGATTCAGCAAAGAAGTCTCTACGTCACCGATGAACAGATGAAATTCTGATATACATCTTTGTTGTTTCTCTTTTGTCTTACTCCTTAACATAAATGAAAATATCAACCAACATTCATATTGGAATTATACTCACTTGTCTAGTGACACGAGTGTCTTCTTTGCTGAATCGGATAATAATCAAGCATTTATTCACAGTCTGATTTCGTCAAATCATGGTTGAATTGCAGCCATAGTTTGACTATGGATACAAGAGTTCAACAAAGGTCAATAAAAGTATTGTGAGATTCAATTGACTATATGGAATTTACAATGAAGCATTGTGTATTTTACTATTTGTAAATTGTGTACTACCTACCCTTTCTAGCTATAAAATTTATAAAATTTTAGAATAAACTTATACATAAATTATACTACATTATACGAAATTTATAATAAGCACGCTTTTTTCTGGAGAGACAGTTTTTAAACATGTACCAGCACCATCTTTGAATCATCTTTGTATCCTGCATGAGGCAGGCCCTAGCTGATTATTAGGATTGTGAGTCCATCACCCAGAGTGTCAAAACTGGGTGAGCAACTCCCTTGCAGAATTCTGTCTTACCAGGCTTATTTCTTTTGAATGTGCTGCCTGCAACAATAGTATCTTTCACACTTGTTGAAGTTGTCCTTGAGTGGGGACACTGGCTGCTTCATCTTCCTATGTGTAGCTTGGTGTTCTTCCCTAGGCGGGGAGATGCACTGAAAGTAACAAAACTTGCAGAACCAGGGCCACATCAAGCGTCCCAGTAGCTCACAGCCTGGCTCTCTCTACCATGATAAGCAGGCAACTCCCTGGAAAGTCTCTCCATAAGAATAGGAACGGGGAAGGGACCTCCCTTCCTCATCAACAGTCCAGAGCAGTGGGGAGTAGGTGCCACAGGCAGAAGGCACTCTGGGCAGTGGTGACTGTGTGGGCAACACGAGGCCCTGAGCTGGGGGAGCAGAGGGTCTTCCCAGAGGGCTGGAGATGGCGTAAGGCTGGACTTATTCACAAACACCCTCGGGGACTGCCAGATATGCCAGAGAGGAGAGGCCCAGTCCTGCAGTTACTTGGGTGGGGCTACCCAGAAGTAACCTTCGGGCTTAATGATTTATGAGATCTCATTGGTACCTCATTTGCCAACCTTCATTGTGCAGATGAAAAAGCCCATCTCAGGAGGGAGATGACTCAACCAAAGAGGTCACATGGTGAGTCGGAGTCCAGTGCTATAGATATATCTCTGTTTCATCCAGCCTCTGCTCTAGGCAAGATTTCTCCTTTAAACAAGCAGGGAAAGCATCAGCTCCTTGCATAGAAACACACAGAGCCAGCTGGCATGTCTGTGAATCAGCATTTGTGCTTCTCCCAGACCGCTTACAGATTCTGGGGAGGAGAGCATAGAGGGACAGTGCTCTGGAAGCACTTGCCCACAGTTTTTACACAATGGCCAAGCTTTCCCCCCATGACACGTCATTCACCTGTTTCATCTGTCTCTGTCTAGCACCCAACTACAGTGCAAGTTCCTGTAGCAGGGAACATGACACACATGGGCTTCGGGGCCAGAAACAGGTTCAAATATTGATGTTGCCACTGTGACACTGGGCAAGTCCAATAAGTGGAAAAAGAAAAGGAACAAAAATTTATTGAATGCCTGGATAAGTTAGGATCTTTTTAGTTGTAAGTGACTGAAACCCAACTCAAACAGGATTAAACAAAAAAGGGAATTTATCAGCTCAGCAAACAAACTACCCTGGAACAGATCATGTTGGCTTCAGGTGTGGCTTGACCCAGGGGAATGATATCTTCAGGACACTTTTTCACTCTCTCTATCTCTAGACTCCACATCCTCTTGTTGGCTCCATTATCAACTGGGCTCTCTACTCAGAGAAGGAAGATGTATGACTGCCCAAACGCCAGTCATACATATGGTCAGGCTCAGGCCTAGCAGTAAGGAAGACAAGTCTCTTCTCAATGATGCCCACATAAATCCTAGGATGACTTTGATTGGTCCAACCTGAGTCACATGTTATAGCCCTGAACCAATTACTGTGGTTAGGTAAATTCAGAGCACTGATTGGCCATGCCTGAGTCACATGTTCCTTCCCTGGCATGGGAGATGAAGCCTGGCAGAGCACAAGAACTAAAATGCATTAGGGAGTAGAGTTTCCCAAAAAGAAATAAAAGGACAGTTATTAAAAGAAAGGAAAATGGATTTTAGGTAGCCAAAAAGACATCAAATGCCTGCTGTACCTATATCTCCCTGGCCCTTCGTTCATTATTTCCATTAAACTCTCACAACAATGTAATTTAATCTTTCAGAACTACAGTTTCCTCTTTCAAAATGAGAATAATGATACCTAGTAAGAATAGCTACCACTTACTTAGTACTTACTGTACCAGGCACTGGGCTAAGTGCTTTATGTATTCCAACTTATTTAATTATTTATGTCATAAGATTGCTGTTGAACATAAATTAAAACGGATGACATAAAAAGTCCCAGGCATACATAGTACCTGGTATATAACAGGTGATAAATGTTTAAATGTATTTTATTTGTAGCTGCCACTCATCTACTACAGTATTAAGCAGCTAACAGGTGCCTGTTTTAAAAGTTTAATTAATGAATGAAAGTGGAATTATTTCTGCTTTTAATTATTTACACTCTACCTAGTTGTACACAGGATTTTGATGTAACATACAGGATATACATTCAGCCATGTAGTGCAATTTAAATAGAAAAACAAAACCAAGATAAAGGAAATCTGTAAATTAGAATAGAATAACAAGACAGGTGGAAAAATAAAATGCATTCACAGAGACCATGGAATTACTTTGGGAATTTGGCTCTGAGCTTCTTGGCAAACAAAGAGAAAAAGGAAACCCCATTAATTACAATTCTACAATTCACGAGTGCAGGGGAAGAAATATATCATTCCTCAGGGAAGAGAATTTAATGCATTGGTTTTGGAGGTAAAGGAATTATTGTTGGGGGTGGGGCAGGTAACAGGGACAGATACCTGTAGATCCTGCATGGGGAAAGAACTGTAGCATCTCCAGCACAGAAAGTAATTGACAAGGCAGCACTTCATCTTTTGAGGGGCAAATACCTGAGGTATTTTTGATAACAGGATGAGGTGCCAGTTTGGGGCTCTGATAAGAACTCAATCTCTTGAGATGCAAAGCCTCCCACAGACTTGGGAGGGACTTCCCTCTGACAGAGTCCACATTCAGAGGGGAAGTAGGAGCCTCCTCTCTAGGAAGAGGCTGACCCTGAGGGCCTTAGCTCCCTCCTCAGGAAGAGACCTAGGAGATGATCTCCATGAGGCCCGGGAAGGAGGAACCCGGGGGTTCTCACCTAGCACCTCCCCTAGGGCAGGACACCTCCTCTTAGCTCCAAATCTCCAGCCTACAGCCCCGAAAGAGTTAATTGCAGTGACCCAAATCTGCAGTCCCATTTTCGGCATGCTGAAAATTACTTGTTAATCCTGGCTTTCAAGGCTTGCCCGGGGAGCCATCTGCTATGCCCTCCCCCACCTCGGGCACATGGGATTACTCCCACCTGCCCCGCCTAACTGGCTTTTGTGGGGACTAATTCTGCTCCTGCCCATCCAGAGAATAATAATTTGGAGGATGACAGTTTCATCTGTGGGGTGGGAAGAGAGCCTAGATTTTAAAACAACAAAAATCAAGGTCTTCCAGCTCAGATTAAATAGAAAACAATTTGAAAGGTCAGGATCCATAAACAATTTGTAGGTCTAGGATAATCAGACCTCTTGGCCTCAGGGATGCAATGCCATCTGTTGCAGGCCCCTGGGGCTGGGCAATGGGAAGCTTTGGGGTTTTTTCTGGGCTCTAATACTTGAATGCCAGAGGGTTACAAAAGCAGATTTGTACCCATGACTCTGGGTTTGCTCCACCCAAGGAAACAATAGAAGTCCCCGAACTCCCACTGGAATAAGACCCACAGGTTATATCCTAACCTCTCAGTCCTTCAGCACATGGATGGACCAGTTCATGTAGACCAGGAATCCCCAATCCCCGGGCCTCAGACCGGTAGCAGTCCTTGGCCTGTTAGGAACCAGGCCACACAGCAGGAGGTGAGTGGCAGGAGAGCAAGGGAAGCTTCATCAGCCGCTTTCCATCGCTCCCCATTGCTCCCCATCACTCACATTATCGCCTGAACCATCCCCTACCCTTCCCCCGTCCATGGAGAAACTGTCTTCCACGAAACCAGTCCCTGGTGCCAAAAAGGTTGGGGACCGCTGATGTAGACCACTTACTGCGTGCCTGGGGCTACACCCTTGAGGACTTCACTAACCAGTGGAGGAGAGAGATGAGTCAATAAAGAGAGCCCAGTATGAAGTGTGATGTGTGCTATGAAAAGGGGGTCTCAGAGCACTGAGTGAGCACCAACCCAAAACCCTTGTGAGGGACTAAGCTGAGCCTTAAAGAACAGTATTTCACCAGATGGACAAGGTGAGACAGGACATTCCAGGGAAAGGAAATCACACAGACAGAGGTCCGAGAGAGGATGATGTTTCTGAGGAGAGGACAGAGAAACTGTTCTCACTCACATGGCTGGTGGAAGTATCTGTTGCTTGGGTACCACCTCTATGAAGGACAAATCAGCGATAATTTTGAAGTTACAAATACATATATCCTTTCACCCAGAAATTCTACTTCCGAGAATTTATCTTGCAAACACACTCCCACATGTGCAAAGTGATGTACTTACAAGGTTATTCAATGCAGCATTGTTTATAATGGCAGAAGGTTTGGAATGACCTAAATATCCACCAACAGGAGACTGGTTAAATGAATTCTAAGTACAGCCCTACAAAGAATACCCTGCAATGGAAAAAAGGAATGAAGCCATTCTTTATGTTCTGGTATGAAATGATCTCCCAGAATATCGTTAGGTGATAAAAAGCAAGGGATCAACCAAATACAATATGTAGACCTTGCTTGAATTTAGATTTCAACAAAGTTTCATCTGTTAAATAGAGAGAGAGAGAGAGAGAGAGAAAGAAACCATCAGGGAAACCTGAATGTGGATTGGATAGTTTATGATATATTTTTTTTCATGTGACAGATATTGTAGGTTTTTTTAAGTATTTTCTTTTAGTGATATATGCTGAAGTATTTACAGATGAAAGTATATGTCAGAGATTTGCTTTAAAATAATCAGGGGGAGGAGGGTAGGGCTGAGGGTACAGATAAAACAAGACTGGCATATGAGATAATTGTTGAAGCGAGCTGACAGCTATATGGGAGTTACACACTATTTCCTCTACTTTCATATATGTGTGAAATTTTTCTATAACAAAAAGTTTTTAGAAAGCAAGAAACAGAATAGCGTATTCAAAATGCTGCCATTTAAAGTAAAAAGATCAGAACTTTACCCCCCCCAAATATAGATAGATAGATAGGTAGGTAGATAGATAGATAGATAGATAGATAGATAGATAGATAGATAGATGGATGAATGTTCTCCTGGGACCTATTAGGCTATTGGGAATATAGCTAATTTTTAAAAAATAATTATAATATAGTGTGGAAAATGTGAGGACAAAAGGAAATGAATAAACTTAAGTGAGGAGAGGGGGTAGTTGAGGAAGATTTCTCAAGAGATGGCATCTGTGTTGCATCCTGAAAGATGCCCAGGAGCTTCCCAGATGAGAGGCATGAGTGTGGAGTCACGCATTTTGTGTTGAGGGAAAAGCAAGAGCAGAGGCAGGGAAATGGAAAGAATATAGTGTGTTTAACTAAAAATACTACTTTGTATTAATATGACCAAAATCAATACTGTACTGTTGTCTTATATATTTAGAACTTTAACAATAGCTCTTCAGTTAAAAAGAAAATTTATGCACTCACAAAAAGAAAAGAGCAGAAACAATAGCCTTGCTTCTTTGCTTGTATATATATAACAAGTCTCTGGAAGAAAACACATGGAGCTGGTAAAATTGGTTGCCTCCAGGAAGGTGGACTCACTAGCTGGAAGAAAGGGCAGGAAAGAGACTTTTCATTTTCTTCTTCTTTGTATCTTTTGAACTTTGAGGCAAGTGAATGCATTATCTGTTTTTTAAAGTTAAATTAAAATATATATATGTGTGTGTGTGTGTGTGTGTGTGTGTGTGTATGTTTGGAATCAGGGAGCAAGCCTGTCTAACTTGGGTAAGTTATTTAGCCTCTACTTCTATAAATCTGTTTTCCTATAATCAGAATGGGGACAATAACATTAGAATCTACCTCATGGCAGTGCTGTGGGATTAAGTAAAATAATGTATTAAATGAAATAATGTAATAAATTAGGTTCCGGGTAGAGAGCCCCCCTATGAACACCAGCTGACATTGATGGCAAGGCTAGGACTCAACCCATGACTATTTGATTCCGTGGTCCTTTTTCTTTCCACTACAGAAGTTAATCACCAAGTCAAGTTGAAGAGAGGCTGTCCATAGAGAAAGCTGGGCTCCAGGTTGAAGATAGGAATGGGGTCAGTGGGATCTCTCTGAAGCTTGGACACTATGGCCTCATGGGGCTTTATTATCCGTGATCAGCTCTGCCAGGAAACATACGCAAGTGCTCATCACATGCTCTCAGCTATTTTCACTGCCCTTGTCTCCCCCATGAAGACAAACAATGAAAGGTCAAATGGATGAAAGATGTAGTCTTACCTGTATGACCAGGACCAAGTCTTGCCCTGTGAGGGAAGAGGTTCTTCTCAAAGCTGCTCACAGACATCTGGGCCCAACAGCAAAGAACCCTGGGCAGAAAGTCAGGAGCTTTGAGACCCAGCGTTGGGAGTCAAAGGGACACTGCTGACGCAGCATATAAACTAACACTCCTTCACCTCACGGGGCCTCTGTCTCCTCATCTGTAAAATGGGAATAAAAACACCTGCCCTAGCTACCTATCAGGGTTGATGTGAATAGTTTCTGAAAAGGGACACAAGAAATTAGATCTTCAAAGCTTCCATTGTCTTTTAGCTTCAGTTTTATTGTTAAAAGTCCCTTGTTATTTCTATTCTCTTTCCTTTATACACAACTTGTATTTCTTCTTCTGGAAAGTTATGGGACCTTCTTTTTACCCCTGCAATTCTGAAATTTCATGGTGAAGTGCCTTGTTTTGGGGTCTTTTTATATCTTCAGGTCTGGATTTCAACAGTTCAATTTCTACAAAGATCAAACTTCCAGGTTCCATCCAAGATGGAGGAAGGCCAGTCTCATGGTTGTGCTGGATGGGAGAGAGAAATATCTGTTCTTTAAACAAACTTTCAACCAATCTTATTGTGTTTCCTTACCAACATCTTTGCAGTTCCTGATGCCTCCAACTCCTAAACCATCCTGACATCATCTGGTATTAATTCACCTTTTTTTGTGTTAGTATTCCCCTTGCAAGCACTCAGTGTTAACTTTCTCATTTCTTATGAATCATCATTTCCCATCTTTAAAAAAAAAAATGTGTTGACACTTCTTCTCCACTGTAAAAAAAAAAAAAAAAAATTAGATCTTCTAATTCAAACTCTAGACTAGACAATTAGGATCTTCTTCAAGCCACTTTACCCAGGCATATTCTGTGGCTCCTTAGATTCCTACATAAGTTAAAAAGATGATCAAAGGGAAGTTGAAAAGGCTGACCCTGTATTAGCAAGCCAGAGTTGTCACCCTGAAGTTCCCTAAGCTGTCCTCCTCTCCTGTGTCAAAGAGATGACAACATACACACAGGTCGGTGGGAAGGATACTATGCCCCATAAATACACGTGAGCAGTATCCATCTACTTCAAATGTTTGTCCTTGGTGAGAGCTGCAGCTGTCTTGATGTGGCTAAAGGAAGTCAGGGAAAATCAGAAAAATGCAAATGAGATTCTTATTTTAGGCAAATCAATCTCAGCAATGCTCATATCTGATCAAGCTTATCTTTAGGATGATCATTAGGATAATGGATTAATGCAAAAGTTAATTTTTGCCCTGTCTGCTCTCACCCCTTTAAAAGCCTTCAGATCACATCTTGACTCTGCCAGGCACCCCCAGACCCCTTACAAATCAGTTTGGGGACAGTATCCTCAGCATTAGTGCTGGACGGGACCCTGACGATCACAGGGTCCAGCTCACCACAAGGTCACCAGCATCACACTGCACCCACCCCTTATCACATGACATGAGCCACCTGCAGCCATTCTCTGACTGCAGAGGTTTCCCTTAGGAAGCCCCAGAAAGGGAGGTGGAAGACATGTGGTACTTTCTTTATGAGGAGGTCTTTGAGGGACACTGCAGTGAGGAGGTTAAGAGCAGGAGCTTTGAAGTCAGGCAGTTCTGGTTGAATCCTAGCTCTCACTTACTTGCTGTGTGACCTGACTTCCATGAGCCTCAGTTTCCTCATCTGTATAATGGGGATAAAATGACATCTACTTCACAGGGTTGTCGTGTGATCCAAATGGGAATCGTGTGTGTGAAGCATCTTGTGAAGTGTCTGACATGGGGTAAAAATGAGAGCTACTGAGCACTTAGTATATACTCAGCACAGTCCTGAGTCCTTTGTGTGTGTGTTAATTAATACTAGCAACAACCCTAAAATACAGATGTTATTAGCTCCTTCTTTAAAAAAAAAAAAAAGAGGAGGAAACTGAAGACCATGAGAGGTCAAGTGACAGGGCAAAGTGGCAGAACCAAGATGTGAACCCATGGCTGTAGAACCCAGCTCTTACTCCTAATCCCTCATCCATTGACAGCTCACTGTTTGAATTGGCAAAGATGGAAAAGGGGTCTCCCAGCCTGGCGAAGAACTGGACTTGTAGTGAACCCTTCTAGAATTCTGTATAATACGGAAAAGAGGGCACTGGTCTAGAAGGAAGAAGCAGGTGAAGGAGAAGGCACAGTGGTTTCCAATGCAGTATGGAGACAGAGAGGCACTAGTGACTCATCCGTAGGCAGCCACCTTCTGCTGTGGAGGGGCCATCACCCAGCCAGAGCCCTGGCACCCCTGCCCTGAGCCTGAAGCCTTGGCTAAGGCTCTCTCTCCCCTGGGGATGGAGCTGGAGAAACATCCCAGGTCTCTGCAGAGGTGAAAGTCACCGCACACTCTCAAAGCCTTTCTCATTTCAAGCATTAGATCGCTTTGAGCCAGAGTCACAATGGACTGGAAGGTAGGAGTCAGCCCCGGGGAAATGGTGTTTGGAAATATCCTCTCTCTGAGTCTAAAAATGTCAGGCTGTGAAAAAGCCCAGATTCTTAGAAACACCATCATGATTAAGACTGAAGTCTCAGAATTCAGGGCTATTTCAGTTCCAGCTCTAACACTAACTAGGTCCTTGACCTTGGGAGATCGTCTTAACCTGGGATCTCAGTTTTCTCGTCTGTAAAATGGGACAAATAATACTTACCTTATAGGGTTTTGAGAACTAAATAAGAGAATATGTACAGAGCCTAGATAGGGTCTGGCGTAGAGCAAGTAGTTAATAAGTAGTAACTAGTTATTATTATACGTGGTGGTTTTAAATTTCTAAAAGACAAAAATGCATACATTTAGTTGATTGTGTGTGTGCAGTCAGAGATGTATAGATACACACATATAAACATGCATTGATACATGTTTCCCTAGACAGGTCGCTGAAAAACCAGCACGTACTTGAGTCAACATGAGGCATCTTCCACCTTCTCCTGGGTCGGGTGAGGTGTGCAAGACAGCGATTATTATCCCCATTTTAGAGATCGGGAATCTAAGGGACTTAGTGGGATCTAAGTAGCTTGCTAATCCAATGCCCTTCCTATCCTTTTCTTAACCTTCCTGGCAATTTGTGCCCG
Organism: Balaenoptera acutorostrata; assembly: GCF_949987535.1. Lineage (NCBI taxonomy): Eukaryota > Metazoa > Chordata > Mammalia > Artiodactyla > Balaenopteridae > Balaenoptera > Balaenoptera acutorostrata. The sequence goes on along the minus strand of NC_080083.1, from coordinate 17,144,398 downwards.
CCCTCCTCCTCCCACACAAATTCTCTGTCAGGCTAAAGGATTATGGATTTCCCCCTCAAACACAACCGATTATAGGAAGGAGACGCCTGAGAAGAGGTGAGAGGGAAAAGAAAGGAGAGGAGAGGGACTTCCCTGGCGGTCCAGTGGTTAAGATTCGGCACTTCCACGGCAGGGGGCATGGGTTCGATCCTCCACGCTTCCCTGCCTTGTCTCCCAAGGGTTGCAGGGATGCCCCAGATGTTCCCCCCCCCCAAAGCGGGCCCCTGGGCTCCTGGGACCCAGAAGAGCCTATGTCCCACCCTGATGCTCACTCCATGCGTGCCTGCCTGCCTCGGGGCTGCGGGGGTTCAGTGCTCCAGGTGAAATTCCAGGAGGGAAGCAGCCCTCTAGACAGCTCACCTTGGCTGGCTCCTGAAGCACCTCCCTCTTCGGCACCGCAGGGGCTTTGGCACGTAGTGTCATCTACTCATCAAGGCACCGCTGATAGGTTTAGATTCTCTAGCTGAAGGAGTGTGCAGAAGCTGCACTCTGACAGTGAAAGCAAAACTGAAGATGCTGGAGAGGAAGGGTCCGTGTGAGGATTCTAGGAAATTGGGCATGCAAAGGGTCCAGCACAGTGCCTGGCTCACGGTAGGACTCAGCAAGGGAGGACCGTCCTCCCTGACCCCGAGGAGCTCTCAGAGGTCCCACCACCACACACCAAAGCTGCATTTCAATTTGTCTCCTACACTCAGGCTTCACTCCATTACACATGGACATTTGGCTTCATTGATATGAAGGAGCTAATTGCTACATGAGACGTAATTACAAGACAGGAAATGGATTTCTAGACACTGTCAGTGGGAGGGGAAGCTGCAGCAGCGCTGGAACTGCTCTGTGCGCCTACAGGGCTCAAAGCCACCCAGAGCAAAGCCGGAGTCTTGCCCTGGGAGTACTTGCTTTACCCAGAGATATGCTCCTAGAGAGGTCGGCGGTGCTGCAGATTTCTGGAAATCAAATCCACTTTTCTCTCTGAATTTGTTCCATAATTGGTGATATGCTCCCACAGGGTCCCTCGACATAATAAAAATCATACTGAAGAATGTAGTTAGCCTTAAAGGAAACATATAAAGAGAAAAATGACAGGAAATGATCAATCTTAAAACTAGCAAAAAGGAGAGATGCTGTGTGGAAACTCTAGGGTACTAGTTGGGGTTAGATGAACCCTGAGAAAGAGCTATATGTCCAGTAGGTTGCCTGATATATATGCCCTTTTAGAGTTCCTTATGGCTTAGTTTTTTTTTTTCAATCTAAAAGAATATATCTTGGGCTTCCCTGGTGGTGCAGTGGTTAAGAATCCGCCTGCCAATGCGGGAGACACGGGTTCGAGCCCTGGTCCGGGAAGATCCCACATGCCACAGAGCAACTAAACCCGTGCACCACAACTACTGAGCCTCTGCTCAAGAGCCCACGAACCACAACTACTGAGCCCATGTGCCACAACTACTGAAGCCCACGTGCCTAGAGCCCAGTGCTCCGCAACAAGACAAGCCACCGCAATGAGAAGTCCGCGCACCGCAATGAAGAGTAGCCCCCACTTGCCGCAACTAGAGAAAGCCCGTGCACAGCAACAAAGACCCAACGCAGCCAAAAATATAAATAAATAAATAAATAAATTTATTTTAAAAAAGAATATATCTTAATTCAAACACATGCACATATACACACATGCAGAGATAGAAACATAATAAGTGTAAGTGGAAAGGTCCATCCTTGGTGTTAATCAAAGTTAAACAAATTAATTGTAGCTAGCATTTATGGAGCACACTCTATGCCAAGTACTGAGCTTGGCATATATTACTTGTTCATCTTCACAATATCCCATGAATAGGATGCAATCAGCCCTAATTTACAGCTAAGAAACCAAGACTTAGAAAGGTCAACCTAGGTGCCCAAGTTCACACTGGTAAGTGCCAGAGCAAGGATTTGCGCTCAGCCTATCTGAATCCAGAGCCTAGATTCCCCAAAACAATGAGAAAATCCCCCAAATTAGCAAAGATATAGACTCAAGAATCTTAGGAATCCCAAGAATCTCTCTGGGATCTAGGATTCAATTCCTGATCCCCTAGCTTTAGGAAATAATCTTAAATATGGAATAGGTTTAATGCACAAAGATCTTCTTTGCAGAATTACTTAGTTACAATAAGGAAAAACTTGGAAACTAAATGATCAACAACAGGGGAAATGTTGCATAAATTCTGGTACATTCATAAAATGGAGTATTATTCAACCACTAAAACTGATATTTATAGAGTTTATAACAACACGGGGAAATGTTTATGTTATGTGGAGTAAAAAGTAGCAAGATTCAAAAAATAAATACGCATTACAATCTCTCCAAGAAAGAAATATGCAAAGAAAGATAACTGGAGGGAAACACACCAAAATGCTAGTTGGGTTTTTTTAAAGCATAATTATGACTGTAAGAAACAACTTTCTGTCTTTTGTGACAGTCCTGCATTCTTGACAGCCTTTCCCAGGCTCTGCCCACAATTGTAAGGCCTTTATGGTGAGGTCTTGCTTATCTTTCCACACAGATGACTGTTTAAAAGAACCACCATCGTCATAAATTATTATTCCTCTAACCATAAGTTTTCACACAGTGGGCTTCCCTGAAGCAGAAGGTATCTGTGCCACAGTTGCCTCCTTTGTCCTGGCTGATGACATCAGGTGCAGAGTAAGAGAACTTTTTAAGACCAGAGAGGGGGATGCCCAAGGGGGCAGAACTGCAGGTACGCGAGTCTCCTCCACAGCCCAATGGTCATTGGTTCATTCATTCACGCAGTCAACAAACTTCCGCTGGATGCCTATTGTGTCTCAGGCACCACACTAGGTTCTGGGAACGTGGGAATAAAAAATATCCAAAGTTTACATCACGTTGGATTGAGAAGCAGCCCTGCTGATTGCATAAGAAAATGGGAGGAAGCTAAGGCCAAAACAAAGAGCTATCTGGCCATTAGGCTGCCTGATAAATATGCCCTTTTAGAGTCTCTTACGGCTTAGTAACTGAGACTGTTAGCAAGTCATTGGCTGGAGAAAGAACTAGAAACCAAGTCATTCAGCACTTTGCATTTACTCCTGTCTTAGTAGAAGGAGAAAGAGAGTTGTGGAATATGAATTCTCCTTGCTGGTCTGGGATGGCAGCCTCTTTGTAATAATTATCAGCTCAGTTGGTAGTTTCTTGTGACTGCTAGCATGAACGACTTGTCTTCCATGGGCCAGGCTTGTGCCTGGGTACTCACAGACTGGGACAACTTATGCCCTGACATGTTTCCTAAGACAGATACCTATGGCCCACCCAAGGTGGTTGATAGGCTTGGTCTCTCTAGAAGCTCCATGCTGCTCCTGTACTTCCAATCCGGTAGGATACCACTCTCCCTCTATGCAAGGGTTGTCATGCTAGAGTAAAGATCAGACAGACCAGTTCTTCTCCCTGCTCCACCACTTACTAGTTGTGTTACCTTACGCAAGTTGCCTTTTCTGGCATTCAGCATACTCAAGATTAGATTTAAGGAAAGTTCAGCCTGCCTGTGGATTCCAGGGCTTTTGCCCAAGCCTAGTGAATCAGACCTCCAGAGAGGGGCTCAGAATCTGTACCTGTAATGAGCATCCCAAGTGGTTCTTATTAATACTTACCTCATGGTAAGTATTCAATGAATGGTAGCTTTCAAGAGTTGTAATTTACATTATCAATATCTACAGTCAATTTAACAATGACATCACCATTGCCTTCAAGAGCAATGATTAAGTATAACATTTTACATCTGGATAATTAAAGGGCTATTCCGAGATTTTTCCTAAAGCAGCAGTCTTCCCCAAAGGTGAATTGAGGTCTCTAAATCTAGATACATAAAATGATGATCTGTAAATTGTAAACGAGCATTTTTTCAGTTTCTACCTACTAATGTTTCAAAAACTTTAGAACCTGATCATATATGAGCAACTTTATCATGTCAGGTACTCTGTAGGGCCTAGTATATAATATTTCATCTTCAGAATTATGTTAAATTCACATATGCAACTTCAACTCATGTATAATTTTCTAAATGTGGCAGACTCAGGACCATAACCCTTGCAAACCTTGGGAAGTGGTAACATATGTTCTTATTACTCAATTTATTCATCTTTTTAAATATTTATACCCAACTGTGATCAACCATGTCTATTTTATAATTATGAATTTTCTGTCATCTTTTTTACAAATACTTCGGTGTCATTTCTGAAGCATCACTTCTCTTCTAATATTATCTGGTCTTCCAACTTGTTAGACTGATACTTTCTCCTTAGTGTAAAACCACTGACATCAATGAGGTGTGAATTCATCCTCCTGGGTTTTGTTGCTGTATAAATTTTCTGGAGAACCGTGAGTCATGACTTCTAGATGAGAAACTTTGCCCATTTCTGTTCACTGATGTCTTAGAACAAGCTGTCTATAAGAGTTTTTCTATGTCAAATGAGGGTTGAGTGCTATCTGAAGGCTTATCCCATGTTCAGTAGACTACTGGGCTTTCCCATATGATTTGTCTTATGTTTTGATCCCTTTTTGAGGTGGTATCTCTTGGTATCTCCATTGGCCTTTTACTCATGCACTTATTTTTCAGGGAGAGACTCATCAAATTGCCTTCCACAACCTTGCTTTGGAAGACCCTGCTTGTCCCTACCACCTGCCCAGGCTCCAGCAGAAACAATCTAGGCAGGACCCTCAAATTGGGCCCCTTCCAAAGGAATAATAGCAATATCAACTATTCACCAAATAAATATGCATTGCACTCTCTCCAAGAAAGAAATAGCACTATTCATCAAATATTCAACTATTCTGCTAAAAGCTTTACGTACATTGTGCTATTTAATCTTCAAGAAAATCCATCAAAGTGGATATTTTTATCATCTCTATTTTAAGTGCTTGGTTCAGAGAGGTTAAACAATTTGTTCAAGATCACACAGCTAGTAAGCAGGAGAGCCTGGTCCTTTGGACTCTAATGAAAATGCTTCCAATCTCTGTACTGCTGCCTCAATTCCCTCTCACTTTTCATCCTGTTCCTTGTGACCTACTGGGCGCCCCAACCTTGCCAAGGGGAAATCCACCGTCTTTAACTCTTTCAACCCAAGCCTAAGGCCTTGCCTAGCCCAGCTGGACTTGCACCACAGAGAAGCTTTATTCTCCAGCCTCTGTGTTCCTCCATAGCCATTCTCTGAGAGATGAGATCATTGTGAAATTACTTTCTGCTGCTCCAGGCACTCTCCTACAACTCCAGTGCCCTCAACACACTCCAGTCTCCCAGTTCTAATTATCACCATGCTGAGTGGGCCCTTGGAGAAGCCCCAAGGCAGAAGATAACTAAATTAAAAGCCCAGGTAGCAAAGGTGCTGTATTATCTCTCTGTATAAAAGAATTACACCCAAAATTTAGCAGTTTAAGACAAAAGCATTTATTATATCACAATTTTTATGGGTCAGGAATCTGAAGGTGGCTTAGCTGGGGGCCTCTGGTTCAAGTTCTCTCATGAGATGGCAGTCAAGCTGTTGGCCAAGGATGTGGTCTTATCTGAAGGCTTGACTAGAACTGAAGGATCCAATTCCAAGATCACTCATGTGGTTGTGGGACTAAAGACCTTAGTTCCTTGCCTTGACACATGGGTCTCTCCATAGGGCTGCTAACACATGGCATCGTGCATCCCCCCAACGCAAGTGATCCAAGAGAAAGAGTAAGAGAAAGCACACGTTAGGCGCAAGACACAGTCTTTTTATAACGTAATCTCAGAAGTGTCATCGCAGACATCCCTGGTGGTCCAGTGGGTAAGACTCCACGCTCCCAATGCAGGGGGCCCAGGTTCGATCCCTGGTCAGGAAACTAGATCCCACATGCATGCCGTAACTAAGAGTCTGCATGCTGCAACGAAGATCCTGAGTGCTGCAACTACGACCCAGCACAGCCGAAATAAATAAACAAAAAAATAAATAAAATATTTTAAAAAAATAAATGGGCATTCCGCATTAAAGAAGAAGAAGAAGAAGAAATGCCATCCCATCACTTCTGCTGAATTCTGTTTGCTAAAAGTGAGTCACTAGTCACTCAAAGGGAGGGAGTTACACAAGGGCAGGAATACTAGGAGATGGCGAACATTGGGAGCGATCTTAGAGGTGTGCTGGACAGAATCAGTTACCGCCACCAGCCCCCATAAAACCATACACACTAACTTTGTTAAGCTTAATTTCTTCTCTGGACAATAGCTTTTCCTATATCTCCTGCTTGATTTTTGGAGTCCCCTACCAACAGGATAGTATAGTAGTTGACACCCATCATTTTCTTAGCCCCTTCTAAATGCTGGGTCAGACACTTCTCAAAACTGGAAAGATGCTGAAACTGAGGCTTAGAGAGGTAAAGTAACTTGCCCAAGATCACATAGCAAATAACAAGCAGGGGCATGATTTAAAGCCAAAACCATCTGACTCCAGAACCTTGCTCTCTTTATCATGTTGGTCCATGCACACCCCTTGTTTTTGTCTTCGCTGTGTCCCACTTTGCAATGGCTGTGACTCCTGTGATTTGGGAGAGGTGGAGGATGCTTTAGACGGAAGGAAGATATGTTTCATTTTAACCATTCCTAACCAGATGCAGTCAGGCTCACCTGTCTCCCAGGCTCCTGAACTATGCTTCTACAAGCTAGATCTACTTGAGATCCCCGGGCCAGTGCTGAACGAATTGACTGATTGCTCCCTGTATCTCAGACACCTTGCAAAAAGCTTTACCTACATTGAGTCATTTAATTTCTACATATATTTCTGCTGATGTGCACACGTCATCTTGAGGTGGCTCAGCTGGGAATAATCACTGTAACAAGGGCAATGTGGCTCCAGGAATGACCCTGGTATAAGCTAGAGGGTCTCATTCTGCTCCCCCAGGGAACACACACATGCTTGACCACAAGGCAAGAGAGGATAAGTGGGTCAGGGAAAATCCATATTGGACCTCATTCAAGTAGGCTCAGCCACACAGTGAGCTGAAACCACAACCACATGACAGGTAAAGAGCTGGCAGAAGTGTGAACAGGCGGGGACCAAGCTGAGGAAGTTGAATCGCTAGAGCATCCCCTGGGACAACCACATGACTGAAGGCAAAATGGTCAGCTCATGCTCACCTGTGGTTTAGCTGGCACAGGCACCAAGTCTTCCCCATCTGTAGGTTAGATCATGGCAGAAGGAATCCAAGTGGGTTCAGGCTTCCTGGCTTCAGATAACCTGTCTCTTCACAGCAAAACTCAGGCCAGAAGGACCTAATATCCCTTTTCACCATCCCAGAAGAAGAGCAAAAGAGCTGCTAAGAATTAAGTGGGGTGTGAGGGCCCCAATCACATAAGCTGGATTTAGGGCAGTGCTTAAGTTCCCACAGAGAGCTAGGGTCCTCTGCAGGTCCCCCAGGCAGAAGCATCAGAACAGTGCCAGCATAGTGGGATTGGGGGTGGAAAAAGAAAGAACGGAAAAGAAAAAGAAGGGAAGGAAAGGGAACTGAGAAGGGAAGGAAAGGGAATTGTCTTGCTGAGAATTCAGGTTTACTCCCAAGCACATCATATCCAAGTCTAAAGAAGCAAGACTAATTCCAGAACCCACTGGCCAGTGGGCTGAGATTACAGATGGAGGAAACCCTTGACAATAAGGATTGGTTTGAAAGACTGGAGGAATTGGGACTCCATATAGAAAACATCAGTGAGTCTAATTCGGAGGAGCGAGGGTGGAGGGGAGTAGTCAGGATCTGGTGACTCCACTGCAGGAAAAGCCCTTGTCCCTGTACATGTATCTCAAGATATCAAGATAAGAGATCATAAGCTCAGTAACCAAGTCCTATAGAGAAAAAAGAATAGGGATCTTGGTTTCCAGTCGTGGCTTTGCCGCTACCTGTTTTACAACTCCTGGCAGATCGCTTGGCTTCCCTGATCCTTGGTTTACCTGTGATGAGCAAGCCCTTAGACTGCAAGGTTCTTGTCTGATATACTCACTTCTGTTTATATCAAAGACTTAGCAGAGCACTTGGTACACAATAAGAGCTTAATAAAAATTTGCTGAATTAATTAATTACACTCCTTGGAAAGGCTGTGAGAATCAAGCATGAGAGTTGCGTATAAGTCATAGAGACCTTAATTAAGATAATGCTTAGTTAAGATAATGCTACAGAATCTTAACCACATGGAGGTCTGATCATCAAACAGAAACGGACTAAAGCATGCCAATGGGCAGGAAACTACCGTTCTCCCTTCTCTCTGTGTCTGAAGCAAGGATCTCACCTTCCTTCCTCAAGATGGGAATGGCCCTGAACTACCTGTTGTTTACATGGTGGCTTTCTTATTTCTTTTGTTTCATACTCAGTCTACTACAACTTAACTTTTCTTCACTTCAATTGCTTTGTGGACCCATGATAGAACCCAAGTCGTCCTGTCTGATATACAGAATGTAGGTAACTTGAGGGTCTTCAAAGCATAGTGGAGGGCTTAAGGGTGGTGAAAACCTCTGGAATTGAGGGCGAGATTAGTGGTGCTGTCCATTGTGAGGAATCTAAAAGAACATAAGGGCCAGAAAGGCCACCATAGGATGTCTTTTCTCTTATTCTTCATCATGGGATAGGGATTTCTATGGTACAGATAGGGATTTCTCAGGAAAGAGGTAGAAAAGATAATAGTAGCAAAATCTTATCTATATACCTTTGTAAAATCTCTTTATCAATGAACTTGAGATATAACATCACTCACTCTTGTGGGGCCTCTTGACTTCATGAGGATAATAAATTTCCCAAGTCTCTGCAAGCTGAATTAATTTCTCTGTATGACCTAAAAGTTCATGTCCAAAGGGAAAAAGAATCATTTTACAAGTAACGCAGATAAGGAAGAGAATATTCATGGAAGCTGTGAAGAAGTGTGTTTGAATGCTTGATCCATAGACCACCTGCAGCAGATCACCTAAGGTACTCGTGAAAATTTAGATGCTAAGTCGTCACCCCAGACTTACCAAATTAGACTCTCTGGGGAGCGGAAGGAGGAAGTGTAGGAAAGCTTTCCAGTGCCCCCTTAGTAGGAAGGTGGGAAAAGGGTCAGGAAAGACCCGTGCATAATGAAGTTCCAGCCAGGTAGAGTGTTATCCAAAGCAGACTAACTGGAGATGCAAGTCACTCTTGGGACCACTAACGGTCAAGTAAAGATGCTGAAGGGGGGCTTCCCTGGTGGCGCAGTGGTTGAGAATCTGTCTGCCAATGCAGGGGACACGGGTTCGAGCCCTGGTCTGGGAAGATCCCACATGCCGCGGAGCAACTGGGCCCGTGAGCCACAATTACTGAGCCTGCGCGTCTGGAGCCTGTGCTCCGCAACAAGAGAGGCCGCGACAGTGAGAGGCCCGCGCACCGCGATGAAAAGTGGCCCCCGCTTGCCACAACTAGAGAAAGCCCTTGCACAGAAATGAAGACCCAACACAGCCATAAATAAATAAATAAATAAATATTTTTTAAATGGCCTGAAAATGGGTCTCCTACAGTTAGATCTTTAAAAAAAAAAAAAAAAAGATGCTGAAGGTCATCTTTAAATTCCAGTGAAAGAACAGGGCTGAAAGCAAGAGACAAAACTAATGGGTCAGCAACTCGGGAGAGGCTTTCATCAGTCAAGAGCAGGGGCAGGTAGAAGGCCTGGACGAACACTGATAACAGAAAGGGGCTTCTTACTCGCTCTGCTGATGTGGTCCATGGACGGGTCTGCATAGTCTAAAGGTTTTTCTTCAATTGCTACAAATCCAAGAGGAATGCTGCTCTGGGCCACCTTTTGCCTGCTGTCACCTTCCACGACGCTAACTCAGATTTGCTGAGATTGACAGAGCTGGCAGAGGAGCCAGCCCAGCTGTCTGGTATGTGTAGTTAAAAATAATCTTTAGAGTTTTCTAAGCTGGCTTCTGAATGTCTGTGGCTCTAATTGATGGGTGATCTTCATGGTGTTATATGAATTTAAAAACTACTGCCTCGGCAACTCGCCTTAGTGCTAATGGATCCCTGCCTCTTACTTGAAGGCGAGGGGTGGCTCGTAGGCCTAGGGTAGTTCGGGTTGAGGGGAGCCGGGCGGTTCAGCATCTCCGAGATGAGAGCGACAAGAAGAGAGGCATTTAATGGGGAAAAAAAGAGGGTCGAGATGGAGTAGGTGGCAGAAACTGGGAACGAAGGACTTTCCTGAGTGACGTCTGCCACGTACTGCTTCCGAGGCGACACGGGACCACGACTGCTCACTAATCATTTGATGTTCTGACTACCTGGAATTTTTTTGCAAAAACTCCTGTATTGGGACTTCCCTGGTGGCGCAGTGGTTAAGAATCCACCTGCCAATGCAGGGGACACGGGTTCGATCCCTGGTCCTGGAAGATCCCACGTGCCGCGGAGCAACTAAGCCCATGTGCCACAACTACTGAACCTGCGCTCTAGAGCCCGTGAGCCACAACTACTGAGCCCGTGTGCCACAACTACTGAAGCCTGCGCGCCTAGAGCCAGTGCTCCAAAACAAGAGAAGCTGCCGCAATGAGACACCCGCGCACCGCAACGAAGAGTAGCCCCCGCTCACCGCAACTAGAGAAAGCCCACTCGCAGCAACGAAGACCCGACACAGCCAAAAATAAATAAATAAATTAGAAAAACGAGAAAACTACTGCCTCAAGAATGCATTATTGCTCTGGCTGCTACCTGCAAAGCTCCCCATATTGTCCTTGTCACCTGCTGGCCCCAGCCCACCCAATCTGTCACCTCCAGGGGCCATGACCCACCTGTGCTTTGAGCCACTAGGTACCAAATCTTTGCCTGCTTACCAAAAGACACCCTGAAAAACAGCTTGAACCTAGAGAATAATGAGGCGGCTTCTTCACAGTTTCTTATTTTCGTTATTTCTTTTTCTTGAGGATTTCTCTGCTTCAGCCACCTCAGGGGGCAGGTACAACAAAATGACAGAAATGAAAACACTGAGCCACATTAAAATACTCTACCAGCAACTGCCAAATCCTAAGCCTTTGGAGAATAAGCTGACAGAAAGTACAGCTGTCCCTCTGCTAGCGACAGGGAGTGTGGGCTCAGATTGATGGTTTTGGGCTTAAGCCCAGGAGTTTAATGATAAAGATGATGATAATTATTATAATAATAACTAACTTTTATTGAGTGCTTTCTATGTGCCACACACAGTCCCATGCATCATGTGTGTATATCTATGTCTATAACATCTCATTTAATTCTTATTAAAGTCCTATGAGGTGGGTAATATTATTACCCCCATCTTACAGAGGAAGAAATTGAGGAACAGAGGGTTTCAATAACTTGAACAGAAACCCAACACAAACTAGCTTAATCCATGGAGATGTGTTGGCTCATATAACTCAGAAGGATGGGGTGGGGTGGCGTTAGAGATAGTTTCAAGTACATCTGGAATCAGGGGCTCAAGTGATGTCTCTGAAGGACTTTGTCAATCTCTCTGTCTCTCAGCTCTGCTTCCCTGTCTGTATTAACCTCATTCTTTGTTGCTACAGTTGGGCTTCCAGATGACCGCAAGCAACTCCAGTCTTACCTAATCCAGCACCCGTGAGACTATGCTTATCAGTAGGCAAGGTACTGACAAACTTAGGAGGACTTGTCCCTTTAATCCTTGCTCTCACGGCAGCCAGACCCACAAATCCAACCATGTCACTCTCTTCCTTAAAACTCATCCTGCCCTTCCATTGTCACCTACAGGATAAAGTCAAATCTCTTTAGCAAAGTTCCCCATGATCCGCCCTGGTGGGTCTCTTACTTCACTTCCCATGACCCTCCCGCAGATGCTCTGTGTTCCCCGCAGGCCATAGTACTGACACCTCCTGGATTTTCTTTCACACCTCCATTCCTTTGTTCCTGTTGTTTCCTTCTGCAGTACCCTATCCCTACTTCTGATTCCTCCTGGAAAATGCTTATTCATCCTTAAAGATTCAAATCAAGTCTTTCTTCCTCCATAAAGCCTTTCCTGGAGCCTGAGGTGTAGGTGACCCCTACCTTCATAGCTCCCTCATTACCCTTTGTTTCCACCGTTTTATAGCTGGACTTGTCTAATCGCATTGAAATTGGTCTCCTGTTTCCTTTACCAGAGTAAAGCCCTTTGAAGGTAGCATTCATATCCTACTCATTTCTGGAACCCTAGTACCTAGTATGCAGTCAGCACACACCACGGTTATGCTCAATGAATGTTTGTTGAATTAATGGATGGATAACATGATTAACATGGTATGATTGTCAGGGTAACTTCTCTTGTGATATAAGGAGGTTAAATGCTGATCTAAGAGTACAATCCCTCCCAAAAGAGAAGGAAGGAAGGTTAACACAGTGGTTAAAAGCATGGGTTTTGGAATAAAAGTCTGGATTTGAATTCTGTCTCTGCTGCTTACTGTGTCGCAATATTTAATTACAGTGAGCCTCAATTTCCAAATCTGGAAATTGAGTAATAATGTCAGCCACATGGGTCATTGTGTAGATTAAGTAAGATAATGTACACTTGAAGGAAAACAGAGGAAACTGTATTATCTTAGCTGGCACTAGAAATTCTATTAACGAGAGAACTGTGTTTGCTGGCAAACTCCCCTGATAAGGAGCTTAGGGTAGAAGATGGGACCATGAGAGTTAGTGCTAAGACATCAGCAAGGAAAAGGGAAAGTACTTTCTTCAAAACTAAACTTTTTATTTTGGAATAATTTTAGATTTAGAGAAAAACTGTAAAGATAGTCCAGAGAATCCCTATATACCCTTCACCCAGTTTCCCCCAATGTTAACATCTTACACGAGACATTTGTCAAAACTGAGAAATTAACATGGTACAGTACTAGTCACTAAACTGTAGACTTTACTCAGATTTTACCAGTTTTCCACTAATGTCCTTTTTCTGTTCCAGGATCCAGTCCAGGATACAATATTTCATTTAGAAATTACTTTTCATAAATAGAGAGAGGAAAATTATGGCAGTTTCAAAGCAAGCCAGGATGAGTTGGGGAGGAAGAAGAGAGAGGGGAATGGGGTGAGAGGTGGAGAAGGAAAGAGGAAAAGGGGAGGCAGAAGAGAAGAGAGAGGGAGGCTCCAACTGCGCTGTGTGGACCTCTCCCTTTGAGTCCCTCTCCATCCCACACTATAACTGTGTGAAGGCTGATGTGAGAAGTTGTAGCTGTGGAAATGGAAGAAGTGCCCTGAATTTCAGGTCTGGAATGACCTAGTGCAAAAGAGAGGACAGAGGAGCCTGAAGGCAGATTTGACCTTGGGAGCACACATCTCCAGACACAGCAATCTGCAGGAGGAGATTTCCATAGGCTGCAGAGGAGGCTGGGTGGGGAGAAACCAATTTTATGTATCTTGAGGGGCAAGATACACAGTGATTGACAGGCCTGGTTGGCATCTGCCTGATGTATAGTAGAGCTCAAAATGCTCATTATTAGTAGTATTAGTATAATGCTCAGATCCCTTCTTAAGGAGCTGCTTAGCTATCAACCCAACCCCCAAAAGCAGACTCTATTATGTAGGGACTCTCCTCCTGATTCAGGCTCCTCCCCTTTACATCACCTACTAGAGACTTCATGCAGACCACAATGGATTCACTACCAAGAGAGCCCACTCCATGGGTTGAACCATGTCCAGGTTACTGACAATGACTATCTAGGTAACTTGTGGGTCCCCAGGGCCCAGTGACAGCGGGGAAGATGAGCAAGTGATGTAGCCAGCGTAACAATAACCATGATAAAGACCACAAAACCTGTGGTTCTGAACTCCCACAGTAAAATCTGGAGTTCCCCTGCCTTCTCCCTAAAAACCTTCCTCTTCCTCCCTTCCTCCATCCCCACTCCTGCCCCAGGCCCAGCCCCAGGGGAGTCCTGAAGGGCTCACTGGCTCTCTTCACTGGAGAGATGTGAGGACTTATGCAGTGGGCTCTGTCGGAGAGGCCAAGGTCAGAGACTGAGTTCCAAGAGCAGGAACTGAGGCAACCAGCTCTAAATCAAGCATTCTTTGTCTTTCACTGAATTGATCAGTATCTTGAGCACCATGTAAGAATAATAATAATCTTTTGCATTTCTAAAGAACTTTTACATCCATTATTCCAAAAGAGGTATGTAGGGTATGCCCATTTTACAGATGAAGAAGCTGTGTCTCAAGAGGGTAAGGGATTGCCCGCCCAGCTAACTGTGAAGGATTCAGGACCAGAAGCTGGTCTCCCCATCTTGGACCCTGGTGCCCCTGGTAGTTGCCATCACTGATGGTTCCCCAGCAAGAGTGATTCCCAGTCTCTCAGTGGAGGGCAGGCGAGCTCAGCATCAGAAGATAGGGACTTTCCCAAATGTCAACGTTTTAGCTTTAACAAATTTATTTGAAAATACATTTCTTCAAAATAATTTATTCCTAAACAGTTAAAGCAAAGGAGTGGTTGGGGGAGACAGTTGTCAAAGAATGAATTGAACAGACGGGATAACAGACAGGTTAAGGGGAATAATTAGAGGCTTTTTTTCTTGTTATTCAACAGCTCCTTTTTCAGGCCTGTCAATCACTGTTTATCACACTTGAACCAAAACAATGATTTTTTTTTTTTCCTCTCTGAGGCCAGGAGGACCTGCTGGGGAGATAGTCACTAACACTGAAGCAGGACCAACATGACATACAGGCTGGAGCTGGGCAGCTTAAAAGTGTTCACGGCAACATGGAAACCAGGAGGCCTATGTCAATGGAAAGGGCCCATGCCAATCGTTAATAATACACCAGGCAGAAGGGGGAAGCAGACATTTTCCAAGCTCCTACTATGGGCTGGCATTCTTTATTTAAACTTCTCAACAACACTGCCAGATAGACACTCTTATTCCCATTTCACAGATGAAGATGCTGAGGCTCAGAGATGTTAAAAAGCACACACACACAAAATAAAATGCACAAAGCTAAATGCAAGAAAATGCAATGCCAATGGAGCTGCATGTCCATTTTTGCAACTAAGATGAGTGTCAGAATCCCAATAGTAGGTTGTGGTTCAAGCAACTTCCTGTGCTACTGGGACTCTGGGGACTAAGGGAGAGCAATCAACCTGGATGCAGGTAAGCGATGAGGCAGAGGAAGAGCAGCTATTTAACTCAGGGGCCAGGGGCTGGGGAGGGGGCTCATTCTTGGCAAAAGAGGTACCTAACCTGGGTAGCAGCACAGCCACATCCAAACCCTGCCAAATGAAGCCCTGGGCCTTTGGGTGGAGCTCAGCCAATGACCCACCTTGGAAGCAGTGAGGCTGATAGAGGAAGAGAATAGAGAATGTTAAGGGAGCACAGAGGGGAGTATGTGACCCAGGATGAGCAGAGAAGACTCCCTAGAGGAAGGGATATAACTGAGTTGAGTGGTAGCCATGTAAGTGGAAGTGGAGGAGAGGAAAAGGGAAGAGAATTCCCAGCAGAGAAGACAATAAGCAAAGACACACGTGCCAGAAACATCATGAGGTGGGGGGGAAACTATAGTTGGATGTAAGTCGAGTGATAAACTTGAAGAAAGAAGTGACCACTAATAAGGCAATAGCTGATCATAGTTAACGTCTATTGAATGCTTACCACGTGCCAGATACTTCTAAGAGCTTTACATACATTATTCATTCATTCATTCCACAAATATTTATTGAACACTACAGGGCTGGCTATATGACGTGCAGGGCTCCGTACAGTGTGAAAACTGTGGGGGGCCCTCGTTCAAAAGCAAGAAGAAGCTTTTTACTTTCTTCTGTGATCTCTCTCTCCACCAGTCATGGTATTTTTTTATTTGCTATTTAACGTTGCATTCCTGAAGCACAGAGATACTAGCAGGGCAAGTACAGGTCACTGCAGGTGCCCAGTGCCCCACCCTACAATAATATAATATTATATTATTATATGATAATAAGGGGTGGAGCGGGCGCGCAGCCGCATTAGCACGAGACGTTATCGCGAGATTAGAGATCCTGCTCCGCCCACAGTCAGCCTCGCGGTGGTCCTCACGGCGGACAGGGCCGTGAGAAGAAGATCGGGTATACTTCCTTGGGCCCTCCAGGCCCTCCCGCCTCGGGGCCGGTAGGTGAGCTGGGGGGCCTGGGGACCCCTCAGAGCTCCAGAGCCCTCTCCACGGCCGCCCACTGGCTGGGCCCAGGCCTTGAAGCAGCAGCGAAGTTCTCCCTACCCACCTCCGTGACCTAATGGCGGCGACCGTCTCCACGGCTCGCAGTTCATGGAGGCCTCAGCAACTGGAGTATAAGGACACTGCCATTAAGGTAACAGCTTCAACCAGCTGCAGTCTCTCCACTCAATTTTCAAAAATTGGTCCAGCTTATATCAGTTGTGTACCCGTAGGAGGTGGCCAGAGGTCAGGGTTAAGTTGCAAGGACGTTGCACATCATTACTTCAGGTCCACCTCTGTGGTTGGTAGTTTTCTCAAAGAATGGCAATTGTGAGCTGGCAATTCACCTGATGGGTATTTACTACAACATCGGTCCCCGACCTTTCTGCAACAGTGACCGGTTTTGTGGAAGACAGTTTTTCCACTGCCGGGGGTGGGGTGCGGGGGGGATGCGGAGGGTGGGGGGTAGTTCAGGCAGTAATGCGAGCGATGGGGGGCGGCAGATGAAGTTTCACTCGCTCGCCCACCGCTCACCTCCTACCGTGCAGCCCCGGTTCCTAATGGGTCGTGGACCACTACCGGTCCGCGGCCCGGGGGATGGGGACCCCTGTGCTACAACATGTATTCTTATTGATCTTATACACAAATGATTCTCACCAGTTTAAATAAAAAGCCTGAAGGCAGGCTGGGTCCTGGGGGCCTGGCTCCCTCAGTGAAGATGGCTGGGCAGGGTCTGGGGACCTGGCCCTGAGGGTATCGCCAGCTGAGATCTGCCTCTTCAGCTGGGCGTGGACACTGGCGGGAGGACCCAGACTGGGTGCTGGACAAACGCTCCCGGGCAGGGTAACCGGCCTGCGCAGGGACTCCCTCCTCTTAGCCAGGCCCTGGATCTCCGGAGGGTGAAAGTTGAGCCTTGGGACCTTGCCCTTTCTTGTCAGAACAGAGAATGACATTTGTTTTGGTGGAGGTTTACAGGAACATGGTGACCTGACTGCCACCTGACCTCAGGAACAAAGGATGTGACACCAAGAAGTTTGCAACAACTAACCACACCCCTCCCTCACCTTTCCTATAGAAGGGCTTCGCTGAAAGCTTTTGGGGAGTTTGGGGTTTTTCAGATTTTTTTTTTTTTTTTTGGCTGCACTGTGGCTTGTGGTAATCTTAGTTCCCCGACCAGGGATTGAACCAGCGCACTTGGCAATGCAAGCGCAGAGTCTTAACCACTGGACCGCCAGGGAATTCCTGAGTTGGGGGTTTTTAAGGCATGAGCCACCTGTTTCCTTGCATGGCCCTGCAATAAACCTTTCTCTGCTCCAGACTCCCACATTCTGGTATTGCTTGGCCTGACTGTGCGTTGGGCACACGGACTTGCATTCGATAACACTGAGACTTGGACCATGGGCATGCATATGCCTATCTCTGACCTTCCCTATGTCCATGCCAAAAGCTCCTCTGGGGCACAGGGTGGCCGTGGTTGCTGGGTAGGAGTGGAGGAGCAGGTAGGCGAGAATCCATCCCAAAGATGTGGCAGCCGCAGAGGCAAGATCACATGTGAACTGGGGTTCCAAACCCCCAGAGCATGCTCCATTGTCCCATCGGACTTCACTTATAAAACACAGATTCAAAGATAAAGTTGTGAAGAATTTCAAGATGGTGACCACAGAGCATTCAACTCGAGTTACACAGGGCTTCACTTCTGAGAGTAGGCCCTGTGCAACTGCACTGGTTTTCGCCTATGAAGCCATCCCTGGAGTACTACAATATGTTAGTTCTATTCTTGATTTTAGGATATAGCAGTGGACAGAACAAAACAGATAAAAGTCCCACTGCCTTTTTTTTTTTTTTTGGCTGTGTTGGGTCTTCATTGCTGCACACGGGCTTTCTCCAGTTGCGGCGAGTGAGGGCTACTCTTCATTGTGGTACGCAGGCTTCTCATTGCAGTGGCTTCTCTTGTTGTGGAGCAGGGGCTCTAGGCGCACGGGCCTCAGTAGTTGTGGCTCTCAGGCTGTAGAGCACAGGCTCAGTAGTTGTGGCGCACGGGCTTAGTTGCTCCGCGGCATGTGGGATCTTCCCGGACCAGGGCTCGAACCCGTGTCCCCTGCATTGGCAGGAGAATTCTTCACCGTTGTGCCACCAGGGTAGTCCTTCTCCCACTGTCTTGCAGCTTACATTCAAGTGGGGGGTAGCCAACCAACAAAATAAATGATGCAAATCGATGGTACGTTCAGTGGTGTGAAGTGCAATGGAGGATAATGGTGCTGGGGAAGTGTAGTTTTTAAAAGGGAAGTCAGGAATAGGCTCATTAAGAAGGTGACTTTTGAGCAAAGATTTGAAGGAAGTAAGAGAATAAGGCAAGAACATAGGAAGGAGAAGATCATTCCAAGCAGACGAAACAGCAAATACAGAGACCTTGAAGCAACAGTGCTCTCGGCTTGTTCTAACCAGTGTGATTAGAATGGGGCAAATGAGGGGAAGCTGGTAGGAGATGAGGTCAGAGAAGAAGCAAGGGGTGCAGATCACGTAGGGCCTTGTAAACCGTTATAAGGACTTCAGCTTTCACTTTGAGTATGATGGGAACCTTTGGAGCATTTTGAAGAGAGAAGTGATATGATCTAATGTATTTTAAACGGATCACTCTGGCTGCTGTGTGAAGAAGGGATGACTGAGTTGACTGAGTTGAGCCTCAAATTTTGAGTGGTAGCAATACAAGTGAAAGTGGAGAATAAGGACTAGAAAAACAGCATGAACCAGAAACTATTGCAGTAACCCCAGTGAAAGATGATGCTATCTTGGACCAGAGTGGTAGCAATGAAAAGTGATCTGATCCTGGATATATTCTGAAAGGAGAATCAACATATTTCCTTACAAATCAGATAAGGGATATGAGAGAAAACTAGGACTCAAAAACTACTCCAAGAATTTTGACCAGAGCAGTTGAAAGAATGTTGCCATTAATCGAGATGGGGAAGAACGTGGATAAAGCTGGTTTTAAGAAAAAATTGGGAGTTCAGTTTCAGATAGGTTAAGTTGAAGATGCCTGTTAGACTTATAAGTAGACATATTAAGTAGACAGTTGTATATAAGTCTGGAGTTTGGGTGTATGGACTGGAGATATAAATACAGGAGTAGTTAGCGTATAAATGATATCTTAAAATAATGAAACTGGATGAGAACCCCAAGGGAGTTGAGTGTATGTAGAGAGATGAGGTTTAAAGACATCTCTGAAGTACAAAAACAAAAGTTTAGGGGGAATAACCAACAAAGGAGACTGAGAAGGGATGGCCAATGAGATGAGAAGAAAACTAGGAGAGTGTGGCATCCTCAAAGCCAAGTGAAGAAAGTGTTTCAGGAAGGAGATGTTGATCCTCAATATTAAATGCTGCTGATGGATCAATATGAGGAATGAGAACTGACCTTTGAATTTATCAACATAGAATTCATTGGTGACTTCAACAAGAATAGATTCAACAGCATGGTTGGGGGTGAAATCGTGATTAGAGAAGGTTCGGAAGAAAATGGGAAAGAACCAACTCATTATTTTGAAAATTAATAAATAAAAGGGGAAAATCTAATATTTATCCTTTTTCCTCAGGGTAACCAAATAGTTGATGAGGAGAAGTTTCTTTCTGTAGAAGCATTCAGCTAGCAAATAAGGAAGGAATGATAGAGTATCATCATTTTGCAGCCCCTGATGAATGAATGGATCTCGACAATGCTCACCATTGGCATTATGAAAAGACATGCTCCTGAATAAAAAGGGAACTGAATCTGATTAAGCCTGTAGATCTGACATCAATTTACAAAAACCACAGGGAGAGAGGAACCCATTTAGCAACACCACAGGGAAGCAATCAGGAAAATCCAGGCTATGGGAAACTCTACAGGAAAAATGGCTGATTTCATCAATGAAAAATTGCAAGAATGAAAAAAAAAAAGAGATGAAGAGGGAAACTTATAGATTAAAAGAGAGTTCAAGGTATATCAAAAAAATTACAGTGAATGACTCTTATTTAGATCTTGATTCAAACACACTGGGGGGAGAACATCACATTTGAAATAATTGAAAATATTAAAACTGGTTGGATATCTGATTATATTAAAAATGACTTAACTTTTTTGGATTTGATATAGTATTGAAGTTTTTGGTAAAGAGTTCTTATCTTTTAGAAGCACATGTTGAAATATTTACAGACAAAATGATATGTCTGGGATTTGCTGCAAAATAACCCAGGAGAAAGGGTGGGAAAGAAAATAACGCTTGGCCAAAAATTAATAATTATTGAAAATTAGGTGATAGGCACATGGGAATATGTTAAACAATTTTCCCTTCTGTGTATGTTTGAAATTTTCTATTACAAAAAGTTTTTTAAAATAAATTTATTTATTTTATTTTTGGCTGCATTGGGTCTTCGTTGCCGCGCGTGGGCTTTCTCTAGTTGTGGCGAGCGGGGGCTACTCTGTTGCAGTGCGCAGGCTTCTCATTGCAGTGGTTTCTCTTGTTGCAGAGCATGGGCTCTAGGCACGCGGGCTTCAGTAGTTGTGGCACACGGACTCAGTAGTTGTGGCTCACGGGCTCTAGAGCACAGGCTCAGTAGTTGTGGCGCACGGGCTTCGTTGCTCCGCGGCATGTGGGGTCTTCCCAGACCAGGGCTCGAACCTGTGTCCTCTGCATTGGCAGGCGGATTCTTAACCACTGTGCCACCAGGGAAGCCCTACAAAAAGTTTTTAAAAGACAAAGATAAAGAAAAGAAAGAAATTGGTGACTGTGAGTACAGATAATTCTTTCAAGGAGTTTTGCTGTGAAGGGGACCAGAGAAATAAGGCAGTGGCCAGTACTATTTTATTTAATCCTCAGTAACAACTTTTTGAAGTAGGTGACATTATTATCATCCCTACTTTACAGCTACAGAAACTAAGGTATAAGAAAGTTAAGTAACTTGTGCAGCGATACACAGTAAGTGTCAGACCTGGAATGCAAAGCCAAGTAGTCTGGATCCAAAGCTCTCTTAACCACTTTGCTGTGTACATTAAATGTAGGGGAATAACATAGTCAGCTTCACTTTACTTTGGATTACTTTGACAGATTAGTGGGGGACAAAATTGCAGGCAAGAAAACAAGTTCAGAAGCTACTGCAGTAGCCTAGACAGGAGATTATGATGACCTGAACTAGGGCAGTGGAGTAGAAATGAGAGAAATGGAAGAGTAGCAAAGATATATGGAGGCAACAACAACCAGTAGATTTTGGTGAGGTGAGGAGAACAAGTGTGGTATGGGCATAAGTATGGATCACAGATTTGCAACTTTGTTCAGTGAAATAGCTGAGACAGAGAAGATGAGGAAAAGTAGGGTGAGGTGAAGAATTAGTACATTTGGGGCATACTAAATGCCCCAGTGCTCTCTATAGGGGGAAGGATATCAGAATTGAGATCATCTCCATTTGTTGGCAGAGTTATTCTTACCAATAAACCTCTTGCTTGTAACTACAAGCGATGGGTTTCTGGTTGAGGAGGAAAATGAGCATTATTTTCACCAAATGTTCCTATCAGTCAGAAGAGGCAATGGAGTTAACATGGTGCCTTCAGATTCTGGCCTGAACACCTGCCTCCTGAGTTTGATTTCCCAGGGTCACCCTCCTTTCCATCCAATAGGCATGGTTCCACTCAGGTCTTAACTTCAGCCCTAGGTAAATTTCATGTGGTAAAAGAACACAGGCTTGAAAGTTAGACAAATTTCATATACAGGGGCTGAATTTCAAGGAGAGGGAGGGAATTCCCTGGCCGTTCAGTGGTTAAGACTCCATGCTTCCACTACTGGGGCCCCGGGTTTGATCCCTGGTCAAAGACTTAAGATCCCATGTGGCGTGGCTGGGGAGAGGGGTGGGGGAGAAAGGACACACCACTTCTAGCCATGTGACTTTGGATAAATATACGTAGCCTTTCTGAGTCTTGGTTTACCCAGTTGAAAATGAGAGGAATGGTACTTGTTTCTTAAAATTAAAATGAGTAATTGGAAGTAAAGAACCTAGCAGAGACAGTTAGGTGCTCAATAAATGTCAGTTCCATTACCCTTCCCCTTTGTGAGATTCTTGGGATGTGATATCCCCATGCCCTTGGTGGTATTTATGGGTCATTTTCTGCATCTGGGAAGAGCAATGGCATCAGGCTTTGATGGCCTTACCTGGTGCAGGCGCATCCCATCCTGATTTAGGAGTACTTCCACCCTCATTTGGAGTGCATAAATTCACTAGGTAAGACTCTCCTAGGATTGCAAGATTGACTCATACACTGCTTCTGCCTGTAGCTTCACAATGGAGTCCCTGTTGGGGGTATCAGCACCAAGCTTGTGGACAGCTCCTTCCCAGGACTTCCTTACTCTAATTCCAGAACCTGGCCTCTGCCCGTGGTTCTGATCAGCATTTCCCTGCCTTTCTTGCTCTTCTTGCCACAGCTTTAAGCACTTGAGTTAGAGTCCGTAGATTTGGCATTTAGTAAACTAGAAAGAACCTGATTCCAAAACAAACCAGATTAGACAACATCTTTAAAAACTTACTCAGATAAATAAACTTTCTAAACCTGTATCACTGCCTTCAACTTTTTAGGAAATGTTGCATAGTTATCTATGGAGGCTGATTCTGATATAGATTTATGCTTGAAAACAATGTAACTTTTTAGTGTTTTTTAATGATCCCCTCCTGGTTTGAAATTAATGTCTTTTATAGTTTCATTCTGTCTGGCTTTGTTTTCCATGTCTTAGGAAAATGCTTGTGTAGCTGCCTTAGCTTTTCACAAATTATCAAGGGATTAAGGGCACATTTGGGGAGCAGGTTGATATTCTAGACTTCTATTGAGAGTATATAGCTTAAATAATTCTTCTCTCTCTTTTCCCCTAGAGAGAGGCATGGACTATAGAAGGAAGAGAAGAGTAACTGTTGCTATAGGGGATAGTTTGTTTTGTTTTAAGAGAACTGAACTGAACCATACATATATTAACAATGAGAGTAGACTCTTAAATGTTGACTATAAAGTCAAAATGTTAAAAGCTGACTGTTATCCCCTGGCCTGCTTAAGTTGGGGCCTTTCATATCTTTACCTGAGTCCTGGGCTGACGTCAGCACTCTCGTATTAGGATGCCTGGAGAAAGAGTCCAGATTAAGAGTTCCTAAGAGTGCTCAGCTGATCCCACTTCTGGAAAGTGTGCCATGTTTACTGTATAACTACCATGTACCCAAGTCTTGGTTAGATATTTGACACGTTATCAAGTCCTCACAGCAACCCTGGGAGGTAGGTACCAGTATTCCCTTCACAGATGCGAATGGAAGCTGAAACTTGAGGAGGGGTCATACCTTACTCAAGACTGCTCAAGGGGGGGCTTCCCTGGTGGCGCAGTGGTTGAGAATTTGCCTGCTAATGCAGGGGACATGGGTTCGAGCCCTGGTCTGGGAAGTTCCCACATGCCGCGGAGCAACTAGGCCTGTGAGCCACAGCTACTGAGCCTGCGCGTCTGGAGCCTGTGCTCTGCAACAAGAGAGGCCGCGATAGTGAGAGGCCCACGCACCGCGATGAAGAGTGGCCCCTGCTTGCCACAACTAGAGAAAGCCCTCGCACAGAAACGAAGACCCAACACAGCCAAAAATAAATTAATTAATTTTTTAAAAAAAGAATCCTCAATGTCTGATCATTGTTTAAAAAAAAAAAAAAAGACCACTCAAGGGGTAGCAAGTCTTAACAACCATCTGTCTGTGGCTTCAGGTACTCCAATAAGGCAAATGGCTCTGATGGTATAATAGGGGCTGATTGTAGGTCACAGGGTCATTGGTTCCAAGATGAAGGTTCAGGGGCATTCTCCACATCTGTGAGCCAGTGCCTCAGAGTTTGTCTTAGAAGCACAAGCTGGGAACTTCCCTGGTGGTCTAGTGGTTAAGAATCCACCTTCCGGGCTTCCCTGGTGGCGCAGTGGTTGAGAATCTGCCTGCCAATGCAGGGGACACGGGTTCGAGCCCTGGTCTGGGAAGATCCCACATGCCATGGAGCAACTGGGCCCGTGAGCCACAATTACTGAGCCTGCGCGTCTGGAGCCTGTACTCTGCAACAAGAGAGGCCGCGATAGTGAGAGGCCCGCGCACCGCGATGAAGAGTGATCCCCACTTGCCGCAACTAGAGAAAGCCCTCGCACAGAAACGAAGACTCAACACAGTCATAAATAAATAAAAAAAAAAAAAAAAAAAGAATCCACCTTCCAATGCATGGGACAAGGGTTCAATCCCTGGTTGGGGAACTAAGATCCCATGTGCCACAGGGCAACTAAGCCCACGCACCACAACTAGAGAGCTCTCACGCCGCAACTACTGAGCCCTCACACTCTGGAGCCTGCGTGCCACAACTAGAGAGAAGCCTGTGTGCTGCAACAAAAGATTCAGCATGCCACAACTAAGACCCAATGCAGCCAAAAATAAATAGATATTAAAAGAAAAAAAGCACAAGCTGGTGCTAAGATGGCTGCATCAGAATCATCCGGTGGGCATGTTAAGGATGCAAATATGTAGCCCCCATTCCCAAAGATTCAGTAATTCAGTAGGTGTGGAACAGAGCCCAGGAATCTGAATTTTTAAAGATTTCGAGGCGATTCTCATGCACAGACAGATTTTGGGAACCATTGCTCTTTTTTTTTTTTGGCCGTGTTGGGTCTTCATTGCTGCTCGAGGGCTTTCTCTAGTTGCGGCGAGTGGGGCTACTCTTTGTTGCGGTGCGCGGGCTCATTGTGGTGACTTCTCTTTGTTGCAGAGCACGGGCTCTAGGCACGTGGGCTTCAGTAGTTGTGGCGCGTGGGCTCAGTAGTTGTCGTGCGCGGGCTTAGTTGCTCCGCAGCATCTGGGATCTTCCCAGACCAGGGCTCGAACCCGTGTCCCCTGCACTGGCAGGCAGATTCTCAACCACTGCGCCACCAGGGAAGCCCTGGAACCACTGCTCTTGGCAACCTTTATAAGCCTCAGGCTTCCCTCTCTTCTGCCTTTAGTTATAAATAATCCTCAGGAATTCAGAGACAAGGCACGATTCTGAAGGAGGAACTACAGTCCCCATGGAAATGATCACACAGGACTTAGAGACTGGTTAGGACTAGTGGTTCTCAATCAGAAAGCATGTGCCAGGCCTCCCTGGTGGCGCAATGGCTAAGAATCTGCCTGCCAATGCAGGGGACACGGATTCGAGTCCTGGTCCGGGAAGATCCCACATGCCGCGGAGCAGCTAAGTCCGTGTGCCACAACTACTGAGTCTGTGCTCCAGAGCCCACAAGCCACAACTGCTAAGCCTGTGTGCCACAACTACTGAAGCCTGTGTGCCTAGAGCCCATGCTCCGCAACAAGAGGAGCCACCACAATGAGAAGCCCGTGCACCACAACAAAGAGTAGCCCCCGCTCGGCGCAACTAGAGAAAGGCCCGCGCGCAGCAACAAAGACCCAACACAGCCAAAACTAAAAAAATAAATTAAAATGAATTAATAATTTTAAAAAAAAGGAAGCATGTGTCAATACCAGGAACACTTCCTCAACTCCAGCACACTCACTTCAGTTGAGAACTACTGCATATCTAATGAGCCTAGAAGTAAACTTGTTGGAGGTAAGAGAACTGTTTCCACAGGGATTAATGCTAACCTCCTCAGTACTGCTACAGAGCAGCCACTACATTCTCCACCATCTGGTACGTCTTCCAGGAGGATTTCTAATTCATCTCCAGGGAACTTGCCATGTGTTTCCCCCATTACAACTTGAGGGGATTTGCACTTACTTGGAGGTTCTTTTTGGGTTTTTCTAGATAGGGGACTGGTGCTTCCTCCTCTTGGTTTTAAGTGTTCAGGGACATGTTGGCTGCTGGGTGCACAATGAAGGAGGTCTAAGCTCAAATGGGTGAAATAGCACAACCACGTCCTGCGTGAGTAGTGAGGACTAAGGTGAACTGTCTAAAGGAAGATGCTCCTTAGTTTCAGTTAATCCTTGTCATACAGAAATGCAGTATTACCAGAGCTTCTGATTTTTTTTTTTTTTAAGCCAGAGATCAGGTATTGGTTCAAATTAAAACTTTAAAATATCATGTGGACCAAATAAAAGATTTCTGTAGGCCCCATCTGGCCAGTTTACAAACCAAACTCAGCAGAAAACAACACCTTTATGATTTTTTGTTGACTTGAGAGCAGACTGCCACACCTGGCCACATCTGCCAAAGGAATCAGTTCCATTTTGAAAGCTACAATTCTAAAGCACTTAGTCACCCCATGCTGTGTTGATTTGGCCACCTGTCAAGGTGAAGATCTTAGTGTGACCTTTAGTTTTAGGGAGAGAAATTGAGGGAGAAGGGCTGGGACAACGCCAGTCCTTACTCTCACCAAACCTGCTCTGGTAGATTGTGCTAAAGCATCTAACTGACACACTGATAGACAAAATTGCACTGCTAAAAACCACTCATATATTACTGTTGTGCAATCCAAAAAATCATATGGGCAACTCAGTGCTGTTAGAATCCTAGCAGTTATACTGGTTCCTTTTCCTCTTGCATATATTCCAAATTCCCAGACTTCCCTGGTGGCGCAGTGGTTAAGAATCCGCCTGCCAATGCAAAGGACACGGGTTCAAGCCCTGGTCCGGGAAGATCCCACATGCCGCGGAGCAACTAAGCCCGTGCGCCACAACTACTGAGCCCACGCGCCACAATTACTGAAGCCCACGTGCCTAGAGCACGTGCTCTGCAACAAGAGAAGTCACCGCAATGAGAAGCCCACGCACCCCAATGAAGAGTAGCCCCGGGCTTCCCTGGTGGCGCAGTGGTTGAGAATCTGCCTGCTAATGCAGGGGACACGGGTTCGAGCCCTGGTCTGGGAAGATCCCACATGCCACGGAGCAGCTGGGCCCGTGAGCCACAATTGCTGAGCCTGCGCGTCTGGAGCCTGTGCCCCGCGACGGGAGGGGCCGCGATAGAGAAAGGCCCGCGCACTGCGATGAAGAGCGGTCCCCGCACCGCGATGAAGAGTGGCCCCCGCTTGCCGCAACTGGCGAAAGCCCTCGCACGAACCGAAGACCCAACACAGCCAAAAATAAATAAATAAATAAATAAATAAATAAATAAATAAATAAGAAAATCCTTTAAAAAAAAAAAAAAGAAAGTCTTAAAAAATAAAAAAAAAAAAAAAAAAAAAAAGAGTAGCCCCCACTCACCGCAACTAGAGAAAGTGTGCAAGCAACAATGAAGACCCAATGCAGCCATAAATAAATAAATAAATAATTTTTTTATAAAAAGAAGGAATATGCTGCCTATTTAAAAAACAAACAAATTTCCCAAGGAAAAGAACCATCTCCATTGACAGGCACCACCCTCTGCAACTGAAATAACTTGAAGCTGGCATTGCACTCTGCTTATCTCACCAACCCAGATTCCAAGTGAGTTGGGGTATTTGACCATTTGTAAAGAAGATTCAACCTGCGTCTTAACTCTCTACCACTACAAAAGTGATTGTGAATTCATTCTCTTTCCTTCACTTTCTGAAACCATTTAGTCAGTCTTTCCTCTTGCAAAGAAGTAGTTGCGGGGGGTGAGGGGAGAATCAGTCATCAGGGGACAAATATTCTTTTTTGCCTTTCAGCTCACACTTCCACCAGTCCTCATCGTTTCCACTTTCTGGTGGGTGAGAACTCTGCTGGGTAAATGCCTTTCCTGAGAAAGAAAGCCTCAACTAGGTGGGTGGTTCTGAAACAAAAATAGTGGCAAAGACCTGGCTGATGGAGAAGTATCCAAGGAAGTTTTGTGGGATCGCCTTGTCTCTTCAAAAGCAGCTGGGCTCCAGATTCACAGATTAAAGGCATAGTTCCTTTGATACAAGGGTCAGTGTGTCTCAAGTTCCTAGCCACAGTCAGTGGCCCCCTTGAAGTATATAAAGTTCTCACAAGTATGGGGGAGGAGGGAAAGATTTTCAGAATTCCCTGTGGTGTTTATCCAAAATACTCATACTTGTCCTCACCACCCACTCCAACCCTCTGGTCTATCACAGTTGGCTGTGGGGTAAGGAGTCAACTATGCACAGCTCAGAAAAGCTCCCTAGGTGATTTTGATTCACTGCCCTTTCCTCTCCCACGGTACCCTCACCTCTAGTCCTACTTGAGAACTGTTGAACTGAGAATTACCCAGCCCCTTGGGTTACTTTGGGAATATTATGGCTACATGGAGTCTATAAATGAGGTGCCTATTAACACACACACGCACACGCACACACACACACACACACACACAACTTGGACCTTAAGTAAGACAATGGATGGGATTAGACATATGCAGTCACCTGAAGGACAAGGGTGGCTCCTCTGTGTAATTGAAGATATTAATAGCCCTCAAGAATGTGTCAAATTGAATGGGTGGGTAGTGCAGAGGAAAGAGAAATTTGGTCAGCGTAGAGAACATAGATAAAAGAAAGGTGCTGAAGCAAGGATTGGTAGTGCCCATTGCCAAGGGAGCCTCAACAATCAGACCTGGACCATCATGGACCATAGGTAAAACCACCTCTGTTATGAGAAGGAGGAATCAGGCTACCCAAGGCTGATATCAGTAGGCACCATCAACCTATTATCCCCGGGGCTAATTCTTGCTCCTTCAAGCAAGCTTCTGACCTCCTCTTTTATAGGGAGAGAAAGTTCTGGTCTATATTTCTGGTCCCTAAGACAGTGGTTTTCATGGTAAATGGCTTTTGATTGATCACAATTTGACATCCCATGAAGCTTGATAGTAAGGCCCTGCCTGATATGGCTCATGCTGACTCTTTGACCACATCTAAAACCACTAACAGAGACCTGATATGACTTCCTTTGTAAAAGGACTGTTCTTTTTTTTAAAAAAGTGAAATTCACATAGCACAAAATGAACCATTTTAAAGTGAACAATTAAGTGGCATGTAGTACATTCACAGTGTTGTGCAACTACCATCTCTATCTTCTAAAACATTTTTATCACCTCAAAAGGTAACCCTGTACCATTAAGCAGTTGCTACCCATTCTCCCTTCCCCCAGCCCCTGGCAACCCCCACTATTCATTCAATGTCTATGGATTTGCCTACTCTGGATTTGCATATAAATAGAATCATACAATATATGATCTTTTGTGTCTGGCTTCTTTCATTTAGCATGTTTTCAAAGTTTATTCACATTGTAACATGTATCAGTACTTCATCCCTTTTTATGGCTGAATAATGTTACCTTGCATATACATACCACAGTTTGTTTATCCATTTACCCACTGATGGACATTTGGGTTTTTTCCACCTTTTGGCCATTGTGAATAGTGCTGCTATGAGCATGCATGTTATGTGTATTTATTTGAGTACTAGTTTATTGCCTGATGGGTTTTTTAACTTAAGATACTTACAGTACTCAAAAATTTTCTGAGTACTTGTTTTTAATTCATTTGGGTATATACCTAGGAGTGGAATTGACGGATCATATGGTAATTCTATGTTTAAATTTTTGAGGAACTACCAAACTATTTTCCACAGTAGCTGAACCATTTTACTTTCCTACCAGCAACATAAGAGGGTTCCAGTTTCTCTGCATTATCAGTCTTTTTTATTATAGTCATCCTAGTAGGTGTGAAGTGGTACCTCATTGTGGTTTTGATTTGCATTTCCCTAATGACTAAATGATGTTGAGCATTTTTTCATGTACTTTTTGTCCATTTGTGTATCTTCTTAGAGAAATGTCTGTTCAGGTCTTTTGCCCATTTTTAAATTGGATTGTCTTTCTGTTGTTGAGTTGTAAAAGTTCTTTATGTATTATGGATACTAGATGCTTATCAGATATATAATTTGCAAATATTTTTTCTTGTTCTGTAGGTTGTCTTTTCACTGTCTTAAAAATGTCCTTTGATGCACAGAAGTTTTTAATTTTAAAGATTTTTTTTTTTTTGATGTGGACCATTTTTTTTTTTTTTTTTTTTTTTAATGAGGATCTTGAATCAGATGTGTATGTTTGATTGATTGATTGATTGATTGATTTTGGCTGTGTTGGGTCTTCGTTTCTGTGCGAGGGCTTTCTCCAGTTGTGGCAAGCGGGGGCCACTCTTCATCGCGATGCGCGGGCCTCTCTCGTTGCGGAGCACAGGCTCCAGACGCGCAGGCTCAGCAGTTGTGGCTCACGGGCCCAGCCGCTCTGCGGCATGTGGGATCTTCCCAGGCCAGGGCTCGAACCCGTGTCCCCTGCAT
The DNA here is from genome assembly GCF_949987535.1 of Balaenoptera acutorostrata. Taxonomy (NCBI): domain Eukaryota; kingdom Metazoa; phylum Chordata; class Mammalia; order Artiodactyla; family Balaenopteridae; genus Balaenoptera; species Balaenoptera acutorostrata. The sequence goes on along the minus strand of NC_080083.1, from coordinate 17,114,012 downwards.
TAGCAGGCAGATTCTCAACCACTGCGCCACCAGGGAAGCCCAGAAGTTTTTAATTTTGATGAAGTCTTAATTATTTTTTCTTTGGTTGCTAACGCTTGTGGTATTATATCTAAGAATCTATTGCCAAGTCCAAGAGCGTAATATTTACCCTTGTTTTCTTTTAAGAGTTCTGTGACTTTATTGCCTATATTTAGGTCATTTATCCATTCTGAGTTAATTTTTGTTTATGGTGTGAGGTAGTAATCCAACCTCATTTTTCTGCGTGTTGTTATCTAATTTTCCCAGCACCATTTGTTGAAGAGACTATACTTCTCTTATTCAGTGGACTTGGCACCCTTGTCAAAAAATCAACTGGCCATAAATGTATGGGTTTATTTCTGGTTTCTCAATTCTCTTTGATTGGTCTATATGTTTATCCTTATGCCAACACCACATTGTTTTGATTACTGTAACTTTGTAATAAGTTTTGAAATTGGGAAGTTTTAATTTTCCTACTTTTTTTCGTCTTTTTCAGTATTGTTTTAGCTATTCAGAGACCTTTTCAATTCCATGTGAATTTGAGGATTGGCTTTCCATTTCTACCAAAAAAAAAAAGTCATTAGAGTTATAATAGGGATTGCATTGAATGTGTAGATGACTTAGGATAGTATTGTCATCTTAACAATATTGTCTCTGATCCATGAACATGGAATGTCATTTATTTAGGTCTTCTTTAATTTTTTTCATCAGTATTCTGTAGCTTTAAGTGTACAAGTCTTTCATCTCCTTGGCTACAATTATTCTCTGGTATTATATTCTGGAGGAAGATGCTAAAATGACCATTTTAAGTCATAAATAAGATGACTGTTCTTACTGCTGTGTGGAGAATAGACACACAGGGTGGAAGCAGGGAAATGTGTTGGATATTCCTGGTGAGAGATGATGGTGGCGTGGACAGTGAGGTGGTCTTGGGAATGGGAAGGAGAAGTTGGATTCAGGATACATTTTGAAGGTAAAGCCAAAAGATGGGATTTGCTGCAATATAAGAAATAACAAAGTCAAGGATCACTTCAAGGTTTTTGATCTAAATAACTGGTGAAGGGTGGTGCCATTTACAGAGCTGGAGAGCACTAGACAAAGTACAAAGGAAAAACAAAGAACTCTGGATAAGTTGAGTTTGAGTTGTCTATTAGACATGGGTAGTATTTATCACAATTTGTAATTACATATTTATTTTTTGTGTCTTTATTAACTGCTGTATCAGTTAACAGTAAACAGTAGACAGTAAACTCCATGAAAGCAAGAACCAAATCTTTCTTATTCAGTGTTGTATCCCTAACACCTAACACGTAACTTGGCAGTTAGTAGATTATCATTAAGTGTATCTTAATAAATAAATAAAAATGCAAAGTCAGGTCCACCTCATCTTTTCTATATACTTGGTTTATAACACTACTTTCAGATGCACATTTTTATATTTTATTATTGCTGCATTTCTAGCACTTTTTCTACTTCTGTAAGAAGTGGGGTTCTTGTATTCATAATTTAATAAATCATGAAATGCCTCTCACCCCATCTCCTTACTCTCTCTTTACCTTTCCATTCATGCAATCTCTGGCACAATGGCATACCTTAACAAATGTCAAGAAAAGAAGACCTGGGGCTTCCCTGGTGGTCCAGTGGTTAAGACTCTGTGCTTCCACTGCAGGGGGGCAGGTTCGATCCCTGGTCGGGAATTAAGATCCCCCATGCCACGTGGCACGACCAAAAAAAAGAAAAAGAGACCTGATACTTCTCAATAACAGTAGTAATATTTATTGAGTGCAAACTATGTACCAGGTACTGTGTAAAATGGTTTTGTATCACCTCGTCTAATGCTCACAACAAATGTGTCAGCATAAAGCCTGAAGCTTTTTTTTTTTTTTTTTTTTTTTTTTAGTATTAGACTCTCATGCTTTGGAATGTGAGCTTATCTATATAGCCAAAAAGAACAGCTGAGATGGGTACATTATTTAAGTGAATATATATCAATGTCATTTTTTTTAAAGGTACTGACTTGTGCTAGAGAATCTTGCAATTGGGCAAATGAGTATCTTAAGTTAAAAAATCCATCAGGCAATAAACATTTACTGAGCCCTACTATAAAGGTATTGGTAGGGGGGAAACATAAGATAAAAGATATGAGCTTAGCTGGGGAGAGCTAGATCTAGAACAGTGTTGGGTTATCAGCAAGCCCTGGAAATCTGTCCATTGGTAGCCTCTCTCTCCCCCTCTATTAATCTCAAGGGGATCACAGGAGGCCCTCTACATCTGAGTATGATTTGTAAAGGCTTCTAAATAGCACCCTCCTAAAAAATTCCAATAGCCAACCCACAGCAATCTGTCTTAGAGTGGAGGCTCCAAAAGTGAATGCTGTTCTGAGGTGAGATACCTTGCTAAGGAAGGCAGGAAGCTATGTCAAAAGGACACAGACCATCCCCTTCCACCCTGAGTGTGAGCAGTGCTTGGTGACTTGCTCTCAGAGAATATGGTATGAAAGAAAAAGGGTGGTAAGTAACTTTACCATGGAGAAGTCTGGCAAACATTACCTCAGCCAGATGTCCAAGGTCAACATCAACAGTGATATGTCATCTTGATAGCATGTGCCCTTGATATGATGTGATGAGAATGACACTTCACCTCTATGGTCTTCCTACCAAAAATCTATAGCCCCAGTCTAGCCCTGAGAAAAATACCAGACAGACACGAATTGAGGGACATTCTGCAAAATACTTAACAGTACTCTTCAAAACCTTCAAGATGATCAAGAACAAGAAAAGTCTGAGAAACTGTCATAGACCAGAAGAGGCTAAGGAGACATGACACCTAGATATTAGTGGTAATTCTTCTGTGGTTCAAGTGTTTACACTTCTTTAGTGAGAGGTACTTCTTTAGTGTGGTGGTAAAAGTAAAAGCTATAGGGTTAGCTGGCCCTGGGTTTGAATAGAAGCTCTCCTCACTTATTAACTGTGAGAACTTGATCAACTTAAACTCTTTGAGCCTCAGTTTACTCCTCTACAAACAGAAATAAAATCAATAGTATCAACTTCATAGAATTGCCATCATGCTCAAATTAGTTAATGTTTGTGACATGCTTGGTATCAGGTCTGGCACATAGTAAACAATAATATGAGTTATTATTGAATTCATCTTTATTTATTTTAGTAAATGTTATGATATAGAGATGTAAGTTTTCTTTTTACCCCTGGTCTTTAACCACTTTGTTCCAGCACTTTCTGAATGATCCATCATTTCCTAATTGATAGGAAAATGCCAACTCCAAATGCCATGAAATAATACTTATATGTACTTTTATTTGTTAGGGGCTTTCTTTTCTGTTTCATTGGTTTGCCTGTTTATTCTTGCACAATTAGCACACTACTTTACTTTGTAGCTTTGTGTAGGTTTGTAACATGTTTTATAATAACAAGTAGTATAAGTACTTCCATGGTATTATTCTTTATATTTTTATGGTTGTTTTTATTCAAAATTTATTGAGCAACTTCCATATGGAGAGCTTTCATAAGTTTAGTGAAAGTGGTACTGGAACCAGAGGACATAGTCCCTGCACTGAGGTGTAGGGGTTTGTGTGTGTGTGTGTGTGTGTGTGTAGAAAGAGAGAGACAAAGAGACTGATTCTTCCATTAGCCATTAAAAACATTTCAGGAGTCTTATTCTCATGCCAGGCACAGTGTTTCGTTCTGGAAATATAGACTGAATAAGGCACGGACTCAGGTCTCAAGGAGCCTTTGATGTAGGGCCAGAGACAAGTAAAACCGTGATTCTAATACTGAATCATTTTAGAGGGTGCTGTGGGAGCACAGAGGTGTGTCATCTCAAGGAAGCGACAGCTGATGAGAGTTTTGAAGGATAAAACAGGGAGTAAAGCAGAGGGGAAGTGAGGGGGGATGCAGTGGGAGGGCCCTGTAGGATAGGGAACAGAATGTGTGAAGGTATGCCGATTTATGGAAAAGGACAACCCGCTCAATATGGCTGGAGGGGAGACGGAGGTTGGGAGATGGACTGGAGTGTATATGTACATACGCATAGAATAACTCCAGGATATTTAAAGGGCAACTTCACTGCCTAAGTTCTAGCTAATGTTCTTTCTTCTCTCTGAAGCTTTTCATCACACCTCATTCCACAAAGACCTTATCAGTCCAGATCACCAAGAAAGAATCAGATGATATTTTGTGACATCTATTGTTCATTTTTATTTAATTTTTACTCCTGTGCCTTGAAGGCAGGTTCTAAGTATATTTACTTGCCAGGCATTCCTCTAGATACTAGGATACAGCAGTGAACAAAACAAAACCCCTGTCCTCATGGAGGTTATAGTTTTAATAGAAGGAGACAGATAATAAACAAGTAAATATGTAGTTTGTTAGATGGCGATAAGGGATGCGTTAGAGGGAAATAGATTAGGGGAGAGGGATAAGTATGTCTATTGTAGTACTCACTACATTGTGTCATAATCATTTGTGCCTCCCTCTTGCCCATTAGGTTGAGTGTTTCCGACGGCATAGATTTGGTTTTGTTAATCCCTGTAGTTTACTGGTCCAGTGTCTGGAATAAAGCACATGTTTAATAAAAACAGAGGAGCAGAATAGGTTATAGGGAGAGACTGCCTTATCCAAATCCAATCTTCATCACTTATTAAAAGCATGACCTTGGGAAAGGTACTTAGTTCTCTATGCTTGAGTTTCTTCATCTTGAAGATGGAGATATTGATAGTACCTTCCTCATAAGTTTGTTGGGAGGATTAAATGAGAATATACTGAAGAACTTAAAAGAGTCCCCCTACATAGGTAGCACTTAACTTAATGATAACTGTTATTATTAAAGAACTGACTATGATCTGAATATACTCTAACAGCATGGACTTCAGGGCAATTAAAATAATTTATTGTTGTTTGAAAAATCTGCTCATGCTAGGTTAGGTCTTCAGATAAAACATCTTCTGAATTTATACCAGCATATCTTTGTAGCCCAAATGTGTTCTGAGAAGTTATCCAGAATATGGAGGCATGGGCAGCTGACACAGACCCTGGCTGTTTTTTTGTGAACCTCAGACCGGTTTGCATCCAGCATTTCACCAGAGCTGAGCTTTTCTGCCTAGTTACTAGCTTTGGGAGCATGGCGTTAAAAATACGATTGTCCAGATTTATTTGGTGGTAACACGTTCTGACAGTATTTAGCCTACAGGCCATGTACATTTCCATCATCTCTTCTCAGTAAAGCGTTTGCCTGGAGCTATGTCATATGTCTAGAAATATTGCCTTCTCAATTGTCAACAAAGTAAAAGAGAGTCATTTCTTAAATTTGTCCGGGACGTTGTAGTTTGCAAAGCACTCTCCTATCCATTATCATTCAATCCACAAGCAGACACTCCAGAGGGAAAGGCAGGGTGATCATTTCCACTTAGCGGCTATGGAAACGGAGGCTTATAAGGTTAAGTCTCAGCCAAGTTGGCTGAGCTTCTTCTCACTCATGATTCTGTCTCTATACCCTACAACAGGCTTCCCACAAATCCTGGGTTCCCCTAAATATTCAACAAGTTGACGTGGGCCCTTTTTCTTGGTGTTTGTTCACCTATATTTTTTCAGCTTGTCCAATATATCCCCCTGTTTAGAGCCACAAATTGACAGTTACACTTTTTTCAGGTCAGGTGAGGCTGACCTCAGTCCACTAGAGCATTACAGGCTCTCTGCATCCAGGCCCTTGCAGTTTTGTCACTGCGGTGGACACCCCTGGTTAGAGGATAAAGGCTGGAATTCTGAAGTGACTCCAAGCAGGTCCATAGTTGCCCTAAGTAATAATGGTGATACACAATCTGTTACCATGACACAAATCTAGGCATACTGAGATTCTCCTGGAAAATATACTCCGCTATCTCTCAGGCAGGCCAGTACCTTATTATTATTTTTTAAAATAAATTTATTTATTTATTTTGGCTGCATTGGGTCTTCGTTGCTGTGCGTGGGCTTACTCTAGTTGCGGCGCTACTCTTCGTTGTGGTGTGCGGGCTTCTCATTGCGGTGGCTTCTCTTGTTGCGGAACACTGGGCTCTAGGTGCGCGGGGTTCAGTAGTTGTGGCACGTGGTCTCAGAAGTTGTGGCTCGCGGGCTCTAGAGCACAGGCTCAGTAGTTGTGGCGCACGGGCTTAGTTGCTCCGCGGCATGTGGGATCTTCCCGGACCAGAGCTCGAACCCGTGTCCCCTGCATTGGCAGGCGGATTCTTAACCACTGCGCCACCAGGGAAGTCCCAGTAACTTAACGTTTTTAATTGGTGGTGTGCAGTAGATTAAGATAATTTTGCTAACTTATTTTACCAAATAAGGGTAATAAATAACTATCATCATAAAACAACAATATGGGTACATTTTCACACCAGAAAGGTAGGAGAGAGAGAATCTTAGAATAAGGAACGGTACATTTAGCTCTATGAAGAACTCACAAATCATCCTTATATTTCTTGTTCTACAGAGGTCTCTGTGAAACACTTCATGAGGCATTTGCTCTGAGACTGGCATTTGGAAACACTGCCCTGGGAGTTATAACACTTTTTGCCCTAGTATCCTTGACTCCTGCTGTGTTCAGAGCAGGGGAATTTCAGGCCTAAGAAGACGTGTGTATGGACTAACAAAGTTTCTCTGTACATCTGAATTGGAGCCAAGACTTGTGAATCATCCTTTCTGGATATACTATTAAAAGAAGTGGACATGGTATAATTAGGTATCATTTGCAACAGTGCATTTGTTTTTGTAGTGGTTGGGACAACATGTTAATCCCAGAAAGTCTTAGCTTGGGAATAATTATGGAATCTGCAGTCAGCAGAGGGAAGCACCTGATTTGATGTCATGTTATGGTGAACCATGGAATTGTCATCCACCAATGAGATCTTGACCTTCCTACGTGACCAATACCCATTTTAGAAAACCCTATCGTGAAATTTAGGCAGACATCATAAATATCATTATAAAGTCAAAAGCATGTTACTAAAAGAAGGCAAGGGATTGAGAGAGGGTAATAATGTTTTTTGAGTGTCTACTTTGTGCCAGATACATGCAAAGAAACCACATATCATTCACAATAAACTTGAAAAATTAGTCATCTTTATTTTACAAGTGAGGAAATTGAGGTGGAAGATAGAGAACTTGAATAAGTTTGTACAGCTGGAAAGTGGCAGAGTTCAAGTCTATCTGACTCCAAAACCATGTTCTCTACATAATACTGCCAGAGGAAACAGAGCCAAGACCTAGAGTTCCAACATCTTTTATCATGGTGAAATGTAAACAATGAAACTAAAAATACTTGCAGGTTAAAACTAGTGGGGAACTTCCTGAACTTGACAAAGAACAGCTATAAAAAACCTACTGATAACATCATACTTAATGCTGAAAGACTGAATGTTAGAAGATTGTTTCCTAAGACTGGGAACAAGGCAGGGAAGTTTGTTCTCACCACTTCTATTAAACAGTTCATTGAAGGTCCTAACTAGTGCAATAAGTCAAGAAAAATAAATAAAAGGCCTAAATATTGGAAAGGAAGAGATAAACTGTTTTTATTTATAGATTAATAAGATTAGAGAATCCTCAAGGATCTAGAAGAAAAAGCTACTACAACTAATAAATGAATTTAGCAAGGCCACAGAATACAAAGTCGCTATAAAAAGAATAAATTGTATTTCTATATAACAGCAATGAACCAGTGGAAAATGAAATTTAAAAACCAATGCCATTTACAATAACATTAAAAATCTTGAAATACTTCCAGATAAATTTAAAATAATATGTTCAAGATCTGATGTTGTTCAAGAATAGTAATATTTTGTTCAACAATAATATGTTCAAGAACCTGGACTTCCCTGGTGGCACGGTGTTTGGGAGTCTGCCTGCCAGTGCAGGGGATGTGGGTTCGAGCCCTCGACCGGGAGGATCCCACATGCTGCGGAGCCACTAGGTCCGTGTGCCACAACTACTGAGCCTGCGCTCTGGAGCCCACGAGCCACAACTGCTAAGCCTGCGTGCTGCAACTACTGAAGCCCGCGCACCTAGAGCCCGTGCTCCGCAACAAGAGATGACACCGCAATGAGAAGCCCACGCACCGCAATGAAGAGTAGTCCCCGCTCCCTGCAACTAGAGAAAGCCCGCGTGCAGCAACAAAAACCCAATGCAGCCAAAAATAAAGAAAGAAATAAATTTATAAAAAAGACCTGTACACCAAAAAGAACAAAACATTGCTTGGGAAAATTAAAGAAAACCTAAATAAACAGAGATATACTGCGTTCATGGGCTGGAAGACTCAATGTTGTTAAGATGTCAGTTCTCCTCAAACTGATCTATGAACTCAGTGAAGTAACAATCCAAATCCCTGAAGGCTTTTTTTGAGGGGGTGGGGGCTAGAATTTGACAAGCTGATTTCAAAATTTATATGGAAGTGCAAATGACCTAGAATAACCAAAACAATTTTGGAAAAAAAAGAACTGAGGTGGAGGATTTAAATTACTTGATTTCAAGATGTAATTTAAAGCTATATTAATTAAGACAATATGGTATTGGCATAAGGACAGACACATAGTTCAGTGAAACAGAGTAGAGTTTACAGAAGTAGACCTACACGTATCTGGTAAAATTATCTTTCAACAAAGGTACTAAGGTAATTCAATGGAGAAAAGATAATCTTTTCAACAAATGATGCTGGAACAACTGGATATCCAAATGGGGGGAATCCCCCCAAAACCCTTTGACCCTTACCTCACCACCATATACAAAAATAAACTCTGAATCATAGACTTAAATGTAAAAGATAAAAATATAAGGAAAAAAATCCTGTGGCCTTATGGTAGGCAAAAATTTTATAGACAGGACACCAAAGCACAAGCCATAAAAGAAAAAAATAGATGAATTTCACTTTATGAAAATTTAAAACTACTGTTCTTCAAAAACACTGTTAAGAAAAGTTGAAAAAGCAAGCCATAGACTGGGGGAAAATATTCACAATATGTATATACAACAAAAGACTTACGTACAGAATATATAAAGGATAGCTACCCTCAAATTTTCAAAAGGGCACCTCACCAAAAAAGTTATACAAATGACCAATGACAACATGAAAATAATGGTTACCATCATTAGTAAGAAGGGAAATACACATTAAAACCACAAAGTGATACCACCATGCATCCACTAAAGTGGCCATAATTAAAAAGATTATGGTCCCAGGTGTTGGTGAGGATGAGCAACTGGAACTCATACTTTGTTGGTGAAAAAGTAAAATGTTACTTATAACTTTGAAAATAGTTTGGCTGTGTCTTATAGAAGTAAACATACACTTACATTACTATCCAGCATTCCTATTTCGAGGTCTTTACTCAAGGGAGATGAAAACATATGTCCACACAAATATCTATACACATACATTTATAGCAGCTTTATTTATAATTGCCCAAAGCTGGGAATAACCCCAAAGTTCATCAACTGATGGATGGATAAGCAAACTGTGTGATCCACCTATGCAATGGAATACTACTCAGTGATAATAATAAAAAGATCTACTCATACATGCAAAAACATGGGTGAATCTCAAACATTTTAAGTGAAAGAAAACTTACATGAGAGTAACTACTGTATAATTCCATTTACATGAAATTCTAGAACAGGCAAAACTAATCTATAGTGATGGGAAGCAAAAAAAGTGGTTCCTTGGGTCAAGGGTGGGAAGGATTGGCTGAAAAGGGGCAAGGATAGAAATGTTCTGTATTTTGATTGGGATAGTGATTACATGGTGTCACTATGTATGTTTGTCAAAATTTATTAAAGTTAAAATATTTATTGGATATACACTACAGATCCATAATGTTGACATAAAAAGTAAAAATAAAAATTTGAATTGATTTTTTGAATTGGAAATTTTTAAGTCCTAATTGTGTCCTTGTGCTAGCTACTGTATAAAAAGGATTGCCCAGATGCTGTCTCAGGTTGTAAACAAGTGCTCTTTATTTGGAAATGATGGCCTGCCTAGGCAGATAAATAGAGGTAAAGTATCTGTCCGAGTAGAAGCCATTGCTCTGAAATTTGATTTTTATTACCAGAGGACGACTTATAATCTGAAATATACCATCAGCAACACATTTTGAAGGCAGAAGACAAGGGTAAAGTCATAGGGATGCCTGTGGAGAAAAAAGACAAGGCCATGGGAATTCCATCCAGTGTGGTAGGAAAGTCATTAGATGCCCTCATCTCTTTAATCGTGGATGAATTCCTGAAAGGGCAAGATTGAGAGATTAAGGAAAAGAGGACATTCACACTCTGGCAGCCTGGAGTTCAGAGTGGATCACAGTAGGCATTCCCTCACCTGGGAGAATAAAATTAAGAGAGAAACATTGAGTGATTGATGGACCCACTTGTAGGCATCTATCCTAAAGAAATATTTGCATGTACGTGTAAGGAGCATGGATGGGAACACTTGTGAAAGCCTTGTTTGTAAAAGCTAAAAAATGTAAGCAACTTAAATGGGAAATGATATAATAAAGTAAGGCATACCTGCTCTGTAGCAGACCCTGTCAGTGCTCTACCCATAGAACCTGGGATTTACGATGTCTGTATGCCCGCTGACTTTTTACTGCTAGCACCTGCATCTACTTGTCTGCGGACTTTCTCTGGCCACCAGAGTGCTCTCTGCCCAGGAGCATGGCAAACCAAAAGTACTGGGGAATTAATCTCTCTCTGAAGCAGCCCTCAACCAATGGTAGATGGGAGGTGATGCCCCAGCTCTCTTCAGGTAGAGGGTTCCACACTCAGGTCGTACACTGGCTCCCAGAGTTCCCCGAGGACTTGAGCTCTGGTTACCTACGGTGATGACTTGCTTGATAAAACACCTTTTATTGGCTTCCTTCCCTTCCTTGTCTCACTTCCCCATCCCTCTACTGGTATTTTCTAGTATCACCTCTCAAATAAAGGACTTGTGCTTGAATCCTTGTTTCAGGGTCTCCTTTCGAGTTCAACATTTTGAAAGAACAAAGCAGAACAATAAATACATTAGATAATTATGAAAAGATCCCCAAAACATATTGTTAAGTGAAAAAGCATGTTATAAAGACTAGATGTGTAGCATAATAGCACATTTTTTTTTTAACATCTTTACTGGAGTATAATTGCTTTACCATGGTGTGTTAGTTTCTGTAGCACTTTTTTTTTTTTAATTTATTTATTTATTTATGGCTGCGTTGGGTCTTCATTGCTGCGCGCGGGCTTTCTCTAGTTGCAGCGAGCGGGGGCTACTCTTCGTTGCGGTGCTCGGGCTTCTCATTGCGGTGGTGTAGCACGTATTTTTAAAACAAAAAATAAAACCGTATATTTCTATTTGTGTGTGTGTGTGTAAATGACCATAAAATAGTCTAGTTGGGATGCACACTTATCTGAGAATAGTGGTTACCTCCGAGGAGAGTAGGACTGGATGAGAGGGTCAAGGGAGAATTTGCTTAAATAGAAAACTGAAAAATTTAAAACAACAATCTATTTGTGAATTGTTTGTATTTTTAAAAATAAGATAAAAATACTTTATAATGTGATGGACGAGCTTGTTTCACTTCAGCTTAAGAACCGACACTGGGCACTGGGGATGCAGAGAAAAACAGGAACACAGTCTCTGCCCTTAGGGAGCTCCCAGAGCATCAGATAAGTAAACATCTGTGATGCTGTGTTATAAGCACCATGAAAGAAATAAGCAGAAGGGGCTATGGGAACCCAGAGGTGGGGCCCAGTTAGCCGTCTCTATAAGAAAACGCCATTCCTCCCTCACCTCCCCTGTGGAGAGTTAGGTACACTTCAACCAAAATGACTAGGGTTCAATCAGCACAGCTGAAAGTGTAACAATTAAGAATTAAGCAAATCAAGTGCTTGCCACCCAGTCAGAATACAGATGGTTTTTTTTTTTTTTTTTTTTTATTTTCAAAAACAACTTTATTCATGACACATATTAAAAAAAAAACTCCCACCCCCTGGAAATGAGCTAAAAAAATAAACAAAATCCACCTCCCACCTCCCTGTCCCCACTTCCTCCCATTCCCTCCAAACAAAAGGGAAAAAAAGGCAAAGGAAAACAAAACAAAACAAAAAACTGAAAAACAAAAAACACCCCAAAACCCCCCAAAACAAGGTAGTGCATTTCCCCAGGGGAAAGGGGAATTTACACTGGAGCTGCTGGGAGCGGATCGGAGATCTTCCGGCTACAGAAACCTGCAAAGAAAGACACTCAAAACAGAAAAAGAAACACAAAAGGAAACAAAACAGATCACCAGGCAATCTGGAGGGGCAGGGAGCCAGAAAAGAGGGGTGGGGTGGGTGGTAGACCTGGCAGGACAGGAACAGGCAGGAGGGGACTGTGAAAGCTAGGGAGAAGATGGAGGGAAGGTAACAAGCAGAACAGTTTGGTGTCCTTCCAGAGCCCTGGGTAAAAAAAAACCCTCCTACCACCCATGCCCACCTACCCTTGAGCAGCCCGCAAGGGGGCAAAGGGGGACAGGGAAACAGGGGGAGCAGCTTGCGCAGTTGAGACGTGTCCATGGCGAATCCCCAGAGTGAATGAGCAGCCCCCTGCCCCACTCCCTGGGCCTTCCCTTACTCCCCAAAGCAGGTCCCTCCTCAGCAGTTAGTTATGGGATTCTCCCCCCTTCCACAGTATATCTTTTTTTTTTTTTAAATATTTTTTTCCATCAAGGTCATCTTCTGTTTTTCTTTTTTTTTTTTTTAATTCTTTTTTTTTTTCCTTCTTTCCTCTTTTTTTCCTCTCTCTCCTCCTAATACACACTTTTTTTAGTAAGGGGAATACCATGATGTCGCTCTAGCCCGGCCCCTGTAGATACGACCCCGGGGCCTGCTGTTAAAACCACTGTAGAATCGAGAGCGGGAACTGTTGTAGTTGGTGGTCCGGGCACGGTATCGGGCTCGCGGGAAACCCCGGTCTGTTGTGCTGATGCCTGGTCTGTTGGTTCGTTTTGGGATCACCTTGATTTGTCTTCCTCTAAATAGGGACTCATCTAGGGCCAAGGAAGTCCTCACTGACTCTTTATCTGAGAACTCTATATATGCAAACCCTTTGGGATGGCCACTAAATTTGTCACATAGTATAGTAACACGGTTGACTGAACCACAGCCATGAAAGTGTGCTTCCAGCTCTTCTGCTGTTGCACCATAGTCCACATTGCCAACATAGATGGAACGGGCATCAGCCTCCATCTTCTCCTCAATAGACATGATCACTGGGCCAGCATTGCCTGGAGGTGGACTCATATTCATCTGCTTTTCTACCTCGTTCTGTAGCTCCTTTAGCTTCTCAGCTTCTTCCTCCATCTCCCTGACTCGAGCTTTGATCGCTTCCAGCTCCTTCTCTAGAACAACACTAGGCACCCATGACGCCCAAATCAACCCGGCTGGGCCCCTTCTCTACAGATGGTTTTAATAGAAGACTCGTGATATCCCTGGAGGGGTGTCCCAGAGGGGGAATTATCAGTGTTTCCGGCACCACCAGGAATCTCCAGTCAGACAATTATATTGGTAAAATGACCTTGGCTCTTCAGATGTCCCACCAGCCTCCCCTCCACGCCTCCACCCTGTGCCCTGAGACCATGCCCACTGAGCAACCTTCTGCCAATGATTTAGTTTCCTGTGGAGGCTTGCCTAGTGGGAGAAAATGTACTGACATGAGGAGGCAAATATTAAATCTAGTTGTCAGTTATATTTTTCACTGAAAGACAGTGAAGTGGCCTGTTTCTTGCTTCTGGGCCTTTATTATGAGGCCCTTAGCCTAGTGGTTCCAAGCTTGCTGCAAACACATTACAATCTACTGTGAAGATTTAAAAAATACTGATGCCCAGGCCAAATCCCATACCAGATAAATGAGGTGGATGCCAGGCAGTGGTCAGCTGCCACGTGCCTTAGGAGACTGTTGTATATATATATCTCATCCCAGTTCCACCTTCAGTGAAGTCATACTGGTAACTTGAAATCAACCATGGTAGAAGTTTTCATACCATGGAGATGGGTTACAAATCAGGGCTTTTTTTTTTTTCTTTCTTTCTAAAGAGCTGAGTGTTGAGCATTTACCATCACACCACTGAAGCCAGGCTTTCAGTAATTTTTAAACATCCCCAGGTGATTCCAATTTGCAGCAAGGCATTGGAACCAGTCTTATTCTTTGCCTACACAGTGCTCAGTGTGGTCTTAGAGAACTTGGTTTCACCTGCTAATCTAGGAATGGCTGTTTAAGGCCGCAGCTCTCTTTCTAACCTGGGACCACTGTCTTTGAGGGCTTTTAGGGAGGGCAACCTTTATTCTGTTCTGGAGGCTGAGCTCTGCAACTTGATGTACTGGGACTGGATAGGTGGAAGTTTTGTACAAGGCTCTTTATTGCCCTTTTAGTGAAAAGTATCTTATCGCTTTTGGAGTCCAAGCTGAAAATGGATCCATAGGACATTTCCCATATGATGTTATGAAAGATGCCTTATTTTATTGTATGTCCAATGCATGTGAGTTATACTTTCATTTATTGATTTAAGTCAAAATGACAAAGGGCACCTATAAATGTTAAACATATCAATTTTATCACATAATTTAAAACTTTTTAATATAACTCAGATAAAATGTTCATCACTGATTCACCTGGGAAGGGGGAAAGTGTTGAACGTTGCCTGGCTCTCCTGGCCAAGGACATGAGTCAGGGCTAAAGTTTGGTCTTGGGGTTTGGAGTTGGGACGAATTTCTCACCCAGGGGCTGAAAGATGGAGAAGGGTAAGATGAGGCCAAAGTCCTCAGATACATGCAAAGGGAGCTCTCGTGGGGCTTAAGCTATGTTGTTGAGTTGAGTGGAAGCCCAGCTCTGGGGATAGAAGGCTTCAAAAGGCTTGGACAACACATGAACCTGGATTTGTCTGGCCTTACCCAGTCCCAGCTTCTTACCATGCCCCGTTTCTCTGAAGAGCACTGGGAAAGGAGACACCAGGAACAAAATTGATCAACAACCAATACCTAGAAGTGGGAAGGAAGCTACCTGTGTTGAGTGGCTGATCTGTGTCAGGCACTGTGCTAGGTCTTTCACATGTTAATACATAACCTTATTTAATCCTCTCAATATCCCTTCGAAGTAGATATTTTCTACTTCAAAGTAGATGAAGAAACTAAAGCTCAAAAGTGTTAAGTGCCCAAAGCCGCATAGTCTCCGCAGACAACTCATGGGGGGGAGCCAGTTCTTGGAAGAAAGGGAAGATCACCTCCCACTTCCTGCACATTCTATTCCTGCTTATGCATTCTGATGTCCTGCGTGCTTTTTTTAGGCTTTAAGTGCTATCCTGCTGAGTCACTTCCAACTTCTCGTTCATCATGCTCAGCTCTTGAAAATGGAACAGAATGGAAAGGGCCAGATATTGTACTGTCTGGTGATGTGTTTAAGGGGAATTGAGTGTCTGTCAGGCCGGCTTCATGTGGATGGAATGCTGGGGACATGAACTGGGCAGTCCCCGAAGTGTATTTCTCATCTGACACGTAGGACACTTTGCCTTGGAGTGTAATACTAATAATAACCACTCCACTTACTGCCCCCATGAGGAGCGGGGCAGGCCCTGGGCTTGTGCTTTCCATTATTGTCTATTTGAATCATCGCAACTGTTGGAGAAGTAAGGGATCCTCTCTATTTTATGGACAAGGAAATTCAGACTAAGATAAGTTAAGGAATTTGCCCAAGATCATATAGCTAGTAAGGGGCAGAGCAGGGATTCAAACCCATGATCTATATCTGTGCTGTCTAATATGATAGCCACTAGCCACATGAGGCTATTGAGCACTTAAAATGTGACTAGTATGACGGAGGAAACTGAATTTTTAATTTAGTTGAGATATGCTGTTAATGCAAAATACACACCAGATTTCGAAGACCTAGTATCAAAATATATATATACACAATCTTTTTTTTTTAATTTTATTTATTTATTTATTTATTTATGGCTGTGTTGGATCTTCGTTTCTGTGAGAGGGCTTTCTCTAGTTGCGGCAAGTGGGGGCCACTCTTCATTGCGGTGCGCGGGCCTCTTATTATCGCGGCCTCTCTTGTTGCGGAGCACAGACTCCAGATGCGCAGGCTCAGTAATTGTGGCTCACGGGCCTAGTCGCTCCGTGGCATGTGGGATCTTCCCAGACCAGGGCTCGAACCCGTGTCCCCTGCATTGGCAGGCAGATTCTCAACCACTGCGCCACCAGGGAAGCCCTACAATCTTTTTTTTTTACATTGATTATATGTTTAAAATGACAAATTTTGGATATGTTGATTTAGATAAAATATATTAAATTACAAATAGAATTAGTTTCTTTTAACTTTTTAATGTGACTACTAGAACATTTAAAATTTTTTATGTTACTCTCTTTATATTTCTATTGGACAGAGCTGATCTAAATCATGGACATTAAATAGTCACTAGACTAGTGATTTCCCAATATTTTTAATAAATTTTTGGAGCGTAAATCCCCAATTTACATATTTTATTTATTTATACGTAATATACATGTACACAACTGTATATTATGTACATTATAAAACACTGACAAAATGGACACTTTAAAAAGAAGAAATAAAAAATAAGCAGAAATAGAAGTTGTACTAATTTCTTTTTGGAGCCCAATGGCTCACTTTGTGCACCGCTTGGTGTGTGCACACACCATTTTGGAAACTCTTGCACCAGACTTAGAGCTCCTTCCTGAAGGGCAGACTGTTAATTTGTGTCTCCCTTCCCCTATTGTTGCACCTAGCACAATGCCTAGATAGAGTCGGTGCTCAGTAAATATTTGTGGCAGGAATAAATAGCTCTTCATATGCAATAATTTTCTGGTGAATTGGATGTATTTCTTTATTTCACATGCACTGAGCACTTTCTAGGTGCCAGGTGCTATACTAGATACAGAAAAGTAAAGTTGACTCAGCCCCTTTCCTCTAGGCCAGTGCTTCTCAAACTTTAGTGCATGTAAGAATCACCCGGAGGGCTTATTAAACAGATTCCCGCCCCCCACCCCCAAGATTCTGATTGAAAGAGAATGAACATATATTGCCAGGAACTTTAAAATGTATCACCTTAATTTAATCCCCAACTCCACTTGATGAGGCATATATTATTACCTTCATTTTCAGTCGAGGCAACTGAAACTCAGAAAAGTTAAATTGCCTAAGTCATAAAGCTAGTGAATAGCAGAGCTTGGACTGGTACCCACTTCTGTTCTCAGAAACGCATGCAAATCTTTATTACCTTCACCTTTTAGACTCTGCCCAAGGAACCGGGCATATCACAGAGTGAGACAGACAAGTTTTCTGTCCTGGTCAAACTCAGTAAACAATTAAAAAATAAAAAGTTCTCAGTGCTCTGAGGGAGGTAGTGCCTTGTTATATATCTATATAACAGAAGCACATACTCTACCACAGGGTTAGGGAAAGCTTTCCAGAAAAAAAAGTGAAGACCTGAACTATAAGTTAGAGGAGTGGAGTAGGGAGTGTTTGGAGCTGAAGATATGCATGAAGGCTTGAAGGCAACAAACCATTTGAGGAACTGAAAGAAATTCAGAATGTCTGGAGTATAGAGGGTGCAGGTGAGAGATAAGGCTGCTGAGGAAGGCGGGAACCAGATCTAGCTGGGCTATTTAGACTTATTGACGTTTTTCAAGGGTAGGGGTGTGGTCAGACTTGTATTTTTAAAAGATTGCAGTGCTCTCAGTGGAGGATGGATTAGAGGAGAGCTAGCCTGAAAGCAGGGAGATGCGTTAATTAAAGATGCTAGTAGCATGCGTTTAGGTAACACTGTGGTGACTGGGGAGAAGGGTGTGTGTGTTTAGAAGTGTTCAAAAGCGTTTAAGACTTGATGATTGATTAGAAGGGGAGGAGTGGGCAGGCAAAAGAGGAATCAGTGATGATTTCCAGGATTGAGTGCACAGTTTTATTAAGGGTAAAGTACTGTAAGCTTATTATTTCATATTTTTAAAGAAAAGTAAATTAAGATAAGTGAGGTTATGCGAAAGTGAAAGATGTTATTTTAGTAAGATTTCAATGACTAGAACTTATTAGAAAATATGGGAGAAAATTAGTCTTTGTGGTTAAGTTTATTACTTTTGTTGTCTTAATTAGTACCAATAGCCCTATCGTTCAATGAGCGTGTAGTTGTGAAAACGAAATAACGCGTCTTTCTGCCACTATGAGGATTAGCCATGGAGGACCAGCTATGAACTGTCAGTCTACTGAGTTTCTTCAGTGACTGTCTTGTTGAGTAACCTTGGTTGAGTTTCTGAAGCTCGACATCCCCTTTTGCTCCTATTTCTCCACACCTGTGATGTTTTTAAAAGGGGTAGTAGATGATTCCAATCAATGGATGATTTGGACTCCGCCTTCTTCATCTAGGTCCCGCCCCCTTCTTTAGACCACACCCCTTACACTTGGCCCCGCCCCTTGATCGTCGCTGATATGACAGGGAATTCGCCGCAATCCTGACCTATAGGAGACCTGAAGGGTGGGACCGAGATCAGTCTTTTTTTCCATTTGTCAAATCAAGTGTCTATCTGGTCCCAGTCTCAGCCCACTTCCTCTTCAAGCCAATGATTGGTTGCTCTGTTCTTGGTCCCCGGCTCACGATTGGTTCTTTCGTTCCACCCCTCTCTTCCAGCTTTTGCAGGCGGGATTAGCACGCAGCTTCCTGCTCCTGCCAAAAAAATAAAAGAAGAAAAAGAAAAGAGAGAGGCGAAAGAAAATGTCACGGAGATCTTTGGTGTTTAATTCGCTTTTGGTCTTGTCGGTCAGGCCCAACTCTGCCTTTTGATTGGTCTTTCGATCTGCCCATCCCGGGGCGGGGGCGGGATTTCCCCAGGAGACCCACACCCTGTCGCCACTGGCCGAACAGTGCGCCTGTCTGAAGCTCCCGGCCCGGGATTGGAGGCGGACGCGGACAGGTGGGCGTGGATTGGCTAGGGTAGCCGGTCAGTGTGAGGCGGGGGCGGGGCCTCGGCGGCTGGTTGCGCGTGTCCGCCGCTGGCTCCGCTCTATCCGGCTTTGCTAGGGGAGGTGAGTCCGGCCGCGGCGGCACCGGCGGCTGAGGAGGCGGCGGCTCGAGGAGAAAGCGGCCGCGGCGGCTGAGGAGAAAGCGGCCGCGGGGACGGAAGCCGGGTGGGGGGGAGGGGGGGAGACGGAGCAGCCTTGAGCCCTGTGGGGGCCGTCGCGCGGGGGGACCCACCCGCTCTCCCCCCCAACCCTCCTCAGCAGAAGCAGCCGGCGGCGGGGGCAGGAGTCAGCCCGCTTCCGACTGCACCCCGCCCGTCTCCCGGGGCTCCCATTCTTTGGCCCCGGGACCCTAACCTCCTCCCGGGGCGGTTCCCTCTGTCTGGGCGTCCGAGTGCTGCCCACCTCTCTTTCATTGCTCCCCGCACCTCCTTACCTTCACTTTGCCCCGGTTCTCTTTCTCTTCTCTGTCCTGCCCTGTCGCCTCCTCTGCTCACTCTGTCCCTCCTGCCTCCTTCCCTGGCTCTTTTCTGTTCGGGAAAGTTTAGTACCCCCCCCCCCCGCCCGCCCGCCCGCCCGCCCTTCCAATCAGGTCAACCTGACGAGGAGTAGGGGGAGATGTAGGAAGGCCTGAGAGTTCGAGGGGGGGAGCTAGTTTCCCTGAACATTTCCCCCCATCTTTTCACTTTGGGGTGGTTGGAATTTTTTTCAGTTGCATTTTTGAGGTGGTAGGTGTTTGAAAAAGGATGTGGGAATGGAAGGGGTAGATGAGTCAAGCCTCTTACAAGATTCCCAGGGTGGTGTGTTACCTGATCCTTTTCGCGTGTGGAGTTCAGGGGGTCGGGAGGTTTGGCCTTTATTCCCACATTCAAAGTTGGAACCTCCCCCGAATTAAGGATGGAGTTTTAGTACCCACTTGTGGCAGGAAACCTGGGGGGAAGGGGTCCCTTTTTCCTTTTTCTTTTTCTTTTCTCTTTTATTTTTGGGGGCAACCCACACCCTTCCACACACACTCACCCCCAAATTAAACACCAAGATCCTCTAACTTGTCTGGATTGACTGATGAAGACATAAAGCCACTTACGCTCCATGTTTTTGGAGGTGGAGTGAGTGGGTTGTTTCTTCATTTTTAAATGGCCAAATGACAGCTTGACCCAGTTTGCTTTCCAATCAAAGGGCATTTTTTTTTGAATGTCTCTTTGTGGCGCAAGAGCCAACGCAAAAATGATGGCGGCTTACAATGGCGGTACATCTGCGGCAGCAGCAGGGCACCACCACCACCATCACCACCACCTTCCACACCTCCCTCCTCCTCACCTTCACCACCACCACCACCCCCAGCACCATCTTCATCCCGGGTCGGCTGCTGCTGTCCACCCCGTACAGCAGCATACCTCCTCGGCAGCTGCGGCAGCCGCAGCAGCGGCCGCAGCTGCAGCCATGTTAAACCCTGGGCAGCAGCAGCCGTACTTCCCATCACCGGCACCGGGTCAGGCTCCTGGACCGGCTGCAGCAGCCCCAGCTCAGGTACAAGCTGCCGCAGCTGCCACAGTTAAGGCGCACCATCATCAGCACTCGCATCATCCACAACAGCAGCTGGATATTGAGCCGGATAGACCTATTGGATATGGAGCCTTTGGTGTCGTCTGGTGAGTATCCAAAGAAAAACACAGCTTCTCCTGGTGTCTTCTCATACTTGTCGTTGGGCAAGTCCTTTCTCATGGTTTTCTCCATGTCAACCCAAGTGGAACAAGCTTCTCAGCTCAACTGTAGGAAGTCACCCTTCCTTACCTGGTAAAGAGGCCTGATGGCATTGGTTATCTAGGCTTGTGCTTTGGAGTCGTGGACAGCTTTGGTGGAGCACCCTCTGTTGAGTAACTCACATAAGTTTGTTGTCTACCAAATCTATTGTGTAGAACCTAAGCAAGCCACTGAATGGAGATTCAGTAAATAGATGAATGCATGGAATGCTTATTTCTACACAGACCTTGGCCATCTCACATGTTTGATTTAGTTTGAATCAGTTGCCCAATTGCAGCAAATGTCACAACTGACCCAAACTGGATTCTTTATAATAGTCTTGTCATTGGGGTATACGTTGCATAACTACTTTGCTCTTTCTGTCTTTTCATTCCTTAATTTGTGATCTTGATCCCCAGAAGGAAGATAAGGTTCATAGTTGAACCAGTTAAGTCATTGCATGAGTGGTTTATTTTAAACCGTAAAGCTACAGTTGGGAAGTATGTAGCTTTAGTCTTCTGATAAGAATGCATTAAATATAGCATCACACATGAGTACCACAATTGAGGTCAGTAGACTGTAACTATGCAGTGGCCCACATTCAGTGTAATGTTTTAGTGTCATTTAGTGGCTTGTAAGTTGCTGTTATCCCTTGGTTGGTTGCTGTAGTAGGAAGTATACTTTTTAAACATGAAACTTCTCTACTTTTGCTAGTGCTAGTATACTTTTTAAAGTCCGAGGGCTTCTTAAATGCAACATTTTGTCTATTTGTCCTTCTTAGGAAGATTAGTAGTTTATAACAAAATGTATTTATCATTGTAGGGTCCTATTTCTTTCAAAACTAGAGTGAACTGAGCTTTTCCCCCCAAGGATTAAGTATTCTGGTGTGGATAGATGAATTGATGTTTTCAGTGCTTCAAAAATAGATTCCTTCAACTATACCTCGATTTAAAAAAAAAAGATTCTTGTTAATGTATAGAAAAGGCCCCATCACCACAGGAAAACGAACTCTTTGGAACTAGCCTGGTAAATGTCTCCTTTCGTCATTGCTTTTCAGGCTATAATTGACATGTTTCATTTTTGCATTATATCTGGCCATCTTTATTTACATTTCAGATTTTATAAACTAGGCTACTAAATGATCCGATCCGTCTTTTTTTAAACTGGTGAAGTCCAGTGTTTTCCCAGCAAGTTCTCCAAGGTGTGTGGGATTCCTGGTGGGAAAGAATGCAGACGGTAATGGTGCCTTTTCAGTCTCTGCTCAGGGACCTGCCTGTTCTTGCCTTCCTCTCATCCCTTCCATATCCTGTCCTCAGGGACTGCACTGTGAACTGCTGTTCCGTGTCCAACCCTTGAGGATTTCAAAGCTGGGGGGGGCAGGGGGCAGGAAAAAGATCGTTCCTTGCTTTAAATTTTGTCATTGATTTACTGAGAATTTGTTTGGATTTTCTTAGACCTGGATGCTCTCTTTCATTTTAGTGCTTTGCATACAGTGCTAAGAACTAGAGATGCTGAAAGGGAAATGGGTTGCAGCATTCTTGACTATGTTCTAAAGATGTTATTCACCTACATTTCTATCAAATGGTGATGTGATTTGTAGAAGTTTTAACTTCAAGTTGGTGCTAAGGGAATTTTTTTTTAAGGGGAGGGAGGTGAGGAACTGTAGTGCTGAAACATCCCACAGCAAACATTCTGGTAGTGGGTGTTCTGAATTACCAATACATGAAAATCTGAATGTGTTTGATTTGAATCCATTCTAGGTTCTTTCATTGATCGACCCCTTCTACCACCCATGGAGTTCTTTCCATGTACTTGAAGTACCTCCATCTCTGTGCCATCTTCCACTGTACACCAGTTGTTGTGCGTTTGCCCTGTCTGACTACATTTGTAAGCCCTGTGAGGGTAGTGACTGTGTCTGCTAGAGTACTTCTTTTTTACCCCAGCACCTAGCACAGTGTTTTGGCATCTTTGATCTCCTGGTCAGGTCCTCCTTTGTTCTTTAATCAAGTTTTTCTACTTAGCTGCATTGAATGTTTTTATCAGCTGTTACAGGTGAAATACAATTTGGTATGAAAAAAAAGAGGAAAGAGTTCCAGGTGTGTGTTTTAGTATGCAAATTCTTTTCTATTTTTATATTTACATATTTATGACTTGCTGTCTGAATTGCTTATTATATTTGGAATTTGACTGCTATATGACGTGAGTAAGATTGTTAAAACTAGAGATCTGGACACCAAACCACAGTGAATTGCACTAGTATTCTCAAACCCAAGCTAAAGATATTAGTGAGCTTTTTTACTTTTTAACTAACTGAACGAAAATTTTTCATTTTAATTTAGAAGGCACCTAATGAGTCTGAAACAACTATTTTCTAAAGTGATTAAAATGGAACATAAAAATATTCTCCTAATGATACATCATTTAATTCAAAGCACCATATAACTACTTGGGCATTATAAGATTCACTTAGACTCAAATATGTTTAATGCATTTTGCAAGTATTTTTCTTCTGACATAGCATATGAAAAGAAACTATATCTGCTCTCCTTTCTTTTTTTGGACATGTACCCAGTGGTACTAACTGATGGCTAAATATGTTGCATATAATTTTGAGGGATATTGTTGTTTCTCCATGTAGACAAGGAGAGATATTTGTAGAAGTGATGCAGCATTTTACCATTCAGATTTATCACTGAACAATTTAGTCTACCAGGCTTGATTTATCTTTCTGCTGAATTTAACTATTGGAATAACCTATCAGTGTTGGACAGTTGTGTAAAAGTAGTGAATTACCTATATAACCTTGCTGGTAAAGGTGGTGCTTTGACAGTTCAATTAAGGTTTCATTAACAACTGTCTGCTGTGTTTTATCTCAAAGTAAGGTTTCCAGTTTACCTAGTAATATCATGGGGTAGCCTGAGACACATTCATTGCCAATGACAGAATATTGTTCATGGGTTATCAAAGCATTGTGTATAATTTGACCTTCTTTATCAGATAACAAGGCTTTCAAATGCCCATATGGACATTTTCATAATGCAAAACTAAAACACAAAACAACTCACAAACAGGAACCTCAGTTGTTTGGTGAGAATAATGTAAATACCTTCTTGTCTGTAGTTCACATTTGCCAGAGGAAAGTAAGTTATACTGTTCTTAAAGATGTATTATAACATAAAGGCTTCAGGGGCTCGTGAAGCGTATGCTTTTGAGAATTGGAGGAAGTTGACCACATGAGAAAGGTTTGAGGACCGCTAAACCCAGGCAGTTTTGACATTGGCAGCCGAAAATATCAGATTGAATTAATGGTACATATTGCCACCTTGATAAAAGTGAGTCTGGGAAAAGCGTCTACTTTATAAAATAAGTGTTTTTTACTTATCTGATTAATTGAAAGATCAAAGATCCTGGGATTCATTCAGTCTGTTGCCTTTGTACTCCAAGTAAAGTTGGAGAACTTTGAATTTTATTATTCTAATTCCTTCAGCAGGTTACTTTTATTTAAGTAGTTTGAAACTTAAGCATCACTGTACTGATACTTAGTTACTTACTAGCTGTGTGATCTTGATAGATTGTTTAACCTCTCTGCTCCTCATCTATAAAGTGAGGATAATACTAGCACCCATCTCGTACAATTGGTATGAGGATTAAATGAGGTAATCCTTGTAAACCAATGAGTACACTGTCTAGCACACAGTAAGCACTCAATAAATGTTAGCTGGTTTTTATTGTGGTTATTTTTGGTAGGAGAATCAAACTTGTGTAAATGTGCATAGAAATGGCTTCACATAAGATCAGATTTATCAGGTAAAATCAACATGCAGACTATTTTTTGGAGGCATGACTTTAAATACCATAGAGTGTCCCCTTAGTTGTGCTATATGCCAGGGAAGTAAGGAGGGTTGAATTTAGAGTTAAGGTAAAATATTCTGTCCTATTCTCTCAATTAATTAAAAACAAATGCATAAAAAACCATAATATACATGTTTGTATGGACTTGGTAGGTGTTTAGCCAGATCATCTGTACTGTTTTAGAAAGTATGGATTTCCATGCCTGGAAGGACATTAATTTTTTTTTTCTCAGAATGTAACAAATGAAGGACATCCTTATTGTCAAAGTTCAGCTTTAGTAGAAATTCATTTTACTTGTGTTTGGATGAAAAGATGTGAATTGTTAAAGAAGATCCCAGTGAGGCAGGGGAAATATGTGTGATTTAATCAAAAATTATTCAGTGTAAATCCTTATGCATGGCAGAGATTGTCTAGCTTGCTCATCTTGTGGAAATTAGAGGCATCATGTATTTTCTGATGTTTTCTCTCGTCCTCTTACTCCTCAAATAGCAAAATATAATTTGGAAAAATGGGGAATGCTTTTGGAATAATTTTGGGAAAACGCTGGAGTTAGTTGCATCAGAAAGAGTGGTATACTAAAGTGTATTCTGTTATTAACTGTGTTTTACAGGTTGAGAATCTGTAGTATTGAGAAGTTTCTCTATCAGCCAAGATTAACAGCCACAGCTGGATTCTTTGGGGGGGGTCTGCTTTGTGAAAAGAGCTTTGAAGAAGCAGAGCCTGCACCATAAAAAGGAAACGGTTGCTCTTCTAGACATAACAAAGCATCCGTGTGAAACTAGAAATGTGGAAATCTATATTGTTAGTTTTAACTACAAACGAACTTACTTTTAGAAACTGCAGGTTCATTGTCATAAAGCAGAGGAGGCAAAGAGAGAAAATAAAAGTAACGCAGTCTAATGATATTGAACTGGTTTCTTGGCGAGAGAAACTCCATAGCCTGTAACACTGGAAGTCATTTTGTACTTGTGCTCCTGGACAAGATTATGCAGATTTTATTCAAAAACCAAAAATTAAACAAAACCAAAACACAACAGAAGAAACTCATTGTATTCTTAGGGAGAAATGTCATGTTCTGCTATTGAATATCAGCTTAAAAGAAAAAAAGATTATTTTTTTCCTAAAAAAATACGTTTCAGAAAGAGTTGCCTTTTCAAACAAGCTAAAACAACAATATCCCTCAAAATTACATGCATCTTTTTTAGCTGTCAGTTAGTACCACTGGTGCATGTCCTGAAAAAGAAATAGGGGTAGATATAGTTCCCTTTCATGTGCTATGCTAGAAGAATATTTGCAAAGTACGTTAACTGAATATTTATTTGCGTCTCAAGTTCTGGGATTTAATCCTCAAAGCTTAGGCAACTGTAGCATTGTTGTTCCTTGATATAAAAAGCCATCTTCTAATGGAGTGCTGGAATATTTCATTATTTTCACAACTTGGAGCATTAGAGTTTCACTGACTTCTATATGTAGAATTGAGTGTCTAGGTGGTTTTTATTAGATTTGTTGATGTCCTAGCAGTTTAAGAATCAACTGTTTGTTTACTGTAAGTTTCCTTAATATGCTGATTTGATTTCTTTGATGGGAATTGTCAAAGCCAAAGAAACTTTTCCATTTGTCATCCAACCAAACAGAAAGAAGTCATTGGGTAGAAGCTCTTTCCATTATAAGATTATATTTGGGTTTTACTTATGATTCCCTGTGCTTCCATAATACTCACGTGAATTATTTGTTGATTGGGTCATCTAATGCAGATCAACAATGATTTCCTAACTAAAATAGCTTGTCAGTTTGATCCTTTTGTTGCTTGGGGGTAACAAAGAGTGCCTGAGGCAACAGCTGTAATACTGTGAATAAGCACGTGACAAGTCCTCATAGGCCTAGTCGGTAGTTCTAAGGTACCTAGCTAGGAGACATTAGAAAAAATTCTGGCACTTTGGCATTATGAAAGGATGACTTCTAAGGAAACTATACTGAGTTCAACTTTAATAGTTAATTGTAATGGTGTGAGTAGAGGGACTCTGTACAGGGAATTCTGCCTTTGATCATGATCGGTGCTCTTTACCTAAACCCAGTTTCACATCTGTGTTTTGAATTAGTTTGGCTAATTGAATCATATGGAAGGTTTTGACAATGTTGGAAGTCACTAGTCAAAGTATTTTTATTGTCAGCCTGCTACAGACCAGCACTGTTGGAGGCACTAATGAGGATATTTAGCTCTATTAATAATTTAGCAAACCTGTTTCAAGTTTCTGCTATTATCTGTACTGTGCTTGGGATATAAAGATGTTTAAGTCACAGTATTGCCCTGAAGGAGCTTACAGTTAAATAAAGAGTATGAGAAGTGATACATCCCTGCTCTCAGGGAGTCTTGATGGAGAATTGAAACTATATTTGAAACCGTCAAAAACATAAGGACAAATTATTTTCACTTGTTCTTATAATACTCATTTACTGTGTGTTGACTGTTTGCCAGGCACTGTGCTGGATGATAAGGATTTAAAGGAGATTATGATCTAGTGGGGGAGAGAGATTTGTAAATGGATAGTTGTAATTCACTGCCATAAATGCAGCAATAGAGATACTCCCTGGGAATACGGAGGAGGAATTTCTGTGGAAGGTATGGATGCTTCCTAGAAGAGATAATACCTCAACTACTGAGTCTTAAGAATGAGAGAGTCAAAACAAACAAACAAACAAACAAATGAGAGAGTCAACAACGGGGAAGGGCATTATGGGTGGATGGGCCCTTGTGAGGGGGACTTACGGGGCTGGAGTTGCTGAAGGTGATAGGAGATAAGGGTGGAGACACAAGCTTGAGCTAGATCCTGAAGAGGTTGGAGTGTCCTGCTGAAGAGATGAGACGCCATTGGTACGTGGGAGAGGGGCAAAAAAAACTTACTCTTTTTATGAGTAAAGCACGTATATACATACAGTACATAAACAGATATACAACATATCTATGGTATTAAAATTTCATGGGGGG
This sequence comes from Balaenoptera acutorostrata, assembly GCF_949987535.1. Classification (NCBI taxonomy): domain Eukaryota; kingdom Metazoa; phylum Chordata; class Mammalia; order Artiodactyla; family Balaenopteridae; genus Balaenoptera; species Balaenoptera acutorostrata. The sequence goes on along the minus strand of NC_080083.1, from coordinate 17,086,399 downwards.
GCAGTTAAGGGGGAAAATGTCTGAAAACGCTCCTGGGGGCGGGCAATAATGAAAAAGTTTGAAACATTAGGAATGGCAACCATTGGAAGTTTTTAAGTAAGAGAGTGACTTGTTCAGATTGATTTTTTTTTTTAAGATATGTAAATGGAAGAGTAGAGGTAGCTGAGGTCTGGGCCTTAGGGAATGTTCTCAGTTGTAGGTGGAAGAAATTATTGGAGGTGGAACTAAGGGCAGTCAGATAGGAAAATATGTTCATAGTGCATAGATTGACAACCTACGCACAGCAGAAGATTGTTAGGACTATGGGAGTGATCTTTGGTGCAGATCAAAATGAGGGTGGAAAAAGGCCATTGAATTTAGCAAGCAGATCGTTGATGGCACATGAGAGAATGATTGTATGATTTTTTTCCCCCTCTGATATATATATATATATTTGTTTCTAAAGAATGTCTTCAGCATTAGCAGCACTTTTATTGTTAATAAAATTCTCCTAAATCCCAAGTTGTTATTTATAGTTTAATAAACCAGGGAACTTGATGTTTATCATATTCAAGGCACCATTTCCTTGGGAGGATTCTTTTTCTTAAATGACAGGGTAATAAAGTACTAACTAAACTTGTTAGGAGACAAGGTTCTGGTCCCTGCCTTGGTACCAACAACTCTATGACCTTGATAAAGTTATTTGACTTTTCTGAGTCTTGGTTTCCTCATTTATAAAATCCTGTGCTTCCTAAGTTTATATTATAAAATTGCATTAATATTTGAAAAGCATTCTGGCATTACTTTGGGCAAATAGATTCTGCTAGTGACCACAAGACAACTTTCTTCAGGACTCCAGATGTTGAATAGCTTGTCAACTTGTTTAAAGGTAGGATGAGGTAAATGTAACCCTTTTCCAGTGTGATGACTTACATAGAGTTTTCAAATTTGGGATCAGATTTTAAGTGTGCAGTTTGTCCAAAAGACTCACTTTCTCCTGTTACTGACTTATTGGTAATGATTATACATGTTGTGGTGCAGTTGTGAAGGGCCTGCCCATTTGCAAATGGGCAATCAATTTTTTCCTCAAAATAAATTTGGTATTATTTTCCTGATAGTACTTTCCCTTTTTAATGTTTTAGACTTATTTGCTTGCCTTCCTAAATATTTGGAGTGATTTTTAAATACTTAAATAAAGTCTAATATTAAGTATTTTGTCTTTTTTGGTGAGTAACCAGGTAAGCTGATTTGCCTACCAGTGCTTACATTAACTAGCAAGTTGATTTAAAATGTTTTGTTTTTACGAATCTTTGAAATTCTGAATTTACGTTGGGAATTTACTAGTTTGCAGATGGATCTCCCAGAAAAAGAGCTGTATCACAGCTTTAAGGCTATAGCAGTTTAGGGCATACAATGCCCAGAGATAGAGGGAGCTCGACTTCCTAAAGCTCTTCCACAGTAGGAAGGGAGCACTTTCATAGATGTCCTCAGTAGTCCTCAGTAAGCCGGCAGCGCTGTCCCTAGATACACAGTTGACCCTTGAACAACATGGGTTTGAACTGTGAGGGTCTACTTAATATGCAGATTTTTAAAAATAAGTATATTGGAAACTTTCTTAGAGATTTGTGACAATTTGAAGAAACTCGCAAACCACATAGCCTAGAAATATCCAAAACATTAAGTAAAAGGTGTCATGAATGCATAAAATATATGTAGATACTAGCCTATCCTTACATAGGCATAAGGTGAAGGATGTTTAATATAAAATTAACAGTGTGTTAGTTTTCTTACTCTTTTATAACTTTGCTTTCAAAGAATTACATTAACATACAGTATGCTCCCTGGCCCCCCCCCCCATTTACTCAGAGTTGGAGAAACTATATCAGCCTATCATCACAGGTAACTGGCTTTTTAAAGAATGTAACAATGTTTCCAATACTCATATTGATTAAACTAGCCTACCATAAAGCTACCATATTGCTGCTTCTTTGTTATCAATGCATGACTAGTTATACCTGTAAATAAATATTAATTTCTTTTTCATGTTATCTTTTCATTTTGGACATCTAGCGTTAGTGATACGTATAATATCTACAGTGTTTTGTATCATATAAGACAGTATTGATATAGGTACTGACAGATGATTCATCTTGTAAATAGCACTGCAAAAGTATTTTCTCCTCTTTGTGATTTTCTTAATAACATTTTCTTTTCTCTAGCTTACTTTGTTGTAAGAATACAGTATATAATATATATAACATACAAAATATGTGTTAATCGACTGTTTATGCTATCAGTAAGGCTTCCTTTCAGTCAACCATAGGCTACTAGAAGTTGAGTTTGGGGGGAGTCAAAAGTTATGCATGGATTTTTGACTGCACTGGGTGGGGGAGGTCAGCACCCCTAACCTTCGAGTTGTTCAAGGGTCAACTGTATAATGCAAGCCACATAATGTGATTTAAAATTTTCTACATTAAAAAAGTAAAAAGAAACAGGTGAAATTAATTTTAGTAATTATTTTACTTAATATATCCAAAATATTATCATTTCAAATGTTATTGCTATAAAAATTATTAATTAGATATTTTACATTCCTTTCTTCATACAAAATGTACAAGATCCAGTGTGTCTCTTAGCGCTTACAACACTTCTCAATTTGGACTAACCAAATTTCAAGTGTTCAGTAGCCATGGGGCTACTGACTACCTTATTGACCTGCCCAGTTCTAGAGTCTCTTTGGCCTTTATTGGGTTGTTTACTCATTTCTGAACCAGTCACTGTCAGTGGGGATAAGGTTACTTTTGGATCAGTCAGGTCCACCCCTGGACCGGGAGATGGAGTCAGTTATAAGAGGGAGGGATGAATTCCAGCAACGAATGCTGGGAAGGTAGTCGTTAAATGACCAAGAACGCATTCATCTAACTTATGTCAGACTCAGAACAACTTGACAGGGTGTGTTTATAGAGCAAAGTGGAATAATGTTCTTTGTAGAGAAGTTGTCCTGCCTGCCCTGAATTATTTGGAGTATTTTCCTTTCCTGAAGCCCTGTTTGCCTAAAGTAGCAAAAGGTAAAATTGGTACTTGATCCTTGCCATTTTTGCTTTCCTTCCCAGTTGGATCAGATATCCTCCACTGATTTCTTTTCTTTCCTCTCAGTGTTGTGGTTTTGTTATCTAGATAAAGTTCTCAGTCTTGTTTTCAGTTTAAGTAATATAGAGCTCAGTAGTGTGAGGCAGCAAACTTCTTACAGGGAGGGGAATGGACAACACAGAAACTTTTTGTTTATCCGTTCCTTGACCTAAAATTCTTGCTCTGAGCTACAGAGAAAAGGTGAAGAGAGACATTTGAACAAATGGATAAAATTAGTCATTTGACCCAGATTGCAGCCATTTTTTTTTTCTGTCTGCGTGGATAAAAACCGTCCTCCAATTTACATAAGCAGGTGATTTTTCTTACATGCTAATTTTTTTAATGTACCATGGCAGAGAGCTACAGATTTGCAAATTGTGTAAGTAAATTGAAATAAACCAGGTGACTTTATTTCTCTTTATTATCTTACCAGTACAAAAGCACCCAAAGGGTGCAATTATCAGGTGATTGTCTCATTGCACATCTAAGTTAACAGGCAGCCTGATGCAAAGTTTTTTTTTTCTCACTTCTTCTCTTTTTAATTTTTTAAAATAGGAAACTATTGCTTTCCATATTTACTTTGACAGGGCTAGAAATTTAGTAATACAGATGTGGGGAAGTTTGAGCTTTAGTAAAAGTAACCCAGAAACCATAAAAATTGACAGGTAATGGTACTGTGCAGAAAAAGAGAAACATGTATACTTGGTTTGGGTTTGAATTGCCTAAGAATTAGGTGAGAACCTTCAACTATGTTGAATTGGTTGGCTTCCTTTGTGTTGCTTTCCCAGGTTCTGCATGTTATAGTATTTGAGGTTATTGTGAAGATAACTGGTTGTGTACTAAGGCCAGTGTTCAAAATAAATATTGATGCATTCTTTTAAAAAACAAACTAATTACAACATGGTTTAAAATGTCATTTCAATAAAATAGAAATTTTAGAAAGGTACAACAATTGGTTTTAGGGGCTCTTTTCACAGAAGATTCATGAGGACAGATTAGCGTCAATAAAGTGTCTTTTATTAAAACATTCCAATTTTAACTTAGTAATTAATGCCACGTATTTAATTCCTCAGATGTTATCATATTGTTTACCTGGTGATATGTGTGGAGATTAAGTTATACTTCCTGTACCTTTAAAATAATGACTTAGAAATGAATCATAATTTTAAGCTTGCAAGTTAGAAGGTTGGCCAGTCTTTTTTATCCCAGTACTTAAATATTGTTTCTTTTCAGGTTGAAGAAAAGTAGTTTAGACGAACTTTGAGAGCAAAGGAAGTTAAAGAATGACCTGCAAAGGACAACATTTAAGTACAAAGGGACAGGATGGTTTAATAGTTAAGAGCCTGTCCTCTGATGACAGACTGACTGCCTGTATTTAAATCTTGGCTCTACCCCTTATTAGTTGTGGGCAAATTATTTAACCTCTGGTTTTTGTGTGTAAAATGGGGATAGTGAATAATGGTATATCTATCTCATAGGGTTGTTGTGAGGGTTCAATGAATCAATATATATGTAAGGTCTTAGAACTGTGCTTGGCAATGCGTGTATGTTAGCTATCATTGTTATTACCAGTTTCAGTACGTGTGAAAAAATGCAGTACCTCCTTAAGTTTACTAACCTAGGGCATGTAACTAACAGCTTTTGAATGATTGTTGACAGGTATCAAGTAAATGACTATACCAGAGATTTTTTTCAGATTAACACCCAACTGTTTTTGAAAAATTCATTCAGATTCTAGAATGCCTTCCAAAGGTAAAATTTCCCTTAGCACATAAGAGAAGGGTTTTTCCTTGCTCTTCAACTCCCTTCTTTCACTCTGTTATCAAAGTAATAATATGTTTGTCGTAGGAAACTTGGAAAATACCAAAAAGTTATTTTTAACCTACAACTCAGAGATAGCCACTAATAGTATTTTGGTGTAATTCTTTTTTCAATTTTTTAAATCCGGAATGTGTGTGTTTGTAGTGTTAGCGTTGGGATCATGATTATTACATTGTATATTTACAATTTTGTATCCTATTTGTTTCACTAACATTACAAAGGTAGGTTTTTGGCCTTTTTTTTTTTTTTTTGAGGGCTAATTTTTTCATTCTCACAAGCCTAGAGCTCTGTCTGAAAGGAATTATAGAGTTGGAAGATACTTTAGAATGCATCTAGTGTAACTGCCTCATTTTATAAGTGGGAAAATTGAGACGCAGAGAAAGAAGCTAAGAGAATTGTTCAAGGTCATGCAGCTGGTAAGAGGCTGAGGCAGAACCTTTGCTACTTTACCATGATACCTGTCCAACTTAATGCCTGTTGAAAATGGAGGAAGTGTTCTTCTAAAAGCAAAACAAAACAAATATAAAACAAAAACTCTATAAATGAAACCAGGAACAATGCTTCTGAAAAAAAAAATAGAGTATTTATTTAGAATACTCTGTTGTTTGGTTTTTGTGTGCCGGTGACTCTAAGGTTTCTGGTAAAAGTTTAATGTCATGAACTACAAGGCTTTTGGTGGAAAACAGCTCACTCTTTTCATGTATGTAATCATGTTCTGTAAAATTTGAAAAATTTTAAACCTCAGAAAACTTGAAAGAATTGTACAATAATAATACCCATAAATCATTCTTCTAAATTAACATTTTGCGACTTTTACTTTATCTACTTTGAGGCTATTTTTACAGAACTTGCTGAGATTGGGTTTCAATTAAATTTAGACTTACAGTGTTAAGAAATTTATGGTCACTGCATCAACTCACTGTTCCATGTAATAAGTTTTGTACGGTCTCCAACTAGAGAACGAACTGGAAGTTTTCAAGCTTGTGACTTTTGGAATGCTATTTATTCTCTTAATACTTAAAACAAAATTCAGTGTGAATCAAGTGTGCAACTGAAACATACCAGTCAAAACTAGGCTTCAGGCAGAATAGAAATATTCCATTCTGCAAAGTTTTTCATTTTTGTGGTATTTATCTCAGATTGGGAGTTAAGGGACATTTTCAAAATAAGAACCTAAGATCTGGTTTCACAGTTTTATGACTGAGGATATTACATTGTTGAAGCTAAATTTTAAGTTACTATATATTTTTTTTTAAGGAAATTACCCTAATAAAGTCACATGAGCCGATGATGTGGTTTGTGTCACCCAATTCACTGCTCTGTATTTTTCAGTACCGAATAATTCCTTTGTTAAACTCATTTTCAGTAAATGAGACATTGTTTCCCAAAGGGTAATGATTATTTCCATATATAGCACAAATTCCTAAGAAATAAATTTTAAGGTTTAAAATATTAGTGATTAGAAATGGTTGAAATCGTCACTGTGTATATCAAGCCACAACTGTGTATATGAAAAGGGCAGCTGCTGTGTTTGCTCCTTGGGCTGCGATACAAGATGTTTTGTTAATGAGAAACCCCAAACGGACAGCAAGTCTTTAAAAGTAAAGTCTTTTGGTTTATGTGCAAAAGTGGGTTGTTTGAGTCCACCCAGCTATTACATTACGTAGTTTCATAACATAAACACCAAGAATGAGGTAGCTGGAGTTCAAATCTAAATGGCCTGTGACAAGTAAGAAAGATATATGCAGCAGATACTGGTTTACTTGATGGCAGTTGATAGTGGTATCTGCAAATAAATCACTGACTTCTTAAAGTACCTCAGCAGGAAAGACATTAAAATAGGGACATTGTGATGTTTAACTGGTGTAGGTGCTGAAGATCTAGTTACCAATACACATCAGCTTGTCTCTGTAGGTGAGCAGACTTTTTTTTTTTAATACCTCGATTTTTTTTTTTTCCTCTTAAGGTAAATGCTTGTTCTTAGAAGGCAAATGAAAATCCATCTGTTTCTGTCTCTTTCCCTGTCAGTACTAATCAAAGCAAATGCTTGTAGTCACTTAAGACACATTCTCTACCCACTGATCCACTAAAAATGATGAGAGCTTCAAAAGCTGGGACCATGTTTCATTTGCGTCTCCAGAGCCTAACATGGTCCTTGGTGGGTACTTATTAAGTGTTTGTTGTTAAGCTGAAAGTTGCTAATGCTAAGTTTGTATGTCATGGTGACTGTCGAAGAAGAGTACTACCACTGGCTCTTGCCATTACATAGATCCCTACTTCCTCGTGCAATGAGGAATTTTTATGAGAAAACAGAGTGGTTCTTAGACTACCCCATGGTGGTGATTTTGGTTTTTTGTGTTTGGATTTTCTTCTTAAGAGTAAAGAGCCCTAATCTAAAAATAACATACAATAACCAACTATTCACCAAAATAGTCCTTTATTTTTATAATCTACTTTGAAATAAGAATGCTGTTGAATTGTTTAGGAAAAATACATTCTCAATGCAGTGCTGTGATCTCATGTTAGAAAAATAGAAACTGTGTCTAAAGTGTCATCTAATATATCAAAACATACCAAAGCAGTCTGTGATGCTAGCACAGAAAAAAAAAAAAAAATACTAAGCTCCTTATGCTGTTCTATAAATTTATGAGTAAATGGCAGATTAGTGTGTACTAGAGATCCTCTTTAAAATTAGTGAGAAAAAAAGGCCCATTTCTGTGGTGTGCTGGTATATGTTTAACAACAGGTTCTCTGAAAAATAAAAAAGCTCTAGTTTGTAGGGCTTGCCAATTTCTGTGGTGTAAATACTAATACTCCTGTAATGGCCAGTTTCAGGCTAGCAACCTGAAGTCACTAAACGCTGAATTGGAAAAAGAAACACTGTAGCACACCCATTGTAAACTGTTTTCACCATACAGGTAAAGTAGATGTTAACCATAAAAGCATAAATCATAATAAAATAATTAGGAATGATGATTTCTCAGTATTTACTACCTTTATTTTAAATATAATTTATTTCATTGTAAGTGTATATAATTTAATTTTTGACAGTTTTTGACAATTTTTCACTGTCAGCTTTGCAAAATTCCAGAAAATGTGACAGTCTCTCAGGAGCCAGTATGAGCTAGCTCCAGCACATCACTGGTTTATTTTGTATCTTTGTTGGGGTGTTTAGCCAGTGGTGGGGAAGAATGAAGTTAGATCCCTATTCATAAAGTCCAAGTGGATTAAAGATTTAAATGTAAAAAACAAAGCCAAAGAGTAAGAAGAAAATATGGATAACTGTTTTTAATCATCTTAGAAGGGGAAGAGTATATTACCTTGACTTCGAAGTAAGACAAGAACATCAGATTTATCTGTGTAGAAATTTAAGATGTGTGTTTGGTAAAATATACCATAAAAAATGTCTAAAAGAAAAAACAAAAAAACTAGGGGAAATCCCCCCAGATTGAAAACAACCTAAATGTCTATGAATAGTGAAGTGGTTATCTTTGAAAGATGCTCACAATTTATTAAGTGAAAATCAATGTCAAAGATTGTCCCCTTAAAATATAAAAAAAAATTTACTCATATGTTCCAGGAAAGTCTGAAAGGATATCTACCAACAATGGTTATTACAGTGAGGTGAGAGTATAGTGGATTTTCACTTGGATTTTATAATAATAACTTCTACTTTAAAGAAACGCTAAGAATTTCTTTATTATAAACATAAGGAGGTACATGATAGTGTCCCTGTTTTTAGAGGAGGAAGCTACAGAAAGGTCTAAATGACTTGCCTCAGGCTTCCTAGCTAACAAATGGTAGAAAAGAGCTTTCACCCAGGCCTGTGCTCTTTAAACAAACAAATAAATGTATTGATATATATAAAAGATATGTGATTGAAGTTATGAAGAATAATAAAAAAGTATCCATGAACCCACAACCTAGCCTAAGAAATAGAAGATAAAATCAACACTGTTGAAGCTGCCCTTAGAATACATCCGACTCCATCTCTCTGCCTTACTTCCCCTGCCAAGAGAAAATGACTATCCTGAACTTTGTGTTTATTATTACCTGCTTTTTAAAAAATGGCTTTTTTGAGATATAATTCACATCATGCAATTTGCCCACTTAAACTGTACAATTTAATTTTTAAATTTTTTTTATATATTCACAGAGTAAATTTTCATTTTAAGTTTAGAATATTTTCATCACCACCAAAAGAAACCTCATACCTATTAGCAAATCGCTCCCCATTCCCCATTCCCCCTTCCCCTGGCAACTGTTAACCTTTCTGTCTCTCTAGATTTGCCTATTCTGGACATTTGAGGTTGTTAAGTTCTTTGTGTATTCTAGATACCAGTCCATTATCAGATATATGATTGGCAAATATATTCTCCCATTCTTTTCAGTTTCTTGCAGTTGTCCTTTGAAGCGTAAAAGTTTTTAATTTTGATGAAGTCCAATTTATCTGTTTGTTTTTTGTTGCTTGCTCTTTTGGTGTCATATTTAAGATTTTGCCAAATCCAGGATCATGAAGATTTATATTTATACTTTCTTCTAAGAGTTTTATAGTTTTACCTCTTATAGTTAGGTCTGTGATCCCTTTTGAGTAATTTCTGTATGGTGTGAGGTAGGGGGTCCAACTTTGTTCTTTTGCATATGGGTATCTGCTTGCCCCATTGCCATTTGTTGAAAAGAGTATTCTTATTTCCTAATTGAATGACCTTGGCACTCCTGTTGAAAATCAGTTGACCATAAATGTAATAGTTTATGTCTCAAATTCTATTTTATAAATTCTATTTATAAATCTCTCCTTATGTCAGTGTCACATTGTTGATTACTATCACACTGTAATAAGTTGTTTTTTTAAGATTGTCTTGGCTACTCTGGGTCCCTTGCATTTTCATATGAATTTTAGGATCATCTTGCCAATTTCTGCAAAGAAGCCAGATGGAACTTTGATACGGATTGCATTGAATCTGTAAATCATTTTGGGGAATTTTGTCATCTAAACAATGTTAAGTCTTCTAATCCATGAACATGGGATGTTTTTCCATTTATTTATTTATTCATTCATTTATTTATTTTATAAATTTATTTATTTATTTATTTTTGGCTGCACTGGGTCTTTGTTGCTGTGCACAGGCCTTCTCTAGCTGTGGAGAGCAGGGGTTACTCTTTGTTGTGGTGCGCGAGCTTCTCATTGCGGTGGCTTCTCTTGTTGTGGAGCACAGGCTCCAGGGCATGCAGGCTTCAGTAGTGGTGGCTTGCGGGCTCTGGAGTGCAGGCTCAGTAGTTGTGGCACACAGGCTTAGTTGCTCTGTGGCGTGTGAGATCTTCCTGGACCAGGGCTCGAACCAGTATCCCCTGCATTGGCAGGCAGATTCTTAACCACTGCACCACCAGGGAAGTCTTCCATTTATTTAGATCATCTTTAATTTCTTCAATTTTGTTTTCAGAGTATGTTTTATACTTCTTGTTAAGTTTATCCCTAATTTTTTTTATTGTTTTTAATGATATTGTAATTGTAATTGCTTTCTTAATTTCATTTTTAGATTGCTCGTTGCTTGTGTGTACAACTGATTTTTGTATATTAATCTTGCCCTGCAACCTGGCTGAACATGTTTTATTAGTTCTAATAGTTTATAAATATATTCCTCATGATTTTCTATATACAATATCATGCCATCTGCAAAGAGAGAGTTTTACTTTTTCTTTCCCGTCTTGCTGCCTTTATTTTCTTGCCTAATTTCTAGGGCAAGAGCAGACTTCCTTGTTTGTTCCTGATCTTAAGGAGAAGTTATTTCAGTCTTTCTCTGCTAAATGTGTTAGCTGTGGGTTTTTCCAGATGCTCCATATAGGATTGAGAAAGTTCTCTTTTATTCCTAGTTCGTGTTTTTAATCATGAAAGGGCATTGAACATTAATTGATTTTTAAATGTTGATCCAACCTTGAATTCCTGAGATAAATCCCATTTAATCATGGTGTATAATCTGCTTTATTTTATCTTTTTGTATGTTTCATATTTATTTATTTTTGGCTGCGTTGGGTCTTCGTTGCTGCGCGCAGGCTTTCTCTAGTTGCGGCGAGCAGAGGCTACTCTTTGTTGTGGTGCGCAGGCTTCTCATTGCAGTGGCTTCTCTTTCTTGTGGAGCACGGGCTCTAGGCACGCGGGCTTCAGTAGTTGTGGCTCTGAGGCTGTAGAGCGCAGGCTTAATAGTTGTGGCGCAGGGGCTTAGTTGCTCCGTGGCATGTGCGATATTCCTGGACCAGGGCTCGAACCTGTGTCCACTGGCAGGCAGATTCTTAACCACTGCGCCACCAGGGAAGTCCCTGTTTGTTTTAAATAGACTTTATTTTTTAGGTTTTAGTTTTAGGTTCACAGCAAAGTTGAACAGAACCTACAGAGTTCCTATAAACTCACTGATCCTGCTCATGCACAGCCTCTTCCACTATGAACATCCTGAACCAGAGTGATAAATTTGTTACAATCAATGAACCTACACTGACACATCATTATCACCCAAAGTATGTAGTTTACACTAGGGTTTACTCTTGGTGTATGTTCAATGGGTTTTGACAAATGTATAATGACAAGTATTCAGCATTGTAGTATCATACAGAATAGTTTCACTGTCCTAAAAATCCTCTGTGCTCCGTGTATTCATTTATCCCTCCCCCTTAACCACTGACAACCACTGATCTTTTTAGTGCCTCCACAGTTTTCCCTTTTCATGTCATGTAGTTGGAATCATACAGTATGAAGCCTTTTCAGATTGACTCCTGTCACTTAGTAATATGCATTTAAGGTTCCTCCATGTCTGTTTATGGCTTGATAGCTCATTTCCTTTGAGTGTTGAATAATATTCCATTTTCTGGGTGTGCCACAGTTTATTTATCCATTCACCTACTGAAGGACATTTTGGACACTTCCAAGTTTTGGTAAGTATGAATAGAGCTGCTAAAAATTCATATGCAGGTTTTTGTGTGAACATAAATTCTCAGAGCTTTGGGTAAATACCAAGGAGCATGATTGCTAGATTGTATGGTAAGAGTATGTTTAGTTTTGTAAGAAATTGCCAGTCTGCCTTCCAAAGTGGCTGAACCATTTTGCATTATCACCAGCAATGTATGAGAGTTCCTGTTGTTCCTCATCCTCACAAGCGGTTGTTGTTGTTCTGGATCTTGGCCATTCTAAGCAGTATGTAGTGGTATCTCCTATTTACATTTCCCTGATAACATATGATGTGGTGCATCTCTTCATATGCTTATATGCCATCTGTATATCTTCTTTGGGGAGGTGTTTGTTAAGGTCTTTGGCCCATTTTTTAATCAGATTGTTTTTGTTTTCTTATTGTTGAGTTTTAATCAATCTTTGTATATTTTGGATAACTTCTTTATTAGATATGTCTTTTGCAAATATTTCCCCTAATCTGTAACTTGTCTTCTCATTCTCTCGATGCTTTATTTTTATTTTATTTTACTATTTTTTAAAAATAAATTTATTTATTTATTTTTGGCTGCATTGGGTGTTCGTTGCTGTGCGCAGGCTTCTCATTGTGGTGGCTTCTCTTGTTGGGGAGCACGGGCTCTGGCACGTGGGCTTCAGTAGTTGTGGCTCATGGGCTCTAGAGCGCAGGCTCAGCAGTTGTGGCACACGGGCTTAGTTGCTCCGCGGCATGTGGGATCTTCCTGGACCAGGGCTCAAACCCATGTCCCCTGCATTGGCAGGCGGATTCTTAACCACTGCGCCACCAAGGAAGCCTGATGCTTTATTTTTAAACGTTTTATTGAGGTATAATTTACATGCTATGAAATTCTCCTATTTAGAGCACAATATATAGTTCATTGAGTTTTAGTAAATTTATACAATTGTGCAGCCATCACCATAGTCCAGTTTTAGAACAGTTCTATCACCCCACAAAAGTCCCTAAACAACCTGTTGTTTGGTTTTGCTTATTTTGGGGCTTTATACACATGGTAAAGTTTAAATGGACTTTAAAGTGCTTTGGGGAATTCCCTGGTGGTCCAGTGGTTAGGACTTCGCACTTCCACTGCTGGGGGCCCGGGTTCGATCCCTGGTGTGGGAATGAAGATCCCGCATGCTGTTCAGCACGGCCAAATAAATAAATAAATAAATAAATAAATAAATTGCAGGAAATAAATAAGTAAATAAAGTACTTTGCACTCCATAAAGAAAGGTATAAATAGAGAATGCAGTAACTTAATAAATTTGGTTCCTGTTTCTAATTTTAAAATATGATAAAGAATTGAGATGAATTTGTTTTATTCGTCAACATTTTAATGAGTCTCTGAGGGAACACATGATAAGAGTTTATACAGAATCTTTATACTTTAGAGGATAGTTGACCCATTTATTCAGGCTCCTCAAACCAAAGGAAACATTCAATTAGGTTTAATAGAAAAATGGTTCTTTGTAGTATGCCTTTAAAAGTCTTCTCCATCTAACTTTTTATGGTGTCCACGATAGCTTCAAAGATATTTGCAGAAGTTTCACCATTTTGTTTACCTTACCAAATAAAAATAATTCTTTTCTGTTAGAATGAACTAATTGTTTTTCTCTTAACTTAAACTGTAATTATTCTGTTGTTTTTTGAACCTGAGTTCTGGGGAATTTTGTTTTAGGGAATAACCCCTGAATTTTAATACTGAGCACCTGCTGTTATTTAGAAGCTGCATCCTCAGATAACTAATTCTTAGTAAACATGGTCTGTAAGAGATGGTGGTAGGAATAGTTAGTTTTACATAGGCTTCCCCAGTGATTGTTGAGAGTTGGAAGGTTGAAGTAGTAGTTTTTCCAGTTTTAGTATTTTACCAATCTGTAATCCTATTAGATATTTTTAATATTTATTTTATTTATTTGGCTGTGCCAGTTCTTAGTTGTGGCACGTGGGATCTTCATGGTGGCATGTGGGATCCAGTTCCCCAAACAGGGACCAAAAATCTGGGACGCCTGCTCCCCCCCACCCCCCAACCCCCACCCTGCACTGGGAGCTCGGAGTTCCACCCACTGGGCCACCAGGGAAGTCCCTTAAAGTAGCCCATAATCTTATAGTTAGAAGAAAATTGAAGAAAGACATTTTAAAAGTCATGATTTTGAATGATCCCAGAGATAATTTTTCTGATGCCTTAGTTATGATGCAACAGTGCTAGTGACGAAAGTAGCACCAGCTAATTTGTATGCTGTGTCACTTGTGTTCCTAACTTGAATGAGAGTAATAAAAGTTATTACATGGTTTGTGGGGTCTCTGTATTTCATGTAAGTATCTAATGAGGATCCATTCTTCCTCAAAACTAGAAATGCAGCTTCTTTCCTTAGAAGCTTTATTTTTTAGTTGTAGATGTGAAAGAGACATAAAGATCACTTATCCAGTACACTCAATTAATGCTCTAGTAATTGATGATTCCTTCCTTCAGTGTTGCTATATAGGGGATATCTTGGATTGCTCAATTTATTATAAAATTAATTTTTAAGAAAATAATGCCATGTAATTTAGTGGGGAAGATTTGAGAGGTGATGCCTATTGAAAGTGCATAAATAAGAATAGGGTATTGAACCCCCAGAGACAGAGAGAGAAAATTATTGATGGGGTAAGTTGCTGGCATTTTTTTCTTAGAATGCCTGCAGTGTGACTCCATAGTCTTCATTTAGTGGCTTAATTCTGAGTTTTATTGCCCTCTTGCCCTTCTGGTCAAAAGTTCTGTATCTAATACTAACTTTATGCCCATTTCCTTTCATTTAGTTCTCTTTCACTGAATGTAAATACCATTATTAAGCTTCCTATGACACTTAAGTCTCGGGGGTGGGGCGGGGGTGACTGAGGATTGTCGAAGCGAATATGTTTTAAAAATTCTTATTTATTAAAAAATCAAAACCTGGAATTGTATAATGTTTTAGGTAAACACTTTAAATTTTACTAAAATCTACTCTGGTGTCTTTGGATAATGATGAAAAGTTTAATGTTAAAGTCGTGTGTTTAATAATTAACATAATAAACTATGGGATAAGTACTTTTAGCAAAAATTATTAAATTATGACAGATTGACGACTGTTTTATCTTTAAGACAATAATCAAGTCACCCCTTATCTTTTTTTCTGCTTGTTACATTGTCAGTTTTGTAACACAACTGGAACACTTTACCCCCAAATAAACTTCATGGGTGAGTAATATTCATGTCTGATGCTAGCATACTTCAATTATAAAGCTTAATATAGTCTCCAAGAGGAAAAATAATTTAAAATTGAAGATTTATGTATGTACACAGTTTTTTCCTCAGGCGACTCATTTTCTCATTTTGTTTTTCAGGATTTAGGTTTTAAAAACATCATTTTATTGTATCTTTGTTATTGAACTTTATTCTTTAAAAATAGTCCCTAAAATGCTTTCCTGAAAGAGGAGATACTTTTACAGTCTGAAAGTCCTTTTATGTTTTGTCTGTATTTGTCTATATAAAGAAAGTTCCTAATTCTTTTCTCCAAAGATATGTATAGAGTCAAACTTTTGGAAGATTTATCCCCTCACCCTCGTAAAAGTTCACTTAGTAGTATGGAACATCTTATTCCCTACTCTTTCTTCTGGAGCTTTTATGACAACTAGAGGGTTAGCAGAAAGGAATCATAACAAAATGAGAAACCCTGAGAAGTGCATTTGGAAGCTAATATATAATTAAACTGAATGAAATGACAAAAGAGTGTTTATTTACCTGTTGAAAAACTGCATACCATGAAAAAAGTTAAGGCAAAATAATGTTTTATGGAAGACTCTACCAAAGTAATAGGTCTATTCTTTAGCCTTTTAAATAGTTTAAAAAGCTGTGATTTCACTTAAGTAGTTGAGTGAATATCCAGATTTAAGATATCAAAAATAATTTTCTGATTCTAAACATAGGACTCTGCAACATTTTTATTGATAACTTGGACAGTAACCTATAAGGCTTATCAAATTTTCAAATCAGTAGGAGCTAGGGGGCTTCCCTGGTGGCACAGTGTTTAAGAATCCGCCTGCCAATGCAGGGGACATGGGTTCAAACCCTGTTCTGGGAAGATCCCACATGCCTTGGCGCAACTAAGCCCGTGTGCCACGACTACTGAGCCTGCGCTCTAGAGCCTGCGAGCCACAACTACTGAAGCCCACACTCCTAGAGCCTGTGCTCCAACAAGAGAAGACACCGCAGTGAGAAGCCAGCGCACTGCAAGGAAGAGTAGCCCCCACTCGCCGCAACTAGGGAAAACCCACACACAGCAATGAAGACCCAAAGCAGCCATAAATAAATAAATAAATAAATTTATTTAAAAAAGGAATAAGAGCCAGGAAAGATGGCTCGCATAGTAGATGACAGGTATTCAGAGAGACTGCTATGAGAATGATGGGCAGAAATCGACAAGCAGAAATTTAGTAGGACCAAGTGTAAAGGTGTGAACTTAGAGTCATCTTTAAGTTAGCGGATGTATTTATTGAAGACCTGTGTACTAGGCTTTGAGCCCTGAGGGCATAGTGGGAACAAAATTAATACGACCTTAAGAAGGGAAGGCAGACATTAAACAAATCTCCTGAGATAATCTACCTAAATTAACTTTCTGCTACTTATTGGCCATGTGATTTCAGGCAAGTTGCTTTAGCTCTTTGTGTCTCAGTTTCCCTCTTCTATAAAGCAGGGATTATGATGGTACCTGTCTCAGCCTCTTGTAAGAATTGAATGAGGTAATATATGTAAAATGCTTAGTAGAGTGCCTTGCCCATAGTAAACACACAATAAATATGAGCTGTGTTTATTGTTATCTATTAGCCCTTAGCATCTTTGTTTTATGGAGGAAAACAGAGTGGTTATGATACCTAGTCTAATATGTGAGGCTGAGGAAGCCTCCCTGACACAATCCCTACTTTGAAGAAGCTTGTACTTGAATCTTTGTAAACAAATTACAGTTGAACTATACATACAGATAGGTCCAGGATACTTACAGCAGGAAGATATAGGTGGGATACCCAGGGCCTCACTTTGTACGATTCCAAGGGGACAGTTCTTACAGCATTATATTGTGAATGGTAGCCTGTGTAGTTATGCAGTGCATTTTTTGTAGTACGCCTAATTAGGAAAGTGACATCTGAGTTAAATTTTGATGGTGAAAGGTCAAAGGATGATGGGGAAGGATAGCACAGAGAGAATTTCATGTACAAAGTCATGGGGACATGAAAGACCATGGTACGTTTGGAGACCTGGAATTAGTTCATTATAACTAGAGTGAAAGATGAGATGGATGAGAGAATGATTACTAGGAGATGAGATTAAGAAGGACCTTGTTTGTATTTTAATACCTTCAGATTTTATTTGAATCTAGGAAGCTACTGAATGAGTTAAACTGATGATTAAAATGATCAGATTTCTTTTTATAAGGTGCATAGGCAGTGCTGAGGAGAATGGTTTGCAGTAAGAACAGAAACTAGGAGAAGGCAACTGTAGTACTAGGTCAATGCTACTCCTAGTGTGGACTACAAACTTTATTACAAGCCAGCAGTGATGAAAATACCTTTCTCCTTACTTACTTGAGGCTCATTTCTAGACATTCAGAAACTTTTATGGCAGTTTGACATAGTTCATGGTTTATAACCTTTGCTGGACTTTCAGTGTTCTACAGCCTTATACTTGTCTCAGGTCAGTTTTTTTCTCCACTTCCCACAGCAGCTATTTCAGATCTCTTACACTCTCCTTAAGTTCCTATTCCACTTCTTCCTCACTTTCCACAGATGACTTCATCCTCTGTTTCACAGAGAACATAAAGCCAAAGGACGGAGGAACTGGATAACTTCCTGCTACACCCACAGACAAATGTGTGTCAACATTATTCAGCTTTCCTTCATTTTCCTGTCTCTGGATCCTGTTCTCTTCCAGTTTTTCCAGGGGCTTTGTTCCATGTATTATCTTCTCTCAGATTTTAGTCGTTGTCTCTCTATAGTACCTCTTCCCATAGCCTATGAACTTGCCCAAGGCTCACCCCTAAATTCACTCTTTATCATCCTCTAGATTACCAATCTAACCTTTCTTTCCCTTCACAGCAAGCTCCTTGAAAGACTGGTCTTCAGTTATTGTCTCTACTTCTTCACTTCTCATTTACTCCCAATCCACCGTATGCCTCTTTCTTACACTTACCATACAGCTCAAACTGTTCTGACGAATGAATGACCAGTGACCTATTATTAACTAGCAGCTAGGTACCAAATCCAGTGAGCACATTTCAGTCCTTATGATTTATGTTGCATATATCAATGGTTTGCTCCTTTTTTCTGTTGAATAGTATTGCATTGTATTTATGCATCACAATTTTTTATCCACCCACATGTTAATGGACATTTGGGTTTCCAGTTTTTGCCTATTACAAATGAAACCACAGTGAACATTCATATGCGGATCTTTGTGTGGATGTATGCTTTCATTTCTCTTCAGTAAATACCTAGGAGAAAATACTGGGTCAAATGATAAGTATATGTTTAACTTTGTAAGAAACGCCAAAGTATTTTCCAAAGTGATTGCAATTTTGCATTCCCACAAGCAATATATGAGAGCTCCAGTTGTTCCACATGCTCGTGAGCATTTGGTATTATCCATCACCGCCCCTCCGCCCCCCCAGTTTTAGCCATTTGAGTAGGTATGTAGTGCTGTCTCATTCTGGTTTTGCATTTCCCCTAATAGCTAATGATACAGAGCATTTATCTTTTCATGTGCCTGTTTGCTGTCTCTTTATCCTTTTTGGTTAAGTATTTGTTCAAGCCTTTGCCCATTTTTAAATTGGGTTGTTTGTTTTCTTAATAATGGATTTTGAGCAATCTTTATATCTTCTGGATAGACATCTTCTTCAAATAGGCAATTTACAAATATTTTCTCCTGTTTTGTAGTTCTTTAAAAAAAAATTCTCTCAACAGTGTCTTTTGTGCTACAAACATTCTAATTTTGATGGAGTCCAGTTGATCATTTTTTTCTTTTATGGATCATGCTTTTGGTGCTATATTTAGAAACTCTTTGCCTGTGAGGTCATGAAGATTTCTCCTGTTTTCTTCTAAAAGTTGTATAGTTTTATGGTTTATGTTGAGATCCATGTTTGAGTTAATTTTATATAAGGTGTAATGTTTAGGCTGAGCTTCCTTTTTTTAGTGTATGGAAGTCTAGTTTTGCCAGCATCATTTGTTGAAAAGCCTATCTTTTCTCCATTGATTTGATTTTGCACCTTTCCCAAAAATCACTTGGCCATATTTGTGTATCCCTTATTTCTTTGTAACCTGTAGATTATTTAGAAGTGTGTTTTTACTTTTCAAAACTGATACTTATTTTCAAGTTACTACCTTGTAACATTTTGTTGTGATTTGAATGGGTGGTCTACATAATACTGTTTTCTTTGAATTTGTCAAGATTTACCTTATGGCCTAGTATATGATCACTTTTTATAAATATTCTATTGTGTTTGAAACTTATGTTTGTTCTGCAGTTATTTAGTGTAGTGTTTTGTGTATGTTCACTAGATGAAGTTTGCTAGTTGTGTTATTTAAATATATATACTTTATATAATTAAGTATTTATGTAAACAAATATATTTTATATGCATAACCTTTCAATTGATAAACGTATTGTTAAAATCTCTTACTCTGGCAAATTTGTATTATTTCTCCTCTTAGTTCTCTCAGTATTTGCTTTTATATATTTTGAAGCTCATATTACATGCAGGTTTAGAATTTGTATGTTTCTGTTATGTTGAGCCTTCTGAATATGTACTCACTTTTATCTCTAAAAACTCTTTTTCCATGGTTTATCTTTTGGTAATGCAGCTGCTACTTTTTCTTAAAAAATTTTTTTAATTGCGATTTACATGTAACAGAATATACAGATCTTAAGTATGCAGTTTGATGAGTTTTGACAATAGTAAGCACCACCCCAATCAACATACAGAACATTTCATCACCAAGAAGTTCACCCTAGTGAATTCCACCATGTACTGTCATTGTCCTGCCCTAGGCAGCCATTTTTTTTGTTTCTATCCTCTTTGATTAATTTTACTTGTTCTTAGATCTTACGTAGATGGAATCATACAATATGTATTCTTTTGTGCCAGTCTTGTTTTATCTACATGTTTTTGCAGTTCATTTATGTTTCTTGCTTGACCCCCAAAGTCATGAAAATATTCTCCTTTTTTTTCTAGGAATTTTATTTTTTAGCTTTTATGTTTAGGTCACTTTTCTATCTCAATTTAAATTAATTAATTATTTATGTATGTATGTATGTATCTCGTTTCCCTGACCAGGGATCAAACCCGTGCCCTTGGCAGTGAAAATGCAGAGTCCTAACCACTGGACTGCCAGGGAATTCCCTATTTCAATTTAATTTTTGTATATGGAGTAGATGATAAAGGTTTGAAAATTTTTGTTGTTATTGGGTTTTAATACTGATGACCTGTTCTTACAACACCTGTTGTTGAAAATGCTTTTTCCTTTTCTTGTTGAATTGCCTTGCTCTGCTGTGGAAAAATCACTTGATTATGTAAGTATAGTCTAGTCTGGACTTTAATTCTGTTTCATTGGTCTTTTTCTCTATTCTTATGTTAGTGCTGTACTGTCTTGATTATTGTAGCTTTAGAGCAGGATTTCTCAACCTCAACACTATTGACATTTTGGACCTCATACTTACTTGTTGTGGGAGGCTATCCCATGTATTATAGGATGTTTAGCAGCACCCCTAGCCTCTATCCACTTTATGCTAGTAGCATCCTCCCAGTTGTGACAACCAAAAATGTCTCCAGATGTTGTTAAATGTCTCCCAGGGGACAAATCACCCATAATTGAGAACCACTTCTTTAAAGTAACTCTTGAAAGCAGATAATGAAAGCCCTTCAAATTTCATGGTCTCATTCAGGATTATTTTGGCTATTCTAAAACTTTACTTTTCCATATCAATATAGAATTAACTTGTCAATTTCTATTTTTAAAATATGTTGAGATTTTGATTAGGGTGATGTAAAATATATAGATTAAATATAAGAGAATTGACATCTTAACAAAATTGAGTCTTCTAATCCATGAACATGGTATATCTCTCCGCTTATTTTTGTTTTTAATTACTTTTGTCAGTAGTTTGGAGTTTTCATTATAGAGATCTTGTACACATTTTGTTAAATTTACCCCTAACTATTTAATGTTTTTCATTGCTATTAGAAATGATATTTGAATTTTTAACTTCACTGCCTAACATCATTGACTAATTGTAGACCCTCCTGCCCCACCACAACTTTACACTCAAGGCACCATGGCACTTGAGTGGCATCTCTTTCAGCAGTCTTATTGCTCTATCCTACTTTGAAGGCCCCATGAGAAAGAATTGGCAGAAAAGGTACAAACCTTGGGTCTAGAGATCCTCAAGTTTCTAAACAACCAAACCAGCCTATTTTCAGCCAGTAAAATTTGCTGAAATGTTTCTGTTGTTTTCTCCTTACCCATCTTAGTGGCCAGTTTTTTCCTTCCACTGTGTCTTGGAATGAAAGGGGCTTTGGATGTTTTCTCATTCCTTTCTGGAATTTAGTTCATTTCCATTTCTTTGAATTCTCAACTTTCATGTATATAATCAACCAACCAAAAAACTCTGATATTCTTGCTTTTACCCAACCTCTTTTCTTTGTTAGAAGAAGTATCTCGTTAACCTTTTTTTTTTTAAATAAATTTATTTATTTATTTATTTTTGGCTGTGTTGGGTCTTCGTTTCTGTGCGAGGGCCTTCTCCAGTTGCAGCAAGCAGTGGCCACTCTTCATCGCGGTGCGCGGGCCTCTCACTGTCGTGGCCTCTCCCGTGGCGGAGCACAGGCTCCAGATGCGCAGGCTCAGTAGTTGTGGCTCACGGGCCTAGTTGCTCCGCGGCATGTGGGATCTTCCCAGACCAGGGCTCGAACCCGTGTCCCCTGCATTGGCAGGCAGATTCTCAACCACTGCGCCACCAGGGAAGCCCTTGTTAACTTTTATACCCTAACTGGAAATGGTTAACTCGCTACCAATTCTCTTTGTTTAGTGTTTTGGTATATCTTTTAGCTTTTCTTTTATTATCCATTTACTTTCAACACTTCTGTGTCCTATATTTTATACGTCGCTGGTAAACAATACTTAAATTTTTTATCTTTAAGTTTCATGCCTTATTTCTGTTCTTTCAGTTGCCCTAGAAATTTTAACATGCATATTTAAAGTCCATAGGTAATATATATTTTCTTTTTCAAATCCTCATGGTCAATTTTAGTAGTCTCCTATTCCTGTATAATACTTTTCTCCCTATTTTATTGCTTCAAGCATATTAAAAATCCTTATTTCATATTGTGCATCTGATAATTGTATTATCTGTAGTCTTTGTTGGTCTAATTCTATAGTTTACTATTAGTTGGCTCTGACTCATAGGTGCTTGTTCCTTCCTGTGATTTTTTTTTTAAACTGCGAGCTCATGGTCTTTGGAACTTGTAATTTTTTGAGGCTAGAAATCAGATTTTTTTTTTTCAGAGATAATTTGAGTGTCTAGAGGTACCACCTATTTTTAAGCAAATTTTTCACCTTAGTTTTTCAGGCCACACAACTAGGTTGAATTCTAGCCCCACAGTGGTGCAGACTGTGGTTAAGAATTATAGTGGAGATATATTTTGGTTTAACTGTTCTACCATGAGCCAAAGCCAGTAAAGATTTTTATTCCCATCGTCTCCCTCTGCAGAATGAGTTTTTTCCTGTTTCACCTACTAAGGATACAGCCTTCTGGGGAGTCTTGGCATATTTATAGACGTGTTGTTAATCCAGTCTGTCTCCATGGTAGGACCCGCGGTAGCCTCCTGTCATCTCAGCAAGTAGCCCATTAAAACCTAGACTTTTGTCCCCCAAGGATTGGCCAGTAACTCCAGGGAAAACTTTGGCTATAGTGTTCCTCACTCTTGTGAATTTATGCTTTCTTCTTGTTTCTGCCCTCAGGAATTCCTTTGCTTCCCCCTCAAGGGTAGCCATATATTTTATACAGCATTTTCAGGTACATTTTTCAACCTAATTTCCTTTTGCCTATACTCGATGTATCTTTGTGTGTTACCTCTAGATGTTTTTGAAGTGTGACAAGGTATAATATAGAGGAAAAGTAAAGTCCACATTCAGGCCTATCTCCAAACTTGGGATGTTCTTCCCTCGTTTCCATTGTGATAAAAGCATTCTACTCTTAACACTCACTTCAGATGTTCTTCTCTCTAGGTATTCTCTCCTTCTGGCTCAAGTCCCACCCCGATCTATTCCCCAAGATAGAATGAATTAATCCCTCACATTTGTTTCCATACTGCTTTATATACATGTCTTTCTTAAAGGGTAGATATCCCTGTAGACACAAAGATACAGACTGGATTTTATTTATTTCTATGTCCCTAACATGTAATATGCAGTCACTAAAGTTTGTTGGATTGAGTTCTGAAAACCTTTAAAACAAATCTTGAAATTTGAAGCTTTTAGCTAGGACGGTTACAACTTAATTTGCTGTTTCTTTTTAGAAAATAACTTGTAAAGCAATTAAAGTTTATTCAGCATATTGAAAATAAAATAATTTTATGTGGTGTTTGGTAAATTGCTTGGCTGGTCATATTTAAGGAGAGATTGAGTATGATTGAAATGTTATCTATCTTAAAATCGCCAGAGGGGTTGGGGTGGTATGATATTGGAACAAATGGAGATTTAGGTCCCAATTCCAATTTACTTTAAAATTACGGAATATGTAGAATTTTCTTGGAAGCAGAACTTTGTGTCTGGAACATCAAAGGGAAGTTTTGCCTTTGGGATACTATTTTGTTTTTAATTTATTTATTTTTGGCTGCGTTGGGACTTCGTTGCTGCGCGCGGGCTTTCTCTAGTTGTGGCAAGCGGGAGCTACTCTTCGTTGCAGCGCACAGGCTTCTCATTGCGGTGGCTTCTCTTGTTGCGGAGTACGGGCTCTAGGCACGCGGGCTCTAGAGCACAGGCTCAGTAGTTGTGGCTCACGGGCTTAGTTGCTTCGCGGCATGTGGGATCTTCCCGGACCAGGGGTCGAACCCATGTCCCCTGCATTGGCAGGCAGATTCTTAACCACTGCGCCACCAGGTGAAGCCCCTGGGATACTTTTTTTTTTTTTTTAATTTTAAAGGATGTTTCCTAGATGACCTTGATTACTTTGGGGGGTGATAGTGGATGGTATTGTTTCCTGTTGCCTGAATTTAGGTCTCTCTTTCTGTGGTGAATTACATAGTCATTTTGTGGCTATTATATACTTGTCCTACAATAAGAAAAAGTAATGGTGTCTATTTGAGAAGCTAATTTTGTGAACACATATCCCTTCTGCCTAGCATTCTTTCTCATAGTTGAAGATGTACAGATGAGGAAAAGAATTAAGTAGTGGTATGAAAAAGAGATGGGAAGGGGGCTTCCCTGGTGGCGCAGTGGTTGAGAATCTGCCTGCTAATGCAGGGGACACGGGTTCGAGCCCTGGCCTGGGAAGATCCCACATGCCACAGAGCAGCTGGGCCCGTGAGCCACAATTGCTGAGCCTGCGCGTCTGGAGCCTGTGCCCCGCAACGGGAGGGGCCGCGATAGAGAAAGGCCCGCGCACCGCGATGAAGAGCGGTCCCCGCACCGCGATGAAGAGTGGCCCCCGCTTGCCGCAACTGGAGAAAGCCCTCGCACGAACCGAAGACCCAACACAGTCAAAAATAAATAAATAAATAAATAAATAAATAAATAAATAAATAAATAAATAAATAAATAAATAAATAAAAAGAAAATCCTTAAAAAAAAAAAAAAGAAAAAAAGAAAAAGAGATGGGAAGAATACCTGGTAGAGAGTAGAGAGTACAGACAGGTTGGCAAGAAGACCAACTAGAGCAGAGGTTGGGATGACTTAACAATAGTGAAAGGCCCAGGTCAGAGAAGAAGGCAAGAGGAGGTGCCAGTACCAGAGGCTGGGGGATGGACAGCAAGCTGGCTCGTGTTGCTCAAAGGAGCCTGTCTCATATGTAAACGTTTTTCTGTTATCCACTTTTCATTTTAACATCTCCACAATCAGGATGTTTCTTACAATCAGTTGTATCCCACAGCTTAATAAACAGTGTGGGTGTTTTTCCTTTTTGGTGGTACATAAAATAATGGCACATTTACCATTGGTGGCATCTTACAGTTAATGAAATATGGTATAACTTTACCTTCCTCATAAGAGGGAGTATTGGCTGTATTAGCCTGTGAGTTTATATTATGTGATCTGGCAGACAAACCAATTTCTTAAAACGTTCAGAAACAGACCCAGCATTAAACTGATTCAGACAACTGAGTCTTGATGTTACTCAAGTAGAAGCCTCTCCTCTCTAAGGTGATTTATGTGAAACTAGCAACAACTTTTTTAAAAGGTCTGCCACTGAACAGGCTGTGTTTGCAATTGCCAGAAATTCTGAATCAAATGTAAGTAATCACTAGAAATGAAAGTAACCTTTCCTCATTTGTGTTAGTTATGGGGCTGTTTCCATGCAGCACCTACATATACAGGCAAGAACAACTTGTATGGCAACTTCTTAGCAATGCTTAAACAACAACATCTCTACAATTTGTGCCTCAGGTTCATCTCTGTTTTATCTTCTTGACTCTCTTTGGAATTCTGACATAACTCATGCTCACAGACTTGTCTTGTTTGACAAAATTGGGCATTTGAGTGAAACTGCCTCAACTTAAAAACCATTCTTAGGTTTTCCTCATTTACTTTTACTGCTCTAAGGCTCATAGCCAAATGCACAGCCTCCTTGGTTAAGAAATGTAGAATATTTTAGCTTACGTTTTGCCTACAGACTACCTTCTAGGCCTCCCGTCCTCACTTCATAGCTTTCCTATTTTTTCCCCTTCCCTAGACTTTTATTTCTTCTTCTTTTTTAATCTTTCTTTCTTTCTTAGATATCTCCCATTTGTTTTGGAATGGGGTGGATATAAATACAGACTAAAAAAAATCAACACAATCTATCTTTTAAAAACTTTTTCTAATGTAGCGATACAGCAAATTAAAACAAGTGAAGTGGAAAGTCCATTTTTGTTTTCTTTTCTTCATATGTGTCATAAATGAAGTGAGTTGTTTTGAGGAAAGGAGAATTTTGTTTTGCTGACATTTGTGGTTGTTATAGTGTTTGGGGGCGAAAAAGGATTGTGAGCCTTTTCAGGTTATTTCTCATTTAGAGACTGGGTTTTTAAAGGAAATGATAATGATAATTTAAAATTTGAATACTTTTAAAGTTAGTGTGATTAGCTTAAATAATAAGAAAGAGCTATATTCTTTTCTAACAGAAAAGGTGCTTTTCTCCGGGTATTTTGCCTGAGAATGAAGACGGTATTTCATTTTTGTGCATCTATGTGTATGTATTTTAAGTTGAAAGTTAATTATGTGAACAAAATACAGAGAACCAACCTGTGGTTTATAAAACAATGGAAGGAAAGAACTAGGGATTGAGAGGGTTAGCAATTATTGGTACATGCATTTTATTCAAATATCTGTCCTCTGTCTTACCAGATAAGAATCCAAAGTGATGATTGGACTCGCCTCACCATTGGCATATTTTACTCTCTCCCTATTTCTTCTTCCTCTGAACTAACAATGTAGCATGAAAGACTGAGATTTATAGTCAGAGATATACATAAAATTATACTAATCTAATACTGTGTGTCATGTCAGCTCTTTTTCTATTTATTGTTTTCTCTTCTTGGTGCTTTCTTTTGTTAGTACCTATGCCCCCTTTCCTTCCTTTTCCTATTCTTGTCTTTCTTTGCATTGTACTTTTCTTTCTTATACTAGATACAAACCTCCTTTCCCTTCCTTCCCCTGTTTGCCAGCCCTTGGGGACAAAAGTCATTCTGGAGAATTGTCTTGGGATACTTAAATTATAACTGCTTCTAAGCCTATTAGGCATCTGGCACTGTAAATTAATCTAAAACATTAATCTAGAGATTAAAATCAGGCATCTTGATCAATTTGACGCAGAGAATACTGTTACATTAAACCTTGCATTAGTATGGAGGGAAGTAATAAGATAATGTTTGGAAACTTCAGCTTCTTCTTGTCAGTGATGTGTTATTATTCATTCATACCAGAGATGATAAACGAATTCTAGATTTTCATGTTTTATAACATTAACCTTACATTATGTTACTGGCATAGTTCTCTTTCTGTAAGCTTTGAAACAAGATTAATTCTTTTTAACAAATAGAGTCACAGAAAATTCCAGTCTTTCTCAAGCATCTTATAATTTGGATTTATGGAACAGAATTCTTACAAGGATGTTCTACCTTAAAGTATACGTTTGTTATTTAAACACTGAAAAGAATAAGCAAATAAAGTTGCATTGAATGAAGCTTATTAACGCTTCTATTCATTCAGTCAGCTAAAATTATGAAAGGACTGCTTCAATCCAAGAAGTACTGTACATTTTTTTTGTCCTAGAAAGCATATGTAATTATTTTTGGTAGAGGTAGCTGAATGGGAGTTTAGATCATTGCATATCCAATAGGAGAAAGTTAAAATTTACTTACTAGAAGATTTCCTGAAATAACATGCCTTTTTTTTTCAAGCATTGAAAAGCATCTCCTTTGATTATATTTTAAAATAAATCATGTTACCATTTTAAAAATTAATAGGCATTATTTTTTAGAGCATTTTTAGGTTCACAGCAAAATTAAGTGGGAAGTACAGAGTTCCCAGCTATCCCTTTCAACTCCTCTACCCGCCTCATCCCCCCTCCAAACCTCCTCCCCCCATCAAGATCCCACGCAAGTGTGGTACATTTGTTACAATTGATAAACCAATTTTGACACTTTATTATCACTGAAAATCCATAGTTTACATTAGGGTTCACTCTTTGTGTTGTACATTCTATGGTTTTTGGCCAATGTATAATGACATATCCAACCTTAAAGTATCATACAGAATAGTTTCATTGCCATAAAAATCTTCTGTGCCCCACATATTCATCCCTCCTTCTCCCCCAACCTGTGGCAATAACTGATCTTTGTACTCTCTCCATAGTTTTGCCTTTTCCAGAATGTTATATAGTTGGAATCATGTAATGTGTAGCCTTTTCATATTGGCTTCTTTCACCTAGTGATATGCATGTAATGTTCCTTATCTTTTTGTGGCCTGATAGCTCATTTCTTTTGCGTGCTGAATAATATTCCATTGTCCAGATATACCACAGTTTATCCATTCACCTATTTAAGGACATACTGGTTGCTTCTAAGTTTTGGTAATTATGAATAAAGCTGCTCTAAACATTCATATGCAAGATTTTGTGTAGACATAAGTTCTCAGCTCATTTGGGTAAATACCAAGGAGTACAATTGCTGGATTGTATGATCACGTTACCATTTGACAAAAAGAAATTATATAGAAGAAACCAAAAACCTGCAAAATCTTCCTCTTGGTAGCAAAATTAAACCTGGTTCAGGAAATTGTTGAAGATTTTTTAGGGGTCATTCCAGCTGCAGCATTAGTAAATGTTATCACTGTTGTTATCTCCTTATAGCAGCATTACTGCAGTGTTCTCCTAGTTGGGCTCCTTATGCCAGTTTCACCCACTTTCCATGTTATTTTGTACTCATTTGCAGGCTTATTGGAAAATTAAATGAGATGATATGTGTAATGTGCCTAAGTACAGTGCCAGACTCAGAGTAGTCATTAAGTATTTGGTTTGTAGCACCCTCTCTATCTCATTCTTTCAGTTGTTTGTTTAAAAAGTTTATTCAAAGCCCTAGCATGGCATTAAAGGACCCTTAAAAACCAACCTCAGCCTCTCACCCTAGATTTATTGTACCGTTACGGATTCTTTTCTTGTTATCTCTTGTTTTGGTTTACTTTTAAAAATACATAAAATTTACCATCTTGGCCATTTTTAAATAGTACAGTAATATTAACTATATGCACATTGTTATGTAACAGATTTCTTGAACTCTTCATCTTGCAAAACTGAACCTCTATACCCATTAAATAACAATCCCTCCCTCACCCAGCACCTGGTAACCATATTCTACTTTCTGTTTCTATGAATCTGACTACTTTAGATGCCTTATATAAGTGGAATTATGCAGTATTTGTCTTTGTGACTGGCTTATTTCACTTAGCATAGTGTCCTCAATATTCATTCATATTGTGGCATATGACAGGGTTTCCTTCTTTTTTAAGGCTGAATAATATTCCATTTTATGTACAGTTGACTCTTGAACAACATGGGCTTGAACTGCACGGGTCCACTTATACACAGATTTTTTTTAAACAAATATAGTACTACACAACCTGCAGTTGGTTGAATCCTTGGATGCAGAGGGCTGACTGCAAAGTTATATGCATGAATGTAGCGTCAACACCCCTAACCCCTGCACTGTCAAGGGTCAACTTGACAACCATATTTTCTTCATCTATTTTTCTCTTGATGGATGGATGCTTGTACCTCTTGGCTATTGTGAACAATACTTCAATGAACATGGATGTGCAAATAACCGTTTGAGATCCTGTTTTCAGTTCTTTTGGATATATACCAAGATGTGGGATTGCTGGATCATATGGTGATTCTCTTTTTAATTTTTTGAGGTACCTCTGTACTGTTTTCCATAACAGCTGCATCGTTTTATATAGTCACGAACAATGCACAAGGGTTCCAGTTTCTCCACATCCTCTCCAGCATTTGTTTTTTTGATAGTGGTCATCCTGATGGTGTGAGGTGATATCTCAGTATGGTTTAGCATTTCCCTGAATGATTAGTGATACAGAGCATCTTTTCATATGCTTTTGACCATTTGTATATCTTCTTTGGAGAAATGTCTCTTCAAGTCTTTTGCATATTGATTGATTGATTGATTGATTGATTGATTGCCGTGTTGGGTCTTCGTTTCTGTGCGAGGGCTTTCTCTAATTGCGGCAAGCGGGGGCCACTCTTCATCGCGGTGCGCGGGCCTCTCATTATCGCGGCCTCTCTTGTTGCGGAGCACAGGCTCCAGACGCGCAGACTCAGTAATTGTGGCTCACGGGCCTGGTTGCTCCGCGGCATGTGGCATCCTCCCAGACCAGGGCTCGAACCTGTGTCCCCTGCATTGGCAGGCAGATTCTCAACCACTGCGCCACCAGGGAAGCCCTGCATATTTTTTTTTTTTTTTAATTTTATTTATTTATTTATTTATGGCTGTGTTGGGTCTTCGTTTCTGTGCGAGGGCTTTCTCTAGTTGCAGCAAGCGGGGGCCACTCTTCATCGCGGTGCGCGGGCCTCTCACTGTCGCGGCCTCTCTTGTCGCGGAGCACAGGCTCCAGACGCGCAGGCTCAGCAATTGTGGCTCACGGGCCTAGTCGCTCCGCGGCATGTGGGATCTTCCCAGACCAGGGCTCGAACCCGTGTCCCCTGCATTGGCAGGCAGATTCTCAACCACTGCGCCACCAGGGAAGCCCCAGCCCTGCATATTTTTTAATCGAGTTTTTTTGTTGTTGTTTTTGAGTTGTAGGAGTTCTTTATCAGATACATGGTTTGCAAATATTTTCTCCCATTTTGTAGGTTGGCTCTTCACTCTGTTGATTGTTTCCTTTGCTGTGCAGTTTTAAGTTTGATGCAGTCCCATTTGTCTATTTTTATTTTGTCACCTGTGCTTTTGGTGTCATATCCAAGAAATCGTTGCCAAATTCAGTATCATGAAGCTTTTTCCCAATGTTTTCTTCTAGGAGTTTTATAGTTTCCAGCCTTAACATTTAGGTTTTTAATCCATTTTGAGTTAATTTTTGTATATGATGAAAGAGTCCAGCTTCATTCTTTTACATGTGGATATCTAGTTTTCCCAGTACTATGACCTGCAGGTCTGTGGCTTCAGAATGTCTGCGAATCCCTGAAATTGTGTGAAATATTTTGTGCGTGCGTGTCTGTGTGTGTGTGTGACTTTTTAAGAGGACCCATTAACTTTCATCCAATTCTAAAAGTGATCCCTAATACTCACCGCCCCCCCGCCCGACCCCACAAGGCTAGGATTGTGACAGTCTAAAAGAGATCATTAGGGACTTCCCTGGTGGCGCAGTGGTTAAGAATCCGCCTGCCAATGCAGGGGACACAGGTTCGAGCCCTGGTCCGGGAAGATCGCACATGCCTCGGAGCAACTAAGCCCATGTGCCACAACTACTGAACCTGTGCTCTAGAGCCCGTGAGCCACAACTACTGAGCCCGTGTGCCACAACTACCGAAGCCTGCATGACACAACTACTGAAGCCCACGCGTCTAGAGCCCGTGCTCCGCAACAAGAGAAGCCACCACAATGAGAAGCCTGCACACCGCAACGAAGAGTAGCCCCCGCTCGCTGCAACTGGAGAAAGCCCGCACGCAGCAACGAAGACCCAACACAGCCAGTAAATTAAAAAAAAAAAAAAAAAAGTTAAAAAAAAGATCATTAAATTATTGCAACATAGCACATTTATGAATGCAGCGTAAGTTCAATGCTGCTAATGAAGTAGAGAACCTCTGTGATAAGCACAATGGGGACAGTACCAAGTGTAGCATCTGCAAGCCCTTTAGTTCTTCTGTTAGTTTGTAGCATTTCCTGAACCAAATTGGTAGATCAGCATAGTATATATCTTGCTATATATTTTGAAAGTTTGTTGAAAACAGCCAAACATGCAAATGCTAGAACTAGTTGCTTTTTAAAATCTTATATTTTTATTTTTATTTTATTTATGTTTTTAACGGTATGCATTTTATTCAAGGGACTTGATTCCTTGATGTAATCAGTTTTGCTTTTAGAGCTGGATTTTTAAAGAATAAGTGATAATGATTATTATGCATTCTTGGGGGGTAATTATAATACAACATTAAATGAATTTTAAAAATTAGAATGTCCACCCTCCCCCATTGCCCTCCCCCCAAAAGTAACAAATATAAACCACAGAGAACTGGCCGTAGTGTTTTCCATTGTGGGGCAAGATTGAATAAAGCTTACCTTTGAGCTTTATCCTGAAGCCTCTCTTGTTAACCCTTCACATAGACTGATGATGTGTATGCTGCGGAAGCAAAGGCAGTCAGCTTTTGTGTTGATTTGAAGGTTTCTTTTTAGTCGGGTTTTCATTTGATATTGACATCTCCAGGCAAATTCTAAGTCCCTAAGCAAATCACCATTCAGGAGCATGTGCTAGGGATGCTTTTATGCCCCTTGTCACTGAAAGCTTGTCAACCACGCAAGAGGAAGTGTCCCCCTTCCCCCGAAATTCTTGCTGTTTTTAAAGTAACGCTTTAAACAGAAATAGTGCATCTGCAACATATTATGATTGGCTTTTTCTAAGAGGCCCAGACAAAGAAAATAGTTTTCTATGGAATCTTGTATTTTTTAAACATTATTAGCTGTTAAAAAGAAAAATAAAGGGTGCTAGCATAGCAGATAAAGTTCACTTGGATTACCTGGATTGTAAGAAGATATTTTGGCAAAATGCATCTTTCCAAATCCCAGATGCCTAATTACAAGTTTCTGCTAATATGTTCATCCAACTTTTATCGTTTCCTTTTGTCCGAAACCAGGATGCCTCCCTGTCCTTGTGAATAGGAAGCTGGGGAAAAGGGTAAGTGGGGTTAGGGAAGCACAATCCTCTGTGTTCCCTACAGCTCTTCTTATTTGGCGATCAGTTTGGATTGTGAGATGAAATTGAAGAGCAGAATTTAATGTTGACCTCTGAAGTTGATGGTCCAAAAGGGTTTATTTGTCTTCCCTGAAGCCTGTCAATTTTTGAATTGAGTAGAGTGCTTTTTGGCTGTAAAAGCTTTAAAATGCAAACATTGAGGAAATAGCATGTTTGTAGTGACTAAGTAACATAACATATGCAGGTGCACATCTCAGGGTTTTCTTATTTATCCTGAACGTTACACCTAAATAGTCATTTAGAAGGAAATTTTTAACCATTAAGATGGGTTATACTGTGTAGTTAAATGCAATGGTTTCTATTGTGGCCCTTCCTAAAAGGATTTTGATTGCTCATAAAAACTGTATGCAGAGAACTATTTGAAATAATAGTCATGTGGTTTAGAAATAAGCAGAGGAAAAGAACTTCCTTATGATGTATATTAAATCTGCTTTTTCCCATTTCTATACTATCCCTTGCGCTGTCTGATATGTAGAAAATTGTCTTGTGGTAAGTCTTCCATTTGTTTTCAGAGTTATGTGTACCAATGAAGAGGCTTGATTTCTAGAATCAAGTCTGAAAGCTGATTGAGTGATAGAGCTGGGAACAGAAAGAACTCAACCACCTAACTGCTAATCCAAAAAGGGGCAGTGATGGGGTTAAAGTCTTCCAGGCTTCAGAATTGTCTAGGCTGTGACTTGTCAACAGGACTAAATGTTATATATCATTGCTTTTTGTATCTTTTGCAGTATCGTGAGTGCTACACAAATAAATTGCAGTGCCTAGTTTGGCTGGCAGTAGAATAGGATATATTTAGAGAAGGGAGATAAAACTAGAAACAGAGATTTGAATGTTAGGATAAGAAATTTGGATTTTATTCACTTTTGTTTGTTCAAAGTTTTTGTTTGCCTTAGATGAATATATTAGTTAGATGGTTAGGCTGGATGATATCTTAAGATTTTTTTTTTAGTACTATGAATTTATAACCCATGATGAGGCCATGTCACCTCTGTGGTGTCAGCTCTAAGAGATTTAGTCATCAGTTCTCAGGTTTATAGCTTAATACAGAGGATGAAGTCATCAAGGAGGAAAGGTTAGAATACTCTGAGAATGACCACATCAAGGGAGTGATTCCCTCTCTGTATTTCTCCCTTTTTTCTTCTTATAATTTAATTTTAAGGAATCTAGGTGGTTTTTTCTTAGAGTTTACTGAGATTTACTGGTTGCATCCATGTGGTTTAGCATGTTATTCTGTTCTGTTTTCTGTTCATTAGTAGTTGGATCTAGAGGCTTAATCATGTCAATGTTTTTTTTGCTTTTTGGTTTTTTTTAATGGGTGGGCATGACTACTTTACTAGATAGTGGTGTGTACTTAATCAGGAGACACATAATATTGGGTTGTCTCTCTTTTTTTGATATTAGTAGACATTGATGACTAAAACCTAGGTCCATCGATTTGTTAAGGTTTGTACAGTAGTGATATTCTAATTCTACCATTTCCTCTTCATTTATTAGCTGAAATATTTCTGTAAAGTGAAGCTTCCTCTTCTCTTTGATTACCTGTTGGTAGGTATAGATTGTATAGGTAAGATTTGTAAAAGTAGGATAAATGCATGATTTGTCCCCTTTATCTTTTTTCAAAATGATGTATTGGTTCACTACCATCGTCCAAAAGTGACCAATTAATATTATTAACTTATAGATTTAAACATATTTGATATTTTAATTTTGTTGCAGTTATCTTTATTGATGTACAAATTATACTGTCTTGGCACTGGTCTTCTGAGTCCTTTTGACATAATCCTGGTAGTTTAGATATGGCAAAATGTTCCAGGCTTATCCTGTGCATTTCCTACCCCAGACCTAGAATCAGCCATTTGTCCAGTGTCCCCTGGGCATAAGAGATACTCATTCTTTTTGGGTTGGTCATTGTTTCCAAGGCTTTTTCAGT
Source organism: Balaenoptera acutorostrata (assembly GCF_949987535.1). Lineage (NCBI taxonomy): Eukaryota > Metazoa > Chordata > Mammalia > Artiodactyla > Balaenopteridae > Balaenoptera > Balaenoptera acutorostrata. Next base: position 17,051,860 of record NC_080083.1, on the reverse strand, counting down.
GGACAGATCTTTTTAAGATAAAATAGCATCAGGAGTTTATACTGATACTTCAAATCGAAATCAATTATTTAAACTCTGATCTTACACTTGTATCTCCTTTCTCACATATTGAGAATTCTGGTCTTCAATGGCATCTGAAATGATGGAAGTAAAACATCACATTAAGTATGCATTTGTTTCATTTCTGTAGTACATACACAGCACTCAGCATACCAACACCAATGTCATTAATGAAAATGAGTGAAGATTTTTTTTCAGCTTTATTGAGGTATAATTGACAAATAAAATTTTAATTTATTTAAAGTGTACAATGTGATGATTTGACATGTGAAAGGATTACCACAACTGAGTTAATCAACATATCTATCACCTCTTATATTTATTTATTATTTTTTGGGGGGTGAAAACACTAAAGTTCTTTTTTAGCAAATTTCGGTTATACAATATAGTATTATCAACTGTAGTCAGCATGTTATGTATTAGATCATCAGAATTATTTATCTTATAACAGAAAGTTTGTACCTTCTTAGAAAACAGGTTAAGATTACTTAAGCAGCTTTATATTAAAGTATAATTTAATACTGTATGTATAATTTATAATTTAATACATACAACAAACTGTACATATTTAAATTGCACAATATGTTTGATGTATGTATACACTCATGAAACTGTCACCTCAGTCAAGATTCGGAACACATTCATCACCACAGAAAGATTCCTTTGTCTCTCTGTAATCGTTCCCTTCCATGCCTCCCTACTTCACCCACCTCACCTCCAGGCTTTTGGTCACTATAAATTAGTTTGCATTTAGGAAATAAAATCTATTTGCATAAAATTGAGAATTTTATATAGATGGAATCATATAGAGTGTGCTCTTTTTCATCTGACTTGTTTCACTCAGCATTTTTATTTTGAGATTCATCCATGTTGTTGCACAAATCAATAGGTAATAACTTTTTATTGCTTAGTAGTAATCTGTTATAGGGATATACCATAGTTATGGGTTATTTCTAGTTTGGGGCTACTACAAATAAAGCTGCTATGGATATTCATGTTTAAGTCTTTGCATGGACTTACGTTTTCATTTCACCTAGGCATGGAATGACTAGATGATAAGGTAGTGTATGTACAACTTTTTTTTTAATAGTTCAAGAACATTTGAAATTATTTTTTATATATAAATATTTTTTATTTTTGGCTGCGTTGGGTCTTCGTTGCTGCGCGTGGGCTTTCTCTAGTTGCAGCAAGCGGGGGCTACTCTTCGTTGCAGTGCGTGGGCTTCTCATTGTGGTGGCTTGTCGTTGCGGAGCACAGGCTCTAGGCACGTGGGCTTCAGTAGTTGCGGCACGTGGGCTCAGTAGTTGTGGCTCACAGGCTCTAGAGCGCAGGTTCAGTAGTTGTGGCGCACGGGCTTAGTTGCTCCACAACATGTGGGATCTTCCTGTACCAGGGCGTGAACCCGTGTCCCCTGCATTGGCAGGTGGATTCTGAACCACTGTGCCACCAGGGAAGCCCCTGTACAACTTTTTTAAGTTAAGCAGTTTTTCAGAGTGGTTTACCGTTTTACATCTCCAGCAGTGTGTGAGTTCCAGTTTCTCTACATCCTTGCTGATACTTAGTAGGGTCAGTCTTTTGAATTTTAGATATTTTAATAGGTATGTAGTGGTATCTTACTGTAGTTTTAATTTGCATTTTACTAATGACTAGTGATTTGCCATTTGTATATCTTTTTTGAAGTGTCTGTTCAACTCTCGTCCTATTTTTTAAAAAATTGTTCACTTTTATTGAGTTTTGAGAGTTTTTTATTCGCAATACAAATCCTTTATCAGCTATATGATTTTCAAATAAGTTCTCCAGGTTGGTGACCTGTGTTTTATTCTCTTAACAGTGTCTTTTGAAGAGCAGAAGTTCTTAATTTTGATGACTTCCAATTTATCAATTTTTAAATATGGAGCATGAATATTTTTTTTTTTTTTTTTTTAAAGAATGAGTTCTTTTTTTTTTTTTTTTTTTTTTAAAGGATTTTCTTTTTTTTATTTATTTATTTATTTATTTGTTTATTATTTTTTTGTCTGTATTGGGTCTTCGGTTCGTGCGAGGGCTTTCTCCAGTTGCGGCAAGCGGGGGCCACTCTTCATCGCGGTGCGGGGACCGCTCTTCATCGCGGTGCGCGGGCCTTTCTCTATCGCGGCCCCTCCCGTTGCGGGGCACAGGCTCCAGACGCGCAGGCTCAGCAATTGTGGCCCACGGGCCCAGCCGCTCCGCGGCATGTGGGATCTTCCCAGACCAGGGCTCGAACCCGTGTCCCCTGCATTAGCAGGCAGATTCTCAACCACTGCGCCACCAGGGAAGCCCGAGCATGAATATTTTTTATGACTCCATTTTATTTTTCTGTTTGGCTTTTCACCTATAACTCTTTGCATTGTTATTTTAGCAGTTACTTTAGGGTTTATACTATACATCTTTAACTCATCACAGAGTACCTTCAGCTGATGTTATACTACTTTATGCATAGCGTTAAGAACCTTACAGGAACCTTACAGTAGTCTACTTCCATTTCTCTCCTTCTAGCCTTTGTGCTATTGGTGTCATATATTTTACTTTTACGTATGTTATCGTTGTTTTTTAAAAATTTATTTGTTTGTTTTTACTTATACATGTTTTAAACCCCACGCCACATGTTATTTTGCTTTAAACATTGATTATTTTTTAAGGAGATTTAAATAATACTAAAAGGTCTGTTATTATTCCCATGCTCTTCATTCCTTTGTGTAGATCCAGGTTTTTGTCTGGTATCATTTTCCTTCTACTTAAAGGCTTCCTTTGCCATTACTTACAGTGCAAGTCTCCTGGTGATGAATTCTTTCAGCTTTTGCATGACTGAAAAAGTTTTTATTTCATCTTTGGTTTTGAAAGTTATTTTTGTTGGATTTGAAATTCCAGGGTGACTTTTTTTCATTTAAGTACTTTTAAGATGGTGCTCCAGTGTCTTCCACATGTTGTTGTTTTCATTGAGAAATAGGCTATAATCCTTACCTTTGTTCTCCTGTATGTAATATGTCTTTATTTTCTGACTGCTTTTAAGATTTTCTCTTTATCAGTGGTTTTAAGCAATACCACCCCCCCCCAGTTTTATTGAGATATAATTGACATATAGGACTGTATAAGTTTAAGGCGTGCAGTACAATAAAGCAAAGAAAAAAATTTTTTTCCCTGTGATGAGAACTTTTAGGATCTACTCTCTTAGCAACGTTCAAACATACCATAACATACATCAGTGTTAACTGTAGTCGTCAATGTACATTACATCCCCAGTATTTATTTATTTATTTGAAAGTTTGTACCTTTTGACCTACCTTCATCCAGTTCCCCCATGCTCCACCAGTTTTAAACAGTTTGATTATTATGTGTCTTGGTATAATTTTCTCGTGCTTGGGGTTCAGTGAATTTCTTGGATCTGTGGGCTTATAGTTTATTCATACAGTAGAATACTATGCTACACGTAAAATGAGTGAACTCAATCTAGACGGATCAACATGGATAAATTTTAAAATATGAATATCAAGGATTCACACCAGAGTGAGGATGTTGGTTAACTCTGGGCAGGGAGAGAGTGAGGGACGGAGAGTCTTTTGATGCATCTATATAGCATTTCATATTTTAACAAAAGGTATCTGAAGCAGATGTAGCAAACATTTTATCTGGGCAATGAGTACGTGAGTGTCTAATTTCTCTGTTTACATTTGTGTCTGAAATATATTATCACTGATTTGAACAGAGGTCAATATAGTTCTTATAGCTTCCATTTTATTAAATATAAAATAAGTGCTCCCACATAAATCTCATCCACATATTTAGCTACATTTGATAATCTACCAAATAAAATTATTCCCATAGATTCAAGACCTATTTCCAGTTAGTCTCCTTTAAAAAGTAATGATCAAAATTTTCATAGCACTCTGTAAAATGAGTGTGTCTGTTTTGTGGGACCATTCCTTTTCCTGTTAGGAGACCCTTGTTGATTACCCTTTGCGGTATCCCAAAAGACACATTGCAAGTTTTATGGCATTTAATCCAAGTAAAATAGATCATACTGGGTAATGTCCCCTTCTTAGCCTTTTATTTTATTTTATTTTTAATAATACACTTGTTATATATCTTCCAAAATAAAAAGCCTTTGTCATGCTGGCATCACATTTTTTTTCTCTTTTGACAACTAGCCTGTCTTCTATGTCCTGAATGTCATTTTAATCATCTTTTGAAATGTTGCCAAGTAGGTGCCCCTTGTTGAACAAGAAAGACCTAGAAATCATTATAACTAACAATATACATGTTTTTCTTAAATGTGCCGCCAAAGAGCAAAACCTCTTCGGATTGGTGACATGTAGCACCTGCACAGCGGCTTTTTCTTCCCATTTTTAAAGTAAAATGCTCCTCTGTCAGGACCAGCTTTTCTTTGGTCCTATGCTTCTGGTCTTAATGCCTCAAGATTGGTATGTTGTTTGTAGCTTTAAAAAAGGGGAGGAGGTGAGGAAAGGGAGAATGGAGGGTAAGGGAAAGGGAAGGCTTGTCAGCATTTTTGTCTTGGAAAAAGAATTTAGATAATTGAAATGTAGCATTTAATATGTTAGCAGTTTCAGAAAACTTATAGATACACATGTTTCTTTACAACAAATAAAAACCAACCTAGAACATTTTCTCAGTATGTGGTAATTTTTCCATTTTGGTGATATTTATTTTTCTCTTTGGAGGACACCATTGTTTGCAAAGGAATTTTCTTTTCTTTCTTTCTTTCTTTTTTATTTATTTATTTATTTTTTTAGCTTTTTGGCTGCTTGTGGGATCTTAGTTCCCCATCCAGGGATTGAACCCCCGCCCCCTGCAGTGGATTCACAGACCGCCAGGGAAGTCCCTGCCAAGGAATTTTCTTTTTCCCATTAACTACATAAATATTTTGGAACAGTATTTCAGGATTTATCTTTCTGTTACTAAGATTTTTCTATCCTCAAGCTCAGTGAACAATACATATTTTATAAAACTCCTTGTTTTCTAACCAAGTTTACATTAGTAAAGCCTCCCCTTTCAACAAACACCTACTGTGTAACAAGTGGTAGGGAGATAAAGGTGAAACAGACTGTCCTGTCCTTGTGCAGAAACAGCTAAGAAACTAAATGGTTTAATTTTTGTTATATTCTTATACTTTTCCTAATCTACATTTTTGAGAAATGCTGTCTCCCAACTAATGAATGATAACTGGCTGGGAAGGGGGTTAGGAGGAGGTGGGAACATACATTAATGAAACAAAGGACTTTGGTTTCTTTGAAATATTCTTGTGACCAGATGCTGGAAAAATACACAATGGGTTTTTAAAATATAGTTCTGGCTCTGAAATACATACATACTTAATGAAACCAAAATTGAGCACTCCTAAAGTAGGCTGATCTATATATAATAGCATTTCCAAAAGTAGAGCTTTTGTGGGCGGTCCCCATTAACTCTCCCTCCCTGTCCTCACTGCATATTCCCTTAACTTACTCTATAAGCATATCAAGAGGAGCGATTTATAATAAAAAGGAGAATTCTGTGAAATGTAATTGTGGTCAAGGGGGTCCTTAGAAGGTATAGAGGGACAGCTTTGTAATTGCTGCTTCATAGACCTTCAGAGTTCAGAGAAAGCTGCCTGGTATAGAAAAAAGAACACATACTGTCTGAGTTTTACAGACTTTAATCCAATCCCAGTACTGCTATTTATTCTCTGTGACCCAAGGCAAATTTGTTAACTTCTCTGGGCATCAATTTTCCTTTTTGAAAAATGAAGGTAACAATCTTTCCCATGAAAATTGCACATCAAAGGCTCTCACTATTCATTTATTTCATTTGTTCAGCTAATTTATTGATGTTGCACTAGACTCCTTAATGGTTCCTGCTAGTGTTAATAATTGATGAACATTGTGTCAGGCCTTATTCAGCTGTCAGACTGCCAAAGTCAGGATATGGTTTGCATTAGAACACATTAGAATTTCAACTCAACATCTCCAAAAAGAGAATGACAAGAAAGATTACAAAAAATGACTATTGCTCAGTAACAAGGGTAGCAGAAAGAAGCTGTAATATTTTTACTAGAAGATGATAGATTCACAAGTTTTGCCAGTAGCAGTTATATCTTCACCAGATGATACTTAATAACCTCTGAACAAGTAAAATGATTTGTTTTTATTTATGTGAAGTGAAATTAAGTTCTCTGAAAAGGCTATAATTTTCTACAAGTTCCTAGGATTTGCTATATAGGGAATGGTTACATTCTTTCTTCAGATTTCTGAACAAATACACCACCAAAACAAATCCAAAAGTAGTTTCGAGCCCAAGTAGTTTGAAAGTTGATGTCAAATCGTTCCTGTCCTGAATCTAAAAGCGAGAACACATTTCAGTAAGGCTGCTTTTCTCTTTTGCACCTTTGAAATGACTATCGTGGGTATATTTATAAATAGTGCACTATTAACCCAGCTATAGCCACTTGTCCTTTGCTGGCTGAGTCCAAGGCTTGCATACCGGAAAGGGAAGTAGTTTGGGGAGAGATATAGGGAGTTGACAAAGGAGCTACTGATTTGCATCCATGATAATATATAATGTAAGGTCAGTCATGAAGAGATTAAATATCTGAAAAAAGATTATTTTAGACATTGACATCTCCTAGGGGTTTGCTGGAAGGGCAAATTACAATGTTTATGATCTGTGAGGGTAAGGGAAGGAGAGACAAAAGCTAATATTTTTATACAGGTAAAAATGAACATCTAGTAAAAGTTGGTGTAAGAGTTGAGTCTTTTGGATTACAAAAGTTCAACTCAAACTAGCAAAAAAGATTTGTTGGCTCACATAACCAGACCTCAAGATGGATAGAAGTAGAACTAGCCTTAGGTATAAATGAAATATAAGACTTGAATATTATCAGGATTATTGTCTCCTTTCTCTTTCTCTGCAAATTGTGATTATTTTCTTGACTTGGTTTCTCCACATGGCAGAGACAGCTCTCAGTACACATCCTTACAGCTCTTTCCTTAATGAAAGAGGAAAAGGGTTAGCTCCACTTTTTCAGTTTCCTAAGAAGTCTTTTTGGATGGTGGGGAATGTGATCTGCTTATCGGTCTAAGATGAGAAAGAACATTGGGAAGGCACAAGTAATAGCCATCAGCCACCTCAAGTGGAAATTGTTGCTATGTGTACTAGGAGAGGATTGTATTCATGGGAGAAAAGACTGAGTTATATATGGTACTGTTAAATGTCACACCATACTACTGTTGCTGCCTCCTGGTCCTCGTCCTCCTGTTTTATCTCCCTCTCTCCCCAGCAATGCAGTACCCCTCAAACTAGGAGGGTAGTCAACTTAGACAGTCACCTGGACCCTAGGGAAGAGTTTGCTGACCATTCTATTAGACATGGCAATGCATCCGATTCATTCCATTTCTAACACAGATTAGTAGCTTCTACATGTGATGGAATTATTTTACTTTTTTTTTTCTTCTTCGCCAGACTATAACTGACGTAGTTGTGAAAGAAATTCAGAGTTCTTTTGGAAAAGATGCATCTGTCTATCCAAGGCTCAATTCTAGAGTCAAGGATCCTATTGCTATTGTGTAATTTCTTAATCTTCAAGGGCTTTATTATAAAGCAAGGTGTCAGTAAAATTCACTTCTTTATCAGGATGTAAAGTATCATATGATGCCAAATCTGCACTTAAAATAAATATAGTGGAAGTGATTATTCCCTTAGGTTTTCCCTCCCCTCTGCTTCCCCTGGATTGCATCAATCCTTAAAGTTACATTTAAAAATTACATCAGTAGTACAGCCAGATGGCATTCTGACACTCACTGTAAGTTTTCTAGGATTTTCTAAAATAGCTGGCTCAAATAGAAGTCATCTTCCCTCAAGTATGTTCCTGTCCTTTTCTCTTCGTTGTATGTTGCAACTATTGCTCTTTTCTTAAAATCGTAACACCAGAATGGGGAATTTACTTTTCCAAAATTTCCCATGTTTCTCCATCGAAGTCTCTCTCACAGATGAAATGTAATTGCACATTCATCATGATGCCTTACTTATTAAATAGTGATATTCAAGCAGTTGTCAGCACAAGGATTCTTTTATAGGTCAAGAATATACTTCTTTTGAAAAAGTTGAAAAAGAATGGTAGCTACTTAACTGGTTTCAGAAGAATCTAGTTTAAACAGCATTCTGTGACATGAACATGCTAGCCACTGTACTACAGAAACAAGGCTTAAGTAGCATTCTGGACTTCATACTGACTCGCTGAAAATAGGAATTGTTGTTGAAGAGGATCACAAAATGCATATGTTCTTGATTCTACTATGTAAAATTATAATTTCACACATGAGAAAAAAAGTACAATATAGTTTACTTTTACCCTAGTTTACTTAATTAAGCCTAAAAAAATGTGCTGACCAAAACCTAACAGAACTGTTATTATTGTGACTCACCTGGTATAGACTTGAGTTTTTGAAAACGGAGTGTTCTTAAATTTTTAAAAATCCTCCTCTAGTATAGCCTCAGATCTCTGGACCTAAGGAAATATAATCAGAGGAGTACTGAAGGAGGAGAAAATGTCTGTCAACCATTGCACTTGGACTGAGAGGTTACCTTAACTTTAATGTTGGAATCCTGACACCTGGCAATCAAAAGACATGCTTTCAGTGGGCCACTGATATAAGTCAGTTAAAAGCTCCTGTAGATCTTGAAGACACTTCTCTAGTTACACACTCCCACCTCTATTTCCAAACTGCAGAGAGAAAAGGAAAAATAATATTGAAACATCTTTGTCTTCCTCAATAAAGAAATGAGGCCCTAATAAAAATTTATTTTTACAAATCACTAATGTCAGGGAAACAGTTTAAGAAATCCCTTACTATTGGCAGTTAAAGAATCATTTCCTTTTCTGTTAGAAAATAAGAGGTGCATTCTTCTCCCAGCAGTTGCCTTGTAGAATATATGAATGCAACAGTATGGGGTCTAAACAGTGATATGATGGAGCCTTTCCCTTGTTTCATGCTTTGTTTTGTCTGGCTGTGTCTTAATATGTTGCAGCATCACATCCCATCACCACCATCTCCAGTCACACTTAATGATAGTTTTATTCTTCTTCCACCTGATGGAACTTTGCTTGAGCCAAATGCTTGTATTTCACTTTGGTTTTTTTGTTTATTTTCTTTTTTTTTTTAATTTAATTTTTATTTTATATTGGGGTATAGTTGATTTACAATGTTTTGTTAATTTCAGGTGTACAGCAAAGTGATTCAGTTATACATGCATCCATTCTTTTTCAGATTCTTTTCCCATGTAGGTTATTACAGAATACTGAGTAGAGTTCCCTGTGCTATACAGTAGGTCCTTGTTGATTATCTATTTTATATATAATAGTGTGTATATGCTAATCCCAAACTCCTAATTTATCCCTCCACCCCCCACCTTTCCCCTTTGGTAACCATAGTTTGTTTTCAAAATCTGTGAGTCTGTGTCTGTTTTGTAAGTAAGTTCATTTGTATCATCTTTTTTAGATTCCACATTGTATTTCACTTTGGTTTGGGATGTAATTTAACTTAAAAATGAGGCACCAAGGTAAAAGGGCCATGTTACAAGTTATTTTTATCGTGTAACTTCTGAAGGCAACTGCACAAAAAAAATGTTCATATTGCAAAGATAGTTCAGATAGTTGATTGATTATGGAAAAATTTAAATTTAACTAATGTATACTATTTATAATTGACCATTTCTCCGAAATGTAATTATTTCCTTTATTAAGAAGGCTTAATAAATGAGTTTCATTTCTTGTGTATTTGTAAATTTAACCTGTTTTCTTTGATTTGGCATTAAATGAATGAAATTCAAATCTTTCTTTACAGTCAAATTTACAAACATATTACATAAGTTATTTACTCTCTTCTTTGAATTAAGATACGCTGAGTTGCAGGGCAAATTTGTTAGGCATAATACAATTTGTTAGGTGGAAATCCAAGTTGTATTTCATTTTTATAAATTAATTATCCTTACTTTGAATATCTGAACCTCATTGGATTGGGAAACATTATTTTAAAGCAGGCACAATAAATTATTAGCCTCGAATAACTGTTAGTGTATTGTTCTTTTCTGTTTGAACTACCTGTAGTTGTGGGACTCTTAGACATCTTATTTCCTGATGCTGACGTGGTTATATTGATAGATGCTATACATTTTCACTGTCTTCAAGTAAGATAACTGACTTTAAATTTTAGCAACTAGGAGACCATTGAGGATATATCACTTTTTAGTTGTGATTCCTGCCTTTGTTAGTCTCCTTGACAGATTGATAGTGAATGTTCCCTGGGTTTAAATTCACCAGGATTTAATAAGGATCTTATTCTTTTCCTTCTTTCTTTTTTCTTCTTTAAGTGAATGTTTACAAGATATCCCAGACTAACCGACAAAGGTTTATTTCTTGACACTTTGCATTTGCCAATAATTTTTAAAAGCATTGACTGATTTTTAGTATATTAATCTTCCTTAGAACTAGAAATGACCAATCCTGCACCTAACCATTTTTCTTTTATAGATAAGGAACTGAGACCCAAGTAATACAAACCTAAAAAGTGTATACTAGAACCTTCTGTTACTCCTTTGTCTATTACAGGGCAAACTGTAAGTAAGTCATTAAAATAACTAATTAAATTTGTGGGTCAAAGCCCTTTTGAAGTGAAATAGTTGCTCATATCAGATCTTTTGTGATAATACTGAGTAAAGTCCAAAGGTTCTTTTTTTCCTTCTTTCCATTAATCGTCATAAGAATTAGACAGAAAATATGACTTCATATGCCCAATCTGGGGTAAAAGAGGACAGTAATGATTAATTAGTTTTCTTCTAATGTTAGAAATCTGACTGTTGTGATAGTTATTAGTCACTTCTTTATACCATAACTCCCACAGGTAGAGGATAAACATTTTTGTGAAAGGTACCAACGTAAAATGCAGTAAAGAAGTATATTTTCGTACATTGGGAAGGACACGTATATTATTGGGCACATCATTTTAATTGAATGGATGTTTTATTATTTAACTGATCACCTGTTGTTGGACATACAGGGCTTTATCCCAGTTATTTGTCATCATTATGAAAAGCTTTCCAATACTATTCTTGTATATAGTCTTATTTAATTTTTATGATTATTTCTGTAGTAAAAATTCCTAGAAATAGAATTGCTGGGTCAAAAGGTCCACTCATTTTTAAAGAATTTAGGTGTACAGTGCCAAATTACTTTCAAGAAATGTTGTACTAATTAATGCCTTTCATCATTAGTATAGTATTTACCAAGGCAATTGGAGAAAAAAACAATAGCTCTTGGTTTCAATGTCATTTCTTTCTTTCTTTTTTTTTTTTTTTGACTTAAACAACAAATTATTTTTTTAAACATGTATATACTGCAATTTTATTTCAATCACACAAACGAAGTAGGCATGTAGGAAATTTAAATGAAACAGTAGTGTAAAAATAGCAGAGAACCAAAAAATCTAAAAAAGGAAATACACCTAAAGCGTGAGAATTCAACATTCATTAGTGTTTCATCTTCAGATTTGATTGACACTTGATGCTTGCAAATTTTGAAACAAACTTTGAGATCATGGTGACTATCATGAAGAGATTTTAGCACCAGCACTAAGATTTGTACATTCAGTTGGTTAGCAATTGACTTGTTAGCCATTTACATAGTGTATAGTACAAATTTGTCACAGGTCAGATCACAGTGGTGAAGGAAAGAAGTACCTTCCTGAAATTAGAGAGGATCCCCTAAACTGCACTCAGCTTAAGACATGAAATCCATCATAATAATGTAGCTCCAAGGAAGATAGTTTTGATAAGGAAAATAACCTAAACTTCTGTTTCCCATTTTAATTACTGAAATCTCTAACAATGACAAAACTGTCACATAGGACAGTAAATGTATACAGTAATTCAATCAAACTTCTTGGAAAGAACACATTTAGCAATCTGGGATAATGCAGAATGACAGGAAATATAATGTGATTTAACAGTGGTTCTTTTTGTCATTTTACACAGACATCATGTTAATATTAGACCAAGGCACAAAACGTTTAGTACATAAACCAGTTTCTTTTTTAAGATCTAGCACTGGACTTCCCTGGTGGCGCAGTGGTTAAGAATCTGCCCGCCAATGCAGGGGACACGGGTTCAAGCCCTGGTTCAGGAAGATGCCACATGCCGCGGAGCAACTAAGCCCGTGCGCCACAAGTACTGAGCCTGTGCTCTAGAGCCTACGAGCCACAACTGCTGAGCCCACGTGCCACAGCTACTGAAGCCTGCACACCTAGAGCCTGTGCTCCGCAACAAGAGAAGCCACCACAATGAGAAGCCCGCTCACCGCAGTGAAGAATAGTCCCTGCTCGCTGCAACTAGAGAAAGCCCGCGCACAGCAACAAAGACCCAACGCAGCCAAAAATTAATTAATTAATTAATTAATTAATTAATTTTAAAAAGATCTAGCATTTTTATCGCAGTCTTTTATCTTACTTTGGGGCACTTGTACCCAGTACTCTATCCTACTGTAGACTGTTTAACTTAATCAAAAAATCAAAAGTTATTTCTGACCAGATTTTGGGGGGACATAAACATTTATATCATAAGTGTTTGTAACTAGTGAAGTGGAGCACCATTTCTTTTGTTTTCTGACTGTGTGTTCTTTTTCTTAAAGTTTTATTTATATATACAGTAAAATTCACTCATTTTAATGGTACACTTTGATGAACTTTGGTAGTTATATGCATTTGTGCAACCACCATCACAATCAGGACATTAGAATGGATCTCTAACCCTAAAAAGTTTCTTCCCATTCGTTTGCAGTTGGTCCCCTCTCCCACCTGCAACCCCAGGCAACTGTTGATCTACTTCCTGTCCCTATAGTTTTGTCTTTTCTAGAGTTTCAAACAAGTGGAATCATATAGCACATAGTCTTTTGTGTTTGACTTCTTTTACCTAGCATAATGTTTTGAAATTCATCATGTTGTTTATTAATATTTCAATTGTTTGTAATATCAAGTTGTATTACATATACTATGGATGTACTAAAATTTACCATTCATCACTTGATGGACATTTGGAGTGCACTGAATTTTTGGCTGTTATGAATTTTTGTGTACAAGTCTTTACATGGATATATATTTTCATTGTTCTTGGGTAAATACCTAGAGGTGGAATTGCTAGGTCACATGCCAAGTATATGCTTAAGTTTATAAGATACTGCCATAATGCTTTCCAACGTGTCTGTATATTCTGTATTCCCACCAGCAATGTGTGAGAGTTCAAGCTGCTCCAAATCCTCGCCACCACTCTTTATTGTCAGTCTTTTTTTTTTCTCCCTTATGAGCTTATATTTTATTGGAATAGAGAGACATGTCCATAATCACAGTGTAGTGTGGTTAGTGCTAAAAATGTCAGTTTTGTTAAGCTTTAGTCATTCTAGAGTGAGTGTGTAGTAGAATCTCACTGTGGCTTTAGTTTGCATTTCTTTGACTACTGATGTTGAATTTTGTTTTTCTTGTGCATATTCTCCATCTGCGTATCTTCTCTTTTTTTTTGGCTGCGTTGGGTCTTTGTTGCTGTGAGCGGGCTTTCTCTAGTTGCGGCGAGCGGGGGCTACTCTTCATTGCAGCGTGCGGACTTCTCATTGCGGTGGCTTCTCTTTGTTGCGGAACACAGGCTCTAGGCACGTGGGCTCCAGAGCGCAGGCTCAGGAGTTGTGGCTCACGGGCTTAGTTACTCTGTGACATGTGGAATCTTCCCAGACTAGGGGTTGAACCTGTGTCCCCTGCGTTGGCAGGCGGATTCTTAACCACTGCGCCACTGGGGAAGTCCCCTGCATATCTTCTTTTATAAAGTGTGCACGTCTTTTGCCCATTTTTAATTGGATTGTTAGTCTTTTTACTATGGAAAGAGATATAAATATTCTGGATACAGGCCTTTTGTCAGATGTTTTAAAAATATTTTCTCCCATTTAGTAGCTTGCCTTTTCATTTTCTCAGCAGTTTCTTTAGAAGAGCAAAAGTTTTTTGGTTTTTGTGTTTTTTTGTTTGTTTTTCATTTCCATTATGGTTTATTACAGGTTATTAATATAGTTCCCTGTGCTATACAATAGGATCTTGTTGTTTATCCATTCTATATATAATAGTTTGCATCTGCTAGCCCCAAACTGCCAATCCAGCCCTCCCCTTGGCAACCACAAGTCTGTTCTCTATGTCTGTGGGTCTGTTTCTATTTCGTAGATAAGTTCATTTGTGTCATATTTTAGATTCCACATATAAGTGATGTCATATGGTATTTGTCTTTCTCCTTCTGACTTACTTCGCTTAGTACAGTAATCTCTAGGTCCATCCATGTAGCAGCAAATGGCATTATTTCATTCTTTTTTGTGGCTAATATTCCAGTGTGTGTGTGTGTGTATATCTCACATCTTCTTTATCCATTCATGTGTCGATGGACATTTAGGTTGCTTCCATGTCTTGGCTATTGTGAATAGTGTGGCAGTGAACATAGGGGGTGCATGTATCTTTTTGCATTATAGTTTTTTCTGGATATATGCCCCGGAGTAGAATTGCTGGATGATATGGCAACTCTATTTTTAGTTCTCTGAAGAATCTCCATACTGTTCTCCATAGTGGCTGCACCAATTTATATTCCCATCAACAGCATAGGAGGGTTTCCTTTTCTCCACATCCTCTCCAGCATTTGTTATTTGTAGGAAGGCAAAATTTTTTATCTCAGTAAAGTTCATTTCATCTTTTTTTTTTTTTAATTTATGTATTTATTTATTTATTTTTGGCTGTGTTGGGTCTTTTGCTGCGCACAGGCTTTCTCTGGTTGCTGCAAGTAGGGGGCTTCTCTTCATTGCAGTGCACGGGCTTCTCATTGCAGTGGCTTCTCATTGCGGAGCATGAGCTCTAGGCGTGGGGGCTTCAGTAGTTGCAGCACACAGTAGTTGTGGCGCATGGGCTTAGTTGCTCCGCGGCATGTGGGATCTTCCCAAACCAGGGCTCGAACCCGTGTCCCCTGCATTGGCAAGCGGATTCTTAACCACTGCACCACCAGGGAAGTCCATTTCATCTTTTTTTTTCCTCTTATAGCTTGTGCTTCTTTGTGTCCTATTTTAGAAATCTTTGTCTAACTCAAAGTCACAAAAATTTTCTCCTATTATTTTTTCTGAAAGTTAATAGTTTTAACTCTTATATTTAGGTCTGTGATTAACTTGGAATTAATTTTGTATATAGTGTGAGTTAAGGGTCATGTTCATTGTTCCCCATATGGTTATCCCATTGTTCCAGCACCATTGATTGAAAAACTTTCCTTCCATTGAAACTACCTTGGCCTCTCTTTGTTGAAAATCAGTTGACATGTAAGCATGGGTCTGTTTTTGGACTCTACTCTGTTTTATGTCTGTGTGTCTATCATTATGCCAATACCACACCATCTTGATTTCTGTAGCTTTATAATATGTCTCAAAATCAGGTATTGTAAGTCCTTAAAATCAGTTCTTTATTTCTTCAGAAAAGATTGCAGAATTTTGATTGGAATTGCATTGAATATAAATATCAATTTCGGAAGTTTTGCTGTTTGAGCAATATTAAGTCCTTGAAGCCGATGAACATGGATCCATGGACATAGTGTATTTTTATTTAGGTTGTCTGTAATTTCCCTTTGTAATGTTTTATAGTTCTCAGTGTATAGATCTTGCACATCTTTCATTAAATTTATTCTTAAGTATATTATTTTTTCATTCTATTTTATTGTAAATGGGGTTTTTTAAATTTTTATCTTCTGATTGTTTATTGATAGTATGTAGAAATACAATTTGATTTTGTTTATTAACCTCATATCCTGGAACTGTGCTACATTAACTTATTAGTTCTAGTAGCTTTGTTGTAGATTCCTTAGAGTTTGATATGTGTGTGAACATGTCATCTATCAATGAGGACAATTTTACTTCTTAAATTCTCACCCATATGCCTTTTATTTATTTTCCCCCTTATTGCATTGGCTAGGTACTCCAGAACACTGTTTAAATGGAGGTGGGGAGAGTGGACATCCTTGCCTTTTTCGTGATCTTAGAAAACATTGAGCCTTTCATCATTTTTTTTTTTAAGATTTTTTTGATGTGGACCATTTTTAAAGTCTTTATTGAATTTGTTACAATATTGCTTCTGTTTTATGTTTTGGTTTTTTGGCCACAAGGCATGTGGGATCTTAGCTCCCTGACCAGGGATTGAACCTGCACCCCCTGCATTGGAAGGCGAAGTCTTAACCGCTGGACCGCCAGGGAAGTCTCGAGCTTTTTATCATTGAGTATGATTTTAGCTGTTAGTTTTAATCTGGTCGAGAAAGTTATCATCTACCTTTAATTTTGAAAGAATATTAAATTTTGTCAAGTGCTTTTTCTGTGTTTATTCAAACAGTTGCGTTCCTTTTCTCCTTTATTCTAATATGGTGAATTGCTTTGATTTGCAGAAGTTAAACTAACCTTGAGTTCCCAGATTAAACCCCACTTGATTGTGATGAATTTTCCTTTGTACATACCGTTGGATTCAATTTGTTAACATTTCGTTAAGGATTTTTGCTACTTATGTTTTATGTTCCTGAGGTGGTCTGTAATTCTCTTCTGATGTCTGTGTCTGCCTTTTATATTAGGATAATACTGATCTTATAAAATGAATTGAATATTGTTCCTGCCTTCTTTATTTTCTGAAAGAGTTTGTGTAAAATTGGTTTTGTTTCCTTAGACATTTGATAGAATATACCAGGGAAGCCATCTGTGTCTTAAATTTTTCTTAAAGGAAGTTTTAAAAGTATGAATGCAATTTCTTTAGCTGATATAGGGTTATTAAGGTTATCTGTTTCTTCTTGGGTCAATTTTGGTCATTTGTGTCTTCCAAGAAATTTGTTCATTTCACCTAGGTTGTTAAATTTATTAGCATAAAAATTTTAATAATACTCCCTTATACTTTTAATAGCTGCAGGATCTGTAGTGATATACCCATATTCATTTCTGATACTGATAAGTTGTGACCTCTCTTACTTTTTCTTTTTTCTTCTTGATCAGTATTGCCAGAGGCTTAGCAATTTTATCAGTCTTTTTAAAGAACTAGCTTTTGGTTTCATTAATTTTTGTCTATTATTTTTCTTTAATTGATTTCTGCCCTTTATTGGTTCCTTCCTGGTTATTTTGGATTTCATTTGCTATTCCTTTTCTGGCTTCTTAAAGTGAAAATTCAGGTTATTGATTTCGCATCTCTTTTCCTAACACAGTCATCCAAAGTGTTAAGTTTCCTTGTAAACACTGTTTTAATTGCATCCCAAATTTTGCTCTGTGGTATTTTCATTTTCCTTCCATTCAAAATATTTTGAAATTTCTTTTGTGATTTCTTGTTTGACTCACTGATTATTTAGAAGTGTGTTGTTAATTTCCAAATATTTCTGTTTTTCTCTTGATCTTATTGTTACAGATTTCTAATTTAATTCCATTATGGCTAAAGAACATTCTTTATATAATCTTTTTTTTTTTTTAATTGTGTTGGGTGTGATAATGGTATTGTGGTATGTAGGAGAATGACTTTTTTAAAAAATTAATTAATTAATTAATTATTTTTGGCTGTGTTGGGTCTTCGTTTCTGTGCGAGGGCTTTCTCTAGTTGCGGCAAGCAGGGACCACTCTTCATCGCGGTGCACGGGCCTCTCACTATCGCGGCCTCTCTTGTTCCGGAGCACAGGCTCCAGACTCGCAGGCTCAGTAGTTGTGGCTCACGGGCCTAGCTGCTCTGCGGCATGTGGGATCCTCCCAGACCAGGGCTCGAACCCGCGTCCCCTGCATTAGCAGGCAGATTCTCAACCACTGTGCCACCAGGGAAGCCCAGAACATTCTTTATATAATCTTAATCTTTTTTAATTTATTGAAATGTTTTACAGCTCAGGATATGGTCTATCATGGTAAACATATAGCATATGCTTATGAAAGGAATTTCTATTCTGCTGTTGTTGAGTATGATGTTCTATAAATACAAAGTAAAGAAAGGTCAGCTATGTCTTTTCTGATATATTGCCTAGCTGTTTTGCCAATTACTATGAGAGGTGTTAAAATCACAATTATAGTTGTGGAATGATCTGCTTCTCTTTTTAGTTCTGTGAATTTTAGTTTCATTTATTTTGAAGCTCTGTTATTGGCCACATGCACACTTATGATTGCTGTGTCTTCCTGACAAATTGTCCTCTATGTATATAGCATGCCTCTCTTTGTATTTTGAATAAATTTTGTCCTGAAATCTGTTTTATCTAATATTAATATTCCAGCCTTCTTATGCTTACTGTTTACATGGTGTATTATTTTCCATCCATTTACTTTTACCCTATCTGTCTTTATGGTTTAACTGTGTCTCTTTGAATATTTATTTATTTATTTATTTATTAGCTAGCTAGCTAGCTAGCTAGCTGCGCCGGGTCTTTGTTGTGACGTGCGGGACCTTTAGTTGCAGCATGCGGGATCTAGTTCCCTGACCAGGGATCGAACCCGGGCCCTCTGCATTGCGAGTGTGAAGTCTTAACCACTGGGCCACCAGGGAAGTCCCTGTGTCTCTCATAGACAGCACAGAGTGGGTATTGTTTTATTATGCATTCTGACAGTCTCTGCCTTTTAATTGGAATTTTTAGTCCATTAATGTTTAATATAATTAGTGATATGGTTAGGTTTGGGTTACCATATTATTTTTTGTTTTCTGTTGTCTCCTGTTTTTTGTTTTTATGTTCCTTTTTGCCTACCCCCCTCACTTTTGGATTATTTGAAGTATATTTTTAGAATTTGACTTCAATTTCCTTTTGGTATTTTCGCTGTACTTCTTTGCGTTATGTTTTTAGTAGTTGCCCTAGGGTTGGTGGTATACATCCTTAGCTTTTTACAGCTCACCTACAATTAATAACATACCACTTCTCATTAAATATTGAAATCTTGCAGTGTTATAGCTCTCAAACCATCTCATCCTTTATATTATAGTTGTTATATGTAGTACATTATGAACCATAAAATAGTGATATAGGTTTTTCTTTGAACTGTTTAATGGTTTATAAAGAATTAAGAGGAAAGGGCAATCAGGAAAAAAGTTTTTGCATTAACTAGATATTTATCATTTTCAGTGTTCTTTATTGTTTTCTGAGGATCCAAGTTTTTATCTGGTATCAATTCCCTTAAGTCTAAGGAAATTTCTTTGGCATTTTTTGTATTGTAGGTCTGCTGCCAATTAATTTTCTTAATTTTTAAAACAGTCTGTGAACATTTTTATTTTGCCTTTATTCTTGGAAGGATATTTTCACAGAGTATATGGAAGTATGAGTTATTTTTTCTTTCAAAGGCATTTCAAAGATGTTATTCCACTTTCTGTTGGCCTTCCATGATTCCTGATAAGAAGTAGGTTGTAAATCAGTGTATTTTTTTACCTTGTATATAATATGTTGTTTTTCTCTTGCTGCCTTCAAGATTTGCTCTTAATGTTTGTATATCAATAGTTTGACTATGATGCTTTCATCAAATTTGGGAAAATTACAATCATTATTTCCTAAAATATTTTTTCTGTCCATTTTCTTTCTCCACTCCTTGTGGCATTCCAGTTAGAAATATGCTGGCCTGTTTAATCTAATCATATAGGTCCCTGAGACTGTTCTTTTATTTTTAAAAAATGTTGTGTGTGTGTGTTCTTCATCTTGGATCATTTCTATTGACCTATCTTCATGTTCACTAACTTTTTCCTCTGCTGTTTCCATTTGGCTGTTAAGTTCATTCATTGAATTTTTTTTTTCTTTTCCAGAAACTGAACTTTTCAGCTCTAGAACTTGCTTTTGTCTTTTTGGCTTTATTTTTCTACTGAGATTTCTTATTTTCTGATGAGATTTTCATTTATTAAGAGCATGTTTTGATTTATTTTATTGAGGATCATAACAGCCATTTTAAAATATTTGTTTTTTGTTTAAACCTCTGGTTCATCTCAGAGTCAAACTTGCCAAATTTTATTTTCTCTTGAGCATGTGTTCCGTTATCTTGGTTCTTCATATATTAGATAGTTTTGGATTGTATCCTGGACATCATGAATGTTGTGTTGTAGAGTGTCTAGATTCTGTTACTCTCCTCCAGTCAGTGTTTCTTTTTTTAAATAATGGGCCATATATATTTTTCTGTGAAGTCCCTATTTATGCCCTTTGCCCATTTTTTTTCTATTGAGCTGTTTCTTATCAATTTGTAAAAACTTTTATACGTGAAAGATAAGTATCATATTTTAAAATGTTTTCCTGGTTTTCTTTTTTTCTTATAGTGCTTGTAATTCTTACATAGTCAAATTTGACAGATTTTTATTTTATGACTAATGCTTTTTGTTATACTTAGAAAGGTCTTGCCCATTTTAAGAGCATATAACTATGGGACTCCCCTGGTGGTGCAGTGGTTAAGAATATGCCTGCCCATGCAGGGGACACGGAGTCGATTCCTGGTCCAGGAAGATCCCACATGCCGCGAAGCAACAAAGCTTGTGCGCCAGAACTACTGAGCCTGCACTCTAGAGCCCACGAGCCACAACTACTGAAGCCCACGTGCCTAGAGCCCATGCTCTGCAACAAGAGAAGCCACCACAATGAGAAGCCCGCGCACCACAACAAAGAGTAGCCCCTGCTTGCCGCAACTAGAGAAAGCTCACATGCAGCAACACCCAACACAGCCAAAAATAAATTAATTAATTTGAAAAAAAAAGAATGTATAACTATTCATCTGTCTTTTTTTCTAGTGATTTTATGGCTTTATTTTCTACTTTCAAATATTCAGTCTATCTATATTTTTTTGTTTGTTTTGGCATAAAGATTAGGTAAAGATATAACTTTTCCCCCCTAAAGTAATTAGTTAGTTGTCCCAGCACCATTTGTTGCATAATATATCCCTTTTCTGTTGATTTGATACATTTATCATTCTGTAAAATTTTATATCTAATTGGGTCTGTTTCAGAATTTTCTGTTTTTTAAAATTGTCATGTATTTATGTTCTAATACCACACTGTAATATTATAACTTTTATAGCTTGTTACATTTCATATCTGAAAAGCAAAGCATCTTACTTTATCATTTTTGTAGCTGTTTATCACTGTTTATTCTTTTAGATAAATCTTAGAACCTGTTCCAATTATCTGTTGCTGCATAACAAACTACTCCAAACTTAGTGACTTAAAACTCAGTAATTTTATTTGTTCACAATCTGTGGGCCAGGTGTTCAGGCAGGGTTGGCTGGGAATTCTGCTCCACATGACGTTGACTAGGGTCACTTGGTGTGGTATTCACCTGTGAGTTTGTCTAGTCTGAAGGGTTAATGGGTTTGTGTCTAAGAATTTATGGCCATCTTTAATCTGCCACAGAATCATTTTATCAGATTTTCTCCAAAATCTTTTTGGAGTATTAATTGTAATTTTGTTAAATTTATAAATGAATCGATAATTGACATCCTAGTACTATTTTCCCACTTAACTATGGCTGTGTAACACCACCTGAAAACTTAGAGCTAAAAAACGACATGCTCCTGAATCTGCAGTCTGATGAGGAGGGCCCAGTGGGGATGGCTAGTTTCTGCTGCATTTGGTGTCAGCATGGACAGTTCCAAGGCTGAAGGCTGGAATCATCAGAAGGCTTCCTTACATAAATGGTGCCTAGACTGGGAAGATTCAAACAGCTGGGGATGGAAGAAGTAGGGCTCCTGAAGCATCTTTTTCACTTGTGGTCATTTCAACATGATGGCTGCAGGATAGCCAGACTTGTTACATGGTAGCTCAGCTCAAAAGGCCAAGAGAGAAGTCTTGTTTGATTGGTTTGTGTTTGGGAGAATTTCAACATTTGAATAACACAAGTCACAAGCCTTCCCCCAGATTCAAGGAAAGGGAAGAAAATAGGCCCATCTCTCTGTGAGCGAAATGACAATGTTTTGAAGAGTTTTGAAGAACATGTGAGACTAGTACTATTATCGTGGCCATTTTTGGAAAAGAATCTGCCGCACTCTTCTCTTTCAGGCACGTGGTTTATTCTGTTTATTCAAGTTATCTTTTGGGTTTTTCCATAAGATTTTACATTTTTATATATCTATATCCATTTATTACCTATCTATCCTCATCCCTTATTAGAATTATTCCTGTATATCTTCAATCATTGAGGATCTTTTTTCGATGTTACAGTTTTTTCATTTTTGATATGATTTTGACATTGAAAAAGGCTTTGTCTTTGCAAATCAGATTAGTAGAACATCTCCAATGTTATATAAATTTATTCTACCTTCCTTATGTGCTGTAGTAACTCTTTAGAGGACTTTTAGGTTACATGTTTAAGAATAGCCATTTGAAAAGGGAATAGCACTTCTGGTTTTTTGGTCCAGTGTAAGAGAGTTTAGAAGTCGCCATTGTGTTCTAAACAACAGTGGTGAAGTGGAAGGAAGTTTTATTTTGTATCAGTCTTGCAACTTTATATATAGTGTTAAAAATGTTGTGAGAGTGACGAGGATGAGCCCTGTAGATTGCTCTCTGGAAGTTTAGACATTGAGAATATGCATTGCGTGCCTTTTTACTTAAAAAATTAAAATATTTTTTGCACTCACTTTTTAAAATTGTGGTTTATTTTTTCTGAACTTTGAAACTTTTGTAATGTGAAAATTTTTGTTTAAAAGTTATTTGTATTCAGCCATATATTAAAAACAGTTCAAGAGAGCTGCTTCAGATAGTCACTACATATTTAAAGTTCTAGAGATTTAATTAAGGGAATTTTTAATGTATATTTATAAATGATATAATAACGGATTTGGAAATATGCTTACATTTTAAATTTTGTCTGGTTATCACAGTGGTGGCAAATTAATGTCATTGATGAACTTTTGAAACCAAGTTCTGAATAAATACTTTTGAAAACAGGCAAAACTCTACTCTCTTCCTAAACTTAGCAGGTTTGTAGATTATACTTCTGTTCCAAGGGAGATAGTTTTAAGATTGATAAGCTCTTTGAAGAATTTATTCTGACCACTTTACCTACTAATTTTTGACTCATACCTTTATCATTTTGTATACTCTCATTCTATTTGTATTATTGGTTGTAGTTGCTACTTAATAAGTGAAACACTTCAGAATTCCTTTTCAACTTGAGATTCCCCATTTACCCTTTGTCTAGTGATGAATGTTTCCTGCCTGATGTTCACTTTATTATATTGGTCACCGAAACTACTGTATTCTCTAAGAGCAGGCAGGGATTTTAAGATACCATCTTGGACTAGATGTAAAGCTGCCTTTCTAGCCTCTTTCTTAGGTAGACCTTGGCAGTTCTTATTTCTCTGGTTGGTTTCTCCTGGGGATTTGTGTGACCTGATAACAAATTGCTATATATAAACAATCATTTTTACTTTATCAAAGTGGGGCCAGTCACTGGAAGACAGGGGCTAGATTTTAGTTATCTTTATTAGATGTTGTAAGTGGTGGTTTTCAGATAGACTTTTTTTGGCAAACAAACTTGACATTTCTCATCCTCATGACTTTGATGGTTAGCTTCATCTTTCCTGAAGTGAAACTGACAATAAGCAGAGCAAGGCTCTCAAGGAGTGATTCAGGATTCATGTGGAAGTAATTTGCAGTTATTTGATAGGAGGTGGTAGTAATAGTCTTGAAATCTTTTTATATGGAACCCTGTAGGTTCTTTTCCCTGGGATGGTATTTTGGATATAAGTAGCAAAAGAAACTCTAAGAACAAACTCACGTTGTCCTAGTTCTAAATCCATTTTGTGGTTTTCTTTTGGTCACTTTTTCTGACCTTCCACTACTAAAACTGTTGCGCCATTAAATCCCAGTTTAATTCTGCTAGCCTTCTGTTCTTCAGGTGTTCTCCTCAGTAAAATGCCAGGCAGCAGACTGTATTCAGCTGCATTCTGCATGACTATCTTGATTACTACACTGAATCTTCACCTTGGTTCAAGGTTTTCTGTCTTAGCTGAAGAGAAAGGAGACAGGCACCTACTTTCACCCAGTGCTGTCTTTCAAATTCATATCCCAGAGGAGGACTGAAAATCTTCCTACCACGTAATAATATACACCTGATATTCTAACTGTGGTATAACAGGTGGCTAATGAGCTGTAGCTGAAGCAAATGAATTCCTCTGTACCTGAGATTTTATAGTTTGTAATTATATTATTTATATATATATATAGGCTATATATATATAGGCTGGTAATATAAAATTTTTAAATTGTTGTTTGGTCCAAAGGCTGGTATGCTTCAGATCTAAACCTAGGATGGTATTTTCTTCTTCCCACCAGCTGTCTTTTCAAGTGGGAGAAAATATGGATTACTCTTCAAAGGGATACAGGGGTCATTTGCTGGTGAAAAATGGATTTGGGAAAAAGTAAGGAGTCAGTCATCAGTTACACCCCTGCCAAGGTGTTTGGGCAGCCAAATCCTCCCCCTGTCATTTCTTGAGTGAGCCATGAAGAAGACCTGGTGATTTACCCATCGGCTGGCCATAGAAGAAAGCCCTTGTTATCTGTTAACAGCAACATTCCATTCCACCCCCATTTCCCCAGGTGGGTCTGTGGTAGACATTGTTAGCTAATTATGATCACCCTGCTCATTAGAGCCAGTTTGCTCCCTGCATTATGCCAGCAGGCTTTTCTGCCCAGAGCCAAGGGTGAATTTAGCCCTATGCTAGAACACCAAGATATGAAAAAAATTGTTTGCAATGTTTGATGTTCCTATTGGGGGTGATTTATTTCATTTCCATATTATGGTTGAAGAACCTAGCATAAAATACTTTGAATTATGATTTGTGTGCCTCATTATATCTATGTTGTTGAAAACATACCTCAATTTGTTAAATTTTCCTAGTTTTGGGAACTCCCTGGCGGTCCAGTGGTTAGGACTCCATGCTTTCACTGCCGAGGGCACAGGTTCGACCCCTTGTCAGGGAACTAAGATCCCATAAGCCCCGCGGCCAAAAAGAAAATTATCTTAGTTTTTAGAATATTTTTGCATATTCAGAACTTATTATCCTCAACTAAATTGTTTACTACACAGTGCACTTTATTTATATGAACAAAATAGTGCTTTCCTGTACATTTAAAATCATTTTCAATTCATATATAATGAAAATACATAAAGTATCTCAAAATTTCTTTTGTAAAATTGGGATATGTCTTACACACCATTCTTATATGCCAGCAGATGTGTTCCAGGTTACATAACAGGAAACC
Organism: Balaenoptera acutorostrata; assembly: GCF_949987535.1. Taxonomy (NCBI): domain Eukaryota; kingdom Metazoa; phylum Chordata; class Mammalia; order Artiodactyla; family Balaenopteridae; genus Balaenoptera; species Balaenoptera acutorostrata. Next base: position 17,026,532 of record NC_080083.1, on the reverse strand, counting down.
ATGGGAAACAAAAACTGATAAATGCAAGAGCTATATACCATAACAGTTGAGTAGGAAACAACATCTCACTGTTAAAATTTCTTTCTTTTTATATTTATTTAATTTATTTATTTGGCTGCACCAGATCTCTTAGTTGTGGCATGCAGGATCTTTAGTTGCAGCATGCAGGATCTTTTAGTTGCGGCATGCAGGATCTTTTTTAGTTGTGCAATGTGGGATCTTTAGTTGTGGCATGCGAACTGTTAGTTATGACATGTGGCATCTAGTTCCCTGACCAGGGATCGAACCCCGGCCCCCTGCACTGGGCGTGCATAGTCTTAGCCACTGGACCACCAGCGAAGTCCCTCACTATTAAAATTTCGATTGAAATAAATCAAAAACTAATTGCTCTCAGTAACATAATAAGGTAAATTTTTGAGAGAATGAAATGGAAATAGTAGGCGTGTGTGCTTTAGTGCACAGATTTGAATACACACAATTTTTTAGTAAATACTTTAAGCATAAATTTTACATGCAGCATCTTCATATTATGGTACAAAAACTAAGAAATGAGTAACAAAACATAGCTGGTTTTCAACCAGACAAAAAAGTGAAATACATACTACAAAAGGCTATGTACTACTTGAAAGACATAAAAACCCCCATCACCAATTTTATAGCTCGTAAGACTGGCAAAGCTAAACTTAGAGTTTTGTTCAACTCTACCTGCCTGTTTCAACAAGAAAAAAAAACCTATATATAATGGACCAGCTAATCTCAAAAGGATCTATGAAAAGAACAGAGTGATAAGGTAGACAAAATTAACATAGCTACTGAAATGGATAACATTTATAAAAATTTAGAAACTAGACTTTAAAAATCTAGGACACTACACAACTAGATACTTTGAATAAATCAATTGTAATAGGAAACACAAGACAATTTGCTAGGATCACTGGTGAATATTTTTTAACATATAATACCTATATCATAAATAGCTACAAAACACTGAAAGCTACTAATTTATTTTGTGAGGCAGACAGATATGGTGCCTGATAAGGACAGAACATAGAAATGAAGGCCAGTCTTCCAAAAGGAACATGAGAAGACGCTGAACGTCGCTAATTATTAGAGAAATGCAAATCAAAACTACAGTGAGGTACTACCTCACACTGGTCAGAATGGCCATCATTTTTAAAAATCTACAAATAACAGATGCTGGAGAGGGTATGGAGAAAGGGGAACCCTCCTACATTGTTGGTGGGAATGTGAATTGGTGCAGTCACTGTGGAAAACTATGGAGGTTGCTCAAAAAACTGAAAATAGAGTTGCCAGATGATCCAAAAATCATCATTATCTTCTGTATCCCTTAACTAATTATCATAATCATAGTTATTGATATTTTTTACTACTTTTGTCTTTTAACCTTCATACTAGCTTTATAAGGGATTAATCCAGTATCTTTACTATATATTTACCTTTCCAGTGAGATTTATTCTTTTGTATGTGTTCTTTTTTTTTCTTTGGCTGCACCATGCAGCATGCGGGATCTTAGTTCCCCGACCAGGGATCAAACTCATGCCCCCTACAGTGGAAGCATGGAGTCTTAACCACTGGACTGCCAGGGAAGTCCCCTAATATGTGTTCTTGTTACTAATCAGTGCTATTTCTTTTCAGCTAAAAGAGGTCTCTTTAACGTTTCTTATAAGACCAGTTTAGTGGTGATGAACTCCTTTGCTTCTCTGGAAATCTTTTTTCAGAATCTCTCCTTCACTTCTGATTAATAATGTTGCTGGGTAGAATATTCTTTTTTTTTTTTTAATATATATTTATTTATTTATTTGGCTGCAACAGGTCTTAGCTGCAGCATGTGGGATCTTTGTTGCCATGTGCGGGATCTTTGTTGCCATGTGTGGGATCTTTAGTTGTGGCATGCAGGATCTAGTTCCCTGACCAGGGATCAAACCCGGGCCCCCTGCATTGGGAGTGCGGAGTCTTAACTACTGGGCCACCAGGGAAGTCCCAGGAAGATATTCTTTGTTGGAAGTTTTTTTTCTTTCAGCTCTTTGAATATATCATGCACAACCTTCTGGCCTACAAGTTTGTGCTGAAAGATCTGCTCATAGCCTTAGAGGGGGGTTACCTTGTATGTAACAAGTTATTTTTCTCTTGCTGCCTTTGATACTCTCTCCTTGTCTTTAAATTGGCATTTTTAATTATAATGTGCCTTGGTATGGGTTTCTTTGGATGTTTCTTATTTGCAGCTCTTCGGGCTTCCTGGATCTGAATGTCTGTTGATTTTAGCCATTATTTCCTTAAATAATATTTCTGCCCCTTTCTCTCTGTTTTCTCCTTCTGGAAGCCCTATGATGCAAATGTTAGGCCATTTGATGTTGTCCCATAAAAGTTCCTTAAGCCATCTTCACTTTTTCTCATTCTTTTTTCTTTTTGCTGTTCTAACTGGGTGAGTTCCACTGCCTTCTAGAAGTCGACTGATTCTTTATTCTGCTTCATCTAGTCTGTTGTTGAACCCCTCTAGTGTATTTTTCAGTGCTGTTATTGTATCCCTCAGCTCTGTGATTTCTAAATATTTGCTACATTCTTATATTTTCCATTTCTTGTTGAAGTTCTCACTGTGTCTATCCATTCTTCTCCCCAGTTCAGTGAGCATCTTTAGCACCATTACTTTGAACTCTTTATCAGGTAAATTACTTAACTCTGTTGTTTCATTAAGGTTTTTTTCCCGTGAGGTTTTATCTTGTTCTTTCATTTAGGACATATTCCTCTGTTTCTTCATTTTGCTTTACTCTGTGTTGGTTTCTATACAGTAGATGAAGCAACCACATCTCCCAGTCTTGAAGGACTGGCCTGTGTAGGAGCTGAACCTTATCATTCAACCCTACTTCAGCTCTTGGTTGTCTCTCAAACCTTTGTGATTGTCCAAGCAGCTTATTACATTTTTAATAGTTCCTAATAGTTGAGGATGTGCTAAGACCTGTCAGTGTCCCAAAAGGGAGGGTCTCAGCACCCATATTCAGGACAACTAGAAGCCAGATCCTCAGGCATCAGCTTTTAAATGTATGCAAATATATACAGTCTTTTGGGACCACACGTATAAGCCCTGCTGGCCACCAGAGCCAGGAGGGGTAGAGGTGTTCCCAGCAGCAGTAACAAAAATCAAGGCACCAGATGGGGTATGAGCTTCTTTCTGGGTGACACAAATCATTACAGTCCCATGGGACCAGGACACAAAATCCTCTGGCCTCCAGAGCCAGGCAGTCAAGAGGCATCCCCTAAGTGGCAGTCACAAAAATCAGGGCACTAGACATGATACTTTAGCTTACTCTGTATATGTGAACAATAAAACTTTAATGGCAAGCATAAAAGAAGTTAGAATAAATGAGGACTTATACCCTGGCCAATGGGAAGGCCAAATATACTAAGATCCCATGTTTACCTTATGTATTTAATATTTAATATTTAACCAAGTAAGATACATATCTTAAAACCTTGCTACCAGTAAAATCAGCATCACCTGGAAGCTTGTTATAAATGCAGAACCTCAATTCACCACTGCAGACTTAATCTTCATCTTAAGACTTTAAGAATTCTGGGTGATTCTTATGTACCTAAAGTTACAGAAGCACTGTGTTTAAAGCAGTAGTTCTTGAATCTGAGTAAAGTCAGAGTCAGCTGGGAGCTTTTAAAAATACAAATTCTTAGGAAGTAATGAAATTGGGTTGTTTTGTTTTTGTGTTTCTTTTTGTAAAGCCTACCAGTTGATTCTGATGTGCTAAATTTGATGGTAGCTGCTTTAAAGAATTTGATTATATGGCAATAATGTATATATGAAGAAGTTATAAGACATATTAAGTGATAATTATCAAATAGTATTGGTTGAAAAATAAACAAGTAAACCATAAAACAAAGTAGCAGTTCCAAAGATTGATTCATGGATTCATTCATTCAGTTCCAAAAATTAATTCCTCATTGCATACATTATAGGAATTTCCAGATGAATTAGAGATTAACAAAACGCTGATATTAAGAGAAAAAAGAGAGAGAAGTTATGATTTTTCTGTATTCTTTGAAATGTGAAATCTCTGTGGATAAATGGAAAAACTATATAAATATCAAGGGGGGAATTATATAGCATAAAATCAGAACAGGGTCTAGAATATTGTAAACAGTCAGTATTCTGAGGTGACGTTTTTGTTTTAACAGCTTTAGTGAAGCATAATTTACTTACCATAATATTCACCCATCATGAGTATGTAATAATTCTGTAATTTTTAGTAAATTTCCACTGTTATGCAATCATCACCCCGACCCAATTTTAGAACATTTTCATTACCCACAAAACTTAACCATTTGTGGTCAATCACCCATTCCAGTTCCCAACCCTGAGCAACTACTGATATGCTTTCTGTCTCTCTAAATGTCTCTTCCAAAAATTTCTTATAAATGGTATCATATATTACGTGGTCTTTTGTGTTTGGCTTCTCTCACTTAGCATAATGTTTTTGAGGTTTAGCCATGTAAGTAGTAGCTTGTAAGGAAGTAGTAGTTTGTTCCTTTTTATTCTGTTGTATAGATGTACCATAGTTTGTTTATCCATCCACTAGTTGATGGATTTGACTCCAGTTTTTTGGCTATAATACCGCTATGAATATTCACATAGAAATCTTTGTGTGAACATATATTTTCATTTCCCTTGTGTAAATATATAAGAGTAGATTTGCTGAATCATATGATAAGTTTATTTTAACTTTTTCAGAAACAACCAAACTGTTTTCCAAAGTGGATGTACCATTTTACATTTCCACCGGTAACATATGAGGGTTCCAATTTTGATTGGAATTGCACTGAATCTGTAGGTCACTATGGGGGGATTGCCATCTTAACATTGAGTTTTCCAATTTATGAATATGAAGTGTTCTCTCTGTTTAAATCTTCTGTAATTTATTTCAGCAATATTTCATAGTTTGCTGTATATCTTACACTTCGTTTGTTGAACTTGTTCCCTAAGTATTTGATTTGATTTGATTCTGTTGTGAAGAATTGTTTTCTTAATTTCATTTTCAGATTGTTCATTGCTGGCATGTAGAAAAAATGGGTTTTTGTATAATAATCTTGTATCCTGCAACCTTGATAAACCTGTTTATTAGTTTAAGTACTGTTTTTGTGTATTCCTTAGGGTTTTCTACGTAGAGGATCATGTCATCCGCAAATAAAATCAGTTTTAGATCTTCCTTTCCAATTTAGATGTTTTTTTAAAAAAAATTTTTGGGGGGGGGCGCGATTTTTCCACTGATGAGACCCTCCAGTAAAATTTAAATAGACGTGGCTGGAGCAGACATCTTTGCCTTGTTCCTTGACCTTAAGGGGAAGCATTCAGTCTTTCATTGTGAAGTAAGATATTAGCTCTGTTTTTCATATGCCCTTTATCAGGTTGAAGAAGTTTTCTGTTTCTAGTTTGTTGAATGTTTTTATCATAAATGGGGGTTGGATTTTATGTTGCTGGATTGGACTTCCTACTCACGGATGTTTTCATTAATATTCTTGAAGGATATTAAGCTATAGTTTTTATCTCTTGTGATAAAGGAATTCAGTCCTTTTGTCATTGTCTGACTTTGGCCTCATAGAATGAGTTGGGAAGTGGTCCCTTTCTCAGTTTCTGGAAGAATTTGTGAAAGACTGGTACTGTTTCTTCATTAAATGTTTGATATAACTGACCAATGATGCCATCTGGACCTGGGCTATTCATTGAGGGAATTTTTTTTTTTTAAGTATTTTTTTAAAGGTTTTTCGTTTTTTTTTTAAATTTTATTTATTTATTTATTTATTTATCTATGGTTGTGCTGGGTCCTCGTCCCTGTGCAAGGGCCCTCTCCAGCTGTGGCAAGCGGGGGCCACTCCTCATCGCTGTGCGCGGGCCCCCCACTATCGCGGCCCCTCCCGCTGAGGAGCACAGGCTCCAGACGCGCAGGCTCAGTAATTGTGGCTCACGGGCCTAGCTGCTCCGCAGCATGCGGGATCCTCCCAGACCAGGGCTCTTACCCGTGTCCCCTGCATTGGCAGGCAGACTCTCAACCACCGCGCCACCAGGGAAGCCCCAAGGGAATATTTTTAATTAATAATTTGTGTAGGGTTAGTAGAGATGTCCCCTTTTACATTCCTGATTTTGTCCATTTGTATCTTTGTTTTTTCTTGATCAGTTTAGCTAAAGGCTTATCAACATTTTTTGACCTTGTCAAAGAACGAACTTTTTATTTCATTGATTTTCTTGATGTGTTTTTTTCTTTATTGTTTCCATTGTGATTTTGTTATTTCCTCTTGCTTGCTTTGGGTTTAATATGCTCTTTTTCTAGTTTTCTGTAGAAAAAAGCTTATATCTCACTGATTTGAGGGCTTTATTTTCTATATAACTGATTAAAGGAAATTAAGGGGATTTTACATTAAGGGAAAATTACATTTTGCCTCGAAGCAGTGCTTTAACTGCATCCAGTAAATTTTGATATATTGTGTTTTAATTTTTATTCAATTCAGGTATTTTCTAATTTCTTTGTGATTTCTTCTTTGTTTTGTTTCATATTCTAATATTTGGGGATTTCTAAAATTTCTAACATCTGTAATTTAATTCTACTGTGGTCTGAAAAACATATTTTGGTTTCAGTCCTTCTTAGTTTATTGAGACTTGTTTTTTGACTTAGCATTTGGGCTTTCCTAAGGAACATTCTGTGTGTGCTTGGAGAAAAATGCGTATTCTGTTCTTGTTGGGTAGAGTGTTCTGTAAATGTCACTTAGGTAAACTTAGTCGATGGTATTTTTTAACTCTTTTCTGTCCTTGCTTAATTTCTGTTTAGTTGTTTTATCTTTGAGAGTGGGGTATTAAAACTTCTAAATATAATTATTGAATTGTCTGTTTCTTCTCTTCTGTCAAGTTTTGCTTTGTGAATTTTGAGAGTCTATTTTTAACTATGTAGACCATTTGTAATTATCATATATGTGTTTACCCTTTTATCTTTATGAAATGTCCCTCATTGTCTCTAGTAATATTTGTCTTAAAATCTGTTCTGTTTTGTATTAACATAGCTTCTGCAGCTCTCTTGTGGTCACCATTTTTATGGTATGTCTTTTTACCTCTTTTAACTTCCAACCCATTTTTATTGTTAAATCTAAAGTGTGTCTTTTGTAGACAGCATATAGTTGAATCTTGCTTTTTAAAAATTGTCAACCTTGGGACTTCCCTGGTGGCGCACTGGTTAAGAATCCGCCTGCCAATGCAGGGGACACAGGTTCGATCCCTGGTCCGGGAAAATCCCACATGCTGTGGAGCAACTAAGCCCGTGCGCCACAACTACTGAGCCTGTGCTCTAGAGCCTGCGATCCACAGCTGCTGAGCCCGCGTGCCACAACTACTGAGGCCCACGTGCCTAGAGCCCATGCTCCGCAACAAGAGAAGCCACCACAATAAGAAGCCCATGCACCACAACGAAGAGTAGCCCATGCTCACTGCAGCTAGAGAAAGGCCACGCGCAGCAACGAAGACCCAGCGCAGCCAAAAATAAATAAATAATAAATAAATAAATTTACTTTTTAAAAAAACTTAAAAAAAATTGTCAATCTCTGCTTTTTATTGAAGTGTTTAATCCATTCACATTTAGTGTAATTATTGATTGAATTTACATTTGCCATTTTGCTACAGTATTTGTTTTCTATATATCTCGTTTCTTTTGTTGCTACAGCCTTCCTTTTTATCTTTTGTGTTAAACAAATCCGTATTTCAAAATTGTATTTCTTGTTTTGTGTCAACTATTTTTCATTTGACCATTTTAACTCATCTCTTGATTTTTTTTTTTAATCCTTCTTTGGTTTTTTAGTTATTTTATTATTTGTTGTTCTAGGGATTGCAGTGTGCATCTTAATTTCTGAACAATCTATATCAGATTAATAGTATTTTAATTCTGGTAGAATGCAACAACTTTGCTCCAATATAGCTCAGTTCCCTCCCCCTATTGTGCTGTTATTGTCATATATATTACATCTATATATGTTAAAACCAACAATATATTGTGCTGTTTATCCACGTATTTGCCATTTCTTGTTTTTAATTTCTTCCTGTGGATTTGAGTTACCTTCTGGGGTCATTTCCTTTCAGACCAAAGGGATTCTTTTTATTTCCTGTAAGGCAGACCTGCTGGCAACAAACTCTTTTAGTCATTACTTACCTTGGATTGTTTTCACTTTGCCTCTATTTTTGAAGGACAGGGTCTTTTTTAACAGAATATAGAATTTTTGCCTGCCCCACTACCACCACTGCAATTATGGGGTTCCACTTCCCTTTAGTCTTCATTATATCTGATGAAAAGTCAGTCATTAATTGTGTTGGTTTTCTTCATATTTCAATTATTATCTTTGTCTTTAACTTGATCTGTGGTTGACTATGAAGTGTCTAGGTGCAGAATTCTTGTGTCTATCCTACTTGGGAGTTTTTGAGTTTTGTATATTGTTCTTCATCAGATTTTGAAAGTTTTAAACCATTATTTCTTCAAATATCTTTTTTTCTGCTCCTCTCTCTCTCCTTTTTTCATGGTACTCCCATTAGATGTATGTTGGTACATTCAGTGTTATTGCATAGCTCTCTGAGGCTCTGTTCATTTTTCTTCAAATTCTTCCTCTCTTTTCTTGAGATTGTATAATTTCTATGAATCTGTCTTTTTATGTTCACTGATTTTTTTTTTTTCTTCTGCTATCCGAAATCTGCTTTGGGCCAATCTAGTGAATTTTTCATTTCTAATATTGTATTTTTCAACTTTAGAGTTTGTTTCCTTTTTTGTAGTTTCTATTTCTGTATTGAGATTTTCTATTGTTGTGTCACTGTCACCATATTTTTCTTTAATTCTTTGAACATATTTATAATAGCTGCTTTTGAAATTTTTCTGAATACAGCATCTGGGCCCACTCAGAAACAGTTTCTGTTGACTGCTTTTCCCCCTGAGTATGGGTCACATTTTCCTGTTTTTTTTTTTAACATGTCTTGTAATTTTTGTTGTTAAAATTGGACATATTTGGTAATATATTGTAACAACCCTGGGTCTGATTCCTCCCCAGCCCTCCTCCCATGTCTGAAGGTTGTCATTATTGCTGTTGTTATGTATGTTTGCTTATATTTAAGTAACTTGACTTAATATGCAGGATCTTTCTCCCCTGTGGATTGCAGCCATTCAAGTTTTTGCTCAGTTGTTTTTGTTTTCATCTTTACCTTGGTCTTCTTGGGGTCCCATAGCTTAGTGGTCAGCCAGTGATTAGTTAAAGGTTGTGCTCAAACATCTTGAGCCAGTAAGGCTTCTACCCTTTGCTGAGCCTTCTGTGAGTGTATTAGGGAGCTCTAGTTTTCAGGCATGCCTCAGCTTTTACTTTCTGCTAAGCTTCTCATTTCTTCCCTTCATATGTAGGAAGCCTCCTAGTCAGCCCTTGATAGGTGGAGAGCTTAGGACCTCTCCAGTCAACTCTGAGCATATACGCAGCCTCCAGTTAGCCAAGAATGCATAGAGAGTTTACCAGGCCCCCTGTGGCTCTCATTTCCAGAATCTCCTTATTAAATTTCTGGATTTCTGTTAGTCTGCACCTCTTCCCAACTGGGACAGCAGCCTCAGGCTAGCAGAGCTGTAGGCTTTATCTCTTTTTTTCTAGTTGGGTTTAATGGTTTTACTCTCAATGCCACTGGGTATGGGTTTTTTTTGCCTTCCATTTCAAATCACTTCAGCAGACTGAGGCAGTGAAGCTGCTGGTTTCCGTGGCCATCACTTCCCAGGTACTGCATGGACTGTGCTTGGGGTGGGGGGTGAATAAGGAGCAACCCAAAGCAGTAACACCACTGACTTCCACTGTTCTTACCCAGAGTTCCACATTTTTCATAAATAAACACTTTTAAATCTGTCATTTGACTTTAGTTGTTTTCTGGAGTCCTGTAATGGTTGTTTCTGACACATTTGTCCAGTTTTGTAGTAGTTTTGTTGGGAGAGGATTTGCTGATTTCTTCAGTTTGCCACAGCTGGAAGTCTTGCCTCCTGTTTTGTGTTTGCAATATTTTGGGGTTTGGTTATTTTTAAAAGGCTAACTAATTAAAAACCTGAAGGACATCTATATATTGTAGCTGCTTCAGCATTTTGCTTCACAATAGAAGTTAGGAGATTGTGATTAGATTAGGGGTGGGACTGTAGTTCTGCTATAATTCTGCTGACAGCACTCTCCTGTGGAATGCTCCTTAATAGCATATTCTTGTGTAATGATGAAGAAAACGTTTGTTTTTTTTTTTAAGCAAGCGAATTCTTTTGGAATTCTATCAAAACATAAGGAAGATATTATGTATACTCCTCTCTACAGAATGAACCAGTGGCACAAGGAAAGGAATGATAGAATCCATGGGCTGGTGTAGATGTGTATCTATATGCAAAAAAAAAAAAAGAAAAAAGGAAAGAATCACCCTCTTTAAAAATTACTCATTATATAGATTTCAATCTAAAATGCTTTTTTATGCTCAATTTTAACTGGGAAGTTAGCCTTTACCTTTTTAGTTATATAATAACACAGAGAGAAACAATACGAAATAAAACATACAGCTCAGTGATTTATCACGAAGTATACACCTCTAGCCATCATCCATATGAGAAATAAGACATTGGTAGCACCCAGAAGTCCTCTCTTCTCTGCACCATCATTAAGCACCCCCCCAAGATAACCATTGTCCTTACTTCTATGGTAACCACTTCCTTTCTTTTTTTTTTTTTTTTTTTTTAAGGATTTTTCTTTCTTTCTTTCTTTCTTTCTTTCTTTCTTTTCTTTCTTTCTTTCTTTCTTTCTTTCTTTATTTATTTATTTATTTTTGGCTGTGTTGGGTCTTCGGTTCGTGCGAGGGCTTTCTCCAGTTGCGGCAAGCGGGGGCCACTCTTCATCGCGGTGCGGGGACCGCTCTTCATCGCGGTGCGCGGGCCTTTCTCTATCGCGGCCCCTCCCGTTGCGGGGCACAGGCTCCAGACGCGCAGGCTCAGCAATTGTGGCTCACGGGCCCAGCTGCTCCGTGGCATGTGGGATCTTCCCAGACCAGGGCTCAAACCCGTGTCCCCTGCATTAGCAGGCAGATTCTCAACCACTGCGCCACCAGGGAAGCCCACCACTTCCTTTCTTAATAGTTTCTGTCTACTAAGTGTGCATCCCTAAACATTAGAGTTTAACTTTGCTTATATTTTTTATATAGAAATCTTATTATTCATTTGTGACTGTTTTCTTTGGCTCAAAATTATGTTTGTGAGATTTATCTATGTTGTTGCATGTAGCAGTAGTTCATTTTAATGCTATAGAGTATTCCATTATGTGAATATACAACAATTTGTTTATCCATTTTGCTGTTCATGGATATTTGAGTTGTTTCCAGCTTTAAGAGTATTAAAGATATGGCTGCCATGGACATACACACTTGTATGTGTCTTAGTGTATAGGTACACAAATTCCTTTTGGGTATATACCTAAGAGTTAAATCGCTGGGTTCCAGTGTATATTTATTTTAATTTTAGTATATAAAACCAACCTGTTTCCCAAAGTGATTGTACAATTTACACTTCTACTAGCAGTGTGTTAGAATTGACGTTGCACCACATCTTCACCAAACATTTGGTATTGTCAGACTTTTAAACATTAGTCATTTTGGTGGTTATATCATACTTTCTCATTTTGTTTTAATTTTCATCTCCCAAATGACTAAGGAGGTTAAGCTCCTTTTCATTTGTTTATTGGCCATTTGAATTAATCCTTTCTTGTGAAATGCCTATTCAAGCCTTTTTTAAAAATTGATTTGTAGGAATTCTGTACGTATCTTGATAAGAGCCCTTTGTTCCTTTTTGCTCCTCCAGCCTTGCAGTCTCCTCTAAAGCCCTCTATTAGCAGAGTCTAATCTGGAGCTAGCTGGAAAAACCAAAACATGGTTTGCAGAGTCTTAGCTCCAGTATTATAGAGCAGTGTTTAGATGGATGGGCTTGAAATTGAGAAATGCTAGCTTAAGGCACAACCTTCCTGTCTGCAGAGCCACCTTTATGATAAGCCTAGTGTCTATATATGGGAGAATCTGTTTCTGAGCCATTTTTCTGTTTCATTGGTCTGTTACACCAGCTAAATTACTGTGGCTTTATAATAAGTTTTCTTATCTGGTAGAGCAACTTTTCCCACCTTATTCTTCTTCAGGAGTGTCTTAGCTGTCCTTGGCATATTTGCATTTCCATAAAAACTTTAAGACTAATTCGTGTAGTTTCACAAAAATAAAACCATTTCTTGTTTTGAATTTCACTGAGTCTGTAAGTCAATTTGGGGAGAATTGAAATTTTTACAATATTGAGTAGTTTTCTAATTCATGAATATGGTATGTTTCTCCATTTATTTATGTCTTTAATTTCTCTCAGTGATGTTTTTTAGTCCTTTTGTGTAGAAGTCTTGCTTAGCTTTTCTTAGTTTTAATCCCAATATTGGATATTTTTAACATTATTATGAATAACATTTAAATTTTTTTTCATTTCAATTTTTTATTTTGCAATTTTGCAAATATACATTTTCTTTAGTTTTGAATAATTAGACCCCATTAACCTACTACTCAAATTCAATAATTTCAAGATTTGCTTTGTTTCAACAATATTTATTACTGAAGTATTTTAAAACAAATCTTAGATCTCATATCATTTCACCTATGTATACTTAGTATATACATCTCTAGAAAATATGGAAATTTATAATCATAATTTTAAACCATATTCAGATTTTCCCTTTTATTTCAAAAACGGCGGTTTACTGTTGGTGTGTTCAGTTTGCTTTTAACTTATAGCATATTGAGACTTACATTTTATGTTAAGTAATTATTAAAATATTAGCTTAATCACTGAAATATCAAATGATAAATCATTCTCTATGGCAATTAAAAACAAAACTTTTGGGACTTCCCTGGTTGTCCAGTGGTAAAGAATCCGCCTTATAATGCAGGGGACGCGGATTAGATCCCTGGTTGGGGAACTAGGATCCCACATGCCGCGGGGCAATTAGACCTGTGTGCCACAAACACTGAGCTCACGCATCTCAACTAGAGAGCCTGCGTGCCCCAAACTACAGAGCCCACACGCTCTGGAACCCGCACACCACAACTATAGAGCCCACATGCCCTGGAGCCTGCGTGCCACAACTAGAGAAGAGAAAAAAACCCACATGCCACAACTAGAGAGAAGCCCACCTGCCTCAACGAAAGATCCCATGTGGCTCAACAAAGATCCTGCGTGCCACAACTAAGACCTGATGCATCCAAAAATAAAATATAAATAAATAAATAAATAATAAATCTTTAAAAATAATAATAATTAAAATTTTTCTGATGTGAAGTTTCTGTTTCTAAATTCATTACAATTTTTGACATTGGTAAAGCCATAATCTTATAAACCTACCATGTGAGTAAAACTGTCCTTTTCTTTCATTTGATGTCTTCCACATTTATGAAACTAATGTACAACAAAAATTGCCATTCTTTAAATTTTTTTTAAAAATCTTTATATTCCTCAGTGTTCCTGTTACTGAATACATATCTTTCAGGAATTCATCAATGGGATTAAAAGCAAGCATATTTTTGTGTGACATAGTTTTAGTTTTGGTTACCCTTTGTAACCTCCTCTTGCCCAAAGTTGTTAAAATGCAAGAAGGAGTTGCAGTTGTGAATTATTTTCCTTTGTGGTTTTGTACAGAAACCTTTCCTTCATTGCAGCTGGTTTTCCTCCCCATACAATGTTCACAGGTCTCTTTCTAGAAGACTGTGGGTAGTGTGCCACGAAAACTTCCTAGACTTGGCAGACTAGGCTATGTCATGTTCACCCTCTAACATGAGAAAATCCCCCTTGAAAAGGCAATGTGGCAACTTTTGTGCAGGCCGGTCAGACTCTCACAGAGATATTTGACAGTGACTGAGGAGGAAGAGTCTCTCTGTCTTCCCAGCATCTACAGTAAGGATGGAACTAATTAATTCATGCTCTAAAGAACCATAAAATATTCCCAAGACAACAATAATTAGCATTAAATAATTTTTCACCTATATTTTAACTTATTCAATGGTTATTGGTTTGGGGAGTTGAGGCAGTCTTGAAAGTTAGATCTTACAATAACAAGTATTTGAAAATAAATGTGACAGCTTGATATTGGATGGCTTGCCTGTTCCTTATTCTTCCTCCTTCCCTTCCTGGGTCTCTCACTACAGATCAGAATGGCTCAGTGCTGTGTCTCATCTGCTGGGATCATTGCTGTTTATACTTACGTAGACACAGAGTTAGAGGATAAGTTCCTATTAACTCTCACCTTTAAATGTAGATGTTTCGCTTCTCCTGATCAGTAGTGTTAGGATAGGAGAGAAAGAGAGAACTATTTCACTGCTTTGGTTTGGCTACTGTGTAAGACCTTTTTTTCCTTGTAACAATCAGATTAACAAATTCGGGGATCATTTATAAGTATCTTAAGTTAAAGGAAAAGGGTTGCTTTCTCATGTATAGAGCTAACTCAGCAAATACCAAATTTGGATAAACATTTAAAAGGAAAAACCAAACATCAGAAAACCCCAACTGATGGAACAAATTATATAAATATGAAAGATGAGAATCCTTTTCTATGTGTTTTTGGGTGGGGGCAGGGAAGCCTAGAAGGTTTGTTCTTCTAAATAGTTTGCAACTCTAAATTATGTCAGAGTGCACACAAGCTAGATAGAGCTTGTTGAAGTTCTGATTATAAAAACCAGAGAGTCATACAAATAAATTCCATATTTAACCTGTAGTGTCCATGAACATATAATATGTACTAAGGACAAATAAACATTTTCTAGACTTATTTGTTGTCAAAAATTTTGTCTCATAGTTTGCTATTGTTTTCTCAAGGAAACAATCTAAATACAAGTAAAAATAACTTTTAAGGAAGTGAATCTTGAAATGAATGTGAAGGCAATAATTAAATATTTAGAGTCTAGCTAGGAAGTTCTATTACTGAGATGTGTACTGTATTGGTACAGTTGACATAGTAATTGTAGTATGTATAACAAAAAATAGAGAATTGCTGATTACAAGTTAATGTGACTAGAATTAGAAGAACCTGATTTTCTTAATCCAAGTTGAAGCGTTCTCTCTTTTTTTTTTTTTGCTTTGGATAGTTAACCTGTATCAGCACCATGAACTTTAAAACTGCTAAAATACATGGGGGAAAGATTCTTCACATAAAATGAATGAGGAGCATTTAATTTCTTGGGGACTCTTGCTGATTAGTTATACTAATTAAAAGATATTATAATGTAACATTCTAGTGCCTGGGAAAGTATCCCCAATGATAAGTTTTACTCTGGTTTCATTTCACCCCTTCTGCTTGTCAGTAATCAGATTTGTGGCAGTGGTCACAGTTTCCTGGGATTAAGAAAACTCTACAACAAAACGACCACAGCCAGATCTAAAAAGCTTCCTGTTCTGGTATTGTACTCTTTTGACTGACTCTGTATCTCTCTGAAGAATGGCTCGTGGATTCTTTTGGCTGTTTAAAAAGCAGTTGAAGTTAAATTCTAAGTGCAGAGAAGGATTGATGTACCCGGAGCAGATGTAAGAAAAGATTCTTTCTCACAACCCTTAAAACTTTATTTTTTTGTTTCTGTTTTTCTCTTTCTAAAACATTATTTTTAATGTAGTGTTTACAGAATCAAACGTTAATTTAAAACTGAGGAAGTAAGTGCCTATTAATATAACTTGAATGATTATGAAGGTAATCAGATGAAATGACAGATGCACTGTTTTCATTTAGAGCGAACAGTATTTTAGAGAAAGTAACTGGTCATAAGTGAATTGTAGGTCGAAGGATGGCTCCTTTTTTCTGAAATGAGGAAAGTTGCCCTAAATGTTGTTCATTATCTCTACAGCTGGAGCTTCATTAACAAGTGCAGTTGAAATAACCAGGGTATTGCAGCAGCAGAGAAACTAAGCACAGCAAGCCTTTCAGTAACAAAGAAAATAAAAGAATTCCTGTGTAACAGGCTTCCACACTTATCTGTGTTCTGTGATACTGTTTGTGCTGAACTAAAGCATCTGCTACTTCAAGTTAAGAGAGAACAAACTCAACATGGCGTGAAATTACTGCACTGCCATTCACATTCATGAGATTATATTGTTACCAGCCACAGGCAGGACTGGCTTTTGCATGAATAATAAAATAAAATGCTGCTTTGTGAATTTTACCTTAAAACATTACAAGGCACAGTACTAACCTTGAGCCAGGAGTGGGTTTATCTTAAAGCAGCTTTCCTCACCACAGTAGGGTCAAGACCAGTAAGAAGTCAGAAGTTGCATAGTATTGCTGCATGAGGTCTTTGGAAAGGGTATTGTGTTAAATCAATTTACTCATTTTTAAAAATATATTTATTGTGCAGGCTAGCTGTTAGACATATTAAAAATTATTAAAGTACCATTTGGCAACATCATAGTAATAATCATTGATTCAGGCAAAAAAAATCCATGGATGCTAAAGGTAGTGGGTCAGAGTTTGATGAGGAATAGCATATTTACATAGTTACAAAGGGAAAAGATAGTAACTTTGCAGTGGAGAAACCTGACAGACACCTCATCCAAGTGATCAAAGTTATCACCAGTAATGGGAAAAATCGACTTCATGGGCCTCCTAACGTGGTGCGCTAAGAAGTCGTCTGTGTTATTCCTGTGAAAAATACAGAACCTGAATCTAATCTCAAGAGAATGCCAGATAGACCCAAACTGAGGAACAGTCTACAAAATAACTGGCCTGTACTCTTCCAAAATGGCAATGTCATAAAAGATAAAGAAATGCTAATTAACTGTTCTAGATTAAAGAAGACTCGAGAGGCAATGACTACTGTGCAATGTGTGATCCAGAATTTCCCTTCCTTGCTGTTTCATTGACTTTTTTTATCTTCTAGTATCTAGCTACAGAAGTGGTGTATTTAAACAGGAAAAAATTTTTAATAGTCAATATAATGTTATATTTGGTTTCCTTCCTATTTTACTTTCCTAGATTATGTGGATTCTAAACAGTGTTGTGGATTTTGGTTGGTGTTTTTAAAGCAACAGTCAAAAATGTTAGGTCTCTTAGCCTAGTTGAATTACATTTCAAGCTACTGAAGACTTGAAAGTGATAATACTTAATTGTTTTAGCAAATTTTCAATCAGTGGGAGAAAGTGAAGTCCTCATGCTGTTTTAAAAATACTAGAATGCACTGTTTAAGAGTTTTACAAGAACTTAGGAAGTAGCAATCACTAAGATAAATTTATAAAGAAGTGATGATATTCATAAAGAAGTTTGGTATGATTTTTGGGTAAAAAGTAGGAATACTTTATTTTCAGGAAGGCAATTTGATGAGTGTCTTATTTCCTTGTGGACAAGATGAAGAAATAAACTGAGTGATTGTAGTTAATTAAATAAATAAATAATTGACTAACCATACCCCAGATTAATGATTGGATGCCGGCCTCATAGATGGCTTCTAGTGTTGTATCTGTTGCAGAGCTGTCCTCAGTCCTGTTCTAAACTTTAATTAACAACTTGGATAAAGGCATTGATGACATACAGACCAGATTTCAAAATGATACAAATCTGGGAGGAATAGCCAAAGCATTGAATGGCTGAAACAGAAAATGAAAGATAATGGTAGCCGAGCATGATGGGAATCTAGCAAAATAAATCTGACAGGAATAAATTCTACAAAGACAACCAGTCATCAGTGGTGGGTGGAAGGAAAAAAGCTTTAGGTTAATTCATGGAAACTCGATTAGCCAGATGGCCAATTGGCCATGTTTACCAAAACGCTTTGATTTAATATGTATCGATTGGGTCCAATCAGAAAAATGGAAACACATTAGTATTTCAAACACAGGGAAATCTAATACAAGGAGTTGGCAATATAGGTGTTAGAAGGCTAAAAGAGAGAAAAGGCAGACACTGAGCTATTAAAGAGAGAGTAACCACAAGAGGCAGCTATCATACCAAGAACTGAGAAACAAAAAGGAAGAAGTTACCATAACCTAGAGGCTACAGCCCTTAAGCTGCCACTCAGACTCATGAGGGGACACTGTTGTGTCCTGAAATGTACTGAAACCCGTATTACTAAAAGATGTTTTATTTATATAAGAAACCAAAATACTCAAATTGTATTCTCTACGTTCAACTGAAAGTGACCACATCTGTATGAACACCTCTTCCATCTTGAATTTGGTTCTGAAAATAAAGCGTAAAACTAATTTGACTTCAGTCGTGTTAATGTTCAATACTTTTTCTCCCGTCTTTAAAATGGGTTTACCACTAGTAGCCCTCCTACCTCAGATGTATTGCTAAGTGACCTCTCAGGAAGATTAAGTGTTTATAGAAATTTAGACAGAGATTTTAAAAAAAGAAAAAAGCATGGCAAATGAGTTGGGTGGGCTAAACATTCTCTTTGATTATACTTTTTTTTATCTTTCTCACTGATACCTGAAGCATTATTAAGTGGATTTAATATTGAGTGTTTTAACATAAAGGTATTTGTCATGCTCTGAAACATTGAAGAACAAAGTTTGGGATTGATTTCTCTGTCTTTTTTTCCTCTCCCCCTAAATATTGTGTCTTTAGGTCAGTAACAGATCCAAGAGATGGAAAGAGAGTAGCACTCAAAAAGATGCCCAACGTCTTCCAGAATCTGGTCTCTTGCAAAAGGGTCTTCCGGGAATTGAAGATGTTGTGTTTTTTTAAACATGATAATGTAAGTGAAATCAGTGTTTGGGATAAACTATTTCCTAAGTATGTTTGATTATATTAGTAAAGAGCAAAAGAGAGTTAAAAGGGGTACATGTACCATATTAAGGGATTTGGAAACCTGAGACAAATTAGACCTTTTTTGTGAATGAGCAAGTTTAAGTGAATTCTAGGATTTATTGATTGACAGATAAATATTAATTGATTTAAAGCAAATGTTAATATTTAGCTTGGGAACAATACTAATGTACAACATAAAAATAGAGTATAATATGTAGTCTGAGTGATTTAAATAGAAGTAATTGGCCCCTGATTTTAAATGCTTTATTTATATCTTTTAATATTTTAAACCAGAGATTAAGTTAAAGATGTGAGAAAAAAGTTTCTCCTCTTAAAAACAATACAGCTTTTAAAGATAACATAGTTTATCTTATTTATGGCTGTGTTTAGAGATGTCAGGATTCGTGGGGAAATAGAATCACAGTGGTTTGAGAGAGCTTCTTCTCAACTAATCCTGAATTAAAAGTTTTGGTATGTGTAAAATTTACCTGGGGGATGTTAACATTGAACTCTTAGTTTTCAGTTTCATATGAAAAGAAAAACTGCCTCACATTCTGCGTTTGGTACTCAACCTGTGCTATTTTAATTGCTGAAATAAAAATCAGGAAAACGATAATTTCTTGTGAGTCTGACTGCTTGTTTGCACAGGAACCTGAAGAACTTTGGCCGAAGTGTAGGTCACACTTTAAGAGATAAATTTGTAAAAGTTTGAACTATTTGGTAAAACTAGGAATATCAAACTTACAATATGTTCACTTGAAGCTCCTTGGTTTGACACATTTCACTTTATTGATTACCCCTCTTGAAATCCATTTTCCTTAAACATTTTTAGAAAGTAACTGCTTGTCTTTCATTCAGTTGGAACTGCCTAGCAATGTGTTTGTTTGTTTCAATAACTTTGAAAACATCATTCCAGTTGCTATTTTATGACTGTTTCCTGAAATTTTGGAAGTGATTTTAGAATGATGTCTAGTGCTTGCTTTGCTATTTATTTCTTGAATTTGCCTGAGTGAGTGCCACCCCAGCATCAAAGAGTACAGACCTTATGTACATTGTCAGAGACTCAAGTAAAGGGATCCACAATGAAGAAATATTTTGAAGGGGGCATCAGAAATTCACTTACTAAGGGTTTCAATGGTTTATTCAAACCTATCTTGGCTTCTTTTATAAAGGAGGGATGGTGTAATAGGCTGCTATCTGTATATGTTGCTGTCTTTGCTCATGACTCATTCCTATAGAGTAACTAATTAAGTTACAAAGATAGTGTCAGAGTGAGTAGTGTAAGAAAAGAAACAAACTGCATTCTTGAAAATCACACATATTAAAACACAGCAACTACTGTTCAGAGCTCCTGAGCTGTATCGTAAAAGAGTGCTTGTGATTTCTGTGGGAATGTTCAAAAGTGAGGCAGATAGTTGGAGATGGGACATCATGGCACCACTATTTTATACATAATGAATTTACGCTGTGCACTGAGATCTACAAAAGCATCTCAGGGCCAGCATACCTGGTATGTGTGGAATGCCAATCTAAGAGGCAACTGGTATTTGATGTAGTTAAGACAACAGATGTTTATTAATTGTGTCCTGTGTGCAGAGTGCAGTGCTAGGTCATGTGGAGAATGCAAAAAAAAGTTCAAAACATGGTCCTTTTTTGAAGGAAGTGGACCAGGTGTTTAAGCATTTGTTACCAAGGGTCAGAAAATGTGTAGGTCCTTTACATATATTAATTTAATACTTAAAAGTCTTGTCAGATAGGGCTTATTATCCCTACTTTACAGAGGAGGAAACCAAAGCTTAGAGTTAAGTAATTTGCCCAAGGTCAGGGTGGCACAAGATTGAAGTCTAAATCTGTCTTGCTTCAGGGCCCATATTCATTAATTCAGTAAACATTTATTGTGCACATCCTATATCCCTAAACTACATCAGCTTCTAGGGGTTTCTACCCTCAAGGAGTTTAGTAATGTGATAAATACTGTGATAACAGTGCTGTGGGAGGACTGCCAGCATGGTTAAACGTTAATACAGGACACTGTGTGTTCTGCGCATAGTGAAAAGCTGGGCAACCAAATCTAAAAATATATTCGGATCACCAAGTGAGCCTTAAAAATGCAGATTCATGGGTTTCATCCCAGACCTACTACACTGTAATCTCTGGGGTTGAGACCCAGGTAGCTGTATTTTTTTAAAGCTTCTCAGGTGAAAGATGACAGACAAGTATTGTACTATTAAGAAAAAGAGAGTAATTGTCATGGACTTCGAATCTCAAAGATGCTTTAAACAGGGAGAAACCTTAAGATGAGCCTTTTGAGATTAACATTTGATTGAACAGAAGGAAAAGAAAGGAATGTCATGATGAAAATGGCATTTAGAAAGATTAACCTGGCTGTTGTAGGAAGGTTGGATTTTAATTTGGATGTGGCTTTTTATGTGTCAGAGAATAGCTGCAAAACCCTGGAAGCCTTTGGATTTTCTTTTGAACAGAACCTTCAAAGTCATTGTATCATATTCATTGATTTCAGGTGATCTGACTGATTGAGATACACATACACACACACACACACACATGCACACACACGCACATTTTTTCCTTAAAGGTTGTTCATCTTAAAGGGATAGGTTTGCCTTGATGTAGCAACTTAGAGAAACAGAAATGGGTTTAACTTTCTAAAGATTGATGTTGTTTAGGCCTCTCAGCAGTGTCTAGTCAGAATCTGAGCTATTATAAAATCTGACAAAATATTCTCTACTTTGCCCATCTGTGCACTTGTGCGTGTGTGTACATACACACACACAGAGTTGTCATTTTATCAGCATGGAAAAAGGATGACTGAGGGTTTTTTCATTCTTTGATGATCTGATGAATGCCATGAACCCTCTTTCGGAAAAATACATATACACATAATTTTTATGTCATTTTAGACTTTTACTAGTCCTTTAATGCCCATCCAGTGCCTCCTTAGGACCCATTGATTCCTACTAAGAGCCCCTGTAATAGAGTTCTTGGGTTTTTCTTGTCCTTAGGCAATAGCACTAAGCACACGGTAGGTAGTCAGTCTATTGAAGAGTAAGTGAGTGAGTGAAAGTGACAGGGAAAAAAAATATGAAATCTCGGAGTCTGGAATGATAACCTCAGTGATCTCTCTTGGAGTTACTTTTTCCCAACCTTTTAGTTCTGGAGTAGAGGAGGCAAAAGAGGAGGTAGTGAAGGCAAAGGGGGATCATTTGTTTTCCTTTGTATAGTCTGACTGAACTCAAATAAGGCTTCTCTAGGTTCATAAGTAGGATAAAGAATCATACCAATAGGACCCTCCCTTCTCTGAATGCAGACAAGCTGTTTGGCTGCAGACATTATTAGTGCTAATGATTCTGCTGCTAAGGAGTATGAAAAGGCAAAGGATACTTAAAATATGTTACTTATCGGTGGATTTGGTTTTGTGTGCTCTGTGCCTAAAATTTGTGGTACTGAGCAGATTCTTGATGCATTTAAAAAATAATACAGGCTCTTGCGTTCATGAATTGGAATACTCACTGTGGTTAATACCCATGTTCTTCCCCAGTTGAACTATGTATTCAATGTAATCCCAAGGAGAATCCCAGCAGGGTTTTATGCGTATGTGTGTGTGGAAATTGACAAACATTCTAAAGTTAATGGAAATGGAAAAGACCTAAAATACTCAAGACAATCTTGAAGAAGTTGAACAAAGTAGGAGATTCACACTTGAAACATATGAAGCTATAATAATCAAGGCAGCACAAGGACCGAAAAATAGATTAATGGAACAGAATAGAGAGTCTATAAACTGACATACACATACATGTCCACCTGATTTACAAGACAGGTGCCACTGCCATCCAGAGGGAAATGGATAGCCATTTCAATAAACAGGAATCAGGGACTTTCCTGGCAGTCCAGTGGTTAAGACTTCGCCTTCCGATGCAGGGGGTGCGGGTTCGATCCCTGGTTGGGGAGCTAAGATCCCGCATGCCTTGTGCCCAAAAAACCAAAACATGAAACAGAAGCAATATTGTAACAAATTCAATAAAGACTTTTAAAAACAAATAAATAAACAGGAATCAATTAGATATCCATATGAAAAAAATCTACTTCATGACATATACATAAATTAATTCAAAATGGATCATAGACTTAAATATGAAAAGTAAAATAACAAAACTTCTGGAATAAAACATAGGAAAATGTCTTCATGACTTTGAAATAAGCAAAGATTTCTTAACTAGACAAGTAAAGCATTGACCTTTTTTTTAAAAAAGTGTTAAACAGGACACCATTAACATTAAAAATTAATGCTCATCAGAAGTTTAAGAGAATGAAAAGACAGACCTCAGGCATTATCCAACAAAAAACTTGTTTCCAGAATATATTATGTGATAGAACAAGTTTTAAAATAAATATTTAGCATTTAAGGAAGACCATTAGAAATAAATATTTTACTTGACATTTTTCAGACTGTAAATTCTGTATCTAAACATCATATATCTTATAAAGAGCTTCTACAAATCAAGAATTTTTGCCCATCAGTAAAAGACTTAATCAAGAATTTCACATAAAAGGATAACCAAATGGCTAATAAGCATATGACAAAGTGCTCAAAGTCGTTAGTCATCAGAGAAATGTAAATTAAGACTAGTGAGATACTACTGCATACTCACCAGAATGGCTTAAATAAAAGACTGACAATACCCAGTGTTGACAAGGATGTGAATCAGCTGAAACCCATCATTGCTGGTGAGAATGTAAATTCGTAAAACCTGGCAGTTTCTGCTAAAGCTAAATATACACCTGCCCGATGACCCAGCATGTGTACTCTTTGGTATACTCAAGACAAATGACTGCAAATATCTACCAAAGGACATGTACAAAAATGTTCATAGAAACTTTATTCATGATACCATTTGGAAACAACCCAAAAGTTTGCCAGCAGTACTCTGGATAAATACACTGTGTTAGTTCATATAATGGTATACTACACATCAATAAAAAGAATGAGGATCCACACATGGGTGTATCTCACAGGCATAACAGTAAATGAAAGAAGCCATATACAAAGGTCTTCACTCATTATGATTCAATTTGTATAAAGTTCAAGGACAGGCAAAAGGAGTCTATGGTGATGGAAATGAGAATAATCGTAATCTCTGAGCAGAGATGGGTTTTGACTGGAAAGGAGCAAGGGGGGGCCCTGAAAGCCTTAATTTCTTGATCTAGATTTTAACCATGGAGTAAATATTTATCATGTTATACACTTTGTATGTAAAAATTAATCAGATTATACACTTAGGATTTGTATACTTTATTATATCTTACAACTCTATAAAAAATAGTAATAGTCGCTACCTTAAAGAACTTGAAATCTATTCCGGGTGGGGGTGGTGGTGAGAGAATGGGGAGGTGGGAGCTCCTTTGCTTAAATATGGGAATGCACTCTACAAACAGGTATATTTTTAGCCTTTACATTTAGGATTGCGATTATTCACAGCAATTGTTTTATTGATAAAGGATTAACTAAAAAAAACACTAAGCCATTAACTCATCATGTAACCAATTGATAGTGAATCTTCTAACATCACAGGGGTTAAAATTCTAAAAAGCAGCTACCGCAATGAGCTTTTGTCCAACTCTTAAAAGATTTGAGAAGTATGCTGAGACACTGGTAATGAACATTATTTAAGGATGTAGCTTTAGTTCATTTTTTAATTAAACAAGTCTGCTTGCTTTTTTTTGTATTTGAGATCCTCTGACGAGTCTGTGGTATTTTGGGATACTTCGACTCTTTACAAGTCAAAGTCTTTACAAGGGTCCTCCTATTTACATCATAAGGCTAATCTCACGTACTTTATTCCCACAGTTAATAGAGGGGTTATAGAAGGACTTGGGCTTTTTAAATAGTCAGGCATGAAGTCTGGAGTTTGAAACTCTGCTACTTATTCCTTCTCACTTCCTCATTTACACCACTTCTGAGATTCATGGATCATCTCTAATGGTCTAAGCACTGTTTTTGCCACCTAGAAACACTGTGGAATGCCATCATCCAATAAACATTTTGAGGTGGTAGAAAGAACAGGAGTATAAGACAACAGCCATTTCAAAAATTCCAGGCAGAGTTTAAAATATTGTACCTTCGAAGCTAAGAATCACAGCTAAGTGCTTTGGTGCAAATGTCTAACACTGTTTTATATGGCTTTTCTACAAAAAGCCTCATCAAATTTGGAGTAAGAAAGCCTCATTCTTCTCTATCAAGGTTTAAAATATATGGTTGTCACTTTCCTTTAGATAACCTCTAATTATAGCAGATAGATTTGAAGTGTAAAATAGCTTTGTCTAATGGACGCTGTCACTCATTGCATTCTGTTTTCCCCCAAGACAGGATGTATGTTGTTCAGATACAGAGCTTAGAGTCCAAAAGATGTCAAGTAAAACATTAATTTTTAACTGCCTTCCACAAGCATCAAATATTCATGTTAAAATTTTTTCTATCACATAATGAGAAATGAATTTATGTGAATTTGTGACACTAGCTAATTATAGGTTTTTAAAAATATAGAAATGAAATAATTTATCTTTCATATGATAAAAATTATTCTTTGAAGGAACTGGAAAATCTGTTTTTTTCCATTTATACGAGGAGTCTACGTATAAACATTTTAATTCAGAAAGGAAATATAGATATTCTTTATAAAGCATCTAAACTATTTTAAAATCTTTATATTTAACTGGTTTTAAAGTGAGTGAAGGCTTTTTCAGTACAGGAGGTTTTAGTTTAATTAAAAATTTTAAAGTGACAAACTTTTGGCTTGAAAAGGAATAACCTTTAAAATGAACAAGGTTCCTTCCATACATAAATTGCAAGGGGAAAAGAGAAAGAAATGGAGGAGAAATCTGTAGGTAAAACTTGAAAGACATAAATCAACCATAATATGTAAATCTTCTTCAGCTGCTGATTTAGATTAACAAACTTTTTTTAAAAAAATAAGAAAATTAGAAATTTGAGCACTGGATATTTGATGGTATTGAAAAACAGTAAGTTTTCAGATTTGATGATTGTACTTTTTTAAAGTTTTTATCTTTTAGAGATATTTACTGATGTATAGCTGAAATAAGTCTTGTATTTTCTTCAAAATTATATAGGGAGAGTGGAGGGCATAGATGAAGCAAGAATGGTCATGTGTAGATAACTACTAAGGCCAGGTCTTGATTACATGTGTATTCTTTATACTGTTCTGCCCACTTTTATATGTTTGAAATTCTCCATAATAAAAAAAATTTTTTCTTAAAAAACTAAGCTAAAGGTCAGAAAATTAGAACTTGTACTACACAGTTTATTTCCTGTTAAATAATTTCTTCTATATCCTTTGAGCCTGGTATTTCTCATTAGCAAGATAGATTCAGATTCTTAGGTGTGACATCATAGATGGGACTTAAAAGAGTAGATAAACAGCTGGTAGGGAAAGAAAGCCTATTTGTTGTGTTTCGATGGCAGAAGTTACATTGGTAGTGTGCTGCTTTTATAAAGGACTTGAATTTCAGATGCCTTAAAGTCTTTTTTTCCTACCCTAGTGACTTCTTTTTTTGTACTTGGAATAAGATCCAAAACACTTACCATAATTTAAAGAGACTTTGTGTGATATAACCCTGCCTTTCTCTTCTGTTTTATCCCAGTCTATTTTCTTCCCACCCACTATGTTCCATAAGCACTGGCATTTCTGTTTCTAGAATCTGCCTGGTTCTTTCTTGCCTCAGTGCCTTTACATTGCCTGACCAACACCTATTCACCCTTCAACTCTTAGAGTAGTTTTGCTTCAGGGAAACTCTTTCTCCCACTCCTCTTTACTTTTTCCCTTCATAATAATAAATGTCACAATTATATTTTTGTGTAACTATTTGTTTAATGCCTTCCTCTCCCGTGGTCTCCAGAACAGGGATGATTATCAGTTTTATCCATCAGCTTTACCTGAGAGCCCCCCACAGTACCTGCCAGATAGAATGCACTTAGTAAACATTTTTTGAAGAGAGGAGTAAAGGAATGAGTGGTAGATATGGCTCCTCATGCTCTTAGAGCAACACTGATTATTAAAAATCGGGCATTTCTTTCCAGCACTCTCCTGTGCAGGGGTTCTGGTAGCATGTAGTATAACCCAGTTGCCTCTCTCATATTGGCGTAAGTAAAATTGTCTTTGATAGTGATTTTACAAAACCTATCTTAATGTTTTGGACCATGTTTCTTGATTGATAAATTTAGTTAATCTCAGTGTTCAGTTGTAACCAAGCCTAAAATCATTAATGAGTTAATAGTGTCTTTTTGCATTTATGTCATATTTTGTTTCTTTTTTGTTTCTCTAAATTTGGCTTTTTTTTTTTTTTCCTTTTCCCAGGTACTCTCTGCCCTTGACATACTCCAACCTCCACACATTGACTATTTTGAAGAAATGTATCCTAACCAGGGAATGTGAAAGAAGGGAGCAATTTTTTATTAATTTGTTCTTCTAGCATCTTCTGGGGTTCATGCCTTGAAGTGTATTAAATCTCATCCTTGCAGAAGTGGTTGAGTACCTGGAACCAGGTAATTTTGAAATCCCAAGTATCTGACAGAGCACAACATTATCAATATATCCTGAGTGGTGATACCACAAAACAAGACTTCTGAACAGATATTTCATTTAATCCCCACAGCCTTGTGAGATAGGTATTGCTATTCCCATTTTGCTGGTGAAACCACTGAGGCAGCTGTGTTGTAGTAGAACTCAATAAAGTGCTCTTATCACTATACAACAACTGCCAATCAGTCAAGAAGGTAATACTGCCCTTTTATCCACCACTTGGGGTAAGGTGAAAATTAAAGAGAGCTCTTGAATACTATAATTCTTGGTGATATTTTATCCCACCAGTCCTTTGTGGAACTAATCCCTTTGTGCAGTAAAGGGTTAACTCAGTGGACTTGGGGTGCTCCACCCCTGTACATTCCAAAGAAGAGACTGGCCCTTGACCAGCTCCTGGCTGATAGAGTCTTTGTATACCTCTTGGTATACAAAAATGAGATCTTGGGCCAGGCCAGATGGTTCTGACACACCTTTTTTTAAAAGTATAAAATTAATCTAAGGAAAGAAGGATTGAGAAAGTTCTTTTCTCCTCAGCTATAGGTCAGTGGTAGCAACTGAGGTGAGAACATTAAGGATTCCATTTCTTAGACTTCCTGAAGATTCCCTGGCTCCTCACTGAAGAAAAGAAGGAAGCTGGTAGGATGGGGGCAGTACTTGTTTCATTCAGCAGAAGCAACTTTCTACACCTGGCCAGGAGCCACCTTCTTTATCCTTTTTGTTGGTGGGAAGGGCATCCACATACTAGAAGGCATTCCTCTGAGTGTGTAATACTGTTTCTGCCTCTTTGGAAATTAAGAAATTTTCTTTATTAAATAATAACTTTACTGGATTTACAGGTATGTCAGGGGTCCCCAAGATCATCCTCAGGGTTGATGATTCAGTGAAAGGACTCAAGGACCCAGGAAAGCTGTTCTACTCATGGTTACAGTTTATTACAACAAAAGGATATAGATTAAAATCAGCAAAGGAAAAAGGTACATAAGGCAGAGTCCAAGAGAAACCAGACACAAAGTTCCAGTTGTCCTCTCCCAGTGGAATTGCACAGATAGAGTTTAATTCTCACAACAACGGTGTATGACAACACAGGTAAATGTTATTGACCAGGGCAGCTCACCTGAGCCTTGGTGTCCAGAGTTTTTATTGGAGGTCAGTGAGCCTTAGGGACTGACCTTAGCAACTCAGGCTTCAGCCCTCCTCCCTTCTCCTCACCCAGAGGTTGAACTAATACAGCTGGCCCAGGGCCCCAGGTGAACAAAAACAGGTGTTCACCATAAATCACATTGTTAGCGTAAGCCATCTGGTATGGCCAAAGCATCATGTATACTAAGACATTCATATGAGGCAGGATATTGCAAGAGTTCAGAGGTTATTTCCCAGGAGCCAGTTGGGGGCCTGTCCTAAAGACATTTTGGAATGTGTAGGTTTGGGGCAACCCAGATCTGCTGAATTAACCCTTTACTACGCTTAGACCATCTGTGGGGAATGAATGTTTTCATATAAGATAATTGGTGAATATGAGTATTTTAAATGAATGTCAGATATTTTTAGATTTTCTTCACTGAACTTAGCTAATTCATTATATCCATGTCTGTCTTATCTTATAGTTCAAGCATGAATTGTTTACATCAGGCATTAATTTTTTGTACTTGGGTTTGTCATTCCTTTAAAAACCCTATGTGTGCTTTTATAAGCTAGGAGTTCTCAATCACTTATTATTATAGGCCATAATTTGAGTCTGGGAGATCCTGGATTCATTATTATCTCAAATACTTGCAAAGCAGAGGAAATTTTAGCATAGTTATGGTTTAAAGCCATGAGTGGTTGGTAGCTGATTTCAGCCCATTTCATTAGCTAGTAGAATGTTTCTATGAAATTCTTTCCCTAAAATTGTTCATGAATGTTTAAATTAAAAGCCTTTGTCATAAAATATTCATGGAACCCCTAGTACACCATTTACTTAAATGTTTTACTTTTTTATTTAATTATGTACCTTCAGGTTAAAAGATTGACACCTGTGCTTTCACAGTAATTAGCTGGCTACAGATGGAAAAACCTTCAAACCTAAACCTCAATATTCTTTATTTCTGTTGTATAATTTTTAGCTATATGTAGAATGATACACAGGAAAAAGGTGTTTTCCGGTGGTGGTGCCATTTGGAAAGCACCAAATCCTGTTAACATAAAAAAGAATTAAACCTACAGCTGCTACAGGATTATAAAGACTTCTTAGGAAGGCATGGTTTAGCTTGGGAAACAATATACTAAAATTTTGTGTTTTAGAACAGCTATTAAATGGAAACGTTAAGAAATGCCTTAGTTATTACATATATGCTCTGCCTGATTCTTCTAATATTCTAAATAGAAAAGTTTTCTGTGTCCTGTGCTTTTTAATACAAATAAATTTGTTGTAGTCAAAGCAAAAAAAAGTTTTCCCCTCAGTTTCCCTCTGAAAAATAAGAAAACTTACTACCTACAACACAAAAATATTGAGGATTAATAGGATCTCAAGTTACTGTTTGATTTCAACTTAATATATTATCCCTCTGTGCCAGCAGCTCCCTCTATAGTATCTCAAAATCATGGCATACACATTACACATGGTTTTAGACAGTGCTTTTTTCAAGTTGGAGGATTTTAGAATGGATAATATTTTGAATTTTAAATATATGATCTTGGAATTGTGCTTTGAAGAAACTATTTTTGAGGACTGTTTGAGGCTCTTGTTTTAGGTAAGTTCTGTGTACACATATTGCTATTCATCTAATGGATGTTCTGATATTTAGTCGATAAAGGAGTCAGTTTATAGAGTCAAAAATATATATCATATTATTTAAGTTGTAAAGGGAAAGAAATAATCTTTAGTAATCTTCCACTGAACATAAAGTACCATATCATTACACTTTTTTCTAAGACTAGAAAATTGGGATGTTATATTGCATATGTAAGTTTTCGCAAATAGTATTTTAAACCAGGTCTTTTTAAAACTAATTGAATAGTTAATATCATTTTCGAAAATCTGAGGTCTATGAACATTTTGATCTAATCAGGTGTCACAATCACAATAAGTGTCAACATGGGTATCACACAGTTAATTATATGTTTTTCCCTAAAACTGTAATAAAAATGATTATATCAGTGCCCACCAAAGATTTAGCTTGGGTTTTGAAAGACCATGCATCTTTAGATACCTCCTTAAGCAACTTTTAAAAAGACAATGATTATAACTGTTTACAAATCTTCCTACAGGGTTCAACAGATGAGTCAGGTATGGAAAGAGCAATAAATTCTACTATGATCTCTGTATCTTTTAGCTTTTGTGTTTTCATAGTTTTAAAATCTAATATATACACCTAGAAAATATATTCTTTAATAATTAAGAAAGATTATATTTTTTCTGAATTGAGCTTTCAGCTTGTTAAAGGATTACATTATTCATCTTGCACTTTGAGTTCCTATTTGGAAATGTGTATGAAAGCAGTTTGGCATTTAATTACTTTGAGCCTACTGAAATTTCATCCAAGAGAAACAAGTTTCTAATTGTTTGATTGGAAAACATTACTTATCATGCTTCCATCAGGATTCTGGACTCTGTAACATAAACAGGCCCCTTCCCAGAAAGTACTAGATGCCAACTGGATTAGAAATTAAAATTTGGCTTGCTTTGGGAAAAGCTTCTTTTTAACTTGAGAAACATAATCTTAGCATTTTATGGAGAAGAATATGGATGGTACAGGTCTTCTGTGCTAGAAACAATTACAGCCTAAAACCACTGGAAACAAGAAGTCTAACGGGATGACTATGTGTCCCAGTTTGCCAGGACTCCTGGATTTTACCTGATATCCTGGTATAAATACTAAATAAGTTTCTCCTTTCACTTTCAGAAATGTCCCCGTTTGAATTAATAGGTTTGGCTTGTGCAGGCAATGTTTAAACAGGAATTTCTTGTCGTAAAGGCAGCGAGGGAACCTACACATCCAGTTCAGCCAGTTAAAGTCCTTGGTAGGCAATAATGTAATACTATCACTTAAACTACTCCCAGATGCAGTAGTTTAATTGATAGTGTTAGTATACTATATTTTATATACACAATATGTAATTCCCTAGTGCTATGGAACAGCTCTATAACCCTCAGGGAATCTTAGGAGCCAGTGAAAAGCTAAGAACAAACAAAATAAAATGTGTATATGCATATATAAGTACACTCTTTCTGCAACAACAGTACCAGCAAGGACCAGAAATCTACATTTTAGGAGTTTGGAAGATTCCCATATTGTTAGAATTTCCTCTTCATTTATTCAATAAGCATAAGCATCAACTATGTTCCTAGAACCAGGAATTTTTTTTCTGTTTTGCTCACTGTTGTATTCCCAGCACTTAGAACAGTACCTAACATATAGTAGGTGCTGCATAAATAAGATAGTCTCTGCCTTTCAAGTTTGTAATCTAGTGGGGGATACAATCATGTAAACAATAATTATAATATAGGTTGGAAAGTATAGTGATAGAAAAAAAATCTACACATCCTGAGAGCGTTGAGGATCTGATTTTTTACTCTTTCCCATTTTAGTTTCCAAGCTGATTACTTGAAAAGCATTTGATGATTTAAAACAAAAACTTTCACTTACCCACTGTCACCAATTCTGGCTCCTTAGCCCTGAAGCCTAGGACAGAGACAAAGAAAGGCAAAACCAAGGAAAAGTTAGCAGAACAGTCCAAGAACAGCAAAATTCCTGACTTTAACCACCTTAGTATCTACTGACTCTTTGGCTCTTTACTTTTTTAAAATTTAGTGTGTCAGGCATTGTTCTAAATACCTTTAACTCCATTTTAAAGATGAAGAAACTGTAGCTCAGAGAGGCAGATAACTTGATCAAGGTCACTTAAAAATGAGCTGGGATTTGAACCCATGTTGACTGGTCCAATGGGCCAAGAGTGCTCTTAACCCACTGATGCCTGTTAATGTTTTCCCTCAAGAACAATGTTTCCCTCAAGTCTGTGGGGTGAGATAAGATGTAAAGAAGAAACTATTATATATGGTAGAATGTGCCAAAAGAATATAGACAGGTGATGTGGGACTTTAAAAGAAAACACAAGACTTCGTGGAGGAAAAGACATTTCAGTTGAGTATGGAAGGATGAGAAGGATTTGGATGGGTAACATTGAGGAGGGTGGATATTCCAAACGGAGGGAGTAAGTATTAGCATCTTTTAGGGAATGGCTAGAGTTCAGAATGCACGAATAATGAGAAATTAAGCTAGTTAGGGCCAAGTCATGGAGAGCCTTGAATGTTGAACTAAGGAAATTCATCTTTATTCAGTAGGCATTTTAGGGCCCAGTGAAAGATTTTTGTGGTGAGGAATGACGGAATTGGAAGCGTACTTTATAAACTTAACAAAGAATTTCTGTTTGGGTGATGAGAAAGTTCTAGAATTGGATAGTGGTGATAGTTGCATAACATTGTGATTGTGCTTAATGCCACTGAATGGTGCGCGTAAAATTGGTTAAAGTGGTCATTTTTATTATGTATATTTTACCAAAAAAATTTTTTAATTAAAAATACCTTAACAAGGACCTGACTTTTGGAGCTGAGAGGCAGTGACTACTGTGCCCAGTATAGTGAAAGGACAGAAGGATTTTTGGCAATTGATTGGGACTTCTTTAGCCATGTACTCAACAGCCTAGGTTGTCGAGTTGATGACTGGTTGGGTATTTACAGAGGCAAGACAAGGAAATGAAGAAATCTGAGGGGCTGCTTAGAACATTACAGAATGGCTGGCCACATCGGTAGAGAAGTAATTGAAATCAGAAGAGGACTTGGCGTACTCTGAGAAAGGGGAGAGGCAAGATCCAAAGACAGATGTTGGGATGACAGCAAATAGCAGGCTTAGCAGGAGTAGTCGTGTGGTTTGAATATGGAGATTATTCTAAGAAAGGAAGAACAAGTTGTAGTAGCTTCAAGATCTAAAGCCACGCTTTGAAGTGGATGAAGTAGAATAATAATGAAAGTCTTTAGAGTTCAGGTGGTTGAGAAACTGAGGGGTAGAGAATCTCTACCCTGGCCGCACATCACATTCACCTAAGGAACTTTAAAAAAAAAAAGAAAAGAAAAGAAATGAACAGACCCTGCATCCCGGAGATGTATATACACACACACACATACATATATATATATATTCTTTTTCATAATCTTTTCCATTATGATTCATTACAGGATATTGAATATAGTTCCCTGTGCTGTACAGTAGGACCTTGTTGTTTATCCATTTTATACAGAATAGTTTACATTTGCTAGTCCCAAACTCCCAATACAGCCCTCCCTCACCCCACTTTCCCTTGGCAACCACAAGTCTGTTCTCTATCTGTGGGTCTATTTCTTTTTCGTAGATAAGTTCATTTGTGTCATATTTTAGGTTCCACATGTAAGTGATATCATATGGTATTTGTCTTTCTCTTTTGGACTTACTTCTAGTACAGTAATCTCTAGGTCTATTCATGTAGCTGCAGATGGCATTATTTCATTCTTTTTTATGGCTGAGTAATAGTGTGTGTGTGTGTGTGTGTGTGTGTGTGTGTGTACCACATCTTCTTTATCCATTCATCTGTCGATGGCCATTTAGGTTGTTTCCATGTCTCGGCTATTGTAAATAGTGCTGCTGTGAACATGGGGGAGGGGTGCATGTATCTTTTTGAATTATAGTTTTGTCGGGATATGTGTCCAGGAGTGGGAGAGTGGGATTGCTGGATCATATGGCAACTGTATTTTTAGTTTTTTAAGGAACCTCCATACTGTTCTCCATAGTAGGTGCCCCAGCTTACATTCCCACCAGCAGAATAGGAGGGTTCCCTTTTCTCCACACCCTCTCCAGCATTTGCTATTTGTAGACTTTTTAATTATGGTCATTCTGACCAGTGTGAGGTGGTGCCTCATGGTAGTTTTGATTTGCATTTCTCTAATGATTAGCAATGTTGAGCACCAGAGATTCTGATTTAATTGGTTTGAGTTGGATCCTAGGCATCAGTTTTTTTTTTAAACTTCCCTCCAATGAACTTAATGTGGCCTCGGGGTTGGGATCTACTAGACTGAAGCACTGGAATGATTCTCAGTATGAATGTTGAAGTTACGAGTGACCACCTGGGAGACTTTGAATACGCAAATGTAAACTAGCTTTTTGTGTCATGTAGCTAAAATCAGGATTGTTGTATAGGCTGCTAGAAAAGACAAGGATGAGAGAATGTGGAATGTGGAATTAGCTTCTGTTGTATATTTTTTAAGAGGTTTTTGAGCATAGCAGTGGGACCAACCATAGCCTGGAAAGGGTAGGAGAGGAGAAGGCAGCTTACTCCTTCTCTACTTATCAGCTCTTTTTTTTTTTTTTTTTCCATTAATTTTTGGCTGTGTTGGGTCTTCGTTGCTGCCTGCGGGCTTTTCTAGTTGCAGCGAGCAGGGGCTACTCTTCGTTTCCATGCGAGGTCTTCTCATTGCAGTGGCTTGTCTTTGTTGCAGAGCACGGGCTCTAGGAGTGCGGGCTTCAGTAGCTGTAGCACGCAGGCTCAGTAGTTGTGGCTCGCGGGCTCTAGAGCGCAGGCTCAGTAGTTGTGGTACACGGGCTTCGTTGCTCCATGGCATGTGGGATCTTCCCGGACCAGGGCTTGAAACCATGTCCCCTGCATTAGCAGGTAGATTCTTAACCGCTGCAGCCACCAGGGAAATCCTGTTCCTTGGCTCTTAATGTCTGGGTTTGCGTATACGTGCATTTATTTGCTTTGGAGGGCTGTGATGATGGAAGATTAGTAATCCCAGGCTCTACCACCTACATTTGACAGACACAGAAGCTTGCCTTTGCTTTCTCTAGGGTACTTTGGGAAGAAAAGAGCTGAGGTTTGAAATAACATAATATTTTCTAGGATGCTTTTTCTGTTTCATTGCATTTGTGGTTATAGCCTTAGTGACAAGGACTCAGCCAACAGAATTTTCTGGGCCATGACAGGGGATGTAGAATGACAACTTTCCAGGGTTTTTTTCTTTTTTTCCGGTGGTAGACTAGACTTCTTTTTCTTTTTTTAGTCAATTTTACATCGCAAATTAAAGGTAGTTTTAATTTTTTGATTTTTGATATTCTATACAACAAATTAGTTACCTTAAAAAGAAGAGGAATTTGCCTTAGTCTGGGAAAGAGATTGTTATATTCAAACATTTTAACACCGTGACCTTTTATTCCATTGATTTCTATAGAGAAGCACCGGCATGCTTCAGAAAAGGTCAGTGATTCTAATTGAAGCACACACCAATTTTTTTCTGGTTGCAAAGACGCCCATGGTTTTTGTTGCAAAGAAGATGATGAGATTTAGGGCTGACCATTTGTTACCAGAGAAAGCAATTTTCTCTGTGATGCATTGCTGTTTTTCTTTCACGTGGAAAGCATTGTTTGAAATCAACAATACCCATAAACCAGATTTTCATTATCCATGCTATTTAATGCCCTCGTTTTTATTTCAGAGGCAGTTACATATCTGAGATCAAGGTTGAAATTTCCCTCCTCTGTGGACCTGATTTTGGAAGAAAAAAATGTGAGGAAAAGGATACTGTTAAGTCTCCCATACTTATGGTTGTGAGATTTTTCTTTCCAACAGGAATGGCAGGATTTCAGAATTAGTGCTTAATGTGAGTTTAAGAATATTTTAACTGTCATTCTTGGACTTTTCATGTAAGAGAATCTGTGGCTTCAGGAATCAGACATACTATAGTTTATTAAACCAAAAATTCACCATGTCCTTTTGGAAAAATCACCTGATTTTCATATTTGTTTTAACTCATATTGCATAAAGATGAAGACTTTAAAACAAACAGTTGAAAAACTGTTGACCAACATGGATGGCTTCTACTTGATAAATATTTAATATTGCAAGATTTCTTTTTTATAATTTGGCTTAGTGTTGGTCTCTGTCCAGAATGAAATGGAAGAAAGAATCGTCCAGTTTTTAATATCTGAAGTCAGGGATTAAAATTGTGTTTTCAGAGCTTTCTGTCTATATTCATTCTGTAGGAAATAATTTGATACAGCAGATTCTCCATTTTCTTCTCCCAACCCAGCTAAACCAGTTAAATACCCTTATTTTGCTATCTGAAGGCTTTTAACGCATCATCAATAGTTTCTCACACAACCTCAGTTGCTGATTGCACATAAAACATTAAATGTGTTCTCAGACTTCAGTTCAGTTAAGCAGACAGGTCAGCTGCTGTAGTTCGGAACTCTAGATGGCCAGAGTTTTTGAAGCCGATAGGTAGTTTTTTTACAAAAGACCACATCACAGATTTTCACATATATGCACAACTTGAGCTGTCCAGAATGGTTAGCTCTCTATTATTAAAGTACTTATATAGCAGTGCTTTCTTATGAAATATTTGCATAGCTCTTATCAATAGCAGTCATTTATTCGTAATAGTTTATAAATTCCCCTGGTTCTTACTGACTGTAGAAGCTGGGTAATGAGTCAGCTTTATTCTCTTTTGTCTGAGAGGTGGAAACAATTAAGTTATAGACTGATTGGGAGGCCTGAACATGGGAATATGGAAAATTGGCCTTCATTACATATTCTTAGAGGATTGTTATATTAGGAAATTGACCACCAAGTATCTCCCTTTCTTCTCCTTACAAAGCCTTGGTGGCTCCTCCAATACATGTTCTTGATGTTGGAGCCTAAATAACAGCACTCTAAAATCAGTGCCATCTCCACTCCTTCTGCCTGCCATACTCTCATCATCAGTTAGTTCTGCTGCCTGACAAGAGCAGTCTTGAGTTTGATGACTTATTATCACATCATGAAATGGGAACAAGCTCCTTATCCTCTGTTTATTTCAAAATCTTTATCATCAGTTCAGGGCCGACCTAGTCAGCATTCTGCTAGCTTGAGGTAATAGAAAATCTATCGTAGTGGCAAAGAGCATGGAGTCTGGAACCAGACCACCTAGATTTGAATCGCAGCTTTGCCTCTTACTACCTGTGTTTTCTGGGTTTTTTTTTTTTTTTTTTTTTTTTGGTTTTTGGCTGCATTGGGTCTTTGTTGCTGCGCACAGGCTTTCTGTAGTTGTGG
The DNA here is from genome assembly GCF_949987535.1 of Balaenoptera acutorostrata. Taxonomy (NCBI): domain Eukaryota; kingdom Metazoa; phylum Chordata; class Mammalia; order Artiodactyla; family Balaenopteridae; genus Balaenoptera; species Balaenoptera acutorostrata. The sequence continues at coordinate 16,988,982 of NC_080083.1, read as the reverse complement.
CAAGTGGGGGCTACTCTTTGTTATGGTGCGCAGGCTTCTCATTGTGGTGGCTTCTCTTGTTGCGGAGCACGGGCTCTAGGCTTGCAGGCTTCAGCAGTTGTGGCATGCGGGCTCAGTAGTTGTGGCTCGTGGGCTCTAGAGCGCAGGCTCAGTAGTTGTGGCGCATGGGCTTAGTTGCTCCGCGGCATGTGGGATCTTCCCGGACCAGGGCTCGAACCCGTGTCCCCTGCATTGGCAGGTGGATTCTTAACCACTGCGCCACCAGGGAAGTCCAACCTGTGTTTTCGTGGGCAAGTTACTTAACCTCTCTGTGCCTCAATTTCCTGGTTAATAAAATGAAAATAATAACAGTACCTACCTCATAAAGTTATTTTGAGGAATAAATTGGGATAGTTAAATAGACTTAGAACAGTACCTGGCACTTAATAAGTGCTATAAAAGTAGTAAGGGAAGGCCTTACAGAGGAAGTAGAACTTAGTGAAGCTAGAAGACAATAGGAACTCCTATGAACTTTGTGATGCAAACAAAGTGTGCCAAGCCAACTACCAACAGGTGGCATTAACAAGTACTCATCACAAACAAATGGACTTTCATAATGGTCTGTCAGTAACAAACCTAGCCTAATTATAGAAAGATTTTTTTGTCTTAATAAGATGTGAACTGTTAATGAGGAATGGGTTGTCAACCTCAGTACCTCATATTCCCTTACATGGTCTCCTCTTACCAGAAAATATATTCTATATACAACTCGCTAGCAGCTCCAAGCCTTCCATCCAGACTGCATTCACACTATATCTTTCTTACTACTTTTTCTTTTTCCATTACCTTAACCAAACCTTTCTTATTAATTAGAAAGATAAGACCTAATCTCCTCCTTCAACCTACAGTCCCAGAACCACTCCCCTTGTTATGCCCTAAAGCAGTAGTCACATCTCCTAGTAGTAGTCCCTTCCTGACTGCACAAAGATTACCTTGGCCTTAGTGTACTAGCAAATCCTGAGGTTGTTTTAAAAGAACTGTTTAAAGTTCCAGCTCACAGTTGGAATTTTTTTCCCTCTGCTTTGAAGAGAGTCACTATAGTCAGAGCAACTTATTCACACCAGCTCTTTGAAACATGTGTGTTTCAGGTGAAGCCAAAAAAAGTCTAAAGCTAGACTCTAGTCTTTAAACCTCTATTACAAAATAAATATACCTCTAAAACTTCCCAGCTGGTGGGAATGAAATGCTGTCAGGCTTCCCAACTAATAGAGGGTAATAATGAATAACAACAAAGCCATACATAAATAACCCCATTATCATTCTCTTGAACTGGTTAACCTTCTGATTATTAGCCTCTTGACATACTTAATTCAGGTATGAGAGTTTAGGGATGCTCGTAGGACTATTTATTTGATCTTTTTGTCCTATCCCACTGTTCTGACTTTATTTCTATTTTTTAAGGTTGGTGAACACCAGGGAGGCATGTGTTACATGCCCAGAGGTTTCAGAAGCCACTAAATATATCAGACCTGCCTTAATTGGAGGATATGGGGAAGCAGTGGGGCTCTTAGCCACTTCATAGACCAGCTGAGTCTCCAGCTACCAACTCAATTTATTTGAGAGCAGTACTTCAGGGAATTTAATAGACCTACAGTGCACTAGCACAAATCTGTATTTTAGCCGGAGTACAATTTATTTATGTACTACTTATTATATTGGTTTTCTCTCTGTATAATATATGAATGTCATTATTAAAAATTAAGAGCACTGAATTGTTGGTGATAGGTTTAATAATTATGTGTTTTATTGACAGTTTTCCTCTTACTGCTACATCACTTAGAGGTGGCAAGAGAACCCAGATGGTAGATAATAGGATTAGGTTGAAGTGGCATTTTTCCAAAGGAAATATGATATGCATGAGCCAAGCAGAGTTTTGTTTCATGTGTGTGTTGTTTTGGATATGTGGAATACTAATCAGTTAGGGGAAACCAGTATGATAGCTAATTTTTACCACCCTGAGCTCAGACTGAGAAACTCTTCAGGTTACTAGAAGCTCTTTACCAAAACCAGGAGTCCCCTGTGTGGAGGTCTCACAGAGATTAACACTTTTAATTGCTCCCTTGAGTTTCCAATCTGTCCAAAACCAACCCTCGTTCTTTCTCAAAAGTAATACGCAGTATGTGCCCTGTAGAAAACTTTTCTTGGTCTAAGAAAAGGGTTTTTGTCCTCTTATGAAGGAATGTGACTATCACGAATGGACATACTGTTTTTTGGTGCCAAGAAAACTAATACATGAGACCCCATTAATAAGAAGTGAATATAATTTTCCTTTTCAGCAGTGATATCCTTTTGAGATTCTGATCTTTCTTCTTAAGATCAGTACCTTAAAAGAGCTTTTTAAATTGGTTGCCTGTTTTGTGTGTGTTCGTTTTTTTTTTTTTACTTATTTCCTTTGGCTTTTTCTTAGGGTGGGGGGGAGGGATGTTAGGAGGAAATAAGAACATAGTCACATGTGTTCTTCCCATAACAATGGTGCTGATGGTAGCAGCAGCGTCCACGTAATCACTGTTCCCTATGTGCCAGGCATTTATATGTGATTCACATACAACATCCAAACCCGGCAGTAACCCTGTGTAGTAGGTATCGTTGTGCCTCTTTTATAGAAGTAAAAACAAACTCAGAGAAGTTATTTAACTTGCCTAATGTTACCAAGCTAGTAAGTGACGGAGTCAAGATTCTAACCTGGTCTTTGATTCCAGAGCCTACACCACACTGCCTAAACCCGTTAAACTCCTCATTTTAAAAATATGCTCTCTTCTTAAGTAGAATTATTTTGTTCACCTTTTTTGAGGTTTCATCTTTTGAAAGACAGAGCACAGGTCAAGAACAAAAGCTGGGATTTAGCAGCAACTCCTCTGTGTACCAGCTATGACCTCTGGCTAGTTCCTTCACCTCTCTAAACCTCTTCGCTTATTTGTGTAATGGGAATCTTAATAGGACTGACTTAGAGTAATTAGGGGTAGATGAGGCAAATTAAGTTTAAGCTGGAAGTCTGACACATAGAAAACTCTCAATAAATATCAGCTATTTTTCTTTTTTGATCAAGTTTCTGTGGCTGTGTACATTAAAATCTTTTTGCTTCCTTCTTGTTTTCTCTACCTGATTTTTACACATCAGTCTCAGGCTTCTTCTACTATCTTGAATGTTGCCTTGCATTCATCCATCTTTTTTCTCTGTTTTGTCATTGAGTTAGCATGCTCTTTACACCCACTTGGTATCTAGTCAGTATTTATTGATGCTAATGATGGTGGTTAAACAAAGATGCTGTTGGCACCAGTCCTGCAGCCTCTGAGACTGCCTGAGTAATCATGACTCCTAAAAACAGAAAAGGACTCAATCATCTTACTCATAATTGAAGGTCAGAATTTGATGTCAGCATTTGTTTCTGTGGTGATTATGTAGCTTTTTCTGCAGAATTACTTGACAGTTGGAGTAGTCAGGCTTTCTGGCATGAGGCTGATTATCATGCATTCTTAAATTACTTCCTAAAATAGATGCAGCATCATAAAGGTGGGTTAAACAAATATTGATTGTAGTACAGATTTGTTTTAATTGGAGCAAGAGGTCAGGGGAGGCTTACATTGAGGGGTAGTTGACTGCCAGGCTCTATCCATCTACATTAGTTCCCTAGTCATCTTGCCCATAATCCTTTTTTGCGTCAAAGAAAATTGTACAAAACTGTTTTTAATCCTAAACACTCCTCCCTTTGCTCTGCCTTTCTGGGATCTCTAATACATTCCTACCTCATTTCTTTGATTGATCCTCAGAAGATTTCTTATTTTTGCTTTTTCCTGCTTCAACCTCCATTCTCCATGAACACATTTTATTCCTCAGCAACCTTTGTGGGAGTCTAGCAGGGTGTCCTGCATATTATATTTGGGCTCTATGCACTAACAACTCAGCTCTTGACACTGATGTGCATTATTCTAAAGAACATCATATCAGTAAGGTTGAATTTATAACTCATTAATGGTGACATGCTTCCATAATTTCAAAATCCAGATTTTTTTTAATAAAAGAAGGAAAGAATGGGAAAAAAATTTTAATAAAAAAATAAAAACTTTGTGCAAGAAAAAGACGATTGTAACCAAAAGCAAAATTAATACCCCATCTGTGGCAGATTTCATTTAGTAGAAAGTAGAGACTTGTTTATTTCTTACCATATCTAATGTAATATAATATATAAACTTATATTTTCAATTTAGATCTCCCACCAAAGCCTGTCCTATACTTCCAGCAATCTCTAGTTCAGAGTTTTTTGTGGTTCAGTTTTTTTTCTTTTTTTCCCATTTTCTTCTCAAGGACTACTAGCCCAACCCTCTACCCCACCACACACAAAAAGTTAGCTGGGAATTCTTTATATGTACACAGACGTGCGCACACATGAATTTTTAAAATTCTCCTTATCTGTTAAAAAAAAATAGGGAATATGAAACTATGCAAGTAAGCATACATGATTCATACGTACAGGAAAATGTTTATTGAATTGTCAATTTTAGCTTTGTAATTTGACTAAGAAGGGTGGAAGGGGACTTCCCTGGCAGTCCAGTGGTTAAGACTCCACCCTTCCAATGCAGGGGGCGTGGGTTTGATACCTGGTCAGGGAATTAAGATCCCACATACCACACGGAGTGGCCAAAAATAAATTAAAAAAAAAAAAAGAAAAAAAAGGGTGAAAAAAAAAAAAAAAAGGGTGAAAGGAATAAGACTTGAAGGAAGTAACTCAGGAGGTAGAAAGAGACAGAGGCAAAGAAAGTTTAAGGTAGAAAAACTTGCCTCTATGATTTTTTTTTTTAACCTTTGTATTATTTTTCAGTTGCTGGCAAAAGGAGTATCATTATTTAGCCTGTCCACCTGACATTCCTTCACCCCCAGCCTAGATCTGTTGCATGGGGGTAGTTCCAGGTTGTTATGAGGATTAAATGAGGTGGACTATGTTAAAAGTGGCACATAGTAGGCTCAAAAATATTTTTCACCAAACTGAGATCATCTTTCAGCAAATGGTGGGATTGCTTCTTATTTGAGGTTGTGGCCTACTAGTAACAGAACTAAGACTACAGATCCTAGAAGAAGTTAATAAGAATACCTGTGTGGATTTGGGCAGTTACTTCAGACATCTTCGGATTCAGTTCCTTCCAAAAGGAAAGACTAAAACTCAAAAAGAGAACAAGTAGTCTCTAGAATAACCTACCACTTGGGCTGTGAGAACTCATAGAGATAATTTGTATAAAGTGCTTAGAAAGTGCCTGGCACATAGAGAAAGCTCAATAAGTGTTAGTTGCTTTTATTTTTGTTATTTCTCATGTGTTTTTAAAAAAGTCTTAAGGTGAACCATTTTAGGAAACCTAAGGCAAGTATGTATGTGTTTTTATAGATATAGGCAAATTGCCAATTAAAATGTGCATCTAATTAGAAGTTCAGTAGGAGCTGAAGAAATCTTGATGGTTTCTCACATGTTTAACTAAAGGTTTAAATCTCTGTAGTTATTGGAATTTAGCAATTCTAATAATTTAGAGATTTATCTTTTTAGAAGAATATTTCTTGGTTGTGCTACTTTGTTTCTCTTAACTCCTGTTGGCTGTGTGATGGCAAATCTGGCATATTCAATCCCAAAGCAGTGCCTAAGGGGCTTTATGAGATTAACAGCCATAACACTTGTGATCTTTGAGTGAATCTGTTGTAATTGCTTGTTTAATTGTCCATCTCCCTTGGTGGGCTATGAACTCAGTGACATCAGTGACATTCTTTTTTTTTTTTTTTTTTTTTAATAAATTTATTTATTTATGGCTTTGTTGGGTCTTCGTTTCTGTGCAAGGGCTTTCTCCAGTTGCGGCGAGCAGGGGCCACTCTTCATCGTGGTGCGTGGGCCTCTCACTGTCGCGGCCTCTCTTGTTGTGGAGCACAGGCTCCAGATGTGCAGGCTTAGTAGTTGTGGCTCACGGGCCTAGCTGCTCCGCGGCACGTGGGATATTCCCAGACCAGGGCTCGAACCCGTGTCCCCTGCATTGGCAGGCGGATTCCTAACCACTGCGCCACCAGGGAAGCCCAGTGACATTCTTATAGACCGTCAAATTTCCAGTGTCTAGAACAGTGTCTGGCACATGCTGCTGTTGAGAATATTTGTTGAAGAACGAAGAGAGTGACTTCCCATTTGAAGACACATGGCAAGGGAGGGATTCTGAAAGCCACATCATGTAATGCAATACTGATTTTCTGATTTTTGCTTGGAACCTGGTTTTTGCAACATGCAAATAATGTCAGTCTTATGGATTTCATTTTCTCTCTTGATAGTAAACAGAGTGAGGCAAAATTTCATGGAAAGGGTCAGTCTTAGGAATCATGACCATCTGGGTTTGAATCCGAGCTCTGTGTCAGCAGCTTAACCTGTCCCAGCCTCGATGTGCTCATATCTTAATAGAAATAGTTAAAAATTAGGTATTGTAAGTGAGGATTAAATGAGATGACATGTAAAGTGGCACATAAGTAGCTTCAACAGAAAGTTAGCTTCCTTTCTCCTTTTCTTCTCCTCATAGCGCATAATTTAAAGTAATTCAGCTATTCTTTATTTCAAAGTAATCTGCATGTTGTGGTGACATTTGGTTAACAAATGGGAATAGTAGGCAAGCTGCTATGGGAAGCAGCTTGGTGGGGTAGAGAGAGCACTAGACTGAGTCGGGACTGAATGTGACCTTGGGTAAATCACATAACCTCTCTAGCTGAAGTTTGTGTTTCTCTTAAGTGATATTCCCCATTGACTAATAATTGAGAAAGCAGCAAAGGGACTATTTTCTACCCTGTTATATATAAAGAAGCTTCTGAAATGTCAGTATTACCAAAACAAAAAACCACACACAATTAACTCTTTAAAACAACACAGAAATGTTTGTGTCTCTTGGGCACCTGAGGCATCAAGAGCTGCCATCCCCCCCTGCCCCCACCCTTGCATTTGTAATTGTTAATTTGCATCATTCGTTTTTCTGAAGCAAATCAGAACATTTTGAAATCCATATTTCATGGAGCTACTTTACTAATTGCTGCAATCAGCAGCAATTTATTTTATAGCAGCGCTGTTCAGATCGCTCTGAGGTTGGCATACCATGGACAGTGTGTTTTTTACAACCGTATTTTTAATGATGAGTTTTAATAAGGGAAAATGGTTAATCTGCTGATATTCTCCTGAAAGTCCTAACTTTGGTCCTGTGTTTTACCTTTACCCAATGCTAACTTAAAAGGCCACAGCGAAGTCATTGACCCAGTGGGTGCACCGGCTGTCGGAGAGGCTGTCCCATTTAGAAGGACCGGGAGAGGGAAAGTGCACCCTGTTTTTCTTCTTGTTTGGAGACCCTCATTCAATTACTCAGAAACAATAATCAGATAGCTGCTGTTCAAGTTAATGGCACCTCTGAGTCCCTGTCAAGAGAGCTTTATTTAATGTGCAACAGACCTGGAGTGATGCAGGTGCCTTTTCAGGCCCTCATTTAATTTAAGCTGCTTTAGTTGGCATGGCAACTAGTTGAGACATCTGGGAGACATTATGCTAGGGATTGAGACTTCAGAGGATTTCTGCTAGAGCAAAGCAGAAACCTTATCATAAAGTGGTGTGTGTTGCTTCTAAATTTCTGCAGCTATATTGTTAAATCTCCAAATTCAGGAATTGTATTTTCCAGAGAAATAAAATTTTTTAAGGTTGGCCTGGTCTTTGGCTTGTTTTCTGTGAAGAAAAAAATGCTTTATTCGTGAGGTGAAAAATATTCATTTCAACCCTGAAGAATTTACTTTGCTAAACTAAAGCTTGACAGAACTTACTCTGTGCAGAGTGGCTGTTTTAATCACTTTGTAAAAATCATACATTTAAAATTTCTCAGACTTTTATGTTTAAAAGATATTAGAGGATGGGAAAGCATCTCTGCACAAAGGTAAACAAAATGGTCAAGGTAGACAGGGCTGTACTGTATGTGGTTTTGCCCTGGACTTTCTGGTTAAATTAAGAGTTTATTAACCTACCCTCATTTTTTTTTTTTTTTTTTTTTTTTAAATGGTTCACTCGTTTCCTTGTTTTATAGCTACTTTATTTATTTATTTATTTATTTTTGGCTGTGTTGGGTCCTCGGTTCGTGCGAGGGCCCTCTCCGGTTACGGCAAGTGGGGGCCACTCTTCATCGCGGTGCGGGGACCGCTCTTCATCGCGGTGCGCGGGCCTCTCACCATCGCGGCCCCTCCCGCCGCGGGGCACAGGCTCCAGACGCGCAGGCTCAGCAGCTGTGGCTCACGGGCCCAGCCGCTCCGCGGCATGTGGGATCCTCCCAGACCAGGGCTCGAACCCGTGTCCCCCGCATTAGCAGGCAGATTCTCAACCACTGCGCCACCAGGGAAGCCCCTCATTTTTTTTTAACCAAGCATGTCATCTTCTCAAGAAGCAGAGATATGAAAGTAACACTCTTCTAAACTCTTCTTTCTTAAATATTATAACAGGAGATTGAATGAAAGGTTTTTTAAATTCACAGATCCTGAGGACAGTAACATAGTAATTTAGTTATTTCCGCTTAGCAGAGGGAATACCTGCTGGTTTATATTTTCTAAGAAACTGTGCACATATGTATGGGCTCTTAGTATAGAAGAATTGACTTACCATTTGAAATCATGTTTTATATTCATTTTGAATGCCTTGTTTTTCAGGGTTTTTTTGATATCTGGTAATACTTTGCTCTGTGTTAGGTTGAACAATGTGAAATTACTATTTTTGTTGGTCAAAATGGTCAAACGTTGTCAGTTCAAATCCAACAGGTCTAGGATGTGAACAACACCCTGATCTGAAAATATATGTTTCGTAATGCTAAGTGAAACGTAAGAATTTTTTCTGAAATTAGTAATTATTTATAAAATATCTGACTAGAACAGTACCCATTCCAGCCAATGTTTTGCTTTTCCCTTTTCTTTGAAAATGTAGTCACTGTTAGAAGAAAGCATATGACATTATTTCATACTTATTCTCTGTTTTTGGCTTTTGTATCAATTCGTTCCTTTTATAAGTCAAAGCAAGATTTTTCAAGTGCCAGCACTGTGAATTCAACCTGATAACTTGAAAACTAAGATGTTTTCTCTCTGCTGTTTGCATGCATACCAACTGTCACCAGTAACAGTAAAGATTCTGGAATCGCAGCTTGGCTGCTTGTTTTATAGATAAGTGAGGCAGAATAGAATCTAACCTGCTCTTCACTTCCATGCAAGAACTTTTCAATCCTGGCAGGAAGAAAAAATTGTCAATAAACTCAGAAGACATGGCTGACATCCCATACAGATGAGTACTGTCTTTAGGAATTTTTTTTCCCTGAGTAAAACTGCAAGTTGATAGTACTTAATACAGGGATAGCAGTTGTGAAGTTTTTCTGGTTTTGTTCTGTTGTTCTGTCTTGGTTTCTTTCCTGTGTAATGTTCTTTTGTTTTCGTCCCTTGAGATTTCTGGAACCAACTCAAGAATATTAGGACTTCTGATTAAGGCTTAATGGTGCAAATAGAAGTTTTTTCCTGTCTCTATCCTATGATTAAGATTTCCTAGTGGGAAAAATTTTTAGTATATACAAGAGGGTTAATATCCTTAATATGTAAGGCACTTTTACAAATAAATTATCACCCCAGTAGAAAACTGAGTAAAGAAACAAGTCTCTCTCTCACTCTTCCTCTCTTTTTCCCTCTCTCATACTCACACATATATATGGCCAATAAACATGTAAACAGTTTTCAATCTGAAAACACAGTTGATAGAACACAAATCTTTACTGCCAGTTCTTCCTGCAGCCCCCCTAAAATGTCAGTAAAGGGTTAGGAACTCAAACTAGAAGAGGCAGAAACCTCTGCTGGCAGTAATGAGAACCCAGAAACAAGTTCTTGCTCAGATCATCAGAGCAGCTCAGGGTTTGGAGGCATCAAGTATCTCAGAAAGTAGGGATGCAGGTAGGCCTAAACACAGAATTGGTTGCAAGCCTGTGTAAGAAGTAGTAAGATGTTCAAATGTTCAGATCGTCTCCTATTCCGCAGGAGACCATATAATGCTTTATTCCCTGGAGGCAGCATGAGCGGAGCTGTGGTGTCTTTGGCCCCATCCCCCACTTATACAGAACACTGGCAACCTGGCCTATGCCCTCCAAGACAGAAGTTTGGAGGGCTCTTCTCTAGAGAAACGGATTAACCAGAGAGAGGATCTATACGTAATTGAGGATCCTTTGTGAAACAAAATTAAAGCTCTATGCCGCCGCCCCCCCCACACACACACAAAGCTACATTACAGTCAAAACAGTAATAACCTAAAGGCCGATTGATAGGGGATTGCTTAAGTCATGACATATTACATAAATTGGAATACTATTTAAGCACTTTTTTTGGGGGGGGGCGCTGTGTTGGGTCTTCATTGCTGCGTACGGGCTTTCTCTAGTTGCAGCGAGCGGGGGCTACTCTTCATTGCTGTGCGCGGGCTTCTCATTGCAGTGGCTTCTCTTACTGCGGATCATGGGCTCTAGGCACGCGAGCTTCAGTAGTTGTGGCTCGCGGGCTCTAGAGCGCAGGCTCAGTAGTTGTGGCGCACGGGCTTAGTTGCTCCGTGGCATCTGGGATCTTCCCGGACCAGGGCTCGAACCTCTGTCCCCTGCATTGGCAGGCAGATTCTTAACCACTGCGCCACCAGGGAAGTCCCTATTTAAGCACTTTAAATGATATAAAAGAATTGTATACCATGGAAAGATATTCACAAGATATTTTAAATTAAAAAATATATATGTATGTGTGTGTGTATGTGTGTGTGTATATATATATATAATATGATCTACTTTGTCACGATAATTCCACTACAAGGAATATATCACTAGGAAATAATCAGATTCACATAAAGCTATATATGTAGGATATTTATCTCATGGTTATTTAAAATAGTTTAAAAAATTAGAAATAACTTGGATTTTCAACAATGACAGATTGGTTAAATGAATTATAAATATATCCATACATTAGAACCCTCTACACTAATAAAAATTCTGCAAGAAAACAGGCAGCAAAGCCATGTGTATGCTATAATCCCAGTTTTAAATATACATATAGGTATGCATACACAACATTTACATGAAGATATTATAGGTTAATTCAAAGAGGTAGGATTCTATGTAGTTTTTATACTCTTTGGCTTCTTTGTATTTCCCTAGTTCTGTGATGAATTTTTTTTTTTTTTAATATTTTGGAAAATTTTTAAAAATACACAAAAGGAGAGATAATAGTATAATATCTATCATATACACAATACCCAGCTTCAGCAATTAATAATCATTTTGCCAGTCTCATTTCCTTTTTATTGAGAGGAGGGGGAAAAGGGAGCTGTATTATTTTAAAGTAGATCCCAACTATCACATTATTTTACCTAAAAATACTTAAATATGCATTTCTAACTGGTAAGGGCCTTAAAAACATAACCATCATAACCTAATAAAATTAGCTAATTCCTTACTATCCCCTAGTTGCCTCAAAGATCTCTTTTTTTAATCAGGTTTGTTTGAATCAGGATCTAAACAAAGTACATACATTGCATTTGGTTATTATCTCTCTTGAGACTTTTTATCCCAAACATTCCTCCCTTCCCTTCCCCTCACAACCCCCTCCTTTCTTTCTTTCTTTCTCTTTCTCTCTTTCTTCCTTCCTTCCTTCCTGCCTTCCTTTCTCTCTCTCTTTCTTTCTCCCTCCCTCCCTTTCTTTCTTTCTTTCTCATTGATTTTTTGGAGATATTTTTCCTGGAGAATGATCCACGTTGTGTGTTTACCTGATTGCTTCCTCATGATGTCTTTTTATTTCCCATATTTCTAGTAAACTGATAATTAGAACTAGAAGACTGCTTATATTGTGTTTTTTTGTTTGTTTTTTGTGTTTTTTTTTTAATTTATTTATTTTTATTTTTGGCTGTGTTGGGTCTTCATTGCTGTGCGCGGGCCTTAGGTGCGCAGGCTTCAGTAGATGTGGCACATGGGCTCTGCAGCCGTGGCCCGCAGGCTCTAGAGCACAGGCTCAGTAGTTGTGGTGCACGGGCCCAGTTGCTCCATGGCATGTGGGATCTTCCCAGACCAGGGCTCGAACCTGCGTCCCCTGCACCGGCAGGCGGATTCTCAACCACCGTGCCACCAGGGAAGCCCGATTATATTGTTTTTTAAGACATGAATATTTTCTAGGCAATGGTGTGTATATCACAGGGACATAATATCTTGTCCCACAATAAGTGCTGCTAAGATTGAGTGGTGGATTGAGTTGATGTGGGTCTCATTCCTTTGAAGTGGTTTTAGCAACCATTGATAATTGGTACATTAGATCCATGGTGTCATAGAGGTTACAAAACAGTGATTTTTTTTCCCCTAATCTATCATTACTTCTGTATTTATTAGCTGAAATTCTTCTATAAAGAACACTGAACATTTAGGATATTTTATTAGAGTTTTTAAAAATATAACTCAAAAGAAAAGAAGGTAAAATTCTAAATTGTGTAGGGCCATTGAAACAATTTAAACATAGTCAATTTCACTATTATGTAACCTTAGGCAGGTTACTTGCCTTCTGTTAGCCTCAATTTTCTCGTCTGTAATTGGGGATACCACTACCTATCTTGTAGGATTGCCATGGAAATTAGATGAGATGATATATTTAAAATACTTAATGGAGTGGCTAATACCTAGTAGGTGCTCAATATATATTCATTCATTCAACAGACATTTACAGGGGACTTACTATATGTAGGCATTGTTTCTTCTGAGACTTTTGGATAGACTTGTGAACAATACAGAGAAAAAATCCTTGCCCTCATGGAGAAGGATTGGAGAGACAAACAATAGATGTAATAAGTGAATTATGTAGGATAAGTACTAAAGGAAAAAAGAAAAAGTAGGGCTGTGCAAGGGGGTAGCAATTGGACAAGGAATGCAGGACACATTATTAGAGTAGTCAAAGTTGGCCTCAATCGAAAGATAAGAGTGAAGCAAAGACACAAAGGAGGTGAAAGAGTTAGCCAAGTAGATGTCTGGGGGAGCACAGTCCAGGCAGAGAAAAAGGAAAGGCCTAAGGTTAGTATGTGTCTAGCATTTTCAGAGAACAGCAAAGAGGAAAGTGACAGGAGGTTAGAGAAGGAAGAAAGCCAGATCATTTATGGCCCTGCAAGGACATTTTAAGGACTTTGACTTTTCCTCTATATGAAATGGGAAGGTTTTGCAGGAAAGTGACATAATCTGTCTTTCGTTCTAAAGCATGATTATGTGAAGTGCATCTAAAAAATAAGATGAATTGATGAATGGAAAGGGCCGTGGATAAATGTGCACTGAAGCAAATATGACAAAATGTTAAGTGTAAATCTAAGTGGTAAGCATATATATGGTGATCGCTGTTTAATTCTTTCAAGTTTTCTGTGTGTTTGGAAATTTTTATAAGAAAAAAATTTTTTTAACTATTAAGATAACTAAATCTAACCTTGATAATAATATTGTAATTTAACTGATGTGTATCATCTTACAGAAAGATTCTAACATGTCACTGAAAACTCCTATAAGGAAATTCTACATGCCAAATCTCATTTCCTCACTAACCTTCATTATGAAGTAGAATATATTTCTTTGGAGAGAGCTTGGTTAATAAAACCTAACATAGAAATTAAACCTAAGAGTATAAAAACCTTAAAATTGCATTTTCTATATAATAAAGTGACTCAATATACAGACAAGATATAACAGTGAAAAATGTATTCTGGCTACTGTGTTTTAGAAATCTAGGGGTCTTGGGCCAGGGTGGTAAGAGTGGACATGATAAGAAGTGCTCTAATTCTGTGGCTAAGTTTTGAAAGAACCAATAGGATTGGAGGCAGAGTGAGAGAGGGATCAAGGTTGACTCCAAGGTCTGTGGTTTGTGGTGTGACCAACTTGCTGGAAAAATAGGGGTTTGCTGTGGGAAAGCCTGCACCTACAAAGTGTGTGGTGGGGGAAAGATAGAGAATACATCTTGGACATGTTAGTTCGAGCTGTCAATTAGACATCCCGTGGAGATGATGAGTAGACAGTTTGATAGACAAGGCTGGACTTAAGGAAAGAAGATTAACTAGAGATACAAAGTTGGGAGTCATCAGCATGGATGTTATTTAAAGTCATGGGACTGGACCCCATTACCCTAGAGAGTGAGTATCGAAAGAGAAGAGGACCAGGGACTTCCCTGGCGGTCCAGTAGTTAGAACTCTGTGCTTTCACTGCCAAGGGCCCAGGTTCAATCCCTGGTGGGGGAACTAAGATCCCGAAAGCCGTGCTGCATGACCAAAAAAAGAGAGAGAGAGAGAAGAGGACCAAGCCTCTTGGGGAATTTCAAGAGGGGCATTTCAACATTAAGTGCTTGGGAAAGAGCACCAACAAAGGAGGACTGAGAAGAAAGAACCAGAGAGGGAGAAGGAAAGTCAACAGTTGGGTGTCCTGCTAGCCAGTTGAAGAAAATGTCTCAAGGAGGAGGGCGTTTCCAACTGTGGTGTGTCGAGCGTTGTCAGTTATTCTCCCTTACTCCCAAGTTGTCCCTTTTCCTACCTGTTTTTGCTACAACATTAAATGAGAAGTGTTTTTAAATCCTTCTCCCCAAATAATCACTTACTACAAGAGACTTTTTAAAGCTCATAAGGGTAAGATACAAAGCCTAACATCACTTTTTGAAAATTTAAGTTTTGAAGGCAGATTCCTGCTCGTCTTTATTTTTATAAGCCCAGCATTTACCCTTAAAACAAGCATGTAAATGCTAAAACAAGAGCCCCAGGACCTCTTAGTTCATTTATAGCTAATGGTAAGCACCCTAAGACTACAGCCTCCATAATATCTTTCTGGAAGAAGAATTTTAGGATCTGAGGAACTATGTAAGAAAGCAAAATAACTGACATTTTTTGTCTTGCCTTTCCCTGCTTTCAGGTGCACAGGGCCTGGGAAGCCTTACTGTTTTACTCAGAATGTGAAACTGACTTTTACAAGGTGTCAAAAGAATTTGAATCCTGGTAGGAGCCTCCTAAAGTCAAAGGCCCTCTCCCCTTGTCTTAAGGAAGCTTATATTATTTAAATCATAAAACTCACCCAGACTTTTAAGGAGTTCTTAACTGCAGGCAGAGTAAGACATGAATCTTTCCTTTTCTAGATCAAGCAAAAGGTGATGCCTTCACAAGAGTCCTGAATTCCCATCTCCATTGCTCCCTGTGCCCCAGCCTTTGATCATCTGCCTTGTGTTGATTGAGCAAAACCCTGAGGGTATAACAGAGTGCAAAGCATGGGAAGCTTAAAATTTAGTAAGGGAAGTATAAATGTATAAAAAGTTAAATAATGAATTCAGTTGTGAAGATTGTAGAGAGATTTGGATTTGAACTAACCATTTTGCATATTTTTAGGAGTACCATACTTTATAAAGTAACTTAAGCCACAGTTGATAGGTAGGTTGTCATCTTTTCCATTGGTGCCATGGTGGCCTAGGGTGAGACCAACAACCCTCTCTTGGGGTCAAAGGACACTCCAGTAACATGTCTGAATAGACCCTCAGACTGGTCTTCACACTCTTCCTGGCCCAGCTGTCGTTGAAAATATTTACCCTTATTTTTCTCTTTTATAATGTTAATTATAGTGAAGTCACTTGGTTGTTTACTTCTGCTAACTTTTTAAAATTCTTTAGTTTTGGCAGTGTTTTATCTCGTGAGGGCTGGAATTGTCACCTCTTTCATGCTGTCTAGAAGCTTTCTTTCCCTAAGCTTTTTCCAGCCTTAACAGAAGTTATTTAGGCCTGGTACCTACTTTGCAGGGATTGGGGGCTGAATTCTCAGAACTTTCCTTAACTTGAAACCTCAAGATATGTTGTCACAGAATTGATGCAGAGTGACCTACATAAAATTATCGTCTCTCCTCAACCACTCAGCTCAGATCATGTCAAAGTTTTTCTTTATCAGATTTTGCGAGGTAAGATTTTCTTTATGAAGAAAAAGGTAGTGTCACTGTATAAATGAAATGTTTTCCTTTTCATTTGAACTAATCTGACCTTCCAAGGCTTACTTCTTCCCTAACAACTCCTTTCTTTTGACCAAGGTATATTTAATAATTTCTGTACTTGATGTTAAATAAGAGGCTTTTAAGAGTAGCCAAGTGGTTCTTATTTTCAGTGATGGAAGAGAAGGCCCTATCTAATTCATTAGGTAGCCGAGGGGGTTAATATAGGGAGGTAAATAAGCAAGATGGTTTGTCAAACAGGAATGCTTTGTCACAAAGTTTCCACTAAACAGCCTTTAGTAGGAGTGTGTGGCTGGCATCAGATGACTAAATTGAAAAGGAACTGTGTTCCCTATGGATAACATACATTCTTCAAGCCAGCAGTAGGTGGGCCTGGCCTGAGTGTTGGCAGGCATGCCTGAATTCAACTCTAGAAAAGCAAAATGACTCTTCAAGCATGGAGGAGACTGATAGAAACAGCCAGCTAACTAATTCTCTAGGCTGGCTCATTAAAGAGCACTGACTTGACAGAAAAGCGATTTGGGCTGACATTGTTGGAGCTTCCTCTGGCCATCAGGTGTGTCCTTCAGAATTTTGCTCTTACAAATGGAGAGTTGTTTAAAACTGAAAGTTTTCTTACCTAGTAAAATACTTTTTTTCTCCCACGGGATTCAAAGAATTAAGACATTCTTTATAAAAATTGACAAGCATCTGCCAAAAGAATTAAAGTACATACACAGTGTTAAAGCTAGAAAGTTCACCTTCTATAGATTTGTTGATATTTGGGGATGGGGGTGGGGTGGGGGTAGAGGGGAGATATTGGATATTGGATCTTTTTTTCACACTTGTAAAAAAAAATGGGATTTGCTATATTTTATTCAGAAGACTCAACCTTGAAGCTGTGATCTTGAGCAGTGCTAAAGCCTACAGTCTTTCAAGATGTCAAAAATATTTTTAAAGTAATTACCCTCTTGATTCTTAGTGGTGGAGAATACTACCAACAAACCTGGGCAAGTTTCTGAATTTTGTCTCATCAATGAAGATCTGTCCTGGGAAAGGCTCCCTGCTGGTTGATGGGAACTATTTTGTGGGAGCAGCTCACAATCACAGGTTGAGAGTATCAATAGCAGAGCTCCAGTAGCCACACTTGTGAACAATTCAAGGTTACTGGTCTGGTCAGCCTTAACTCCAGTGCTTGGAACGCTTGTCTATATACTTAAACCTAAATAATCTTTCGAATTATGGACATTATCTCTAGACTGTTCAAACCTTTGATGACATTTTATTTTACTGTAGCAAAATTATAATTTTTTGAGATAGGACTAAGTCAAGCTTTTAATCATGTTCATTATGCAGGTATTTAGAGAACAATTTAAAATACTGTACTCTTGTCTCTATGGTTTTCCCCAAATCACTGGTTGAGTAAAAAGAATTAAGTATCTGCAGTTAAATCTGTTTGTTGTTTCAGGTTTGAAATATCTCCATTCAGCTGGCATTTTACATCGAGACATTAAGCCAGGGAATCTCCTTGTGAACAGCAACTGTGTTCTAAAGGTAGCTTTTCAGTTTATTTAAACATGTAAGAAAAAATTGGAACGTCAAGGCATGTTTAAGAACATGTTTTTGTGAAAGAAATGGTTAAATTTATTTTCATCAATTTACCAAAAATTAAAGAACCCAGTGTTCTCTAGCAATATCTAGCAATATCACTAGTCATGGTTACTCATAGAAACTAACTTGTAGTCTTGGCTCATGGTTTCTTCATGATATTTTGCACATGTTTTGGAAACATTGGAATTGGAATTGCAGTGTGACTAGAAATAAGAATAGAGAAGGTGATTTCTTTTCAGATTGTTCCCTTATAAAGGAAGTGTATATCGGAAGAAAGATTGGAAGACCAGTAAGCTTCTACTTACGTAAGAATCAAGTGTGGCTTTTAAGAAGACTGTCTATGTTTTTGCACAGCTAACATTTTTATATGCTGTTTGACTGAGGCAGCAAAGTAGGGAAATAGAAACATTTAAAAGTGAAAATACTAAGCCAGGAAAGGGTCAAATGTATTTCCATGGTATACAGTAGCCAATTCTCAGTTATCCCTCTGAAAGGGTATTGATTACAGGATTTATTATGGTTAGCAGCCCGCAAATCTCAAGATGTCAATTTCAGTTTTTTATTCTTACCCCAGTACCATCCCCACCCCATTGTCTTTTGTTAGAGTGGCTCACAAATAGCAAAATCCACATGTGTACATATACCCTACCCCTAATAGAGATGTGTATTAGCAGAGCTCCTAAATAGTGAGGGGCCCACCATATTTTTCCCTATCATAGAAATTAGAGATAAGGGCCTTCCTAGAGCTGAGTCATCTCTGTGTAAGCAAATTAAAATTCCTTTTATTTTATGAGTGGCTAAAGTATTATATGGTGCTTCAGTCTACAGTAAATATTCTTAACATTTCAACTGATATATTTGAAAAAGAAAAGAACTGTTTATAAGTGTTGTCTTATTTTAAACATAATCAAGACTGTCATTAGTACTTAGCTTGTTGGCAGTTAAACTAAACCTTAAAACCAAGTATATAAATGAATTTCACTTTTATCTTAAATGCTTTCTTTAAACTGCAGGCCAATTTTCTTCAAAAGCTGATGTGTTATACTGCTTTTGAATAAAAAATTTCCCTTCACTCTATCCTTGAAGAACTCTGTTCCTGTTTTAACTCTAGAAAGATTTAAAACACCTATTTTTCATATCTTCCCTGAAAACAACTAATATTGTAGTTCACTCTTTTGTTGTTTCCACAGAAAATTAATTGTCCCAAAAACCACTGAAGTAAATATTCCTTCTATAGGTCACTGAGTTCATTCCCCTGCCACCTTTTTTCACTTTTTAAAAAGAGCTGTAGGGACTTCCCTGGTGGTCCAGTGATTAAGACGCCACACCCCCAGTGCAGGGGGCCCGGGTTCAATCCCTGGTCAGGGAACTAGATCCTGCACGTGGCAACTAAGACCCGGCGCAGCCAAATAAATAAATATTTTTAAATAAAAATGAAAAAATAAGAAGAGCTGTAACCTATCCCCATAAGCTATTTTAATTCTTAAAAAAAAAAAGTAAGAACGTTATAGTCAGGGACTTCCCTGGTGGTGCAGTGGTTAAGAATCCGCCTGCCAATGCAGGGGACACGGGTTCGAGCCCTGGTACAGGAAGATCCCACATGCCGTGGAGCAACTAAGCCCATGCACCACAACTGTTGAGCCTGCGCTCTAGAGCCCGCGAGCTACAACTACTGAGCCTGCGTGCTGCAACTGCTGAAGCCCGTGCACCTAGAGCCCATGCTCCACAACAAGAGAAGCCACCGCAGTGAGAAGCCCGCGCACAGCAATGAAGACCCAGCACAGCCAAAAATAAATAAGTAAAGATTTTGTAAATAAATAAATAAATAAATCCTGTTTTTTTTTTAAAAAAAAAAAACTTATAGTCAGGAATTCTTTGTCCTATTCAGACCAAATCACTTTATGACAATTTAAGCCAGTTTCTTCTTATTTCAGTTTCTGGTTGGAGAACTTCACAAAGCATTTGTGTAGAATCTGTCATGCTTGATGCCATTAACTGCTTGCAGTCCATTTTCCAAATCGTTACGGTATTGTAACCTCTGGCTACATGAATGAGTAACTAAAAGAAAATGTCATTTATGAATAAACAACATACAGATCAGAACAAATTGAAATTTTGCTCTGTTCCTTTAACTTGTCTTAGCAACCTACTTTTAAAAGCCAGAGTAGAGTGCCAGTCTACTGATGCTAATTCTCTCTTTTCAAATGTAAAAATGCATAGAAAATAATTATGATAAAACATTTTTTTAAAATTAACATCCTTTCAGATTGTGAATGTATTTTGTTTACTGTTAGGCACAAAACAGATAATTTTGCTGGAAATCGCAATATCTTTTTGGTTATCTGACCATATAAGCTTCTTACTTTGAATTTAGCCTGTCTTCCAGATAAATTGCCAAAAATGATTCCAGATCTGTTTTATAAGAGAAAACATTTTCTGCTGGGTAGGTGGTTGGTTTTTTTTTTTTGGTTTTTTTTTTTTTTAGTATAAATACAAGAAAAATAAAGTGGATTTAAGTTCTTTCCTTTAGTTTTATTTTGTTTTAAAAGATATCCTAAAATTTTTTGGCCAAGTAATAGAGCGTTTAAATATTATGTGTTATTTGAACACTGGCCTTTGGGAGGATTTGATAAACAACATATGCCTTTTTTCCTTTTTGGTATAGTTTTTTCTGTGTGGTCTGGAAATTTACTTTCATTTTTAAGTTTTAAAGATGTTGGCTTTATACTTCTTCATCCCCACATACAAACATGAATTCATTTGATGTGACCAGACATAATACACTCAAGATAAAAAGAGAGGATTGCCAAAAATTAGAGGTAAAATTTGTTTTCTTTAAAGCAGTGGTTTTCAAATTTTTTTAAGCCTCCAGACCCTTTTTTCAGATGAAATATTACGCTGGGACCTCAACTTAGAAGACAGATTAAAAGTGTTATTTTGTCCCTTATAATATTGGCTCAGAGTTAATCAGTGAGAACACTGGAGCTTAGATGGTCATTCCTCTCTTATCCTCAGTGCTCCCAGTTTTTGTTTTGGTTGCCCAGTATCAAGAAAATCTTAATTCCTGAAAATAAGCAGAAGTTGCTGGTGGTGGCACTGCTGCTATTTACTAACAGCTCACCTTGCAACCTCCAAATATTTTTCACTTAAACAGAAAGAGCAAGAAAAGATTTATTCCTAGGTCTGCATGTAAATTAACCAGTCTTTCTCATTTACCATTATGTCTCCAAGTTCTAGCATACTGTCTAAAATATAACAGGCACTCAATTAATTAAATGTTTATGGTGTGAAGAAATGAAGGAACCTGTTAGCATTGGTATTCTACAGTGTGCTACATTTTGACATATTCACACATTTGAGTGTGTATTTTAAATAGATACATGTGAAGTTTAGGTAAAATGTTAATGGAACTCCTGAAGTACCTCCTCAGAACTGGATTCAGCAGGACTCCGTTTGAAACCCATAGCTTTAAAGAAATTTTACCGTATATATTCCATTGAGGTAGTGAACACATGGGAATTTCCTCCAGTCCAGTGGTTAGGACTTGGCGCTTTCATTGCCGGGGCCCCAGGGTCCATCTCTGGTGGGGGGAGCCAAGATCTTGCAAGCCATGTGGTGGGCCAAAAACAAACAAAAAAAAGATAGTGAACATAGTTAGCTCAGGAGGTCTTCAAGATTTTCCTTGTAATATCTTCCTCCATAAGCCAGCCTTGAAAATAAATTAGCTTGATTTGTTCATTAAACCTAGAAGTATGCATTCAGCTGCTTTTTGTTTGTTTGTTTAGTTACAGTTGAAAACAGATGAAAAGTGAAAAGCATATCTTATATCATTTTATATAAAAATATGGAAGTTTGAGAATTTTCTTCCCTTTCATCCAAATAAGATCAAATTATATTGACACAAATATACTCTACTTATATCATTGAAAACTTTTCAAAGTTCAGAGGTCTATCAAGATTTTAGTTTTTTGTTATTTTGTTTTACTTTTTCACTTGTAAATATATTTGTTTGACAATATTTTGATAATCTTTTCTATTTAGATTTGTGATTTTGGATTGGCCAGAGTGGAAGAATTAGATGAATCCCGTCACATGACTCAGGAAGTTGTTACTCAGTATTATCGGGCTCCGGAAATCCTGATGGGCAGCCGTCATTACAGCAATGCTATTGACATCTGGTCTGTCGGATGTATCTTTGCAGAACTACTAGGACGAAGAATACTGTTTCAGGCACAGAGTCCCATTCAGCAGGTATGATTTCACTTGAGGCTTTAGGAGCTTTTCAATTCTGTTACAGATTTAAAGGAAAAACCATCTTGCACACGTCTTGGGCTTATTCATTGTACTGTCTAAATTGCTTTTAGCAAATTCAAGTTCACTTAAAATTCAGAAAGTTATGAAGTTGAAGATTACAGAGAGATTGATTTTGCAACTTACGAGCCTATTAGAGGGAATGTTGACTTTATTACACGCACTGATGCATGGCAGCAGACTCCGATGTAACAGTTTGCACAGGTGTAATCTTCAGTGGTTAGAGGGCCTCTGTTCTTTCTAACTGAATGGATCTGACATGAAAATGTATTTGGTGACTTAATGTACTTATACTTTGTGCTTAGAATATAAATTTTAAGTGTTGACTTCTTTATGAACATTTAGAAACCCTTTCTAACCTTTATTGAGCTAAAATATTTAAATGTGGCAGAGAACATCAGGAGCTGATTAAACTGTAGCTTTAGGAAACCGTTCATGATATTATACTTTAACTGTCTGTCTTTATAGCTAATTCATTACTACCCATATTTTCTTTGGGGTAATTCCTAAGTATTTTTTATTCATAAATTTTAACAATATTGTTTGCGTGAGAATAATGTAACAAAGATGAGTCAGGCCGTAGAATCAAATTGGTGGGTTCAAATCCTAGCTCTGCCATTTGCTATCTATCAAATCTTGGGCAAGTTAAACTGTTCCTGAGGATTGTTGTGCAGATTAAATGAAGTGGTAAAGCTGAAAGTAAGGCCTGGGGTCTAGTAAGCACTTAGGCAATGTTAGCAGTTATGTTGGTGGTCGTGGTGTGCCAGGGTGTGAGGGATACAGCCATAAATAAGACAAAGCTTTGTGAAACTTTCACATGAGATAGAAAATAAGTATACCAATAAATATCCCAAGTAATGATAAATTCTATGAAGAAAAAATTAAACCAGGTTAGGGATAGAGAATGATGATGGAGCAGAGCAGTGCTAAAGGACTCTTTGAAGGGTAACATTTGAGGAGTGACCCAAGTGAAATGAGGGAGCAAGATACCGGGAAGAATTATTCCAGGAAAAGGGACAAGCAGAAGGTGCCTGGATAGAGGTGAGGCCAGGAGCATACCTGGGACAAAAGGGACAACCAGTATAACAAAGCCCTTTGAGGCAGGAACAAGTGTGGCGTGTTGGAGGGATGGCTTGATTAAGGAAAAGTATGTAAGAGATGAGGTCACAGAGAAAGAGCCTGACCTGATAAGGACTTTGGATTTTATTCGATCCAAAGTGTGATGGAAAGCTCTCTGTTTTTGAGCAAGGGTTTTGAGCAAGGGAGTGTTAAGATTTGATTGATCACGTTTTAAAAGATCACCCTAACTATTGTGTATCTTTGTAAATAATTCATGCACTTGACCAAAAGTGAAATCATTTCCTTTATGCTCTATCTACCAAGAATTGTTAACTGATACATTAGAAACTATATATGCTCTGATCAACATTTAAATTTATTTCTGTGCTATACATTCAGTCTTTTTGTTTAAGTTTACATCTTTAAAAACTGATCCTAGTGATAAAAAATTATCATATATAATCTAATGTTGGATACTATTGATAATATTCACTTTACTATTCAATTTCTTTGGAAGGTAGAGTTTAACAGACTTACCTGTAAGATGATATGTCATATCTGGACATAAGCTGCCATACAGAAAAGCTTAAGTAAAAATTAAGATGTTATTCAAATACTATATATTGAACAAGGATCTTGGGTTGCTGCTGAAAAGAATGTACAAAGGAAAGTGTGAAGCAACTGGAACGGGATTCAAATATCTCATTTTCTAGAGAAATAACATAGGTCTTGAGTTTGCCAGTCTGATGTAGCCGCTGAAGTCTCCTTCACATCTATCAGTCATCAGTGTATTTTGGAGTGAGAAATCAAGATCTAAAATGAAAAAAGAGTCTAACTTCTAAATGGAAGTAGATATTTTCTGTAGCATTTTCTCTTTTATCTTCGAGAAATAAATACCCTATGTACTGTAGTACCAGCAGACTTCATAAAAATGTTTCTCATCCATAGGTCTGACCCATTTTAGACAACTTTCTCAGTATTTCCATTTGTTTTCATGAGCCAGTCATTTCCTTCGGCCTTTAGTGTAGTTGTTAGAGGTCCAAAAGTATCGCCGACACACTTTTCCCAAAGAGCTTTTGTATAGAGATCTTTTATTCTGTGCAAAACAAGCTACTTGAGAATCTCCATTATCCTGGAGGGCAGTGATACTGATGGCTACCCCATAGCTTAGTTAAGTGCAGAAAATAGTGCTTTGTATTTGGCAACCCCAGAACCAGGAAAATAAGTATTCTCTGGATAAGAATTTTCCATCCTGGAGGAATTAGAATGAAATGTTATTGCTAATTGGGTTATGAAATTAGAACAATCATAGCACTAAAGAAAATTGTTAAGGTAGTTTGCTACCTCCAAAGACTTGTTTGTGAGAAGACCATTTTTATTGGTCTCCTTTATTGTGCACAGCTAATTAGGTGTGGCCTTATGCGGTGTCATAGTTTTCTAAATCACACGGTTTTAAAGCCAGTATAAGAGATTTCTAGCATAACTAGAATGTAAAGGGTCTGCACTGGCCCAAACTTAGCTTTTATTTCAGGTGTGAATGTTCTGAGTATTTACTAAATCACAGCTGCCTGGTTTGGATTAGCTCCTTGATGAGCCTGAATCCGTTTGAAGCATCAGAATCCATTGATTAACTGTTTGAACAGAATAGTCATTAGCCATCACTGAGAGAGCAGTTCGTTTCTACAAGGATCATAGAGGTTGTGGTATCAAGACACGGGGCAGGCAGATGCAGACCCTAAATTACTATAGCCTTAGAATGCCATGCTTGCCAAAATTATTTTCTCTATTTGTATCTTATGGATTGCTAATAAACATTTATCTGTTTGTTTGTTTTTTTTTAAAAAGGCCAGAAAGTGAAAGTAGAGGCTCCTACCAGTTAATCTGGAACTTGCCTTAATGTTCTTTTCCCCCGACTTTGCTCCTCATCTCTAACGCTGTGATTGAAGAGTAATGAAATGTTGTTTCCATGAGCTTACTATCCATCTGTACTTCGTGTTTCCTCGTAGTTGGATTTGATCACAGATCTCTTGGGCACACCATCACTGGAAGCAATGAGGACAGCTTGTGAAGGTGCTAAGGCACACATACTCAGGGGTCCTCATAAACAGGTAAGAGGAGAAGAAGGGCTCTGTATCTGGTAACCATCTGTTTGGGCAGAGTTTTCTTCCAACAGAATAATGAAATGAGAATTTTTAAACAAAAGCATTACTTGTAGGTTTTATTAATTTTTTTATGTCATGGCCATAAGTAAGAAAATGTTCAAATATTTGTCAAACCCAATAGAATATAGTAATTCCCAATGCTATAGGAAATAGTAAATATTTTTGTAGCACCTTTGCTAATAAATGACCCCTGGCTTTTGTCTCCTGATTTTTGATGTGTCCGGGAAAAGTTACTGGGGGTGGAGCTTTGACCTCAGTACCATAACCTAGTGCATGTATACTCAAGATATCCTTTCCACATACTGAGCCGAAATACCTGGTATCTCTTATTCCAGCCAGGAATGTGAAGCTGTTTCTATTGCACTCTTGCCACTAACACAGAATCAGATGTGAATGTTGTTAGAAAAGAAGTATGAAGAGAGATTGCCAGATTTGCACTGATCAATATTACTTGCAACCAGCCAAGTCACTGCTGAGAAAGACAAGATGGTTATTATCTCCACCCTGTCGATTTAGCAGCATTTTTTAGAAGCACTTTCCTAATCTCCTTTGGACAAAACAGCTTAATGATGTGAAGAGTGAGTAAGGGGAATACTTCTCCTAGGAACAACAAACTGAAACAGAAGAGAGAAGGCTTGAACAGGAAGACTCGGCAACTAATTTTCCTGGGCTTTGCCTTGCTTTCTTTTAAACTGGGCATTCAGATGATCTGATTGATCATTAGAAGATCTGGTTGATCTAACTGATAGACCAAATGACAGACTGAGTTTGACAGTCCTCTCAAATTACCTGCCAGACATTTGGTCAAGGCCTTACCTTTCCCTTGTGGTTCCCTCTCTGTGATTCTAGTGACTCCAGAGCTTCCATTTTCACAGGCAAAAAGGGCAATGGGTAAAGTGTGTTATCTTCTAAAACCAGCCCGAACTAGTAAATGTAGATTTACTACTAGAGATGTAGGTGCTGGTATTTTAAATAGCCCCCTGCTGCTTATGTCCTTCTGTTGCATTTAGTTTAGAAGTATAGAATCATTTGGGCCCTAACTCCCTTAGAAGAGCACAGTAAGTCTTAACCTAGAGGAAGGTTCTATATAAATAGAAAGAACTAACAAGATCTGTTATGTTCAGTTTACTGGCCAGTATCGGGAATATTAAACTAATTTATCAATACCTGGCGCATATACCTTCAAAGCAGTTTTTTTCAATTTTGTTTGTATATATGCAAGTAATATGTGAGTACATGTAAAATAAAAATTTTACAGAGAGTTGGTCATCCATAGCTACCCCCACGCCATCCTAGTCTCCTCTGGATTAATTTTAGAGTATCTTTCCAGACATATTTTTCTATGCATTTAATTACATAATTTGTACAAACAGAAATATGTACTATTATTTGTTGGGACTTTATAAAAAAATATACATATACAGAAGGAGAATCTTATTGGCTGTCTTCTTAAAGTCACAGATTACTGCCTCAAATTAATATACTTGTGTTGGTTGATTAATATACATACTTGCATGTGGCATCAGTCAGGACTCTTTCCACTGAGACAGTTAAAACTGACTTAAGCAAAAAAGGGAACTTACTGGCTCATACAGCTGAAAAGTCTTGAGCTTCCACTGACTTCAGGCTCTGCTGGATTCAGGTAGTCAAGTGATGTTTCATGCCAGGAATCTGACTCTCTTCTGTTCTGTTTTCCTATGTGGTGGCTTCATTTTCAGACAGGCTTTCCCCCGTGTGTTTGCAAAAATGGAACCAGTAGTCCAGCCCTGCGTTCTATTAGCATATCAATCCTCAGGAAAGAGCTTTCCCAAATAGCCATAAAAATATTTGGAAGGTCTCTGATTCCATTAGGAATGTATTTGGTTATGAGTAATAGAAAACCTTGCTTACAATGGTTTAAAGAAATAGAAGTTTATTTTTTTCCCTCATATCATGAAGTCCCAGAGGTAGGCAGTTTGGTGATGGCATAGCAGCTCAATTATGTCATAGAGGATTTAGTTTTTTCCTTTCTCTCTGCTCTGCCATCTTTAGAATATTGACTTCATAGTCTCTTGCCTGTTGCCTCATGGTCACAAAATGACTGTAGCTTGTCCAGAAATCACATCCATATTCAAAGGAAAAAAATGGAGGAAAGAGGGAGAACTAGCACTATCTGTTCCTTTTATCGGGAAAGCAGAAGTTTTCCCAGAAGACTGCCTAGCAAAGCTTTGCTTATATGTTGTTGTCCAGAACTATGTGATATGTGGCCTCCGAGATGGCAAGAGAAGCTAAAAAAAAAATGGGTCTTTTCTATCCCAGTTAATAAAGGTAGATAGGGATAAAAGGATTGGAGGTGTGTGTTAGTTTATCCATTCCATTGTATGTTCCTGACCTGTATTAACTGTGTGCCCATCCTGGAACCAGTCGTGGTGCTCAGGGGAATATACCATATGATTGGCCAGGCGTGGGTCAGGTGCCCATCCTTGGAGTTCAGAGATTGAAATCAAGCCCAGCCAAACCACTTGATTTGAGAGTGAGAAAGGGAGTGGTTCCCTTAAAGTCAGGAAACGGGGGGCAGACAAGAACACTATATGGCATTTTTAATTTATTGTCTCTTCCACAACTCAAAATCTTAGCTGCCATGGCCCAGGGATCTATTAAGGCAGATACTTGTTGAGGCACTGCCGTTTTGATAGGATTGAAAAGTCTCTTATCAGCCCTTAGAAGGTTTAGATCTTCATCATTCCTCAGATTGTTCTCAGCTAATTGTGTCAGAAATAGGTAAAATATTTTCATTGAGGTGAAAATGGTCCTGTCCCCTGACAGGGACCTTATCTTACAGTTAAGAGACTCAGAGTATGGTAGAGAGTTCATTCAATTCAAACTTCTTATGTTTCAGTTGGGGGTTTCTTTTGTATAACCCCAAGAATGCTTACTAGAGTGCACCGCGCATGGTGCAACTCAATTAACGCTGCTGACTGAGGAGCTCAGCTTCTCTGCTGCCGGGTGAAGACTATCAGGAACATCTAACAGGCCTTGTGCAGCCTGGCCGATGCTGCCGGGGTGACCACACTCTGCAGTTGGCTCATGATGACTGTGGCATATACCATCTAGGGCCTCTTGCCCGGGCATAATGGCTGGTAAATTAGAGGGGAAGAAAATGGAATTAGAAATGCAGCATTTCTAGTATTGCATCTTTCCTGTGGAGCCAATGCTAAATTATTAATGGGTGTCATTCTAGAGAGGTACTGGCATGACTGAACTGACTCTTTTTCTCTGTCCCTCTTTTTAACTTGCATATATAATATAAACACAGGAAAGGAGAAAGCATATCAAATGACTGTTTAGGCTGAAATGAAACTTAGGCTTATTTTTAGTGTATTTGTTGGGGTATACTTCTGTAAAGAAAGATAATATTGGGGGGGGGTGGATTTTAAAAATTTCAGGTAGCCTTAAACATCCACTCTTGATTTTCACAAGCTCCCCATCCCATACCCAGTTGTCCTTGAGTCGTAAATTTTGCCTTCTAATTTGTCTTATAACCTCTATTCAATGGCCTCTGGAACTGTTTGTTTATGTTTTCCTTGCCCACAGAGAGGTGTTATTCATCTTTGTTGTCCCAGCACCTAGCTCAGGGCCTGGCACTTGGTGGATGTTAGATGATTAGCAGTGATGGTGGTAGGTCAGCAGGTCTGTACTTGTGCAGTCTAATGGATGAGAAATCCAAGGTTCAAGTGACTTATCTGAGTCTAGTGATGGCAGAGTTAGAATTTGAAGCCGCATCTTCTAGTACTCATTCCAGTGTTCCCTTCCCTATAACCTGCCTGCACCACAAAAATGGGATGAGGGGTAGATTCACTTTTGAGAGTGGAAAGAAAAGAATTGCTTATGGAGAGACATTTTGGTCAGTAAAAACTGACTGGAATTTGGCTGCCATCCTGCACAAGCCAGTGAAAAAAAGCACAGCTATTCACCGTCAAACCAAGAATCGGAATCTTTTAAGAATATCAAATTACTTCATTTTACACAATAAAAAAGTTATTATGGAAAATATATGTAAATTGTAAGTTAAAACCTCTCCCCATGCTCTCCACAATCCCCCCTCCTTTATCTTGACCAATACAAATAATTTCAGAGCTGCCATAGATTTACATATTTTTAGCAGGAAAACATGTAAATGCATCAAGGAGTAGTAAATTGGTCTACAAATATTTATATATATATATGGGTTTTGGGGTTTTTTTTTCTTTGGTCGCACCCCACAGCATGGGGGATCTTAATTCCCCAACCAGGGATTGAACCCGTGCCCCCTGCAGTGGAAGTGCAGAATCCTAACCACTGGACTGCCAGGGAAGTCCCATCTACAGATATTTAAGTGCCAACTATATATGGGTTCTGTGCACATAATGCTTTTTACCTATAGTAATCCTATCAAGTGTCATACAATTTTAGAACTAAAGTAAACTTCAGTGATCATTTAGTCCAACCTCCTCATTTTATACTTAAGGATACTGGGATTCAGGATGTTGATTTATCTAGTTAGTAAACTAGAACCCCCATCTCATCTCCTGTTACTCTTGATCCTGAAGAAAACATCTGTACAGTGAATAATTACCTCCTGATGATTATGAGGTGTCTTGTTGTTCTTGTAGAATTTTCCTCTACGGCTTAACTGAGGGAAGGAGGCAGATATGTAAAATACTTGATGTTAGTGGTTATCATAGTAGGATTCTAGGCCCGTGATTGAGATATAAGGAGACCTTTTAGTGTTACTTGCGTGAGAGACAGAGCTGTGATGCCATTCACCTGCTCTGTCCCCTGACTCTCCAAGCAGCGAAATAAAAGCTTTATAAGCTCTGTGGCTTCTCAGGTCATTAGAGTCATCTCCCTGCCTCAGTGCAAGAGGGTTAGATATAGGTGTGTGGATATGCCTGCCACTTACAAAAGACAGTTATTGAGTGAGTAATCGGTGCTAAAGTGGTGTCATCCTTTCTTAGAAGATTCTGTAAATTCCCGAGTGTCCTAAAGCTCCTTTAGTGTTTTAGCAAGGTAATGTTGCCGTAAGACATAGTTCACATGCCTACTTTGCGCAGTTTACTTGCATGTAGCCAAGGTTTTAAATCTTCTTTTCTCCCATCCTTGGGCGTGTTTGGTCTTTCCTTCTTGCCAAAGCGTGTATGATACAAGGCTAACAGGAGCTCCATATTTTCAGGATTAGCTTTCATTTTTCATAGGCTCTTTTGTGCTCTGACCTACAATGGGTAATCATGCAATATAAAATATGCCACTGAAAGTCAGTGACTGTTGTTGCTTTTGAAGACTGGTTAATGAGGGGAATACTCATTTCCTTTGAGTTGAAACTTATGTGCATACACCTTTTGAGCTGGGTACTTAACTTGTCATAAATTGGCTGTATTCCATATCTACTTGCACAAAGACTCACTTGCATATTTGAATTATTTTTTCACAGCCATCTCTTCCTGTACTTTATACCCTGTCTAGCCAGGCTACACATGAAGCTGTTCATCTCCTTTGCAGGATGTTGGTCTTTGATCCAGTAAGTAGTGTTTGTTTTTATATTTTTTTAATGAATTAAAAATATGTGTTCTAAGAAAAACATCCTGGCTTTGAATAGATGGGCAACGTAAATAATGACTTTTTTTTTTTTTTAATGAATAATGACTTTTTAAAAGATAAACTTCAGCCCCCAGTTCCACGTGTATCATGCTCACCCATCACACAGAAGTTTGAGTATTAACACATGAGAGTCTAGGTGAAGAGAGATAAGGAACGGTACCATCCTTATTTATCTCAATATTTGCAAAAGGAGTTTGACACCAATTTGAATTAGGAAAAAAAATTTTTTTAACATTATTTGAAAAAAATCTGCCCATTGTATTGCGTAAGGAAATATTTACTCTGGGTTGTTGAAATGGTGGCTTTTCCAAATGCCATTTCTAGACTTGACTCTTCTGGGGCAAAGTTCAGCTCTTCATTTATTCATTTGTCCAAAGAATATTCATTATTCACATCCGTGCCAATAACTGTTGTCAAAGAAGACTAAAAAACGGAAGCATTTAGAAAAGAAAATTTTACTTGCCGAGAGTACATGGAAGTCACCAAATACAAAATACAACAGGTATTTAAAGGGGAAAAATACCCACAAAATTACGAGTTATTAAGTTTACATTGGTTTGTTCATGATGAGAAAACAGCAACTTTCTCACATGATTATTAAATCCACAGAGGTGAGAACCATCTTCAGATGTCAGCATAACAAAGATTAGGGATAAAAATGTTTTGTTAGGAAGTCCAGGTTTGTGGGAAACAGTCAGGGTTCTATTATTTGGGGGACCAGAACCAATCAGAGTGATCGAGTTATTTTTATTACATCTCAGGGTGCAAAGTGGATTTTTTGTTTGGTTGGTGTTTTTGTTTTCCTTTTGTTTACTTTGGCATGTGAGGTACGTAGTGATACGGGAAGCAGGACAAAGTGGCAGTTCTTGTTCCCACAGTCCCTCCTTGTGGTGAAGTTCCTGCCATTAAGGACAGTTTCAGCCACATAATTTGCTGAATGAGCTAGTGGTTTAGTGTCATTAGTTTGATATTTTATTTCGCAAGTTTATCTGCGTAGCTAACAGGAGATGTTGATTAATACATAAAGACCTTTTGTATGGTTAACAAAACTAGAGGCACATGAACTTCAGGTTTCAGAGGTAATTTCTGTCTGCCCATTGAGGATTTTCTAAAGGCCCTGAGGTTAAATTTACTTTTCTGTGTCAGAAATATGTTATTTTCTTTATTAGTTCTACTTAGATTAAGAACGAGGAACTGTGTAATTCACCTGTACCAGGTTTTACCCGCAGTACTTACAGCTGTTGGGTATCCTCTTTCTCTGAGATCCCATGTTTATTTATGATCCTGACCTGCCAAGAGCTCATGGCTGGAACTCTAAGGCTGGAATTTCCTGAACTGTACAGCGGATACCACGCATATTTCCTGGGAGGCCTTTTAGACATCAGTTCTACATGTGAAATGTAGTCCTTATTCCTTAACACTGGGATTGTCACACCTAATTAAATGAAACCTTTGGTGTGGTCATAGTTACAAATTAGATTTATCTATAAGAAGGAGATATGATTTATCTGGAATTTTTATCTGACATGCTTACTGAGTTTAGTTTATGATTGATATTCTTTTTCTAGTTCTGAGGGTTCAGTTAGAAATAGATACCATTTTTAAAGAATGTTTCATTCTGGTTTTAACCTGTTAAATTTGAGGGTTAGTGATACATTAAGAAGAAAGAAATGAGGGTTTTATTACCTCAAAATAGTGATGACATTAAACAGATCTCCAGAGACCTTAATTTATCTAAAGGCAGTAAACAGTTACAAGCAATATTTTTAAAGCACAACAATAATTATTAGGAATTTAGACAATTATTTACTTCTTTCTCTTGACAAAAAAACACTGTTATCTTGCATACACATCTTCCTATCATCACCCATTCTTTTACGTTCTTTAAAACAATACATATGTACTTTAACCCAAAGGTATTTGCACATCTTTTTTAACTGTTTATTGATGGCTACTCAATACTGTATTAATGAAGAGCGTAGGTATATTAAAATTATGTTGTCCATATATCCAAAGACCATTTATTAACTCAAATTAATGTTAGTAAGGTCTTAATGCTAACTAAGAATTAGGAGATTGAAATTTTAGTTGACTCATTAAGTCTTTATGATTCGTAGCATACAAAATAATTTCTTTTTAGAAACACATTACCTAGTATGATTCATCTCATTTAGTTTAACACATAATTTGCAATTCCATAATCTTAGACAAAGTAATATTAGTTTATCTGACCAGCAAAACCAGTAGGAAAAAAAATCAAATTCAAAATGATTAGGCTTTTTATGAGAAAACAAACCTAAAACTTATATAAATGAGAATATTGTATTAGCATTACTTGTACAGGTGTTTTTAAATTTTTATAACTATTAACTCAGACTGATTTGCCCAAAGAGTCATCTTGTATACAATTATCTTATACAATTATATACCAGATATTAAAACTTCTAAGTTGTTTAAGAGAAATATTTTGCCTACATTGTAATCTAGTAATCAAGTAATAGTATTATTTTAACTCCCAATTAAAGCTTTTTTTAATCTTTTGAGTTATAACTTGAGCAAGCAAAAATTTCTAGAGCCAAAATATTTTATTCATAAGGAAGAATAATGTTTTTAAACCTTTCCATTTCTTTTTATATGTCTTTAATGTGTTAATACTGTTTCTAAAAGCCAGTTGCAATAGGAGTTTGCTCCATTTGATTTTAAGAGATCTCATAATACGATGTATTAACTCCCCTCAGAAGTATACGAAGTACATCCATTTATATTTGTAAAATAATAGAAAATTTTTTCACTTATTCAAAACTAGAAGAGCCAATTTTGATAAAGTAACAAAATCTAGGATATAAATAAGTGAAGTGTCCGTATCTATTACAAATGTTGATTACTTAAATGAGCTGTAATTAAGACATAGAGGACATAATTATGCACCATCAGTTCCTTCAAAAGAACATCACTATTAAATCTGAGAAATTTTGTGATTTTTTTTTTTTCCTCAATTTAACAGGACAGTTTTTCTTTTCAGTGTTCATACCCCTTAAAAAACGACAGTCTCCTTTCTTTAGCCTTGTTTCAGAAGTCCCAAAGAGACCTTAATTTGTTTAGAGAAATGAAAGTTGATCATTGCATGCTAGGGATTTGATTTACTTTTTGTTCAAAGGCTTCTCTTAGGTAAGACATTTTAGAGGACCCCATATTGGTGCACAAGGAACATACAAACACAGAGCGTGCCATCCATAGTTAGGAAAACACCAAAATCTCTTCAGCTCTGCATCTGAAATTTCAGGAAATATCAGAATTCCCAGACAAACAAAAAAGACTAACAGTGAAACCAGATTCCATCTGCTGGTGGCAGCTGACAGGGACCCAATTTCTGACATCTGCCACCTGACAGAAGTGACTTAATGGTCATATGATAAAATTAAAACACAGATTCAATCACTGCTGCCACGAGTTTGGACACGGTCAGCCATGCTCAGTCAGAAACAGAAATAGACTTGGCCAATAACCAGATTTAGTGGGCAAAAGCCAAAGAGCTCAATCCCACACGTGAGACTGGCCAGAGATGCTGAGGACTGAGAGGGGCCCAGACCCAGGCAAGGTGTACTGTCCTGTTTCTTTTGGTTCTGACAGTAGACCTTGACCCCAGTGGAACCTCTGGGAATAGCTGGACTCATTTAGGAAGAAAAGGAAAAGTTTAGTTGCTAAGCGTGCTAGTGAGTCAGACTTCAGAAGGGCTGCATCACCAAATACAAAACATGACAAGTAGCAAAAGGAACAAAACCAGGATTGTGAAGCTTACATTCATCTCTTCATGGTGGATAAACAGCAGCTTTCTCTTGTTATTATCATATCCCAAGAGGTCATGACATGCCTTTTAACATTAGCATAGCAAAAAATCAGAGATAAAGTGTTTTTAGGGAATCCAGGTTTATGGGAAATATGTAACATTTTATTATTTGGGGGACCAGAACCAGTTGCGGTGATCCAGTTATTTTTGGTTTGAGTGCAGATGGTTTTCTTTTTTTTAGTTGTGTTATGTGAAGTGCTGGATCATATTATAAGCAGGGCAAAGTGTCAGTTTGTGTTCTACTCTCTACTAGTGAGTCATCCTTAAATCCTTTAAAATCCACCTTCTCTCAGTAGTACTTACATACCCACTGAGCTAAAAGGAGGGACAGCTTTTTTCTTTTTTTCATGGAGAAATGCGTTTAAAAGTTTATGGTTTATGTAACCTGAAACTAGTATATTAAGTGTTCTAATCTGAAGAGCCAGAAAACCCCAGGCTGCTGATACTCACACTGGGCTGGATATCAAAACGTGGCAAACAGGCCATTCATTAGCCGCTGCCCGACTCCAGCAGCTTGCAGATAAGCTTTTGCCCGAGTTGATTTGGTATCCAAGAGGATAAAAGTTTCAAGGAGCTTTGTAAAATTGCCACCATGATCACACCTCTTCTAAATGCTGAGACATATTTAGAAAATATAACTGTTATTTTAAATGTAAATATATCCCTTCCAAAGCATTACATATTTGAATGTCATGTTATTTGTCATTTTTGACCCTGCATATATCTATTTCAAGGTAGGAACTTTTCAGGATCTTAGCAGGGTCATTTCTAAGTGCTTTCTGGTGGCGTATGGTGGTTTATCACAGTAGTTTGTTGTCTTACATCATATACTCCCTCTACTGCTACGTTACCCACCTCTAAACTCAATTACTCTCTTACCCTCACCGTCCGCAATTATCCCTTTACACAGGATGTTCCATAAATTAAGTATAAGCTGTGTAAAGCAGTCACTGTGGCTCGTGAAAGATCCTGTGTGGACAGTCGTGTTTATCTGCAGTGTTGATGTGCTGGTCTCTAAATTTGATTTCAGTCCAAAAGAATATCCGCTAAGGATGCCTTAGCCCACCCCTACCTAGATGAAGGGCGACTACGATATCACACGTGTATGTGTAAATGTTGCTTTTCCACCTCTACTGGAAGAGTTTATACCAGTGACTTTGAGCCCATCACCAATCCCAAGTTTGATGACACTTTTGAGAAGAACCTCAGTTCTGTCCGACAGGTTAAAGGTGAGTATGCTTTTTTGGCCCTCTGCCAGGTGGGGTGACGACTGGTAACATTTTCTGTTATGTGGCTGTGGAAAGCTGAGCTCTGGATGGAGATCAAAGCTCCTTTATATGTTTGTTTTACAAACTTGCATACAGCTGTTTGTCCGGAGCACATATGCCAAGAAAGCTGTGTGTGTTATAAAAACACTGATTTTATATCCAGGGGAAGGTCCGGCAGAGGAATGAACATTTTGTTCTTGTTTTCAAAGCTGACTTACTTAGTGTGACTCAGTATATTTAATATGTAGTCACTCAGTGTGATTTCATGGAATGATACATATTGGACTTTTTTATATAACATGCAAGTTTTTAAAAGGATAAACATCCACTGAGGGAATCATTCCTTGGATGATGACAAGAAGGGGATTTCTGATTGTCTGCTCATAAAATTTCCTGACACGATCTCCTCCTGGGGGGGGGGGGCGGGTAAAGACATCCAGAATTCTGAGTGGTTTTAAGTGTCTGCTCTAGGACGTTTTAGAAGAGAGTAGTCCCCAAAGTGACCAGCCTGAAACCATGTACCTAAATACCAACTGAGGTTTTTTAAGTGATTTTCAAAAAGGCAGTAATTACAAGCAATTTAGAAGAGTTCATTTATAGTGCCAACCCAGTGGAGTCACTCTCAAATTTATAGACCATTTCACACCTCCCACTCGTGGGGTTTCCAACCCCTGTAATGGCACTTTGGGGGGGTTTTGCCTACGTTTAGCAGCACCTGTCATTTTGGTTTCAGGAAAGTTCCACTGGATTCTGCCTGATAGATGACGTGTGTGTTTAACTAAACCACTAGGAAATGCCGTTCAGATGCTGACTAGAGTTAACCTGAGAATCCACTGCTCCCAGGCCTGCAAATTGGCGTGGGTTGTATGATATGTGTTTTCTCCACAGAAATTATTCATCAGTTCATTTTGGAACAGCAGAAAGGAAACAGAGTGCCTCTCTGCATCAACCCTCAGTCTGCTGCTTTTAAGAGCTTTATTAGGTAACTATATGGATGTAATTCTGACTTTCTTGTTAGAATTAAAAGGATGCCATTGTGAGTTTGTTATTCAACATATTTCTGGTTTTATTAGATTAGATAACATAGATAAAAGGTCCAACAGAAAGTTTCTGTTATGAGTTCTGGCTTTAGTCGAAAGCATGTTAAGGGCTTCCCTGGTGGCGCAGTGGTTGAGAATCTGCCTGCCAATGCAGGGGACACGGGTTCGAGCCCTGGTCTGGGAAGATCCCACATGACGCGGAGCAACTAAGCCCGTGAGCCACAACTACTGAGCCTGCGCGTCTGGAGCCTGTGCTCCGCAATGGGAGAGGCCGTGACAGTGAGGTCCGCGCGCCGCGATGAAGAGTGGCCCCCACTCGCCGCAACTGGAGAAAGCCCTCGCAGAGAAACGAAGACCCAACACAGCCAAAAATAAATAAATAAATAAATAAATAATTTTTTTAAAAAAAAGCATGTTAAGAATGTAAGCATTTGTTCTTACACTAGTTCCAGTTCGCTGCGGCTGCCTTGGCAGTTCCCCAGATGCCCATTACGCTGCCTGGTCAAGTACGTGGGGATCTTCCTCTGCCAGCAGTACGGCAGCCACTGTCCTGGAGTTGCTCATGGTCGTCTCAGTTCCCACTGCCATCCCCACCACCTTAAGAATAACCACAAGCGAGAAAATTCTATTTTATAGGTGGACTGCTGGTATATCCTGTTTAAAGAGAAACCAATAGTCTTATTGGTTATAGAGCTATAAACCTCCTTCAGAACCTAGAAAGCGTCATTCTCTTGATCTCTCTTTGTCCTTACCTTCTCCATCTCTTTTTCTCTAACTCCTTGTATCAATCAAGGTCCAGTCAGGAGAAAGAAACCACACCCAGTAATATGAACAGGGAAAATTTAATAACAAGCATTAACTAGGAAAAGATGGTTAACTACTAAAAGGCATGCAAGAGGATTCTGAAGAGTCCGAAGTAGCAAATGCAGAAAGCAAGTACTCCCTCTGGACTGAGGGAGAGTGAACAAGGGAGAAATTGAGAACTTAGAGGAAGCCCCTCTAACCAAGGCTAATAAGATTTGGACCTCTTTGGAGAGGAGCCACAGGAACACAGCATGATGGTGAAGAGACTTTACAAAAGGGGTTAGCAGAGCTGATCCATCAAATAGCCTGCTAGGTGGAGAGAAACTTGCCAGAAAGTTTGGGTAGACCAAAGCTGGGCCTTCCACGGCAAAAAAAAAAGACGCACACCAGAACCAGGAGGGGAAGCAGCTTCCTAATGCTGTGGCCTTGCAATGCCTTTTCAGCGCCCCCTGTTGACAAAGGTTATCATTGGGCCCGTGGCGAAGGAAAAAGGTGAACAGGGTCTGGCTCAGGTATCACAGAGCAGCACGAAGGGAGGCTTTGATCTGAGAGGCCACACTCTTCCTGCCTTCCTCCCTTTCCTTTTTCCCTCTCCTCCTTGCTTCTCTTTCCCTTCCCTTCACTTTCCTTTTAATTGGCCTTGATATAGTGTTGAAGCTGATTGAATTTATTGAACCAAGGTCAAGAATTTTTGTTTATAATTTTTAAAATCAGGTGACTTTCATTCCTTCCATGTATTTTTCTGTAGAAAGAAGGAATTAAGTTGCCTTTTTACTTCCCTGTGGTTTAAAATTACTTTGTTGGGCTTCCCTGGTGGCGCAGTGGTTGAGAATCTGCCTGCCAGCGCAGGGGACACGGGTTCGAGCCCTGGTCTGGCAAGATCCCACATGCCGCGGAGCAACTGGGCCCGTGAGCCACAACTACTGAGCCTGTGCATCTGGAGCCTGTGCTCCACAACAAGAGAGGCCGCGATAGTGAGAGGCCCGCGCACCGCGATGAAGAGTGGCCCCCACTTGCCGCAACTAGAGAAAGCCCTCACACAGAAACGAAGACCCAACGCAGCCATAAATAAATAAATAAATAAAATTTAAAATTACTTTGTTTTAATATTTTTCCCTAAGAGTCAATTAGGTGTTTTAATACCTTTCAGGTGCAAGTTACTCATTATCCTGGGCCCCCAGGAAGCAAAGTGACACACAACCCCCTCAAGTCTATAATCTTGGCAACATTAGGCAGACATGTGAAATAACTGATAAAACAGATCTGTGGATAACAAGTGCTAAATGATTATCAATTAAAACTTGATGAAAGAATGCTTCTGAGGCTCATTCAAAATAGGTCCCCACTTAAAATCACCTTATTTTGAGAAGCTACTTTTAAATGGATAATTCTGTATCCTTTAAGGTTATTTTCCCGACTGACTTATAGGCATTATTATTTATAATAGCTACCATTTATATTATGAAGTAGGCACTGTGAAAAACATACATTATGTCATTTATTCATCACAATATCCTATGAGGTGGCTAGCATCCCTTTCCAGGAGAGGAAAGATGAAGGAATTTGCTCGGTGTCATACAACTAGTAAATGATGTGTTGCTTTCAAGCCCACTCATTAGCTACTGTACCATATCGCCTCACTATAGATACAGATCCTTACATGAACAATTTGGAACAAATGCACCTTTTGAGAAGTGAAAAGAAACAAATAAAAATCCAGGAATGGACTTTACAATTTTTTTTTAAAGGAAGGGGGAAAACAGGCAGCAGTGAATTGCCCTGGTGCCTTTTGTGGTGCTACAACCGGTTCACCGTGTCTCTGTTCTCTTCCAGTTCCACTGTTGCTCAGCCGTCTGAGATGCCCCCATCTCCTCTGGTGTGGGAGTGACGGTGGAAGATAATGTACTACTGAAGATGTAATGTAGCTTTCCACTGGAGTCTGGGATTTGCAATTCTGGAGGTTAATCATGCTTGTACTGTAATTTTACTAATGAAGTTTTAAATTAACAACCACTACTTGTATGATATGAATAATATTTAGAAATGTTACTAGACTTTTAATCTTGTAAAGTGGTTGTGCTTTTAGAAGAAAAATATTTTACCCAGAGTTGCACATGTTTTATGAATTTAGTGCAGCTGTTATGGCTCACCTCAGAACAGAAGAGAATTGAACCAAATTTGGGAGTTTGGGGTTTTGTGTTTTTTGTTTTGTTTTGTTTTTCTTTTTTAAAATGAAGTGAGATTGTTCACACACACACACACACACACACAAAGGACAGTCATACATTTTGATATTTGAGCCATTCCTGAAAATTTGGGGTTCTCTAAAACGAAAGAATCGGGAAACCTTGCCTGCGACCAATCATGAGCCACGTGAGCTGATCGTGGCTGCACCTCGGGAGGGGGGAGGGGGGAGGGGCATGCCACCTAATGATCAAGCCCTATAATTAGCTTCTCATTAGAGCCGTGACGGTGATGTGTGCTGTCTCAAATCCAATGTTGTTGGTAGAGAGAATGAGTTTGTGACTAGGAGAGACTAAACTTTTGTTTTCCTTACCCAGTATAAATATATATATATATATTTAATCTATTTTTATTAGAAGTTTTTCTGCTCTTTCTTACATAAAAGAACCCCCAAGCATGCATCTTTCATGTGTGTAAATAATTCATTTCTGGGCTAATTTCAAAAGAATCCCAACATTGCTGTATAGAGAGAGAACTAGCTTGCACATTTTAGGTCTGTGAAATTTTGTGAGACTTTTCCTGCACTGGACAGTAAAATAAATAAATAAAAGACAAATTAAAAAAAAAAATTTAAGCCACAAAAAAAAGGCACATAGGGAATTATGTCAAATGTGTTTGTGTCCTTAGGCAAAGCTGTGGGAGTCTTGAAATGTCACAGTAGTAAATAACTTATTACTTTTTGACAAATTCTTTTTTCTGTTGGAACACTGAATTCTTCTGTGCATATGTATATATGAATACAAATTGAAGGCCTCTACCTCCTGGAGTTATACAACTTGGCTTGTTTACCTCCACATGCTGATGATGACTATTTTTTTTTTTTTTTAAGTTCAATGTGGAGACTTGAAACTTGAATGTCCCTTCCAACTTTTATATTAAAAATAAAAATACAAGAAAATTGAAGATCGTTTTTCACCTGTACAAGGAATACTAATGGATCGTCTTAAAATTGGTCTAGGAAAAACCTTGGTGTGTGTTATGGACAATTAACTGTTAAAGTTATTGTAAGTTATCTGTATTTAGCAGAGTATTTTCATCTTGAGTGATCTGAGCTGAATTTGAAGACTATTAATAAGTTATGTTTGGAAGTTTTAACTTCAATGAAGTAATTATTTGCTGTGAAAGAAACAAACATTGAATTACTAAACAAAGATGGTGCAATATCTTTGTTTTTTTTTATGAGGCTCCTGAGAATCAACCCAACTGAAGCATTTCAATTCACTTGAATGAGAAACGTGTTTAGTATCAAAAGAGCCCAAGAAGACACTGGTGTGAAAGGTACAATCTCAGAGGTTGGTCAATTACCGTGGCACACTTACTGGTCACTTTGTACAATGTAGATTTGAAGTACAGTGGTGAAAACATTAAATGTGACATTTGAAAAAGAGGTGTCATCTGTTTTATTTCAATTCCTTTCCTTTATTTTCTCTTCAGTACAGCCTGTATCCTGAATTTGCAAAGTTTTGAGACATTACCTATTTATATTTCCATTTCAATCTTCGAGGAAATTAGTTGTGGGTTTTTTTTTAATCTTCTCAGACTTTAGATTGCCAAAAACATATTGGAAACTTAGTTAACTGATGTCAAAGATACTGTGATTTAAATAAATATATGCAATTTGAAAGTCTTTCCAGACCTTAGAGTCTAATCCAGTGGTTTTCAAACTTTTTTTTAAGCAAAGAATCCTATTTTCATGTGAAATCAATATAATGGAGTCCATTATATTAAACAAAAGTGGGCTGCTCTGGATGCAGCAGACTGCTAAGGCGGCTTGACCCCTCCCTCCTCTTCCTTTCTGCCTCCTGCCCCTGGCATCCCAAAGGTACCTCCAGCTAAAGAAGCCCCAGCTGGGTGGTGTGACTAAGACCTGATACCAAACTGCCTAACTTCAGAATACTTTCCCTGAGACTAGATAAAGCAACATTACTCTTGGGGTTGTAGGTGGTGTGTGTACTTCTCCCTATCTTTTCCTGATTTAGCAAAATGAATGGATTTTTTTTTTCCTGACATGGGACGAGTTGACTGTTATAACTCATATAAATCAATACAAATACAAGTATTAGTTTATTTTATCCAACAAACTTTTGAAAACCTACTAAGTGCAATAATTACTTATAAGGAAGCCTTGTTAATATCAGTAATGCTTAAATAAGAAAACTAGTTTTCATCACGAGAGCATTAAGAAGTAACTGCACATATAACACTTTGAAACTAAACTTCTTCACAGATAAGTATTAGAGAAAACTTGTTGACCTATTCCCACTAGAACCTGCTCACCTAACCAGGGGATTTATGCCTTATTTCTTAATTTAAAATTATTGATAATTGCAAATGTGGAGTTTTCTACAGCCAGTAATCAGTATGAACAGGTAAGTCAGGGCTGTAAGCAGCTGCAATTTGTTTGCAATTTAAGTGTAAGAATCCAGAAGATGGAGATAATCTCTTGAGGTGGCTTATAAGATTTGGAGTTTTTATTTCATTTTTCCTCTATGGTTAAGTCATTTTAAATATTACTTTTATATTAAAATTAAAATACATTAAAGAAGAGAATGCATCACTTGCATGGATTTTTAAATTAAGACAGCTTTGGGAGGTGCTGTTTTCTACTGGGTTCTAGTAATGTCTAGACAGCACGGTAGTAAATGGACACGTTGAGAGTCTTCCCTGCAGTGACTCTCCACCCCTCCTTCCTTAAATGGTCTTTCTTTGGCTTCTGAAACACACCTCTGTTTTTCTCTTTTAGGGGCCACAACTCTCCCTTACAGGCTCCTTCCTCTGCTTAATCCTCACGTTTGTGTTCTCTGGGCTAGGGATCAATCCTGGGTTTTCATCCAACTCTAAAGCCAAGGGTTCTTGACTTGGCTACTTGGTAGAATCACCTGGAGAACTTTCAGAAATTTCAAGGCCACACCCCAGAATCTCTGGAGGCAAGGTCAGGCATCAGTTCTGTGCTGTGGTTTTGTTTGTTAAGTCCTCCAATTGATTCCAATGTGCAGCCAAGATCCACTGCTGGACACTCTCCTTGTGACCTCATCTACCCTCATGGCCTCGTTGACTGTAAGAGAATGACCCCAAATCTCTTACCTATATACCCAGATTTTTCTACTAGGTGTCTGTTAGAAATTTCTACTTGGGTATCTTACAGGCACCTCAGCCATGTCAAAAATGAAATTAATAATGGTTTTCCCCCGACAATTTTATTATTATTAAATCATTCTCACTTCCCCACTAGCTCTTTTTTTCCCCTTCCTAGACTAGCAAAACAGTTGAGGTTTAACTATTTCATGAGGAATTGTGGAAGGGAAAGGACTGGGTTGGGGACAAGGGGAGTAGAGTTGTACACTGAGCCGGGCTCTTCGTGTTAGGTTAGGACCAGTGCCAGGGTGGTGCTCCTGACAGCACAGCACCAGGCTTTTCTTTTTTGGCAGGTGAGATGGAAGAGGATGACTCCAGTTACGGTGCTCTATCTGCTCCGTACGCCTCAACCCTCAACTCTGGGCTTCAACATCCACCCGCTTACATAAGCCCGAAATCAGTCCTCCTCACTCCCATCTCAGCTCCAGAATTCATGCACATTTTACATTCCATTCTTTAATGTACTTTTACCTCAATGTTTTAAATGACACACCATGAAGGAAAAAACAAAAATTTTCCAGTGAATAAGTTAAATGCTATTCAATCTTGTTTTCCATTTTGGAAATCAGGGCTGAATGGAAGAGACTGATACTGCTTACTGATTTAACATCCAGTTTTTCCTCTCTCAGGTTTAAAATATTTTAAGAATCAAACACAAGTGATAACATTTTCCCCTGTTCTTGTGACTTTACCAGTGAGTGAACAATGCCCAGATACTTGGAAAGAAGTGGTAAATTACAATGTTTTCAGGTTGCTGTTGGTAGAATTTTAACAAGCGGACCTTCTTGCTAAGAGGTCAGTGTTTATGTAAGGTAGCAGACTTCAGAGGTCTCTGAAACAGCAGTCAGTCTCCTACTGTCTCAGGGAAATACTCAAAAGATCTCTAAGTAGAAAAGAAAGATGGGTTTATTTTTACTATGTTTTGATAATAATACTAATTTTCACAGATCATCATCCTTACAGCCAACTATTTTTATCCATTTCTTAATTACAGCAGTTATACCGTTTTTTTTTTTTAATGAACAGCTTTAGAGTTTTTGAGAACGCTTATCCTTGAAAAGAAAAATCTTGTAAAGACAATACTGTGAGTTCCTTTTAAAAACTACATTGTAGGGCTTCCCT
Organism: Balaenoptera acutorostrata; assembly: GCF_949987535.1. Taxonomy (NCBI): domain Eukaryota; kingdom Metazoa; phylum Chordata; class Mammalia; order Artiodactyla; family Balaenopteridae; genus Balaenoptera; species Balaenoptera acutorostrata. The sequence continues at coordinate 16,944,726 of NC_080083.1, read as the reverse complement.
GGTGGCACAGTGGTTAAGAATCCGCCTGCCAATGCAGGAGACATGGGTTCGAGCCCTGGTATGGGAAGATCCCACGTGCCACAGAGCAACTAAGCCCGTGAGCTACAACTACTGAGCCTGCACTCTAGAGCCCGCAAGCCACAACTACTGAGCCCGTGTGCCGCAACTACTGAAGCCCGGGTGCTTAGAGCCCGTGCTCTGCAACAACAGAAGCCCCCGCAATGAGAAGCCCACGCACCACACGAAGAGTAGCCCCCGCTTACCGCAACTGGAGAAAGCCTGTGTGCAGCAACAAAGACCCAACACAGCCAAAATAAAAATAGACAACAACAAAGAAAACTATTATGTGTGTATTAGTAATACATCCACATGATACAACCTACAAAAGGATAGTGAAAAGGAAATCTTTCTCCCTAGAGGTGCAAACCACTGTTTCCAGTTTCTGGGGATCATTCCAGAGATACTCTGCATAATCAAGCTTATATATTTTTATAGGAATGACAGCACACTACGAACACTCCTGTGTCTTGCCCTCTTCTCTCCACCTGACCAATGTGGAAGGTTGTTCCACATGAACACAGAACTAAAGCTTTTAATTTTAGCCACTTCCTTATTATGAAGGCAAACAATGAATAACTTGAATTTATTACCTCTTATATATGTTTTTATCCTTTGGCATGACTTTTTTTCCACAAAAAATAATTCAAGGTAGAACCAACTAACCAATCTTCCCCCAGGTAAGCCATTGCTCATATCTGTAGTAATACATATTTTCTAAATCATTTTTCACTTTACTACAATTTTTTTTAAACACAAGTTATTCAAACCACATTGTTAAAAAACTAACCATTTTTTCCATCCCACTAGACACACTGAAAAAAAGCAAGAGGCATTTAGCTATACAAGCTTCCTAACTTTTCCCAGATTCAGATGTGGCCCTGTCTATTCATTTGTGTACCCTTTTTCATTCTATACTATATACCAAAACTCATCATTCAATTATTTTACCAACAAGGGCCTTAAAAGTTAATGTCTTCATATACATCATCATACAGATTGCAAGTAAAGACCAATAGAATGACCAAATCATTAATATCCATGCCTTTTCATCTATCTATCAAGAAACAGGTTAAGCTGAGTTTTGCAACCAGTTGTGTACATGTATCTTTTTGAGTACAGCAAAAATATTTGAACTTTTACTTCCAGCAATAGGGATGATTAGATATTCTAAAAAACAAACTCTATATGGAAAACAGTATGGAGGTTCCTTAAAAAACTAAAAATAGTTACCATATGATCCAGCAATCCCACTTCTGGGCATATATCCAGAAAAGACGAAAGATCTAATTCAAAAAAATACATGCACCCCAATGTTCGTAGCAGCACTATTTACAATAGCCAAGACATGGAAGCCACCTAAGGGTCCATCAACAGATGAATGGATAAAGAAGATGTGGTATATGTATACAACAGAATATTACTCAGCCATAAAAAAGAATGAAATTCCATTTGCAGCAACATGGATGGACCTACAGATTATCATACAGTGAAGTAAGTCAGAGAAAGACAAATTCATGGTATCACTTATATGTGGAATCTAAGAAAAGTACTGAACTTATTTACAAAACAACAGATTCACAAACATCGAAAACAAACTTACGGTAAGGGAAATGGTGGGGGAGGGATAAATTGGGAGTATGGGATTAACAGGTGCACACTACCATATATAAAATAGATGAACAAGGGTTTACTGTATAGCACAGGGAACTATATTCAATATCTTCTAATAAACTAATGGAAAGAAAAATTTAAAGTATATATATACACATATATATACATATATATATACACATACATATATATATATATATATATATATATATATATATATATATATATATATATATATATATATATATATATATATATGTATGTCTGTTACAGCCTCAGCTCCTGGTGGGAAAAAAAGTCCTCCACAAGAATTTTAAACCACAAGTGTGCCCTAACATGTCATTGGACTTCAGACTTATGCTACCATCAAGGCTTTAGAAACTCAAACCAAGATATTAAAGTGGCCCTCAGTTGGTAGTGCCCTGGGGTGTCTGGCAAAAGCAAACATAGATGCTCTTTTGAGGGGAATGCATCCTTAACTGGGGCCCCAGAGGATTCTGGTAGATAAAGCCCACCTAAATATGAACTCACAGTCCAAATTACAAAGCACAGGGAAATAAGCCACTATACCTAAGAGACAATTACAAACCAAGTACTTCAGATATTGGAAGTATTGGATGCAGAATACGAAACGATTATGCTTAAGAATATTTAGAAAAATTAAGGTATCCAAAAGCCAAGCAAGGACTAAAAGTCTCTGAGATATGACCAGGCATATTTGAAAAGTAATCAACTCACACAAATAAAATTTTAGAAAGTCATTGAAAGTAAAAATAAGCAGAACATTGAACACAGCCAAAGAAAAACTAAAAACTTACCCAATATACACTGCCTCATATACAGCAGAAATAACACAAATGCACAGAAAATAATAAAAGATATTGAGACTTGGGGGATAGAGTGAAAAAAATTGAATCTATATAAAATTGGAGTTCCAAAGATAAAAGGATACGAGAGGGGCAATATTAAATAATAGCTGAGATTTTCTTAGATTTGATCATAGTTAGGAATTGTTGAATTTAGGAAGCACAACAAATCATAAGCAGGATAGACAACTTAGTGAAACTGCAGAGTGACAAAGAGGAGGTCCTAAATGTAACAGAAAAAATTGCCTAAAAAGAGTAACAGTGAAACTTGCCTTCTCAACAGCAAAAACTGAAGCTAGAAGATAACCAAATAATATAGCCAAAGTTCTGACAGAAAATTCACCTAGAATTATAAACTAACATTTAGTGTAAAAACATAAAGATCTTTTGAGAAAACCAATTGTTTACTATCAACAGATCCTCATCAAAGGCAATTCTAAAGGCTGTACTTTAAGAAGAAAGGATAATTACAAGCAGATTTCCAATACAAGAATGAACAAAGAAATTGGTGAACATGTGGGGGAAACTAAGCAAACAAAGACTGCATAAAGCAAAAATAATGTCTAGTTGGGAGGGGGATAAAATTAATTACACAAGCATTCTTTAAACTACGATACACATACCCCTGGGAATAAATGAAGACTCTCCAGGAGTTGCATAGGCACATGTGTTTGTTTTTTTTAACATCTTAATTGGAGTATAATTGCTTTACAATGTTGTGTTAGTTTCTACTGTATAACAAAGTGAATCAGCTATATGGATACGTATATGCCCATATCCCCTCCCTCTTGCGTCTCCCTCCCACCCTCCTTATCCTACCCCTCTAGGTGGTCCCAAAGCACCGAGCTGATCTCCCTGTGCTATGCAGCTGCTTCCCACTAGCTATCTATTTTACATTTGGTAGTGTATATATGTCAATGTTACTCTCTCACTTCGTCCCAGCTTACCCTTCCCCCTCCCCGTGTCCTCAAGTCCATTCTCTACATCTGCATCTTTATTCCTGTCCTGCCCCTAGGTTCATCAGAACCTTTTTTTTTTTTTAGATTCCATATATATGTGTTAGCATACGGTACTTGTTTTTCTGACTTACTTCACTCTGTATGACAGACTCTAGATCCATCCACCTCACTACAACTAACTCAATTTCGTTTCTTTTTATGGCTGAGTAATATTCCATTGTATATATATGTGCCACATCTTCTTTATCCATTCATCTGTCAATGGACGCTTAGGTGGCTTCCATGTCCTGGCTTGGAAAAGAAAAAAAGGAATTCAAATCGGAAAAGAAGTAAAGCTGTCACTGTTTGCAGATGACATGATACTATACATAGAGAATCCTAAAGATGCTACCAGAAAACTACTAGAGCTAATCAATGAATTTGGTAAAGTAGCAGGATACAAAATTAATGCACAGAGATCTCTTGCATTCCTATACACTAATGATAAAAAATCTGAAAGAGAAATTAAGGAAACACTCCCATTTACCATTGCAACAAAAAGAATCAAATACCTAGGAATAAACCTACCTAGGGAGACAAGAGACCTGTATGCAGAAAACTATAAGAAACTGATGAAAGAAATTAAAGAGGATACCAACAGATGGAGAGATATACCATGTTCTTGGATTGGAAGAATCAATATTGTGAAAATGAGTATACGACCCAAAGCAATCTACAGATTCAATGCAATCCCTATCAAATTACCAATGGCATTTTTTACAGAACTAGAACAAAACATCTTAAAATTTGTATGGAGACCGAAAAGACCCCAAATAGCCAAAGCAGTCTTGAGGGGAAAAAAAAACGAGCTGAAGGATTCAGACTCCCTGACTTCAGACTATACTACAAAGTTACAGTAATCACGACAATATGGTACTGGCACAAAAACAGAAATATAGATCAATGGAACAGGATAGAAATCCCAGAGATAAACCCACACACCTATGGTCAACTAATCTATGACAAAGGAGAAAAGGATATACAATGGAGAAAAGACAGTCTCTTCAATAAGTGGTGCTGGGAAAACTGGACAGCTACATGTAAAAGAATGAAATTAGAACACTCCCTAACACCATACACAAAAATAAACTCAAAATCGATTAGAGACCTAGTATGTAAGACTGGACACTATAAAACTCTTAGAGGAAAACATAGGAAGAACACTCTTTGACATAAATCACAGCAAGATCTTTTTTGATCCACCTCCTAGAGTAATGGAAATAAAAACAAAAATTAAAAAATGGGACCTAATGAAACTTCAAAGCTTTTGCACAGCAAAGGAAACCATAAACAAGATGAAAACCCTCAGAATGGGAGAAAATATTTGCAAACGAATCAACGGACAAAGGATTAATCTCCAAAATATATAAACAGCTCATGCAGCTCAATATTAAAAAAACAAACAACCCAATCCAAAAATGGGCAGAAGACTTAAACAGACATTTCTCCAAAGAGGACATACAGATGGCCAAGAAGCACATGAAAAGCTGCTCAACATCACTAATTATTAGAGAAATGCAAATCAAAACTACAATGAGGTATCACCTCACACCAGTTAGAATGGGCATCATCAGAAAATCTACAAATAACAAATGCTGGAGAGGGTGTGGAGAAAAGGGAACCCTCTTGCACTGTTGGTGGGAATGTAAATTGATACAGCCACTATGGAGGTTCCTTAAAAAACTAAAAATAGAATTACCATATGATCCAGCAATCCCACTACTGGGCATATACCCAAAGAAAACCATTATTCAAAAAGACACCTGCACCCCAGTGTTCATTGCAGCATTATTTACAATAGCCAGGTCAGGGAAGCAACCTATATGCCCACTGACAGACGAATGGATAAAGAAGATGTGGTACATATATACAATGGAATATTACTCAGCCAGAAAAAGGAATGAAATTGGGTCATTTGTTGAGACGTGATGGATCTAGAGACTGTCATACAGAGTGAAGTAAGTCAGAAAGAGAAAAACAAATATCGTATATTAACGCATATATGTGGAACCTAGAAAAATGGTACAGATGAACCGGTTTGCAGGGCAGAAATTGAGGCACAGATGTAGAGAGAACAAACGTATGGACACCAAGGGGGGAAAGCGGGTGGGGTGGGGGGGAATGGGATGAATTGGGAGATTGGGATTGACATGTATACACTGATGTGTATAAAATGGATGACTAATAAGAACCTGCAGTATAAACAAACAAACAAACAAAACAACTAATACGAAACTTTCATTGGGTTATTTGTATGGAAATATGTTAATATAAATGTTTCAGACATTACATGAAATTTCTAAAAAAAAAATGGATGACTAATAAGAACCTGCTGTATAAAAATAAAATTAAATTAAATTTAAAAATTTTTTTAAAAAAAGGAAAAAAGGAAAAAAGAGCCTTCACTATGGGGGCAGAGTTTAGGTGGGGGTGGAACTTAGGCAGGGGCAGGGTTTAGGGTGGGGCAGGACCTAGGTGGGTGGGGCGGTGACATTTGAGTGTGGGGCGGGGCCTCTGCTTAGGACCTGTGCAGAAGGGGAGAGGCAGCACGTGGAAAGGAGGGCCTCTGGAGTGTGGGGTTCTGGAGTTTGGAGGTAGGGCCCTGAGTGAAGGTTTGTGGGTGGGGTTTAGGCCCAGCATGTTGGAGGGGGCCTCCGAGTGTAGAGGTGGGGCCCTGGGTGGGGGTGTAGGGGCGGGACTTGGGCTCTGCGCGGCAGGAGGGAGGCTCCAAGGGCAGAGGATTAGGCCCAGGAGCCCAGCAGGCTCCCCGGTGCCTAAGTGGACAGGGAAAGCACTGGCCGTGTTCCCTTCCATTCCTTCTACCCCCTCCCCCACCATCTCCCCCAGGGCCTCCCCCGTCGCCACTGGACCCCTAACCATGGGTGGGTCCCGCTGGGTGTTGGAACTCCTCCCCTCCCCCAGCCACCCCTCAGGGGTGCCAGTCCCGGAGTTCCGGCCTTTACTTTTGCTCCCCCTTCCCTCCCTCTCCCTCAGGACCCGCATGGCTGGACGGGGCCTTGGTGGGCAAAGGATCAGGCCCGGGATCTCAGTAGGTTCTTGGGGGCCCAAGTGGGCAAGGGAAACCTGGCCACACTACCTTTTGATCATCTCCCTTCCCAGTGGTTCCCCGATTTCCCCCTTGGGCATGGGCACCAGTCCTGTCCTGCCTCCACTTCTCCTCCCCCTTCACTCCCACCATGCCCCACGTCCTACCTAGTCACTGGTACCCCACCAGTGCCTGGTAGGTGCCCTAGTTGTGCAGAGACGCGAATTCCGTATCCTCCTAGTACGCCATCTTGACTCCGCCCCCAGCACATATGTTTTTTAAGAGAGTCAACTTCAACTTGTTTTCCGCCATCACCATTCTCCTTCAGGGTGTCCTTTTCCACCTACCCCTTCATGATCACCATTCTCCCACTTTACAAAAGACAGACATACTTCTCATACATCTTAAATATTACTGCGGCACGATGTCCCTGTGTGTAAAAACTTCCTGGGTTGCCAAGTAAACGGTTATGTGTGTTTTGTTTTGAGGTTTTTTTTTTTTTAATAAGGACCTCACCTCTTTCATCTCATTACTGTCAAATAATACATCAATCTTGAAAGAGAACACCTTGAAAGTAAAGCAAAGAGAGCATTAGGAAGAAATATTGAAACTGGTGGTACTTGATTTCATTCATCAACGAATTCATGGCACAGCCAGCTCTGTCTTGAAATTCAGAAGTGAGAGGTTTTTTTATGGAAACATATAAAATGAAGCCAGACTTCTTCTAACAGAAGGTAAATCTGTTTTGACCACTTGGTTTGCCAATGAGGACTTTACGATCAGTTTATATGATAGTCATTTTTCCACAATTAGAATTAGCTGGAATCTGTAGCTACGAAGTTCTGATAAAAATATATTTAAAGCAAAAGATATTTTTAAAAAATCATACAAGATATTGTATGATAAAATATCCTGACAAGAATGTGAGAAATTGGAACTCTTGTGCATTGCTGATAGGAATGTTAAACGGCGCAGCTGCTATGAAAAAGTGTGGCAGTTCCTCAAAAAAATTAGAATTACCCTTGGATCCAGCAATTCCATTTCTGGATATATACACATATATATACGATATATATATATATATATATATCGTATATATATATTGTATATATATATATACAAGAATTGTATATACAATTCTTTGAAAAGAATTCAAAGCAGGGATTCCAACAGATATTTGTGCACCACTGTTCAAAGCAGCGTTATTCACAATAGCCAAAAGGTGGAAACAACCCAAATGTCCATCAATGGATGAATGGATAAACAAAATATGGTATATACATACAATGGAATATTATTCCGGCTTAAAAAATAAAGAAATGGGGCTTCCCTGGTGGCGCAGTGATTAAGAATCCGCCTGCCGATGCAGGGGACACGGGTTCAAGCCGTGGTCCGGGAAGACCCCACATGCCGCGGAGCAACTAAGCCCGTGTGCCACAACTACTGAGCTTGCTCTCTAGAGCCCACAAGCCACAACTACTGAAGCCTGCACGCCACAACTACTGAAGCCCGCACACCTAGAGCCCGTGCTCTGCAACAAGAGAAGCCACCGCAATGAGAAGCCCGCAGACTGCAACAAAGAGTAGCCCCCACTCGCCACAACTAGAGAAAGCCCACGTGCAGCAACAAAGACCCAATGCAGCCACAAAAAAAAAAAAATTCAAAAGAAAGAAAGAAATGAGAGACTTTGGCAAGATGGCAGAATAGAAAGATGTAGAGCACACCTCCCACAAATACATTAAAAATACATCTACATATGGAACAATTCTCACAGAATACCTACTGAATGCTGGCAGATCTCATACAACCAAAGCTGCAAGAAAGGTCAGGTAACCAGGAAATGTGAAAGAAAAAAAAGGACTCCGGATGGGACATCCGCCCCTGGGAGGGTGCTGTGAAAGAGGAAAGGTTCCCTCAGCCTGGGAACCCCCTTTACCAGCTGGGAGATCAGCTGGGACAGATAGGGAGCTTCAGAGGCTCAGAGGGAAGTACAGCAGCGAGACTGTGGCACACAGAACAGAGAGAGACCAGCACAGGCAGTCCTGGCCACCTTGCTGCACTCCCCAGCCAAGTGGAGTACTGGTGCTCCCATGGCTGGGGCGGGTCTGGTGTTCGCAGCTGCAGGCTTTATAGGCACGCGGAGGCAGGGCCGGGGTCAAGGCTCATTCTGTAGCTCCACGGCAGGTCCAGGTGCGCAACTATGGCAGTCCCCGTGCCTGACTCTGACAGATCTCGGATCTGTGCTGGTGGCCTTGTGAGCACAGTGCCTGAGGGACACCCAGGCCAAATGCCAGCATTCCCATGGTTGAAGCGGGGCCAACGGCAGTGGCAACGACAGTGTGCTTTTTGAGTGGGCACGGTGGGTGATAGGTGACACCACAGAGTGCACTTCCTGGTGGACGGCTCCTGCAGAGGAATACTCAGTGGCTCCTCTCCCAGCGGAAGTGCTCCAGTCCCACCTACCTCACACTGCAGCCCAGAAACAGATCTGGGGGCTTCTACTCAAACAACTGGGGAACAGACCCTGCCCTCGACAGGGCTTTACAATCACAGAGCAAAGAGGAGGCCCTGCTCAACATCCAGTGCAGGCTCTGGTCACCACAATACTAATCACACCCCCTATCAAGGGGATATCAGCCAGCACACAATGAGGAAAGATGTGGCAGGCATCCATACTAAAAACAGCCCTTGCACCAAAAATATTAAGCTCATGGAGGCTACACAGGGGTGCTCCCACATGAAAACACCCCTTCAAGACAACAGTAGACACTGTTTCTCCCAAATTCATAGTCAGAGAAATTATAAGTAAAATGAAGAAGCACAGGAACCACTCCCAATTAAAAAAAACAAGAGAATTCCACTGAAAGAACAAACAATGAAACAGACCTCCCCAGTCTCCTAGAGCCCTCAAAAAGGAGATAATAAAAATACTGAAGGAATTAAGAAAAGCTATCAACAGAAATGCTGATCACTGTAAAAAGGAACTAGAAACTATAAAGAGTAGCCGATTTAAATTAGAAAAATCATTTGCCGAGACAAAAGCTGAGCTGAAGGCAATAAATAGCAAACTAAATAATGCAGAAGGGTGAATAAGTGATCTGGAAGATAGAATCATGGAAATCACCCAATAAGATCAACAGACAGGGGACTTGCCTGGTGGTGCAGTGGATGGGGCACCATGCGCCCAATGCGGGGGACCCGGGTTTGATGGGCAACTGGATCCCACATGCATGCCGCAACTGGGAGTTCACATGCCACAACTAAGGAGTCCACCTGCCGCAACTAAGGAGCCTGCCCACTGCAACTAAGACCCAGCAAAACCAAAATAAATATTTTTTAAAAAAACAGCAGACAGAAAGACACATTAAAAAAATGAAAGTATTATACAAGACCTATGGGATAATGATAAAGTGTGCCAATCTATGCATAATAGGGATCCCAGAAGAAGAAGAAAGAGAAAAGGGGATCAAAAATGTATTTAAAGAAATTGTGGGACTTCCCTGGTGGCACAGTGGTGAAGAATCCACCTGCCAATGCAGGGGACAAGGGTTCTATCTCTGGTCCGGGAAGATCCCACATGCTGTGGAGCAACTAAGCCCGTGCTTAGCTCACAACTGAGCCTGCACTCTAGAGCCTGCAAGCCACAACTACTGAGCCCGTGAGCCACAGCTACTGAAGCCTGTGCACCTAGAGCCCGTGCTCCACAACAAGAGAAGCCACCACAATGAGAAGCCTGCACACTGCAACAAAGAGTATCTCCCGCTCGCTGCAACTAGAGAAAGCCCATGCACAGCAATAAAGAGCCAATGCAGCCAAAAATAAATAAATAAATTTATTAAAAATAAATAAATAAAATGGCAAAAGTTAAAGAGAGGATTCTAAAGGCAGCAAGAGAAAAACAAAAAGTTAATTACAAGGGAACCCCCCATAAACCTATCAGCTGATGTCTCTACAGAAACGTTGCAGGCCAGAAGGGAGTGGCAAGATATATTCAAAGTAATGAAAGGGAAAAATCTGCAACCTAGGATATTCTACCCAACAAGATTATCATTTAGAATAGAAGGAGAGATAAAGAATTTCTCAGATAAGCAAAAACCAAAAATACAGCAATACTAAACCTATTCTAGAAGAAATATGGAAAGGTCTTCTCTAAACAGAAAAGAAGCAAGAATCTACAGGAAAGAGAAAATCACAACTGGAAAGTAAATCACTTAAGACAGTAAACAGATTTTTTTAAAAATCAAAATAATTTTGTGAACAGGCTTCCCTGGTGGCACAGTGGTTAAGAATCTGCCTGCCAATGCAGAGGACATGGGTTTGAGCCCTGGTCTGGGAAGATCCCACATGCCGCAGAGCAACTAAGCCCGTGCGCCACAACTACTGAGCCTGTGCTCTAGAGCCCATGAGCCACAACTATTAAAGCCCCTGTGCCACAACTACTGAAGCCCACATGCCTAGAGACCATGCTCCACAACAAGAGAAGCTACCGCAGTGAGAAGCCCGCGCACTGCAACGAAGAGTAGCCCCTCCTCACCACAACTAGAGAAGGCCTGTGCACAGCAATGAAGACCCAACACAGCCAAAAATAAATAAATTAAATAAATTAATTAGAAAAAAATTTGTGAAAACGATAACTACAATGAGCGGCAAAAGGATAAACATGAAGATGTAAAAGAGGACAGCAAAATCATAAAATGTGGGGGAGGGGAGGAGGAAAATGTAGTTTTACAGGTTTTTTTAGAATGTGTTTGAGCCTATATGACTACCAATCTAAAGCAAGTAGATACAGTACTGGCTTAACATACTTGAAAAACAGGGTAACCACAAATCAAAAACATACACTAGATTCACGAAAACCAAAATGAAGAGAACACAAGCATAATACAAAAGAAAACCATCAAACCACAAAAGGAAAAGAAAAAAAAAAAGAAGAAATACAAAATCAAGGTTTAAATACAAGAAGGTTTAAAATGGCAATAAACACATATCTATCAATAATTACCTTAAATGTCAATGAACTAAATGCTCCAATCAAAAGATACAGTGGCAGATTGGATAATAAAACAAGAGCCTACAATATGCTGCCTACAAGAGACCCACTTTAGAGCAAAGGACACACATAGATTGAAAGTGAGGAGATGAAAAAAGATATTTCATACAAATGGAAATGACGAGAAAGTGGGGGTTGCAATACTCATATCAGACAAAAGGCCATAAAGAAAGATAAAGAGGACACTACATAATGATAAAAGGATCAATACAAGAATAGGATATTACACTCATTAACATACATGCACCCAATATAGGAGCATCTAAACACAAAAAACAAATACTAACAGACATAAAGGGAGAAATTGACAGGACTACAATAATAGGAGGAGACTTTAACACCCCACTGACATGAATGGACAATACTTCCAGACAGAAAATCAGTAAGGCAACAGAGATCCTAAATGACACAATAGAACAGTAAGACTTAATTGATATTTTCGGTACATTACATCCAAAAAAACCCAGAATACACATTCTTTTCAGGTGTACATGGAACATTCTCCAGAAAAGACCACATACTAGGGTACAAAACAAGCCTCAACCAATTGAAGAGGACGGAAATTATTTCAAGCTCTTTTCTAACCACAACAGCATGAAACTAGAAATCAACCACAGAAAGAGAAATGAAAAAAAAATGGAGACTAAACAACATGCTACTAAAAAACCAACTGGTCAACGATGGAGACTAAACAACATGCTACTAAAAAACCAACTGGTCAACAATGAAATCAAAGTGGAAATTTAAAAATACCTTGAGACAAATGACAATGAAAACAACCATACAGAATCTGTGGGATGCAACAAAAGCAGTCTTAAGAGGGAAGTTCATAGAGATACAGGCCTTCCTCAAAAAAAACAAGAAAAATATCAAATAAACAACCTAACCTACCAACTAAAAGAACTAGAAAAAGAACAAACAAAACCTAAAGTCAGCAGAAGGAAGGAAATAATAAAGATCAGAGAGGAAACAAATGAAATAGAGATTTAAAAAAAAATAGAAAAAAATCAATAAAACCAAGAGCTGGTTTTTTGAAAGGGTAAACAAAAATCGACAAACTTCTGGCCAGACTCACCAAGAAGAAAAGAGAGAGGACCCATATAAACAAAATAAAAAAACAAAAGAGCAGGAAAAAACAACTGATAATGCAGAAAAAAAAAAACCCATAAGAGAATACTATGAACAATTATATGCCAACAAATTAGACAACACAGAAGAAATGGACAAGTTTCTAGAATCATACAGTCCATCAAAACTTAATCAAGAAGAAATAGATAATTTGAATGGACCAATCACTAGAAGTGAAATAGAATCTGTAATTTTAAAAAAACCAAAAAACTCCCGGGCTTCCCTGGCAGCGCAGTGGTTAAGAATCCACCTGCCAATGCAGGGAACATGGGTTCAAGCCCTGGTCCAGGAAGATCCCACATGCCGCGGAGCAACTAAGCCCATGAGCCACAACTACTGAGCCTGCGCTCTAGAGCCCGTGAGCCACAACTACTGAAGCCCATGCGCCTAGAGCCTGTGCTCCACAACAAGAGAAGCCACCGCAATGAGAAGCCAGCACACCGCAACAAAGAGTAGCCCCCACTTGCCACAACTAGAGAAAGCCCGTGTGCAGCAACGAAGACCCAGTGCAGTGTAAAATTTTTTTACATTAAAAATAAATAAATAAATGTATTATAAAAAAAAACTCCCTGCAAACAAAAGTCCAGGACCAGATGGCTTCACTGGGGAATTCTACCAAACACACGAAGAACAACTTATACCAATCCTTCTCAAACTCTTCCAAAAGACTGAAGAGGAGGGAATACTCTCAAGTCATTCTATGAAGCCACCATCACCCTGATACCAAAACCAGACAGACACTACCAAAAAAGAAAATTACAGGCTAATATCTTTGATGAATACAGATGCAAAAATTCTTAACAAAATATTAGCAAACCAAATCCAACACATAGAAAGGGTCATACACTACGACCAAGATGGATTCATCCCAGGGTCAAAAGGATGGCTCAACACATGCAAATCAATGTTATAGACCACATCAACAAAAGAAAAGACAAAAACCACAAGATCGGGAATTCCCTGGCAGGCCAGTGGTTGGGACTTGGCACTTTCACCAGCCAGGGGCCTGGGTTCGATCCCTGGTTTGGCAACTAGGATCCTGCAAGCCACGCAGTGCAGCCAAAAGAAAACAAACAAACAAACAAAAAACCACACATGCACACAAGATCATCTCAACAGATGCAGGAAAAGCATTTGATAAAATTCAACATCCATTCATTTTAAAAACTCTCCCAAAGTCGGTATAGAGGGAACATATCTCAACATAATAAAAGCTATTTATGACAAACCCACAACCAACATAATACTCAACGGTGAAAAGCTGAAAGCCTTCCTGCTAAAATCTGGAACAAGACAAAGATGCCCTCTCTAACCACTTCTATTCAACATAGAACTGGAAGTCCTAGCCACAGCAATCAGACAAGAAATAAAAAGTATCCAAATTGGAAGGGAAGAGGTAATTATATGCAGATGACATGATACTATATATAGAAAACCCTAAAGACTCCACACAAAAACTACTAGAACTGATAAACAAATTCAGCAATGTAGCAGGATACAAGAATAACATACAGAAAGTGGTTGCATTTCTTTACACTAACAATGAAATATCAGAAAAGGAAAGTAAACAAACAATTCCTTTTAAAATCACATCAGGGACTTCCCGGGTGGTCCACAAGTTAAGACTCCGTGCTCCCAATGCAGGGGGCCCAGGTTCAATCCCTAGTCAGGGAACTAGATCCCACATGCTGTAGGTAAAGACCTGGCACAGCCAAATAAATAAATAAGTAAATAAACATTTTTTAAAAATCAAATAAAAAAAAATACATAAGAATAAACCTGACCAAGGAGGTGAAAAACTTATATACTGAAAACCATAAAACACTGATAAAGGAAATTGAAGATGATTTAAAGAAATGGAAAAATATCCCATACTCTTGGATTGGAAGAATTAATATTGTTAAAACAGTCATACTACCCAAAGCAATCTACAGATTTAATGCAATCCCTACCAAATTACCCATGAAATTTTTCACAGAACTAGAACAAATAATCCTAAAATTTATATGGAACCATAAAAGACCCAGAATTGCCAAAGCAATCCTGAGGAAAAAGAACAAAGCAGGAGGCATAACCCTCCCATACTTCAGACAATACTACAAAACCACGGTAATCACAACAGTGTGGTATTGGCACAAAAACAGACATATGGATCAATGGAACAGAATAGAGAGCCCAGAAATAAACCCATACACCTACAGTCAATTAATCTTCGACAAAGGAGGCAAGAATACACAATGAGGAACAGACAGTCTATTCAGCAAGTAGTGTTGGGAAAGTTGGACAGCCCCATGTAAATCAATGAAGTTCGAACACATCCTCACACCACACATAAAAATAAACTCAAAATGGCTTAAAGACTTAAATATAAGACATGACACCATAAAACTCCTAGAAGAGAATATAGGCAAAACATTCTCTTATATAAATCATACTAATGTTTTCTTAGGTCAGTCTACCAAGGAAATAGAAATAAAAGCAAAAATAAACAAATGGGACCTAATCAAACTTCTAAGTTTTTGCACAGCAAAGGAAATCATAAACAAAATGAAAAGACAACCTACAGACTGGGAGAAAATATTTGCAAATGATGCAACCAATAATGGTTTAATTTCCAAAATATACAAACAGCTCATATGACTCAATACCAAAAATAAACCCCACCCAATCAAAAAATGGGCAAAAGACCTAAATAGACATTTCTCCAGAGAAGACATACAGATGGCCAGTAGGCACATGAAAAGATGCTCAATATTGCTAATTATTAGAGAAATGCAAATCAAAACTACAGTGAGGCACCACCTCACACTGGTCAGAATGGTCATCATTAAAAAGTCTACAAATAACCAATGCTGGAGAGGGTGTGGAGAAAAGGGAACCCTCCTACACTGTTGGTGGGAATGTAAGTTGGTGCAGCCACTATGGAAAACAGTATGGAGGTTCCTCCAAAAACTAAAAATAGAGTTGCCATATGATCCAGTAATCCCACTCCTGGGCATATATCCCAACAAAACTATAATTCAAAAAGATACATGCACCCTTATGTTCACAGCAGCAGTCTTTACAATAGCCAAGACATGAAAACAACTTAAATGGCCATCGACAGATGAATGGATAAAGAAGATGTGAGATATATATATATATATACAAACACACACACACACATATACACATACACACACACATACACACACACACACACACAATAGAATATTACTCAGCCATAGAAAAGAATGAAATAATGCCATTTGCGGCTACATGAATGGACCTAGAGATTATCATAAATGAAGGCAGAGAAAGACAATACCACATGATATCACTTATATGTGGAATCTAAAGTATGACACAAATGAACTTATCTACAAAATAGAAACAGACTCACAGATATAGAGAACAGACTTGTGGTTGCAGAGGGGATGGGGTGCAGGGGAGGGTTGGACTTGGAGTTTGGAACTAGCAGATGCAAACTCTTATATATAGAATAGATAAACAACAAGGTCCTATTGTATAGCACAGGGAACTATATTCAATATTCTGTAATAAGCCATAAAGGAAAAGAATATGAAAAACAATATATATATAAAACTGCATCACTTTCTTATACACCAGAAACTAACACAACATTGTAAATCAACTATACTTCAATTTAAAAAAAAAGGGGGGGGGGTACTTCCCTGGTGGTCCCGTGGTAAAAAATCCACCTTCCAATGCAGGGGACACGGGTTCGATCCCTGGTCAGGGAGCTAAGATCCCACATGCCACAGGTCAACTAAACCCATGTTCCACAACTACTGAGCTCGCACGCCTCAACAAGAGAGTCCACGTGCCGCAAACTACAGAGCCCATGTGCTCTGGAGCCTGTGTGCCACAACTAGAGAGAGAAAACCCACACACCACAACTAGAGAGAAGCCCAAGTGCCGCAATGAAAGATCCTGCCTCAACGAAGATCCCACATGCTGCAACTAAGACCCGACACAGCCAAAAAAAAAAATAAATAAAGATAAAAAAATAAAAATGGGGCTTCCCTGGTGGCGCAGTGGTTGAGAGTCCGCCTGCCAATGCAGGGGACGCGGGTTCGATCCCTGGTCTGGGAAGATCCCACATGCCGCGGAGCAGCTAGGCCCGTGAGCCACAACTACTGAGCCTGCGCGTCTGGAGCCTGTGCTCCGCAACAAGAGAGGCCGCGACGGTGAGAGGCCCGCGCACCGCGATGAAGAGTGGCCCCCGCTTGCCACAACTGGAGAAAGCCCTCGCACAGAAACGAAGACCCAACACAGCCATAAATAAATAAACAAATAAATTAAAATATTTAAAAAAAAAAAAAAAAAATGTTCGTTTAAAAAAAAAAAGAAGTAAAATGAATCCAATGGCAGAGGAAAAAGTTTAAAACTGTCACTGTTTGTAGATGACATGATACTCTATAGAGAAAATCCTGAGGATGACACCCAAAAACAAATGGAACTCATCAGAAAATTCAGTTAAGTTGCAAGATACAAAATTAATCTAAAGAAATCAGTTGCATTTCTATACACTCACAACTATCAGAATGATAAATTAAGAAAACAACCCCACCGACAGTGACATTAACAAAAATAAAATACCTAGGGATACATCTAACCCTGGAGGTAAAAGACCCGTACTCAGAGAACTGGAACTCTGTTGAAAGAAAATGAAGAGGACACAAACAAATGGAGAGACATGCCATGCTCATGGATTGGAAGAATTCATATTGTTAAAATGATTCCACACCCCAAAGCAATCTAGAGATTCAATGCCATTCCTATCAAAATGCCAATGGGATTATTTGGAGAACTAGAAAACAGAATTCTAAAATGTGTGTGGAAACACAAAAGAACCTGAATAGTCAATACAATCTTAAGAAAGAAGCACAAACGTGGACATGTCATGTTCCCTGATTTCGAACTATACTACAAACCTAGAAACATCAAGACAGTATGGTATTGGCACGAAAGAAATACACATAGACCCATGGAACAGAACTGAGAGCCCAGAAACAAACCCATTATGTATGGTGAACTCATCTATGAAAAAGGAGGTGAGATATACAATGGGGAAAAGATAACCTCTTCAATAAATCTTGTTGGGAAAACTGGATTGCAACATGCACAGGAATCAATTTGGAATGCTTTCTCATACCATCTACAAAAATAACCTCAAAATGAATCAAACACTTCAACGTAAGACCTGAAGCTATAAAACTCCTAGAAGAAAACATAGGCAGTATGCTCTCTGACATCAGTCTGAGCAATATTTTTTGGATCTGTCTCCTCAAGCAAGGGAAACAAAAGCAAAATAAACGAATGGGATTCCATCTAAAAGAAAAGCTTTTCAATAGGAAAGAAATCGTTCACAAAATGAAAAGGCAGCCTACTGAACATGAGAAAATATTTGCAAACAATATATCGGAAAAGGGGTTTATATCCAAAACGGACAAAGAATTCATGCAACTCAACCTCTAAAAGACTAAAACCCAAGTAAAAAATTGGCAGAAGACCGAACATTTTCCCAAAGAATGTATACAGATGGCCAACACATACATGGCTAGATAGTCAACATCACTTATCATCAGGGAAATGCATACCAAAACAACAATGAAATTATCACCTCACACCTGGAAAAATGGTTATCATCCAAAAGACACCAATAAGAAGTTGGCGAGGATGTGGAGAAAAGAGAACCCTCATACACTTTTGTTGGGAATGTGCATTAGTACAGCCACTATGGAAAACAGTACGGAGGTTCCTCAAGAAATTAAAAATAGAACTATCATATGATGCAGGAGTTACACTTGGGGGTATCTTTCTGAAGGAAACAAAAACACAAATTCAAAAAGATATACACACCCCTATGTTCATGGCAGCTCTACTGACAATAGCCAAGATATGGAAGCCACCAAAGTATCCATCAATTTGCAAATGGATAAGGAAGATTTCATGTACATAGTTACACACACCCAGTGGAATATGACTCAGCCATAAAAGAGAATGAAATCTTATGACAACATGAATGGACCTAGAGGGTATTATGCTGAGATATGTCATACAGAGAGAGATAACTTATGATGTCACTTCTATGTAGAATACAAAACAAAACAAATGAACAAGCACAACAAAACAGAAATGGACTCATAGATCCCAAGAACATGCTGGTGGTTGCCAGAGGGGAGGGGGGTGGGGGCATGAGCGCAGTATGTGAGAAAGATTAAGGGGTACAAACTTCCAGTTATAAAACAAATGTCATGGGGATGTAACATACAGCATAGGGAATAGAGTCCATAATACTGTAACAACATTGAATGGTGACATGTAACTGGACTTATCTTGGTGATCATTTTGTGACGTATAAAACTATCAAATCACTATGTGTTATACCAGAAAACTAATATAATATTGCCCATCAATTATACGTCAATTTAAAAAAAAAGAAGAAGACATACTGTCTTAAAAAAGATTGTAGTGAGATAAAAAGCAGATGTCAGATGAAACTCTGAAATGATGCGGGTTGAAAGGACAATGTCCGCTGAAGTTCCACTCTCAAGTGGCCCAGACAAATTGAGGACTGGAAGAGAAGCAGCCATGTGATGCTACTCGAATGTTTGTTTCTTTGTTTAAATAGACTTCATTATTTTTTTTAAAGAAGTTTTGAGTTCACGGCGGAATTGGGCAGAGGACAGAGAGCTCCCACATACGCCCTGCTCTGCTGTTGCTGCCCCCCCCACCCCCATCCCCACAGGTGCTCAGAGCCTCCCGCTCCCTAACTATCCTACCAACATTCTGTGTGTCGGTCACTATCAGTGAATCTACATGGACACCATCACCGGAGTCCAGAGTTTATATTAGGGTTCACTCCTGGTGTGGTACATTCTATGGGTTTTGATAAATGTATTTCACTGTGAATGAATGTATTGCACTGAATAGCTTCACCACCTTAAAAAGCCTCTGTGCTCGACGTATTTATCAGCCCTCACCCCTCAACCCCGCCACAAACCCCTGGTGCTGCAATGATCTTCTCACCCTTTCCATGGTTTGCCTTTTCCCAAATATCATATGTAGTTGGTACCCTAAGGTATGCCAGCTTTCCAGATTGCCTTCTTTCAGTGAGTAATATGCATTTCAGGTGCCCCATCTGTCTCCCCATGGCTCCATATCTCTCTCTTGTCTTTTCAGTGCTGAAGAACATTCTGTTGCATGGATGTAGCCCACTCTATGTGTCCATTCACCTCCTAAAGGACATCTTGGTTGCTTCCAAGCTCTGGCAGTTCTGAATAAAGCTGCCCTAAACATCCTGGTGCAGGCTTCTGAGTAGATGTAAGCAATCGACTCATTTGGGTCCACTGATACCAAAAATTTTGAGGGCTGGATCATAGGGGAAGAATGTGTTTCATTCTCACACAGAGTTTCTGAAGATGGTAGCTGAGAGCATGTTAGCATACTGAAGAATCAAGCCAAGGAAGGAGGTAGAATTCAAAGATGCTGGCAAGAAAAATGTCACCGAGACAAAACCATACCTCCACCCTCTTAGAGCTGACAGCTGGTCCTGAGAATTAAATGGAGACAGATTCACAGGAGAGACGCATACACATTTATTGCCCATAAGATTTACAAGACACAGAGTGCCCCACTACAGAAATGAAGAAAGACCCAGAGAAATGGCAAAACCTAAATGCTTTTCTATTGCGTTGAACAAAGAGAGGTGATTGTGGAAAAGGAAGTACACTGTGTGGGGAAGTGAAGGAGTATGAGAATTATGTTTAACAAAGGCCGTTTGTACAGAATTCTCTCGGTCTCCACTTTCTTCCCTTGACGATAACAATGTCACTCTCCTTCCAGCAGAGGGAGGACGTCTTCCATGGCGGCGGGAGAGGGGGTTGGGGGGGAGGATATGTTCTCTCCTGCTTCCAGGAAGAAAGAGGAGAAAGGTCCGCGCGCCCTTCTTTGCACCTATTGGGTTGGCCCAAAAGTTGGTTTGGGTTTTTCCGTAACATCAGTATTTTGGGGGATTTGATCATTTGTTTTTGCTGTTGTTGGTTTTTTTTTTAAGTGTCCATAGCTCAAAACAATATTCTGGTTTCCTTTACATCTAAGTCCTTTATCTGGGATTTGGCTTCTGACAGGAGGAGGGACACATCTTCCTGACATGATGGGGGCGGGCAGGTAGGGAAGGATAAGATGGGTGCGGGCCCATGCCTGTTCTTTTCTCATATGTTGGGAAGATGATTCTGCTCTTGCCAGATAGGACCTAATTTCTCCATGAACGATCTGGCAAGATGTCAGATGAAAAGAGGAAGAGCAAAGGTCAAGAGATCACGGAGAAGACTGCTGATAGATGCTGGGGTCTTCTGAGCAATGATTTCCTCGAAGGCACATGCACATCCCTGGTCTCTTCTTCTCGGTGGAGTTCTCACCCCTATCAGCAGGCCTCTTGGGGGTTAATGGGATGGGGGTGTTCACAGCAGGAGCGGGAGTCCATGACTGGATGGCGGTGTCCACAGCAGGATTGGAGGGTCCATGGTGGGCTGGAGGCCATGCGGCAGGCATGAGTGCCCGTCCACACATCATGGTCGTAGGCCCGCACATAGTGCACCTATTGATGTGGTAGAAAGTGCAGTGGTCCAGGGGCCAGTCCAGCCTATTGAGGTTGCCCAGCCCCAAGCAGGTGTATGACCACTGAGAGGTCAGCGTAGAGCATATACAGGGTGCCCTGGCCGTGCTCCCACACTCCCAGGGAGGACACCTCGGCATGGTCCCTGCAAAGACTGGGAGGTCGGCCAGCAACATCTCCCCCCATCAAGTGCATGAAACAAAAGATGCCTCTGTGCAGAAAGACAGAACATCGCTAACCTGACTGCTGTCCTGAGGAAGGTCAGTAGGCGTGGATGGCCCTTGGTCAGCGTCTGGGAATTGGGCTGCGGTATGGGTTGAATGGGCCCCCTCCAAAAGTTATGTCCACATCCTGGCCCCCCAGAACCTGGGAATGGGACCTTGTTTGGAAATAGGATCTAAAGACCCTATTTACGGATCTGGAGATGAGGTCATCCCGGATGAGGGTGGCCCTGAATCCAGTGACAGGTGTCCTTAGAAGAGAGAGAAGAGGACAGACACAGGACAAGCCTCGTGAAGACGGAGACGGAGACTGGACGGATGTGGCCACAAGCCCAGGGACGCCTGGAGCCTCCAAAAGCTGGAAGAGCCGGGAAGGATCCTCCCCTGGAGCCTCTGGAGGGAGCCCAGCCCTGAGACACCTTGATCTCAGACGTTTGGTCTCCAGAATAGAGAGGATAGGTTTTTGTTGTTCTGAGCCTCCATTTGTGGTCATTTGTCATGGCCACCCCAGAAAGCTACTACAGCTGGGGAACGGCTCGCTGCTTTTATCTAAACCTCCCTCCCGTTAGGGGCGGCCCCCTGCACCTACGCTGTTGGCACAAACCATGTGTTTCATGCTGAACACTGGCTCCCCTTCTGGGCACTGGCATTTTGGAGGGTGAGGGCAGACGATGCCAGGTGACCAGCCCCAGCTGGGGGCCAAGTCCCTAATGAGCTTCCCTGGGGGGAAATGTCACGGTTTTCCCCTTCCTCACTGGGGGAAGAGACACTCTCAAGACCCTCGAGAGAAGGAGGGGGCATGAGGAAGCCAGCACAGGGATCCTCCATGCACCCCTACTCTGTGCTGGGACCCATCTTAGCCTTGAGCGTACGAGCCTCCCAGCAAGTCCCCGAACGTGAAGGTGGCCCCGCAGACCTCACTCCTTCCCTCCACGTCTAGTAGGTGGAAGAACCACTTCTTGCCATTCTGGGGGCGGTTCTAGGGTTTTGCGGGCTGAGCCCCTGTCTATGCCCCACTCCCCAACAAGAGCCACCAGAACAAGCTGTTTGCCCGGTTGCCTGAATGCCCCTCCGCCAATATTCTCAGGAAAGAATTCAGGGGTGTTCATAGCAGTATCTGCAGGCAGCTCTGCACCTGCACCCACGTTCGCATCTTCCCTGTAAACACACTGAGAGCCTTCCCTGACCTCGTGCGTACCCCCTGCTGACCGCCACCGCCTGCCAGCCACAGGCCCCGACCTCAGGTGGCATACCGACCGCCTCCCCGTCTGTAAGGGGATAGTAGCCTCTGCCAGTGGGGTGGGCGGAGGGCACACCTACAGCCACAGCACTGGCTCCGTGGATGGCACGGCCCCTCGTGGGCCTGGACCATTTGCTCTCCCCGCTGCCCCCC
This sequence comes from Balaenoptera acutorostrata, assembly GCF_949987535.1. NCBI lineage: Eukaryota > Metazoa > Chordata > Mammalia > Artiodactyla > Balaenopteridae > Balaenoptera > Balaenoptera acutorostrata. The sequence goes on along the minus strand of NC_080083.1, from coordinate 16,921,730 downwards.
GCCTGACGCACAGTCACGACATGGTGACACTGGCTGCTGGGCGTCCAGTCAGGAGGGGGTCCAGAGGCAGCACCTGGCACCATATCAGATGTGCCTTTCCATGGGCCGTGGACACACAGGGTGTTAGGACTTTGTGTCTAGAAAATAATCCGAGCCCACTAGAAGCTGATCTGTGTGTGTGGACTTGAAATCCAGAGGCAGGGGTTCTCTCTGGACACTGGCTTGGAAGCTTCTGCACAGGTGCTGGCCACACCTGTGCTTCCTGCAGGACCCCTCCAGGCCTCCCTGGCGGGCACGGCACAACCCACACCCCACGGGCTCCCTGACAAGAGCCTGAGGAGCCAACACTGGCAGGGCCTGGTGGTCACTCCACCAACGCTGCTCAGCTCCTCCTCCCCAGTGACCAGGAGAAGGAAGGCCGGTGGAGTCCAAGGCCCAGCATGGGTGAAGCTCGACGCACCCCCTCCATGGGACCCCCAGCCCTGCTTACTCAGGCCCACCAGCTGCACCTCCTGGTGTCCGAGTCCCCCTGCACTGACCCACATTCCTGGTGTGGACATCCATGTACATAAGCTGCCCCATGTCCTCTTCCCACACGGGATACCCCTCCATCCCTGCTCCTCCCTGACGAAAGCCTGGACCTCACACGTCCTGGGAAGGAAGGAGGCCGAGGAGGAGGTCAGCCTGTCCTACCTGCCTCCGGGGGACCCAGACGCAGGGCTCAGGGGCTGCTGGGCCTTGGAGTCCAGACACTTCCAGAGGTGGGATGAACCTGCCACTGCCCGCTGAAGCTTCCCCGTCCATGATTCAGGAGACAGGAGGACCCACCAAACCGAGCCCGTCCCCAGGCTCTACTGCAAATCTGCTTAGATCCGCTCTCCTGATCCTGAAGACAGACCTGCAGGAAACGGAACCTGCGATTCCCCTAAAGACGATGTTCTGTGCAGTTTCCACAAGACCCCTTTCTACTCTGTTCTGAGAAACTTACTAGTCAATCCATGCTGCCATCACCTCTCGAACGGACTGAGAAGCTGAGGCTCCGAGAAGCCAAGTTACCCGCCCAGAAGCACAGACATGGGGCCACAGAGTGGGGTCTGCACCCGCCGCCCGCCCAGGCGGACTGCCTGTTCCCGGCAGGCTCCACGTCCCCCGCCCCCACCCCGAGGGGAACAGCTCACAGAGCCTCCTCTAGGGGGATTAGCTTTGCAAAACCTCTACTTCAGGGCTTCCCTGGTGGCGCAGTGGTTAGGAATCCGCCTGCCAATGCAGGGGACACGGGTTCGAGCCCTGGTCTGGGAAGATCCCACATGCCGCAGAGCAAATGGACCCGTGAGCCACAACTACTGAGCCTGCGCGTCTGGAGCTTGTGCTCCGCAACAAGAGAGGCCGCGACGGTGAGAGGCCCGCGCACCGCGATGAAGAGTGGCCCCCGCTCGCCGCAACTAGAGAAAGCCCTCGCACAGAAACGGGGACCCAACACCGCCATAAATAAATAAATAAATAAAAATTTAAAAATAAATAAATAAATTTAAAAACCTCTCCTTCAGCAGGATTCATGTTACAAAACCTTCTTTTAACAGGGTTTGTCTTCCAATCCTGTTTTGGGGGTCACCCGGGAGGCTTGTCTCCCTGAAGCGGGGTCAGCCTCATGTCACCAGGGCAGCTTTATTGGGTCACACTCACCACCGCTCGTCCACTCCCAACTCAGACCCAGAAAGGCCCCTTGGGCCCCGAGCCCCATGGCTCTGCGTGGGCGCCCACTCCCCTCCTGCCTGGTCCCTCCCTCCGGTGTCCCCAACAGGGTCACCAGGAGTTCCCACCTGCCTAGGGCAGGCTGCACCCTCCGTCCCGGGCGGGGGTGCCTCCGTGGTGTCAGGTGGAAGAAACAAGAGGTACCCGTGGGGCCTCCCTCACGCAGCACAGCGGCCAGCACCCACCTACTGACCTTGTCGCTCTAGACGGGCCCGGGCAGAGGTTCAGACACCAGCAGCTTCTCCCGGTTCTTATCTCATCCCAGCAGTGTCCATGGTGTCCATGGGGGAGTCACTGAGCAACTCCGTGCCGGCTGCAAAGAGAGGACGCTCGCTCACACGCCCCTCCCAGGATATGGAGCTCACCAGGGCAGGCACCCAGCAGCCCACGGGGCTCACGTGGGCAGGCGCATTCAAGAGCATGGGACTCACCTGGTCAGCCCCCTCCCAGGGCACAGGGCCCACCTGGGCAGGCACCTCCCAGCATATGGAGCTCACCTGGGCAGGCACCCAGCAGGGCTGGGCACACCGGAACCGCGCCCATAGCCCTCAATGCAAAGCAGCCCCAGCCCCACCTGTCGGTCAGAGCTGACCCTGAGCAGCTCAGAGAAGGACCTGAACTAACAAACAGCAGCTCCTGGACATGTCTGTGACCCTGGGCTTCACTCTGTGCAGCCTGCTTCCACTGGCTCTTCCAGAGGCTTCCACTGCACCCAGGCGCCAGGCCTCTGTCTCCGCCCACCACTCCTCCTCTCCCTGACTCCTAGGTCCCTCTCGTGAGGAAAGGGTCTTCTTGCAGTTGCCTCCCACTCATGGGTCAGTTAAAATGATTAGAAAACAAGCCAGAGCTGCAGCCCCATGTCCATCCTGATCCTCAGGACCTCACACCTGTTCCTTGGACCTGGCTGGTGCAGCAAGGCCCATTTTCTGCAACTATGAGCCCCTGATGGGCAAGGATTGGCCGATCTGGGCAGCCTGACTCAGCCGGCCAGCCCTTCCCAGGTGTGCCTGGATCAAGGTCTGGAAACACCCTCCCAGGCAGCAAGAGCGCTTGCAGCTCTTGCTTGCAGCCCTGTCAGCGGCTGCGGGGCTGGGCTGGTGGTTGGGAGTGAGGGGCCATGCCATGTGGATGGCCCAGTCTGAGTGGGCCTCTGCCGGACCTTTTGCAGGAGTTGCCGGGCTGCCACCTGTTAAAGAAGATGTGTCACCTGTACCTGCTGTTGTAAGTTCTCCCCAGGCAGTGGGGTCCAGGAGCGGAGGGGTAGCTCAGGTAGTAAATGGAAACTTCCAGAAGAGCACCCAGGCCAGGACCATCCGACCATCCCATGTGGCCTGCAACTCGGCAGGCGTGCTGTCACTGGTATGGCTCCAAGCGCTTTCCTCCCTCCTAATCCAGGATGACTTCATCTCAGATCCTTCACTCATTCCACAAAGACCCTTTTTTCAGAAAATGTCCCTTTGTACATTCTAGGGGACACATCTTTTGGGGCCACCATTCAACCCACTGTTGGTATAAAATAACCCTCGAATTTTAGGAGATGGCTGAGGTCACATATAGACTGGCACTGGCAGTGGCCATGTGAGTGCGGGTCTGGGGAGAATGAGGACCCTGGAAATACGATGCGGTGGGTCAACGCCTCCGTGGGAGGAGCGGCCAGGCTACTTCCCAGCTTACCTTTTGTATTTTCACTTACATTGTGGGGCAGTGTCGGCCTTGCCTCTGGGTTTTGCTTTTAAGACGTCAGATTATCAGTCTTTCTGTGTTAAGAAGTCAGTCTTTCTGTGTGGCTTCTCAATTTATGACATATTTGGAAAGCTATTCCCTATTCTGGTAATATAAAAATTTTTATCGGGCTTCCCTGGTGGCGCAGTGGTTGAGAACCTGCCTGCTAATGCAGGAGACGCAGGTTCGGGCCCTGGCCTGGGAAGATCCCATGTGCCGCGGAGCGGCTGGGCCCGTGAGCCACAGTTGCTGAGCCTGCGCGTCTGGAGCCTGTGCTCCGCAGCGGGAGAGGCCGCGATGGTGAGAGGCCTGCGCAGCGCGATGAAGAGTGGCCCCCACTTGCCACAACTAGAGAAAGCCCTCGCACAGAAACGAAGACCCAACACAGCCAAAAATAAATAAATAAATTAATTAATTAATTAAAAAAAAAAAAAAGTAACTGAAGTGAAAAACCAATTGAGGACACAAAACAAGGCAAAAATATTAAAAAAAAAAAAAGACTGAACCCTCACAATGGAATAAGAGCTATATTCTAAAAAAAAAAAAAAAAAAAAAAAATTTTTATCCCTCAAGTTCTTCTACAACTGTTTTTTGGTTTCGCATCTTTGGTCCAGCTGGAGTGTGTGTGTGTGTGTGTGTGTGTGTGTGTGTGTGTGCATCAGGTGTGAGATAGGAGACTTTTTTCCTAGATGACCACCTAATTTTCTCAATACCAGTCGACGAAAGATCCCTCTTTTCCCAGCTATCTGCAATATTAATCTTCTACTAATCACGTACGTTTTAGGGTCTATTCTGGCATTTTAGGTTTTTTTTTTTTGTTAATCTGTCTGAGAATCCACGCGTCAACGCCATTCACACTTGTGAGATCTTTGAATCAGGAGGCATCTAAGAAGTCACAGGCTAGTTGGCAGTGTTTTTCTTAGTGGCACACAAACCAGTGATGCACCTTATAACACACAGTGTCCTAGATTCAACAAAATGGTAATAATTGTGGCTTTAAAATATTGTTTACCTCCTGGTAGGCCTTATCACACCTCATTGCTCAGTGGAAGCACGGAGTCCTAACCACTGGACCGCTGGGAATTCCCTGAATGGGTTTTTAATCAGGATTTCATTAGATGATAGACTGAGAAGTGACATTTATATGACATTAAATCTTACCTTTAAGAACATTGTGTGTCTTCACAATGATCCAAGTACTTGTATGTGTGTATATCGCTCAAGAGAATGTTGAAGTTTCTTTTATGGTCATTCTGTAAATATTGGGTGTCTACATTGGAGATACAGCATAAACACAGCAGACCAAACTTTTCTGCCCTCAGATTTTTGCACACCCTGAGATCATGAAGATATTCTACTATGTCATCTTCCAGTTTATCTTGCCTTTCACATTTAGATCCACAATTCACTTGGAATTGATTTTTGTTTGATTTCATCCCATCTAGATTGTCAGCTGATTAAGCACCATTTACTGAAAATCTACTTCGCTGCTCACCAGTAGTAATACTGTAATAAAGCAAGTGCTCATATATGGGTAGGTCTAGATATATTTCAAAGATAGAATCAGCTTTATTTTTCTTCAATTCACATCTGGAGTTTGTGAAAAAGGAAGGAGCCAAGAATGATGCCATTGTTTGGGCCTGAGAAACAAGAGAAGGGGTCAACTATGGGGCAAGGAATCTGGAGGAACAGAGTGGAAGCAGAAAGTCATGGCTTTGGACATAGCTGAGGTGGAGGCATCTCAGACATCACAGTGAAAATGTAGGGTAGGCAGGTAGAGATAAAAGTATCAAATTATATCTCTGAGAACCATTACCTTTACAAAATTAAAATCTTAATGTTTTTTTGCTTTCAACTTTTGCTGAAATTAAAAATTGTTTCTTTTTATTTCTTTGATAATTGGTCCCTGGTCCACTTTAACCATTTTAAGTGTATATTTCAGTGGCATTAATTACATTCACAATGTTCTGCAACCATCACCACTATTTCCAAAACTTTGTCATCACCCCCAAACAAAACTCTGTACCCATTAAGCAATCACTCCAATTCCCTCCTCCTAGTCCCTTGCGACCACTAATCTTTCTAAGAATTCTCCTTTCCTAGATATTTGTCCTTTTGTATCCAACTTCTTTCACTGAGCATGTTTTTAAAGCTTATGCATGTTACAGCATGTATCCTAACTTCATTACTTTTTATGGCTGAATGATATTCCATTGTAAGTACAGTTGACCTTTGAACAATACAGGGGTGAGAAGCACTGACCCTCCATGCCAAAAATCTGTGTAAAGTTTACAGTCAGCCTTCTGCATCCTTGGTTTCAAATCCATGAATTCAACAACCACAGATCATGTAGTAGTAGTATTTACTGAAAAAAATCCAAGTATAAGTGGACCCATGCAGTTCAAACCCATGTTGTTCAAGGGTCAACTGTATATAACACATTTCGTTTATCCATTCATCTACCGATAAACACTTGGCTTGTTTCTACCTTTTCGCTATTATGAATAATGCTGCTATCGACATTCATGTATCAGTACAAGTATCTGTTTGAATCCCTGTTTGCCGTTCTTTTAGGTACAGACCTAGGAGTAGAATTGCCAGGTCATATGGTAATTTTAACGTTTTGAGGAACCACCAAACTGCATCATTTTACATTCTCACCAGCAAGGTACAGGGTTCCAGTATCTCCACATTCTCCCCAAGACTTGTTAATTCTCTCTAATCTTGTTATTTTCTGTTGTTGCTGCTTTTTAAATTATAGTTACCTTAGATGTGGGGTGGTTTCTCATTGTGGTTTTGATTTGTATTGCTCTAATGACTAATGATGTTAAGTGACTTTTTATGAGCTTAGCATAACATGCAATAAAACTTAATTTAAGGGTATAGTTTTATGACTTCTGAAAAATATATTCACCCATGTAACAACCACCACAATCGAGATACAGAATATTTCCATCACCCAGAATATTCCCTTGTCCCCTTCCCAACCATTTCCATCAGCACCAGGCAACCAATGATCTGCTTGTCTCCAGAGATTAGATCTACATGCACCCCTATGTTCATAGTAGCACTATTTACAATAGTCAAGACATGTAAGCAACCTAAATGTCCATCAACAGATAAATGGATAAAGAAGATGTGTGTGTGTATGTATGTGTATATATATATACAACAATAGAATATATTGTCTATATATATATAGAATTATATATATATATATAAACAATAGAATACTACTCAGCTATAAAAAAGAACGAAATAATGCCATTTGCAGTGAAATGGATAGACCTAGAGGTTATTATACTAAGTGAAGTAAGCCAGACAGAGAAACACAAATATCATATGATATTGCTTATATGTGGAATCTAAAAAAAAAAAAAGATACAAATGAACTTATCTCCAAAACAGAAACAGACGCACAGACATAGAAAACAAACTTATGATTACCAGAGGGGAAAGGGGGAGGAAGGATAAATTAGGAGTTTGAGATTAGCAGATATAAACTAATATACACAAAAATAGACAAACAAGGTCTTACTATATAGCACAGGGAACTATATTCAGTATCTTGTAATAAACCATAGTGAAAAAGAATATGAAAAATATATATATTATTTAAAAGGATATATAAAAAAGAATTCTAAAAAGAATATATAAATAACTGAATCACTTAGATGTATACCAGAAACAAAACATTACTTTACTTTAGTTAATCAACTATACTATAGTTAAAAAAAAGAAATGCTGATACATGATCTATCGATGAACCTTGAAGACCTTATGCTAAGTGAAATACGCCAGACACAAAAGGAAAAATATTGAATGATTCTACTTATATGAGGTACCTAGAAAAGAGACAAAAAATAGTATAGGGGTTACTGGGGAGAGGAGGGAGGGGGAGGGGGAATTATCGTTAAATGGGTACAGAATTTCAGTTTGAGATGATGAAAAAGTTCTGGAGGTGGACAGTGGTGATGGTTGCAGAACAACGTGTATGTACTTAATGCCACTGAACTGTTCACCTAAAATGGTGCAGACATGTACTCAGATCAGTGCTGCTCAGAGTGAAAAGAATGAACATGACAGAGGCAATGCCTCGGAGGTTCAGAGACAGCAACGATCCCCCAGACAGAGGCAATCAGGGCAGCAGCCCTTTGGAACTTAAAACACCTAAGAATGGGGAGGCCGGCAGGGGTGGGGTGAGGAGGGTGGGTGCATTTTAAGGAGAGAAGAGTGAAACAAAAGCAGAGAGGAGAGGCAGCCTTGCCTAGTTGCAAAAGCAGCCTTGCATAGTTGCTGCCCAAGAGGAAGGTGGCAGGTCTAGCGCGGGCCTTCTCCGAGCACTTTTCCGCTGAGGTTACGGGCTAGAATTGTTTCCACCACTGCAGGGTCCATTGTCGGGCTAGTGGTGTTCGTCTCATCACAATACAAATAATTTTCAAAAGGTGCTAAACATCACCTCTTCTCACTCAGAAGGAACTTTTTTTTCAAGTCATTCTTTCACTCAACACTTGCTTTTGGTGAGAATCTGCTGATTAACCTTGTCCCCTCCCCAGGGCCATTTATCTTCTACTACTTATCTGACCTTGTCAAGCTCTGGTTCCCCCACTAAAGGAATTTCAAACATAAGACAGCAGCTGGACAGATTCTGTTGGATGGAGAGCCTTCCAGAAGTGCTTGGCCTTGAAAATCTTTATCTACAGATAACAAACTTGGCAGAGTGAGATGCTTTTGGAGGAAGTCACTTACAGCTGCACACTCACCTCGTTCCCTGGGCAAATCCCAGCCTAGGGGCCCCACGCTCCCTCCCCCTAGCAAGCAGTTACAGTCAGCACGGACTACAGCTTAAAAGGTATCTGCCACGTCCTGAAAGCCGTTCTTGGGGGGAGGGGGGCGCGCTGTTGCCAGGACCCCTCCTGAGTACAGCTGTGCAGGAGTGCTCCAGCCTACCCCCTAGAGGCCCTGGGGATGCCAGAACTTTGTGTTCTCACAATGTTTATCCCTTGTTCACCACCCCAGAAGGAACCTCCACTGCCTCTCCTGCTGTGCTCTCCCTCCACCCTGCTCTGATTCTCCTCCCCAGTAAACACCCCCCTCCTCTCCAGAGCCCAAACCCCTCTACTGTGGGGCTCACAAAGCCCTCCACACCCTCAGCCCTTACCTCCTGCAGTAAATGACACGTAGCTCCCCTGCCCCTAAGGGCTCGGCTTCCCCACGGCCTCCCCAGCACTGGCTGCTCACTTTCTCACAGTCCACAGCTCAGGGTCAGGAGGTGGGGTCACCAGCCTCCCTGCTCCCCAAGGCCACATCCATTTCCCCTCCACTCTCCGAGGTTTAAGCCAGACCTCAGCCCATGCCCACCTCCCTCCTGGTCACTCCCCTTACATACCCAAGACTTTGGCAATGGGCTCACAGCCGACTGCCGACTCCACCCGACTGCCACCACCATCCAAGGCGGCCGCTGTGGTCCATCCATCCCACACCCTGGGCTCTCAGTCCCTTGACTTCATCTCCAAATACCTTCCCCTCCACTCCATTTCAGCCACAGCTTCCCATGGGCAGAACCTCTGAGATCCGGAACCCACACACTTGTACCCACACGTCATACTCTCCCAACCTTCTGGCCCATTCATCCAGTTACTCCCATCACATTAGCACTTATTCCTCAGCAAGGCCTCAAATCCATTCACTTCTCCAATTTCTCCCAATCTACCAGCCCCTTCTGGCCTTATGTCACTCACTCCCTATCCTGCTTGAACTGCGGGCTCCGTCTCTTCAATCACTCTCTTGTTCAACTCCTCAACATCACCACTGTCTTTCTAACCCCAACCCTGGACGAGTCGAACAGCCTTTTTCTCTGCAGATCTCATGATGGAGAAAAGCACACAGCCTAGGAGAGTGGGGCCTCCAGATCAGTGGCCACACATCTCAGCTGGATCCTCTACACTGACCACAATTCTCTGTCCTAGTGCCACGGGGCCCACCCTGGGGAGCACAGCACTCCTCTGACCTAAACCTGATCCATTCTCTCCAGCTCCTCGGCGGCCTTGAGCCACATTTCCTGCTCTCGTCCTCCTACACGGACAACCTTTCCCCGGACCAAGAAACCTCAAGCAGCATCTAAACAAGTGAAAGTACTCCGGTCTCTCTCATCTGAAAAGTACATATGTAAGCCCTCTCTTGAGCACATCTCCCTCCACCCACTGCCCCGTCTCTCTTCCCCTTCACAATCAGATATCTAGCTCCCTGCCTCGATTTCCCCATCTCCTTACTCCTTGCCCTGCTGTCATCAGGCTCCTGCCTCCACCAGCCACAGCTGCTCGCACAAGGTCACCGGTGTTGCTCTGACACAGCTGACCCTCCCTCCTTGCCCGTGTCTCTGAGACATCACACTCCTGCTGTCTACCTGTATCTCAGCTCCCTCGTCCCATGACCCCTAAGGTTGCAGGTCGCCTAAGATCTCACACAGGCCTTCTGCTCTCAAAACTTCAACTCCCATCAAACGCTGATGCCTCACAAATCTACATCTTCAGACATGTTCATCCAACTGCCTGCTAGACTTTTCCACTCAGATGCCGCAGAGGCTACCGCTCAGTGACAACATGGCCAGAACCAAATTACCTTCTCTTCACTCCTTCTCTTCGTCACTCTTCTCAGTGAATGGCAGTCCCACCCATCCTGTCCCAGGGCAGACCCGGACCCAGCATATAATTAAAGATCAATATTTGCAAAATAAAAATGAATCACTGAGCCTCCCTCATTCTCCACAGCCAATCACCAAGAATTATCATTTTTACCTCCTACTATATCCCCGTGCTTCTTTCTTAATTGAGGCTGGCTGCCTCCTACACATCCTTCAGAAGGCTTCCGGGACCCTAACTCCGGAGGGACAGGGATCTTGTCCGCTGTTCCCACGGCTCGTGACTGCCGCCACGGCCCGGACCACCACGCACTGTCCGGCCGGCCCTGTTGAGTGACACCCCACTGCACTGGGCGCTCCATCTCCGTAAGTGCCCACGGTCGGGCACACAGGAGCCTCCCAGCAAGCACTGAACGGTTGGAGCGAAGGAACGGAAGAGTAATGAGCGAAAGGGCCACGGATGGCACGCGATCGCGGAGAGAAGGCCGACAGGCCCCACGACAGGCAAGACCTCTAGCTGTGCAAGCCCAGCGCCCAGAGCGGCCCCACGCGGCGGCCGAGCAGCCTCGCCCCCACGTCACGCGGCGCTCCCCGCGGCCAATGGAAACGGTCCGCTGGCCGCGTCGGCGGACGCTCCCGGCCCGCGCGCGGCTTCTCAGCCAATGGGAGCGGCCGGCGTCGCCCTCGAGACGGGGCGGGGCGGGGCGCGGGGTCCTGTGATGGCGCGGTTGCGGGCTTGTTCCCACGTTGCGTTCCCTCCAGCGTAGTCTAGGCTCCTGCTCTGCCCAGCCGACGGATGATGGGGCCTCTGGGCGCCCGGCGCGGCCTGGAGTGGCTGCTGGGCCTCTACTTCCTCTCCCACATCCCGATCACCCTGCTTGTGGACCTGCAGGCGGTGCTGCCGCGCGATCTCTACCCCGTGGAGGTGAGGGTGCCGTCTGTCCTGGCCGCCGGTCGCCGAGGTTGGCGCCCCTCGGCGTAGCGGTTGACCTGGCGTCCCCGTGATCTCCCCTCCTCCGGCCTGACGCCCCGCCTCGCCCGCTCAGGGTTCCCTCCTGCTTTCCTTGGGTCCCGCCGGCGCTCCGGCCCCTCCTTATCCTTCAACTCGACTTCTTCCTCGGGGTTTTCTTTGTCTTTCCCAGCCGCTTCCCCAAGGCTCCTGGGGCCAAACACCTTGCTCCTTTTAAGGACAGTTCTTCCCTGGGTTTAAGACTCCCACACCCCAGCTCTGGTCAGTTGTCAGTATTTGAGGGAAGTAGCCTGGATGAACCAGTGTATAAATTAAGGACACATGTTGGATTTGTTTTAAAGTTGTGTTTCTTGGGAGAGCTTTAAAAATACCGACTAATCCCAAAGAAATAACACTAGTGTTAGACCCCTCTAAGGGACATTCGCAGAGCGTCCTGATTTCAAGATTAGGATCCAGCAACTTAAAAAGCTCAGAAGTAAACGACACCTTTTCAAATCGGCCTTTTTTATTGGATTTGAGCAAGAATGATCACCTGAGTAGAAACGGAGGCGAAAGCCCCATTTCCTGGTTGTTGGAGAGCATTCTTTACCCCAAACTTTAACTTTTGCTTTAAATGCTTTTTACTTATTGAGTTTTATTTTCATGTCTGGACCCTACAACCTTCTATCACGGAATTCCAGTCCTCAGTTCTACACTTCTCCAATCTGTCTGCAGAACTATAGGCAAGCCTGACGTGTCTACCTAAAGATTTGATTTTACCTCTATTTCTCTTTGATTGCTTTTTCTCTGCAGAGCAGGGGTTCTTAACCTGAGGTCCATGAACCCCTAACGGGGTATGCAAAATTGTGTGTGCCTTGTTTTCCATAGCTTCCATCAACTTTTCCAGGGGTCTGACCCTCCCCAAAAGGTTAAGAGCCACTGCTCAACAATAAACCCCCACTCCATAGTCTGGTTTGTTTCTAGCTCCAAGCATAACTGGGAAGACCCCTGACCTACCTTTTCCTGGGAAAAGTGTAGGTTGCGTGTGGCAAGAGCATTGTCTGGGGACTTGGTTCTTCCAAGAACTTCTTGAGTTCCTTGGGCAAGTCAGGGCTCTGTAGCTTCAACTGTCGAGTAGGAGAGAGAGGAGTTAAATCACAAGCTCAAACGTATACAAGATGTATTAGTTTCCTATTGCTTCTGTAACAAATTACAAAAATATAGTGATTTAAAACAACACGAATTTATTATCTTTCAGTTCTGGAGGTCAGAAGTGTGAAATGAGTCCTGTAGGCCTCGTTCCTTCTGAAGGTCCTAGTGGCGGATCTGTTCCTTGCCTCTTCCAGTCTCTGGTGGCTGCGGGTGTTCTTGGCTTGTGGCCACATAACATCAATCTCCGCTTCGGTCATCACTTTGCTGCCTTTTCTTCTTTAGTCCAATCTCCCTCTGCCCAACTTTTATAAGGACACTTGTAATTACATTGTTAGGGCCCACCAGATAACCAGGATAGTCTTCCCATCTCCAAATCCTTAACTTAATCACATCTGCAAAGTCACTTTTGCCAAATAGGGTTACATTCATAGGTTCCAGGGATTAAGATGTGGATGTCTTTGGGAGCCATTATTCAGCCTATGACACAGGCCCAGGTGGTACATGATCCTTCTAAACAGGTCGTCACAGCTCCGCACTAGCTACTAGTTGCCTCGAAGAAAGGAGAGCCATGTCTGTGCAAAGTCTGTGTGGCCAACAGAACTCAGGCAGGCTGCCTGTTCACAATCTCTGATGTTATGAGTCCCTTTAATAGTAGGCAGTCATGGGACTTCCCTGGTGGTCCAGTGGGTAAGTCTCCGCACTCCCAATCTGGGGGGCCCGGGTTCGATCCCTGGTCGGGGAATTAGATCCCACACACCTGCCGCAACTAAGAAGCCCGCATGCCGCAAGGAAAATCCCGAGTGCCGCAACTAAGACCCAGCACAGGCAAAATAAATAAATACATACGTACATAACAGTTATGTTACTCCAGGTAGCCAACCATTCCAGACTTAACAGCTGTTGGTTTCCCTATCTTTTCTGAATGTGCCATTCCCACAAGTTCTTGCTCACCACTCACAAAATACAATTAAAATGTTTCCAAAATCATAAAGACCCCATTTAAACTTATATATTTGATTGGTAGTTTTCTCAGCTTTATTTTTTTAAGTTGACCTGTTGTAAAAGGTCAAGGGACAACATAGGCAGGATCTGACCAGAAATTCTGTAAGTGTGTGTGTGTGTGTGTGTGTCTGTCTGTCTGTCTGTCTGTCTATGATACTGTTTAAAGACCTTAGTAACACAGGGGCCTCCCAGCTTGGAAGGCCTGTGTCTCTATTCACTCTTGTTGCTTTGGGGTGGGCAATGATGGTTTTGTTGCTTCTGTATGGGGAAATAATAAAAGCCCTGAGTTATTTTCAGATTCTTTGAAAAAATGCCAAATTTTAACATCTGTTGTGTTTTTCCTCCCTAAATAGAAGGAATTTCTCCTAGAACTAAAAAGCTTGTGGAGATCACATAATGGTTAGGCTAAAATTTGCAAATATCTTTCTTGGTTTGAATCAGATCAACACTTGGAAAAACTCTTACTATGAAACAATAAGAATTTAGTTTGGATTAGAACATGGAGAGGATGGGAAGCATTTTGTAGTATCATCTGCAGCTGGGTAGCATTGCTTCTGTTAAAATAAGGGAAAACAAGTGAACATCTAGATGCTGAAAGCAGTTTGTGCGCTTATTCTAAGAGGAGTGCAAGACTGTTCAGTAGCAACTTTGGTCTAGAAATCCATGTGCGTAGGCCAGGTGAATATTTTAATGGATAACAATGGTAAGTTGAGGCAAATGTGAGTCAGTTATAAATGGACACCGTTTTATTACCTTTTTTGGGGTCTTACCTAATAGTTATTAATGACCAGTTGCATGCTGAGATTTTTTTTTTTAAGATTTTTATTTATTTATTTATTTTTAATTTTTTTTTTAGAAATTCACGTTCTTTTATTTATCTATTTATGACCGTGTTGTGTCTTCGTCTCTGCGCGAGGGCCCCCTCCAGTTGCGGCAAGTGGGGACCACTCTTCATCGCGGTGCGCGGGCCTCTCACCATCGCGGCCTCTCACCATCGCGGCCTCTCTTGTTGCGGAGCACAGGCTCCAGACGCGCAGGCTCAGTAGTTGTGGCTCACGGGCCCAGTTGCTCCGTGGCATGTGGGATCTTCCCAGACCAGGGCTCGAACCCGTGTCCCCTGCATTGGCAGGCAGATTCTCAACCACTGCGCCACCAGGGAAGCCCGCATGCTGAGATTTTAATAGGATTAAATTGAACTTCTCCAAATATGTATTACATTCAATTAAGTAATCTTAACATCTACTGTGCTAGCCATTGTTCTAATGACTGTAAGTATTAACTCTTTTTATCTTACCAACAGCGAGGTAGGTGCTATAATTGGGAAACAAGTTTAGTGAGATTAAGTGCTTTGCCCAGAGCCAGCACTCAGCCCCTGGGTACCATGCTCATCACTCTGCTTGGGGGTTAAGGGCGTTGACCCTCCACAGTCGAAAATCCACGTACAATTTATAGTCAGCCCTCCATACCCACGTTCCTCCCTATCTTCAAATTCAACCACCCACCGATTGAAAAAAATCCACATATACGCGGACCTGCACAGTTCAAACCTGTGTTCAAGGGTCAACTGTTTTAAATTTTGCTGTTATCATCCTGCAGCCCTTAGAAATTACAGTGTTGTACAAATCTGCCTGGATTTATGAAATAGGTGGATCTGAATGTATACAAATTAAATAGAAAGTGAAGTTCAAATGAACCAGAATGCCTTTTTTAAAAAAATAAATTTGTTTTTGGCTGCGTTGGATCTTTGTTGCTGCGTGTGGGCTTTCTCTAGTTGCAGCGAGCAGGGGCTACTCTTCGTTGCAGTGCGCAGGCTTCTCATTGTGGTGGCTTCTCTTGTTGCGGCGCACGGGCTCTAGGCGCACGGGCTTCAGTAGTTGTGGCACGTGGGCTCAGTAGTTGTGGCACACGGGCTTAGTTGCTCCGTGGCATGTGGGATCTTCCCGGACCAGGGATCAAACCCATGTCCCCTGCATTGGCAGGCAGATTCTTAACCACTGCGCCACCAAGGAAGCCCAAATGAACCAGAATGCCTTTTAAATTCTGCATTAAATCTTTAAAAATAGATCCTTCCAATATTTTTTTGAAGTAAATCTAGAAAGCAAAAAAGGATCTTAAAATACATTTAGTCCAAGTTGTTTGTTTTACAGATGAGAAAATAGAGCCCAGGAGAGGTGCAGTGACTTAAACTTTATGAATATTTTCTACCACATTACCATCCTGAAAAGTGCTTAGAAGGAAGCTAAGGATATTGCTGTGAATTTAAATTTCAAGTCAAATACAAATTCAAGATCACTTGGTCAATAAATTGATTATCTAGCTAAGGCCTTTTTGTAATTAATATTATGCTAACAGAATGTTTGTTTCTGGATGTTTGCTTAAAGCTCACTTGCAGCAGAGAGGCGTCTATTTCACAATAGTGAGCCTTTATCTTTAGATTAAAAATTAACAGGAAAAATATCTTTGGATTTTCCATTATAAGCCAAATTCTTATCTTGGAAGTTGTCTTGATTTATCATAATATCAAGATGCCATCTCCAGGAGGTTAAATGTGACAGACCTTCAGTAGTCTACGTAGTGTGGAGAGCCCTAGGCTTTGGGCTCTTAAAAGAGCACAGAATGGGCAGCCTCAAACCCTCCTGCTTCCTTCCCCTGCCTGCAGCCTCGTCTACATGGATCTGCATCTTTTGATTTGACAGTGCCATCACGAAGGTGGGGCCCAAGCTAGAACTGAGACCACTCACTCTCCAGAGTGAGGCAGAGCCTGTTCCTCTGCGAATATACTACTGATCTCCTAAAACAGAAAAAACTCTAGAATTAGGGGGGTAAAGAATGACAAGGAACTTGAGATTTGGGGATAAGTTAAATTGTCTAAAATTGCAACTTCGCAGAGGTTAGATTTACCTCCCTTACACTTCCCCCCGCACCTCGCCCCCCAAAAAAGACAAGGAAACTTATTTCTGTATTTGAGGCCATCTGGCCCTTGGAGCTTGCTGTGCAGTTGCTATTTTGAAAGGACAAACGTCAGGATGGTTTTCACGTCGTTTCTTTATACAGAAGGATATTGTCAGCAGATCCTTCACGTTTGTGTGTTCAGCTGAGAGCCTACTAAGTGCCACACATTGTTGCTCCTGACAGTATCCACACCTGGATATGTGTTATCATAGACATGCTGGGTAGCACACAGGGGCTGGAAGAGCTGAGGAAAGCTGCTGGGAGAAGGTAACATTTGAGTTAGAGCTAGTGAGTTTTTATTAAATGACCATCTAGGCTGCACCACAAAAGCCAGCTGGGTGTGCCGTCTGCTGCCAAGGGAGCTGGGTAGTGAGAGGCTCCGCCAGCGGGTTGGAGCTGCTGAAGCCTGTCCTGCCAGGTAGCTGTATTCATTGTGATCCTCATCTTTTCCCAGCTGAGAAACCTGCGGCAGTGGTATACTGAGGAGTTCAAAGACGCCCTGCTACAGAACCCCCCGGTGTGGTTTAAGTCCTTCCTGTTTTGCGAGCTTGTGTTTCAGCTGCCTTTCTTTCCCATCGCAACATATGCCTTCTTCAAAGGTTAGTAAATGGGGAAATCCCATTTCTGCTCTGAAACCAGGTCCCAGAAATCTTTTGGGAATGTTTTACCAAGGGAGAGGGGAGTGGTCCCTGGAGGCTGTATGAGGGTGATATAGGATTGGTGGGAACAGCCAGGATAGATCTTGTATAGGGACATTAACATGGCTCAGGCTAGTGTCTGTGGTCAGCTGGGCTGCAGGACTGCCTCAGTCAACTGGAAATCTCTCACACACATGAAACCTGAGGCTACTTTCAAGTTTGAACTTGTTCCTTTTTATTGTCCCTCCCCTCCACCCCCCACCCCCAACAGAACTTCTTTTTTGTTGTTGCTTTTACTTTTCTGCTTTGGGTAGTATCATACTGGCTTTTAAGCAGTAGCATCAAGCTAATCTCTAAATGGCTTAACTTCTCATTTAAAAATTATTCTTACAGTGTCCCCATGACGAATGCTTTTAAAAAGAAGGTGGCCATACAAGTGTTCATGGTAACTAAGCTTGTACAGCTTCTTTCCCACTGGAACCCCCAAGCCATCTCAGCAGAATCTCTTGATCCCTCTCACCTATATATAATTACTTAGCAAAGAGATGTTGCTGACAGGTCTGCCCCGCCTCCTCCCCTCCCCCCAATTGCATTTTGGACCAACCCGGTTTAACTAGTAATGGCCATTTAACTGCCCCAGAGTTTTTCTGAATTAATTCTGACACCACCCAGTGTTCTTTGGCAGTCAGTGGCTAGGGCTCCAGCTGTCACATAAGTTTGCACGTTGGGCATTATTATATCACATCCAGTTTCCCATTTGTTTCCACTTGGAAAAGGAGGTAGAATGATTCAGCTGAAGGGAGCAGGCAGAGACAGGGTGGAGGATGTTGTGGACATACCTGGAGCCATGAGCAGATCTAACCCTTATCTCTTTCTCTCCTCGATGACCTCAGGAGGCTGCAGGTGGATCCGCACCCCTGCAATCATCTACTCGGTTCAAACGATGACAACTCTGATTCCAATCCTCTCCACAGTCCTACTCGAGGATTTCTCCAAAGCCAGTTGTTTCAGAGGACAAGGACCTAAGACTTTCCACGAACGACTATTCCTTATATCTGTCTACATGCCTTACTTTCTCATCCCTCTTATACTTCTGCTTTTCATGTTGCAGAACCCCTACTACAAGTCTGAGGAGAAAAGAAAGAAAAAATGAGGAAAAATAACCCTGGGTCCAGGGGAGAGGTGACCATGGGGCAGTTTCCTGTTGGACCCAGTACCAGGAAAATGCTCAGAACCCATGTTTTCAGTAGTATTTGAAACACACCAGCAGCAGCAACACACACGGCCAAGGCACTGGCAGCAGGCACATCACACCCTCATCTCCCAAGGGCGCTGGCGCAAACAGACCGATCACCTGAGGATGGGCAGAGGGGTGTGGGCTAGGTTATAGCGAAGTGGTGCCAAAGGCCTCACTGTGTGCCCAAGTGCCACTGCGGGATTACTAAAGGCAGGACCAGACCAGAAGCCACATAAACTTCCAAGCAACATGGCCTACTTGGCATGTTCATGAGTCATTTGACCCACAGTATACATGTGACTAACCCTTTGACTCATGACTCTACAGCGTGTCACTGGGGTGTCTCAGGCCATTTTTAAGCTTGAAGCTGTGCCTCTGTGATGTTCATTAAAAACTGTTTTCTTGTCCCCACACCTAGATGGGGGTGAGCTATTCTGTAAGAGGGTTAAACTTAGTTTTCCTTAACGTTCAACCTTGGCATGACCTTCAGTCCAAAATGGGTCAGACTGGAAGGTGTATTGTTTGTCTTAAACAGGTTGTCCCAGGAAAAGAGATTTTTTTAAAGTCTTCTTGTTTATCCTCTTTCCAAGCCTCAGTCTTCTATTACTTTTTACAGACCACCTAACATAAGTTCCTTTACTCTGACATCTGGTGTCCGGTCTCATTCCCAGTCAAAGGCAACGGGTGGCGGGGAGCTGCGCATGACAGGTCCAGTGTGTGCATATAGGGTCTCTTCACGTTAGTACTTGGTATTCTGCTAGCTTTCTCTAAATTCATACTCGAAGCCAACTCAAAAAAAAAAAAAAAAGACTTGTGAACACACATGGAAAATGGTAGATGCTGGTCCTGGTTAGTTCCCCCTTTTTGCCTGTTTTGCTTACAAGCCCTAACGGTCTGATTGTTGGGAGTATCGTCTGACTCGTGTGTCTGGTCAAAATAAAGGTAGCTGCTGACCACTGCCTGGTTTGTTTTGTGGACTAGGGGCTAGAGTCCAGGGTTCTCTTACAAAGGGTTAAATGTACATTTCAAGGGCACCAGGAAAAGAGGTAGATCAAGCCATTTGAAAATAATAATTTATTGCTTTTCCTTCCAAAGCTTTGTGAATTTACAAAAAAAGTTTATAGGCTGCTCAGTTCAGACTGAGAATGCAAGAGGTGAGAACCTGGACCACAATGGCCACTGGGTGTTCGCCTGCAGATAGGCACTGACGTCTGAAACAAGCTCCCCCAGATTTGTTTTATTGCCTTCAGAGATGCTGCATTCCTCACACACCATCTCACACAACACACTTGAGTCATTAGTCAAGTCACTGGATTGGTACAGAGGTTTTTTTGGTTTGGGGGTTGTGGGTTTTTTTTCTTTTTTTTGCCCTCCTGCTAGAAAATGAAATTTTCAGTTCATTTCTGAAAAATAAATTGGTCAATAAATTCATTTTGTTCTGCTTCTACTTTACACAGAGCTTCATATTCAACCCGATACCTGAAAAACAAAATTGTTAGAAGCCCTCAAAATGGATGAAATAAACCACGGACTTAATTCTTCTAGAGAAGAATGTAAGTGATTTAGATGATTCCAAGAAACGGTGTGAGTTCAAAATGAAGTTAGTGAGGGCAAGAAAGAGAGAAAAAATAAGAGGCAAAGCCCTACCCAGGGCCACCCATGAGAAGTCTCCAGCCCTGAGAGTCTTCCTTTCAGAGAGCCAGCCAACTCTGGACACTCGCTACCTGAGTGTCCGTGCTCTCAAACTACTAGAGGTTGTCTGATAGTAACAAATTTTTTTCCCATGAAATGTAATTTTATTTTTATTTTAATCAGGATGACAAGTTAAGACACTATTCCCGGGAGAACAACGATGAAGAATAAGGACAAGAGGTGACCATTCGAAAAGGAAAAATAGAATTGCAATTCAGTAAAGAACTTGCTTTATGTCAAAACTTCTTACCTTTCAAGCTGCATTTTCTTTTCAGCTATTAGTGCCTGGAGTTGCTGCTGTTGGGCTTCTCTCTGTTTTGCTATAGATTTGAGCAAGTTCCGAGCACCAATGGCCTAGAAAAACACGATACTGCCAAAGAAGGCCATGGCTTCATTAAAGTCCTCAAGTGGGGAAGGGACGCTGCCTGGGGCCGGTGGAGGGTGGGGCGCAGCGTGGGGAAAGTTGAGCCTCAGAGCTTTCGGGGTAAGTCAGAAAGAGGCTTAACCTCACGATCCCAGAGTGCCTGGTGAGAACGGAACTGCCGCTCTGAGGCAGACCTAGGAGTGTCCCCAGAGCCTGGCACACAGTGGCCCATTTGGTGCGCCATTTGTGTCCTTTGCCAAGTCATCTACACTCTGCACGCCTTCATTTTTTCATTTATAAAATGAGGGTAAACCACCTATCTCAGTGATGACGTGAAGATTAAAGGAAACGATGACGGAAAGTACACTGGCATATAAGAGTTCAATAGTAGGTTAACTGGACCAGGAATTATTTCAGGTGTACAACATAATCATTCAATATTTGCATAGGTATTCTTATTTAAAATCTTGTTCTAATTAAAGAATCCCCGCCCACCTTCCCCTACCCCCTGACCCCCAAATAAGTCAAGAGGGCAGAAGGATGAGAGGCTAGTGAACCAGGCCAAGGTTTAGACAAAACACATGCTGATCTTACCTTCATCTTCTCATTTTCTGCTTCTTTTGCAAGTTGGTCGACAAGCTCAATTAAACCACCAACTATTTTCTGAAACTGGCCGATTTCTTTTGGGGAAAGAACAAAACAAAATGTTTTATTTTCTCAGCATCACCACTCTCCCTCAGCATTCCCGTGCAGCAAGAGGGCAGGGCTAACTGCCCCTTCTAATTTGTGTCAGAAAACGTTTGGTGTCTGACACCCTTGGTCTGAACCTAGAGAAGGGTGGCCAGGTGCCCAGCGCTGGACTGGGGCATATTTGGATCTTGAGGCACAAAGGGCTGTGTTCATGAAAGAACCGCCCCAGGACGTGAACACTGCCTCTAGACAAGCCTCAGATAAGACACTAGATTTCAGTTAATGGTGGGGTAGGGGCTTTCCACCTATGACCTGAGCTAATAAAAAGCTCAAAGCATTTAAGGACTTAATCTCGCATTTGCTTTTTTCAGTGTCCTTGGGTGTAGTGGAACCCCATGTTACTGAGGAGTAAACTAAGGCCCAGAGGGTAGGACAACATGCACACAGCAATCAGAAGACTGGTGAGAGAACCCACGCTACCTTTCACCAGTCAAGCTCTCTCCACAGCCTACAGACGTCCAAAAGCTCAGAAATCCCTGCTCTAGCTAGATCTGCTCTGTATTCACTGCTACTGGGTTTGCTTGGCTGCTGGGACAGGAGGCATCCTGGGTATCTCTAGCTAAAAAAAAATGAGTCTTTTGAACTGCCTCTAGAAATTTTCACTCCTAATAATGGCAAGTCAGGGACTTCCCTGGCGGTCCAGTGGTTAGGACTCTGCACTTCCACTGCAGGGGGCTCGGGTTTGATCCCTGGTCAGGGGACTATTTATTTACTTATAGCCATGCCCTGAGGCATGGCAATCAATCAATCAATCAATAAAGGCAAGTCGGGCGCTGAGAACAGTATTTTTCCCAAGAAATCAAATCATAACTCCACTTCCCACCCCCAAGCCATAGTTCTGAAGTTTAAGGTTCCTGAGATGGCATATCTAAACAAATACCCTCCTCTCTCCATTGCAGTGTTGTTTTGATTGGTGCTCTGGGACTACACAAGAAGGCAGGTAGACAAGGTGGGTGGCACATGGGAATTCATGAAGGCCAGGCTCAACCTTCTGAGAGCCAGCAGTTCCACTGTGGCAGGGCCAAAAGCTGCAGTCGGGGTGGGGGTGGGGGTGGGGGCACAAAGCTGAGGGGCACCATGTCTCCCCAAATGGCACTCACTGTCCACAAAGTCCTTGCACTCTTCCTTCAGCTCTATGGTCTGCTGGGTAACCTCTGGGTCCAACACCCGCAGCTTGTTCAGCTCATCAAAGTGCAGCCCTGCTTCACCCAGGATGTCCTTGGCCATGGCTGTAAAGAAACCAGCCCCAATCCCCGATCACTTCCCAGCCACTCAAGGAAATGCCTGCATCCAGCCCAGCCCCACTCCTGGCCCCGGACACCAATGCCAGAAACCCAGATGTTCCAAAGGCTCCCCCTTCCCTCTGCCTCTGCCTCTCTGAGCCTCACCTGTTTCCTTTCCAGCTTCCCTAGAGAAGAGCAGTCCTGCTCTGAAGGGGTGACAGTGTCAGCCAGGAAGAGGTGTGTCATAGGAGCAAGGGTCAGGAAAGAATAAAGTCCAGTTGCTTGTCACAGGCATCGTTCATTCAACACACATTTCTTGAGGGCCTACTACATGCCAACACTGCTAGATGCTGGGGGTAAAGATGAGTACAACATGGTGCCCGCCCTGGAGGAGCACAGAGTTCAGCTGGAGGAAGACAGACATGTACACTGAAAAATTATACTGTGTTAAGTGCTTTTACAGAAATATCACTAAAGCGTGGAGGAGAATAGAACAGTTAACTTGGGGTGAGGAAGTGACATGTGAACTAAGTTGTGAGCCATAAGCATATTTATTTAACCACAGCTATGTACCCAAAGGGACATAAAAGAGCTTTTCAAATATAGTACAGGAACAACATAAAAGACAAGTAAAAGAAAATCTGAGCGAATTAAAAATTAAGGTTAAAAAAATAAGAAGCCAGGTGTAAGAATATTACCCAAAATGTATGCCACAGGCACAGCTGCCTGAACTGGGACCCAAAGGGGTCAGTCTCTTTCTAGCAGAAAACACAAAAAGGAGTGATATATCATCAAGAACATACCAATAAGGAGGCCAGGGAAAGGCATTCCAAGCAGAGAAAACAGCCTGGACAAGAGCATGAAGCCACTGGAAGGGCCTATCCTGCCTAGAAGATGAAAAGACAGAGGATGGAGCTGGAAAGGTCGGATGGAGCCAGATCAGAAACACCCTGTGTGCTAAGCTAAGGAGTTTGGTTTGTTTTTTTTTTCTGTAGACAAGAGAACCAGCAGAGATAACGTCTCCCTTCCCAGGCCACCTTGCATTCCTGGTCCAAAGGATGCCTCAACTCTGGGAAGGAAACACTGAAAACTCACCCTCGTTCTGGCTTAAATACACACACAAAATAAAATAAAATAAAAATAAGAGAGCACATACCCTGTCTAAAAAGGGAGGCAATGCTACTTAGGTCTAGCCATTGGCTGCTATACCAATTCCCACACCCCAGGTGTTCCGAAGGCTACCACAAACTGGCCCTGCGCCAGCCCTTCCCTCCCACCTCCCCCAGCCTCACCTGTTTCCCTTCCAGCTTCCTTAGAGAAGTTCTGTTCTGAATGGGGTGATTCTGCGAGTGACTTCCCGGGGTAGGTGTGCCACAGGAAGAGCAATGGTTAAAAAGAATTAAGCTCCATTCTTGCAAGAACTGATTTTCAAGAGGACCAGAAATCCATTAATTAATATATGAAATATATTAATAGATTAATATATGAAATCTGATTTTTAAAGGAGAGTATCTAATTCAAAAATTTTAAGCAAGGAAAAAAAAAAAAACCACATCCAACACTGTGTGGGCCAACTAATGTATGTTTGGCTGCGTATGACCGTGGTCCAGAGCCTTTGGCCTCACTGGAGCCCATTCAAGTAAGTTGGCTAGCATCTTCATTTTGAAACATTTTAATCATCCAGAGCTCCCTTATAACTGGGCTTTTAAAAAAGACCTGTCTTCCTATTTGTTCTATGTACACATACAGTCTAAGCATTTAACACCTACCAGCTGATTAATTAGAACAACTGTTTCAAGTAACCTGAGGGCACAAAGATCTGCTTCAACTTCCACTCTCTTCCCTGGGAGCTTGCATTTATTCACAAACATCTACTGAGTTCCTGCTCTGGGGATAGAGAAGTGAAGAAAATGCTTTAATGCTTTAGCTTCTGACCTCTGGACAGACAGTAAACAGATAATCATGAATTGTGATAACAGTATGAAGAAAAGCACATGGTGCTACCTGAAGCCATAGCAGGAGGACATAATTCATATGTAAACAAAATTACAAAAAAATTTGTAAACAAAAGTCTTCTGAAAAAGTGACACGCTGAGACCTAAAGGGTGTCCAGAAGTTTTTCAAGTTAAAGGGGGAGGAGGTATTCCAGGCAGAAGGAAAAGCATGTGTGAAGATGCTGAGGCTGTGAGAAATTTGATGTGTTCCAAGAGCCAAAAGGCTAGCGTGGTAGAAACACTGAGCAAGGGGAAGAGAGGAACGGGATGAGGCGAGGTGGGGAGGCTAGGGCTGGACGGCGGAGGGCTCTGAAAGCTGCAGCGATGAGCCTGGATTTTCTCATAAGGGTAATTAATGGGCAGCCAGCAGAGTGGCATAGTCAGATATGCCTTTTAGAGAGATCACTCTAACCCAGGATGGAGAATGGGTTGGAGGGAATAAGAGGATGGAGCTACAACTATCTTGTTCATCACTGTTACCCGAGCATTTGGCATGGTGCCTGCACAGAACTGGCACTCAGCAAATGTCTGTGGCATGAATGACTGTGACAACAAACAGAGCAAGCTATTTCAGTAACCAAGGCTTGGAGCTGAAGAAAAGTGTTCCGATTTGAGATGTTTTCTAAGTCGAGTTGATAGGACTTAGTAAAGGATGATTGAATGCAGGGGTTTGGGGAGGAGTGAAGGAGAGTCAGGCAAGATTCCCGTGTATCCGGCCGGAGCCAGCTGCACGGTTGGAAAGCACATAGTTGAATGAGATGGGTCAGACCGAAGAGGAAGTGTAGGCAGAGGGTTCACAGCCGACTACCGCATTCTCTCCCAACTACCACCACACGCGAACCTGAGGAGCACCGGGCACAAGAGCCGGACTGAGCTCCCTGCAGATCAGGGTGGTGACGCGCTCTCCGCCCCCCGGCCCCCCGGGCTCTTCCGGACCCACGCTGGGCGCTACGAGCAGGCTCCATCCGTGGGGTGTCGTGAAAATTAGGAAGACCTGGGTGATGGAGCTGGCTGTCTTCACTACGTAAACTCCTTGAACTTATCTGAGCCTCTGTTTCCTCCTAAGGTGGTTGCGAGCATCAGCGCGTAAAGCTCCAGGCCCTAGCCGGGGGTAAAACCGCTCCCAGAGCCGAGCGGAATTCCCACGTTTCTTTCACCCTGGGAAAGCTTTTCCTCGGGCCGCGGGCCTGTCAGGCTCATCTCGGCCCGGGCCCGCCCACGTCCCCCGACCCGGAGTTCATGGCTTACCTGTCTGCCCCACAGCGGCGGCGGCGGCTGCGACCCAGGCTGACGTCGGCAGGCAGCTTCTCTCCGGTCAGTGGCAGCCGGCGCCCTGCCCGCCAGCCTCAGCAGCGGCCACGGCAGGACCTGTTTACGCCTAACATCACTTCCTGACCTCGTAAGCCCGTACACCCGCAGAGCCTGCTGGGAAACAGAGGCCTGAGAGGAGAGACGGCTGCCTACAAGACCCAGAGGCCTTTGCGCCGGAAAGGCTGCCGAAAGTAGCTGTGCGCTCACCGCGGGATTCTCTCAGGGGCTCCTCCCTCCGCCCTGATTGGGTGCTGGGCTTGCCCCGCCTTATAGTCTCAGGCTCCCGCTGGCTTGGGGCGGAGTCAGCGGGTAGAGGATGGGAGTTTAAGGCCCGGGATTGCTGGAGGGCAGGCGGCCACAGTCTAGGGGCGGCACGGTGTCGACTTGCAACCCAGCTGAGAGGAGAGGCGCCACCTGGGAGGGTGAGAGCCGAGCCGGCCCATGCCCCAGGGGAAGGGATGGACGGGTCCAGGGCTGAGCAAAGAAAGTCCCTCCTGGTCTTGGGGAAAAGGCGTGGGACGGCGAAGGGAGGTGGAGAGCTGAAATCCTCCCCTGGGGGTGGGTGTCAGAACCGGTCTTGGTTTCTCGATAGTAGGGAGGGGTACGGGCTGGGGAAGACTCTACACTGGCCACGGATTGGTTGGGTCTCGATGAATTTCCCCAGACCCTTTGGATAAAGCATGAGATTTGCACCTTGGGTTTCTGCTAGATCCGCCCTCTCTAGCCAAGATCGGCTCCTCCCCTCGCCATCCCCAGTATGACGAATTTCTGGGACCTTCTTTCCTTAGGACCCCACCTTGTAACACCGCCGTGGTTGTTTGTCCTTTATTCGTCTTGGGTTGCCATTCGCTTCGCCGAGTGTGTCATGGATACGCCCCTAACATCCCCAAATATCCACACACAAAGTCCGGAAGGAAGAGCATTGAGGCTCTCAGTGGAAACTTCATTCTCACCGGAGTTACTTTCTGGGGCGTCACCTGCCACAGGATTCCTGGAACCCATTGGCCTGGGCGGAATCTGAGCGGGTGGAATCTGAGCTGACGTCATCCAGGGGCTCAAAGCAATTGCTTTGTTGGAAAAGAATAGATTAGCTTGGATTTGTCTTCCTCTTGGCAGACGCCTAGCCTTTAGTGAGCTCCTTTTCTCTGATCCTGGGGAAATTGGGCTAGACACAAAATACATAGGGAACTTGTTAAAACCTGTTAAGGGGTGGATTTATTCCTTTGGGGTGGGCAGAGGAAGGTAAGGTGACCTCATACTATTCAAGTTTACTTACTGATTGGGCAATATGCTGGTGGGGGCTCATCTCATCCATACATGACAAGCCACCAAAGGAATTCAATATTTCACACAGCACCTGCCCTGGGCCTTCCTAGGACATTCCTCCCAGGGACCTACCTAAATCTTTTCGGGGACAATTTCAGTCTAACAAACTGACAAGTACTTTTAAATGTGCATAGCATTGTGCTAAGCACTGTTTAGAGAGTGGAGCAGTAAATGTGGGAAAACCAGTGCACTTCTGGGTTACACTTAAAAGAGATAACGAGGTAAATTTCTGCAAGTTGTGATGATGAAATTAGGTCATTTCGCTTTTTTTCTGATTTCATTACCAGCACTGCAGTCCAAGCCTTCATCATCTCTTGCCTAGACTACTGCTTCCTCCGGTCTTCCCATTTGGTCTCTTGCACCCTTGCGGTCCTTTCTCTACACAGTAGCCAGAGTGATCTCAGATCATATCACTCCCCTGCTCTAAACCCTACAATCGATTCCCATTGCAATTAGTATAAAATCCAAACTCTTCAATATGATCCAGCCCCTGCCTTCCCTGAGCTTACATCCAGCCAACTTCCCCCTTCTTTCTATGCACCAGCCATCTTGGCCTTGTTTCTGTTCCTAAAATTTGTGTCTGACTGAGGAACTTTGCACTTACTCTTCCATCTGTCTGGAATGCTCTTAGAGCTCAGCTGGGAAGTCACCTTCCCAAAGAGGCTTTCCCTGGCTCCCCATCTAAGTTAGTACCTCTTCCTAGAGACTCTCTCTGTTTTATTATCTTTATTATTACGTTTCTCACCTTCTGGAATTGCCTGCTTATTTATTCATTTTCTTGTTTGTCTTCCCACTAGAATGTAAGCTCTACGAGGCTGACTTGTTTGTTCTCTTCTGTATCCCCAGCACCTGGCACAAAGCAGGAGCACAATAAATGCTAACGCTTATTATTTTTTTTCTTGTTAACTGACATTATCATGCTTCTTTGACCTCCTTGAAGTCAAGGACAATATCTTTTCATCTCTTTATTCCTCCTGCTTAACTTGGTAGGTACTCAATATTGTTTTATTGCCAAATGAATTAAATGAGCTGATATATATTAAATGCCTAGAATAGTACCTGGAACATAATAAACATGCAAAGAATGTTTGCTTTTTGTTTTCGTTCAGTGAATGAATTTTAGTGTTTCTTTAGAAAGCCAAAACATGTATAGAATCTAGATCATAAGGGGTGGTCTGGCTTTGCCCTCCTCTGCTTTGCTTGCTTCTCCCTCGTGTAAACTCCCGTCAGTGTTTCAGTTTCCAAATCACCTAATTGTTTTTAAATTTATCATCTGGTCTTTTTTGGCCCTTTCTCCCCATTCTTGTTGGGCAGGAAGAGAGAAGGAGATAAGGCTGGACCTGTTCTCAGGAAAAAGAAGCAAAAATAGCCATCCTGTAGTTGTTCTATCCTGAAAAATGGTGACAATTTCAGGAACTTGGGACAGGGCTGATGCCAAAAAAGGGGACGGTCAGGAAACCTTGGCTGGAGCTAGGGTAACCTCTGCCAGGAATACTGGCCGGCTTCCTCCAGCCTGGCTCAATCCATGTTCTCCTGAAGCTGCTGTTACTTGCCTTCCTGAAGCCAGTTTCTGGGTGGTGCTCAAAGGAAGCGCTGGTGCAGGCTGCTCCTGAGCCTGGAATCGTTAGAAAGGAAGTGCATCCTGTCCCTCAGACTCCTGGGAAACTCCTAGGCTGGCTGAATTCCCAGTAGGTTTGGCTGGAAATCTTGGATCCTGGGAACACTGAGAAGAAAACAACTGGAATCTGACTGGTGGATCCCCAGGGTGAGGACTTCTGCTCTGCCCAGTCTGTTCCTGGAGCTGTCTTTGATTAGCTCCAAGAGTTTACTTGGCCTCCTTGCCGCCCAGAGCTGGGCCAAGTCTCAGGGAGACTGATGAGGTGACCAGCATCGGGTTCTGGGAGGCTGTGCTCCCAGACCTGGTTCCTGGTACCATGAAGAACAGCAGGAATGTCTTTTTTGCCATTGCCTAGGGCTTTAGCCTCGCCAGGGAGTCTTGGGTTCATAAGGAGAGAATGACTGGATGGTCAGTGTTTGTCTTCCTGTTCCCTCCTGGCTGAGGGCTCTCCTCTGCTGACTCCTGTCTTCTCTCCCATCTCCTGCTCACAGCGCTGAGAGTATGAGGCTCTGGCCTCCACTGGCCACTCACTCGTGACCCTTCCACCACGGCGGGGCCTTCCAAGCCAACCTCCTGCCGTGTGGTGATCTACCTGCAGCGGGAGATGTCGGGGGATACCTGTCTGTGCCCAGCGTCAGGGGCCAAGCCCAAGCTAAGCGGCTTCAAGGGAGGAGGCTTGGGCAACAAATACGTCCAGCTCAATGTGGGTGGTTCCCTGTACTACACCACCGTGCGGGCGCTAACCCGGCATGACACCATGCTCAAGGCCATGTTCAGTGGGCGCATGGAGGTGCTGACCGACAAAGAAGGTGAGGTGCTGGGGCTTGTTGGGTGGGGTGGGGAAGGAAGGAGAAGTTCCTGAGGAAGTGATTTCAGGGCATGGCTCAAGCCTGGCAGATCTGGAATCTAGATTCATTTTCCCTGTTCACCTAGTGCAGGACTCCTTCACCTGGAGTTCTTGGTAGAGCTTCAGAATTCTTTGAAATTATACATAGAATGTTGTGTATTTACATATTTTCCAGGGAGAAGATCCATACTTTTAAAATATTCACATAGGACTAGATTCTCAAAAGAGCCATTGCCATAGTGCCTGGGCAGCGGGCCAAAGGCAAGCAGGGCCGGGTGTTTCTGTATTGCTGGGAGGTGGGCCTGAGCACTCCTGAGCTTAGACAAACTCTGTGGGCCTCTGCAGAGCCTGGAGGGCCTGTGTCTCCCACGGTAATGTGCCAGTTCTTGGCTTCAGGGAGGAGGGGTGAAAAGCAGCCATGGACTTAACAGCTGGAGGTTCTGTTCCCGCTCCCGTCACGCAATGCTGTGGGCTCTGTGCTCCTTATCACCTGCCACCAGGCTCGTCAGGTGGCCTTTGCCTGCTACCTGCTCTGAGGTACCTGGAGGCAAACAGTAACCCTCTGGGGCCTGTCTGAATCCCTAGGCTGGATCCTCATAGACCGATGTGGAAAGCACTTTGGCACCATTTTGAATTACCTCCGAGATGACACCATCATTCTCCCTCAAAACCGGCAAGAAATCAAGGAACTGATGGCGGAAGCAAAATATTACCTCATTCAGGGGCTGGTGAACATGTGCCAGACTGCCCTGCAGGTACGGAGGCAGAGTCGGGCAGGTTGATGAGGTCGGGATGGGGCCCCTCCTTCAGGGAGGTAGGGTCCAGTTCCTGGAAGGCTAGGTGGCAGGTATGATTGACAAGTCCAAACCTAGTTAGACACACCAGCTGTTGCCCAGGCCAAGCAAGCTGGCAGCCGGTCGGTTTATAAGGTGATGGACTCAGGCGGTGTGAGTAGACCGTGCTTCTAGTTTATCTGCCTAGATATCTGGATTTTAGGTTTCTGGGAATGGGGGTCTGCTTGCCAGCTGGCAGTTCTATTGCCAGGGGCCTCCTGTCTCTATCTGATGCCTCCTCAACAAGTAGGGGGTGGCCGTGGCAGAGGGGCTCTGACGGCTCCTGGGGAAAGCCTGGCTAAGCCTGGCAAACAGAAGATCTCAAAAAAAGATTCTTGGCTGTGTGTCACCCAGGACAAGAAGGACTCCTACCAGCCTGTGTGCAACGTCCCCGTCATCACATCCCTGAAGGAAGAGGAGAGGCTCATCGAATCCTCCACCAAGGTACTGGGACCTCCGAGGGATGGCCGAGGGCCGCGGGCTGGGGGGTGTCAGGCCCCTGGCCCTCACGCTCTCTTCCCTCACAGCCCGTGGTGAAGCTGCTATACAACAGAAGCAACAACAAGTACTCCTACACCAGGTAGGGGGGGGCACCTGCCAAGGGGTGGGGTGCGCTGCCCAGGGAAGGGCCACAGAAGCAGCAGAGAGGGCTGAGCAGACAGAAATCGGGCAGCAGACCCAAGGGAGGCCACCTGCACGCCTGGCACAGTTGGCGTGAGTCTGGGTCTCGGGAAGAGAACAGAGTAGGAGGGAAATCAGAGCTGAGGCATTTGGAACTCGATGCGGGGCCCTGGCTGGGATGTAGACGGGACTGAACATGAAACAGCCTCTTAACATGTGTCATGTCAGGCAGCAGGCCAGGTGTTTTCCCTGCATTCTCTATGGGCTGGAGGAAGGCTGGGACTCCTCCTCAGGCAGCCCTCACTCTTCATAGCTGGGCCAGTGTCCCCCTTGTCCCCCAGTGGCCTCTCAACAGGCCATAGTTAAGTATATACAGGAGGCTGCAGGCTCGGAGACCCAAACCCTCTCAGGGACTCCCCGTGGGCAGACGTATTGCCAGCGTCACCCCCCACAGCCAGGGAAGGGGGGTCCTCCTGCTGAGGTGGCAGCGAGCCTCCTTCCTTCCAGCCTGGTAAGAGGAGACCTCCCTCCCTCAGTCCTCTCTGCTTTAACTTAAAACCAACTCACCTCCTTTTCCTCACAGGCCCCCAAACCCGAAGGGGGCCCCATGACCCTTTCTCTCGCTGTCCCTCTGGCATCTTGACGCTTCCTCGTTTCATGAGCACAACAGCAGAGGGGAGGAGAGATCCCGGCCAGCACCCGCCCCTGTGCTGGGACCTCCCTCACTCCCAGGCCCCCGGGCCCTCACTGGTTTTTCAGCAACTCCGATGACCACCTGCTGAAAAACATCGAGCTGTTCGACAAGCTCTCCCTGCGCTTCAACGGCCGTGTGCTCTTCATCAAGGATGTCATCGGCGACGAGATCTGCTGCTGGTCCTTCTACGGGCAGGGTCGGAAGCTGGCGGAGGTGTGCTGCACCTCCATCGTGTACGCCACCGAGAAGAAGCAGACCAAGGTATGGGGCTTCTGCCTGCGTGAGTGGGGCTGAACCTTTCGCCACCGGGCATACATTTTGCTGTCTTTCCCAAACTTGCCGTGATGGTGCTGCTCAAGGACGAAAGCCAATGCATGGGGTTTAGGGAATGGTATAGAACTCTGCTTTGGTCCGCTGAGAGGCAGGGCTGTTGACCAGCAGGGAACAGCCTGGTGCCTTGGGAAGGACCCGGTCTTTGGAGTTGGCCCAATTCAGATCTGAATTCTGGTCCCACCATTTATCAGTTTTCTGACTTTGGATAAGCCCTGTAAACCATCTGGGCCTCAGTTTCCTCATTTGAAAACCTGAGAATGATAGTGTGAATTTAACAGAGCTGTTATGAAAATGAGACAGTTCTTAGGAGAAGCAGTGCAGGGCAGTAGAAATAGCTGTTCAGATCTCCTCTGGCCCCCGCTGGTTGGGTGTTTCTGGTCAATCAGCTTAGCCTCTGCAGTGACAACGCAATGCCAGGCACATGTAAGGGACTTGATAGGAGATAGCTCACTCTCTCTCCCCCGGCTGCAAGCAGATGGTGCCTCCCTGGAGAAGAGCTGTGCACCCGCCCCCCTCCGCCAGCGTGTTTTGGAGACGGCAGAGCATTGCTGGGGTGGAAGGGCAGCTCATCTGGGGGAGAGCTGTGTGCACGTGAAGGCCTCAAAGCAGCCAAGCTTTTATTTTTCGTTTACTGTGCGTCAGGCTCTCTGCTAAGCATTTTGCATCTTTCATGTAATGTTCACAACAACTCTCTTAGGTAGATGTTAACATGTGGAAACTGAAGCACAGCAAGGTTAAGTCCAAGGCCCCACAGCTAATAAGTGGGGGAGCTGTATTTGTACCTAGGCCTGACCACAGAGCCAAGGCCATAACCTCTGCACACACTAGTGCACTGGTCTAGGATTGGGTGAGGCAGGGGGAGGGTGCTAGCGTTCCGCATCTCTGTGTCCGTAGAGTCTGTCTCCTCACGCCTCCTTCAGAAGAAGACCCCCGCCCTCCCTCTTGAGATAGAAAGTCATGTCTCTTGAGAGAGTTCTGGAGGCCTTATGGAGTCAGCACAGGGCCAAGAGCCCTGACATGCTGCTCCCTCTTTGGGGTAAAACCTCATTCGGTCCTCTCGTCCCCCTTGCCCCAGGTGGAATTCCCAGAGGCCCGAATCTATGAGGAGACACTCAACGTTCTACTCTACGAGACCCCCCGAGTCCCTGACAACTCCCTATTGGAGGCCACAAGCCGGAACCGCAGCCAGGCGTCCCCCAGTGAAGACGAGGAAACCTTTGAACTGCGGGACCGTGTCCGCCGCATCCACGTCAAGCGCTATAGCACTTATGATGACCGGCAGCTCGGCCACCAGTCTGCCCATCGCGACTGACAAGACCCTCCTGGAGTCAGGGCACGAGATACCCTGTCTCCTCTCTTGTGGAACCCCGCCCCACTGGCCACCCCACACTGCTGCTGGCTTGGGTCCCTGCTCCAGCACCCAGAGGCATGACAGGCCCTGCCGGGGAGGTCAGAGGGCCTGAGCAGGGGAGGGACTGTGTTTCTTTTCCCAGCTCCCTGAGCACTTCAGGATGACTGAGCCCCAGCCCCTTTGCTCAGCATCTCCCTTTCTGCCACAGGGAGCCGCTGCTGCCCCTGGGCTGAAAGGACTGACCTGCCCACCCCCCTGCCAAGAGCATTCCCCTTGGCCCTTCGCTGAGCACCCCTTTGCTCTGCTGAAGGGCTGCTTTAGGCCTCAGGGGAGGCCCATGGGGAATGGGTTCACTCTGTGGGGAAGGTGGCTTCTGGTGCTGTGGAGGCCCGATTTCTTACAGAAGGTGGGGCTTCTTTTTTCCTAAGGTGTTTAAGCACAGGCTTAATGAGTTTGGTTTTTAAAAAATAATCTAGGAAATGACTAGTTTTAAGTCTAATAATGAGGAGACTGGGTATTTCTGCTCCAGGGTTCCAAGACCCTGGGTAAAACAGAACCCTTGGCCCTTTTGATGCCTTTGGGATCTGTTTCTGTAAAGCACTTTGTACTTTTATTCAGGAGATTTGTATTCTGCCCTGACCCACGTCATCTTTCTCTGATCCTAACCCCCTTCTCCCTGTAGAATCAATCTGAGGGAGGGGAAAGAAGCAATAAAAAAAAAAACTGACCAGCTTTGGCTTTGCCAAACTGGCCAAGCAGCTGGCCCAGAGAGCGCTGAGGGGGGAAGGATGTGTGAGTTAGGACCTATGGTCCTAATAACACCCCTGTAAGAAAGGATACTTTACCCCTATATCTTAGGGTCACATACTGACTTCTAGAGTCTTACATGATTGCTGTCTTTGATTCTCTTGCCCTCGGCTCCAAGGCATGCTGTCCTCACTTACTCTAAACCCAAAGAGCCATCACGGGGGCCAGGAGCTGCTTGCAGCCAGGAGCATGAGCTGCAGCAGGAAGGCTGTGGAGCCCGTGGGCACCACACCTGCCTGCCCATCAGCTGAGGACAGCAAACGCAGAGCCCCACGTTCCTGGAGGCCCTATGCAGAGGCGGCTCTGCTTGGCCATACATCTCCCTGCCCTGCATCCATGCTATTGGTTTTGTGTCCTGGCTGGGGAATGGTGGTTCTGCCCAGTGGTGAGTCCCTGAACACAGGATAATGTGAGTAGCCTAAGAGCCTTGAAAGGTTTCTTCATTTTTCTTGTTGGGTACTTGGCTGTGGAGATACAAGCACCGGCTCTTGGGCAAGGGTGCAAGTTCCTCTTCAGGGGTTTGGTATTCATTCCCTTCTGTTTGGCTTGGCCCTTAGGAGGCTGCTTATCCGAATTCTTTTCCAAAAGAATGCCGCCAGGGAGGGAGCTGTTCAGCCAGCCTAACAAAGCAGCATAGCACTTAGCAGTACCCACTCAGTCAGGAAGGGACATAGCTTATCAAGTTCATGTCTCTTGACTACTCTTACTATAGCTAGGTGGCTGCTCACGGCTGACCCCATGAGCCTATGGGCAAATGCCAGGCCAGGGTTAGCAGACACTCACAAGGACCTGAAATGACATGGTGGGGCAGGGGAAAGGTGACTTTAATCAAGTGTTTTTCACTTGTCGCAGTCTTGAACGTATAAAGACTTCCAGGTGAGGCACCTTGGTGATCAGCTACAAACGGTTCTTCCAGCCTTCACTGGAGTAAAAAGATGAAGACAAATCCATTTCTTTGACCGGATTCCGGCTTTGGCTTTGTGGCTTTCCCACAGTGACTGGAATGCTTCTGCTTGAGGCCCCTGGTCTGTTTCCTCAGCTGCCTTCCTGAAGCCCTTTAATACTCAAAGTCCCAGCTCCCCACTGAGGCATTTTAATGCTTGTCCTTTGACCTCCCCAGCCCCTGTAGCCTCTCTCTACTGCTTTGACATTCAGATCCTCAGCTGTCTCAGTGGTAAGTAGTCTTTCTGGGACTCTGGGCACTTATGTCGTCCAACTGAAAATATCTCTTTGGTCTTTAAATATTGAATACTAACATTGAACTCACCGAAGTAATCTTAGCTTTTAAAATCAGACTGTGGTGTAAGGGTTTGGGGTATTTTCTTTGAGTTTTCCAGCCCCACTTAGAAAGCAGCTCTTGGCTGTGTGAATTTTTCAACTCTGAGCAGCCCAGGGGAATGTAAACAAAAAGTGTGGATGAAGGTCAAAGCTTCTTGTCAGTTTCTGAGACAACTGGAAGCCTGCTGTTAACTACAGGGACCAGGATTAGGTGCTAATCAATCTGTTACCTGACCAAGTTCTGCTTAAAGGATGGCACAGGTCCTGACATGAGAGAACTTCTCCTTTATCATGTAACTACAATTCTTTGTTGCTCAGCGTAGGTGATGGAAAAAAAACACTAATTTCTAATAAAACTGTGTTACACTGCAGTGGTACAGAGCTGTGCTTACAGTGAGTATAGCTTGGTCAGCTCGCTGCTGTGGACATCATAATTGTATTTCTGTTCACCACCTGACCTTATGTTCTCACTGGGTCCTATGCCCCATTGCACTCAGTTGCCCTGCAACCCGGGCTCCCCCTGGTGGAGGATTAAGGACAACACTAATAAGGGTTGGAACTGAAATTTAATATTAATTCAAGAAAACGACCTCTGTAACAATCACTATAGTAGTGGGGGAGCAGGAATCCTAAGAATCAGGGCAAAAATGCAGCACATTTTATCTCTGGCTCTTGGAGATCTGTGAGAAGCTCAGAAAGTAGACTGGCTTCGTCACTGTCCATACCTAACACTCCTTGGCTGAGTTTCTGCAATTGTGATCTGGAGGCTTGACAGACCTGTGCTGGCAAGCCCATTGCTCCAGAACACCTGACAGGCTTGCCTCACTCCTCCCCCAGGCCCACGGAGGCCAGAAACGCCAATAGTTGGCCAGCACGAAGAGCCGAGCCACTTCTTTGATCCTGACGCTGGCCTCCCGCTCTGCACTTGGCAGAGGGTAAAGAGAACAAGAGTCCAGTCCAGCCCCCGCCTCACTGGCTGAGTGACCTGGGAGACATCGGCCAACCCCCAGCCTCAGGAAGGAGACAGATACTCTAGTTGAAGGGGCAGCTTCCTGGAAGGGCAGTAAGGACAGCAACGAAGGGCCCCTGCCGGGTCAAAAAGGGAGCCTGAGACCCTGGGGGCAGAAATGGCAAGGGGGGCCAAGCGTGCACTGGTTTATTGACCAAACCTCACATTCTAAACAACTTGTGTGACAGGCTAGGAAACTCCTCCAGTTTCCTAGCCTGTATGGCATCTGAACACAGAGAGTTCCTGATGGGAAGGTTTACTGGAACACAGCGTAGGCAGGGCTTACGGGGAAGGCCACCCTTGGAGGAGTCCTACGTGGGTCTTCTGGAGAAAACAGTTATACTCCACCCGCCAAAATAAGAACCCCACAATCAAAAGGTGCAAAAATTAAGAGACCCACTGTGGCCCATGACAGAGTTCTGCAGCAATTGTGGGATGTGAGCTGTTCTCTGGGGTCTGAGCCTGGGTGCTCAGGGCCTCAGCTGGCCTACCAGTGAAGGCCTGAAGGTGGTGTCTTCTCATCTTTATTGCTTTCAAGGGAGAAGGGAGGGATCCGGACATCAAAGTGGGAACCATCAGGCCTCTCGAAGCGGAATGTGCCCCTGTGAGAGAAACTGGTTTAGAGGGAGTGAGGGTTGAAGCCTGGAGAGCCCAATGTCCTCAGCACCAGAACTGAGGCAGGATAAGACAGGCCTGGGCTCTCTTCTGCCTGGCTCATGCCAGGACAACACTGATCAGAGATCCAAGAGCCTATCCTGGCCCTACGTGAGGAGAAGAAATGAAGCTCTCCCGAACCTGGCCCTTAGATGCACCCTGCATAAGCTACCCAACTATACTTTCAGGTTAAGGAGTGAAACACCAGGGAAAAAACCCGACTACATGGGCAACTCAGTGCAGCATCAAAGTCACCAGACCTCTTTGACCTAAGTCCTCATTCTACAAAATCACAGGGAACTGGAAAACAGTCATAAATCAGACAAGACCCACACAGCAATGAACAGCAGATAAGGCTCCACCTCAGGACTTCACTTGGTCCAGAGTTAACTGCAAGCTATAAGCTCTCACTTTTCTGACCTGCAGTGTCCGTGGACTTGAGCTGCCCCTGCCCCAGCATGTGCTTACTCACCACATGTGCCCACTGGAAGCTTGCAGGGAGACATGGCTGCTGTACTGGAATGCGGGCTGCTCCTTGGATAACACTGGTTCCTGTGAGGGTTCAGGCAAAATAGGTCAGGCCAGACAAGCTCCCTGTACCCCGGGGCCACATGCTGACTGCCAGTCCAGGATGGATGCCCCCTCATGCCTCCCACCATAACAGCCGACCAGCACCTTCCACAGCACAGCCATTGACCTGGGCCTTTTATTCTGACCCTGGGAAAGATAATCTCAGACTGAATGGCTGAGGTTACAGGCAAAGGTGCTGAGCCCAGGATCTACTCTGTAAACGCCCTGCCCAGCATCCATTCACTAAGTACCTGAGTGCCAGGAGCCACACTGTGCTCAGCAAACTTCTGCTAACTTAAGTCTGCTGCTAATCATAAGGTAATAGGTGTGATCCTAAGAAACAGAGATTTTGGTTAACTTGCCCAAAGTTATGCAGTAAATAAACAACACAGTGGGCATTTGAAAACAGACTAACTCCAAAGCCCTGTTCTTTCTATCCCACGCTGCTTCCCCAACTCCCTGCTAACATGGATAAATGCCTGTTGAATGTGGTCCTCTCTCATGACTTTATATCTCAGGAGACTGGGTAGGGTAACGCAGGAATTGCAAAATCAGATCTCTTCAAGGACCAGCAGAGGATGTACACGTGTAAAGAGGCAGAGGAAGGATGACCAGGAGTGGTGGCGGGTCCATGCCCCACCCAAGGGCATCCCAATAGATTTTTAAAAAGGCTGGCAACCACAAGCTTTGATGGCAGACTCACTTGGATTCAAACCCAGGCCCTGCGACTACTAGCTATAGGACCATGGGCTAGTTAAACAACAGTCTCAGTCTCAGTCTCTTCATCTGTGAAATGCGTTATAAGAAAACCGATCTCACGGGTGAGGTTTCTCACCCCAAACAGCCCTAAGCTTTCACACACTGAGCCTCTGTCCCTAACCACAGAGGAGGAGGAAACCATGCACTAAGCTCCTAGGCCTGCTGGGCAGGACTAGAAACTGAGCATTACTGGCCCAAAGATGCTCACCCTGCCCACCACCCCTCGGCCCCGCACTGTCTCCAAGGTGCCGGATAGACTGAATATCCTCCAGTGTCGCTCCCGGAGCTGTACTACGTCACTGTCGAGGTTCTCCAAGCGGATGCAGTAACGCCACTGCGGGGGTAGGGGAGAGAGTTCACATCTGAGAAGGAACAGACCCTGGGCCAGCCCCCTTGGAATTCTAGGAGAGCAAAGGGCAACAAAGACCGACACCAGCACTGCACCGTCTCACCTCCCGCCCCCAGAGGTAAACCTGCCCACCTCCCAACCTGCGCCCACAGGTACACCTCCTGAGCTCCCCTCCTCCCGAGGCAGACACTCACCCAGTAGACGTGGGAATTCTGGGCTTCCTGGGGGAAAAAACACAAAGAATTTCAGGCCCAGAGGGCAGGAACAAGTCTATTCCAATCAACAGCTCTCCAAGGGAGTGGACGTATTCCAGGAACGTTGCAAAGACAACAAAGCCACAGGTATCTGTGGGTTGATGATGTCTCAACTATGGCCAACAAGCCCAGAGGGAGGCAGCCTCCCTTGGGTCCATCCCTGGCGCCCTTCCTCTTCATCCTATCAAGATCACGAACAGAGCTGGATGCCAACAAAAACCAGCCCTGGGGCTCTTCCCTTTCTCACCACCCTCCCTGTCTTCCCCCACATTACTGCTGGTCCAGGCTGCTGTCCTCCTCCTCGGCCTTTCCATATCCCAACCTTATTTCAATACTTGGAATGCTGTATGTTGGCCTCCTGCCACTACCATGAGCTTCTGAAAGGCAGGGGACAGG
Source organism: Balaenoptera acutorostrata (assembly GCF_949987535.1). Taxonomy (NCBI): domain Eukaryota; kingdom Metazoa; phylum Chordata; class Mammalia; order Artiodactyla; family Balaenopteridae; genus Balaenoptera; species Balaenoptera acutorostrata. Next base: position 16,882,653 of record NC_080083.1, on the reverse strand, counting down.
GTTTCATTTATATTTGTATCCCCAGGACCTAGCTTACGGCCAAGCAAAAAATAGCTCAATAAAGGCATAAAAAGTGGGAAGATGAGCCTACACTGATTTAAACAAGTATGTGTATATTCTTCATAGACATGGCTCCCTTTGAGCCGGAAGAGAAGGAAGAGTCAGCCAGGAGGCCCCCTTCCTGGGATCTGAGAGTTTCCTCGCTCTAGGTCTTGGTGTCAGCTGTTGCCAAGAGGCTGCTCAATCCCAATCAATACACGCAGCACTTGAAAGCAGAACCACAGGCACGTGGTTTAAATTTGGAACCCACACCAGCAGTCACTGGGGACACCACACAGAACCTGGGGGCCTAGCCCTGAGGGGAGGTCCCAGGCTGGGCACATACCCTCATGCCCATGTAGAAGGGGATGACGGTGACACGGATGTTCTCGGTTGTTTCCCGGTGGACATCGGAGAGCTCCAGCCAGGGGTGATTCTTCTCTTGCCAGGCCCGTAGCGTCTCCCGAGCCACAAAAGGGGGTGCTGGGGCAAGAGATCGACTGGTTAGTCCAGGCCAGCGTCCGGGGCGTTACACCCTGCCCAACTGCTCCTCCTAGAGAACCCTTCCCAGCGGTGACCCAGGTAAACAAGACACCCAAACATGAGCAAAAGCACAGGCTGGAAGAAAGCACAGAACTGCCTACCAAGAATAAGCCCTGAGGAGGTATGTGACGTCAGAGGAAGAGAAATGGACGGGGAGTTAGGAGCCCTGGTTTTCAGACCTCACTCTGCCACCACCTAGCAACCTTGAGTCCCTTCTCATCATCCCTGAGCCTGTTTCCATATCTGTAAGGAGGAGATAATAGCCATCTACTTGACAGGTCTAATGGGAGATTAAATAAGATTGTAGAAATAGAGCTTTGAAATTGCTTCTGGGATATTCTCTTTGAGGAAAGGGCCCTCCCACTCCACCTTCCCTCTATGATAGAGGTTACCTTTTGTCTGGTCATATAGAAGAAATCTTTCAAAGAGCTCATGCTGGATGGGAACCTGATCAGTGGAGGTGTAGGGGAGGACGTCTTCATGGCTGACATAATCCAGGCCTGGCAGAGAGACAGAGACAAAGAGACAGTGAAACTCACACAGGAGGGGGGAGGAATGGGGCTGAAAAGAAACACAATTCCTGGCCTTATGGCAGAGTGGGACGACCCTGGCACCCCTGCTCTCAGCATCTATACTCCCTCCCAGCAGATTAAAGGACAGCAGAAAGGCCTCAGAATCCTCTCCCTGAGACACACCAGACCCCCCTCATCGACAGGCACCACTCAGACGCTCCTTACTCACCTGGGATGGCATAGAGGGCCCGGCTGTCATCATGGTTAGCCAAGAAAGTCACAGCTTCTGTCTGAGATCTCTGAGACTAAGGCAAGAAGCGAGTCAGAGATTTTCTCGGTCACTATCCAGTCCTGAGGACTTAGGGCCCAGTGCTGATCTGGGCCTGTTTGACCCCTCTCCTTCTCTTAGTCCCCATCACGGTTCGGGGCTTTCCCATGGAAAGGAACCCCAGGTGCAACCATCTTGCTTACTTACTATATGTGGACAGTCTCGGGCATCAATCAGCACCTGATAGTAAGTGTGAGTTTTGCCTTTCACCTCCTTCGAGCCGTGGCCGGCAGGGTTCTCTGCTCTATGGGGCAGGAGAAGAAGCCCAAGATCAACCCCAGAAAACGGAAGCAGTGCCTGCCCCAGCTCCCTACCACCCCCTCACCTAAACAGACCGGTGCCCGAGCTGAAGGAGCTTAGCACCAGCTGGGCAGCTGTGCAGCACACCCTGGCCCAGTGTTCCTCAGTCAGGGGCAAGCAACAGAGTGTGGTGTAGAGTCATCATTTGTCTTACTCTCTGGATGCCTCTTAGAAAAAAAGGGCCACGCTGAGCATATCAAACTGCTGCCTTAGTCCCTGGAGCCCAGAGCAGCCCACTCTTCTCACATCCCAGGGGCTGTCTGTGATCATTTAATGGAGCTGGGCCTTTTCTTTTTTAATGTACTCTCGTGATGATAAGAGATTAAGGAAAAGATTCTAACTGAACATCAAGAAATCAAGAAGCCTGGTCCCCCAGATGCCCTCTGGGGTACTTATAATGCAAATTGAGAATGCCTTGGGAGAGCATCCTGGGGAGACCTAAAGGGACCCCCTAGCTTAAGACTGTCCCTGGCACTCAACACTTTTGTCTCCATGGGTATTAGTGCCAAGGGAGTGTTCTGGGACCGCTCCTAAGGCCCAGAAGGATGCTGTCTTCAGTGCTGGGACCCCAATTATGTATGTCTGCCATGAGTCAGGCCTCCTCCTGAGGATACTGTGAGGCACGATAGGGAAACTTACTTTTCTGGAGCTACAGAAGCCACATCCCGGTCATACAGTCTGGCCTGCCAGGGAAACAGGACAACACCTCGGTAGCCAAAAACACTGTGAAGGAAAAGCTGGGAGAAAAGAGAGGCCTCAGTCAGTCTGCAGCCCAGCAGGTCCATCCAGGTGGGGCCCCGACCACTAAGTGGCACAGGTGGTGGCAACTCCAGCACAAGGTCTTGCTACTCTTTCCCTTGAACTCTGTGATCCACTCAGACCAACTCTGGAACATGTTTACTGCCTCTTTACCTGGCTGACTTCTACTCACCTTTTTTTTTTTTTAAATTTACTTATTTTTGGCTGCATTGGGTCTTTGTTGCTGTGCACAGGCTTTGGGGGCTACTCTTCGTTGCGGTGCATGGGCTTCTCATTGTGGTGGCTTCTCTTGTTGTGGAGCACGGGCTCTACAGCGCAGGCTCAGTAGTTGTGGCTCATGGGCTCTAGAGCACAGGATCAGTAGTTGTGGCGCACGGGCTTAGTTGCTCTGCGGCATGTGGGATCTTCTCAGGCCAGGGCTCGAACCCGTGTCCCCTGCATTGGCAGGCAGATTCTTAACCACTGCGCCACCAGGGAAGCCCCTACTCATCCTTTAGGCCATAGCTGAGGCCTCTAGGAAGCCTTCGCTCACCTCCCCTCCAGTTAGCACACTGTACAGCCGTTGACCATTTGCATTTTGTAATTCCTTTCTAGACTGTCAACTCCATGAAGGCACTGCTTTCTGAGTTAACACCAGTGCATAAAGCTCAGTCCATTGTAGGCACATGGAAAAAAAAAAAGTTTAATAAACAAAAAGTCCTCCTTACCTACAAGGGGCCTAAATCTATCTCAGTGGATCTGGCACAAAGCTGACATAGAAAAGGAGACTCACACCCAGAGCTTACTTCACTGCAATCAGTTCAACTATGACAAAGCATCAGAAAGCAGGTTTGCTTTTCTGAAAGCTCCCTCCACTGGCTTCCCACCAGCCACTATGTTAGACGACTCTTCAGCAACAGGACTCTCTCCTCAACACAGTCCAAACCATCTCTGTCCACACTAACTTGGAAACAGAACCCAATGACACATGAAATGTATTCAAATCCAGGAAAACAGAAAACCCGTCTTAAAAAGAAAAACAAAAAAAAAAAACTTGATTCTGGTCTGGCACCAAACACCAAGGCAGAAAACCGTAACTTTCATTCCTGTGACCAAATCTGACCCTTTCAGAAGCAGAGCACGCAGTGAAAATGAAAGATGACGCAGCCCAGCACTCACCTGCCCAGTCTCATATTTTCCGTTCTGTTTTGGCACTTCAAACACACCAACTGTCTCCAAAACTTTGCCCTCTGGTCGGTTTCTGATTAGGAAGGAAAAGAACAAGCAACTGAACAGCTAAGAAGTGAAGGGTACTAATCCATCAGTAAAAGCTACTAGGATACTGAGGGGCCAGGGCAATGACAGCAGAGAAGGGTCGCAGCAGTGGGGCCAGCTGAAGCAGGTAAGGGTCCTGCCAAGTCACCACTCCACAGAGATTCTGCCTTTCCTCCTTTGAGGTCCAGCCACAGATGCCTCCATAAGATCTGACTGCTCCCAGATCACTTCCTTCTCTCTTGACTCTCAGCATTCCTCATATCATGCCCTCAGACCCTGCTTAATTGTATCCCTTGCCTCCATTCCTTCCCTGACCCACCCTCCTGAACTCCCACAGCATTTTAACTGCCCTTCCCACCTTGCATTTCAGTTATTTGTGTCCCTGTCTTATCTCCATTAGAGACTGCAAGTTCTTTGGGAGCAATGCCTGTGTCTGATTAGCCTGTGCTCCCTCTCAAAGCCTAGTGTATAAATGGTGCTCAAAAAATACTTATTTTGTGTTATAATTCCATGTCCATCTCCCCCTCTAAACTGCAGTCCTCACCCCTGCACTACACCTAGTATTATTCTCTCAATCTAGTTTTTGTTCAGATTTAATCAGTTTTCACAGGAGCCTTAAATTGGAAATAGCTATCATCTCTCCCCAGTGTCCGTGTCTAATCTCACCCACTAAAAGGTCAGCTCTTACAGTGGTCTCTCCGGACAGGGCTGCTCTTTCTAGGGGTCCTTCAAAGCACTGTCTTCTTACTGTTTTGGAGATGTGAACTTTATGCTTCCTGCCACTTGATTCACCCGCCCCAATTTGATCTGCCTGGCCCATCCCTAGAGACGCTGCTCACACCATCCCCATGGCCTCAAACCCCCTTCCCCAAGTCACATAAAGAGAAAGTGTGTCCCCAAGGTCACACTGAAACCTGGGACCCACGCAGGGCGCAGATTCGGGTCCTGTTTCCCACTTCTAACATCTTTCTGTGGGACGCCTTGGCCCAGTCACGGGCTGGGGGAAAGCCCTAGGACTTAATTCAAGGGCTGCCCAGTAACAGCGGCGCTCGGATTCCCGCATTCGGGGAAGTAAGAGTCGCTCCGGGAGGGTCAGTAGTTCCCCCTCAGAGCCAGCCCTGCACAACCCAGGGCTCTGGGCCGCGCTCCCTTGTCCGCTCCTGGCACGCGGTGCGGGCAGCGCAGTCGGCTCCCGGCCGGAACCCTCTCCCGGGTCGAACTCCAATCACCCCCAGCCGGCCGGGTTCCCTGACCTCCCCTCTGGCCCGGGACACGCTCCCTGGGCTCCGGGCTCGGCCCCCGTGCTCCGTCCCTCACCGGGACGAGAGGTGCCTCCGCGTCGTCGTGGTCGCCACTGGTGGGAAGGTCCCAGCTCCACCCGCCGCACAGAGCGGCCTCGGCCCCCGGGCCCCGGTCAGCGACCGGGACCACCAGCGACTGCCCACGGTCAGGGCCCGCCGGGCCACACAGCCCGCCATGTCCCGCCCGAGTACCCGCTGGGCTGCTGACACAGGGCCCGACCCGCCGCCGGGCGGCGTTCCGCCCCCGCCCCACACTGCCCCGCGCCGCTTCCCCGCCCCCTTGGCCCTCTGCCCCGCCCCGCGAGCTTCGCGCTCCTTCCGGCACAGGCGGACGGAAGTCCCGGTCCGGGGTCACCTGACCCTAAAGTGGGCTAGTCATGGCGTCTTCCTTGTTAGCTGGCGAGCGACTTGTACGCGCTTTGGGCCCCGGCGGGGAGCTGGAGCCAGAGCAGCTGCCCGGGAAGCTGCGGGCAGAGCTTGAGGCCGTGCTAGGGAAGAAGCACAAGGGCGGCGATCGCTCGGCTGGCCCCGCTCGCCTGGTTTCTTTCCGCCTGATCCGGGACCTGCATCAGTACCTGAGAGAAAGGGGTGAGCCCCAGTCTCCAGTCCAGAGTCGCCTCCTTTTTTCCAGAGTTTAGTCTCTCCTGAGGTTTTTTTTCCTACCTCTAGCATTTTTATGAGGGATTGCATTACTCCCAGCAAAGCCAATCTACTGAGGCAGGGTTGTGGTGAAGGAAAGTACAGTGTTCAATGCAGGGTGCCAAGCAAGGGAGTGGGAGACAAGCCTCAGATCCATTTCAGCTTGGTCTTTGAGTTAAGGGGTTTTCGTTTAAGGGAGAAGAACAAAGAGGCTGGGAATAATCACTGTCATGTGACATTTCCTAATTGTCGTTTTGCGAGTCAGGATGTTTCTGATTTAGGATTCTCAGGCCAGGTGGTCCATGGCTCTGGCGTCTGTTAGCTCACCTTGCCCTGGAGAAACAACCGGAGTTTGCAGGTTAATGATGATATCTATAACAGCACTTTTAGTACATTAAAGATGTTATCAGCAATAGCAGTTTTAGTCATCTGACTCTGGTTCATTAGTATTGTTAGCAAAGGATTGAGGTTAGAGGGGACAAGAAAGGGAATAAAGTTTTGGATAGAGAGATTAATTATAAACTCAGTAAGGGAACTCAGTTTTAGGGGGACTGGGTTTCAAATCCATCACTCTCCTTCACCCATGGAATGATCACCTGGCCAACCCAAGAGTCACCTCATAAACCCTGGGGAACCCACTCCCTTCATAATTTCCATGGGAATTCTTCGTGGATGACAAAATTTACTTGTGCAGTTTCTGTTCTCTTGAGTCTCCTCTTTACTTCCAGGCCCACTTAGGCCCACCTGACCCTTGAGGAAGTCCAAGTTCTAACCCAATACCACTGCACAGGTTCAGTTTCTTTCTTTTAAGCCACATTAAAAAACATCTTAGCATAGTGAGCTTGCCCTGTTTGGGAATCTGGATTTCTTAGCAAGAGTGCCAAATCTGATGGTTTTTTGTTTGTTTGTTTTGGCTGCGCCGCTCAGCTTGTGGGATCTTAGCTCCCCAATCAGGGATTGAACCCGGGCCCTCAGCAGTGAAAGTGCGGAGTCCTAACCACTGGACCACCAGGGAATTCCCTAATGGGATTTTTTTGTTTGTTTTTGTTTTTGGATATAGGATGATGGAAAAGTGTGTTGAAAGATCTGAACTGGGAGTAGCATCTGTGTTCTAGTCCTAGCTCTGCTATTAACTCTTCTTGGAGAAGTCATTTCTCTTCCTTGGGCCTCAGTTCCCTGAACATGTAAAGGGGGGCAGTAGGACTAACTGACATGTAAGGTCTTTTGCCAGAATTAACAGCCTACCCAGAAGTGTGAAGGGTAGATTCTTCAATTATTGGAACTAAAAAGGACCTTAGAGATCATCTAGTACAGTGTCCTGTGAGTATTTGCCACCACTACGCCTTAAACCTATTTAGGGCAAGTTCTGTTGTGGCCACAGAAATTACCTAACTTAAAGGCAGATATAAGTGGCTTACATGTTATTAGCTGTGACATTGGTAGGGTGATTGAGAGCCAACAATTAAAGTCAGTATGTAGCACTAGGAGATACTTACGTGGGATTGTCCTAGTTTCTTCCCAGTTGAAAATGATCCTGGAGATGAATTGATATAGGCATGGCCATGTTTTATTTTGGTAGAAAGAACTGAAGAGCTAGACCCTTCTCTGATGTTAATCCTTCAACCTCAGCTCTATGCATCATTACGTTTGTGGAAATCTTTTCTTTCTAGGTTCCACACTATACCTTCATGAGCTCCTAGAAGGCAGTGAAATCTATCTCCCAGAGGTTGTGAAGCCTCCTCGGGTATGTAAGGGATATGTTTGTGAGAGTGGGTGTTGGTTGAGTTGGATTTACTCATGATACATCCAAATTTATGAATCAACATTTGGGCTCAAAAATTTGTCTTTTAAATCCTTGAATGCTGGGGTGGGGGAACCAGATATTGTCCTCCCAGTCTGACAGCTTGGAAAACTGAAATTAAAAAAAAAAAAGTTTCCAAAGCACTGGAGGCAGAACTGGTACGTGGGTCTTCTTAGCAGTACTTTGTCCCCTGAAACTAGTGATTGTGACATGCTTTCTAGCAAGCTGGGAATATCATTCTTCTCATTTGATTTTTCTGCCTCAGAACCCAGAGCTAGTTGCCCGTCTGGAGAAGATTAAGATACAGCTGGCCAATGAGGAATATAAGCGGATCACCCGCAATGTCACCTGTCAGGTAAGGGCCCGCTCTTCAATACATGGACTGTGTAGCCCCTGAAAGCAGGGCCCTGCACTGCGAAGAGGTACAGATGAAAGAAGCAACATGGAAACTTGGTTTGTATACTATTAAGGGACCGTAGAAGCTCTGTGCTGCGTACAAGCCAAATATAATTCCCAACTCATTTACTGAGATTCTGGGCTCAGATGGTGACTGATTTTTAAAGGTTGTAGATGGTGGGGATGAGCCTGGAGCCATTCTTCTGACAGGGCTCCCTCCTATTCTCTGTATGCTCCTGCCCCAGAGCAGGAGAGGGGTACATGGGTACTGGGAACCTATGTCTCTTCTCTGAAATGCTTGACCTGTGGTCCAGAGAAGAATCCAACTGGTCCCAGACAAAATCCATGGAGAAGGCAGAACTAATGTGTTGGGTAATAAAGAGGGCTGAGCCCAGACTGACAAATGAATACTTGCTGGGCTGGCTCTGAGCTGCTTCCATTCTGAAATCCTTTGCTTTTTCTTTTTCCCAGGATTCAAGGCATGGTGGAACCCTCAGTGACCTGGGAAAGCAAGGTGAGGGACTAGGAAATCAGGCTGCTAAAGCCTCTGCCTGGGACCGGTCAGTCATGGCCCTCCTTCCCACTCCAGTGCTCTGGGTTTAAGCCTGAGCTATTCAGGCTTGCTGTTGGAGGGAAACCCAGCTGAGGAGGGAGGCAGCCGTGAGATAAAAGGGCCTCTTGGAGGATGCTGACCTAATGGTTTCTTCCCTGGGCTCCTCCCCAAAGTGAGGTCAGTGAAGGCTCTGGTCATCACCATCTTTAACTTCATTGTCACGGTGGCAGCTGCCTTCGTCTGCACTTACCTTGGAAGCCAGTATATCTTCACAGAAATGACCTCGGTGAGTAGGTACTGGTCAGGGCAGGGTGCCCCAGGTGGGAGTGTTAGTGGGAAAGGGAGGACGTATGTGAAAATGCCTTGAACAGGTTAGGTATTTGTGTGATAAACAAGGGGGACATTAGATCTATCCAACAGTCATAGGGGTAGGTAATAACATCAGGAGAATCCAGATCCTCTTTTCTTCCCTTCCCCCCAACTTATGGGCTGGGTTGAGGTCCTCTCCATCCTTATTAGGTGCTAGAGGCTGCAGAGCTGGAAGCTGGCCTGCATCCCCTAAGCCTGGTTCTCGCACTTCCCAGCAGGTACTGGCAGCATTGATCGTGGCCTCTGTGGTGGGTCTGGCTGAGCTGTACATCATGGTGCGGGTGATGGAAGGTGAGCTGGGAGAGCTGTAACCGTGCTTCATCATCAAAGTCTGGAGACTCCAGGCTCCCAGCTGCCAATCACTGATTCTCAGTCAACCCATCAGGCTCTTTGTACTCAGCTCCGGTTAGTCAGAGGGCCGAGCCAAGACCACCTGCTGTTCCTGCGGGGAGCCCCATCCTCTGTCAATTTACAAAGTGGGCAGTAGAGGAGACTCAGACAACGACTGGAAAGAACTGGTCTAGCTGTACATTCTCCTGAACCCGGTGCCCATCTGCCTTCTACAGTCCATTCTGGGCATTGCTGGGGCTGGGTTTTTTTTTTCCATTGCAAGTAAAGACCTGTAATTTAGATCAGGAGACTCCAAGAAAGCAGAAGGGATTCCCTTTCTTCAGTTTGTGCTGGAAGAGGAACCAATTAGAGGACATCAAATAAGAGAAAGCTGGGTGGTACAGGATGGTGGAATCAGAAGCAAGGCAGCTACCTTTTTGGAATCTTAGTTTCTGTCTTCATCTTCTTCCTTCTGCTTGCCTTGCTCAGATTTTCTATATGCTTCTGCCTGTCTCCACCACTCACCAGCCCTCCTTAAACCTCCCGCCTTCCTATCACCCTTTGCTCTGCTTCCAAAAATGAAAACAGTTCAGATGGCAAAACAGTATGTTTGCTTTTAATTGCAAAACCCCTTGTGCTTGTTTGTATTTGTGGGGAGAGTATGCCTACTGTGAATTGTCTCAACTAATAAAGGGAGACATTCTTGGTAGACGGGACTATTTTCAGATTTAACTCTATGTATAATTATGTAAATATGAGTATACACTTTATAAGATACATGATATGTGTACATATTGTTATACATAAGCCTAATGTAGGTTATTTTATGTGGATTCTTAAACATGTTTGGGTAAGTGCAAAACAATAGTATGTAAAAGTTCACAGTTGACTAATTGTTTTACATGATTGCTTTTTGTCTTCACTACAATCCTGGAGGTTGGAAAAGGAAGTGGTTTTAGGCCCCTTTTCCAGAAGGCAAAACTGAGGCTGAGAGAGGTCAAATGATCAGCTTTGGTCCTTCCTCTTGTTAAATGGAGCCAAAGACTCCAAGGTTGTCCTGAAGTCTCTATGTAATGTTAAACTTCTAAGAACTTAGATTAGTGGTGTATTGATAGAATCTGTATAAGACATTTAGAAATTATAGCAGCATTATTATTTATCCAATAAATATTTATTGTATCCAGTGTATTCTTATTTCAAATCTCACGACAACACAAAAGCCCAAAGATTTCCATAGTTGTGAGAATTGGTCAGGGTCTGCTCCTAATGGTGGATTCTGTCTTTCCGTTTGTTCAGTGTATGAGCTCCCATGGTCTTTTTTTTCCCCCAGGACACTATTCTGTTCTTAGAAATTATACACTCATTGGCTCAGTAGATGTTTCCTCTACAATATTGCCAATTTCTTGAATTATAGCAAGTCAGCCTCTCAGGGCAATATTCTGCATGAGAGAGAGGGAGGGCTTAGGCCCTTCTGTTACACCTCAGATAACTTTGTTGAGAAATCTTAGGATATCTATTGTTGATTGGAAGAAATGTCAACTGTGAGAAAAAATGCAGGTGGCGTTTTACAGTGTTTCTAGCAACCCAGACTGTTTAAGATTGAGTTAAAAAGCTACACCGAGTCACTCATTGCTCCTGATAAGCAAAGCCAAACCAGATTTTTAGAATTCTTGTAGACATCATCCCTTCTCAAGTGACTGGATCTTGCAAATGGAAAGAGCTTTAACCTTCAGACCAATATCTATGCTATGTGCTTAAAAAATCTATTTGAATTATTTGCTTTGGTCTGTATTCCATTCTCCACCTTTGACAATGAATATCTCGGGGGTATATGGGCCGAGAACAGTAAGAAAAATGAGGGAAAAAATATACAGATTTTATCCTGAAACATACAAATCAGAAGAGAGAACCAGGGACTTCCCTGGTGGTGCAGTGGTTAGGAATCTGCCTCCCCTGCCAATGCAGGGGACACGGGTTCAAGTCCTGGTCTGGGAAGATCCCACATGCCACAGAGCAACTAAGCCTGTGCACCACAACTGCTGAGCCCACGTGCTTAGAGCCCGTGCTCCGCAACAAGAGAAGCCACTGCAACGAGAAGCCTGCGCACCACAACGAAGAGTAGCCCCTGCTCGCCGCAACTGGAGAAAGCCGGCACATAGCAACAAAGACCTGACACAGCCAAAAATATAAATAAATAAACAACAGAGAACCACAGAATTTTTAAATGCCACAAAAACTTAGATTAATTTTCCCGACCAAGCAATTCACAAAGACACTAATATTCAGGAGGATCACCTCCAAGGCCACAGAGCTTATTAGCGCCAAAACTAGAACCCCTGGCTCTTGGCTGTCATGTCACCATTCTCCACACTTAACACTATTCAGTTCCTTCCTAAAGTTAGAAAATTGGTCAAATGAAAGTACATACGAAGTACTAACATGGAGTGGGAACTCATTCTCACCATGTGCTTAATAATTGTTAGCTCTTTTTTTCTCTTCCTGACCTTCAGGAGTCTGAGGTTGAAGTATTCATTGGGTCTGATGCAGTTCCTAATTTTCTATATTCTCTCTCCTTTCTTTTACTTCATACTTAGGGTGCTCGAGGGAAGAGTGGAGAATACTGCCTACACTTTTGTGGGGTCACTATTAAGCTTTGGTATTAGGGAGCCTGACAACTCATGAGCCATAAGACAGACTTGGGAATTAAACTGATCATCACTTTGCTCTTTGGCTTTAGTCAGTAATATAGAACCATCCTCCATTTCAACTCTTCTTAGAGAAAACATTTCACACGCTGACCTAAAGATATCTGGACAGTTCTGATGATCTACATCAGGGATCAGCAAAAAGAGGTATTTAAAAAATATGTAGGGACTTCCCTGCTGGCACAGTGGTTGGGAGTCTGCCTGCTGGTGTGGGGAGCATGGGTTCGGGGCCTGGTCCCGGGGGATCCCACATGCGGGCTACACCCGTGCGCCACAACTACTGAGCCCGCATGCCTGGAGCCCGTGCTCCGCAACAGGACACCGCAGTGAGAGGCCCGCGCACCGCGGCGAGGAGTGGCCCCCGCTCGCCACAGCTAGAGAGGGCCCGCGCATAGCAACGAAGACCCAAGGAAGCCAAAAATAAATAATTAAAAAATAAATCAATTTATTAAAAAATAAAATATATGTATCTAAAAAAAGCATACCAACAACCCTTTTAGAAAGCAATTTATCTCAGCCATAAAAAAGAATGAAATAATGCCATTTGCAGCAACATGGATGGACCTAGAGATTATCATACTAAGTGAAGTAAGTTACAGAAAGATATCATATAATATCACTTATATGTGGAATCTAAAAAAATGATACAAATGAATTTATTTACAAAACAGAAACAGATTCACAGACTTAGAAAACAAACTTACGGTTACCAAAGGGGAAAGAGTTGGGGGAGGGATAAATTAGGAGGTTGGGATTAACATATACACACTTCTATATATAAAATAGATAAATCAACAAGGACTTACTGTGTACCACAGGGAACTATACTCAATATCTTGTAATAACCTATAAAGGAAAATAATCTGAAAAAGAATAGATATATCTATATGTATAACTGAATCACTTTGCTGTACACCTGAAACTAACACAACATTGTAAATCAACTATATTCCAATATAAAATTTAAAAAAAATTTTAAAGCACCAAAACCAAATAAATAAAGTTCAATAGGATTCCCCCTAAAAAATAAATAAAAATAAAAGCTACCCACACAAAAAAGTGATTTATCAATATCTGTAAGTGATGTTTGTAATACATGCCAGTGTTCATCTCAGAGTTATGTCTAATAATAAAATTCTATATTGGAGGGAATTCCCTGGCAGTCCAGTGGTTAGGACTCTGCATTTCCATTGCAGGGAGCATGGGTTTGATCCCTGGTTGGGGAACTAAGATCTTGCAAGCCACGTGGTGCAGCCAAAAAAAAAAAAAAGGGAAAGATGAAATTTGGTAATTTATCAACTCCAGGGTGAGAAGGGTGAGAGGCGTTGAACTGGGCAGACATGAGCCTTCACTTCACAGGCGACATGGAGACATCATGGTTAGGACTTGGTGCTCCGTGGGCCTGGGTTCAATCCCTGGTTGGGGAACTAATATCTTGCAAGCTGAGCGGTGCGGCCAAAAAAAAAAAATTCTATATTGGATTCAACTTAAAAATCAGCAGTAAGATGATTAAGTGGATTATAGTAATAAATACATTTTAAAATAAACATTATTATACAAAGATATTATTGTGCAAATTAAGTTGTGATACAACCCTGAAACATGACAGAAAAAAAAAAAGCTTACACTGAAGCTTTGTGGAGAGTCACGGCTGTACTTACCTGTGCTAAACTCCGTGGGCCGGGTTGCCCCCATATCCTCAAGTTTTCACAGCCTCCATGTACCTGGATTCAGGTTGGAAGACTTCCAAGTTTTAGATAAAGAGCAGGTCTTCTTTTTTTTGCCAAGTAGTTTGTGGGACCTTAGCTCCCCGACCAGGGATTGAACCTGGGCCCACAGCAGTGAAAGTGCCAAGTCCTAACCACTGGACCGCCAGGGAATTCCCATGGAGCAGGGCTTCTTAAATAGCTTCTGACCCAGGGCATCTTCTCAGGATGCCATTGGAGTCATTCCCCACACACTCCTCTTTCTTGGGATGGCATCCTTACCTGATCCCAGCCCCCTACTCACAAGCCAATAGGTTTCTGTGGCATTAATTTAGAGCTCCTTTATGGGCTGACTTCTGGGGCTAAAGCAGTCAAAGCCTTAGTGCCTGCTAAGGAAATGGCCATGGTGCAGGTGGCCTCCATCTGCAAGGGCAGAATGAGAAATAGGAATCAGGTGACCTGTCCTCTGGTTCTCATCCCAGAGAAGGGAACTCTGTCTGCTCTCAGCCCCAGCCACTCCCTCTGTCTCACTGTACCATGCTTTCTCCAGTGCATTCTGGGTCCAGGGCTTCCCAGGGAGAAAGGGGAGTCCTTGGCAGGAGGCCAGAAGAGCAAGAAGTTTGGGACCTTCCCAGTTTCTCATGGCCCGCCGTAGGGAGAGGGAGCGGGAACTAGCGTGCATTGAGAGCTTTTACAACGTGTCACGCACCACGTGAAGCCCTTCACCTACATTATTGCTTCTCGTTCCCAAAACAGAGAGGAGATGAGTATTATCATCCCATTTTTTGGGTTCATAGACTTTTGCAGAGTTCCAAGACTACATAGCAGCCACGATTTGAATCCAGCAAAGACCAACTGCAGATCCCAAGATTTTCTTTCTGAGGCAGAGCAGCTCCAGAAGTGGAGGCAGCTGGAGTGTCCTGGAACAAGTGGGACCCAGAGCAGGGGATGCAGCTGAGGCTCCCATCTCTCCAGGGTCTGTCAGCCAGAGCCCTAAGCCCTTCGATTAACTCTCCCTCTAACCAATCCCAGCAGAAGCCTGGGTAATACCTCCCACCCAGAATCTGTGGGGAACCTGGCCCTATTTAGGGATTAGGTGATGGAGATAAATTTCAAAAGCAAACGGCCCCCGTCCCAATTCATTTGCAGCACACAAAAATCCAGATTAAGGTACAGAGTTTGGGTTTTATTTGGAGATTAGTTGGTATTACAGATGATAGTGATACCAAAACCCAATGCTGCCACATGCACCACACCCACCCCATCCTGAATCTGTCAGGTTGTCTCTGCAGCCCCAGGTCAGAGGGCAGCCAATCTGATATTTGTGAAAATTAAATCAACATAAGCCCTGCATTCCTATTTCTACTTTATTACTTTAATATCACTCCCTCTTCAGATCCATGGTTCTGATTAATTCGTCCAGGTGGCAGGAGGACAGGAGAGGGGGGCCCTGAACTGTAAAAGGATTGATCCCTGCAGTCTAAAATTAGTATCAGCACTCTCCTAGCTCACTTAACAGTCAGTTAGGTAATGGCCTGAAGGGCCCTTGGGTGAGGGGCAGCTGCCCATTCTCCTTTAGAGGGAGGACGTGTTGTCAGCTGTGATGAGAAGAACTGGGGACCAGGCCTGGCAGGAGAAGTGGGAAACATGGGCTCCTACCTCATCCCTCTGTAGGTACCTCCTGCCGAGATGATGGGCAGGTGTCCCTGGAGGGGCGGGGTGCTGGGTAGCAGAAGCCAGGCCCTTGTCACTCCATAGCACCCGCATCTAGGCTGGCCTGGAGGACAGTGGAAGAGAGGGATCCCTGAGCTAAACTTTCTTCCCATAAGAGAACTCCCTTGTGTAAAAGGAGAGGGCAGGGGATCCAGTTCTGGTGTGTTCAGTCTTAAGGGGCAGGATGGGCTACAGGAGCCAGAGGAAGGGACTTGCAAGTTCTAGACCTAGATTAGGAGTGGTCCAGGTTGGTGACAATGGCCGAGGCATAGATGAGGTCAGACAGGCTGCCCAGTGAGGTCTGGGGAGTAGCTCGTTCTGAAGAGACGTGGACCCCTGAAGCCCCAGCTGGTCCCCATGGGGCCGTAGCTTTAGCCCCTACCCAGCCCTGCCCTGGACCCAAGCCAGGAGCTGGACAGGAGGCATGTCGACACACAGAGGCACACTGAGCTGTGCTGTTGGAGGGTGGAGGCTGGCCAAGGGTGCGGGGCTCCCAGGACTGCTGGATGGTGTCCGGAAGAGAACGGGATCTCTGGGGAGGCTCGGGCCTGGGACTTAGGCCTCCTGGCTTCCTATTCTTGATTCTCTTGGCTCTGCGGTTCTGGAACCACACCTGGTAAGGAAAGAAGGAGTCTCTTCTGGTGCCAGCATCCCCTCCCCCCAGGTACAGGGAAAGCAGAACCTGGAGGCAGGATATCCAGAGAGAAGTGACTGTGAGTCAAGCTTAGAAATCCGCTGTGTGAGAGCACCCCGACCCTGAGGTGGGGTGGGTGGTCACAGCTCACCTGTATCTTGGCCTCAGGGAGGCAGGTGACCCGGGCCAGGTGCTCACGGGTGCCGATATCGGGGTAAGGCCGTGCTGCAAACACCCGCTCCAACTCCAGCAGCTGCCCTCTGCTGAAGGTGGTCCTCTTCCTCCGGTGGGGACCCAACCCACTGGCATGGCCTGCAGGCCAGGATGGGGGTCAAGTCAGGACTCCTTGCAAGAGCCTCCACTGCAGCCTCAAAGCCAACAGACCCTGAAGCCCCTACTCCCCACCCCTCTTCAACCTTCCCCATCATACCTTCCCCACATCCTCCCCCTGCCCACCCTTTCCCCACCAGATCACCTGCAGGGGACGCGTCCACTGGGCTGGCCATGGAGCCGGCACAGTGAGGAGCCAGATGGCCATGCCAAGGCTGTGCCCACACCACTCCCCTCCGCCTGGAGTTTTATCCTGCTCAGAAGGCTGGCCCCGCCTCCAGGAGGGGCGAGGTTTAGCGTCCAGCTCGAGGAGGGCTGAGAAGCCCCAGAGGAAAAGGGGGCTTGCAGGGGCATGGGTGGGGCAACCCTGTTCCTCTGGGACTTCACAAAAGAAGCTGGCCCCAGCCCCCCCTCCTCAAAGCTCAAACTCTGGCAGTCTGTGTCTGAAATCCTGTACTTTGTGAAAATCCTCCCAGGGCTCCGTCCAGGAAGCCAACGAGATCCCTCTCTAGATGCTCCTCCTGGGCCTCTGGTGCTGGCTGCCTTGGGGGAGAGTGGGTGGCGTCCTATCCCACACTGAGGATGGCGCTGGGGGAGCTGGACAGGATGAGAAGCTGCACAGCAGATGAGCGGCAGCCCCCCTCCCCTCAGCACAGCTGGGAGCAGATGTCGCCACCAGATCACCCTCAGTTCTGCTTTAGAGCTTTGCCTGCACCTAGCCCTTTGTCCCTGGCCCTTCAAGAGCCCAAATGGACTTCCTACAGTCCGGGAACTTGGAACCAGAGGAGGTTCCACAACTACATTTGAGGGGTTTTGAGAAAGATGCTTGTTTTTACAGTGTACTCATCGTTTGGAAGTCTTCTGGGCCACTTTTCTAAGAGAAATAGGTGCATTTGAATTTCCTTTCTGTTCCTGCCCTTCCTGTCTCCCCTGCCTCAGTGCTCTGCACCCCAGACCCAAGACAGAGACCTCAAAGGCCCATTATCATAGGGATAGGTTTGGGGGAGCACAGTGACCGCTTCCCCAGGGACTCAAGGGTCTGAGCTAACAGCATTTCAGGTCCAGGATGGGCAGAAAAGCTGAGCTGGAACCCACCACCTCCTGCCCCCGTGCCCCTTCCAAGACCATAGTCAATGACAAGAGGCGAAACAAACCCAGGGCTGGGTAGGGTAGCTTGGTGACTCCTGTCACCCTTAGAGGGGTCCAAGCTCCTGCTTAGCTGCTGGTGGGTTGCTGGGGGCTGCTCCGTGTGCGAGGAAGGCTTGCTCTCATGAGGCTCTCCCAACCCACAGCTTTTCTGGCTCATGGAGAGGGCCTGAGCCCAACACAGGGTGGACACAAAGACGGATCTTCTCTGTCCCCTCCCCCAAGTCACCCTGACTGCCCAAGTTCCCCTCCTTTACCCAGGCAGACCCCTGCCTCCTGCCTGTCCGCCCCAGTCAGGACAGTAGTCTTAAACTCAGGGCCAAGGGATCTTTATTGAGCTGGGAGGAGGACGCTGGAGGAGGCAGCAGTAGAGGCCCAGCTGTTTGGACTCCGACTCCTACTCGTGGGCAGGGACTGGGCAGCCCAGCCAGTACTGGGCGATGGAGCGTGGGTAGGGAGGGATCACAGCATCCACTCGCCGCGTGCGAAGGTTCACTCGGTAGTACTTGTCTGGAAGAGAGGTTGGGAGAGGGTGCATGAGGCCCTGCCTGGCCCTGCCCATCCTGCCCTAAGAAGACCTGGGTCTCTCCTGGAAGGGTGAGTGAACATCCGCAATGCACCAGAGGAGTCCCGGCCTGGCATTTTGGAGTCACCACTCAAGGGCTGTGCTCAGCCCATGGGGACCAGGGACAGCAGAGATGACCCAGCTAGACCAGCTACAGGGCTGGCAAGGGCTCCCACCTCCTGAGAAGAAGTAGACGCTCTGGATGGGCTCACAGTTGGCAGGCACAAGCCAGTCCATCTTGTAGTTGTCATAGTTATAGTCTCCCAGGCCTATCTCCTCACTGGAGAACCAGGACAGCCAGGTGGAACGAGATTGCCAATAGGGGTTCTGGCTGCGGCTGCGGCCGCGGCCGCGGCCGCGGCCACGGCGTGAGCGGTAGCGTTTACGATTGCGACGCATAGACTTGGTCATCTTGGTCCGAGAGGGGCGGGGAGCTGAGCCTGAGATGTAGATGTGGCCAGCCATGGCCGCATCCACTTGTCCGGGCAAACCAAGCCAGTCCTGGCTGATGAACCTGGGCTTTCCAGCACCACCTGTGGCAAGGAAGGGGTTAATGGGGAGCCTTGGAGGTCAAGGATGGGCTATGCCTTGTCCAAGGACACACAGCAAGTTAACGGCAGAGCCCAGCATCCCAGCCTTCCGACTACCTGTTCAGTACTCTTTCCCCTGGCCTCCCTCCACCATATCCCTCCCCGGTTGCCTCAGCTACAGCTCCTCCTTCTGCTGGCTGCGCTCCTGGCTGTGCTAGGCAAAGTCCAAGGTGTGGGGTCCGGGTGGAGGCAAGCCTCCCCTACAAAGGTCAACAGAAGCAAAGTCTGGCCTGAGCAAACAGCTTTTGACCGATAGATGCGCAGTCAGAGCCCCTCAGGCCAGCTCAGCCCTACCTCTACCCTGGGGGATCCCAGCCCTCCGGACGGGGAAGCAAGACTTGCCCTCCCTCTGTACCAGAGGAACTGCCCCAGAAGAGAAGTCTGAAGATGTCCTCCCAGCTGTCCCGCTGCATCAGGGCAAAGTGTTCAAACACGGCCGACTGGGAGCTGCCTTCGCACTCCTCTCGACTGGGCTGCTGCTGGAACTCGTACTCCCAGTACTGTTTCCCTGGGGAAGGGTGGCCATGAGCAAGTCTGGAAAGCCCAGAGGCTGCGGAAGTTAGGAGCTCCTGGCAAGGGGGGTGGGGATAATCTGAGGCCTGTCGCCAGTGAAGCTTAAAGAAAACCAAGACTGCCCCACTGCGTGCGCACCCTCCCACCCACCTCCCGAGTACCCTTGAAGAAGTAGACCCGCTCCCGGCCACTGTAGCTATGAGCGGGGAGGGCCAAGGCTGCGTCCACGTTGTCCGGAATGCCCTTGAAGCCTTCAGAGATGTTGCGGGGGAAATCGGGGTCCGGGACACCATCCTCAAAGCGCCAGTACTGACTACCCTAAGGGGTCGGGAAGGAGAAGAGGGTGAGGAGGCAGTTGGCTGTGCACAGAGGCAGAGTCCCCACCCAAGGCAGGAGCCCTAGTTCCAGGCTTGTCACCCAGGACCTGGAGCCTTGGGCTTCTGTGTCCTCACAGAGCCCCAGCCAGGGACCACAGGCCAGAATCCAGCCTTCTTGCCCACTTTGATCCTGGGCACAGCAGCCCTCAACCTCTGCCTAGATACGCTTGGCCCTGACCCACAGCCCCTGGGCCTGGCACCTTGAAGAGGTAGGTCTTCCCCTGACAGTTGATGCGGGTGAAGGCAGCATCAATAGGACCCTCGATGCCCCAGACATCGCGGATGAGCTTGGGGTACCCGGGCCTCACTGCCTTTTCATCCAGCTCATAGCAGTAGAGCCCTAGAGGGAGGGAGGCTGTGTGAGGCAGGATGCTCCTGGGGCAGACCCCCACCCCCATAACCTGC
This sequence comes from Balaenoptera acutorostrata, assembly GCF_949987535.1. Taxonomy (NCBI): domain Eukaryota; kingdom Metazoa; phylum Chordata; class Mammalia; order Artiodactyla; family Balaenopteridae; genus Balaenoptera; species Balaenoptera acutorostrata. The sequence continues at coordinate 16,862,845 of NC_080083.1, read as the reverse complement.
CCCCCGAGTCACCTCGGAAGGCAAAGAGGGAACCATTCTTGAGGTCGGTGAAGGCATCAAAGGGCTTCCCACTGCACTGCTCTTCCTCTGCTGGGGACTCGGCGATCCCTAGATTACCAGTCTCGGGACTGAGGGTCCCCACCTCAGGCTCTGAGTTCCCCCACCCAGGTCCTGGGGTTTCTTCCTCAGGGTTCAGAACAGGTGTCTGCCCAGGAGTCTCTTCAGGCTGGACCCACTGGACAAAGGTCTGGGTGGAGCCCTCTGGCTGTGCCTGGACGCTGGTATTGGATCTGGTCTCCTCGCGGTAGTCATGGAAGCTGTACTCGTCTTCTGGCAGAGTGAATACATCCCCACGAGTCACTGCAGGCAGGGAGGGTGGTAGTGAGTCTCCAGCTGCAGAGGGGACCCCAGGCCCGCCCAGCCACTCTGAACACACCTTGGGGCTTGCACTCGACCACGTAGTCGGAGCAGCAGCTCTGGTAGTAAGAGCAGAGCTCGTCACACTGACACTTCCTGTCGGCGTTGAAGCCCTCAGTGCAGCGGCCCTTGCACGACTCTGTGGGGAGGGGGTATCAGTTGGCACAGCCAAGCCCAGACCACCCTGGCCCACCCTACATTGACCCAAATGGCCACCAACACCCTCCGGCACCTTGGTCAGCCAGAACAACCCACGCCAGCAGGGCCAGCATCAGAAGGGGCCTTGGGGATGCCATGGCAGGGCCTCCAGCCTCGAGCCTGGTGAAGTAGGTTCTCTGCGGTCTCTGCTCTGATGCCTGAGGAAGGGAGGGAGTGGCAAGACAAGGAGGAGGGGAACCGGAGAAGAGGAGCTGCCTTTTCTACTGCTCTGTTTGCTCAACCCCCAGCCCAGCCCCCAGTGCCCCGACCCCAGAGGCTGTTGCAGCAGAGGGTCATGTTCCTGGAACTCCGGGCCTGGGAGAGCTGTGAATAGGATCCGTACCAAGCTCAGGGGCATCTCCGAAGAGCACTGGCACAGTGAATCTGGAGGGCAGAAAGAAGTCCCACTCTGCCGCTCTCGGGCTGTGGGACCTTGGGCAAACTGCTTTATCTGCCTTAGTTCTCGTTTTGGCAAAATGAGACTAATCATACTCGCCTCACAGGGTGTTGGGAGCTAAAGCAGACAAAATGCCCAACTCCTGGAGTAGCTCCAACTTCATTCTCCATTAGTGGTTATTGACCCGTGATCTGTTTGATCAGGCACATCCCTGGCTGGGTGGTTCACCCACCCCTTGTGTATTTAGGGCAGTGAAAGAGGGGGTAGGAGCTGGGGAAATTTTTTTTATCATAAAAAAACAAAGTTTCATTTCTGGGTTCATCTCTAGGGTGCATTGATGTCCCCAAGCTGGTCTTCACAGCACGGTAAGTTGGGTGAATATTAACCCTTTGGACTGGATGCAATTCCTGAGTCTTTCACTAATTTACTGCTTCTCAGCAGGCCACTCCCTGTCCCCACCCTCATCCTCCCCCATCGGTAACAAGTGGCCCAGTTCCCCACACTTTTAGGCTCTAGTGAGAAATAGGATCCCTCTACCTAGAAAATGCTCACTGGCACACAACGCCTGATTTTGTGCCCACTTTCAGGGGTTCACATACCTCTGGAAGTCCTCCCAGCACCCGGAGGGAGTGATCCTCAGAGATTCCGATGATTTTTTTCTGTTCTATAATCAGAGGGGAGTGTGACTTTGGAGAATCTTCTCCATGGACCTCAGTCGGTTCGGCTGTTAAATGGGAGCAGTAATTGCTACCTCGTAGGCATGATGTAAGACTTAACTGAGAAACAGGCATAAAGTGTCGCAAGAATTGCTATTATAATTGCATTAACCACTAGTAGGGCAAAGGCACACTCAACCGTGTTGCCCTCACATTCCAGTGTCACCCCAGTATCTCCAACGTAAAACCGAAGCAGTCCTTCCGCCTCCCACCTCCTTCCCCCTGCAACCAGTAGAGGGGACAGGGGCGTGACTAGGGGGAGAGGCCTGGCCAGCGTGTGGGAGTAGCTGGAGAAGACTTGGGGGTGGGGCTACGCAGGCGGCAGGGGAGGAGCCCCGCGAGACCGAGAGGCGGGGCGTCGGCTTCCTGACCACAGCTTCTCAGGGGAGGGGCTGCTGCAGAGCATCTGTGCGAACCTAGCCTGAACTGGAGCCGCTCTTTGTTCTGGCTGCTGCTTTCTAGACCCTCCGGCCCCTGGGTCCATTCCTCGCCTTCCCGCTCTCTCCTCCCGCCTGTCCCCTGCATCTGGGCCTGCATCCCCTTCCCCAACCTCTTCGTCCTATATCCTGCCCTCACCCCTCCCCCAAACTTCTGGTCGGTGCCCTTCCCTGTTACCCTTCTCTCCACCCTCCCTCTTGCATCTTCTTCCCCCTGGTCCCCTCTCGGTTCCTCCTTTTCCCAAGGTCTGGGTCGCTCCGCCCGGCCCCGCCTCTCCAGGGATGTCCCCTGAAACCCCGTGCCCATGGTCCTGACGCTGCTCCTCTCCGCCTACAAGCTGTGCCGCTTCTTCGCCATGTCGGGCCCACGGCCGGGCGCCGAGCGGCTAGCGGTGCCGGGGCCGGACGGGAGCGGCTGCGCTGGGCCGTGGTGGGCGGCGGGCGGCCGCGGGCCCCGCGAGGTGTCGCCAGGGGCGAGCACCGAGGTGCAGGGCGCCCTGGAGCGCGCGCTGCCCGAGCTGCAGCAGGCGCTGTCGGCTCTGAAGCAGGCAGGCGGCGTGCGGGCCGTGGGAGCCAGCCTAGCCGAGGTCTTCCAGCTGGTGGAGGAGGCCTGGCTGCTACCGGCCATGGGCCGCGAGGTAGCCCAGGGTCTGTGCGACGCCATCCGCCTGGACGGTGGTCTGGACCTGCTGCTGCGCCTGCTCCAGGCGCCGGAGCTGGAGACGCGCGTGCAGGCTGCCCGCCTGCTGGAGCAGATCCTGGTGGCAGAGAACCGGTGAGGGGGCCGGGCTGGGGCGGAGAGCGCCGCGTGGTGTAGGGTCGCAAGGGCGGTCGAGTGCCTCGGTGTCCCGTGTGCCTCGCACTGTGCCTTTCCTGCCTCACCTCACAAACCCCTGCATTATATCCCTGTTGGGGACCAGCGTGTCCATTTTACAGATGAGGAAACTGAGCCCTGGGAAAGTTTAGTGACTTGCCCAGCGTCACACAGTGAACTAATGGTGCAGCCAGGATTCACTCCCAGATTTGGTGGGGTGAGAAATGAGACAGAGAGGGGAGGAATAGAGTAGTAGGACAGGAATCTGTCCCTGGTTCTGAGGATGGAGCTGGGATCCCACAGCCAAAGCCCTCTAAACCCACAGCCCTCCCGATGGGCCTGGATATCCTTCCGTGCTACCTTCGCTCTGCCATACCGTCTCGCTCCCACTAAAAGAGAAAGAGAACACATTGCTCAGAAAATAGGAGGGGGGACCCCTTTCCTCTTCCCCCAGGCTGAAATGAGTGCTGACCTAAGGTTACTGGCTGCCTTCATGCCACCCCCAGTCCACTTCCTGCTTCCTCCGTTTTCATTTTGCTTCATGTAACAGGACAGACATGATCTCATGCTGTGCCTGCTCATCGGAAACAAGATGGGTGTTTTCAGTTGGGATGGGTGGTGGGGGAAGAGGAAACTGAGGTGTGGAGCTAGGCAGGGGCCAGAGTATGTGTTCTCTACATCTTCCCCACACGTGCCAAGATACAGTAGGTGGGGTCCAACTGAAGCCTGGTTGCTATGCTTCCCTGCCTCTTGGGATCTCCCCTGGACTATAAGGACCACTGACCCACTTCCTTGCCCCTCTAATGCCGGAGGAGACCAGGCTGTCACACTCCAGTCTCATGCTGAATTCTCGGGCCCTTCAGGTTTAGAAGGGTTTTGGAAGGGTCACTTTCCATTTATGAAGCTCTCAAAGGTGTGATGGGCATGGATTAGGGGCATTTTCCTTGCCCTTTTCAAAAAGTAAAGATAACCTTGTGGATGGTGGAAATGATACCACTTTCAAAAGTGCATGAATGAAGCAATTTAAGTTGGGAGGCCAGGTTAGGATTCTGCTTGTTCAGTAAGTCATTAATCTTCTATGTAACAACAGGTGTCCTGTTGGGGATGGGCTGTGAATGTGGAGGGCTAGCAAATGGAGTGGGTGCTCACTGGATGTGGTGGGCTAGCATTGAAGGGCGTGTCCTGTAGGCCTGGTATGTGGGATAGGGTAGCTATAACTAGAACTCCTGGAGAATGGGTGCAGCCAACACCCCAAGAAGAGGAGGGCTGCAAGATGCAAATAGAAATGATATTTTTCAAGGTTGAAAATAACAATCCTCACCTGGTTCAGAATTACTGAGAAAGGAGGCACACTAACCGGTGTCTCTGGTCCCAAGAAACAACGTGCTGGTGTTGGCATCACTTCAGGACCAAGGACAGAACCCAACAAGCCAGGTCCCCATCCTCCCGGAGAAAGGCATAATCTCCCCACACCTCTGCACTGCTCTGAGAGGAGGCTGGGAGGCAAGAAGGGAAGAGGGTGGTGACACACTGAGAATTTGTGTCTATGAAATGTTTTCCTTCCTCCACCAACCAACTTCCTCATAAAGAAGGTTCTTCCATCAGTGCACCCAACTCCTTTTGCCATTCCCTTTCCTGCAGCTCTCTTCTTCCCTGGGTGCTGCCACACTCACTGCCTGGGAGCCTAGGTCACAGCTTCACTGACCCTCGAATACCAGGAGAAGCCCAACAGGGTAGGGCCCTCTGAGCCTGGTCCCACCACACTCTTACTGCTAGCCCTCTAAAGTCACAGCCTGCCCACTTCAGGAGACCATAATGAGGTTAAATGGCTTTCCCAAGGATACACAGTGAATAAGTGGAGGCGACAGGTTTTTAAAAGAAAGAAAGGAAAAGGAAAAAAATAAACTATTGCACATAAATTCAAGTGCAAAGTACAAAAAAGATACACACTTAAACGTTCTTCTTTCTGTTCTTCACTGGAGGCAAACCAGTGAAACAAGTTTCTTGTACGTCTTTCCAGAGAGAGTCTCTGCATATACAAGCACTTGCATATATGTGTATATTATATATATAGGCTTATATATGTGTATATACGGACAATTTACCCCTCTTTCGGAGCTGTGATTTGAACCCAGACCCACAGCCTCTCAGACTGTAGAAGAATTGGGAATTGAGTGAATAAATCTCACAACAAGCACAGAGTTCAACTCTATAAAGGTGCCAAGTGCATAGGGAAAGGTGAGGGCTGGAGTTCAAGAAATGCACAATTGGGAGTTCCCTGGTGGCCTAGTGGTTAGGATTCCGGCTTTCACCGCCATGGCCTGGGTTCGATCCCTGGTCAGGGAACTGAGATCCTGCAAGCCTCGCAGCCAAAAAAAAAAGAAAAGAAATGTGAATAAAGTCCTCTTTCTGAATTGATGTTTCTGAACATGCCCTTCCCTTCATTGAGCCTCAGGGGGTGGGTGTTGTTGGATTAGATGATTTCTTAAGCACTTCCTGGTTCTGATATTCTTGGAGTATATATAGTCAGATTGTTCTGGAAGCACAAAATGCAGACGAAGGATCTTGAGCCCTGGAGACAGACAGATGTGAGTTCAAATCCCAGCTATGCCTCTCACCAGCTGTGTAACCTGGGCATGCCATGTAACCTCTCTGAGCTTTGGCTTTCTCCTTGGTTAAAGGAACAACTGCAGTGCCGTCTGCCCGAGTGGATGATTAGAACCCATCTGTTCCTTTGGGCTGCAGAGAAGTTCAGTGATCAGCTCAGCAAAGCTGTCCTGGCCTCAGGCCATGTTCTGGGCTCAGCTGGGCCCTGCAGTGGACACAAAGTCACAAGCACTGTGGTCACTGTGGTGCTCACTGGGCAAGGACTCCATGGCTGGCTGGGCCTGTAAGTCTTTGAGGGACATCATTGGTGGAGGCCAGGAAGACAGGACACTTTCACCTCTGCCTGGAGTGTGGCAACTCTCCTGTCTGCTCTCTTGGCCTCCAAGCTCTCTCCCTTTGACCTGTCCTCCCCACAGCAGCCAGAGCGAGTTTCCTAAAACCCATGTGTTACCAGGTCACTCCCCTTCCTGAAGCCCTTCAGTGACTCCCCATTTGCCATCAAGATGAAGTCCAAATGCTTTGAGATGGCTCAAAAGGCCCCCAGAACTCTTTCCTCTTCCCTTGAAACTTCCACCTCAACCACTTGAAGTAGCTTCTGCTTTTTGCCCATTTAATGGGTGTAAAGTGATAGCTGGTTTAATTTTTATTTCTCTGATTACTAATGAATTAGAGTATCTCTATTTGCTTGTTAACATTTTGAATTTCCTTTTGTAAATTGCCCATTTGTGTCCTTCGCCCCTTTTCTGTTGGATTTACTGCCTTTTGCTTGTTGATTTGAATATGTATTTATATATTCTATATATGAATCCCTCGTTTATTTTATATTTTTCCTTGTTTGTTTTAGACATTGCAAACATCTCTGGCTTTCTTTCTCTTCCTGGAACATGCCAAGTTCATCAGCCCTCGGGGCTTTTGTCCTTGATGTTCTCTCTGCCTATTATGCTCTTCTTCCAGATACTTGCAAGCAGGGGTCTCTGGACATTTAACTCGCAGATGTCACTTCCTCAGACATATCCCTCCACCCAGGCACTCTCCATTACAGCACCTGGTTTTGCTATCATTTTGGTCAGATAACTATTATTCTGTTCATTCACTGTTTACTTGCTTACTGTTTGTCTCCATATTAGCTGTTATTAGCTCCAGTTTCTCTTAGTCACTGTTTAACTTCAGCCCCTATTGCAGTGCCTGGCACACAGTAAGTCCTCAATAAATGGTCTTTTGAATGAATGAATAAATACACCCCAGTCACACAGCATGGAGTGAAGAGAATTTTGATGAAATGAACATTTATTGAGTCTTTCCTATGTGCCAGGAACTGTGCCAAGCACTTTACATGCATTTTTACATTAGTTCTCGTAATAACTCTATGGGGTGGGTATTCACTTTATCCTATTTATGAAATGAGGAAACCAATAAAGATAAAGGAAGGTACCCAAGGTCCCACAGCTAGAAAGTGGTAGAGAAGAAACCAGGACCCAGGAGGTCTGCTCTAGAGCTAGAATTCTTAACCACCACACATGCTGCTTCTCCAGGGAAGGGTGTCTGGGAAGAAATGGGTGTGGCCAGGATGGAGCACCCTTATAATCAGAGAAGTCTGGTTGTCCCAGGGCAGGAGATGAGGGAGGTGGAGGAGGCAGGGAGGACCAGACTCATGTCCTATGTGACGCTAGCGAGGCCCAGAAAGCATAAGTAACGAGGCCCTGGGTTAAGATAAGCACCCCTGGCTGCGGCAACTCCACTTTCTCCCTCCCGCTTTCCTTCGGCAGGGACCGAGTGGCGCGCATCGGGCTGGGCGTGATCCTGAACCTGGCAAAGGAGCGGGAGCCGGTGGAGCTGGCGCGGAGCGTGGCCGGCATTTTGGAGCACATGTTCAAGCACTCGGAGGAGACGTGCCAGCGGCTGGTGGCGGCCGGCGGCCTGGACGCGGTGCTGTACTGGTGCCGCCGCACGGACCCGCCGCTGCTCCGCCACTGCGCGCTGGCGCTGGCCAATTGCGCGCTGCACGGGGGCCAGGCGGCGCAGCGGCGCATGGTGGAGAAGCGCGCCGCCGAGTGGCTCTTCCCGCTCGCCTTCTCCGAGGACGAGCTGCTCCGACTGCACGCCTGCCTCGCCGTGGCGGTGCTGGCCACCAACAAGGAGGTGGAGCGCGAGGTGGAGCGCTCGGGCACTCTGGCCCTCGTGGAGCCGCTAGTGGCCTCATTGGACCCCGGCCGCTTCGCCCGCTGCCTGGTGGACGCCAGTGACACCAGCCAGGGCCGCGGGCCTGACGACCTGCAGCGCCTCGTGCCGCTGCTTGACTCGTCGCGCTTGGAGGCGCAGTGCATCGGGGCTTTCTATCTCTGTGCCGAGGCTGCCATCAAGAGTCTGCAGGGCAAGACCAAGGTGGGTGCGGGTGTGGGGCTGGGTGGGGAGGGGGTAAGAGAGAAACTGGGAAGGCTCCCCAGAGGAAATGACATTCAGCTGGGACTTGAGGGACTTCCCTGGCCGTCCATTCGTTAAGACTCCACGCTTCCACTGTAGGGGACACGGGTTTGATCTCGGGTTGGGGAACTAAGATCCCGCATGCCGGTGGCACAGCCAAAAACAAAACAAAACAAAACAAAAACAAAAAACAAACAAACAAAAAAACTAGGACTTGAAATACACATGAGAGGTGAAATGAGGAGAAAGATGAGGGACCCATCATTCTGGCCTTGAAGGCAAGACCAAGGTATTATGCAGGGGACATACATCTCTGTATGATCTCTGTGTTCTACAAAGATCACCCTGACTGCTGCATGGAGACGGGGTAGGCAAGGGTGAGGCTGCAGGCAGGGGGGTCAGATAGAAGTCCATGGCAGGGGGCAGCTGGGATGGTGGAGGTGAAGACCAGGGCATGACAGCAGAGGCAGAGAGAAGCAGATTCCAGAGGTACTGAAGAGACAGAATTAGAACTTGGTGGGTGGCTGGGTGAAGGAGAGCGAGGAGCTGAGGATACTCCTGGCTTTGGACATAGGAAACCCAGGGGATGGTGGCACCTGGTACTGAGATAAGGTGAACTGGGTGAGATAGTTTGAGGGTGGAGAGAAAGTGAGTTCAATGGGACAGATGGAGTTTGAAGTGCCTGAGAGATGACAACCTGGGGTGCTCCAGTGGGCCATTCTGTCATGTGGGTCTGGAGTCCAGAAAGGAGATGGAGTAAACAGAGGCAGGACATCCATGTGTCAGCTAGATAACTCCCACCCGAGTCCCAAGGGGTCCCCAATCTCAGGACCTGATCTGCAGCCTTTGCCCTCTGCTTTAACTTGCTGTGTGACTGTGGGTACCTGGCTTCCCCTCTCTGGGCCTTTATGTGCCTCACTTTTTTTTTTTTAATGTGGGATATTCTTTTTTTTTACTATTTATTTATTTGGTTGCGCTGGGTATTAGTTGCAGCAGGCAGGCTCCTTAGTTGCGGCTTGTGAGCTCCTTAGTTGTGGCATGCAAACTCTCAGTTGCGGCATGCATGTGGGTTCTAGTTCCCTGACCAGGGATCGAACCCGGGCCCCCTGCATTGGGAACGCGGAATCTTATCCTCTGTGCCACCAGGGAAGTCCCTATATGCCTCACTTTTGACCTCTGGAAAATTGAAGGAGTGGACCACAGCAGCAGTTCTTACCCTGGACGTGAGACTAGTAATAGTTAAATTATCGAAAGTTTCTGGTTTTAGTTTTTTAAATATTACAGAATTAAGATTACCCTATAATGTCACTCTCCCTCCTTTGTATTCCTCTGGAGGTTTGGGGGGTTAGTGACCGCTGGTGCACAGGGAGCGGTGCACACTGCATGGACCACCCTATCTGTACGACAGTGGTCATCTGGGGCTGGACAGGGGTCATCAGAGGAGTGTGTCTCACAGGTGATTGTCCCCTGTCACGTGTGTCCCCATAGATCCAGAAGAGACTGCTGTGTTAGGGGGTCTCTGAGGCCTCTTCCAAGGTCCAATGTTCTAGGAGCTTTTGATTCTCCTCTCTGCACCCCAGAGTTGGGCCATGGGAGGACTGGCTTTACAAACAGGCCATTCTGTTTTGGGAGGAGGGATTTAAAGGGAAGTAGGGAGTGAGGACCCCAAGGAGTGGGTCTTGGCAGCAGCCATGACCACCAGCTCTGGCACCTCTTTCCCAGCAAGGCCAAGTGAGCGCAGTTCAATATAGACATAGTGAGCCCTCACTCTATGCCCTGCAGTGTGCCAGTTATGGGACTCCAGGGGTGACTAAGACATGACCTCAGCTTACAGTCCAGTAGAAATTGCATTATCAATTAACAATAGTAGCATTCAGAGTGTAGCACAAGGCCTAATTGGAGGTATGGGCCAAGCTGTGGGGCAATCAAAGCAGGCTGCATGTTGGAGGTGCCAATCAATTTGTATCCAATGGATGAGTAGGATTCCCACAAGCAGGCTAGAAGAGCTAAGCATCTGGAAACACCACAGGTTGAGGCCCAGAGGTGGGAGAGCCTCCATGGGTGGGTGGCTTGGTGAAGGGGGAGTAGAGCGGGGATTGGTAGGCAGGGGCTGCACTGTGCCAGGCCTGGCAGCCATACTGAGAACTCGACTTGATTTCAGGGCAGGTGGAAGCTGTAGAGGCGAGGCATGAGAGGGACTTACCTGGTCAAGAGTTGAAGGAGCTTCTGGAGGGGGAATCCACAGGACCTGGTGATTTATTGGATGAAGGCAGGGCAAGGGCAGACGGTGGGGCTTTCATCGGTGAGAAGAGGCGAGGGGAGGGACCAGGCACGTTTGGGGGCGGCTGGTGAATTGGTGGATCCAAGACATCCTCTCCGCACTTCCCCAGGTATTCAGCGACATAGGTGCCATCCAGAGCCTGAAACGCCTCGTCTCCTACTCCACTAATGGTACCACGTCGGCGCTGGCGAAGCGCGCGCTGCGCCTGCTGGGCGAGGAGGTGCCGCGGCCCATCCTGCCCAGCGTGGCCAGCTGGAAGGAAGCCGAGGTCCAGACATGGCTGCAGCAGATCGGCTTCTCCCAGTACTGCGAGAGCTTCCGGGTAGAGCCGCACGGGGTCGCCGGCCGGCAGTCGGAGCAGGCGCATCCCCGAGGGCCGCGTGGCCGCTAGGGGCGCCCTGCACACAGGCGACCGCGCCCCATCCCGGCACAGCACGCCCGCGGCACCAGGGTGGACTTCTGGGGGTGGGGAGCCTGTACTCAGTGTTTTTCGGGGTCATTCGGTTCTCATCTGGGTCCCATCCGCCTCCCCCACCGCCATCTCCAGGTCCCTCCTCTTGATCTTGTGCTGGGTGGGGTCCAAATGCTGAGGATGGGAGCCTTTCCTTACATCTGACCCCTCCTCCAGGAGCAGCAGGTGGATGGAGACCTGCTTCTGCGGCTCACGGATGAGGAACTCCAGACCGACCTGGGCATGAAGTCAGGCATCACCCGCAAGAGGTACGGAGCCTCCAGCCCGCATACTCCCCCGCCCCGGGCAGGTCTAACTAAACGCCCCCTCCGCCTCTAGCCAGTGCCCAGTCAAGATCTCAGCATCCTCTCCTCCCCTGGGTGCAGATTCTTTAGGGAGCTCACGGAGCTCAAGACCTTCGCCAGCTACGCTACATGCGACCGCAGCAACCTGGCTGACTGGCTGGGCAGCCTGGACCCACGCTTCCGTCAATACACGTATGGCCTGGTCAGCTGCGGCCTGGACCGCTCCCTGCTGCACCGAGTGTCGGAGCAGCAGCTCCTGGAGGACTGTGGCATCCGCCTGGGCGTGCACCGCGCCCGCATCCTCACAGCCGCCAGAGGTCAGCCTGCCCACCTGGGCCCCTACCCCTGCCCCTGCCCCAGCCCTGGAGGGGTGAGGGGAGACACATGGCGGGGGCTCAGAGCCTCACAGCGGGTTGATTGAGCACGTAGGCTGTGCTGCACTGGGCTCTGAGGATGCAGAGATGAATATGTTGCACTTTGCCCTCAAGAAGTTCCCAGTCTGAGGTGGGAAGGAGGGTGGGAGGAAGGCAGATATATAAACAGGCACGTGGCTGCAGGAGCTGGCATGCCCAGGACTCCAGTGGGAGCCTAGAGGAAGCACCACCTACCCTGTCCGCCCAGGCCTAGGCTTTGGAGAGGGGAGGATGCCTGACCAGGTCTTGAAGGATGTGTTGCGGGGGGGGGGAAGAGAGTGGTGGCAGCAGGAAGAGCAGCCCAGGCAGAGGGAGCAGTACATGCAAGTGTGGAGGTAAGACAGAGCATGGGGGCTGGGTACAGGGGACGTGGGTGGGAAGACAGAGGGCTTATCCTGTTAGTCCACAGCTGACAAAGTATGGGTGCTTTAGGGAGGTCATGAGAGCAGAGTGGATCCTAGGGCTCTAGCAGCCCTCTTGATTTATTAATTTAATTTACTAATTTACTATTTAGCTAATATTTATTGTCAATTACTAGAGGCCAGGTCCTGATTAAGTTTTTAACAGATATTATCTCATTAATCTCTACATCCATTCTGTGCAGTGGGTGTTTGTTTTTTTAAAGTCAGCTTTTAAAACTTTTTAAAGAGGGCTTCCCTGGTGGCGCAGTGGTTGAGAATCTGCCTGCCAATGCAGGGGACACGGGTTCGAGCCCTGGTCTGGGAAGATCCCACATGCCGCGGAGCAACCAGGCCTGTGAGCCACAATTACTGAGCCTGCGCATGTGGAGCCTGTGCTCCGCAACAAGAGAGGCCACGATAGTGAGAGGCCCGCGCACCGCAATGAAGAGTGGCCCCTGCTTGCCACAACTAGAGAAAGTCCTCGCACAGAAACGAAGACCCAACACAACCAAAAATAAAAAAATAAAAAAAAAAAGACCCAACACAGCCAAAAAAATTAAAAAAAAAAAAAAAACTTTTTAAAGAATAAAAGTGGTATAATTTAACTTAAAAGTGTCCAGTTTGAACAGTTTTGAATGTATACCCCTGTGTAACCATCATCATAATCAAAGGTAAAGGACAGTTCCATCATGGGTGTTAATTTTACAGATGATGAAACTGAGATTTAAGTTCATTTTGTAAGGTTATAAGTCATTAAATGACAGAAGTGGGATCTCAACCTCTGCCCTTATACCTCGTAAAGAGACAAACGTTGTCTGTGACTGTTGTCTGAATATTATAAGATGGGTTCTTTTCATGCATGCATGCATTCAATAAGTATGTACTAAGCTCCCACAGGGGACAAGGGACTGGGCTTTGGCCCCATTCTTTTGCTTCAACCAAAGCAGATTAACTTCTATCATTTTTACATTGCAGCTCCCAATAAATCCCCAAGATTTAATTTTTTAAAAACAAGAGGGTGCTACAGCAAAATTAGCTTACAAACACCTCCTGTAGGGAGTAGGGAGCCATGCACAGTTTTGAAGTGGGGGCAATGACACACTCAGATTTGGATTTTAAGCAGAGCTCTCTGGTGCCTGCGGCAAACAGATTAGACTGGGCAGGTGTGGATCTGGAGAGACCACTGAGGACGCTGGAGTTGGGGGCCTGGACACAGGGACGGCCCTGAGGCTGGAGTCCAGGATGTTAGTAGGTAGAATCCACAGAGCATGGTGCCTGACCCTGAGCGTTGAATGTCAGCTCCATGAGGGCAGGGTTTGTTTTGTTCATTGCTGTACCCCAAGCACTAAGAATAGTGCCTGGCACACAGAAAGCACTTAGTAAATATTTGTTGAATGAATGAATGAGAGGCAGGAGTTGAGGCTGATACCCAGGTTTCTGGCTTTGGTGGGAGACTAGGAAGAAGGGGGGTCTGGGGAGGATTTGGGATGGGTTGGGTTTGGAGTACCTGTGGGCAGCTGGCTGTGCAGGTCTGGAGCTCTAGAGAGAGGGCAGTGCTGGAGGTGTCCCCAAAACACAATGCCTGCCTCCTGAGAGGACCTCACTGATAGTTTGCAGCCTGCCTTCCTGTAGGCCCCATCTCTCCACCTCTCTGACCCTTTTTGGAGCAAGCCACCCTGCCTGGGCTGGGCTGAGAGGGCTGGGTGTACAGGAGATGATGCACCTCGTGGTGAATGATGGGGAAGGCCCACCCTCGCCAAGCCGTCTCTTGTCTGCTTCAGAAATGCTACACTCCCCACTGCCGTGCACCGGCTGCAAGCCCAGCGGGGACACTCCAGACGTCTTCATCAGCTACCGCCGGAACTCAGGCTCCCAGCTCGCCAGGTGAGGAGGGGCGGACAGGCAGGCTGCCTGGGGCCTTGTGGGGAGGCCATGGCAGTGACACAGGACCTCTTTGCAGCCTCCTGAAGGTGCACCTGCAGCTGCACGGCTTCAGTGTCTTCATTGATGTGGAGAAGCTGGAAGCGGGCAAGTTCGAGGACAAGCTCATCCAGAGTATCATGGGTGCCCGCAATTTTGTGCTGGTTTTGTCGGCTGGGGCTCTGGACAAGTGCATGCAGGACCACGACTGCAAGGACTGGGTGCACAAGGTAAGTACCGGCCCCTGTGGTCCCAGCATTGGCCTGCGGCCCAGGGCACAAGGTCCCCGTTTCATTCTTTCTCACCTGCATATACTCCAGCAACCTCCATAGCCCAGCTGGAAGTCAGGAGCCATGGCTCTGACTGTAATAGGACTTTAGCAACTTACTTAGGCTCTCCGAGCCCCAGTTTTCTCATCTACAAAATGGGGGTAACTTACCTGTCCTAGTCACCTCGTAGAATTGTTGTGAGGGTCAGAGAGGGATGAACACACTTTGAAAAATAACCTCTGTGAGGGAAGGGGGGCAGGAGAGCATAGTGACAGGCACAGTGGAATGGTTAAGAGCACAAAGCTGTGAGTTTAATTCCTGGCTCTGGCTTTGGGCAAGTTACTTAACCCTAATGAGCTTCATGTTTATCACTGGAAAGTGGGATAGTTACAGTACCTAACTCCCTAGGATATTGTTAGAAAGATTAAAAGAGGTAAAATTTGTGAAGTGCTTAGCAGAATGCCTGGCACATAATAACTGCTGTATGATGGCAGCAATTACTATTATTAATATAATTATTGTGAGTACTACCACTGTTTAATTCCCCATTGTATCCTGAGTGCCTACGCATAGTAAAAACTTATTGGGAACTTGTAGAATGGATGGATGGATCTGTATCACATCTGTAGGTTATTAATCATTACTCGTTAGTCAGCAGGAATTGGGGCCAGGGCAAAGGGAAGCAGTTGTCATATGGATAGGGTCCTTGTCCTAAAGCAGCTAAGGAGACAAGAATATGCCCAGAATGACTAGATCATACATAAATTGGTGTCAACGTAAAGCCGGGTAGGCGAACCTCTTACTTGCTATAAGAATATGGAGAAAGGAAAAAAACATCAAGGGCTGGAATAATCCGGGGAGGCTTCGTGAAGGAAGCAGAACTTGAGAAGAGTCTTAAGAATTTAGGCCAGTGGAAGAGAAGGCATCTCAGGCAGGGGAACAGCAGGAGCAAAGAACAAAAGTAGGCATGAGAAGGGTGCCAAAAACCTACCTTATCACTGGTATTGCCTTCTCCATTTTACGGATGAAGAAACCAAGGCTCAGAGAAGTAGAATAATTTTTCCCATGGCCACACTGCTGGGGCAGAAATCAGAACTGGGCTTTGAACTCCTGTCTGTCTGACTCCAAAGCCCATGCTCTTTCTTAGGATCCAGCTTTGTCCTATGACTCAGATCTGAGGGGTGGGAGGGGAGGTGGTGAGATAGGATTGGAATCAGCTGACACCAGAGTGATTGTCTGCATCTCTTCCCAACTCTGAGTTCAGTGATGTCACGCCAGCAGCTTGAAATCAGCCATGGTGGGAGTAGTTACGCTAAAGAAATTGGTAAAAACTACAAATCAGGATTTTATTTGTTTGGTCGTTTTTTCCCCCTCTGGAGAGCTAGTTGTTAAACATGTACCAGCACACCACTGGCTGGATAAGAACTAAGAAACCAGGTTATGGGGTTCCTAAAGGCAGGGAGAAGACCTGTGCTTAAAGCACTGGCAAAAGGGATCCCATGAGGGCAGTGATGCCATACCAGTGGGTTTTAGGGAGAAGGCTCCAAACTAGGGTGCAGCCCAGATTGACAGTGGGGAAGAGGGTCAGGCCCCAGAGGCCATGTAGGAGGGGCTGAATACTGGGTTTGGTTTGGGGAGGGGATGCTGGGTCAGAGAGACACCCTGGAGGATCATGGCTTACAGCAGGTGGCAGGCGGCCTTCTGAGAGAAAGAGAGGAGTGTCTGTGAGCTCCGTGAGAGCTCAGACCTTGCCTTGTTCATGCTGCATCCCTGATGCCTAAAACCATGCATGGTACAAAGTAGGCTCTTGAAGAGTTTTTAGAATAATTGAATCAACGATTAAATAGATGAGTGATTCTGATGAAGCTGAGATGACTGGGAGAAACATACGTATCTACTAGGTTTACTAGGTCAGAAGACGCAACTCTAATCAAGTTTTCATATTTAACTGGCTTCATGATCTTGAACGAGCCATTATGCCTCTCTTGGCCAGCCTCTGAATCGGTACAGTAAGCAGTGTGCTGTCTTTGCTTCTGTGTAATTCTGGATGAAACAAATGTCTAAAGGTTCCCACATAAATTGCTGCAGGGCCAGAATTCATCCAAGGGCTCAGCAGAGAGGCAGAGGGCTTGGTTGAAATAGCCTTGGACTTAGAATCTGAATGCTTGAGTCAGAGACCTGGCCCCCTCCTGGGCTGGGCATGTGTGTGACTTGGGAGCAAGTCCCTCCCCTTCGCTGGGCTTCCTTCTTCTCAGTTGTAAAATGGAGAGGTGCCCCAGAAGCCAATCAGGGTTGAAGTTATGCAGATTCCTCCCCCAGGAAGGCTCTGCTCCACGAGGGTGCTTGGCGCCCATCACTGTCCCAGCCAACTGCAAGGAGGGAGGAGCGGGCAGGTGGTGGGAGCCTTTGCTTTGGACCAGTCCCAAAGGCTCCATCATCCCTCCTTGGTTGTTTTTAGTGCTTAATTGCCTCTGGTTTTAAAACTGCTTTCCTCAAAGCCACATTTAGTGGGTAATCAATATGGAAAACCACAAGTGAACTGCACTCAAAAAGTCCAATCCTTGTGGTTCCCCCTTGAAAGGAAAAAAACATTCAATAAGCACTTCCCAGAGCACCCATTAATAGCAATATCCTCAGAACAACCTAGTGAGGTAAGTTTTATTATCCCCACTTTACAGAGGAGGAAGTAATAACACTTGTTATTTATTAAGCATACACTGCATGCTAGTCGCTAGTCTAACCACTTGCCGTGGGATAGCACAGTTATTTCTCCCAGCAATCCTACAAGATAGGGACTATCATTAACCCTATTTTAGAAATTAGAAAACAGAGGCTTTGAGAGCCTGTTGTTTTTGCCTCAAATGACAGAGCCTGTGTCAGAGACTTGGTGTGAACCCAGATCTGATGATTCCAGAGCACAACCCCTAAATGCTATGCTGTCTCATTCATTCATTCATTCATTCATTCAGCCAGTCAGCTATAAAGTATTTAGCAAAGGCAGACTACGGGCAAGGCTTTGTGAAAGATCCTGAGATACAAGGTGAGTGAAACCTGGACATGGTTCCCACCTTTATGTCTGGTGGGGAAGACAGATATTAAGTAAATTACTCATTAGTGAATTTAAATTTGTAAGTGTAGCATGTGATGCGGAGCCTATGAGAACCTATAACAGGGGATGTGACCTGGTCAGGAAGTGAGGGAAGACTTCACTAGGAAAGTTGATTGAGCTCAGATCAGAAAAATGAGTTGGTATTAGAAAGGGCAGGGAAGAGTGTTCTAGTCGGAGGAAGCAGCATGTGCAAAGGCCCTGTGGAGGGAGGGAGGTAGCAAATCTAAGGGACTGCAAGGTCTGTGTGGCTGGGAGGACAGCGCAGGGATCGAGTTTGAGAAGTGAGCTGTGGCCAACCGCACAGAGCCTTGAACTTTATTCAAAGAGCCGTGTAGAGTCGTGAAGTTTTAAGTGTGTGTGTGTGTGGGGGGGGTGACATGATCAGATTTGCATTTTGCAAAGAGTAGCTAGGTGAAGGAGCAACATGGAGAATGAATTAGAGGAGGCAAGAATGGATGAGAAGAGACCTGGTAGGGGCTAATGGTAATACGGGGTTGGAGCAGGGCACTGGTGGGGGTGGAGGTGGAGAAAAATGAGCGGATTTGAGAAATAAGTAAGAACTACAACTGGCAGGGCGGCTCAGGATGGATCGATTTGGATGCAGGGGGTGGGATGTACTTCTTGACACCAAATTTGTGTGGGCTTTTTCCCATACCAACAACCAGTTCTCCACTTCACCAGCACCAACTGGCTGTCCCACAATTCAATGCAGTTCTGACACTAACTACCCACCGGGAGCCAGTGTCAGACTCCATGGTTCAAGGGATCAGTCTCACAAGTCTGCCCTCACTTCAGACCCAGTCGCAAGGCCCAGGCCACCTGCACTGCTGTCTGACTCGGCTACAAATGCAGGGGTTCCTATGACCAACCCCCTCAGGTTCAATACTTTGCTAGAATGACAGGCAGAATTCAGGAAAGCACTTTACTGAACTATTACCAGTTCCTTTTAAAAGATACAACTCAGGAACATCCAAATGGAAGAGACGCACAGGGCAAAGTAAGGGGGGTTGCGAGCGTGGGCAGGGCTTCCATGCCCTCTCCGGGCCACCCTCTCCACACCTAGATGTGTTCACCAACCTACCGGTCCTTAGGGGTTTTATGGAGGTCTCATTATGTAGGCGTGATTAAGTCATTGGTGAGTGAACTCAGTCTCCAGCCCCTCTCCCCTCCCTGGAGGTGAGGGGGGTGCTGAAAGATCCAACCCTCTAATCACAGCTTAGTCTTCCTGGCCACCAGCCCCCATCCTGAAGCTATTCGGCACAGCCCCACCCCCCAGGTCATGTGAGAGGGCTTTAGGAGCTCTGTACCGAGAACCTGGAACAAAGGGCAAATGTAGATTTATCATACCACAGGGGATGAGGGAGAAGTCAATGTGGACTTCACGGCCAACATCCCGCCTTGGGCTCAGCCTGGCCCCGAGGTCCCTGGATGGGGCCCCGCGTGTCCTCCTCTTCCCCTCTTCTTTCTCTAGGAGATTGTGACTGCTCTGAACTGTGGCAAGAACATCGTGCCAGTCATTGATGGATTCCAGTGGCCAGAGCCCCAGGCCCTGCCCGAGGACATGCGGGCTGTGCTCACCTTCAATGGCATCAAGTGAGGAGGGGGCGGGGCGGGGCGGGTTACACAGGCCCCCAGCCAGCAGCTCCCTCTGCCCAGCCCTCTGACCCACCAGCCTCTGCACCCACAGGTGGTCCCACGAGTACCAGGAGGCCACCATTGAGAAGATCATCCGCTTCCTGCAGGGCCGCTCCTCCCGGGACTCATCTGCAGGCTCTGACACCAGTTTGGAGGGTGCTGCACCCCTGGGCCCCGCTTAACCAGTCCCTAATTCCCAAGCCCTGCCGTGACCCCCCATTTCCACCATCCCAATGGGACAGCTCCTCACACTGGCTTCCCTGGGCTGAGACAGCCTGGGCTCTTCTCAGGAAATGGCTCTCTGCCTCCCCCGACCCTCACCGTCCACCTCAAACCCAGCTTCCTCAGTATCTGGAAAGGGAAGGGAAGCCAGGCATTGGGGGTGCTAAGACCTCCCCTAGGCCCTGCCCCCAGGTCCTGTCTCGGGCGTGGGAGGGTCATTGCTCAGCTCTGAAGACTCTGGAGAATGAGGGTTTGCTGCATGCTAACCCCTCTCCTGCCCTGCCAGCAGCCTGCTTGAGTAGAGTGAAGGCAGGCAGCCTCGGGCAGGGCTCAGTGCAGTGGCCAAGCCTCCCGACCAAGCAAGGGCTTGGGCCCGGGAGCCAGCTAGGGATGAGAGGCTAGCCATGGCTCTCCACCGAGACTGCACCTGGCCCCTGGGCTCACCACTTCCTGCCATCCTGTGGCCTTGCCCTGTAACCATTCAGTGCCCTTAGCTGGCCAGGTCCACTCCCAGCCTTCCTGATGTGCAGCCTCCTTTGCCACATCTGGGGCCAGGGTGAGACTGGGCCGGCCCTCACTCTGGCTGGTCTGCAGCCGTGGCCTGCGCTCACTGGTGCATGGGAGCCCCCTGCTTGAGCCTGAGCAGGGGAGGCTGCTTCTCAAAGAGCAGCTAGCCACCCTACCTAGCCTTGGTGCTGTGCGCCAGGCCTCTGCCCAGCATGGCCCAGCTCCCTTCCTCAGCCCCTCACCCGTCCAAGGCTGCCCCCCGCACTGGCTCAGGGGGAGCTGGGGCGAGGCAGCCTCCCTGTGGCAGCAGCAGTAGCCTGGGCAGAACCTGTAGCTCCCTGGGAGGAGACAAGATCCTGAAGAAGGGCAAGGGGTGTATTCGAAATCACCTGGGAATTTTGTTAAAATCCCATTCAGGACACCTGGGGTGGGGCCCGAGTTCCTGCATTTCTCACAAACTCCCACGTTGGCTGAAGCTGGTGATCAAGGAATGATACCTTAGGAAGCAAGACTGTGAAACACAAATGCCTCACAAATGTTTGCCATTTCCCTGACACTTCACTCCATGGTCTCTAATCATCAGAGCAGCCTTACCTGGTATTATCTCCATCTTACAGAGAAGGGACTGAATGTCGTGCCCAGTGTCCCAAGTCTCCAGTGGCAGCCCCAGGATGCAGACCTGGCCTCCTGGTGCTCAGTCCACTGCTGGGGGGACTCTACTGAGAATCATCCTGGAGGCTGCACCCTGGGCAGGGCTGTTGCTCCACAGACGGCTGGCTTCCCTCTTGCCCCAAAGAATCTAGCCTTGGGGGGGACAGGCTTTCACAGCAGAAGGCTGACTCAGGGGCTGTAAAGAAATAACTGAGCAGGAGTGTCCCTCGGCCCCTTCCTCCACCAGGGTAGGAGAGCAAGAAAGCATCCTCCTTCCAATAAACGCAGGCTCCAGCTAATGGGCTGAGTGGGCACCTGCCCTGCCCCTCCCCTCCTGAGGGCAATGGGTTCACACCCGAAGGCTGGCTCAGCTCCCAGAGCCACCTCCTGCAGGTGCTGGCCAGGCCCCTCGGAGCTCTTGAGCTACATCGTCAGAAAGTCAAAGGTCTCGCTCCAGGCTTGGGACTCCTTCCTTCCACTCGCCTCCCTGCCAAAGATACTGCCTCTAGCCGGTCCTCTGACTGCACTTGACTCTTTTCCTTCTTGCCGCACGAATGCCCACCGGTGCCCTGGATACGACGGAGACTGAGGCAGACTGGATGTTGCCTTCAGGAGCAGAGACAATAACAATACAGTGTGATGAGTCTTCTCCAGGGGAAGCCTTCTGTCTTTTTGTCCCCAATCAGTCCCACTCCCTCCCGAGGTCCCTCATGGGCAGTACTCAGAGAGGTTGCCCAGCACTGTTTCTGTTTCTGTTTGGCACACTCTCTACTGCTGCCTGCCTCCTGTCTCTCTGGGGAATCACAGCCCAGTCCCCGGGCCCCACCAGAGCAGCTGAAGCGACGACCCTCCCCTGGCCAGGCCAGTGTGTTCAGGGGCCAGCCTCCCCTGCCGTAACAAACACTGCCCAGATCGCAGCCAGGGCAGGCACCCTGGCCTGCACCTTCCGCCTAGGCCTGGTCTCACAGGGCCGGTCCTGAGACAGAGGGCTGAGAAACAGCCTTTCGCCACCCGCCCCCCAGCCTGCTCTGACATTGCAGCCTGGTCTGCGGGGTCAGGGTTTTCTGCTTGGCTGGGCTGTAGCTGCGGCTCCCAGGTCGGGGCTGAGTCAGCCTCACCCCACCCCTCTCCAAGACCAAGAATTGCTCATGACCAAGAAACACTCAAAAGTCAAAAGTCCAGCTCCAACTCATTTATCCTTCCCCTAGGTCTGTGAATAGAGGCATTCCATTCTAGAATATATGAGATAGGAAGGATCTTAAAACAGTATTTAATCTAGTGTCTCCTAACTTGTCCAACCATGATCAGACAATTAGAGGCATTGCTGATCTAACCCTTTATAGAGGGCCTTGCTCAAGGCCACACACAAGCCAGAGGCAATGCCCGGAGTAGAGCCTGGGCCTGAGGCCAGCCCAGAGCCTTTTTCCTACCATCCTCACTGCTGGGACAGTCAGTGGAGGGGGCCTCTCCTTGCTTGATCTCCCAATGACAGGGGACAGTGAGATGGGAATCTGCAAACAGGCCCAGGCTACAGAGGGCCACAGCTGACCCTAGTTTGCTCTGGGCCACCCCCATTTTACCTGCGTGATTTCTAGCCAGAAAACTGGCTAGCAGGGAAGGTGAGAGAGAATGAGGGTAGAAATACCAGCAGGGGGCCATGCCCTGTGGCCAATTCTGTTTTGAAGAGTCAAGTGTCATCTGATTTGTTTGAGGGCTTATGGCCCTCATCAAAGCCAGTGCCTTAATACCAAATCCCATTCTGCCTTGCAACTTCAGGTCCAGGCTTTCCTAACGCCCTAGAAATGGGCCCCTCATTCTTTGGGGAGTCGGGCCCATCTCCAGGTTCCTGTTGAGCTACAGATGCTCGAGGGATGGTGTCAGCACATGGCCCTGCTGAAATGCCCAGCAATGGGAGGTGTTAGAGGGCTGAGTGGTAACAAAAACTGATTCTGCTTGGTTTGGTGTAGCCAGGAAGACCAGGGCAAGGTGTCTTCAAGGAGTAGATCTCTGACCCTGAGGAATGAGCAGCCAGGGCTCTGCCCGGAGCTTCTCTGCTGACCTGATGCAAGCGTGGCAGCCCTTCGCCTCCCAGCAGCTCCGGAGAAGAGAATGGGCAGTCAGATGAGGACTGAGCTGGCCACGCCCAGTACCAATCCCATGGCAACTCAGGGGCCCCTGTCCCTTCCAGCAGCCACTTCTGTCTGACCTACGGTGGGCAAACTAGGAACAGGAAAACAGAAGGCCCCACAGCCCAATGCCTTGGGGGCCGGAAGGTTCATTCCAGGGCGATTATACTGACTTCTTATGATTGGCACTGCTAAGCCCAGGGGATTGATTCCCACACAGCACTCTCCCTCCAGGTGGCACCAAGTCCCTCCCACAACCCTCCCTCCCCCCAAAGCTGGCACTGACCAGTGGTACCCTATTCATCACTAAGGAGTGACTGGTAGCTGCTTGGCCGTGAACTGAGCACCGTGAGCTGCACAGTTTGGGTTGGAAGCAGAGGTGCTATGGCCCTCGTGCTTCAGCTGGTCCCTCCATCAGGAACTGTCCTCTCCCCTGGAGGGTTCTATGTGATTGATGGACTAAAGGGTAAACAGATCCCTGTTCTAAATGGCTCCCACACCACCTGCCCTGAGTGGGACTGTCTGGGTTACAATTCCAGATCCTAGAATCATAGGCAGGCATGGCGTGGATGAGGTGGGGGCCTTGGTCGAGCTTGACCACCTGGTCCAAGGTGAACACCGCCCTTTGAGGGGAGCTGCCGCTGCTACTGAGGGCTGGGATCCAAAGGCATCTACTTCCAGTTGGTTAGTGCTCACGTTGCTCCTCTCGCCCCCCGTCCTCTGGTCCAGGCACATCAGGGGCTCTGGGGAAACTGCTGGAATTCAGGGCAATGATTAGCCCTTTCCAGTATCCTGTGAGAGACCAGAGAGAGGGTTCAGATTTAACACGGGGGACCCTCAACTCCTGGAGAAGTGACACAGGCTTTATTGGATGGGCTGGTCCAGGTATGCCCCTCCCCAAGCTGAGAGGTGGAAGACAATGTCCAGAGACAGAGGGCTCTGGGGGAAGAAACAAGTGGGTCAGGTTAGCGTGTGGCCCAGTCACAACTAGCCGAGGAAGCTCTCCAGGCTTCCTTTTAGCACATTTCTGCCACCGTAGTTCCATCTGTAAAATGGGAATGGAGGGGGATGAGGGGAACTGGGTGCGAGAACATAGCCTTGCCAAGAAGCACTGTGAGCCTGACCCTTTCCCTACCGGCCTCTGCCTTGCTCCCGGGGAATCGCTCCCAGACGATTAGGCAACCATCTGCAAGGGGAGAGTCAGGCTGGGACTGAGACACCCACAGGGGAAGAGCTCCAGGACTGAGGAGGTTGGAAGGAGGAGGAGGAAGAGGATACCTTTAGGGTATCCTAAAGGTAAAGGTATCCTTTAGGGTAAAGGGCTCCATTCTGAGCCAGGGTCAGGGCCCTGCATTACCCAATCAGGACGGCCGGGATGAAGAGGAGGCCAGCTCCCAGGAGGAAAGGGAAGCCCTTCATGAAGTTCAGGGTGGCTGGGTAGAGCGAGTTGAAGATGCCGGAGGCTGTCAGCATGGCCAAGCCATTCACACAGGCCACAGCAGAAAAGAGAGCGCCTGTGAAGAAATAAATACCACACTCAGGAATTTGAAAGACCTAAATGCAAATCCTGACACCACTACCTCGCAGCTGTGTGACCTGGAGCAAGTCACTTAACCTCTCTGAGTGTCACCTTCCTCAGCTATAAGTCCTACATCATGTGCTGTGAGAAGGCTTCGACGAGGTCATGCGTGGAAAGCACCTGTGCTACAAAACAAATGGCTGTTATTAAATCTATATATTACAAGTACATGTGATGTCTTCTAGCAAAAGTCTGATAAAATGGTTTTGGGTTTATCCCCTTTGGAATCATCTCCTGTTTAGGATAAATTTCTGGGCTAATTCTCAGTTTCAACACTTATTAGCTGTGTGATCACCGAATAAGACACTTACCTTTCTGGGTTTCTGTCCCCCTTCTGTTAAATAAGGATAATACCTTTCATAGATTATAGTGTTTCATAGTAACACTATAATCGCATGATAGGTATATATGTGCTATACCTATCACACGGCCTGGCCCCCTGGAGGCAGCCAGTTGGTAAGAGCTGTTCTTTTCTCCTGTTCCCCTTGGCATCTCTGGGCACAGTGAAGGTGCTAGAAAAATGCTTATTGAGTGAGTCAATGAAGGCACATGGGTTCTGAGGATAACAGAACCCATGGTGGGCTATACATGGCACCAGAGTCCCTGCCATCACCAGATCCTACTTCCAGGGCAGATGGGGAAAAGTGGATGAGCCACATGTTTCCGGATTGGGATCTAAGGACCAAGAGGCCTGAGAAGCTATTCTTTTTTTTTTCACACACACACACACACTGTATTTTATTTTTACAAGAGATAAATAGACTGACACCAAGCATTGTACATGGATGAGCACAACAAAAGCAACAATGGAAGCTATTCTTTATAGATATGACAGCACGGGACTTCCCTGCTGTCACATTGGTTAAGAATCCGCCTGCCAATGCAGGGACACGGGTTCGAACCCTGGTCCGGAAGGTCCCACATGCCACGGAGCAACTGAGCCCGCGAGCCACAACTACTGAAGCCCACTCACCTAGAGCCCGTGCTCTGCAACAAGAGAAGCCACTGCAATGAGAAGCCCGCGCATGGCAACGATGAGTAGACCCCGCTCACCGCAACTAGGGAAAGCCCGCGTGCAGCAACAAAGACCCAACGCAGCCAAAAATTTTAAAATAAATAGAATCGATATGCCAGCAGAACACAAATTTTGCAAAATAAGCAACAGCCCAACAGAAGTTGAGATTAAACTATCAGACTGTCAGAGCTCGAAGGGCCTACAGATGTCATCAAGAGCAATTCACGGGACTTCCCTGGTGGCGCAGTCGTTAAGAATCCGCCTGCCAATGCAGGGGACACGGGTTTGAGCCCTGGTCCGGGAAGATCCCACATGCCACAGAGCAACTAAGCCTGCGCACCACAACTACTGAGCCTGCACTCAAGAGCCTCTGAGCCACAACTACTGAGCCCTCGTGCCATAACTACTGAAGCCTGCACACCTAGAGTCTGCGCTCCGTAACAAGAGAAGCCACCGCAATGAGAAGCCTGCACACCGCAACGAAGAGTAGCCCCCACTCCCCGCAACTAGAGAAAGCCCGCGCGCAGCAAGGAAGACCCAATGCAGCCAAAAATAAATAAATTAATTAATTAAATTTAAAAACTATAAAAGAACCCCTCCCCCACACACAAAAAAGAGCAATTCACATGTGTTACAGATGAGGAAACAGGCCCAGATCACACAGCCGGTGTGACAGAGCCAGGATTAAAACCCAGATCCCCAGACCTGCCACGCTTAGAAACAGACCTGGGTGTGCATCCTAGCTCCACCACTTACTGAGTGACCTCAGGTGAATCAATTTAACCCTCTGGGCCTCTGCTTCATCTGCCATGTGGAGACAGTGAAACCTACATCACAAAGTTGGACACTCTGACCCCAGGGAAGCAGGGAACTCTGGCATCGTCACATCCACTTTACAGATGGAAAAGCTGAAGTCTGGAGAGAGTAAATCCTCTGCTTGGCTTATCCAAAAGAATATAATCGTATGCTGCTGACTGCAAATTCCAACTCTGTGGTCTGAAAATTCAAATCGCTGTGGTTCTCTGCCAGCCCTGGGCACTGTGACAGCAATGCAGTTGTCTTGGCTACTTATTTCTCCAGGGTGGGAGGCAGGAAGGTAAGCTGCCTCCTGGCCCGTGGCTGCCCTCTGCACAGTTCAGGAAACACTGGGCATGAGGAACCAGACACAGGCTAACCCTGATACTCACCCTGCTCTGACTCTCTCACCAGCCTGGAGAGCTTGGCCCGGATGATAGGCGTGACGACCAATGACAGGAAGAGGAGCCCGTACCCTGTGAAGAAAGAAACAATCATCAAGGAAATGGGGTTGGGGAGAGGGGTGCCCAAGTGAGATGTAGCAGAGGTCCTGTACCTACGCCATGAGGGACTCGGATTAGACACAGAAGAACTTCCCTGATGGGGAAGGAGACAATGATGGGGCACAGCAAGCACACAGTAAATGCAAGTTCCTTTTCCCTTGACATTTAGTTACTCACAGGCTTACACTGTTTCCTTCGTAACCATTTCTCTCCCTTGTGCAACAGTTACCTCCTCAACAAAAACTGCAAACTGCTAAAAAACAGTGGCGCCTCTGAAGTGCATTCACGATGAGGCCCCCCAGGGCCCCTTCAGGTGAAAGGCCCCCAAATCCCAGAGCAATGACAGTGTCTTCATCATCTCTGCACCCCCGAAGGCGTTGAGCCCAGCACCGAGTCCATGGAAGATGCTGTGAGCATCTCCTGAAAAAGGTACCTGGTCCCCATCAGCACCGTCCAGGAGAGCAGCCACATTAGGAAATCTGTGATTACAGAATGGCTGACTGTACACACTTTAGGGCTCTATTAAAATAAATCTGTCCATTCAGGAAAGTTAACTTCCTCATTCACAGCTGCCCCCTCCCACCAAAAAAAAAAAAAAAGAAAGAAAGAAAAGAAGAACCAACACAAGCAGGAATTTGATAGCTGCGGTCTGAGAAGACTGGCTTTTTTAAAAACCCAAAGAAGCTGACCAAGGATATTTGAGATAGGTCCTGTGATTCTTATCAGAGAAGTGAGTATTAAGGCATTAATAGCTTGGACTTTGCTTAAGAGCACCATGAATATAGGCTGTGGGAGGCCAAGGAGTGGAGCAATTAGTGTAAGAGCAATTTTTTTGTCTTTGGCTCTATCTTACTAACAATATTTATGGTTGGTAATGTGAATGAATTACTTTGGCTATTGAAGGTCTATATGTTCTGTATAACAAAGATGGCATTTTTATGAGGTTTCTTAGTTGTCTGTCCTCCAGTGCAGGCTAGGGGCACAGTGATGTTTCCAAAGACATGGGCATGAACTACATTTGGCGGCAGCAGGTGGCCAGTCCCCAGTTTTCACCCAGCAATTCTGAGACAAACTGTCCCTGAACTCATACACACTTTACCTGTGAACATGAGGGGTGTAATGGTAGCAAATGCAAAGACCACCATCCCCATGATGTTGAAGGCCAGACCGATCTCAGCCACCCAGGTGTCGGCCAGGCAGTACTGCAGAAGCCTCAGGCCCAGCAGGCTGGTGAGGTATGGGAGGTGCTGAGCCGCAGAACCGTAGCCAATCAGCCTAGAGTCCCAGCAGAGGGGTGTGCTCAGCTCATAGAGGGTCAGGATGTCCTGGGCCCCAAAGTGCACGGTGATCACCACGAAGATGGCCAACGAGTACAGGGCTAAGTGCTTCCTGGACTTCTCCGGGGCCTGGGTCACGTAGAGCTGGACGATGGATCGGTGGTGACGGAGTGTGAAGAGCCGGGCACGTGTCGGCTCTTTCACTGTCTCACCAAAGCAGAATGCTGCATAGAGAGTCATGGCAATCAGCAAGGCCAAGGCCAGCCAGAAGGGGTTGGCATAACCCTGCTCGTGGAGCCAGTTGCCACCAATGAGACTCGCCAGCATCCCTGCTACCCCGATGCACGCTTCCAGCAGGGCCATTCGGATGGTACGGGTGCGGCTGGAGCTGACATCTGCCACAGAGGCAAAGCCAGCAGCCAGGAGGCCACCGAAATCGCCGAGGAGGGCACAAAGGATGCGGCCCAGCACAAAGTAGCCAACGTGGAGCTGCAGCTGTACCACAAGGATGGACAGCACGGTCTGGAGCAGAAGGCCGAGGGAGGCCAGCACCAGCAGCGGGCGGCGGCCCACACAGTCACTCCAGGCGCCCAGCAGCGTGCACGAGAAGAGTCCCACCAGGAAGCCGCCCATGTTCATGTAGAGGGTCCAGTGGGAGGTAAGCGTCTCCACTTCCTGCGGAGGCAAGAGTCTTATTACCAGGGTGCCATTCCTCACTCTGGGCTGCCCATCGCCCACACCATCACCAACCTGGGAGATACAGGGATGAGGACTTTCTTTGGAGCCCTAAACCTCAGAGAATTTTAGTACAACTCTTAAAAACTGACACTGGAGGGGTATGGGAAATGGGCAAGATCCGTTCTCTCACTTTTAGCACTGTGAATGAAAAACGTTGCCTGCCACATCAGCAAACAAAGGATGCTGCGGCCATCAAGCCCTCAGCCACTACTGCCGCCCCTGATGCTGAGCCCTGAGGGAACTCAGGATGGAGACAAACAGGCTGCCCACCGCCAAGCCCTCAGCCACTGCAGCCACCCCCAAGTACAGACTCAGGATGGGAAAGAACAGGATACTGGCTCTAGAGAGCTAAGGTGCATATCAGAGGAGTGATTTCAATAAGCCCAGGCTCCTGCATCTTCCCTTACTTAGAAAAGTGCTAAATTCATTGACTTGTGGGAATTCCCTGGTGGTCCAATTTTTAGGACTTGGCGCTTTCACTGCTGGGGCTGGGTTCAACCCCTGGTTGGAAAACTAAGAGCCCACAAGCCAGGTGGTGCAGCCAAAAAAAAAAAAAACAGTCCAGTAACTTGAGATGTCTGGTTTTCCTCAATTAACAGTAATCTTTCGATGTTCCAACTACCTGGTTTTTATTGCAAAACTCCTATATATCCTGGCGACTTCCTTACCTCTTGGGAACAGTCCCTCAGAGCTATCTCAGAGACTGCCTCCCGGGCCTGAGTCCTCAGAAAGTCCGCCAAATAAAACATAATTCTCAACTTTCAGTTTGTGCTTTTTTTTTTTTTAATTTTACTTATTTATTTATTTTTGGTTGTGTTGGGTCTTCATTGCACCGCGTGGTCTTCTCATTGTGGTGGCTTCTCTTGTTGCAGAGCATGGGCTCTAAGTGCGCGGACTTTAGTAGTTGTGGCTCGCGGGCTCTAGAGCGCAGGCTCAGTAGTTGTGGCGCACGGGCTTAGTTGCTCCGCGGCGTGTGGGATCTTCCGGGGCCGGGGCTCGAACCCGTGTCCCATGCATTGGCAGGCAGATTCCCAACCACTGCGCCACCAGGGAAGTCCCTCAGTTTGTGCATTTTTTTTCAGTGGACACCCTCTTTTGTTAACCCTCAAACTCGCTTTACCTAGATCAACTTTAAGCATCCCTGCAACGCATTTCTCAGTCAAGCCCCAACTTTGCTCCGGCCCCGCCCACCACCCAGTATCCTAACCCGCTGGGCTGCCCCCAACCTTTACGCAGGCCCCGCCCGCTCCGCTGCCCCCACACTCCAGCCCAGGGCCCGCCCCTGCCACGCTCCTCGCTTCTCCCCGCCGCCCCTACCTGCGCGGTGGGGTCCACGCTATGGTTGCTGCAGCTGCCCCTGTCACGAGTGCCGTTGTAGCCAAGGTCGGCACTGAAGCGGTGCCACAGGTACTGCGTGGTGACCGGGCCCTGCAGGACCAAGGCGAAGTTGGCAAGGAAGATCAGCGGCTCCACGCAGCCGCGGCACAGCACGGACCCGGCGGGCCAGGCGCGGGGCTCGCCCCGGGAGTTCGCGCGCCCCTCCATGCTTTTGCACTTCTGAGCTGGCGCCAGGCTTACGGCTGGCTTTCTGCGCCTGCGCTTAGCGTCCTTTTTTTTTCTTTCTTTTTTTTAAGCCTGGTGGGGCGGGGCCAGGAGTGGTGGGCCCCCTTCCTCTCGGCCCCTCCCTCTCTGGGCTGGGGAGGGGAGGCGAGGGACCCTGCACCCCTGGTTTACAGAGTGACCTGAACTGCAGACCGTGCCAGGATACAGCCCTGCACTCCTCCGCAGGCGCAGAACACCCATAACAGTAACAAGAATGTCAATAATTAACATTCACTGATCGCTTATTATATGCTGGGCACTGTACTAAACTCTAAGTGAGTTAATGTCCCAACAACTCTATCGGCTAGCCGTTATCAAGGATCTCAATTGACCCATGAAGAAACAAGGACATGGGACACTCAAGGCTGAGCTAGAAGAACACACGCCTTTTTTTTTTTTATTAAAAAAAATTTTTTTTTGTTTATTTATTTTTGGCTGTGTTGGGTCTTCGTTGCTGCACGAGGGTTTTCTCTAGTTGCGGCGAGCGGGGGCTTCTCTTGTTGCGGAGCACGGGCTCTAAGCACGCGGTCTTCAGTAGTTGTGGCACTTGGGCTCTAGAGCACAGGCTCAGTAGTTGTGGCGCACAGGCCTAGCTGCTCTGCGGCATGTGGGATCTTCCTGGACCAGGGATTGAACCTGTGCCCCCTTCATTGGCAAGCAGACTCCTATCCACTGCGCAACCAGGGAAGCCCAAGAACACATGACTTCCGACGTCTATGCTGATGTTCTGCGCTGTGACAGAGGCGACTCAGTGGATAATAGTGCAGCCTCCAGCTCTACAGCCTCAGTTCCATCACCTAGGCCCCGCTACTATCTCGGACATGCCACTTAGCTCTTTGTGCCTCCATTTCTTCACCTTTAAAATGGTGGTGCTAATAGAACCTGCCTCAAAGAGTTGCTGTGGAAGAACAGTGTCTGATACATTGTAAGTGCTATTGTTATAAATAGGCTGTCACTTGCTCCCCTCCTGCCCTAGGATCTTTTCCTGGGAAGCTTGTCTTGTTTCTGGGGCTGGGGCCTGGCTCTGCAGTGCCCTTGGAGGAGCAGAGGAGGAGGAGGAGAAGGTGGAGGACCTGGGAGGCCCTTAGGTGTGACCTTGTGCTCCCTGGTCCTCCTACTATAGAAATAGGGGCATAAAGCAGTTGGATCTCCTGTTTGGGCCTGTTTTATTGCCTGTAAAAGGGAATGGTATTACCTGGCTTTCTCCCTTATCAGTGCATTTGTTGAGTGCCCCTTGTATGTCAGGGACAGTGCCTAGGGGAGGCTCTGGAAACACAGCAATGTAAAGAAAAGAAATGTTGCCTGCAATTCCAGTTCTACGAGGATCAACCATTAGCCGCTGCTGTCGCCCACCATCCATCCACCCGAGGGAAATTCTGTGCTTTGGACACCGCCCCTAGGTAGTTAAGAGACACAACTACAGAAAAAATTCAATGACCCCAGATTCCTGTGTCTTCCCAAACATAGAAAAGTACTCAATCATTAACTGAAGATGTCTGTTCTCTGCGGTTAGCAGTAATCTTGTTATGTTCGACTAGGTGTTTTTCTTTCCATTGGGTGGGCGACTGCAGTGGCTAACGGCTTGA
Source organism: Balaenoptera acutorostrata (assembly GCF_949987535.1). NCBI lineage: Eukaryota > Metazoa > Chordata > Mammalia > Artiodactyla > Balaenopteridae > Balaenoptera > Balaenoptera acutorostrata. Next base: position 16,831,453 of record NC_080083.1, on the reverse strand, counting down.
TCCTTGTAGAACTGGAATGACAGGCAACATTTTTTTCTTTACACTGTTGTGTTTCCAGAGCCCCTTCCACCCACCCCCACCAGCATGGTCCCAGACATAACAAAAAAAAATTTATATATATCCTGGCTCCTCCGTTACCTCTTCGGAACAGTTTCTCAGAGCTCAGTGAGAAACTGAATAAACTCAACTCACAGCTCTTATGTGGTGCATTTTTTTGAAGTCGACTGCAGTGAGGAAACAAAGCCCTCAACCAGGCCCTGCAGTTTCTAGAATGGTGGGGGAGAGACATCAAAGAATCCTACTAAGATTTCAACTGCGGAAAGTGCTTTAAAGGAGAAGAGCGTGGGACCCTGAGGGTACTAATTCAGGAGCCTGGCCTGGTCTAGAAGGAGCGGAGCCAGGAAAGGCTGCCTTCCCTGACAAGGGGGCAGCTGAGTGGATTTCTGGAGGCAAGCCTTGTGCCATGACCCACAGGCCTGATTCTTGGGGTGGTGAGGGCTCCGTTTCTGGCCATCATGGCTGTGAATGGGCTTGTTGCTGGCTTACTGACTCTCCCCCCTCCCCTGAGCCAAAAGGAGTCTGAGCCTCAGACGAGGTAGATGCTGGCTAGATACCAGTGGACTGAAGGATGCCCAAGCTCCCCACAGCCATCACCACCCTGTGGTCTTCCTAGAGACAGGAAATTGCACGTTAAACATACAAGCCCCTGGGTTGGCTCCCTCCCCTCCCTCCCCCCAACCTGTACAAAAGCTTGGCCCAGTTAGGTCAGCTACAGTGAGGAAGGGGTGCTCAGCTGAAATCTTAGAATCATTTCCTAGATAAAGAACTAAGACTGAGAGATGGAAGGCCAAGGTCCATCTCTGGGAATGGGACAGGGTGTGGCTCGTCCCAGAGCTGGAGCCTGCGGTGCCCACGCGGCGAGAAGCCCCTTCTAACCAATAAAATAAGAATATTTGCAAGGCAGGACGAGAACGTTTTTAAGCGTAAAATTCTCTCTCTGCCCATTTGAGCCACCACCCCCTCCCTTTAGTGTGCAATGAGCAGCTGTATGATACATTAACTAGATCCCCTGAGAAGACACAGCAATGCCTGGTCACCCCCCGCCCCCTGAAAAAAAAAAGCAGTTTTCTCCTGGCACAAGCAAGGTAACTTCTTAGGAGACATTTCTTTCTCAATCCTGTAAAGAGGTCAAAATAACCCACTACTCGCCTTCTTGGACTATGGAAACTGTCAGTATGTTACTTTGATGTAGAACCTTTTGTCTCAAAAGCTTCTATAACAGGTAGAACAGTCCTCAGAGCTTTCTGAAAGACTGTCTCCCAGGTTACAATCCTCAGATTGGTTTTCTTTTCTTCTTTCTCTTTTTAAAATATTTTCAACTCTTCTAATATAAACATGCATTTTAGTCACGGAAAATATAACATTAAAAAAAATCTGATGTTCTTCTACTTTAAACCTAATCTGGCTCTGTTGCCAGAGATCAACTTCATGTCCCTTGGTATTCTGGTTTTTTTTTTTTTTGGCCATGCCAGGAGGCTTGTGGGATCTTAGTTCCCCGACCAAGGATCGAAACTGGGCCCTCAGCAGTGAAAGCGTGGAGTCCTAACCACTGGACTGCCAGGGAATTCTGCCCCTTGGTATTCTGGAGACATCAAAAGGAGCTGACTTTTCTTGAACCAGGCACTGTGTGGGGGCATTACATATTATCTTATTCAACCCTCACCACAACTTTATGAGGTAGGTACTATTATTTTTACAGATGTCGTATCTGTGGCTTAGAGAGACGCAGGGAAAAGTCCTCCCCACCCTGGGTATAGGTTTTCTTCTCCTTATACCCACTCCAGTGTTTTCTGGATCCCAAGCCTTAGTATATGTTAGTCCTTTTGCCAGGAATGCCCTTCCCACCTTGCTTGGCCTAGTCAACTCCTATTCATCCTTCAAGACCCACCTCTGGACCACACTTTCAGGCAGAATTAATCATTGCTTAGTATGTGCTTCCACAAGACTGTATTCAGACATCTAATCCTGGTTTTAGACTTCACCTGGTTATAAGTACGTGTTCACAGGATTGTCTCTTCCCAACCCCTACCCACATCCTGCCTCCAGACTTGAGGGCAGAGACATTGTTTTATTCATCTCTGCATCTCCTAGCAATGGGCCTGGCATGTGATAAAATGAAACGTTAAGTAGATTTGATGGCATGCACCAACCTCAGTCAATTGATTGCAGCTGCCTGGATTGCAACATTGAGATGGGCTGCTTCTCTGGCTTGGTGGGAAGGAGTCATGTGATCCACTAGTTCTGTCTGCCATGGCCTCAGGAATGAAAAGTATCTAATGACAGTATTGTCTAGCCCTGGGCTATGTGCTCAGTAAGTTTTGTCGAGAAGCTTTGGAGAAGCCTGTGGAAGCTACAATGGTTTCTTCACTGCCAGTTGGTTCATGCCCGTAGAGCACTGTCTTACAACCAACCACTGTGAAAGAAATGATTGCAGCAAGGATTCCTCATCCAAATTCCTCATGCTGCAGTCTTGTCATGACTTCCACCCAAAGCCTCTGCTTCCTTTTCACAAGTGGCCAACCACAGCTTCTGGAGAGCTGCTCTTGTTTTTAGATATTACAAGGAAGGGAGAAGAGAGCATGAGGGTAAAGACATTTCCTGTTTCAAGTTGTTGCTTCTCACATGCCAACTCTGAGCTTTGTGTGACTGTGTCCAGGTGCCACGGATGGCGGTTGCTGTTGAACCGAGCTTGAAGATGGGCAGGGATTTTACCAGAAAGAAGTGAGGCTGTCCCAGGTGAGGGGACCAGCTGAGCCTTAGACAGGAATGCCGTCCAGGATCCAGAGAAGTGCAGGGCTGCAGGCGCAGCTCCCCAGCCACTTACCGGACAGGGGAGCTTCCCCAGACCACTTCCTGTCTCAGGACTCCTGCTCTTGGTCTCATTTTAAACACTTTGTCCCTGATAGAACCTTCTCATCTTTCCATCCCTCCATCCGTTCACTTAGCATCTACTGCTTGCCAAGCTCACTGCCAGGTGCTGGGGTTACATACTAGTGTTTACACAATCCCTTCCTTCAGGGAATTCCCAGGCCAGTGGGAGGCAGCACTACCAATTCCAAATTACAATAATGAAAGTATGCAGTTGCATAAATCAGTTCAGAGAACGTCCTCACAAGGAAGTCAAAGAAGGATTCACAGCAGAGGAGCTGAATTTTGAAGCATGAGGTGGTGAAATGGAGTCACCAGGCGAACAGAGAGAAGAAACAGAGAAGGGCTTTCTGTGCCCTGAGAAAGGCAGGTCCATGCAATTATCCTGTGACTAGCACAGTTAAACGGCATTCTGTTGTGTGTCTTAAAATGTGTTAATTTATTCAATGTAAATGTTTAAAATGTACTATAAAAACCTGTCTTGGGAATTCCCTGGTGGTCCAGTGGTTAGGACTCCGTGCTTCACTGCCGAGGGCCTGGGGAACTAAGATCCCATAAGCCGTGCAGCACGGCCAAAAAAATAAAAAATAAATAAAGCTATTTAAAAAAAAAACCAAAAAACCTGTCTTGACAAGTGTTCATTTTTATTTTCCCTGGATTCTCAAATAAGGTAATTGAACCCAGGCCTCTCGATTTCTGGGAGGCCCTGCAGGAATTCCTGATGGCCGACCCAGTTGGGGGGTGACCATGAGGGTAATGTCTAGGGGTTCAGAGGAAGGACAGTTTTGGTCAGGCCCTTCCTCAGTTCCGGGCTCAGAACCCCAGCAGTGATGGTCTCGAGCACTTGGTTTTCCGAGTGCCCCAGAGAATGAACTCACACGAGACTGGGGCGCCGAGCAGAAGGCTGTTCACGGACTGTACTGGCCTCATTGCTCATCTAGGGCTGCCCGTTCCCCGTACAGGGAAATGGGTGATGGAATTACTGATCAGAAAGGTGCTGGGTGAGCAGGAATCAGAGCCAAAGGAAGGCGGATGGTTGAGGTGTTGGGGGCAGGCTATTTTCTCCCTGCACAAGGGAAACCACCACTGAGAACAGCTGTTTGGGGACTGAAGTGATTGTAGCACCATCAACCAGGCTCGCTCTTCCCTTCCTTGGGGGTGTTCATGTACCCTGTTTTCCTAGGCTGACCATATAAACATGCTCTTTTCATAGATGTATCAATAGGGCTGATAAAGTAATAATTGGCTTCCATTTAGGGAACTGCTCTGTGCTGGCCATTAAACAAATATGATCTCTTGGGAATTTCCTGGTGGTCCAGTGATTAAGACTTGGTGCTTTCACTGCTGTGGGCCCGGGTTCGAACTCTGGTCAGGGAACTAAGATCCCACCAAAAAAAAAAAAAAAAAAAAGAAAGAGACTGTCCCCTGTTTTGAGGTGGGGCGTGTGTTCGCCAATTCACCACTCCCCCGCCATCACCTTCACTCATGGAAAGAACACCTGGCCTTGTAGGCTGGCAAGATTGCAGCCCCTTTACCGAGCTCTGCCATTGTATGAGAACAGGATCCCAAAGTTTCTATGGGGCCTGTATTGATGGTTTCTGAACAGAAGTCTGATGGAATCACTGTGGTACTATGTCAAGCTGCTATTCCAAGGATCTGAAAAATATTCTGTTTCCTCCCATAGTTTGTTGATTTAATTAGCTGTAAGGCCACCACAATCTGGTATTGCTACACCTTACAACAAAGGGGAGAGAGTGTGAAGCCGGAGAAGTCAGCAGGGGCCAGATGATGCCCTTGCGGAGATCAATTTGGATCTTACTGAGTTCGAGGTGGCCGTGTGTGACATCCTGGTGGAGGGGGGCTCCCACGGGCAGGTGCACCCAGAGCTCGTGAGGAAGGGCAGGGCTGGGAGTCAGCCGCCTCTGATAGAGCCATGGGGGTGGACAGACCCTCCTGAGAGGACAGGACAAGTGACAAGGAGCCTGGGCAGGAGGCAGGGAGAAGCACAATGAGGTAAAATGGACAGAGGAAGAAGGAGTAGGTAGAGAGGGAGGAAGAGGAGAAGCAGAAGAGAATGTTGAGGAAGCCAAGAGAGAAGAATTTGCAGCTGACGTTGGTGACATGTGGGATACTAGAGAGAGGTCGAGGCAATTAGTCGTCAGTGCTGGGCACCCCAGAAGCTTCAGCAGGTGAGACAAGGGAAGGGAAATGTTGTGGTCTGTGCATGGGTTGGAAGAAGAATTTCCAGACACAAAGTATTTTAGAAGAGAGTTTATCGAGAACAAAGAACAGAGTTAGTGAGGGGCGCTGCAAATACAGCGGCCAACTTCCTGATAGACAAAGGAGAGCCTACCCCCTTTGTGGGCTAGCAGCCAACTTTCAGAGCCTCAAGACAAAGAAAATTCCTGCTGGCAGGATGGCATTTGGTGATTGGTCAGGATGCTACATGGTGAATATTTTACCTAATATGGAGTCGGGGGCTCTCCGGTTTAGGTCAGGAGACCCCATGGCAACAGTTGCTATGGGGCCTCGGTAATTGGAGATTTTTATCCTGTGCCCTGGATATTGGGCTCCACAGGAAGGGTAGAAGTCAGATCACAATGGGTTAAGGACGGATCAGCCGGGCATTTAATACGAAGGAATGAAGCAAACGTGGCCCTTGATAAGCTCACCCTTAGAGAATGTAACAAGCAAGATGCAACACATCTGGGGTGAGATTAGCTCCTCTTTCAGAGGTGGGACTGAAGCTTTAGGGACAGGCAGGCCTGATATCAGAGACCAATGTAATTTCAGGGAAGCATATCTGAGGCTGAAACCCAGTCAGTGGGGGAGAGAAAGCAAAAGGTGCAACCCCAGCCAACCCTGGCCGGCTCGCTGATGACAGCAGCAGACGCACTCTCCCATCCCCACAGCGTAACCTGTCAAGGCAGACAGCTGCCCTCCACGGTTCGAGTGCTGACCCTTTTGTACTTACACTCCAACGCTTCTAGGTCGGCTCTCAGAGGCTAATCTGGGACACCTTCGCAGCCCTCCCAAACCAACACTTCAGGCTGTCTCACTAGCCTTCCCCATTCTTAGCTTTTCTATGCAGTTATTTTGACATTTGGTTGACATTTGCCCTTATTTTATAAGACTGAATGGGAAAAGGGAAAACCCTGAGCTGACCCCGTTGCGGTATACTTCAGATAAAAGACAGAACGTCACCAGGCACCTGAAAGCAATGGGTTTGGGCCAAGGTGAGTGCTCATTGCCCTGAGAGTGAGTGACAGGTGTTCAGCAGTGAAAGAAAAGGGCAAATTTAAAAGAAGACTTGTGGGACTTCCCTGGTGGCACAGTGGTTGAGACTCCACGCTCCCAATGCAGGGGGCCCGGGTTTGATCCCTGGTCAGGGAACTAGATCCCACATGCATACCGCAACTACGAGTTCACATGCCGCAACTAGGGAGCCCACATGCCACAATTAAGGAGCCCGCCTGCCACAGCTAAGACCTGCACAACCAAATAATAAATAAATTAATTAAATATTTTAAAAGAAGACTTGTGACTCGTACAACTCAACATCAAAAAAACAAACAATCCGATTGAAAAATAGGCAGAAGCTCTGAATAGACATGTACCCAAGGTAGACATACAGACAGCCAGCAGGCACATGGAAAGATGCACAACATCACTAATCACCAGGGAAATGCAAATCAAAAACACAATGAGCTATCACCTCACACCTGTCAGGATGGCTGTCATCAAAAAGACAACAAATAACAAGCGTTGGTGAGGACGTGGAGAAAAGGGAATCCTTGTGCACTGTTGATGGGAATGTAGATTGGTGCAGCCACTATGGAAAACTGTATAGAGGTTCCTCAAAAACTTAAAAATAGAACTACCATACAATCCAGAAATTCCACTCCTGGGTATTTACCCGAAGAACAAAAACACTAATTAGAGAACATATATGCACTAGCCAATATTCGGAAGCAACCTAAGTGCCCATCAATAGATGAATGGATAAAGAAGATGTGGTATATATATACAACGGAATATTACTCAGCCATAAAAAGAATGAAATCTTGCCATCTGCAACAACATGGATAGACCTAGAGGGTATTATGCTAAATGAAATGTCAGACAGAGAAAGACAGATACTGTATAATCTCACTTATATGTGGAATCTAAAAACCAAAACAAACCAACCTAACAAAACAGAAACAGAGTTATAGCTACAGAGAACAAACAGTGGTTACCAGAGAGAAGAGGGGGTCGAGGGAGGAAGAAATAGGTGAGGCGATTAAGAGGTCTAAACTTCCAGTTGCAAAATATCAATAAATGTGTCATGGGTATGGAAGGTACAGTGTAGGGAATATAGTCAATAACTATGTAATATCTTTATATGGTGACATACGGTAACTAGATTTGTTGTGATGATCATTTTGAAATGTACAGAAATATCAAATTACTATGTTGTGTAACAGGAACTAACATAGTGTTATAGGTCAATTCTACTTCAAAAACAAACAAACAAAGGAAAAGAGATTAGATCTGTGGTTCCCAAAGGTGGGAGGTGTGGGGAGGAGGAATTGGAAGAAGTCAGTCAAAAGGCACAAACTTCCAGTTGTAAGGTAAATGAGTGCTAGGGGTGTAATGTACAACATGATCCATATAATTAACACTGCTGTATGTTATATATGAAAGCTAAGAGAGCAAATCCAAAAAGTTCTCATCACAAGGAAAAAATTTTTTTTCTATTTCTTTAATTTTGTATCTATATGAGATGATGGATGTTCACCTAACTTATTGTGATCATCATGGTATGATGTATGTAAGTCAAATCACTATGCTGTACACCTTAAACTTATTCGGTGCTGTATGTCAATTATATCTCAATAAAACTGGGAGAAAAAAAATAAAGAACGCCTGTGAAATGATGGGACTGTGTATCCAGGGGTGTATCTAAAACATGAAGAAATGGGATGTCTCTAAAAGGATGGGGGACTTCCCTGGTGGCGCAGTGGTTAAGAATCCGCCTGCCAATGCAGGGGACACCGGTTCGAGCCCTGGTCGGGGAAGATCCCACATGCCGCGGATGCAACTAAGCCGGTGCGCCACAGTTACTGAGCCCGTGTGCTGCAACTACTGAAGCCTGTGCGCCTGGAGCCCATGCTCCGCAACAAGAGAAGCCACCGCAATGAGAAGCCCACGCACTGCAACAAAGAGTAGCCTCTGCTCTCCGCAACTAGAGAAAGCCCGAGCAGTAATGAAGAACCAACGCAGCCAAAAAATAAATTAATTAATTAATTAAAAAAGGACGGATTAAGGATCAAAAACATCTCCCTGGAGCACAGGATAAATCACCTTAGGATCACTGGTATGAACTGGAACACAGATGATGAATACCAACATAGGGTTCTTGCAGGAATTCCTAATTCCTCAGAGCAAATACTGTGACCCCCCTCCTTTCTTTTTGAATATGTATCTGAATCTCCTTTCAGATAAATTCTTTACCTATGCACTACAATTCCTCTCGTTTTCAAAATGTACATCTGAATCTCTTTTTAAGTCTGTATTTTCTTTTCTTTACTCTATTTCTATTTCCTCTGTTTTCAACGTGTGGACTTGAATCGCTTTCCACATATACTCTAAGTCTGTTAATTGCTAGTGCAAAGATGTCCCTCCACTATGGATCCTAAAACAATTTCTGGAAAGGCAGCAGTGGTGCAGAGAGGTCCTGGGTGTTTCCCATGAATGACAGAGAACCTGTAAAAACTGATGTGAGCAGTCGCCCAGTTTCCGGAGAGTGGGATCTCCCCTACTCTTTCCTATATGCGTGTTTTTAGGAAACTGAAAAAGTCATATTACAAAATAAATTAATAATGACAAAGAAATGTCAGTGACCCAAATGCAGCAAGAATAATAATAGTAGTTAATGGTTAATGATTACTCACCATGTGACAGAAATATCTCAACTAATCCTAATAAAACCTTACACGGTGGTTACTGTGGTTCTCGTTTATAGAGGGGAAGACTGAGGCTTTTAGGGATTGAGTAACTTATCAAAAGTCTTGTGTAATTAAGGATCAAAGACGTTACTGGAACCCTATCTCTCTGCTTCCAAAGCTAGACTGCTCACTCCTGCTCTCTGCTGCTTCCTGGGTCTGCAAAACTGTTGGCAGACAACCAGCTCATTAGAGTCCTTTCTCAAGCAAAGAAGTGAGTGTTTAATATTTCCTCTTGAAAATTTTCAAGAAAGGTCACTGAAATACATCCACATCACAATCTTCCACTCAATCTTCTACAAGATCCCTGTTGAAAAATCAGCATCAGCAAGCCCTCACTCCCAACCTTAAAATTAATTTCCTGTGTCTCCTCAGTAAGATGGAGAATAAAAACAGGGTGATAAGAAATTACCCTAGAAATTTAATTTTTATTGCTGCTACTGTTTAATCCATCTTTAACTTTTTATGATTATGAAAATGTTCAAAGGCACACAAAACAGAGGAGCACAATGAACCCCCCATATACTCATCACTTAGATTCAGCAATTACCAAAATCTTGCCGCAGATTCATTCACTTTTGTCCTTTGCTGAAGTATTTTAAAACAAATTCCAGACATTACGGTGTTCTGTTCTGTCATTTCATCCCATATTTTACATTTCTAAAACATATAGACATTTTCTCACATAAGCCCAATGTTATTATCATACCGTAAAATACAACAACAGCTCTTTGCCATGATCTAATACTGATCTAATACTAATAACTGTTTCCAAAAAAAGTCTTTTTATGACTGATGTGTTTGAATTAGACTTCAAACAAGCCCACACAATGCATTTTAAGGGCACATTAGGCTCTTAAATCTCTTTTGTTCTGGAACAGTCTCTCCATTCCCTACCATCCCCCGCGTCTGCTTTTTTTCATGTCATTAACTTGTTGCAAAAACAATGTTTTAATGTTTCTCCAGAAAAATCATGTATAAATTAAACAATGCTGAGTTGTAAAAAAATACTCATAAACGTTTATGTAATACGGAATTTTATAGCATTCATGAGCTCTACGAATGGACTCTACCATAGGACACGTAAATCTATTTATCAACTTTTGTATCCTTAACCTCCGCAGTATGTAAGAAATAAGGCACTTCTTGTAGCGGAAAAATGTGTCATATGAAAAGAGTGGACCAAAATAGGACGAGGAAGACATCCAGGAAATGGAGACCAAAAGGAAAGATGAAATTTGATAATTTTTTTAAATTAATTTTTATCAGAGTATAGTTGATTTACAATGTTGTGTTAGTTTCATGCGTACATCAAAGTGAATCAGTTATACCTATACATATATCCACACTTTTTTAGATTCTATTCCCATATAGGTCATTACAGAGTACTGAGTAGTTCCCTGTGCTATACAATAGGTTCTTATTGAAAGTTGGTAATTTATCCACTCCAGGATGAGAGGTGTTGAACTGGGCAGACATAAGCCTTCACTTCACAGGCAACATGGAGACCTCAGTTGACAGTCCTTGCCAACAAGTTGCTCAGAGTCTTCATAAATAGCCTTACAGTGTCTACACACACACACACACACACACACACACACACACACACACACACACACACACGCCTTCATTCTCCTTCTCCCTTGGTGACCCCTGATTACCCTTCCAGCCTCCAGGGCCCTTGATGAGTGGGGTAGAAGTGCCTGTTGATGGGCACATGTAGTCTGGTCCCTCTTTAAAGATCTCTTCAGATTTTCCGAAGTTTGATTCCCTACTAAGAGTTAACACATTGGTATTTGGAACTATGAGGCAGTCCCTTATGGACCTGGTTACTGCGTGTCAGCCTCTGAAAACCAGACACAGTCTGGCTGTCCTGACAAAGTGGCATTTGACTGCCCAGGATTCTGTTGCCATGGCCAGGATGGCTCTCAGACCAGCTGCCACCCTCACCACTTAATGTCTTACCTGGTGGACGAGGCCTTCCGTGACCTGTTCTTTTCCTCTCCTCCCCCTTATTCTACCACCCCAATAAGCTCCCCCATCAATTTCTTCCCTGCCCTCACTGCCACTCCACCAGCCCAGGCCCCTTCTCTCCTCGGACTATTCCAACTAACTCCTAATTTGTCTCATACATTCTAGGCTTCATCTGCTTCCAAATCTTTCTCCACAGCAATATTTTAAAAATGCAAATCTTGGACTTCCCTGGTGGCCCAGTGGTTAAGAATCCGCCTGCCAATGCAGGGGACACAGGTTCGAGCCCTGGTCTGGGAAGATCCCACATGCTGCAGAGTAACTAAGCCCATGCGCCACAACTACTGAGCCTGAGCTCTAGAGCCTGCGAGCCACAACTACTGAGCCCGTGTGCTGCAACTACTGAAGCCCACGTGTGTAGAGCCCGTGCTCTGCAACAAGAGAAGTCACCGCAATGAGAAGCCCGCACACTGCAACGAACAGTAGCCCCCGCTCGACGCAACTAGAGAAAGCCCATGCGCAGCAACAAAGACCCAACGCAGACAAAAATAAATAAATAAATAAATAAATAAATAAATAAATATATATATATATATATATATATATATATATATATATATATATATATATAAAGCAAATCTTACTGTGTCCCTTCTCTACTTAAAAACCTTCAATAGTTCCCTTGGCCTGACCTCTGAGGCTCTTTCTGATCTGGTGCCAGATCCCTCACACTCAGCACCCACTCTATGGAAGACACTCTGCCCATTTCCCATAGAGCCTTGACACCTGCTACTGCCCTTGCCTAAAAGTCCCTCCCCCATGCCCACCACTCCCTCCCTGCCTATTTCCTGGAATAACTCCCTCCTACACATCCTTCTAGACTCACCTCAGATACCCCCCTCCTCCAGGAAGCCCACTCCCCATCTGGAGCAGGCACAGCCACAGAGCTCTGCTCCCCCGAATCGGGGCACTAAACTCTAAGTTATGTGTTTTTCCTTATCTAGCCGTGTCTGACATGCCAGGAATAATTGTCAGATGATTGAAAAAGTAATTGTTTAAGATAGCGTGCCTTCTCTGCTCCAGGCTGAACAACTCTGCTCCTTCAACTATTCCTCCTTTGATGGGATGTCCAGATTCCTCCCCATAGTGACCTGTCTTGCAGGAACAGATCACTCTACAGGACGCCGCGTGAGCGTCACCTGGCTTGTCCCCATTACCTGGTCTCATTAATTAAACCATAATTGGGGGGGTGGGAAGCGCACTCTCACTGCCTTGCTGGCTCCTGCTGTGTTGTTCTGGGAATCCCCAAGCTTTCGTTTTACACTCTGCTCCTGTGTCCACCATTTGGCCCACGTGCAGGGGGTTTGGGACCCATTTGCAGGCCCATACAAGTATCCCTTACACTTGATGTCATCTTGTGAGATTCAGCCCATGTGTCACTTAGCATTCTCTAGTTGCAAGGAAAAGAAACATATTCTGGCTGTCTTTTTAAAAAGGATTTGTTTAAAGGCCCTGGAAGGGTAACTCTCAGAATACAAAGAAAGCCGAACAGCCAGGTCACAATTAAGACAAGATGCAGGACAGTTCTGGGAATCCAGGCAGCAGGAACCATCAGACACACTTTATTGGACACTGTTGTCAGGAGAAAGCAGCTGTAACCCTATTCCATTACTCTCAAGAATCCAGTTCCCAGGAAATGGAGAGGCTGGCTGGGCTGGCTGGGCCACATGCGCACCTTTTGGCATGGGAGGGGCATCCTGATTCTCCCAGGTTTGTACGCAGTGGGGCATGGGGCGTGCAGAGCAACACGCACTTATCAGAAGGTGAGTTGATTGCCAGTCAGGAGAAAACCCTGATCTCTACCCAGCTGCAACTTGGATGGATTCCGGAGATGAAGGAAGCCTGATGGAAAAGATTAAGTGCAGTTTGCAAAGGATAACCTTGGGCCCAGCTCCAGCAGGGTCTACCCAAGGCTCTCTTCTGAACAGCACAGCACTGGGGCAGATGGTCCTAAAAGCAGCCAGGCAGCCAGTATGGTTCTAGGGCACCAGTCTTTTCAGAGCAGACCCCACCAAGGCCCAGGCTAGGACTTAGGGACTGTGCGCAGGCTCAGTGACAACCACCCCACAGGTAACACCAGGGACCAGGCTTCGGCAGCAAGACTAATTCCAATCTCCGTGGCCTGGGAGGTTCCCTGCTTCCTGGTGACTGGGAACCTTAGCTGCCCTCTTCCTTTTCTCCTTGCATCCTGCTCCTAATGGACTTTCTCTCTAGACCTGACCCAAGCTCTCTTGCTTGCTTCCTGGTGGCCACGCCTGGTATGACAGTGCTCTCCAGGCTCCAATAAAGTCCCCAACCTGCAGATAGAGACCTCACTCTACATCTTGAAAGTGAACCCAGCAGATTAAGCAAGGTTATTTTCTAAACAAAGAATTGTCAAGAGAGAAGATTCTTTTCAATGGGTTAATTTATGTAATGACAGGTCCTATAAAGGTATGAATATGAACAATTACATCTAGCAAACCAGTTCTAAGTCATCTCTATTGAAAAGAGTAGAAGTGCATGACCCCAGGACTCTCCTAGAATCTTTCGAATGTCAGACCATAGCCTCAGTGAACCTCCCAGAGACTAGCCCTCTTGGTTCTGTGGGGCTTTTCACTGGAGAGAAAAGTACACACTATTGAAATGTTAACCTGTCAACATATCACATGCCCTCCTACCAGGAACTTCCTTCTCAGCACACACACCTCATTTTCCAGGCTTCCTTGATCACAAGACTCCTTATCCCCTCCAGACTTGATTGCCAGCATTTCTTCTCCAGATTCCATCAGGCTTCAATCCACCACCTGCTATTTGCAATCGCCATGTAACTGGTGTTCCTATTCTCAAAGAAAAGGAGGAAGAGGAGGTAAGAGAGGAGGCGGAGGAGAAGGATGGGGTTATTGAAAGGACAGGACCACCAGTTGACCCGCAAGCTAGACCAGGGCAATCGGAAGCTCCTCACACGCTCCCCTGTGCCTGGAATGTGCCTTCAGCTGGCCTTCCCCTCTAGAAGCTTCCCTCTCCCTGCTCCCACCCCCCAGGAAGCTGCCCCAAGGACACAGCCTTAAAATACTCAAGTGTTTTGAGACCATCTGGTCGGTATATACGACTGAGCCCAGATAAGGCCTCTACATAAATTTTAGAGGTGGTGGCTGGTGGGTGTGGAGATCTACTCCTCTTGCAGTCACCCCAAACAAGCCTGATATGTAAGTTCCCGTGATTTTAAACCTGTCACCTACCCCTCTGGAGTGGCTGTCTCTTTATTTGGTCTCTCCTTGCCCTCCGTGTTCAGGGACCAGTTTGCAAACCAACAGAAGGAGCAGTCACTGTATTAAACACTTAACAATATTATCTCATTGAGACCTGTAGACATTCCCATTTTACAGATGGGGCAGGCCCAGAAGCCCCACAGTTATCAAGAGCCAGGGACATTTACAAGTGGGGGTTAGGGGCTGTGGGAGACTCCTGACAAAATGGCCATACCCCCTGAACTGGCCTTGAGCTGGAAATCCTATCCTGGGAGAGTCATTCCTCTGAGACGTTAAGGCTTTGGGGCTGGGAATTCTCATTGCAAATGGTCATTAATTAAGGATTCATTGACCAGAATGTTTTATCAACGGAGTTGTGTGTGTGTGTGTGTGTGTGTGTGTGTGTGTGTAGAAGAATATTAAAAACAAAGTCTTTTTTTTTTCTTTTTTTTACTTTTTGGCTGCGTTGGGTCTTCCTTGTTGTGCGCGGGCTTTCTCTAGTTGCGGCGAGCTGGGGCTACTCTTCGTTACAGTGTGCAGGCTTCTCACTGCCGTGGCTTCTCTTGTTGCAGAGCACGGGCTCTAGGTGCGCAGGCTCCAGTAGTTGTGGCACACAGGCTTCAGTAGTTGTGGCACACAGGCTTCAGTAGCTGTGGCTCATGGGCTATAGAACGCAGGATCAGTAGTTGTGGCGCACGGGCTTAGTTGCTCTGCGGCATGTGGGAACTTCCCGGACCAGGGCTCGAACCCATGTCCCCTGCATTGGCAGGCGGATTCTTGTTTTTTGTTTTTTTGGCCACGCCACGTGCCTTGCAGGATCTTAGTTCCCCGTTTGCAGGGATCAAACCGGTTCTACAAGGGATCAAACCTGTGCTCCCAGTGGAAGCGCGGAGTCCTAACCACTGGACCGCCAGGGAATTCCCAACAGTCTTTAAAAAAAGGATTTTTACTTCCCTCTGTCATGCAAACGCTTGCAATCTGTAGAGAAGGATTTAATTTTTTTAATTAAACTTTTTTTTAAGATCATTGTAGATTTACGTGCAGTTGTAATAAATGTTCTACCTGTATATTCTCTTCAATTAGATTTCTCTTCATATCTTTTGCCTACTTTCTAATTAGATTTTTTTTCAATGTAGAGTTTTGAAAGTTCTTTTATATCCTAGATATTAGTCCTCTGTTGGATATGTGGTTTGCAAATGATTTTTTTCTCAGTCTATCGCTTATCTTTCATCCTCTTAACAGGGTCTTTCACAGACCAAAAGTTTTCATTTTGGTGAAGTCCGATGTAGCAATTTTTGCATGTATGGATTGTGTTTTTGGTGTCAGATCAAAGAACTCTGCCTAGCCCTAGATCCTGAAGATTTTGTCCCATTTTTTCCCTAAAAGTTGCATAGTTTTCATTTTCATAGTACATGATCCATTTTGAGTTAATTATTGTATAAAACATGAGGTTTAAGTTGAGGTTTTTTGTTTGTTTGTTTGTTTGTTTGTTTTGCTTATGTATCTCCAATTGCTCCAGGACCATTTGCTGAAAGGCTATTCTTCCTCCACTGAATTACTTTTGCTCCTTTATAAAAAATCAGTTGGGGGAATTTCCTAGTGGTCCAGTGGTCAGGAATCTGAGCTTTCACTGAGGCCCCGGGTTTCAATCTCTGGTTGGGGAACTAAGATCCCACAAATGGCATGGAGCAGTCAAAAAAAAAAAAAAAAAATCAGTAGAGCATATTTGTGTGGGTCTACTTCTGGGTTCTCTATTCTGTTCCATTGATCTACGGGTTTATTCCTCCACCAATACTGTCTTTTTTTTTCCCTTGGCCTCACTGCATGAGCTTGTGGGACCTCAATTCCCTGACCAGGGATTGAACCCTGGCTCTCAGCAGTGAAAGTGCAGAGTCCTAACCTCTGGACTGCCAGGGAATTCCCCACCAATACCAGTCTTGATTACTCTTACTATATTATAACTCTTGAAGTTGGGTAGACTTGTTCTTGCCACTTTATCTTTCTTTTCAAAATTGTTTTTAGCTATTCTAGTTCCTTTGTCTTTCCACATAAATTTTAGAATAATCTTGTGTATATCTGCAAAAACTCCTGCTATAATTTTGATAGGGGCTGTGTTAAATCTGTATGTTAATTTGGGGAGAATTGATATCTTTACTATGTTGAGCCTTCCAATATATAAACACTCTGTGTACTCCATTCATTTAGATCTTCTCTGATTTCTTCCTTCAGCATTTTATAGTTTTCAGCATACAAATGATGTATACGTTTTGTTAGGTTTATACCTAAGTATTTCTTTTTTTTTTCTTTTGAGTGCTTGTAAATGGTATTGTATTTTAAATTTCAGTGTACTAATGTATGAATGAATACATATTCATTAGTTCTAGGAGTTTCTTTTTTCCTTTTTTCTCTTTCTTTCTTTTTGTGAATCCCTTTGAAATTTCTTTCTACACAGGCAATCATGTTATCTGCAAATAGGAATGGTTTTCTCTTTCTTGCTGATCTGCATGTCTTCCATCTCCTTGTCGTGTCTTATTGGACTGGCTAGAACTTCCAGTACTTTGCTGAATAAAAGTGGTGAGAGTAGATAGTCTTTGTCTTGTTCCCAGTCTTAGGAGAAAAACATTCAGTCTTTCATCATTAAGTATGTTCACTATAGGGTTTTTGTAGATGTTCTTTATCAAGGTGAGGAAGTGCCTCTCTATTCCTATTTTTCTGAGAGTTTTTATCATGAATAAATAATAAATTTTTTCAAGTGCTTTTTCTGCAATGATTGATATAATCATGTGATTTTTCTTCTTTGGCCTGTTAACATGATGGATTACATTGTTTAATTTTCAAATACTGAAACAGTCTTGCATGCCTAGAATAAACCCCTCTTGGTCACGGTGTGTAATTCTTTTTATATATTGCTGAATTTTATTTGCTATTTTTTTAAGGATCTTTTCATCTATATTCATGAGGACTATCGGTCTGTAGTTTACTTTTTTGGTACTGTCTTTGTCTGGTTTTGGTACCAGAGTAATATTAGCTTCATAAAATGAATTGGGAAGTGTTCCCTCCTCTTCTATTTTCCGGAAGAGACTGTAGAATTGGTGTTAATTCTTCTTTATATACAAGTTTCCCCCGCTATCTGGAAGTAGAGCGTTCCTACGAAACCTTTCCTAAGCTAAAATGGTATAAATCAAAGAAGCACACATCTTGCTTCTTCTTTAGGACACATCATGCTAACAGATGCACAAAGTAAGTTGAGATAAAGCACAGATGCTCACAGTTCAGAGCTATGGCAGCTTGATGCTGAGATGCTGAGTGTAGTTACCAGGAAAGAAGCTTGGCAGTGCCACTCCTGCTGCCCAAGGATGTGTGCTGCTTCTATGATGCTTGCTGCAAAACAAACTCTGGACACTACTTTTGCTTTTAGCATTTTTTCGTAAAAATGAAAATCCTCTTTAGATTTCTTTTGCTTATCGAAAACAGGTACTAATGTAGGTCTTTTATAAAAGTAAAGTGGCGGACTTCCCTGGTGGCGCAGTGGTTAAGAATCCGCCTGCCAATGCAGGGGACACGGGTTTGAGCCCTGGTCGGGGAAGATCCCACATGCCGCGGAGCAACTAAGCCCGTGCACCACAACTACTGAGCCCGCGTACCACAATTACTGAAGCCCGCGCACCTACAGCCCATGCTCCGCAACAAGAGAAGCCACCACAATGAGAAGTCCGCGCACCGCAACTAAGAGCAGCCCCCGCTCGCCACAACTGGAGAAAGCCCCCAGGCATCAACGAAGAGCCAAAGCAGCCAAAAATAAATAAATTAATTAATTAAAAAAAATAAAAAAGTAAAGTGGCATAAAGTAAACTTTCGATAATCGGGGTATACCTGTATTTGGCAGAATTCTTCAGTGAAACCATCTGGGTCTATAGATTCCTCTTGGGGGAATTTTTAAGTTACAAAATCAATTTCCTTAATAGTTATGGGGCTATGTAAATTTTATGTTTCATATTGGGTGAGTTATATTAGTTAGTGCTTTTTGAGAAATTGGTCCATTTCGTCTAAGTTGTCAAATTTATGTGTGTAGAGTTGTTCATAGTATTCACTTATCCTTTTGATGTCTGCAGGGCCTGTAGTGATAGCCTCTGCTTTATTCTGGATTGGCAAAAATGTGATCTCTCTTTTTTCTTTGTCAGTTTTGCTAGAAGTTTCTCAACTTTATTGATCTTTTCAAAGAACCAGCTTTTCTTCCTCCCATTTGACCTTCTCTATTTAAAAATTTTCTGTTTTCCATTTGCAGCAACATGGATGGACCTAGAGATGATCATACTAAGTGAAGTAAGCCAGACAGAGAAAGACAAATATGATATGATATCGCTTATATGTAGAATTTTAAAAAAATACAAATGAACTTATTTACAAAACAGAAATAGACTCAGAGACATAGGAAACAAACTTATGGGATAAATTAGGAGTTTGGGATTAACATATACATACTACTAAACATAAAATAGATAACTAATAAGGACCTACTGTATAGCACAGGGAACTATACTCAAAGTTTTGTAATAACCTATAAGGGAAAAGAATCTGAAAAAGAATATATATACATACATACATATATATATATATACACATATATATACACACATATATATATAACTATGCTGTACACCTGAAACTAACACAATGTTGTAAATCAACTATACTTCAATAAAAAATTAAATTAAACTTAAAAATAAACATTAAAGATACTGTTAAATAAAAATAAATAAATAAATTTTCTGTTTTCAATTTCATGGATTTCTGCTCTTTATTATCTCTATTATTTTTTTCTTTCTGCTAGCTTTGTGTTTATTTTGCACTTTTTCTAGGTTCCTGAGGTGGAAGGTTAGATTATTCTTTGAGATTTTTCTTCTTTACTAATGTAAGCATTTAGTCCTGTAAATTCCCCTTTCAGCACTGCTTTAGCTGTGTCCCACAAATTTTGATATGTTGTAATATGCCTCATCTTCATTCAGTTCAATGTGTTTTTTAAATTTACTTTGAGACTTTGCTTGGACACACGGATCATTTAGAAATATGTTGTTTATCTTTCTGAGTGTTTGGAGATTTTCCTGTTATCTTTCTGTTGTTGATTTGTAATTTGATTCCACTGTGGTCAGAGAACACACTCTGTATGATTTCAACTCTTTTAAACGTGTTACAGTTTGTTTTATGGCCCAGAGTATGGTTTATCTTGGTATAAGTTCCACAGGCACTTGAAAAGAATGCGTGTTCTGCTGTTGTTGGGTAGAGTATTCTGTAAATGTCAATTAGATACTGTTAGTTATGGCGTTTTTTAGTTCTTTGGTATCCTTGCTGATTTTCTGACTAGTTGTTATTATATCAGTTGCTGAGACAGAGATGTAGGAGAGGGGAAAATTATATAATTTTAGGACATCTGCAAGCTTTGTGACTTTGGGCAAGCCAACTAAGCTCTTTGAGTCTATTTCTTCATCTATGAAATGGTGACAAAAATACTAAACTCTGGGCTTCCCTGGTGGCGCAGTGGTTGAGAATCTGCCTGCCAATGCAGGGGACACGGGTTCGAGCCCTGGTCTGGGAAGATCCCACATGCCGCGGAGCAACTGGGCCCGTGTGCCACAACTACTGAGCCTGCGCGTCTGGAGCCTGTGCCCCACAACAAGAGAGGCCACGACAGTGAAAGGCCCGCGCATCGCGATGAAGAGTGGCCCCCGCTTGCCACAACTAGAGAAAGCCCTCACACAGAAACGAAGACCCAACACAGCCAAAAATAAATAAATAAATAAATAAATAAATAAATAAATTTATTTTAAAAAAAAAATACTAAACTCTCAGGATTATCTGGAGGATTTAAATAATGAAGTAAATAGTCCAACAAGTGCCTGGCACTGAATAGGGGTAACAAGATCTTAATCAATAGGGTTAAACTGACCAAATCATGTTTCTATCCAAACAGCTAAGGGAAGAGCATCCCAAAGAAGAAAGGTAACTGAGAGGGCATCAAGGGGTTTTTGTTTGTTTGTTTGTTCGTTTGTTTGTGCCACACTGCGCGGCTCGCAGGATCCTAATACCCCAACCAGGGACTGCACCAGGGCCACTGCAGTGAAACCACCGAGTCCTAACCACTGGACCGCCAGGGAACTCCCAAGGCATATTTTTTTAACCCCAAAGTCCATCATACCCAGGCTCAGGCCTATCCCTCCAGAGGTCTCCCCATCTCCCACCCTGAGCTCCTCAGATCCTTCTGTCTGCCGACTGTAAAATGTCTTGGGACCCAAGGATTGTCCACTGAATGCATTCTCAATTTCTGAGGCTCAATTATTTTAACAGTAAATCTATCAGCGAGAAATAAGTCCAAATTTTAAAAATAGATATTTAGTACTCCACCTAGAAATAAAGAACGTAACAAAATTGCTTTGGGGCTGGCTCCACCTCACCTCCTCTTGGGGCTCTATTGCAGAGAAATAGTAGTCTAGCAACCAAAAGCATTAAAAGTAATCCTAACATTTACTTACGTTTTTCAAAGATCCCCTTCATAAGCTACAATAATATCTCTTGAGATCTCCATTCCCAGGATAGTCTTTTTAATAAATGGTACTGGCTCAATTGGAAAGCTATATAGAAAAAAAAAAATTAGCCCCTGCATTACACCTTACACAGAAATAAATTCTAGATGGGTTGTTTTTAGAAGAAAACATAGGAGAATGCTTTAATAGTCTCAGAGTAGGCAAAGAGTTTTTTTCAACACAAAGAGCACTAACTATAAGGGAAAGAATAGATAAATTAGACTATATTAAAAATTAAAACTTCTATTTATCAAAAGACACCCTTAAAAGAGTGAAAATGCAAGCCATAGAATAGAAGATATTTGTAATACATTTATCTGGCAAAGGACTCATATCTAGGATATATAAAGAACTCTTAAAAATCAATAAGAAAAATGTCATTTTTTAAATGGGCAAAAGACTTGTACAGACATTTCACAGAAGAGAATATTCAAATGGGCTGATAAACATATGAGAAATTACACAACTTCATTTGTCACCAACAATTGCAAAATGAAGCCACAATACAATGTTACTACATGCCTGAATAGCTAAAAGTAAATATCAAGTCTTGACAACATAGCCAAATATCTGGAAACAACTCAAATGTCTATCAGGAGCAAAACAGAGAAATTGTGGGTATTCACACAAGGGAATATTATAAACAGCAAGAATGAATGAACTACAACTACAGGCAACAATATGGGTGAATCTCGCTGACATAACACTGAGGGAAAGAAAAGAGACAAAGGAGTACATACTATGTGAATCCACTTCCATAATATACAAAGAACTGTCAAAAGAAATCTGTTAATTTGACTACAGGCAGATATTGTTATCAATGGAAATACTCAATAAACAACCTGTAACAGGAATAGAAAAGAGTTTTATTTGAGCCAGACTGAGGACTTTAGCCCAGAAGACGGTCTCTCAGATAACTCTAAGGAAGTGAGCACAGTTTTATACATACCTTGTCAGAACAAAGAACATCAAACGTGACAGGGATATATTCCTTCAAGGTTAAAAAAAAAAAAAAAGATCAGCATGTACACAGTGAGTCAGTATGATCTTGGTGCCTGGGAAGGGAGACATCACCGAAGGAATACCAGCATTGGCATCCCAGGAAGGAAGGCATTTATCTCTATTTTCAAAATGGACATTCTTTACTTCTGGACCTCTTTCTTTAATGGTTAAAGCAGATGTACAGTGTATTTTTTTATTATTATTGAGGTATAGTTGATGTACACTATAAGTTTCAGGTGTACAACATAGTGATTCACAATTTTTAAAGGTTATATTCCATTTATAGTTATTATAAAATATTGGCTATACAATGTATGTGTAATAGGCCACAAAATAGGCTGTCCTAGTTAGCATAAAGTTTAAGTTAAATCATGTGTAAGCCAGAATGACTTCCCCATACCTCAATATGTGAAAATTTCTCCCACCATTGTGTTTTTCACAAATTGAAGATTTGTGGCAACCCTGCATCGAGGAAGTCTATTGGCACCACTTTTTTTTTTTTTTTTTTAATTTTATTTATTTATTTATTTATTTATGGCTTTTGTTGGGTCTTCGTTTCTGTACGAGGGCTTTCTCCAGTTGCGGCAAGTGGGGGCCACTCTTCATCGCGGTGCGCGGGCCTCTCACTATCGCGGCCTCTCTTGTTGCGCAGCACAGGCTCCAGACGCGCAGGCTCAGTAATTGTGGCTCACGGGCCTAGTCGCTCCGCGGCATGTGGGATCTTCCCAGACCAGGGCTCGAACCCGTGTCCCCTGCATTGGCAGGCAGATTCTCAACCACTGCGCCACCAGGGAAGCCCTTGGCACCACTTTTCCAACTGCATTTGCTCACTTCATGTCTCTGTGTCACATTTTGGTAATTCTTGCAATATTTCAAACTTTATTATTATCATTATTATTACTATTATTATTATATTTGTTACGGTGATCTGTGTTCAGTGTTCTTTGATGTTACCACTATGACTTGCTGAAGGCTCAGGTGATGGTTAGCATTTTTTAGCAATAAAGTTTTTTTTTAAATTAAGGTATGTACATTTTTTAGAGACGTAATGCTATTGCACACTTAGTAGACTACAGTATAGTGTAAATATAACTTTTATATGCACTGGGAAACCAAAAAACTTGTGTGCATCGGTTTATTGAGATATTTGCTATATTGTAGTGGTCTGGAACAGAACCGGCAATACCTCCGAGTTCTGCCATTAATAGGCAGTGGTTACTCTGGGCAGGTGATGGAGGAAGGAGCTTCAATGGGACTGTTAATGTTCTTGACCTGAGTGCTGGCTACACATGTGTTCATTCCATGGAAATTCACTGAGCTGTACACTATGGCTTGTGTACTTTTCTGTACGCATATTTTATCCCAAGAAAAAAGTTTTTAATCCCCTCTGTACCTTGCAGCTGCCCTGATGTTTCTGAATTTCTCTCTTCCAAATCCCTCCTACCCCATTTTCCATGACAACTCAGGGTTTTTTCTCCCTCTGCCTTTTCTACCATCCCAATCTTATTTTCTTTTTCTTTCTTTCTTTTTAATATTTATTTATTTATTTATTTATTTATTTGGTTATGCAGGGTCTTAGTTGCAGCAGGCAGCCTCCTTAGTTGCAGCATGTGAACTCTTAGTTGCGGCATGTGAACTCTTAGTTGTGGCATGCATGAGGGGTCTAGTTCCCTGACCAGGGATCGAACCCATGCCCCCTGCATTGGGAGCGCGAGTCTTAAACACTGTGCCGCCAGCGAAGTCCCCCAGTCTTATTTTCTTTCTCCCTGTTCAGCCAATCTCACATTGTTTCCACAAAACTCCCCCATCCCATCTCCTTGGTTCTCTCTTCATTGATTTCTCCAGTTTTCACAATAAGACCAGAGGACAGAGGTAAGAAAAACACTGATAAAGGAGTCCTTCAGGGGCATGGGGAGAAGGGAAGAAGTTGTAAACAGCTTTAACATTTTGATCATTTGTGTCCCTGTAACGAGTAAGGAGTTATATTCTGATCTTTCACACCCTTATTAAGACCTTGCCACCAGTGCCTTTCATTTTGTTTTCTTTTAAGCAAAAGGAGAAGTTACTGGCTCACTGCACAGAAAAATTTAAGGGAAGTATGCTTCAGGCATGACTTGATCCAGAGTCTCAACAGACATCTTCAGGACTGAGTATCTCCCACCTCAGCTCTGCTTTCCTCTGTACTGGTTTCCTTCATTCAGGCTTTTCTCCCATGGTAGCAGCAGCCCCCGGCTTAGATCCTGCCCTCCCAGCCCCATGCCCTGCAGAAATAGAGCTCCTCTTTCCAATGGTTCCAACAAAAGTACACTCAATTCTCATTATTCATGAATCATAGACTTGTGAATTCACCTAGTTGCTAAAATTTATTTGTAACCCCAAAATCAACACTGGGCACTTTCACCATGTTTTCAGGGTCATTTGTGGACAAGTGCGGAGTGGTGAAAAATTTGAATCGCCTAACTTGTTCCCAGCTGAGGTCAAACAACATGACGCTTTGCTTTCTTGTCTCAGCTCATACTGTAAACAAACATCCCTTTTACAATCTAGTTGGCGCCATGTTTTGGGCATTTTCGTGCTTTTTCTTGCTGACTTCACTATTTTAAATGGCCCCCAAGTGTAGTACTAGAGTGCTGTCTAGTGTTCCTAAGTGCAAGCAGGCTGCCAATGTGCCTTAAGGAGAAAGTAAGTATGTTAGATAAGCCTTCTCAGGCATGAGTGATAGTGCTGCTGGCTGTGAGTTCAATGTCCATGAGTCAATAATATATTAAATAAGGTGTGTAAACAGAAACACATATAAACAAGGTTAGGTATTGATTGGTTGATGAAAATGTGAACAGAGGCTTGCAGGAACCTAATCTTTTATTTCCCCTACAATAGTCAGTACTGGCTAATTCAGTGTTCCTGGCAACTTTATAGAATATAACAAATGTAAAATAACAAGAATTAATTGTACTAGAATTAAGTCTCATTAGTCTGGCTTGAGTCCTAGGCTGTGAAGAAATCACCTGACCAGGAGGAGCGAATGTGGTGATTGGCCAGGGCTGTGTCATTGGCTTACCCCATCCCCACTGCATAAACTGAATCAGGGAAGAGAGGTTCCTCAAAAGAAATCAAAAGGAGAGGAGTGGAAGCCAGGCAGGCAAAAAGACAAATGCCCACTACGCCCAGTCTCTCTTTGAATTCTATCTTACTTTACAGATTATTATATAATAATATTATTACATTTTATTATTATTATCTTACTTTACAGATTATTACTTTACAGTAATTTGGATTAAATGATTGGGTAAAAAGTAAGATTGAGGGCTTCCCTGGTGGTGCAGTGGTTAAGAATCCACCTGCCAATGCAGGGGACACGGGTTCGAGCCCTGGTCTAGGAAGATCCCACATGCTGTGGAGCAACTAAGCCCGCGAGCCACAACTACTGAGCCCCCGTGCCACAACTACTGAAGCCTGTGCACCTAGAGCCTGTGCTCCACAACAGGAGAAGCCACCGCAATGAGAAGCCTGCGCACCACAACAAAGAGTAGCCCCCGCTCGCCGCAACTAGAGAAAGACCATGCGCAGCAACGAAGACCCAATGCAGCCATAAATAAATAAATTAAATAAATATTTTTTTAAAAAAGAAAAAAAGTAAGATTGAGGTAAGTGTGAGTCAGGGTTATATTGGCAGCAGTAGACACTGATGTTAGCAAATCTAAATAGAAATTCTCTAGGGAATTCCCTGGTGACCCAGCGGTTAAGACTCGGCGCTTTTACTGCCATGGGCCTCAGTTCAATTTCTGGTCGAGGAACTAAGATTCCACAAGCTGTGCAGCGTGGCAAAAAAATTTTTTTAATTAAAAAAAAATAGAAATTCCCTAAAAGGTCATCAAGGGATGCACAGAATTCACTGGAAGGCTGGAAAACCAGGCTTGGAAAATAATCAGGAACCACAGCCAAGGCTTGCCCAAAAACTGTCTGGTTGGGACACAGCTTGTCACCCTTGTGACCAGAACACTGTGGACATGGGCCCTGCTGTTGGTACCACTACTGGACATTGACCCCCTGAATGGAAATACACTCTGCTTCTCTTATCACCAAGACATAAAAGTCCATGCATGGCAGATGCTATAGACCAGCTCACTCAGCACCATTCCAAGCCATTTCTAGCTTACCTTCCTGTATTTTAGAGGCCAGAAGAGTCTACATTTTCTAGACTCTCATGCAGCTACAATGACCTAGTCCCCCTCAAGCACAGGCACCCACAGGAGAGCAATGTGAGCTATAGACCACAGGCTGGAAGTTTGGAAATTCTGTAAAGCACAATAGCGCAGCTATCCTGTTCCTTTGGGTGTTAGATAAGAATGAAGTTCCAGGGTCTAAACTTTAGTGTTATAAGGATTAGGCAATGAACTGTGGCATTAGTAGTGTTTCTTCTGGAAAATCCTGGGGCATGATTAGGCATTTTTCCTGCTCATGTTATTTCTGGCTGTTTTGGGCTGATAGCTTAACTTCCATGCTCAGTTCTCTGGTCCTCCCAGAGATTCTTTAGCCACCTTATATCCATTAATAAACGTTTTCACGGTTAAATCAGCTAGAGTGGATGCTGTAGATGGCAATTAAGAACCCTGACTAACAACAGACGATCCAACAGATGCTAATGGGTCGTACTTACTCCATATGGAAGAATGATAAAACGTCTGAGCTCTCTCCCTCCCTCCTTCCCTCTCTTTCTTTCTTTCTTACTTTCTTTCTCCTGGATTCTTCCTTCCTTTTAGCATGCTAAGTAGATACCATCTTCTAAAAAATTCTTTTAGCCATATATTTTACCCTCTCTACCACCTTTACCCTCTCATCTTAAATAAATATTTCACATATGTAAGTTTTATTTTGATTTTTTTATAAAAGTAAACTAAATCCAGAGGACTGACTAAGCATGTATCTGTGTTGATTAGATTCAGATGAAGAGAGTATTTTTGAAGACAGAGCTAAAGAAATACTCACAACTCAGCCCAGAGGCAAATAAAATATGAAAGATAATACTGAGGTTAAGAAACCTAGAAAATAGAATAAAGTATGAAATCTAACATAGGTCTAATTTGGATTCTGGGAGTAGAGTCTAAAGAGAATGGAAAGAGACAATTTTTGAAGAGATATTGGTTGAGGAATATCCAGAATTCAGAAGGACACACAAATAATCAGATTCATAATAAGTCCAGTTTAGGATAAGTGATCCCAAAAAGCAGGTTTGGGATGGAAAAAGGAGTTGTGTACCAATAAATTGGTAGGCAAGTGGGTAAATCAAAGCAAACATTAACTGTACAAACCAGTATTATAATGACAATATTTAATTTGGAAGGGAGGCTGTAAAAAATAAACAGAAATAAAATAATGGACCACAATTACATGTAAGATGGGAGGGGGTGATTGGTGTTAAAGAGAATGACAGAGATACTGAATAATTTTAAATTTTGTATAAAGCATTCATGTCAAAGGTTAACATTCAAAAAGAAGAGAAATAGGCTTTATAACTTCCAAATTAAAGGGGGGAGGAGGAGTTAAATTTGAAAAGTGAGTTACTTCCAGGTTAAAATGTAGATTCAACACATGCAACTAATCTCACTTCCATCAAAGTCCCATTAAAAAGAACAGTAGGGTGAGATAGGGAGGGTGAGAGGGAGGGAGACACAAGAGGGAGGAGATATGGGGATATATGTATATGTATAGCTGATTCACTTTGTTATAAAGCAGAAACTAACACACCATTGTAAAGCAAGTATACTCCAATAAAGATGTTTAAAAAAAACCCAAAAAAACAGTAAACAGATTTTAAAAGACATTTACTTTTTTTTTTTTTTCTGGCCGTGCCTCAGAGCATGTAGGGATCTTAGTTCCCTGACCAACCAGGAATGGAAACTGTGCCCCCTGCATTGTGAGCTCGGAGTCTTAACCACTGGACTGCCAGGGAAGTCCCAAAAGACATTTACTTTTTAAAAGTAAGGAAGGGGAGAAGACTTGGAGATGGGGGATAACAGCAGCATTTTGGAAAATGTTGAGCATATCGCCCAAGTGATTTAACAGAATAGAGAAGCAGAATTCTGAGATAGCAGTGGGGAACCAACTACATTTTCACCATAGAATCCTCAAAATACTCAGTAACTGGAAATTACAAGTATGTATATCTGGAATTGGAGGTGGGGTGGAAGTAAAATTTAAAATAAAGAGGATTGGGTGAAAGCTGAGAAGTAGTTAGATGCCAAATCCCCTCTGCTACTCTACACTATGGGATGAACGCCCCTCGTACATCGCAGCAGATGAGTGGGTGTTTATTCTTAAAACAAGGAATAATAGAAGGTCTTCGAGGGGGGGAGGTCGACTGGCACAGTTGAGGGCTACACTGAAAGGTGAAATTATATATTATATGTACTAATTATTTATACATGCTGAAAGTTCAGACCCCCCTTTCCTCCTACTGGGATCCCAGAATGCTAGAAGTAAAACCTATATCCTCTGGTTGGAAGACTTAAAGAGCCTTTTCTAAGTAATCTGAACAACTAAAGAGGAAAGATCTAAAGACAGAGACATTGGGCTTCCCTGGTGGCGCAGTGGTTGAGAAT
Source organism: Balaenoptera acutorostrata (assembly GCF_949987535.1). Taxonomy (NCBI): domain Eukaryota; kingdom Metazoa; phylum Chordata; class Mammalia; order Artiodactyla; family Balaenopteridae; genus Balaenoptera; species Balaenoptera acutorostrata. The sequence goes on along the minus strand of NC_080083.1, from coordinate 16,803,098 downwards.
CTGCCTGCTAATGCAGGGGACACGGGTTCGAGCCCTGGTCTGGGAAGATCCCACATGCCACGGAGCAGCTGGGCCCGTGAGCCACAATTGCTGAGCCTGCGCGTCTGGAGCCTGTGCCCCGCGACGGGAGGGGCCGCGATAGAGAAAGGCCCGCGCACCGCGATGAAGAGCGGTCCCCGCACCGCGATGAAGAGTGGCCCCCGCTTGCCGCAACTGGAGAAAGCCCTCGCACGAACCGAAGACCCAACACAGCCAAAAATAAATAAATAAATAAATAAATTAAAAAAAAAAAAAAAAAAAAAGACAGAGACATTTCCAAACAAATGACCAATCCAGGTCATCATAGTGAAACTCACAGTTGACTCAGAGCATTTGATTTGCTTTTGTTTCCCCATTATTCATCATAACCAAATGCATGGATTACTGGCTTCTGAGAAAAGCCTCTAACACTGATGACAGAGACAAAAGCAAACAAACAGAAAAAAAAAAAAAACTCAGAAGAAATAGAAATTAGGCAGGAAAAAGAAAACTTCAAAAAAATAATCACTATCATCAATATTATCAGAGGATAAGAGAAGATATTGTGTCCATGAAACAAGAACAGGATGGTATCAGAAAAAGAGCATTAAGAGAACAAAAAACATGATAGTAGAAACGGAAAGCTCAAGAGAAAGTTGAGGAAATCTCCAAGATACTAAAGCAAAAAGAAAAAGAAGCAGAAAATGTGGAAGAAAAGATAATAAATTTAGAGAGACTGCCCAGTGACCTGAAAAACCAAATAATCCAAAAAGAGAAAACAAAAAAAACAGAGAAGAAAACAGCATTGAAATTGTTCAAGAAAATGTCTCAGAATTGGAGGATGTGTGCTTATAGGTTGACAGAGCCCACTAAATGTCCAGCAGAATTGTTAAAAATAGACCCACTCCAAGGCACATTATTGTCACATTTTAAAGCCTTAGAGACAAAAAGATGACCTACTAGTTTCCAAAGAGAAAAAACCAGTTTTCATAAGATCAGGAATCAAAAGGACTTTAGATTTCACTTGAAACAAGAAAACAATGGAGCAATGACTTCAAAATTCTGAAGGAAAATTGTTTCCAACCAAGAATTCTATTACCAGCCAAACACTCATTCCAGTGTGAAGGTAGAATCAGGCATTTTCAGATACACAAGTTCTCAAAAAGTTTACTTCATATATCCTTTCACAACAAGCTATTAGAAGTTGTGCTCTACCAAAATGAGGATGTAAAATAAGAGACAAGAAATGGACACAAGAAATAGGAGATCCAACCCAGAAGAGAAGGGAAGGAAATCTTCAGAATGATGATGAAGGTAGGTATCAAGATATAACTATGCTCCAGGTGTAAAGGGAGACCCCTCCACATTGGAGCGTCTGACTCATCAGGCAATCATATTGAGGGCTGTCATAACTAGCCCTCTGCTGGTAAATGTGCTCCACCAAAAGAGAGGAAGTAAATCAAGGAGGAAGGCATAAGACCCAACTCAGAGAAGGGCGAAGGGAACACCAAGGAAGTGCCAGGATGACAGCTGTGCAGCAGGCCTGGAGAGCAACTAGCCTGGATTGAACGAGATTGGAGGTCTCCAGGATGGAGGAAAATGAAGGTCTCCAAGAAATGATGTAGAAATGACAGAGCACCTGATGTGAATAAACTTTGGGAAAACTGTACGATAGGCCTTTAGATGGTGTGAGAAGGGTTAATAATGTATACAAAGAAAACTAAGTTAACAAGGCAATTATTAACTTTAATAAAAATAAAAATAAAGGAATCATAATCATCATATACCACGATGCCCAACTATCAGTATATACATAAGCATTCTAATGTAAACACTGAATATTGATTTAATTTTAAATTATAATCACATTTGATTTGAGAGACCTAAAATTTCCCAGTATACCTTATAGCTAAATCATAATCTAAAGGGAAGCTGATAATGTCTGAAATTGATGAATAAAATATGACTGTATGGGGGCTTCCCTGGTGGCGCAGTGGTTGAGAATCTGCCTGCCAATGCAGGGGACACAGGTTCGAGCCCTGGTCTGGGAGGATCCCACATGCCGCGGAGCAACTGGGCCCGTGAGCCACTACTACTGAGCCTGCGCGTCTGTAGCCTGTGCCCTGCAACAAGAGAGGCCGCGATAGTGAGAGGCCCGCGCACCGCGTTGAAGAGTGGCCCCCGCTTGCCATAACTAGAGAAAGCCCTCGCACAAAACGAAGACCCAACACAGCCAAAAAAAATAATAATAATATGACTGTATGACTTTTTTTTTTTTTTTTGGCGGCACCTTGCTGTTTGCAGGATCTTAGTTCCCCAACCAGGGACGGAACCCGGACCCATGGCAGTGAAAGCATGGAGTCCTAACCACTGGACCACCAGGGAATTCCCAAAATATGAGTGTATGTATTCCATTTTTTTAAATTTTTTTTAAAAATAAATTTATTTATTTTATTTATTTATTTTTGGCTGCTCTGGGTCTTCGTTGCTGCGCACGGGCTTTCTCTAGTTGCGGCGAGTGGGGGCTACTCTTCCTTGTGGTGCGCAGTCTTCTCATTGCAGTGGCTTCTCTTGTTGTGGAGCACAGGCTCTAGGCACGAGGGCTTCAATAGTTGCAGCACGTGAGCTCAGTAGTTGTGGCTCGCGGGCTCTAGAGCGCAGTAGTTGTGGCGCACAGGCTTAGTTGCTCCGCAGCATGTGGGATATTCCTGGACCAGGGATTGAACCCGTGTCCCCTGCATTGGCAGGTGGATTCTTCACCACTGTGCCACCAGGGAAGTCCCGTTATGTGTTTTTTTCACCATAATTTTTTTTAAAAGCTGGGCATGGAGATTTGGAAGAAGAGGGACAGGCTTGCTGCTTGGCTTGCCACAGAGAGTAGGTTCTTGCACCTAAATGTGTCTCTTTTGTGTCCCTTTTAGCGTCAGAGCACTCCCTGGATCCCGGCTCAGCTTCCAGCAGACAGAGCACATGGGCAGGGCCAGCTCTGGAAGGGTGACCCCTTATCTCCTCTTTATAATCTTCTTTTTTTTTTTTTTATTGAGGCATAGTTGACTTACAATGATACCTTAGTTTCAGGTGTACAACATAGAGAGTCTATCTTTTTATAGATAATGTAAAGTTATTATAAAATATTGGCTATATTCCCTGTGTTGTATATTACTTCCTTGTATTTTTTTTTAATGAAAGGAGAGATAAATTTTACTTAGGTAGTAATTTTACTACTATTTAAGCATTAAAACATTTATGGAAATTTATTAGTTTAAAAAAAAGTTGTTATTTATTCTCCTACAATATTTTTATTTAACATCTGTAGGCTCTGTATTTCTTTTTTAAATTTCTTTTTAAAATTTCTATTGGAGTATAGTTGCTTTACAATGTTGTGTTAGTTTCTACTGTACGGCAAAGTGAATCAGTTATACATACACATATATATCCCCTCTTTTTTGGATTTCCTTCCCATTTAGGTCACCACAGAGCATCGAGCAGAGTTCCCTGTGCTATACAGTAGGTTCTCATTAGTTATCTATTTTATACATAGTATCAGTAGTCCGTACCTTTTTTATTTTATACCTAGTAGATTGTACCTCTTAATCCTCTTCCCTTATCTTGCCCCTTCCCTCACCCCCTCCGCACTGGTAACCACTAGTTTGTTCTCTGTATCTGTGAATCTACCTCTATCTTGTTATATTCCCTCATTTTTAAAATTTTTTTAGATTCCACATACGAGTGAAAACATACAGTTTTGTCTTTCTCTGCCTAACTTCTTTCACTAAGCATAATCCCCTTCAGGTCCATCCACATTGTCTCAGATGGCAAAATTTCATTCTTTTTTTATGGTTGAGTAATATCCATTGTACATATATACTGCATCTGTTTTATAAATAACACATTATCTGTTGTCTTTTTTTTTAATTCTTGAATTTTATTTTATTTTTTTTTTACACAGCAGGTTCTTATTACTCATCAATTTTATACACATCAGTGTGTACATGTCAATCCCAATTGCCCAATTCATCACACCACCACCACCACCCCCCCGCCGCTTTCCGCTCTTGGTGTCCATACATTTCTTCTCTACATCTGTTCTCAATTTCTGCCCTGCAAACCAGTTCATCTGTACCATTTTTCTAGGTTCCACATATATGCATTAATATACGATATTTGTTTTTCCCTTTCTGACTTACTTCACTCTGTATGACAGTCTCTAGATCCATCTACGTCTCAACAAATGACCCAATTTTGTTCCTTTTTATGGCTGAGTAATATTCCATTGTATATATGTACCACAACTTCTTTATCCATTCGTCTGTCGATGGGCATTTAGGTTGCTTCCCTGACCTGGCTATTGTAAATAGTGCTGCAATGAACATTGGGGTGCATGTGTCTTTTTGAATTATGGTTTTCTCTGGTATATGCCCAGTAGTGGGATTGCTGGATCGTATGGTAATTCTATGTTTAGTGTTTTAAGGAACCTCCATACTGTTCTCCATAGCAGCTGTATCAATTTACATTCCCACCAACAGTGCAAGAGGGTTCCCTTTTCTCCACACCCTCTCCAGCATTTGTTGTTTGTAGATTTTCTGATGATGCCCATTCTAACTGGTGTGAGGTGATACCTCATTGTAGTTTTGATTTGCATTTCTCTAATAATCAGTGATGTTGAGCAGCTTTTCATGTGCTTCTTGGCCATCTGTATGTCTTCTTTGGAGAAATGTCTATTTAGGTCTTCTGCCCATTTTTGGATTGGGTTGTTTGTTTTTTTAATATTGAGCTGCATGAGCTGTTTATATATTTTGGAGATTAATCCTTTGTCCGTTGATTCGTTTGCAAATATTTTCTCCCATTCTGAGGGTTGTCTTTTCATCTTGTTTATGGTTTCCTTTGCTGTGCAAAAGTTTTGAAGTTTCATTAGGTCCCATTGTTTAATTTTTGTTTTTATTTCCATTACTCTAGGAGGTGGATCAAAAAAGATCTTGCTGTGATTCATGTCAAAGAGTGTTCTTCCTATGTTTTCCTCTAAGAGTTTTATAGTGTCCAGTCTTACATTTAGGTCTCTAATCCATTTTGAGTTTATTTTTGTGTATGGTGTTAGGGAGTGTTCTAATTTCATTCTTTTACATGTAGCTGTCCAGTTTTCCCAGCATCACTTATTGAAGAGACTGTCTTTTCTCCATTGTATACCCTTGCCTCCTTTGTCATAGATTAGTTGACCATAGGTGCATGGGTTTATCTCTGGGCTTTCTATCTTGTTCCATTGATCTATGTTTCTGTTTTTGTGCCAGTACCATATTGTCTTGATTGCTGTAGCTTTGTAGTATAGTCTGAAGTTAGGGAGTCTGATTCCTCCAGCTCCATTTTTTTCCCTCAAGACTGCTTTGGCTATTCGGAGTCTTTTGTGTCTCCATACAAATTTTAAGATGATTTGTTCTAGTTCCGTAAAAAATGCCATTGTTAATTTGATAGGGATTGCATTGAATCTGTAGATTGCTTTGGGTCGTATACTCATTTTCACGATATTGATTCTTCCAATCCAAGAACATGGTATATCTCTCCATCTGTTGGTATCATCTTTAATTTCTTTCATCAGTGTCTTATAGTTTTCTGCATACAGGTCTTTTGTCTCCCTAGGTAGGTTTATTCCTAGGTATTTTATCCTTTTTTTTGCAATGATAAATAGGAGTGTTTCCTTAATTTCTCTTTCAGATTTTTCATCATTAGTGTATAGGAATGCTAGAGATTTCTGTGCATTAATTTTGTATCCTGCAACTTTACCAACTTCATTGATTAGCTCTAGTAGTTTTCTGGTGGCATCTTTAGGATTCTCTATGTATAATATCATGTCATCTGCAAACATCTTCTTTTCCAATTTGTATTCCTTTTATTTCTTTTTCTTCTCTGATTGCCATGGCTAGGACTTCCAAAACTATGTTGAATAATAGTGGTGAGAGTGGACATCCTTGTCTTGTTCCTGATCTTAGAGGAAATGCTTTCAGTTTTTCACTATTGAGAATGATGTTTGCTGTGAGTTTGTCGTATATGGCCTTTATTATGTTGAGGTAGGTTCCCTCTATGCCCACTTTCTGGAGAGTTTTTATCATAAATGGGTGTTGAATTTTGTCAAAAGCTTTTTCTGCATCTATTGAGATGATCATATGGTTTTTATTCTTCAGTTTGCTTGTATGGTGTGTCACACTGATTGATTTGCATATATTGAAGAATCCTTGCATCCCTGGGATAAATCCCACTTGATCATGGTGTATGATCCTTCTAATATGTTCTTGGATTCTGTTTGCTAGTATTTTGTTGAGGATTTTTGCATCTATATTCATCAGTGATATTGGTCTGTAATTTTCTTTTTTTGTAGTATCTTTGTCTGGTTTTGGTATCCGGGTGATGGTGGCCTCATAGAATGAGTTTGGGAGTGTTCCTTCCTCTGCAGTTTTTTGGAAGAGTTTGAGAAGGATGGGTGTTAGCTCTTCTCTAAATGTTTAATCGAATTCACCTGTGAAGCCATCTGGTCCTGGACTTTTGTTTGTTTGAAGATTTTTAATCACAGTTTCAATTTCATTACTTGTGATTGGTCTGTTCATATTTTCTATTTCTTCCTGGTTCAGTCTTGGAAGGTTATACCTTTCTAAGAATTTGTCCATTTCTTCCAGGTTGTCCATTTTATTGGCATAGAGTTGCTTGTAGTAGTCTCTTAGGATGCTTTGTATTTCTTCAGTGTCTGTTGTAACTTCTCCTTTTTCATTTCTAATTTTACTGATTTGAGTCCTCTCCCTCTTTTTCTTGATGAGTCTGGCTAATGGTTTATCAATTTTGTTTATCTTCTCAAAGAACCAGCTTTTAGTTTTATTGATCTTTGCTATCGTTTTCTTTGTTTCTATTTCATTTATTTCTGCTCTGATCTTTATGATTTCTTTCCTTCTGCTAACTTTGGGTTTTGTTTGTTCTTCTTTGTCTAGTTCCTTTAGGTGTAAGGTTAGATTGTTTATTTGAGATTTTTCTTGTTTTTTGAGGTAAGCTTATATAGCTATAAACTTCCCTCTTAGAACTGCTTTTGCTGCATCCCATAGGTTTTGGATTGTCGTGTTTTCATTGTCATTTGTCTCTATGTATTTTGTCATTTCCTCTTTGATTTCTTCAGTGATCTCTTGGTTGTTTAGTAACGTACTGTTTAGCCTCCACGTGTTTGTGTTTTTTACGTTTTTTTCCCTGTAATTCATTTCTAATCTCATAGCGTTGTGGTCAGAAAAGATGCTCGATATGATGTCAATTTTCTTAAATTTACTGAGGCTTGATTTGTGACCCAAGATGTGATCTATCCTGGAGAATGTTCCGTGTGCACTTGAGAAGAAAGTGTAATCTGCTGTTTCTGGATGGAATGTCCTATAAATATCAATTAAATTTATCTGGTCTATTGCGTCATTTAAAGCTTCTGTTTCCTTATTAATTTTCACTTTGGATGATCCGTCCATTGGTGTAAGTGAGGTGTTAAAGTCCCCCACTATTATTGTTCCTGTCGATTTCCTCTTTTATAGCTGCTAGCAGTTGCCTTATGTATTGAGGTGCTCCTATGTTGGGTGCATATATATTTATAATTGTTATATCTTCTTCTTGGACTGATCCCTTGATCATTATGTAGTGTCCTTCCTTGTCTCTTGTAACATTCTTTATTTTAAAGTCTATTTTATCTGATATGAGTATTGCTACTCCAGCTTTCTTTTGACTTCCATTTGCATGGAATATCTTTTTCCATCCCCTCACTTTCAGTCTGAATGTGTCCCTAGGTCTGAAGTGGGTCTCTGGTAGACAGAATATATATGGGTCTTGTTTTTGTATCCATTCAGCAAGCCTGTGTCTTTTGGTTGGAGCATTTAATCCATTCACATTTAAGGTAATTATCGATATGTATGTTCCTATGACCATTTTCTTAATTGTTTTGGGTTTGTTTTTGTAGGTCCTTTTCGTCTCTTGTGTTTCCCACTTAGAGAAGTTCCTTTAGCATTTGTTGTAGAGCTGGTTTGGTGGTGCTGAATTCTCTTAGCTTTTGCTTGTCTGTAAAGCTTTTGATTTCTCCATTGAATCTGAATGAGATCCTTGCCGGGTAGAGTAATCTTGGTTGTAGGTTCTTCCCTTTCATCACTTTAAGTATATCATGCCACTCCCTTCTGGCTTGTAGAGTTTCTGCTGAGAAATCAGCTGTTAACCTTATGGGAGTTCCCTTGTATGTTATTTTTCATTTTTCCCTTGCTGCTTTCAGTAATTTTTCTTTGTCTTTAATTTTTGCCAATTTGATAACTATGTGTCTTGGTGTGTTTCTCCTTGGGTTTATCCTGTATGGGACTGTCTGCGCTTCCTGGATTTGGGTGGCTATTTCCTTTCCCATGTTAGGGAAGTTTTCGACTATAATCTCTTCAAATATTTTCTCAGGTCCTTTCTCTCTCTCTTCTCCTACTGGGACCCCTATAATGCGAATGTTGGTGCATTTAATGTTGTCCCAGAGGTCTCTTAGGCTGTCTTCATTTCTTTTCATTCTTTTTTCTTTATTCTGTTCTGCAGCTGTGAATTCCACCATTCTGTCTTCCAGGTCACTTATCCATTCTTCCTCCTCAGTTATTCTGCTATTGATTCCTTCTAGTGTAGTTTTCATTTCAGTTATTGTATTATTCATCTCTGTTTGTTTGTTCTTTAATTCTTCTAGGTTTTTGTTAAACATTTCTTGCATCTTCTCGATCTTTGACTCCATTCTTTTTCCGAGGTCCTGGATCATCTTCACTATCATTATTCTGAATTCTTTTTCTGGAAGGTTTCCTATCTCCACTTCATTTGGTTGTTTTTCTGGGGTTTTATCTTGTTCCTTCATCTGATACATAGCCCTCTGTCTTTTCATCTTGTCTATCTTTCTGTGAATGTGGTTTTTGTTCCACAGGCTGCAGGACTGTAGTTCTTCTTGCTTCTGCTATCTGCCCTCTGTTGGATGAGGCTATCTAAGAGGCTTGTGCAAGTTTTCTAATGGGAGAGACTGCTCTGTTGTCTTTTTGACAACAGCCATTCTGACAGGTGTGAGGTGGTGTCTCATTGTGGTTTTGATGTGCATTTGCCTGATGATTAGTGATGTTGAGCATGTTTTCCTGTGCCTGTTTACCATCTGTATGTCTTTTTTCATGTGCCTGTTGACCATCTGTATTCAGGTCCTCTGCTCATTTTTTAACTGGGTTGTTTGTTTTTTTTTATATTGAATTCTAAGAGTTCTTTATATTTTTTGGATATTAACCCCTTATCCAACATATCATTGGCAAATATCGTCTCTCATTCAGTAGGTTGCATTTTCATTTTGGTTATAGTTTCGTCTTTACAGTCTTGATCGTGGTAAAAACCCATCCACTTCTTTGCCTTGTTGCCTGACCAATGACCTCTGTCTGTCCTATCTGAAGATCCAGGGACCAGCTTCAGAACATGCTGGAAGGAGGGCTTGGCTCTCTGGTATGAACCTTGTAAATTATCCTATGGACATCCCATCTACTCACCCATCCATCCATCCACCCATCTATTCATCCATCTACCCATCCATTGTTTCAAAATGTATTTGTTGAGTATCAGCTCAAGAGGCTGAAGAGGTGCATATGGACACCCATACAGACAGACCCTGCCTTCATGGAACCTACTGTGGTGAGGGATGTAGGGAGGTTAACAGGAGAATAAAATGCTGTGTGATATGTGCTGTGATAGGGTCTTCTAGCGCTAACTTAGGAGCAGCGCAACTACAACTGCTTTCTCTTTCACTCTGTGATGAGAGTTCACAAAGGAAGTTTAGTTTTAGGCTGTGACTTGAAAGATTAACAAGACAACCAGTAAAGTGGGGAGAGAGATGCAGGGAGAATGTGTCTGAGAGAAGCAAGGTCATAGACAACTCTCTGGAGATAGTAGAAAATGCAGTTGAGGATCTGAAAACAGTTGAGCCAAGGAAGGAGTGGTAAGAGCTGAGGCAGAGGAATGCAAGGAGAGGATCTTGTAGGGTTGTTTAAGCACCTTGCAAGGTGCTGAGGGGGGATGTGAACATGTATAAGACAAAATGAGTGGACCCAGTTTGAGAGGCAGTGGAAGACAGGGGAAGAGATCAGAGCAGACAACCCTCACACCCTGTCTTCTCTCCTCCAGGCTGGGTAGTCTCAGGTCTTACAAATCATTCCTGGGGCTCCCTGCTGTGTCCAGCCATCCCTGTCTTTCCAGGTCCACTTAGGTTGTACCCCTGTGGGCCCCAGGCCCAACCTGCTCAACCCAGTTCCTCAGGGGCCTCTGTCTGAATGTCTGGCTCCCATGTCCAGGTGTGAACTTCCTAAACCTCACCTTTGGGCCACAGCCTCAGCCCCGGCTCTATCTCCAGCTTATCTGCCAACTGCTCCTGAGGATAAACCGGTTCTTGTGAGCCAGAAACCATCTCCTCTCACCTTAGGGCTTCCTCAGCTATTCTCAGATGAACTTCTCAAGGAGGGTCAATGGTCACAGGGCACTCCTCCCTGAGATAGTGCTGACGCCTGTCACCCAAAGGGTGACAAGGACTGAAGAAGGAGAGTCACAGCACCTGCCATGAGTTGCTCATGGTCCATTAGAGGTCACAGAAACAAGAATAGTTATTTACAGCATTAACTGAAGGAAAAGGAAATGGGGCAAATGAGAACTGAACTAAGCCTGGTAGAGGAGGGCCCTGCCTGTGATTGCCAGGCAAGGGAAAGTTCTTGTAACACACGTGATAGATGGAGACTTCCCGCCTTTGAGACGAATTAGTCACTGATGGGGCCTGGCTGCTGGGGACGTGATAGTCCCCCTACACCAGTCCGCAAAAGAGAGTCAGCAGGAGTCCCAAGAGTCTATGACTTTGAAAGGGGCTGTACGTACAAAGCCAGGGGGTCTCGGTGAAAGAGTGGTCATCTAATTTGCAGTCAAATGCTCCACCACTGAGCTATTCCCCCACAGGAGCCATCTAATTTGGAAAAATTGAGTTTTGTCCCAGCACCATCACAGGGGCCCAGGGCCTGGAGGGTGGGCAAAGAGCATGGATGGTCTTGGATATGAATCGGGTTCTCTTTCAGCTCACACGCGCTGTGTGACCCTGGCAAGGGACTTCACTGCTCTGAGCCTATATCACAGGGTTGGTGTGGAGAGTTGGGTAAACTGGGAAGCAGGTTACACACCCAGTGGCTGTAGTTCCTCTGGGGGAGGCTCAGCCCTGCTCCCCTTGTGGCTCCTCAGAGCCGCAGGCCAGGGGAGAGGCCTCCTCCAAGGTCGAGACAAAATCAGAGAATGTCTTAAGTCTCTGAAACCCTTTGTCTCTCCCCGAGCTTCTGGACTCTTCCTCACCTTGCCCTGGGCAGGTGTCAGGTTGGCTTCGTGGGAGTGGAAAGGCCATAAATAGCCTGAATGGGGGCTGGGTGGGGGGATGGGCTGGGGTGGGGTGAAGCAGTCTGTTTTGTTGCACTGTAGCTTCCCACCCAGCCTGGCCCCAGGAGCCCTTTGACCTGGATCCATGCATAGCTCTCTGCCCATCCTGCAGAGGGCACTAGGGTCGGGGCAAGGTTGGGTGGGGGTCTGTCTCACACAGACCTCATTGGCTCTAGGAGAATCTCATTGGCATCACCGCCCAGGCCAAGCTGCTGTACTCCCTGGAAACGTGGTCACCAGCTCTCAGACCTGGTCCCACACACCCACTTTCCAACCACTCAGAACCTTCTTCCTTTCACATCTTTGCCCAGGCTGTGTTGACTTCCTGAAACCATCTCTCTGAGACACCCTGCCTTCTTGTCCCGGCACACAGATCATCACACTTGAATAATCAACAGAAATATGGATTGAGCTTCTACTCTGAGCTGTTTGGGGTGGGGAGGTGGGAGGGTAGCAAGAGACAGAGGCTCTGGGTAGATATATCCACACACTCCATCCTCCAGGTCTTGGCTCACTCTTGCCGCTGCTTGTGATCATACCTCTGTCACCTTGGGGCCAAATTAGACTCAACCTTCAAGTCTTCACTGAGGTGTCACCTTTTCCAAGAGCCTTTGCTCAATACTCCTACTGTTTCCTTTCACCTGGAGTTGCCATACTGGTTTGGACCTCCCCAGGGCACTCCTAAAGCATGTTTGAATTCTGGCTGGCTTGTGTCTTGGGGCCTCGGTTACCCCAACTGTAAAATGGAATAGTAACACCTAACTCCTGGTGTGGTTGTACAGAGTAAATGAAATAGTAAACTAATAAGCTTGTACTGAATGCTGAACAAATGTTGACTATTACTAGCAGCATTTTAATCTCTCTGCATCCTTAACACCGAGTCCAGGGCTGATGATATAATCAGTGTCAAATACTTGTTTGGTGGATGGATGGATGGATGGAGAGATTAAATGTGTTTCCAGAATATGAAACAATCTTTGCCGGTGTTCCATGGGAGCTTGGGGTTGGGAGTGGGGGCCAGGAAGAACCTACAAAAGTGAACCTTTACTGTATACCTATCATACATCAACACATCAACAAGGAAGTGGCTGTTCCCAAATTAAGTCAGTGCAGAGGGCTTCCCTGGCGGTCCAGTGGTTAAGACTCCGCACTTCCAGCGCAGGGGGAGCAGGTTCAAGCCCTGGTCAGAGAACTAAGATCCCACATGCTGCGCAGTGCAGCCAAAAAAATAATTGTCAGTGCATCACACAGCACACAGTGAATACGAGTTGGTCAGTTCCAGTGGCTCTGACAGTTTCCTTGATACCTGGAAGGAGAAGGGCTTGCTCCAGCCCTTCCTCAGTCCTAGACTGGAAATCCCCAGAGGGCAGGATGTCTCTGGAGGCTGGGCTGCCCCACCCAAGGCCCTGTATAAACTGCTCAGAGAACTCCTCTTTGGAGGAGTAAGAGGAGAGAGGGGGCCTGGGCTGGGGAGGGTGCTCTGGGTCTTGCTCTGTGGATGCCGGCTGTGGGGCTTCCCAGGCACCCTTCCCTCTCCTGCTCCTTCCATATTCAGCCCTTAGTAGCCCACACACAGAAGGAATTAACTCTGGGCTCAACTTCTTGAAAGAAACTGAAGGCTTTATTCCTTGATCTTGCCCTCCTCCTTTTCTTTGCAAAGTCTTCCTGATCTTTACACTTCCTGCAGATCCCTCTTCCTTACTCTCACCTCCCGGACTCCAAAAACACTCTGATTGCCAGGGTGGGTCAATGGTTAACCCTCCAGCGGCTTTATATAAGCCTGCCTAGCCGCCTACCTGCTGCACTGTCGGTCCTGCAGTTCCCTGGATCTGGAGGGTGACCCGGCAGCCCACGTGGATCCACACCATGGCCACCTGCTGGCAGGGCCTGTGGGCCTATCGCTTCTACCTGATTGTATTCTTCTTACCCATTATCCTGCTGCCTCTGCCCATCCTCATCCCAACTAAGGTAAGGACGTGGGGTCCTGGGCACAGAGAAGCTCCAAGGGAGCAGGGGAGGGGCCGTCTGGCCCTGGGGTTGGGCATCCTCAGGACCAGCATCACCCACTCATCCCTCCTAGCCTGACAGCCTAGGCTGTCACCTCCTGGTCCTCCCGAGGCCTGAGGACTAAGAGGTCAATGGGGGCTTTTGTTTGGCACCCAATAGTAGGAGCCCAATGTGAATTGCTTAGGTGCACTTGGTATCTACTCCCTTGGGAGGCAGGAAACCAGCTCCGTAAAGGAGGTGCAGATGGAAGCAGTTGAGGTTGATTGGGAGGGTATGATCCGGGCTAGCTGCTTGAGAGGGAAGGAAGGGGATTAGGAGGAAGCTGGTCTCAGGCAGTTTGTGCAGTTAAGAGTACAAACAGAAAGAGAAGGCACTCACCTGTGATCCCAAGAGCTAAGTCTCCTGCGGAGGAGGGGTGGGAATTGAACGAGGAGATCCTGACAGTGGGCAATACAGCTGCACACCTTGAACGGAGGGGCAAATGCCACTGCTTCCTGCCCACCCCCATGCAAGCAGCAGGAGTCATAATTTCGGCTCTCATTTACTGGAGCCCCCACTGCATACCCTGTACCATGTACCCAGGAACCCTCTCTCCCATCTTATGAGGCAGGTCTGACTCCCATTTTACAGATGGGGAAAGTGAAGTTAAGTCACCCAAAATCCCAGGGCAGATCCTGTTTTCTGGAGGTCAGATAGTATACACTTTGGGGCCCCCCTTGTTAGTAAAAGAAGACAAAATTATGAATCTAAGATTAACACGGGACTTTGGGAAGGGTAGGTCCAGGAGGTGGCCTTGAAGTCCAAGCTTCACAGGAAACCTCCCTCTGGCAAGTGGCATAGATAGGCAGTGGCAGAGCTGGGGGTGTGGCCGGGCTACAAAGCCTGTGCTGCCTGCCTCCGGAAGCCTGAGACCGAATCCTGGCCCTGGCCTCACCCCACACCCACCGCCCCACCCTCACTTGCCCATTGAGCCATTTGCTTCCTTTAGTCACAGACAGGGAAATCGAGGCAAGATTTTTGTTCAAGGTATCCCAGAAGGGTAAGGAACTAGGGAGGTAGTGGCACAGCTCCTGGTAGGTGACAGGGCCTGGCTGACCTTTGAGATGACCCTTATCCCATGCCAAAGCCAGTGGCATCTCTATGCTAGGGACCCATCAGATCAGTTTCCAGACAGGCTGAGCCAAGTGTGTTAATCCCGGAAGGAAGGACAGACAGGAACTGTGATTCCCATTTTACTCCCCAAGAAGGTACAGCCCAGAAAGATTTAGAAACTTGCCCTCGGTCACTCGGGAAAGCCTGAGTCAGTATGAGAAGCCAGGCCTCCTTGCGGGAGTGCGATGTGTCAGGAGCCCCTGTCTTCCCTGTGCTGTACCCCTCCCTGCCGCCTGCTTCCCGCCTACAGATGTTGTCTCCCCTGTCCTGATTCAGATGAACTGTCCCAGGTTCCATCTGTGGAAGCCAGCCCCTCCACTGGGGCCCTGGATACCAGTCCCTCTAAAGGACTTTGCTCCTGTAATTATCCTCTCCTCTCCTGCATCATCAACTTTTCCCTCTTTGCCTCATCTCTCCCATCAGCATGCAAACAAGCTCTAATCCCTCTCACATTAAAAGACAAACAAACCCTCCTGCAGTCCCACAGTCCCTCCACAGATACCTTCTTTCTCTGCTCTCTCTCACAAAAGGCCTCAGAGACTGACTACACCACCCACCTCTCCTTAGACAGACAGCTCCAGTCTCCAGGACTCTGCCTACCGAGGGCTCTTGTCAAGTTCCCATCAGCGTCCGTGTCACCAAACCCCTGTTCCATGCTCGCCTTCCTCAACCACTCGGCAGCGTTTGTCACAGCTGGTCACCTCCTCTTTGCTATGCTGTCTTCTTTTGGCTTCTCCTGGTTTTCCTTTACCTTTGACCACTTTTCCTGGCTCCTTCTCCCTATCCTCACTCTCCCCCAGGTGATCTTCTGTTGTCTCCTGCCTTAAAAAGCATCTCTATGCTGATGATTCCCCAATCTGAAACCCCAGCTCTAATTTCTAAACTTGTGTTATCCAACTAACACTGGACACCTCCCCCCCGAACATTTCCTTTCACGCAGCGTACACGTTGGCATATCCAGATCACAACCCTGATTACTCATCTCAGCTGACGCCCCCCGCGATCTTACTCATCAAGATATGGCTCAACCGTCCACCTCAGAGCCATTCCTGATGCCTTGCTTTCCTTCACTTCCACAAGCACCAGCAGGTCCTGTTGACCAGTGTTTTCGCCAAAAATACACTGAATGGAATCGCTTTCCACTACCTCCACTCTGGTCCTGGCCGCCATCGTTTCTCTCCCATCCCTACTCCTCCCCAGACCATTCTTTTTTTTTTTAATTGAAGTAAAGTTGATTTACAATGTTGTGTTAATTTCTGCTGTATAACAAAGTGATTCAGTTGTACATATATGTACATTCTTTTTTATATTCTTTTCCATTATGGTTTATCACAGGATATTGAATATAGTTCCCTGTGGTATACAGTAGGACCTTGTGGTTTATCCATTCTCTATATAATAGTTTGCATCTGCTAACCCCAAACTCCCAGTCCATCCCTCCCCCACCTCCACCTCCCCCTTGGCAACCAGAAGTCTGTTCTCTATGTCCCCAGACCGTTCTTCACCCAAACTCCAGGATGATCTATTCCAAACATAAGATCACTACCCTGCTTAAAACCCCACATAGGCTTCTCGTCAAACTTAAAATAAAATCCAAACCTCTCAGGGTAGCCACGAGTCGTCGGGGGCTCCTGCCCCGTATCCTACCTCTTATTTGCTCTTCTCCAGCCTCTCTCTTCCTCAAATTGCTCATCTTCCTGCCTGCAATGTTCTTCTCCCAGAGGCCTCCCTCTCACTTCTTACATGTCAGCTGAAATCCACGTCCTCAGAAAAGGCTTCTCTGAGCAGCACCAGTCATTCTTTATTACAAACACCTGTTATTTAAAGGGCTTTCGCTCTCTGAAATGATGTATTCCTTTATTTTCTATTTATTCTCTGACCCCCCTACATTAGAATGTAGGCTCCGTGAAGGCAGGGACTTTGTCTTTTTCCATGCAGAACCCCCAGTACCTGGCACATAGTAGGTGTTCAACAAATATTTGTCAAATGAATGAATGTGGGCAAAGAGGGCCCCGTTGTGACTTCCTGCTGAGTCCCTGCTCTCTGCAGTGGATCCCGAGCTTACCTCCATGCCCCTGGGCCCTGAAGTGGGAAAGAGGAGGCCCAGACTAGGCTCAGACCTGTGTCCACATAATACTTGTTGACATTTCTTCAGTATTTTTTTGTGTGCTAGTCATTGTACCAAGCACTTCAAAACACTAACCCATTTATTTCTCGCAATAACCTCTGAGTTACTGTGAGGTTACTACTGTTGTCTCCATTTTACAGACATGTAAATTGAGGTCCAGAGTGATAAAAGAATTTGCCTCAAGTCCCAGCTAGAAAAAGGCAAAGTCTGGACTGGAATCTGGCCTTGGCTAAGGCTGTCTAAGGATGCAGAGTCACCACTTGAGCCATCTACCGTCATGTCCATCCAGCCGTCAGCCAATCCTTCCACTGTCGTTCAGTCTGGGATGTCTGTCGAGCTCTTGCTCTGTGCTGGGGGTTACCAAAAAGGAATACAGATGTTCTGTCCTCAAGTTGCTTTCAATCTAGAGGACCACGGGTTCATGCCACACGGAGTATAGCCAGAAGTCTGCAGGAGCTCAGGGGAGGGAGAAAATCCTTCCAACTGAGTTAAGGGAGAATCTGAGTTGGGCCTTGAAGGCTGAGCGAGATTTCAACAGTCAGAGGCATCAGTAGAGGGCAGGCCAGGTGAAGGGAATGGCAGGAGCAAAGGCATGGGGATTGGAAATAGTAAGGAGTGTTTGAGGAGTCAGCAACAGAATCCTAGAAATGCCCATCGCCCACAGGGGGGTCCCAGTGGTTGGGGGCCAGTGAGGCCTGAAGTCTTCTCAGTGCTTCCCCAACCCTGCAACCAGATACCAAAGAAGCACCATCAGTGTGCCAGAAACCTTACATCTATTCATTCACTCATCCACTCATTCATTTATTAGGGAACAAGTATCGTGTGACAGGTACAGTTTAGGTGCAGAGGGTGGGAGGTAGGATTCAGGGGAATTTGCGATCCTGGGGGTGCGGGGGTGTGTGGAGGGACACACAAAAAGCATATACTGTCCATGCAGTGAAAACCATACAGCAGGCCGTGACTATGGCTTGGGGAGGGGCTGCTGTAGATGCGGTGATCAGAGAAGGCCTCCTGGGGTGCTGATATTTCCCCTAGGACCTGACTGGCAAGTAAGAGCCAGCCAAGCACAGCTCTGGGCCAAGAGCCGTCTAGGCAGAACACGTAGTGCAAAACCCAAGGCCAGGGGTGAGCTTGGCAAGGTGGAGGGATAAATGAGGCCGGCACGGCATGTGGACCTGAGAGAGCAGAAGATGACTGAGGTTAAGTTTAGAGAGGTAGGGAGAGGCCAGCCAATGTCAGCCCTATAACGTCGGGGAAGGAGTGAGGATTTTATGCTGAGGGTCACGA
The DNA here is from genome assembly GCF_949987535.1 of Balaenoptera acutorostrata. NCBI lineage: Eukaryota > Metazoa > Chordata > Mammalia > Artiodactyla > Balaenopteridae > Balaenoptera > Balaenoptera acutorostrata. Next base: position 16,785,061 of record NC_080083.1, on the reverse strand, counting down.
GGGATAAATACTTACTCAGAGGTCAAAGAGCTAGTAAGTTAGAGTCGAAAATGCAAATACCTCCCAGGACCCAAAAGAATCATCTGTGAAAACTATCTGCCCGTGGTGTCATGTTTGCCAGAACAGAGCTTAGCTGAAATTCAGACTGTATTTACAGTAAGAACAGAGGGCAGGATTTCTTACTCTGAATCCCCTGCATTCCTAGGGTATAAGAACAGTAGGTGTGTGTGTGCACATGCACTTTAAAATCTGTGTGACTAAAATACCCTTACTGCAAGCTATTCCTGAACCCCAAAGACAGACCAGGATTACGGGCATGAAAACTGTGCAAGGAATTTGGACCTCGCTTCCGGGGCCTGCCTCTATCCTCCCTGATAAACAATGCTTCCCTGAACCCTCTGCCCCTTGTCTGAATTCCGGGCCCCCGGAAAACACAACACAGTGTTTCGGGCATCGTGTAGATGCCTGACTTATTTCCATAGACTACTTCTCCTGTTCATGAGGGCCTTGGTGTTCCCACCAATGAAACAGGAACGCGGGGTGTGTCTGGTCAACACCCCCACGGCAGTGAGGTGTGGTCCCTAAGTGTGGCCTCGATCAGCACTGGACCGCATGAAGTCTGGTTTTCTGGCCTCTGAAGGTCCTGGGAGTAGGGGCCAGCCTCCAAAGCCAGGGAGATCCCTGGAGAAGAGAGAGAACGTTCCCCAACTCGAACTTCACCCCCAGATTACCAAATCATGTCCACACTTCCAGCACCTGCTAGGTGAAGGTCAAGAATGGGAAAGCAAAGGAGACTCTTTAGCAGTACAGTTTCCTGAACGGAATCCAGCAGCAGGGCCCAGGGCAGTTGTAGGGCTCAGATGCACAGGAGTGCGGGAACGCTTCTCTCATCATCAACTCCCACCTGCTGGTTTGCTCTTTAGGGGACACAGGCGGGCCTGGCCCTGGTCCTGGCCCAAACTGTGATGTCAGGACTCTCCCCCGCACTTTTGTTTTCTCTGACACTCAGACCCATTGTTTTCCCCTTTGGCCTCTTAAAGCAGAAGATGATGCAACAAACGCATTCACGTTAAGGTGCAGAAGTAAACAAAGATCACTCAAATGAGATCAGGCGAGGCTAGGAAGGGAATCAGCCTCCATCCTTGCTTTCGGCAGAGCCTCAAAGGCAGGGGGTGGGGACGCTTTAGAATGGAAAGAGGGAAGGCTTCAGGTGTGCCCTGACTGGAGGTTGTTGGCAGGGGGAAGCTGGAGGGGGGCTAATTAGAAGTGGGGTATCCTCTCTGATTGTTACGAGAGCACATTTGCCTTTCGCTGATTAGTCCTGAGTTGGAAGTGGAGGTAGCGAGTGGGGATAGAAAATTAAGGAGGCTGGCGGTCATTGAGCAAATCCTGCCCATTTGGGGTCAGTTGCTAGGGAGGTGGTGGTTTGGCTACAGGGCTGTTTGCTGCAGAGATTGTAGGACATATATTTGCGTATGGACTGGCCATTGTCGCCTTTTATGTTTAGTCTCTCAAAGGTATTCGGCATTTGGATGGGCCTATTATTCCTGGAATGAATATCACACACACACACACACACACACACACACACACACACCCAGACCACTCTGCACCTTCTTCCCCAAGTCCTGTCACATGGCTCCTCTCCTTGGGGTCACTACGCACCTAGACACTCAGGAAAGGCACCTGGAGCTTTCCTCCTCCCACCCGCCCCAGCAGCCATCACTCAAACCCTCTGTCTTCTGTCTCCTAACATCTCTGGAGTCTGTCCTCTCTCTCCGTCTTTACTGCCATGACTTCTCTGAGCCCCTGTCTTCTCCCCACTGGATATCCCAGCATGGCCACCTGTCACCTCCCAGCTTCTATGTCTGCCAATCCACCTGCCACGTTATCGCAGGTGTAAGCCCCCTATTTTCATCTTGAGGTGATTGATTTATTTAATTAGGTGACACATGCACATTGCACAAAGTCCAACAGCACAAAAGAGTGAAACATTTCCTTCTGTGATGAATGTAGACAACAAACCGCGATAGTAAAGAGCGATATTTTTGACTTTGCCACCAGTAGGAATCAGAGATATTTTCAAATCATCTGAGAGCTGTTGCCAGTCCCTTGACATATTATGTTAACCATGACTTTGAAATGACAGTAGCCATTAGCCAGTGAAGAGCTTAGTAGTTAAGAAAGAGTCACATTATATCACTATCTTACCCATTTTTTCATATTTTAATAACTGTATTTTGATATAATTGGTTTCCTTTGTAATCCTGTGCATTTTATTTAATGCATTTAAAAACATTATTCTAAGAAGGAGTTGGAAGGCTTCATCAGGCTGCCAAGGGAATCCTGGTACCAAAAAAGGGTAAGAATCCCCGAATCAGAGATTTTTCCTATGGGTATACAAACACCTGTGGACACATTTTAAAAAAACACATATGGCAGCATCAGCGTAATCTTTTAATAGAAACCCTAACCTGACCGTGTCACCCTCTTGGTTTACAGTCCTTCAAGGGCCTCCCGTTTTCACCTTTGTCTTCCAGATAAAGTCCTAGATTCCTCTCACAGCAGGCAGGCGAGGCTCTTTCCGAGCATTACATCACTTACCCCACAAGAATGTATCTTGATCTTTTATGCCTCATTCCGTTCCCTCTGTGCTTACTCCCTCACGCTAACACCTTTTGCCCACCCACAGAACTCCTATTCATCCCTCAGTACCCACTCAGTGTGCCCTCTCTGGAAGCCTTCCTCAGCCCAGATGGAGGGAGGCTCGGAGAAGGGGCCCCTTCTCTGGGACCCCATTCTCTGGTCTCTCCTTTGCAGTGGTGCTGGCTGCCACCCAGGGCCTTGCCTCACTTCCCAGCAGCATCCCTACTTACCAGGCGCAGAGGGGCAGTGGGAGTAGCCCACCCCGGGGCTAACCTTCAATCACCAGGACGAATAAAATGTGACACCTTTGAGACTGTGGGCGTTTTTGCTGCTGCCCAATGGCCACAGGCTGCTCTGTGCCCGTAACAGGTAAAGGCCGTGATGCCCACAGGTCCCCACCCTGCCCACACCCAGTGTCCAGAGTCTTCATCTGTATGTCACGCATCCACCCTGGTTCCCCAGCAGCCCGGGAGCAGGTTTCTGTGCCAAGGCCAACCCAGCCATCGGCTCACTGCCATCTACACTCCTTTACAGCTTAGACCTTCGCAGTCACACCCCTCATCCTCACAATAACCCAGCAAGGAGGGTGTTTCTCTTATTCTCATTTGTAGAAAAGGACCCTGCATAAAAGACAGTAATGTGTGTATAGTTGGAAATGCTCAATATTTCTTATCAAAAAAAAAAAAAAACCCAAAGCTGAGAGAGGTTAAATAGCTTGCCCAAGGACATGCGGCAATAAAGCTGGGCCTGGGCACTCAGGTTTTCTGACCTCTGACCCTTGTTTCCTATCACAAAAGAAGAAAGTTGCCAGCCTTGGGGTTTGGAAGCCATCTGAGGCTTTATCTCTTCTCTTCATTGTTGGCTTTGCCAGGCAGCCCGCCGTGACTACGGACCAGCCCACACAGGGCACTCAGACCCCCTGAAGGCCGGGGCCAGTTCTGATTCATGTCTGTACCCCAGTGTCTGACATTCCTTCACTCATTTATCCAGTGTCAGCTCCGTAGAGGTGCCAGGCACCCTGCTGGTGTGAGCAGAAACAGACCCAGACCCTGCTCCCTGGAGAGTATGGTCTGGCGACAAAGGTTGATATTCATCATGAGAAATTCGTGAAAGCAAATGTTTAACTACAGACCGTGATGAGTGCTCTGCAGAAGAGGTACAGCGGCATAGGCTGTGAAAACTGGGGAATATACTCCTGAAACCCATGGAGGCTTCCCTGAAAAAGGAATATTTGAGTTAAGATCTCAAGAATGAGTAGACATCAGGTGAGCAAAGTGGGGAGGGAAGAGAGGAGATTAGATACAAATGCCCTGTGGCTATAGGGAAGATGCAGCATTTGAGAAACTGGAAGAGGGCCACTGTGGCTGGACCAGAGAGAGCAAGGAGGAGAGACACAGACCAGCCCCCAAATTTTCCTAAGAGCAGTGGGAAAGCCTGCAGGGATTTGAGCTGCTTTGAGGTGTGTGTGTGTGTGTGTGTGTGTGTGTGTTGGGGGGCAGGGTGTGGATTAAACAGGTTTGTGCCTCAAGATCACTCTGGCTACAGCAAGAAGAGATTTCAGGGGCAAAAGAGGAAGCTACGAGGTGAATAAGGAAGCTCTTGCAGAAATCTTGGTAACAGATGCAAGGGCTTGGACCAGGCTATTGGCCCAGAGCTGGAGAGAAGTAAAGGGGAACATTGGAAGTGTTGAACCAGCAGGACTGGAGACCTGGAGCAGAGAGGTTATTTGTCCAGTGAAAGCCTGATGAGCAGGCAGGAGGCCCAGTGCCTGCCGCTCAATAGCAGGGACAGCCTGGGGGGAGAGAGGAATGGGGATCTGACCACGGTAGTTTCCTGGCACAGCAGGGCCAGGGGCCCAAGTGGGAAGGAAGGATTTATAGACCCAGGCCAGCACCAGCAAAAGAGGGAGGGGCTAGAGACAGGGAGGTGAAAGAAAGTTGACCCCTGTCCTCCAGAGCCCAGGCTGAGAAAGGAGTACATTCTACAGCCAAGGAACAGCTGGGGAACAACTAGCCTGCTGGCCTGCAGAAGGAGGACGTACTGACAGAGGTAGAAAGAAGAGCATTAGCCGCCAAGAGAAAACTCTTCCCTGCTGGTATCTGAGCTCCAGGAGGGGCTGCCTCAGACAGGGTGCAGGCTGTGCCCTGTGCCAATGGCATATGGAGTCGTGCAATGTAGCATGACTGGGGAGTAAGCCAGTTGGGTCCCATGCCATAGGCCACCAGCTGAGCTTGGCCAGCCCAAGATGCGTTGAGCTGGGCAACAAGGCAGAGAGTATAAGGTGGCCCTGGAGCCCAGGTCTGATTCCCGACTTCCCACTTCTAACAATGGGGATACAGATCGTGGAATCAGACACATTACGGGGCCAAGGAGAAAGGATCCCCCAGGTTCTGTTCCCATTTCTGAGCCATGAATGCCACTGGCTGTCTGGTGAAGACTGTGGGCCCTTCTCAGAATACTGCTCTGAAATGCACAAAATAAAATGTATAGGATGACAAAGGAAACCAACCATTTTGAAATAGTTATAAAAATATGAAAAAATTAATTGCAATTCAGAAATACAGGTGCTTCCTTATTAAAGCATTAAATAAGATCTAGTGTTGGTATAATAACTACCATAATTTCAAAATAGTGATGGATGTAAACAATATTTTGAGATATATTTTGGGTCCATTGCAACCACTAATCTGTGCAGGTACCTAACAGCTGACAGCCACAATCAAATATCTGTGACAAAATCGCCCATAGCACCGTTAACAGCTATATGGTTTTGGGAATTCCCTGGTGGTCCAGTGATTAGGACTCGGCGCGCTTTCACTGCTGCGGGCCCGGGTTCGATTCCTGCTCGGGGAACTAAGATCCCGCAAGCTGCACGGCAAGGCACCTCCCCTTTCCCCCCCGCCACAACGCACACACAAAACAACAGCTATATGGTTCTGTTGCCTCTGTTCATAACCTTAGTTAGATGTTAGCTAAAAGATGAAATTGTTTTCCCATCCAATTTCATGAATCCTGGGTATTCCACGCCCCATTTAAGAGCCCCATGAACCAGGAAGAGCAGGTCAGCGAGTTATGGACCGACTAACTCTACAGTTGGACCGACTACCCAGGAGGGTGGGATGGGGTCACGGGGCCAGAGCCACCAGGGCCAGAGAAAGCTTCTGAATGGAACTTTGAAAGTGGTTTTGGGTTTTGATCCAGAGACAGACGGACAGACACGGAGAGGGACACAGGGAAGTTGTAAAGGAGTAGAGGAGCCATAGATTCAACACACTGGTGCCCACAGCTCTCTTTGGAGGGTGCAGTTGGGGACCCAGAAGTGAAGGAACTTGCCCAGAGCCGGGCAACAGGAAGTGGCAGGCCCCAGCGAAGACAGTTCCATTTGGATCCAGAGCCCTAACTCACTCCCGTACACCCTGCTGGTCACAGCGCACCTGAGGCTGGGGGACACCCTCCAGTAGCAAGGGAGCAAGCTCAGGGTAGAAGGCAAAAAGCTGGGGCTCAAGAACCAGATGGCCTGGATTCTTCGCTGATTTGTGTGACTTTGAGACATTTACTTAATTTATTTGCACCTTTGTTTCTTCATCCATGAAATGGGAACAATAGTCATTACCTCACAGAGCAACTAAGTGTGATTAAAAACCACCTGGAGTGCATAGAGCACCACGCCTGGCATGGAGTAGTCCTTAACGACACTTCTGCTGTCGTTATTAGCAGAGCTTTCTTCTTGAATCAGCAAAGTCATCGGGCCCAGCCTCCCTCCTTGTCTCTGGCCAGAGAATTCTGGGGGGTGAGGGCATGGGGGGCACACCAGGGTCCAGAGGGCTGGCTTGCCCTTAGCCCCAGGGGAAGATGGGTAACAGGCTGTGCACACTGCAGGTGAGAAAATGGTTGAAGAAACAGCAGCTTCAGCAGAATCTACCGCCTGCTGGGGGAGGAGGAGGGGTGGGTCTCTGCTCAAGGATCAAGGTGGCCCCACCCCTTGTGCCAATGAGTTCATGTCCAGGGTGAGAAAGGTGGTGGAAGTTTCATGGAAAGAAAGTGAGCCTGGCATCAGACAGACTTGGCCGGGCAGGCTGGGTGCCACACCACCCCCCAGGATGCCACTGATGTAGACTACTCGGGGAGTGCTCTTAGAATTATGCAATCCTGCACACCTTGCCTGGGTTCCAGCCTGGCTCTGCCACTCCCTAGTTCTGTGACCTTGAGCAAGCCACATACCTTCTGGAGGTCATCTATAACATAAGACCACCACACTCATCCATGGCTGTAACTACAAACGTGAAAACACCCAGCTCCTAAGAGTTACTCAGTAAACAGCAGCTTCGTCTCCCCAAGACCTTCCTTCAAGCTTCAGGGTACTAACGGCATGAAGTATAAGGGGTGAGCCCAGCCTGTACCAGGAGAAAGCAAGAGGGGCAGGGCAGTTGAGACAGGTAAGAGAGGAGGAGCCCCCAGCCCATAGTCCCAGCAGGCAGCCTCTTCCTTTGGCAAACAAAGAGTGGGCAGGTGCCCCGAGGAGGCTCGGATGCCAGGCACCCCCTTCCCTGGAGGCTTCCTTCTGGCTAATGATTCCCCCATCCCCCCTCCCCAGGCCTGCGGAGAGGCTCTGTCAAGGAGGGTGGGCCCCTGACATCTGGGGTTGTCTGACTTCATTCCTGCTCCAGGTCCCCTCCCAGGCCTGAGGTCAGGCCTTTCTAGCTTTGGGAGCCTCATGAGGGAAAGGGGGGGGGTCTCTGGTACCCCAACACTCACAAGACTATGACTCAGGGTTTACTCCACAATTCCCCGCACAACACGGGGATGGGGGAGTTATGTGAAACAGTGGTCATGCCAGGATTACTAGGAAGGAGACCCCACTATTCCTAAAACTTTTCAGTGGTTTATTCATTCAGAAAAGATTTGCTCTGAAGCCTCCTGGGTCCTGAGCTCCAAGGATCCAGATACAAAATTGACTCTGTCTTCATGGAACTCACCTCCTAGCAGAAGGAAGAAATACTACTTAAATCGTCATACAAATAAATATATTCTTACAGGCTCTTGATAAAGCAGGGAAGGCCAGGGTGCCAGGCAGGGATCCACATTTCCCAGGCCCCAGTTTCATCTAGATGAGCCCCCCATCTCATGTAAGGATCCTCACCTGAGCCCCCTGCAGTCCCCAGGGGGACTGGATTATAATCCAGTGGCTGGATTATAATGTCTAGGCCCCCCAAGGTTAAAGACAAGGTGGTGAGTGCTTTGCTTTGTTTTCTATTTCTATTTTTAAATGGGACCTTGGGCTCAGGAATCAAGGACTGTGAGTTTCACAGGCTCTCCCCACACTGTTACAAACGGCCTGCTTTCTCTGGGGACAGGAGGTGACATGACTCTGGGACACAGGCCTGCCCCCTCCAACAGCTTTGCTGTTCCCCTCCCGCCTGCAGGAAGCTTACTGTGCCTACACCATCATCCTCATGGCGCTCCTCTGGTGCACCGAGGCTCTGCCCCTGGCCATCACCGCCTTCCTCCCCACCGTCCTGTTCCCCATGATGGGCATAATGGGTGCCTCCGTGGTAAGCCTCCCCACCCACAGGAGGACGTGCTCCCAGGGATGGAGGGGGGTCTGCCCTAGGACGCTGATGACGGGGGAAGCCTCATCACAGACAGGGCACATGGAAGAGGGGTCCCCGCCTCTGCTTGGCAGGTTGGGGAGCACTGGAGGAGGAGTCAACTAGAAGACCGGGGGGAAGGCATTCTAGAAATGCCGGGTGCATGGTTGGTGCCAAGAGTTAATTCAAAGTGGGAGCAACTAGGCCTAGATGAGGGAAGGAAAAGGGGGCCTTGATAGCCAGCTAAAGAGTTTGTATCCTTCTAGTTCAGTGGCTCTGAAACTTGAGCGTGCATCAGGATCACCTGCGGAACTAGTTAAACACATTGCTGGCTCTGCCCCAGAGTTTCTGACTCAGTAGATCTGGAGCAGGGTCCAAGCATTTCATTTCTAGCAAGTTCCAGGTTGTTGATGATGCTGGCCCAGGGACCACACTGAGAACTGCTGCATTAGTTTCTAGAAAGAGCATTAAATGCTTTATCTCCCAGTCAATGGCTTGCCACAGGAGTGGATTCAGGTTAGATGATCTCTCAGTCATTCCTGAGGGGAGAAAGAACGAGTTTGGCAGGAAGAGAGGAAACTGGTTAATATTAAATGGCAGATGATCCAAAGACCATTTCCATCTGGGTCCAAGAGCCCAGGGGACCAACCTCCGTTTGCGGGAATATCAGTATCGGCACCCTGTAAGCCCAGAGGCACGGGGGGACCCCTTCCTCCTTCTCAACTGTCCCCACCTGCCAGGTCAGCACTGAGTACCTTAAGGACACCAACATCCTATTCATCGGGGGGATGCTCGTGGCCCTCGCCGTGGAGCACTGGAATCTGCACAAACGCATCGCCCTCCGCGTGCTCCTCATCATCGGGGTGCGGCCCTCCCTGTGAGTTCCCACAAACCAAGTCTGGACGACCTGGAGTGGCGGTGTTCTGGGCACCCAGGCCTTGAAGGGATGCTGGAACACCAGCGTGTCTGTCTGTCCGTCGCTAGGCTGATCCTGGGCTTCATGGTGGTCACGGCCTTCTTGTCTATGTGGATCAGCAACACGGCCACCACGGCCATGATGGTGCCCATCGCCCACGCCGTTCTGGAGCAGCTGCACAAGGTGCCCAAGAGCAAGGATGTTGAGGAGGGCGAGAACAACCCCGCCTTCGAACTCCAGGAACCGAGTCCCCAGAAGGAAGAGACCAAGCTTGATGAGAAAGGTGATGCCAGGCCCTGCCCCAAACCCTCAGTTCTTGAGGAGGGTCTGAGACGATGCCCATGATAGGAGCAGTCATCCTGGCACGTTTAGGGAGAGAAGAGGGAAGCAAGAAGTTCAGTGACCAACGTGTCCTGGTTTGCCTGGGATTTTCCTGGTTTTGAAATGAAAAGTCCCACAGGCTGGGAATTCCCTCAGTCCTGGGCAAACCAAGATGCTAGGTCACCCTGGCAAGCCGAGAGCGGACGCCTGGGTGGGCTGTCAGGGGCCCAGGCTCCACTCTTCCTGTGTGGTTCGGACAGTCTTCTTCCCTTCTCTGTGCCTCAGTTTCCCTCTCTCAAAAGAGGGGTTGGGCCAGGTGGCGACTGTGGGGTCACTCCGGCCTGAGACTCCAGGGAGTGCTGGCCCTTGCAGACCTGGAAGCAGCCTCTGCCTTCCCCCCAGCCTGGGTCTAGGCTGCTCAGTGACAAGGTACCCCAGAGGCCCTGGAGCCCCCACCAGGATCCCCAGAACTGGCCCTGCGCCCATCCCCAACCTGAGCTCTCCCTTGTTCCCAGACAACAAGCAGGACGGCCCTGCCCCGCCTGTTCCTTCGGAGCCCAAGGCACAGCAGGACGAGGAGCAGCTCCGCTTCACCCGGGGCATGAGCCTGTGTGTGTGCTACTCGGCCAGCATCGGGGGCATCGCCACCCTGACTGGCACCACAACAAACCTGGTGCTGCAAGGCCAGGTCAACTCGTGAGTGACCGAGTGGGAGGGGGTCTGCATTCTGACTGGGGGGGGCAAATGGAGGAGGCTGGTCACCGGGCAGTGTCACACAGCAGCCTGAATCCCTCTTCAGGCTCTTCCCCGAAAATGACAACGTGGTGAACTTCGCCTCCTGGTTTGCCTTTGCCTTCCCCACCATGGTCATCTTGCTGCTGCTTTCCTGGGTGTGGCTGCAGTTCCTCTTCTTAGGCTTCAAGTAAGTGGTGGAGTGGGTAAGAGCTGCCCAGGTGCCTGCCCTTACCCTCTAGGAGCTTCCAGTTGGGTACCCAGGTGGCCCTGCGGAAAAGGGCATAATCACCATCCTGGTGAGAGGGCCTCTCCCTCCCAAGGCCCTGCTGTGCACTTGCCCCCCCCCATTTGAGGGAATTACTGTTTGGAGAGTATTAGCCCATCTATCAGATGAGCAAACTGAGGTTCAAGACATGGTACACAACTAGATGTGTCAGTGCTGGGATTGAAAACCAGATCTCCTGATGCCCAGGCCAGGTCCCATTCCATAACAATCCCCAGTCCTTTGGCAGGTGCTTAAGAAGCACACGCTGTGAGCCTGGTCAGTTACAAAAGTCCTTGTTGTGCTCCTACTGTGTGCCTGGCCCTCTGCTAGGCACTGAGAACACTAGAAGCATTAGACAGTCCCTGTCCTTGGAGCTCACCATCTAATGGGTGATGATAAGGTAGGAGCAGTGACAGAGAGAAGCCCAGGTGCTGTGGGAGCACAGCCCAGGATAGTGAAGATTCCAGAAGTCCCCTGGCAGAGATGATGCCTGAACTGAATCTTGTAGAGTTAGAAGTCAGCCAGGTAGAGAACGAGGTAAAGTCATTCCAGCAGCAGGAAGAGCTTGTACAAAGGTACAGAGGCAAGAAAGAGCATGCTGGGTTTGGGGGAACTCTAGTTCTGTGTGGCTGAAACGCAAAGAGGGAAAAAGAGTATCAGCATATGAAGCTGGAGAAGTAGGCAGGGGAAGATTATGGGGAATCTCATGTGCCACATAAAGAGTATGGACCTTGTTCTTGAGGCCAAGAGTAGTAAAGAGGTTTTATTCCTACTTCCAGCCCTTGATTACTAGTAGTCACTAGAGCTCTGAGTTGAAAATCATGTGAGACCCTGCTGGAGCTCAGTTGGAATCAAGTCTGGGATTGATTAGTGATGTCTGCTATAGTACAGGCTAAGTGTGGTGGTATGACTGTTATTGTGGTATAAGTTGTTATTTGTCCATCCTGCCCAGGCAGTGGGGAGCCATTGAGAGTTTTTAAGCATCGTTGCTGTAAAATTGCTTGGGCAGGTGCAAGGAGGCTGGATTGAGGTTGGGGATGGTACAAAGCAAAGTGTTAGTCAAAGAGACCAGCACAGTGCTAAGCAACATAAAGGATTCAAAGATGTGTGAAGCATGGTTTTTCCCTTGAGGAACTCACAAGTCCAGCAGGGGAGTTGAGGTTTGCCCAAGTGAAAAGTTAAAAGTCAAAGTGAGTTAAGCACATGGAGGTGGGCTGCAGACTCCTGTGCCTCAGAGGACAGTGTGGGTGGGGCCCAGGCTGGCAGAGGATGCCCAGAAGCGGTAAGAGAAGGAAGGGAGGATTTCCTGAAAGGCTATTGGAGGCGGGGAGTGATGAGTCAGGGCCAGAAGGAGGCCTGGGGTCTAGGCCTCTAGGGCCTCCTCACTCTGGGCGAGGGAGGGCTCAGCACAAGAGAATTCCTGGAAGGACAGAGGGCCAAGCACAGGGAAACCCAATCCCCCATCCTCAGCCTCCCCTCTGCTAAATAAGAGCCAGGACACCCCAGAGTCTTCTGCTTTTCTTCCAGAACCTTGGGAACCTTTACAACTCATGGCAGTTCCCTGGCAGTCCAGTGGTTGGGACTCAGCACTTTCACTGCTGTGGCCCTTGGTTCACTCCCTGGCCTGGGAACTAAGATCCCGCAAGCCGCGTGGCGTGGCCAAAACAACAACAACAAAACCACAGGCAATCAGAGCCCCTTGCTCCCCTGCCTGGCGTGGTGCCCTTACGAGCTGTCCCCACCCCTACCCCTACCTGCAGCTTCCGGAAGAACTGTGGCCTGGGGGACGAGATGAGGGAGCGAGAGCGAGCAGCCTTCGAAGTCATCCGGAGAGAGCACAAGCTGCTGGGCCCCATGACCTTTGCAGAAAAGGCTGTCAGCACCCTCTTCGTCTTATTGGTGGTGCTCTGGTTCACTCGGGAACCAGGCTTTTTCACCGGCTGGGGTAACCTGGCTTTTTCCGATGAGGATGGGAAAAGGTGAGCATCGTGGGGAGGAGGAATACTTCCAGGAGGAGGGAAGGGAGCAGGGCCCCCAACACAGAACAGGAGGTAACGCTGGGTTGAGGTGGGGGGAACTTACCAGGAGGGGTGGACACATCTGTGGGAGGGGTTCCTCTCCAGCACCCCTCCATCCTGTGACCCTGAGCAGCCCTAAGCCGCTAAGCCTGCCCTCCCTGCCCCGCCCGCAGCATGCCATCCGATGGGACAGTAGCCATCTTAATCGCTGTAATTTTGTTCATCATGCCCTCCAAGATCCCAGGGCTGACTCAGGAACCAGGTAAGCACCTGGTCTGGGGCAGGGAAGGGCCTCTGGGCAGACCCCGCCTTCTGGCATGCGACGTCCCTTCGACCACACTCGGCAGGAGTAGACCAAGCCCAGAGAAGTTGGGGTGATTTGCCAAGGGCACAGGGACTCAGGGACAAAGTCATGATGTTGCAGAACTGAGGGTCCCTCTCTTACATGCATTAAGCTCTGATAGAGACCCGTACAGAGGGGGGAAGGGAAGGGAAGGAAAGCCTGTTGGCTCTTGGTGACCCATCCTCTTCTGCTTGGGGAGTAGGAAAACCAGGGAAGCTGAAGGCCCCTCCTGCCCTCCTCAACTGGAAAATAGTTAAAGAGAAGATGCCTTGGAATATCGTGCTCCTTCTGGGCGGTGGCTTTGCCCTGGCCAAGGGCAGTGAGGTGACAGACCCCGCCCCCTCCCCCACCCACTTGAGGGAGACCCTGTGACAGGGAAAGAGGGGCCCTGATTCTCTCCCACACAGGGGAGCCCTGACCCCCCACTCGGGAGCCCCCTGGTGGGCAGAGCCTTTGCAGCAGCTGGAGAAACAGGTTAGAGCCCTAAGAGAGGGGGAGGGAACACAAGCCATAGGGACCTCTCCCTAGTCGGATTCTCAAAGCCAAAGAGAAGGCGGGCTTCTCCGGTGAGCAGGGACTGTACTCGGTGACTACTCAGTCCATCCCCTCACCGCCTGCCGGACAGAGAATGCCAAAGCTTTAGCACCAGGGAGTAGTTGGCTGGCGTTGGGTTGACGCAGTTTGCTGGCTGAGGCCACCAGGGGGCACCATGATCATACCCAGCCAGGCTCAGGGGACCGGGTCATCATTCCCCATAGCCTCCATCCAAGACAGAAATCCCTGAACCTGCACCCCCAGACCTCGGTGTTCTGGCTAAGCTCATTCACTGCATGGACAGGAGCTTTCCTGGGTCAGGGATTGGTTAGTTCATCCATCAAGCGCTCACTGACTGTGCCAAGCGCTGTGCTGGGTGCTGGGTGCTAAGTGGGCAACATTGTATATAATAAAGTCCCAGCTCCCTGGGGCTCACAGTCTGGCATTATAGGTGTGGGCAAGGCAAGACCTTGGAGCTCTTCTGACCCTGTGAACTGTCCCCGTCCCCCTGTTGGCCTCTTCCCAGCCTCTACCAGGGCCCTTCCCCTTCTCCCTCCTTGCTGGGAGTAAGGTCCCCTCTGTCCCAACCTGCTAGGCTGGAGGGGGCAGGCAGAGGGCTAAGGGTGGCCAGGAACCTCCTGAAGAGAGGTCAGGAGAGCAGGAGTAAATGGGGTCAAAGGTCTGTACTCTCACCAAGCCCCAGGTTTCCCAAGAAAGCCCCTTCGCTTCCCATCTGACCCTTCTGCCCACACCCAACCGTCCTTCAAGAGCAGTAGAGGCGGCTCCTAGGGTTCAGCTGGGTCTCATCTTCCCTCCCAAGCTGCCCTCGACTCTGAAGTTTCCAGAGAGGCGCAGGCAAGAGCAGGACCCTCCCAGAGCCTCAGCAGGGGACTCTGGGGCCCCAGGCAGCTCAGCCTCCCACACACCACCCTCCTCTGCCTACAGGAATCGGGCCTGTCAAAGTGGCTGGGGGACAAGCTGACCCCGCTGGAGAGTGTGCCGCCTCCCGCCATTGCCTTCATCCTCTGCCTCCTGATCGCCACCTTCACTGAGTGCACCAGCAACGTGGCCACCACCACAATCTTCCTGCCCATCTTGGCTTCCATGGTGAGCTGGCCCTGCAGACAAACCTCCTCCAGGCAGCCTTCTGCCCACACTGCCTGCCGGGGCCCTGCCTGAAGGTCAGAGTGACCTGTCTGCACCTCCTCTCGTTTCTGGGAAAGGACCCCTGAGCTTCCACCCTTCCCCAGGCTCTTCAGTAACTTTGGGCCCCAAGGCCCTCTGCCCCCTGACTCACTCCATCCCTGATGACATCACCCCTGGAGTATCCTGATGGGGCTCACTGGTGGCCTCGCCCACCTCCCTGGCCCAGCTCCTGTTCTTGTCATTCCTGAGGTGACAGCATGAAATTGCTCCCCGGAGCGTCCCCAGCCCCTTCTTCTCCAGGAGCGTTCCCGCAGCCTTTGATGATGACACCCACAAGCCCCTTTGAGATCCGTTTAATGGGTCCCTCCCCTTCCCACACCCCACAGGGCAGGGCTGCACACTTATCCCCTCCAGAGAGGTCAAGGGGCCCTTTCCAGGTCACCAGGTGCCTTCTGGCAGAAGTGGTGGGTTCATGGCCAGAGTGTGTATTGGGGTGGGGATGGGGGCTGTCCCTCAGAGAGGGAAGCAGGAGAATGGGGGCCACGCCTTCCCCTCTGGGAGGGGGCTGAGATCAGCTCTGCCCCACTGTCTCCCCCTCCAGTCTCAGGCCATCTGCATCCACCCCCTCTACGTCATGCTCCCCTGCACGCTTTCCAGCTCCCTGGCCTTCATGCTGCCTGTGGCCACCCCGCCCAACGCCATCGCCTTCTCATTCGGAGGCCTGAAAGTGACACACATGGTGAGTGGCAGGGGTCTCCAATGCCTCAGCACTCCCTGCTCTTTCTTTCCATCTTGGTGGACCACAAAGTAGCTGAAAGTCACTGAGATTCTCAGAGTTTAGAGTGGACCCTGTTGGGGTGGATGGCAGCAGGGGAGGCTGGAACATGATCCCCAGTTGGAGTACCTTCAGGCCCTGCCAGCCCTAGGCCACTGAGAGGGAGAGGAGGGGTGAGGAATTTAGGGAAGGCACCAAGATGCCAGGCACCCGAACCCAGGGATATGGACTCAGAGAGGATGACTCAGGGCTCTGGAAGCTCCCCTTTCCCCTGTTAGCACTGGGATTAAAGCCAGTGGTGGGGGCATCACCTAGTGCTGCAGGTTAGACCCAAGGGAGGACTTCCCAGGGAGAGTTTTGCTAGTGAGAGAGCTCCTGAGCACCTATGAACACCTAAGGGATGGGTACTGGCCCAGCTCAACACCCACTCATTCAGACTGGCTCTCCTCACCCCAGGCCCAAGCAGGATTCATGCTCAACATCCTCGGGGTCCTGGTCATCACGCTGGCCATCAACACCTGGAGCATCCCCATGTTCGACCTGCACAGTTTCCCCTCCTGGGCCCAGTCCAACACCACAGGCTTCTGTGGGGTCAGCCAGGCAAACATCACAACACCTAGCCCCTATACCACGGTATAATCTGGCCCAAGCCAGGAAGACCCACCTCGTTCCTATTCCTCTGAGCTGGGAGGGGAAACCCAGGCTCCAAGCCAAACATTGAGAGAAAGGCACATGTATACCTAACCTCATGTGTCCCTTCAAGGAAGATGTATGTGAGCTCAGTCCTACGTGTCTGAGGAAAGTGTGTGTATGTGTATGTGTATGCACGTGTGTGTGTGTGTGTGTGTGTGTGTGTAAAGACGGTGTGTCATGTGAGGATGTTGTGCAAGCGGGGTTTGTGTGTGTGATGATCCTAGGTGGTGTATGCTTGACAATGTACACTTGTGAGGTCACAGACACGACAGCGTGCTCTGTCTGGCACTCCAGGTCTTTGTCTCCCCAGCTTGGTGGGTGACCAGACCCTTTTGTCCTCTATTTATTGAAACTCAGGGTTGGAGCTGCCTGGGCAGCAAAGCCTACCAGCAGTTGCCATGGCTACAGTCTCTGGGACCGGCCCAACATACTGAGTTCTCCCCAGCCTCTCAGGTCTGGGGGGAGGTTCAAATATCAGCCCCATTAAAGTCTTTCAGTAGAGTCTGTGGTGGTTTTTCACGGCACTTTCCAGGGCTGGTCCCCAACATGGTTCAGGCCCCAGGTTGGGAAATACGCTGGGAGGGGACCTGGCATCTGTCCTGTATGGCAGCCCCCTTGGCACCCCTCCCACCCAAGGGAGAAGGTAATGGCCAGGGAGCTCTGCCAAGGCCTGTCGGAGTGGACGCAGCCACCCAGGAAAGCAGCACTGACATCACCCAGCCCGGCTAATTGGGAGATTCCACTCCCTGCATGTCTTTGAGAAAACCAGCCTCCCCGTTCCCAGAGCCCTCCCTGGGCATTTACGTAAAACCCTCTGCCCCTGCCAACTCCTCACAGACCCCTCCACCAGCTGGAAAAACCAGTCCCACCAGACCAGGGGAGGCAGGCTGACCCATGCTAGGTGCCCAGAAAGAGGGACCCTCATCCAAAATGGCAACCTGCAGCAAGAAGGATACAGGTGAGACTCACAGGAACAGGTTCAAAACTATGGCCTTCAGAGTCCAGGACCAGACTGCGCTCTGGATCATTCTGCCTCCCAACCTCTCCTCCCCCACTCCTCTGCCTCTCCGCCTTCATGAATTCCAGAGTTTTCATTTATCTGGCAAGGTAAGGTGGGGGTGGGGAAGGATGTCACCACATCCATCATCCATCCTGGGAGCTCAACATCCCTTCCTGGCTGGAAGTTCATCTAGATGGAAGTTTCCAAGAGTTCCCTTCTGCTGCAGTGGGAGAATAAAAAGAGATCTTTACCATCACTCTCACGCCCAGTAAAACAGGGAAATGAGTCGTGACGAAAGAAAACCAGAAAGGATTTAATTCTGGATTTCCCCCCTGGGCCGGGCCTGCACTCAGTACTCCCAGAGCTGGGGGTTTGAGGGCTGGGGGGAGGGGGCCGCTGCATGGGGGAGAATATCGCTGCCCCCAGGGCACAGGAGATCCTGACAGGACATGCCAGACCTCCAGCAGAATGAGGAGCGTCAGGAGAGGGGCCCTGCCCCAATCCCAGACCCCCAGGCTGGCATTCTTCACTCATGAAGCACAGTCATAAATCACGGCTCCCACCCAGACCCACACTC
The DNA here is from genome assembly GCF_949987535.1 of Balaenoptera acutorostrata. Taxonomy (NCBI): domain Eukaryota; kingdom Metazoa; phylum Chordata; class Mammalia; order Artiodactyla; family Balaenopteridae; genus Balaenoptera; species Balaenoptera acutorostrata. Next base: position 16,767,504 of record NC_080083.1, on the reverse strand, counting down.
GGACCCCCGACAAGGCCCCAGGCGACAGCCCCCTCCATTGGGAGTGGGCCAGGCCCAGAGTGGTGGGACTCCACCAGTGGCTTACCCGCAGTGGGTTCCTAAGGAGTAGCCCCAGCCCCATCTGCAAGGAGGACCCTCTGCTGCTACTTTCTTCGGGACCCTGGTTTGGTACCCACAGTCCAGCCCTGGCTGGGGAAGAGATAGGTGTGCTTCCTAGGGGACACATGGCCCTCCACTGTTCTCAGCTCCCCTTTGGACCTCTCCACTTCCCCTTCAGTCTGGCTCAGAGAGGGCCAGATGGGGACTGAGATCACACAGCAGCCCCACGGGATGAGGACTGGGCTGGCCCTGCCTTCCTTCTCAGGCGAGGAGGTGGATGGAAACTGGCCTAAGGGTGGAGGGGTCGGCTATGGTGGGTGCCCTGGCAGGGCTCGGGGCAGGCTTCCCCCCAGGTGCTTAGAATCCATCCTCCTCAGCAGGCGGGAGGGCATACGGGAGGCAGGCGGCACCTCTTGTCCTAATCACTGTTATTAGCTGGGCAATAAAGAAGCACGGACTGGGCCTTTGAAGAAAGGGCCGTCAACCCAGGTCAGGTGTGTGCAGGCGGCCTAGCAGCTCAGCCCCTCCTGGGCACACACACTCTGGGCTGCAGGTGGATGGGGCTCTGCGGGGATGGGGGTCTATGCCCTCCCTGCCTGGCCACTCACAGCCCTTCCCCCCATGGCTTCCAGGAAGGTAGCAAGGGGTTTTGAGTGTCTCCTACGAGCTGAACTTGCGCAGTGCTGGGACTCACAAACTTCTATGGTCGTCAGCTTCCCGTTGCTAGAGAAGATCAATGAGGCCAGAACAACTTGAGGACAGTCTGCCTGATGCGGCTGTGTCCCTAGTTCCTAGCACAGGGCCTGGTACGGTGACTGTTGTATGAATGAATGAATATATCAGAAGGATGGGGGGCTTCTTGTTCCTGGAGGGAAGTCTGCCCTCAAAGCCCTTTTCCAGACTGCTGTGTGTGAAGTGCTATGTGACCTTGAGCCAATGTCACCTTTTCGGCTCATCAGATAGGCCCAGTTTTCCCCTGCCCCTGTCCCCTAGGGCCCTGGGAATGTCCCTGTTTCCCTCCCCCCTCTTCCTGCTGGCCAGCCCCAGCCCCAGAGAACTGTAGCAGCCAGAAGGCCCAGCAAAGAGCTATCAAGACAAGTTTTTTAAGGAGAAACCTGGCATGTGTGCTTGTTAGGGGGATGCAGAAGGTGGGAGTAGGGATATTGATCCCCCTCTCTGGGTTCACCTTGACTTGGGCTTTAGGTCAAGGGAAGGTCTGTGGGTTAGGATCCTCAACTCCAGAGTAGGCCCCCTGGGGGCTCAGGCCATGACTCCCCTGTCTCCCCAAAGTCTCAGAGGGGAGGCTGCTTCATGAAATGGGAGGGGTGAGCTGTGCAGGCGGGTGGGCAGTGCAGCCAGGGGTGCAGGGTGAGGGATGGGGTAGGACTGGGATGGGTGAGGTTCTGGTGGGTTCCAGCCTGGAGAGGGTGCCCCCTGCAGTCTCCACTCAGTCTGGGCCCCATTAGTCACGATTAGCAGAGCCAAGAGGTTTTACTAGGGGCCTTAAAAGAGTGAGCCTCAACCTCAGGGAAAGGAAGGGGGAGAGGAGGGGATGCAGGTGGGGGCAGATGGAGCAGCTGATTGGGAAGACTGTGACAGGGATTCAAAAGAGCTGCTCTTAAAGGTGGGGAGACCCACAGACACCTATACACAGAACCACTGATTCCTGGGTCACACAAAGGACAACACATAGACATGCACAGACACCTGCGTACATAGTTACACACTCACAGGTACTCATAGCCCTTCAGACACCCAGAGTCATTCATGGACACACACACACATACACAGTCACAGACATTTGTACAAACACTCACTCAGACGCTCACATAAACACGGATGCCCATGCACACAGTGTCAGACCTGAGTGTTCCCAGAAGTACAGAGAAGCTCACACACACTGAGACACAGTTTCTGGCACAGACACGCCCAGCATCACATTATAGCTCCACAGACTTAATGCACACCCATGGAGACACATGTGAGCATGGTAACAGAAATGTAAATACTTGCACACTCACAGTCACACACACACACACACACCCCGGCATTGCTCCTCCCCATCTCCACAACCATGCCTCCTGCAGCAGGAGGGATTAAGGTGAGACAGGAGAAGCCTGCCCTCCCCACCCAGCAGGACTCGAGCTACAGCCCTCACCACTGGTCCCCCCCACCAAGCTCTCAGCTTGGAAACTCCCTGGATTTCCCAGAGGGTCAGCCACCCAGAACTGGCTCAGACCTCCCAACCCAGCGCCCTTGTCACACACCTTCCACGGCCCTGGCCAGTGCTCCTCTGATCATCTACAGCCAAGGAGCTGCCTGCTCTCCCCCAGGAAGCCCGTCCTGACTAACTCCAGACCTCTCCAGCCCTTCCTTGACCTGGGGTCCTTGGGCCTCAGGGCCTCCTGACAGCCATGCTTGGGCCCTGTCCCTCTGCAGATGTTCTTAGGGTCTTCCACGCCAATGGAGTGAGACTTGGAAGGCCTGGGAAGTGGCAGGCTCAGTCTTGGGAACTCACTTTTGGAAGACAAGTTCAGCTCACATGAACACAAGTAGACAGGGAATTCCCTGGCTGTCCAGTGGTTAGGATTCTGCGCTTCCATTGCCATGGGCCCGGGTTTGATACCTGGTCAGGGAACTAAGATCCCACATGCTGTGCAGTGTGGCCAAAAATAAATAAATGAATAAATTTTTTTTAATTAAAAAAAAAGCTCACATTCTCTTAAAACACACACACACACACACACACAAGTGGACAGAAGATAGCCAGTCCTGACATGGGGTGCTAGGAGGGAGCCCCCCCTTCCATCACACTGGGACTCCCAAGAGTGGAAACACTCTTCCTTCTCCCTGGGGACACCAGACTGCCTCATGGCAGACAGTGGCCAGAGAGATTTCCCTCCCTAGTCAGGGCTGTTACTGGCTCAGAGCAGCCCAGCCCTAGGCAGAGCTCAGCAACAGACAGTGAACCGGTTCTGACCTCCAGTCTCCAGAGAGACAAATCTTCCCCTGGTTCCAGTCTGTTTAAACACCAAGCTACAGCCCGTCCAGGCCAGAGCCCAGCTCAGCTACATCGGCAGGTCCTGAAATTAGGGTGCTGGAGTGTGTGGGACAAAACCTCCAGATGGAAGCAGCTTCCAAGGGGAGCAGAGACGACCTTGCAATAGCTAGAATTGAGGGTAGACACCAGGACAGACTTTCTGGGTCTAGGAGAGAACTCTGAGGGGCTGGAGAGGATGAGAAAAGGAGAGGATGGTCCTGTCTGGAGGCCGAGAATGAGAAGAATGACCTCACAAATCCTCTTTCAGTCTCAATTCCCAAGGCTCCTGCTTCTACTCCCAACTGCATGCAATGAGGAAGTAGTACTTCCCAAAGGAAAGAGGGAGTCAGAGCCCGCACCCATTCCTGGGGCAGAGGTGGGATCCTGTCTCAGGAGGGAAAGAAGTTCATCTCAGCCATCAGAGTCTCACTGTAGGAAGGTGAAAATCACAGACTCTCCTGCCAAACCATCAGAGTCTCCCTGGGACACTTGGCCCCTAAATTCATTTGCCTTTCCTTGATTTTTAATGAAGTTGAAAACTTTTCATTTGTTTATTGGCCATTTGTATTTTATCTGTGAATTGCTTATTCATGTACTTTGTCCATTTTTCTGCAAGACTGTCTTTCTTCTTATTCACTTAGAGGAGCTCTTTATATATTATGAATATTAACCCTTTGTCTGTTACATATGTTGCAAAACTTTCTTCCAGGCTGTTTTTTGCCTTTCAACTTCGTTTATGGTATATTTTGCCCTAATGAAATATTTAGTTTTTTACATAATCAACAAACATTTCTTTATGTTTTCTGCACTTGATGTCATGCTTTAAAAATGAATTCTCCATTCCATAATTATAAAAATGTTTCCTATATTTTTCTATTTATTTGTATGGTTTTCCTTTTACATTAGATCTTTAATCCATCTGGATTTTTTTAAATTTATTTTTAACATCTTTATTGGAGTATAATTGCTTTACAATGGTGTGTTAGTTTCTGCTTTGGATTTTTTAATGTAGAGCATGAAGTAAGATTTAAATTTATTTCTTTCAGATGGAAAACTCACTATCCCAAGTTCACTTATTGAATTTTTATACTTTACTACTGCTTTAAAATATGTTATTATCATATACCAAATTCTCACAAATACCTAAGTTTATTCTGGACTCTATTCTCTTCCATTAATTTATTTGTTAATTTGCACCAAGATCACACTGTTTTAATTGCAGAAGTATTATTGAACATTTTGAAATCTAGCAAGGCAAGTTTCCTCTATTAGTCTTCTTTTTCAAAAACTTCTAAGCTATTATCATGTATTTACTCTCCCCTAAACTATATATATATGTATATGTGTATATATATATATATATATATATATATATATATATATATATACTTTTTTTTTTTTTTTTACTTTTTGGCCACACCACACGGCATGTGGGATCTTAGTTCACCAACCAGGGATCCAACCCACGTCCCCTGCAGTGGAAGCGTGGAGTCTTAACCACTGGACTGCCAGGGAAGTCCCCCTCTTCCCTAAACTTTAAAAAGGAATTCAATTAGGACTCAGCGCTCTCACTGCCCTGGCCCAGGTTTGATCCCTGGTCAGGGAACTAAGATCTCGCAAGCCACACAGCGTTGCCAAAAAAAAAAAAAAAATCAACTTGTCAAGTTCGGGGAGTGGGGAATTAGACTTTTGATTTAAATTACATTTAGTTTAGGGGCTTCCCTGGTGGCGCAGTGGTTAAGAATCTGCCCTGCCAATGCAGGGGACACGGATTTGATCCCTGGTCTGGGAAGATCCCACATGCCGCGGAGCACCTAAGCTCGTGCGCCACAACTACTGAGCCTGAGCTCTAGAGCCCACGTGCCACAACTACTGAAACCTACGTGCCTAGAGCCCGTGGTCCGCAGCAAGAGAAGCCACCGCAATAAGAAGCCTGCACTCCGCAATGAAGAGTAGCCCCCGCTCACTGCACCTAGAGAAAGCCCACGTGCAGCAACAAAGACCCAACACAGCCAAAAATAAATAAATTTTAAAAAAATAAATTACATTTAGTTTATAGATTATTTAGAGCAGAATGGCCATCTTTACAATACTATATTGAGCTTTCCAATTCAGGAACATGATACGCCTTTATATTTATTCAGTTTATTATATGTCTGTCAGTAAAGTTCTATTGTTTTCTTCATGTAGGTTTTAAGTACTTTTTATTAAGTTTAGTCCTGGGTATTTTGTAATGCTGTTGCTATTGTGAATTGGATCTTTTGTCTCCTTATACTTTCTTTTTTTTTAATTAATTTATGTATTTTTGGCTGCATTGGGTCGTCATTGCTGCACACGGGCTTTCTGTAGTTGCTGCAAGCAGGGGCTACTCGTTGTGGTGCGTGGGCTTCTCATTGCGGTGGTTTCTCTTGTTGTGGAGCACGGGCTCTAGGCGCACAGGCTTCAGTAGTTGTGGCTTGCAGGCTCTAGAGCGCAGGCTCAGTAGTTGTGGCGCACGGGCTTAGGTGCTCCGTGGCATGTGGGATCTTCCCGGACCAGGGCTCAAACCCATGTCCCCTGCATTGGCAGGCAGATTCTTAACCACTGCGCCACCAGGGAAGTCCCTCCTTATACTTTCCAGTTGGTTGTTTTAGTTGTATAGAAATGGTTTTGATTTTTCTATACTTAACATATATTCTGCTACCTTGCTAAATTCTCTCACTAGTTCTAATAGTTTTACAGTTGATTATCTTGGATTTCCTAAGTAAACAATCACATCATTTGTAATTCTTGAAGAGCTTGCCTCTTTCCTTCTCATATGTATGTCTCATTTCTTTTTCTTATCACACTGGTTAGGACCTTCAGAATAATGTTGATTTGATAGCAATGATAGCAGCCTCCAATTTACAACTTTATTGGTTCTCTGGCCAGAGTATCCATAATGAAATATCTGTGAGTCTAGAAAACAATTAACCCTGTATACATCAGATAGGAGCAATTAGCAAACACACTAGAAGGTCCTGACAGCTGCCCTTTCACTGTGAAACTCCACTGGTTATCAGGTTAAGGGAGCAGGGCTTTTATTGCTAATATGAGTCCTAGAGAAAGGTGGATTAAGTCAGGTCTCCTGTTCTAGCCCCAGAACACAACTCCTATACCCAAGCAGGCAAGCCAGCACATCCTCATTTCCCACCCAGCACCACTGGGCTTGATAAATAGAAAGGGGGCACATGCCTGTTGAACATCTATTATATACCAGGGATAGTGTTGAGAACTTTAAACATAGTCTTATTTAATCCACAACAATTCTGTGGGTGACTAATATCGTTCCTTTGTTAACAGATGAGAAAACTGAGGCACAGAGTGGTAAGTATGGAAGGTGACACAGCTAACCTCACTCACAGATGAGTTCATTGTTATCTGCCTCAGCACCCTCTTTTTGAAATGGATATTCCCTGCCTAGACCAAGAAGTCTCCAAATGTTTTAGTCTACTCTACACTGGTGCCAGATGACCACCAGGATGTCCCTGCCAAGGTTGACATTACTTCCCTCCTTGGAATGAGACAGAGTAAGTAGGGTGGAGCTGACCTATCCACACTCTCCGGCCAGAAGACAAATCCCAGGCTTTGCTGGGAACTCTACCACTACATACCTGGAGCCTTTAGTTCTAGGAAGAGATATAAGTGGGCTTAGAGGCCAGAACAAGGGGGGAGGGAGAGGAGGGAAGGAATGGCCGGGGATAGGAGACAGGGGTGGGGCAAAGAAGATGAAAAGGGAACAGTGAGTAGGAGGTGGGGACAAGGTCTGGGCCAGGAGCCTGAGTCCTGGCGGGAGCAGTGGGGACCAGTTGCCAGGGCTCTCCAGGCACTCCACCTCCAGTGTAGACTCTGAGCCACAGGGTCCACTCTGAGGGGGCCAGGACCGGGGCCACAACCACATAAATTTCTGTTTCCATCCTCCAGACCATAAAGAGTGGCCGTGGGATCACGACACAGAACAGGGGCCCCCATCTCCACCTGCTCAGACACACAGATACACACACAGGGCAGGATTACTGACCCAGACCAGAGACATGTGTACAGACACAAGGGTGTACACCCACAGATGACACACAAGAGGGCACGGACACAGGCCTGGATAAAGGGACACAGATCCACACACAGACATGGGGAAAGACATAGACGCAGACGCACAGCAACCCAGGAGACAAATGTGCGAACACACGGAGACACTCACATACCCACAGACACACAGGGGAAGTCACGGACACATGTACATGTGGGTGGACACACCCACACACCCAGGGAGACACACTGAAGGTGTCAGAGGGACTGTAGAGAGACAGGCAGATGGCTGGACCTCGTGGACAGACAGTCCCCAGCAAACCTATGCTTGTGCCTGACCCTCAAGGGGTCACAACTATTGCCTGTCCATGGCAGGCCTGAGAACCCCGGGCTGCCACCCGAAACTGCTCCCCAGAACCCCCTCGCCAGCTCCGTGAACACACATGCGGTGGCCCAGCTCTCCTGACACACGTGTGCATGTCCCGACAGGCCTGTGCCCCACCCATGGGGGCTGACATCCCTGTTCTGCGGTGCAGGGAGGGGCCACAGGACAGCCCCCTCCGCCACAGGCCACAGGCTGTGCCCAAGGGGCCCAGCCTGGTCCAGGAGGAGGGAGGCGTTGTGGGGGACCAGGGCGTGGCCAGGGCGGGCACAGGAGCCGGTACCTGTCAAACAAGAGCCAAGGAACAAACTAGGTTCTTAGTCACCTTACTCTTCTCCCCGTTTTGGCATCAGCCCCTCGGGGCAAGGGGAAGCTGATATCATAATTATTGGCTCGCCCAGCAGCTGCCTCCCCTCACCTGATGTCAGCACAGACCCAGGACGGCCGAGCTGACGGACTGATAGACAGACGGAGCTCCTGGCCCCCCAGACCCCGGCCCCCACGCCGACCTGCTTCACTGAGCGGTAAGAGGAGACCCGGCCCAAGTCAGCCGTGGAGGCCAGCAGGGCTGGGCCAGGGAATGGGGAGGGGGGTTACCTTTTTAATGGGTCCTGGGAGCGACTGGGAGCACCTGGGTGCTCCCTTTCTTCTCGCTGCAGCTCAAGGGAGAATCAGGAAGCGGGGTGAGTGCCTGGAGGGCAAGGAGGACCCCCTCCTCCTTATTCCTCCCTCTTCTTCCTGTTCCAGGTTGTCTAACTTCAGTCCTTCTTGCTGTAGCGTGGTTTTTCGTCTGGTGTTTCGTGGATTTTGTCTGTGTGTCTCTGTGTGTTGGAGAGGGTGTGCTTAGCCACCCCATGCAGGAAAAAAGTAAGGACACAGAGGGGCTAAAATTGGAAAACTAGAGCTGAAAGACAGGGAGGCAGCTTCCCAATTTAGTGGCTTTTCCAAGTGGAGAGGGGGAGCCCAGCTCTGGGGGCTAGTTGGTGCTAAGGGTGTCTGTTGATCAAGGAATCACTCACTGCCTCTAAGCAGCCTCAGCTGGGGTCTAGATGCCTGGGCCTGCGCAGAGGACTGGGCTGCAGGAAGGAGAGGGTGCAGCTGGTGGAGAAGCAGACAGGTGGTGAACAGGTGCTATGGCCACAACCTGATGCTGCACTCAAGGCAGAATCCCCCAGAGGTCTAGACCCCAGAAACCAAGAGGCCTGGTGAGCAAACCTGGGATATGCAGGGAGGTCTCAGACCCTGGACGCCTGGAATGGGGGGTCTGGGGAGCAAAGGCCCTTAGGGAGCTGGCCAGAGCAGCAGGAAGACCCCTCTGGCCCCCATGGCTTTTCCCCACCCCCTATCTGATCAGGTAAGGTTCTGGCATTCCCCGTGGAGTCCCCAGGCCCTCCCCAAATGTCCAAAGAAGCAAGTTAGATTAAGAATAGACTCGAATGAGTGGGCGTGTTTGCCTCTTGTCTCTGCACCTACAGGTGTGAGGAAGATATGTTTGCGTGTGCATTGTGGCCCGTCACGGCTGGTCAGCGGGAAAGGACCTGGGTGGAGAGGGCACCTCCTCTCGAGAAATCATCTCATCCATTCCACCCGCCTCTAGGCTGGTCGTTTCCCAAGCCAGGCAGGTCTGCCCCCTCCTCACTTTCCTAATCCCGAGAGAGGAAACTCGGGCATTCGCTCACACTCCTGAAGTCAGTCCTTCCTGGAGTCTGAAGTCTCTGCTGCTGCAGGATCCGGCTCTGCTGCCCCCATAGGGTTCTCTTTTCCCTGCTGATAAAACCCAGTTCCTCTGGGCTGATGGGAGGGTGAGAAGGGGTGGGTGGCATTGCACTCCAGTCCTGTCCCCGTCGGGCCCAGCTCAGGCCCTTTTACCACCTTGGGCGTTCCCTGACCCCCAGGACGCAGGCAGTAGAAGGGCATCCCCAACCGATGGGGGCAGCGCCTCCGTTCCTGGACCCCACTCTCATGGTGGGCCAGGTAGGGCCAGAGTGGGGCTGGGTCCTGGGGAGGCTCTGGTCCTCAGGAGCGAAGGCGCTGTGAGGAGAGGCACATGTCCTCTCAGCTCCCTGCCCGGCCCCGCCCATGCCGCCTCTGCGGAGCTCAGCTCCGGGCTCCAGGGCCTGCCGAGGCACGCTGCCCTCCCAGGCCCGGCGCCTCACTCACCTCCCAGGGCCAGGAACCTGTTCTCCCGGGAATGCCAGGGAGTTCTCAAAGGACTTTATTTCAGTAAAGGACTTTATTTCTTGATTCTGCTCCTGGGAAGGCAAGAGAAAGATTAGAGGGTTGGGGCACCCTCCCTGCTCCCCATCTTTGTCTCATCCACACACTAATCCCATATGACCCCAACCAACAGCTGTGCCTTCATTCATTGTGAGACAGGAGAAGGCCTGGGACAGTTGAAGACAAAGGGGGAAGCCCACTGGTGACACTTGCCTTCTGGGAAGATGTCGTATGTCCCCACTTTGGTCTCAGGGAAAGCCTTCCTTTAGCCCCCATGGAGAGTTCCATCTGCCCTCTAAGAAAGTACCACTTCCCATGGGCTCTCCATCCTTTTCTGCCAGGAAGTCCTTCCTGCTGTCTAACCTCCCTCCTTCCAGCTTGAGTCTTCATGGACCGGCAGAGCCCCCACTGCCTACACAGGGCTCAAGCACCTAGCTAGAGACTGTTACTAAGTCACACTGAAATTTCTGAAGACCTTGTGTACAGGAAGGGACAGAAATAACGCCCCATGCCCGCTGCCCCTCTATTAGTCTCTCTGGCTCCACACTCTGATGAGAAGGGGGCTGTTGGGAGACATTTCTGCCTGCCTCCCCTTATTCCCCTGTAACAGAGGGATGCCAGGGACAGAGGTCCCGCAGATATGGCCTCCCCTCTTTCTTTCCCAGTCACAGCCCAGCGTCCCTGCTGAGGCCTGCAGGAGGGAGTTTTTAGCAAGCTGAGATTGGCTTCTGCAGCAGGAGAGATTGACATTAGACTTCAGAGAGATGTTTCAGCATTTTAAATTGAGTTTAGCTGGACTATGTGACCACAGGAGGTGGTTTCCTGAGTGGAGAGGCAACCATTGATCTGTGATGGGTGTGGCTGGGCTGGCAACATGCCCGGGAGCAGGGGAATGACAAGATGACCTCTGGGAGAGTGGATCTCAGAAGCATCAATCAAAGGTCCCTGAATGATTTTGGTCTTTCCAATTTATTCCTTCCCATCCTTTGCCCCTTCCTCCATCTCTGTGCCCATCTCCAACCTCCACCCTTCCCTATCCATAACCTCTCTACTCCACCTCTCTTTCCTTTCACAACCCAACTCTACCCCCATTCTCATCTCTAACCCCAGTCCAGCCCTCTTCCTATCCAATCCACATCCCCAACCCCGATTTCACCTCCACCTCCACCACCTTATTTCTCTCTTTGCTTTCTCCCTCACCTCCTCAGCCCCAACTTCATCCTCATCCCTAACTCCATCTTCCCATCCCACACCATTCCACCTCCCCAGGATGGATCTCTCCATACACCAGAGATCCCCTTTGGAGGTCAACACCCCTCATCGGTGCCCCCGCCAGGTCCTGGTATGTCCTCCACATTCTCCCAGTGTTCAGGACAAAATGGATTGGATAGGATCATCCCTGGAGAAGCCCTCAGCTTCCTGATCCTATCTGAACTTTAAAGGCTGGTTGCTGGCCAAATAGTAAAAATGAGTTCAGGTGCAACAAGACAAGTCTGATGTCCAGATGGACCTCTCAACCCTGCAGGTGTGTGGCAGGTCAAGTGGGGAGATGAAGAGACGTCCTTAGAGGGCCCCAAAGGGAGGCAGTGGCAACGTTTTTGGGGGGTGCTGGGAGCATAACTGATCCTATTAAGCATGGCCAGGCCCAAGGCAAGGAGATGGACAGAAGCTAAAGTAAGGAAGCCTGCTGGGTTGTTTAGGAATGACTGCAGTCTTGAGCATCCCCAGTCTCTACCCCGCCTGTGGCTCTTGCTTAGTCAGCTCAGATTAATGGAGCCGGGGAGAGAATTAGCTGAATCGTGATCTCTCAGGGAACTTGACTCGAGAGCCAGCTGTGAGTCACAGATAAAAGGAAACCCATGCTCTCATGGCTACTCCGGAAGTTACAGAGGGTAGGTACCACTCAAGACCCCCCAGGATGCAGCAGAGAGTTTCCCAGAGGTCTGACCCTAACCCTCCATCCCATGCTCATGGGAGGACACATGATCAGTCTATTTCAAGCCCTGCTCCCCCAGCCTGAAACTACTGCTTCTGACAAACTACAGACAACCTGGGCACCAACACACACACACACACACACACACACACACACACACACACACGCCCAGAATAGGGCATGTCCCTGGAACCGGATCACCCGGAGACAGTTGGAGATCCCACCTACACTTGTAAATTCCACAGCCATGTCCCAGACTACACCAGCCCATCATTCTTGGAAGGCATAGGACGTGCATGAGGATACACACACACAAACACACACACACACACACATCACTGTGATCAGAAAACCCAATTTTCAGACTGTTCACTTAGCAGAGGCAGAGTGACTGCAGCAGTGTTCACCGTCAGAGGTGTCCCCAGCTCCCTCTGGGAGGAGTTCCTGGAGCCCACATTGGGCCCCAAGGAGCATGTGGCTTTGGAGAAGAGGCTCAGCCTCTTGGGGCCTTCTCATGATCATATCCAATCTGCCCAAGGTGAGAAGGGTTTTGGAGAGAAAGTTCTTTGGGATGACAATGCCAAGCCCAGGAGGATCTGTGTGTGTGTACGTGTGCTCTGGATGGCTTTGGAGGAGAAGTGCTACCTGTATGTATTTGTCTGGTACTAGATCTGTATCATTAGTAGTGGTGGTGGGATTAATATCCCTAATAATAGATTGGTAGTAATGAGCAGTCTTTATGATAATAATATGTACAGAGCATGAGAGGCCCCTGGCTCAAGGGATGGTAGGTCCCTGAGCCATCTCAAGCCCCCAGTAAGGTGAGCAGGCAGAAGGGGGTCTGGATCCCTCCTATGTGGAGCACCCAGGGAGGGGCAAATGGTTGAAGGGGCAAAGATCTCAGCCCACATCCCTCTCCTGAAATCCTATGGGCCTGGGACCCCAGGGGAGGAGGCAGGGGTGCCAGGCAAGATGGTGTCGGTTTATCTTCCTCAGAGCATTTTGACACCCTGCTTCTCACTCAGTCCACAGGACAGCCAGGTGAGGTATGTAGGGCAAAGAAGAGGATCCCATTTTATAAAGGAGGAAATGAGGTTAATTTCTGTTGACTAGCCCACGCTGATGGCAGAGCTGGGAGAGGAGATTCTAGGGTCCTTGATCGGAAGGACTCCCTGTGCGGGAACAGGCGGGCTTTGTAAGGCAGCTGGGGGTTTCTGAGATAATAAATGCCAATCTAGGGGATGAGGTGAAACAAGGCCCCAGTCACCCCTGTGGGTCTCACCTCTCATATCCTCAGCCACCAATCACCAGCACAGCCAATTAACTCCACAGCCAGTTATTAGAGCAGCCCACAGGAGGCTGAAGGTGGGACCACCAGGCTCAGCCCTGAGCGACTTTGTTATGGGGGCAGGACTTCTGGGACACTGGATCACAGAGATAATGGGTGCTCAGAGGAGACCAACTTCATCCCACCCCCCCAGCCCCTTCCCCTACCCTCTTTAGCCAGTGTGGCTGGAAGAAGCGTGTTGTAAGGAAGGAGGAAGGCCATATTTTACCATCTGTGAAAAATCCTCCTGTCCCTTCAGTCACTGCCCACCTCACCATCCACTCTTCGATCCCTTTCACAGCTAGGCAGACTGAGGATTAGAAGGAACTTTCTTTGGAAATCAGACCACTGCTTTCTGAACACTGCCCCCTGGGAGGACTAAGCAAGCAGGGAATCCCCACCCTTCAGGAGCCCAGCTCTCCAGTGAGGCCCCAGGGGCTCTAGGTCACCTGGCTCACATACGAGTCCCTTGCCAGACCTAGTCTCACCATCAGACCCAGTCATGCCTTTAAAAATTCCTGGCGAAGGTGGGGGGTGGAAGTCACCTTCTCCCTAAATTGCACATGTAAGGGTCTCATGATCTTAGAAGTGAGAATTTTGCCTCCCCCTCCCCCTGCTAAACTTGGAGGGCAAGATGACCTTGCTTCTGGGAGTAAGATCTGGAGATGGGCTCACAGCCTCAGAGCCTGAACTCCAGAGTAGGCAGGAGGGAGGAAAAGACAGACCATGAATGACACCAAAGACCAAAAGATTCCTGGGGGTTGGGGTTGTTTAGGTGGGAAGTGTCTTGGAAAGAGTCACCTAAGGAGTAGGGAGAACCCAGCAGAGCCAATCTCTCAGACCAGGTGCCCATAGCAGAGGAGAAAAGGGGGCCTGGTAGGTGTGTCTTGGAAAGAGTCACCTAAGGAGTAGGGAGAACCCAGCAGAGCCAATCTCTCAGACCAGGTGCCCATAGCATAGGAGAAAAGGAGGCCTGGTAGGTGTGTCTCAGAAAGAGATGGATGGGAGATTTGAAGGATAGCATTTCTTATTTCCTTGAAACCAGCCCCTCTTTCTTCCCATCTACCAAATGAGCAAGGACACCCATTAATCTGTCCCACTGTCCATTCATTCCTCTGTCTGTCCATCTATCCAGCTTTCCATCCAGTCATTTGTCCACCCATCAATCTGTCCATCCATTGAGCTGTCCATTTCACCCACCCACCTATCCTTCCATTCATCCACCTATCCCTCCATCCATCCATCCATCATCCATCCATCCAAGGAGGTCAGGCCCCACTTGGTCTCCCCAGGGCTGCTGGGAAGGGCCTGTGGTCCAGTGGCATTTATGGGGCATGTGACCTGCCTGCCGGCCTGGGGAGGCAGCCCCGCCCCAGCCCTCAGGCAGGGGGCTGGTCCAGGCATGTGGGAGTATTTATACCTCGGTGGAAGCTCCTGGGGAGTTCCTGGGCTGAATGACTCCCCGAAGCCGTGATGGTGGCCATGGCCCAGAGCCTACTGTGAGTGCTTGGATTCAGCTCCTTTGGGGCCAAGGCTGGGTGGCAGGGGCTGGGGACGGGCTGGAGAGATGGGAAGCTGCCCACCATGGTCAGGGATGGTAGAAAGGAAGGGGGGTTCTGGGCAAAGGAGAATGGGGGAACAGGAAGCTGTTGGAGTTAGACATCCACAGCAAGGCTGGGACCCACCCTGCAGGGGGGATGAGTCCATGGCCGTTTACTAGCCCTTGGTGAATGGCAGGAAGGATAGGGCAAGAGGACTGAGATTACAAGAGAGATTAAGGTTAGACATCTGGAAGAACTTCCAGGTCAGCCCCAGGCATGGAAGGTGGTTCAAGGACAGGCATACCGAGTGCTGCTCTAAGACAAGCCTACTTCCAGAGGCAGAGGAATGACTGAAGTGGCTTCAGGAGAGCCCTGGTTTGGGGAATGGGAACGACTCAGCTGCAGGTGTCAGTGGCTCAGATTTGAGGAAAGCATCACATGGGGGACATGATCACTCTTCATCTTTTGTTCTTATTCCCCACTCCACCCGCTGCCCTTTTCATCTGTAGTTGCTTCTCAGAGTGCTTTAATCAGATCTCAAGGCAGGGGCAGCTGACCCACTTCCTGATACCGAGCCAGGGTCAAGAGCCAGAGGGGACAGGATTTTGGCCTCAGAACCCCCAACCTTGATGGGAGCAGAGGAGCTAGAAACCCCAGACTCCCAGTATCCTGGGTGTCCGGCCTCAGGAGTGGCCCCCAGGCCCTTCCCTGCGACCCCCACTAGGCAACTACCAAACTGCTCCAGGAGACCCCTCCCAGCAGCCGGGAGGGTGGAGCCCTGGGTGGGGCCACAGGCAGCACTGGGCACGGTCCCCACCCCTTGTAAAACATGCTGCCACAGCCAGCAACAGAAACCATTAAGGTGGAACTCTACCATCTCCACCTCTCTGTAAAGGGCGGGTAGGAGCAGCCCGCATGGGAGGGAGTGTGTAGAGTCCAGTGAGGGCCCTTAGTGTCCTCTGTGACTCAGCCACTCACAGAGGGTACAGGGACAGACCCTCCCAAGGAAACCTCCAACCTTGCCCCCCACCTGCCACTCTGGCTTCCAGGTGTGAGCAAGGAAGTTGAGGTGTTCCTGAGGTGGGGCTGTGTAGCATAATGGTTAAGCATTCTAGCTTTGAAGCCTGTGTCTGAATCCTGGGTAGCATCATTTACTAGCTGAGTGAACTTGGGCAAGTCAGTTTAACCTCTCTGAGCCTCAGTTTCCTCGTCTATAAAATGGGGGTGATAATACAACACCTCCTTTCTGGGGTATAATAACTCACCCAGCTGTTCCTGGTCCCCTTGAGGATTTCCTCAGAGAGGTCCCTCCTGAAGAAAAAGCAGAGATGAGGGCCTAGCTGACAGCTCTGTGGACCATATATACATCCACAGGACCAGCTTCAGCATCTTTAGATGCAAATGGTCCCAGCGCATCATTTTACTTATAACGAAACTGAGTACAGAAAGGGGAAAGTGACTTGTCCAAGGTCACACAACCAGCAAACAGGATGTCCCCCGCTCCTACCCCACAAATGCCCCCTCTGCCTTAATCCTGGGGTACTGGGAAAAGAGTCTCTGAGGGGTGGGGAGATATGCTGGGTAGAAGGGACAAAAGGCCTGGCTGTTTGTGAGAAGGACACAGAGCAGAGATTTGATAACACTGGTTGTTGATCCTGTGGTCATTCTTTCTGAGGAATTTCTTCCTCGTCATGCTTCCTACTCAGGTTAGAGGACCATTTCTTTCTTCCCTCCGACTCCAGGGAAGATCAGGTCTACTTCTTCTATCCCTACCCCTGCCCTCCCACTCCTCAAGGATCATGGAAGGAGGAAAAGTTCTGAGAGTAGGGGGTAGACAGAATACCTGGATACTAAAGTGGTCTTCTGCTAAAGTTTTGCCAGCGTTGCACCCCTGGAGTGGTTTGGGGGCGTAACTGGGGCTCTGAGGCCTGAGACTCAGGAGATGTGGTTTTCAGTTTTAACTATGTGGCCCTGGGCATGTCATTTCTCTCTGGGCCTTAATCTTCTCCCCTGAAAGATGGGATTAATGACATTTCTCCCCTACCAGTGGTGTATGATAAATGCTCACCCAACAGCTCTCCAAAAAAAAAAAAAAAAAAGGACTCATTTGTAGCATTTGCAAATTTCCTTGGGTAAATATTCCCACCAAGGCCAATTTGGGCCAATTTCACCAAAAATGGATTTGGAAACAGATGGGTAGAGTTGGCCCTAACAAGTCCATAGCAGCTGGCTCCAGCACACCACTGCCTGCTACTCTCTGGGGCAAAGGGAGGATGAAATGAGATGATAGATACGAAGGTGCTTTGTAAACTGCAGAGTGCTTATAGATGTGAAGTTGTGATTAGGAAAGTCCTTACAGTCCAAGGGACCCCAGGGCACTGTCCACCATTGAGAGCCCTGGACTAACTCTAGCACAAAAAGAGAGCAGGTTGTGGGTTGTGAAAGCCCACACTGAGTGGCAGGGTCATGACTGCCATCAGGGGTAGCTCCTGGGATCCAAGCAAGGAGGAGAGCTGACTGGACCTCCTGCACTGGTTTGCTGACGATATTTGCAGACACACATCCTATTGTGCCCCCTGAAACTGCAGCAGGTAGCGTAAAGGTTAGTCTTCAATGGAAGATTCCTCCTGAATGCAGATGCCAGAGCCCGGACACTGCAATCATCAGAGAGGCCTCTTGAGGGATCCAAAGCAAGAGTCAACTCTGCTTCCTTCCTACTCTAATCCCTGGGAGTTTCTGCAGCCATTCTCCCTCAGGGGAAAGGCTAAAATGATCTCTGAGGCCAGAGGGTCAAGAGGAGGGAAGTTTAGCCTCTGCCAATGGGGGAGGATGAGGTCAGAGAGACGGAGGTGGGAGGCAGGAAAGAGGAATTCCCTCTGCTCTCCTGGTCCTTACCCACAGAGCTCATCATTTAGAATAACTCTGTCCCACTGCTAATTATTAATAATAGCTATCATTTACTGAGCACATCCTATGCATTAAGCTATTTGCAAGCAATATATCATTTAACCCTCCAGAGAGGTACGTGCTATTAGCCCTATTTTATAGATGAGGAAACTGAGGTCCAAGGAAGGACGCTGAGCGAGTTGCCCAACCAAAGTCCCACTGTTAACTGGGATTCAAACCCAATCCTGACTCTAGAGCTTCTGAACTAGATAATGCAACTTTAAGAGCTCCACCAGCTACTCGAGAAAGGAGTCAGGGGCTAAGGCAGCCTCATCCCTCTCTCCACAAGGGGGGAGGTGGGTCCACAAGCCCTGTTATCAGAGGAGCAAAAGGAGATACAGAGAATTACACCGTTTTTTCAAAGTCACACAGCCAGGAAGTGACACAGCTGGGACTCAAACTTGGGTCAGCCCAAATCCAAAACCTTTGCTCTTAACCATATGTTTTCCTGCCTCTGGAGAGGAGAGTGACCACCGCCCCATGTGTTACAAACCCCAAGACCTGGGGGAGGAAGGGGCCCAGCCTTGCCTCTGGTAGGGCTGGAGAAGGCCTTGGGAAAGCACCTCTGGACCAGGGCCAGGAGTGGCAGGCGGGCCCGAGCTGTCCAGGGGCTGTCCAGGGAGCAGGGGCCAGGCCGGGCAATCATGCGGAGCCGGAGATGGGCTGCCCTGCACCTCGGGCCCCAGGCCTGCTCCACCTTGGTGTCCAGTTACGGCCAGCTCGGCGCTTCCCTGGTCACGCCACATTTAGCATTGCCGAGTGAGCGGCACCGGGACATGGAGAAGGGGCGGTGGAGACTCTTGAAGGGGCGGGAGAGCTTCCACCAGGCCCCCACCTGGACCCCAGCTCCTAGCCCCCTCTGCCACTGATCCTCTGAGGGACTTTGGGCAATTGCTCTCCCTTCTTTGTCCCCACTACCCCCTTGTCAAATGAAGGAGAGAGCTTATTTAGCAAAGATGTACCAACCCCAGGTTGGGCACATGGGGCCACCACGGCCACCCCTCCCTCCCAGAGCTCCTGGGAGAGCAGGGCTGGGGAAATGCAGTTCTTCTGCTCTGCCGGAGGGGGTCTTGGGTATGTGTAAACCTCGTGCTTTTCTTGTCGTTTGGCGCCCAGCCCATGCACCCCCCCACTCTGACCCCCAACAAATGAAGAGACTAAGGAGTGTAGCCTTCAGAGTCAGACAGATCTGGGTTCAAAACTTGACTCTATCAAGGATTAGCTGTGTGACTTGAGCAAGTCACTTAACCCCTCTGAGCCTCAGTTTCTTCATCTGGAAAGTGAGGTTAATAATGTCCCTCACTCACAGGATTATTCTGACAAACCAATGAGAAAATTCTCCTAATCATTTACACAGTGGCCAGTCCGGAGCAGGCTCTCAGCAAAGGGTGGCCTTTCTCAGAAACTACTTGGGCAAAGAGGAATAAATTCAGGAGAAACTGCCCTTTGCAGATGGTGGAGAAGGAAGGCAGAGAAATGAGGGTAGTAGTAGTAAGAACCATACTAATGTTATAAAGCAGAAACTAACACACCATTGTAAAGCAATTATACTCCAATAAAGATGTTAAAAAAAAAAGAACCATACTAATAATGATATTAATAACGAGTACTAATAATGATATTAATAACGAGAGCTGGCATTTATTGAGCACTTATGACATGCTAGGCACTGTGCTAAATTCTTCATGTGCATGATTTCATTTAATCCGG
This sequence comes from Balaenoptera acutorostrata, assembly GCF_949987535.1. Lineage (NCBI taxonomy): Eukaryota > Metazoa > Chordata > Mammalia > Artiodactyla > Balaenopteridae > Balaenoptera > Balaenoptera acutorostrata. The sequence goes on along the minus strand of NC_080083.1, from coordinate 16,748,262 downwards.
CATCCCCATGAGGGCGGCCCTCTCTCTCTCCCTGTTTTTGCAGATGATTGATGCTGAAGCTCAGAGAACTTCGCTAACACAGCTAGCAAGGAAAGGCAAAGGCTGGCTTTGAGCTGAGTCCTCTTAACCACTCAACTGTGCTGGGTACAGAGTTCTCCTATAATTCTAGAAGGTCTGAACAGAAAGAGCCCTCACATGTCACCTAGCATAGGCCCTGAGTTTTTCGAATGGTGAGTGCAAAGCTCAGAAAGGGCACTGGCCTGCACAAAGTCACAGGTACTTTGGAGTGTGGAGGACATAGGAGAAAACCAAATATGCCACACGTTCCACAGTGGGCCGGTGGTGGCATCCCCAGTGCCGTGGGGCATGCCTGCCAGGCTCACGGGGCCACCAGGCATCCAAGTGCCCTCAAGTCCACCAGCCTCTCTCTCTCTCTGTGTCCTTCATACTCTGTCTCTCACATTGTTTATCTGCTTCCTTCTGTTTCCGATGTTTCTCTCAGTTTGTCTGTTTATCTGTCTCTGTCTGTCTGTTTCCCCCTCTCATCAGACATCTGGCTGGAGTCAGGGTCCCGGCCCAGGGACGGGGTGGGAGTGGAGGTGGTGCGCTTGGGCTTGGTCAGCCCTGGACGGTGTTCCTCACACTCATCACAGCTGGCTTTCTTCGAGGCCAGGACTGGGTGATGGTGTCGCTACTCCTGCCGCAGTCTGACGTCACGCTGCTGGGCCCCACCAGACTGGAGGGCGAGCCCCAAGGGGACCACATGCAGGCACCGGGCCTCCCAGGCTCCCCTGCCCCACAGAACGTAAGTACCAGGCACTTAGGCCCAGGCTGAGGCCAAGACCTGAGAGGTGCACGAGCAGCAGGGGGACCATCACCCCCACCCCCCAGGGACCTGCCTGCATCTGTCTTGTCCCTTCCACCAGCAAATAAGTACCCAGTGACTCCCAGATCCAGAAGTGTCAGACCTGGGCCTCTGCTTGTCCCTTCAGTCTGGGGCCTTCCCAGGGCAGGGCAGTGCATCCATCCTACTGGGGGCGACCCAGGTTTAGAAGCTGCGTGCTCTCGTCAGACTGGGGCTTCCAAGGGCAGGCTATGTCTCGCCAGAGCTCAGCCACAGACCCTTTACCTTAGCACAGAGTAGGGTCCCGGTGCAGTCTCCGCTCACAGGCTCTCTACCCTCTGTCCACCCCAGAAGCATGCCGGCTTCAGCTGCTCATCATTCGTGCCCGATGGCCCTCCAGAGAGGGCACCCTCACTGCCTCCACACAGCCCCTGCGCCGCGTCACCAGGTCCCGAGCAGGTCCACTGCCCAGCTGGCCCTGGCCTGGGCCCCTTCCGGCTCTCACCCTCAGACAAGTACCCCGGCTTCGGCTTTGAGGAGGGCCCGGCAAGCAGCCCCGGGCGCTTCCTCAAGGGCAGCCACGTGCCCTTCCACCCATACCAGCGGCATTTCCATGACGATGTCTTCCCTGAGGCCCAGACCGCCTTGGCCCTCGCTGGACACTCCTTTAAGACCCCAGGGGCGCTGGAGGCCTTCGAGGAGATCCCCACGGATGTGGGGGAGCGTGAGGCCTTCCTGTCCGGCTTCCCAGCAGAGGCCTGGTGCAACGGGCTCCCCTACCCCAGCCGGGAGCACAGCCCCCAAGTCCTGGTGAGTACCAGTGGCCGGCGGCCATCCCACCTACCCCCATCCCAATTCCTGGCAGCCCAGAACAAACCCCCCGCCACCCCTTTCCAGACCTTTCCGCTCAGGGTCAGTGTGCACCAGGAAAGCAGCAAGCTCAGAGAGCTGGGGACTCTAGGCTTCATTCTGGGCCTCCAGGTCAGCTGGGGAGGGGATGCTGACCTGGCCTGGCATGGAGGGGGACAAGGTTGGGGAGGCCGGTCAGACCGAGGAAGCTGGAAGCTTCCCAGAGGCTCCTGAGTCAGGATTCCAGTGTGCAGCTTCTCTCTGTTTGTTTAAGTGTCAAGAATCTCCAGCCAGACCTACACGCCCATATGCAAATGTGAGAAGAAAAACACATTCCAGAGGCCAAGAGAAAGGGTTTAGGGAGGAGCCACAGGGCACAATGTTCTCTCCAGCATCAGCCTACAGAGTTGAGAGAGGACTTAAGTCTTCTCAAAGGACACTCCGGCCCCATTCTTTACCCAGAGTGAGGCCTGTGTATATTCATAGAAATACCTTGAAAGCACCTTGAAAGCTCATTTCCTTTCATAGCCATACCCACAAGCTGTGTGACCTTGGGCAAGTCACTTAAGCTCTCTGAGCCTCATCAGAAAAGTATCATTAATAGTACCTCATAGGCTTGTTGCCTTGGGAAGAGGAAGACTAAAGGGAGCTTTGCTCCCCACTCCCCAGCCTGGGCAGTGCCTACTCCAGATGCCCACCAGATCTCCTTACCTCTTGCTTTCAAACAGACTCCCATTCTATCCACAAGCCACCCCCAACAAAAGCCTGTTTCCCAGGTGTGGAAGATAGAGAAGGCGCTGGGCACCTACCAGTTGTGGTCAAGACGGAGTCTGCTTCTGGTTCTGGGGCCCTTTGACGACGTCTTCCTCAGGCCCATTGAACGTGGCAGCAGCCCCCAGTAAAGGGACCATCATATCAGTTACTGCCCCCTAAATGTCCACTCAGTGCCAGCCCGTGGTCACTGTGCCAGAGGCTTTCTTTCAAGTGCCCTGTTTAATCCTCATGACAACCCTCTAAAGAGTTCCCACTAACCCCATTTTGCAGATGAGGAGACTGAGGCTCCATAGAGACCAAGTGACTTGCCCAAGGTGTCTCTCAGCCTATAAGAAGTGAGGCTGAAGTTTGAGCCCTCTTTCTTACACACACACACACACACACACACACAATGTAGAGAAGAGCTTGGGCCCAGAGACCCACAGCAGGCTGGTCAACTCTCTGAGTGACCTTGGGCACATCACTTCCCTTCTATGAGCTCAGCCCCATCATCTGCCAAATCATAGGGCTGGACATAGTGTTTGTGGCCCTTCTAGACCTGAGATTCTATGATTAGGGTTATCTCTGCATCAGCAGCCCCAGGGCACATCCAGAGAGAGCTCACAGCTGACTTGACCCTCTGGGCCCAGATGCTGGTTCCCAAGGCCCCTGGTAACCCCAGGAAGAATGGTCCACCTGCTCTTGGCCTTGTTTACCTTCCTGTTCCTAGCTGCACACTCTGTCTGGCCCTACTCTGGGTAGAACTCTATGCTGGCCCCTGGGGGCTCCATGTGGGGCTCACAACCCATGGGGGCCAGGATCTGGCCACCACCGCCAGCAGCAGCTGCAGGCTCTCTCTGCCAGAGTGAGAAAGGCCACGGGGCTCCAGCAGACCAGCAACTGTGTAGACTCCCCAGAGCAGAGAGCAGGGGCTCTGAGTTGGGGATGGCCAGAGCAGAGGGGACTCGCTAGCCCCCACCAGAGAGCCTGCCAGAGTTCCCTTGGGCTTTGCAGAAGAGGAAGTGGCAGGGCCTTGGGGGCCCCAGTTGGACCAACCTCTCTGGCCACTTCCTGTGCTCCCCTCACCATGGCTCTGCAATGGGAATTCTAGAGCAGTGGTCCTTTGCAGACCTACTCTGAGGGGCTGATGGCTCTGACCCAGCAAGCAAGTCCTGAGCCAGGCTTGGTGAGTGGGGTCAGGCAGTGCAGCCTTGTGCCATTCCAGGGAGACCGCTGGTCCTACCCCAGCTTCAGTGTGACCAATGACAAGTCTCCCCCATGTCCCCGGACAGCCCAGCCTCAGTCTCTCACCTGCAGGGAGGTGGGGGGGGGTGGGGAGCCCTGTCAGTTCCAGCCTCAGCTCCACCACTAACTTGCTGAGTTCCCTCAGGAAAATCCCTGCCCTTCTCTGTTCTCTATTTGTTCTCCAGGAATAAGCTCTAGGGGAGGCAAAGTAGGGGTTGCTTTTGTGTAAGGTTCGAGACACAGAAGAGAAAAAGGAAGAAAAATATGGTCCAGCCTGGTCATCTGTTTTTTTTTCCTTCCAGCAGGGGTCAGAAGTCAAGGTCAAGCCCCCACCTCTGGAGAGTGGTCCAGGGATGTACTGTTACCAGCCCCCCTTGCAGCATATGTACTGTCCTTCCCAGCCCCCCTTCCACCAGGTGGGTCTGGGGCAGGTGGGCAATTTTCCCCAGGGTCTCAGGATATTACATGTGTGTGTGGTGTGCGGGTGTGTGTGTGCGAGTGTGTGTGTGCACACCTGGATGGGCAAGTAGGGACAGCAGGGCCCTGAATCTCAGGCTGGGCCACCTGGGGTGGGGAACAGGGGTTCATGGGGAGGGAAGCAATTGCCCTTCTCTTGGGGTGGATTGGGCTTGTCTGAGACCCTGGCAGTGCCTGAGAGGTCTCAGGAAAGACAGTGAGACAGAGACTGGGGCAGGGCCGTATGTGAACCAAAAAGGGAGAGAAGAGGAGAGCTAGAAAAGGACTGAGTAAAGAGAAAAGGAGTAAATGGGGTGACACACAAGGCTGAGCAGGCCAGGGAACGATGGGCCTTCGTCTGGGTCAGCCACCATCTTATGTGGCCTTGGCCTCAAACTTCCCTTTAGCCTAGACAGGGTGGGACCAGGAGTGAAGTTAGGGGGCCTTCCCAGTTGGAGGTTCCAGGTCCCCATCATCTCTGGCCCTATCCCCCTTCCCACCCCACTGCCCAGCCTCAGCTCCTCCCAGATGTACAGGAAGCCAGGTAATTGCCCCACACTCGCATGGGATGGAGGTTTTTAAAAAGAGAAAGAAAAGAGCCCTAGAACAGCCAAGCAGCTCCCAGGAGTCGCCGGGCAAGACAGAGCAAGTGGCTGCCCAGCGCCCAGCTTCATCCACCTGCAGCCTGGCACTGAGACAGGCCCTGCCTGTGGAGCAGGTTCTGCTCCCAGCTCTTTGGCATTGGCCTTGATCTTCACCAAGCCAGGGAGGCAGGCACGTGGGCGGGGGATGGGGGTGTGTTGGTCAGACTGCCTGCTTAGTGGGGAGAAAGAAAGAGAAGGAGGGAAGCAGAGGGAACACATGAGGGATCATCCTCACTCCATGACGAGCCTGGCTGGAATAGCCGAGCCCTCCTGAGGCTCACGGTCTGACCCAGGGTAGGAATGTCCCTGAGGCAGCCTGGCCCAACAGGGACTGAGCCACAGTAGGGCTAAGGGACTACCAGACCCCAGACGGCCTCGTCATGCCCAGCCCTGTCTTGATGCCCTCTATTTTATGCACCCCCTCCTCGAACAAGATAGCCACACCCAGGGCTTTATGGAACCTGCAGAGAGGTGACTCAGTCACTAAGTGTCTCTCGGGTGACCTGGAAAGATCACTTCGGCCTGGAGCAGATGGGGGAGTCAGAGTCTCCTACCCACCCTCACCCCCATAAAACACCATCCCTGGCACCACAGCCACTCCCTTTGCCATAAAAACCACCTCCTACCCTCACCTGCCCACCATCATGACCAGCCCTTTCAAAGAGCCGCTGAAACTCATAAAAGGTGGCAGTGCCCAGCAAATGCCCAGGCTGGACACCCCACTTCCAGCCCAACCACTCCAGGAGATACCAGAGAGGTCTGGAGTGCCTGCCCAGAAGGGTACAGGGGCCTGGGCTACCCCTCACACTCTCTAGCCCAACTCCTGTCCTATCACCATGGCAACCAGAGTACCTAGAGACCTGAGAGAAAGATGCTGGAGGAAGGGAGCTCTGAGGCCTCTGAGATCCTGAATTCTGGAATGTGGATCTCCTCACAGGCCCGCAGATAGCCACATCCTTGGCCAGCATCCTCAGATAGCTCTGCCTTTGGGGCCCATGACCATGGTGGTGGACCACATGAGAGAAGAATCTAGCCTCAGTTCCTTCTCTGGATGTATATGAATGGGGGGAAGGGGCCCCCTTCCTTGGGAAAACTGGTTACCATGGCAAACACTCTGCCCCTTTGACCTCTACAGTACTCACCAGGTGGCAGCAGCTACCCTGTACCCTACCTGGGCTCCTCACACTATCCATACCAGCGGATTGCACCCCAGGCCAGCACCGATGGGCACCAGCCTCTCTTCCCAAAACCCATTTACTCCTACAGGTACGTTTCTTAGCACTCCTGAGGTAGAAGGAAGAGGGCTGAGAGAACCCTGGGGAAACTGAGACATGGAATCCCTTGAGGTATAAGGGTAATGGCAGGGAGTGGAAGTCATAGCTTGTGGACTTCCAAAGGATGCTATAGAGAAGATTCCAGCACGGGGCAGGGAGATTGACTAGCTCACCTCTGACCTCCCATCTCACCCTGGGGAGCCATGTCTGTGGCTCAACTCAGCAGGTGCTGGTACCCTGGATGAGCCCGCTAAGTTCTAGCTTCCTGGGGCCCAGGGCCTGAAACTGAGAGCTTAGGGGGGATGCTTCCCCCCTTCTCCCTCCCTCCCCAGATATAGAGAGAAGCTTCACCCCAAAGCTCTGCTGGAAGTAAGTGAGGGACGAGGTCTGCAGATGCGGCTCAGTTATCCAGCATCTGCCAGATCTGCTGCAACTTCTCTGGCGCTGGGGTTATAAGTACCAGGCCAGCAGCCCCCAGCCCATCTGGGAGACCTGCCATCTGAACTTTCATTCATCTAACCAACATCGATACTCGACCTCCTTTGTGCCAGGCCCCTCCTGGGGTCAGGTCATCAGCCAGTATGAGCTCAGGAGAAGGAAAAGGAACTTAAACATTATCCAGGAGCACAGAGAAGGGGTTTGTGGAAGGCCGGATGATGAGCAGAAAGGAGCACATGCAATCTTTGGAGTCCAGTAGAACTGGGTTCTACTCTAAGCTCTGAATTTATTAGCTGTGAAACATCAGGCAAGTTACTTAATCTTTCTGAGCCTCTGTTTATTCATCTGTTAAAAAAAAAAAAAAGAACTGCAATATTCAGGCCTTTGGATGGATTAAGTGAGAGAATATGCTTGGCACTTTGTAGGGACTCAAAAAACCTTAATCCCCTCCCTTACTATCCAACATTCATGCAATCGGCTGAAGGCTGACTGGTAATGACAGCTTCCATTTAATGAGTGCCTTCTATGTGCTAGGCAGCATGCTTAATCCTCACAACTCTGAGATAGCTATTACTCTCTTCACTTCAAAGCTGAGGAAACTGAGGCTCAGAGAGGTTAAGGCACTCACCCAAGGTCACACATCTAGTGAGTGGCTAAAGCCAGGATTGTAACCCAGCTCTCTCAGATGCCACGAGACCATTGTATATCAGTAATTCCTGACTTCAATGGACACTTCTCATTCCTTCTCCTCTGGCCCCCATAGGGCCTCTCACGCGTGAATTCTGCAGCAGGCTATTCTTCCTTGACTATTCCAGCCAGGGCGGGAGGGTGGGGAAAGACTCCAGGCCAGGTCAGAGGTTCAAACTCTCAGAACTTTCTCTGCCTTCAGCATCCTCATCTTCATGGCCCTGAAGAACAGTAAAACTGGGAGCCTTCCCGTCAGCGAGATCTACAATTTTATGACGGAGCACTTTCCTTACTTCAAGGTGAGCCCCAAATCCACCGCACCCCACCAGCCCCAAGTCCTGGGCAGGCCAGGCCTCTCTGGAACCAGAGGATTTCGTTGGGAGGTGGGAGATGAGTTTGAATGAAAGCCAGGAGAGGGTGTGTCCCCCACATGCTTCCCCTTGTCTCCACTTCAGAAGGACAGTTCTGTGTGAGGAAGAGAGAGCTCAAGCCATTCACCAAAGGTCACACAGCAGGCTGGAGTCAGACCTCATGCTGGTGGAAGGTGGACATGGCAATTCTGATAGGCTTCAAGGAGCATCCACCTACCCCAAATGGGGAGAGAGAGCTTGGGAAGAAGTGCGAGGCTGTTCCCACCGCTGCCCCCAGGATGCTGTAGGACTGGAGGAATTTGGGTAGGAGCTGGCCAGCCAAGGTGACACAGGATGCTGGGACTGCAGAACTCATTACCTTCCCGGGAGAGATTAGGATCTGCCTCTGTGGGCGGCAGGCTCAGCTGCAGTTCTGCCGGAAAGCAGTGTGGGCTTCATGGTCTTAGAGTGTCCTAGGGAACTGGCTCGTTCACCTGACCTTCCCATGGACGGGATCTATCAATAATTTCTATCATCCACAGAAGGGGCTTCTGGGGCTCTAGCAAACTCCCTCCCTAGAGGCAGGACAGATGCCCTTCTCTCCATTTGCTCAAGGCCAAACATCAAGTGGGATCACTTGCTGGCTCAAGCTCTCTGGCTTCCCACACCACCCACTTCCCTTGTCTGATGCTCCCCAGGCCCTCCAACAAAAACCCCTTCTTCTGGGGTGGGTGCAGGGGAGGTCAGAGCTTGCGTGTGAGGAGTGCCTTCTCCAAGGCCTGCACCCTAGTGGATACAGTCTCACCTTCTACCCAGGCAGAGGGTGGGAGCTGCGGCCCAGGTAATCAAGAACCCAGCTCCACCTGCCAGTGATTTCTGGCCCCACCATCTTCCCAACTATGCTGCCTGGGGGTAATTTGAGGCTGATATTCAAACAAGCTTGTACTTGCTGAGCTGCCATCAGATGAGGAGTGGGTAAGATGGCCAGAGTTCTGGCCAAGAATGAAAAAGTATGGTCATCCATCAAAGGTCCTGGAAGGGAGAGGAGGAAGGAGAGTTGTCACTGGGATTCAAGAAGCATCAAAGCCAGTATCCAGAGCTGCCCCTCTACCCCAGCAAGTCAGGGGACCAAAGTCTCCCTGGCCTATAAAGCTTTTAGAGGGTCCCCTAGGGCTTCAAGGAGCCAGGCCAGAGAGAGGGAAGTGAGGGCCCTGCCCCATTCCTCTCAGCCTGTCTTCCCTGCCAACTCCCAGCCCCTCCCTACGTCTCATCTTCCTGGCTTAATTATTTTTCCTGGGAGCTGTGTAATCCCTGTTTTATAGGGCTGAATAGTGAAGAGGTCTAACTGCTTTTTTTTTTTGGTTCCAGTTGTTGTTCTTAGCCAGTTGCATCACTCCCTCACTCCCAAGTTTACATTTGACTTCAGAGAGAAAGCATCTGTGAGGATGGGTCAGGCCCCAGATGGTGAAAGCAGTCCTATGGGGTGAGCTGGGCAGGGCCCTTAGTTAGGGAACAGAATTGGAGTCTGGGCTCTGTCACCGCCTCCTTGAGTGATCTAGGGCTAGACCCTTTCTTCTCTGGACCTCAGTTTCCCAGTCTGTAAAATGGTCAGGTTGGACCTGTTGGCGCGTAAGTTCCTTCCAACTCTCACAGTTCCCCTCTGACCCACCTAAGAAATTAGTTCAAAGATCCTCTGCCCCCTCTATCACTCACTCCCCAGTTGAAGGTCATTTTTCTGGGCAAGGACAGAGTGGACCCTGGGGTGGGCAGCACTCATGCCCAAGGCAGCTGAGGTGCGCGTCCTGAAGCCCTGTGAGTCAGAGATGTGGGACTGGGGAAGTTCCAGCCACTGGACATAATTGCTAGTGCTGACCATCCCTCTTCCAAACAGGAAGTGGCTGGGGTGGGGGCTGCCCTGGCACCCCCCAATCACAGATTTATGGGGCCATAAAAGGGCCCAGTGCCCATTAACTCTGCCCACAGCCTTGACTCCTAGTAGGGCAACACAGCCTTGACTCCTAGTAAGGACTGTCGTGGGAGCTGAAGCTGAATTCCCCAGCTGGCTGGTCTGGTGGCTCAAGAATTCTCTCTCATGACCCTGGGAGCCTTGGGGGTCATCTCAACCAGCCCCCTGACCCAGGCCAGCGGCCCCTGAGAAAGGCTCCAGCAGCTCCTGCGAGCTACTTGCAGTGACGCTGGCATCAAGGCCCAGTTCTGCTGGACATGATTCAGCCTGACTGCTCCCTGGGGCCAGTGAGCTGGGGAGGAGGGAGTGGCTGCCCCTCATTAAGCAGAAACTGTGAGCTGGAAGGGAGAGGGGCCGAGGGCCGAGGGGAGAGGGACCTCACCATCCAGAGCAGGCGCTCCGCCCACAGTCACCCCTGCTGGGCCCAGGGCTGTCACAGAGCCTGGGACAGAGCTGGAGGTGGGGGGACAGAGGGTGCCCCCTGGCACCCCCGCCACTGCCTCTCACCCAACTGAGTCAGCCTAATAGTTTTTACAACCCTCCCTGGGCGCAATTACTGCACTGGTGGCGTGACCAGGCCTCTTAATGGGTGTTTATTCTGTTGGCATGAGCACCGCCCGCCTGAGGGCTGGCCTCCCCACCAGGCCACGCCTCCCGGGCACACACATACGAACACTCACAACCACACACACATACAATCATGGACACCCACACACACCCCCAGGAGACTTTCTCACACACACTCATTTCTCAGGGACACACATGTCCTCACACTCAGAGGACTTCACGGACCTACAGCCCAGAGACAAACTCACAGCAGGGAGAGCTCAGCGTAGTGAGTCCCCCTCCGCAGACGGGTCCAAGCACAGGCCTGGGGACCCAGTGGGGAGTGGTCCAACCCCAGGCTGGGGAGGGGTGGGGCCGTCTGCAGCGCCCACCAGCCCTTCCTTTATGAACCACCTCAACAGCCCTCTCTGAAGGGCATGGGGTAGGACGAAGGCAGATTTTAGGTGATAATAAGTGTGATCAAGGTTCTTCCCCACCCCTGCCCCACTACTGAAGGGTACCAAGCGTGGGCTGGGTGCTGATGAGGACGACAAGCCCCAGAGTGGGTGGCAGTTCTGTGCCCAGATAGCAAAGGAGTTTTCTGGCATCGTGACCCCGACCTGAATTCTTGTCTTGCTCTGCTCTGGCAGACGGCGCCTGATGGCTGGAAGAATTCTGTCCGCCACAACCTGTCTCTTAACAAGTGCTTCGAGAAGGTAGAGAACAAATCAGGCAGTTCCTCTCGCAAGGGCTGCCTGTGGGCCCTCAATCCAGCCAAGATCGACAAGATGCAGGAGGAGCTGCAGAAGTGGAAGAGGAAAGACCCCATTGCCGTGCGCAAAAGCATGGCCAAGCCAGGTGAGGCTAACGGCCATGCAGGGAGGGCCCAGGGTGCCCAAGAGCCAAAAAAATAAGAGTGGAGGAGGCAAGAAAAGCTGAGCGAGGAGAACTGATAAGTGAGGAAAGCGCCTGAGTGTGGTTCTAAGGCTGGGAGCGTTCGTGGGGAAAGGGAGGTCTCATGGTGTCTCTCTCTCTTGGGCCTTTTCAGAAGAGCTGGACAGCCTCATTGGAGACAAGAGGGAGAAGCTGGGTTCCCCACTGCTCGGCTGCCCGCCCCCTGGGCTGGCAGGCTCAGGCCCCATCCGGCCCCTGGCACCTCCAGCCGGGTTCTCCCAGCCGCTGCACTCAATCCACCCAGCTCCGGGCCCCATTCCTGGCAAGAATCCCCTGCAGGACCTACTTGGGGGGCACGCACCCTCCTGCTATGGGCAGACATATTCGCACCTCTCACCGGGCCTGGCCCCTCCCGGACCTCCGCAGCCGTTGTTCCCACAGCCAGATGGGCACCTTGAGCTGCGGGCCCAGCCGGGCACCCCCCAGGACTCGCCTCTGCCTGCCCACACCCCACCCAGCCACAGTGCCAAGCTGCTGGCTGAACCTTCCCCAGCCAGGACCATACATGAAACCCTGTTGCCAGACGGAGACCTTGGCACTGACCTGGATGCCATCAATCCCTCTCTCACTGACTTCGACTTTCAGGGTGAGCTGGGGATGGGAAGGGAGAAGTGAGACAGTACTGGAGAGGGACATCTGGCAGTGTGGCCCGTCCCCTCTAAGTCTCCAGGCTGCAGCCTGCTAACTAACTGCCGGGTTTCAGGTCAACTGGAGCAGAGAAGGCCCAAGCTGGGTAGGGGGTAGTGGTGGTTAAGGGTCGAAGAGGAAATGTCCTTGCCCCCATCTCCCTCCTTGAACAGGTTCCAACTGACCTATCATCAAACCGGTCTCAGCTCTGGGTGGGCTGGAAAGGGCCCGATGTTCCATTCCATATTTGGTTGTGAGTGACCGATGGTCTGAACATTCCCAGAAGCGATTGCATTTTCTGAGTTCATCTTCTAATGCAGAGGAAGGAGACAGATCTTCCCCCCGGAAGAACGGAAAGCCTCAGAGCTAGGCAGGTCCCGGGGGGAGAGGTTCTATCTCTTCTATTCCATCTTGCCTGCTCCATCTCTGCACGTGGCCAACCCCACCCATTCCCATCTAATCTCCAGTGCACCCCCAGGTCCTGGTACTGGCCACAGGGGGTTTGAAGGAGGGTGCTGACCCAGGCCTCAGACCTTCTGTGTGCACTGGGGTAGGAGACATCCACAAGCAGGTGGGGGCAGCCGACCCTCAGAGATCTCCCGGTCTGATGGGGAGAGAGCCCAGGTCTTGGGAAACTATTGTTAGAAACGAGCAGCTAGAGCCTCATCTACCTCCAGAAGTAGGGAACAGGGCTCAACAGCCTCAGAAGAAGCTATAGACATGTGGGCTACCATAAGCATTTACCTGAGCCCTACTAACTGTCAGGCATCTTGTGAGGCGCTTTACATGTGCTCTCTCATGTGTGCCTATAGGATGGGAGGGATTATTCAACCCATTTCACAGATGTATACCAAAGTTAAGTAACTTATTCAAGGTCACTTAGCTAGAAAGAAGGAGAGTTAAGGGAATTCCGTGGCGGTCCAGTGGTTAGGACTCCACGGTTTCACTGCTGAGGGCACAGGTTCAATCCCTGGTCTGGGAACTAAGATCCCGCAAGCCGTGCAGGGCAGCCAAAAAAAAAAGAGAGAGAAAGAAGGAGAGTTAGGATTGGAACCCAGGCAGCCAAGTTCAGTCGAGGGTTTAGTTCAGCTCTCTTCCTCCAGACCCTGCAGCCCTGATATCCAGGGAAGGAGCTCCAGGCCCTGGCCTGCCACGATGCAGGCCACACAACACATAGAGGAGGAGCAGGTGGCAGCACTGTTTGCTCCCAGAGTCAGTGCTTCCTGGCTTTGCTCCCGTCCCTTGGGCCCTGCAGTGGAGGACGCCCAGGGAGCCGAGCCCAACCAGCTCACTGGATGCAGCAGTGCATTGTTGGAAGATCCTTGGTCTGGGCTGCAGATCCACCTTCCTTGGGAGCCTGGGCAAGAGCCAGGGTGAAGAGTTCCTGGGGCTCCCTCCCCAGGGTAACCCCAGAATGTACAGCATCTGCATCAACCCTTCCAATAGGCAGCTCTCAAATCCTTGATCATCCCCCCAACCCACAAGAAAAAGAGCCACACAGATCATCTAAGCTATGGCTTTCAAACTGTCCTACATGGGAGGAGGAATCAGAGAGGTTCTGCAACTGCCTGGGGTCACAGAGCTAGTGCCAAGGGTCTGTTCTCCATTCAGTGTTACCCCAATCCTGCTCTCTTTAGCATGTGAGAGCATGGGGTGGGAGGCAGACAGGGCTCCTTAGTGCCTCCCAGTGACGCCTGTTCTCTCCCCCAAATAGGAAACCTGTGGGAACAGCTGAAGGATGACAGCTTGGCCCTTGACCCCTTGGTACTGGTGACCTCACCCCTGACGTCATCTTCAATGCCGCCGCCCCATCCCCCATCCCCATCCCGCTGCTTCCCCCCTGGGCCCTGTCTGGCAGAGACAGGCAGTGGGGCAGGCGACTTGACACCACCAGGCAATGGGGGCTCCGGGGCAGTAGGGGACCTGCATCTCACCACCCTCTACTCAGCCTTCATGGAGCTGGAACCCACGGCCCCTGCTGGCCCCTGTGTGTACCTCAGCCCCAGCTCCAAGCCCATGGCCCTAGCATGAGCTATGCCCAGCAGCTGCTCCAGCCTTTGCCTGGCCTGGAAGTCCCAGCTGGCCGCCCATGTCGGGCTCACCTTAAAGGTCAAGGAAGGAACACACTCCCTGCCCCCTATTCCACTAAGCCAACTTGTTTGTTAGCTGGCAGCTGGGGGTGTAGAAGTCACCACCCAGGATTCTGCCCCTCACACATTTCTGCCGCCTGGTACACCAGCTCCTCACTCAGGGCCCCTGAAGAGCAAGTGTCTGGGCAAGAAGAAAATGCACTCTCCCTAGCTCACACTCATCCACACTTAAGTCCTCATGCACGTATGCACAGGCGCACATGCACAGACACACACACATACAGTTATGCAGACATACACCCACACACATACCTTATATCCAGAGGAATCAGAACTACATCACAGAGCCTGACTTCATTTTGGGGGCAGCTGAGAGCTGAGGGCTTTGGTTACCAAAAGCTCAGGGCCCCCATGCCAGGTCCAAGACCACCATGGAACCCTATTCTGATGTCCACGTTCTCTGCAGGCCCGTTCCCCTCCAGGCATGATCTTTCCCAGAAGCCCCCTGTATTTATTCTCCCATCTTCATCCCAGCGGCCCATCAAGAAGGAGGAGATGGAGTTTCTCCCCAAGTTGTCTGTGGGCCCCCCCCCGGGGGGCTGCATTTCAGCAGCACCCGCCCTGCCAGGCTCTACCTGTCCTCAACTTAAGCTCTCTCTGGCCTTTCCCAGGATGACACACAGGAGGGGCAGTGTCCACCCCAGGACCAAACTGAGCCCAATTCCGACACAAAGTGTTTGGAAAAGCCCTTGCCCTCAGAAACTTGAAAGTGTCCTTTTCTCCCAGCCCTGGGTGCAGGAAGGGCCCCTCCAGGTCACTGCAGTCTCACTCCTGAGAAGTTCATGTAGTTTAGGCCCCAGCTTGTGAATTACTTACAGCTGTCTCAGGCAGCCTGGGCATTCAGGGAAGGGAAGTCTGGTAGAGGCTGGGGGGGGAAGCACTCATGCCCCCTTTCTTTGACTGCTTGGCAGGCCCGGGATGCCCCTGGAATGAGGGGGTGTGACCCAGTTGCCCTCCATGCCCTACCTGAGAGCCCAACCCCTACCAAGTGGGAGCCTCAGCCTACCCAGGGTCTGAGGGTGACAGAACCCCCGGAGGTTGGCCCCAGGTTCAGATGAGACACAAGCAGAACCCTTGAAGACCTGCCATTGTCCCTTGTCCTGGAACAATAAAGCAAGTGCCTTGTGGTCTCGGCTACCAAGCTTTCCTTTCTGGACCTCCCCACCCTGGGGCAGAAAGGTTAGGACACACTGACTGTAGATTCCCTGGTCCTGTGATTTTACCCCGACCCTCACCTAGGACTGTGAAGTTTTAATCCAAAGAGCGAGGTATCTCGGAGTACTTCCTGACCAGCATGGGGAGGATGGGGCTGGCGGGGAGAACTTCCCCCAGGAGAACTTCCAAAAGGATTGGAGGCAGCAGCTGCCCTGCCCAGAGGAGGGGAGAGGGTGCCCTTCCACCACACCCCTTCGTACTGAGATCTACCCCTCCCTCCTCTCACCCTCCATCTCCCCACACAAGAAAGGGTCACTTCCCTAACCTGGCTGTGCCTTCCTGCCCCCATCTTTCCCTGGCTTGGCTCTGGGTTCCACAGATGACATGAATGGACCATAGCCCGGTGCTGTGTGCACTGCTGGCCCTGGAGGGTGGTCTCTGGAGGGTCAGGGGCCCACTCAGTCCCACTTAGGGTACCACCACCAGGCAGGCTGCTGTCACCAAACAGCAGCCTGAGAGGCAGCCCCACACTCTGCCTGAACAGGGCTGGGGCAGGTGTGGGAGCCAAAAGCACATACATGGACCTCAGACCACGAGTCTCAGAGCAGCACAGGTGGGGCTTTTGCTTAGAAAGTTCTTCCAGGGG